>NC_138909.1:21476539-23876539 GCF_965231255.1 Vanellus vanellus | reverse complement strand
AATCAGAGATGTATGCCTGACAGGCTGGCTGACCGGCTCTGGTGCCTCAGCACTCAAGCCAGCTTCAAACCATCTATAAGCAGGTATGCCTGTATGTTACTAAACATCCATAGTCTCTTTTTAGGGAAAAGAAATTAGTGAAGATTTTTCTCCTTGGCCACCTGAGTTTTCATCAGTCTTGATTTTCTGGCCATATGATTAGAAAATTCGAAAAGAACGTTTTTAAGAAGATAATTTTGAGGAAGTGAAATAAAAGCAACACCTCTTCCCTGCGTGTTTGCACACATGTTAAGAACTCGCAAAATGGGAGGTGTTGGCTCTGTCTTTTTGTGGTTTTATTACTACAAATGTACAGAAATGAAAATACCCTATCCAGCAGCAGGATAAAGCATTTGACTGTTGTTACCAGCACAAGAAACCTCTTTCCAAAGGGCCTATGAGTGAATGATATACACAGCTTTAACCTTTATATATGGTAGCAGGAAAGCTGAATGGCATTTTCATTTTATACCTGTGGAAATACGACGAGACAGGATCAAGCTAGTCTATATATTTTCTAAATGTACTTAACTTGGGCATCTCAAGGATGCAAAATTCCGCTCTTCTTTAGGATTTATGAGATCATCTTGTGTGAATCCCCAGTATTAAAGCTCACTCCTTCTTCCTCTGTGAATGCAACCATTAACAGTGTATGACAGTACTGGTTAGAAACAGACAGGGGAATTAATGTTACTTAGGTGATCTTATCTCTTGAACATTGTTTTACTTTCAATTCTCAACTTGCAATCTCTGCTTGGTCATGTTTTCACTTTCATTTATATATGGTGTATATGTGTGCATGTATGTACAAGTTCTGATATATATAAAATATAAACTTTAAAATATATCTTTAAAAATATAAACTGAACTCTTGAACTCTCCTCCCAACCCCAAAAGCCATTACGTGGGACCACACTGACATTGATAGGAGTAACTGGAGGGCTGGAACGCAGACTGCTGTGTGAGTTAATAGAATAACATGGAATAGCCAAACATGCAGGTGATATTCAAGAATTCCAGGTGTCACATTCCTGCTCAGTGACTGGCAGTATGACAGTCCTCATCTTCTGCTGGTTAATTAAAATCCCAAGATACGGGAGGAATGATGCAAGCAGGAAACCAACAGTACCAGTTTGTCCTGTTCCTCAGAGTCCTCAGTTCCTCAGCCCTGAGATCTGTCCTCAGCTCAGGTCTCACCTGGCAATGTAATGGTGGGGTCTCCAAGAAACCTCTCCAGCTTCTGCATCTGTACAACTCTCTCATGTCTCTGAAATACGTGGTATGTCCTGTGGCTTCCAGGTAAGTGGAGATTTTTTGAAAGCAGCCTGTAGGCTTGGCACGACTGATTCTGAAACAACAGATGAGCAGCACTCTGCTCTCCCCAGCCACAGACTGGCATAAGGAAGAGACACTTACTTTGGTCAGGCCCTCTTACAATATCACCTTCTTTCACACACCCCAAAATGGGTTGTCAGGCTTCTGCCTCTCTGATTCACTGCGGGTTGTGAGCCTAACCAGGTAACTCCTTGACTCTTAGGAGTGACAGGCAGCCTTGCCAACTTGAGGTATTTCCATCCCCTTGCACGTGTTATAGACCAACATCTGTCAAACTGTCACACTCATTCTGTATTTGTGAAAGCTCTTTTAGCTGTAGAACTTGTAACTTTAAAAAATGTTGTTCTAAAATGATACAACATACATAAAAAGTACTCATTTAGAAAGCAAAGCTATACATGTACTAATTTCTACTTTCAGCATTCAGCCTTCGTGTTTTACTTGTATTCATTCAGAGCTTGTAACAAAACCGAGAAGCAAAACCTTTAAAAGTTTGATAAATACACTTCCAAAAACTATTTACTAAAAAAAAAATGCCTGTACAGAAAACTTCAAGCCAGTAAACAGACGGGTGGACTGTATGAAGGCATTGCTATGCTCCATCTCCAGCATACCGTTACCCCCTGTGCCACAATTCCACAGGTATACTGGTTTCCTCATGCAGAAACAGGCACGTATACATGAGGTAAGCATCAATGTATACAACACACAAACCGTATAAACACACATGAACCTGTGTCGACAAATACACAGATATTCCCTCTCTCGTATCTTCTTTCTCTTGTATGTACGTTTAGAGAGAGCATTGGTATATGTGTACAGTGTGTATGACATGGTGACATTTGCTTCTAACAGCGTGAGCCTTTTGTTCTCATTTTGCTTACCTGTCAGTTCCTCTTAATCATGCGACTGATGCAGTTATAACTTAATACAACTAGAAGGCACTGCCAAACGCTTAATAATTTGCAGACTTCTCTTCCTTCACTGCAGTCTCAGAGTGCAAGTGGCACAGAAGAAACACGCTTGAACTCTCCTGACCTGGACAGCTGCTCGAATAATGGCTCAAAAATTAACACCGACTAAAAAAAGTGTTGAAGGCAAACTTTTGGCATGTGTCCTTCTTTGTTTCTTGGCAGATTTCAAGTAACTTCTTAAGAAAATTAATATAAATAAACAAACTAGACTGAAATGTAAAGATCAAAAACAAAGCACAAAGTTGTATATAAACAAACTTCTTTCATACAATGAATTCACAGATGAAAAAGACTTATTTGATGTTAAAATAATTTTGAGGGTCTGAGTAATGTTCAAACAGGAAGAAACACAGGTCAGAGTGGTAACTATATTGCCTTTACCTATGGTGCATCAAAACATTGCCCAGTGTGATTGAGGCCAGCAATGACAACACCAGCAATGGCAAACAACAAATCCTGCTCTCCTCTCTTATTCTGGCATTACTTCCACTTAATTCAGCCAAGAAAATTATGAGCTGACTAAAATACACCATAATGAAAGCCGTTCCCAAAAATATTAGTTCTAGATTTTCCAAGTCTGAAATTTCCACACAGACACCTAATTCTACAACTGCAAAATCTCTGGAAAGCTGGGGACCCCCAGTGCCAGTGCAAATAGCTGTCCCATAAGCACCTTGCAGACGGCCTGCCTAGGTGACATACCAAACCTAATGCCACATTAAGGCCACTTCAATACATTGGGCCTGCCTGTGGATGACAAAGCACAGGGGCTCCCTACAACTGTTTCCAGGCTTTTTTGTACATATAACGAGGACATCAGTGACAAGCACAGAACCTGCTTCCCATAGCAGGGAAATGTTGCAAAAAATCCTTTGGGGGGTATCCTGGGAGTGCCCTTATACCCCAATGCGTTGCTTGTATGAGGAGCTTCGGCACACAGTAGAAGATGCCTCACAGAGGATACGGTCCCATGGTTAAATGAAGCTAAGGACAGATGAGTAGAAGAATCAGGACAGGTACAACAGAGCACATTTCAAAAGTGTCTGTTCACTTACAGATGCTACTAGGCACCTCACTGGATTTAAATATAATTTCAATCCCCAGCTCCTATTTGAAACTGGGTGACGATTTTTCTTTCCCCAGCAAATCAGGTCTCTGCAGAGCAGGTAATCAGGCAGGGGGAACTCTGCACCCAGGTACCCTGCAGCTCTGCAAGCTGCCCTGACTCAGGTCACCCAAGCACTTCGTAAAATCCCCCTTTCTTGTGTCTAAATGTCAGTTTGAGCATGCAGTAGAAGAATATCAATGCCCTGTTAAGGCCAAGTCTGAAAAACTCCTGAAACACCTCTTCAGGTCTGCTAAATGATGAGGAGCTGTGGGGGACACAGCTAACTCTAAACAAAGCAAAAGGTTAAAGCCGCCATTGCAACTGTCAGCCATGTCCATACACAATTGCTGATATCAATCTCCACTGGAAATCAGCTGCAGAGCAGCACAGGCAACATTTCCAGCTGCAGTCGGCACTGTCAGCCTCGTCTGCTTATGCCCTCTGCCACCTCGCTGTGATATCTTTAGAAAGGCAGATAGCTTTATGCAATTGCACTAACTGCTTACATCATTATATCAGATTTAAAATGTGTCCTAGGTAATTAATTGCACTAACAGGAGAAATAAATATATGAAAGATTTATCAGACATTCAGAAAAAAAAAGTAGGGGCCTCCTCAATAGAGAAACCATCACCAGGCAGTTTGAGAGGGACCAGACATAGCTACTGTCCTTCTGCCGTGAGCCTTGGCAAAAATGGGATCAAAATACTCTTTAAAACCATTCCTTCCTTCTAAAGCAGAATCTAGCTCTTTCCTTTACTTCCCACTGTTGTGTTACCCTCCTTTGCCATGCTCTCTTTTATGGCCCTTTAGTTTCCAATTAAAAGTATTTCCAGTGCTGAGCAGAAGGACAAGACACAAGTCCCACCAGACAAGACACAAAGCCCAGGCTGTACTGGCAGGACACGGCAAGGGCAGTGCCGGAGTACTGGTGACTGAAAGCCATAGGCTCACACTCAAGGCAGACATGCAGTGTGGCTCATACCGGCCAGTGCTGAACCTTCATTTGGCCCCTTGTGTTTTGGATGTATTTTGCTCCTTATGCTGATAACGGTTATGGGAATCTGAGCAAAACCCAACAAGCAGCTATATAGTTTCCCTATTAATAAACCCAACTCTCTTTTTTTTTTTTTCCCTTGCTATTCTGATGCCACCTGAATGAAGGCATGGTTATAAATCACATGGAAATGTGCCATTAATCAAGGACCAAGGATGTTCTACATGAGGAACAGGCATTCACAGGTAGAGTGGCCTCTTGTTTTCTTTGGAGCTGCTTCATTGTAAAGGGGTCAAGTGAAGGGAGGAACCCACCGCTATTGACATAAGAGACTATGGGGTGTGTTTTGGAAGTTAAGCAATCTCTGAAAGACAGAATTCTCTTAAATGTTTTAAATGCTTCCTATTTGTGTGCATGCGTGCACGTGCCTTTACACTATGAAAAGACAGTAGTGCTGGTTTATATCAGAACTTTGAGACTCCCAAGGCATTTTAATGGTAAAGTCATTCTCTGCAACTTACTTTATATCATTAAGTTGTCTAAAGTACACCTTCCTATTTTGTTGTCAATTATTTTCTTCTGCTGCTTTGAAGATGAGTAAATGGCTTTGGTGATTTATTCCTCAAGGCATTTATAAAACCTGCCCTCATAATAAAACACAAAACAGTTAGTTTCTAATATCAGCAAAAGCTGGTACTTATGAAAGGCCTATGAACTGATCAGAATATTTACAGATTTTTTTTGTTCAGAAGTACTAAAAACTGTAATATTACTATTATTTTTATTTCATGGAATTATTTCTACAATATCCAGTGTTTTGTTTAGATGAGCATCAAATAACTGAAAATTACACCGTTAATTTTCTATTTCTTGATTGAGTAAGCATTTCATACTCAGTTCAAATATATACACACAGGTGTAACTTTATTTTTCATATTAATCCTTGCAACTGCTTCTGAAATACACTTTTTGTCTCCTCTCCTGACAGAGAAGCCAGACTATGGTTACAATATAATTTTTCCTGGCATTCACCTTTATATCTATCTGAGTAAATTTCAATAAAGCCATTTGTTATGAGGTATTTTTCTTTGCAAGAAATTTCATATCTAGTTGTGTATCTTTCTTAGGCTGGCCAAAAAAACCTGAAGCCTCAATATGGATCTTTTAAAGTAAACTCAGTGATAAATAGTCTGTAATCCAATAAATATTTTGGCCTGTAGTCATTTTCTCCACAGATTCTCTCTGCCATGGGAAGATTGTATTCGGAAAACTGTTAAAATATGAGAGACATTTCAAAGAATCCTTAAAAATATATTCATCTATATTAACTACATTAAGGCAAGAAACGAGCTCATGGCAACTGGCAAATTCACCATCCTCTACAACAAACAATTACAGGAGTGTGGACTATATACAGAAAATCACATACCCTACAGCTAAGCAGGATATTAGATTTGCCTGGTTATAAGTAAGCCATCAACTGGCTTATGGCTACACTATTTATGAGTTATGCTGTCTTTCAAGATACAACTCAGATTTTGCTTAATGCCACATGACACATTCAATTTAAATCAAGATATGGCAGATAAAAATGCTGTCCGTAATAAGTGACTCAAGTATTTAATATTTTTTTGGCTTCTTATTCTGAGTACCGGGAATTTAAAGTCAGTTCAGAATATCTTTCATTTGGTACATCTAGGATATCTTTACCTACAGGATAAGAAGATCATATCATTGTAAAACTCTCAAGATGACCTATCAGCTATGCAGGTAGCCACGGGGAGGATTTATTTTTAAAACAGGGATGATTATTGCCGATGTCTATGTTCCTCCTATGGAAAAATATTTAGGGATGCACTCATTTATAGCACTCTCATTACATCTCCATCTATGTTCCCGGTGCACCGGCATCAAGCCTTCAAGCACTGTTCTGATCACCCCATCTCAAGAAGGATACAGATTAGAAAAGAGGGATATCAAAAATAATCAAGACTGCTTTGTTTAAGAAGAGGCTCTACGGATACAGACGGCTGAGCTTGGAGGGAAGATGGCAGAGGGCTATTTTGATAGAGGTCTGTAACATCATTAGTAGGGGAAGATGAATATGAAACTATTGTTTGCTGCTTTTCCTATCAGTGAGATGCAGGCATCCAGGGAAACGATGATGCAGCAAGTTCAAAGGAAACAAGAGGTACCCCTTCCATACAGCACAATGGGATATTACACAAGCTGCAAAATAAGCGGATTGAAAAATGAATTAGCCAAATTCCTGGAGTCCAGGTCTCTCAGGTACTACTAAATACAGCAACCCGGTTGCAACCCCTTGTCTAGGCAACCCCTTAGCCAGTGACTGCCAGAAGCCGGGAAGCTATCCAAGGGACAGGTCATTCAAAACATGTTGTGTTTGCTAAACTCCCTGCCTGAGCTTCTCCAAGGGGCCATTGCTGTAAGGACAGTACTGGCGGAGACAGGCTTTTGGAGCCACTCTCTATTCCTACGTACATCCTCATCCTCAGCTGACTGCAAAATCTCTGCTCCAGAGCTGGTTCCACTACTGCCCTCCTGATCCAAGCAACCACAATTTTGAGCTTGTCAGAAGCAGACAAAATGCGAGGTCTGTACTTGAGAGTAAAACTAGGGCATAAAAACCAGTCTCCTGGCAGAAATAATGGGACACTTCAGCCAAATCCACACAAAGAAGGATATGCTTAGACTTTGGCAGTATCCTTTTTTTTTTTTTTTTTTTTTTTTCCTGGAGTTTCACTATTTTGTGTGGTGCTACGACACCCCACTGAGTAACAGTGATGAGGAGAGTGTTCCGCTCTCTCTGCTTGTACCTCCACAGCGAGATTGCCTGCCTCTTACTGTGCACAGCCTCAGAGAAAGCCTTTCCAAAAGCCACTTAGTAATGGGATGGCAGAGGTGACACTACATAAAATATTCCACCACAGGCACCAGAGGAGGAAGATGTTTAGTCACCAAGTGAGACAGCATGCAGAGGTCATCACATGCCCCTATTCCTGCAGCTGCTTTAAACTTTTGCACTTTGTTGTGCTCTGAATGTGCTCCAAGTAGTCTGCTGGGGCATAAACCGAGATAGGCATCTGAACTCCTTACACGTCCCTTAAGTGCCTTCCATAGTAAAAATGTTTCTGAATCTCCTCTAGGGAAGTGACTGGCCCTCGTCCTTTGCAAACCATTTTCACGCTGGTGGTTTTAGTTATTAATGTCAAGAATCCACTGAAACGCATTGCCTATATGTGCCCAAGTGTCAAGAAACTGTCCAGATGGCCCACAGCTATGCCAAATCAAACCTGAAAGATGCAAAAGAGGAATCTCTGGATGAAATTCTGTGATATTCAAGTGAGCCGATGAGATTACCATAACGTTCCCAACTGGATTCAGCATATAGGGGAAAAAAAAAGGAAAAAAAAAGAAAGAAAGAAAAAAAAGAAAGCCTTTCTAGTTCTTTGTTGTCACTGGGGCTTGTCCCAGTTACACTTTGAATTCAAACTAGACAATACCCAGAAATCTTCCACTTTGTATCAAGGCTGAATCAAAAGACATCCAGATTTTTATTTTTTTTAATAACGTTACAAATCTCATTCAAAGTTTTAAGCACCGTGCGCCTATCAGCCATCTGCTAGTGTTGGATAGGATGAGTAGGAAAATAAATATTTTAGCATGAATTTAATTACTGGCTCTTTTTACCAAGGCAAAATAAAATCTCTTTATAATACTATGAAATACAGCCAGATGCAATGGGTAATGAGCAAGCTCTTGCACTTAAGGGACTGTGGCTCAATTCCATTATCTGCCAATCAGGATACTAATCATAGAACAAAGCTCCCAGTACTGGGAAGGAAGGAAACCCAAAAAAGGAAAAACAACAGAAAAACCCCGCAGCCAAAAAAAAAAAAAAAAAAGAAAGAAGAAAGCAATTGCCCTTTAAATTAAAACTATGCAAAGCAAGAGTGCAAAACTGGTAACAGCCCTAGAGCTGACAGTTTGCTTTAGAAGTGAAAGAAGATTCCAAACGCTTCCTTGAAGGGATAATACACGAATACAAACACATCAAAAGCACAATCTGCCAGGAAGGAGAGAACAAAGGTAATGAAAAACAGTCTGAGAAATGCATTTTCTAAAAGCAGCCATGAAATAAGTTCATTGGTAGCCTGTTCTGATATATCTAGCAGGCAGTTAGCGGAGTACATTAGTGATAGAAAGACATTCACAAAAGAATATAGGTAAGAAGAGGTCAAACCTTAAATCAGTGCCAGTACATTGACTTTGGAGGAACATCACTGATGTTTATCATGATGGGGTCTGACCCAGAAAAGCTCAGTAATAGTCTCCCCAGGAATCCTGACTCCATAATAATGGAAAAGATCAGGTATTTTCTACAGAAAACGTGTGTTTGAGTACGCAGGGCACACACAAAAATCACCCACCCCATCAGCCACATGCAGTGTGCACAGAAGGCACTGGCTCATGAAGATGTACTAAATACAAAACATCCACTCATGCGCATGTAACACATATAGGAGATACAACTCACACCTTAGTATTCTGTGTGCAAAAGAGACAGTTGCGTACATGTGCAGCAGTATCCAATATTCTCCAATCTGTTCACCGTGACGCATTGTCCACAGAAGCTGCAAGTCACTGTGCATTCACTTTAAGCCTACTCACATAACGCTTGCTTCTTTCTGCTGCTTTCTGCAGACCTTTAGACTCTGGGTCCAGATCCCCAAGGAGATGGACACCTCAGGCTGAACACTCACTGCCATTGTTTCATATAGAGAAATTGGATGTGACCAGCTATTTCTGCCCCTGTACCCACAATGTCATCCTAGCAGGGTTACTTTCCACCAGAACTAATTTTTCCCTTGAACAGCACCAAACAACTTGGAGACACAGGCTTGCTAACCCACTCACGGTTCCCTCAGCTTTTTCCTACTTCCATGCAGGTCAGAAAGCCTCAGCCACTAACAATTTCACATAAGCTGGTAAAAAGAAGACAGGATATCCATGAGTGAGAAGTGCTCTTGCTTGAAAGGCACTCCTAGTTCCTGGTGAAACAGCTATCGAGCGAATCTTGTGACAAAATTTGTCTGTGTCACTTCTCTAATAAAAATACAGCAGTTGCACAGTTCATTTTACAGCACAATTGATAAATCGATTGGAACGTTTCCTGCAGAGCTAATAGCACCAGACACAACTTCTCCAAACTTTTCCAAAAGAAAGGGTAGCATCAGCAATATCTGCTCAAGAAGGGGACCAAACAAGTTTGCCAATAAAATTGAAGAAGCCGATGAAAAACTCCAGCAACAGGCAAGATGCTCAAGGAAGTTTTAGCCAAGTCAATGTGCACGCTGGACATCGTGGGAATCTGGGTCTAGTTCCTGGCTCTGCTGTAAACTTCCTTTGTGACCTTGTCTAAGCTCCCTCAGAAACCTGTCTTCTCAGTTATATTGAGACACAGAAATAGGAGGCTGAATGTCTGTGTGTGGCAATATCCTGCTTGCAAAACAGGGAAGAAGAATGAGGAAATGTTTTCTGCCTGGGATATCCAACCCTACTGTCTCTGCCGTGAACTATCCCTTACCTGGCAATGCTCAGCACAGAGCACACAGCAAGGCTTTGATGCTGGTCATGGTCCACAGACTGTATTTTAACACAAACAATAATGAATAAAAAAACATTTTCCAAAGTGTCTTTTTCTGGCTGAGTATAAAACTTACAAATGCAGTAGACAAACTCGCAGTGTTCTTTAAACATATCTATAAAATTACTTTGAAGTAGGAGAGAATGGTTTATTATTTCAAACTGATGCAGCCTTAAACACTGGGAAAGTATTCCCCATATTTCCCCCCATTCTCTAACAACGGCAATCAATGTCAGAAATCTCATTTTAAATCTAGTGGTATGTACACATAAAAAGTGTTACATTTATTCCAAGCCTGCAAAAGGTTACTGAGAATGAATCTCAGGCTAAATATATTTATATGCAGTGATAAAGCCTTATTCTACAATAAAGTCACTCTGACGGTTTATGAATTCAAGGCTTCACCAATGTAAATAAAAGAAAGTCTTCTTATTATAAAAATGGAATTCGAAATAGAGCAATGATGGAATAAAACTTTGAGATAAATTAAAGATGATAAAAGCCTCATCCTGAATGAACAGTACAGTGACAGTAGTGAGACTGTAAGTCACTTCATGTGGCTACGTTTTCTAAGAAAGTTTTTTAATGAATTATCCTTTGAGAGTCACAGTCAAGCACACACACATAAGAAAAGATGATATTAAAGAGGAAGGTAACGGGGGGTTGCTTTTCAGTATGGCTGCTCTTGGTTTTGCCTCTGTGATTCCTACTAAACAAAGGAGCCATACAGTTCTGATCTCTTTCAGCTCTGAAAGGTGCTGGTGTGAGCCTGACAAGCTCAACTAACAAAGGCAGGCTGCCAAGGATGCTTGGGCAGCAACGCAGCCCACTGTGAGAAGGGCTGCGGGGTCTCAGCAGGCTGCCTTTCTCCTTCTCCCTTAGCCCGTCCTGTAAGCCCCGAAGTGCACAGGATAGAAAATCACTCCAAGTCACACTGAGGCAGGGCCTGAGGCATTGCCAATCAGCCTCCGCATGCAGCTTCAAGCTCCAGCCTTTCCCAGGCCCACTTCTTTGTGGCATGTCCCACGTGCCACAGCAATGTATTTCCACTTCCAGCACTCTGATCCAGCCCCTACACACTTCAGTATCTCCATCTTCCCTGATATTGAGTCTGTTCTGCTCCATTGCTGGGTCTCCTCGGCTGGCCAAAGTAGCTATCCCAGCATACCAAGCTACTCTCCCTCCCCTTTTCCCCATCACTCATCTTTCAGCTCCATTTCTTCGTTTCTTTCTGCCCACCCAGTCTCATGATCTAGGCTGCTGTTCTAACCCTTTCTTCAGGTGAGATGGATGCAAGGTTTTCAGGCTCCAGCTCTGCTTCACTCCACTCTCAGTAGAAATCCCCCTCCAAAAACCCACTGGAAAAGCGTAACTCCCTGAGACTCACATAGGACAGAGCAAAGATCATAGTGTTCCCCAGAGCTTGGGCTAATCCATATCTGGTTCTTCCCAAGAATCTCATGCCTACACCCAGAAGATAGATGAAAGGAACTCTCTACTCCCAAACATGGTATTTATTTATCCTGCACTTTGGGAAGAGAAGAAAGGCACAATATAAAGCAGATTTCATTTGGTAAATAAAGCAGCAAAAGACTGCAGAGTGGCAGCTAGCCCAGTGGCTAATTCATTAATGCCCCTGTGGTCTCCTTGTTCCAGGTGAATGCCTAACCTACAATTTGTTTGGCCTAGAGTTTGTTTGTCTTCAATTAGCCTTTAATTATTTATAAAAAATGAAACTCTAACAAGAAATAATGACCAGGGCATAAGTCCCCCCTGGAAATCAGAACAGCTTGAACCAGGATCTCTTAAACCACGTGTGCTGGTCCCAACCAATCAAAGCAATTTTTCACTGGGGAAAAAAAAAAAAAAAATCCTACTGAAAAAGCCAATGAAACCAACATGCTTCCAGAGCTGACTATGACACAGGCCAGAGCTGGCAGGAGGGAGTTGGACTTTCTTTTCTGCAATCTATATAGCCACTGCATCAGCTCCAAGCTGAGGGATTCAGGCAAGTGGGCTGAGCAGAAGTTGTGTCTGTAAAAGGATATTGAAGGGACACATGAAGAATGGAGGAGAAGGTAGAGAAAAAAATAGACAAGAAAAGTTGGGGGGAGGGAGAAAGAAGACAAAAATGAAGACAAAGAACAGCAAGAACAATGCAAAAGGGGGCAGATAAAGGGAGAGAGGAGAAGAGCAAGACAGAAAATCCATCTTGCCAGAAACAAACATTTCTTATCAGTTAGAAGCAAGTGGTACCTCTGCAAAATTCAATTTCAAATGTCAGGAGAGTAGTGATATGGAAGGAATGAATCACCTGCATAAAGGTACAAGTTCCTTAATGTTTGAAAATCAACACTGGGAGTCACAGAGATGTCCAAAGGACATAGGGTTTTGAAATGAAGGTGGGTCATTAGCAATGGGAAACCTTTCATCGCTTGTGGTAAGGTAGTAAGTAGCTTGAGCATCTCTGAAGCTCCATCCACACGTCTCCAGGTCATCCATCTGCAGTCCGACTGTCATTGACACTCACAGATATTTTTGCATGCAAGAGAGAGATTGGTGATCTCAGATTAACACTAAGTGAAGACAAGTCCTAGCTTGCTGGTTTAGAAAAGCCAACATACAGTTCTTCTGTCGGGTCTATATTGGCAGGTACATCTACTTGGGAATGTGAGGTTCCAGGGGTTCTGGAGTCACCCTGTGGCACTTATTTATACCTCCTAATACCCAGTGCTACAGGCATCATGCACTGGCAGGGATATCCCTGTAAGCTCCACCAAGACTCTTCTCACTGTGCATTAGTAGGACACTCCCCTGCTTTGAGCTCATACCCTGTATGTGGCCTCAAAGGCAAAACCCCTCATAATTAGGTTCTAAACAAGATCTTAAAAAATGCCAGTTACGTGCTTCCCTAAGTCTAGGCTTTCCTGATGATGAAGCAGCAACCACCCCAATATTTTCTATTATTATTATATCTTGTAGCTATATAGAGAGTGTACCACTACCAGAAAAGGGCTGAATATTAATATGGAGGAGAGAAAGAGAGAGACAAAACCAGTCACTGAAATCCTTTGTTACATTTCTTCGAGTTGGGCCTTCTCTGGTGAACTCTTTAGATACAAAAATAACAAATATCAGAAAATACAGCACAGAGAATCAGTGGCATACTGTAACTGTACATAGATCCATCAAATAATTAATAGGACCGCAAGACAGCACTTATCCTATAACAGAGGGATTTTTTTTTTTTCAGGAAATAATTAATATAAGACTGTCATATTTGAATCCAGAGAAAAGAGGAAGGCATCAATCTGCCTGGTCATCTTAAGACATCAGGTAACAGTTAGTTGGGATACAGCTATACAGCTTCTCAACTAGATATAAGACCAAAAATAGAACCAAGTAACAGAGATGAAGGTTTTAGACTCACTGCCTACACATCCAAACTCATAACAGCAACAGTGTTCAGTTTGCTTTCTTTTTCCTAAACTATTTTTCTTTGGAAATATAGTGAAACACCAGAAAAATCTGCATGTGGCAAAAATCCGTGTCACCACAGCATAGGTTGCTGACTGTCGCTCCTTCAGAATAAACGCATGCACCATCTGCAGGAGGCTTCTCTCTTCTGGCCTAAGTTTTGGAAGATGCCTAAAAAAGGGACAGAGCAACTTGGAACAAGCTCTTTGTCCTGACTGTGGTATGGAATAAAAAGACGGACGGGATCTTGCCTGTGGGGAAATTCTGTGCTCAGCAACACAAAAAACTTCTGGCAGCTAGACAGTCACCAGCAAGGTGATATTACAAAGATGACAGCCAACTGTGTCCTTTAATTGCTAGGCCATCATATAACATAATTTCTCTATGTTATTTAAAGCATACACAAAATGCAACTATAATAGAGTTTTCCAAGATACTGATGAAATAGCATTTGTTCCTTTCAAAGCTTCTTTGACAAGACAGGAATACTTCGTGCTGGGAAGGCTGCCACTGCAGGATCATGGCTTCCCAGAAGTGTAAAACTCCCATTTCTGAAACTGCAGACCTGTCACATACCAGACTTGAAAATTCTTGACAGTTTATGGGGGTTTTTTGCTTTGTTTTATTTTTTAAGGAAAGGAGTTGTTATACTTGCCTTACTGAATCCAACCTCAGATTTAAAAAAAAATAAATAAATGCTCTTCACGGAAGAACCAAGGCTCAGAGTTTTGATGAAGAAAGAAGATGCTTTTCTGCCAAGCTGATAGGGGTTCGTTATTTTCAGGGGTTTTAACCAGAAAGAAGAAAACCAGTAAACAAAACAAACAATGATTTAAGGTATGCAAAGATGTAATATGTTAGAATGCATTTTTAAAAGCTGTCAGTAGCTCCTTGGGTCAGACTGGAATTATAATGGAATTTAAGCTGCAGGTTGTCACTGATTTGGTTGAATGTCTCCTACTCAGCACGACCATACTGCCTGTATCTTACTTGCAATGGGACTAAAGCTCTTCAGTGGCGCTGGATCAACTTACATCAGTGAGAATGCTCGCTATTTACCACGTATATAATCAGCCACCCTTGCTAAAGTAGTAGAAGTGTCCACATTTGAAATGAGACAGAAGACAGAGAGTGCTCTCAGAAAACATAGTCCCATCTAGTATGTTTGTTGTCCTATTTTTCAATCTCCAAGCTTGCAAACAGAAACCATAAAAATGTGACACATCATTACCAAAAAAGGGAGTGCCTGCTTTGCTGTGTGTCATGACACAATAAACAGGTTATTTTGAAAGGTGTCGCTTTTATATTAACCAAATAAACGTAATTAAAACGGCTTCTCATCACTAGCAGTAACTCAG
The DNA here is from genome assembly GCF_965231255.1 of Vanellus vanellus. Classification (NCBI taxonomy): domain Eukaryota; kingdom Metazoa; phylum Chordata; class Aves; order Charadriiformes; family Charadriidae; genus Vanellus; species Vanellus vanellus. The sequence goes on along the minus strand of NC_138909.1, from coordinate 23,861,583 downwards.
TCTTCAGTCTCCATATACCTTCTTGATATGTCCAGGACACAGTAGTGCTGATGGTTTACCAAGAGCATCAGCTGGCTGAAGAATGCTTTACGCTCATATTAAAACATTATTTTTTCAAATAGTTTCCCATGTGAAGATGAGCATATTGGGTGAGCCAAAGGAAGCATTGGCAAAGGAATTCCCTTCAAGAGGATACCAATATCAAGCCCGTGCATTTCCCTTCTAATAAATATCCTTCCTACAATACCAAATACAACAAGTGGCTGTAGAACATATAGAATCTATGCTGATGAGATAAGACATGTTTCAACTTGACCTAACTCCCACTGAAAGCAGTCACTCCCATGCATCAAGGGGAGCCACAGAATCACAGAATAGTCAGGGTTGGAAGGGACCTCTGGAGATCATCTAGTCCAACCCCCCTGCCAGAGCAGGGTCACCTACAACAGGTTGCACAGGACAGCGTCCAGGTGGGTTTTGAATGTCTCCAGAGTGGGAGACTCCACAACCTCTCTGGGCAGTCTGTTCCAGTGCTCCACTACCCTCAAAGTGAAGAAGTTCTTCCTCATGTTTATATGGAACTTCCTATGTTCAAGCTTGTGCCCATTACCCCTCGTCCTATCAATGGGCACCACTGAAAAAAGACTCCTCCCATCCCTCTGGCATCCTCCCTTTAAGTATTTGAAAGCATTAATAAGATCCCCTCTCATTCTTCTTTTCTCTAGACTAAAGAGACCCAAGTTCCTCAGCCTTTCCTCATATGAAAGATGTTCTAATCCTCTAATCATCTTCGTAGCCCTATCCTGGCCCTGGCCAATCAGAGGCCAGAACTGTGGGCTACCACTTTAGGGTTGCAAAGCTTAAGGATTCCAGTCCCATGTGATGAAAATGTAACACCTACAAGTTTCTGTAGTGCTATGGCCTTAACAACACAGTGATGCTCAGCTACTACCACTAAATTTTGCCTTGATTTGGGTGGGTGCCACAAAGGAACAAGTTCTCCAGGCTCTTATTTGATGACATACATTGATAGATTATAAGAGGTCTGGAGAAAATCACTGAAACAAAAGTCACGGAAGGTCTCAGTGACTTCGCCTCACCACAGGACTCTGCACACCATAGCGGGGGGAAAAAGTCCTGCCTTAGCACAGCCACTATGGTAGAAGTTTCCACTAACATAAAATCATGTAGTAAGAAGATCAGGGAAGAGACTTACCACTTTGCTCCAGCAAGGGAACGAAGTCCTGTGAACTTTTCAACACTGACGCTGCCTATAGCCTGAATCCAAGATTCTATTTCTCTAAAGGTGCCTTGGACTTCTTACAAAGTCAGAGAACCTTGGCCCAAGAGCTACTGCTTCTGCTTTGCCAACAACAACAACTATTTTCTAGCATGAATGCAGTCCTGCAGTTCAGGTTTCCAAATCCCCCAATCAGGGAGTTGCTAAACAATACTCTAATCCCTGGAGAGTGCCAGCAGAAACTGATATTTGAACGTTTTGAAGCAGAACGTTTCTCTTTATCCACTTTCTAAAGCCTTGTGAATAAAAAAAAAAAAAAAAAAAAATAAAAATTGAAGGTCTGGCAATCCACAACTGATGAAAGCGTTTTGCCTCTGGCTAATCCAGTTCGTAGAAAAGATGGCTGCTTTGCGATCCCAACTACTTCTATGGATAGTTACACTAGCATTTTACTTTCTTATACTCTGGCAGAGTGCAACTCTAGAGTTACACTTCAGGCTACTGATAAAGTTAGCTTATTCCCCTGGTTATTGACTGATATCTATAGCAAATGGCTCTCTAATCATTTTAAAGACTCCCCTTGTCATGGCAAATGGTGTCATAAAGAATTGTCCCAGGATTTTGTTCTACTGGGAGGTGAAAATATAACCTAGAGGGATGATTAAATCTTCTCTCGTCCTAGATAGCCTAAGGTAGCACCATAAAGAGAGATACCCTAAGATGGGTATCTGTTCAACCTTCCAGAGTAACCAAAGCAGCACTATTTTATGTAAGGGTTCCAGAAAAATAGCATATATCTCTTATGATGTCTGTGGATTTTCTTGTTCTCATCACAATACTTATCTGAAATAATTTCAGAGTGCCACAAGCACAGGACTGAGCACAGGGAATTCTGGGGGATCAATTCAGAAGCTGCAACACAGGGCAAAATGACTGAGGTAGGATTAGCTATTTTATAAACTAGTTGTCCTAGGGTCCTTCAGTAGAGAGTGGAGACACAGGCATCTCATCCAGTACTAGCTTGTGATGAACTGCCTTCTGGAAAAGCCTCTCTTTCTCTCTCTTTCTCTCTGTTTCTTTTCCTTCCTTCCTTCCTCCCTCCCTCCCTCCCTTCCTTCCTTCCTTTTTTTTTTTCTTTTTTGGCCCACAGAGGACACCCAGGGTTGGTCAAAAAACATACCTCAGAGAGCTAATCTTAAGTTATGTGGATCCTCATCTTGCAATTCATCCTGGTTTTAGAGCCAATGCTTGGCTTGGCCAAGAAACAGCATTGCTGAGAAGATGGAAGCAAAGGTGAGCAGTATGAATGAGAGCAGCGAGGGCCCTGTATATGCATAAAGAGGCCATGGGTGTTTCCAAAATCATAGGCACATGAAACCTATTGAAAATTAAAATCATTAACACATCCAGCTTGCAGGAGATGCATTTCTTAATCTGTGGTAAACCCAGTCTGGTTTTGAAATACTAAATACCTTTGTATTTAACATCTAACATCTTAGAGGTTGAGAAACCCACTTCTTTGACAGACTATGTACTAACATGGCATCTGCTTAGTTGCCAAACCCTGAACTCTCTATGGCACCCTCAGAGGCACTTGGGAGATGCTGGTAGTGCTGTTATGGCAATGGAGCTTCCAAAAGCTCTTTTTTTCAGTAGGCTCCTTTCCGGAATGATGTATTAACAGTATATTAGCTATAACTGACCTTCAGTCCTTTATCTTCACCTGTAACACAGGAATAACAAATTCTACCCTCTGCTGCTTTAGTCTTCAGTTTATAAGAAGCTTGCTTTTCAGGAGTGAAGTTGCAAATGTTCCTATTCATACATTTGGAGCAACTGAAAAGTAGAATAAGCATTTTGCTAATAATATTTTACAGACAGTATTCAATGTGAATGTCAGGGACACTCTGAATGTCAGGAAGCAAAAATATAATAGGCTCATCTTCACAGGGAGAGAAGGGAGTGGAGAGACACAAGATCAAAATCTGAGTCAGTTTGAATGATGCAGAAATTGTTCAGAAAATGTCAACTATTTTTCTTGGAATATATTAAGACTGTAGACTTTTTATACTCATGAAGGGGTTGGCGGTTTTAGGGAGAGGGGTTGGTTTTGTTTCCTCAAATTAGGAGTTTTCTTCCTTCTGGATTATAAAAAAATGTGAAAGACTGCAGTTTTTGAAAACTGGAAACCCAAGACTTGTGAGAAAAACACTTCCATAGCTTTATAGCTTTTCATTAAAAAATTTGGTTGAGGGTGGGTAAGCCACTATGTGGCCTTTGTCAGATATACATTGAGCAACTTCATGAGGCGAGTGCTTGGGGCAAAGTAATCAAACACTTATACCCTTAGTCAAAGAATAAAAACTTGAAAGAATCAATACTGAAACAGACCTTGGATGGACAATAGCAAGAGCCTAGATAAAGAGATAACAGTGGGTTTGCAGGACAAAGTGTTGGCCAGAATTTCTCCTGTGCTTCTCAGTGACACATCTAGGAGGAGACAGAGTTAGGATGTATTAATAAGGGTTTATATCTAACTTGCTGACACCTGGGAGAAGTCATTCAACTTACCACAAATCAGTGCAAGCTATTAGTTAAAGACAGGGAGAAAAGTCTTCTTATCTATATAAAAAAAAACAACTTTGGTGTCTTATTCAGGAAAAAAGAAAACAGCAAATCCTACACATAAAACCCCACAAGCCTAAGTAAGAGAAAAAGTTTTCAGTTTTCGGGGTAGGGCGGTGGAAATTGGGGTTTTGGTTTTTAAGAATTCCAAAACTTCCTGCAATGGGCACAACACAGTACTTCAACAGGAAAATTTCCTACCAGCTGAAGAGTGATTGAAGAGAAGCACCATTTTACAGATAAAGTCCACGTTAACAAAACAGTAGGGAAAAAGTAAGAAACCAGAGGTTATAAACATGAGTGATGGGGGGGGAACTATTTTTGAACTTTCAGATAGAAATAACAAGGACAAGCTCTCCCATGGAATTGAGAAAACCGGGGAAAACATCTTGATACTGAGATAAGGCACCTGCCCATCTTTTTATCCAGCTCCAGATAAGCACATGCTAAGATAAAGCAATTTCCCAAAGTTCAGATTGAGAACATGATATGCTGGCAACCAATGCTGTTTTAAAACTAGCGGGCTCTACTACAAGGTTTATCCCATTAAGAACTGCTGCAAGACCCCCAGTAAAGCAGTGGATGATCCATCATGTGGTGCATGTAACACTGCATAGAAAAAGACTCAAGAAGCACTCTGGCAAGAACAATCCTGCACTGGAGGGGAGATGGACGGGGCGGTCTATAAATCCTTTTCCTCTGTAACTTCTGTAATTAAGCAGAACACATTGCTCATTCTTATGAATCAAACATAATCCTGCTGTTGTCTTGACTGTACAGGATTTGCAGACTCTAACTGTTTTAATGACAATGCACCAAAGAAAGCTTTTTCTTTGCTTTCACAGACAAATCCAGAGTCCGCATCAGGAGGGAAGGAATCCAGTGGTGTGTGAGGGATTTTGGCCTTATAATTATCTTTCCAATTCTAGCATATTCCTTTATTTGAATTTTACTTAAACAGCTTTAAAACTGAAGCTAAGGCAGGGCAGCGGGGAAGGGGGGTGGGGGGCAGAATGGAGAAATAAAAGGAAAAAACCATGCCACATTTTCCATTGCAAAGAGATGTAGAAACCCTTATGATACAATGCAGCTTCACTAACTCCAATATATACTTGCAGACATGCATGCATATGTAAGAAAGTAGGTACAAAAAAAGAGAATGACAACACTCTGCCTTCTGCTCATGAGTATTTGCCAGTGCCAGCCTTTGCTAACAGATGTTCATGGTATCAAAGGAAGTAAAGCCCTGGACAGATACTTACCATCGCATTATTGGTTCTCCTGAAGTCATTTTATGTACCTTTTCCAGACCAGAATGAGTTCTGCCCTTTCTTTATCCCTAACTTTCAAATGAGCCAAGTAAACCTGGGCATTTGTTGGTTTGGGTGTTTTTTTGGTCAGGTTCCCAAAGCCTCATAGCTCTGGGATTCCCCCAGCAGCAGCTTCCACAGAAGTCTGCCCAGCTCCATGACCTGTTGCCTCCTCTAAGTGATTGTAGTAACAGTGACCGGGGAACTGGGGAGAGGAAGGATCTGTCTTAGTTGTGCCAAAGCATGAGAAATGCCAGAAACTGTGTGTGTCATTGATAGATAGGTGGTAAGCACCAATGTGCTTTGAGACCACCTGTTAATTCCTGCAAATCTTCTCTCTCACTACACAGACAAAAATCATAAGATCTGTTTACTGGGAATCTTTAATGGCACCCATAATCCGTGGTTAGAAGAGTAAATTCTCTTCATGCTTCTCTCTACTCTCATGGAAGTACCAAAATAAGTATTTCCCCTTATATTTTTCCTTCTTACTACACCACAGAGATGGCAAATCTTTTCCTTCCTGAGAGCCAAGAGTTTCTTCTAACCCCTTTGGCCAACCACATTTTAGTGCCCCTGATAGTGTTAATCTACTATAGTGTAGAAAATTAAATTGTTACAGGCTACATTAAATTGGATTGCAGGACATGCCTGGGCCAGGGACCACGAATTCTCCATCCTTCCTGGCTTGTAAGGCAGATGAGGACTTGCTGTAATGGAAAATGCTGGTTTGATTATAAAATAGGTCAACAGAAAGTGAAAGATCTGACATCTTTGAGAACAAAACACTGTCCACCTGTCACTGCCAAGGAGTTTACTCACTGTGGTGCAGTTGTTTAGCAGCTGCACAAATATCACAAGTAAAATGTGTGGCATTGTCCTTTGAAATTTGGCTCTTTCTTATTAATAAACTATTACAGTTATGATGCACAGAAAAATTTTCTCCTGAGGCAATATCACAAAGTGATAGGTTCTTTTAAGGTCTCATCCCAGATTCTCCAAGACTCCACATGAATGCAGACTGAAGGCAAATATTGATACAGCTAGACATCCTTTAGACAGTGATCCTTCCACTTGAAAGATAAATGCAAAGAATTCCTGCTCAGAGAGTGCTAAGGTGCTTAAGTGTTATAAAGGTGTCTCCAGCTTTAGGTAACCCAGCTTGAGAAAGCCAGAGATGATTTTTGGAAGCAATGAGGAGGTGGCAAACTGCAGGAGGAGATGTGCTCTTTTTGTGATGGCTCTGCAGCCAGCAGCCTGTGAGGGAGAAATTCTTACTACATCAACAAGGGTTTCCCTTGGGAGCATCAGTGCCCTTCTTGAGAGGGGCAGGGCTTTTGCCCCACTTCCACTGTGAGCCAATACATAGCAGTACTCGTACTGCCTGCAGAGACTGCTGATATTAAAAGGGCTCTCATTGCATTTGGGAGGCTTTGGAAAAACACACGAAGTTGAGGAAACACCTGTCTCTTGAGCCTAGATAGTGCTAAATGCAAAATGGATCTCATACTTTTTTTTTCCAATGGATACGCAAAAAGACGCAGTCTGCTGCTCTAAACCTCATTTGTTTGTTTCTCAGTGCAGTATAAATTGCATACTCCTCATGGCCACTACATTAACTCATGTGTCATGCTGTCTTGCTCTCCAGAAGACATCAAGGCAATTTATGCGCTGAGCCCCAAAATGCAGACTAAACTTGATTTACTTTCTCTTGTGCCAGCTGCTGGTTCAGGATCTCCGCAGCCACACAAGATACCATCTCGTCTGAAGTTCTTCCTATGGGAACATCGCAGGTAGCCATGAAGCACAGAGGACTAGCCCAGTACTCCCACTTCGTACTCCTTTTACCCATTTTAGGAAAGATGTTTCTCCATGCTGTGCCCCATTTCCTCCCTTCTCAACTCAAGAAATCTCATCTGAAGAGAAGAGACTATAAACTCTTCATACCCCTAATAACTTTTTGTGTATTGGTATGTGTTGTGGTTTGGCCTCAGCCAGCAAAAGAACCACGCAGCCGCTCGCTCGACTCCCACAGCTGTGGGGAAAATCGGCAGAAAAGGGCAAAACTCGTGAGTTGAAATATTATAATGTAACAGAACAGACAAAGGGAAGAAGAAAGAAAAACAATAACACCGGTAAAGGAGTGTAAGAACGCGATTACAGTACCGCCGCGAAGCGCACCGACCGGATCCGCTCCACCCCAGCCCGCCCCCGAGTGGCGACTGACTCTCTCTCCCCGGCTAGCGCCTCTTATAGCAGGGCATGGGTCACGTGGTATGGAATACTTACCTCCCCTGCCGGCTCCTTGGGGAAATTAACCCCATCCTTGCCGGAACCAGGACAGTATGGCACCTAACACCTCAGATCTCAGCTGGTATATTTTTTTCATTATAACTAGTACTCAAAGTTTGGCGGATTGACTGCAGAAACCCACAAGCTACTTCTATTTCACCTGAAGGTATCCTAAATCCCATGCAAATGACAGACAGATACTTGTTTATCTACACAAGCAAGGACTTTAAATTCAAAGGAAGTGACAGTAATTCAGATAATACACAACCACTGTGCAAAATTATGTGCTGAGTTGCTGCCATTGCTCTTTCACTAATCTGCAATATGCAGAAACTGTGAATTTAATGAGCTTAATAATTATTTTGTTCTCAAAATTCCTTACTTTTTGGTAATGACATTATTTCAAATGACAATTTTTACACCATGTCCCTAGTCAATCATGTCAATTCTCTGAAAGATGTACCTAAAGTAAAATAGTGAAATCAAGAGAGAGAAGGAGAGGTTGATTTATCTCAAGGACTTTGCACCTTAAATAGTCAGTAAAATATTAAACATCCCTATCAATAACAGGTGGCCCATATTATAAGCTTCCTCATAACTGGAGTTCTTAGGAACAAAATGACATGTTCCTGAAAAGGTGTCAAGAATTTCATTTAGTCCTTTTTATAGTGGGGACCATCAATCTGTCGTAACGTTTATTGGAGAGAAAATAATTGTCTTTTCTTTTTGGTGATGGTATTTCATTATATGCAGTAGGATAAATAACTACAGTTCAAAGCGAAATAAGATGAAAATGTCCCTGTATTTTTTCCTGGGGTTTCTTTTCTTCTTCTTGTTTAATTTCATGATGAAAAAAAAATGTTATAATTAAATTAAGCTTGATTCTGATTTAAATGCGCATCTTAAAGTGAAAGCAGAGAAATGATTTTCTTTTTCAAAGTTGTTATATCCCAATTGATCTTCCACACATTGGCATTATTATCTGATTGTGAAGATATATGCATTTATCAAAAGCTAGAGCCATCTGTCTCAATTCTATGTAATTTCATTACATATTCATCATTTATCTAGTCTGAGTATGTGACATGGGACCCTACTGACTAGCAATTCTATACTTATTATCACTTCACACTGTGTTTGGATGGACATGAGGCTGTCGACTTCCATTAATCTACTTTTGATGTAAAAATCATCATCTTGGGATAAGCCTCAGAGCTCCTGAATAATCAGGCCACACTGCTACATAAATATAGAGGCACGAGTATTTATATAAAAAAGCCTGCAGCATTTATTCCTGCTTGTCTTTCACCATCAGTAGGCAGATGTCACCCTGCAGATGCATCTGGGGAATGGAAGTATAAATCTCAGGAGACTGGCACACCTGTGTATGCGGGCACACGCTGTCCAAAGGTTACTGTTACACTGCCAAGCGTGACTCTCCTGAATGTGGAGATGGGCAGGAGTTAACAGATGCAAGGAGAAGCTTTCTAGCCCAGGAAACCAGTCACGGTTGCTGGAATTTGAGACTAGGGGCTGCATCAACCCATTGCAAATCTAAAGGTGTTTCACGTCAATCTACCAGAGTAACCTGAAACTACCCGTTCATTTCAGAATGGACTTTGGAGAAGTCATTGCCTGTACAACAATATTTTGAATGCTTGACAGTGTAACTAGCCATCTTCTTGACCTCTCTAGTCTCATAATGCAGCCATTCCTTTTGCTCCATGTGTGCTTCAAAGGGGAGAGTCTCTTGGAGGGGGCAGGCTCTGAGCCAGTTTCTCCCCAGGCACAAACAACTGGCACCAGCTGACAGCTTGGACTCCGCGTGCTTCCCGTGTTCGTGAATTATCTACTGCATTGAAACAAAGATGACAGAGATAACAAAAGACAGTTCTTTATTCATGTGGAACTGAACTCTGATTTTGAAAATGAGGTAAAGTGATCGAAACTGTTGCATAGACAATAATTTGTCTACTTCACGTGAATTTACTTTGACTGTATCCAATTCCAGGTTGAAAACTCTTTGTGAATGCTGTAGTGAGCAAGCTACAAGCGTATGTGCTTAAACCTACGGCTACTGGAGAATACTTAAATAAGTGGAATTTGGTTTTGTGAACAAGAATATTCACACTGGAAATCTCATTTTAAGAATCAGGCTCATACTATCTGGAAACAGAAAGATAGGCTATGATTTGTCTGTCAAAAGGATATATATCTAAACATGTCACAAACTGCACATTATGCACACTTGAAATTTATGAAGCATCCGTAGAGATGGTAAGAGACAGGATTTTATTCCCAATGGCTAACTATTAGCTCTGCTGCTTTGCAGAAATTGTTTTTCATTGCTCTTTTCCCATCCATTAAATGGGTATGAGAGCACTCACCTTCATCTGTGGATTGCTCTGATATCTAACAGATAAAAAGTTCTGTATCACAAATCAACACTGGTAACAATCAGCTCAGTTACGCAAGTGACAATGATTGATTAACTCACAGGCAGGAAAAAAGGGTTGCGGTTGACAAATACACTTTGTCACTAACCAGAGGTCTGCTTGAATAGTTCAATGCACTGAGATGAAACCTAAACTCCCAGGACGGTTGTGGAACCCGCTGGCCAGATGCTCATGGTGGCAGGCAGCCTCCTTCTGTCAGATGCAGGCATTTGCACAGCGAAAGAGAGCACACGAGTTCACACATGGTAAATTCACATCCCACTTTATGGAGCTTCACCATCTTCATGCAGACAGACCTCATGCTGCCAGCTTCTTTCCCAAGGAGGCATAACATATTTTAGTACGTGGAAACCATAACCAGGAAAATCTAAGTGATGCAGAAAACAGTAATGGAGCCTGCTCCCAAATCACAATGTGGGAAGCCACGCGGGAAGTCGCAATGGCCCTCTGAAAGCATTAAGTCAGCAGTGGAATCCAATCATCACCTATACTAGATGGATCCAAAAACTACGACTTGAGTCCCAGCAAGAAGCATTGCTTGATTGTGCACAAGTTGATCGCAGGCACGTGGCATGGCTAGATGTACAGGTATGCAGTGTTTGATCCCAGAGCTCAGTCAAAGAAGACAGCGCTACAGGGTAAAAACAATCACCATCCCCAAAGAAAATGGGCTATTCTTGTGGAAAGCAATGCAGGGCTGCATACAGTCCTCAAGATAGCTCCGAGCCTGCTAACACGTGTGCACAGGGTGAAGGGGCTCAGGGCTCTCTAGATCTGCAGCAGTGCTGCCAAGAGACCTCAGCTTTGCATCCAGCTCTGGCACCAGAGCAGATGATGCTAGCTTGGGGCTTCTCAACACCACAGTGCACTGTGCAGTCTACAAATGTTGTAAATCACTTGGATGCCTTTAAAACTGTTACCCGCACTCTTTCTAAAACCAACTTCCTGACCACTGAAAGCCATTAAACACTCCATTACATCACAAATTAACTGTAACGTTGTGTTCAAGTGGTTGTTTGGATAACTAAAGTCCTTTTGCTTTCCACACTGTATAGAGAAATTGTCCCTTTCTGTATTTTCCCTACCGTGTACATTTCCACTGAATGGTTCTATGCTGTCAAATAATGGTTGCCTTTGTTTAGCTAATTTTTCATGGCTGTCCAGTTTCTCCTCTGGTTATTTAAGGGGGGACTTCACTGACTTTACAAAGTGCTTCACAGTTCTGACAGTAATAAAGCATATTCTAACAATTAAAGTATGTAACTCAAAGATGTGGTTCACTTCATTTAAATTTTAGCTCACCTGTGCCTGTGAACACACACTGGTTTTAAAGTGTCCTTCCTTACCAAAGTCACAGATTCTGGCAACGAACTCTCCTGCAACTATAACATTTAGACACACGTCAGTCAGAATTAGGAACGGAACGTGTGCCAAGCACCACCGGAAAGCTGGTCATTTGTAACTGTAACCGCTAGCTCTCATCTTTAATTACAACCCAAAGATTTCTTTTTCCTCTTTGCCAAGCATTCCTGTTAGTTCTTATAATTATAGTGAATACTTACTAAAAATTAAGCCACCTACACAAATCTGTCCCCAAAATAAGTGCTGGAAGCAAATTATAACATGTCCCTGTCATTTCATGGGTATCTGTATCGTCACTAGATTTATGTTCTAATGCTACATTATTACCTATTACCATAGTTGTTAAAACCTTACTTTTCATGCTAATGAAAATGATGAAAGACAGGGGTTTTGACATAAATACTGTAATAAGAACCATATTAATGTGACAGATGATTGCTCCTCTGTGACAGACTATGAAATCCTGTGCAAGAGTTACAGAAGGTTCATTTACATGTCTACTCATCTATCTCTCCCTACAGGGAAGCAAAGGACTCATGCTCAATATCGGAGGGGGGGGGAGAATTAGAAGTAAGATGGCAAACAGGCACAGACAGTCATCCTAAAAAGAAATGCATCCCAAGGCATACTTCCTTTCTTAAGTGCCCAGAAGCATGAAATGTCAATTACAGGACCTAAGGTCAGACTCCTAAAGCCTCTTTTCAGGCATCTAATTATGTACTTCTAAGCAAAACTTCCAAAATATAGGACAGAAGCAGCACTACCAGCAAAATCGGTTTTGTGCTCCTAAGTCACATCCTTCTGTTTTGAAGTTGTGGCATTTTTCTTTCACCAAGTTTGACAGGAGTGTAGCCATTTTCTAGTCATGCTACCACCCCATTTTTTTCCACGGCTCTTCTAGCGATTTTCACAGGTTGCATGTGTGCTCTACTTCTGAGGAATATATCCTGACTGTCCTCAGAGAGACACCTGGGTAACAGGCAACAAGGAAGCCAAGACACTCATACATTCCCAAGGCATGGATGATCAGGCGAAGGGCACTGAAAGGCACTGTGCAGTCAGGACACAAACACTCATCAGCCATCTGTCTTTTGGAGTACTGCATTCAGTCACAGAAGATACAGAAACATGATCATGATTGACACCAGTGTCTCCCTTTTTGCTGATCACACTCAGTTTTACATCAGTTGTGACCCAACTGATTTCCACCCCACCAATGACTTGGATTAGGAGATTATGGTTTTACTCCAGCTCACACTGCTTCCTGATCTGCTAACATCACGCTAACTGTGATGCTGTATGATGGGTGCCAAATGCAGACTACATCATGAGCCAACAATTCTCCCTCCCCGTACCAAAGAGAAAAAAAAAACAAACCAAAAACAAAGAAAAACACCCACAAAAACCTGACACCCCACAAAACTAAAGAAAATAATAAAATCAGACTTGTTTCTATTTGCTTTCCACTATTAAAACACCGTACTTACAGCAATATTTCTTTTCTTTTTAGAGCTGCTCTCCTTGCAAAGAGAAAGCAAATAGCGATCACATAGATAATTTATTATTAAAACTCTCATTTACTGATAACATATGGGCAAAGATTGGTTTCCGCATTTTTAGCAATGTAAACATGATATCTGTTAGAGGGACTCTCTGAAGATTGCTTGTCTTTTCACATCTTTGCTGTCTCTCTATCCCCTCTTGCTTTCTTTTGATTACCTTTCTGCAAACTTACGGTCATATTAGCATACTTTTCCACACTTCTAATGTTCATGTGTTTGTTCTGTGGCCGTCCTTGAGCAAGTGGCTAGGACTGATTTCTACTTTGTCTTGAAAGGTGAGTTCAGTATTTTCCTCAGTGAGGAAAGTAACTTGAAAAAAAGAGGTTCTCTCATCTGTTTCTTATCCTTGAAAAACTAAATGAAGTGAAATTTCCAAGGCTGCTTGTGGCATCACCTTTCTCTCTGCAGTTTAGCACATTTTGTTTTAGCAGCAGTTCAAAAGTTCACTATCCTACATCTGATGCCTTCTGCTCGCTACAAATGTCTGCAGTACAGCAAGAAGTTAAAAATGTTAAATGATTACAGCATACAGGAACCCATAGACCCCATAAAAACAGTCCTAGCATGCTTAAGCTGAAACAGCATCACACAAAATTCCCAAATACTCCTTTGCTTGATACCATATGATCAGTTAAAGTTTAAGTTTAGGCTTTGCTGGTTTTCATCGACTTTCACCAAACACATTTGTATTTTTAAGCTTTCCTCTGCAGGGTGCGAGGTCTGAAATTTTAATGTTTGTGAGAAGGAGCAAAGGCAAAATATTTAGAAATAAATTAGTATCTTCTGAGGTTCTAGCAAAACACTCATAAAGACAGTCAGTGGAGTTATGAGAAGCAATACATACTGTATCCTTCCATTGCTGTGAAGGCAAGCACTGAGCCGCAGAAATTGGCCCTGAGACTATCAGAAAGAGAGACTTTTCCAGTATGGCTTGTAAGCACTATTTGGACTGTATGCATGAAATCAGGTAGGAAAGTCCAATACTACTTCACTCCAAGTATGTAGTAACTTTGTCATGAAACAGGAATGGAAACTGAGCTATAATTACAGGAATCTGTTCACTTAAGGTCACACAGAACATCCTAACATATTGGTCACCCAACTCATTCTGCAGTGCTTCAGTCCACCAGTCCACGTGCCTTGCAAAAGAAGTTGCATTGCCTGTGTTAAATATTGTATTTGTAAGACACCTTCTAGTCTTTTTTTGGGTGCAGAAGGTGCTGTCTTTCATATCACATGTTTGCCTTCACTGTGGGATGCTGCAAAGTCAGCAAGCTTTGATAAAGCTATGAAGTAAGGACCTTTGCATGACTGCAGGGTTAGTTTGGGACTCGTGACTCTTGTGCACCGGGGAACTGAGCCCTGACAATGATTTATTTGTCAGTGCACTATACTGACAGCCAAATCAGCCAGAGAGCAAGTAAGAAATAAAAGGGCAGAGGGAAAATATTTGGTTTTGAAATTGTTCTGAAAATTTCTAATAAAAAAATCAATTACAAAAAAAAAAAAGGTATATAGTGTCTAAGGCTATGTACACTGGCCTGCAGCAAGGAGCAAAGTCATTTATCTTCAAGGCAGTGATCACAGACAAAAATAGGAGTGCTTTTTTTTTTTTTTTCCAGCCACTTGAAAATCCTAGGCAAATTAAGTTGTTAATTTGAATTCACCACTTTCAAGAAACCACCTCAATTATTATAGGTTTGCAGTACCAATTTTCAAACAGCTTTGAAGGTTCCCTTCTCAGAAAAGTTCTGTGTCATAAGTTTAAGATTGCAGCTAACAGAACAGCTCAAAAAGAACTTAAACAGCAGAGGAGGGATGCCGCTTGTGGAAAATTGAGACCACAGCAGACTAAGCTTCAACTCCTCTATCTGAAACATTTCACAAAGCACCTTCTCAGCTTTCAACCACTCTCAGAGCCAACAATCTTTTTCTGGGTGGGTACTGACGGCATGCTCTTTCAGACACAGACCTGACTCTTCCATGCTCTCTGCTTATACAGATGGGGAAATAATAGCTGCTAGCACCCTTTGTAAAATTAGCAAAAATAAGCCAGCTCATCTTAGAGAGGGGAGAAACCCAGGAGATGGAACTGGCTGCAGACCTCATCTCTAAACATCTCTCCAATGTTTTCAGCCTTGCCCCTGAACCAAGCATGCCAAAGGGATGTTTCCGCTCCAACTGGCACGCTGCATGGCCCTGCTGAACTCCTGAACACCTGCTAGATCCCTGCGTAAGGTCTGTAGCTGTTTAGAAGAAAACAGAGCGAGGAGCATTGATGCGAAACTTTCCTTCCCTTGCTGCTTAGAAAGTAATCCCTTAAAATTTCCTTGAAGGAGATAATGTTGTTAGTCTCTTACACTGGTTGTTACCTGTTCAATATTTATTACAGGCCCCTCTACCCCGCCAATGGGCTCTCTGACTTGCTAAGAAAGGCACAAAGCTCACTGCAGCCTGACACAGCTGCTGAGCAGCACCAAGCCCTTACAACTCCAAATCAGCTCCACAATGCACCGTCCTGCCCATCCAGTGTCTCTGCTGGAAATCCCTCACTGCTGCCCCAGGAAACCTGCTCTCAGTCCTATTCAGTTCATCCTCAGCTCTCCCCACTCTTCTTTCTCCATGCTCCTCCCTGCTACTGGGGTTGTCCCATGATGCACTGGCCAGCCTTTCTACATAATTATACTTACCGTATGGTTTTCATCTGCTCCGCGGCACTGGGAAGGAGCTGGGAGCAGCATGCTGGATATGCCCTTGAGCTCACTGGCCTCTGGAGACCGTGCCAGTCAGCCAGGACGCAAAGATCATCCCGCATGTTTAGAAAGCCTGAATCACACCTCAAGTGGATTCTTAACACAGATGGTGGAGATATGCCATGGACGTAAGGAAATGTGTATAGTTACTAGACATTACGTGCAGTTCTGGCTTAATGTTCTTTTTCCAGTGCCACTTTTCCTGCATGCTGTTTGCACCCAGGTAGAATAAAGGAGCACGTGGAAGGAGTCAGCTAGTGATATGAGAATACTCATATCTCATTTAAGAAATTAAGTATTCTCTGGGTTCAGTTGTATATACTCCCTACCCAGTTTGGCATCTCCTTTCTCTCATGCTTCAGGAGCAGTCCTGAATGCTGATGAAGAAATTTTGGTCCAGCACCATTAGTCATCTGAATGCAGTATAAATTAGCACAAAATAACTAACCTGTCCTAGTACCTAATGAGTAAAACATGATACCACCAGTGGCATATTTTCCTGATGCTTAAGAATGTATGATGATCACTAGTTCCAAGATGAAGTATGCCTGTGGTCATGGCATACTTGGAAAGATCTGGAATTGTAAAGTTATTTTTAATGCATTAAAATGAAAGATTTATTAAAACAGCAAATGGATTGCCAGTCCTTCATTTTTTTAAGTCAAAAAGTGGTAACCTTGACATTCAAGAGCAGGCTTCATTACAAAAAGGGAGAGCTTGTATCTTCATTGCTGACTTTCTGGTTTATATGAAGAAAATGCTCCCCTCTCATCTAAATACTTTGCAATGATTATATTCTATTTCAGTTGAAATTTTCTCAGTTTTTAAGCAAAATATGAAACCAATATAATGTTAGCTTTCAGAAACTAATAGTTACTAGAAGCTTGACATTATTTAATTTAAAGAAAAAAAATTGCCTTCATTTCCAACCAAAAGACATCATGTGCAACTCAATGCAGCACTTGCTCTTATGCTAACTGGGGGGAAAGTTATATTCCTCATTATCAATTCTTCTTAAACTACAAATCCAAACACCAACAGATATGACTCAGTGCTTATCCTTCTGAAGCACAGGACCTAAAGGCAGAAACGATCCACCATAAAGGAAGATTTGCCCTGAAAAATGATCTCATAAAAGCAGGATCTTCTTATTCAACAGACCAGTTCACCTTGTGTATTCAGACACACCTTCTCATTTTCTTATGAAAAACGGACTTTTCATCAGTATTCTCTGACAACTATTGGTATAGCTCCCTAGGAATGAACTATCTATTCTTTCCTGGAATCACATAAATCCTTTGTATTTTTCTATCCATCTCCGTGCTGCCAACTATAACTATTCCAAAATTACAAGTTAGGCTGTAAAATTAAGAGACTGGCCTCTTCACATAAAGAAAAAAAAAACCACGAGACAGATATTTTAAAGATGATGAGAAAAGAAAGGAAGTCCTTCTTTCTTACCTTTTTTTCTTATCTGTGTGTTAAACATAAGGTGATTTTCAAGCACCTCTTCAGGGGCTACAGGCTTCATTGACTTGATGAATCAAGACAAGATCACAGGAAAAAAGTACCACAAGAACCATGATAAATTCACAAGATATGGGAACGCTGTGCTCAGAGCGGTACAGACCCAAAGAGGCTCTGATCTGCTGACCCTGAAAACTATATTTAAGTATGGCACCAAACAAACCTGCTCCTGTGATGCTATGATGTGGCCTATAAAAATCACTCAATGAGCTGAGATAACTTTTCAAGGTAAAGGGCTTGGTCTGGTATTTCTCACCTACAAAATTTCTATCCCTAAATGATGCTGCAAAAGACAATCAGGTCCAAGCTCAGCCATGCACTGAAATATAATGCCTAAAATCAGCAGTCCAGGCCCCATACGTCCAGTGGACCACGGAGAAGAAACAGCTACTCCACAGGGACAACTGGCTTTCAAGCAGCTTCTGAATACTCCCCACTGTCAGCAGCTGACCTGGGAAGAGAAAGCAAGGTGGCATAGCTCCAAGCCTCCTTGCTTTATAAAGGCAATTTATAGTAAAATAAGCTGAAATCAACGCAGCTGGGAGCTTACCTTTTATAGCAGATTCTTCTGTGCATAGAAATACTGTAAAACAAACCTTTTCTGATGTAAAAACTGTTTATATAAAAGGTAAAATTACTGTGTTTGTATCCAGGTCATGCTAGAATAATGTATTTGAATAAAATAGTTACAGTCAATTTTTACACCGTAAAATGTGCTGCATATCTGGCAGAGACGTGAGACTTCTTCCCTTTCATATTTATGAACTTCAGCATGGAAGCTAAAAAGCAAGTGATTTGAACAGATGTGTTGTGGATGGGACTCTGCTCTTTCTAGAATTCCATGTTGTGCTATCATAAACCAGCTGGGAGACTAAAGAAACATCCTTCATGAAATTCCTTCGACATGCTTGCGCTTCGCATGTGGGATGTACAGTTCTTGTGCCACATTTCCTTATTTTTGTTTCTTGAAATAGCAAACTGTTTATAACACACACACAAAAGCCCCAAGAGATGCAAAGCTTTGAAGAGCAGCATGAAATGTTCTGCCCAAAGGATCAATGAGCAATCTGCAATTTCGGTCACCCTCACATAAAAATGGGGGAAAGTGTAATCCCACTGGGTAGAAATATGGAAATACCTCCAGTATTGGTGAAATAACTACAATTATACTCTCTCAAGACACCAACAGAACTTTCATAAAATACTTAAGCATTTTAATTAATTAATTAATTAATTATCAGCATAGTTACCTGCACAACTATTTATATTACCCAGTAACTGAAGTTCCCAACAGAGAGTCAGATTGTCTGGTGCTGTCAGTGCACAATGATGTGACACGAACTCACTACAGTCTGTGGCCTCAAAACAGAGGATGGAAAATTCCTGAAAAATGATTACTTGTCAGGATTTTTAGGTGGGCACCGCACTGATGCAAATTTACAACTATTGGCTAAGAGCAGACGGTGTGGACACGGTCCTCACTTTCTGATAATAATGAATTCACTGTGGAGACCTGTCTCTTGTTTGCTTCCAAAGAGTTGGGTGGAGATAAGCAGAAATAGGCCTCACAAAAACTCAGAATATTAAAATCTCTGTTTAATTATTCGCTCTATCAAACAAGATGATGTCCCAGAAGAAAATCTGCAAGAACTGTACTTTGGTTTGTAAACCCTTATTATTGTAGGGTCAGGAGGAATTTTCCATCTTAACATATAATTAAACTTAATGGGAAATGTTTAATTAAATTAAGAAATGTGAGAAAATTCCCTCAGGCTACAAGAACTCTGATTACAGTGTTGCAGTGAGCCTAAACAAGGCTTAACATACCGTAGGGCACACAGGGCAAAAGTCTCTGAACTATTTTTAACATGTTGCAGAATATTGGTAATTAGAAAGAGGAAGTGTTAAATATACTCACGCCAGGTTCACATGGGGAATCTCATCAATTAATAATTGAAGGGCTTCCGCTATTGCGGTGTGATATACACTCAAGTTTTTTATCAAAAGACCAACCTACATCATTAGCATCTCAATTCAGACTTTGGGAGCCTGGGTTTTCTGGTCAGTAAGAATATGGGAGCAGGCCTGTCATATTATGAACAAAATAGATCCAAACAGAGAGTCCAGTTGCTTTCTAACACTCAGACCCATCTCCTATGACTAAGATGGGACTATATTTAAACTTTATGACCTCCTGCAATTTCTAGTGAAACCCATAGAGACTGTATGTACGTTAGAGGTAAAAATGCCCAATAACTGCATGACAGAAAGGGAATTGTGAATTATTTGTAAAGCAGTACACGATCCAAAAATCAAAAGGAGTTATTAAAGTACCCAGAAAAAAAAACTAAGCAAGCAGATTATAAACAGAGGGTTATATAAAAAAATCAATAGTAAACAGAAAATTTACAGATAAAAAGATCTGACTATAAATTCCTGTAAGGCAACAAGACTACACTTGGGTCAAGCGTAAAAGTTGCCCCTGATCTAAGCTGATGTAGCTACACTAACACTACAGCTTTTTGTACACCATCCCTGTGGATTCCATACAGAAGTATTGTGATCACATCTTCACCATGTAACATGCTGAAACCACTACTGAGCCACTAATTTCTGGGATGACTGAAGTCTTTGCCACCCCCAAGTAAAAAACACAACCAACCCAAAAATATACCTGAAACCTAAGCAAAACATTTACCCAGAAAAATATGCATTCAGCACAGGGATGATCAGAGATTTGTATCCCACTGAAAGACTATACAAACTAGTGCTCTACAAACTAGAAAAGTATTGCCAAGTAAAGCTACTGTTACAAATCCCTTGGTCTTTTAAGGGCCATGATTCATCTCTCCTTTCACCAGAATTCTGCTTTCTCTGTCATTTCACAAGCACTCATAAATCACCGCAACATCAAACAAAACCCCTACTGTACTAAATGCAAGGATAATAAAGGGAAGAGCATTTTAATGAGACACACAATTACACTGTACTGTAAAATTCCTGAAGGTTTTCTTTTGATTTTTTTGTTTGCTCATCTTCCTCCTGTAATCTGTGTGGGGTTGGGGTTGTTTTTTTTTTTCCGCTGTTCCCCCTAAACAGTCTGCTAGAAAAGCATCACAACTCTGGGAACTACCTTTTTCTCTATAGGAACCTATTTAGCCACACTCCCTCAGAACATAACAGTGCATAAAGACACCTGTCTCAAACGGACAAACCTCCAAAATTAAGAGTTCCCGTCAGTTCCTGTTGGATGGATAAATAGGGACTAGGCACATGGAATATCTACACCCGAAGACTGAAAAATTTTTTAATATACTTTTGATAATCTGGTTCTGTCTCCTTCCTCCTTTTACCGCCTCCTTTGCTGATTTCCTACCTGCTTGCTTCTTTTCTTTAGTTGTCCTGGTTTCAGCTGGGACACAGTTAATTTTCTTCTTAGTAGCTGCTGTGTTTTGGACTTAGTATGAGAATAATGTTGATAACACACTAATATTTTAGCTGTTGCTAAGCAGTCGAGGACTTTTCAGCTTCTCGTACTGGCCTGCCAACAAGAAGGCAGGGGGGCACCCAAGAAGCTGGAAAGTGACACAGCCAGGACAGCTGACCCCAGCTGACCAAAGGGATATTCCATATCACAGTGCATGGTGTCACGGCACGTAAAACAGAACCCATGTTAATGATGGGGGTTTCCACAGCACAAACCTGAGTTTGCTGCCATCACTTTCAGCAGTCTTCTCTTTGACTAACATATTCCACCATCACATCTTGCGACTTGCAACACAGAGGTAACAAGCATAAAGCAACCTACTCTCCTAGCAAGAAATATATGGTCAGGGGTGCAAGAATTATCCGTAATAGACTAAGGTCAGCCTACATGTCCTTCCTGGCTTTGGTACCTACACGCAGTAGCTAAACCTTAGGTTTGAGACATTGTGCCAAAACTCAAGGAACTGCTAAATTATTCTACTGAAACAGCATAAGACTGTAATAAGGAACTGCCTTAATTGTTCTGGACACCTTCAGGGCATTGCACTGGCTGGAAAATCATGACCCAACCTCAGCTTTTAACTGATTTCATATCATCTCCCCTGCATTGGTGAGCTTAAAACATACTTATTGTTCCAGCTATAACCAAGCAGAACAACTGGTGCTGCCTCTTGTCATATAAACACTAAAGCCTGTAAGTCATGTTAAAGCCTAGTCCAAACACACCCCTCATTAAAATGCTCTTCTTTTTGTTATCATTAATAGGCATCAGATTTATGCATGTGTGTGGTCTCATCTGATGGCAGCGTGGGGCTTCTGAAAAGACAGGAGAAAGCAGCAGCATCATTGTAAGAAAAGAGGTCTGTGCCTTGACTCATAAAACCTTGGGCTTCTAAAATATTAACTTTACTTGACAGTGTATTTCCAGTTTGTACAGCTTTAAGCTTAACTGTCTGTCAGAAAATTATATAAATCTGATTGCCCCTATCATAGCCAGATATGCTTTAGCTCTCAGACTTCCCCAAAATGGTGTAACTTAGAGACAGAAGTGGTGTACTGCCAGTACAACCAGCATCTCATTATGGAGCCTGAAGCAGTTAATTCTGGTTTTGTGCAATGCTGCATTCATTTGGGAACACATTGACAGCAGAAGAGGCAGTGATAGCCATCCCCAACACACAGAGGAGTGGACCCACAAGAGGTCTGCCTGAAACCATGAAAGGCAGGGGTGAGAGATTGCTGAAAGGTCCACTTTGACCGGACGACTGTCACTGGGAACTCAGAACAGCTCCGTCTGCTTAAATGGGAACAATTCCTGGAGAGGGATCAACTGAACCAAAGCACATTCCCATGGTGACCAAAACACAAACCACTGCCTCTCCAACGGCTAGACCTGGGGAAGACTTTCACGTGCCAGCTAGCCCTGACTCTGCAGCAGGATCAGTACAATGGAACAGTTGTTTTTCCAAGTAATATCAAGGCACGCTTGAGCATGTATAAACACCACACTGGGAGTATGTCTCCTCCCTTTTTCAGCACTGTGTTGGCAGGTCTCAGATACAGAAACAACTCAGTCAGTACCTGGTCCTTCATTTCTTCCCTCATCCTCTCCCCCGCAAAAAGAGCAGGGCTCTAGATTCACTTATTTGGTCCAGGATGGTCCCGTTAACTCTCCTGCCTCTGCCTCTGAGCTGAATGTTTATGTTTCTTCTCTCAGAAGGTTTGAAGGATTTCTGTGGTCTCCAGTAAGGAGCAGCCCCATTCATGTTGTAAAGAGAGAGTCAAGAGAGAAAAAAAGCAAGGCAAGACCTAGAGACTGATTTGTGGGGAATTTTCCATTTGTTTCACCAAAACAAACAACTATTGTTTTCATTCAGGTTCAGATGATAATTTTTCCCCCAATGCAATCTTAGTTAGGTCCTATTGCACATATGCATTTCGACAGACTTTAATTAAAGAACCATATGTTACATTTCTACAGGGTCTCAAAATACTAGCTTATGGAGGGCCCACAAATTGAAACGCCTTGGTAGAAAGCTGATGGAAGGACCTACATAAGTAGAATTATTAGCTTTAACTGCAAGACTTTTTGACTGATGGATCTATTTGGGGTGTTTTGGGGGGGTTGCCTTGTCAGAGGGATCATCACATATGAGATGCAGCATTTAAACCAGTCAGTAAGTAAAGAGAATTTCCACACTAAGACATTCCATGAAAGTTTCTTCCCTGGAATAAAAATAATGTTACTTTTTATCACATGCTGTGTTTTTCTAGCATAGTTTTCCATCTTTGAGTAATGACTTGGGTATAAAATAAAACTGCTAATTTGCTACGCTCGAGTTTTCACTCTCACAACTGCTGTGCTTTAAGCTGTGTCTGCTGAAACCTGTATTTTGCATATGCCTCAGAAGTACTGCAAGGTATTACTCTATTGCTTCTGAGAGCTTTAAAGTGCTCAAAAATGGTTAAGGTCCCCCAATGACAAGCCATACCGCATGAATTCTCCACATGCTGGCAGAGCAGCTGCTAAAACCAATTAGGTCATTATTCAATTTCTCAATTTTTTCTTTAAGACGAGAGAAAAAAACAAACCTTAAAAGTTTCACATATGATTCCAATAAAGCCAGTCCTTTTAGCATTGAAATTATTAATGAAACAAGGCCTGTCAACAAGACCTTTATATTAAACCAAGGATCAATAACATCAAGATGGCAAGTAGTTAGGAGAATGTCCTGGGCATTTCATCTCAAGACTACTCAACTAATTTTGAACAGGTTCTTGGACTCATTTTAGACCGTATTTAATCCTGTAATTCCTAGTGCATTCTAGTGTAACAATGTTGAAACCTTGATTGTTATCTGCATCTCATTTCCCCACCTTAATTTAGGTCTAAAAATAATAGTTTCCGAGCCATAACAGCTCAAATATTTCCCCATTAGCAAAAAGCTAATTCCTGAGTTCGTTCCAGGGGCAATTAAGTTGGAAAAGCAATTAAGGTTTCAGAAATCCCTGACAGTAGGAAAGGTTCAGCCTAATATCCACAAGTACATGAAAACAAAACATATTTTAGGGTTATTAAGAAAGTACGGCCTCAGACTGTGGCCAAGAGCTCACAAGAGCTGGGTTATTAATAGCCTTGCTGTGTGAAGCACGTTTCCATAGCAGGTGTCACAGGTCCCGCAAAGCAAACTGTCAGCTCAATGCTGAATTAGTCCATGCCACAAGGACAGCTGAAGAAATTTCTTGCTAGAGAGCAGCCCTCTAAACGGGCTGTGCACCGCCTAGACCTTCCATTTAGCTAAAGCTCTGCTACCTTCCCAAGAGCTCCTATCCTTTTGCAATGCCATATAACAGAGGTTCCCTGCTTCAAAAGCCCTTGCTAATGGCAAAAGCTTTTGGTCCTCAGCCGCACCATCATCACCACCTAAGCTTCACCGTCTACTAACCACTGGAGTTATGCCAGTTCCTCCTACTTTTTCTTACTCACATGCTCCTCCTCCCCACATAAGTCCAAGTAGGATGAAGAAGAGGAGGGCCTGGGAAGAAGACCATAACATAAATGAGTGGCTTTTATGTCACAAATGTAAGCCATGTTCCAGCAAGTATCTGCATGATCTAAGAGGTGGGGAGCAGAAATATGAGGTTTAGTGGTAAAGTCCTTGGACATCTCACACAAATGGAACAAATATTTTTCTTAATTTTCAGGCACCTACACACAGAGTTATTGAGCTTCAACCTTGGGTAAACCTCCTCACCAGCCGCTTAAAGTAAGTTTGGAGGCTGGCTTCAGTTAAACCCCCTTTCCTTGAACCTTGCAGTCAGCCTGAACTTACAAGGTAAGCTGTGATGAATGCATGAACGAGCTTTCTTGCAAGTGTCATTATTTCCCATTAGTAGCCAGACAAGGAAACCGGTGAAATATGCCCCACTCAGTACTTTGGCCCTTCTGCAGCAGGTCCCAACCAGGCCCTGGAAGTGCAGATGCAAACACCAACAAAATCAAAACCAGGAGGAAGAGAGCAGTTTTGGATTTCAGCTGCAAATGGCGGAACTGTTACACAGCATGGGCTACAGAGACACATAAAATCAAGAACTCTTTATAACGAACACTTGACACTTACAAACACATAGAAAGGAAATGTATCCCAACCCAAAATGCTCAGCAGTTCAGAAAAAACAAAAGCATGTATGGGAAGAGAAGAATACATGCAAGAGGGGTTGTTTGTGTTGGTTTTTTTTGCTTTTGTTAAATCAACAAAAAACCCTACAAACACCCAAATCCCTGTAGTTGGTGTTAGTATTTGCTGGTTGTTCTCTCTGACCAGAACCTGGCCTGCGCCTGCCAGTACTTCCCCTGTGTGTCACACTGTCACAATTTTTATGTTGCTGATGCCACGGACTGCCCTTACTGGCTCTGAGACTGCTAAAAGACCCTCCAGAACCAGGCAGTTATCATATAAAAATAATCATCACCGGGATGCACCCATGCATCGAGCTATGCCATAGCACATTTCAGAGAAGAGAGATGCCATCTGTGAACCCAGGCCAGTTTATGCTAGCTGAACCTCCACTTCAAATGTGACTCCTTGTCCCAAAACATGACTCTTGGCACCCTGTACGGTAGGGTTTCCTCTGCAGCACTCATTAAAAATGTATTAAAAAAAAAAAAAAGAAGAAAAAAGCTCATATCCTAGTTGATAGCATATAGCAAATTAGTCGTGCTTTTAATCTTTTTGTTACATATTTTCTAATTCAAGGATCTTTGCTCCTGGCACAGTTGTGCATAGATTTAAAACATTAAAACACACGTGCATGCCCTCTCCTAGTCTTGCTCTCAGCTAAACTGCAGTTTTCCGTACCTATCAGCCTCAGTAACACATTGAGCAGGGAGCATCCGTGCTCTCCTCATGTGAATAAAGATGTTTGAACACCTTCTGGATATGCATGGGTGACCAAGAAGCACAGATCATGTTGTTCCTTCTTTCTCAAGTCAAGTTCCATAGAAATGACCTGAATGAAGATATCAGCCTGCTTGGTAAGTATAATAAAGTTGATGAATAATGATACATCTTCTGTGATAGCAATTTCATTCACTGAACAGATTTGACAGTACAGTGAGGTTATTATGCATTATTTTTAGTACTAGAAATCAATGGCACTATTGTCCTTTTCAGTTCAATTTGATTTAGATGAAGCTCGGTGTGCAGAGAGAATAATGAGGAGCACTGCCTCACATTAAATGGAAACAGAAATCATGTTCTTAGCAGGGTGTGTTTTATGATAAGGTGATTGTTCTGTGAACAGCTTCTTATTTCAATATTTTGGATGTTTAAATAAAGTGTGTGCTTGAGACAGATGGAAGTCTTTTAGGACATATATTTCCCCAGCAGAAAAATGACAAATTCTTTTATGAAGAGAGCTGCTGTCAACATGATTCTCAAGGGGCTGCTGTAAAATGGATGGACACTGAACTCGTGAGGAATAAGACCCCACTGAAGAATAATCGTGTGACTTGGGCATCTGCTCAAGCCTGAGTTCAAGTTCCTTGTTCTAACAAGAGCTTAAGCTTGGGGCTTCTATCACTGGAACTGGTCTCCTAGTCTACCCTAGTGCCTCTACCCTGGTGCATTTGTAAAGCTCTCATTTTATTTTACTGCGGAATGGAAATTTTCATATATCCTTTTAAATGTCAAACATTTTTGCAAGGTGGGAAGACTACTTTCACCTAATCAAGGGAAGCAGCAGGACAAATTTTCCTTACAGAACTCTGTCAGAGGACTTCGGTTTTCATCTGTTGATGCATGCACAACTAAAGACCTCACAATTCTGCCCCCCACAAAAATAAATGCAAGTTACCTCCTCTTCTCTTCTGAACAAAATAGATGCAGCCACTTTTTACTGCAACTCTGGGTAACAAATTGCCCAATCATACCCTGCCTTTCCCAAGTGCTAGAAGACTTACCTGCCTCCTACTCAGGCTTTCCCCCTGCCATCTTTTGAAATTGCACCTGTGCTGCACAGAAATCTGCTCTGCCTGAAAAATGAATGAATGAGGGACCTTCTGGTGATGGTTACACCGATATGGCTCCTATTTCATTAAATACATTTATTAAATTAATTTCATGACAATAATAAAACCCTCCTGTTGTGTATCCCTTTAGAGCTGAAACTGATTTCTCAGCTTCTCCACCCAAGTATATAAAGACCCAAGGAAGCCTACCTGACACCTGAGGATATGCAGAAGAGAGACAGCACGTGCAGTACTTCTGGCAGAAGCTAGCTAGGTGTGTACACCCTTCTGTGAGATACCACACCACTTAAACAGGGTCTCTCAACGATATCCACTGACCTGTTTTGTCCAGGCAACCCAGTGTTCCATTCAAGCGGCAGGAGGTGGCCCTCGGCCACAGAGACCATGTGGGGATTTCCATAGACTTTGTAAGGGCTGGAAAAGGAATAAAATCTGTGGCCAGCTGAAGACTTACAGCTAGGCACCTTGCATTCAAGGCTCCCCTGGAAGCCATTCAATGCCAGCTGCAGCACTCATTTCATGTGTCTTAAAGACGCAGACAATAAAGACATCTTGTGCCAGTAGATGGCACTCTGTTAATGACCTACACACTCTTAAGAGCCATGCACGATTTCTGCAGTAAATACACAGCCTACAGCTCTTTCTGTCTGCTCTGTGCAAGAGGCAGCATTTTGTTGACAGAAGATGCCCAGCTCCACCCCTAGACCCTTTGCTCCATACACGAGTATAGCTCAGCTCCACCCCATACTGACCTGAGCTGTGCTGGTTGATGCACATCCTGCCCATCTGCAACCCACTCCTAAGCACCGATGGGAGGCCTAACGCCCTGCTTACCGGCCACCCACCCCCTTACATCTTCATCTGCAGCACAGGACTGATGCAGGACCAATTCTGCCTTGGAGACAAACAGAAGTTTGGTCAGGTTGGGCTTGAGGAAGAAGTTGCACAATTATTGTTCTAGGGAGAAGGTGGTAACTTGCAGAATAACCCTCTCCTAGATATAAAACACATCTGAAGAAACTCTTGTCTCTAAGAGCAAAGCAGCACACCGTAAGTTTTGAATTACAAATGGTCATCAAGCAACTCCAGTGCACTCTGAAGACCTCCAGCTCTCCTTAGCAGGAACCAAGGCACCAGTGGTGCAACATCTTGGCAAGGCACTTTCTCACTGTACCAATGCACAAGCACAAATTACAAGAAGCTTTCAGTTCTGTCGCACAGATTCAGAGCAAAACAGGTAACCGATGCTTTTGAAAACATGACGTAAAGCCTGAGTTCTTCAGTAAAATAAAAAAAAATAGCTTTGCAGCAGTGATTCTCTTCAATACAATCATTCAGTTCTACTAAGGCTTTTCTCAGACACTCAGCACACCATTGAAGGGAAACTTCATAGCAATTTTAAGTCACAGAGACACTGTACCTGCAACACTATTATATTGCTGGCAGCATCCTAATTAAGACCACTTCTTCCCTCCCAAGAAGCAACCTTGACTTTGGGCACCACTGGATGCCTTCAAACAGAAAGCATTTCCTCTGAAAGCAGCACTCCTCTGGCACTGAATAGCAGATATCTCGCTTGCTTACACCACCTTTCTCCTTTTGGTTACAAAGTAGCAAATGATCCTCCTTCACTTTGATCCCACCTTGCTAAACTATCATGCTTTAAATGATTTTTGTGTTAAGTATGTAGGAAAGGAGGAAAAAAAAAAAAGAAAAAAAAAAAGAAGAATGAAAGAAAGCTCCTGGAAAATAGGACACAAGGAGTGCCTCCACTAGAATGAATATAAACTAGACACCCAGAAGCAAGAGGGGGTGACAATTTCCACACACTGGTGCTTTTCTGTTTATCCCAATAAATAGCCTCACTTTGATGTCCTGCCCAAACTGAGGTGCCCAATAGCAGACTGAAATCCGCATCTCATCCATTACGACAGTTAAATTCTCCTTAAAGGAGTATTATCCACAAAACACAACTCGGGGCACAAAGAGCTGAAATTCCAGGTCTGTCATAAAAAGATGAGACAATTTATTGATCTCTCAGCTTGGAAACTCCAGCCTCCAACCAGAAAGTTCATTTTCTCCATCATAGCCTGAAAACACATACTTCTGGTAGCTATAAAGCTTTCAAGTAATGAGGCTTCAGGCTGCATTACCAATCAAAATCCATTAAATGGTCTACTTAATATAGCAGAAAAAATGTGTAAGCATTCAAATGAAGTTTAACAAAAATCTTACTTGGAGACATTTAAATTTTGCTAAGGCTTTAATAGAGCTTGAGCTTATTCACTCCAAGTTGGTGAAAAGCTACAAACAATGTTGTTTAGCGCAGGAATGAAAAACTTTTTCCATTAGACAGCAGGTGCCTATTCGAATTTTCCAATCCTGTGAATATATCATTTATGGTTGGAGTGACAGATTCAAAATCTGGCCTGAAGTTTGACTGCTGTACACAAATTCCACTTTGGGTAAATAACTTCGAATTCTAAGTACTGGTAAAGTCTCCCCCCCTCCCCCACCCCCAGTCTGCCTGCATGTGTAAAATGCCCTCTAATAAGCACAGATTAGGTCACAAGCTGAGCATGTCAACAGCAAAATGCTGTTGTGAAAAGGCTAATGTCTAAGACATAGAAAAAGGAGGCAAGTCTATATGGTACAAAACCTCATCCTTCTCCCCTGCTAGTTTTACCACTAAGTCTACTTTCAGGCACCGTGCTGCAAGAAAGTAACTCAGCATAGAATCATAGAAGGGTTTAGGTTGGAAGGGACCTTGAAGATGACCTAGTTCCACCCCCCCTGCCATAGGCAGAGACACCTTCCACTAGACCAGGTTGCTCAAAGCCTCGTCCAACCTGGCCTTGAACACTCCCAGGGATAAGGCATCCACAGCTTCCCTGGGCAACATGTTCCAGTGTCTCACCACCCTCATAGTCAAGAATTTCTTCCTAATATCTAATGTAAATCTACCCTCCTTCAGTTTAAAACCGTTACCCCTTGTCCCATCACTACACTCTCTAATAAAAAGTCCCTCCCCAGCTTTCCTGTAGGCCCCCTTTAAGTACTGAAAGTCTGCTATAAGGTCTCCCTGGAGCCTCCTCTTCTCCAGGCTGAACAACCTCAACTCTCTCAGCCTGTCCTCACAGGAGAGGTGCTCCAGCCCACTGATCATCTTCATGGCCCTCCTCTGGACTCACTCCAACAGGTCCATGTCCTTCTTAAGGCCCCTCTCAAAAATTTGTTGGGGCTGT
Organism: Vanellus vanellus; assembly: GCF_965231255.1. Taxonomy (NCBI): domain Eukaryota; kingdom Metazoa; phylum Chordata; class Aves; order Charadriiformes; family Charadriidae; genus Vanellus; species Vanellus vanellus. The sequence continues at coordinate 23,831,694 of NC_138909.1, read as the reverse complement.
TTCTCTGGCTGCAGAGATACCAGTGCTAGATATAACTGAGCTACCTTATGTACCAGAAAGCAGAGTACTTGTATAGACCTCTGGGCAGCTTCAGAGTGATAAACAGCACATATGGGTGGAGGAGACAGCTGTCTACTGAGAAAATGCACCTTGTTGGTCAAGCTGGCTACATCCAGTTTTTTGGATCCCCTTAGCCGCTCCTAAGGCATAACATACTTTTAACCTCTTAACAGCATCATCTTCTACCTCCCACTGCTAAGCAGTAGCCTCTTTCCCTTCATTCCCCCCATTTTCCCAGCAGCACTAAGCTGTACCTCCACCCACAGCTGACCCACCTACCCTGCTGTGGCAGCACCAGTGCAACTTTGGTCAAGCAACTTCAGACAGAAGAAGGAATTTGGGGGTCTAGGCAATGTCTCCCACAAATCCTTCTCTGGGACTCTGCCCATAATGGAAGCAACATACAGGTGGGATACGACCTGTGAGTTGCTTGTAGGAGCACAATGAACTAGATCTTAATTTCTGAAGTCTTGTAAATTATTCACTGAAATGGTCCTATTCCTTGCCTTCACTGGCTCTAGGACAGGGCCCTAAATCCATACAAGTCACCACATGTGGGTAGTTCTGCTGTTGTTGTCTTTGCTAAATCTCTTTAAGGAATGGCTTATTTTCCTTGTCCCACTATAGAGTTTCTGGTACAGAGAAGCTTTTTCTCTTAGTAGTTCAGGCCAAGAGACCTGGGTATTAAGTTGCGCTTAGAAACCACTGACTTGTAATCTTTACTATAAGTTATTTGTACCCACTGAATGCAATGCCCATGCTGCAAAATTTGTCAGATGAAACCTGTTCTGTTGACTTTTTGAAATGAATTTTCTTGAAGAGGATGAGCAAGCAGAGAGGCACTTAAATTAGCACATCACTGAGCTAATATACTACAATTTTACCAAGGTAATTAAAGATGGAACAATGTGATGATCGCATTAAGGTCATGATTAAGATCAAACCAATAAATCAAGAAGTTCAAGTGATGAAATCATCAATAGATCAGGATGTAAAAGCAAACAATACAATTTACAGTAAAAAGAAAATCCTTTGTTCAAATCTTCCTTTGGAAGAGGGCATGAAAACCAATTTCTTTCTAGTTTGAGGCCTAAGCCCCACTTTCAGCAGTAAGTGCACTGACCTGATTGAGGAAAAGCACTGATGGATGCCTATATCCTACAACACAACTTGAATGTTCATTCAGGTCTAATGTCCTTGCCAAGCAATTTTAAGCAAGCACCACAATATCTTGAGAGCATGTTAGAAAGATATTTCTGCCTCCTCTCACTTCCTCACCTGATTCCACCTGACCTTTATAGGTCAAAAGAGGGAGTGCTGGAGTGCTGTATGCTTGTGGATGGACCCTTTGATAGTCCTGGCAAAACCAAGAAGAGTTATCTTGTCCAGTCAGAGTTGCACTAAACTCAACTAGACAATTGTAAACAACATCAATGGTGAAAGAATGACCATACTCAACCTTCTTACACTGTGATTAAATCAAAAGAGTTTCTTTCTCCCTTGACAACTCATTTGTTGTCCTGCCCTGACAGCTGGCCTGCCAGACATATGCCCTCACATATGACTACATTATGCTTTGGGTAGTATCTAGGAGGAGCTGTCTTAAATACACCCCTCCTCTTGCTGGGAGCGCTGTAGCCCTGCTAGTGTTGTAGCCCTGCTACTCAATCTCTCCTCTCTTCTTCCCTAAGGGATCAAAATAGCTTTAGGGATATAGACTGCATTCATTTTATCTTCTTCTAATTCATGGGACAGTCTGTGCATTCCTTCTAATTGAAATGAACAAAGTTTCCTTTCCTCAGGTAAAAAGTACCTCTTTATTAAGCTGGTCACCTTCTTCTGTAGTTGACTAGCAAAACAGTAACAATTCAACTCATCCGAAGAGAAATATAATTTCCTTTTTTTAACGTGAGTCATTGGCCTATTTCACTGTTAAGCATCTCCTACCCTGGATATTATTCATATATCCTACATTTTGTATCAAATATGTTTGTTAACGCACAATCTGACACAGAGTACATATAGCTGTATCAGATCTTACCAAGACACAATCTCTCTAAAATGAACCATGCCAAAGAGACTTGTGTCAGTCACTTTCTCCTAAGCATTCTGCAACACAAGTTAACTCTTCCAACCGGATAACCTCCTCCAACCTGTAACTCTGTTCAGCGTAAGGTGCTGTGCAGTTAACTGCATCTTACTTTATCACTTCTTCCTTTAATTTCACTGTTATTACTGTCACTTAGGATACTTAATTTCTTCTTTCACACCACAACAAAGAATCTTAAATCATACACAGAAGGAGTTTTGTGTAGCAATGCTTTTGCACCTGGTAAAATCTACCACTAATTAGGTCACAGGTCACCATTTGGGCAAGCAAGCTGATACAAGGTGCCTGTCCCAGAAACGCACACCTTGCTCAGGCATTGCTTTGTCCCGTCAGCACCTCAGTAGCAGTGGGGCTCTTTGGGCTCTGTAACCCAGAATGCAACAACAAATGATAGACTGTTGCAGCACAGAAAGGGGCAGGTGCAGATGACACAAGAAAATGAGCCCACAGGATGCAAGACAAGTCTAGCTAGCCACCAGCTATCGAATCACCTAGAAGGCACAGACAGTGGTGGTTTAGACTGTAGTGACACTCCTTACTGTGAGCTTTCACTCTGGGACAGGTCCTTGATTTATCATTTTCTTTCAGTTTTCCAAACAAATGATATTTGGGCTTATGCATTACCCCAGAAGTAAAAGCAAAACCTTACTGGATGTGAAAGCTTTGATTTATAAATTTCACTCTTCGCTTGCCTGTGCAGCACTGACATGATTTTCACAGCATTACTTTCTTTCACAGGAGAGGTAATCAGATGCCTTGTAACCATTGCTCAGCTCTGCAGCACTGGTACTGCCGCACCACTGCTGCACATGGGGGTATGCATCGCTCCTTGGAACAAACTGAGCTACCACGTCAGCACACCCAGGAAGCCTCACTGAAAATGGAAGGGATGAACTTTTGCATCTGCTTTCTTGCATAAGAAGAAAGAGGGATCCTAGGAGAGGATATCACATATCCTCTGTGGTAACCTTTTGCATTCACAATGGAGGCCACTATCTCAGACTACTTAATATTCTGAAGTCACTTTTTTAATAGTGTGCTGTTTCAAGAATGCATTATCACCCACAGAACTGCTAGTTGACATATATTGTCTATTACTCAGGCATTGCTGTCTGCTACAAATATGCTGCAAGTTATCAACGTTCCTGACTTTTGGATAGAAAATGAGAAATTAATCCAATGAATGTCGAGTTTGGTTCATGTCATGATGCTCTTGGTATCATGATCTATCATGACAGATTAAACAGAGGTATCCTATGAATCAGATTCATTTTAGTCAGCGACTATGATGCAAATTCTTTCACTAAATAAATTTACTTCACCTGGGTTACAGTAGCTTTCTACAATTAGATCTACATGTTCTAATTATGGTTGCATGTCCTGTTTCTGATCATTTCACAACCAGCTACAGCTGTGTAGCTACTAGACAAAGCAAATGTGGCGAGCAGGACTAGGGAAGTGATCATGACCCTGTACTCGGCACTAGTGAGGCTCCACCTTGAGTACTGTGTTCAGTTTTGGGCTCCTCACTACAAGAAGGACATTGAGGTGTTGGATCATGTCCAGAGAAGGGCTACAAAGCTGGTGAAGGGTCTGGAGGACAAGTCTTACAAAGAGCGACTGAGGGAACTGGGGTTGTTTAGCCTGGAGAAGAGGAGGCTGAGGGGAGAACTTATCACCCTCTACAACTACCTGAAAAGAGGTTGTAGAGAGGTGGGGGCTGACCTTTTCTCCCTAGTGACAAGTGATAGGACAAGAGAAAATGGGTTCAAGTTATGCCAGGCGAGATTTAGATTGGATATTAGGAAATATTTTTTCACTGAAAGGGTTATTAAACATTGGAATAGGCTGCCCAGGGAGGTGGTGGATTCACCATCCCTGGAGGTGTTTAAAAAAAGGGTAGACGTGGTACTTGGGGACATGGTTTAGAAGTGGTTTTGTCAGGGTAGGTTAATGGTTGGACTTGATGATCTTAAAGGTCCCTTCCAACCTCAGCAATTCTGTGATTCTATGATTCTATGTACCTCCCGTTGACTAAAGAAATAACTGTGCATTTCAGCAAATCAAACACAAGGCTACAGATATTAACCCTGCAAGTCTCCAGCAGAAATATTTTTTAATCTAAGGTGGGACAGGCTCATAAATAATTTACAGGGAGTTATGACTTTATATTATCTGAGTAATGTATCTGGGAGGAAGGACTAGAATCAGTGGTGTGGGCTATTCCCCTCTGAGAACTGTAATAAATTTCTTACATTATAATCTGTTGTGAAAAATATTCTGGTTGTCACGGTCCATACACTGGAGGCATTCTAAGTGGCCTGCCACTGAGTCCCCATTGGATGATAATACTGTCCAAATTTCTCATCATTTCACACTTTCACTCCATAGCTGCGTGCTTGTTACAGCTCACTGCTATAAAAATGATTTTTAATGGAAAAGATCTGAGAGAAACTTTATGCTTCCTTGACAAAATTTTTATTGGGCTGAATACTGGAGCATTACTGACGTAGCTTTGGACAGGCAGCTATGAGCTGAGGAATTGCTTTGGGAGGAGGGTGGGGAGGAAGCTTTTATTACTGTCCTTATATCTTTGAAATGAAATGCCCTCAGAGCAGAGGGATGATCTTGGATGCTACTATCAGAGAATGGTATGGTCCCTTGGGGCTTATCACCACACTCACACTATCAGGAAGAAGTCACATATTTTTTCTCCAAAAGTTTAACACACAGCCAAATCTCATGCCCCTTTATCACCATAATACGTAAATGCCTTCCATCCTCAGGTGACACCTGCAAAGTGGGAAGTGGGCAGAGACAAAAGACTTCTGAACACATGGGCCTGTTCCCTGACCTCCTGCTACCAAGTGTGGGATTTAGGCCTGCTGCATTTCCTTGCCATCATCAACCTGGGGTACCAATGCAAGACTGTATCTCATGCTGTAACTATGCAAACAGAAGCCAAATGTGAAGCCACACAACACAAACTGTCCTAATTACTGACAGCCATGGTCGCACCCTCATCTTTGTCCTCGCTCCCCATGGCAGCTTGTCCTTGCCTACTCCTTTCTGATGACAGAGCTGTTTCAGAGCATCAAATAAGAGAAAACTAAAAAAAGGGATAAAACCCCCACATGCCATTTTTGCAGCAGTAGGATTGCGGCAGCCGTTCGTTAACTTGGTTAAGCTGCTGTGAAACTAGGAGCTGCCCTGTGCTTCAAGGAGAGTACAGAGGCAATTACCAGGAGCTAAGCTGCCTGGCCAGGTCAGGTTAGATGCCTCTGAGTGCTTTCTGTAACAGGCAGGTTGTTGAGGGAGGAGCTGTGTACACCAGTCCATCAACTTGGCAACACAGGACAATCAAAGATGGGTTCATCTGTTTCCCATCCCCACCACACTTAGGGCACACACCCAGGGGTTTCCTTCCCTCCAAAACCCACTGGTCCAAACCCTTTGCTCGGGGCAGGTATCTAGGCCCACCCTTCCTGCTCAGTGCTGAGGAAAGAGCCATGATTGTCCAGCTGCTGAACAATGCTGTGTAGCATCCTCCCAAGAGGAGAAACCAGAACTGCTGTATTAACTATTGCCCCATCCCTAGAGGTGTTCAACATCAGGCTGGCGTTGAGTAACCTGGTCTAGTGGGAGGTGTCCGTGCCTGTGGCAGGGGGGTTGGAACTCGGTCCCTTCCAACCTAAACCATTCTATGAATCTATGATTCTATGAACAGTGCCTTACCATTTCTACCATGTTAGTAACCAGCAGTACCTGAAAGTAGGCAAGTTTTATTCAAGACAAACTTAGTAACAAACCTCGGGAACTAAGCACATTAGTAATCAAAGTCTGACCTTCAGAAGTTTTGACTAGTTATTATTTAGTTTTACCAGGAAAATTTTAATGCTGAAGTCTGACATTCAGATGCAGCCTAAAGATGTTAGGTCTGGATTTATGGAAGTATTTAAGGGCTTAAAGATGCAAATACATACAGTAGCAGAATTTTGAAAAATGCCTAAATGCCTAATATTATGAAAATCCGCTGAAAATCTGACTGGCTAGATATCTATATCTTGAAGTGCTTAATGCTGAATTGACCAAAGTTCACAGTCCCCCAACCCTCTTACAAATACTGCTAACAATCTGGCCTTAAGGAGCCAATGGCTTTTGAAAAGACTTAGGGAGTTTGGCTCAGACTCTGAGAAGGATTTAAACACCTGTAAGACATATAGATACTTTACTGTCTTAAATCTGGCCCTTGGTATACACATTGCTGTGTCCCTGCTTTTTCATGGTGGTGCTTTTCTGCAAGTAATATTGTGTGGTATGAAAATTCCAGTGCTACTTTTCTGGGATCTGCAAGCTGAAAAAAAAAAAAGATAAACACTTAGAAGAGCTTTTTGATAAAGCCAGATCAACAGTAATTGAAATTATGTGCTTAATCAAAAGTACTGCATAAGACAGCACACCGTATAGAGGCCTCTTAGAGCTCCCTAAGTATATGTTGACCTAAGTATAGTGTTCCCTAAGTATATGTAGAAATCAGCATCTATTGAAATAAAGGTTAATTAAAATTTATAAGCAGAATTTACAACTGTGAGCTGTCCCTCAAGGGGCTCCTCAGTTGTATGAAAAATATCATTTACTAGGAAAAATACTTCAGAATCTTCAGCTAAGAAATAAAAAGCATGCAGCTCCATTCCTTAATTCAGAATACGGCCTTTTGGTCTAAAGACTTCTAATGTATCTCGCAAGACTTGCAAAGACTCACACTTCTTGCACTCAACATGATTGACTCAGCTTTGCAGGATAAGGATAACACACGGTCATTTGATTCACTCTATGCAGTTTAAATGGCAAGAGGACAGCCATTTATCTAAAAAATTACTTGATGAATCTTAACACAGCTTCCCAAAACAACACTTACTAAAAGCATTATTTCCATCTTGCCTCATGAGAAATGCCACAAGCCTGTTTACCTCGCCTGCCATACTGTGGATTACAGCTATGTAACATTGTTGGCAGTTATTAGAGACACTTCTCTATCAGCAGCTGAGCTTTCTCATTCAGTACCTACAGTCAATGTGGGTATGTTACTGTTTTAAAGGAGATTAAAAAGGGAAATTGTCAACTGCACACTGCCTACTGAAAGAGCTAGACACCAAATATTTAAGGCTGGCTCTTCTTTCTCATAATATCACTAAGAGCTATGACAAGAATATACCATTTGCCTTGTCTGGAATAAAGAACTGCTCACTGGAACAGCAATGGTAAAACCAGAAGAGATATAACAGCATTTGATCATATCTGAAAGGCCTTTTCTCTGTGCTAGTCTTGTTACAGGTACTCACTGGATGTCAAGCCTCTTTGCTGTGAGTTACTGGTGTGAAGTTTTATAGATACAAGCGTACCAGTCAGGCAGCGGCCACTCCGACACCTGTCACCAGGATCCCAAAATGGTGAAAGCCCAAGGCCCTGATTTACTTTCCTGACAAGTTGTGTCACAACAGTTGCTTCATGCTGCCAGTATTTCTATGTCACCAGCGGGCCCGTCTGGGAAACAGAAACTGTATTTCATCACAAACACTGAGACTCTGACATTTGGTTCTGTTCCACAAACAGGAGGATATCAAGAACTTCCATGGAAAAACCATGAAGCAACATGCAAGCTGAATACATTTTCCCCAAACAGCCAAGAGCAATTACCTGGGATATGAGAGACAAACAAGAAAAATGCACAGGACTGCAAATGCAGCTGAATGCAGTCCTGCTGAATGCCCACAAGCTACTGAATCAGTCACTTTCTCCCTTTTAAGTATCCGTTGTGTCCATGAAGAAGAAACCCAGCAAGACAGACTGCAATAAAGTTCAAAAAAATTCAAGTCCCTGTTCCCAATTACGTTAAGCAGATCTTTATGTCTGGTAACTGTGGGCAAGAATGCTAACTAATTAGCTGTGCAGAGGGGCCTGTTTTCTCTTAATATCTCTAGCTGAAAACATCATCTTGAACCTGAAGTAAACCTGGTTTTGAAAAAATTCTGATGCAGAGACTCATCAAACCCTTGGATTTGAGAGAGGATTTTCTCCTCTTCTCAACACCAACTGGAACCATTAAGAAATGTCACTGGATAGACTGAAAGGAGGTCAGGAAGAGAAACCAAGGCTAGCAAAAATCTCAGCAGCAATATAAAAAGCCAGAGAAGAGCAATTCAAGGGAATTTATGTTTTCATTTATTATTGTAGTACCTTTCTCTGCTCAGAGGGAGATTGAAAATAAATGACATGCTCAAGTGAAATACTGAATGGATCAGCTTTTTGTGTTGTGAATATAAAATCACGCCTGCTTTAAAGTACTCTGGGAGAATGAAAGCTTTAGATGAAATTCTGTGTTTCCATTTTCACATGAAGATCCTGCTGCAATAGCAGCAGGATGTACACATCGGAGATCAGAGAAGACAGTTCTAGGATGATTTACTTTAAATCACTTGTCCCACTCCTCACCGATAAGCCTACAGCCAGTCTACTGGCTGAGAAGTAAGTTAACCCCAGTACAGCTCTGTACTGATATGTTTAAGCTACAAAACACAAAGCTGCAGAACCCATGTCTTAATTCACAGATGGATCAAAACCTGCTTAAAAGCATGGAAGTAACTATATAGATTTAAAACAAACATTCTACCCAGGATCCCATCTCTGACAACTGCCAGTACTGATGGCTAGCAATGCAGATGAGAGCACTGACTGTGTTTAAGAGTGATATTTCTCCTAATAATGGCCATGCACAGTTTAAAAATCTCCTCAGCGGGAGGTCACATGGGGACCACGATGTTTACTGGTCACAGATTGACAACAAAGTTCTCTAATGCCAACTCCATAGCATCCTGAAGCACCATGTTGCATGCACAGCTTAATTATACCTGGCATAGAAAAGCCTTCTTTTTATTTACTTGATGCCTGATCATTTGGCAAGAAGCCACAAACTAAAGATTCTCACTCATCCTCTTCACACTTCTCTGAACTTCAGTCTCCTGTAATCCTCTTTCCGTCGTTTCTTTCCCCAGCTAGGGAGTCCTAGCCATATTTGTCTCTTTCTCAGGGAATTCAGAGTAGTATGGAGCCTTTCGCCACCTGGTCAGCCAGGTTAATACACTAATAGAGGTATTTGCACGTGTTTCACAGGCTAAAGTTCACCTCACCAAAATACCAGTCTGACTGCTGAAGAGTGAAAGGGCTGACTGGTGTGGAGAGGTGACCTCTGCAGACCTCGAACTATGGGCCATCTCCTTTGTGACCGAAGAAGGAGTTTGAGACAGCAGGGAATGGTGTGAAGGTGCAAAAGGTTTCACACTGATTTCCCACTGCTTTAGAGCTTCTGTATTTTGTGGCCCAGACCACAGAAAGAGTGATCTCGTGCCTCTTTTACTGGTTGGCTGACCCAAGTTGCTTATGACTCTCTTTCTGCTTCAGAATAACAACCCTTGCCCTTTCATGGCTCACAAACGCCCTGAAATTCCTCAGTTCAAATCCTGCTGTTGACCTAAGCGAGGTGAGTTACAAAAGCTGTCTAAACCAGGATGAATTTGGTGGCCCTCAATGCCCTCTGCAAAAGCCATTTGCTGGGCAAGTTGATAGGTTTCCAGAGATAATGGCGATTAATGCAATGACAATTTGTGTGTGCGTAGCTGAGTCACTGTCTGACCAACTTCATTTGCTGCTGCTGAACAACCACTTTCTAGAGTTGCTGAGTGTATTAGGCTGTTTGAAGGTCTAGTACATGTCATTATGCCACGAACTCCTGGGTTGGCATTGTACTGTGATATGAAAGGAAGCGGCACAGAAACAACAATTAACACAGGCTTAGAAATTCAGTCGGTAATGCTCCCAGGAGAAATTAGCCCATACTGAGCACAAGGCTGCTGTGACATGACAGCTACTGAGACCCCAAAAGACACCATTTGGGGGATCTGTGCCCTTCTGTCACAAACTGCTATGTGTGAAAATTGCAGGAAAGATTAACAATCCCTGAAGCACCAACCACTAGCAAACAAGGACTATAGACTTCTGGGCTTATGTCAAATAACCCTGGCTACCATGCTTACAGGGGTGGATGTCCAAAAGACCCTGTGCTCCTTAAACCCCTGCTATTTTCATGGGAAGTCTTGTCCCAGTGCATATGAAGTCCCACAAAGCTCTCAATTTAAACTTTCCAGGCAACTTTAAACACTTCCTCCCTCCAATCCTCCTCCACCTCCCAAAAAAAAAAGCTTCTCAAAAGTTTCTTTTCTTAATACACATGCCTATTCTTTAAACACATCATAGTTTAACACACACAACCACACTGAGGAGTCTAAACAGATGTAGAGGGAGCTAGGCAGAGGAGTAAGTTGGGGAGGTGTGTTCGCAATAGGCTGGCAACATTCATGCACGACCCCTGAGGTATACAGATTTTTACTGACTTGGAACTAAAGATCTGGTTACTCTGCCCTAATGCATAGACAGCTGTGACCACTGTCAGGAGGTAGGAATACAGGCTGTGGGAAAACCAAAGAAGAAAACTTACCTGCCCTCAGGGCTGGAGAGAAAACTTATTCAGAAGCACTTTGTTAATAAACTCAGAACATCCAGGAAGAGTCAATGGTCTTTTTATTCCTACTCAAAATGTAGGTTGTATTTCACAGGAGGAACAAGAAGAAAACGGAGGGCGATAGCACAGATTAACTCTCATCTACCCCACACTGCAGTGGGAGGTTGCTTTCCTAGATTTCCATTTAAAAAGGACCAGCTGAGCTTACTGCCTCATTGTGACCCTAAGGTGCTATGGCTGATTGAACAAAATGAAAGAGAAAATGATATGACTGACAGTGTGCAGCAGATCAGTAGCAGAGCTGAGAGCCCAGACCACTGCCTCCCAGTCCTCTCCTAGCAACAAACCACTGGCACTCGCGCTGGCTTTTCTTCTTTCTTCATGTTCATGCAGAGAACAAGCTGTAAAGTCCTCACACTCTTTCACATCCATCTGTATTTAGGTATCTTTGCAGTGGACACTTACTTGTGTACCTACCCACAATGTTTTGCTCTGAAGAAGTTATGTCTGAAGTTTTTATATAATGAATCAAAATCCACCCTTGTACTCCTCTCAGGTAACACTGATTGCAAAGCAAAACCAGTATTTTGATATACTGATGTGTTTATGCTTATAAAGTCCACACAGACTTCCCTTCCCTTAATAAACAAGCTGTGTTACGAGCAGCGTGGGACATGCATATACTAGTTTTACAGTTTTGGTGATTTACTTCCAAATCTTGTTACTACGTTAAAGTATCACTGAAAGATACAATGGTTAATATTTGTGTTTGATATAGTTGCTTTGTTTAAATTAAGGAACAACTTGTTGATCACAATTTCAAACTCTACAAGTGAAACTTCACACTACTGCAAATACATCTCCAGCTATTATGAAAATATGTATCATTCACACACTATACACATAATAAGCAGACATTTGTTAACAAAAATTCACTATCCAGTGGTAACTGCAAAAAATGTCCAAAATAAGACTAGATGTCTAATATAGTTAAATACATGGTATCAGTTACATTAAAGTTCAGTGAAACCAGGTGTGTGTGCCCAATTCTTGAAACTAGTCTTTTTAGAAATATTCTAAATGAAGTTGCTTTATGGGAGTGAGGTAAAGTCACTGTCAAGTTAAGTTGGAGATAGTAGCCTGAATTGCCAATCCACTGGTTAGAAACCTAGAAACAGCCTTAAGCTTGGGCAGATCTTACCCTGTGCTGTCCAGAAAAAGGTCCACCACAAGTCCTTGTCCTTTCACAACACCCTGCACAGTAGATCTGTCCTCTGGCAGGTGGCAGAAGATATTCGATCCCCATCCTCAAGCCTGACCCTACAGTGAACTTTCCTTACCTGTACCAAGCCCTCCATCACCAGACCCTGGCCGGGAATGAGATTTTGATGAGGTCTGAGGCCCTCTGTATGACAAATTGTCTTTCAAGGTTACATGACAAATGTCATTGTCAGTGCTGTGGACTACATTCCTTAAATTACGTGACAAAACCAAACAGCATGGAAGGGAGATGGCCAATACATGTATGTACATTTGGTTCGCTCCTACTGCTTTTTAAAATTTCTTGTTCTGATGGGAAGGAGGAGAACCTGGAACTGTAAACATTTGTTTGTCTTGTATGACTATTTATAGGGGGAAAAAAATCCAAACAAGAAAGCGATCAAATTCATTCCATATTTGGGTGGCTAGATAATGTCCATAAAAAAGCTTTTATTCTAAATCCTTTAGTTCCATGGATGACATACATTGTTTAGACTGTAATTAGGCTGGAATTGCACCTCCTATTCCCCTGACTATTCACTCATATAAAAACAGCAGTTGCTGTGGTTGCATTCACATTCTTTTTCTGCTCCCTCTCTGCAGATACTTCTGGCAAGTGAATTTCCTGGCAAGGATGTTATGGAAGCAGCAAGTTTTAATTTAACATCAGAGAACATAGACAGAAAGTATATTTTAAAACTCATAAACAAAACTATGCATAGCACAAATTTGCTTTAAAGAATTACTCTCATTATACTCTGGACTCAGTGAAGTGCTGAGGAACAGACTTACCTTTAAGCATTTTCTGAAGTCCCTTTGAAATTTCTGTTTTAATATTTTCCTGAACTGAAACTTCCATCTGGTGAGAAAAACAATACCTTGTTATAAGTGATGTGTCTAATAAAAATGAATCAGCACAGCTTGCATTTTGATTGCCAATTACTTGCAATCAACTGGTCAGAAAAACTGGCTGATCAAGAAAATATTCTTAGAAATATTCGTTAAAAATATTTGTGAAAAACTTGAAGTGTATACAGGAAAGAATATCTATGAACAAGTTCAATTAAATATAGGAAAGAAAACAAAAATGTTGCCACATAAGCCAAGAGGTGAAACATCAGGTACTTTATTAATTTCTTTTCTATGAATGATTTACTTAGCTCTTATTGTAAGGCTATACAAAATAAAAATTCAGTTTGCTGTTCGAATCGCTAACAGTGCAATTAATACTAGTGGTTAGTTTTGGAATACTTTGCAATAAAATGTTTTATTTGAATGCATTTTTATTCACCACCAAAAAAACTTCATTAGGTCTCAGTTACAACTACTACTCAGAATTGAAGTTAGACAGGATGTATCATAAATACTGAAGGAAAAATTAAGCCTATAAAAAAGCATGGCAAGTAATAGGGAATGGAAGCAAGATAAATATTCAAATCCATTTCCATTTCATGCACATTTCTGAATAACTATGAGAGTGGAAAGTACCAAAAATGCTAAAACGGCCATTAAAAAGAATAACTCTGACCCTAAAATCTGGCCCTCAATCAAGCTGAAAGAATACGCTAACTCAGCATCTTTGTTATGAGAGGATATTTAAAAGGTTCAAAGACAGAAACATTCAAGTTCCAGTGAAAGCTGAGAGGTTTTGCAAACCTAATTCTCATTTGGGTCCTAAAATCTTCCCCTGCTTCTTGAGAAGATGGATAAAATATTAAATACAAATTAAAGGTTAAATTGCCCAGTTGTTCCAGATACCTCTTTTTCAAAAAGCATTTTTGAAGGAATTGGAAGTTTAAGGGGAATTTCCTATTTTAATAGAATTGTTTCAAGGTTTTGCTGAAGCATAAGAAGTGGAAAATATTTTCCCTTGAGGAAATGGAACATTTTGATGGGCTTTCTAAAGTCTGAAAAATCGTGCTTTTTTAAATGCAAAATAAGTACTGCTCCAGTCAGGGATACTGGATCATCTATTAAAAACACTAAGTAAACAGCTACCAGAAGTCAATTGAATTCAGTGGCATCTCCATCGGAAAGTCAGTCCATCAGCTACACTTCTGCTTGGGTTCCCCATCTCCTGGAAAATCTGCTGAGCATTACTTATGAAATCACTAACATCCGACTGCAAAAATTTTAGCTGACCTTAAGGGTACATCTCCTTTCTTTCAAAGATACTCACAGAGTCCAACCCACCATGTAACACTCCATTGACAGGCAGAGAGGAATACTTTAGTAAATGTAGTGTTATGGGAGCTGTGTCCCTTTTTCAGAAAGTATTTACCCAACAGAGGCATATGACGGGATATATTCAGACATCCCTTGCTCAGTCACAAAGGAAAGCAAGCATGGGAATAGATGGGAGCATGAATAATGGCAGCAACAAAAAGGTTTTATTGCTGACTCCAAATCTTGCCATTGTCTGCTAAATGTAGCAGGTCATGGCACATTACAGTCTCTCCTCATGCTGAAACCTCGGTCAAATTCACGGCACATTTTACCACAAAAGACAAAGACTTGCACTGCTACTCCTACTGACTTTCCTGCTGTTGTCTTACAGTTTGGCACCATTTATCCTCCTATTCTTTCCTTCCTAAGAGCAAAATATCATTTGTATTAAGTAGGTGACAAAATCTTTAACTTCTTTTAAGAAGAAGAATGAAATTAGGAAGAAGGGGAATTTGATAATGGCTGTATTATTCATAGAAATGCATACCTAATTTATATAGTGCTGCTAGTATGCCATCTTAAATTGCTATAACTCCAATTAAGCCCATTTAAGTAATGAAAAGGACTACTCTACTGTGTCTGAATATTAATTTCATGGTCCGTTTTACATATCAGAAAGTAAAAACATATTCCTAACTCACATAGTAATTTTACAACAATTACTATGAAAACTTTCCAAGGTGCAAAGGTCCTTCTAAACAGTATTATTCTTAGATCCTATGAGCAGATTTGTAAGCACTGGACAGCACTTTGGGAGAAAAATATCATGGAGAGATTAAATCTGCATGAAGGTACTTAGATATCTGTCTGGAAGAGACAGACTTTTTAGCCACATTAAATAGCCCCCCAAGACCCAGAATTATCTGCAAAAATCATGCCCTGTAAGTATCTCTAAATTGGAAATCCGTAAAATCAGATAACAGCTTTGAAAAACTAGGGCATTTGAAACCCTTTAGAAAATACAGAATAAGTAACAAATAAAATCTTACTTCAAGTTTTACACAGAATTTTGTTTTTCTGAAAGTACGTTAAATGAGGTTAGACAATCTCAGTTCAAGACAAGAAATACCATTCACATTGGGAACCAAATTTGGAGAAGGGGTAACCTGTGTGTTTTTGAAACACAGTATAAGGAGCATTGAAATTCACTAAATGATATATTAAAGCAATATTTATTTCTGCTTTTTAACCAACTCTAGAATACATACTATGTATATCACATTACTCTTCATGCCTCACAGACTGGCGTGCATGCTCAGCTTCAAGCAAGCAGCTCCCACACTCATCACCATAATTAAGTGCATGCCTAAGCCTGTGCAGGATAGAGTCCAATATCACCAAGGACACAGAAGGACTGAAAGACCTACAGAAGGAGTGATAAGTAACTCTGCAAGTAACTCTTCATGTAGCTAATGACTCAACTGCTGTACATCACATTCAGCTCAAGTAGGAACTCAAGCAGCTGCTATTTGTATTAGTAGTATTCACACACTTAAAGCATTTACACCTCTTTTTCCAATCCATTAGTTCTTTGGTAAGTCATATGACATCATTCTCTTTTACTTTCTCAGGTTCTTATCCCTAATACTACCTTTAGGAGGCCATTTCTCCTTCTTCCTAGCTAGCAATAGATAAAAGAAAGCTATTGAGTACAGTTAGGATG
Organism: Vanellus vanellus; assembly: GCF_965231255.1. Classification (NCBI taxonomy): domain Eukaryota; kingdom Metazoa; phylum Chordata; class Aves; order Charadriiformes; family Charadriidae; genus Vanellus; species Vanellus vanellus. Next base: position 23,815,800 of record NC_138909.1, on the reverse strand, counting down.
ACATTTTGGAAAGCTTGAAACTTACTCTACTGAATATATCACAACAGGAAAAGCAAGCAAGAGAAGAAAGAAGCTAAAGCTAAGATTGATGCAGTGGGAGTTAGTTATGCAAAAAATTATGGATCTCATCACCTGTATTTCATACATAACACAGAAGTTGTCCCTCTAACTCTGCTTAGACAGTCCAAGTCCTACCAGAAGCTTCATAGGAAAGCAAGGTGGTTTGAGGGCCAGTGCTGACATGCTGCTTGCCCCTGTGTTCCTTAGAGAATTAAGTCACCCAGACTACAGAGGTGCACGGGTATACGTTTTCCTCATTGCCTAAGACTTAACTCTTTGATGTTCCTAGATTGGTACTTTTTTTACAGGTGGTAAAAAGAGTAATTTCCAGACATAGAAATACTTTTGGTCATGAATGGAAATAAAGCAGCAAGGAAGAGCAACTTCCTTTGATTTTTGGTGCCTCAGAAGATGTGCTTTGTGCTTCACACTCTGCTATCAAAAAGAAAAAGACAATGGAAACAAAAAACTTGCACCAAAATACCCGACCATAAAGAAAGACTCTGCACAGGTCCAGGTCTAGAGGAAATGGAGGAGCAAAGAGAGCAAAAAATGAATACAGGCCATATTTTTCTACATCTTCTAGTGCATACAAGGGCTTGAGTTGTCAGTTCAGCTTTGAATCTTAACCACTGCCCTCAGTAACGTGTGCCCTTGCACAAGGAACAGATATGTGCCTGGATTTCTGTGATTAAGATCCCTTTCCTGTACCTCAAACCTCCCCTGTCATAAATCATTTAGCTTCATTTTCTCTAGTCCTCTTCAATTACCACTTGCGTATGGATGCAATTCTCCTATTACTTAGGTAGGCAATTATGAAAAAGGAACTTTTCAAAATCAGAGCCAGCATTCTCAGGCATGAACTCCCACTGGTCAGGTCCTACAGCCTCCAGCTTGTTTTTCTTGGAGCAAGGGCAACCTCCAAAATATCGCAGTTCAGCTGTGCCTGGAGGGGGGTTGTTCTAGCCCTCCTTTCAGACATGCAGGTTGGGATGCTGGGCTTCTGATATAGACAGCAACATCAGGGAGGCTCCTCCAAAGGAGGATTTACAGCAAAAAAATCCAGCTCCTGCTCCACTACGTTCTTTGCCGGAGCCTAGCCAGCTCTACTGCCTTCATAGTGCAGCCCAGTAGCTCAGAAAATATGGTAACAATTTTTATGAAAATCAGAGGACAGCAGAGCCAGCATGGAAGAGTATGGGATGACAAATACAGGTACAGTCCATGAATAATTTGATCATCTTAGAGCAACAATGTCGTATGCCCAAATCTCCCAGTTTCCAAGGGTGAAGCTGGGACAGGGCAACCAGGAAGGGTTATCACAGCCAATATGTGAACACAAGACAGAAAATGGCCTCCATTTATTTGAGGAAATAACTGAGAGTCTAATGCCCAGTCCCACAAACATGCTTCAAGAATCTAAACTCCCCTCCCTTGTCCAACTAGGACATTTAAGCCTCTGCTGCTCCTTCTACTAGGCTCTGGGCTTGCCAGCAGCATGGCAATGACTGCAATTGTTTCTATCACTTGCTCTGGGCTAATTCAGGTACTATTAGCAACACTGTCGCAGCAGGACAGACCAGAATACAAGCTGACAAATGTCGAGTCATTGCAGTAAAACGGTCACTGCTATTGTAGCTGCCAGAGTGGACAGGTTTAAAACAACAGCATCATGACCATCGGGTCATCAGATGCTTTACTTTACGCACCTAGGCATCAAAAACCACAGTGGATGCCTTAAAGAATGAATTAGCAAGATTCTGCCCATGTTGCAAAACCTCCAAGCATTCCCAGTCATTCCCTAGATGTTGCTACCGAAGTGAAAGGTAGGTATGACTAAAAAGCAGAGGAAAAAAATATCTTAACAAGAAATAGTTATATATTAAATCCCCATTAAAACTCACATTTTTAGGAGTACAGGAATGAACACTTAAGGTCACTCAAGCTGTTAAGAAATGTGATTGTCTCACATTTGTGCCAAGAAAACTTTAAACTAAGCAACACTGCTTTGTACAGTATTAAAGAGAGGTCGAGAATCAGATACACACATTCATCACAAGATGAATGGATTATAAATAGACTTTTAAGACAGCAATAAAATCATTCATTACACTTTTTAAATGAAAAGTTGGAGTGAAAAAAGCAGCCAGTGTAATAATTGCTAGGAATAGCCACAGCTGGCAAGCAGCTGGATTTCAAATGGGCTTTCTTTCCTAAGTGCCAAAAGCCCTAATTCATTGCCGTGACTCTGCCTATGTGAATTACAACTTTTGCAAACACTGTCTATCAGCATTATATACACAGCCCCTGCATGTTCTGTGCAGAGCATGCTGTATTAATCTGTGGAATAACAAAAAAGAGGGGACGAGTATGACCTACATCATCAGAGCCATCTCTACATGCACAGCATTGACAAAACGTTATATCCAAGATAAGCCCATTTCTGAAATCGCCCTCCTGGAAGCAGAAGTTTCTGAAAGAGGGGGTGACCTCTAGTAAAAATTAAAACTCTGCATCCGCACTTCAGGGAAAATAACTTATTCATGAAGAATGTGATTCTTCAGAAATATATAGAGCAGTCATGCTTCAGAAATGTATACAGCAGTCATGCACACAAGCCCAGATTCCTAGCCAATCTAAAAGGACACAATCAACTCAAACCAGCAAAGCTACAATGATTTACATTGAAGTTTTCTCCCCGTGCATTAAACATCTTTCTACATTTACCACTGTAAGTATTTATCAGTGTCTATAAGAGTGAGTGGTACCCAAAATGTATCACCTTCCTGCCTTAGTTGCACAAAATAGGCTGTGGATGTCCACTGGCAAAGGTCAAGGTTGCAACAGCAGTCACAATATCCCCAAGAGAGTTCCACTGAGTGTTCTTGATAAGCAACAGAACAGATTGCTTTGGGCATCTCCAGGCCTAGGGGGTCTTCAGGATCATCTACTGTAAACAACATCACAATAATGCTGCTGTAGCTGCAGTGGTCTAAGAATATAAGAAAGAATACAATAATGTTTGCAACTACAGATCTCAAGATCTATGTCTATACTTTCCTAAAAAGCTCCCCTATTCTTTTTCAGCTATGAAGGATAACAGATTTAACTGGCCCTGCTCTGCATCAGTGCAATGACTAGAGGAACTCTTGCAGTTCTTTCCAGTTCTGATTTCTGTAAGTCTTTGAGATCACAACACAGAATATAGCCTTAACATTCAAGATGAGAAGACATTAATAATGAGTATGATTCAGAGGTTCTGAGGAAAAAGGAGCACAGATCAAAGAATTACACCCTCCTACTACACAAAGTCCCTGTAGGCTGATGCAGAAAAGTTATTGTGGCTGCTGAGACGATAACTGAAAGGCAGGGCTGACACAGGCTGTGCCTGTATTACATTGACCACAGCAGGGCCTGGACATCTATGTTCCGTTGCAAAACCGGTGAGAACAGCGCCTTTCTTAAAAGCTCTATTTAAAAATATGGACACATTCATAGTGTGGCAGTACAGTCTGTTCAGGAAGGATGGCAAATACAAAGCTAACTTTGAGGAAAAAATGTCCCCAAAACAAAACGGAAAAAAGTGGGCAGTCAAGCAACAAACTTATAACTGGCATCTTCTGAAATCATAGTCTGAGTTCACACTTGGCCAAGACACTGGAAAATTCCTTCTTTTGATTGCTACAAGCTGCCCTAAAAACATTCCTTTTGGGTTTGTCAGTGAAACCTGCTAATTAGCATAATAGTTCACCTTGCTAAAACAATGTTCATTTATCACAATTAAACTCAACTGGTAACCCTTGCCCCAAACCTACAGAGTGAAATTACTGTGAGTTCAATAAAGAATACTATCCCTACAGGTATTGAACACACACACAGAAGCAGACAGCGTACTCTTCATACCAGGAACAGAAGAGCCTTTTACCAGTGCCTATTACAGCCTGTGGTACTTACATGTCTATTAGCATAGTACTGGGGCACCCTGTGGTCTGTAGTCTGTTTCTTGCACGACTCCTGGTGCTCATATCCCCATGCTGCCACTGAAAGAATTAAAGAACAGGCAGGCTGACTTGCTTACGTTCACATGAGAACACCATCTGAGTGTGGGGCTAAGCATGAATCTCCAAACTGCAGAAAAGCCTGGCTAGCATCCTTTCTCAGTAACATAAGTGTTCATCTAAAACTTTGTCACTGGGCTGGTGTGATGATGGGAATTGCTGCGGTATTTACATAAACCTTGGGCTGTCACAGCTTCCCTGTCTGGCCGCTCAATCCATTCTCCTGGAAAAGAAATGGTTTAACATCTGTTCTGTGGCAGAGATAAAAGCGCACGAATAATCAGAAGGCAAATGCTTCAGTGAGCACAAGAACTACTCTGGGCTACCCAAAGAAGCAGGAAACACTTTCCCTGGAACGCAAGACTCAAAGACTGAGCATTAAAAGTAAAGCAGAAAACAGGGATCTATTTCTAGTTTGTCTAGCATTACAGAGCTAAGGGGAGAGGGGACAGGCTCTGAGACATAGAATCATAGAATCATAGAATGGTTTAGGTTGGAAGGGACCTTGAAGATCATCAAGTTCCACCCCCCCTGCCATAGGCAGGGACACCTCCCATTAGACCAGGTTGCTCAAGGCCACGTCCAGCCTGGCCTTGAACACCTCTAGGGATGGGGCCTCAACAACCTCTCTGGGCAACCTGTTCCAGTGCCTTACCACCCTCAAAGTGAAAAACTTCTTCCTAATGTTCAATCTGAACCTGCCCTCCTCCAGTTTAAAGCCATTCCCCCTCATCCTATCACTACCCTAGTAAAAAGTCCTTCCGCAGCTCTCCTGTAGGCCCCCTTTAGGCACTGGAAGGCCGCAATAAGATCTCCTTGAAGCCTTCTCTTCTCCAGGCTGAACAGCCCCAACTCTTTGAGCCTCTCCTCATAGGAGAGGTGCTCCAGCCCTCGGATCATCCTCATGGCTCTCCTCTGGACACGCTCCAGCAGGTCCATGTCCTTCTTATGTTGGGGGCTCCAGAGCTGGATGCAGTACTCCAGGTGGGGTCTCATGAGAGTGGAGTAGAGGGGCAGAATCACCTCCTTCGACCTGTTGGCCACACTTCTGATGCAGCCCAGGATATGGTTGGCTTTCTAGGCTGTGATTGCACATTGCTGGCCATTGGAGGCCAGCTGGTCCTACTCAAAAGAAGGCTTGCAACAGCACCATGCTGTTATAGTCACTTCTGGATGCTTCGCTTCTCCTCAAGATTAACTTGGACACAGCTCAGGCTCTTCCCTAGCCATGTTCCCCAGAACGCACTCTCAGACTCCCAGGATCTGTGACTCAGACTTCCTGAGTCAGAGGTACATGTATCAGGCCCATGAATTTTTCCAGCTGTTTCTTTTAAAGTCATGTAAACTTTCAGCATTGAGGTTGAGGTAAGAGTTCCGTGAGAACCCAGGTAAGATAGTCCATGTGATATATGAGAATCATGGCAGCGGGAGGGAATGTTATTTTTATTTAACTGTATTTGTAGCCCCCCAGTTGCAAATAAAACCTTAAAGATGTTAGCACAAAGGCTATTTCACTAACTTGAAAAGAACTCATATATCCTCTATAGTAAAATATTACCCTTAGCTGATTTTTTTAATTATTTGGAGTTTTAGACCTGCCTCACTCCAGTTTTTCAGTTCCTGCAGGTTCTAGCAAAACGTCTATATCAGGCAGACAACCTTATTCCTAATATAGCTTCTTAACTGTGCTCGTCCAGGTTTATACCCTGTGGTATACCGTAGTAAGAATGCACAAACCAATTCAAAGCTGAAAATACCTCAAAAGCCATATACAGCCACAGGATAGACCGAAATCAAGAGAGTCCTATGAATTGTATTTCTTCTGTCAGAATTCTCTTCAACCTTAACTCGTATTAGAGACCTTACTGAGACCTAAACATCAAACAGCCTGCAATTCTGTAAGACAGAGTTAGGGGAAAGGATCTAATCTATGTTACACAATAACATTTTTCCCTATTAATCACTAAGTACTTTGTAATCTACATATTTCTTACAGTATTTCCTTTTTGTGTTTGCCTTGAAAGCTGACCTTGCAAGTGAAAAAAAAAACCCAGCTCGGCACTTAAATGACACAAATTTAAGTATTTTCTCTTCATGCATTTGGCATCAAAACTGTTCCCTCTCCTCACATATTAAATGTCAGCAAACAGAGAACCAGAAGGAAAACACAAGCATTTTTATGGTTCTTTTATATCATTTTCACAACCGAATTTCTTAGGGGCTAGGAAATCTAGGAGCCAAACAAATCAATGTTATGACAGAGACCTTTAAACAACAGACAGTTTGAACTCATCCTTCACGGTCAGATACCTTTTTGTTCCCCCACTGAAGAAAACTCAAGACTGACTGTTCTGGTGTTAGAAAAGACAGACTGCGATCGTCTGATGTAACTTACACTGACAGAGCACTTGCACGCGGCAAGGTGTGAGGTACAGGCGAGCAGCTGAGACAGCTGCCTGGTTGGGTGGGTGGGTTTGGGGTTTGCTTTAAAGGGAGCACAAGTGAGAATAGCGTCAGGACAATTTTAGCCTCAGGGCCTTGTCACAGCAGCTGCCCAAGTCTGGGGTACATGAGCTTTTCTCTGGTTGTTTTTTTTTCTTGTTTGTTTGTTTGTTCATTTAATGAAAACAAGCTCATTGGAACAGCTGACGGAAATTAGTACCATGGCAAGTTCACAGTGGAAAGTGCAGGTGAATAAAGCAAACTCAATCTGAGAGGGAGATCAACAAGTAAGACAGAGAAAGGTATTTTCTCAATTATGAGAAGAAATGCAATGTTGCATTCAGAGTATCGGTAGCACAGGTATTGTGTCAGTCAATGAAACAGACAGTGCCTGGTGAAACTTTCTCTGGGCTGGAAGTTTTAATTCCTTGCTTTGCTGCTGATTGACAACCTACAAACACTACCCTCTGCGTGGAGCCTGAGCTTGTCAAAACACCGTTGAGACCGCTGGTTCGTTTGGGCAAGCCACATAAGAGGGGACTCTGGCTGGCTGCAGACTGAGCATGGTCCTTCTGCAAATCCTCATCCATTTAGTTCTTTTTAAGAGAACAAATATATCCTAAATAAACCCCCGTACATGAAATTCTGCTCAAGGAAAGGATGAGCCTTAGATACATTACTTAATACAGTACGGGAGGGTGCTGAAGTACAAGACTTAGGAACACGTACAGAATACAAAGAGAAGGACATGACTGTTCAGGACAATGCTTGAGCACAAATATAAGGGTACTTCAGCACTCCATAGACTGCAGAGGCTTTCTTCACCTGGAGCCCCCAAATAACAGATTATTCTGTGCTTGGAGGAGGAGGGAAACAGTATGAACCCTGCCAAGCATTCCACACCTAAACCAGCAAATTTAGGATGTTAGACTGCCTGAGATTCCTACGCAATCAGTGAAGAAAGATTTTTGCAGAAAGCAATACAGAGTACGTTTCCCAAAGCTCCCTTTATAGTCAATGGAGAAAAATTAACCTAATTTGTGCACAAGAAAAATAAACTAGTTGCGTTAGATTGGGAGGTACGAATCTCCTTCTGCAGCACAACACACAAGAAAGTGTTTCAGCACGCACATCTGGAAAGACAATAAATGCACTCAAATATTTCCAGAAAGTAGTATGGAGCACAGTCCAAGTTAGACATATGACAATAAAGAGGAACCAGGACTTCCAACATTTGCCTGCCTTTTCACTGGGTAATATTCCCTCTCTGCCTTTTTAGACAGGATACAGAAGGCAGAAGCGTACAGTTTTGCTTATCTCCAGCTGAAGCACGTAATTGTCTTCTTTGTATCAGCATCCAGCTCTAATGGCTGGTGTATAATAAGTAATTGCCACTTCACATTCATAGGAACCATTCAGGAAAAGAGACATTATCTGCGCTTAGGGGCTGGAGTGAAATAATCAGTAAAACAATTGCACTTCCCAAACATGCATCATTTATTGTCCCTTATTTTCTGTCCCCTCTCTATCCCAATTTCCCCATTTGCTCTGTTTGCATCTGTTACAGATCACCAGATCTCTTTGTCTTACACAAAGCTCTGCAGGCTTCCTTGCTCCAGCCTTCCTCCCTTGGGCAGGAACAAAACACGGAACACAAGCAATTTTTTGCAGCTGTACTTTTCTAGACTCAGAGGTATTTCTCAAGGATCAAATCCAGCCACATTTGAGAAGCTACACAATAAAAGCATAGTCAGCAACAGTACAGTATTTAACTTTGTAAGATACAAACCAACCCAGGTCCTACTGAGTAGTGTGTGTGCTTAACTTACAGTAAGCAGCCACCTTGTTGGGGAGCACTGAGATCATACATGCCCAAGAGTTTTTGGTAAGTCCTAGTCAGAGTTGTACTTCCAAGAGCAAGTCCATAGGACCTCCAAGAAAGCTAAACAGGATGCAATTATCTGCACGTCCTTTAGCATTTTTAAGAATTGCCTATAACACATGGTACTACGACAAAGGTAGAGATGACTGCAGAGAAAATATTAATCTTTTCTGTTCCAAGCTTGTTCCTTCTGAATGTGAAATCATTCAAACATGGCTTGTCTAGCCCAACTTTCAATAAGCAACCTGTAAGACAACTGCCCAATAATATCATATTTAGCCTTTCTTAATACTGCAGATTTGGAAATGCAAACCATATTATTACTGTGCTCAACTACATTCACGTCCTGTCAGAATGAAGATTTGATCACCTTCAACACATACTCAGTCACTCCACTTGGGTGTATCAGTTACATTTCATCATTTCACACGTTTAGCTACCTTTAGGCAGAGACTTCAATCCCAAAACATGGACACAGAGGTACCCAAACGGGACAGTCAGCTCTGCTTCTTAAAGGGAATTAATAGACCAAATGAGAACAGAAATGGTTTCCAAACCCAAAGGCAGCCCATAATTTGTTAGGATATTGCTCGTACAGGCTCGTAAATAAATCAAAAATAAGTCAGTTTTGAAGGAGACGGGTTAATTTGAACCTATAGTCCGCACAGAACTCCCAGAAAGAGACAGGCAATAACATTTAGCATGTCACACCAGAGCAGGGTCAATCTGAGGAGCACCATGTAAGACGCAGAGCAGATCAGAAGATCAAGCTCCTGACCACATCAGTCAGCTGTGTTGTAGGATCCAAACGGAGCACACAACAAAACCCCTCAAGTCAGCAAACAAAATGAGGGGAAATAAAACTTATGAGGCAAAAACCCCAAAATGCGAACTTAAGCCTTTACTCAGTTCCAATTTAAAGCCAGTTTAAAAAAATGGGGATTGAAACTACATAGAAATGTTAGGTAGATCTTTGATTTAATAAACAAATGAAGGAAAGACTGGCCTGGAAAAGGAGCATTGCACTGAGGAGACCTCAGCTATTACCAGAACTTCACTAATGGCAGATGTGTGACCTCTTTCCCATCCAATCCCCTGCTTGTTTATTGTCTTCCTTAGTTGACGTGCTCTCTGAGGCTGCTTTTTTTTCTAAATAAACAAAGCAATTGGCACTAGGGAGTCCTGTTTTATTGCAGACTGCAGACCCTACCATAATAAACTGATTATAGTCATATTAATAAGAAACTGTCTTTTTATCTGCCTGTAATTGGTGCACTATGGGCCATGGCCCATTCCTGCTGTCACCTTACCCTGAGTTAACAAAGCAGATACACTCAGCTTCCAAGGTAAGAACCTCGAAGGTGAGAAAGTAAAAGAATGATTTTGTTAATGTAATCAGGAAGCCGCACTGGAAACAAGGGAAACAAATTATGCAAATCAGTAACTATTTATGCTGCATTATTAAATGAGACACTGCAGATTACAGAAGTTTCTGGAATCTGGTGGACTGTTACTCGACTGAATACAAGCAGACCAAATTCCCAGCAGCTTATGCTGACAGCAACAGTGCTTTAGAAACCAAAAGAAAATTTCAGGATTAAAGGAGAGGAAAATCATTCCTGAAGTTGGTTTACTGTCTCTCTTTTTTTTCTGCTTAAAAAAAAATAAACAAACAGCAGAAATTGATGATGACTGACACAAGAAATTTAGAAAAATATCCAGGATCACTCTGAACAGCCTGCATGTTGTTGACAAGTTGAATAGGGGCATTTCAACAGAGGAGATCCCTGAACAGAGCAGAGGATTGCTGAGGAGCAGCATTACCTGAAAAACCCTATGACAATTCTACATCATAAATAAAAATGAGACTATTTCCTGCAAAGGAATTTACCATGAACATGAACAACAATTGCTTTATATGAAAGAAAATCTTGTCTCCTGCTCAGGAGCTAAAAATCTGTTTGCAATAGCCAGGTACTCATTTCAGTTTGCCAATTTAAGCAAGAAATCAACATTTGCCTTGTTTTTGGTAACCACTTAAACATGAAACATTGCACTTCTCCAACAGAAGTTAGTGTAGCGGCCGAACTATACCCCGATTTCTAAGGAAGCCAGGGTAAGTTCAGCAGACCTACTCTTTCTTTGAATCAGCACTGCGGTTGCAGAGACTTCTTTGCTCAGATGGATCTTTCTTCACTGCTTTCTTGATGCCTGTGGGGTGTTTCTTCAAACAATCTTTTGACATTCATGACTTCTCAAAAGGTATTCATCCAAATCCAGAGTGTTCAGTTTTCAGCAATTCCACCAAAGGGACCCACAAGATACTCTAAGCAGGTGACCAGAAACCTGTGGCCTTTGGTTCATGTATCAGCATTTTGGGGTGTGGTCCATTCTTTCCTTCATGGTAGCTTACTAGCGCTGCTTTGCCTGGAAGCCGTTGAAGCCACTGCAATCTCCTAGTGAGATGTGGGGTGCCTAGTATCAAGTCTCAAGGTCTGGCTTTACTACCAGACAGAAACACGCCCTCTTCTTGGTTTCACAGAAGCCTGCTAGTTTTCCTTTTTCCTTCATTGCACACTCTTGCTTACACATTAAAACAGCTTGCAAAGTTTGGCATTGCCGTCTGCTCAGAGCAGCAAAGAATATTATTTGGCTTGTCTTCTTTTGCAGCTTGTGGCATTTTCCATTGCCTGGATCATGTAAGTATTTTTGTAGCAGGTAAGATCCACAGGGGTCCAGGTTTCTGGTAGCGCTCATACATTTTCTTATTCTTTTATAGTGGTATATAGCTTTTGGCATGGCCAGAAGATAGGTGAAATTTTTCAAATCAAATGTCTAAAGACACCATGTTTGAAGACACAATTTATATGCAAGTGGCTTAAGAGGAATCCACAATGTGGGCAGGTTCTGTTATTCTGTCCTTTCTCTCAACATCTGCAAACTTTTCAAATGCATTCACAAAATAGACGTAACTACATTGCACACAAAAAGCCATTACAGTCTCCCCCTGCCTTTGAGAGTGTGGTGAGCTTAGCAGAATTCAATTAAAGTTTATAGTGCACTTTACCAGGAGGGCATTTTTGATGTAATCATAGACAAAATCAGATAGGAAGGTTGTCATAATGGCATCAAAGTATGCAGAGACAACACAGCTAAAGGAGGGTCTTTGATGTGCATTCTAGGTCTAAAATACATTTCAAGCTATCCCTGAAGGCCTCTGCTTTGGCCTATTAGGCAGGTAAAGCCAATCTTGACAGCAGGAGAAAGAATTCTACCCAGACCCCAGTGTTTTAGGTTCTTTGTCATAAACAAAAAGAAATCAAAGGCAGAATTTCCCTTTAGTTTTTCCCATGAGGTTCTCAGAATGAGCACCAGGATTCTGAGGTTAAAGATTTTAATTAAAGGAGTACAAATTAAAACCTAACAATTCACTACTACTCGAGTTGAATTTCATTAAAAATATGAGGCTGGCCTTTGTCCCCACTACATTCTGTCTTCCTTCAGAGTCATTGCCAGAGGAGATAAGAGGTATCCCACAACATTTTTTCCTTTACATCAAGGTGTAAAATATCTATTCAGCTCTTTCCAGGGACTTCTGCAGACCCAGGGACAGCAAGATCATAGCCACATGCAAATGATATATACAGTTAAACACTCCACGACCTTCCCAGAGAGGCTAAAACACCACAGTGATTTACTGATTATTTTCAAAAGCAAAAGGTCAAAGGTGTTCCATTCCTCTCATCATCTTCCTGGCCCTCCTCTGGACTCAGTCCAACAGTTCTATGTCTTTCTTATGTTGAGGACTCCAGAGCTGGACACAGTACTCCAGGTGGGGTCTCACCAGAGTAGAGCAGAGGGGCAGAATAACCTCCCTTGACCCGCTGGCCATGCTTCTTTTGATGCAGCCCAGGGTACAGCTGGCTTTTTGGGCTGCAAGCACACATTGCTGGTTCATGTCCAGTTTTTCACCCACCAGTACCCCCAAGTCCTTCTCCACAGGGCTACTCGCAATCCCTTCATCCCCTGTATTGACACCAAGGTGTGCCCTGACCCAGGTGCAGGACCTTGCACTTGGCCTTGTTGAACCTCATGAGGTTCATTTAGGCCCACTTCTCTTCAGGTCCCTCTGGATGGCATCCCATCCATCAGGCGTGTCAACCACACCACTCAGCTTGGTGTCATCGACAAACTTGCTGAGGGTGCACTCAATCCCACTGTTTATATCACTGATGAAGATATTAAACATACCAGTCCCAATACGGACCCCTGAGGGATACCACTCATAACTGATCTCCATCTGGACATTTGGCCACTGACTACTGCTCTATTTATAAATATCAGGGAGACTATGCAGTTCAGAACGTAAGAGTAACACACTGAGTTAAGCCAAAGGTCCATCTGAGCCAGTATCATCTCACTGACAGCTACCAAAAGCAGATGCCTAGGTAAAAGGGTAAGAACAAATCAGTCATATTGGGTACTTCCCCTCATCAATGAACCTCCCCGGGACTCTGGGGAACCATTTACCTCCTGCATCCAGTCTTTCACAGGAAACATGACATTTTTAGTATTCATAACATCCTGTTACAAAGACTTCTAGAGTGTAATTAATCCTCACATGAAAACTGTTTTTGTTTCTTTAGAACCTGGGCTCTAGGTTCTTGTACTGAAAGAGACTGTACTTAACTGATCCCTTTCTCCCCTTCTATACCACCCAGTGTTCTTACCTACCATCATATTCCCTCAACATGTCTGTCGGGCACTACCATTCTCTTAATTTTTTTCCAAGTTGCATCACATCCTTTTTGAGATGAAGGGAGCAGAACCACACAGGGTTTCCAAGACACAAGCAGGCCACAGCATTGTACAGCTGCATGACTTTGTATTCCTTTCTATTCTACTTTTAATACTCCCAGTACTGCTCTGCTTTTTGACCTCTGAGCTGATGTGTTCAGGGAACTCTGTCATAAGCCCAGATCTACATCCCAGGGAGTAATGGCCAGTCCAGAGCCCATCGTATAATATGGGAAGCTAGGATTGTTTCCCCCCATGCATCACTTAACATTTATCTATGCATAATTTGAGCTGCTCATCTGTTGCCCAGCCACTGAGTCTCATAAGGTCCTTCCATAATCTTTCAGTCAGCCTTCATCTTTACTGTTGTGAATAACATTTGCTGATGGCACTAATTCATGCTCTTAATAGCAATTCACCCCTTTTCCAGCTCATTTATGAATATATTGAGAATGAATAGATGAATATGAATGAGTATCAGCATTGATCCCAGCACAAACCCGTTGGAACTCCACTGGTAGTCTTTCACTACTGTTAAAACAGATCACAGAGTCCTACCCCTGTTTTATACCTTTTAAAAGTTCTGTTTCTGTTGCTAAATTAATGGTCATGTATGCAAGTCTCACGTGCCATAACTGCCCTGTTTTCTTAAAAGCTTTCAGGTTTGAAATCTTACTGTAAGGACTACAAATGTCATTTCTCCTGGCCTTCAAGTTTCTTATGAAACTTCTAGCAAGGGACAGAGGCGTTTCCAATAATTACATGCATAAAAAACTATGAATTTTACTTTAGTTGTGCAGCTGGTTTGGGGGGTTTTAGGCTGTTTTCTGAAACAAATCAATTAGACTTTAGAAAAGATGTTATAACTCATCAAATAGAAAGATTATTTTACTTAAACCTCAACAAAAAGTTTTTTAAAATAAATCAAATTCACAAAATCATGTACTGACTTCTCAGTGCACACCCAAAACTACTGTGAATAAACTGAAACAAAAAGCTGAGACCATCTGCAACTTCAGCAAAGACTTGCCTTTTGTCTTATATGCACGAAACCATTCCTTGCTTACTGCTCTGTGCTTTAAGATATTTCAAAGTGCAGCATCTCATTAGGTGTTGTGTAATGAAACAAAAACCAGGTTAAATATAAGCGTATAGACCTCAGAGGGTTGTGGTTAGTGGTGCAGAGTCCAGTTGGAGGTCAGTAACAAGTGGTGTCCCTCAGGGGTCAGTACTGTTCAATATATTCATCAATGACCTGGATGAAGGGATGGAGTGTACCATCAGCAAGTTTGCTGATGACACAAAACTGAGAGGACTGGCTGACATTCCAGAAGGCTGTGCTGCCATACAGTGTGACCTGGACAGGCTGGACAGTTAGGTGGAGAGGAACCCAATGAAATTCAACAAGGGCAAGTGTAGGGTCCCTCACCTGGGGAGGAATAACCCCATGCATCAGTACAGGTTGGGGGCTGACCTCCTGGAGAGCAGCTCTGTGGAAAGGGACCTGGGAGTCCTGGGGGACAACAGGATGACCATGAGCCAGCAATGTGCCCTGCTGACCAAGAAGGCCCATGGCATCCTGGGGTGCATCAAGAAGAGTGTGGCCAGCAGGTCGAGGGAGGTCATCCTCCCCCTTTACTCTGCTCTGGTGAGGCCGCATCTGGAGTACTGCGTCCAGTTCTGGGCTCCCCAGTTCAAGAAAGACAGGGATCTGCTGGAGAGGGTTCAGCAAAGGGCTACAAAGATGATTAGGGGATTAGAACATCTTTCATATGAGGAAAGGCTGAGGAACTTGGGTCTCTTTAGTCTAGAGAAAAGAAGACTGAGGGGGGATCCTATTAATGCTTACAAATACTTAAAGGGAGGGTGCCAGGAGAATGGGAACAGTCTTTTTTCAGTGGTACTCAGTGATAAGACAAGAGGTAACAGGCACAAACTTGAACATAGGAAGTTCCATCTTAATGTGAGGAGGAACTTCTTTATTTTGAGGTTGGCAGAGCAGTGGAACAGACTGCCCAGGGAGGTTGTGGAGTCTCCCACACTGGAGACATTCAAAACCTGTCTGGACGCCGTCCTGTGCAACCTGCTGTAGGTGACCCTGCTCTGGCAGTGGGGTTGGACTAGATGATCTCCAGAGGTCCCTTCCAACCCTGACCATTCTGTGATTCTGTGATTCTGTTTTTCTCAAGGTTAAGGGATGATTCTCATTTATCAAAATATCTCAGTGAAGCAGAAATTGACACTGATTGAGACACAAAAGACCAATAATCAGTCTGACCATCCTCCTGCTCCCCCACATCAGGAGCGATAACAACAGAGCTAGACTGGTATAGAACTCTAGTTGTGTTAAATATCCAGGGTTATGGAGATTTTTCTCACAATCCAGGATTTAGAGTAATGATGCTTGACCTCCTCCTGCTGCTTAATAGTTGTGTTTAGTCCACCTAGAAAGCACGTTATCTTCTGTGCCCACATGACAACATTTGTGTGTACATGAAACCAAACAATTGAAGAGAGCAAGAAGGTCCTCCTCTCCCATGTATCTTGAGCCATCTCAAACTAAAGGTGTCTCAGCCTCAGGAACAATAGTACTTAAATGATAACAAGCAATTCTTTCATATCAAATACGAGGCAAACCTTACTCCTGAACAATCTCCATGCTGTAAGCAACAACAGCACCAGAAGGATGGATGGCTGCAATTACAACAAGGTTAATCGCTGCCTTGGGTGACAGTAAGAGCAGCACAGCACAGCGCTGTTGCAGTCCGCGATCACATTACACTAAGAGGGAAGCAAAAGAATGGCAATCAATCAGGGTGACTTTATGGAAGGTGGATGCCAGGAACTGTCCTGCATTCATGAACAAGATCACAAATTCCCCCATAACTTCTATCCTGAGGCCCATGTCAGCTACCAACATGAGATTATAATTTTGGAGTCTGCATTGCTGCTACACTGCATTTCTGGTTGTTCCAACCATACCCTGTCTTGAAGGACTTAAAGGCACCATCCTGAGTATCAAGTTTCAACCAGTAGAGAAGTGCGCAAACCTTGTATTTTACACACCGCAACACAAAACATCTTGCTTTTTCTTTGCCTTGCACCATAAAGTCAAAAAGAAATACAAATAAGTTTAAAAAGTTATGTCTGAGACAGATATGTGAAACTGCAATTTCATAACCAAAATCTGAAAAAAATGCTGATTCATAAATTCTCCTGCACTTGCTTACTCTAAGGAAATTGTCCTCTCGCTGACACTACTCTGAAGTGTCAAGTAACTATTAAAGTCAATGGAGCTATACTTAAATATATCCTCTGGGAACAAATTAGATCTGCAATTTTCATAGCATGCAAATTTCCAATCTATTTCTACATGATTAATCATATTTTCAACATCTGCAGATAACCTGTTTCTTCTTTGCACTGGCTATAACTACCCTTTTACAAACGCCTTTTAGTCAGGTTTTTCACCTACACCTCGTCAATGTGGGAGGCCAGATATCACAGGCTCCATGGAATCTAAGTTCCTGAATCTTTAAACTCCAAAAATCTTATACTGAAAAAAACATGTCTTAAATTAATGAAAAGTAGCAGCAGTTCTCCTAAGGTGGTTCTATTCCAGCCCATCACTGTCAGTTTTTTTAATATTTTAGAAGGAAAACCAGAAAATTTCATAGAATAAAACATTAAGTCAAGCCTCGAAACTGTAATTAATGGGAAATGCTTTGGATATTTATAGCTGGCTATTGCCATTTAGCAGCCTATATTAATTTGCTTTTTATTACATCAATTTCTTTTTTTGTTAGGAAGGAAAAAAGAAAGTTAATCTTGGCATTAATGTTATCAGATACTGGTGAGGGGAACAGTCATAATAACTGCATCTCTGAAGACTGAAATAATATTCAGCACAGCCATGCAAATCCATACAGCAAATTAAAGTTTGCTGGTTACCTTCAGCACAGCAAGAATCTATACTTAGTTGTTGTTATGTGCTTATGTTGTGCAATCTTGGTAAAGCATTGAAGAAAGCTTTGTTTTGATTAGAAAAACACTCTTTAAAGAGCCTGCATAATCTGGCACTATAGATTGCACCATTCCCTTGAAAAACATCCAAGAGCAAACCACAAAGAACCATCAAAATATTTTTTTCTTTTTTCTGCTAAAAGAAATAACGCCACAGTAATTCCTCCCCCTCCATTTATATTCTTTCTCTCATCAGACAGCTAATAGTCACACTAATCCTTTAGGAAAAAAAAAAAAGCAGACGAGTCTGTCTCAAACTATCTTCACACACCTTTCCCCTTTTTTCCCCCACCCCTCCAAAGGCAGCAGAAGAAAAAGAAATATGCCTGAGATTAATTCTTATCACCAGCCCTGCAGGGCTGTCATGTTAGGGGGTTCTGAAGCTATTTCTTCTGGTTCTTCCACCTGCAGGCACTGAAGGTGGCAACAAGGTAAAAGAAAAAAACTAAAGCCTTATTCACCAAACCGCAATTAAATGTGATGTGGCAGTGCCCGCCTTTACTTGCAGCAAAAGCTGAGACTACAGCAGGACAGAGGTTTGCTTTCCAGTTCCTAATTGCTCTCTGCAAGCCCTTCAGAGAGCGACAGAAGACTGAGCATAACTTGTACCTTAACCCCTTCTTTCTAGCTGTGTTTCTCTGCCTCTTGGCTTTCCTCCCTGTTCCCCTCCTCTGGTTACCCCTGTCCCCAGCTTTCCCTGCTTGTGCATCTTCACCCCTTCACCACCATCCAGCAGCCAGGCTAGAGCAGGTGCTGGTGGCCTTCCCCAGAGTGTCAGGCTGTACCAGCCCTTCTTCAGACCTGAGACCAAATGTACTCAGGGAACCTCAGCAGGAGCCTGGAGATCCTTCTGCTGAAGGCAAAACCACCCTGACCTCTGCCACAAGGAGAAGTACAAACCCCCTGTGTTTACCACAACATTAGCCTGGATGATTTGCATAGCTGCCCTAATCCTTTGCCCTTAGAGCCTGTCTGTAGTCCTATGGTTGTTGTTCTCAGCCAAGCAGGTGAGAGAAGATGAGATTCATCTCGCACACCTGTTCCCCAAAGCATCAGGATATGCAGCTCTGACCCATTTAAAAATTGCTCAGGAACCACTAAATCCCTGATTACCACTACCTGTCACTAAAACAAGGGCAGAAACACAGTCACGCCTGGTTCCCTGTCCTCAGATGTTCCTTCTCCAATACCAGAAGTCTCTTTTCTGTATCTGATCTCCAATTTGCCCGCTGATTGATGACTGCTGACCAAAGCCCCTTACACATAGACAACACTCTAGGTTGACCCTTAATCCATCACAGAGGTCCCTATGTCTTGACAAGAGAGAGATGCCATCATTTTTTCATGCCCCAGATTGTCTCATGAGGCCAAAGCTCTGAAGCACACATTGGAGCTGCCTGGATCTCTGATGCTGCCCCCACCTGCTTCTGACAGCCCTTTTCCAGCTCCTGCCTTCCCACTGACCTAGGAACCTGTGGCAAGCCAGGTTTGAGGTCACTGAAAGCCAGCTATGAACCTAGTGAAGGAGGGAAATGTGCTAAATGCTTATTGTTAATTCGTTTGCTTCAACTAAAATGCCAAGCTGATAGACTGGACAGAAGTTTATGTGAGTGTTCTGACTCCAAGAGCAAAAAAGTCTAAGAAAACATCACAGCCATAAAGCCAGAGCCAAAGGAAGCCAGGTAGGGTCCAACGAGAGATCCTGTGAACTGATGCCACAGCATTTCCCTCAGTCCTAGCATGACAACACCTCTCCCACCTCCCACCACCACAAAGCTCCCAGCACTACTGGGCACAGTAAAATCTTCCTACTGGCTGCTGCTCTAAGACCACATGGGCTAAGTGCCCTGCAGCACTGGTGGGGTGAGGAGGAGTGAGAGGTTCCCACTTCATTCCTGAAGCAGATGAAAGGGGTCTGAGGTTTAATTTAGTAATCAGCGAACTCCTGAGAGTTAGATACTGCAGGGGACAAGCAAATTGAATGGTTTATTTTGGAATAAACAAACCCAAAATGAGGAAGCGAGACTATCTGTGCCGGTCACTGCTTTTAAGAAGGGAAGTCTTAGAGGAGTGTGAGAGGATGACACAAGTCTCATTCAACAGCAAGTGTACCTTGTTTAATAAGCAGGAGTGCCTTTCCTTGGGAATATTTAGAAACCCTCTTTGGATACATCCAAGAGGAAGTGCAAAGTAAAGGAAGACAGGACTCAAAGCAAGAGCTGGGGACGGGAACAAGACTAAACCACAACTAGGAAGCTCAGATGGAAATTTTCCAAGCATCATCTCTCCAGAGACAGTTTTCTCCACATCAAGATGAATTTCCAGTTGCTATCATTACTTTGCTGCTACTTCTGAGCAGCACAGCCAGGCTTTAAACCAACTCTGGCTCTTAATCAGAGGCAAAAAATCTGCCACCTGATGCGATTATATTTCACTTTCTTAGCACAGATTTTGTTCAGCATTACCAGCACTGAAAAATCATGACTGAAAGTTATCTTAAATAAAGTATGGAGAAAAATTCTCGGTCTGTGCCAAAGTATTTTTATGTTTTCCAAAACTTCAAAAACATACAAGTACTCATATGCCACTTCGGAAAGGTTAAATGAATAGGGGAGTTTGAAACATCTCTAATTTCTTTCATTTAATCTCATCTCTTTTATCATCATTTCTGCAATGACTCCAAAATCCTCCTGGCATTCAGAAAGTGCTCAAAAGGGCAAGAACTGTTTTAAGACATCACTCCTTGAAAATCAATTGAAACCAAGTGAACAAGCACCTTGCTTTAGCTTGGGCAGTTGTTCAGAAACATTCCTAGCCACCTTCCCAAGAGTGAGCATAAGCAGCTGGTGAAGTGAGATTAGTTAGACTCACATCTCTGCTTCTCATTCTCATGGTATCACTTGGCCATGACCCCTAGGCTAGAAGTGACAGCCGTCATTCAGCCAAAGAGTCCGGGCCTGCAAGATTATCTGAAGGACCATATCCTCTGAAATTCATTAGCCAGAAGATGCTAACTCTGCCCCATCTTGTTTTCTCATGCAGTTTCTGACTACCCTTATGCTATCTCGGACAGTTCAGAGAAGCAGAATACCCCACTGTCTCCTTCTCGGGACTACTCAAATACAATTCAGCTTCTAAATAAAAGTTTTCAGGTCCTAATGGATCACTTAGTAGAAACAAATGTGCTGAAGAGGAAGGAGGGGACAAAAAAAACCCCAAAACAAAACACCACAGCAAACATAGGTGACAACAGAGATGTGGTCACTTACAGGTAGGCACAAGCAGCAAAATATCTGCAACCATTCAGGACCAAGAGAGATGTGTTCATGTTTCATATATTAGATTTTAAAAATAAATTAAAAAAAAAAAAGAATACAGAATGCATTTGAGAGAGTTTAACAATTTGAGGTAACAGCTAAACACATGCATACATAGTCAATTCATTAAAATAAGCTATTACAGCCAAGCATTTCCTAATCAGATAATTAGCAGCCTCTAATGCAATTAAGTTTACACAGCCAGCTAGCATAATTAAAATACATCACTGAAACAGAACCATTATCACAGAATAAGGGTCTTTTGTCTGATTTTTATTTTTCTTTAGAAAGGTCTAGCCAAAACTGTATGTCCAAGGGAAACATGTAGACTCCATTTAAATGCTAGATGCATTTCCACAGAAGATCAGAGGTTATTCTCAAAGTGCAAAATGAAAAAAAAAATCATCCAAGTGATACAGGAATATTTTAAAATTTTATTATAATTATGCTACTCTACGATCTTGTTGGGGCTGCTGGCTGAATTTACTGCCTATCTGCTCTCCCAAGAGTTGGCACCTACTCTCAGGTCCCACACCATGGAAAGGTTCACGGTGCTAGGCTGCAGCTCAGGAAGACTTAAAAGATCTGCTCCTTCAGCTGTGGGACCTGCAAACACAGGGGATGTGTGTCTAGCTAGAGAGCATGCAACACGTGCATCATATTCAGTGCTAGAAATTAACCGGCAAGAATTTGCCCACAGTAACAGCATTTAGGAGACAGCAGTCAGCTTCTACCACTTGGACTCATTGAATACTGCTTTACTCGATGCCTGAACTGTCAAGTACCTGCTACGGGGATCTACAAGAAACAGCTAACTCCGCAGACAGCCTTAGGGCTGATTAAAGTTTCAGGTCCTGCAGTTTCCTGTTCCTGGCTCCGTCACACATCCACTACTTCCACTCTAGTGGATCCTTGCAAATAAAACCAACAGATTTCCACTGCCCCTCGCAGCTTAAGTTGCAATCAGATTCAGGAGTACAATTGATTGTTTAGTCATTTGTTCTGGATTATATTTCTCTTTCTGAACAGGGAGAGTGTATGTATTTTCAGGCTTCACTACTAGTGTCCCTCTTGGAGATTGTTTTCTGGTGCATCAGGACAACCTGCTCACCTCTGGCTGAGGAAATAAGGAGAAAAACCCTCAAAAAAGCAATCATGAAAGCCTGCATGTTTTACAGAAAGTTTTCTCTGAAAGCGAAATCCTGCAAGGTCCCTAGGCAAATGGAATCTTTGTATTCAAGTCCACAATGACAGGTCATGAAACACTCCCAACCCTTTTCATTTGGTAGAATTATATTTTTGAACTCACTTGCCTACCCCTATGCAACCAGCAAACCAAAGATTTGAGGAGATGGATCCCATCCTAGCTGCTAATGTTGGCAGAGAGCAATCTGACTCTTCTACGTCTGCTGCCCAGGATCTCCAGAGAGACAGGCCTACAAGGTGCAATGATCTCTGGAGAACATGGAAGGAAAGACACCTAGCTTAGAATAGATACTGCACTTGCAGGAACGGAGGTTCGATGATGTGCATTCTCTGCTTCGACACAGAAGGATCAAAAGACCTAATTAGGGTAAGTGGACGGAAGCACCCATGCTGCAGAACAGCTGTAAACTCGTACAGGTATCTTTGCACTGTGATAAATAAGCATGCTTTTCTTCTTGTCTTTTCGTGAAAAATAGTAACATAATTTTTACTCTGTTGAAATATGGAAGTTTATTTACATTCCCCTAGAATTGAATGACGCCCAGCTGTCACTTGTGCTAGTGCAATTTAAAGCTGCAGTACTCTGTGCAATGCAAAAGGAAATAAAAGGGACCTCAATAAATATGCGGTGCTCAAAAGGAACGACAAAAGCTATGAATCTCACTGGATCAAGGGGAACCTGGGAAAAAAATCACTCTTTTTATCACTTTCAAGTCACTTGGCAGTGGCAACCAGGCTTAGCAAACCCAAAAGAGGTAGAGCTGGGCTGGGCTGATGGATGGTGTGACATTTTATGTCTGTTTTGTAACCTGTGTAGCCAAACCACTAAAAAGAAAAGATTTCCACAAAAGAAATATTTGCATGGGAGGCACAGCAAGAGATGGGACCAAAGCTCAAGTGACTTATACACCTGGAAACATTTAAAATTAGACCAAAATAAGACAAATAAATTAAGATGGTACTCAATAACATTCACATAGGTTTTGATGTATGGTATTTAATGTTGAAGGATCCAAAGAGCAAGACAGGTCATGGAAACTCTGACACATACAAAGACCTTATTCAAAAGGCTGTCTAGATGGAGGAGCTCTCAGAAGTCACTAAATTTGGCTGTCTTTCCTTCCCCATAAAAGTCTAGTTAGACCCGGGAAACCTCAAGGGCATCAGGGCAATCCTATTTTTCACTGTGTCAGGAGAAAATAAAAGCATTAATTACCTTTTTTGTATAACGAAGAGGCCTTATGAATGGTGGGGAATGAGCATGAGCATGGAAAACAAACACCCAAATCTTTGCCCAGACCATGTTTTCCCTGACTAATACAAAAGGGACTACAAATCAAGAGCAAAGCTCCTCTGATCGCTTATTAGTAACACAGGACAGCATGTGTACTCCCATCAGCTCTGTTGTCACTTATTACATGTTCTGCTGTTGAGCGCAGAGTAAACAGTGACTGGCCTTGCAAAAGCTGACATTTTTCTTGCTAGAACAAGCTGAGGCTGAACACAGCCTCAGAGGCCTGGTGGCTTTCTGGACTTCCTTAGGTGGGCTTGGTACATTTCAGAGAAAAAACCAAAACAAAACAAAACCATGGACTTGACATAACTATTGGGTCTCAGCAAACTGGCTGTGGTAGTTAAAAGGAGCAGGGCCCTGACGAGATTTAATTTCACTCTCTTTGTTCTGGCTTCATCAGCAAGCGTATGGAAGGATGGCAAAAAGCCAGCAACTTTTCTAGCTGTTTTCCTACCTGTCTGTAAATTGTCTCCTTCTCTCCAGGAGCAGGCCTCTATTACTAAGACAACTTTCTGTCCTTGTTCTCCATTAGGTCTGATTTGTTGGACAACAGGAGCTGTAGGGAGCCTGATCCAGCCTGTTCTGCTAGATCCAGCCTGACTCCACTAGAAATTAGCACAGCAGGGAGCCAATAGGGCCAGAGAAGCAGATATCATCTTGCTGGCATCCCTTCTCCCCACTTTCTCAGACTGGAGAGTCCCCTCACCACAATTACCCCAGACCACTTGATTTCAATTCTGGCTAGTTAGGATTTATCTTAGGATGTGGAGGGAACAACACACTGCTGCTGTCTTCACTTACTCCTAACAAGCCTCAGCTCCATCCTTCCTGAAAACAACTGGATTTGGTGATTTAGGTGGGCCTTGCTCCACTGGAAGAAAATGGGAGTTGTTGGAATTACTGAGTCTCAGGAAACTGGCTGTGCTAATTAAAAGGAGCAGGGGGCCACAATCTGCACTATTTCTTTATCTGTGGAGCGTTTCTTAGAGTTTTTCACCTGAAACTATTACATTTTGAAAGAACATGCACATCTCATCTGGCCAGGTGAGTAATACAGACCTTCTATGCCTTTACCAACTCCTAATCTCTACAGGAGCTGACGCACATCTTGGGGAAAATATCCAACCTCAATTCAAAGATTAAATTAAGAGATTCTAGGAAAAGAAAGCAGCTAAGCAGGGGAAGAGGGAAAGCTGTCCACTGCCCAGAGAGAATGGATGCTTTCTTCCTGTTCCCTCCTGCCTGCAAAGGGAACACACAGTGTCTTTAAACTGCTTCCCCACTTCACCTGTCTTTCCATGGACCTCCTCAGGACAAAACCTTGAGCAATGAGAAGGTGGAGTAGCCCTCCCTTCCATTATCCCTTAACACAGTGATTTTCTGAACCATTATTTCCTGCACAGGTTTCCTCATTTTGCTGCCTGCTGCACACGGCAATGCTGTTTTAAGTTTTTCCATACTGCTGGAGCAGTGGCATTTACTTCTGCTTTCTAATTACCTCTTTCTGCTAAGCAGCCTTCTCTAAGTCTTAAACTGTATAACCTTCACTGAATAAAGAGCTCTTTGAAGTCCAGCTCCTGACTTCTCCCAAAGAGTTTTGCAAAACTGCATTAATGCTTAGCCAGGACATACAGCAACTAATGCTGCTAGCAGAGTTCTGATATTGATCTTCTCCGTCTAGTTAAATTTACGAATAAGAGACTGTAAACATAAGATTTTAATGTGTGGAAATCAGTCCTTTGCATATTGCACTTGTTTCCTTATCTTTTCTCTCATGTAGCAAAGCATCTGACAAGGAATTTTTTAAGCGTTTTTTTGCTTCAGCTCAGCATGTGGCAAACTTTGAAAAAAGAACCTAAGTTTCATGTGAGAAAGCGTAAGCAATGTTTCAAACGTATTATGTCAACACCTTTGTCTCAGTAAACCTGGGCTAAGGCACTCAATGCAAATCATCTCTCAAGCTGCTGAAAGAACTTTAATAGTTGACTGCAGTGCAAGCCTTCTCAGATTTGTAAATACAGATTTGTTATGCTTTATTTTACTGCGTGCTTCAGAGAGAGCGTGCCCACACACCTGCCAAGGAAATACAACTGGTCCCTCTCATACAAACACTGAGAGATTAAAATTAATTTTATTTCATCCAAAAGGATCACAGAAGCCTGCATGATTGATTACCCTCTGCACTTTCAAATCCATTTTTTCTTTATATATATGTATATATCTATGTATTTATCTATAAATAAAATAAGCTGCTCTAAAACCTCAGGGCAGCAGGATCTTTTACCTACAGGGAGATTTTGCTGCCCCATCTCTTCACGTCAGGTTGGAGATCATAAGGTTCCCGAGTAAAAAAGAGCTCTTTTGTTCTGACAAGACAGCTTGACAAATCCAATCACATTCATAGGAGTGTGTGTGTGACCTACACAACTCGTAGGAAACAATTTTCAGGTCAGCCACAAGGAAAGGCCGTAAGAGCAAGCAGGCGATGTTAGGAGAAGAACAGAGGCTTGGCTTTGTGCGTATCTTGTTTTGAGCTTAGACTGGCCTCAGCAAAGAGTTAAATCTGATTTCTAAACCCCATCCAGATTTCCTTTACAGCAGATTGGGAGAGTGTGCTGCATTATAAACAAACTTTCACTGCAAGCCCAGAGCCCCTGCAGGCTACCCTGTTAATAACAAGTAGTCTGTGAACTATGAAGCCTGCTTTCCTGCAGCGTGCTCCTGTACAGATTCTCCAGTGCCTAATTAAAGTGGCTGGGCTCCTGCTGCCCTCTTTTCCACTGTGGAGGCATCAATTTGGATGTCATTCTCCTCCACCACATCACGAGTTCTCAGGTATGTTTTAGGAACATTTTATTTTACAATCCCTGCCCTTCAGCTAACTTTGGTTCTAAGTGGCAAGCAAATTCGAATGCCGCTGAGGCAGCAGAGAGGCAAACAGCCTGTCCAGCCACATAAGCCTCATATCCTTGGGAAACTGCTCATAAGTGTGGCTGAGGGACCTGCCAACCTTCAGTAGGGACAGCTGCCTTCCCTTAGCCCGCTTACACCCTGCAACAAACCTGCCAACTTCTGCTTTCACAGCAGCCTATGGCCCTACTGCTCTTTCAGTATTTCTCCTGGCTTGCTGAGAGGCAGGGAGCAGGCAGGCCCCCATCTGCCCGTGGTACCAATTTCTGAATGTATAATTTGGCAAGGATGTTCTTATATGGTGTAGGCCCTACAGGAGCAGTCGGACAAATGATGCCATTTTATATCGCTCAGCAGTTGTTAAGATATCATGGGTTGCCCTAAGAAACATATTTATTTCTTTTTTTAATCACCTTGTATTTTTTAGTACCTTTAGTCTAAGCTGGAGACACTGCTCAGTGTTCCCACGTCCCCTCCACCCCCCCGGAGGACAGTATAGCTGAGCATTCAGTAAAGGCTGGATCTGATAGTGACAATAAAATATTACCAGTGCTTTTGGGAAATAGTATGGCTTGTACTTTTCAGAAGAGGGTAGGCCAGCACCTTATTTGTCACCTACAGCTTCACGCATGAAACTGCACATACGTGCAGAAGCCAACTTGAGGCATTTTCAAACAGAACAGCTCATAGTTTTAGCAACCTCCTTTTCACAGAAATGCTGTTTCTGTGCCCACGAGTTAAGGTTTGCAATTCCCAAGAAAGGAGAGCTCTGAAACACTGTTTTTCCCCATCTGGCAAATCCTCCCCTCCCCACCCCCATTAAGTCTGGAAAGTTTACCTGTAGGTATCTGAATAATCAGAGGAACGAAGCCTACTGCACAGGCTCAGCTTGAAAGCTTACTTCAGTCCACAAGGGGAAATACTACTGCAAGTCTCTGAGTAGGCTCCTCTGGCTGTTTCTGGGTTAGAGTTATTAATTTATGACTTAGGGTCTCAACTTAATGAATTTTTGTATTATAGTTAAAAGGGTATTTTGCGATAGGCATAACTTCACATCCCAAAATGTTCCTCTCCTCCCAATAAATATAAAATTCTATGTCACTGCAATCAGTGACAGGAGATGATCAAATTGGCAGGAGATGATCAAATTGACTTGCTTTGCTCTTTCCCCCCCCCCCCAGCCGCATGTGGTATCCATTCAAAAATTAAACAAACAATAGTACAAACGGATTTGATTGAGTTACCTGTGATTGGAAGGATGTGCCTTTAACCCTATGGCGTGGTACTGCCCAGCTGCTTTAATTGCAGCCAGTGGAAAAACTTCCTTTGATTTTAATGGAAACTAGCAGGACACTGATGCTGTGCAAATCTCATCCGAGATGTAATACGGTGATCGCAAATCAGCTAAGATCTGCAAAAGCAGTATGAAAGAGACTGTGCTACATAAGACAGGCTTTCATGACACATGTTTACAATACCAAATACAAAGTATCAATATTATATTTTCAGCCCAGGAATTTCTGTTAACCTAAGTTATATGACACACAAAATCATTATTTAGAAATCACACAGCAATTTGACATGGGTAGGAGGGGGCCCAGTGTCCGCCTAATGATCTCAAACAGCATGAACAAGACTAGATGAATAGGAATCGTTAGGTTATTATTTACACAGCATTTCTCAAAACACCAAGGAACTCTACCAAGTAAATGAAGACTGCAAACTATACCACAAGGAAAGGGGAAATAATGAGTTTTAAGAAGAAATTTAAATTATTCACAGAAAACTCAATCCTGCTCCCTGCAGAGAACACCAATTACCACTGTTTCACATGCACGCAGCACATGCGTTCCTGTCCTGAAACAAAACATGACTCCCTAAAATTTTGCCATCTTCCTCAGTTAATACCTTACTCCATAACACCTCAGTATGTCCTCAAAATGATGGGCACACTGAATTGCATTGCTGTGCAGGAATTCAGCCTTCAAAAGAGAGATTTAACTGGTACAATGACCTCAGCGCTCAGCAAGAAGCAGCACTCAGAAGAAGTAAGGCATGTCAATGATTTAAAAATAAAATAGTAAATAAATAAACGATCTATTTTTGCATAGTACATCCCCTAGAAATGAAACAGACACATCTGAAATGAGAAAAACAGACACATCTGAAATCAAAAAGAGGAACAACATTATCTACCTGTTTTGGACTACAGCCTGCAGGTTTACAACACTGGATTGCAAGAAAAATGTTTCCAGCTGTATGCAGGAGTCTTGGTGGAAAACTCAAAAAAAAAAAAAAAAAAAAAAAAAAGCCAGTCCCTGGGTCAGGCTGGCAGGAGACTGTCACAGCAGGGAGAAATGCAATTTCCCAAGTCCATTACAAGCAGCATGGGGACATCCAACCCACCACACCTCAGCTGCCTGACTGGATCTCTAGTTTCAGCTTCTTGCTAGCCAACCCTCCACAGGTAGAGACGCAGGTTGTACCCGGGCCACTTGCCCCCAGACAGCTGCAGTGCCACCTAGCAACTAGGTAGCATAACTGTCTTATCCTTGAGTGCTTCATGGCAGGGAAGGTGAACGAGTAACCCCTGTGCCATATGTCAGAGGGAACAATGCTAAGAAGAAAGTTTGATAAGCAATTCAGCAGATGCAACAAAGGATGGCTTCCCTGCCAGAAAGAGGAGGTACCCAGCAGTGCCTCAGTACTCCTGCAGCAGGTACCTGGCCCCAAGGTGTAAGCCGGAATCCGAACAAGAAGAGAAAGAAACAAACAAAGCAATGAAAGCTGCCCTCACCTCGACCAGTTTGCTGGTGCCTCCTAGCAAGGGCTCAGCTAGTAATTGATTTTTTTTGGTTCAGTAACTGAACTGGAAACCTCTGAAAATGTTGGTATGTGCAAGCGTGTGCAGAAGATGCTGATCCTAAACAAAACTATTAGTTTTGCAATAAAAATATTTCTTCTGAATGGTTAATGCAGAAAGTAAGAAAAAAACTGTGCTTCATCCAAAACTTGCTTTGTTTACTTTTTAAATTTAAAAATAAATAGATGAAACATTAAGTTGAAATAAAAATATTTTGAAACACAAGCTTTTGTTTCGAAAATATTTAAACTGTGTGGGTTTTTTTGGTTTTGTTTTTGTTTTTAATTTATGTTTGCATTTCTGTTTCTGGCAGTCCAGAAACACCATGTTTTTCAAAAAATAAACTACCTAAAATGGCTCATTTGGTTGTTTTCATTCATCTTCACACTTAATGCAGCATCAAGTACATCAGGCAGGTTGTGGGAGATGTCCCAAAGAGCCTGCAAGCTGAAGGGACACAGTGAGGGACCCTCCTGACTCCCTCGAGCCAAGACACCCTCTGTGCCATAGAGCTGCCAGTGCCTAAGTCCCAGTGCCTCCACTCGTGCTTCTTGCAATAATGGCATCACTAACACAGCAATAATAACAGGAAAGGAGAGGTAACCCAACCAGTACAGGGATGAATTTTAGTTTCAGGTAAAGTTTGGAGCATCTGAATAAAGCTGAGCGTGTGCTTTGTGTTTGCAGCCTTAACACAACTGCCATTCTGATTTCTCATAAATAGCCTAAACACTTTCTTTCTCAGAAATGTATCAAAGACTGTAAAACGAGGTGCTAGAATGCTTAACTGCCAGCGCCCAAGCAAACAGTATCATTACAGTGTATATAAAAGTCTCCTGGGGGATAGGTTGGGCATAAAAATTCAGCTGGATCATTAGGAGCCGATGATTTAACTGAGAAAGCAATATAAGTCTCCAAGTTGGCAACGGAAAGACATAAACTGAGTTGGAGGAATTATTTAATGACTAGCAGACCTATAAGGGAGGTATTTCATTGCACTGTAAGATACTCCACATCATAGGAAAACTGCAATTTATTAAATATGGGTCGTTATTTTTTTTCTACTCCTGCAGCTAATCCCTGTCACGTCAGTGACATTGGTGCTCTAAAAATCCCAAGACAAACAAGCATAAGCAACAGTCAGAGGAGGCCCATAGCTTTGAGTATTGAGCCTCCCTGGTATCAGGCAGAGCAGAAGACTTTGGGGCCTGCACATGTTGCGCATAATTTTGCACATGTGGGAAGTGACCTCCTTGCACTCTGTACAGCCTGAGGATGTATAGAATACCGGTCTCAGATGCCAGAAGGCTGCATTCAAGCCCCCAGTGTGCCTGGGATGAAAAATTTCGCCTTGACTCACTCAGATCAGAGTCCAATACCTCATTCATGTGCATCCCAGGACATCTGCTCCAACTTCTTAACGTGGTTTTTGGCAAAGTTGTACTGCATACATAACTCAGCAAGCTGGGCCCTGGGTTAGTGCCATGCAGATATGCAGTCTGTGCTGTCACACCTCTTCCCCTGGGCTCCAGGAGACAGGAGGTCTCTCCACTTTTCTTCCTCAGCTTCCCCATTCCAATGCACAGAGAAAACTGCCTCTGCTGCAGAGCACTGATGGGAGATGTGAAGGACATGCAGGCTCTACCTAGTGCATCGCACTCAGTATGTTTATTTAAGACAAAATAATAAAAGGCATTTTTTTCTTAAACAACTGCAGAAATTAGACCCTTGACCAGCTCCCAGTGGCTTTCCAGGGGAATGTAAGCCCAAATGTCACTACAAGCCTTTGAGGATGCCACCCCAGAAATAAACAGGTATGGATATGATGCACACAAAAAAATCCCTTTTTTTTTTTTCCTACCTATCCATATATCTAAGATGGGCAGGACCCTCAGACCTTAGACCCTGTCCTTTTTCTCTTTGGCCCAGAGGAGCAAAGCAAAGGGCGCAGACCCAGTGGTGGGAGTTCCTGGGTGGTAAGGCAGTGGGGACCCTTGCTACTCACACTACAGTATGAAAGAAGCACTCCACAAGAAATGGAATTGTGTTTGGTTGTGAGAGCCACGTAGCCCAATTTGGCTACAAAAGAATCATACTGGAGCCCTTGATTCTGGAGCTCAATGGAGCTCCACAGTGATTTCTTACTGGCAGTGATGCTGTTAGGCTTCTCCATGGCCCTTCTTGAGCCAGGTCGTTCTCTACATATACATGTACCTTCCTGACTTACAGCAATGGGAGACACGTTGAGATCGTTAAACATCATCTAGCAGTGTCAGTGGGAAGTTTTAAAAACGGTGATCGTTGGTGCACTGAGTCCTGCTGAAACTGCTTAGAATTTCAGAATCAACTTTTCAGTGAGATGAGTGAATGAAAAATGGCAAAACGGTACTCAGGGAGGAAACCTCAGACACAAGATTGTCAGACTGCAATGAACACTACAGCTATGAGCTGTGAGTTTTTCTCTCCTGTTCTCATCAGGGAGGGTTCTTGGAAGAGAATAAAATGTTCCTAAAAAACTTAATGGGAAAAAAACCCAAACAATTCTCTCTGCAAAACATGTTTGGTTCATACTCTTTCAGCCATGCAGACATTTAATGAGTTCTGCGAAATCTTCATTTCTGTCATCTTGAGGCCAGCAGATGCAGTCTTGGTAACTGAATTGTGGTTTAGATTCCCAGAAATCTGTGTTGACATGGGAAATGTGAGCACTAGAAAGACCAATAATGTGCATAAGTGTAAACAGCACAAAATTCATTATCAAAATACCAGCAATAAGCATGTGACAGATATAGATCTTGGAAGACTGGATAGGAGCATCTCTATTGTTCATGAGAGGTATGGCGCTAGTAAGACTAAGTGGACAGGCTCGTTTCTGACTTGGCCCTTTACGTTTTTTTGGTGTTTGGTCAGTGCTCTTCCTAGAGCTAAACTTTCTGATTTGTGAGCTTAACACATCTCATCATTAATCACTGTATAGTTTTCATTTTCTGCGGAGGACTGAGATTCCACTTACTGCCATTCAAAACACAGATGAGCTGAAGTGAGAAAAACTGATGGGCATTTGATTTTTCAATAACAGTGAAGATTCTGATATGTGCCTGCCTGACAAAAAATGTTCTTTTGGGATAGGTTTTCAGGATGTTTACAGCTTCGATGGTGGGCATGCAGCTGTCCATCATTGATTGAGAGGTGCATTCTGCCAAGGAGCTTTCCTGTTTGCTGCAATGGAAACTGTTATTAATCAAAATATATCCAGTTAAAATAAAGTTAAGTATTGAAATTTTTTCTTTTTAATATGCTTAAAGGCCAACAGGGAAAAAAGCAGTATAGGGAACAAAAAATACTTTCTGTAAAAAATTTAGAGCTTAACACTTGTGTTTGTGTTCATTCAAAACATTCTAAACTGAAAAAAATGTTTTACAACAAACCAAAAGAAAAATTGCTTCAATGCATTGGTATGATTTTGTTTACTGAGGTTGAAATGCCTTATGCTTCACAAGAACGACTTATTAATATTTCGAAAAAAACATTCATTTTCTTCCTCAAAAATCTCAAAACAATTAACATCTCTTAAAATAAACATTAGTTTTTTTCAAGCACATACAATGACAGTAAAACTCTATCTTCTGCTTGAAAATATATCTAAGATATGAAATGCACTGGTTCTTTTACCCCGTGTTATTTGATCTATATTTGGCAAATTAAAATGTCACTGCTGCCTCAGTAAGGCATGTATGACTATTATCACAAATTAGGATTAAGTTAATATCCCGAAACTCCCAGTCAGAAGCAGATCATACTGTAGTAGATTGTGTTAAAACACAGAATTGTACACAATTCAAGTAAAGATTTTAGGAAGATTTCCTATTTTTTTCCTTTACTGCTAGGTCCACAGATTTCTTAGGTTTATATAACTAAGAGAAGAGAAAAATTAAATTAACTCAGTACCTAACTGAAGTAAAAATCTCTCTGCTCAACAGTTGTTTCCTATGTACCTGGGCTATTACATTCTATAGTCATTTCTTCCTAAAAAGACATTAAATGTGACTTGCACTCTATCTCTGAAGGATCTAATGGAAATGTCTTCAAAATAACAGGAAATCTCACAATTGAAGGACACCTCCAGTTATTAAGATGACACTTCAGGATCTTGGGCACTGGTGAAAAGTGCTAATGCTTTAGTCCTTCCTTGCCATGGTCTGGCTCTGTTCTTAGGGTGTGACATTAACATCAATTAGTGAATGAGCTCAAATGAAAGGAAAAGGACTTTCCCTTCTCTGCCTGCTAGATGCAGTCAATAGGTACCTGGATGTTCCAGATTTTGAAAGATATTTTTTACTTTATAACAAAGCCAAATGCTTTAATTTGGGCTAGATTTTCACAAATGTCTATCTATGGGTAGATAAGGAGGTGCCTTGTATAAAACTACTTCAGGTACTCCAGACAGAGCACATTGATGCCTGGGCAGGCTGTGGTACAAGAGTGAGCTCCATCACTCTTCTGGTACAAAGTGCCTGGTGTAATCCCTCTCTAGCTGACTTTAGTCCAGGACAGAAAAAGTTTTGCTGCCTTCCTGCTGCTCTATGCTATATTATTTAATATATTACGCTGGTAAACTTCCAGTTGGCTTTCACCATTCTCCCTTGGTATTTGACAGAGTTTCCTAGCAAATATTCTTTCCTGCCTCTGTTTGCACTAGATTTTTCTTTTTTTTTTCTTTTTTTTCTTTTTTTTTTTTTTGGAGGGGGAGAGGGGGCAGAACTGGTATTCCCCTTTTCTTTTGCTTTAGAAAAACTGAGCAGAAAAATCAAAACATAATTAGTGTAATCAATTCCTTCACTGTAGCTATTACAGCTATCAAGTATTTGCAATTCTGATAACAAATTGATTTTTTTTTCTGCAAGGAAAGATCAGATTGCTGTTGTTGCTGCTGCTGCTACATATTGAGGCAGCATTACTAGTGATTTTTATTAATGAGGAGGAAAAACGGGCTTGGAGCTTTCCAAGTGACCACACTGAAAGGAGCCCATACAGAAACATTTTTACTATAATAGTATCTAGAAACGCCAGTACAAATGAGGGTGACATTATCCAGAGGTTTGCTAACACAGTGAGAGAGCGCTCCAGATCCAAAAAGCCAACAGGCCGAACAGAGGACACAGAAAGGGGAAGAAGAAAAGACAGAGATGCATATACTAGTGCCAAAGAACCACAGTGTGATGGGCCAGAAGCCAGTACGCACTGCTGCTCTACAGATGAGGATGGCTGTTTTCGAAGTTACTTCAATGAGCTGGCAGTCCATCTCCTGCTTGCAAGATGACACAACCTATCATCTCACTGAAAAGCAATACCTTTGGCAGCACAGAGAATGCAAATAATGAGGGCAAGGAGGAGGAAATTCAAGTAGCTTTGTCCTCCTCTCAAAGCTGGCCTAGAGGAAGTAGAGGCCTCCAATGTTAGCAAACAGCCTTCAGGGCGAGACAGCAGCTGATGCTCTAGGCTTCCCCATGGCAATAAGGACTCTGCAGCACTCAGAGCACGGTTGCTTTGACGGCACAAGGACTTGAGGGACAACCCTTGGAGCCAGCTTGCACAGTGGATCCCTGGACCTATTAGAAAACCTTGGTGATCCTTTGGCCTTTCAATTCAGACAGCATAAAGCAGCCAGATTAAGGGCAAGAGATCCAAAGTTATTGCAAGTGGGAGAGTTGAAAGCGTAGCTCTATAGTGCCTGTATCTTATCATGACCAGGGGCCAATTCCACCCATGTTAAACAAAAAGCCACTGAAACATCAGTTTGACTCAGTAACAGTGTTGCTCACTTACATTATCTTGCAATGCATGCAGGATGTCATGAATGACAGCACAGACAACTTTCCTTCCTAAGTCTGTGAAACATATTCTATTATGGACTCATGCTTTTCACCGTAATTTTAATCCAGGACAATCACTTTGCATCTAAGAAAAAAACCAAAATGAAATACTCAATATACCCACAAAACAAAAACTTAAGCCCCCTGTGTGCTGTGCCTAACCTTGCCATGATGTCTGCCTTCCTCTACTGATGACAGAGATCTCAGATCAAGTCCAACAGGATACACACCATCTCCAGCTTCCTGCCACCTTCCATTATCAAATCACTTTACTCTCAGTCCAAATACTCCTCTCCAGACTTGCACAAATCATAATCCATTTGCCCTGCTGGAATTTAAACATGAAATGCTGGAAGAGTAAGAGAAAAAATAACTCAAACTATGTGACAGAAAGCATCATAACAACTGATGTGTAAAGAGGCCATATCATGCTCTCCCGTTCACATTTACCACAAGTTTCTCATGCCTGTCAATCTTGTTTTGATTAAAACTGCTTTCAGGGTAGTCTCCCTTGCATCTGTAAATGAATCCTTCAAATACACAGATATCTCACTGATGCCAGTAGTCCAGTTAGGCACTTCTCTATGGAATTCTCTGTAAGCTCTGAAACAACCGACAGCCATGGTAACACAGACAAAAAACACGACAGCTCTTTTTCAAGCTGTTTTGGGACTAAACAAAGGATCAGATAGATTAATAACCTTTTAGAGAGTTAATGGAAAAACAGAATAGGAAGTGCCCCATCAGGGAAGATTAATTGAGTTGTGTCCAGATTATACAGCTGATTGCTGGGGAGAAATGAATTGCTGGGAACATTCCTCCTGTCCTGGCTTCTGCAACCAGACATAGACAACTCTTAAAAATATTTCTGCAGGTTTCTGCAGAGTTGGATCTACAGGTCTGAGTACTAGGTGCCAGAAATGAGTTGTTAAAAACAGAAAGAAAATTTAATAATCCAACTTCACAAAATTCATCTGTTCTGGAGCAGATAAAAAGTAGAAACAATGAGTATGGCCCTTGAAAGAATAGAGCTGATCACAACACATGGGAAGTAGGAGACGTGTGTCCTCATCTGAAACTACATCCATGAAAGGACTTTGGCACCATAAAGGACTCAGCACAATTACCTAATTCCGCAACTTCGATTAAAATAAAATTGATCCCAATGACTTGACTGGGGCCTAGTTCAGGAGATGCCTCAGTTCAGTCGCTGCCTACCTCTTCTGTCTGAGACCTTTCCCTGGCAGCAGAAGCTGTGCTATTACAAAGTCCTAGGGTAGTCCCAGCCAGCACAGGGAGGTACATGATTAGTTTCATCCTCCCAAAGTAACCTGCTCATGCACCAGGATGTCATATAAATATAAAATAAGTGTCACCAAGTTATTTCTCTTTAGGCAACCCAGGCACCTTGCTCATAGTTCTCAAATCCAATCCACATGCTAGGCAGACTTTTAAGGCACCTATATCCCTCATTGGACATTATTCCCAATGCACGTTCTCAACTGATTTTGAAATACAAGGGAAAACTGGTCCCAAATGTGAGCCTAGATATTCATATATCCATAAATCAGTCTGGAAGTTCTGAAACCACCAGATAGCCTGAACAACATCACATTCCAATGACTTCTACATTTTCTACTAACATTGGCGCTAGGCATTTCATAAATACCGAACAAAGTGTAGCCATACACATGCAGCTTACAAACTACAGAGACAAAGAGCAGAAGAGGAAAACACATCCTGTATCTCTCATCCAGTTCACCATTCACTGAGCTATTTTTGTCTTTAGGTACCTTTAAAAATCCCTGCCTTGTTCTCTACTATAAAGTTCACAACTGGTCAAAATCAAAGACTTCTAGGTAATCTGTAAGAACAGCATATAGGAAGAACAATGGAATATAAACAGTGACAGGACATGAAAGGCATATGTGACACACAAGTCTCAGAAAGGATGGTTTGTTTGAATATAGTCTTTTTCTCTGTAAAAGCTAAAAATTAAATTGTGCATTTGTGCTAAGCAACTGAGCAACCATGAAATTGTTAGTATCCTAACAAAAAGGGCAGCTAAATGTCAGAAAGTTAGGCCACCTAGAGAGGAATACATTGCACTTCTTGTGATGTTTTAGAGGGACCAATTAGCTTTCTGATTGGCTGAATGCTTATTTGCCTGGAGCCTGAGAAAGCACACAGAGCAAGTTACTCCCCAAAATACAGCATTTACAAGTTCATACAGTAGCTTGAATAGAATGGCTAAATGATAGGAAATTGCAAACATGAGCTAGGGGAGAAAAGGCTTGTTTGGTACATAAAAGTTCTAAGCACCCTCAAACTTGCAACCCAAAGCATGTCATTGATGCAGACATACAAATCACATAAACAGCAACAAAAAAAAAAATCTATGGAGATCTTGGGAAGGAAATCTGAAAACAGCAGGGGTTTTTATTCAGTTTCCTTAATCCTTCAGGTTACTGACAAAATTTAATCACTTAATTAAATTAGATTAGGTGTTACAGCTAATTTGGAAAATACAATCATATTATTCTGTTACAAGTGTGGGTTCTTATCGGTGGCCAGAGGACTGACAGTGAAGGATCCTGGCTTTGCTGGAGTCACACAGGGGCTGGGAAGTGCCAAAAGAGACCATGTTTCAGACTTCAGCATACCAGAGCAGAAGACGGACCCAGCACCATCTCCAGTGCAAGTCTCTCATCCCACCACTGAATCTGCTAGTGTAACTTCAACTGGTCCAAAATCATGACTGCTGATTCTCTGGAAACTGTTTTTTCCTCAAAACACTCTTTCTATTTCACAAACTCAAAGCCTAAAATTAAAAAAAAAAAGTTTTGAACGAATTAAAAGCTCTTACGATCTTGTTACGGATTTTCCTGTTCCCACTAATTCCAATCATGAAACAAACACCAGGACTTTCCACTGAGTAGCTAAAAGAATATTGGATAGGGAGGGATGTGTGCCCCTTGATTATTGTCCAGACAAGGATTCCTTGCCAAAGGTCTAAAATCCTCAATTAATTGCTTTTGATTCACCAACATTTCAGTGACTGCCAGACAATTCAAACATAAGAAATATACACTTTGCAATAAAACTTCATTTTGCTGGGGATGTTTTGGCTCCCCAGCATCAGATATCTTTGTGAGAAAATTTTATGAAAT
Source organism: Vanellus vanellus (assembly GCF_965231255.1). Taxonomy (NCBI): domain Eukaryota; kingdom Metazoa; phylum Chordata; class Aves; order Charadriiformes; family Charadriidae; genus Vanellus; species Vanellus vanellus. The sequence goes on along the minus strand of NC_138909.1, from coordinate 23,777,905 downwards.
GGCTTTTTGATGCTGATCAAAGAAAATCAGTGGATATCTCTTACAGAGACCGCTAACAGAAATCCTAACTAAATCCATTCCAACAGCTTCAACCACAGCAGAGAGACCAAGAGCTAAATAACCAGCCCACAAGCTTCCCCATCTTTCCTTCACAGACTACTGCATAGTACAGCTGTTGCCTTGTCCTCACTTGCACAATCCACTTTGACTCTGTACAAAAGCAGAGCTCGAGCCTGCCGGATCGTTGTTCCACAGTTTACTCTGGGAAGAGGAAATTGTTTGACAATGCTGCAAAGTTAATGGTTGCAAGATGTGTATTAATTTTATATCTGCCATCTACACTATACTCTTCTCAACTGAAAAAATTGCTGACCTTTGTAATTAAAATAAGTTGTTGAGGGTAACATGGCTCAAGCAGTGGTCTCAAACGGTAAGCCTTGGCAAGATGTACTTCATGTGTACATTAGGAGTAAAGAGGTAGAAAAACTAATGACATAAAAGTCCAAGTTGTCCCTTTCAAGCCCTATTCAAAAATAGCACAGTGACATGCCTCAGAGATGTACTGATTAGATTATCACCAGAGAATATGGTATTAGTTTGGGGAGTTTTGCAGACATTATTATTTCTTTTCTGACAGCAGTTAAAGAGCCCAAATCATGCACTGTGAGAATTGAGATGGTGATTATACAGAGAGAAGGAAGAAGAAAAATCCCCACCCAGGGAGTTTACATTCTAAATGATACTCAGGTACACTAATTATTAGGTTGCCTGACATTTAATCAATCGCTGAACAATTTAAATGCTTGACAGAAATGAAATATCTGTCTTTGATTTATGTATGAGCAGGTTTCTAGCAGCAAAAACTTAAACCCCTATAAACCAATTATTATTCCCATTACCTCATCCTGAGTGACTCTCTGGGATGATAAAGCCCATCTTATTTGGACTTATTGCTGAGAAATAGACTTCTAAGGCATAAAGTTCTCCAGATGGATGCTTTTTGGGAATTAGTTGAATAAGAGAGATTTAATCCATCCAAAAGTCAGTACACTTAAATACATGATGAACATAAAAAACTCATTGCTAATCCAAAGTGACAGGTACTAATAGGGTACTTAGTGGATTAATAGCTAGCATGCTATGCTGCTAGGACCATGCTGTTTATTTCAATCGTGTGCTTGAATGGATGCAGAAAATAAACTCAGTCCCTTAGGCACATTTAATTCAAGTGGACCAAAATGCACAATTGTACATCTAAGAAGGCAACTGAACATGTAAGTTTATCTTTAAGATGCCATATTCCTTCAAGCTCTTGAGAAAAAAAAGTCATAAACTAATTTTGGAAGAAATTTCAAATAGCTACACATGGGGTTTTTGCTGGTTTTTGTTGCACTACCTTTTGGCAAAGCGAATTTTTTAGCTTTATAGCACTGCCTCCCCAGGTCTTAATTAATACCATGCACAGGTGGCATGCAGGATAACCACAGTAAATCAAACAAAGGGTTATGAGTCTCTGAAGAACTGTTATTAAAGATAGTCACATCATAAAACAACACGCTAAAAGGATGAAACTGTCACACATTACCCATTTCAGCTGGGGCTTTTCATGTCTTCAATCTTTCCTTCTACACAAGGAATCAAGCATATTTAGCCAGAGGTCCATCCCACTGAAAAAAATGGAAACACAGACAAAAATGCATTAACAGACTCTGTGTCGCTAATGCTTTTGGTGACTCGAGGTACTGCAAACAGCGTACTTGATGAACAGATGATATCCCTCATACTCCTAGCGTATTTTTGCAATTGCTATTTTGATGAAGGTAGCACAAGGCTCCTAAGCTAGCCTGTGAAATCCCCTGCCTATGTGGCACCAGAACTTGCAAGGGGCTGGTGAGTAAAAAGTAGAAGGCAAAGTTACCCTCTGTGATTAACAAATAACCATCCCTCCTTTTCTCTGACTGTGCATTAGACAGGGTTCCAAATCTAACCTCATGACTTAGGTTGCATGTTTTTCTATGGTCACACACTACAGAAAATATTCAGGATGGTAATTTGTTCAAAACTGACAATCTGCTCACTGGTAGCATTGTAACATGACAGACTACTCCAGAAAGGCAGACTGAGCCAGATATTGTGAGATCTTCCATATTTAAAGAACTAAATCAGGTTTCCCTTGCTGTTGGAAGGAGGATAGATAGGCAGATGCTCAGTGCATCTCTGTGTGCTCTTAGGAAGCTGCAAGGATCAGACTCTCTATACTGCCCTGCTCCCTGGCAGGCTGCTCTGACCAGCTCTACAAGTCCTTGGGAAAAAAAGGCCACAAATAACTTCACTTTAATTTTTTTCTAAGTACCATTTCAGATTTTCAGTTCTCAAAGGGTATTTTTTCATTTTGCTAAGAAATTTTGTCCTTGAAATAGAACTAACAGACCTTCCATGCAGTGGGAATTCCTGTTTCAGCACACTCTAAGCAGTACTAATACAGTAACACCAAAGGATGCACAGAAGGCTGAAACAAAGAAATGCCAATGATGATGATGATAATAATAACAACAACCAACAACAACAAACTCTGCCCTCAAAATCTATCACTGTAAGCAGATGCAACATTCATAGCAACACATCAAAAATTCATCTGCCTCAGTTTTCCATATCCAACAGTGGTGAGCAGAAGATACACAGGAGGGAACTAGCAAGAGCTCAAGCTTACAGTGGTCCTTTTACCATTTACCCTTCCGCATTTGAGCAATCAGCCAATTATGGACTTCCTGAGCCAGAGGCTGTAACTATGTCTAAAAGTGCTGAACAGATTTTTCTACTGTGAATTTGTTTAATCATCCATTCTCCATCTCTGGAGGTGTTCAAGGCCAGCCTGGATGGGGCTTTGAGCGACCTGGTCAAGTGGGAGGTGTCCCTGCCTATGGCGGGGGGTTGGAACTCAATGATCTTCAAGTTCCCTTCCAACCTAAACCATTCTATGATGCTATGATTTAAAATATCTTACTTTGCACTGAAGAAACTAAAATGTAAGAATTAAAGGCCACGTCTACATTTGAATTGCTACTACTTCTATGATTCTGTACTTACAGTAACCACTTATGCAACCATTGTATGCTGCCAGTGGTACCTTTCTAAACCATAGAACCATTTAGGTTAGGAAAGACACCTTTGCTGGCCTGATGCACTCTCTAGGGAAGTGTGCTGCTTGCCAGGGGCTCATATAAAGTATGCAACTGAGAGACCACCAAACCTCGTGCAGTCCTCAGACGGCTGCTGTTCCATGTGGGCACCAGTGATGCAGCTGTGAGCCACCTGAAGACTGTCAAGAAAGATTATAAACCCATGGGAGCAGCAGTCAGAGACTCAGGAGCACAGGTAGTTTTTTCATCAATCTTCCCAGTCAACGAGAAGGCGGTTGACAGGGCCAGGCGAATCTGCCAAATTAATACCTGGCTACAGGACTGATGCCACAGCCAGGGGTTTGACTTCTTAGATCGTGGCACTCATTTTGAGAAGCCTGGTCTACCTGTCAGAAAAAGAGAAGAATCGCTTTGGTCAGAGGCTTGCCAACCTTGTGAAGAAGGCTTTAAACGAGAGTTGCTGGGGGAGGGGAACCAGAATCCATGCCACTCCTACCAATACAAGGTAGAGGTCCACAACCTGGAGATGGGTTGCAGGTCAGCAGGAGAGCACTTGGAGTACAGCATAAAGGAAAAAGAGCCACTCCAGCTAGGGAGCTAGATTCATCAGGGGCACAACTTACATGCCTCTTTGCAAACACAGATAACATGGGGAACAAATAAAAGGAGTTAGAGATGTGCATACGCCTGCAAGGCTATGATCTAATCGGCATCTTGGAGACATGGTGGGATGGCTCCTATGATTGCAGTGTTGGTATGGACGGATACAGGTTCTTCAGGAAGGACAGGCAGGGGAGAAAAGGAGGTCATGTCGCCCTCTATGTCAAGGACTAGCTGGAGTGCACGGAGCTCTGCCTGGTGATGGATGAGGAGCCAACTGAGAGCTTATGGGTCAAGTTAAAGGGAGGGCACGGACAGGTGATGTTATAGTGGGGGTTTGCTACAGGCCACCTGACCAGGAAGATCGAGTGGAGGAGGCCTTCTATAGACAGATAGGAGCAGCCTCACGTTCACAAGCCCTGGTCCTCATGGGGGACTTCAAACAGCCCGATAACTGTTGGAAGGACAACACAGCAGGGCATAAGCAATCCAGGTGGTTCCTGGAATGCGTTGATGATAACTTCCTTCTCCAAGTGATAGAGGAACCAACAAGGAGAGGTGCCATGCTGGACCTTGTTCTCACCAACAAGGAGGAGCTGGTGGGGAATGTCATGCTCAAGGGCAGCCTCGGCTGCAGTTACCATGAGATGGTGGAGTTTGAGATCCTTAGGGTGGCAAGGAGGGTGCATATTAAGCTTGCTACCCTGGACTTCAGGAGAGCAGACTTAGGCCTCTTCAGGGATCTGCTTGGTAAGTACCGTGGGATAAAGCTCAGGAAGGAAGAAGGGCCCAAGAAAGCTGGCTAATATTCAAGGACCACCTCCTTCAAGCTCAGGAGTAATGCATCCCAACAAAGAGGAAGTCAGGCAAAAATGCCAGAAGACCTGTGTGGATGAACAAGGAGCTCCTGGACAATCTCAAACAGAAAAAGGAAGCCTACAGAGGGTGGAAACAAGGACAGGTAGCCTGGGAGGTATAGAGGGAAATTGTCTGAGCAGCCAGGGATCAGCTTAGGAAAGCTAAAGCTCTGAAAGGGGTAAATCTGGCCAGGGGCATCAGGGGCAACAAGGAAGCCTTCTGTAAGTATATCAGTGACAAAAGGCAGACAAGGGAAAATATGGGACCTCTATGGAAGGAAATGGGAGACCTGGTCACCCAGCACATGGAGAAGGCTGAGATACTCAATGACTTCTTTGCCTTGGTCTTCACTGGGAAGGGCTCTAACCATACTGCCCAAGTTGCAGAATGCAAGGCCTGGGACAATGAGGTACAGCCCACTGTAGGAGAAGACCAGGTTCAGGACCAGCTGAGGAACCTGAAGGTGCACAAGTCCATGGGACCTGATGAGATTCATCTGTGGATCCTGAGGGAACTGGCAGATGAAGTTGCCAAGACACCATCAATCATATTTGAGAAGCTGTGGCAGTCTGGTGAAGTTCGTGCTGTCTGGAAAAGGGGAAACAACCCCAAATTTTAAAAAGGGTAAAATAAGGAGCGATTGGCTTCACTAAGGGAAAATCACGGCTGACAAATTTGGTGGCCTTCTACAACACTGTTACAGCATTGGTGGATAAGGGGAGAGAAGGAGATGTCATCTACCTGGACTTGTGCAAAGCATTTGACACCATTCCGCATGACATCCTGGTCTCTAAATTGGAGAGACATGGATCTGATGGATGCACCACTCGGTGGATAAGGAACTGTCTGGATGGTCTCACTCAAGGAGTTGCGGTCAATGGCTTGATGTCCAAGTGGTGATCAGTGATGAGTGGTGTTCCTCAGGGGGCAGTGCTGGGACCAGTGCTGTTTACCGTCTTTGTTGGTGACATGAATGTTGGGATTGAGTGCACCCTCGGCAAGTTTGCCAATGACACCAAGCTGTGTGGAGCAGTCAACACGCTGGAGGGAAGAGATGCCATCCAGAGGGACCTGGACAGGCTTGAACCTGTGCGAACCTTATGAAATTCAACAAGGCCAAGTGCAAGGTCCTGCAGGTGGGCTGGGGCAATCCTATGCGTATCCTATCCAGCAATACAGGCTGGGCAGAGAACGTATTGAGAGCAGCCCTGAAGAGAAGGACTTGGGAGTGTTGGTGTTTGAGAAGCTCAACGTGAGCCAGCAATGTGCATTCACAGCCCAGAAGGCTAACCACATCCTGGGCTGCATCAAAAGGAGCATGGCCAGCAGGTTGACGGAGATGATAATTCTGACACTCTACTCCACTCTTGTGAGACCCCACCTGGAATATTGCGTCCAGCTCTGGAGCCCCCAACATAAGAAGGACACGGAACTGTTGAAGCGAGTCCAAAGGAAGGCCACAAAGAAGATTAGATGGCTGGAGCACTTCTCCTATGAAGAAAGGCTGAGAGAGTTGGGGTTGTTCAGCCTGGAGAAGAGAAGGCTCCAGGGAGACCTTATAGCAGCCTTCCAGTATCTGAAGGGGGCCTACAGGAGAGCTGGAGAGGGACTTTGTACAAGGGCATGTAGTGACAGGATGAGGGGTAATGGCTTCAACCTGGAACAGGATAGATTTAGATTAGATATTAGGAAAAAAATTTTCACAATAAGGGTGGTGAGGCACTGGAACAGGTTGCCCAGAGAAGTCGTTGAGACCCCATCCCTGGAAGTGTTCAAGGCCAGGTTGGACGAGGCTTTGAGCAACCTGGTCTAGTGGGAAATGTCCCTGCCCACGGCAGGGGGGTTGGAACTAGATGTTCTTTAAGGTCCCTTCCAACCTAAACCATTCTATGATTCTAAGATTGTGTCCAAATGAATATGCTGAAGTGGAGTTCATGAAGTCTTCTGGAGCAGCACAACTTGATATAGCTACACCAGAAGGTTCCTAAATATAGACAAGATATATTTGATTTGCCAAGGATCACATTGGAGATTTACGTGAGATTAAGCAATTAAACATTTTTTTCTTAAGTACTAGTATGCTACATTAACTTCCAAACCATGCCTCCTTTTCACCTGTAATTGAAAAGCGAGGTACAGCACAATAAACAAAAACAGCAGAACCTGATCACAGTGTCATGAGAAGGAGCAGAAGATTAAAACCTCTTGAGTTCTATCAACAGAAGCAAAACTACGCTAAGCAAATGAGGAAGCAAGGAACCATTAGGGAGTCAGGTATGCTTCTTTCCTGGGCTTGAATTCCTCTGCACAGTTTTTTGGTTATTTTAAAATGAGACACTGCATACACTAAGAAAATCTCTGAAGATCTCCCAACTTCATAATATGGAAACAAACAATTCTCTTTGCTTAGAGGGAGGAAACTGAGAAGGTAAGTAAATGGGCAGAAAAGGTTTTAAGACAGTGTCATCAGAATTCAGGTATGAGCAAGAGGAAAGAAAGCTAACTTCCTAGATGAGAAAAAAAGGAATTTCTCACTAAACAGAGACATAGTGATCTGAAGGTATTATAAAGCACATCTGAATTTGCTGTCAGCAGATGTTAGCATACCAGAAAATAAAAGCAAAGCTATTCAGGAGAGCTTTTTTCATCAGCTGGCCGTACGGCTGATAGAAAGTAGCAAGAATTGCTAATAAAGGAATAATAAACTGTCAAAAACCCCAAAGACAGAAAAGTTCTTTGACTGTGTGGGAAAACTGTCTATGGCTTTGTATTTTTAACAAATACCATATTTTAATCATCATTCCAGAAGAAAACCAAATTTCATCGATTTGTATACTCAGATTTTGGAGCAGAAAAATACCACGCACACATATTGACATGCAGGTTTTAGCAGAATGGCAGCCAGGTATTTAGAATCAAAGGACTCAGGAGTCTGGAAGCAAACTCCATCACTTCAAGTACTAGGTGCAAACTCCCATCTCTGCAATGGATTTCAATCTCCCTATGCCTCGAGTGTTTCTCTGTACAATGAAGACTGATCATCTAACCCAGTGCTTAGTTCTAAAAGCGGAGTTGTTGAAAGGCACATGTCCTTGACTTGAAAGCTAAATAAGGCTGTTTTTTCAAGAAGTTTTGCATTTCCATCAGTTAAACAAGAGCCCTCAAAACAAAAAGTAATTGGTTTACAGAATGTATTAACTGGAAGTTTCTGGGTAAAACTATAACAAATTCCAACCAGGCACTTAAAAATTCATAATTTTCTGCTGCCCCACGTTCTGGTGCAAACCACAGTACTAACAAAAGACAAAAACCTAATTTTGTAATTTCTGATTAATAAACAAAACAGTCATATTCTAACAAAATTTTCAGAGTAAATCCTCTATGGTACTACTTAGGAATCCATTTCTTCATGTTACACAGAGACTAGATGACAGTTCTTACAATATTCCTGAAGCACATATTGCAACCATCAGTGAGTAAAAATACATTTTGGAAATTGCTGGCTGATCACATCACAGAAACCCTGCAGCCACCCAGCTGGGGTCTCACCGGGTGCAGGCAGGCACACAGGACAGTGCACAGAGGCCCAGGGCAGTCTGACAAACAGAATGGTTTGGATAAAACAGGAGTGCTGCTTGTTTTTCCGATACATAAAACGAGGGCAAGTTTTGCCAAAACTAAGGCAGCCTGTTTCTTGAATCACACCTTCCAGAGCCCAGAATGTGAACAGTCCTACTCCACTGCCAATCCACCTGAAGGTATTCATCACAAAAGGTTTGGAAGGAAAAAAAAAATCTGCAGTTTGAGCACCTATTCTTGCAAATCTAATCTTGCTGCAGCCATTTTGCAAGACTTTTCCTACTTTTTGCCCCTGCTCCCTAAATGATCTCAGAAAAGATGTTCCTTTGCCTGCATCACTGATACACCATCTTTTATTTATATAAATACGTAAGAAACAAACACACCCTCTTTGCTAGAAGATCAAACTCATCCTCTCCTTCCCAAAAATCTACTTGGTGAAGTGACACAGCATCAGTTGTATCATCGCACCGTCTCAGAAAGGAAATCGGCAGGTACAGCTGTTACTCAATGATAATCTACTTGTGCAAAGATTACACTCTAATTAGAAAGAGCTGAATAGGTTTCTAAAGAAACTTTGTCCAAACTGCAGATTAAATGCAGCCTGAGTTTATTATGATGTTGACAAAACTAGGGCAAATTGGTTTTATCAGCTTTGTTCACTCTCACAGTCCTCTTTCTGGTTTGAGTTCTGGCCAGGGATGAGAAACAAAAGCAGCAAAAATGCCATAAAGGGACAAAATGCTGTTCCTGCGGAATTTATAATACACAAGTGTTTATTATCTCAGTCAGTCATCATTTGCTGAAAGAACAGTCTCTCTACCAGGCCATACCGACCTCCTCTCTAATTCTAATTTCTCTTAATTTAGGGAAAGCTCTGCGATACAGCACCAAACTACGGCTCCAAGGCTCCCTCTAAGGGGTCAAGGAAGACAATTGTTCTAGTATTTTCTGATTACTTTTTAAAGCAATTTAAAAGCATTGAATATTATCTATTACTGATTCCCACAGAGAAGAAGAAACCACTTTAGCTACAGCCTGACTTTCCCCTCTTCTAGTAAGGGAGCAGCTGTTACAAGAGTGTTAGGTATCCCTTGCCCTAAGGGGGTTTGGCAATGCTAACGCCTCTTCTATGTAAAAGAGTGGAGCAACAGTCTACTTAGACATCTGGGAGACCCAACTTAGCTTCACATTTCAAGGCTGTAGGCATCACAAACTCATGCGATCTGCCACCGTGAGTAACATCATGGAATTTCACTCACTGAATAAATAACTTATTAGTGAACTAAGAAATATGTTATTGCAAAAAAAATCCTGACCTTGATTTGCGATGTTTTTCCAATGTAGAATCTTTTCTCATCCTTCCATAAGTCCTGCTGTGGATGAACCTCAACTCCAAAAACTCACTCCCTTGACCTAACCTGAATTTCTCTAACACATACTCCTATCCTCTCCCTAGATACTGGCAGACCTGTACCTTGAGTACAGGTTTCCTGTTTCATCTCCACAGTACAATTGCAGTTGACAATGTTTTCAGGGGCACCAACCGGCCATTATCGAAGCTCTGCCAGCTGAACGTGATACTGTTCTCTTCTGCTCTGTCTAGAAAACCTGGTAATGGACCTGAAATTGAACTGACGCAAAACACACTGAATTCTGGCATATAGAAATAGCAAACATTAATTAGACCACAATAGCTTGGATGTTCCTTTAACCAGACTGTAAATTTATGATTTGATTTATTACAGACAATTTTTTGAAGAAAAATTCAATTGCTGAGTGTTCAATGAATCTTGGATGGTCGATTGTGATTATCTGCTATTTCCCTTCATTGTTGTCTGTTATACTGTGTTTGAATTGTCTTCAAAATTAAATACATTTAATAAAATATCTGTTTCTTTAACAAAAACAAACAAACAAAAAAAACCAAAATAAACCACCAAAACCAAACAAACAAACAAAAAAGCCCCAAATAACTCCCAATAAAACAAACTCAGTTTCTCATGAGTGACTGTAAAACATCCTGGAAATCACAGCTGATATCCATGATAGGACCTGAAGTTTAAGAATCTTGTTCAGGTATGTTAAGGCACACTTTCAGGGATCTAGCTCCCCATCAGAACATATACATGACAGGATACAAAAAACTTGTTAATAGTCATATTCTGACGCTAAATGCAGCTACCCCCTTTACTAAAAACTGGAAGGAGTTACAGGATCTCTGGTGGTTTTCTTTAATGGGATACACTTGTTTAATTGTTTGCAGTGAAATCTACAAGCACTTGTGTCCTGGTTTAGAAGCTTTATATGTGGAAGGAATAAAAAAAATTCCTTCCCAAAAGGAAAAAAAAATAAATGGTGATATCATCATCATTCTGTGTATGTGGTAAATGGCTGATGTCATAAATACATTTCCTAAACATGTTTCCTGTGCTTGATTCCTGAATTTGTCAGGATTTGTCAAGAACTGATACACATTTATAGATCTCTGATGAATTCTAGGCTCATCCTCAGAAAATCAGAAAAGTCCCACTTGCTAAAAAACCAAGAGTTTTTTGTTTGTTTCATGAAACGTTTTACATTCTCAACACCAACCTTATGCACACTCTCTGCAAGTCAAACAGCAACACTGTGAATTTAAATAGTCCTTGAAGTGATTATTACTTTTTTTTTAATTGCTGTTCCACAGCTGGAAATCTTACCAAGGTCAGCTTGGTTAAATTATACATGTGACTGACAAGAAATAGCTAACTACAATAACTCAAAAAACTTGAGTAACAGCTCAATCTACTTAAGACACTTAACAGAGCTATGGGCTTCAGGATCTCAGAAGGCAGAAAACCAATATAGTTTTGAAGGGAGAGACTCAACACAACAGAGACTGGCAGGTGATACTAGCTTCATTATAGAAACTGCTAATTTGGATACAACAGTGTCAATAACAATTATACTGATGAAAATATCCTGCAAAATGTTAGTCAGTAACTCCAGTAAGGTTCATATACAACTTTCTAATCTGGCTTAATATTTGCTGTTTGAATCATCCTGAAGTTCCATGTCATCTTTCTAATGATTCCGTTCTGTAAGAGTAAGCCATATAGAGACAAAAGCAGAAAAAAAAATAATACAGTGCAGAGAATAACGGAACTTTTTTTTTTTCTGCACTGTGACTGCATTTCCTCTGAGAACTGGCAACAAGATGTTTGCAAGCACATAAGAGAAGTGAACGTACTACAGAGAACTAACATGTTATACCTGCATAGAAAAAGAGATGATTTTTTTCTGATATTTTAAACCAAATATAAAAAACAGCACTGCTCATTAAAAAGCAATTCCTTAAAAGTTAAAGGCTTGATGGGCACAGAGAGCAAAAATGATATGCCCTTTTAGCACAGCTTTAGAGTGGCAGATCTGGAACTGCATAACATGCATGCAGTAACTCAGCATTTGTGTTTCAAAGAAGAAACCCAAAATTTGGGCTTTGAACAGCCTTGGATCTCACAATAGGATTGTTTTAGACACTCAGGATGCACATGGCTCTCCCCTTAAGCATTTCCTGAAGTCTGTACAAATCTTTGCTCTTTATTCAAAGGGACAGTGGATAAGGCTGTGGGGCACATCTCTTTGCAAACAGTAATAGGTCTTTGGTAGTAAGAATAGAACTTGAAAGCTCTTTTTTGATGGATAAAAGCATTTTAGGCATTTGGTAGTAAAAATACTACCCCACAGTTTTATACTATATCTCACTTTCCACTAGGATTACCATGTGACGGTTATTATGAGGAAAATAAAGTCCCATCACTGAAACGGAATGGTTTCCAAGTGGCTGTTATGACAAATCTTCCACTGATGAGAGAATCAGAAAAAAAGTGAATCATTTCTTGTAACTCACATATTACGTATCAGACAGGAACATATAAAAAATAAATGTATCACTGCTGTGAAGAATCCTTTGCTGTGTGCCATGGTTTGGAAAAGAGCTAGTCTCAGCCTGATCTAACTTCTTGCTTCTCCATTCAGGTTCATCACTGACTTGAGTTACAAATCAAGATAGGGCTAGACCTATCTTTGAATTAAGAGCAAAGTCTTCCCTGTCTAGGAAGTTCTACTGCTCCAGCACAAGTGTGCCTTGCTCACAATACATATATTCAGTTTGCGTAGCTTATTTGTTCATCTTATTCTCTGCTGGTTTGACCCTCATTGCTCTCTGGGACACCCAATGTATTTTCAAGAGAAAACAAGTTTCCCTGAGAAAGGCAATGGCAGCTCTGGGTGTCTAGGTGCCTAACAAAGAATTTAAACCTACCTGAACCAGCTGCCCAGTGAATTTTGTAAAAAAATGAGTGAAACTGTTCATGTTTATTCCTGCTGAAGTATGAGTCCCATTTAAGAATGGGATCAACCTGATCCTTAAGTCATCAAGGTTTCTTGGAAGAAGCCTGCCTTGCACTTCTCACTGCATATCAAGGTTTGATTCCCTCTCTCCCCCTTTATTTTTGTCTGCCTCTTAAAGCTACTTACAATCAAAACAATAAACAAGCAAAACACCATTACTTTGGTCTCACTCAAAAAATCAGAGGGAAGAAGAAAGGGAACAGGAAGCCCAACTCTTTGGTGAGACTGAACACGTTTCTAACCCCAATTTCTCAACAGTAACTGACAGCAAAGAACATTCAGTCAGTTATTGGAAAATAACAGAATTCAACTTCACAAAACAACCGGCTTTGCAGCCTACCATTTAAAGCCTCTTGAAGCCAGTGGGATCTAGTTGGATTACTGGAAGATGTTAAAACCTCACATGAGATTAGGTTTTCTTTTTTTGCAGTTCCATTAACACAGAGGCAGAGACTTTTTGGATCCATGGAGCACGCATGGTGTATAGAGGGAGGTTGGTCTCTTCTCCCAAGCAACAATAGATAGGACGAGAGGAAACAGCCTCAAGTTGTGCCAGGGGAGATTTAGGATGGATATTTGGAAAAATTTCTTCACCAAAAGGGTTGTCAAGCATTGGAACAGGCTGCCCAGGGAAGTGGTGGAGTCACCATCCCTGGAGATACTTAAATGATGCGTGGTTGTGCATTTAGGGACATGGTTTAGTGGTGGACTTGGCAGTGTTACATTTACAGTTGGACTGGATGATCTGAAGGGTTTTTTCCAACCTAAATGATTCTATGATTCTGTGACAAGAGACTGAGCCAACTGCCCGACAATCCTTTTGTGCTTATTTCTATGAGCTCAGACTTCCTCCCGCAGGAGGTCTGCTAGTCAAAGGCAGTTTTCACAGGTGGGGAGCACCCTGAGGATGACGTGGCTCATTGTGCTGCCCATGGATGTGACCAGCACGCCATGCCAGGCTGACATCCCTGTGAAGATCAGCTCCAGACCCCCAAGGCCTACCAGCAGGTGCTTCCATCCAAGATTTGGCACTGTTTCTGCTCTGGAAGCCAGGACTCAGTGGCACTATTTATGCCGCTATAGGGAGCATAGACACACAACCATCTAAATGGTGCAGCTATTGGAATGGTTTGGTCAGGCCAGTTAGGACTGTCCCAAGTAGTATAAGGACACAACTGGTTTACCAGGATCCGTTCCCATTTGGTAGATTGGATGAGGCCATCAAATCTGCAGACAGAAGGATTTAGCAAACTGGTTGTGAACTGAGCCATGCCACTCTGCTTTACACTTCTGGCTAGGGAATACATTCTGTCCTGGTTTATTCAATGGCAGGGACAGCAAATTGGCAGTTAGTAGTTGCAATTCTTAGCCCCTAGGCTCTAGGTCTGAGCAGAAGCCCATGCAATATGCCTGAAGTCAGCCCTGCTGGGGCTGCTACTCACAGTTCTGCACCAGTAGCAGACCTTGCTGGTGCCAGGCTGGACCTAGTCATCCACAAATATTGCCATGTAAGTCTGTGGCATTTCACCATGGTCTGCTACAGACTGAGAAGACTGCACTCCCCCAGCACAGACACCCAGCTACCCCGTGCACTGGATCTTCACGCAGATTCAGGCAGCAGTCTGGGGGAAGCTGTGTCCTGCCCTCACTGTCGTATCATAGGGAGTAGCCAGCTGCGACCCAGAAGCCTCCCAACCCTGGCAGAGCCAAGGTCTCAGGCATTTCCTGGGGCAACAGGGAGGTCCATGAACCACATTGCGACACTTTGCTGCCCCTGCCCATGGCCCTGAGCCCTGCAATCTCAGCTCTGCAGCCAGCTCTAACTCATTTCTTCACCTTGCAAGTACAATACTCTCAGCCAGCGCACTCAGCTGCAGCAGTAGCGGGGCCCAGGATCATTTCTGACCCATGCTCATTTTTCTTAAGGGAGATGCTGGAGCATAAACATCATTCAACAAGAGCAGCCTTTTCTTTGCTTTCCACAAAGAGGCATTTAGCTAGGCTTGGCAGAAGGAGGTAAGCCTCTGGGAAGACATTATCCTGACAGCAAACACTGGTGACTGCCTTTGTGTGTGTGAATGTGTGTTTGGCAGGCTCTAGATGCTAAATAATTGTGGGTTATTAATAAAGCGCTAGCTGGAGATGGAAAATAAGATTGAATGCTTCATCTTCCCAGAGATGTTTTAGGATCTTAGGGGGGAAATAAAGAACAAAGACAATGGAAAATGGAGAGCCATAGGGGAAGGACTGGGGGGAAGGGAAGCCAATAAAGAGGAAAATAGCAGCAAGGAGACGGCAGTAAATTTGGTTGGCTGTAAAAGAGGCTCAAGCAAACAAAGGGTAACAAAATAGCACTAGTATAAACAAAACGCCAACCACCTCTTGCCACCCCGAGATTCAAACCAAGTTGTGAAATCCTTGGCCAAGAACACTTGCGAGAGAGCGAGAAGGAACAAGAAATAAGCAAATAATCTGAAAGGGAAAAAGGAAAAGGCAAGAAAACCAGACATAACATGTGCCCAGAGAAGGAACCACCATACCACAGAGGGGCTTTAAAGTGCTGCAGCACTCTACAGAAACGACCAAGGGTCCCAGTGGGGGCTCTGCTCCTGCTTTCACCCCTATTGACATGCTACCCAGCACAGCCGTGGTTTCACCTGCTCTTCTGTGTCCCAGGTCAAAGCCTGTGCTTAAGAGAAAAGTGCCAGCAGATTTTTCTTTCACCTTGCCATTTTCATAACTTTTTCCAACTCACATACTAAGCATACCTTGGAACTACATTTTTGTATCCTCCCTTCTACGAACTAACCACACATTACTTCTGTGGCAGCGCTATACTGTTGTACAGTGACACTATGATAACCTAACTTTGTACATGTCTTATCAAAGCATTTAGTACTACAACAATCTTTAAACTTACACTACATGTATTTTAGCCTAACAAGTCTTTACATTGTTATACTTCCCAATTAAGAGGGGTTTCTTTTGTGGATCGAATGCCAAACTGCTACATCTATCTTTACATACGTACAGTTAATTTATTTTTGCTGAGCAACAAAGCACCTCATTAATTAGGTCTCTTGGGCCTATTTCTCTTCTACTTGTACTACAATAGTCCTACAGCTGTCATACAATTAATAAAGGCTACAGCTTAGAGTTACTGTCATTTTTTTGACTGTGGCTGTAGAGTGCTTCAAATTTGTCTGCCTGGACTTAATGGTCCCAGGAAGCAGTCTAATTTTCAGAGACAGCATCCACAACTCCATAGGTTTTAATGGTAGGCTTGCAGACATAAGAGATTCAGAATTTGGATAATTTACAATCCTTTTATGTAGGAGTGGAGCCCCTTACTTCTCAGGGCTCCCGAAGCCTAACCTGCAACTATATCTTTAACTCTGACACACACCACCAAAAAAACTTTTTTGAAAAGCACACCCTCATTAGGTTTTGACTTAACTCATCCGGGCTTTGATCTAGCACCTTTGTTCTCCAAGGTGAGAGAGACACTGAAGCTATCTTTCAGGACAATGGCATCAGAAAAAGACCACATTGTAAAACAAACTTACTAGTTCCATATTTTTTAACACATGACTTGATGCATATATTACATATGCATTACATAGGTGGGCTTACTGCCTCCTTTTGCAGAAATCCAGCCATGCAGCTCAGCATGCCCATGTGCAGATAAAGCATACGCATGCAACTGTTTCAGCAAAGCACACTGGTCTGACGATCCATGAAAAATTGATGTGCACATGCACACAGAGGCCAGGACATGTGGGATGCATTGTTCTTGCTTCACAAACCCAGGTCAGCTATGAATGAGGAAGATGCAGCAAACCTATGTCAACCATCAGAATACAAACTATTCACTGGCACCCAGCAAAGACTTACAGGATAAAAACCCAAAAAGGCAGGACAGCTTAAAACCTTCCTACTGCCAGCTTTACTCTGGAGCACCATTACCAGCAGCAGCTTATTGAAAAACAGTTCACACTCCAACAAGTGCTGTTCAGGCAGAGATAACATACGATTCCTTTGCCTTCCCCCTCACAGCAGGAATACGTGATACCCCCACAAGGACAAAGCAAAATGTTCAGTATGAGGCAGCTTAGGTGGCTCTCAGCCTTAGATCTCATTTTGGCACCCATTTCTACCCCCATTACTGATATTTTCTTCTACTCAGGTACTGGAACTTTACATGAAAACACTTTGATTAAACTTTGCAAGCACTGTATGATATAGCATGTACTTCATGGGCCTTCACACAGCTCTTAACTGAAAATATATGAATGGGTGCTTATGGTAGGGTAATATAAGTGGAGAAAAATAAGCTGATTTTACAGAATTATGTGACTTTGTACATCTTTTGATAAGTATGTCAAGTGAAATAAAATATACTAATAAGTCAAGCACTTATTATCCTCTGCCAGCTAATTAAGTGAAGGTCATTTATATCTTCAACTAGTTGTGTATACTATGTAGCACTCGGAAATCAGTCTTATGTGACAGCTCTCTTTTGAAGGTGACATCAAAAGCCTGAAATCAAGGCACTGCTACACGCAGTGTGAAGACAACAATGACAATTCTGTTTTGGTTTATTATTCAAATAAAGAATTTCCAAGAGAAATGCCACTGGAGACTAAAACACTGTTAGAGGTGTCTAGCATACAAAACGCTCAGTACAGTGGGTGCTAGGAGATGCCAAGGTTCTCAGGCTCTGAAAAAAACAAAAACAAACAAAAAAAAAACCCAAACAAACAAACAAACAAACAAACAAAAAACCACCAAACCAAAACAAAGAACAAAAACCACACAAAAAAATTCCTGTTAGCTGCAGAGCTGGTTTCAATCTTTCAGGCAAAACATTTTAAATACCTTTCCCACAAAAAAAACAAAACTCTTGTTGACAAAGGATCTCTTCTGCAAACTTTACACTCATTTCTTTCCTTTGTCCTGCAAAAAGAAAATTTTTCTCTTCAGTGGACAAGGGAAGAGTAGCTCAAAGCCCATGGAACTGCAAAAAACTTCCTCTCTTCTCAATTAACTGTCAGTGTATTTCAGCATCAGTATATATAAACATTTTTGAGCCCCTCTAGTAAACACCATGAAGGATTTCAGCTAGTGTTTGTGTAACAGCTTTCCCTTCCTTTGAGTCTCCTCTCCCTAAGGTCATCTGCATTTTCTGAGGGGAGAAGCAAGTGATTGTTGCAGCTTACAAGTCCACATCAGCAGCCCACTCGCTCACCGTGCTCCCGCAGGTGCTTTTGCTTGGCGTCACCCTCTTGTTTTATAAGGCAGCATGGAGAGGACCACGTGTCCTGGTTTTCTCTGCTTCTGCCAGTTTTCTCTCCAGGAAGAGAAAGCAAGGGCTATTATGTTTCCTCCTCCATCCAGCACAGACAGCAGAGCTGTGCTCTCCTGCAAGGTCCCTGCCGCAGCACTCTGGGGCAACGAGGGTGAGGGTGGAGTTCTCTAACACACCGCACTGCTGAGCTACACGCTCTCCAGAACCAAACTCAGAGCAAACACATCAAGTGAAGGGCCTGATCCAGGTAGGCAGTCACTCCCTCCGGCAGGATAAACCCTGCTGCAGCAAAGGGATTATTCACATGAGTATAGACTACTCCAGTGACAAAGAGCTTGCAAGATAAAGGTTGCAAAGGGAAGAACTGTGTGAGAACGCCCTGCATGCCACATGCAGCCATTCTCAATTCCTCTCACCCCTGAGGACATGCGGCTACCATCACCAAAATCTGTTTTCACTTCAGGCATTTGATGTTACATGCTCTGCCTGCCAAATGTTTCCTGCAGCTTAGGGATGGGAGTTGTTCTTTCTTCCCTTGTCTTTTTTTTTTTTTTTTTAAGTTAATCTGGTTACTGGCAAAGGCACACATATCCCACAGAGTAACATGCAAGGAAAAAATTAAGAAGATTGCTGATGAATCCTCTGAGACACGCTTCTTCCAGGTATTCCACCCTGCTTTTCTAGCCGAAATTTAGGAAACCTTGGAGCAGATGCTGCCTGCAGCGCAGAGCAAACCTTCAGATAATTCATGGCTTGGGATTTCTAGCTGCCACTGCTTGTCACCATATTGCTCAGAGGAGCTTATAAACTTGCTGAAAGCAATAAATAGCTTCCTAAACCCAGCTCATTCATATAGTTTATACTTTGATTTCATGAAACAGTAGAATCTATAGCTAACAGAACCCAAATAGAACAAAATTTTCACTGCAATTTAACAAAAGTCTTTTTCCTGCTGGAATTGAAAAAGTATACCACAAGGTGATAAAACTTGGTAGTTGCTCAAAAGGGTTCCCTGTCTGTGATGGAGCTGGATTTGTTTCTCAAATACATGCTATCATCTAACATGCTGTGGCCTAACACTGTTCTTACCAAGCAGTGTCGTTTCCTCATAATATGTCTTGATGTTAAAAATCTCTACCTATACTGGTCAAGGAAGCATGGCTAGACAGAGAAAAGCTTGTGACAGACTCATGGAAGGTACATCATGCGTAGCACAGAAGACCCAACCCAGCTAAACTTTAACTCCACAAAGCACAACTATCACTATCCACAGGGATTACTCATGGAAGCAACACACAGGAGACCAGGAATCAAGGGCGCTAGCAGAAATACAGTCACACTTAGTGACCTCCTTGGTTGATGGCAGACCCTGCAAGAGATGCCCTTTGAAAAGCAGAGAGCCTTGGGCCCCTGCCCCAAACAGCCATCAAGTACATTGCTTTGCATGTCTCAGGAATCAAACCCAAAGCAACTGGGGAAGCACGTAAACCAACTGCCTTTGGAAAGTTATTTCAACCTCCTCAGGGAAAAATATATTTATCCCCCCTAAGTACTGATCTCAGCAGATAACTGCAAGTGCAGCTGTTTCTGTTTATTCCTCCCCACTCCTACAGATATACTGAAGCCTCTCCAAGCATATGGCTCCTCACTATTGATGGGAATATTCGTGTTATGAAACGTATCTCACAAAACCAGGGTTGGCCATAAGAGACAGAGGAACAGCAGCACCTCAAAAACCTAATTCCTGGAAAGAAGAGCACAGGCTGTACATAGACTGTGCATGAAGCTGTATCTCAGAGTAAAGAAAATCTTGGGAATACGAAGACCATCTGTTCAAACCCAGGCAGAAGTTAGAGCACGCACAAAGGCCAGGCTTTCCTACCAGCACTGGAAAAACTGAGTTCGTGCTCAGGACTCTTTCAAATGTAAAAGATTAGCTAAAACATAACAGCATTGATCTTCTCCCCACCTTCAACCAGCTAACAGATCCAAACTCTTTCACCCTCAGTTTTCTCTGTACTAAAATGATGACCTCCCTTCCCCATGGATACTGCTACTCTTAAGCAGTCTCTGAGCCCATAACAGACACAGCTTCTCTCTACTTGCTCCTCTCTGCTGCACTGTATTAGCTGGACTGGTGGGCTACAGGCTCTCAATCTTTCTTGCCTTGGCCACAAAGCTAAAGGCGTGTCAGAGCTAGCCTCCTGAACTCCCAAACACACCAATGCAGTCTATATCTGGGTGCCACCTACCCTTCTGTTCTGACTGAGGAATTAGCTCCTCCAAACCTCCACTTGAGCTTGTGATGGCAAACCTCTCACAAAACATTGGATCCCTGCCATGGCAGTTTCCCATGAGAATGGTCACCAAAAAGGTGGGATGCAAAGTTACACCAACTGCCCTCTGAGGCACAGTGCCTGTGCACTATTATCAGAAGAACAGTACTGCTGCTTACTGTGCCAGCTAATACACATTGTGCAATGAAGATTCAGCCAAAGAGTCTGCCAAATATACCCACTCTCAGAGCAACAACACTAGTACTTTGTACAAAAGATTAGATAAGTTGGAAAGAGTGCATTTACTGCACATGCTTCCTATCTCAGTCTCTGGGCTTATATCTGCATTATCTGATTAAGTGACTGTTAAATAACCCAAGCTGACAATATAGGCTCAAGAAAACTCTTTATCTTGATCTGGAAGTGTTGAAGTAATCTCCAAATATAAATTTCAACAATGAAGGGCATATGCTTAACACAAACCTATTATTCAAGGCATAAATGGATCCCTGCACTAAATCAGGCCTACTTAGGTCTGATAAATACCAGGAAAAAAATGCTTCAGAGGAAGATGCAGCAAACTCACTTTTGTGTATTGCCTCTTGTTAGCAGTTCTTAAAGTAGTTCACAAAACTCAGTCCAGTCCACACTACCAATGAGGGAAACCGAAATATAAGAAAAGGGAAATGGTTGTAAGCAGGAAAAGAAATTAGATCTTCTGAACCACCCACAGTCAGTTGCTTTCTCCACCTAGGAAAAGCATGTCTCTAAATGTCATGTCTTCTTCCAACACAAGCAGGGAGAGAAAAAATCCTCAAAGCTTCTTCAAGGATATGAAAAATATCTTCAGAACATAAGTCAAAATATTTTTATTAACGATACAAATGTAACCCCTTTTGAAAGAGCACAAAATGGTAAAACAGTATTAAAATACTAATGGGGCACTAATCTGGTGAACAGTTCCATTAGGTGAAAAGAGCATTCATGGAAAAAAAAAAAACCTTATTGTTGCTGCATCATCACAGTATCACAGTATCACAGTATGTTAGGGATTGGAAGGGACCTCAAAAGATCATCTAGTCCAATCCCCCCGTCGGAGCAGGAACACCTAGACGAGGTTGCACAGGAAGGTGTCCAGGCGAGTTTTGAATGTCTCCAGAGAAGGAGACTCCACAACCTC
The DNA here is from genome assembly GCF_965231255.1 of Vanellus vanellus. Lineage (NCBI taxonomy): Eukaryota > Metazoa > Chordata > Aves > Charadriiformes > Charadriidae > Vanellus > Vanellus vanellus. Next base: position 23,756,569 of record NC_138909.1, on the reverse strand, counting down.
CCTGGGCAGCCTGTTCCAGTGCTCTGTCACCCTCACTGAGAAGAAGTTTTTTCTCAAATTTAAGTGGAACCTCTTGTGTTCCAGCTTGAATCCATTACCCCTTGTCCTATCACTGGTCGCCACTGAGAAGAGCCTGGCTCCATCCTCATGACATTCCCCCTTATATATTTATAAACGCTAATAAGATCACCCCTCAGTCTCCTCTTCTCCAAACTAAAGAGACCCAGCTCCCTCAGTCTTTCCTCATAAGGGAGATGCTCCACTCCCTTAATCATGAAAGGAACTTGAAGCACAGCTGAGCAACTGGCTTTGGAAATATTTGCTCCACACCTAGTTCTAAGTCTCCGTCTGCAAAACATGGAGAAGCATTTGTCCTCTTTGTGAAATCAGTGAAGCTTTTATCCACATGTTTTGGCAGTGGTCTCTGGTAGTATAATGATTTCCATATGTTTATCACATCTAAACAAGAGCAAAACAGTACAGTACCAGCTGGTTCTATTTACATTATGATTTAGCCATGATGTTTGTTTTTTGGAGAGGATGTTTGTCAGGGGCAACCAAATGCTTTTCAAAGTACCTTTCACCCTTTGACACTGAAATCAAAGACCCTGTCAGTGGGAAAGGGAAAAATCTGGACTCTTTAAAGAAGGAGCAAGGTCAGAACAGCATGAAAAGAATGATGGATAATGTAGATGGAACTAGCAGTAACACCAACATTTAAAGTTGTTTGACTTGTCTCACTATAAGATGTTGCTTCAATTACTTACAGCTTTGACAAATTAACTAGTTTGCCAGCAATTGCCTTTGCTAGGTGTCCACATCAGTCTGAGGCTTTTGTTTTGTTTTTTGGGGAGTGGGACTTCAGAAAAAAAAAAAAATGTTCCATTGTTTCTGAAAATTGGAAACAGATTTTATTACAGAAAACACATTTGTTTTCCCCTTTTAAAAATAAATAAGCAAATCAGATTTGAACAACTTTCTCACTGAGCAACAATAATGTTGTAGTACTGGACCCCACAATTTTGCAGTGGTAGTTTTGAAGATAAAAAGTTTTCATTGACAGCACAGGAAAAAAATAATCCTGTGACGTAACATACATGGTTGAGTCTTCTAGGAAATCAGCAACTGTACAGCAGCATCTTGTGAAACAGAGGAATTGGAAGTGGGATTAACTCCGGAGAAGTAAAGGAGGCTGAAGGCAAAGCTGAAACCAGGGCTGGCTATAGGAAGGGACTGGGACTCGCCACCTAAAGAGAGGAAGAGAAGAGATTTTTAAAGACTAATGCTAGATGAGAAGCTCCAGGAAAATTGGTGCAATCAGCTGTAAAGGGAAGACTCAAAAGAGCAGAAAAATGGGTGAACTGAATAAGCTTAGGGTAACGAGAAGAAATCAAGGGACAGGCTGCTATGAAAAAATGCACCATTTTTTGAAAGAATGACTGGGGGAAAATTAGCTATGAGAAATGCAACATACATCTCCTGAACCAAGAATTTGGTCTGCTTTTCCTGAGTGTCCCCATTCCTCAGCTATGACAGCCAAAAGTCTGTGCTGTTCATCTAGCACATGATGTGTGCGACACTGCATTGTGGAATTTCAGTATTTATACTGCTACAAATAATTGTAATAAACAAAGCTGAGGAAATGACACACAAACACACTTTTGAGTTGAAAGCAGTGGAACTTTAGGCTTCTCCATGTAACCTTGAATGGCCCTTTTGTGACACTGCATTTGCCGTGCAAGGCACTATTAGAGCTAATTTCTGTTCTGCAGATCTTCTGGGAGCACCACAGGCAATGTGTGCCACCATGGCAAGCACTGAGAAATTCAGTCAAACTGTAAGCTAGGCTTTAGGAAACAACAGGGGCATTAAGAACTGCAGCTCAGTGGCACCACAAAAGCTTGGGGCCCAGAAAGATACTCTTTTCAAACTAACCCAAAATGCATTCTTTCCTTTGATTTTTCCCTGTAGAAAATGTCACCTAAAAGGAAGCTTTCCCCAGCCAACATGTTTCTCAGCAAGTGAAGACTTTGTTTGATTCTCAACACTAATAAGCATGTAATTATGACTGTCCAGACCTTAGAGAGGCGAGACTAAAAGGGAAAGTAGGCCCAAGAGCAGAGAAGTGTTTCTGCTCTATGCAGCTTAGATCTGGCCATGGGGGTATGCTCAGGAAACATGGCTGTGTCAAAGCTAGAATTACTGTCAAGCAAGGAAAAGAAAAATGAAAAATAGTCATGGGATAAGAAGGATTGCCTCAGTTACTGGAGACAACATTGGCATTGCCACTTCACCCAGGAGACTCCTCAAAATATGTTCTTTATATAAATCTACATGACACAGGCTAGAGAACATACTCCCCCACCACCATATAATAAACTTGAGATGCCCAACAAAACAGATCAACATCCACAGAAACTATAAAACACTTTTTGCAGAAAGCTGGTGAAACTAAATATGTCGCCTGTTTCCTGAGGCCAGGCATCAGCAGCAGACTTCTGACATGAACATGCCCAGTTGATCCTTTAATCATGCCAGGGTGACAGAGGCTTCAAGAAGCACATAAAGGGCTGAATCATGCGTAATGTGTGAAGTTCAAAGCAGTGCCATGTTTTCCCCAGCTCCTACCCAGCTGGGATGGCCACAGCAGCAAGAGGCACTTTCCCCAGACTGAGCACACCTAGATGTAGAAGCAAGTAACAGCAACCAGACACAGCTGCAAATGGACTCCCTACCAATGCTCTGCTCTGTTAACAAAATTTCTGGAAAGGATTATAAGTGTTTGCAAACTGTTTTTTACACCTATTGGCATGCTTCTCCTGCAGCAGCCCTTGAGCTACAGGAGGAAATAAACATACAACCAAAATTCTGTTCATCAGTTCCCACAGCCTCTGTGAGAAAGCATTTTTCCAGTTTGAAAGGGGAAGATCATGTTGTCACTGGAAACACAATACACATATTTTCTGTTTTAAAGGGCAGCACACACTCCTAAGGCAGTTCTCAGCACTGCACATAAAGGAACAGGCTGAATCCAGCATTGCTAGTGCTGAGAACTATGCAAACGTTGAGTGTTTTTCATTTCTACCAAGAAAAAATACTTAATTATGGCAGCAGAGGTAATGGAGAACAGAAAGCACATTATCAGAAGGCTGAAATTTACTCAACTGGGGTCCACACCTGCACTGGAAAATTTCCAGAGATCTGCAAATTGAGAAGGCTGAAATATCAAGTCTATAAAAAAACACCTGTGTAGAAAAAAAAATGGAGATAAGTCTCTCCAAAAGGTATTCACATAAGTGAGAGAGCAGACCTATTCCAGTAGGCTGACCAGCAAAACAGATCTGGGTGATAGAGGGGCAAAAGCCTCCTGTGTCTCCCTATTGGCTTTCTAAGCATCATAGTATATCAGTGCTAAACTAGCCAAATCTAGATTGTGGGTATGTAATTAAACCATAGTAGGGTAGGTGGCAGAGGAAACTCTACTGCCTCTTTTGCTCATTTAATGGAAGTTTCCCACTGGGGATAATAATCGCTACAAGTTCACAGACTAGTACTTCTATTTGAGGAGTAAGAAACCAAATAACCAACTTTGAACAACTGTTGCGGTGAGGTTATTAAAGTTCTCGCTTGAAGGCTTAGGTCATAAGAGAATATGAGGAGATGTATGTAAGAGCAGGTTATTCTACAGCTGTGTTCTGTAAAAGGACGGACACCTTCCCTTGATGTATCTGGTGATGGCCTTTTTAACAGCCAACAACCCAGACTAGACACGAGCACTCATGTCTATGCTCCAACTTTGCAATAGGCACTATTTTTGTCTTACTCTTTTGTTTTCTCTATACCATTCACTGATGTTCTTTGGCTAAGCATATAAAACTGGCTTTATATAACATGGAAGGAACATACCTGCAAAAGAAGCTGATGAAGAAACCAGCTTCCATCTGTCCTGGTCATTGCTCCAAAGAGAAAGAGCCTGCTAAGATCATCTCTGAGGCCAGCATCTTGCTTTGCTTCGTTCCAACTTCAGGAAGCTTCCTTGGGAGGTTACTGCCTTCACAAGAGTGCTGGACAAAACACACTTTATGTCTAGGAGCTTGGAGACAGCCGGAAAGTCCTGAAAGCCAAAAGTGTCAGCCTATGATCTGGACTACAAATCTCTGCCATATCGTGTAGGATGAACCAGAAATCCTGCTCAATGTCTGTAAAGAATTTTTTTTCTGAACTTTTCACTTTGTGGTCAATCAAACAATGAGTAGAACATGAACCTCTGGCCTTGTGTCCCCATAGAACTTGTGCAGTGTGCAGAAGCAATAATATTCAACATCACATTAAATAAGAACAGTATCCAGAAAACTGTAGGACAAGATTTTGTAGTCATTAACATTTAAATTCTTTTGTTTATTCACTAATTTTATTTTAGAAATCATCTTCTGAGGAGAAAATTTGCAGCTATTTTTATATGGAATGAATTATACCTTCTAAGACCATAAAATCCATCACTACATTGCTCATATTCCTGTTTATTCAGAAGGTTCCATCTCAACATCCAGAAACACTTTCTCACTGTGAAGGTGACTGAGCACTGCCACATATTGGCCAGAGAAGTTGTGGTGTCTCCAGCCTTGGAGATATTTAAAAACCATCTGGACATGATCCTGGGCAACTGGCTCTAGGTGGCCCTGCTTTGGCTGGGAGGTTGGACCAGATGACCTCTAGAGGTCCTTTCTGATCTCAACCATTATGTGATCCCACGAGAATTCTTACTTTCACATTTATTTTCCTCAAATGATAATTTATTTGAGTAATTCCATTCACCAGCAGACGAAAATACTACAAAGTTCTACCAAAATAACAAGAGAACACACAACTATGTTACAAAACCAAACAAAATCACGTTGACAGCTGATGCCCTCAATACAGGTCCTTTCCTTTCATTTCAGGCCTCAGTAGCTGCATGCTAAAAATATAAAGCAAATGAGACACCTAGCTGCCACATCCCACCTGCTGATAAAAATGCATTTAACCCTCTGTGGGAGTGCAGGGCAAGTGGCAAACCCTGGCCAGCCAAGAGACATGCACAGAGGATCTACCGAGCTGAACCTCTACTACAGCATGGTCTTCTCTATAAAGTTAATATATTAAATTTGGGTTTCATTATATCTGATATTTTTACGCCCTGATTTTAGGCTATTTAATTGCCAATGAGGTGCAATTATTCCCAGTTCTAACAATAAAAATAAGTGGAGAAAACAAGCAAGATATGAAGAGGCAAAGCCTGGGAACAGTCATGGTGACAGGTATACAGCGTTTAAATAAGAACCAGAACAACTCAACCAAAGCAGTGTGAGTAGACGGATGGAAGGACTTCAGTGGGAGTCATGTCCTGTTTGACACTGCATCCCTGTACACATCAATGCACGTGATGAAAATTTTGTTTTGGAAGAAACCTGACTCAGAGAGAGAAAAAAAGCAAAAACTAGTGAGACTCAACTGTTCCCCCCTTTCGGGACTTTCCTTCCTAACGAAACTCCAGTAGGAAATGCTTGAAGAAACCCTTTGTCTGCTAGAGAGGGAGCCTCTGCTACACACACGTCTCACCCCAAGCCTGCAAACCCTTTTTCTGCATTTCCCAGTGCCCTCAGGACTGCACTCTCCAGTACTGTAATGACTTTCCAACACCACCAAGTTGCACTGTTCAAAGTTAGATATTCTGCTACTTAAATAGTTAGCTAGTCTCCCTAAGTCCCTCCTATGAAGAACCCATAAAGACCACAAAGATAAGCTTCTCCTGAATTCAGTCTATCCCCAGATGCTTTGGAATGTCCCTGTAAAAATCTCAATTGAGTATAACATAGGAAGATTAGTTTTTCTAGGCTAAAAGTAGTGTCATTTTAAGCTAAATATAGCCTAAGTAGCTTCTGTGGGCTCTGCCATCCCCCCTTTCATATTTAAGGTTATAAATAGCTTTGATTTATAGAAGAAAATGCAGCATTTTATGAAGACATACACTTAGGCACCTAGCTAATTTAGTTTAAATTCAACAGGAAAAATAAGCAAAAAAGCAGCAAAGGCTTTCAACTTTGTTAAGAGTTCATTTTAAGAAAGGAACAAAATGGACCAGTGAAGTCAACTTGAAGACAAACACAAGGATTGAAATGTGAAGGAATTCATCTCCGTTAAGAAGCCTCTCACGCAAGGCAGAAAATCTGTGGGACTAGGCTGCAGACTTGAGCAGATTTAAGCGTATTAAAAGTAAGTAGTGAGCCTACAAAAAGAGGAAAAGGGACTGATAAGCAAAGTGTGGGGCTTATGTGAATATTACCAAGACTCAAGTCATGCTAGATCTTGAAAATATATTGAAAAATTAGTAAAAGTATATCAAGATGTAAAAAGGAAGAAAAGGGGGGGAAAGTGGTTTTGTCCAGAGAAGACTGAGTCAAGATTAAACATCCCTCTCCAAACTAAACAAACAGTGGCCGACTTTTCGGTAAGAACAGAAATACCGAATAAAGAAAAGAGGGTGGTAAGGACAGAAACTGTAAGGAAATCTCTAACCATTAAACCTGGGAAGCTTTTCAACAGTAGGAGTAATGGGAACAAGAAACGCTGAGCTCTAATCAGAGCTAAAAGTATCTGGGAGCAAGCTGCTGTGACCTCTTTCCTTATAGCAGTAGAAATCTAGAGTCTAAGGCCCAGAAAGTTACCTTCAGTCCCTCTTTCCTAAATTTCTTTATCTACTGTTTTCCTTAGTCAGGTGCATAAATGCTTACCTAATTAATGCAGAATGGCACCTTTAAAAATAAATTTCCTCTGCCCTTTTCTTCTGTTTTCAGGCTGCAGAAGCATCTTCCTGTAGAACAAACACTGCATATTGTTTGAGACCTCAGAAAAATCACTAACAGAGCAGAAAAGGTGGGAGCTTTACTGCAGGTGATAATTATTAGTACAGGAGGGTCAACAAAAGCAATACAGCTATATAAGGTTGCCTTACTATGTTACAGCATGAAATAAGAGGAATTGTTCTTTGCCCATTTAACTACAGCATTCATCTTTGCAAACTGAAGCATCATGAAAAGGGGGTTCATAATCTATATCATTGGGCTGCAAACAAGGGCTACAGGTCTGATTCAGCAAGCCAAGGCAGGTTTTGGATTTTTCTAAAGAGAACTTTGGTGCCTAGTGACAGAGACCAGCACCTCTTGAGACAGGATCTTACAACAGGGTGAATTGGTGCATCTTTAACATCTAAGTATGCTTAAAAATCTGGCCCTCCTAATAAATGCAAGAAAGGAACTGCACATCTCCCTGTTTAAAATTAAGCACATGCTTTACTTAAGGAGAGAAGGGGTGCTGGAAGAGGTTAGTGCACATCCTTCAATAGTCTGAGTGTTGTGACTCCTAAGCTGCAAATGCAGATGGCAGATACCCACCTCTGCATACAGTCAGCATGAAGTATGTTCAGTGTATTTGAAAACCCTCAAGTCCCTACAAGGTTACTGCACAGGTCAAGCCCAGCTTTATTAATGAACAGAAAATCTGCAGGTTTTCCATTAATCTTTAAAAATTAGGCTTTAAAGTCCTGTGCTTGTTATCACTTTGTTAGATCCATAAAATAACCACAATTGGGCAACACAAACGTGGAGAGCTAAATGATACCGTTCCAGATAAAAAGAAATACAGAGATTTGATGGAAATAGTAAAGCCTGAATCACTGGTACTCAAGAACTACTGCTGCATCATTACAAGGCGCAGAAAAACAGGACCTTTCATTTTGTAGTAGGTGATGGAGATGGACCTCAAACCCCTGAAGTTTATTGGGAACTGGGAGAAACTGCATTCTGTGTATCCTGGAAAGTTCAGAGGCACTGGCAGGGACCTGTGGTGCTGCTGAGGTCCTGTCTTATGTGGTGCTTTCTTTGACTGTACTTTAGATGGTATTTATTTAGACATTGGTTGACAATGGCAAGGGAACTATATCAGCTAAGTCTTTTGGTTTTTGTTAGGGGTTTTTGTTTTTGTTTTGTTTGGTTTTCTGTGTTTTTTTTTGTTTTGTTTTGTTTTTTTTTTTTTATACAGAGAAACAGTATGGTCTCCCATGGAGATTTTTGAGGGGCTTTCCTGTATTATTCCTTATTCCTACACTTCCAAATTATCCTGCCTAAAAAGTGCCGGGCTTTTAAATGAAACCCTTTAAGGAGATTATGGAGACAGGAACTACACTCAGACCCTTGCTCTCTTTCAGAAACCTAATTAAATGGACAAAACTTCCTTCCCTCTCATCTGTGATGGCAAGAGCAGGGAATTTTAAACTATTAGTTCAACATTTAAAAACCTTTAAAAACCTTTTTTTTTTTAAAAAAAAAAAAAAGCAGATACTTATTTATTACCAAAAAATCACAGATAACTGTAAAACATCACTGCATTTTTCTACCATGGTTGAAGAGTGGTTATTTTTAACAAAAATGTACATTTAAAAAATCTCCCAGTTTTTAATATCCAGAAAACTTGACATTAAGGAAAGAAAGATGAAAAAATCCATTTTTGCCAGAGCATGAAAGCAATGTTAACATTTCCCTCCTTAATACTATGCACATGAAAAGAAAACCAACAAGCAAAGATTTCCTGATCAATTTGAGCTATATTCTATGAATGTCATTATTTTCTTTTATGAAAACAGGTTACTTTCCTCCCCAGTGTTTGGAGGATTTACATAGAGGATGCATTATTAAATTGTTTTATGAACAATATTCAGCATTTTAAGGCTTCTGGTAAGAAACAGACCAAGACTTAATATTTCATAGAGACTCCTCCTCTACTTTGAAACTATCCATGGTTTTTAGTTCCATATAATTAATGTTCCTTCATTTCAAGCCATTTACTAATATAAAAGGTGATTTGTGAAATTAGAGAGCCCACTAAAAGAACTTTTTTTTCTTATCTCTCTCAGGATATCAAGACTAAATTCACAGTCAAATGTTCTTTCCTTTGTACTTTGGTCAAAGATTCTATTTAGACTCATAAATAATTCTGGAAGGACTATGTAGTAGCAGTTCAGCTTGATGCTACTTTTTGTGTTAATGTTCTGCTTTCCTAAGCAAACTTAAAAAAAAAGATATATATATACATTGAAAAAAAAATTCAACAGAGCACAGAATAGAAGATCACTTCAGTTTCACACAAAGACAGACAATTATACAAAAATAAATTCCATTTTTTTTCCAGTTCAGTGAAAAATAAGTATTTTCCACGAAACACTCCTTTTGTTACTTGAAGTTCTCAGTGTGAAGTATGTGAGTGATAGGGAAAATACTGCAGACATCCCAGAGCTCCAGAGAAACAAATCAATAGACCCATCCCCAGCCAGCATAATACCCATGTTCCTCAGGCAGCGGGACTGAATTCTCCAACCTAGGACAGAGCTGTAATTTCCTGTAAGAAGTACATGGGCTTCAAGCACCAGGGCTCTACATAGCATTTCTGAAGCAGAACTCTATCATGTAGAAAGACATGATATTTAACTCTAGGTTTCTTCCCAGCCAGAACACGTTTGCATAATGATGTCTGATTTTCTGCTTTATAGATGAAATTGTGAATAGTATCTTAGCACACTTAAAAAAAACTGTACTTTTCAAGTAAAGCATTTGGTCTTCAGTTACTTTCTTCATATAAGTTGAGATTTTAGTCTCAGAACTGCACAGTAATTTTTAGGTTTACAGAATATTTTTCATATGAGCAAACCAAGAGATGATTTAAAAAAACCCTGACTGTATTCTGAACCCTGCTCACCCTGAGGTCTGCTACTCCTGAAGGGACTTTTAATTCTTTGGCATCTGACTTTGCCACCAATTACTGGGTTTCTGTATAATGCCTTATAAACTGACCAAACCAGGCACAAGAAAGGGCATTTGCTGACACATAATGGCTAATTCTTACACTTGGTATTTGCAAGCAAATTCTTTTTTTTTTTTTTTTTAAGCTGATTGATTAATTGCAATAAATCCATTAATTGCAATACGGTATATTATAGGAATTTGAACAAAATTTAGTAAATAAGTTTGCACCTAGTATTCACCTCCCTTGTTGTTTTGAAAGATTGCATACTGGATCAGCCCTGGCATTAACAATACAACTACCTTTATAAAACCTGGTAAGACACAAATTATTTGGGAAAGAAAATTCCATTTTCAGGAATTACTTCAAATCAACTTTCAAGATAAATTTAAGCACAACAGTTTAAGCAAATACCTAATAAGGGTTTATTTTCAAAGATACAAAGAGTCGAAACACAGAAAAGTTTGCAAGCCTAAGACCAATGTTTAGGCATCCCAAAAAACATTCTTCAGCTTCCACGTTTCTCTACAGAAAATGGCCCAAAGTTCTTCAGTGTCCTTTTCCACCCAAACCAGCAGACTATCAAGAAGAGTCCCAGAAATGTCTTTCCTACTCGAGCATTATCCAATGCCATGGCTGACGGCCTGGACAATAGGATACAAAGTATTCTTCTGAAGTTTGGCAGAAAATCATTATCAGTAACATTAGATGACTCCCAACTAGCTCAAATAAGTCAAAATACAGGAACTGTCACAAATTAGGCAAATGATACAGCAGGAGATGTAAAGAGAGATTCCTGAAATAGATAGAGCACTCCTAGTCTCAAGAGCAGCAAGGCACAGCAGAAATACTCAACACAGTTTGCCACTTTAGAAAGGATACAGACAAAGCAGGAGAAGGCCAGAGGACAACAAATATTAACGATGAAACAGATAAGGAAAGGCTGGAAGACTGCATATAAACTCTAAGGCCACTGCTAAAAGGTTTTTAAATACACGAAAGGTTGCTGCAAAGGGAACAATCTATTCACCACATCCATGGCAGAAAGATCAAGAAACCACTGCATAGGTACGTCAAGCCCTAGGGAAAGTACAACATCAACAAGTGAATTGAAGCTACTTAATAGTCATAGAAGAGTTTAGAGGGATGGATTAGGCATACGTATGTGCATGATGACAGAGAGAATACTTAAGGGACTGAAAAAAAAAAAAGAGAGCATGCGTGCAAGAGCGACCCAAAGGCCTGTTGAGCCCGTAGTTCAAGGAGGCAGGCAAATTTGGCCCATGCTCCTGTTCTGTAAGTTTTACTGTATGTAAAAAGCTTAAACAAGAATGTTTCCATGATATCGTGTAAATGAATCCACTAAAAAAAAAAAAAATCAGGACACAAAAAAATGTATGAAACTATTCTTTTACATGGTGCTGTCCCTACACTAGTACAAATGAGATCAGCTGTTCTACTGACCATACATCATTATACAAAGGGTTTCAGAGTTGTGATTGCAGCCTGAGTTTGTTCTGTTAATATTCAACCTTTGATAGCATTAAACTGTAGGATACTTTCAAGTTTCTCAAGTTCAGAGTGAAAGTGAATTATTCTGGGAAATCACAAATAATCAGCTGGGAAGAAGCTATCTCAGAGAATGCACAGCCCTGTTTGCTAAGACTTATTTGAATGGCCACCTAATTTAACAAGATTATGTATGGTATTTCCTAGTTACAAGTACTGTTTTCTGTCATATGCAACATTTCAGTACTAGTCACTCCATTATTACGTATGGCCCTGTGACTTTCCTGCTTACACGCTTTATTGTAGTTCCACTGTTCAACAGTGCTGTTGTTTTGTTTTTTCTCCATTATGTTAAGGTCTTCCTGGTTAGATTCTACTGTTGATCAGTAATTTTCCTGAACTCCTGTACTGTGAATAAAGTAGTAAAGTGTCCATTAAACATGTCTGGCATCGTTATTTTCCATCTTTTCTTTAACAAATATTCAATTTTTCGCTAAAAATATCTGTCCAGGATTAGGAAATAAAGATGTGAGTTGCAATCTATGGTCCCTCCTTTCAGGTTCAGCTGAGGAAGCCCAATACATGACAGTGAGCTCTTAGTTATGACTTGGTAAATTCAAACCAAAGGACCTGCCTGGACAAGATAATGAAAGCATTCAACTGCCAAACACATATGGAACAAGTGCAATGTGGACAAAAAAACGTGGATGCAGAAGCATCTATTTGGACTTTTCATGATGAAAATACTGCCCTATATCTGTTAAGAGAAATGGGGCATTAGACTGTGATGAAATAATCAAGATACTGCCTTGAATGGGAATATAGCGCCTTCTGAAATATGCACTAGAGAAACCAGCATTTATTTTTGAGAATATAGTTTAAATATCTAGATATTAGTTCTGTCAGCCAAAGCCCTGAGACAGTCAAACCACTAAGTATATAAAACCTGAGTTAAAATTCAGTAGTTCGTGCTCAGTGACCATAGTTCTTTTCCCTTTCTACCCCCCCATTCCCACCAGGAGTAGCAAACACAAGTCTTGCTGGTCCCAGAGGCCCGAGATGCTTAATCACGTGCTCTTACACCATTCAGTATCATAAGGTTGAGGAAGAATCACCAGATGATGTAAGGAGTACAAGGAGCCCTGATGAACATTTGTGAAAGACTGCAGGCTTACAGAGATCCTGGTATAATCAGAATTCCCCATCTGTTGTTCTCTCAGAAATATAACATCCTCTTTATTTCTCTGCCTACAAACATGCAAAGGATTCCTTGGAGACACTTACACACTTTCCATTTATACAAAGCTATACTTCCTTGCTTCTTCATATGACAGGAATAAATGCAGGGCTTGTTCCAGAATTACTGCCTCCTTCTGCATCTGTGCTTTACATCAGTTTACTAGCGAGGGATCAAATGTCTACATCTGAGCATGCAGTGACTCTATTTCCCAGTTCAGGCACCAGCTGCTTAGTGAACCTCATCTCCTTCATACTTCATTTTACTAATGAGCACCCAGCCCTTTCCAAGGAGTCAGCATTTTAAAATATTAGTACACAAATGAATAATACTGGCATACAAAAAACATTTTGCAGAACATAGGGCATAAATTCTGGCAAGCTAATAAACATATACTGTAATTTTAGCTAGATGACATATGGGCATTTCAGACTCTAGTTTTCAGTGATGGTAGTGCTATACACAGGGAATGATTGATGTAATATTTCCCAGATGCTGAGAAATCCAGAAAGACTCAAGAGTAATTCAAGCAACGCTCTGAATCACAGTCAGGAGAGATGTAAGTATCTTTCTTTCATTATACAGGACCTCCTCCCTAAATAAAGGGTTTCCAAGCTTAGCCTGCTGAGAGAGACACAAAAGTGCATTCAGGCAGATGCCACTAACATGGTATTTGCCATATACAGGAAACAGAAAATATCAGGGAGTTCAGGCCATCCATAGCTTCTCTTGCTGGAGAAATGTAAACTGCAGTGACAAGGTGTGGTAGGGCAGCCAGAGACAACTTAGTCAAGACACAGGTCCTCCAGCTTGACAATACATGTAGCTTCTTCCATTCCTGATGTGAACACCTCTCCTCATACACCAAACTTTTTGCATTAGGGGAGGATTTGGCACAAGTATCAGTTAGGATTTTGGATCAAAGTATTTTTCACAAAATTGTTATTTGTAATTATTCAAATCCTGTGAAAAATAAGGTTTGCTTATTTAGAAAGTATGAGTAAGCCATTGGGATCAAATTGGAGCCCTAAGGGATGTTATTTACGGAATCACAGAATCACAGAGTTTTCAGAGTTGGAAGGGACCTCTAGAGATCATCTAGTCCAACTCCCCTGCTAAAGCAGCATTGCCCAGAGCACATTACTCAGGACTGCATCCAGGCGGGTCTTGAAAATCTCCAGAGAAGGGGACTCCACAACCTCCCTGGGCAGCCTGTTCCAGTGCTTTGTCACCCTCACTGTAAAGAAGTTTTTCCGTGTATTTGAACGGAACTTCCTATGTTCTAACTTGTGCCCATTGCCCCTCATCCTGTTACTTGGAACCATTGAAAAGAGCCTGGCTCCATCCTCCTTCAACCCACCCTTTAGATACTTGTACGCCATAATAAGGTCTCCCCTCAGCCTTCTCTTCTCCAGGCTAAAGAGTCCCAGCTCTCTCAGCCTTTCCTCATAAGGCAGATGCTCCAAGCCCTTAATCATCTTAGTTGCTCTTCGCTGGACTCGCTCCAGCAGTTCCCTGTCCTCTTGAAGTGGGGAGCCCAAAACTGGACACAGTATTCCAGTTGTGGCCTCACCAGTGCCGAGTAGAGGGGGAGAATGACATCCCTTGACCTACTGGCCACACTCTTCCCTATGCAGCCCTACCCAAGTTTTAGAGCCTACCCAAGTTTCTAGAAAAGTTGCTGTAGGCCAACTCTAGGTTGCTTTCTGTGCAGTACCTTATTTAAATGCTCAGAATCACTCCACTGAAGCCTAAAAGGGCAGCAAGCTTCCTTCACTGACCATGCAAAGGTAATTAGACTAAGTATGGTCCCCAGCTTTGAAACCTTGGCATTCTTTCTCACTTGGTGATGAGAAAAAAGGATATAGTGAAAACTCAGGAGCTTCATTTAACATCCAATGTGATACCTAAAGTTAATTTTTCAGTTCTTTGCTTGCTCTTAAAACATGTCTTTCAGTGAATGAAGAGCTACAGTTGCAACACAGATATAGTCTCTTTAGTAGCATCAGATTTTACCCAGTGAGAGATATATTAAAAAACACTGGGTTTTACTTCCAGCTGTTATTTTTTCCTTACACAAAAGCATGCCTGGAGAAACAGTTCAAATGACTGCATCATCGTATAGGGGTGCTACTTTTATTACGAGATTTCTCTGAAGTCTGGTAGCATTTATTGTTTAAGGGTCATTCCTTTACATACAACAGGTATTAATTGCCAACTTCATCGTGTTCAGAAAAATCACAGCTGGGTAAGCCCTCAGCTGCTAAAGCTCTTCTGTAACAAGAGGTTAATTACTTTACTTTGTTGAAGGGTGAAAGCTTAATTATTATGGATTTGTAACCCCCTGTTTGGCACTTTGGAACAGAATTTGTAGTATTTCTTTCAATCACCAGTGAGTCAGGCTGTGTCATACACAGTGGGGTACTATAGCACAAAGGAATAATCCTAGTTACATCATATTGTAAGGCATGTGTAAGTAGAAAAGCAATGCAAAAACATTTGGAGTGGTCTTCAGGATTCCTTTCCTCCCTCCCACAAAAAAAACCAACCATGTAATATCTGGATACACATTTTGGATTACACTCTCCATTGATGTAAATCAGCTTGTTTTCACTGACTTTTAAGGGAGTTGCGCCAACTTACATCCATTCTATGTCTGAGCCAAATAAGAGTATCAAATGTTATCTGTACTTGCCCATTGTACAATGTTCTCTATTCACCTATCTAAACATCCTGTAAGCAAACAGATCAGGAAACCACCTCGTTCCAAAAATGTAACTCCTTTACTTCTTTTGCAGCAATCTCTTAACAGTTCCACTAGTGGTCAAGCGGAAGTTACCTGTTATTAGCCAGTAGGCCTCAATGGAATATTGTTATATGTGATAATTCCATATATAAATCCTGGTAAGTTTACTGGATTTACTATAATTTTTATGTTGTCTTCTTCACAAATTTAGTATAAAACTCACCTTCCAACATGAGGAGATTAGAGTTATAAGGCAAAAAACAAAACAAAACAAAACAAAACGCCAAACCAAAACCACAGCAGAGAAGATAATGTTGCTCTTTGGACTCCAAGTGAGGAATTTCCATGCAAGGCATGCATCTCAAGAGGAAAAGAAAAAAAAATCCTTACTGGCCATACTACTTGTGGTTTTGCTCGAGTCTTTTGCTGCGCACCCTCAAGATGCAACCCTCAAGCTGGCTCCCCAACTGACTACAAAACTTAAGGCATGACCAACATGGTGAACACTGCTGGTTTGAAGTCCTGTGGAACATGCATCAAAAAATACAGCTGTGCTACATCCGGGCAGCCTGGCAATGACAGAAATACTTATTTTCACCTTGTGCATCTGCTAATTGTGTTTGCAGAATCTGTAATAATTTTTGTCATCTTCAATGCTAAACTGTCTTTGTGTAATCCTATTTTAATTTGCTGGACTACTGCCTCTAAGGGCTTCTGTTCCTCCACATGAGAAAGCTGCGTTATACTTTAAAATTATGACCAGAGACAGAATACAGATACCACTCCACATGGATGGGGTAGCATTATTTCCTGTTATCTGCAGCTGGAGCTGCACAGGTTCAGCCCCTAAAGGAGTCTTTGGTATGAAGGGAAGGCAGGTGTTTTTTTCTTTACATACTGAATTAACTCCAGTGAATGGGGCCAAATGATACCGAAAGAAGAGAAAGCAGCACTGACCAAATGTCTTCCTTATTTCTAGCCTAAAGGATTTAACACAGAGTTCCTACCATTCCCTGGAGAGACTAATGAACCTCATTGTTAGGAAATCTTACTTGACATTTTCTTTAATTCTCTTTCAACCTATTTCTCTGAGTTACTTTGCCTCAGCACAGCCTAAAAAGCAATTCTTGACCTTTCCTCCACATTAAACTTTTGAATTTCATTTTAGAAATACGTTTTCAGAGGAAAGTTGACCTCTGGCAAACATACACACAGAAAATCAAACCTAAAAACCAAACACAAATCATTTCAGGTGAAAGCATAGCATGTGCCTGACTGTAGTTTCAGATTGTCAAGCTTTCATCCTCACCAGCAGCTCAGATTCCTTGAGGTACCACCCACCCTTCCTCACCCAGGGTCCTGGCAGCACGCTGGGGTGTGTCACTGCACAGAGGGATTTGCTGGGGGGATTTACAGAAGGAAACAGGAGGGTAAGTCACCTGCACAGCAACATCCATTGCAGTAGATATATGAGTAACCTGTTCAGGACTGCAATTAGATAGACACACAAGTCCTTTGAAAACAAGGCACTATACCATACAAAATACTTCTTTTTTTTTTTTTTTTTTTTTGAGAAATTAGATGGAAAAAATCAAAACATACAGTGAACATAACTTGTAGCTCAGAACTATTCATCTGGGTTATTTAGCAAAAAGGCAGCTGTATGGGATCACAAATGGACAAAGCCTGGTCAGAATAGCTGTGTCATCCCAACTAGCATGGGAAGAACTAACATCTACAAAACGAGAGAGTCATTCCCTTTCATTTTATGGGCTCCTTTTCTTCAAGTCTTTTGTCATTTCTTTTGCAAGAGACAATTTATCAGGTTTGTTTCATGCCAAATAAAGCATTATAAGCTATATCATGAGACAGCAAGCGCAGCACAACTACTTCTGAACATGACCTTTCTCATACAGATACAATTTATAATGTATATACAAGTTACAAAGTTTTCTGGAACTCATGCTTCACAAAGCAAAGGTGAAATGTGTTACAATGGCTAGCAACTTTGTTATTTTTAAAGGCTGTATTTCCTATGATAGATATATTTCACCCTAGCTGAGCCCTGTACAAGCTCCAGTTTTACCAAGAAGTCCATGTGTTCATTTCTTTGTTTTTAAAAAAAATGTTCTTTAAAAAATATTATTCTTCCCCCAGTACTCTCCCCTTGAACCATCAACGTGTTAGACAATGAGACTGTCTTTTTGTCATATGTTTAAATATAGTGCCTGCTAAAAGGCATCCTTGTCACAAGTCTCCTAAACAGTATGATAATACAAGCAGTTGTTATGGTTTGAGAGACCCATAACAATTTATTGTCATTTAGACAAACATTCTATCACCCGATGACTCCTCCCTACCCGGGAAAGGGAATCAGGAACAACAAGGAAACCCAGGAGTTGAAGTATAAACAGATTTAATAGAGTAAGATTAGATAATTAACATTAATAGCACTAAAGAACCAATATTGATCTTGATACCCATACAGAATATGCAAAGATTATAATCAGCCAGTTCTATCAGTAGGAAGCTGTGCACTCCCAGCAGCGGACCGCAAATATTGGACACTGCGAGCACTGTGGTTTCGGGAGGAAGGGAAGGCCTTAGGAGTCCAGCACCAGGGTAAGAAGTTCTCAGGATCACAGCCATCAAGGGAGAGAGAGAACTTCACAGCAAACTTTCTAATTTATAGTGAATGTAACACTGATGGTAAGAAATAATCCTGTTGGCCAGCTTGGGTGAAGTGCCCAGGTCTCACTCCTCCTCATCCCTGCACCTGGCAAGCTTGAAAACACTGAGACCTTGAAGCACACACACCATAGTTGGCTGTAAAGTAAATATTTTCACAAATTCAGACACTGGTGTCTTCTAAAAGTGCAGCCTTCCCAAGTATTAGAAGAGAAATTAGTCCTGTGTTGCTCAAACCAGGACAGAAGTGAAGCACCTCACACTTTACATTTGGTGCTATTCCTTACTCCCATACCTAGATATAGCACCTGCTTTGAGACAGTCTCTGAAAATTCGCTTTTAATGAGCTTTCTCATTTTTATTTAAAAGCTAAACACTAGGCTAGTGAATTTTTTTTTTTGTTAGCTTGTGTGTGGTTTTTTCCCATGGAAAAATGGCCACTGCATGATGGTGCCTCCAAGTACGCATTATGAGCTCTACTGCATGATAAAGTTCCGAGATGCTGTGCCTTACATGGGGCTGTATTGAGTCTTCTCCCCTACACATCCAGCAGAGTAGTTGCTTCAGATAGTTATTAACTGAGTCTAAAAATGGTGTCTTGCCATCATTCCCTGTGTATCCCATGTAGGTTCCCATTACCATTGTATTTCTTCCCTCACAGACTCTTTGATCTATGTATCTCACAGCTCATGACTATGATACAATGACTAGCTGATACAATGGCTTTACAAGGATTTCTCCACTTTCAAAGAGAATTTTAATCCATAAAGATACTTATTGATAGCTTGCTTCCTGCACTGCATGCTTTTCTTAGCATGCAACTTCATTTCCAAAGAATTACCTTCTCTATCATTTCTATAGACTTTATACCTAAAGATAGCAGTGTCCCATTTTTTAAACATTTCACTGGTTTTCTAAGATAGCTGTTATATCAGTGTCCTCAATTATAACAGATGTTCCCACTTGTCCTGGCTACTTCCTAGCCTTCTCAGGAAGGCCACACATATTTGAGGTCAGGCTGGTTGTGTCTCCGTGTCCTGATAAATTGAGACTTCACCTTTTCAAACTCTTTTTATTTTTTTTGTTATTCACTCTCTCAGTCTTACCAAATTGTGTCCTAGTTTTGTCTAGAACTGTAGTTTCTTAACTTCTCCCTGAAAAGATGTTTCTCCCATCAACATCTCACGTCATCATATCTACATTTCTTAGCTTTCCCCTGCCTTTGGCTTTAAAACTCCTTTAAGTTAATTTTTTTATTTCAAATTCAAGCACTGCCTGGCTGGTTCCACATCGGTTCTCTCTCCCCATACAGCCTTCATCCATTCCAATTTTTGCCCAGTTTTCTAAAGGATATGATGTCCTTCCCCTATGCTATTTTCTTTTGAGTCATGACCTGAGATTCCTCAACTCCTTCCGTCCCTGCACATGACACTGGCAGCATGTCAAAGAATGATATCACATAGACTCGTCCCAAATCTCCTACCTAAGACCTTACTATTGCGTTCAGTAATTCTTTTTCCCTTTGTCCTGATTTGAGGTAAAATAGGACCCATTTTCTGTTCAGTAACTTCACTTTTCAGCTAAGCCTCTTCTAACTACTGAAATTAACAGCATATTGTGCAGAAACTGTTCGCTCCCAGAATGATAAGACCTACGTTTACAGTTGATGCCAAGGAATGGTATGCAGAGAGGCTCTTGCTTATACTTACTGCTATCACACCCCAGGCCAGCTAACTTTGCCCCATTGGAGGGTCGGAAACAGAAAAGTGTAAAGGGGTCCCACCTGCAGAGGGGAGCGGACAGGACAGGTGGCGCAAAACTGACCAACAGGGTATTCCATCCCATCTGCCTCATGCTCAGTATAAAAGCCGAGGGATCAAAAGGTCAGCTCTCTTTCTTCGATGGCCGACGTCTGAGGAGAACTCTGTTCATCTGCCTTTGATCCTAATCCTGAATCCAGATCCAGAATCCAGTTCTTGTCTGTCACTGTGTCCAGTCTGGGACTTCCCCAGTGGCAGACAGTGATGTGATTGTCATCTTGGGAGCTTGATATGGTTTTGTATATATTTCATTATTTCTTTTTTATTTTATTATTAATATTTTGTTAAAGTAGTTTAGTTCCTTCTAAACTCATAAGTTTCTCTCTCTCTCTCCTGCTTCTCTTTGGAGACAGGTAGGGGAGAGCATCTGTTTTTCCGCCCAGTGGCTGGTTCGGCACAAACCACGACACCCTCCCATGTGACGGGTACACACATGCAGAAAACACAACTAGCAGCTCCACTACAATATGACATAAAGGCTATGCCTGTCATGCTTAACACATATATCTAGTCAGTCGTTGCACAACTCACACTTCCATTGAACACCCTGATAGCCAACCCTTGTAGCCAAATTCCCAGTTCAATAACCTATCTCCTTCCAATAGCTGAGATATATGTCCCTGTGTGTTACATGAGCATATCAGACCATCATCCCAAGCAGAGGGAAGGAGACGGTATTGGCTACTTTGGAGTCTTTCTCCCATTCACATTGCTGTCTTCTTGTCAGGAGACTATTCACTTCCACCAACACAGGACCTGAACGTCACACCATGTGAGGGCTGAACTACTCCATGATGTCTTCAAGTCTCCTCCACAGGTTTTTCTAATACTCTGAATTTCTTT
Organism: Vanellus vanellus; assembly: GCF_965231255.1. Lineage (NCBI taxonomy): Eukaryota > Metazoa > Chordata > Aves > Charadriiformes > Charadriidae > Vanellus > Vanellus vanellus. The sequence continues at coordinate 23,735,895 of NC_138909.1, read as the reverse complement.
TGTTCATCCCAGCTAAATCAGTTGAGACACTGTAATACTCGAAAGGACATGAGCTGCTAAGCACTGACTTAATGTAAAACCCATCTACCAACAAGGCAGGTGCCACTCAGGATTGTGGCAGTCACCCAACACCCTGGATTAACCAAATCCATAACTATTTCTTTATAAAGTAGATTCTCTGGAACTAGGTAGATGGAAAAACACAATTCACCCACTTTATCTTTCATTAGAAGTCTTTGTCAGGTCCTGTTACTTCTCTGCGTGCCATCAGCCCTGTTCCTTCCTCAGAGGATTTGGATCCTGCAAGGGTGCTGCCTTTCCTAAGACCATCATTTTGAAGGGATGTCACATGGCCTTGAAAACAGAAATGAAGTGGAAATTTCTGAGCTACATACATTTGTGGTCTCCACAGCAACAGAGTAATCAAATCTGTGCCTCCTGCTGTATTTCAAAAGGATGTAAATAATGCTCGAATAATACAAGGATGTAGAAGCAACCAACACACATCCATTTAGTTTGAAAACAATAGTCCCTTTACCCTCTTTCTTCAAAATAAGTACACTTACCAATGTTGATATACCAAAAAAAGTAGACCTCCTCCAGCTTTGTCTCTTCTTTGCTTTAACAACTGCTCTATACAGACTCCAAGGCATGAATGCAATTCTTCTGTAAAGTAAGTGTAACATGCTCAAGTAATACAAACCCCTCTTAAATCTGTTGGGACTCTCCAAAGAAATGAGAGCTTTTGAAGTTTGGCTCATGTCCCCTAATATTTTCAAATATAAAAATGCAGTAAGATTAGAAATTGAATTAGAAATCACTTCATGTGAATCAGGTAACATTAAAAGATGAACTTCAGAGAGGGGTATGGGGTGGGATTCTTATGACAGGCAAACATTTGTTTCACCAGAGAGGTGTTTGATGAAATTTTTACGTAATCTTCCTTATCTGCTAAGAGTAGAATTAACTATTTTGCAGTAAGACTGAGCATTAAAAAAAAAAAACACATATACAGTTATGAACTGTGAGATACTAGCTACAGCGGTGAATTGAAGATGAGCCTCGCTGAACAGACAGCTTTGGCTAGAACTCAGGAGAAAAAGGAGAGTTTATGAGTTTTGGAAGACAAGGCAGGCCATGCATGAAAACTACAAGGATGTTGTGAGATTATGCAGGGACAAAATTAGAAGGGCAAAAGCCAAACTAGAATTTAAGTTGGCTACTGCCATAAAAGACAATAAAAAATGTTTCTATAAATACATCAGTAACAAAAAAAGTGCTAAGGAGAATCTCCATCCTTTGTTGTATGCAGGGGGAAACAGTGACAAAATATGAGGAAAAGGCTGAAGTATTTAATGCCTTCTTTGACTCAGTCTTTAAGAGCAAGACCAGTTGTTCCTGAGTACCCAGCCCCCTGAGCTGGAAGACAGGGGCAAGGAGCAGAATGAAGACCCCATAATCCAAGGGGAAATGATAAGTGACCTGCTACAGAACTTAGACACACATAAATCTATGGGGACGGATGGGATGCACCCAAGGGTACTGAGGGAGCTGGTGGAAGTGCTCACCAAGCCACTTTCCATCATTTATCAGCAGTCCTGGCTAACCAGGGAGGTCCCAGTTGACTGAAGGCTAGCAAATGTGACGCCCATCCACACGAAGGCCTGGAAGGAGGATCTGGGGAACTACAGGCCTATCAGTCTGACCTCTGTGCCGGGGAACGTTATGGAGCAGATCATCTTGAGTGCTATCAAGCAGCACATACAGGACAACCAGGTGATCAGGCCCAGTCAGTATGGGTTTATGAAAGGCAGGTCCTGCTTGACTAACCTGATCTCCTTCTATGACAAGGTCACCTGCTTAATGGATGAGGGAAAGGCTATGAATGTTGTCTACCTAGACTTTAGTAAAGCCTTTGACACCATTTCCCACAGCATTGTTATGGAGAAACTGGCTCCTCATGGCTTGGAAGGGCGTACTCTTCGCTGGGTAAAAAACTGGCGGGATGGCTGTGCCCAGAGAGTGGTGGTGAATACAGTGAAATCCAGTTGGGAGCTGAACACAAGTAGTGTTCCCCAGGGCTCAGTATTGGGGCCAGTTCTGTTCAGTAACTTTATCCATGACCTGGACAAGGGGATCGAGTGCACCCTCAGTAAGTTTGCAGACAACATCAAGTTGGGTGGGAGTGTTGAAGGGAGTGTTGTGAAGGCTCTACAGAGAGATCTGGACAGGCTGGATCGATGGGCCAAGGCCAATGGTATGAGGTTCAACAAGGCCAAGTGCCGGGTCCTGCACTTGGGTCACAACAACCCCATGCAGCGCTACAGGCTTGGGGAAGAGTGTCTGGAAAGCTGCCCGTTGGAGAAGGCGCTGGGGGTGTTGGTCCACAGCCAGCAGAATATGAGCCAGCAGTGTGCCCAGATGGCCAAGAAGGCCAAAAGCGTCCTGTCCTGTATAAGAAATAGTGTGGCCAGCAGGACTAGGGAAGTGATTGTCCCCCTGTACTCAGCACTCGTGAGGCCCCACCTCAAATACTGTGGTCAGCTTTGGGCCCCTCACTACAACAAAGACCTCGAGGTGCTGGAGCATGTCCAGAGAAGGGCAACAATGTTGGTGAGGGGTCTAGAGCACAAGTCTTATAAGGAGCAGCTGAGGGAATAGATGTTGTCTAGCCTGGAGAAAAGGAGGTTTAGGGGGGAGACTTTATAGCTCTCTACAACTACCCAAAAGGAGGTTGTAGCAAGGTGGGGGTTGGTCTCTTCTCCCAAGTAACAGGTGATAGGAAGAAAGTAAATGGTGTCAAGTTGTGCCAGGAGAGGCTTAGATTGGACATTAAGAAAAATTTCTTCACCAAAAGGGTTGTCAAACATTGGAACAAGCTGCCCAGGGAAGTGATTTAGTTGCCATCTCTGGACGTATTTGAAAGACATCTAGAAGTTGTGCTCAGCGAAATGGCTTAAGTGGTGGGCTTGGCGGTGTTAGGTTAAGGGGTGAACTTGATGATCTTAAAGGTGTCTTCCAACCAAAATGATTCTATGAATCAGAAGATACAGGCCTAAAAAGGGATCTATTTTATCCATATTTGAATGGCCTTCATATGGGTAGATGCATTTGATCTAATTTTCCTAAAGGAGGCACTCAGTTTTAAGGCATCGTTGTCTTTATGATTTCTCAGGTTGGCCAATCAAAAAAAAATAAAGGGACCCAAAATCAATAGTCCCTCTAGCAATGCAGATTTTAAACACCAAAGCCATGTAGTAGGAAAGCAGGCATACTGTGCAAGTAAGCTGGCTGATTTTAAAGTTAATAGACACAAAAAGTCTTTGCATGCAAGGAGGAACACTTCTAAAATTACCCCTTTCAGACATCAATAGCAGTACTGTGGGGCCTTGCTAATATCTTCTTCCCAAAATCACAGTCACCTACTTTAGATCACTGCAATTAGCACTGGCACCAGATGTTCATTTACACCTTCAGAGATCCAGGTTTGTAAACTAAACACTCCTGTGTTATGCTAATGTAATTTTAACACCCTCAACAGGCATCTGGTTGCCTTCGCCTCCCTATCTTGAAATCTACTGACAACCTTAATCCAAGAATATTAGACTCAGAGCTTTAGAATAAACTTCAGTCTTAGTGTCTTTCGGTGGGGTGGCTCAGGGTCCTTAAGGTGGGTGTTTGCCATCACAACACACCCCAGGTACTAAGGACATCTCCACACAGCCGACAAGTATAACACAGAACGTATGGGAGACCTGCACATTTCTGGATCACAAAGCCTATTCGAATAACATATCTCAAACTCTCCTCTAGAATCTTTGACAATCATAAGGCTGAATCGAATTAATTTTTCAAATGACGAGTAAGAAGCTGAAACCTTAGTACAAATCCAGGAGCACGTTTTGCAGCAGAACACAAGTATTAGAATTTCCAAATTTCTTGCAGGCTGTGTTTTGGTGTGCTCCAGCACTTCTGGACATTTTAGGTTAACCTAGCTCTTTCTGTATGTGTCTGTTCTCCTCTGTTTTTAAAATGTAAGCACTGCAATGCTTGACCAATGTTCATAACTGTTGTCCTTTCCAATTAAGTCATTCCTTGAAAGGTATTGCTGATGTGCCTTGAAGGCCATCACATTCCATTGATGAGTCAGTTCTAGAGTCAAAAACATTTCTCCAAAAACCTATGAGCTCTTCTATCAGCAAGAGGTTTCTAGGATGAGCATTTCAGATTACCTCTATTGGAAACTGAGGATGTTGTCTCATACTACTCTCAGGAGGTGTTTTCACATGATCTCCTTAATTAACCCGTTTAGACACTTCACAGTTGTTTTGTTATTTTGGTTTTCTTTTAAAAAAAGTTTTTACCCCTCACTTTTTAGAAGTCTTTTCCAAGAGCTCATTTTCCCTACCCCTTCAGATATTCTGTGACACAGAAAGCCCCCAGCTAGTCAGCTGTCTCATAGGTTAACTCTGTAGAGGTTAGTGCTGGGCAGCACATAGTGGACACAAGCCCCTTTTAGCTCACTGTCAAGTCTAAGATTGTTGGCAAAAGCCAAGTTCTTCAGTAGAGGCCTAGGGGAACGGTTCATCATGATACACGTTTCTCAAATCAACATATAAAATGACAAACATTTTAATGAAAGTTTTAGGACGTAAAAGGCAACCCTCCTGACCTTACAAAATCAGCAACCGCAAGCTTCACAACATATGCCAAGTACCTCATATATCAAAGAGCAGTTTCTAGAACTGTTTGCAAACAGGCATGACAAGACTCCTTCTTGCTTTGCATTGAGAGGTATGACCAGGGTGAACATTAAGATGAGCCTAAGGACATCTTAGTATACAGAGCATTCATCTCCCTTGTCTTGATTCAAACTACCTCTGTAAGAATCAGAAGCAACTTCACTACAGCATGGATAGGAAACAAACCATTCCTGAAAAATGAGCAAGCTGACGGAGTTCTCAAAAGAGCCCCAAGAGTTACCAACCTGGAAAGACAGTCACCAAATAAGAAGGTGCTCATAGAACTAAGCACTTCCAACTTAAAAATAAAAGACAAAAATACAAACAGAGGAGAGGGATGATAATCTACAGTACTCTTTGAAAGGTATGAATGCCAGACAGCTAAAGGAATGGTTTAGTGTAAAATAAAGGCTTTCACTACAAGTAAGGGGTGTTATTACGGTAGTGAAAATATAAGCTGAATATCGCAGTTGAAAACTAATGCTATGCAACAATTTCATCAAGTAAACAAATTTCATGATTGGCACACCTAAAATTAGACCAGGTCAAACTTTACAAAGGATCGTCTCTTCAAACAAGCTTAGCACCTAATGGCTCCCAGCTGATCTCCTGGAAAGCCACAAAAGCCAAGTCCGAAAATTCTCTCACTTCATTTACTCAGTGCTTTTAGCAGGAACTGCAGTGCAGTGACCTGGCCCAAAACAAGCATTATCCAGCCCACGCAAGACTTAATTCTCCACCCACTGTTTTATCCCTAACACTACTAAAAAGAAAACCAAAACATTTAGTGAGTTGTGTGACGGCTTTTTTCTTTTTTCCTGTCATGATGTTGACTAAGGTTGGTTAAGAAGAATCAAAATGAGTGTGATGGAGAAAAACAGCTGCTGTTGTTTTAGATTGGCTTTATAAAAACCTGTTCAGCCTGAATATGATGATGATCAATCAGATAATTAAATAGCACTGAAAGTATTACTATTATTGGAAATACCTTTTCCATTACAGCCATCACTGTATGTACGCCTGTTCTTTTATGGTTTAAACTGATGGCAACCACCAAGACACACCTTCTCAGCAAGTTATTCAGATGCATCAGACATTGCCCTTGTGGCTATACATGCACAGGCAAAGGGACACAGAATGAAATATTATTACAGCCAACATCTCTCAAAGGCTTCAGTAAAAATATCAGGAGTGGGTTAAACAATGAGCAATGAGTCTCATACCCAACTCTTGACAGCAGCTAATGCCAGGTACCTCAGAACAAGATGCAAAGAAGACACTTGGACCAAGGTGCAGGATGGCATCCTCCCAACTTCGAATAGACAGATGGTGATTCCTGCTGTATAAGTTCTTTTACCTCTTCAAAAAAACTTTGTTTAGTATTTTATCTTACCAGTACACAATCTAGTTACCCCTTTAATATCACAGTTTATCTTTAATTCTCTTAAGATTTTCACCTGACAGCTTTTTGAGGAAATGAGGAAAAAAAAAAAAATATTGCCTTTACAGAGGTTTTTACCATGTCTATTATAATGGTTGTCTTTGTCAAAAATCTGGTGGCCTACCCACAGCCTTACGCCATAGAAGAAAAATCTTTCCTGGGGTGGGTAAACCCTCTCTGGGGAAATCCTGGAGGTGTCTCAGTGTTCAGCTGTTAGGCTGACACGTATTTTTTCCTGGTGTAATGACAAGCCCGTGAAAAGAAGAATTCAGGCTGTGATACACACTTTGGGAGCCTTTTGAACTTGGAAGAAGCTGAGACTGAGCAGTTTCTGAATTCCCCATGCCTTTTTGGGGGATTTTTTTTCCCAAGATGGGAAAGCAAGGTGGTTTTGTGCAGAGCCAACCCTGTGATGCTGGACCATGAAAAGGTTGTAACAGCCTGCTACTTTGCATTTATTAGGAACACCTTTATCACACACACACACTAATGAAAAAAAAAGAAAAGGCCAGGAACTCTTCAGATAAATAGTTAGCCATTTCAAATAACAAACCAAAGAAACAATTAAAAGGCTTTGGCAATAAAAGTTTAACAGATGATGCACTGACAAAACACTACAATTACAAAACATATTTTCAGCTAATATGGTTAGCATAATGTACTCCACAAGCATTAATGTATTATCAAGGTGGCTGTAAATCACTTTATCAATTATTGAACTGCAATAAAATATTTATAAATGGGCTCTTAATATCAAACGCGACTGTGATACTTTTAAACCGTGGCAAATGCAAGGGAATGTGCTTATCTTTTCATTAACGGAAACTTGTGGAGTGTTAATAAATGGCTTTGCCTTAACTCGTGCTTTGCTTGTTTTGCATCTTCAGTAGTTCTGGCTTAATGGAATAATACAACTGAACAAAGACTCCATTTTGCCATAGTCTGTGCAATAAAACAACCCATTTATGAGAGCACTTTGATATTGCTGTGAATTAGAGCCATCACGGGTAAAAAGTCTACCTAGTTTAAGATTTCCTTCCATGAAAACTACTGGGACCGAATACATGGGGTAAAACTGTCAGGTGGTCTTCTATGAACTCTTTTTGAACTTGTTACAGTAAGAACTGGTTTGAAACCATTGCATTTTTCATTTAATTTTAGGACAATCAGCAGAACACATAAACAATTTTCAATTATATGTGTCTGTCTAGAAATACTCAGTTTCAGCTAAATCAAAAGTTTCCAGAAAAGCAAGAAGCTTGGCAAATAACACCTGAAAAGCCTGAGGAGGTCCAGAGTGCTTCCCTCAGCCCACCCAATCACTAGCTGACCAAAAAAAAAAAAAAAAAACCAAAAAACAAACAAAACAAACAAACAAACAAAAAAACCAAACAAGAGTACAAAATACCCAGGGTAAAATCTGAACTTTCATTCCAAAAAGCGAAATGTGGCCAGAAGTCCACCTCCCAAAAAGACTTTCAAGGGTTCTGCGTAAATTCCAGTGAAAAAAGGAAATCATTGTTGAAGCCTCAAGAGTCAGTACCACTGCCCATCTACAATAAAAACGATTATCAAGTGAAAATGATAGTAACAGTTAATCAGGTGTCTCCTGAGTCCCTGAATGGAAATCATATACTTGCTTTTTAATGTTACAAGGTTAAAATTTTGAGGATATTCTTTCATAGCAAAATTGGAAGAAAGTAGTTGGGCTGCTATTATATCTCCCTTGGTGCTGCTGATAACAGGACAAAAGTTAACTAAATTACTGAGTGGTATTCTTCCAAGCAAGAAATGACTAACTGCATTTTTTAGTAGTAATCTGCTGGTGTTCTCAGCACAGGGGGTGTGACAGGGCTTTACTCATCCTGCTCTCAAGCCAAGAAATCTGCTTTCATTCATAAAGAGGGTATACAAGAAATGAGGACTCGACTGCCAAGTGATACAGCAGGTTACAAGAGCCATTATACAGATGCATGTCTGAAACACCCACAGTCACTGATAGACTGTACCAAAGCATACAGCAAGATGCACAAATTCTTCCTTCAAGGTCTTTGGCCAAAGTTCAGATACTCATTGTAAGATGACACGGTCAGAAAAGGCGTTGCTGAGAACTACCTTTGCTGCTGTCACTACAACCACAAAACTGCAGCTGTCAGAGTGATTCTGAACAGTAAACCATCTAATGACAGTCTGACTGCACAGTCCAAACATCACCTAGAAGCACTGAAGTGCTGCAATAGCATTGTTACACTTCATAGAATATATTGCTAAATATGAGTATACGTGATGGAGCAAAACCACTACACTGGAAAAGTCTGTATTAAACTCCTTCTGCCCTCCCCCCCAAATGCCAGATGAAAAACATAGCCCTATCTCACAAAGCATTCTCAGGAAGCTCTCTGAAACATAGGGCATATGCTGTTACTAGTTTATACCCATTTGGCTTGTCAAAACACAAGATCAGTAGTTTTGCTGAGTTCTCTCTGGAAGAGAATAAGAGACTGCCAATGGTCTTCAAGCCAGCCCACACAAAGTGTTAGGGACCTCCAGCAGCCACAGCAGCCCATTCAGCACAAGTACAACTGGGAGCCTCTCTCCAACACAGGTCTGCCAACTGCTTCTTTTCTGAAGGCCTTCCCTGGTTTATCATGCCATGACCTACTTGAGCAAAAGCCTTGGGATGGGAGGGATGAGACCCTGCTGACAACACTGTCACTGTAAGCTCTTTCCTACAGGGACAGCAGCAGCATATCACAAAGCCTGCAAGAGACAAGCGCTTGGATGAATGGCAGCCTGTTCATGCCCAACCAGAACAGCATAATCCTGGCAGGATCTCCTGGACCATTTCACCTGCAAGCTTCTGGAAGGGTGTCCCATCAGCTGGGTGTATCTTGCATCTGGAAGCGTGCAGACCTTATGAGTAGATCAAACCTCCCAGTATTTTGTCCTCTGGAAAGATTTCTCCTGATCTTTTCCTTTTCAATCTCCAGCCAAAGATACAGATCACATTTTTAAGGGAGACAAGCCAGGGAAGAATAGAAAATACATTTATGGCCACTTCATTTGGTCTCTTGAATACTTGGGCTGACCCAATAATCCTTCATTTTTTGATGCTGGAAAACAGCATGTTTTTCAGAACACCCCCCTCATCCTGATCAAATGATGTGGGTGACAGAACTAACCATGTTCCTAGGTAAGTTGTTCCAAAAGTTAGGTACCTTTGTACATAACATTTCTAATTGTATTTAGCTTTGGCATCCAACCACTGAACTATCATATTTAGACAGCATTTTCAAAACATGCAGTAATGAATTAACTCTGCTGCCACTGGCTTCCTGAGCCAGTAAGACTACACAGCTGTGTCCCTCACACACATGCGGTACAGGTACACATCATAAGTTACACACTTCCCAACGCTGTGCTGACTGCTTTACTGCACGCAAAGAGTACCAACTTAAATAGACTTTTTAGTTCACCAAGAAAAGTATTTCAAGTTTCTTAGCTTCCCTTTACAATATAAAAAATTATACAACCACAGCAAATTCAGCAAGAATGACAGAGTGTTGGATTCTAGTGGTGGCTGGAGTAGTTTTTGCCCCTCCTCCCAGAAAATGCTGCTTCCAGAAATTACTGGGCTGCCTACAGAGATGCTCCACAGTGGTTTGCTGTGGCGCAAGGATTGCGAGGTTATTCGGCAAGAGAAGGGTTAAAGAACAAAACCCCAAGCTCTACACATCTGATAAGCAGAGATCTGCTGGAGCTTGTGGGCCAGAAACCTTGGTAAAAGGTTAAGAGGTTGCAGGAAGGCGTCACCTGATGAATAGGTCTTAAGTGGGGCACGCACCTACGGAGGTGATAACAATGGGCTGTGAAAAATGCCAGGAAAGCCCCTAACAACGGCCTTCTGATGTTATCTTTAGGCAATTAGAAGTAGTAGGGTTAGTTGTACATGTTTGAAATAACCAACCAGATTGTGATGCGATCTCTATAAAACCCCTGAAAGTTTTAGAATAAACGACTTCCTGCTTGCATCAAGCTGAGTCCTGTCTCTCAATCGCGGCAATTTGCAACCCAGTGTATTATGGTAAACTAATATCAGTGTTGATTTGCTTTAATGCACTAAATGGTAAAATCCAACTTTTCCAGGTAGCTTCACAAGAACTGCAATTTCTCTGCAGTGGCACAGCAACCTCAAGGTGAGAGGCATAATAGACATGGACAGCAAGACAAGTATAATACCTGTGCATTGCAAGTCCAGATGTGCCCTGCCACTCTGCATAACAACTTCCGTTCAAGCAACTTGACATCTGAGCAGTTCTAAAAACAGACCAATTCAGCCATGTACAATGCCTGCCTGGTTGCAATAAATGGGCTGAAGACATTGAAACGTCAGTGTCATTCTGCACACGAAAGATCTACAGCTAAAACAGATGCTTCCAAGACATGTTTTGAGTTACTGCTATCTCCCTTGTCATTGTTTGCCCTAGTCAGCACAGGGTGCTTGGTAGAAGGGCTGATACCTGTCACAGTCAATGGCATGCTGATCATAAGCCCCAGTAACAGCTTGACCCACCCCGTAATCTTTTGATAGCTAACTTGCCATTCTGGTGTCTTCAGCCTTGTTGTGAAAAAAAAAAAAACAAACAGGATGGGCAGGGAGTATACTGCCTACCGCTACAAGGCCAGCATCCATGCAGGCTTTACCTTGCAACAAGAAGGAGATTGCATTTAGAGGCTGAAGAGCTGGAAAATGACTACCCTTGCAATTCACCTCCTTTTTATTTATTTTTTAACTAAACCTCTAGTCTGAGATCCACTTCTTTTTGTAATAGAGCATTATTGTTTCACTAGCATCACAAAAGTCACTGTCTGCAGTTTCCTAAGTGGAACAAAGGGTTCTTTTATTTTCCTTTAGCTACTTTTGCAACCTTTGTTAAAGAAGTCATTACAGAAACACTTCTGAATGAATGACAGCACCTAATGATATTCTTCTTCCTGCAGCAATACACAAGTGGGACTATTTTACCTAATTTTTCTTCAGTAGCAGAACACCCCCACCACAAAGTTATGCTAACTTAGGCTGCTCTCCTCTTCCCTAGGTATTACAATGATACTTAAAGTGCAGATCTTAAATAGACTCAGCAATTACATGGGGTTTACCTAACAATGACTATGGGATAGTTACGCTACACAGCAAAGATTTTGCACCCTTTATATTGCACAAGTCTCTAACTCACTAGACAATAATTAAGTTGGAAAAGTGGCCTTGTGTACTTAATGAAAGTACAGGGGGAAAACTGATGAAGCTTGGTATTAAAATGATCCCCACCTAATGGCTTTTCATTTTCTGGTTTTGGTTTTACTTTTTTTTCTAGCAGCTAAACCCAGAAATTTTATTTTTACTGAAAATATTTTTGAAAATTAAAGAGTTACTGCCTTGCCTCAAGTGCCTGAAATTTGGAGAAAAAACACCAACAAATTGCATAAGTTTAAAAATAAGTTCTTTGGAAACCATTGGTATTTTAAACCAGTTTTAATTCACAACCTGGGAGGTAGTGCCATGGTCACCCTACATTCTCTTTAAGACCTGTGCAAAGATGTTTGAAATAGAGAACTACTGATGAGGCAGGCATGTGGCATTACAACCAAGAACAAGGGTTCTGCTATGCCCAAACTGATCCTGGCACAGTGATGCTTAAATCCAATGTTTCAACTAAAAAATTAACATATCGTCGAAAACAAATTGTTCCACTTCCTAAACAATACACATTTCCAAGAGACAAAACATACTTTCCATACTTTAAATATCTCAGTAATTTTTTAAGCCCATATACACAAAGCTTTTTAGAATTACAGTATTGAAGGCACACTCTTCTTACTCAGGTAATCCCATGTATTGTCTGCAAGTACTGTCATAAGTCTAGGCTAACTGCCTTAAGTTAGGAACTCCCTGTGCTGTCTTTATAAGCCTTGAGTTTAGACTCATATAGTTTAAGACTATATGAGTTTAAAAAGGAAATCTCATAATATTTACAAGTTACTACATAATGTGAACGAAGCTTTAAATTCTCATTCTTTTTTCAACCTTTCCCAGAATACCATTATCTCGTCATTAACAAGTTTTTATCCAGTTCATCTCACCTTCTGCCCTTGATACACTCCTCCTGCTTAACTAGGTATCTGCCGGTTTCATGTTTTACAAGATAAGGACCCAAAACAACACGTCACAGAGGGACAGAAAAAGTACTTCCATGAATAAACAAACAAATATACGTATGTATACCATCCCAGTGTCCCATACAAATAATAAGAGGCTGACCACTTTGAGTGTTAACCAATCTAAATCTTTCCACTCTCCAATGTGAATGGCATTTACTTTTTTTTTTTTACTATTACTTATGTACATATAAGATGTGATATGCTTTAAAAACACAGTGTGACTGTTGTTCAGCAACTGATAGCACAGTCACAGGATAGACCAATTGTTCATGTATTTAGAGCCTGAGACGGAATGGAAACAGCTAGCTCATTAAAATCGAGCTAGCAAAGTTTTGCGAGTCTTCTATTTTCCACCTATTGCTGAAGACTTTGTTGCAAAGTTGGGCTGATATCGCAACTCTCCTGTTTTGTCGCAGCTTAGATCTGTATTTCTGCTCAATTGTAATGCTCCTATCCAAAAAGAAATGGTATCTTTATGCATTTTGAAAGAAAGGTCTCATCTCTATCCAGATTGCAAGACACCTCAAACGCTCACCTATGCAACCACCAGAATAGGAATGGACAGAATGGGCTGGAAGCAAGCACATGCTTCATGTCTTCAGTATCACAGCCAGCCCCAGTGGGCTGGTATTTCATGGATCCAACAAAATGGCTCCAGGGTACCTCCTTCCCCAAAAGCAAAATGAGGACCAGTAAACTCCACCATTGCACTCATACCCAATAGGTGGTACTACCTTGGGACAAGAGCTGGAGCACATGAAGTTGTGAACCATATTATCAGCACCACATATAAGAACAAGCCATGCTCTTACATTCTCTGTGAGTCTTTCTGCTGACAAAGGCTCTAGACTCATATGCATAATGCTCCAAGTACCTCAATCTGTAGAAATGAAGCACTTGGCTAGATTCACTAAAGATGATGTATATGTAAAAGACCACATTTGAAAGACTCATTGTTTCTTGTGGGTCACACAAATTATCCACGTCCAAGCTTCCCTACTGTCCCTAAGCTGACCAATCCCTAGACCATTACTGAATCTCTGAAATGCCAAGCAACTTCTTTTATAAACCTCGCTTTATGCCGTGAACTATTACCAGCATTTGGAAATCAGAGAAGCTATAACATAAGTAAATGTACACTAAAAGTCTTATTATATTCAAGTACTTTATTAATAAAGCTTCCTAGTACGTTCCAAAATCTTCAGCTCTCACAAAAAGACTGTTCTGAGTTCCTCAAGACACCCCTAAGCAATGCCACCACTCTAATGGGTTAGATGTGTTCCAAATATACAATGCATAATTGTCAACAATCAAAATAGTTATTAAATTGGCTTTTGAAGAAAGCAGCTTTGCGAACATGCAGCTTTGGTTGAGTGTTAGAAACAGGTCTGCATGAATACAGAATTCTTCATAGAAAACAGCATGCTATTGGAAAGGAAGCAAACAGCTGACACACCATGAGGAATCATACCCCATTTTCCCTGCTTGGATTGTGTCTCACAGCTGGAGAGAAGTCTTGTGAAATAAGCATAATTGCCCACCAGCAAAGAAATAAGACATGTAAAGGCAGCCTCAACTAGCCCTAAACAAATAAATGTTGACTTCTCTTTCTCCCACCGTGCAAAACCGAATACAATTTGGCAATTTATTTGTGAGTTCAAAGGAGGTGCCAGAGAAAGAGAGAAGGTGGGACTGGATGGAAAGCCATGGACATATTAATGTATTAACCTTTCAAAACTCAAGCTGCTTTTGTTTTTAAGAAGCTGGAAAGTAAATCAGTGCCAGCTCAAGTGGAGGCAAATTTACCCTGTGGTCATTTCAGAGTCATTTTCTCACACTCTAAAATAAACAGTGTGCTTCTACATGCTCACCTGTTACACCACAACCTGCCCCAGCCTAAGGCACAGTGTCACTTAGGAATGCACAGTCCTGGACATATGCAGGTCAGCTTGGGAGAGTGGGGACCAAGGAGTCTGTGCATCTTAGGGCTGGGATGCTATTAGAGGTTACAAAAGGTGAGTCCAAGGAGAGCCCTTTTAGAAGAGAACCCAGGAAAACATGACATTTCAGAGGAAAAAAAAATATCTTCTCTCATAAAAGCCATGTAGACTATTTTTAAGTATTTCAGTAAATGCCCATTGCAATATGGGCATTGTCACTGTCTGAGTTTGTTCTTAACATTTGGCTTGAGAGCATCCCTGAGGAGAAGGACTTGGGGGTGCTGGTTGATGCAAAGCTCAACATGAGCCAGCTATGTGCACCTGCAGCCCACCAGGCCAACTGCATCCTGGGCTGCATCAAAAGAAGCATGGCCAGCAGGTTAGGGAGATCATTCTACCCCCTCTGCTCCACTCTCATGAGACCCCACCTGGAGTATTGCATCCAGCTTTGGAGTTCTCAGCACAAGAAGGAGATGGACCTGTCGGAGCAAGTCCAGAGGAGGGCCACAAAGATGATCAGAGGGCTGGAACGCCTATCCTATGAGGACAGGCAGAGAAAGTTGGGGTTGTTCAGCCTGGAGAAGAGAAGGCTCCAGGGACACCTTATAGTAGTCCTCCAGTACTTAAAGGGGGCCTACAGGAAAGCTGGAGAGGGACTTTTTATAAGGGCATGTAGTGACAGGATGAGGGATAATGGATTCAAACTGTAAGAGGATAGACTTAGAATAGATATTAGGAAAAAATTTTCCTTTGAGGGTGGTGAGGCACTGGAACAGATTGCCCAGAGAAGTTGTGGATGCCCCAACCCTGGAAGTATTCAAGGCTGAGGCTTTGAGCAACCTGGTCTAATGGGAGGTGTCGCTGCCTATGGCAAGGGGGTTGGAACTAGATGATCTTTTAGTTCCCTTCCAACCTAAACCATTCTATGCTTTAGCCTGTTCCAATCAGGCAAAGGACATAAATATAGACAACAGTGAAGGAAGATAAACATCTGGCCTCCCTTTAGGACTTATTTACTCAGGACACATAGCCATTTCTTATGCTGTAAGACTTTTGTGATCTGAGCTTTAAAGTACTGTTTAGTTTTTCTAGCTACATGCTTCCCATCTCCAGACAACTTTAGCACTCTACAGTCACTAAAGCAGATATAATCCCAATACTCTTTCAAAGCTGAGAATTAGAAATATCCTTCTAGACTAACTGCCACGTTGTATCTTTCATCGTGGCAGGAGATCCACCTCACTCAAGATCACCTCCAGAGAAAGTAAAGACCGCCTTGCTGATGGCATGAATAATACCTGTGCTTTGTGAAATACTTAAATGCTGCTATTCCCAAACCTGTGTAAATCTCTAGGTCTCTCTTCTGGAGATGCAGATCTTACCCCAGACACCAGGATCTAATGGCTTCGGTTCTGTACTGGCTCTTTCCACCTTCTTTTCCAAGAAGAGTTTGAAATGGAAGCGAAATGCAACCCTCTGTCCTACACATTGACCACCACAGCAGTACTTCAGAATCTCTTTTAAATCTATTTTGTGTAAAAGGCTGATAAAGTAGTATGATTTCTGCTGATTTATGGGACAGTGCAAGTCAGAACACAGACTTAAGAGGCACCCTGAGCTCCCATGGAATCAAACAAACCCAGCCAGTCATTCGAACTATACCAAGGCACTCAGTGGTGCACAGTCTCCTAAGCCACTTGCCCAAAACCACATAAGACAGTTTCACTGGCCACAAGTATGGCTGCAGACCTTCCAGGCTGCCACTCCTGTTTGAAGATGCAAAAGCATGAGACAGAAGCATTCTCTCCAGGAGTCATCCTTCTCTTTCGTGCAGCTCTGGTCTCCCAGGCAGTTTAGAGTGTCTCTATAATGTTGACAAAGCTGACAAGGTCACCAAGGCCTTGATGTGAATCCTGTAATGAGGCATGGGGATGCCAGTAGGTTTTCTTAAGGCTGTTTAAGAAACAGAGACTGTAATCAATTATCATCAGCTCTGGAAATGAGGCTGATACAGAAGGTGAAAGAAAATTGCTAGAAAAGCACAAAGATTCCCACTACACTGTTTTTCAAAAATCTTTGAAAAAAGTTTTATTGGAACTTTTCTTTTTTAAACTCACATAACAATACTGAAATTCCAGAGACTACTTGTTTAAAGACAAGTTGACAAATTTTGATAGAAGATTAGTTTGGACATTCAGAAGGAAGAATAGTCACAAGCAACCAAAACCAAACCAGCAACTTTCCACAGCAAGATGGGAATAAAAGAAAGGGATACAGGCAATTGGGTATTGCTAAGGCATAAAGAAAATTTCATGCCACATCTTTGAGCTACACTCCCAAGAAAAAAACAATCCCAAGAGAAACCATCTTTAAATTCTTTCTAAGTGTACAGAAGAACGCAAAACGAGCTTAATCAAGGAAGGAAAAATGTCAAGAGTGATTCCAGTAGGATGAGACCCCAGGTACTCATCCTCTTTCCAGTATAATATTTCTTTTTTTCTTGCTGTGGTTAAGAAAAAATGGAGTTTAATTTTTAAAAAAAAGGCCCTCCAGAGATTTTATTTCACTTGCAAAGCTGTCTTTAAACTGCCCTATGATCACGCAGCAAGTTATTGTAATGCACATTCAAAATGCAGAACCTGTGATGATGTATTTATTTCTGAATGGTTTTCAGAATTGTTTTGCAGTGAGAACAAATAACAAACAAGAAAAAACCACATTCGATTGTTCTGCTACAATCCATGAGATAGGTTCTCATTTAAGATAAACAGACACAAATTTACCAAGGGAGTGGAGCTGAACCAACTTACACTGCCTGATATTCAGTTCCTTATATACACCTTAACCACGTGCGATTTAAAATGCATGCTTCAAAGTGACACTTAGGAGGAAACAAGTTTCTGCAGTAAAGCCAGATTTGCCAAGGCAGTAATATTCCTGACCCACACTCCTTAGAAAGAGGCCTCCCAGATGATGTCAAGGATGCAAGCTGACATTTATAAATTAGGCTAACCCTTTTCCTGAAGCATAAACATTGCAGGGAATCAAGGAACTCAGGGCATTAGGAAGTTGGGTTTGTAGATTATTAAGCACCAAGGGCTACAGATGCTACTGAACAGAAATATTTCCAACCAAGGAATTATATGGGGAAAACAAAGAAAACTGAGCAATCAGATCCACCAAATTACCTTGTACAAGCTGAAGTGGGGAAACTGTACAAGGGTATTAGGCTGCAGCAAGTACAAGACAAAAAAAATACAGTTTCATCCTCTTGATGGTGGAGGCAAGACACTGGGCTGCACTTGCTGTAGTCTAAGCCCATAAGTGCCACAGACCAATGAGGAGCCTAAATCTTTAATTGTTGACCCATTAGCTGCAGCTGCGGGTAATTTCTTTCCTGATTCTTTTGGAAAGAAGCAGACTGTAAGCAACTCTGGTCACTGTTCTGTGCTGTCAAACAAAGCCTCCTGTGATGCCCTGCTCAGTAATGATAATGTCCATTTGGGGGGCAAAATTAGTGTTTATTTTATCTGCACTGCCAACACATCTGTCTTGCAAAGTAATCCCCTTTGGACCGAGCTAGCTGAGCTCAGCACTATGGACAACAATGCCTCAGGATGATCAACAAGCAGAAAGTCAGACAGATGTGCCATGTTTGATGAAAAGAAAAATCTCTTAAAAACTTTTGAAAATTCTTGATCATAAGTACCCTATTTTTAGTGCTTTCCAGTGGCTATTGGGCACTTAATTCCCTTAGGTTCCTTGAAAAATTTCAGCACACGTGGCTTTAACCAGACCAATTGGCATATCGCGCTGTAATGTCGTAGCTCTGCTGAAATCCTTATCCTATTCTTTTATTCCTTCAGAGTGCAAGAAGCACCATTATTGCAACTGGGCAAAACAGTGTAGGCCTGCAGAAACTGGCAATTCCTCCCTGCTAGCAGCAAAACTGTCTGAACTGGAAGTTCTTCAACAAACTGCAAAACCCAGTGGGAACAGAGGATGACTGTGTAGTTATCCCAGACTGATCCTGTGCCATCATCCCTACTTTGCTGAATAGGTGCGACTGGACCCTTCACAGCTACTTTAGCTTCACCAGAGTAGAGTGCCTAAAACCTAGATATTCACTGTGTTTTAGTGCACAAGGTTTCAAAAGCAAAACTATAAACATAGCACAGAGTTCCTTTATTTTGGGGTGCCCTAACAGACAAAATTTCCTTTTGGAACATCTTTCCATAGGCAGAAAAAAGCTACAACACATCAGCAAAACCTGCAAAACTGAGAAAGAAACATTGCTTGTTTACTGTAGTAAAAAACAGGATTAATCTGTTCTAACTCATAGTGTCAAAAGGGAAAATTCATAATTCATAAATTCTCATCAAAAATTATCATCCCACGATAGCTGTTAGTTTACAGATGACAAGCCTTGTTGCTCAAAACCCTCCAGAAACAAGACATTAAGTTGAAATTTGGATCCAAATCTGTCCTGTTTTGCATGCACTGTTTTATACATTAAATAACTAGATTTGCTGCCAGTCTTCTCCCAAGGATGGTCTTTGCTCTTCACAGAATGTCACACCTTTCTTTTTATATAAATACCATGTAATTTTTATTTACTTCTCTCACAGACATTCTGTTCTTGGTTAGAGCTGCTATGCGATATACACCCAAGTCTTTCCTGTTAGATCAATCAATATTTTATTTACAAGGAAAATGCCTTATTTATATTGTGGCAGAAGCAAGACGTTTGCTGAGACATTGGTGCATAAATAAAATATTGAAGAAGCTGCCTGAATAGGAATTTTTTCTCTAAATAACACTGTCCCATGTAGAGTGCAACTGGTAGTTTGAGCTGACAAAAGTCACTGGGCGAGCAGTACGTCATGTTGTAACGTCTGCTTCAGAGGCCTCACAGACACCAGCTTGTATCAGGAGCGGTGAAATCTGGCTACTCCAACTACAGTGCAACAATCAGCATGAAGAGCTACCTTGGCATTTTCTCTATACTATATAGGAAACAGTTTCCCTGCGTTTGGAAAGCAGGGAATTCCTCTTGAATTTAGGGATCTTCTGTCCTGTATCAGGACAGCATGGATATTTTTGAAAGGGTGCTATTTTGGGGGCAAAAATTGTTTTTGTGACGAGGTGTTATTGATGGCAAATGGGAGGGGGAAGGTCAAAATAGAAAAGGAGAGGGAGAAAATAAAAGGGAAAAAGGGGGGAAAAGAGCTATTTCCCAGAGCATCAGGTAGCTCAGTGGATGACACACTCCCTTTCATAAGGCAGTAGGAAAACTCCTATGAATTATGTGCTATGACAGCACATAACTTTGCTTTCCACACTCAACACAATTACCTTATGTCTATTGGCCCTCCTGAAGGCTCACTAGTTTTGACTTGAAATTCTATTCAGTGCTGGAAAAAACTTTGACTTCAAAAGTACTTTGAAAACTGGTACCTTCTGGTTTCAATTCAAAACCATCTCATCAGAAAATTCCCAGTCAGTTGTAATTCTACCACATCATAATGGCACTAGGAAGACATGATATTATTGAGATCAGTTCTGTGAGATTAAAGAGTCCTCTTACTGCTTGCTTTCTTCTTCCCATAAAGGTCCTTTGATTGCAGTCAGGTCACATCCAAATCTTTTTTGCAAGCTGAACAGATGGAGTTTTTTAAATGTCCCACCACCAGGCATTTTCTCCAGCCCTCAGTCCATTTTTTTTCTTTGTGATTGTTTCCTACATCTTCTCCAGTTTTTCACCAATATCATGTTATATATTTAAGTATCTAAATAAGAACTTAGAAGCTTACCTTCTAGGAATCTCTTACGGGAGAAATTGAACAAGGTCCATCTTAAGGTATTATAACTATTGAAGAACCTTGCATAATGCATGGCTCAAATTAAGCCTTCCAACATGTATTGCACTGCAGTGCATTTTTCACCCTACTAATACATCTCTCTACATTTTCCAACATTTATTCATTGTGTCTTATTAGCTTTCACAGGAGGTCTTGACAATGTTTTTTAGACACAGCTTTGAGTAATGTGAATGCTTTATATTCTGATGATCCACTTCCTCCAGATTTTAACTTGTTTGGTTTTGAGTCTTGTTCTATTTTTTTCAGACATAATGTCTTCACACTTGTGTTCAGAGTAAATACTGGGAGCTCCAGTTTTAAATATTTTTTCAGGCATGGTGACATAAAGAACAAACTATGCTTTGTTTCTTAAACCAAAGCCTGCCTATTCCATAGCCCTAATTTTCACATCAGGACCAGACTTTCTAGAAGACACACACTCTCTAGTCATTGGATTCTGTTTGGAGGTAACAGGATGAACAGGATTATAATGAAATATTCAAGTAACCATAAAAGTGCTTTTGAATAGCGCCATTTTCCCTGGCAAACTAGTACAGCCAAACGTCATTTGAGGCACAGGTTCCCCAGCTGACCAGGGGCAGCAGGTCAGGAGAAGAGGGTGTCCTACACTTGCCATAACAGGAAAGCTCCCTGTATTCTCTAGTTGCTTTGTGTAATGGCATAAAAATCCACCATTGCTCTCCACTGTCTCAGCTTCCCTTAGAAGGGAGTAATTAAACACAGAATGATGTTAATGTGTACTTTGTAAAATATTTACTGATATCAAGGGGCAAGATACAATTGGATAATGAACTGTATTACATAGAGCATGGCACCTGTGCAATTCTCTAGCCTGGTCACCAGGAACTTGCAGGGCATCCTGACCTAAGAAGTTAGCTTATGTTAGCGTTGTCAATATTAGCCTTAGTTAACTAATAATGAACAGAACAATGTGTTGTTTGAAGTCCCTCTAACCTTAATTAACTAGTAATAAACAGAGCACTGTGTTGTTCAAAGTTCGTGTTCTCTGGACCTTAACATCTGGGCTTGATTGTATATAGGATGAATTATATGACAACCTGGCAAGAGGAGAACCCAGTTGGCCAACCTGGCAACAGAACTTACTTTTAAGGTATCCTGAAGTGAACTGCCTTCATTATAATACTAAAAAACACACCCACAGGTCAGGAAGACCCTTGCCCAGGTGAAGACCCTTCCCCTGAGCATGTGTGATGATTAAAAGAATGACACAGCAGATATTATAATTATACGTAAACTACTAACCAATCATTGTAACTGGGAGTGTACTACCTTGTAACTTTTGTGTATAAATGTAGCAAGAAGAGCCGCATGGGGTGTGCTTGATTTGTGGAAAATCCACCCAGCAAACAGGCCTGAATAAATACAATATCTCTCCTGAGCGTGAGATTGGTTAATTGCACACCAGGCACGAATCCGCTTTTCGGACAACAAACAGGCCTCTCTTTTGTTCAAGAAATCAGTAAATAATGAACCACAAGGAACGAGTGAAGGGTGGTTTTGTTGCTGACTTCTGCAGTAAACTGAGCCAGCAGCATCTTACAGTAGCCAACTGTCAATCCCACTAGCTCCACTCCCCAGATCCCAGCCAGAAAACTAAGAGGAGCTTGTGGAGGTAACCTCATTTCACTTGCTAAAAATATTTGCAAAATAAGGGTTTGCAAAAACACTGCCTGAAATTTTTCATTGCTTTTGGTTCCTACTTCTGCTTCTCCACTACAAGCAATATGTTTGCCTTCTTGGTGCTTTGATAAAAGACTCTAATCATGGTGGGAGTTTCAGATTTGCCAATGGATAGGAATATTCATCCAGGCAGTTCTGTTATTCCAGTTGGCTGCCCTGTCTTTGCTGTGTTCTGTGAATACTGTGCAAGATCTGGGGAACTGATCTAACAGCAGCTTGTCTGTGGAAACAGTAATCTCGTTACAAATTCTGATCATTAGGGTGCCAAATAGTTTTTAGGCAATTTTGAATGATCCCTGTGCCCAGAGGTAAAATGAGCACTGCTCAGTTGAACATATATTTTGCAAGATATATAAGCCTGACTGATAAGAGAGTGAGTGACTAGAACTTGGGAGGGAAGGGCACAGGACTCTGCAAGACAGTGCACAGAAGGCCAGCAGAGCATAAAGACTATGTAAGCAGCCTGTGAAGAAGTCACATGAAAAGGGAGGACATTCAGATCTGGACTAGTCACATACAACTTCAGGTGCTTAGTTAAAAACACTTAAATGAGAATCAATGCAGAGAGCAAAAAAAAAAAGGTGTGCTGAATCACCCTCTGGAGGGGTCAGAGATTTGAATTGCTTTTCATGTCCTGTTTCTTTCTGTTAATAGAAGGTTGAGAGGAGCAATCCAAAGGCACTCCCACTGCTAGCTAAAGCAATCCCAGTTAAGTATGCAGCAATGGATGGAATAAGCCTCACCTCACCGCCCGATCCTCCTCAGGCACCCCAGTAAGAAGTAATGCACTGCTACAGTCTGGCTACCTCAAAGCATCTATGCCAAATTTACCACATAAGCATAGAGGACTTAAGCAGCAGGGTCTATGCAGCTCAAAAGCGTCAGCCTTAGAGCTCAGGGGAAAAAGAAAGGATCAAGATATTTGTGGAAAGACTTACATTCTTAGACTAACCTCAGTATGTGATTGAGGCTCAACATATTTTACTTTTCCACAACTCAGGAGTGGAGATGCAGGGAAGGAGTCCATTAAGACAATCCCTTCTCATTTTCTCCACTGCTACTAAATAGCTGTAAAAAATTAAGCACAAATGGAAAGTTCCTCTTCAGGGCTTACTCGGTGGAAGGCCATATCTCCTTATGAAAAGGGAGCTTCTCTTTGACATCTGCAGCTAGAAAACTTAGCATCTTTCTCCCTCATTCACAAGATAAAGAGCCCTGTAACCTTTAAATTGGTTGCAAATGGACTTCACTGTTTATGTCTTATCTCTATGCCTGGAGGAGAAGGAAGGCCACAACATCATGGTGAAATAACCTTTAAAATCATCTTATGCTGCGGTGGAAATGGGCATGATGCTCTGGGGCAAAACTGAGAATTGTCTGGTTCAACCTCTAAAAGTTCACTGTGGCAGAGGGAATAGCAGGAAAAAAGAATGTAGAAATTTCTGGGGAAGCTGGGGCAAACAACTGATCAGGCAGAATGTTTGAGGTGGACTTCCCACTACAATACAGAAAAATTGAGGGAAATATTTTGAGTGGGCTTGGGCTGAGAGTATAACTTCCTTCACAGAAGGTGAAGAAATTTCAGACAGAACAGTTTATCCATCAAGGCATTTTCCAGGGTGTCAAAACCAGGGATTTAAATCCCCCTCAAGCTGAGGAAGGATTGGCTAGGTCTCCCAGTGGCCTAGCAAGTGCTATGCACTTGAAACCCTAAGGAAAGTTAGAAAGAATCTAAGAGGGCTAACTGTGAAACATTGACACCTACTTGAATTGTGTCAGTCCTGCACATGAGAGGAGTCCCAGTTATACTTTCCTGAAGGCCTTTGGGGAAAAGAAAGCCAATACTTAAAGTGGTAACACCTTTGGTACTTGCATACAGCCGGCAGCTTTTTCTAATGACATTTTTTGGGCTCTGATCCCTGAACTGCTATGAAGTTTTGCTTTCAGCACCTAAACATATTAGGAGGCTATTTCTGTGACGCAAGGCAGCTCAAGGCTCCATGAAGGACATCAGGACTTCAGAGTGCTTGGTGCGGAAATCCTTTTTCAAAATAGGACACAGGCTTCTAACTAGCCCTGGGCAATCAGAAAGCTTTAGCTGCTACATGTGTTCTCTATACTAAGTCCTCAGCAAAGGTTTCAATGTGTAGAAACCAAGGTTCAATGAAGGGTTGAACCAAAGGCCTAGCCTTTTAAACAGTTAATTTAGTTCCACAAAAGATGATGTTTATTGAACTCCTATTTTCATCCAAGCCATCCTATGGGGCTTGAATCTTAATCCATTCCTCAACAGCTGATCGGAGCAGGCATAAAATAAAATGTTTGAATAAACCAGAAATATCAGTCATCAAATCTGCTGTCAAGCTTTCTGTCAGCCAGTACGACCACAATAAAGCAGAGGGTTATGTGAAAGTACACTGGAAATTTGCTGCAGCCAAGTTGTAAGCAGTCCTCTCTAATAAGACTTCAGCAGGGATACATATGCGGGTTTTTTTTCACCTCACAGAGGGCAGTTTCAGAGCACTATTGCAGTAAGGTAGTCTTTGTTCCTTTTCTCACTGTAAAACTCCATTTATAACAGGCAAGCTTACAGTCTTAGACAATTTTCTATTGAGAATTTTCCAGTGCTTTCAGTTTCCTACTGAGATGTGATCAAACCAACAGAAGCTGTCTGTAGCATCTATTTCTCCAAGTGACTCCGGGAGGGCTCCAAAAAAGATCTAATACACAACAGCCATTGCACAAAAAGAAGATCAGTCACAGGAATTTAGGGGGTTCTGCTGCAGCATTCAACAGACTCTTGAATACAGTACATCTGCATTATCTGTTGTACAGAGGCATTGCACAGACATCGCGTATGTTCTTTACACAGTACTTGGCATCCAGCTTTAGGGTCACTTCATGGGTTATTCATGCAGTCCCACCAGATGCGCAGACCTATAAAGCTGTCAGAGTGGGAGAGATTTCTGGAGATGTCTTTCTACCTCTTTCATTGAGTTAAAACAAGCTGAATTTACATCCCTTTCAGTTCCTCTTTACCTAGCACACTCTCAAAAACTTCCAGGGATGGTGTATTCTTATTCAGCATCATCAGTGCTGCTAACAAGACAACAGCACCCAGAAGCCCAGACCCAGAGACGCAATATAATCCAGTCCCGTTCAATATATTCATCAATGACCTGGATGAAGGGATGGAGTGTACCATCAGCAAGCTTGCCGATGACACAAAACTGGTAGGACTGGCTGACACGCCAGAAGGCTGTGCTGCCTTACAGCATGACCTGGACAGGCTGGACAGTTGGGCAGAGAGAAACCTTATGAAATTCAAAAAGGGCAAGTGTAGGGTCCCGCACCTGGGGAGGAATAACCCCATGCATCAGTACAGGTTGGGGGCTGACCTCCTGGAGAGCAGCTCTGTGGAAAGGGACCTGGGAGTCCTGGGGGACAACAGGATGACCATGAGCCAGCAATGTGCCCTGCTGGCCAAGAAGGCCCATGGCATCCTGGGGTGCATCAAGAAGAGTGTGGCCAGCAGGTCGAGGGAGGTCATCCTCCCCCTCTACTCTGCCTTGGTGAGGCCGCATCTGGAGTATTGTGTCCAGTTCTGGGCTCCCCAGTTCAAGAAGGACAGGAAACTGCTGGAGAGGGTTCAGCAAAGGGCTACAAAGATGATTAGGGGATTGGAACTTCTCTCTTACGAGGAAAGGCTGAGGGACTTGGGTCGTTTGAGTCTAGAGGAAAGAAGACTGAGGGGGATCCTATTAATGCTTACAAATACTTAAAGGGAGGGTGCCAGAAGGATGGGAACAGTCTTTTTTCAGTGGTGCGTAGTGATAGGACAAGAGGTAACAGGCACAAACTTGAACATAGGAAGTTCCATCTTAACGTGAGGAGGAACTTCTTTACTTTGAGGGTGGCAGAGCACTGGAACAGGCTGCCCAGAGAGGTTGTGGAGTCTCCCACACTGAAGACATTCAAAGCCTGCCTGGATGCCGTCCTGTGCAACTTGCTGTGGGTGACTCTGTCAGGGGGCTGGACTAGATGTTCTCCAGAAGTCCCTTCCAACGCTGACCATTCTGTGATTCTGTGAATCTGTGCTAATAGTCTCGTATAAAGACAGAGCCTTGTGTGATAACCCCTGCCACTGAACAGCAAAACTTACATCTCTTTGAGACCAGCCAAACAAATGAATGCTGTGAAACTTTTTGTACTTGGGAGTGATTTAGCAAAGCCAAATCTTCCCTTGTGTCATTTCAGTGCCCAAAGAAGAGTCCCAAAGAGAACAAAGCCTGTACAAGAGACTATATACTCTGGTACAAAAAGCATGCTTTAGACCTCCCCTACTGCTAGTAAAATATGTATTCTTCCAGAACTGGACAGGAACCAGACCCAGCAGCAACCACCAGCAACCTACCAGGCCAAGTAGAAGTAACTGCCTTACCAACATACAAAATGCTAAACACCCATCTTTCTCAGCTGTACAGCAAGTTAAAAGGTAATGATCTCATTTCAGGAATACCAATGGCAGTTACCTATTTGACATCAGTGACATATCAGACTCTTGAATTTTAAAGGCAGTACCAACTACACAACCCTTTTGTGTATCACTAACAACCTGGAAGTTATTCATCTACTTAATTGCAATAGTAGCTTTGTGTCTGAGGACAGGACTTTGATCATTAATATTTGACAAGCACAGATTTGTCAATTATTATGTTTTAGAGTTAAATGGAAATGTTGAAAATTGATGGGCAACTCTTGAGCTATCTCCTCTTTTGCCTAAGAGAGCTCTTTTTCACCATCCAATCTTAACATTCTATCTCCTGTTTCTTATCCTGGAATAGAACCCCTGTACTAATCTAGTGTGAGAACAACTTTCCAGTAATCATTCTCAGAAATATTCTTGCCTGTCAACTGACCTGCTGCCCCACAAAAACTCCAAAACAAACAAAAAACCCAGCACACACACACCCCAAAAAAATCCAATGCCTCCCCCAATAAACCCACAACGGTCGTTTCAAATGTGTTATCAAAAAATACACCTAGGAAGAATACAATTAAATTTTAAGGCTCCAGCTGGTATGAAAATTCAGCATACATATGAACCGAGATTAAAATTCCAGTACAATGTAGATTTGTATTAATGAAGATTCAGTTAAAAGGAAAATAGTAAAGTGAGTAATTATGAGCGGGTGCTTAAAGGATCAATCAGCTTTATATAAACTAATGGAAAAGGTCACAACAGAGCAGCAATGAACACCATGTAGACTGTGAGGTTCATTCAGAAATCTGAAGCAGCAAAAAAGTATCATAGACCAGGAAAACCTATAAATGTACTTTTGAAGTCTCCAAGTAGGAAGTTCTAACAGGGGAAGAACAAGTTAGGATTTGATTTTCTGAGCAATAACCGGTTTTCGTATGGGATTGAGAAAGTTTTCATATCAAAGAAAAGAAATAAAATGGAGATCAGAAGCTATATTGCAAAAGTCAGCAGCAGAACCAGCATCCAAATCTTAGGGCAATATTAAAAAAAGTCGTCCCTTTTCCAGTAACCGTCACAAGACCACAAGAGGTGGTACAACTATGATTTTTCTCTTCGTTCTTTTAATGTAATGACCACCTGACTTCCAAGTTGCTTGAAAGAACCATTACTTTCTGCGTTTGTTATCCTTTTATTATTTTACTGCACCACCGGCTGCACAGATAATTAAGGACTTAAATAATGAATAGATATTAGCATTATGTAAATCATCATAATTTTCCATTAATGGGAACTGGTGGTAACTGCCTGTGAATCACAAGCATTAGAAGTCACACAGTCTTATACATTTTTAAATTTGAAACTATATGCCTGTTATAAATTACAATCACAACAGCTCTTTTGACTACTCTTAGATTGTTCCCAACTCAATCTGTTGCACATCTATTAGCAAAACTTTATGTCCAGGGCCCTTAAGATAATACAGAATATATTAGTATCTTGAATTAAGACAGCATGGAGTGCTAAAACCATGATTATCGCAACCAAAATTTAATCCTCTGAGTTAGCATTATGTATATCTATTCAAATTACATTTAGCTAAGGTCAGTTATGAAAAACAATTGCCATCTCACCACTTAATGCTCTCATCCATCTTTTTTAATAAACTCATTACTGAACTATAATTGGAGAGGTTTGCTTAGGCCAGGACCGGAAACATTGCTTTTTTTAATTCGTCTTGCACTTCTTGCTTTATCTATTTCCACTGTGGCTTGGGGCTTAAGCCATCGACACCCCAGATAATGAGTTCAACAAAGAGGCAAGAGAACAAAGCCTATTCTGAACAGTGTACTGCACAATTTTCTTGTTCTACATAAACAAGTTTTAATACCCATTTCAGTGAAAGATTTTGAATCAGCAGGAAAGGCCAATGGAACACCCTTCTACATCACTCTGGAGTGCTCAATAGTCAGCAGTGAGGTTCACTAACCTAACTTTGCAGCTATCCATATGCCAGCTATATTAATGATGAATGAGGTCCTTAATCTACATTTCTTGTAACACAACCTCTTTTCACAAATCATGCAGAGACCAGAAAATCCTGTTCTAACAAGACTAGATTGCTGATGAACAGAGGATTTGGAGAACAGGGTCTAGAACTGGAATCTAGTCACCTAATCTCTCTATCTTTTCACCTTCTCCCAGCACAACAAAAAAAAAAAAAAAAAAAAAGGAGTTCTTCTGTTCTATAGAGTAAGACTGATTATGGAGAAGTCTGTTGGGAGAAGTTCTGTATGCCGGTTGCATGCACATATAGACCCCACAGTGGCCACTCTAATATTAAGCTGCTCAGAGTGCCTTCATGTTCCATGGAACATTTTGGTCCTGCCACATCTCCTTTAACCATCTTCCCTGTTATTCAGCCTAGTTTTTCACATCAAAACCCAGGATCTGAATCTTTCCCAAAATGCATATTTCCTGTGTGTGAGATCATGAAACTAACTCATCATATTTAAAAAAAAATAGTAATCAATCAACAAGCAAATTAATATGACTTAGAAAGCAGCAAAACACTCAAATAACCTGTATTTTACTGAGAAATGAGAGAGAAAATAAATGGTAGGTTGGAGTGCTATGGCAAGGGCAACTCAGCTGTATTGCCCATGACACATATTGCCTGGTAGAAGACTGATATGAAAAGAGAATTAAGATAATATAATTAGCTGTTCAACTGTGTTTGGATGTTCAGTGCCGTTTTGGGGGGGGGGTTTGCCCCCTTCCCTTTTTTTTTTTAAATAACCCCCTCTCAAAAACCCCAGATTATATGTGTAAAGACTTCCACTTAGCACAGTAACTTTTCTTCCATATCAGATGGAGGGGGATGCCTACAGAAGAGAAGGAAAAGAGCAATCAAAGATACATTCCCCTAAATACTTCCTCAGCCTTCAGTTGTTTTCGGTTTGGTGTACCTCCTGACTGATTCATTCTGGTAACAATCAAAGGTTCTTCTTTTTTCAAAAGCTTATCCAGTCTCCCCAACCCTGCAAACTTCTTGCACTCACAATGTCCTTTGGCAAGAAATTCAAGTTCTATGCACTGCACAAAGTACCTACTCTTATTTGGTTTGTTTGAACTTAGGGCCTACCACCTCTATTTGATAGACCCCATTCTTCCAGCAGAAGAAGCAATGAAAAGCGTCTGTATCCACCCTGAAGCCAAGATTATGTATATTCTGCAAATATTTGTTTTCCAAACACACAGGTTAGTAAACAATTCAGAATCCTTTACATAGCTCTGATTTTTCTGAGCTGCTGTCTTTCTCTGCAACTTCCCTAGCTCTCACAAATAGTTTTTGAGACAAGGGGACAAGAACACAAGCGTTTCTCAAAGTGTAGCCCAATGCTATCTCTCTTGATCTCAGTTTCTTTCCTCATAGTGCCCAAGTGCTTCTGCCCTCGCACCGCTTCCCAGTTTTGAGTTGATGCTTTCATGCAACTATCTTTCACAGCTGCAAAACTGCTGTTTGGCAGTAATGGTTCACTCAGAGGCCATTATTGTATATATGGCACTGGATTTTCCCAGTGCATCATTTTGCTCT
This sequence comes from Vanellus vanellus, assembly GCF_965231255.1. Lineage (NCBI taxonomy): Eukaryota > Metazoa > Chordata > Aves > Charadriiformes > Charadriidae > Vanellus > Vanellus vanellus. The sequence continues at coordinate 23,705,892 of NC_138909.1, read as the reverse complement.
TGTCTACACTGAATTTCATCTGCTACTTTAATGCCCATTCACTCAGTTTTGTAAGATTATTCTGTAGACCTTCAGTCAAGTCTTTGTCCTTGCAAACCCAAATAACTTCATACATGACCCAGCTTTATCACTTTAAAGCTCACCACCTTTTCCAAGTTGTTTATGAACATACTGAGTGTCACAGGACCTAGCAGAGAGTCCAAAGACTGCTAACCTTTCCCTAAAAGAACTGAGCATTTACTGATTTACTTGGCCAACACATACATATGCACAGACTATATGCTAAGGATTAATCCCAAATTGACAGGTATGCACTTGATTTATGTGACAAAGCCCTAACACCAGTATTTTGGGTAAGGTGAAAGTTTCGATTACAGTGGTTTAAAGTGTTTGTAGTTCATATTCACAGATCCTCACTCAAGGAATGGTAGCCTGCTTGGCAGTGATATTTGGTGAAAATTCTTTATTGGACTTTGCACGTTTCTCTGAGTGATCTTTAAGCACTTAGGTACAAAGATCCACTTTCACCTGTTTCCCAAGCAGAAATAACAGCATGTGCATTGGCAGTGGACTCAACCTATCCAAACTACATAATAACTATTCTTCATGTAGATATTTTAGATTCATGTTCAGTAGTCTCAAATTGGGCTGGAAAATTGGAGGATCAGGTTTTCTGCACACGCGTTGTAAAGCTGATCTGCATAGGCACAGTGGCCACTTCTGTGCAATTTTGAACAGGCAGCTGTCAATTTAAAGCAGCTGCCTGGCCTGGACTGCTCAGCATGCAGAAGTGCTAGACAAATACCCTAAGATCATTCAAGCCCAACTTGCACATAATTCCCGTGCGAGAGAGAAAAGATATTTGCAGAAAACTAGACATACTGTAGCACTACACTGAAATCGCAACACTCCTATACACAACTACATGTTAGTCCCATGAGGACTTGTCTTTTCTCAGGTCTGGGGTCATAGAATCATGGAACGGTTTAAGTTGGAAGAGACCTTAAAGAACACCTAGTTCCAACCCCCCTGCCATAGGCAGGGACACTTCCCACTAGACCAGGTTGCTCAAAGCCCCATCCAACCTGGCCTTGAACACTTCCAGGGATGGGGCCTCAACAACTTCTCTGGGCAATCTGTTCCAGTGCCTCACCACCCTCACAGTAAAGAATTTCTTCCTAATATCTAATCTAATTCTACCCTCTTCCAGGTTGAAGCTATTATCTCTCATCCTATCACTACATGCCCTTGTAAAAAGTCCCTCTCCAGCTTTCTTGTAGGTCCCCTTCAGATACTTGAAAGCTGCTACAAGATGTCCCTGGAGCCTTCTCTTCTCCAGGCTGAACAACCCCAACTTTCTCTGCCTGTCTTCATAGGATAGGCGTTCCAGCCCTCTGATCATCTTTGTGGCCCTCCTCTGGACTTGCTCCGACAGGTCCATCTCCTTCTTGTGCTGAGAACTCCAAAGCTGGATGCAGTACTCCAGGTGGGGTCTCATGAGAGTGGAGCAGAGGGGGTAGAATGATCTCCCTAACCTGCTGGCCATGCTTCTTTTGATGCAGCCCATGGTTGGCTTTCTGAACTGCAAGCACACATTGCCAGCTGATGGTGAGCTTCTCATCCACCAAGATCCCAAGCCCTTTTTCTCAGGGCTGCTCTCAATCCATTCTCTCCCCAGCCTGTATTTGTGGTTGGGATTGCCCTGACCCACCTGCAGGACCTTGCACTTGGCCTTGTTGAACTTCAGGAGGTTTTCATGAGCCCACCTCCAAGCCCGTCCAGGTCCCTCTGGATGGCATCCCTTCCCTCCAGTGTGTTGACTGCTCCACACAGCTTGGTGTCATTGGCAAACTTGCTGAGGGTGCACTCAATCCCAACATTCATGTCACCAACAAAGATGGTAAACAGCACTGATCCCAGTATCAACCCCTGAGGAACTACACTCATCGTTGCTTGCCAATTAGACATCGAACCATTGACCAAAACTCTTTGAGTGCGACCATCCAGCCAGTTCCTTATCCACTGAGTGGTCCATCCATCAAATCCATGCCTCTCCAATTCAGAGAAGGATGTCTCGTAAGACAGTGTCAAGGGATAGGATGCTTTAACAAAGCAGGGCAATATTGTGTAATGAAACCTATCAGAACTGTTAAAAGCACTGAACGTTGTCTGTATTACATGCTCATACAGAAAATCCTTGCCCATCAGCCCAGTAACCCAATGTTACTACTGGTAGTATTACAAGTTGGCTTTACCCCTCTGCTAGACGGACTTGACCACGTGACATCAGAAAAAGAAATAACACCCAGAGAAATTATCAGGTTGATCTAATGAAAGGCAGACAGTAGACATTGGCTCTCAATTCAGACTGCTCCTTTTTCTGGCGGAACTCCCATACATGATGCACGACAAAACACCAAAGGGAAGTTATGTGATCATGCTCCAAATGTTACACAGGGTTGACTGCCAATAATATGCTAATCCTAATTAGGAATATCAAAACAAACATTTGCAAAAAGTCATTCAATGAGTACTCCATAAGCCCCTGCTGCTAGTTAGGAGCTACAGAGTTAGACTCAAGCCTTTCCAACTCACAGTTTAGTTTGTCCTGCTTAGGTGTAATTGCCACAGTAGTGACTTTCAACACACAAGAAAAGCAGACAAGTTGTGATCAATAATTTTAGATGTTTTTAAAACAACCAGAAGAATCTACTGACTTTTTCAAAGCATGGGTAATCCATGTGAATTATTAAAAAGGGGAAGGTATGGTTGAAGGACAATCTATGGTGTAGTCTGCCATGTTTCCCACATTCTACCCTGAGAGGCTTACCCCTTTTTCTCCCTTTTGTAAACGCTTCTGGCTTTTGTTGTTAAGGGCACTGGGAATGAGCAGCGTCTGTTTAAAATTTCCCTTTCCCAGCACATACATACCTACTGTTGATGGTAGAATATATCTGTTCTGTCTTGATCACTTCCAGAAAGAACATCCAAACAAGTCTCTGCTGTTCAAAAAAAAACAAGTCCCCCCTAGGGATGGGGCACCTCTGCCCATTTTATGTCAAAAATGGACTTTTTTTTGACTGGTTTTTCACTAAACAGGAATTCTGCTCAGGACTGCAATCCTTACCTGTCTGCAAACTTATGGAGTGAGAAAAAAATACGCCTTTGGTTTCCACAAGATTCAAGTGACTGAAATGTCACTGAATCCCTGCCAAAATACAGCTCCACAGTGGCCTTGCTCTGCAAGAGCAGCAAGATCAGCAGGTGGTCAGTCCTTTCGAAACAGACCTGTTGGGATCAGCCATTGCCCTTTGCACTGCTGCCAAATGGAAAAGATTATCATCCCTCTCCAAAACAAATCAGAAAGCCACTTCTGCTCCAGAGAAAAGCTCATTACCAGGACAGTCAGACAAACACACAGTTCCACTTCTCCTGCAGAAGAGCTAAGGGATCTGCTCTTAAGGTCTCATGAGGGAAGACCTCTCATGAACACCAGTAATACTCACAGCCATATCGCTTCACTCAAAGGGTTACATTACTTCAGCTTCTGGAGTTGGAAGGAACCCAGGAGAGCAGAAATGGAAAAAGCAATACTAGGAAAGCTGTCATCAATACAATGAGATGCATTACTGAGTCCAGGGAGGCCCACAATAGCAGCAGTGGCCATTCCCCAGCATCAGACAAGAAACTTGCAACCTTTCATAGAACCATAGAATGGCTTAGGTTGGAAGGGACCTTAAAGATTGTGTAGTTCTACTACCCCCTGCCATGGGCAGAGACACCTCCCTGGTTCTGACACCAGGTTCTGACACTTCCAGGGAGGGGACCTCTACAATTTCCCTGGGTAACCTGTTCCAGTGTCTCACCATTCTAATTGTAAAAAATTTCTTCCTTATGTCTAGTCTATCTAAATCTACCCTTTTTAGTTTAAAACCAATACCCCTTGTCCTATTTCAAAAGGCCCTACTAAAATATTTGTCCCCGTCTTTCCTGTAGGTCCCCTTCAGATACTGGAAAGCTGCTACAAGATGTCCCTGGAACCTTCTCTTCTCCAGGCTGAACAACCCCAACTTTCTCTGCCTGTCCTCACAGGAGAGGTGTTCCATCCCTGTAATCATTTTTGTGGCCCTCCTCTGGACCCGCTCCAACAGGTCCATGTCTTTCTTGTGCTGAGGGACCCAGAGCTGGATGCAGTACTCCAGGTGGGGTCTCATGAGAGTGGAGTAGAGGGAGGACAATGATCTCCCTAACCTGCTGGCCACTCTTCTTTTGATGAGCCCAGGATACAGTTGTCTTTCTGGACTGCAAGCACACATTGCTGGCTCAAGATGAGCTTTATCCAGGAGGATCTGCTCTATGATCTTGTCAGGCACAGAGCTGAGACTGACTGGCCTGTAGTTCCCCTGCTCTTCCTTTTTTCCCTTCTTAAAAATGGACATTATGTTTCCCCTTTTCCAGTCAGCAGGAACTTCACCGGACTGCCACGACTTCTCAAATATGATGGATAGTGGCTCGGCAACTTCATCTGACAGTTCCCTCAGGACCTGCAGATGAATTTCATCAGGTCCCACGAACTTGTGCACCTTCAGATTCCTCAGCTGCTCTTGAACCTGATTTCCTACAGTGGGTGGGTCCACATTCTCCCAGTCCCGATCTTTGCCTTCTACAACTTGGACGATGTGGCTAGAGCACTTGCCAGTGAAGACTGAGGCAAAAAAGTCATTGAGCACCTCAGCCTTCTCCATGTCCCAGGTAGCCAGGTCTCCTGTTTCCTTTTGGAGAAGGCTCACATTTTCCCTAGTCTTCCTTTTATCACTGACATACCTGTAGAAGGCTTTCTTGTTGCCTTTGACATCCCTGGCCAGATTTAACTGTATCTGGGCTTTAGCTTTCCTAACCTGATCCCTGGCTGCCCAGACAATTTCTCTGTCTTCCTCCCAGGCTACCTGTCCTTGCTTCCACCCTCTGTAGGCTTCCTTTTTCTGTTTGAGATTGTCCAGGAGCTCCTTTTTCATCCACGCAGGACTCCTGGCGGTTTTGCCTGACTTCCTCTTTGTTGGGATGCATCGGTGCTGAGCTTGGAGGAGGTGATCCTTGAATATTAGCCAGCTTTCTTGGGCCCCTCTTCCTTCCTGAGCTTTATCCCATGGTACTTGCCAAGCAGGTCCCTGAAGAGGCCTAAGTCTGCTCTCCTGAAGTCCAGGGTAGCGAGCTTTACATACATAGAGCAAGGCCTCAAAAACTACAGCACACAGCAGAAAGAGAGCAAAAGAAGTCAAAACTATCCACCGATATTAAGATTTCTGAAGTAGCAGGGGAGCTGTTAAATGAAAATGCTTGAACAATCTTGACAAGCAGACTCAGATACCACTATACAGAGGAAGGAAAGAAAGTTTGGACTGACAATGAGCTGAGACATTAACAATATTGAATGGGACTAACAATTTTCTGTATGAATTTTTATTATTCTCTCTGAGTCATTAAAAGAATAAATATGAGGTTTCATATCACTTTAATGCTTTTCAGAATGAGGCTCTGAAGGTAAAGTCAGAAAAAACAAAAAGTTTGAATACCTATTTTAGTTTGCTTTATCATACTGCCAATAATCACCAGTCCTGGTTGAGGAGCTCTGTGAGCTAAGTCATCAGCTTGGAGACGGAAAGGGCGTGCCCCACATGTAATCTCTTAGGTAGGAAATAGACAGGCAACAAAACACAAGGAAAGAAACTTGTCAGCAACTTTTGGCAGATTGAGCACACCAAGGGGAATACTTACACTACTTTATTTTAAAGTGCTTAGTTAAGAGCCCTGGATAAGTACAGTGGGAAAGGTATTTAAGTACTTCAGAGCAATAAAATTAAGATATAACTAGAACAGAATTTTCCTTCCACTGCCCGGGCACTGCAAAACTACTGAAATAAGCCTATGTCCAGATTGTAACAGAAATATTAATTAAATATGTCATCGCTATTGATGAGGTCTAAACCTAGGTCAGAAAATTCTTAGTGATGGATGAGAAAAGAAGATTATCAGAAGTAGTCAACAGGGATTCACCATGGGGAAGTAATGTCTGACTAATCTGATAGCCTTCTAAGATGGGGTGACTGGATGGGTAGACAAGGGGAGGTCAGTGGATGTTCTCTACCTTGACTTCGGCAAGATTTTCGACACTATCTCCCACATCATCCTCACAGGCAACCTTAGGAGGTGTGGGTTAGATGAATGGACAGTGGGGTGGATTGAACAGTGGCTGGCAGATAGACCTCAGAGGGGTGTGGTTAGTGGTGCAGAGTCTAGTTGGAGGTCAGTAACAAGTGGTGTCCCTCAGGGGTCAGTACTGGGTCCAGTCCCGTTCAATATATTCATCAATGACCTGGATGAAGGGATGGAGTGTACCATCAGCAAGTTTGCCGATGACACAAAACTGGTAGGACTGGCTGACACGCCAGAAGGCTGTGCTGCCTTACAGCATGACCTGGACAGGCTGGACAGTTGGGCAGAGAGAAACTTTATGAAATTCAACAAGGGCAAGTGTAGGGTCCTGCACCTGGGGAGGAATAACCCCATGCATCAGTACAGGTTGGGGGCTGACCTCCTGGAGAGCAGCTCTGTGGAAAGGGACCTGGGAGTCCTGGGGGACAACAGGATGACCATGAGCCAGCAATGTGCCCTGCTGGCCAAGAAGGCCCATGGCATCCTGGGGTGCATCAAGAAGAGTGTGGCCAGCAGGTCGAGGGAGGTCATCCTCCCCCTCTACTCTGCCTTGGTGAGGCCGCATCTGGAGTATTGTGTCCAGTTCTGGGCTCCCCAGTTCAAGAAGGACAGGAAACTGCTGGAGAGGGTTCAGCAAAGGGCTGCAAAGGGCTACGAAGATGATTAGGGGATTGGAACTTCTCTCTTACGAGGAAAGGCTGAGGGACTTGGGTCGTTTGAGTCTAGAGAAAAGAAGACTGAGGGGGATCCTATTAATGCTTACAAATACTTAAAGGGAGGGTGCCAGAAGGATGGGAACAGTCTTTTTTCAGTGGTGCGTAGTGATAGGACAAGAGGTAACGGGCCCAAACTTGAACATAGGAAGTTCCATCTTAACGTGAGGAGGAACTTCTTTACTTTGAGGGTGGCAGAGCACTGGAACAGGCTGCCCAGAGAGGCTGTGGAGTCTCCCACACTGAAGACATTCAAAGCCTGCCTGGATGCCGCCCTGTGCAACTTGCTGTAGGTGACTCTGCTCTGTCAGGGGGCTGGACTAGAAGATCTCCAGAGGTCCCTTCCAACACTGATCATTCTGTGATTCTGTGATTCTCTGAATGCTTATCACCCACATCCCTAGACAGCATAAAATCAGGTATGTACTTGATCCTAGTCCTCTCTGTCAAATATGTACCAGTGGTGGGTAAAGAATTCACAGCAAAGAACTTAAGTCATTTAACCACTGTGAGAAGAACTTAAGCTGCTGGCAGCAAACAGCCCCAGTCAAAGCAAAGGAAAATCTTTCAGATTTAGGCCAGCTCAAACTCAGGGCCTTTGAAGCTGAACAAGTGGATTCAAAGTCAAGCATTACTTAATTTCACAAAGCATTACTCGGGTTATTGTTCCTCTGATGCCACCACATCCAAAGGCTGAGTCATTTCTCAGAGCCCAGGAATCCCTGGTACTGTTATTTTGGGGCTCTGATGGATCGCTGACAGAACAGGCAGGTTATGGCAGACTAGGGAGGAGTTGAAAATGAGTACATCCCTCTTTTTCCACTTCAGCTCCGTCCCTTCCCCCTCTGATGAGGAGAGGAAGAGAGTGAGTGTGGCACATGTAACACTCAAGGAGAGTTCATTGCTCTAATGGCTGCTGTTTCCACAAGTCAGCCACACAGAATTTGATCTGAAGATGCAATGTATATATGGACAGTTTATTTTTTTCAACTGAGTTGACAGAAACAATGAACAGGTCATGTATTCAATCTCTCAGACTACATAGGATTGCTTCGTTTACTATAAAGTTCAGAAACAGTGACCTGGTTAAGGGCTAAGTGTCTTTTTAAACATGAAACACTGATGAAAGCAAAACTTCATTTATTTTTAATTAGCTACCAGAATGGTATTTAATTCTTCTCCAAGCACAGCACAAGCCCAGTATTCTTCCTGTGACTGCTTAGCTCTAGCAAAAAGGTATCACTGCCTTTGAGTTGAAATCTAGTGATCTAGAAACTGTTCTGCAAGAAGCAAGCTGAGTAACTCTGCAGAGCTGCTGCTGATGGAGGAGCCCATCATCATCTTCCTGAAGGTCTGAATTCCCCGGAGTGAGCCAGGTACAAAAATTGCAACAAAAGAGATTCCAGTTGCTTAACTGAAAGTTTTCCCAGCTCTGATCTGTGGCCATCTCTGTGACAGCTCTATGTGAGATGAGGCCAAGTGGCTAAGAGGCCTCTTCCTATTAGGGGGAGGAGGATGCCAGGCTCCCACATCCCAGCTGGATGGATGCTCTACCACTACATACAAAGCCAAGCCCCATAAACCAGTGATTTGCAGTTGTCCAAGATGGATCAAGAAACACAAAAAGACTCATATTTAAAATAGCCATCTGCTCAACACTTCAGGGACTCACGTGGGCCAGGCACAGTCTCTTGTTATGCCTGACTCAGAGTTTGGGTATCCCTAATCCCAGACCAACCCATCATAGTGTCTGATATTTTGCAGCTCGCTGAAGTTTGACAGCCCTAAATTTCAGAAATCTTTATCCCTCAAAAACATCACTAAAGTAGACAAACTAATGAAACAAAGTATCATTTTTGGCAAATCAGTATTTTGTGTTTCACTAAAAACATCCCAGACTGCTCAAACTGTGAGATTATCTTCAACTGCTGTTTACAACTCCTTTGGAAAAAGATCTCTTTTAGTATTCCTCTCATGTGGCTCTAGATTGTCACTTGGACCTTGAAACTCTACAGGAGGGCTGCAAAACACGGGTATTTAATCTGCATGCATAGACATAGGCACATGCACAAAGCTCTGCTTGAAACTCAAACTCAGCCAGGTGATGCTCAAAATGACTTCTAAGTTTATGCATTAGAGACGAGAAGAGGCAATTCACTGCATTATACTAAATTTTAGCCACAATGCTGATAAAAATCAGAATACCTTTTAAAGAGGGGCCATTTTCCCTTTGTTCTTAGCATTCTCACAAAGAAAATCTTATATAGAGATTCTGATCTATATCCCACCTAAAACTGTCTGTAGCTTGCTATTATTTTATATTAAGAAAATATTTTGCTTAAGCCTGGCATTCTTAAGAGCCACCATAATTTTTTGAGAAGTGCAACGTCTTGAGATCTCCCAGAACCTTCCCATCCATAAGCATGAAGCAGGGGACATTTCAAGTCCCATGATGCATGAGGGAACAGTCTTATCTGGATAGCTACTACCTCTGTGACAATTTGCTTGCATTCAGACAAGGTTACTTCCCTGATCTTGTCAGGCCACACAAATACATGAAAAAAGCAGAGACAACAGCTCACATAAAAATTGCAGTCACAAACCTGTGATTAAAGATGTCCTTGATTCATATTTGTCACTTTCTGCATTCAGTTTCACACATTTTTCCCCTAAACAAACCTTGGTTCCTCTTCTTTCTCCCCTTTTTTTATTAAAGCTTCTCTGTAAGATCATCTTCAGATGATCCAGGGAGTATTCCCTTGTGACATTTTACTGTCGAGCAATGTACTACTCTTGGTGGTTTCCCAGATCTCTTGCCAATGTAACCATGGTGACCTTGCCAGCTGCTACATCATCTTCAGGAATTTTGTCTGTCTCTTACTAGCTTCCCAAATGACAAAATCATTATCCGAAAATGAAGTCAAAATGGCTGCAGGATTTTCTTCATTTTTGCAACACTCACTAGCTTACATGCTAATCATGCCAACTGTTGAATGTATTGCTTATTATTAAATAACAGTATCTGCTATTTGCTTAAGAATAGCATGCAAGGGAAATGCACAGCAGTTATTGGGTAAATACCTATATTCTAAACTGTCCAAGGGATAAGACTCCAACCCAACCCATGACATAAAATAGTACATAAAAACAAAAGTGTTCAATTAGCTGAAACAAAAATCTGTAGGCATCTATCTTCAGATGGTGTTAGAGCACAGCTACTGAATGAGAACAGCATGGACTCTCAAGTCAAAGATCTAGAAGCATATGCCAAACCTACACATAACTGGTGAACCTAAAACTGTAGAAACAGGTTCTGTTTACTGTCACCTCTTTCCAGCATCCTTCATGTGGAACAGGTCACAAGGAAAATTCAAGCAGGGTGTCAAGAGGAAATAAAGGGGAGGAAGGGAGAAAGAACATATTTTCCACCATTTTCTTAGACCTTATTAGTAATGCTTTTCCACTCCTTCTGTTATGCATGCCTCACCAAGGTTCTGATCACATAATAAGGCAGAGAAAGAGATTATTCTCTTCTAGGTTCTTTCATTCCCTCTTAATTTCTTCTCCTTCTTATCACTCTCCTCTTTCCTTTGCACATTAAAGGCATGGTCTGTCCAAACAAGGCGGAATCTTTTGCAGCATTTCTAGAAGCCAATAGCTAAAAGCACAGAGAAAAGAAAAGCTTTAAACATCCTAGAAGAAGCTAGTACAAACTAGTCAAATCTTTGTTTGGATGATGGACAGCTAGTTATGCCCATTTCTACAGTACCAAAGTTACTGGTTACAGCCAACACCAGGTGCAGAAACTCAGTTTGTTTATTTTGCTGTTGTTATCTTAGTCCTTTAAGAGGCATTTATTTCTAATTCCTTTCAAGGAAACATGATCACATTTCAAGAACAAGAACTCCAGCAGTTTTATCCCATCTTGCCTATTTTGTGCTCTTTTTCAATCTTTAATTCAAACAAAGATTTCAAAAGCATTCTTCCCCTCAATCAAGAAAAAAGAAAAAAAAAAGAGAAAACAAGCAATATTGGCTGAGTATGCCTTATTTAACCCTTTAAATTTCAAACACAGCAATCATTTTTTGGCTTTTCCTATTGCATTTATAAGTGACAGGTCACAACCATTTCTAACAGGCATTGCTGCCCATGCACCAAGCAAGTTCAGATGTCTGTACAGCACCCACATCTCTGACTCATTTATTCTGTTGAAATTAATTCACCGATGCTGTGTTCACAAACAGCAATAGACAGTCTCCGTCACAAACATCTTACACAGGCTAGAGACACACAGATGAGGATCATGGAAAAAAAGCATCTGCCCCCAAAACTCACTACAAAACCATCTGACCTACATCTCATAGCATCATTCCATGGCTTGGCACGTTTGCAAACACGGTCGGGGTGACTAATCCCACTGGCCTGTGGTGTGAGATCCAAGAGAATACTGAAATCTTCAGACCAGTTTAAGCCATGTCAGAGAGACAGTGTCAGGAAAGGGACGGGGCACTACAAACACTGTGAACCTGTCTGTGGCCAATGGCAAACCTGCCTGGCATTGCTGTGCCTGTGGATACTGATGGAAAGCAAGGGAAGAGGAGGGTTGCATGGGCTGTAAGGAAAAGACCTATCATGATTTACTGAGAGTCTGAAGAGCCTTTCAGGATATTTTCCTGTTTGGAGAAGCGGGAAGCAGGTCTGCCCAAGTGAGACTGGCAGCAACCAGTTCTCCACCAGCAGCTCCAGTGGGCTATGTCACAGAATCTACTGGAACTGCAAAACAAAATTGCTAGTTTGAGATACTCCAGCTTTTAGATATTGTTTCTTGCTAGACTTCCCCCCATTACCACATGGTTTGAGACAAAGTAGGAGGTGCACAGATCCTGGGGCCTTTATAGCAAAGAAGAGTTTTTCCTACACTATGCTGTCCAGTGAATAACACTGCCACTTCACAGCCCAAAAAGATAGGGCTCGGTATCTTTTACAGGTAGCAGAGCATTTGCTGGAGCCCTAGCTTTATTTTCAAAGTATGTGAGGATACCCAGTTACTGCCAGTTTCATGCAATTAGAATCTATTCTAATACAAGATATATAGTGTTCATGTTGTACTAACATGCTGCAGTGATGTAGAGCTGTCCAACTTAAAGCAACTCTTGTTCTACTTCAAAGCTCTCAAAGGAAGCTGAAGTATACCTGATAAGTGCACAGCAGCTTGTTAAGCATGGGCGATCTTTGCTGAAGTAGCTCTCTACCTGCATTTTATTAAGATATACGTGTCAGTCAAGAAGGAAGAAGGGGGAAGCTAGGCCTTTTTTTAAGCTCATAAGGAGAAGGTGCTAAAAAACAAAAGCTCAGAAAATTTTGTATCTCTACTAGCCAAGCACATGATCAATTTGTTAGCAAAAAGTTTTTACAATGGTGGTGTGAGCAGGCCCCTTGTGTGAATTGGTCAATGGACACTATAGCAGTAGCCCTCAAATTTTGAGTTAGTTCATCCTTCCCCCAAATCATCCCCATTCCAGCTTAAGAGCTATCATACACTGGTCACATTTAGAAGCCATGAGTGAGCCTCACATACCATAATCATTACACAAAATGAAGCTGTTTATTTACTTTTATGAGAGTCTTAACATTTAGGGTAGGGAAAAACTTCATACATGTGGCTTTACAAGTAGAAGAGAGCAGGCAAACACCTTCCTAATAGTTCAGTCACGTCTAGGAAACTAGCAAATGTGATGCGTATCCACAAGAAGAGCCAGAAGGAGGATCTGGGGAACTACAGGCCAGTCAGTCTGACCTCAGTGTCGGGGAAGGTTATGGAACAGACCATCCTGAGTGTCATTACGCAGCACATGCAGGACAACCAGGTGATCAGGCCCAGTCAGCATGGGTTCATGAAAGGCAGGTCCTGCTTGACAAACCTGATCTCCTTCCATGACAAGGTGACTCGCTTAGTGGATGAGGGAAAAGTGTGGATGTTGTTTACCTGGACTTCAGTAAAGCCTTTGACACTGTTTGCACAGCATTCTCCTGGAGAAACTGGCTGTTCATGGATTGTATGGGTATACTCTTCACTGGCTAAAATATTGGCTGGATGGCTGTGCCTAGAGAGTAATGGTGAATGGAGTGAAATCCTGTTGGTAGCCAGTCACAAGTGGTGTTCCCCAGGGCTTGGTACTGGGGCCAGTTCTCTTTAATAACTTTATCAACAATCTGGATGAGGGGATTGAGAGCACCCTCAGTAAGTTTGCAGACAACACTAAGTTAGGCGAGAGTGTTTACCTGCTTGAGGGTAGGAAGGTTCTACAGAGATCTGGACAGGCTGGATTGATGGGCCGAGGCCAATGGTATGAAGTTTAACAAGGCCAAGTGCCAGTCCTGCACTTAGATCATAACAACTCCATGCAGTGCTATAGGCTTGGGGAAGAATGGCTGGAAAGCTGCCTGGTGGAAAAGGAGCTGGGGGTGTTGGTTGATAGCCAGCTGAATATGAACCAGCAGTGTGCCTAAGTGGTCAAGAAGACCAATAGCATCCTGGCCTGTATCAGGAATAGTGTGGCCAGCAGGACTAGGGAAGTGATTGTCCCCCTTTACTCAGCACTGGTGAGGCCCCACCTCAAATACTGTGTTCAGTTTTGGGTCCCTCACTACAAGAAAGACATTGAGGTGCTGGAGCATGTCCAGAGAAGGGCAACAATGCTGGTGAGGGGTCTGGAGAACAAGTCTTATGAGGAGCAGCTGAGGGAACTGGAGTTGTTTAGCCTGGAGGAAAGGAGACTGAATGGAGACCTTATCGTTCTCTACAGCTACGTGAAAGGAAGTTGTAGAGAGGTAGGGGTTAGTCTCTTTTCCCAAGTAACAAGTGATAGGACAGGAAGAAATGGCCTCAAGTTACACCATGGTAGGTTTAGTTTGGATATTAGGAAAAATTTCTTCACAGAAAGGGTTGTTAAGCATTGGAACAGACTGCACAGGGAAATGGTTGACACAGTGCTTATGGACATGGTTTAGGGGTGGCTTTGGCCGTGTTAGGTTGATGGTTGGACTTGATGATCTTAAAGGTCCCTTCCAACCTAGACAATTCTATGATTCTAGGATGTGTGTGTATCAGGGCAACCAGGGCAGTCACCCTTCCAGGGAAAAGGAAATGTAGTAGCAGAGAAGGGAGGGAGAAGTCAGAAGTATATGCTAAGAAAGAATCGACAATCTAGAGCAGAAGATGAAAAAACTAAACAAACCCCTACTTGAGCCCCTCAAGAATATTGTCTTGCTCTAGCAAAGCATCTTTGTGAAGACAGAAGACAGAGCATGCCACAGGAGCAAGCTTCCTGCCCTGGGTAGTCTGGTATTAGCTCCAGTTTGCAAAGTGGATACAGGGAGAGCCAGAGATATACCACAAGCACCTTTCAAAGGTAAGTAAATAAAGTAAGAATATTCTTTTTTTTTTTCCTTTTCTTGACTTTTGTAACTATCAACATCATTTGCATCAATTTTGTGTATTTTGCATTTCATTAATACACTCACATTTCCTTTAGACTTTAATTTGACCTGAGATAAAAGGGCTACAAAAGTAATCACCTTCTTCTATGTGTAGTGACCCTTCAGAGCAGATATTCTAAGAACAAACTTCTTCTGGTGAGACATACTAGCCAGCAAAGCTCTCTGTCAGAGTGGGGTATCAGGTAGAAAACCCAAAAACTGAGAGTCTTGGGGGAGCACATAACACCTTAAAATTATGAACTTGTTTTTAGCCTAAGGGCAAAAGCCATACTTTCACTATAAAAGCAAACAAACAAAACAACAACAACAACAAAAAAAAGCCCAAACAAACAATAAAAAAACCACCAAAACCCAAACTCAGGTCCTCTAAACTCCATACAGATAGCTTATATTTAAAAACAAGGCAAAGCAATCTGCAATTTTCACAAATGTTAGCTGTGAAGCTTAACTCTTCATTTTTAATTCACCCTGCTAATCCACAAGAAGATTAAAAACTGCTCTGGCATGACTAAGATTTTAATTGAAGTTCATTAGCTTGAATTAAGAACATCCTCTCTTCTCCACAGCACTGCCCGCCTTCCCCCCACAGGGTGGGAGCAATGGAAAGAAGCCATTCTACTTTAAGAGTAGGTGTAAATGGGCTTCTCAAAGTGCTCATCAGCAGCCTGCCAGGGCTCCTAATCCCAACAACTTCAGTGACAGGAAAGCAAGCCCAAGGCCAGCTACTTCTGAAAATCTTGCCTGGTTCAAGTACATACCAAATTGTTCATTACAATTCAGATAAAGCAGCACCTTTCATATCACCCTTACCTCTTATGAGTGGCCTCTACCACTCAGAATTTTAGTATAACCTGGGAGCTTTTTCTCCTCAGTTTACATACCCCACAGAGTACAGTTTGATCTAGAATCATTAAATAGAATTAGGTTAACGTGTTAAACCTTACTCTTTTTCATTTTTTTCATTGTGAAAATGTCAATTGGGTGATGTCAAAAAGTTTAGAAGTGCATTTGAGCAAAAGATGAACAGAAAAGAATTTTGAGGAATTTGGAAGGAATAAATAACTTTTTCAACAGCTCTTCATTTCAAACATCCATTTTATTTTTTTAATAGCTTTAAAATATAAACAAATAATTTAATTTTAGGTTATCCCAGGACAAAATGTAATTTGTCCTGAAAACAATATCCCCCCTTCCATTCAACTCAAAACTTCTTTTGTGACAGGTATAGATAAGACAATGAAAGAAATGACTGGGTTTCCCCAGCATCAGAAGGAAGAGACTGTATCATTATGCCAAGGCCCTCTGAGCTTTCTTTAGTTAAGCAGCAGCTATGTAAAACATATGTTGTGAATATAAGATTTTTATTTGCAACAGATGATGATGTATTAATCAGTCTTCAAGGTGAAAATGCAGAGCTCAGCCCCAGACCAAAAGTGTAGATACCACTGGAAAATATATCCTGAAAGAATTAGCACACTCTCCTTCAACGAACTACTGATTTTAGAACACTTTGGACCACATAGCTTCCAGGTGATTATCGTTGGATTCACAGCAAATGAACCCTTCATACGTTCTGTTCAATTTCCAATCCTATTTTCTACCTGTAGGATTTCCCCCAGTGATTGCTGGCTCTAAACACTGCAGCGCTTGAGTTTAATGGCACTCTAGCTTAACAAAACTCTTCATGGTCATTAAGAGAAAATGATAGAATTAATTCAGGAACTCAAGAGCATTCAGTTGAACTGATATTAAACCTCAAAAATACATGAGCCAAAGTCCATTTAGGAAAAAGGAAGGTAAAAATGGATAATAAGAAATAGTCACAATTCAGTTTTAATCAAACTAAAGCATCTTAAGAAGAAAACACTCTAATGGAGCACTTAATGACTACTTAAAATTATTTTAACAACTGATGACTTCAGAGAGAATTTAAAAGATAATTTCCCATCAAAAAGCCCTATGCAAACTCACACCACTATGCATTAAGTCTAAGAGCTTGGGCTGAGTAAGTCTGCATAGCTACGTCATAGAGAAAGGATGTGAATGTTTTCTAGGTAGAGATGGTATTCTGCATTTTATATGTTTATGCACATGTTATGGTTTGAGAAACCCACAACAATTTATTGTCATTTAGACAATCATTCTATCACCTGATGACCCCTCCCCACCCAGGAAGAAGAATTAGGAAAAGACAAGGAAACCCAGGAGTTGAGATATAAACAAATTTAATAGAATAAGATCACATAATTAACATTAATAGCACTAAAGAACCAATATTGATCCTGATACCCACACAGAATATGCAAAGATTATACTCAGCTAATTATATCAATAGGAAGCCATGCACTCCCAGCAGTGTACACTAAATGTCTGACACGGCGAGTGCTATAGCTTTAGGAGGAAGGGAAGGCCCCAGGGGTCTGGCACCAGGGTAAGAAGTTCTCAGGATCGCAGCCACCAAGGGAAAGAGACAACTTCACAGCAAACTTCATAATTTATATTGAATGTGACATTCATGGTATGAAATAATCCTGTTGGCCAGCTTGGGTCAAGTGCTCAGGTCTCTCTCTCCTTCTCATCCCTGAACCTGGCAAGCTTGTAAACACTGAGACCTTGAAACCCACACACCACAGCTGGCTACAAAATATTTTTTTTCAGAAATTCAGAAACTGGCATCTTCTAAAAGTGCAGTCTTCCCAAGTATTAGAAGACAAATTAGTCCTGTGTTGCTCAAACCAGGACAACACACAAACAGGATTAGTTTTGCAGGAGCATGAAATCATCAGACCTAAGACATCAAGACCAGTTCTTCACGAGCATCTACATAATGCTTACAAGATCAAAAAGAGCCCACAGTCGAAACCGGTCCAGGCTCCCCCTCCTACCCATCCAAATCTCACAAGCCAGAAAGTTTCTCTCAACATGATATATAAAAATTTTAAGTCCTTCAGTATGAAATACACCAAGACCTCAAAAAGTAGAATATAGCATAGAATGATCAGGAATCACTAAAATTCTTGCAATATCACAGCCTTTGCAATGTGGAAATACTGAAATAATGCTAGAAACAACCCAGGCTTCATATTACAGAGAAATCGTGGAACCAATTTAAATTTCACCTTCTAATGCTGGAGCTTTCAGCACACATAAGAGCACTAGGGTATCCACCCCCACCCGTTTCCAGGTGATGTCAATATGCAATTCTTCCCAGGAAGGTGGAGGAGGCAAGGAAATCCCTACGGAGCTTTAATGATACTTCCTATAGGAGTCTGCAGCATGCTTAAAATAATCAGTCCATTTGCACAAATAAACTCTTTCACACTTTCATTCTGGTCGGAGCCCTGGGTAGCAATACTGTATGTACTACCTCCTCCTATAGATGTTTTGTTCTCTCCTATTCCTCCAGTAGCTTAAAAAGGTAAAGTGAAGAGAGGTCAAAGGTCTACCCACACCTACTTGGTCCACTGGGTTAGCAAACATAATATGTTTCCATAGCAATGGCACAAACAGCAGAAATCTGACCAACATTACAGCTCATCTTCGGTCCCCTACCACAAATATCTAGCTACTCATTTACAACTAGATCAGCTGCAGGTGGTTTTCAGCAGGAGCAAAGGCCAAAGTCCTGAGGTCCTCAGCAGGGGGCAGTGCCCCACCAAACCCAATGATATTGCAAGTCCCACACAACTGCTCCGAATTTCTCCCTGCCTGCCTAGAGGAAGGACCACTTGTTCCTCAGGCCCAACCCACACCTTTTTTTTGCACTGCAACCTATTGTCTTTCATGTTCCTCCTTAAAGTCAGACAGTCCCACCAATCCTCAAGTACAAAGACCCTCCTCCTGTCTCTTATGATGTTATAAAGAGTGATGTTTTCCCAGCAACCACAGGGCTTGGAGTTTTGCTGTATGTGGTAAGCTCAGCTCTGCTTAAGCAAGCATCCAAGAACCTGGACTCTAGGTATCATAAAGTTGGCCCTTAGCTAATGTGTTTACATTAGAACTATGTTGTATTACTTCATAGTATGAGAAATGCAGCTCAGCTTTTCATCTAAGATAGTCATGTACTAAAGTGGCAATTCTTATACCTGATTCTCAGCAAGATAATTCCTTTACAGATGTTTTCATGGCAAACTGATTTCCCTCGTGTTTCACTGTAGTTACATTCAGCACTGTTAATTTATTTTTCCTTCTACAAGGCAATAAACTGTTGCACAGTTTCCCTGGAAGGGAGAGATATTACTGATTTATGTTGCATAACAGGAGAGTCTGATACCAACCATTGATACAGATGAGCAAAGATCACTGCAGAATCTTGATGGAATCAACACAACAAACCGCAAAATATCACTAGCTTAGCAGGTGACAATAGCATCCTCTACCTTAACATTCATCGTCACTATCTTCAGAGCAATTTACTTGCACTATGTAACTAGCTACTTAAGTAGTACCTTTAGAGAAATCATGATGCTTAATATTTCACAATTGCCAACTATCTGGAATTCAGATTGAAAACAACCAGGTTACACCAGCTATTCACAGCATAGTTCCATGAGAAGTAGGATTTGGCATGGCTGCGGAATACGAATGCCAAGAAGGACATGTATAGCACTGACATAGAAGAAATCTCTCAAGTGTCAATACAGAAAGGCAAGGCTTCCCAGGGTCTTGAAAGACAACAAGAAGAGAGTATCTTCCAGGGGACCTTTCACTTCAGACAAACCAGACCGCATAGAGGAGAAGAACTCTTCATTGACTGTCTAAAAAAGCCTAGAGAAGGCTCTATTTAAACCTCAGGCATCTCTGGTATCACAAGGAATAGTACAATTCCTTGTCTCCTCCATTAAAACACCATGTTTAGTTTAGATACTGAACAGATGAGGTAATAGGAGCAACTGACGAGGAAGAGGTACTGATCTATATTGCCCTTGCTGCTAAGACAGAGTCCCTTCTCAACAGTAGTCAGGCCATTTAATTCCTACATGGAGTTAACATTCGAGAACAGCACACAGAACTAAAGGCGCGGGACCAGTCCATATCCTCTGTGGGAGAGAGTCACTTGAAACGTTTGTAATATGATGACACAGTGTTATTTCTCTGCATTCATGGCTTCATCGTAGGCCTGCTAGGAAGCAGCCAAGAAGGATATACAACAGCTCCAGATAAAATATCTCCCAACAAGCATGGCAGGAGGCTAGTAAACAATGCCTGCAATCACACAGTTGAAAAGACTGCTTTCTCATTTCCCTCAGAGTCACACTGCTTTTATGCCAAGCTCAGGAAAAAACAGACCAAATGGACCTGGCTTATGGGGACAGGGACCTCACCTGCACAAGCAGGGACACTGAAACAGGTCAGTGGATTCCTGCTTAGGACTAAGACTAGCACTAGTGGTTTTCCTAAGTTTCCAGGAGACAGCATCCTTAGAACAGATGAAGGTACCTGCTTAGGCTAGTTTTTGCAGTTCCCTCTCTTTCAGGCTTCACCGTTTCCCTTGCTTTGGAGATTTCACAATGCTCTGGTGCAGACAATGCTACCTGGCTACAGTCAGCAGCAGTTGCAGCTCTCTGGGAAAAACTGCATGCTGCCCACTGAGCAGTCACTGCAGATCCTCACAAGATGCTGCTCCAGGGAAGGCTCTGCCACCTCTGCCACAGGGCTTTACCCTTGGGTAGGGGACAGTAAAGGGCTTCTCTCCAGATTGCCTGTGCGCAGAGAGCAGGCACGCAACAAAGCAGCAACTTGCTGTACCTTGCTTTGCAGATAATAAACACACATAGGATGGGGAGGATGTGACCTAGATTTAATTATTAGACCAGTTACAAATGTTTAAATTATTTCTTTGAAAATAAGTCAGAAAGATGTTTCTTTAAAAAAAAAAAGAGAGACAGAGAAAGATTACTGCTTTGGAATACAATACAACAAAGACTATTTCTTCCAAACTTTCCCCTTTTGATTATTTTCAATAAGAAAAGAAAATAACAACAGCAAGAAAAGTGAGAGCAGAGACAACAGATGACTGAATCCAAAACATTAATCTGCCAACATTTACAGCTTTGTCAAACTATTTTGTTAAAAAAGTCTAACAGAAAAGTCCAGTGCCTCACAAATTTAACTTCCTAGAGAAATGATTTTTCAAATAGAGTGCCTCCCCACCAAACCAAGATGTTGTATTCTGCAGAAGATGGCAAAATTAAAATTACTTATCTGCTCAAACAGAGATTGTATAGTTATAGTGTAGAATCCAGTGCCTGAAAACACTAAGCAAGCAAACAGAGGCCTGAAGGCTGAATCCATCTGGAAAACTCATGGCAGTCAACTGAAAGGTGCTTACACCTCCTTAGAGCTTCCATATGAGAAGAAATCAGATAGGCTTTGAGTACGCAATTCACCCAAGAGCTCTGACACTCAATCTGCTTCTTGTACACATAATGCCAGAGTCATAGTCATCTATGCATGTCCCCTGGGGCTTCAGTAGAATTATAAAAATTATCATAAAAACCTGTGCCCCTTAGGAATCAAAGTCACTAACACCAGCATGTCATAAAAGAAGCAGACAAATAACAAAATAAGGCCTTTGTTACTTCTACCGTTTTATATTACAAATAGTTCAAAAATGTTTTTGTTAAGGTACCGTTACAAAGGTACTGTGTGTAACGTTTGTACACACTGAGCCAAGAAGTTGATTGATCTTATTAAAATGTATTATTTTCTTGCTCCACATCTTAAGGAGTAGAGAAGTATACAATTGCAGTATCTGTCCCCACTACCCTAAATGACTTCTCAGCCCATAGGAAGTGTTAAACAAGGTCTGAGAGAGGTTTCAGAGCGAAACAGTTTTTCAAGGTCTGTTTTTTTTTCAAAGGCATACCTAGAGAAGACAGAAACAGGACTAATGTTTCTACAGAGAAAAGGCTAGTAAATTCATGCCAGGGAATCCACAAAGGCGAGAGCAACAGGAAACAGCTCATTCTGCTGCTCCTAGAGTAGCTGGCTGGTCATGCAGTAGCATACACACTTGAACTTGCAGAGGGTTTTCTGTGACCAGAAAGAAAGCACTGCTTTCATAAGAACTTGATGGCTAGCTCTTCAGGCATTTATTTGGGTTTGTGGTTTTGAATTAGTTAAGCAATCTGGGTACACCTCTCCAATATGCAGCTTTCAGCTTCCACTTAAGACACATCCCTTGAAGTTGAATTCTACTCCAGACCAAGGGCCCTATGAACATAAAAATCCTGCCCACAGTGTTCCCAGACAGATTAAGGATTTCATGTTATCAGCGTTTCACAAAACTGTATTGAAGGAGAGGGAGAAGTAACATATAGGCCTATAAATCTCCCTGGTTAAAAAGGGTAATGAAAGTAGAAAAGAACAAGGTAAGTGAGCAAGCTCAGAGATTTAGCAGTGGAAGAGGGCAGAAGTTCTGTGTTCCCTGTCATGGAGAGCATGTACCAGAGCCATCACTGTATGTTATCATCTCTATGAAAAATATTATGTGAATAGCTAGTCCACAGAATACCTTACAGAAGTAAAATTTTGTGCAAAAGAATTAGATAAGATCTTCCAAATGCCCATGAATTGCATTTAAGGTTACTTTTCATTGCAATTAAATATTTGCCTGGATAATTTATTTCCTCTATGGCTACTATGATAACTCACTGAATTTATATGAGCCCACAGCTGAGCCAAGAGAGGAAGTTTTACAGAGCAGTAGGAACACATTCAAGCAGTTATTAGTAGTCTGGGAGAAAACTTGATCAATAAGAAGTTAGGACATTGGGAGGATTTCTTCTGTTCTACTGTTCCTTGTTCACCTGATCCACCACCATTTTACACAACTACTTCCCCAGCAGTGCTATTTCTACTTGTTCAATATACCATTTAAGCCACCTGCAGTACTTTCACAGATCTGACTATTGTATGTATTTCCCAAGACTACCCAGTAAAAATAAACAAAAAACAAGTCTACAGTCCTTCTGCTATCATAGGCTCTGATGAAACCAGAATCAGCTTCGATAAACTCTATGAAAGGTAACCAGCAGGCTCAATAACTCATAACCAAGTAAAATAAAAAGGACATTTTCCACCAAGTAAGACAGTTTCCCTTCTAATAATAATATTTTTTCCTGGAAAAAAAAAAAAAAAAAAAAAAGAGGAGGGTAAGCTTGAGAACAAAATGCACCTTCTTTTAATTCATGAATGCCTGTCAAACAGCGTGGTATCCTAGTAGACCCCTCTGTCCTTTGTGTACCCGAAGCTTGCAGGATAATCTGGGATGGGACATTCGCTACATGAAACCTCAACACCACCTACCTAGGAGATTGGGGTGCTACACAATGTATCGGGAGCATTCTAGAAGAACCAATTTTACAATTTGTATGTGAAAAATCCTGTGACGCCCCCAAAAAGTGCAGCTCTTCCCTCTTCCTCTTAAAAGCTTTTTCTCACATGTTCAGCCTCCTTGGCTTATATGAAAGTTAAAAGCATTACTTTAGATTTCTCATAAAGCCTTCCCCAAAAATTCAGTGCAGCTTGGATCTTACCATAGCCCGAACACACTGATGTTCTGATGAAGAGAACAAGGTCCATAGCAAGCTCTGAAGCCGACAGCACTGAAAAGACTCCTCCTACTGCTTTACTGACCATAACATGTTTTAAAAAGACAAACAAAAAAACGCACACTAACCACCACCAACATCACAACGACCCCAAAAGCCACAAAACAAACCCCCACACCACTGAACTCTCATCTTGCCCACATTCACTTGCACAACACAGTCCCTGAGGAGATGCTAGCTCAATAGCTAGCTCAATACTGCACTGACAGCATGGCACGGAGCCAAAGAAAATAAACTCTACCTCCTGGCCAGGCTAATTACACCAGCTTTAGTGCTATGCTGACATGGTTATACTGCTTCCAGACTTGGTGATAGGTCTGTCAAATCTAACTCCTTATTTCTGCTTCGCAACTCATGCGCAGAGAAGACGTGCACAGTGCACAGTGTCTGCCAACACACACTCAGTTGTACAGGTTTGATTTTACTGCTGATGAAATATTACATTGCTCAATCAAGAAGGTGCAGAAAAAAGTGTGTATCCAAGCACAGTTCACAAATCAGCTCCAAGTATTTGCCTTCCAAACTGAAATAAGCCACTTTTGACCAAAATACATGGGCAGACACGCTCGTCTGTGCTGACTTAAGTGAAATGACTACATTAAAGAGATGTGTAGATCCCACGACTCCTACGACTCAGCTCTCTCCCCCTTTCATCTTGCTCCAGTGAGGTTATTATTTCCTGATGGTTTATAATAGAAACAAATCTCCTCACTGGATAACTAGGGAAACACAGTCACAGCATCCCCGCATCTCTCTTTCCCACCCCACGTACTTCTCAGCAAAGCCCCCCACCCCATCTGCACAGCTCATGCAGAATATGGAAGTGACTTTCTCACCCTGTAGCCTATGGCTGCATTTAATAGTGAAGTCCAGCAACACTCCTCTGAATCCCAAAAAGCGGAGGAAGGATCAGAAGGCAGCATAGCCTACTGCCACTGCTGAACACAAAAAGCTCCTTAAGTGCAGGGCAGAGTATTCTGCTCTCAGCTCAACTCTACTCAGCTACATGCTGATAGAAAGGTCTGAATGCTCACTCTGCCCAGACTGTGCTCTCACCACATCACAACAGCTTGTTCGGTCAGGTCCAGTTTTAAGGCTGGCACAAGGAATAGGAATGACTGTCCATAACTCTGCCACTAACATGACAGTCACTTCCATATTTTCATGCCGGTGTTTCCTTCATTGATCATCCCAACTATGTAAGCTTTCTGGAGCCGAGAGCCTCTCCACCATATAGACACAATCTAACCTACAGCATTCCTCACCTCCACAGATAATTTGGGGAAACTTCAGCCACAGCTCAACGCACAGCTTCGGAAAGGCACTCCACAGAAAGATGGGGAATCTTGTCATCTTTAGTATTTGCACTGAAGACCAAGCTCCTGGAATTCAATTACATGGCAATCTGAGCTTTTCTCAGAAAGCAAATA
Source organism: Vanellus vanellus (assembly GCF_965231255.1). Taxonomy (NCBI): domain Eukaryota; kingdom Metazoa; phylum Chordata; class Aves; order Charadriiformes; family Charadriidae; genus Vanellus; species Vanellus vanellus. The sequence goes on along the minus strand of NC_138909.1, from coordinate 23,681,421 downwards.
GGTATTCTGCCTAACTGCAGGGGAAAGCTTGAAGGCACATTCTGAAGCTTGAAATGCCAGACAGGTGATGAAAAAATAAAATAATTAATGGTTTGGTGGGGGATGAGGTTGCAGCTGATTAGTAATTTAGGTCAGTCATGTTCTTTAGATGCTATGAGAGCAGAGAAGCAAGAAATAATGTGTTTGATGAAACACTGGGAAGTTCCGACTGGACAGGTATATCAGAAATGCCTCCAGAAATGCAACATGAGGCCATAAGCATCCTCACCGTGTCCCATACAGGTCATAGCACTCCACCTAATCCAGGAGCTTCTCTGGGAGCATTGTCTCATAGGCACAGTGTGTAACAGACAAGTACTGTGTCCTAGGGTTACCAAATGGTGAAGATAGTGAGACTGGATATTATTTGTCTAAAAGAACAAGAACCTTTTTTGAAAAATGTGTCTCTCCCCTACTCAGTAATCAAGGGGGGTGTGTATTTCTGTGATTTGTTTGGGAGGCTTGGGGGTTTGGTTTTTTTTAGTAAGATGGTGAATTATACTCCAAGAAGCCTGCGGCTTTACTACCTGCTCCTTTAACTGGAGAAAAACCTCTTGGCTATTCAGTGAGGTAGAGTTCATGTTTTACTGCCCATGTTTGGCATTTATGGGATCCATTCTCAGCTCAAGTGCTTTAGCTTATTTCTAGAGAAAACAGGTGCCAGCAGCTGGAATTTCAGAGCCATTTCAGCCAGGACAGCCAAGCCACATTTTGTCTGACAGTTAACAGAGGTTCATTCTTCTGAGTTCATTCACCAAACTGATAAAAAACATCCTGAATTTTTAGAAATACTTAGTTCATCCATTTCACTGAAGCATGGGTTAAGCTGCTGAAAAACTTATTTCATTTCCCATTGTAAAAGAGGGTGTTTTTTCCCCCATTAGAATTTTTTTTTTAAATATACATTCTATTGCCCCAAGATCATGTTTTTTAAAGCACAGAAAATTAAGAAAAGCAGGATTTTACTGAAAATTAATTCTGTCTCAATCAACTTTTCTTTCAAAGAAGTCCTGGTTTTGATACAGAACTGACTTTTGACCTAAAACCTGCTCAAAAGCACATAGTGCTATCTCATAGCCATTTCTTTGCATCTAAGAAACTGAGAATTATACTTGGAAACGACAGAGAGGAGTTAAAAATACGCACTGTTTCCTGAGAAAAAGTGTAGAATTTCTTTAGAAAATAAAGTATAATTGCCAGGCATTGATAAATTGTGTAAGAAGCACTATTGATGATTCATACCAGTAGAACTTGCTGCTAAATAAACTCTGACCTTGATACTCAAGAGACCCACTTAGAACATCCTGCAAGACAATGATATATTTCTCCACACTAACCTTTGTGAGAAGTCTGCCTCTTCAACTCCTTGAAACAAGCTAGTTCCAATTAAAGAGGAGAAGTGGAACTGTTTTGTACATTTGTTTTAGTGACAGGATACGCAGGGGTTATGATGTCATAGTGCCAAGAATATTGGGCAGGAAAAGCTGGGTATGGGCTTTCTTTAAATTTCAGATAAGTATTGTTGCAACACTGCAGAAAATATTTCCTTCTCTAGGAAAAAAGCTCAGCTGTTAGAAGGAGGGAGAGAAAATGGCATAGAAGTTGAAGCTTGGAGCTGAAAGGAGGCAGTTTTGTCGACTTTCCTGACCATCTCTTACTGTGCAGAAACAGACACGTTATTTCATTTTCCCACAGTTCAGCTTCTCAACTGCAATGTGGAGAGAATAATACAAACTTTCTGCAACTTCTGTCTTGTTAGGTCTTACCTTCTGCATGGGGCACTCACATACAATACAATTTGGATTTATCCTGCCAAAGGGGTAACTCCCAGTACAGGAGTAATCAACAGAGAAGACCACCACGAGATGGCAGAGTCTTCAAGGACAACTATCTCAAACAGAGAACTGAAGTCCCTCCTACTAAAGGTAAGACAGACACTAGGGAGAACGAGAACAGAAGAAGACCAGGAGGTTTTGGATGTTGAACTCCCCTGTCTCAGCCTGTGAAGTAGAGCGAATCAAAATTTTGAAGGGGAATCTGCAACCCATGGAGGAAAAGACTTCACGTTGCTCCTCAGTTGGCCATGCTATGCTGTTCTAGTGATATTCTCTCCCACACAATATCAAAGATTCATGTCCAAACAGGCAGCAGTACAACTAGAAATCATTACTTGTGAATCTAGGGACTGAGGACTGAACAATTTAATTGACTCATCCATGTCTTTCTCTTGTAAACACTGTCCATCATGGAACACATATCCAGAAAGTGCCCAAGAACTCCACTAAACATGTCACAGAACACTTGACAGCACCAAAACAAACCAATGACCTTCCCAGCATTCTTTGTACAGACCTTCAGTACAAAACACAAAAAGCCACAACACTGACAGCATTCCTAAAAAAACAGAGCAGGAAAGTTGGAAGGTGGCACAGATATCCTGTGTTACTTCTCCTTTGCAATGGGAAAATGAGTCTATAGAAGTCTTTTAAGATTTATTTAAGGTCTTCTGTGCCTTGAGTGTTTCTGGAACAATAACATAAGAGGGGCAAGTTTTGCAATGGGAAAAAAAGGGAAGATTTTTATAGGCATTTCTTAATCCCTGGATTTGTGTAGCAGGGAGAAAGGTGGAGGTATTGACTTTGCACTCTCAGATGTAAACTCCATCTGTGATGAACAGAAACTCCATCCTTTCAGTAAGAGCTCCTGAGGAACCAAGCTGTGAAACATGGCCTTTATCCTAAAGCTTCAGGCAACCTAGGCTCAGGATGCAAAGAACAGTAAGGATGGACTTGCTCAGTGTTGAGCAGGAAGCCCACAGACAAATAGAGGATAGATGCTATTGTACTCATGGAAAAGAACAGCTAAGAAAGTGCACCATGGCACAGTTTGTTCGAGGAGCTGAAACACAGAGGGAGGCAGGAACAAGAGAAGAAGAGACAGTGATGGAAGCAGATGGGATGTAGTGGATGTTTCATAAGGTAGCATGAGAGAGACATTAACACGTTTGAAAGCAAAGGGAAAAGACAGGGACTGATGCAGAAAAGGATGAAGGAATATAGGAAACAGCATGGCTAGTGAGGAAAGGGAACAAGTAGAGTCAAGGGATCCACATTCATCCTGATGTATGCTGAAAGAAAGTCTCAAAACATTTAGTTTTTGCTGTGAGAGAAACTCTCTTCTCCAATCACATCCAAAAGGAAAAGCGAGCCTGGTGAGAAGTCAGTTCTGAACTTCGTCAGTGTGCAAGGCAATTTGCTTTGGGCTTTGTTTTTAAAGCCTGAGTGGTGTCCAGCTCTGCCTATGACTATAAAATAATGAAAGAAATCAAACCATAAATGAAAGAAAGAAAAATCCTTTGCGTCATGGCATTTCCTTTATGAATCATTGTTGCTGCAAATGAGGACTTCTTGCCATATTCCCAAAGCACAGTAAGTCATCAGCAAATCTGGTTCTTACCTCAGTTGCAGTCAAATGGAAACAGGAAAAAACTCAGCTCTGGGAAGGGGTGATGAAGTTAACTGACCACTTTTCTCCTGTTACCTTGCTATTTATTTTTAAGATCAGTCCTGCTTGCTATTAAAAATGAAGAACAATTTCAGGTATTTAGGATGGATTCCATGGTAACTTTATTTGTTCAAGTTAAGTAATTGAAACTCTCTTTCTCCGGCAAGCATTCAGTGATGAAAAAGACTAAACAATATTACTTGTTTTACATACAGAAATGCAGTATGCATAAACAATGAGTAGTAAATAAAAATTTCTTCCTAGCTCCAACCTTAATTCCATAGAAAAAGTAACTTTAGCTGGTTGAATGTTGGACCTCTCTCCTTCACCTTTCAAGTTTTATGCTTGTTAAAGATGCTGCATGAAGTTTCATTATTAAATGAAGTTGGAAAATGAAACTTCAACTACTAGTTTCTTTACAAGACAAATAGTCCCACTGACCTCTTTGAACCCAAAGGTTGTTATTACAGATATTAATTGTTGTAGGATATTCTCTCCTACTTTCCAGATCTGCTGCTGCCATTCTCAAAAGATTCAAATGAATTCACCTCATTTGTCATTTCTCAGAACAGACTTTTATACATTGCTGATGCAGGTTTCCACAACAACTTTTATACCTTCAAAAGAAAATTTGCACTTGAGGAGGAGTACATACAATGCACAGAAACTTACTATTAATTACAGGCTTTTGGGTAATCTTCCCCATACTTAAAGGGGTTGTACATTTTCCATTTCACTTTAGCAGAGGCTTCACATCTTACAAGCTCATGGGTTTTACACTTATATGGATTAAAGGGAACAGACTTCCTTATGTTTCAAGTCTAGAATCAGGTCAAAGCCAAAAGACATCTCCAGCTCTCAGCAAGCCATGTCCTATTGAAAATCCACGTTCAGTTTAAGATGCAATGTTACAAGGTGCCCCTTTTTCAACAGGGCATAAATTATGTTTCTATTATCATAATACCTTGCTACTTCCAGTATGTATCATCTTACATAATTTGGTCCATGAAAGTTGATAGGAGTTCTTCCCACTTTGGAAAAGATGCAGTGAACTCAGAAAATTGCTAACTTTTAAATTAAAAACGCAATGCAAATACTTTGTGTGCAGCCCAAACAGTTTAATAGGAAAATGAAGAAGGAAAAAGGAACTTGCTATTACAAAAGTCAGTGTGACATAGGAAAGGGTATTTATAAAGAAAAAAGAAAAAAATTGGAAAAGCAAAAACTGAATTATTGTTGTCACTTTGCAGAAAAATCTATATTACAGCCAGATGTGATGAGAAAATAGAAGCCCTTTCCAAAAGAAATGTTAATTTTTAAATGTTTTAGGAGGAAATAAAAAAAATACTGAAACACCAGTTTCCCATGGAATAGGGTTTTCCAACAATCCCATCAGAAAAAAAAATGGGAATTAGTTGGGTCGGAGGCTCCAAGCTGGCTGTCTCACAATATAGTACTGACAGAAACTAGCTGTCTCTGTCCTTTCTGCAGTTGCTCATGTAGCAGGTCTCATCTGATAAGGCAGCCCTTCACCCAGAGAAGGGAGCATAGAGATGAGATCTGTGTTCCAGTACAGATTTCCAGCAACAATGAGATTTTGTAGGTGAGAAATTTCCCATGGGAAAATCAGTCCCTGAGAAAACGTCAAGAGTATGCCTAACAAGTATGAGGGAAAGGTTGAAAATGCATGTCCTTTAGAACAATTTTAGGGGATTATAACATCACCTTTATGAGGAAAGGCTGAGCAACTTGGCTCTTTTTAGTCTAGAGAAAAGAAGACTGAGGGGGAATCTTATTAATGCTTATAAATACTTAAAGGGAGGGTGCCAGAAGGATGGGAACAGTCTTTTTTCAGTGGTGCCTGGTGATAGGACAAGAGGTAACAGGCACAAACTTGAACATAGGAAGTTCCATCTTAACATGAGGAGGAACTTCTTTACTTTGAGGGTGGCAGAGCACTGGAACAGGCTGCCCAGAGAGGTTGTGGAGTCTCCCACTCTGGAGACATTCAAAACCTGCCTGGACGCCTTCCAGTGCAACTTGTTGTAGGTGACCCTGCTCTGGCAGGGGAGTTGGACTAGATGACCTCCAGAGGTCCCTTCCGATCCTGACCATTCTGCGATTCTGTAATTTCAACTACCTTGCAGGTGGGATTTTGAAACCATAGGCCTGACCTGTATTAAAACCAAAACGTCTCACCAATCACATCACCTTGGCACCGTGATGAAAACATGTACCACCACACATATACAAATATATTTCAAATTTATAAAAAATAGTACATTTTTTTTCTGAACTTCAGCCTTAACTCCACCTCCAAATTATAGAGCTCTGTGGGCCAGAAACTTTGAGACATGGACTACATTCATATTTTCAGAAAGGTGCTACAGACCAGCATTAGCTAAATCCAGACCAGTTAGTTCCAAAGCTTACCAAGTACCTGCCTTATATCGCTACTGCAATCAGCAGTGCATTTGGCTGAAGTGCAAAACTCTCAACAGCAACTTTACCTTATATCCACAATACCCTACTCCCCTCAGCTGCTTAATGTAAGAAATTAGTATCAAATAGAAGTTGGGAGCATTCATATCATATAAAGTAGGTAAAAGATAATCATTCCAGTGTCAAAGAGTGGAGCCAAAACTATCTTTCAGGTCACATCTGTGTGTTTACAGAAAGCAAGCAAGTTGCTAATACGAACCCAGCAGGCTGCAGAAGTAAAAATTATTTCAGATCATTGGTAAGATACAAAGAAACTACTACTTCCACAAAAATGTAATTACAATGTCCTGCCCAAAAGGGCCTGTACAAAGCAGCAGATCTGAGAGCCATTGTGATACTATGGAAATATTTTAAAGGCAGGATTATTCTCATGTCATAGAATCATACAATAGTTTGGGTTGGAAGGGGCCTTTAAAGGCCATCTAGTCCAACCCCCTGCAATAAGCAGGGACATCTTCAACTAGATCAGGCTGCTCACAGCCCCTTCCAACCTGACCTCAAATGTTTCCAGGGATGGGGGGATCTACCACCTCTCTGGGCAACCTATGACAGTATTTCAGCATCCTTGTTGTAAGAAATTTCATCCTTCTATCTAGTCTAAATCTACCCTTTTTAGTTTAAAACCATTACCTCTTGTTCTGTTGCAACAGGCCCTGCTAAAATGTTTGTCCCCATCTTTCATGTAGGTCCTCCTTAAGTACTGAAAGGCCGTAAGAAAGTCTCCCCTGAGCCTTCTCTTCTCCAGGCTGAACAACCCCAACTCTCATCCTGTCTTCATAGGAGAGGTGTTCCATCCCTCTGATCATCTTTGTGGCCCTCCTCTGAACCCACTCCAACAGGTCCATGTTTCTCCTGTGCTGTGCTCCAGAGCTGGACGTAGTACTTCAGGCGGGGTCTCACCAGAGCAGAGTAGAGAGGCAGAATCACCCATCCACTGATAAATTTGGAAGCATTCCAGTAGGTAATCTATCACTTCAGGATAAAAAATGTAACACCTTTGAGGCAGTGCATGTCTTAGTATCTTCTATTTTTGGTAATATAACGGAGTGCTGGACCTCTTAGAGAGTTAATTTAATACAACATAAAAACGATTACACTCACAGCAACAAGAATCTATAGAGATGAAATAATGAGGCACAATGCAGTGAATTACAGACATTATATTAATAGTGTTGACATTATTGGTGGTAATACTGTAACATACAATTCGCAACATCATGCCCTAGTTTATTTCAGCAGAGAAGTGAGTCTAATAAAAGCAAATCAGGTCTCACTGGACCTGAAAGTATTTTTCATTTCCCAGTCCTTCAAATCTTCTCTTTAAGGGTGGATCAAAATTGTTATTTGGAAAGCTGGCTAAAACAGTGTTGACAGCTGAGGAAATGTTGGGGGGCTGGGGTTGAGAGACAGATATTTGTTGGGTTTCTATTTCTTTTTTAAATCTGGTTTCAGCCTGAGTTGAACACAAACTTCTCCCTTCCTCTCAGAAAAACAAAATGCTTACATCAGCTCCAGTTCCATGCACAAACACAGACTGGGCTGAGAATTTATGCCACAGCTGTATCAACTCCACAGAGGTCTGATGGCATCTCTCAAAGCTGCCTGTCCTGGATACAGAACTAAACAGCTCAAAAGAAGTAGGCTCTTTTTTTCTTGTATATCTACTTTCAGCCTAAGCCATAAGACACAGAAAAGGCAGCACGTCCAGCAATGACAAACAAGAACATTTGTCTGCAATCTCAAAGGGTTTTGAAGTGGCTTTGCAGAAAAAGGCCAGCCCCTAGTGATACTGGTTTTATATCCCTACTAACGAGGCCATACATATGCATTTGGTCATGTTTCCCCAGGATGGCAGAATCTCATGAAGACTGGTTTTCACTGCAAGCTGGAGCTTTACAGTTTCTGGGAGTGCTCAGCTGGACGCATGCCCTCCTTTTATAAATCTCTTTCCTTTTGGGACATGGTCTCAAAAAAAGTGACATGAAAGATATGAAAGATACGTAGCTATGGAAACACATGGCTTCTTGGTACTCTCTGTAGCAAGAGACAGAACAAGAACAGAGAGGAGGTCAATTACTTGGGCATGAGCAAATTTACATTTGGAGAGAAGGCAGAGTATGGTACTTTCAGTTACCCTACTCCCCTGGAGAGCCGATATAGGGGCAAGACAGCACAGTGCTCTCCTTGCTGGAATGAAGACCAGAAACATGAAGCCCCATCCAAGCATCTCAAGAGTAAGAGAAAGGGCATTTCTGATCAATACACAAGCAAAAAGCCTTGGCGAGGAGTCAGGTAACACAAGGGACAGCCACAAGAGTCTTATACGTGCCTGCATGGCCTTAACTACTATATGGACTGAGCAGGTAACCACCTATCCCTCTTTCCAGAAAGGTTTCCACAGATAATTTGGTGACTCTGAGCTAAGCAGTGAGTTTCTGACCACCATACTTAGGAACTTTGATCTTCAACTTTTAAGGCACAGCTACTCTGCACCTAGCTTGCATACCTCATCCTCCACACAGACTGTTTTCCTAAACACAATACATTCTAGGAGTGCATCCCCGGCCACTCACATAAGGTCACAGATGCCTATAAGCAAGAAACCACAGGACCCCCAGCAGATGTTCCTTCAGTAGTCCCCATCACAAGTATGATTCTCCTCTTCTATCACACCAGAACAGTACCAATATTAAATTAAGTCCTGAAGTTAACTTAGAAAGACCAAATGTCTGACCGCTATTCTCCTTAGAGAACATACTCTATTCAACTCTATACAAGTTCAAATAGTTGTCCCTCAGGGAGCAATAAGAATTACAGTAGCTTTCAGTTGTTTGTTGGGTTTGTTCTGTTTTGTTGGGGTTTTTTGTTTGGTTGTTTTTTTTTCCAAAAGTCACTTTTTTCACAGAAGCTGGCAGGTAGGAAAAAAATTGTTGCACTTACACAGAACACAGATGGGGAAAAAAGAAGGAAAAAAGTACATCTGGAAAAGAAGAGAAAGTTAGAAACTGATGCAGCATGGTCTGGTGGACTTCCTTTGTCAAGCACGTTCTCTTGTCTTTCCCGACTGGAAATATTTATTTTTATTCATTGCAGAAGGAACAGAGAAGACTCCATAATTATTCATTAGATACAAATATAGAATAAATTGATCTTTGCACATCACATCACTTCAGACTTTAAATACACAGAGACATGTGATTAAATCAATATTCTCAAAGGAGACATCACTCTCTAATAGCTGGCTTTAATAATCATAATTTTGCAACCCACTGTGCTTTGAACACAGGAATGAATTAGCCATGGTAAAGCCAAGTCCTCACAGGAAGAAGGTAGGCATTAGTATATTGTAGTCTTTTTTCTCAGCTGTGGAAACTGAGGGCAAGGGATTACTGGTATCATTTACAAAAGGAGGAGGCACTTAAATACAATGATCCCTCTGGCTTTTGGTCTACTCCTACAAGAATAAATGCCTAACTCACTTCTGAAACAGCATATTAGTAAACAAAATCATTTAATGGCCCAATTTCTATAAGGATGTTTGAAATCCCTCAAGATACAGGTAGTCGTCCAGAAGTTAAGTTAGTTTCCTTAGCTGTGTAGTACTGCCAGGAATGCTATTGGCTTCCCTGTACTTACCTTTAGATGCATACCTGACTTTTGAGACTGGGTTTGCCCATGCTTCTGAAAACATTACTTTTTCTATGTCTCATCTGCGCTGTTTGCTGTTCCTCCTGTTGGTCAGGCTCTCTATTGTCAATGTGAAGAGATATGTACAGCCCAAGAGCTGAATTCCTTTCTCCCCCACAAGTTCTTGTTCTTTCCTCTTGACTCTGAAGACATCTTTGGTGACTAAGCAGCTAAAAGAAACACATCCACTGCACAGCAGGAACAAATCCCAGTTGTTTGCAGTATTCAAGATTTGAAAGAGAAGACGACAAGGAAGATGTCTTGCTCAATGTTAAAGAGCAATTCAGTATAACAGTCAAGACTACAACAGGGGACTGTAATCCTCAGGTGATGATCTCTACACCGGCACCCGATGCCTCTCAAACATCTGTAGTAGCAGAGCAGGAATGACTGTATGTTCCCACCTTCTAGCAGTGACTTGCCCCATAGTGATCAGGGATCAGCCCTTCTCAATATCCTAACTGTAATATCTACACAGCAACCAAACCCTGGAAGTCTGTGGTTACCAAACAGGAACATGTCAGAGATGTCTGTCCTCACTGACTAAGCTCCTCTCAGGGCAATCAAAAGGAGCACATGTCTAGGCAAGATGCTCGCAGCAGTCGCTGAGAGAGGCATTGCTATGCACCTCCCTCGATTAACAAATAATTCCCTCCTAGAGTCATCTGAAGTTGGAGCGTTGACTCTGAACTGAAACTGAATTTATCTCCCTTTCATTTTTTGTCACTTATCTCCACTTGAATTATGCATTCTGGTCTGAAACTGCACTCACAGAGGCTAATCTCCTACTGGCTTCTTTGCCAGGCAGCTCAGACCCTATCTCCAGTTTTAATAACTATCAGTGTGTGACATTTGTGGATCAGGATGTAAACAGATTTAATGATAATGACACCAGAGCAGGTAGATCCAAACAAAATTCCAGGATAGAAACAGAAAAATTATCTGAAACTTTCCTTAAAGCCAACAAAAAGAAGAACAATAGAAGTCAGAAAAGGCTGAAAAGATTCTAAAACTGAACATCTTCATTATGCACCACAGTGTAAAAAAATCCTGCATCATCTTCCACACAGAAAGGTATTAGCAGCAGAACATAACCCAAGAAACAGTTACATCCAGGAAGATTTTTAGTATAACACAGGAAATATTTTTTTTTTTTTTTTCTTGCTCTGTCCTTTAACCCTGAGCTCTGTCAGACACCAGAGCTCCATTTTTGCAATGCCATTTGCTCAGGAGAATTTTGGGTTAGGATACACAGGACTCCAGCTCTCTTCCCAGTTTTCGTCCTAGCATAACACTTGGTGAGGGGTTGCATACTTTCTTTGTCTCTTGTTTCTCTAGTATTGCCCTTGGTATCATTAAAAGGTAAGCAGTGGGTTTCCAGGGGACACTATGATCAAGTACGGCAGCAGGTTACCACAGACAAAATTTTTTGAGCATCATGGAGACACAACACCAGAAATATAACAGGACGTCATTCGTAGCTGCATGCACAGAGTAGGCACTTGGCTCTCTAGGGTTTGTTGCAGTGCTTGACAAGTTCTGCCCAGGCAGGCAGCAGTAGGAGGCACACACAAGCAAATGTCTATGCTAAACTTCACTTTCTAAAGTACCAGCACCACGACCAGGGTTTTAAGGGCAACTTCCTTTGTAAATGCTGACATTAATATGATACTGCTGAGACTCAGTACATGCTGAAATTACAACAAGGAGGACGTGCCAGCCAGTTCAGAATTCAGGCACAAATACCAGTGACATTACTATGAGCTAATCATTTAATTGTATTGCTCAATAATTAACCCCAGCTTTCTGAGTTCACAAGTTCTTGGACAGGATGTCTTTCTCCCCAGATATGATCATTTGGGGAATTAGATGTGAGGCAGGGGTCAACTGTGCCAAGGGGGGGAGCCATGAGGAGTATCTCAGGGGAATATCTGCCCTGTGCAATTGAAACCAAACAATTGAGGTGGATGAGGAGAGACTGCTGTTTGCAAGCAAGTTGTAGCAGACAAAAATAAGCAGTAGAATCACATTTTCAAGAAGACTGAATTATCAGTCATAAAACATAACCTCTAAAATACCTACCTTGTAAGTCCAGTTTGATCCTGCATATATTTGATTTTGTGATCCTTAATAGTGCAGATAAGTTTCCAATACATCCCAAAACTACGTATGTATTCCCTGGCTTTACAGATGAAATTGTTTGAGATGTTCTGGTGCCTGGTAGTAAATGAAAGCAGCAAATGTTCTGTAATCTCTGCAGCAGTAAAAGATTTCACTGAAGGAACCTGCTGCTATGTCATGAACATTTACAATAATCACATTTAGGAAGGGAATGTGACACCACTTGTTCGATGTGATTGAGCTATTGCAGAGACTAGTGCTAGCTAATTAATCACCAGGATTGCTGAAGAGGAAGAATCCTTTCCAGACAGATTTATAGGCATAGCTGGAATAAGCCTGAGAACTTTTTGTGCTTTCCCTGTGTGTGTGTGGAAAGGAGACAATTGTGAGGCTGGCACTTGCATTGGTGATCAGCAGTGGGCTAACAGTGAAACACTATTGTGCTGGAACTGGAAAGCCCACCCTAACCTTGAATAAATAAAACCCTTCTGTGAATTTCCTCTACAAAAGCTGAAAGAAAGATGGAAAAATCATAACACCTATCAGGCTCTGAAGTATAGTGACAGCTAGAATAATCTGTTCAGTATTTAAAATATTTTAAAATTCACTTGTATTTTTAAAGATCCTGATTTTTTTGTTCTGCTTAAGCAATATGAAAAGAAAGATGTGGATTGTCAGCTTCCTATCATTAATGTAGATGAGATCTTCTTTTGTTATCAATAACAACTATCTGTGATAAGTACCTTCCAAAAATCCAAAGCACTTTTTAAGTCTTAAGGCCCTGATCCTATAAAGCTGTATTCACATGCATAATGGTAAGCTTACAAACAGTGCTTCTGCATGCAGTAGGAACACTGATAATCCAATTTCCGTCACATCCCTGTAGGGTAAATATATCCCTCTCTTTCTGAGATGACTGGAATTCTGGTAGGTACAGGTTTTGCACTGCAAAAGCCGAGTGTACTTTCATCGATGCAGTCATAACAAAGCAGAGAAAGCATTGTATCAAAGAGGAAAAGAAAAAGAATGCTTTACAGAAAAGATAAACACCCAAGCAACAAGACAGGAGTCTGACATAAGCTCATATCTTTGCTCAGCAAGCTGTGTAGACGCCTACAGACTTCAAGCAGGCTAGACTGGTTGGAACTTGTTCCAGCATCTTACGAAGTCAGAAGGAAGTCCTGCTATTGAATTTAGTGGACAGGAGATTAGACTTAGCAGTTAGCTGACTAATTATTCCATACTCAGGGAGATGCCTAGTACAGCAGAGTCACTGGATCAAAACAATCCACCAAAACTGGTAGAGTATTGATAGAGATGCAAAAAAGTAGACCAAATGCCAGAGCTTTCTAATTAGGGTTCTGACAGAAATGTCTTTATCATGACCCCAGGGAGGCAATTCTGATTAGTCCAGCTACACACACAGGTTCTCAGCCTCTCAATCATGCTCCTCCTTGGCTGTTGCTGCATTCGTGGACTTCCTCTGAGCTACCTTTCTCGCAGTTCTACTTTCAGGCAACAGCATCTTCATTTAATTCTTAGATCAAAATTTCCCATGACATCCCAAACTGGAATATTTCGCTTTCCAGATGCCCACTACTACTTTAAAACAGTCTGTACAGATTCTGATTAAGTAAATAAGATGACTGATTTTCAAGAAACATGACAGCATTTCCTAAAAGAGGATGACTCTGACTTGATGCAGAGCAATTATAATTTCTTGATTAAACAGCAGCACAAGTATCTCAGGGTTTATATTCTCTTGTTGGTCTAAATATTCTAACAAATTGGAAATGGGGAGAAGGGGGGTCCCTATTCTGTAGCTTCTTCCTCTTTCTTTCCCTTCCCTGATTCCTTACCTTCTAACAGAAGCAGTTTATACCATTCTCCAAGTGAGGACTGTGAACACGGTTTTTCTCATGAAGGGTCCAAGTAGAAATTAACATGCTGAAAGGTATTTTTACCTGAAGGCTAATTCCAGGAAGCATTCTGCCTCAGGGAATCGGTCAAGCACGTGCTTGTCCCAAAAGACAGTAGTATGTGCTTCAGTGACTTTCTTACACTGAGGTTTGAAAGAGATTATCTAGATAAATTCTTCTGCCCATATCTAAGTCACTTTCCTAACTGGCAAAAGATATTTGCTATTTCAGTATGTATTCCAGTCCATAGCAAGTTCAGCTGGATTCTTTTTGAAGAATTCTTCTTTTTAGCCAAAGAAACACAAACTTCCTCTATCCAGGAACACTCACACACTGATATGGCCACTCAGGTAGAAAGATGTTATTCGAGTCATTGATCTAACTCAGATGAAGCAGGATCTCCTAATCCCACATAAATCAATCCCTTCACCATCTACCAGAAACTGGGGGGAGGCAGGGTGCTCCTCAATTTCAATCACAGACTTCTTTCTGGGTACAAGGGGATTATTTTGCACCAGAGTTAGCCGCGATGGAAGATACCACACAGGATTGAATCCTTGAACCATTTATATGCAAGAACTGAATGCATGGGAAGAGTTTGTGTTCTAGTTCCTTAACCCTACTCCAGCAAAAGGTAACAATTTTAAGGATGATCCACTTTTGGGGAGGAGGGCGACTATCTGTGTTTCAATGCACAGACAAGGAGACTGATTTAATGGAGCATTCTATTCAGTTCTAAAAAACTGTAACATAAGAAAGCGCAGCTCCCCAAGAATAATCTGTGAAATTTATTTAAAATGCATTTGAGAATGGTTACAATCACATTTCTGAGCCTCCTACTGGTGGCAGCTATCAGGATGAAATAGCATCAATGACATTAACAGCATGACAGCATTATGTAAGAGATTATGAAGCAGTTTCAAACCTGCTTTGATACAGCATTAACAATCAGCAGGAAAAACTTTGTTTAATATTTCAACAACATGTTTAAAAGTTAAACACTTTCATTTCTCTGATGGTGCAAAAGCCTGAGCAGTACAGAGGTAGGAAAAGAAGAGGGAGACATTTCGAGTCTTTTGCCTGTAATGTTGGACTATCCCAAAAATCTTGTCAAAAAACATCCTTGCATTCTGACAAGATGGCCAGCATCAGTAGGGCACCTGACTTACAGACATTTCCAATGCATTTCCTTATGGGCACGTGTTACTCTCCCTTTCATTCAAATGACTTGAAAACAGAGTTTTAGATGTAGGCAAAGTGAAGCAATTTATAGAGCCTGAATGGGGACAGAGAACCCATCTCTAGGCTTTGACATCTTCTGGGTCTTGGGACCAACCAAAGACAAAATTTATTTCCTCCAGAACCTGAAGCTCTCAAATGAGAACAGCTTACTCTCTCACCTCAGGAAAAACCTCAGAATGGTAACAGGGTAAGACTTAATATTAATATTCTCTACTCCCTGGGGAAGACAGGAGAAGAAAATATACCCCTTGAAACACGTCAGGGACGAATCAGTCAGGTCTCTGCTTAGAGGCTGCGAAACCATAAATCAGCCTGGATGAAAGTGAGAGGACTATGGTTCCTTTTAAAGATGCTCTTCAGACACACCATCAATACAGGGCAAATATTAAATTCTCTTATGATACTATAACTCCTCCAAATATTCTCTGCATTTCTTTTAACTCAAAGTATGCTTCCCATTCCCAACCATTCCTTCTGCTTTCCAGGTGCTCTGTATTTTCAAAATGAAAGTACAGAAATACTCTGAAAATGCAGACAGACTTCTAGAGGAGTAATGAAGCTCAAATGGAAGCTATGAGTCATGGCAATGGTCCACATTGTTTCCTACAAAGACCAGATACAATGACAACTGTTCATTCTGGCCTTAGTATCCATGGCCTCATCCAGTGTACGAATGGCGATGAAGACCATCCCCATGGTATCTTTCAATGAACAGACTTCTTTTCGCATCATCTCTTTGGACTAATCCCCTTGTTCTA
The DNA here is from genome assembly GCF_965231255.1 of Vanellus vanellus. NCBI lineage: Eukaryota > Metazoa > Chordata > Aves > Charadriiformes > Charadriidae > Vanellus > Vanellus vanellus. Next base: position 23,665,649 of record NC_138909.1, on the reverse strand, counting down.
GAGGGTAAGCACACATTGTCCCAGTATTTTAGCCATATGAAAGACGGCATCTATTTCAAAAACATGTCAGACATTTTCAAGCACCCTGTATTCACATCTTAAACCATTAGAGTTGGCTTCCTATCCATCATTTCATAACAAAATGAGAATAAAATACAGATTAACAACTGGGATTTTTCTGCTATTGTGTGTGAGTAATAATCAACCAATGAACCTACTCCATCAATAAAGGAAATCGTACCACTGTCAAGGCACATATTATCATCCTGGGCTTCAAAGGATCTTTCAGGTCTGTTCAAAAATTTAACATATCTGAAAAATTGTTTCTCTCCTTGGCATAAATCTGGCAAAGTAAATTAGTGCTAATAGTGTAAAGTGCACATAATTTGTTTCAATGGATTTGTCACTGGAATTGTGACGACTAGAACACAGAACTTGCCTATAGAAAAAGTCACAGGTCCGAGAGTCTAGATTCTGGTGGGGATTAGGGAATACCACTGCAGACCTTTCCCTGTCATTTCCTCATGGAAACCCAGCCCCATCTTTTCAAATATATTTGTCATACTTTATTCTTGTACTCTATTAATCAAAATCATCAGTCACAAAATCATCATCACATTGTTGTGCAATTAACTGAGTTTAGATAATTTGGGTAATGACTGCTATACTATTTAGGTATTCTTACTATAAAGAGATATATGAACAGTCAATTTCCTGCTGAATGTTTAATACATTTCTAATAGGTAGTTTATGCTGTTTTTGATGGCACACTAAATCATCCAGTATTTAACTGTGACACTAAGATTGATTCAGCTCTGCAGTGGGAGTAGAACAACTGAATACACACAAGAGTGTCACCAAAAGCTGCAAAATGCATGTTTAGATATAATGCTGCCATGCTAGACCTTAAAAGAATATGGAATCTTTTCCTATAGAACTGAGATCTAGTAGGGTAAAGGAACTTGCTCGACCAAGATATTGAGGCATGGCCAGGATTCTGAAGTGCTCCTGTTTTCTTTCTTTTTTTCTTTTTTTTTTTTTCTTTTTTCCCCTCTCTATCCATTCTGAGATACCTTCTATTTTCTGCAAACTGAGCTTCTTTTGACCACATCCCAGGTAAAGCACATGTAACTGTTACCGTATTAAAAACAAAACAAAGAGAAAAAAAAAAAAAAAACACAAAACCAGCAAACCCAAAAAATCATTTCTGTGTTAGTTGGCACCTCCTACAAGTCATGCCAGTGCGTTTAGCTATCTCTATCTTATCTGGGCAGTCAGAGGCAGCAAAGTCTAGGCACCAGGTCTATTCTCAACCACCAGCACAATGAGTACATGGTCCTTCACAAAAAGGAAGCCCTCTCTGTTCAGAAAAAGTATCACTTGCACACAGTCTCACCATGCATACTGCCCCAACCTGACTGGCATCCAGGTAAGCATACAGGGTATCCCAGCATGACTTTTTACCTTCAGCTCAGCACACAGTAATTGAGATCACACTGGTTCTGCTCAGGTCCAGGTAAACTTGAGCAGAAATCATTTACGTTTTTCTAATGTCGTATCAACAGGTAAATCCTGGGTTACTTTCCAGACTGCTGGACGGGTACGTCCCAAGTCCAGTGAATAGGCTGATGGCACCAGACAGATCTGAGTGTTTTCCTTCTGTCACCGCCTTGCTGCTCAAAGAGATTTTGCTGCCTTCCACCACCAGAGTCTATCTTCCTGCAGCCTGGCTTCCTCCTCATGCACTATCCCAAGCAGGCAGAAGCATCACCCCAGCCACTTAGCTAGAAGCCTCCAACTTCCACATTTGTTTGCCCTAGTTCTCTCCACATCCTACGAAGAAAGCCCAAGCCCTCACTCAGAATTAAGGATTTCCTTATGCAGCAACGACCTATGCATATCACAATGTTTATGTGCTGCAGCTAAACATAAGTATCGACTCGAGTAAGGGCCACATCCCCTGAGATATTTAGATATATAAACTGTTGCCTGTTTATTTGGTGCCAAAATATCTTATAAAAAATACCTACCCCTAACTACCAGGGCACAGATATTAAGCTGCGCAGCTAGCACTCCTACTGATTTTACTAGGAGCTCTGTACAGGAAAGCCTTCCCTCCTCTGCTGGCACATTTTGTACTTCTCTCCTAGGGAGCTCAATTGAAAACGTCAGTCACGCCCCGCTACAGAAAAACTTTGACACTCTAGGTTTAGAGAATGCACAGAGAGAGTCTATAATTATTTATTCATTTATGTTTCTTTTATTTTTAATCCTTTGATTTCTGAGAATCACCAGCTAGATTTCCTGGCACAATAATTATAAATACTTCATGATAGTGTATGGATCTAAAAATTCTATTTGAAGTTGTGATGAGAGTCTGTGATGAAAAGTTGGTGCATTGTTTTTACTCATCTGGGGACTTCGATGCCACAGTAATTTTCAGAATATAAAACTTCTGCATTTACACATTACTTCCCACTTTCCTCGTTAGTCATCATTCATTTTCTCAGCTCGGAGTGTGTTGTCCCAGCAGGAAATTCCACCAATGGTTTTAATGTGGTGTATATGCTTAAAAACTAGAAGGAATAGAGGTAGGTTCAACCAGACAAAGGACATATACTTGGTAAGAATTCACACATATGAAAGCTTATTGCAGCACTAGCAATATCAAGCAAATGACAAGCTGAGGGCTACCTGTCCCACTGGCAAGCAGAGAAGGCTGTACAGTGCAAGAAGGCAACATACACACTGTACACAACTCTGTTGAGAAAAAGAGAAACAATTTCCAAGACCAAACTGAACAAGTCACCACAAACTTCCGTTTCCTCCATTTTCTCTGCTGGTCTCTAGAGGCTGGGTGAGAGTGCTGTTCAATATGTGCCCAAAACAAAGTACTCGTGTTAGCTGCAGCCCCTGAAATAGAACTCTAAAGCTTCTAGTAAGGCAAGGCTGGTTTCTAGTTCTGAATTTCGAGTTGGAGCAGCATGGACTACACTTGGAACTGGAAGGTATCACCTCCCCTGCACAGCTCTTCAAAGGGCGTGCAGCAATATTGAGAAGAAAACTCATCCTAAAGGAGCAACTTGGACTAGAAAAACAGAGCAAAACAGTGCAAACCAAACAGCCAGGCAAATGCAATATGGAGCAAGTTACAGAACACGAGAGGGATAACCATACACAGAATGTAAACTCCTACCCATTTGTCACTGGAAAACACATACAGCAATTAACTGTATGCTGTAAAGCCTGTAATTCAAAGATACAAGAGACTCAGGCTTTAGTCATGAGCCCACTTACACAGCTGAGAAATAAGTCATCTAACACAGAGCAAGATCGTGCTTAGCAGATGCAGTACAGGAAGAAAGCAGCGGAGATCAGATGGGCAAGGACAGCATGGTCAGAAACTGAGCCAACTACTGCTCTGCATGGAAAGCTTAAGCTGAACCAGAAAGAGGGGCGGCTTCCCTATAAACCAGGAAATCCATTTACTGACTTGCACACGTAGTCGGCCATCTTCTTTCAGAAGCAGCTTTTTGACAGGATGCTGTTGAAGCCTTGAGATGAACTGAAAAGTTGAAATGCGGCCCCTGTGTGCCTTTTTTTCCCCATACCACACTAGCACACGTTCATCAAGTCACTAAGCAGTCTTTGCAGCTCATACACACAAATGGCTTGAAATAGGTAATCTGGAAGTGTCAGGAAAAATGGCTTCTCAAGCAGTAATATCAAACACATTGGCTGCAACAAATTGTAATAAAAGGAAATGTTATCTTAAATAAGCACAATGATGACAGGGATTTCTGGAAAAGAAAAACCTAAATTTTGTTTCAGGTCCTCAAACATCCCATCAGCAATTCTGAGGCAGAGACTAAAGTGTATCTGTAACCAAGCTTTATCTTTCTTCCCACAGATAGACCTTTTATTACAATTGTCACCTAAACTTAGAAGTTCCTATTCACATTTTACTCAGTGCTTGTGATTTGTTTACAATGCTGGCACTTTCAATCCAAGTTCCATAAAACATGAAGACAGAAAATGATAGTGTACAACCAACTACAGAAACTTTCAAGCAGTCCATGTAAGCTCCACAAAAAGGTGACTAAAGCTGCCAGAGTTCAAATGCTCATAGAAAAAAAGATGACAAGAAACAGCCTTGCTCGTATCTCCTTCTGCTTCTTCCCTGAACTGATCCACCTCAAATGTGTTCTTTGGGTCTAACTCAAGAAAACACATCTGTCATTTTTAAACTAAAATAACAAAAACAGTTCCTCCTTTGAAGTCTTCATTAGCATGCATTATATCCATTTCCAGCACGGTAGCAGCACATTTTTAGCTTTTCATGATTGTGAATGTCAAGCTTAGAAAGAAGTAAAAACCACGAGGAGTTGATTCCTCTCAAAAACATTTTTAAAAATAAAAGACAGAGAAATTCTGATGAGAATGGTGATAAAGCAGCCAATCTTGATCAGACTAAGAAGTATTATGCAGAATGGAAAAGGGAAAACCATTTAAAAAGACCTTTAAAATCATATAGCCAGTTGCAATCCAGGCTGTGGCTGGCGGATTTCTTATGTGGTGATTGCTTTCTGTCTGAGTCAGGAAAACTACACATTCAATCCCATATGCATAAAGGATGGAAAAATCAGAGGCACTTTGCCTTATAAAGTACTTGATTCATTGGACCTTTACATATTTCACAGCACTGAAAGTACAGAGGATATCCAGAGAAGTGTCATTCAAGACATTTTCAGTTGCCCCATTTGTAAAAAGAGTCTTAACCGGAATTATGTAAATTATGTGAATATGCACACACAGTTATGTATGGACACAAACCTCTGTCATTTCTGAGGAACACGTACTCTCTCACATTTTTTTATTTCATGAAGAACACAAAAACACTACTGCCAAGTTTTCAAGTCATCACCACTGCAAATGAGCTTTTTCCATTTGATCATTAATAAAAAAAATAGAAATGGTAATGGAGTACATGCTACTTTCATTCCTTTTAAAAATACCTTTTACTTGATGCATTATATTTTGATATATCCCAGTCAAATTAAGCAGAGTCTTGCAACTACATATGGCAATCTGATTAATGACATAATATGATTTATGTGCTTCATTTTAGTACATTGGATCATTCTGATTTTTTTAATATATTCCTACAGATGTGAATGAGCACCACATTAAATCCTGCCTCAGACAAAAATCTCCCATTGAGATGGAAATGACTGAAGATTTTCATTTAATGGGGATTGCGTAAAGGATTTGGGTTAGATTTTTTTTTTAAGGCAGCCCAAGTGCCATCTAAGGGAATTTTCAGAAAAGTCGGTACTAGCAAATAGCAGACATTTTGAAGACACTAAATAGACATTAAAGTGCATATCTAGGCACATGAAACCTACAGAAGATCCAGACATTTTCAGATTTGGCAGTTCTCTGGGACTACACCAGCCTGCACTAAAGTCCTCTGACATCAGTGTACCACAGCTGAGATTTTGATGCAGGCCCTAGTACATTTTCACATTTGCATGAGCAGTAGAGCCAAAGAACATGCATGCTAGACAAAAGTGCAATTCCAAATTACTCTGCATTGAGATCAACTATCAAAGGCATGGTGGGAGAACCATAGCTTCTTTGTGTTTCCTTCCCCTTACAACACAAGAGGAAACTACATAATCCAGCAACCCTCTCCATCCCTCAACCACTTTCAGTAACTGCTTATACTACACATATGTAGGAACCTGTCTGGATTGAATGAAATGCTTCTTTATACCACTGACTGTCTGGAATGCTGAGGACCAATCAACTACAAGCCATAACTTAGGGTCATGTAACTTTTTTTGCCATGACATCCTGTCCAGAACATTTTTCTTTTTAATTATAATTATTTTTAACAAGTCTGCAAAACTGAATGAGAAGACAGTTTTCTAGTCCTTAAAATAGCTCAAAATGCAATATTACCTTGGAGCTTTCCACTGGCCCTAATACTGCTTCTTCTCATGTCAAACAATGAACAGAATTAGGCTATTACTGAGAGCTTTGAAAATCCAGCTCACTAACGACTACTTGATTCATACAGATTCTTTCCCATTACAACAGTTTCAGAAATTATATGAGAAAGTGAGCTAATGTTTAGGCAATGTTTAGGCCTATCTGACACTAAAGACAATTCAATTCATTAAGCTTAATTATAAGGGATTGGAGTCAGGAATTAGTTTATTGCTTAAGTGTACGCAGTAATTATTACTGATGTTAAGAAGGATATTTAATCACTAAGAGGCTCCTACTGCATTATTGCTGGTGTCACTGGCACCAGATTACCAAAATTGTGTCTTCAGGGTTCATCAGCATCACGCAGACATACAGGATTTTTTTCATTCTGTTTCTTTCTACATTTTTTTACTTTCCATTGCTTTGTGGACCAACAGAGAAAAGGAGGGAGCAGGGCTGTTTTTTCTCATTTCATTGGGGAAAATTAGCGAACACCACTGAGATGCAAGCAAGTCTCAAAACACAGCAGTTTGTCTCAGGCCTTCAAACTCCAGCAAGACCAAAGAGGCAATGCACAAAGAAGCTTAACAAGAAAAGTCAAAACTGACTCACGTTTCTTCATGCTTAACAAGCCAATACAGAATTTGCAGTTTACAGCCTGAAGTGAAAACTTGCTGGGCAGTTTCCCATTCTCCACTCTACTGAGATTGCTTAGCTGAGACCCAGGCTGCGTTTTCTGTCCTTCATGGTCTTCACACCAACTCGGGATGATTCTGTCTAATTCTACTACAGTTGATCAGTCTGGTGTAGGAAATACTGGCAAGAGAGTCTCCAGACTAGGAGACTCTACAAAGTCATACCGCCTTATCTCAGTGGTCTCCTTTCATTCTCTGAACCAGGCCATGTGACACTGAAGCAATCCTATTTTTGGCTCCTTGTTGCTGAAATGCCACCGCTAACCACCAGCAAAACCATCCCTCTCTCCTTTAACTTTTCAAATTGTATCTGAACTCATTTCCCAGTTCATTCCCTACCATTAATAAAATTCTTTGTTATTTCTACTTCGCCTTTTTTCAGTACTTACCCCTCAAAAAAACCCAACACACTAGGTAGTCAAAGTAATACAGTCTGCTATCCAATTCATGTTATTTTGGACTGACTCATAAAAGCTGTGATCTCTTACTGACTGGACGTGCTTCGTTTAATTAAACAATCAAGAGACATGTCGTATCAGAAGGGAAAACTGAAAATAATTACAGCTGCCGCAACATCTGCAGTGTCTCAGCAAGACCAAAATTTTGGACTGTTGAGCAAGCAAGAGGCTCCTGTGGTATTTTGCAGTGGGGCTCACCTGCCAGGAATCTAAAGTTCACCTTAATTCAAAAAAATATTTCCTTTCCTCTGTCATAATAGAAAGTGGCAACTCAAGATAAGTCATTCCATGCCCTGGAACATCCAAAGTGTTTATAAGAAAACCATCAAGATACTGCCCTTTTTTTTTTTTTTAATTTAAAAACAGTGATGTAAAATATGTCCATTTCAAAGGGCATACCAGAACAGAACTTGACATGCCCTATTATGTCTTGTCTAATTTTAAGTAAAGTTGATGGGCTCTGCCCAGCTTTATACCTAACAGATATACAAACCTGTCGTGTTCAAGAAAGTAGGACTTTTTTTATAAAATCTCTCTCAAAAAAGAAAACTCTATAAATCCTGAAAAGAGTTATGTATAATAATATTCTAATACAAAACTGAGAGTGCATCATTGTTTTATAATCACAAGGGAACAGAAATGCAGAATTAAGGGTGAGGTTATTTGCAGGGTGTGTTCTTACAGCAGGTAACGCTTCAGCTCACTATTTCTGTAATGTATTACAGAAGTAGTTAAAAGTCCAAAATGATACTTTACCTCAACTGTTCATCATAAACTCATTTGCGTGGCAACAAACTGTTTATCTGGAATACGTTGTACGAAATGACGGTAAGCCACTTTACAGGCAAAAGTATTATACAGCTCTTACAGTCAACTTTCCCTATGAATGAGAGGTTGCTTAGTTGTTTCATAACAAAATAAAAAATATTTCCAAATATGAAAAAGGAAAATAACTTGCAACCAAATAGTTTTTAATATTTATGAAATATTTTTTCTTTTAGAAAAGAATTTTTAATTTGGATGCACATAAAGAGTTCAATGCAAAACTAAATCTTGGTTTCCTTAATATTCTTTAACTATTTCTGAAAGATTTGTTCTGTCTAGATCATTTTTAAATGACAAAAAAATTCCTGTTTAATGCAACCAACTAAGATATTTCTAAATTCTTTCCTTCATTTTATTTCTATCATATTAGCTCTGTAGATACCTTTTGGGGACAAAGAAATACTACATTGCATTCAGAAGCAGAAGACCTAAGAGAAAAGGCCTAACCATCAGGAGTGTTGGTCTCGTTTCCCTTTCCCTAGGGGCTGAGTACTTGTGTATATTATATGTTTTTCACTGCAGATTAATCATGCAGCTTCTCAGGAGCCCATTAAATGTCCTAAACCATGTCTCTGCCAGCCACAGGCAGACACTGGTCTATTCTTACCAAAGAAAGCTGAAATGGAAACCCAGACCAACTATTCCTGCTTCCAGTACCAGGAACATTGCATGTAGAGGCATTAACTGATCTGAGGGTCCTTCTGCTATCTTGTCCCCCTCAAAACTAGCTGTAGTTTTCTATGACTCCATCTTGGCTTTGGCAGCAGCCATTAGCATGGTTTTCCCAAAATCTAGAATAAGCAAGAAAGACAATGCAAAGGCTGTGGCAATTCTTCTACCTACTCTGTCTCTGGCCACAACCAGCCTTTCTTCCCTACACTTTTGCTAAACTTGAACCAGCATCAAACCTAAGTGCCTGACTATGGAAATGATATGTCTTTGGCAGGCATGTTATTTTTCTTCAGTCTTCTGGAAATTAAGCAGATCTTTTTTATTTAGCCTAATTAAAGATATGCAAAAAGAATAACAAAAATATTACTCAGGAGCAAAGAAAACTAGTTGCTTACAAAATGGCTTCTTGCAAATAAATAAATAAATTTAAAAAAAGAAAGAAAAAAAAGAAAAAACAAGATTTTACACAGCAGATTCCTTCTTTCTATCTCTTATGGGAAACTAAGCAAGCCAGTAAAGCTCAATAGGAAGCAGAAATCATGCTTCTTACAACTGTAGCAAGAAATTCTCTATTGCAGGGAGTTTCTCACAAAGCCTTCCAAGCTTAGGAACCAGTGTGCATACAGTATTCCAGTACTCGCCAGCATGCCACAAAGACATCACAGAATTGTGGTTCTATATATCTGTGTTTTCTACCACAGACATTATTAATAGAAGGCAATAGAAGGCAATAAACAAAAACTATCTGTGAGAAGATCAACATCAGTCATTACTAGCTTACAATTAGAGCAAGGCCAAGTAATCTGAAGTACGTGGTGTTGATCAAGGTGTGTATTTCCTTCTGTGGACTACACAACTAGCCTGTCATTTTTAAGAATGTTTTTGGGGCAAATGCACACTCACACTTGGCAAGGCAGCCCTACCAGACCACCTCCCAGAGGGCCCTTTTCTAGCCATCTATGCCTACTCCAAGTCAAGGATCCAGGTTGTGCTAACTTGTATCATAAGGCAAATGACAGCATTGTTTTAAGAATTTCTTTAATAGGATGTGAAAATTCTATCTATAACACAATTCAGAAAGAGGACAGAAAGATGCTTTAAAGCTTCACAATGACACATGTGGAAAATAGAAGTTACATCCTATTAAATATGGCTTGTTTCACTATGCATTAACAGCACACCCACATGACTTTCAAGTGCATATTACCCATAAACACACCAAAATTCAGAAAACACAGTGTCTGAGATTAGGAAGCCAGAAGAGGTGATCACTGTCTCCTTCACCCCATCTTTTCTCGTGCCACCAGCCAAGGGCCCCACCTCCTAATTACTATGCCAAGCTTGTGGTGTCTGTCAGATCCTTAGCAGCTACTTCATAAAGTCTAGAGAGTTCATCCACATGATAGTGAATTTGTACTGGTGCTTAATTACCTCTCCTGCCAAAACAATATGTGCCTTATTCCTAGCTCCTGGCTAGTTTTTGCTCCACAGAAGACACAAGTGTAAACTTCGAATTAGAGGTTTTTGCTATTGCCAAGCTTTCTTGCCTTCCATAGTTGGATGACTGAAATGGACCCATTTAACTAGTAAACCAGCTTCTATTGGGACAGTATAATCACCGTATCAGCCAATACAGTGGAGTAATTCCAATGCTAAGCTGACACCCCAGCTGAGGACAACACTCAAAGAAATGAAGAAGACAAGGCATGGGGAGGGAAAAATTTTTCACGAAGGGAACAGAAATTTCAAGTGATTTGATAACCACTTGCAAATGATAAAGTTTTGCACATGTCCTGGTGACTTGGAAATATGCTTGACTAATTATCTTCAATTGCCAATATTTATAGAGAAAGTGTAAAGTACATGCGTAAAGTGTGGAGGTTTGATATAAATGCACATACTTTGCTATAAAAATGCTCTCTTTGTCCCCTGCTTAAGAATAAAGGCGATAGCATCATCCAATCAAAGAAAGAAGCAAGAGCAGTTCAAGGGGAGAATTATTTTTATTGTAAATTTCCAGAGGGAATTAACCAATTTTCTGTATTATGATAGAATCAGCATATTGTAGATTGAACCCATAGATAATGTCAAAGCAGAAGAGGCGCTTTCAGATTTGTGTGCCTGCTGAATCTCAAACACAAAAGGCTGCCGTGCTTCTATTTGCTCTGCAGTTTTCTCATCAATGTGCACATTATTGGACCTTACTGTGGTTGCAATGAGCACTTCAGCCTGGCTGATGAGAGAAGAGAAAATACCCCTTGGACCTTGTGCGATTCAGTACTTGGCAACGACCCTCCCATCAGTGCGTGTGTGATGGTGAAAGAACAGGAAGAAAATGAGGTCATGGCCATATTCAAAGAATTTTTTGAGCGTGGGTATATGCCATGCTGTTTAAAATCAAAAAAAGTCTTCTGTTATTATTATTGCTGTCCTACAATCTAATCCTGAATATGATTACTTCATACAGAAAAGAAGTTGGCAGGGAACTGACATGAAAATAAGGGCAATGCAGAATAGCTAGGAAAAGCAAGAGAGAGCTCATAACCTTCAAATCCTGCTTTCCTACATTCAATTAGCATATACATTTTAACATGTCTCCTGCAATGTTCAGGAAAATGACACAGTGCCCTTCTGGATATATTTTACTGAAGTCGGTGGATTCAGTGCTCAATATAATGAAATAAGCATTAAAGATGATAAATTACTCTTTAAGTTTGAATGAATGTTTAGAAGAGCAGGTGTGAATGAATAGGAAAGAGCTGGGAGTAGCTACTTGGGTTGCAAGCTATCACCTATATCCAATATGCAAGTAAATTTGGTAACACTGCAGAAATGGGATGCCTCTCATTTTCCTATTAGAGTTGCCCATATTTCTTAGTGTTCTTAGTTTCTTAGGGAGCGGATGCATCAGACCACTGCAGCTTCTAGACTTGAGGGCAATAACTAGAACATGTCCAGTTTTGTAGAGCTTAATAGCATGTTGCATTTTGCATCCAGGAGGCTTAAGAAAAGGGGAGGAAAAAAAAAAGTAATGCCAGCCTTGGGGTTAAGTACTGCCCCAAGACTCAGATGATACAGCCATCTAGAAACAATTTCACCTTTCAGTTTCAATTCTGGTATGACACACACTAGAAACGGTTTCCACAATGATGCTTGAAAATTTCAGTAAAAATGAAGCTGCACTTTCAACTTGTAGTCACTGTATGTTGTTGTGCCTTCGTTTGATAGCTGGACACTTGTGTTGCTCAAGCTTTCAAATAGGTATTGCTAGACTTTGATCAAATTGATCTACTTTCTCTTTGAAGAAATAGAATACATAAGCAAGTATGCTCATAACCAATAGCTCAATTTTCAGTATCTCGATTATCCTCCTTGCAGTTCTTCTCTTAATTTCCCACTACTTCTTAAGCTATAGACAGGAAAATTAAAGATGCATTTGAGAATTGGTCATAACAGCACCAAAGCACAACATAAACATACTCCAATTGTATAATGTTCTTTTTATATTTCGGATTCATGTAAGTCTCTTGACTCATAAGCACCATAGGGCATCCATCATTCAATATCCCATTCATCACCTATCACAGTGCCTAGCTCCTTTCTAGAGACAGTGTCCTAGGACAGAGCCCCCACCCATGCACGTACCGTGAGCATTCTTCACCTTTTCACATGATCATACTGGAATGCACATTGTTTGCATTTTTTTAATAAGATGCATGCAGACTGCAATGATTTTGACCTCTTTTTTATTATTTGCCAATCCTTTAGCCTTAATGTCTTCTGTAGATTTTATAGCAATAAATTTAGCTTTGTTTGATGAAAATGTTATACAGACAGAGCCAAGGACCAAATCCTCCAAGAATCTACACGTGTAAAGCTAAAATTATTCTAGATTTACAATTTCATTATAGTTTATTTAATATGGACCATGCTTATATTGCTTATTTCTGCTTCTTAAGTAAAATGTCATGCAGTACCATCTCTGTACTACATCTCTTGTGCAAAATGGATATAAAAGTACTTTTCCGCTTCATAGGGATATGAAAGTCTGTACTGAAGCACTTTGATACTGTGACATTAACAGGGACCAAAGAAATGCAGATATCTGTTTTTAAACCACAACCATTCAACTTTCTCACAGGAAAGTCAGTGTTGAAAAGCACTTACTGCTTTAGCACAAGACTTTATTGGTGGGAAAGCAGAGTAAAGAGATCATATTTCTGAAAAGTCAGCCCCAAAGGCTTCTGTGAAGAAAGAGTCCTGGAAAGAGAGAGACCCAGAACTGAAGGAAGGGTTCACTGTTAAAAAAACAGGCAAAGACCTTGTCTTGTCAGAGGGAAGTGAGTACAAACACTGAGGGAGAAATACTAAATAGGTGGAAGGCTGAGGCTTAAAAATAGATGCAGACATGAATGCAGCAGACGTGTACTAAGCAGCAGTGAAAAATTTTCGAGCTGGAAACGAAATTGTTCTTCCAAGCCTGGAATCTTGGAGTCATACTTTCCAGTATGCCCTAGCTTGCCCAACAGAGGAAAAATAAGCATAATTTTGAATCCCTTGGTGCTACTGCCTGCTGAAACTAAGTCTTTCTACTGGACCTTCAGAGAGAATCCTTAACAAAATGCACAGTCTAAAGCTGTATGGATGAAGTTTCAAATGTGCTCAGCACCTCACAGCTCCCTTTGTTCTCAATGGGGAAGCTCTTCTCCATTGTTCTCAGCGAGAGCCGCTATGAGCGCTTTCAAAAAGCCTAGTCCATAAACTCAAAACCCCTTCAAATTTGCAGGATCAAAAATAACTTTTGCAATGCATAGCTTTACAGCCAAAAGCAGTGTAATTCACACCCATGCTGGGTAAATAATTTATGCATTTATTTATTTTAAATTTTATTGGCTCTTAAGCAAAGTAATAAGGATCTCTAGTTATGTTAATGTGCAGTTTTAGTACCCAGAAATAAATCACAATAGATAAAAAGAAGACAGTACACATTCTAATAAAAAAAATATATAAGAAAGGATTTAAAACATTTTTTCTGCAATGCAGTACATAAGCTTGCAGGTTTTTTTTAAGCATGACAGTTGTTCACCAAAAGCAGTGCTCACCATGAAAAGACAGGTTCATTTCTAACATTTGAGGGGCCTGCGCAGTGTCCCATCCCTGTAGCAAAGACACACCAGAATGTCCTTGCAGTCTCTCCGATCAGCAGGGTCACGAAGTCATGCAGCAGGCTAGTAGTAAAACTGGAAAGGAAATACAGGCCCTTCTGTGCTCCCGTTAGTACTCTGTCCACTAACAATAAACAAATCAATAGTGAACAACAATAATGAAATGACCTTTTAATTCTCAGAAGGCATCGTCTCCTTGAAGGGACAAGAAAGTCAGAGACATAGGACTGAAAAGCACCTTAAAAGATTGCCTAGAGCCACCTCCATCCTCTGCAAAACCGTGCCCAGGCTTTTCCTACAATATCTCTGCTCCTTGAGACTCTGCATCATATACAGGCAGCCCAACTTACTAGTCTCACTGTTACGAAGTTTCACCTAACATACCTTATTTAAACCATCCTTTTTGATGTTCAGGCCTATCAGTACTTGCCCTCTCGATGCAGAAGCCTTTTATAAACCTGCAAACAGTTGCAGTTCTCCTTGGCTTTCTCTTTGCAGGAAAATCCTTTCCCTTCACCAATGGCCGAATATTACTTATCTACTGTGAAACAGAGATGCCTATCAAATGAAATAGCGTAAGCTACACTAGGTAGGAGATTCAGAGTCAGACTACATAGAAACAGGGAACCATTTGGCATCTGAAGGAAGGCATTCAAGTTTAGTAACCCACAAGGACTGTTCCAGTTCTCTTAGTCAGTATACGAAGGGCTCAACCAAGCAACTTCTCAGAGCACTGCTTTCATTCTCCCTTTACAAGTTTCTTGTTCACATAGGTCTTGTGGGGACTATGTGTTCTCTTTGTACAAAACTGAGTATTCAGGGACCAGATCTCAGCTGGCATTTCTAGTTGTCATTTTAGCAAAAACACAAAGTCAACTGCTTATCCTTGGAGAATCCTGACTGTCCTCAACCAGCTGGAAATACCATTTAAGTTATGATACACACAGGCCCCACACTTACAGAGCACTTAAAAAATTCAGGCAGAGCTAATATTTACTTAATAAATTGATTTTGTTTCTACTTGGTTCCCTCTACAAATTCCAATATAGTAAGTTTGAAAGTAATTTTCTATCTAAAACTTTCAAGCTAGAAACATTATATGACAATAAAATTGGGGGTTGGGGGAAAGAGGAGACAATTATTTCAAGAATCCGGTGTATAATATTCAAGGTCTGTGAATGAGCATGCTAATCCTTTCCTGCATTTATTTTGCAAGAACAAGGCACCAGCCTATGCAAATGCACTGTAATTATTCTGGTACTCTACAAAAAGCTCAGGTGTCAGTATGTGGTGGAAAATCCGCAGAGCAGGTAGCTGTGATTTTTCTAACTTGACATGTTCCTGTTTGCTAAGGATTTTTTTTAATTGGAAATTTCTCTGGTGTGGGAGAGATGTTTTAATCAGGCATCAATCTCCAACTTAAAGATGTAAAGTAGGAAAAAATGGATTGTGAAACTAAAATACTTCTACGTGATAAATTTCCAACTAGGACCATTCAGGGAGAATTTATGAGAAAAGATTTATATATTCAACTACCTTTTTTAAAATTAAGTAATATGTCTTCTGAACATCTTGCTTTTCATTATCACCTAGCAAAATAATCTATGGCATATTGTCTGCACATTGTCTCTTATCTTGTTATGTGAATAAGGAGGGCTATGATTTTAAAGACAGGTTTTAGGTGAGTTTCCAAAAAAAAAATAGAGAGAAGATTCGTTACCCTCATAATTAGGTCTGTAAGAGACAGGTACATAGATTGTACCATATCATATAA
Organism: Vanellus vanellus; assembly: GCF_965231255.1. NCBI lineage: Eukaryota > Metazoa > Chordata > Aves > Charadriiformes > Charadriidae > Vanellus > Vanellus vanellus. Next base: position 23,650,066 of record NC_138909.1, on the reverse strand, counting down.
GACAATCTTGCTCTGGGCAAGAAATCAGTGCTTGACATTCAGAGCTCCTTTTCTGTATCCAGCCTGTTTTTTAAAAGCACTTTGCAAACGGGGTCTTCCAGAGTAATCTATGGCAAGAGGGTCGTAGTGAATCCTGGATGCTTTGGAAAATTCCACCGGCACCACGCATATCTTCATCAATCATAAAGTAGCATTCAGGATCTGCTGCTCTCCTTACTCGTTCTGCAGTGTCTCTGCCATCACTAACAAAGTTAGTTTATTCTGTGGCTGGTGAGATATAGCTTCACCTTTCCCCACAGTATTTGGGCTGAAGAAAACCCCTTCAGCTATATGTATAAAGACAGACAGCCATACAGAGGAACAGGAAAAAACATGTAATTTTTCTTTCCAGCTTACATACAGCCCAAATGTTTGTTTGACACATGGAACGGCTAGAATATTAAATATGGTCCAACTGCGTTTTGGATTCTGGGATGAAACAATGATTACCATAAAAACAAAGGGGCTGTAGAGCTCCTTGGGCTGTGATCCTGATAAGAGAGCTGCTGCTCTAAGGAAGCCAGACTGCTGTCATAAACTGGATTTCATCAATTCAATTTTTTTGAGAAATTAATTTTATTTTTCTCTCTCATGCAAGATGAGATAATGGGAGTGACCTGAAGCTGTAAACTATAAAAAAAAGTGCAGTCATTTGTTGACAGAAGCCCAGCATAGCTGAGGAAAATGTAGAAGTGCCAGGTACTAGGACTGTTATCTTCTTTTCATGCTGTTTTAGCTCCATTACACATTTCCCACAGCAGATAACAGAAGCTGGAGCTTATCCAAAGAAGAAACCACCCAAGCCAATGGACATGACCTTCACCATCCGTGATTAAGCTCAAATAAGACAATGCAACCATACTTCTGGGCAGGTCCTTCCAAATCCTTTTGCCTCTCTTCCCCTACCTTTCATCCCTTTAGATCGCTTGCTCAGCATCAAGCTTAATAGGAGACCTAAGCATTGTTGAAGCATGCAAGCACCACTATGATACAAGGGAACAGCATGAGTACATAAAGCTACAAGGAGCTACTGAAGCATGGCAGAGGGAAACACATCAGGTGAAGAGCTCCACTGTTACAGATCACCAGAATAGCACAAGCCAACCAGAGATTGCATGCATCTCAGGACTAATGTATGGAATACCCAGTAATATTTAGAAGGGAATTTTCAATCCAGCACACAGCACAACATTCTCTTTAGATAGCAAACCCATGGATTTAAACAATAAATCTTGAGATAAAATGTTGAAGCGTACCTCTCTGTCTTTGGAGTCCACTTCCATAGTCTGCCTTTGAAGTTCCAGAGCCAGATGTCAAAGTTATAAGAATACACACATCCCGACCCTACTTGGGTAATTTTTCATAGAATCATAGAATGGTTTAGGTTGGAAGGGACCTTAAAGATCATCTAGTTCCGACCCCCCTGCCATGGGCAGGGACACCTCCCGCTGGACCAGGTTGCTCAAAGCCCTGTCCAGCCTAGCCTCGAACACTTCCAGGGATGGGGCATCTACAACTTGCCTAGGCAACTTGTTACAGTGTCTCACCACCCTCATAGTGAAAAATTTCTACCTAATATCTAATCTAAATCTACCCTCTTCTGGTTTGAGCCAACTCTCTCAGCCTGTCCTCATAGGAGAGGTGCTCCAGCCCTCTGATTATCTCTGTGGCTCTCCTCTGGACCTGCTCCAACAGGTCCACGTCCTTCTTATGCTGAGGACTCCAGAGCTGGAGGCGGTACTCCAGATGGGGTCTCACCAGAGCAGAGGGGCAGAATCACCTCCCTCAACCTGCTGGCCACACTTCTTCTGATGCAGCCCAGGATACAGTTGGCCTTCTGGGCTGTGAGCGTGCATTGCTGGCTCATGTTAAGCTTGTCATTAACCAACAGCCTCAAGTCCTCCTCAGGGCTACTCTCCAACCATTCCCTGCCAAGCCTGTATTTGTGCTTTGGATTGCCCTGACCCAGGTGCGGGACCTTGCATTTGGTCTTGTTGAACTTCATGAGATTTGCACAGGCCCACCTCTCAAGCCCATCCAGATCCCTATGGATGGCATCCCTTCCTTCAAGTTTGTCCACTGCTCCACACAGCTTGGTGTTGTCGGCAAACTTGCTGAGGGTGCACTCAATCCCAATATCCATGTCACCAACAAAGGTGCTGAACATCACCAGCCTCAGTACCGACCCATGAGGAATGCCACTCGTCACTGGTTTCCCCTTGGTTTCCCCTTTTCAAAACTTACCTTGCGAGAATTAAATGAAGTTTATGTCCTGGGACTCAGAGCCCCTTTTTAGAGGCAGTATTTCCAAAGCATTTAAGTAAGAACTTGGGTAACTTAAGGTACATAGACTTTGGCAGAATTAGCAAGCTTAAAAAGCTTTGATTCAGTTTGAAAATCCCACCATCTCCACACTGCAATCTGTTTTGATCACTATCAACAGTTCTCTATGGTTAAATTGCCTTGTCAAAAGTAGCAAACTAACTAACTAGCTTTGCAGACAAGGCTCTGCACCTATCAATCACTTCAAATTGCTGTGCTAATGGTTCTGCTCAATCTGTGTAATTTATCACAGCATCAAAGTCTCTCTGTTGGTATGGTCTAGGTAACCAGTGCCAGGAATTCACAAACATTTGTGAAGGAAGATACACAGATACCCAGGGGCTGAAGTTAATCCTGATGAGACAAACTGACACAACAGTGAGCCGAGAATATTTTTCCTGCCATTTGTCTATTTGTTCATAAGAAATACAGCAGCAGCTCTGTTTGCAGATGTGCTTAATTTATTTAGATTTCTTCACCTGTGATAGAGACATACAGAAATTTCTTATTTGGAATAATGAGCAAATGAAATAATTCAGCATGGAATAAGCTGTAAATAGTGCTCTATTCTCAGGTGACATATAAATGCAAAAGGAGAGAGTGAATAAGTTCTCATGAAACTAAGCAAATGCATTATTCAGTTACCTGTTGTTTAATTCACCCACTACTGTTCCCTGCCTCTTCCCAGCAACTGCTGGGACAAACAGTTCCCTTTGATACACTTACACATCTGCTTCAGACAGAGGACAACCTGACTGCACTTTATTACTTCAATCCCTCTGCTACGTACAGAAGAGGTAAACATTTCAGAAGCTCATAAACTGCTAAGGAACCCCAGCTTCCCACTGAAAATCATTGGGACTTAGGGACGCAAATGCATAGAAAGATCTGGGTTGTTAGGCCCCTCTGTACCACTCACTCAGATGAACTTTGGCTCACGCACTTAAAAGCCTTTGAAAATGGGATTAACTGTTTAACTCCCATTGACACTTAAAAACTAGGTCCAGGCTTCAAGAGTGTAAGATTGAGCGGGGAATAGTTTCTCAATACTATCCTTGTTATTTCTCTTAGGCTGGGTACTCACCTAGGCGCTCAAGTAAGAACCCATTCATTAGTTACAGCTTTCTAAACTGCGTGTTGCCAATAGGCAGGTCTTGTGAAAGAATTACAGCACGACGAGGTTATCTTTATTTGAATCTTGTTATTCTCTGCAACGGGCATGTCTCCTAAAATAATCTGGAAAGTGTCTGACCAGAATGCTACTCACTAGTTTTATTTGGTGCAGAATTTAATTGACAAAATGCTCAATTCCAATTACCTAGTTTAATTCAGGTATTACAGGAGATGAGAAAGCCTCTCTCAAACATTACATCTACAGTAACTTTTTCAATTCCTGCTTTTGGACAATATCATATTCCATTTTGATGCAGTGCATGAAACAGAACAGCATAACTTATGCCGAAAGTAACAACATATCAGAAATTCTGTCAGGCCACGTGAAAGCATAGTGTAGTTTAGGTTTTGGGGAGAGAGTTTCTATGAACTGTAGCAGTTTACATTCCACATAGCTTTGCCTCTACCTCCTACCACGCTTATATTCAGTGGTGCTGTTACAAGGTTTAAGCAGCCTGCCAATACTTTCTCCATGCCTTTCTCTTCCTCCGCCCATTATCTACCACTCCTTTTTCTTTTCAGCACAGAGGCCCCAGGGGCTGTGGTCTCACTGAGCAAGAAGAGCATCGATCTACTTTGCCAGAACATAATACCTGGTTATATGATCAGAAAGGTTCAAGCAGTCCACCAGGATGTCAAGTTGAGGCCCAACTAAGTCTTTCAACAAGCTTGCTCTCATGGGATAAACTTTGTAACTTGGCAGGGATTACCTCTCTTCAGTTAGCTACCCAGTCTAGGCCGGTTAAACAAGCCTTCCATTAGGAACCAAAACAGGTGTTGCCAAAAGGCAGCTAATTTCATCCGCTTCAGTTGTGTTTTGCACTAAGAGAAACCTCAATCAGCCACAGAAGGAGCCCAGACAATTAGTTTGGATGATGTGCTTAATACTGGGAGAGACCAGTTTGACTCTTGACTGAAAATGCTCTCCGGTTCCCACATTAACAGTTGGGACCATTTGGATTATTCTGCTGACACCACAGCAGAAAACTGATGGGCCTCTTCCCATGGCAAGGAAGAAAGAAGCATCTCATCACCTACATCTCTTTTCAAGCTGTTCATCAACACACCTTGATGTGGCTCTGGAGTGTTCACTGGGAGGAAATGCCCTCTGCAGTGCTCCATTTATCCTGCAAGCTGTTAAAACTCCCCACTGCTTTGACTGTGCCCAAATTCAGTGGTACCACTTCCATTAAGAATGCTTTTTCATGTGCTTTCACAGTAGAAGTCATCTCACATCAGGAACGTCAATTGAGTTCAGTAAGTCTTGTCCCAGTCTCATTGCCAAGTTTCCAGAGCATCCAGAATATCATCATCAAAACTAATGACTTAATTTTACTTCCAATCTAACTCTCAATCATGCTGCACTTCAAAAAACTCAGCTCTTCCCTAGTAGCTTTCCCCTGTGTCACGAGCCTGGGATGCATCTCTGCAAGGCAGAGGAAGTGCATGCCTCTAACCACTCCATGCACCCTTCTCCCATCCATTGATCAAACCAAGGAAAGAGGACCGTGGCAGAAGATCTCCCCAAAAAATGAAGACACACTTCAGGAAGTATACCTGTGATGAATGAGGCCTTGGGGACCTCCATACCCCATTAAAACTTTTGTGACTTGTAAGGAAGAAATGTGAAAAAGGGAAGCACATACATGACACAGAATTATAGAAGCCATTCTATTCAGGCAGGTTTCCATGTATCCCAGTTATTACTACACATTAATGATTTACTATTATTTCCTGTTTTAATCTGCAAAACACTATTTGCATTGTAATTACTTGCCTATAAAATATACTGTGGGAGAGAGCACCACATTCTACCAAGATCAGCTCTGCTGTGTTTCAGAGAGAAACATGTAAAACAGACGGCACTGACAGACACAAAAATATTCTCCTTAAATCCTAATCAGAAACTTTCCCAGAGCAAATCAGTTCTCTTCACACTTTGAATGTGACAGCAGAATCAAAGTCTGGTTTTGGTCTTTTAATGCAGATAAACCTAACAGTAGAGCATAAACTACTGTACACAGAGGCATACACTGACAGTCTGGACACAGTTGAAGGGCAGGAAAAGGTGGCTTCAGGGGAGAAGACAGGTAGCATTAGCTTCAGCTGGGCCAAGATTTCAATCCAATATTGAACAGGAATTGAACCTCAGAATTCAAGCCTTGTCATAAACACCTTCAACTCAGGTTTGGGTACTTCAGAAACACTCCACCATACTCAGAATATCTAAAATGAATAGGAACAAATACAGGATGGCTATATAACGACTATATAATGTAGTGATATAAAGCAGGCATGTTGCCTAAAAGACTGTTTAGAAAGCTTGGCTTGCTGCCCACTGTTTTACAGTGAAACAACATAACTTGCTTCACCCATAATGCTAGCCAACAGAGCTCCAAATTTTGTAGTACTTGAACAAAATGATCATGCAGAGAGCTGGAAGAAACATCTTCTCATTGAACCATGAAGACAATGAAAATAATTCCATTTTGACCCCAAAGAAAACATCAATTTTATAAAAACACCACACTCCAAGCAGGCCAGTCTCATATCCCATATGAAAGTCCTAACTTAGAAGCTGTCATGGTTTCGTTAAACCACAACATAAGCCTAGAGCCTCAACTCTTTCAACCTCTCTTTCTCTGGCCCAGTGATATTTACACAAGGCTTAGTGATTTTTCTATAGGACAGGCAGGCAAGAAAGTCACAAAGCATAATCTTGTACGCTGATTTTCAAGAGGAGGGAGACAGAAGGAAAAAAAATCTAGTTCTGGCTCTGAACCATGTAAACTGGAGCCCTAAACCCCACCTCACATAGTGCCAAGAAGCATCCCAACTCCTGAGCTATTTGATGTTCAGGCATCAAAGCGAACAGATTTTCCACCACAATCTGGATGATGGTGCCAAACCCCCATTGTGAGTTTTAACATTTAAAAAATCAACATTTTGGATTGAACAAACTTTGTTAATAATTTCAGCAACCTCAAATACAAGCAAAATTAAAAAGAACTTATTGAGAGCAGTTTTCATCTCCATTAAGAAGCCTGATATTTCCTCTTCTGAGCAGTTCCACTACTTCTGAAAGGGGTCAATTTTGTTGCCAGAGGCAAGGTGCTATTATTTTCATTCTTTTTGAACAACACCCCAGTCAGGTCACAAATAAACACTGAGCACACACATATACACACACAAAAGGAATTTTGGGCACCTCTGCATCTCTGCGTCTTGAAGATAAACTACAGAGAAAACACATTCTTTTCTATGTCCTTAGACAACTGTGTCTTGCCAGTGGATCCTCCCTGCCAGTGGAGCCAGGAGAAAGTGATGATGCTTGTGTAGACCCTTCAAAAAGCATTATGAAGGGCTTTCAAAACACATAGGGGGGACAACCACCAGAAATGCTGAAGCAATTAAACATCAAGTATCTGCTGCTGAAATGAGTAAGAATGCCCTCACTGAGACTGGCAGTAGGGCTTTTAGGCTCAATTGTCAGTCAGGAACCCACAACTTCATTAGGCGTAAACTTGAAAGAAAAATTAAGCTTTTCACCTTCTCCACTGATATAATGAAAGCTTTTCACCTCCCTGTTTCCATTCAAGTATGCACAGTTACAGGTGGTTTTCTTTCCTAATTATCCTTGTAAAACACTTTTGCAGGATGATTTCTTTGGTATTGTCTGCCATTTGAATAGCACTTTTCAATTCCTTTTCATCTGTTCAGTCTATATTATTAGATTAGATGAGCATCTTTATGGAGTATTCTCTGAAGCTATTTCTTCATCTCCAGTTTTTCTCAGCGCTTTTAGGTATAACCCATAACAAAGTAAAGGGTAAAGGAGCTACTGATTGTAGCACTGTAACCACCAATACCATCTCCATAAAGAAGCGATGTTAACACACCTAACTGACCAAAAGTCAAAATTGACAGGATTTGCTCTGCGTGCAAAGGCTATTGAGCAAATAGCATTCACCTGCAGATTTACCATATTGGAAATTAACAGAAAATCCTAAGAAACAGCTTAAAAAAGGAGAAAGGTATCAAGTCCAGACAGAATGAAGAAACTGAGAGATCTGAAGGAGAGGTGCTAGGTACCCGCCTCACTTTGGCCTTTCGTTATTGGATCCTGTTGCAGGAAGCTGAATGTGTACTGCCATTATCCATCTGAAAATATTCCTCCCTAAAATCTGAAACACTGTGGATATCTTGGGAGAAGCAGGAAGAAGGATGTTCTGAAAGGACATGCTCCTTGATTTTACTTAGAGCATGTAATATTATGCAACCCTTTATACACCCCAAACACACCTCTTTTCACATCAGCTGTAAAAACTGCTGACCACTCAGCACTGTAATCCAGGCTCCTAGGAACACTGAATTGATAAAAATCTGATGGAAAACATTACCTTACAGCTTTTTATTTACTGGGCTAAATCCAAATGCGTGCAAACTTGTAGCAACATCTCTAAAGCCAGCAGTGGTGCACCAACTAGCCTCTGTTTTGAATAAGGCCTACTATATACTCAACAAATAAACGTGGAGTCGAGGTTTCCATGTATCCGCTGATACTAGACGAGGTTAATACTTGCTCAGCTGGCAGCTAACAGGACAGAAGACTGTTTCTGTTTTAAGGGCATGCCTACCTCTTCACTCGTGAAAATTGACTCTGCAGCTACATCAGTGTGTGAACCTACCAAGAGGTGGCACTGGAAGGACACACTTTGAAGGAGCCAGGCAAACTTCTGCCCCAAGAAAGGGTGGTGAGAATCAGCTTGCACACACAAAACCTCAGGAAGTGCCCATGATTCATCTGTTTCAACATGTAACTGAAGGCAGCGTTTCTACCTAGTTCTGCAAGTTCATCACACTAAACCTACTCGCAATCAACAACACACACACGTACACCAAATAATGAAGGGTTCTTTTAGTTTTGAAGACAGGGAAACACTAGGAAGCACTAAGAAAAGTTAGCTTAGCTCACCTTATTTTCACTCAAAAAATTATCAGAATTTCTATTTTGCTATTTTTTAAACACTGCTGATAATGAATTTAAAAGAAAAAAAAACACTTTCAAGACATTCAAACTTAGTTCAAAGCTGCTATTAACCTATTGACTCTCTAGAAATCCATGACAATTTCTAAGAACACCAGGAAAAACAGGCTTGCTTTTAGTGAGCTTAAATCCACTACACAGGGATCTACATCTCCCATGGAGAAATTTTAGCAATCTACAAATAACAGAAGAAAGAAAAAAATTTGCAAATCACAGTATTAGAAGAGCACCTGTAATATTATATATGGCAGGGCACCCATACTTGTAGTGTGTAGCCATATGTGTGTATTTACACATATACATATGTACTTATCTATAAATACATTGTCCAAATTTAATTTTAGACACTTCCCCAGTGAAACATTTCAATAGTATCCATAACAATCAGGATCAGTAGTCCCAAATTAACTTATTGGAAATTTGTATTTTGCAGGAAGTTTCAGAGTCAAGTTTTTCTTTTTGACTGGTAAAGAAGAGTTCTCATTTTATTTTCCCTCCCTCTATCCTTTGTCAGATTCTCCACCAAAGGAAAACAACAGTTTCTGGTTAATCTGTTTTTGTTTGTTTTTACCCATTCCAACAAAACAATTTATCACAACATATATAAACCCCAATGCTTAGAGAATTTACACACACTTTAGTTCATCGTAACTGAACAAGTCTCTGCAGTTCGTGAATCTACTCATGAGTACATCTCAGTGAGTACATTCACATGACTGGAGCCTAAAGTCAGGTTAGTCAGGACAAAACTTTGGCTATGCAAAATCTAATCACATGTGATAGCTTCTATGTATATAGCATTCAAAGTATTTTGAATAGTTTATTTCTGAATAAAGGTTTTGTGTGCTGACTTGCGTGCATTGCTCAATCAGTCCCCAGACATATTACAAGATGGAAGTAAAAATACTTGTTTTAACTGACATTCCACGTAAAGTTAGTCATTCAGTTTCATCAGAAGGAAAAATCTGTAACAGCGTTTACAGATGTTTACCGAATATTGAACAACTCTGGAGTCTTTAAGTGACTGCATAGTTTTGCAATTCATCATCATCAAGAAGTAATTCAATTACTAGATAACTTAATTGTGAATATCATAATTGCAATGGCACAGTTTTGAGTTGACATTATAATCTACACCTAAATTGCCAAAGTACACTTAAGTCTGGTTTACTCTCATTGGGCACTAACAGCTCTATTGCTGGGTTTATTGGCTTGGGGAGGGAGGCTTGTTTGTTTTTCTTTTCTTCCAATGGACATCACAATGGAAAGAAAAATTAAGACACAGTGAAAAAAGATTAAACCCTTCATAAGTACCTGTATGTCAAGCATATGAAAACTCCCATTTCTTTCACCTTTATGAAGCCAAAAAAAAAAAATATATCTGAGAAACAAGTTGAACTCACCAATTTGTTCCAACAAAATGTTATCAGAGTCTGTCACATTTCAATTACCTGTGTAATCAAATCATAAATGAAAATCACACAGCATTCAAAATACCTCTAATGTTCCAAGTCAAAATATATTCTTTATAGAGAAAGGTAACTCACATCGTTATGCTTCAAATTGATTACCACAAACTGTACCTATAATTAGATATAACTAATGCAATTTAAGGAAGAGAAAACTAATATTTGAAACTAAACACTGTAAGTAATCTTGTTGCCTTCCACTCAGTTACCAAGCAGAAAATGTACTGTCTCGCTAATTTATTATTATTAGAAACATCACACTCCTAATCTATTCTAAGGACATAACTAGGTTTTTAAGGTTGTATTTCCCAACTGTATTTCAAAGCAACAAACTTGCTGGATATTTGATGAAGAAAAAAGCACAAAAATCCTTCACTATTACCATAAAAGGATGAACCAGAAGAGGTAGAGTAGGAGCCAGCTGAAGACAGCTGCAGTATAGCTAACCAACATTATCTCATTTTTAGGTGCATAAATGCTTGATTCATAATGGAAACTGAAACAAAATAGAACAACAAATTGAAAAAAGAAAAGGTAAAATCTTTGTGGAGGTTCACGTGACAGGTGCTATATAACCAAAGCAACATTTGGCATCGTTTCAGCAAACATCTTTCTTAGGACCCCCAACTAATTGTTGCACTATGAGGATGACAAGACACATAAAAATGCAAGCAATATTCCATGACAGCTCCCTCCACCAAGCCTTTGTGATTCTTCTCTAGCATTCTCAGATGATCATTTATACAATTAGGCCTTTACCCCCACACAGCTTTTCCTTTCTACAGCTGATATTATGGGTTCCACTAACTTCATGCTAACCTTATGTTATGGGCACATTCACCCGACAGCTTAAGACTGACAATAGTACCACATGTTAACTGTTGAGAGTCATACCGCAGCCTCCTTTGCTTCATCCCTAATAGCTGCAATGTGAGCATCAGATGTCTTCTAGCCTCCCTAGCTGAAGTATCGGGCACAGGTATTTCACAGAATCACAGAATGGTTAGAATTGGAAGGAACCTTAAGGATCACCTAGTTCTAAATTCCCTGACATGGGGAGGGACACCTCCCACTACACCACGTTACTCAAAGCCCCATCCAACGTGACCTTGAACATCTCCAGGGATGGGTCATCCACAACTTCCCTGGCCTGTTCCAGTGTCTCACCATCCTCACAGTAAAGAATTTCTTCCTAATATCTAATCTAAATCTACCCTCTGCCAGTTTAAAACTGTTACCCCTCATCTTATCGCTACACTCCCTGATAAGGAGTCCTTCCCCATTTTTCCTGTAAGCCCCCTTTAGGTAATGAAAGGTGGCTATGAGATATCCCTGGAGCCTTCTTTTCTCCAGGCTGAACAACCCCTACTATCTCAGCCTGTTTTCATAGGAGAGGTGCTCCAGCCCTCTGATCATCTTCGTGGCCCTCCTCTGGACTCACTCCAACAGGTCCATGTCCTTCTTATGTTGAGGGCTCTAGATTTGGACGTAGTACTCCAGGTGGGGTCTCAAGAGATCAGAGCAGAGGGGCAGAATCACTGCCCTCGACCTGCTGGCCACGCTGCTTTTGATGCAGACCAAGATACCAAGGCTTTTAGGGCTGCGAGCACACATTGCCGGCTCATGTTGAGCTTCTCCTGAACCAACACCCTCAACCCTTAAGGATGCTGCATGGGACAGTGTCAAATGCCTTCAACAAGTCCAGGTAGATGACATCAATTGCTCTTCCCTTATATACCAACACTGTAATGCCATCGTAGAAGGCCACCAAATTTGTCAGCACAATTTGCACTTAATGAAGCCATGTTGGCTGTCACCAATCACCTCCTTATTTTCCATGTGCCTTAGCAGAGTTTCCAGGAGGTTCTGCTCTATGATCTTGTCAGGCACAGAGCTGAGACTGACTGGCCTGTAGTTCCCCTGCTCTTCCTTTTTTCCCTTCTTAAAAATGGACATTATGTTTCCCCTTTTCCAGTCAGCAGGAACTTCACTGGACTGCCACGACTTCTCAAATATGATGGATAGTGGCTTGGCAACTTCATCTGACAGTTCCCTCAGGACCTGCAGATGAATCTCATCAGGTCCCACGGACTTGTGCACCTTCAGATTCCTCAGCTGCTCTTGAACCTGATTTCCTACAGTGGGTGGGTCCACATTCTCCCAGTCCCAGTCTTTGCCTTCTACAACTTGGGCGACGTGGCTAGAGCACTTGCCAGTGAAGACTGAGGCAAAAAAGTCATTGAGCACCTCAGCCTTCTCCTTGTCCCAGGTAGCCAGGTCTCCTGTTTCCTTCTGGAGAAGGCTCACATTTTCCCTAGTCTTCCTTTTATCACTGACATACCTGTAGAAGGCTTTCTTGTTGCCTTTGACATCCCTGGCCAGATTTAACTCTATCTGGGCTTTAGCTTTCCTAACCTGATCCCTGGCTGCCCAGACAATTTCTCTGTCTTCCTCCCAGGCTACCTGTCCTTGCTTCCACCCTCTGTAGGCTTCCTTTTTCTGTTTGAGATTGTCCAGGAGCTCCTTGTTCATCCATGCAGGCCTCCTGGCAGTTTTGCCCAACTTCCTCTTCATTGGGATGCATCACTCCTGAGCTTGGAGGAGGTGCTCCTTAAATATTAGCCAGCTTTCTTGGGCCCCTCTTCCCACCAAGACTTTATCCCATGATACTTTACCAGGCACGTCCCTGAAGAGGCCAAAGGCTGCTCTCCTGAAGTCCAGGGTAGTGAGCTTGCTGTGCACCCTCCTCACTGCCTTAAGGATCTTGAACTCCACTATTTCATGGTCACTGCAGCCAAGGCTGCCCTTGAGCATGACATTCCCCACCAGCCCCTACTTGTTGGTGATACCAAGGTCCAGCATGGCACCTCTCCTTGTTGGCTCCTCCATCACTTGGAGAAGGAAGTTATCATCAACACATTCTGGGAACCTCCTGAATTGCTTATTCCCTGCTGTGTTGCCCCTCCAACAGATATCGCGGTGGTTGAATTTGTTGATTTGTCAGATTCAATTGGGCCTATCAATCCTCTTCCCTTTGACCGGGAGGGCTGATGAAAAAACTACTTGTGCTCCAGAATCCCTGACCACTGCTTGATTTCCCATCAGGTACTCAAGTAGGAGGATGGACAGAAGTTCTCCACCCTTAGGATTAGAGGAACAGCATTGTGGCCTTCTCCAGTACTAAGTGTGAGGTTTCCTCCTCCTCTTAGCCACCTCACAAACTGTGTGGAATTCTCTCCTTCTTGTGCACTTACACTCTCTCAGTCACAACAGGAATAATGGCTGAACAATGAATCGCTCTGCTGTCCTCTAAGCAGCAGCTGCTGTTGCTACTCCCTGCTGCCTCCCAAGGGTTCCTATCTGGTGACAAAACACAACACATAACCCAAGGCAATGAGGCAAATAGAGCTACCTTAAACTGCAGTTCTCTGAAGCAGTAGTACGTGAAATTTCAGCAGAACCTCAAGAGTGGTGCAATTCACATATCAAGCACTGCTCAAGCCTATGCCCCAACTTAGTTTCAGTCATATAGAAGAGTGGTACTCATGCTTTGTACACATTAGCAACAGGGCCGTCATCTCACTTATTGCTAAAAGATAGCAACACTATGCTCCTTCCCACACAATAGGAACTATGATCATCTCTGTCTAGTTGCCCAGAGCCAGAGAAAAGTGACATAAATATCATGTACCGGTTGTTACCATGGCAAAAACAGCCTAACAGGGAGGCAGAAGCAGGTAGGTCTTGTACTTCAGACCTACCCTGGGAAAACCTGAGGTCCAGAACTTGGTAAGGCTAGATTCAGAACACTCAAAACCACAGTACTATGTTATTGCTCAACAGAAAAGTCTTATCATGCTGGAACGGAGCTCTGTTCTCTAGAACCAAGCTGCTTTAGCTCAGGAACATTGCAAGCTTCTGCTACAATCTTCTAAACTTGCTGTGCTGTTATGCTCCCTGCTAGCCAGTGGGCTTGAGGTACTGTGGTTTCCAAGGTGATTGTGGGTTGAAGGCCTCACATGTACAAGCAGGCATATCAGTCATTTAAACTTATCTTATTTATCTCAATTTTCAAGCCCTGAAATACAAGCCCCCTACACAACAACACTTCATATTGAGCATCCCCCATCTATAAGGAAATGGCCCACTTCCACAGAGGCCACTGAACAGCATCTTCTGGCAAATAACTTAGCAGCATGACTAATTGAAACTCTTGACATCACACTGAAGTACCTTGATGCCTGGTTTCATCACCACTTAGCAGCAGCATTCCGAGCAGTACGTTCACAATCTTCATTTCATGATCAGCAACACATTCACACCTCCCTTCTCACATGGTAAGAAATGGAAGAGGAAATCTTGTTACAAAGATGACTATCATACAAATAGTTCTGAGCTCTTGTAAAGGCACAGAGCTTACTTTAAAAGCCAGTTCCACAACATCAAGAGAAAAAGCTATGCTTTTCTACATGGGGGTTCACATTCTATGAAATTTAACAGGCAAGAATGTTACTGACTTGATTTCTAATTTCTTCATTAATGCCAAGTGCCCGAAAGAAGACTGCTTTAAAGAACTGATCTGGATCAGATCTTATTTCAGCCTTCCAGTACCTAAAGGGGGCTTACAGGAGAGCTGTGGAATGGCTTTTTACTAGGGCATGTAGCAATAGGACAAGGGGGAATGGCTTTGAACTGGAAGAGGGCAAGTTCAGATTAAAGATTAGGAAGAAATTTTCCACTTTGAGGATGGTAAGGCACTGGAACAGGTTGCCCCGAGAGGTTGTTGAGGCCCCATGCCTGGAGGTGTTCAAGGCCAGGCTGGACATGGTCTTGGGCAACCTGGTCTAGTGGGAGGTGTCCTTGCCTATGGCAGGGGGGTTGGAACTCGATGATCTTCAAGGTCTTTTCCAACCTAAACCATTCTATGATTCTATGATTTGTCAGTGGGGCAAACCATTCATTTACAATTCTTCCTCTTGCACTCGTATGCTCCAATCCAGCATTCAGGCTAAGGTATTTTCCCAAGGCACTTAGTGTTCCCTTTTTATTTTGCAAGACTAAACACCTGACTATTCAAAAAGAAAAACAACCGAAGTGGGCAGCAGCATTTCTGTAAACTTTGCTGCAAGCTGGGCTTCAGCATTTTTCCTCAACTGACCCACTATTTCACATAGTGCAGCCAGCAGCTCTGAGTAAACACCCCTGTCTGCTGTCAGGCCCAAATCTCAAGCCTGTCAATTCAAGTGTGAGCCTCTATTATGCAGAGTTTTAAGACCAGAGAGGCTGACAAACAAAAGTGTGTATGTTTGTGTGCACATGTGCGTGCATGCACATGTTTGAGAATCACAGGTGAGACATACAGATTCACCCTCTGTGCAGTAAATTCGACATTAGCATTGGGCAAAGTGCAGATGAAAATCACACATGTAGGAATCAATTACAAAGCTCAAAAAGATATCTTTATCCTTCTTCTGTTTCAAGGCATCCGAAAGTTGCACATTAGTACAAGTTCTTGTTTCTACTAATATACCAAGAATCTTCAAAAGAGGAGAACACAAGGACACCTTTCTGATTAAAATTAGGCATCCACAAAGACCAAGGCATATCATTAAGCATCTCAATACAACAAGTATCTCTGTGTCAGGAAGTCATAGCTCATTGCTGTCAGGGCTAAGCAGATACCAAGGAAGTACTCAGCATCTGTTAACCATTTTTCTGCTGGACTGAGTTCAATTCCATGGACAGCAAGGTAAGAAATATAAGAGGATGTAGGTACACCCCCAAGCTATTGAAAGAACCCAGAAAATCTTCTACCAGAGAAGAAACAAAACAGCACAGAAACACAAAGCAGCACTATGCATGTACGTATCATTGAAAAGGTGATCACAGAGATATGCAAAAGAGTTCATGCTAGACATATAGCAGGTGCTTTTTAGCAACTCAACCCACTCTGAAAAGATGCTTGCTCACACTTGGTGTGCTCATAGGAACCAAGATCTTTCAAGAATTTTACCTCAGTTATAGCTCCTTTGTTTCAGGGTGGTGGTGTGTGTCGTGTGTCGTCCCCCCCCCCCCCCCCAAATCTCTCTTGTTCTACCACCAGAATAACTTGGCATCACACATTGATACATGGAATATAACCGGAGCACGGTGCAATAAGAAAAATATAATTTTCTTATTCTATAAATGGGGTGCAGAGGGAGAGCAGTGAAAGTGTCCTCTGGGAGAAAGAAAGTAAACTGGCATTAAAGATTGAAAAACTACTGAGGATTGTATTTCACTTGGTGATGCTATCACTGAAATTTTCAGGAACCGCAACTTGTCAAACTTTGATACACTTTGCAAATCATGCAAACCATAACCTAACTGAAGATCACCACTCAAAAAAACCCTCTGAAAACCAGAGATTGCAATTAGAGATTATATGCAAAGAAGAAAAGACAGATGTAGAGAAATTAGCATTATGCTTTTATAGTTCCCGTGTTGATACTCAGCAGCTGATGTTGAGGTTTAATGGACACATCATTTGGTTTGTTAATAGCAGCAGTCTTAGCCCTAATGAAGCCCCATGTGCACCCTGACCACACACTAAAATCTTGTATTCTTGTTTCAGCACCTTGAAAAAATCCCATCTTTCCTGTATGATCAGATTTTTAATTACAATTTTGCTGAGGGATTAGGTTCCTATTTTATTTGCTTCTTCCTGTCGCTACCTTTCACTTCCAGTATTCTGACATTCTGAACTGTGAAGAATCAACATGTAAAAGCTCTCAAACTTGACTGTCAAAATACTGAGACAATTTCCTTGTGTTTATCTTCTTTGCTCTCTGAGTGTTTGCAATAAAACTGCTTCCAAATTCAATGTTTGTGTTTAAGAGGCTGTAGTATTAGCTAGAGGGGCTCAGAGTGCAATCCCGGTGATATTTCATAGTATGAAGCTAGCACAAAAGAAATCCAGAGCTCTCTATAGCCAACTTTTTACTACGTAACTCTGGAAGAAACATTTTTTTTCTCTCACTCCCTCTCTGAGACAGTTCATTAAAAAAGCATCAGAAATTGCATGCTCTTTTTGTGACGGATTTTGAGCTCATGAGAAGTGACAGATAATGCGGGTAGCTGCTGTTTAGTCTCTGGGATGTTAGTCTGCACAAGAAGCCATCCCAATTCCCAGTTCACCAGTCAGGTTTATAAATTGGGCCGTGGCAAGTTGTGTTAAATGGAAACAATCTCAACACTGTGGTGTTCATTGCCACAAAACACAATCTCTGACCTATTGACACCTGTGATTTAATAGGTTCTCCTCCATCTTGTTGCCACAGGGTTTTAAATAGGCCTTTCTTACGGACCATCATCAGATGAGGCACAGGGCACTAAATTGCTTGCCATATAAAAACTGCCTACAGAAAGCACTTGTCATGGTGCCATACAACAGCAACCTGCCAACGTATGGTGTTAAGGAAAACGCAATGCCTTTATCTCAGTCCACCAGAAGCGCTGACAATTCTGCATAACTATCTCCAGTGGAAACACCAGCTTCAGGAAGTAGAGATCACTGCTGAATTTCACAAGACATTTCATGGAATTAGATGGCTGTCGTGGTTTGGCCTCAGCCAGCAACAGAGAACCACGCAGCCGCTCGCACGACTCCCACAGCCGTGGGAAAAATCAGCAGAAAAGGGCAAAACTCGTGGGTTGAAATATTATAATTTAGCAGAACAGACAAAGGGAAAAAGAAAGAAAGACAATAACACCGGTAAAGGAATACAAGAACGCGATTACAGTACCGCCGCGAAGCGCACCGACCGGACCCGCACCGCCGCGACCCGCCCCCGAGTGGCGACTGACTCCCCCGCCCCGGCTAGCTCCTTTTATAGCGGGGCATGGGTCACGTGGTATGGAATACGTGCCTCCCCTGCCGGCTCCTTGGAAATTAACCCCATCCTTGCCGGAACCAGGACAATGGCTCAGTGAAATTAAGAGTCATCACAGACTCACACTAGAATAACTGGCAGCAGAGCATAACCATGTCCTCCTGCCTAGGTTCTTCCTTTTAACCTACTGCAGACCTAATATCCCACATCTTCCTTCTCTGACAAGTCTAGCTGGTTTCAGAATATATAACATGGCTGCATGAATTCCAAAGAGAAAACTGTACACAGACAACCTCAAAGCCACCTTGCTGAAGCCTGAACTGATTCTTACCAGTGCTGAAAAAGTAAAGATTTGAACACTTTACATGCACAAACACCCATTCCCATGATAAAAAGGAGGTGGAAAAGAGTGCTTCATTTTAGTTTCACAAATCAGTATGACAGGCTAGTTCACGTCATGATAGCCTCAAGTATTCTTACAAGAAACACAGCATCCATTGAAGGTCAGGTAAGCAGAACAGAAGAAAGAGGGGGAAAGGAAATATTTTTGGTTTTACCTAACCAAAATATTTGGCCATTTGTTTAGTTTCTTTTTAACAATCAATTTAGAATAACTAGCTCAGCCCATCCTCTTGAAGCAGTGGCAGTTGAAATAAAGTCCTTCAACTACTTATTAAGCTGAGGATAAAGAAAATGCCCAGCCAGGTGTTGCAGAGAACTTGCCTGCCTCTCAATCTCCCCTCCAGTGAGTGTTTAATCAGTCACATAGAGCAGACATCATCTTGAGGACTGAAAACCGTTCTCTCCAGACCCTGAAAGATCATACATTTCCCTTCTGCTTCCACCTCAGTAAGAGCAGTGCAATCGCTGGGCATGAAGCAATCTGGCAAGTCAGCACTTCTACAGCAGCTAACTTCACAAAGAAACCAAGCACATTGGACAAAACCAGCCATCTACAACTGGGCAGGAGTTATAGCTTGTTACCTAACTCAGCCCACCTGTTACATACACTGATCACTATGGCAAAAAATTTGCTTAAGAACTGTCCAAATCACATGAACAAACAGAAGCTTAGAGTTGCATTATGAATTATAATGCCACAGGTAGCATTCACATGCTGTATGATTTATGTTAATCACAGCACACTTTCAATGGTATCAGGCCCTAAACCACAGCATGGGGTGCAAACTTCCTTGCAAAATGCACTTAAGATGTTCCTGCCTCCTGAAGAGATCTAAGAATTAAATCAGTTAATGTTTATATGGTAGTGTGGAGGTAGAATAGTGTTTGCATGGACCGTGTCTCCTGGTTCATGAAATACAGTCTTCTGCCACTGTAAACACAGTGGCATACAATCACTAATATTAAGTTATTTAGCTCCATTTAAAAACAGTTTAGCAATCCCGTTGTCCCCATTACACACACACATACTGACTGGGAAGCTGTTCCAGAAGCTCACTCCCCTCCTTCTGCTGTAATAAAACACCTATCAGTTTCCAGTCTAAGCTAAATTTGCAGTCAGTCATGGCCTTTTCCCCTGTTATCAGGTGCTGTCATAGGACTCAAGTAGTTCATTTCTTCCCTTAATATTTAACTCCACCTATTTTGAGACAAGCCTATTTTTTCTCCAGTTCACAATATTGTTGGTTAGAAAGTCACCTTCTCTAGTTCCCTAAAATGAGATGGGATTTCCCTCCAACCTCTTTGCCCCTGTTCTGGAGCCCACCTTCCTTGATCAAGAGACCAGAATGGTGCACAGGCACACACTTCCCACACCACCCCTTTCTCCCATGGTTCTTCTAGCAATTATACCATTTATTAAAGAACAAAATTGTACAGAAATCATCTCCAATTGTGGAACACACTGCAGAATTCCTAGCGATCACTGATGATCTTTCTCTCCACCAACTCTTCCCATATATGCTTTCACTAGCACAAAGTTCCTAGTGATTACAATATGATCTTGGGCGTATAGTTTTGGGATGAACACAATTTTGATAGACTTGGTTAAGGTTTTTGGATTGGAAGGGAAGAAAGGGTTGGGAGTGACTTCCTGAAAGAGGACAAATCATTTCTACAGAAGCATTTTGAAAAGCCTCCTCTGAAGCCACCTGTGCGTGGAAGCTCCCACGGAATCTTGATCTAGAGCTGTGTCTCTGCACAAACAAGACAGTGTACTACACATGGGTTCAGACCCACTCAAGAGCACAACTATTATGCCTTTTCTCTGCATAGTAAAATTTAAGTCAAGCAATAGGTTAGCACATATAGGATGGCTTAGCACCAGAAAGGTAGATCAAAGCACGAGTAGGTGTAAGTTACCTAACTACTCAGAGTAGTTGTTTATGATCTCTTTATTAGAAAACTGTTGTTATCTGCAATAGGCTTCTCAGGAACCTAGGCTCCCATCACAGGATATAAATGTTAGCTACTCCCTTCAGCCCATACCTGAGAAAACCACATAAGAAAGTCCAACTAGTTTTTTTTGCGTCTGTCAAAATTAAAGAGAAAGTGTGAAAGACTGTTTTTTCTCCCTTGCAGCACTTTAACACTAGAATGTAGGCACTCGTGAAATACTCAATTTATCCATTGACATTACATCAAAATTTTGAGCTGGTGTCTCACAGAGACTAGAAACTGCATCCTATTTACACTGTACAGGCACAGGTTCATGAGCCCTGCACTTTGTCTTTAAAGTAAGCACTCCATTTGTCCAGAACTATGGACTGTGCAACTTCATGCATCTATCAACCATTCTATAAGCTACACGTTGCAGTGTACTGCTATTTTCTGAGCTAGGATCATTTTGATGAACACAGTAGAAGTGACTAGCGGGACTGCCTACCTGTCCAAACAGGACGTGTAACACCCCAACTCACATCTCATTCATAAGGGGAATCACAGAGCTAGAAGGGAGCTCAGCAAGTCACTGCTGCCACCTCCTACATGCCAACAGTAGAAGTGTTTAATTTGCTTGCTCACATTTTATTGTGTAATTGAATATAATAAACAGGTTTTGTCCCCTACATTTAATTTAACTCTTTAGAAAAGGAGAGAATATTCCATCCCTAAGGGTGTCCAAGAATGTTCTGCAGAGTGAGGATGAGGAGACACCAGAAGATCAAGTGGAGAGAAACTTGACTGTGGCATGAAGTACAATTTCATTTAAGCCCTGGAAATGATGAAAAAACAAAATGATTTTATAAGAGATATAGAAGGGACTGTTTGGACTGTGTGCAGCCCTGAGCAACTGAAATCTGCTAAATTAAAGCAGAACAGAAAGAAACTCACTGAGCAGTGTGGAAGTTTGTTTTTAAGATTCCCATTTAAAGGCTGTTTCGCTCAGTGGATCTAAGCATTCTTTCTTTAGAGGCTTACCTTGTCTCAGTGCACTGCTCTGTTCTTCTAGCAAAACACAGCCATAATGACCAGAAGTCTTCACTTAGTATGCCCTTTCTAAAAAAAACCCCATCCAAACAAACAGAGAAGTGCAGGGTCTGACCAACGTAGAGAGATGATAAAATATGGTAGGCTATGTCCTTGTTTGTTTGTAGTGTAGTCAACTCTTCTACCAGAGGTCCACTGCTTTGTGAGCAACATACTTTCACTGTTTAAAGTTAAGAAGCTTTTCCTAGTATCAAGCTAAGATCTCTGTTGCTTCCAATTAGATTAATTACTTCTTGGCTTAACCTCAAAGAGAGGCAAAAGACAATTGTTCATTGCCCTTCTCTTGTGAGTACTTTACACACAGGAAGAGATCTAATTTTTAGATTGAACAAGCAGTTTCTTTTCTTAAAGGTAACATTCAGTAACATTTACAGCTTATCATTCTTGGTAAAAATGATAAGAAGCCATCATGGGACTCTAAGATGAATCTACATCTTCCTGCAGTGCTCACAGGAATGCCTAAACCAGTAATCCAACTAGGTTCTCACTTTTATTGAATAGAGTAGAATGACTACAACTATCTCTCCTGCCCAACATAATTCACTGCTATTAACACATCCCAGAATATTAACGACTGCATTTCCTGCAGTGGCATCACCTTGTTGCCTTTATTATGTATTCCAATACACCAAAGAGATTGTTCTCACTGTACCTCAACCATTTTGAAGCTGCTTGAGATTCCAAGGGATCACATGTCCAAACAGAAACCAAATGGTTGAATGCCTTCAGGGTCAGATCCTCTCTGTAGCCTCAGGTAATTGTTTTGTACCACTCATCACTTCACAAAGTCAAAAAGCAAAACCAGAACACTCCAAAGAGAACTAGAAAAATTCACAGCAAAAATTGATGGTGTGCCACTTTTAGCAAGGAGTCCTGTAACTAATGATTACTGCAACATCACTTATAGCTGACCACTTCTTACTACTTGTCAGCTCCAGTCTCAGTCAGATAGTGTCCAAAGCTACCAGACAAGTTCACCTGACTGTTTCTTCCATCTACCGTATGTCCATGCAATGCATGGAAGCAGATCTCAGGAAACATATGTTCGTTAATATGGAAATCGGTTCATAGAATTATAGAATTGTTTAGGTTGGAAAAGACCTTCAAGATCATCGAGTCCAACCATCAGCCTAACACTGCCGAGTCCACCACTAAACCATGTCCCTAAGTACCACATATACACATCTTTTAAATACCTCCAGGGATGGCGACTCAACCAGTTTCCTGGGCAGCCTGTTTCCAATGCTTGACAACCCTTTTGGTGAAGAAATTTTTCATAATATCCAATCTAAACCTCCCCTGGTGCAACTTGAAGCCACTTCTTGTTGTCCTATCACTTGTTACTTAGGAGAAGAGACCAACCCCCACCTCTCTACAACGTCTTTTCAGGTAGTTGTAGAGAGCGATAAGGTCTCCCCTGATCCTCCTTTCCTCCAGGCTAAACAACCCCAGTTCTCTCAGCCAGTCTTCATAAGACTTGTTCTCCAGACCTCTCACCAGCTTCATTGCCCTTCTTTGCACACCCTCCCACACCTCAATGTCTTTCTTGTAGTGAGGGATCCAAACTGAACACAGTATTCGAGCTGCAGTCTAGCCAGTGACGAGTACAGGGGGATGATCACTTCCCTAGTCCTGCTGGCCACAATATTTCTGATACAAATCAGGATGCTACTGGCCTTCTTGGCCACACTGCTGGCTCATATTCCACTGGCTGTCGACCAGCATCCCCAGGTCCTTCTCCGCCAAGCAGCTTTTCAGCTGCTCTTATCCAAGCCTGTAGCACTGCATGGGGTTGTTGTGACCCAGGTGAAGCACCGGAACTTGGCCTTGTTGAACCTCTTACCATTGGCTTTGGCCCATCAATCCAACCTGTCCAGATCCCTCTGTAGAGCCTTCCTACCCTCAAGCAGATCAACACTACCACCCAACTTGGTATTATCTGAAAACTCACTAAGGGTGCACTCAATCCCCTCATCCATGTTGTTGATAAAGATATTAAAGAGAACAGGCCCCAATACTGAGCCTTGGGAAGCACCACTTGTGGTTGGCTGCCAAATGAATTTCACTCCACTCACCACCACTCTCCAGGCACGGCCATCCAGCCAGTATTTTAGCCAGTGAAGAGTACACCCTTCCAAGCTATAAGGAGCCAGTTTCTCCAGAACAGTGCTGTTGGAAATGGTGTCAAAGGCTTTACTAAAGTCTAGGTAGACAACATCTACAGCCTTTCCCTCATCCACTATGTGGGTCACCTTGTCATAGAAGATCAGGTTAGTCAAACAGAACCTGCCTTTCATGAACCCATGCTGACTAGGCCTGATGACCTGGTTGTCCTGTGTGTGTTGTATGATAGCACTCAGAATGATCTCTTCCATAACCTTCGCAGGCACAGAGGTCAGAGTGACAGGCCTGTAGTTCCCCAGATCTTCCTTCCAGGACTTCTTGTAAATTTGTGTCACCTTTGCCAACTTCCAGTCAGCTGGGACCTCCTCCGTTAGCCAGAACTGCTGACAAATTATGGAGTGGCTTGGTGAGCATTTCTGCCAGTTCCTTCAGAACCCTTGGGTGGATCCCATTTGGCCCCGTAGGCTTCTGTGTGCAGACAGTTCTCTAAACACAGTTCACTTACCTGCCTGAGATGAAATCAGGGCTTCACAGCCCCCTTGTCTGCAATTTAATTGTGTCCCTGCACCTTCATTCCCTTCCTCCACATTGCAACGATTTCTCCATGGGCTCAATTTAGAGAGCAGTTGGGGCAGCTGCGTGAAATAGCCAGCAGTCACGCTAGAGACAGGCTAGCTCCATTTATTCTGCTGAGAGCAAGTAAATTGGCTGGGAAGCTGTCAAGTGTTGAAAAATTGTCCACAACAGTTTCTCCTTATTTTGAAGAATGCATTACTCATTTGATCTAGGTTTTTAAAACCAATGAGATTTTTCAAAATATCAGCAACATACACACACATTCTTTATTTAGAGACAAAACATATAATCCCAGTATTTCAACAAAACATTATCAGCTCTCAGTGGCAAAATAGATTCAGTAATCTGGAAGTCTCTGCCCCATCATCCTTTAGAGCTAGATGAACTGCTGGAAAACATCTGTGCCCCAAGTCCAGTCCAAACTTGCATTACTCCACTCAGAATTTAGCATTTGGAGCCTCCTCAGAGCAGGGACCACAGTGCTCCTACTTTCACCACAGTGCAAAAGGCAGGACACTCTGGCAGCAGGGGCTGTTACAGACCAGAAGAAGACGTTTTCCCAGTCACAACCTTTCCAAGTTCCCAGCTCAACAGCAGAAACACTACAGAGAGCTGGAGCCCAGCTCTACATCAAGCTTTGGCACAGGATCCTGAGAGGCTAAGCAATACCCCTTGCCCAAATCCACTCTCATCTTGCTGTACCAGGAAGGTATACACTCCCACCCCCATGGGCCACAGCTTTTTGTGTATATGTCCTTGTGACACTCCTGTGAAACAACTGAGTGCCACTAGCCCTTTTTTAAACAGGGATGAGACAAAAAAAAAAAAAAAAAAAAAAAAAAAGGACTTGTCCACATGGAAAAACCATTAGGATCAAGCAGGTATGGAAACATAATAGCATGATGAGTACTTTTAAAAACTTTTGTGGAATGGCAGATGACACAAAAAGCAAAGGTTTTCATATGCTGTAGCTTTTCTGCAGGAGAATTAACAAAGAGTTGTTCACTCCTCGGCACTCACACATCACTCACTGACAGTTTCCCATACAAAGCCTAAGCAATGCACTTGCACAGTCATAAGAAATCCATGGCAAAGCAAGGACACATGCCAATATCCCAAGGAAAGGCCATCACCACTAGGTCATCTTGTAGTGCAGCTCAAGTGTGTGTCAGTTTACTCCAACAATATGCAGAAGGTTCATGCCCTGGAAATCTATTTGTAAATCAATTCCCAGAGCAAGGCTGCCTCGTGACCAGGGCATTCTCTGTCTGCTGCTCCAGGCAGGTGAATATGGCTCAAGTGGTAGCAGTTTCACCTCCTGAACCCTCTTATTTCCAGTGTAAATAAAATTCACAGATAAAAGGCTTGTAGTTATAGCTTGATTTACACGGTTTGATTTATACTGGTGGGAGTAGAAAAAATCAGACTGCAGGTGCTGTGTAAATTCCTCAAAAGGGGAAGGTAAATAATGGCTTAAATTTGAGGTGCTTGTTGTAAGGCAGATTTGCACACATTTCCCTTTTTAACTGAAAATGTTAATTTCAAAGGTTAAGCAACAGGTGACAAGGACAGTGGGATTGAGTGCACCCTCAGCAAGTTTGCCAATGATACCAAGCTGTGTGGAGAGGTAGACACACTGGAGGGGAAGGATGCCATCCAGAGGGACCTG
Organism: Vanellus vanellus; assembly: GCF_965231255.1. Classification (NCBI taxonomy): domain Eukaryota; kingdom Metazoa; phylum Chordata; class Aves; order Charadriiformes; family Charadriidae; genus Vanellus; species Vanellus vanellus. The sequence continues at coordinate 23,624,329 of NC_138909.1, read as the reverse complement.
GACAGGTTGGAGAGGTGGGCCCAAGCCAACCTCATGCAGTTCAACAAGGCCAAGTGCAAGGTCCTACAAATACAGGCTCGGCGGAGAATGGCTGGAGAGCAGCCCTGAGGAGAAGGACCTGTGTGTGCTGATTGACAAGAAGCTCGACATGAGCCAGCAATGCGTGATGACAACCCAGAAAGCCAACTGTATCCTGGGCTGCATTAAAACAAGCATGGCCAGCAGGTCAAGGGAGGTGATTCTACCCCTCTACTCCACTCTCGTGAGATCCCACCTGGAGTACTGCATCTAGTTCTGGAGCCCCCAACATAGAAGAGACATAGACCTGTTGGAGTGTGTCCAGAGGAGGGCCACAAAGAAGATCAGAGGGGCGGAGCCCCTCTCCTATGAAGACAAGCTGAGAGAGTTGGGGTTGTTCAGCCTGGAGAAGAGAAGGCTCCAGGAAGACCTTATTATGGCCTTCCAGTACCTGTGGGGGGCCTACAGGAATGCTGGGGAAGGATATTTTACAAGGGCATGTAGTGACAAGACAAGGGGGAATTTCTTCAAATGGGAAGAAGGTAGATTTAGATTAGATATTCGGAAGAAATTTTTCACTTTGAGGGTGGTAAGGCACTGGAACAGGTTGCCCAGAGAAGTTGTGGAAGCTCCATCCCTGGAGGTGTTTAAGGCCAGGGTGGATGGGGTTTTGAGCAACCTGGTCTAGTGGGAGGTGTCCCTGCCCATGGCAGGGGGTTTGGAATTCAATGATCTTCACAGTCCCTAACAACCTATACCATTCTATGATTCTATGATTCTATGAACAGATCATTAAAATCAGAATTTTAACCTGGGCTACCAACCACCGCTGATAAAATAACAAGGATAGGCAAACAACATTATAAAGTACTTTTAGTCCTCATTATTTTAATGCAGAGCATTTAAAGGCCAATTTGTCTGAAAGCACCACAGAGCTAAGACCCCATCAACACCATAGCAGGGGCTTCAGTTGACCTGAAACAGCTGTTTGACCTGTCCCAAGGAACAGAATGGGGAACAGAGCCATAGTATCTGAGACACTACACTTAAGGAAAGCTTACTGTGGACTTGGGCCTGTCCTACTACATGAAGTAGGTAAGAGAATATTTCTGTGAGGATTAGTCAGAAAGGATAAGCAAATGATGATCAAGTTCAACATATGGGCTACATGCTCTATAACTTGCTGATGACTCGCACTGGTAGCAAGGTTTAGAGAACTGGATCTGAAGGACTGGGCACAGGAGTCGTCATAGGTCTGATTCTGTTGCTAATCCATTTATGTGCTTGTGCTTTGTGTCGGGCTGTGCCCAAATGCATAAGATAACCTGCTGCAGGAGCTCTTAGTATCAGATAGACTGCAAGCAGATCCACCTCCACATGGAGCAGATCTCATTTCCACTATGGGATATAAAAAGAGCCAAGTTAGTATTTTCAATGCTTGCTCAGGTCAGCAGACAATGGAACAAAAGTCCAGTTCATTTTGCAGCCTTTACACCACTGAGTAACACCTAGCTAAGAATGATTTTTTAGGTCACTTCAGCCCTGGTTGGTTTTAGCTAAATTAAGACTGAATGGAGGGTATTTCATAGACAGAAATTCACTGCCCAATACCATTGCCAAGAAGAAGAGATACTTATCCAGGGAAAGCATAATTATAATCAAAACAAATCCTACACAAGATTTCCTGAGGCATTTCCACAGGGTAACAGGGTTATAATTGCCAGCAGTGATAATTACAGGTAACGAAGAACTCCAAAATAGAAGCATGCCTTCGTCTATCCAATGCTAACAGTCTCGGGTCATTGTTACTGACAGGACGTGACCAAATGGAATAATCAAGACATTTCAACGCTGCTTCATCATAAGGTGCTTGAATTATTTAGTTCAAAGCAGATGCAGAATATCAATTGTTATTTCATCCATAAGTCTTCTAACAAGGGGTTTTATTATTGCTTGTAAATACATGTGGCTGCATTGCAAGTAGGAGTGTAGCACACAGTAGGTTGAGTCTGTATCCAACCTATTTCACCCCTGATTAGCATGCTTTCTTCAAGCTCTGAGTTTCCAGAAGCATGAAAACAGAGAGAACCAGCATTTTCCAGGTCTCGTAGAGAAGGGATGCTGAGGTATGTGTAGGTGAGAAAGCCAGCGGGGGCGGAAACACCCTACCTGTGGGAATGCAATCTTAAACATCAACAAGTCCTCAAGCAGAGTCATTTATAACCCACCATTCCTGATCGCTGGTTGCTTATAAGTTACATGGCACTTGATAACAAATTATCCCCTTCATCTCCTTGCCAGAAGAAGAAAGATGTCACTAAGTGAGTATACAGTACATTTACTCTAGAAAATACATTTGGTCCCTTAAAAATGAAGCCTCCTTGCCCCAGTTTTGACAAGCTCTGAAAAAAATTTGCCATCCACTTAGCTCTGTTTAAAAAAAAACTAAATAAAAAGCACACACTGTAAAAACAAATCATTAAAAATATACATTGAAAAACTTACATGGCTACTGAAGATACATTATTAGATTTTAATAACTCTGTGCCTCATGCATGGATGGACTAATATGCACTCCCAAAGGATACATGCATACCATGTCAAAAAACAGAACGAAGAAACAAAACAAGCCTGTCATTCCCACGCCTGGTATTGGAGTGTCCAGCATTCAATCTCAAGAACCGGGCAAGAGCCAAAGAAATATCTGCTTTTCCTTCCAGTCTCATCCCCTTGAAATATTTCTTTGGTTCCTCAGAACCAGGATCACCCTCTAGATGATGCAGGAGACTTCTAATTTCTGTGCAGCTTTGGGTAAACTTCTTTCCTGACCCATATATAAGCTACTTTCCACTGCACAAATGTTGTCTTGTCATTCATTGCATATGTAGGGCCTACACCAGTGGAGTCTTTAGCTGCTGCCCAGAGGACAGTAGCAATCTGATAGTTCATTTTCAAGGAAGCACGCCTCCTGAGCAACACTTCACAAAAATTCTCACCCTTACACACCAAATAATGATTGCCCCAAGACAGTGAACTTGGTTAATTATTTAATTTGGTTTGCAGACCCAAGTAGCTCAATCTCATGCTGAGCCATGAGGTGTGGTGTAATGCTTTGAATTTGCCGTGGAGCTCACCCAGAAGTATCTTTCAAGCTTAAAACAACCAGAATTTCAAATGAACACAAAGCATGAACACAAAGCTAAAGTAGAAACATCTGTCTGCATCTATGATGAACTGGAAACTGCATTTCTTGGAGCTGTGGATTGTTATGGAACTAGGTAGAGGCCAATAGTGTCCTTCAACACTTCACAATGCAAAGGACCTGCTGCAGACACTACAGACTTCAACATCTGCACAGTTCTCCATTCTGCTTCAGTTCCTACACAGCAGACATTTCATTTTGCCCACCTGTCTCCGTCCCTCCGACATGGCTAGAGCTTCCAGTACTTCACAGCTTACCCTGTGGCTGAATTAACCGCACTTAGTGCCAGGGTCTCTACAGTGCACCATGCAGTTGAGCATCAAGGGGAAAAGTTAGTCTAAACACATTCAAACTACTAAATCACAGAATCACGGAATCACGGAATCTTCACAATTGGAAGGGACCTCTAGAGATCATCTAGTCCAACTCCCCTGCTAAAGCAGCATTGCCCAGAGCACATTACTCAGGACTGCATCCAGGCGGGTCTTGAAAATCTCCAGAGAAGGGGACTCCACAACCTCCCTGGGCAGCCTGTGCCAGTGCTCCGTCACCCTCACCGTAAAGAAGTTTTTCTGTGTATTTGAACGGAACTTCCTGTGTTCTAACTTGTGCCCATTACCCCTCGTCCTGTTACTGGGAACCATTGAAAAGAGCCTCGCTCCATCCTCCTTCAACCCACCCTTTAGATACTTGTATGCCATAATGAGGTCTCCCCTCAGCCTTCTCTTCTCCAGGCTAAAGAGTCCCAGCTCTCTCAGCCTTTCCTCATAAGGCAGATGCTCCAAGCCCTTCATCATCTTAGTTGCCCTTCGCTGGACTCGCTCCAGCAGTTCCCTGTCCTCTTGAAGTGGGGAGCCCAAAATTGGACACAGTATTCCAGTTGTGGCCTCACCAGTGCAGAGTAGAGGGGGAGAATGACCTCCTTCGACCTACTGGCCACACTCTTCCCTGTGCAGCCCAGGATTCCATTGGCCTTTTTGGCGACAAGGGCACATTGCTGGCTCATGGGTAATTTACTGTCTACTAGGACCCCCAGATCCTTCTCCTCAGAGCTACTTCCCAGCAGGTCCGCCACTAACCTATACTGGTGCTTTACGTTCTTCCTCCCCAGGTGCAGGACCCTGCACTTGCTTTTGTTGAACCTCATTAGGTTCTTCTCTGCCCAGCTCTCCAGCCTGTCCAGGTCACGCTGGATGGCAGCACGGCCCTCTGGGGTGTCAGCCACCCCACCCAGTTTGGTATCATCAGCAAATTTGCTGAGGATACACTCTGTCCCCTCATCCAGGTCATTAATGAATATATTAAACAAAATTGGACCAAGTATTGACCCCTGGGGGACACCACTGGATAAAGGCAGTCTGATTTCCATATGAACTGGTTCTTTTTTCTTAGACTGATCACCAACACACCTAGGTGTCTAACAATGATAAGAATTCATCCTTCTTTTGTCATGAAAAGGCTAGTGAAGAAGGTGATCTGAACACATTCTTTCTGCAGTTATGCTACAGATGCCCAGCTTACACAAGGGCTACAATACAGCACTTGAAATCTCACCAGAAAACCCAAACACACCTACCCACAACATGCACCACATTCATATTCTTCACCCATTCCAAAGAAAATAGTGGATTTCCAGCCTGGGAAGCAAGTCATATAGAAGACAAAATTCAACCTTTCGATATACCACCATCTGAATACCTCTCATCTCTTTTCTTAAATAAAAAGAGTCATCTGAAAATTGGAGAAACTAATTTCTATGCAAATAGGACTTCTTTCTCCTCACTTTTATATACACCAAACATTTCCCAGAGTTCTCATCATTCTGAGAGCAGAGCCAACTCACAATGGAGGCCATTAGAGCGGAGGACACAGAAATTTCTTCAGCATTCCTCAATTCAGAGATATAGTACAGGAAGCACAGTGCTGTCTCCTAAAGTGCTCTTTTTAACCCTCTGAGCACACACTTATGCAAGAAGACTCTTTGCAAACATTGGCAGTTCCACTATAGAGAACAGAGAAGAGTTTCTGTATGCTTCTAGAAACGCTAGAATACACAGTCCCATTACTGGTGCAATGTGGGAAGAAAGATTACAAGCTATTTTTGTTTAAATTCTGAGAGAAATTACAGCTCAGTTGCCTAAAGAACAAAACCTTGTGGCACTCCTAATACTGAGTTTATGTGCATTTTGAACATCTTGTCCCCCAGTTAAAAGCAAGCTGCCAAGCACAGCTGTTGATTTTGTACAGGGAAAAAAGTTATTATTCATGGGAAAAAAAGAAAAATAGAAACACAAAGATGAAACTAGTATTAACTAGTTGCCTGCTGCTCTATCCAGTAGTGCCATCAAAGCAAAGATCACACTTGGATGCTGCAGTTCGGTTTCAAAGAAATGCACCAAGAAAAGCACTAGTGAACAGATCAAGTAAGCCATATTAAGACAGTACGTCAGAAACAGACACATTTATTCTTCAGAAACTTTAAAGACCTCAGTAAAGAATATATGGCCAGGCTGGACAGGGCGAAATATAGTATAACAGCACAGGCCTCCTTCAGCAGATCAGAGCAGCTTCAATGAAAGGTCAAGGTAAAGGAGAACTTCCAACCAACCTGCCATCTGATTTAACACGTTTTCTCACAGCACATCAAGATAAGCCACAGGATGCTCTTGCACATGCAAATCAAACCACATTCTCATCACCTGAAGAAGTCTTTGCCAGTAAGAACTACTATGATTAGGCCTCATTTGTTCCTGCATGTGACTACCAGGCACTAGGACCATTCACAATAATCCTCCTACAACCTCATCTTAGCTGTGGGCATGGGAGAGCCAAAGGCTAGAGCACCGCATGCTTATTTCCATTTCCAGAGAAATTTGAAGGATACACATCTCCTGTGCCGAGGCCTTTGGTTCTGGTACCCTGCCAGTTGCAGCTTCTGCAAAAGCTCAGCATATGAAGGACTGGAAAGGGAAAGGTGGCAGGTTTAGCCCCAGTTCTCCTGTGGTCATAGTTAAAAACACAAAACAAATGCCAACACACTCAGGAATGCCTTAATACCAACTCTGAGTTAGTCTCCATTTTGACAGACCTGAATCTCCTCTAAAAGAAAAAAAAAGAAGAAAAAAAAGGAAAAAAAAAAAAAAAAAAGGAAAAAAATACCTGCCCCTACTTCTGGCTATCCAAGGTATGTACTTCAGTCTGGATTAGATATATCGTCAAGTCTTTTCCTTTCAAATAGTTGTTTCTTTGTCTTCATTTTTTAGTTAAATCTCCTGATATCACCATCATGCTGTTGTCAAGCAGATACAACTACTGGGGTTATTTGCTACCTGCAGGTGCAACCAGTAGGGCTGACAGAGCTGAGGGGTAGCTCTTAACCTCTTCTCTGTCTATCCACTCAGGGAACTTTTAGCTACTCTTTTCACAAAAGCTAAACGACTTCATAAGGGCCATCTGCTTCCCAGGCTGACTATTCAGAAGTTCACAACTGAGTCATTTTCCGTTATCATTTCAACACAGGCTTTTTTTAATCTACCCTTAGGAATCTCCTATATCAAGCCCATAAATGAACCCACATTCATCAGAGACACTGTACAGTGCTGGGCCAAGTTCTTGTTATTACCATTAAAAGCCGCAGCTCTGGGATTTAAAAATAATGACATGGGTTATTAGGCATTCTGTATCACAGCATAAACTGATCCCCTTCAAATGGGTATGTTTTGCCAAATACTTAGGAGGCAGGGTTTCTTTTTAACTTTAAGAGCATCAGTAACTATCAAAGATGAGATAATAGTACAGGCAGCCAGTGGATAAACTGAGGAAGACAACCAGAAAACTCCCCGGGCCTCCCACTCACCACGGCATAAGATTCCCTGCCGTTACTTCAGCACTTGTTTGCTGGTTGATCAGAACATCCGTTCTCAAGCAGGCCTGCATACAGAGTTCAGACAGCGCAATACCCAGCTATACAGATGGACAGCATGTAGTGCTAGATACCAAACTATGACTCAAATTAGCTGGGCTGGGATGATAAATCATCAATGCAAGCTCAACGCATGGCTTGTCAGAACACTCATTTTCAACACCACAATTCATTTTCTCTTGAAGATATGCTGCTGGTTTCCATCTGCATTTGAAATGCAAATGGAATATGCTTTATATTAACTATTGAATTGTTTCATAAAATAAACATGTCAACTCTGAAGCCAAACCCATGTGTTCTCTGAGGATTTTTCTGGGGAATAAGGAAGGATTTTTCTGCCCCTTTCTTTAAGAGCTAGAGTTGATCATGTCACACAGATGAAATTAGCCATCTGTTGTTAGCTGCACAACACCCCAACAAGCCAGCTAGATACCTGCATGTAATCAATGTGTCTGATCTTTGCAAATGCCTATTTTAACTTGGATTATACTATTGTTTTCATTGAAGACATGTCACAGGAAACAGAAGCAAATGAAGAAAAACACTACAGGAAAAGTTCTTTGCACCCTGAAGTTGTCAAAGGAAACATCAAACCAATTGTGAGTGGAAAAGAATCAACCGAAATGGCAGATGCAGGAAGATAATTAAACAGCATCAACTAGTACCAGAAACACATTCCCCCAACTACAAAGGCTCTGCAGCTCCACCTCACACTTTCACATGGAAAGCAACCAGCCATTGTTAGAAAGATGAGCATTTGGGATTAAAATCAAAACATCTTATCCATTTGAAATATCAGAACTTTTAGAGGAATGTAATGATCTGCAACCCTGGCAAATGCATCATGGCAAACTATTTTAGATCTGTACCGAGACACCACTCAAGTCCCTATGGATAAAATCTGACAGAACACTTGATCAAACAGAGTTTTATCAATACTCACATGTAATTGTAAATTTAGGCTTTCAAAACCCTGAAAAAAAGAGAAGTCCTGCCTTTCTTAAAACCAGCACTACCGACTCAGCATAAGGTGACCATAGTAAGAGAAGGACTGTGTGTTCTTTTTGGTTGGTTGGCTGGCTTGGATGTTATATAGCAGGTAACAGCTTAAGTTTCTGTTAAGGTTTGTTTTGTTTTGTTTTTGTAAAAAAATCTGCTAAATCAAGACATTATCCCAGACACTGTTTTTAAACTGAGCTGTTACACATACTAAACAGTTGTCATGAAGCTTTTGACTTTCCTTGAAAAATACAGATGCACGCACATCTAATTTCCAAATGACTTGTAACTCCTCAGTCACTTTCCTCCCACCTCTTTCAGGTTGTATTATGTTATAGGCTTTATGCCAAGGTCATCAGTTTGCACACAATGCAGATGTTAGGAGATTTTACTGGAGTTTAGGGATGGAAACCGTCTCTTGCCTATTGATTTGCAAACTAAGATTTACTCTTGAAAAATCTACTTTTTCTTTTGCAGCTGAAAAGCTGAGACAATATGGTTGCCACATAAACACTTTATGGTGTCAGGTACATACAACTATTACTATGGGACAACTGTGCTTCAGTAGTTTTCAATCTGGACTTCATTCAGCACAAATCATCTTGTCTTTATGTCTTTCTTGTGTTTGACATACCCTGAAACCGTTTACTTAAGTGCCCATTGAAATGTAAACAAAGCCATGAAATTCCTCAATAGCTACTGTGCCTGACCTCTGGCAAATGATTCTCCTAAATTAAAACCTATCTGTATGAGGACACCTTGTAGAAAAACATCCACTAGGGATTAAAAAATGTCTGGTATCAGAGACTCAAACAAAACCTTTGGTAAGTTATGCTGTGTCCCATTACACCTGCATAGGGTTCTCATTCTGTTTCCCTACTCAAATGTCCTCACACAAGAGTAGCATCAGTGCTTGGCCTTTTCATTCCAGTCTGCCACAATGAGTCATACGGCCCAAGATGTGGCTGCAAGCTGACCGCGCTGACCATACTTCAGCAAACCACTGAACAGCATGCAAACTCTAAACATGCAATCATTTCCATGGAGTCACTGCTACCTTGACCAGCGGAGACTAGGGGTCTGCTCAGGGCTCCTATGAAAAGCACGAAAGTAACCTTTTAGCTGGGACCATAAAAGACTCCTACCCGCGATCAGCCAGGGGAGAAGTGTAATTCACTCTTACCACCAGGTTACACAACCATTTGAAGAGCTTTAGAAGCAATGTTTCTCCGGTCTGCTTTATCTGAAACATGATAATTCATCGAACTTAGGAAGAACGTCTTGATTTTCACATATCAAACAATAGCTTGAGCACATCCACTTTTGTTTCCCAGAGCTCTCCAACAGAGAAATTGTACTGCATTCACATGCACAGGAGCATGCTGCAGTTGTTCCTTGAGAGCTTAAGAGCTACCAATTATTATAAACAATCTTCTTTCTATCACATGACTCCAAGAGATTAATAGATACAATCCCTACTCAGCCATACGAATCTAGAAATTTATTTCATGTAGGTGAAGTGGTTTTCTTGACAGGGATGTTTGAAATGAGCTTATGATACAAGCATTAAGGGTACTAGCTCTCCATAGAAGCCTCAGAGCAACTGAATGTTCAGCTCCTGTACCTGGCCAAGACCAAAGAATACCAGGACACTCCTAAAAAGGTGCATATTCACAAAGACAGGGGGACCCTTAAGTAAAACATACCACTTCCCAAATGCAGCTGGCAATTCTAGAATACAAGACATGGTGGTAGACTTCTGATCCAAGACAATAGCTTCATTTACCACCTTCCTTTCCTGAGGAAACACCTCTTTCATCACTCTAGCCATCCTTTCCCTTTTCTTTATTTCCTCTCCCTTGAAGAAATTAACCCACCCATCTAACTTTTTGTAAAAGCAATTTGTGCTCCACAACTTATTTTCCTCTGCAGAATCTGCTACAACGTAGCTAGGGACAAGGACAACAAACAAAAGCTCAAAAAAAAATTATCTCCTTGAAAACAGCATAAGAACAAGTTCCACTCTAGTCCAGAAGTCTCCTCCTCTACAGAGCTGAAAGGATAGCTACATAAAAAAAAAAAAAAAAAAAAATAAAAACACAATTTGTATTGCATTATGCTCTGCATTTGAATGAATGAAAACACAGGAGAATGCAATGCCAACTTTAACAGTAATACTTGGATTATGCCATTATGCAGCAAGAAAGGAAAAGCATACCTAAAAACACAGCATGCTAGCCTAAGGCCTGCAAGTCAGCAAACTGCACAGCACCTGCACCGAAGCCTCAATATACTGAATATTCTTATAGTTAAGCATGGACAACCATTTCTGTGTGGAAGAAGGTTGGATTTAAGCACATGTATTAAACATTTTGTTAAACTTCACTCTGACCTGCTGAGATGTATAAACTGACAGCTTCTGCTCTGTTTAATCCATTTAAAACATGTCTGACACCTTCAATGCTGTTAACTCTGATCTTCGGTAACATCACTTAACTCAAGTGGCTGAGCTAACGTTCAGGGTCCTACGCATATATGGCTGTCTCTGGTAAGAAAGCATAAGTATGGGAAAAGACCTGCTGACCTAGGGAGTGGAGCTGGGGGGAGGTCTGGGGCGCTAGAAACCAACCTTTGTGCTACTGCTGTGTGCACACAATTCCACCACCACCCAGCTGATTACTACACCAAAACCTTCTGTAACAGGTTTACTTTATATCCTTCTCTTTTCCCAAGAATTCTCATTAAGGAATCTCAACGCTCTTGTAAAACCAGAGCACAACCTGTTTTCTGTCACAGAAGACACAGTCCAGAGATGGATTTGTTTTCTGTTGTGTCTACGTTACTTCTTAGACTATGCTTTCTTCCTTCAAATATTTTAATTGGGCCTGTAATTAGATCCCACCTCCCTACCTTTATGTACCTTTTCCCAGCTTCCTTTTCAAAGTGCTAGATCCTAACAATATTAACATTATCCCCTGGAACCTCTTGAGATCCTAGCAGTAATTTCATGCACCAATAATGTTTTACTGAAAATAAACAGACCTAAAACATTGGTAACCTGGGAATAATCAAGAAGTCACACATGTCCTGATATACAGCTAAACTGCCTAGTGACCTCGATAATTACGTCACTCATTAACATATCCCCAGCCAGCCCAATTTCCCTCTGAGTGATGGAAAGCATACCTGTCCAGCCAAGCAGACTGAAAAGGTGTGACCGACGAATGTAATGAAACCTAGTGATATAGAACCCAGGTGCCATAAAGGTTCAGGCTCACTGGAGTGGTTTTGTTGTAAGGGCTGATGATCAAATTCCAGGTCTGAAGCAGGAAACGTATTTATTCTGGCACAGCTCTAATATACGTTTAAAGGATTCAAGGCACCTCTTGCATTCCTACTAATTACAGGCTAACCTTTGCCAAACCATTCTGGACAGAGCGTGTGAGGCTCCACTACTGCCCTCTAAAGCAGTGATGCCTCCACGTCCACATTACCCCTTCTCCACAGGCAGCCTAAAAACCTTAGTTGTGTGCCATAGAATGGGGATACATCAGAATAATATGTTTAAAACAAAACCAAAATCCAAACAACACACAGAAACAACACACTACACACCAGAGCTTTAATCCTCCAATCACTGAGATATATTCAAAGAATGAGACAGTCTACTTTCTCGTTACATACAGCAAATCTCTTTGTGCCAGCAAAACACTTCCAGTAATCCCTTACAGCATAAGTGCCCGGTGGTTCTCTGAATTATAAAATTTGGCACATCTGCACAGAAAAAAAGGGAAAGTTGGCTTTTTAGCCTCGAGACCATCTTACTAATTGCAACAGGGACTTCAAGGTGTCAGAGATTACTGAAACAAGGAAAGAGATTACTCTGGGGGATGTGGAATCTTGGTCGCTAGTGGGTTTTTAAGAACTTCACAAACAAATGTGCAGAAAAAAAAATACTCAAATGTATCCTTTCTCAGATCAGAGGCCATTGAGATTCATCCTTGAACAATTTTCCTGTCATGTCATTTCTAGAAAAAAAAATAAAAGTAAACAGGAGATGGACAATATGTATTTTCCTCAAAATTATTCTGTGCTTTCCTAAAACTCAAACATAAGACATTTCAGTCTGAAGGGTTCACCTCCTAAGGATTAACTTTCTACTCTACAGTAGTCTAATAGAGAAAGAAAAGCTACTCCAAAATCCAGTTCATCCATTGCCTTCTAAAACATGCAGGCCGAATCATCCTCTGGCGCTTATCTCTGCCCAAAGACCACTGGCAGAGTCTGCTTCACTGACTTAGACCAAAATCTAACTGTAAGCATGATGAATCTTTCTCTTGGTCTGGCTGAGTCAACAGCAACTAGAAACAGTTTGCAATGCTAACAGGCAGAGAACAATACAATACATCTTCAAGCAAATTACCATATTCTTAAAATATTTTAATTCACTTCTGTTTCTTTCATTCTAAGCACAACTGAAGTCACTCATCTCCATTTCATTGAACAGCTCTTTTTCTGAATTTGCCATTAAACTAAAATGGAGAGAGTGAGTTTGTGGTTTTCATCAAGGTTTTCTTTTTTCTTTGTTTTTGATGGCATGTTGAAATCCACCAAAGAACGATCACTTGCTCTCATTATGTTTCAGTCTTCGATTACAGCACTACAGAGGAGCAATCTTATTTTGAAATTACTTTTTTAATGGGAATAAGTCAATCTCATAATTTATTGAATTCTCAAACTCCAACTACAATGGCAAACACTGTACATAAGCTAAATCAAGATAACAAATTACAGAAAGTAATACAAAACCACAAAAATGTAATTATACAGTTTCAACATTTGTCCTTGTCAGGGCAATGGAAAGCACACAAATGAATCTGAAATTTACATGAATTTTGTTGAATTCAGCCTAAGAATCACTTCACATGACAGAGTTGGAGACCTCTGCTTCAGGCTTTGGAGTCAAGTCATGACAGAGTACAAGTACTTTGAGGAAAAGCTGCTAAAATGACCCTCACATCCTAGCCTTCATGGATTCATTGGCAGGTTGAACTGGATTTTCTTTCTCCTTCTAGGCTTCTCAGTACTACCATTTTGTGTATTAAAGACAAATCTCCAGTCTGTCATTCCAGCAGTAAGGACTGGGGCACGTGTGAGTTCCCTCTCCTTGCTGAACAACAGGAGGGGATGAAGCAGAAGCGAAGAGATACACAATAGTCTATGTCATATTGCACGTGAAGAGAACGGGAGACCGCATCACCACAGTTAGATAAATTACAGCGCAACAGACAAGGGGTTGGAGTAAGAGTTGGGATAAGACTCCAAAAAGATGTCAACTCAGCTCTGTCAGAGCTACAACCCTGAGCAAACTGCCTTCTCTTTATCACAGCAACTTAGACTGCAGCTTCTTTAGGAAAGAACTACATCATATAGAGTAAGAGTCCCTCATCTTAGTTTGATCCTCTGGGCACAACTGTAATTACAAACAACAATAAGCAGGGGAAATGACCAAATAATTAATGTGAAAAAACACTGAGATACATCTTATAAATTATTCAAGCAGCTGCAGTTATTAATAACTTCCTAGATTATTGAAACTAAGCCAACAATAAGAAAAATTTCCTTTTTTACCACTTCCTTCTGTTACCATCACCCTGTAAGACAGAAAACTACAAAGGCACATTTAACCTGAGCGAGGACACCACTGCTGCTAAGTGTTGCCTTTGGACAGGAAGCCTTGCAGGGGAATTTTTCCATTGCAATGATTTGCAAAGTCATAATAATATTTCTATGTCCATATTAAATTTTATAGAGGTTATTTTTTTATTACCATATATAAATTTGGGGCCTCTATTACCTGCCATGCTGTCTTAAAATAATTCCAAGGTTATGCTGTCATCGCATAACTCTGGAAATTTGTAACCCTAATTCAAGCACTAGAAATATAACACATAATGTACGGCAAAAGAAACAACGTAACGCCGAGCACAATTTTCTACTACAATAAGCTGGGGAGTGGCTGAGCAGAAAATTCATCTTTCATATTGTACGCATCAGTAGTCCATAAGTGAAGATCATACCTCTATCAAATGCTTGAATGATAATGTCTCTTGTGAGGCCATTTCTGAAGTGTCAAAAGACAACAGCAACAGTTTTCTGAAGTCCTGAATCAATTGTTTGGCTATCTGGAAATCAACGTAACAGAGCAACCTGTCTTTGCTCATGATCACTTTGTACTCAGTGTACCCAGCCTTGGCTCCAGGTCCTCTACTCGCCTCTTTTTTTGTGACATCAAAGACAAATCATTCCTAGAAGATGCAATTTTCATACAGATACAGCATAGTATGAAAAAGCAGCAATAAAGCTCCTTAGCTGACAGATGTTAAGAGCAGGGAACTTATTTGTACTTTGCATAACCAAGACTGTTAAAAGGCCAGGAACTCCACACAAAACACCCCACAGACACATTGTCTGGCAAGCTGTTTGTTAAACCTAAAGTTTAACTGTGACAGACCTTGTACTAGGCCCCGCAATTCAGCTTTCCATACAACAGAGGGGAACAAGGATTCATACGTCCCTTGTAAAGCAGCCCACCACAAACTGGTGAAAAACACCATGCATGAAGCTTCATCATCACTGTGTCATGCAGAAACATAACTTCACTTAGTGGGAAGACAGCAAGGCAGGCAGAGATAGGAGAGAATCTTCTGGCAAGCATCAGGTTCAGCCAGTAACCCATATGCAGAATAGCAATGGACTACAAAGGTCTAAATAGATTCCAATAAAGCAACAGCTTTATTGAATGAATCTGTGATTTTTTTGCACTATGAAACAGCATGATCTGCATTATGTTAAGACGTGTCTCTGTGCACAAATGCAACAGAGATGGCTCTTTTATATAGATTTCTTCAAGACAGAAACAATTTAAAGAAAACAGACAGGTCAAAGTCTGTGATAACTCGCTGTTTTACAGAAATTCCGAAGTCAAAATTGTTAGTTGCTACACTGGGGGTGACTCCACTGTTCTTAACAGCCTAGTTTTCATAGCTGTACATAAAAGACACTTAAAACAGACCTCAGAACAGTGTCTGCCTCCATCCCAAGGCAGGAAAAGTGTGATTATGCTGGTTTTCATTATCATGCAAGAACTCAAACTGCAGGAGTAGGAGGGCCAAACCCTGACCACCCATGAAAATACAGGGAAATCTCAATAAATAGAACACAGGAAATGAAGCACAGATCAATGGCTTGTGGAAGAAAGATCTGCTCAAGGAGACAGCTGAGCAGAACCTAGTCACAGCAGTAAGAGAACCTGCAGTGTCACATCAGAAAGGGCACTCTTTCATGAACTACACATGCTAATAGTAGGCTCTATTCTAATACCACTGTTTTGCATAGAGTCAAACACCAAACAGAGGGAATCGAACAACAAAAAAACCATGCAGTTAACCCTGGGCAGAAACTTGTTAGCAAGTCTAATATTAGTCGTACTGAAAACTGAACCAGGAAATATTTCCAATGTATTCCCATGCTTTGCTTCAGAGTCTGCAACTTTGCTGTACTGCTGTGTGGGCTACGAACATCCACCCAAGAAATGACACACAGCAATACTATCTTTTCCCCCTGTGCCATGTTTCAGAAATACAAGGAAAATGAAACAAAGAGGACCCATGTCTTGGCTCTTTTATTTTTGGCAAATTGGACCTTTGCAGCAAGAAAAAGATAGCATGAAGGCAATGGCTTGGGACATTAAATTTTCATCTTTATCATGGCAACCATCAAGTCTTGTGTGGTCTAACAGTGTGTTCCTCATTTTCTGAACACCCAGATTGAACCACCTTGTCAAAGAGCAGCAATTACTTGAAACTGCTGCTTGATGTCTAGATACTGCAGTTTGACACCACAGAAGAAAAGAATTTACACAGCCAACTAATTGAATTGAGACCATAAATGGACATTTGTACTGATTCTAGTTTGTCCCCATCTGACTGCATCTCAGCTACAGGATGAAGCTGATAACAGTGAGGTGCACAGTGACAATTCAAGTAACAGAGTATTCAGTATTACTGTAGGAAGCAACACTGGAAACATCTATTGGAAAATAAAGGTGCCTTACCTTCAGAGCAAGATACAGTGTGCAGTAGAAAACGTACAGGGACTGACTCTGAGAGTGAAGCACAACCAACAGCAAACAGCTACCAGTTCTGCAAGCACTGCCACCCTCTGCTCAGGCTGAGGCAGGGATCCTACAGGAAAAACACAAAACATGATCATGTAGCTAAAGCCCTATGAGAACATATGTGTAGAAAAGGATAAACAATCAATGTAAACCCATCCATAGTTAGAAAGCTTTATAATTATTCATCATTTGGTTTGTCCAGTTTATCCTTTTTTTTTCCCCCTCCTTAAACGGGTCCTCAGTTTATAAAGCACACAGCTCATTGTCTGTATAGGCAGACAAAAATCACATATATCCAATGAGAAGCAACAGCTGGCAGGAAGAGAAGTACATAGTGCACATAGCTATCATATACCCACAGGGATGGAAGAGACTTCAAGAAGTTACAGGGCCAACTCCCACCTCAAGGCAAGCTCAGTTTTGCCTGTCATTCCTGATCAATGTTTGCCTGACCTGCAATTAAAGACCAGCCATGGAGACTTCAGATCCTGACCAGAAAGTCTTTTTCTGTTGGAATACTTTTTCTTAAATTTTTCTTCCAGAAGGGTAAGCCTACAAATTTTTCCTGTGCCATCCACTACAAACGTGGAATATAATTGGTGTTTTTCCTCCTCTTTTTAAAATGAAGTTTATTTTAAATGTGTTGATATTCTGATAATCACCACTACCCTTAAAATGGAGAAATATATCTAGCAATGGTAATACATCCCCCTAGAATCCCAGTGCAAGATTAAGCAGGCACTGAAATAATAATATTTTTGGGGGAAAAAAATCAACCTTATTTACACCTACAATATTTTCACTGTTGTTAACAAAGAAATTTGATCATCAGGGTTTTGCCTCTTACAATTAGTGCTACTTACTTTCTGGTCAGCATAAGCTCAATTACGAAATCTGTTTCCATGAGACAAAGATAAATTTATAGTCAGAATAAAACAGACTCATTTCATGTTATACTGCAACCAGAAGGTTTTGTTCTGCTTTTAGCAAAAAACACACCCCAAACATCTTCAGATATTTGAAGAGGTCTTTAAATCTCAAAAGCCAAATTTTCATCAGAAATAAGTAGAGCCAGACAAATTCTTCATTTGAAGGAATAAAAAAACCTGAAAAGAAGCAGATCATAAACAATCCCCCTGTTTGCTTTGCCTTCACTACATGTCTTCTGCACAGGGTTTCGACCACACCTCCAGGGCTCTCTGCAAATTCTACATGAGCTTCAGGTCCCTACAGTGTGTCCACCTGTCACAGTAGAGGCCAAATTGTGCATTCACTCCCTGTGCTCTGCAGAGCCCTATGGTGACCTTCCACCTTCCCAGCAGCCTGAAGCCTTCTAGCCTTCTCTCAAAGCAAGACAAGTGTCAAATCTTTTTAAGGGACTAATTCATGCATGCAAGAAAAAGTAAATCTGTGTATACAAACTCTGACTCAAAGTAAGGGAAATGAAAAGTGGGATTTTCTGGGAGGTTTACTGCAGATCTGAACAGAAACAGAGTTAAGCCAGTGCTCTCTACATCACAAAATTCACCAGTGATAATTGTGAAATGTAGCATCACTAAAGCCAAAAAAGCTCAATGAAGATTAAGGAAACTTTTTTTTTTTAAAAGAAGCTATCCATGCTGTCAATTCTCCAAAGGATCTAATAAACCTGAAGGCAAACAAGCAGTCTAAATCCTGCCCCTCTGGAAAATTTAGAGCAGCAGATTCTAGGAATTTGTCACATATGTTATTGTAAAATGGCTAGCAGTATGTCTCAGAGTTGACTTATGTCTAAACAGAAGTGGCAGCAGACCTTGTTTAGCAGCGTTTTTGCTCTTGAGTCATCATCAAAATTCTCCTGGTTCAACTCAGTAGTCTGGAGCCAGAAGCATTCATTGTTCAGATGGGGTACTTTCTTTAAAAAGTATATGCCTGGCCTATTTGGCACAATCCTGTTCCTCTGGGGAGCAGGGCAATGACACCCTTGTACAACAGGGAGAAAGACAGTGAAAGACAAGCATTCAGATTTTGAAGTAACTCCGATTGGAAATGCATTTCTATATGAAGGATGAGATTTAGCACACATATACTTAATCTCAGTAAGTAAAAATCTGAGAAGTTTGCTTTTACAAAATGAACACGTGGAAAAGCAGGAGAACAGGGTGATCAGGCCCAGTCAGCATGGGTTTGTGAAAGGCAGGTCATGCCTGACAAACCTGATCTCCTTCTATAAGATGACCCACATAGTGGATGAGGGAAAAGCTGTGGATGTTTTTTACCTGGACTTCAGTAAAGCCTTCGACACTGGTTCCCACAGCATTCTCCTGAAGAAATGGCTGCTCATGGCCTGGACAGATGTACTCTTTGCTGGGTAAAAAACTGGCTGGATGGCCATGCCCAGAGAGTGGTGATGAATGGAGTTAAATCCAGTTGGTGTCCAGTCACAAGGGGTCTCCCCCAGGGCTCTGTGCTGGGGCCCGTTCTCTTTAATATCTTTATCAATGACCTAGATGAGGGGATCGAATGCACCCTCGGTAAGTTCACAGATGACACTAAGCTAGGCGGGCATGTTGATCTGCTTGAGGGTAGATATGGGTCTGCAGAGGGATCTGGACAGGCTGGACAGATGGGCCAAGGCCAATGGTATGAGGTTCAACAAGGCCAAGTGACGGGTTCTGCACTTGGGTCAAAACAACCCCATGCAATGCTACAGGCTTGGAGCAGAGTGGCTGGAAAGCTGCCTGGCAGAAAAGGACCTGGGGGTGTTGGTGGACAGTCGGCTGAATATGAGCCAGCAGTGTGCCCAGGTGGCCAAGAAGGCCAACAGCATCCTGGGCTGTATCAGGAATAGTGTGGTGAGCAGGACTAGGGAAGTGATCACCCCTCTGTGCTCGGCGCTGGTGAGGCTCCACCTCGAGTACTGCATTCAGTTTTGGGCCCCTCACTGCAAGAAGGACATTGAGGTGTTGGAGTGTGTCCAAAGAAAGGCTACAAAGCTGGTGAGGCATCTGGAGGACAAATCTTATGAGGAACGACTGAAGGAACTGAGGTTGTTTAGCCTGGAGAAGAGGAGGCTGAGGGGAGACCTTATCACCCTCTCCAAGTACCTGAAAGAAGGTTGTAGAGAGGTGGAGGCTGACCTCTTCTCCCTGGTGACAAGTAATAGGACGAGAGGAAATGAGTTTAAGTTATGTCAGGTGAGGTTTAGATTGGATATTTTTTCACTGAAAGGGTTATTAAACATTGGAATAGGCTGCCCAGGGAGGTGGTGGATTCACCATCCCTGGAGGTGTTTAAAAAAAGGGTAGATGTGGTACTTAGGGACATGGTTTAGAAGTGGTTTTTGTCAGGATAGGTTAATGGTTGGACTTGATGATCTTAAAGGTCCCTTCTAGCCTCAGCAATTCTATGATTCTATGATTCTAAAAGCACAATCTTGCATCAAAGGCAGCTCTGCTACTGCTGGCCCAGGGCCACAAGGACCAGTCACTGAAACCCAGCTCTCCTTTACTGGCCCAATGGTCTAAGCCTGACCCCACATTGTATCCACTGCATCTCTAATAAACCTCTTTGGGACAATAGCACTTATCACTACAGCAATACAGGCCCTCAAGAGCATCGATAATGGTATTTCAGCGTCTCAAACAACAGAACAAAATTCCAAGAGTGCCCAACACGAGAACTGTAAGCTCTTGTGAAAATCTGCACTCAAACTCTGAACGGTGGCTGTATGGGCTGGTCCCCAAATAGCTAGGCCCAGTCAGCCACTAGGAAAGGGAGCATTTGCACAAGAAAGCACACCACCTGCTGAATAGAAGGGCTTTAGCAATTTACAGGCACAGGAAATGCAGTACTTAAGCCAAGAGTACTTATTTATAGCCTACTTGACTTCAAAAAAACTTCTGTTTCTTCCTAACATGACTTTTGATCAATCTCCCACCTGCATTTTAAATTGATAAAGCCCTTCTTTCAATATGAGAACCAAAATGGGGCTGTGGGAATTCAAGATTAGCTTACAGTAAGTAGGAATTCAAGATTAGCTTTCAGTCAAAAATTCTGTGGGACTGTGGTTCACAGTTCTACGCTCAGCTTGCAAACATACTCTGGAAATATAAGACCCTAAATAACAGATGATATTGCAAAGCTAGTGGATGCCACATGGCGAGATACAAAGCCGTCAAGGAAAGAAGACATTTTGTAAAAAGTAAATAAAAATGTAGTACCAAAAATTGACTATATTTGTTTCATACCCCCATAGGATTTGGTTTCATTCCCAAATGTTGCTATACCAATAAATCCTCCTTCCCTAGGAAGTTACAGCAACACAAAGGATAGAGGATATGACACATAAACAATCTGTGTGTTGACAAGAAGACAATTTTGTAATATGTTGTTATTTATGGCCAACACTTAAGCAGATGGAAGATGCATCAAAATAAGAGTTTCATTTAGAACATGCAGGCCAGGGAGTAGTCTCTGCAGGAGAGGCACACCATGGGAAAATACGAGGCACTTAACAACTAAAACTGCATTACAATATTTGTTTTAACTTAGAAAGAAACACATGGTAACATACTGGAGATGAGGTAAAGGTGCAACACAGAGGGTCTCTCAAACAGGCAGTGCAAGGAGGAGTAAGGAGTGAATCCTTTTCAAGGGGTGCACCTATCCTGAGCAGCCCTCTTGCTTCCTGAAGGAAGTGGCAGATCCCATGACACATCCTGCTGGAAGTCTGCCATTTTGCTGTTCCTCTCCACAGTACGGGTGACATCCCTCCCTTTTACAGGTGCAGACTCTGAACCACAGTCTTGATGGCGAAAGCAAGTACAGAACTTGGCCCTCACTCGGTGCACTATCTGACTGGATTTGCAGTTGGTTAGTCCACCATGTTCATTAGACACCCCAGGGGCTGCCTCCCTCCAGTACTGCTTAGAGCACATGGTGATACAGAGGGGGGAAGGAATGGACTGACCCAACAGGCCGGTGAGCAATTTCCACCCACAACTCTGAGCACCACAGCACGCAGCTTCCAAGGAATGCACTCATTTCAGCTGCATTGCTTTCCATCGTATTAGCTCATGCATGAGAGGGGAAAATAAATTAGCAAGGGAAAAATATTTATGCCTCCTCCTCTCCCCCCGACTATTTCATTTGATTCTAAATCAATTTGGAAGCCCTGCTGGCATCAGGGCCCTGAAGTGCTGACAGCCTCAGGGAGCTTTTAATATCCAAGAGTCCAACTCTCTATTTTCCTCTGAATTGGCAAGGTCCCTTAGTCATACCATGGGACACAAGAGGGAGCAAAGCAGTTTTAGAATAGTAGTCTTTTTCTAATAACCAATTTAACTTCCCAATCAAAACTGAATTTTAAGAGTTTCCCACCCACTGATGAGGCACCCACGTGCAACGCTAGGATAATAACCTTCTCGCCCATTCTCACACCCGCTGGCAATCCAGCTCCTCATGTCACATAATTGTGTTCACCAAGGGTTAGGGTTGTAGTTTGGTTTCCAAACCAGTTATATGCTCTGTATGTGCCTTTCTGTCTCTCTCTGCTAACTCTGAGCTCATTAACCAGTTTCAGCTGCATTTGGCAGGAAGGAAGAGCCTTCAAAAACATGTATGCTTTTTCAGGAAACATTTATGGTTTTTGCCACAACAGAGCAAACAAAAAGGCTGTTTAAGACCCTGGCTGGGGGAAAGGCTGTACCACGAATGGTCCCCCTGACCAGGTACCGGTGAACCTACACGATGTGCTTCAAGACTCAAACCCATAGGAAAATAAGTTCATTAGCTCTGCTTGTCCCTGAGCTATTCCATTTTTTCTAGGCTTCCTACAGCTTCATCCAAGCTCCGTGATGCTAACCACAAACTCAGCCTGCAATATTTAGCAATCTTCTTTCTGCCTGGCAAAGCACTTATATGCAATGTGGGAAGGAACGGACAGGGAGCCAAGAGCACCATGCTGGCCACAAGTAACATTACAGAAGGACCCCAAATGCAAGTCAGTCTCCTGCTGGCCTCTGGCCTCTTCCATCTTGCAGAAAACATCAGACAGCAAACCCGTGTAATGAAGCAGTGCCACTAAAGCAAAGGTGCCTGAGGCGTCCTCCCTTCCCACCAGCTCACTCTTACCCCTGAAGCATGTTGACATAAGCACCACGTTTCCTGCAAGGATGCACATAACGGGGAAATGATCTGGCAGAAGGAGCTACATGAAGAAGACAAGGGGTAAGAGGGAGAGGTTCCATTATGATACAAGAAATTTTTTACAGTGAAACACTCAATCAGCCTCCCCAGGGACATGGTAGAGTGTCCATCACTGGAGGTTTTCAAGATGCAATCAGACAGCATGCTACATAATCTTATCTGGGCTACTTTTGCCTCAAAGGGATGGATAAGATGATCTGTAAAGGTCCTTTCCAACCTGAGCTGTTCTGTAATTCTATGATTCTAAAAGAAAGGGGTCTGTCCTTTGTGTCGATACCCAGTCCCACGCATACACCCACATAGCACTCATGCTGCGACAGAAACATTCACACTAAAGAGTCTGAGGAAGAAGCCAGGACAAGGGAGGGACTCCTTTTCTTTTGGTGATAAAGATCACTCAAATGCACAGCAAATTTCGGTTTTAGAGCATATTTCTGGAAGTCATGCCTGAGCTCTATTACGCTAACAATTGCTACAGAACAGTCTTCGTGTGAATATAAAATCAACTACCAAGAAAAAAAATTTTAAAATATAGTTCTGGTTTGCCTGGGAGTATCTGAAAGCACAAATTAAATCCAGCCAACATGTATGTCCAGGTAAAAGTAGAAATGAAAGTGGTCAAACAAACCACTTAAAAAATGGTGTATTTTCACTTTTTTTTTTTTCCAAATATTTTTCTCTCATCTGAGAAGTATTTGCTTTTTGGTTTTGGTAAAATGCATTATTTCCCCTTTTCTTCCACTGACTGAAACACTGTTTCACCTAACACTTTCTCCAGCTTTTGATAGACTTTGAAAGGTTGAAGTTTCTGCTTTACAAAAAGTGTAAAAATAAAAATTCCTCCATTCAAATGAGTTTTGGGATTTGGGTTGGTTTTTTTTTGTCATTATTGGTTGGTTTTTTTCATTGTCATTATTGAGACTGTAGAGGTACAGACACAGCATTAGTTTAAATGCACAAGTTACAATAACCAAGCTAAATGAACAAGTTACGTTAACAGCTACGGTGGAAAATACAGATATCAGAGCTTGTTAAACTGGGTTAGTTAGAAGGCTTGCCAGATAGTCATCCACCTGGATTTGTGCGAAGCGTTTGACGCTGTCCCACACGATATCCCGGTCTCTAAATTGAAGAGATATGGATTTGACAAATGGACCATTTGGTGGATAAAGAACTGGCTGGACAGTTGCACTCAAAGAGTTGCAGTCAATGGCTCGATGTCCAAATGGAGACCAGTGATGAGTGGCGTTTCTCAGGGGTCGGTACTGGGTCCTGTACTGTTCAACATCTTTGTCAGCGACATGGACAGTGCGTTCGAGTGCACCCTCAGCAAGTTTGCCAAAGATACCAAGTTGTCTGGCAAGGTAGACATGCTGGAGGGAAGGGATGCCATCCAGAGGGACCTGGACAGGCTGGAGAGGTGGGCCCAAGCCAACCTCATGCAGTTCAACAAGGCCAAGTGCAAGGTCCTACATCTGGGTCAGCAAGCACAAATACAGGCTCAGCGGAGAACGGCTGGAGAGCAGCCCTGAGGAGAAGGACCTGTGTGTGCTGATTGACAAGAAGCTCAACATGAGCCAGCAATGTGCAATTGCAACCCAGAAGGCCAACCGTATCCTGAGCTGCATCAAAAGAAATGCAGACAGCAGATCGAAGGAGGTGATTCTGCCCCTCTACTCCACTCTCGTGAGACCCCACCTGGAGTACTGCATCCAGCTCTGGAGTCCCCAAAATAAGAAGGACATGGACCTGTTGGAGTGTGTCCAGAGGAGAGCCACGAGGATGATCCGAGGGCTGGAGCACCTCTCCTATGAGGCGAGGCTGAAAGAGTTTGGGATGTTCAGCCTTGAGAAGAGAAGGCTTCGAGGAGATCTTATTGTGACCTTCCAGTACCTAAAGGGGGCCTACAGGAGAGCTGCGGAAGGAATTTTTACTAGGGCATGTAGCGACAGGACGAGGGGGAATGGCTTTAAACTGGAAGAGGGTCGGTTCAGATTAAACATTAGGAAGAAATTTTCCACTTTGAGGGTGGTAAGGCACTGGAACAGGTTGCCCAGAGAGGTTGTTGAGGCCCCATCCCTGGAGGTGTTCAAGGCCAGGCTGGACATGGTCTTGGGCAGCCTCGTCTAATGGGGGGTGTCCCTGCCTATGGCAGGGGGGTTGGAACTCAATGATCTTCAAGGTCCTTTCTAACCTAAACCATTCTATGATTCTATGATTTGTTTTGGCAGTGAACACAGGTGATTTACAGCAACACAGCCACGGCAATACTGCTGATGTCAGAGAAACATTTTACACAACAGCCTCCTAAGAGAAAACTGCCTGATGGTACAGAAGGGCACATCACCAGATATTGTTTATGAAGTTAACAACAAACGAAATATGCAAAAGAAGTTAGAGTAGAATATATAAAGAAGCAAGATTAGGGTTTTTTTTTTTCCGGAGTCCCTTTTCTCTGGGGTGATGATTATTAAAAGTCTTGATTTGCTAATTATAAAGGTTAACCTAATTTTAAAACCATGAAAATGAATATGGATTAGATACTGTAAACTACCTTGTCTCATTATTCTACATATCTTGATAGTGATGACTGCTTTGGCTTCTGCAAGGGAAAAAAACCAAACAAATAAATAAAAAAAAACCCACACCACTAAACCCCCAGAAAAGCAGCCAACCCACACAATTCACTTCTTCCATGGTTTTCCTGCAACAACTGCAGAGGTATCTGCTAGCAGAAAGCCAGGCAAACCCCACCTGGCAACAACCCCTCCATCCAAGGAGTGGTCCCCACCCCACTCCCTCCACTGGAAACTACGGCAAGAGCACACAGGTGGCTGGTGCCAGAGACAGGAGCAAGCGTGAGGAGGGCAGGTGATATGGTGCAGCTGTCCCCTTCGCCTGAAGATAGCCTCAGAGCCTTTTATGTTGGTGGTGGGTTTCCCCATTCACATCTTAATGTTTATGAGGAATATTTCCAGGACAGGGAAGTGAAACTATGAAAAATCATGGATGTGGTACTACAGAGAGAGAAGTTGTGTAAAAAGAGCAGCTACTGGGCCGATGGCAGCCAGCCACCACCCATCTGTGGCTCCGGAAGGGTTGCAGGGGCACCAACCAGCAGCTGCCACAGCAGCAGCAGGAAGCATCCAGAAGCGACATGAAGCAGCATGCTATTTTTGTCCCCCCCAAAAAAACAGAAAAAATAAAATAATTACTAAATTAATTAATGAAATTCTCACATACATCCCCTCTAAAAACGCTCTTTTTCATAAAGACAAAGTTCATAAAGACAAAATGAAAATGTTAATGTCCTATGCTTGTTTCTAAAGCATACGTGAACCCAACAGGTTAGTAGTCTCATGTTGAACCTGCACTCATTGCAACAGCTGCCATTTGTGTAAAGCAGCACAAGGGGATACTTGGGCCACATCTTGCAACAGGGGAGATATAAAAAGTAAAACTATAATTAAAAAAAAAAGAGAAATACAGTTCTGCCCACTAAATAGCCTATCCTTCAAATAAACGACATGGAGTACCTAGCCATGAAGCTGGCAGAGAAGAAGAAAAAACATCTTATTTTGATGCAAACAGGAATTTTTAAGCCCTGCCTCCCGGTGCATTTCCTTCTTACAATGTAAGCATTAGTCAGAATACTATCAAAATGTTTACCAAAGTCTTTCAGATGCAAAAAATAAAAAAAAAAAAAAAGAGAGGAGAGGAGATTATCTCTTTGCTCTGTCCATCCACCCAGCATCCCTTCTTGCATCAGGCAGCCAGCCTGGTTGCTTCCTTCCCATCCCCTCTTTGTTGCTTATCATGCCTGCTGTCCCTATTTTTCGTGTTTAAAATGCACACAGCAATCTTTTGAGGCTGAAACCAAGGGCCAGGATGTAGCAAAAGCAAGCTAGTGTAAATCCAGTGGTGTCATGGAGCCATGGTGATTTACAGAAGCTGTGCCAATGGCTTGCTTTGCCTCCTCCGAAGCACAGCACAACTTGCGTGACCATAAAACAATAAATAACAATAATAAAAGTGCTCTGCACACATTCTAACTTGAATAATTGCTTTCTGTCTCTCTCCATTCCCCTCAAAGTCTCAGCAGGACACAGCTACTCCTGTTACTTGCTTTGCTAACCCAAAGAAAACCAAGCTCCTAAAGCTATACATCCCCAGAGACATTAGGAATGTATTTACACAGCAAAGCAGAGGCACCTTGGCAGCAAATGCCAACATCCCTGTGCTGCCTTGAGAGATACAGCAGGGAGACAATAGCGGCAAGGTAGGCTTTGGCACATTAGCCAGGTATGAATTTACAAGGGAAACCAGGAAGGCTTTCAGCACTTGCTCCAAATCTCCACCTCTCGCTCCTTCGCCACAGCATTTCAAGCTCACACGCTCCCAGAGCAGAACGTTTTTTCTGTCAGTCACCAGTAAGTGGCTTGTCACACCAGGGCAGCCACCTTAGTTGCCAAAATACATATCCAGCTCACTGAAAGCATTTGTGCCCTGGCAGATAGCGTCCTTGCTGGTGCACCTTCACTGGCTGCCTTACCCATGATGCTACACAGGATGCTACACGTTTGCTAGGTCCTGCTATAGTCAGTCATATTTACTTTGTTACAAAGAGCCAAACCAAAATCACCTAAAGGGTCCAGACAGAGAAACTATTGGCAACCCTGTTACTCACCAAGTGCCTCACTACATGGTGTCATTGACTTATAGATGGTGACAGAGGAGTCTGCTGGTTCACTGACCCTCAGCTATTTGCTCAGGACCATCCAGGATCACGAGGACAGAAGTGGTATCTGCAGCTCTAGAGGTCTAGGTTCAGCCTAGGACCTTCATTGTTCCTCAGCTGTTCCCTAATCCTTCCCCTTCTTCTTCTGACCTAGCCTGTGCTTCCTGACCAAATCTCACCCATAACAGTGTACAAGTACATAATGAAAGAAAGAAATTAGTAAAGAGCCCTGGGAAGCAAAAGATAAGAGAAAGTTGAAGGGATAGGGATTCACGGAGATAAATATTGAAGAAGAAAAGGAGATCGATAAGGAACGGTGCAAGGAGGAAAAATACTGGTAAACCATGTATGGTTTTATACTGAAATGGAGTGGGGAGATGCAAGGTGGATTGTCAAAAGCTCTGTGCACTGGTCTGGCTCTTCTGTTTATTTCAGTGATAAAGCTCTTACCAATATCAACACTTAGGTCAGTGGTAAATAGTTTAGGAGATCCCCGCAGGGAATGTGCAACACAGATTAAAATGAGAGTGCAGAACTGGAGGAAAAGGGGCTGGGGAAAAGAAATGAGAGGAGGAAGAACAGGATCCCGCTGCGTTAGCAGGCATGTGTCCCTGTGTGATGATACCTGCTCAGTGACACGCTGTTAACTTTCCTCTCTGTCTTCCAGAACGGGAAAGTCCATACCTATGCAACCATGACAACAGCACACAAATACAGATTATCTGCACAGTAAAATATGCACCTTAAGAGACCAATGAAGGCAAAAAAATCCCCAATGAGGTTTACAACATGAATCTCTTCAGTCACTGGATCACCAGTATGAAGCCAACCACCACTATAGGTTTGGAAAAACTTCAGAGGTTGATTCACTTTTGTTGGGAACATCTAACCATTTTTGGTATGTCTAAAACAAACAAGTAAACAGAAAAAAAAAAACACGCAGTAATACTAAGCTGTTGTTTCTCTCTAAACTTGGAAAACCATTGATGATTTTAGTATTGCCATTGTAGTTTCAGACTGGTATAAGCCTTAACATCTGAAATTACTGCATTTATCCATTCACCAGAAAAAGTGACAAAATCCCACTAATGCCACTCAGCTTCATTTGAATACTGTTGGGGGGAAAGAAAAAAAAGGCCACTTTTCCCAAGGCAGGAAACTCCACAACAACTGAGACGATGCAGTTTCTCCTCAGGCTACAGAAGGACATCTGTGAAGTCTCAGCACAGCCTGGCAGTGGTGGCTTTAAGGGTCCAAAATGATTTGCTGGTTGCTCAAATTCACCAGAAACTGGTGTGAAAGTACAGTTCTGCATTAGGGAAAGGTAAGTAGACCCAGTCAAATACACCTTGGAGAGGATTTCTTCTAGGACCTTTCATGGGAACAGCTTTGTTACTCTGTCCGCAATGAGTTATTATTACTAACTTTTATATTGCTTTAGCATCTAGAAGCTCCAAGCAAGATCAGAGCCCCAGTGAATTTTTGCATAGCACTGAGACAGAATTCCTGCTGTAAACCTCTCTGGCTGAAAGCCTGGCCCGTTTCAGTGTAGCCAGCATACAATCCCAACCCAAGCAGAGAGCAGAAAGCCACACAACACCGTAAGCCTCTAGGGGAGCTCGGCATAAAGTGCAAGACTCCAGATTTGCACCCTGACGCATCGCCTGGCAGACCACTTTCCTCCACAGGATGCAGCTTGTACGTCAATAGACTGACCCCCATGATAGCAGCTTTGCAGAAGGGCAGCACTGGGCCACACAGGTAATTCTCATGTGCACAGAAACATGCAGTCAGGTAGCTAATACCATCTGCCCCTGACAGCCTTTCACATCACAAGTGCTTCCCAGCAGGGCAGCTCCAATATCACCACACAACTTCTCCATTATCTCAGTTTCACTAAAAGCTGACAGAGCTAACATCCCGTTCAAAAGCCTTGCCTAAGGGCTCTGGGGGCTTGGTGGTGAGGAAAAGAAACTGGGGCAATTTGCAGGCGTCAGGCCCAGATGAGCAGTGAGGGACTGACCAAAGCCTTCTGCTTCTCCGCTGCTGGGACGGGAGCTAACTATGGCTGCTTTAGAGCCGAAACATACTGTCCCCATTCAAAGTGGAGCCTGCCTGTACTAGACAAAATGTAGAGGCTGATACATCTGCTTGCATAAGAGAACAATTATTTTAGCCACTGAACCTGTAGCTTTTATAGCTAAAGACTGTAGATTCGAGCCATGTTGTCAACGAGCCACCATGGGGCCCTTTACATTATAGTATCTTGGTACAGTAAGAGTTACCATGGCTTCCAGGATCCTATATTACTGCTTTTAAATATCACCATGTCAACTAAAACTCTACAAGGGGTTGCTGTGTTTCTCAGGGGATCGGAAGTCCATGCTTTATGGCCCTAATTATATCTTCTTTCCTGCCATTGGTACACAGTGAAATGCAAACCCAAAATTGCACCATGCAAAAAATTGGTCACTGCAATTACTTCTCATGTCTTGTCATCCTTCTAGATAAACAACGTGACATCCTTCTCTGTAAAGTATAGCTAGCACATAGTGATCATTTTTGAACTACATGAAGGGCAGATGTTGTTGCTATGACAATACAGTGAAAAAATGAAAGGGTGACTTCCGAGTCCATGTTAGCCCGCCTCATTCATCCCCACATCTCTCCACGTTTGAGGCACAAGCTTACTCAAAAGCATCACTTCTTTTAAAGCAATAGAGGGGCTGAAGGGATGTATGGGGCCTTACTTGCAAGACCAGGAGATTAAAGCTTAGGAGCTCAAGGAGGGATTTTCAAAACAGCTCAGCTTTGGCATTACTCTGCTTTGAATGCAGCGGCGATAAGACTCCCATTGTCTACAAAGTGGGAAGTGCTACTATTTCACTTGGTGAAAACGGATCAGCAGCATCCCCTATATAAAAACGCCCAGCAGTTTTGAAGTCCTTTGGTACCGGGAAAACATGTTTTACCACTTCTTACACAGCCAGCAGGCTGGGAAATGTGGATCTGGGAGGGCTGCCTTGTTTAATCGTGAAAGCTCAGAGCCTCACTGAAACACCCGTCTTAAGAAGAGCTGACCTTCAACTACAGAGACATCATAAAATCCTTAGGGCCAGCGACCCTAATGGGGGGCTGTAGCAGTTCACAGCAGCTTGTCCTCTTTTTTTTTTTTCTCAGCCTTCCCTAGCCTGTTGCTGTGCTCCAGAAAAAAAAAAAAAAACAATCCTCCATATAGGAACAGGGTGTAACATTATGTTTTGTCTTTTACCATCTACTTGTGTACAGACAGATTAAATTAAAATCTTGGAAACAAATGTCCCTATCCTCTGCGTCCTTAGGGGATAAAGTCTTTCCTCTACTCTAGTTTTCCAGCCCAGCAACTTCCTGGGCTGAATCAAATCAACCCATTGCTGACTGTCTAGAAAAAAGATGATGGAGAAAAACTTGGAAAGAGCAGCAGAGCACTGTGAGCAGCAAGTGATTTTATACTGTAGCCAACAGCAGGGATGGTGAAAGTCTTTTAATGACAGTGGGTTAAGGAGAAGATCAAACAGAAACTGGTAGGAAGAATCTTCTATTCCCAGCTCTGCATCCTACTACACAAAGATGGGAAACCTTGATCAGCATAAAAAGATTTAGTAACTGGAGGAACTTCTGCTCCTAGAAAAGCTCCAAGTAACTGGCTTGGGGGAGAGAAAGGAGAAATAAAAGCAGCCTATAAGACATTAATTAATCTATTCAGTTTCTGTTGAAAATCAAAGAAAAAATTCTGGTCCAGAAAGGCTGGTGGACAAGAAAGCTCACCAGAGCAAAGAAACTACAAGACAGGAAATCCTTTTAAGCCACAAACTTGGAGGGGGGGACGGGGACGGGACACGACACAACCCAAACCATAAGACCAGTTTGCACCTGGTGAAGGTACACTTTTTGCTCACTACCACAGGCCCAACTGTACCTTCTGCATTTGCTTTCTGGATGGCAAGCACACATGAAGGAAAAACATGGGGAGATGGCAAGGGATCACAAAGGCCCTCCAAGGGGTCCACCAGAAGCACATGCTTCCCTTCTGAGCTCAAAAATGCTGGAGACACTGCACCTGCTGGTACAGCACCAATGTTGGAGATCAGTTCAGTTACAATTAGTTCTGGCAGGTGCAAATGACTCCGCAGAGCTTCATTTATGCATTCCTTCTTCACAATGGACGAACATTGGCACACAGTAACCCCACACCTGCAAGCAGCCCTAACCGATGCAACAGAGCTTCTTTGCAGGCACACAGGTCCACATATACCGATAGATTTGAAAGACCACGGCCTGAGCAGACAGCTCTGGATAACATGCAGCCTCAAAGACATGGAGGCCACCACAAAGGGTGGTCCATAAGCTTGAGTCAAATGAAATCTATGCTCTGTTGTTGCCACAGAATTTACTTCTGGGTACCTCAAATTGCTGAATCAAAGGTTTGCTTTTGTCTCTGTGCTGTTTCCCTGTGCCATTTCCAACTGCCTGATCAGCCCTTACAGGTTTTTTATTTGTTTGCTTAAAATGAAATGAGCCTAAGGCTGTGCTTGGTTTCTGCATATTTTATTTGATCAAGCTGCACTTCAAGTATTACATCCCTTCAATGACACCGGGCCTCTGCAGCTCTGCTGGAGCTCTAGCACACAGAGAGGACAGATTCACCACCTCATGTATTTTCAAAGGATTTTTTCCTCTCCTTTCACTGAGAATTATTCAGGAAGCTCAAGCAGAACCTTCATATATTCTGCAGAGACCTTTAATTATAAGTTTCTAGGATGTATCCTAGTTTCTAGGATGTATCCTATGTATCCTATTTCTAGGATGTATCCTATGTATCCTGTAAGTTTCTACGATGTATCCTAGAAACTATCCTATCCTACAGCTACTATATTGTATCATCTGAAGACAAAGTAAGAGAACTGGGTGCCCCTTTGCCTCCCACTTACATAATATCAATCTGAGTACTTCAATTAACAGTGTACACCTGCGCTTAAAGGAATGCTCCATCTTTAACCATGAAGTGTGCCCATTCCCAGCTTCATCTATGCAAGTCTCTTGTTCTCACCCTAAACACAGCCCTGCTTAGTTTTCCATGTTAAATTAATTAGGCATCCTACACATATGATGTGGGATCCTTTTAGCTTGTCCCCAATGGGAAGAAAGAGAAATTAACTGTACCTCATGTTGCATGGAGTTAGAGACCAAACTTGGCTTTTATCCATTCCCATATGAAATCAAGAACATCCCAGAACAAGGTCACTGTGAACTTACTGTTAAGGCTAAATCCTGATCCTGCATTGCAGGGTATATGGGCAAAAAGAAAACAGCAAATGGAGTGACTTTTGCTTTGGCAGCTCTCAGCAACAGGTCTGATTGGCAATACCACGACACCAACTTTGCACATAAACTCTGCCAGCAAGCTGAAAATCCTATTTCAGAGAGGGTAGCTGTGAAGAAGGGCTTGGAAGCTGTAGAGCACAATGGCAGCAGCAACCTGCAGGTTCAAGAGGACCAAGTAGGAAGGGTATATCACTTGTTGCTACCTAAACAGCCCTCTGAACAAAAAACATGCGATCTAGCTGGTGATGAACAACTTGTACTCAGTGTTGCTATCCTAGACACTACTGCTACACAGTGAAGACTGGCTTTATAAAACATGTCACTTAGAAATATGACTTCTGCCTACATAGCCAGGCTAGTACAGGTCTTCATGTGGGTCTAGCTGTGCTGATACAAGCACTTTTTGTGTTTCCTTAAGGTATGAAGATTACAGGTATAGTTAAATGAGCTAGGCTGGTTTAGTCAATATCTGGGATATTGAAAAAATTACCCTGTGACAAAACTAAGAGCTAAAAACACAAGAGGAAAGAGAGGTAAAGTGACATGCCCAAGGTTATAGAGTTGTTCAGTGGCAGAAGCAAGAATAAGCTTCAATTGTGAAGTCTCTTAACAGTGTCTGCCCATCACTGTCAGAATCCAATACCCTCCAGAGTCCAATACCATCTTTTTTTTTTTTTTCTCCTGTCAGACCAGGTTCTTTTAAGATAGTCCACCCATGGAGGGTGTAATGTTTAATATCAAATTTAATTATTTGAAGGTAGTTGCTGTTACACGGGGTTTCTGATTTAGTGGAGTGACACAAAGTATACTGAAAACATAACAGAAATTAAGTTACACTTGGCAAAATAATAGCAATTGCAATATACAGTCCAATCACAATACCAACATGATTCCCACTACTGGTCTCTGTAATATGCTGACCACCAGGCATCCTCAATAGCCAGAAAGGAATACGTGGGTTGAAGCCAACCCAAACCCATTGCTTTCTTCAGAATTATTTTGCTAGTTGTCTAGTTTTGTTTATGTTATATTGGGCTGATCCACAGATTCACCATGCTGGTCTGGCTATCTCAGGGAGACAGTCACACACTTTTCATGAGCTCAAGGAGAAACATTTACACCACCAATTGATCCACTCAAATGTTGATAGCTGCTTAACCAAACCAAAGGCCACCCTCTGGTCCTCTTTGTGTCGAGATGAAGTCAGCTTTCTTTGCAACAGCTGTGGTCAGTCAAACCCTGCATTATCCCCTGAGACTCACAGGCACATTGCTCTTGCCCGGTTCTACTGAGCCTTCCTCCATTGTAGGGGTTTACTGGTCAGTCACAATCACATATTGCAATCTCATTGTTAAGGCTCTGCCCGAGAAGTGAACGAACATTTGCCTCTGTCCTGATCTTCAGAGCTTTCCCAGTATGATGTGCTGGATGAGGTGGTATTCTGACATAGGCAGAGATCAGGAACACTTTCCTCCACTTCAGACAGTATGGGTAGTTCAGGTAGTGCTTACAGACTGCATTGTCACAATAAGAGATCATAAAAAACATGTTCTGGATGAAGTTAATCTCAGGCTATAGGTACATTTATCCTTCTTTTGAGCCCAACAACCCTTACCTCTCTCCCCGTAAAATAAACAAAACTAAAGCCTATGTCAGTTACCTTCACTTAATCACTAGATCATACAGCTTGTGAAGAGGAATGAGTCAACAAATCAGAAACACAGCCAGGGCCAAGAAACAGAAATAGTTTTAAATGTCAAAGCAGTCTCCCGATAAACTGGTAGCTGAGGTGAAGAAAGCTGAAATTCTGGGAGGAGGGACCCACAATACCTGCGGCTTTCAAGCAAAGTGATGGGGAGGTCAAAATACAATGGAAAATGAGTAAAGACATCAAGAGCAACTTTGGGGGAGGCAAAGGTCTAAGGACAAAGAAAACCAAACAAAGAAAACCTGTGCCAGTTTCCAGTCCCAGTGAGAAACTGTGCTTCATCCATTGAGGCAGCAACAGTCACTTTAACAGAAAACAGCAGAGGGGCTAATATAAAAGGACTCCAAGTTGAGCCAAACTTTCAGGAGCTCTTTGCAAGAGTGTACAGATACAATAGCATTGTTGCTCACATACAATAACTTAATTAAAGATCTTCAAATCATTTCTGTAAGCCAAAGATCTGAGCTTAGGAGACACCAAACAGCAAGAAAGTATAGAAGGGTCCTAAAAAATTCCACTGCAGGATGAAGAAATGACATTAAAATCCAATGTATTGCTATCATTAATTAAAATTAACAGATAAGAGCACCGATACCAACTTTTCTTTTAGAGTAAACCTGATTCATATGCTAGATTCAGATTTATTGAGTTAATTCAGACATATCCTCCTTTGCATCAAATACAAATCTATACCTATATTTCACTTTATGCGGTGGTGTTGGATGAAGAGCAAAGATCTTAAATTAGTCCAATCATCTGAAAGTCCACAGGAGAAACAGAGCTGGTTACGCAGTAGAGTCACAGATTTTAAAGACTGAGGAGCTTTTTATCTATGAGAACTTTGGTTTCAGCATTAGTACAGGTCTTCTACTGCATTATTCAGTGGGGTGAGAGCTATTTGGTATTTTCTCCTGCCACTGGGCTAACTAAAAACTCTTTGTAATACTTGTAATCTAGTTACATTTCTGAAATCATCCCATCCATCTCATCCAATGCTACTGTTGAATTTCCAACATGAAAAAAGGAGACAAGATTTGAGAACAGTTCAGCATGTCTGGATTTCACTAAAAAGAGAGCACCATCTTGTATGGTGCTTTCTAAAGTAGAGGAGAGGAACATGCAGCAGACACGCTTGACACCAGCTGACCACCAGTGAA
Source organism: Vanellus vanellus (assembly GCF_965231255.1). NCBI lineage: Eukaryota > Metazoa > Chordata > Aves > Charadriiformes > Charadriidae > Vanellus > Vanellus vanellus. Next base: position 23,588,853 of record NC_138909.1, on the reverse strand, counting down.
GTAATCAGCAGGGGCAATGCTCCAGCTGAGCCATAGCCTTTGTCAGGTAATGCATTACCTGGCATTAAAGAGAGATCTGGAAGGGACCTTAACTTATTTATAATGCAGGGCAGCCTGAGAGAAGGTAAAAAAATCATAGGAGACAGGTATCACCAGTTCTGCTACTCACAAAGCTGTTTATTCCAAGGTATACATCCACAAATGAGAATTCCAGTGGAAGGTCTGATGAGCATTGTTATCTGGATAACTCTAGGCAAAAAGAGCTCTGCTAGAGGTAGACAGTTCCTTAAGGGCTGCGATTGTTTGGTTTTGAGTTGAAATGACCTAAAATTAATTTCCTTTTTCCATTACTGAAAAACTTCATTCTTTATGCCAAGAGGAAATACTGCCAGTTTGGGAATGAGACTCTGCATCTTCCAGGCATAACAAAAGGATGAGCTTGGGAACTGAGCACACCTGCAAAAGCAGCACTCCCATTCTCCATGTCCATCCCCACCCCCTTTTCCTTACAGCTCCACAGGAAAGCTTCAGACATGCTCACAATCGCATAAAAGAAGTGGTTTTCCTCCCACATTCTACTTTTAATTCATTAATGTCATTTGACTCATTTATTTTCATGTGGTTTATTCATTTCACTCCTGCCACTACTCATTGGGTGAATTTCTTCCAAAAGTAAAGGTTTAGCAGTATTTCTTCAGGAAGGGGAAATTTTATCTGCTATTGCAGTGGTTCCCAGACCCTACTGCTCAAAACCTAGCAGCAGTATTTTTATTAACAAAAACAAAACTGAATTGAAAAGTTAGCAATTCCATTAAAAGAAATTAGAACAACATGATTTTGGCAAAACTAAAACAGAACTGTAGCTAAAGAGCTTATCTATATAAGGAGTGGGAATGTTATGGAATTACGTTGTTGCCATTACAGAGTAGAATTTCACACTATGTTGGCTGCTGCATCCAGAGATTAAGTACTTTCTCATTTCATGTATTTTGCAGAGAGTCAAGCTGCACCTCTTAGGGGGTTTACAAGGAAATATAAGAAACCTTTATTTCAAATTTATTAGAAAATATCAGTAAATCTAAATATAACAATAACTGCAACTAGAAATAATAGCAGTTGCTGAGAGATGAAGCTGACTTCTTGATCAAGAAGTAGAACTTAAATTCTTCTTGTTAACTGAGATAGACCTAAATTGCAGGATGTGAAAACAGCATGCAAAACTATGTGGAAGACAATAAAGAGAAAATGACCATGAGAGGACGGGGTGGATAAAAACAGCATCTCGGCAGCAGGTGACATTTGCATACAGTACATCATCCACTATTTTCCGTCAAGCCCTCCCAACAATACACACAAAAATGGCTACATCAGAAATTCAAGCTCAGAAACATATGTTGCATTGCCTTCCTCACTTTGAACACTGTAATGTGCAGAGATCACAGCATATATATTTTTCCGTGCCCTCTTCTTATAGATTGTGCAGTGAAGTGTTGCCTTATGCAGACTGGGTAATGGACATGGCGTTGCTGCATCATTCATCGCAGTACCTGTAGGATAATGTGCAGGAACTTCCAGGTTTAGCCCTCCCTGGTTCAGTTCCTGATGTTGATGTACAAAAGAGCCGTCTCATTGCATCCAAAGTTGGGTTGCTCCATGAGTGGATGAACAACATAAAACCCTGAGCTGGGTCCTAACTCAGCCTCACACTTCTGAGATTCTTTTGGGCTTCCAAAACCATCTGGTGGATTTAGATCTCTAACTTTCCTGGATGGCTTCAATAATAGCCATCCAGAGATGCTGAAGTCCAATTCTAATGCAGTCTACTTTATGTGAGGGCAGTCAGGGCAATTTTTTTGTTTGTTTGATTATAGCTTTTGACATTGTAGATGTGTGTCATGCCTAAATGCATTTGCAAGGTCTACTTTAGTGTATGTAGCTCAGAGAAGATGTGTTAAAACATCATCAGTGGGGAAATAATTAATACTTATGAATTAAGATTGAATGATTTTGACTTCAGGGAGAAAACTATGACCATAATAGAAAATCTGGTTCCAAATGCTGTGATATGACTATGATCTCTGAGGTCACAACATCCCTTCCCAGAATAATTACTTTCCACTCTCATCTGGAAGGAAAAATAATCATTTATGGTACATGATCAGTAAGGTTCTACCATATATGCTACTCTATATTGTGAGAATTTAGCAAACCTATATGGCAACTTTGTGTTCAGCAGTGAAACTATCTCTGCATATCCATGCAAGATAGCATAATTAGGCAGCAAAGGCAAACTGTCAGGTAAAGCAAGGCAGCTGCTATTAGTTTTTATGATAGAAAAACACTTCTATCTGCCAGTACACTTGATTTTTCAATTAAGGTTGGAAATTCCTCCTTGGAAACCATTGCTGCCAGTAATCTTTTTAATTAAGCAATATCCAGAATACCATAATTTCTGCGTTCTGCACCTTAAATCAACTGAGCACTTATGTATTGCGCTTCTTTCACAACATTTTCACTTTATGGGCTGGTGCTTCAGAAGAATTAATACATGAGGAGCACTGCCCTAAGAAAAGGGGCAGATAATGCTTTAAATTTGGTCTTCAAGCCACAGCATGGAATGAATTTGGCATCCACTGTGTCAATGGATGTCTGCATTTTATCTGTATGTAGGACATGGATGTGTGTTGTTTTGATGCTGGATCTCGTTACTGGTTTTATTAGGATAATTTTGCAGATTTTCAGAGGGGATGGCTCTTTTTCTTATATTACTATTCGGTGCCTTTTGGTAGCTGAGAGAGGGAGCTGTTATCACAAAATGTCAAATGCCAGTAATGCAGAGGCAATGTCCGTTATATCTATCACTCAGTTCCACTACAGGACAGAGGTAGATTCAAGTTCGGTGCCCAGTCGGGACTGGGAAGTGCAGGAAATACTGAAGGCAGTTGCAGGGAAGGCAGCAGTGAGATTGGCATGATGAGTGAGAGATTTTTCAGTGAAGTGGTGCAGGCTGAAGAGATGCTCAGAAACCATGAGAAGTATCATGTCTAATTAGTGTGGCTGTGCAAATCATGTAATGAGGCTTTTGAAAATGAAACTGAATAGCGGTTGGATAAAAAAATAATAATCAGCATGTCTGTCATCTATCAGAGGCCCAAGAGAGGGCTGCACAAGACACATATGTTGTCATATGCATCAGAAATGTCCAGATGTGGAAACACACACTGACATAAGATGGTGGAAAGAGATGCTGAAGTAGCCACTTGTAGAGAGTAGATGAGCAGCTGAGAAGTGGAAAGCTGAGAATGGATCATGGTCCCATAGCACCTAAAAATCCAGTAATCCCTGAGATGTCAGTAGTTACCAGTGTGACAGAGCCCAACCATGCACAGCAACCTATGATAGTGAATTAAACCCCAAGACAGATCAGCTATTTATGTGTTCTGCTGAGTCAGCAAGGAATACATAAAGTCCCTATATCTGCATTTCACATCGGTCCACACTGCTGATGACTTGGAAATCCAGCTGCCCCTTTCATATCAGTTTACAAAATGCCTGGTATTCAGCTTTACTTCCACTGGTTTAGGTGTGATCACTTACTTGCTCAGGTGTGAAAATTAAGAAACTGCCTCATCTCCTCCTTCTCCCCCTCCAATATATCCCCACGATTTTTTTGAGATGTTATTAAAAATACAGAGGGAAAGTACCACTTTCAGAATTATGGTTTTAGGCTGTCTGCAATCTTGGGAAGAAATAATTGACTTACTTACATACTGATCTTTTTAAGGCTTCCTGCACAAACATGAGAACTGGGAACTTACTGTTTCTTCTCAAAGTCGAACAGAAACAGCAGGGTAATCTCATGACTCCACAAAGTGGGATTACATACACCAAATTTGGGCCTGACTCTTGGGATATAGGTGTGGCTCAGGACCCAAGTTTTCACAAACTCTCTCATAGCAAATGCACAATTAAAGAAAGCAAGGGATAAAGGTTGAGCTTTGCACAGAGGTAGCTCAATAAGGAAAGTGTAAACTGCTCCTCTACCAGAAATTTCGGTGACAAGGGTGTCATCATTCATTCACTAGCCAAAGGAAATGGCCAAAAGCTGACAAACAGCATCATCCCATTGCTCTGACAAGGCTGAGTCCAAACAGACAGTTATTTGGTGAGGGAGGGAAAATCTTTATTAATATTAAATAAATTACACTAACATGTCTGCTAGAATTCACTTGATGGGTGATGACCAGACCTAGCTACAGTGATTAAAAGACCTCATTCATATCTAATGATCACACAGAGTAATAATCTCATTGTAAAAGGCAATCAGACTCTTGTTCACTCTTCTTATCTTTTCTCCACATTTGTAGTTACTAAGAAAGGATGTGCCTTTGATCATCTTTTCTTGTGCTGCCCTTTAAGTCATTTCATTAAAGGGCCAGACTTTCCTGGATTAATGGCCATTTGTTCCCCAAATCAATTTTGCCTCCAGTCTGTTGAGACCTTACAAATATTTCCGCAAATGTTTTTCAGAATTATGGTAGTTACAATGCTGTGCTCAGATGAAGGGATTTTATTTAAAAAAAAAAAAAAGAAACTGCTGCCAGAACAGCATTTTTTTTTAGGTGTGGAAATCTAATTGAATTTTTCATTTTAAAAAAGCAAGAAAAATATTGATTGACCCTAGATTTGTCTGCATCTCCAAGAAGTCTTCATTAGTTCAACTTTTCAACCTGATTATTTCTCTTGAATTGCCTCCAGAGCCAGGGCTCAGCCCATCTGTTACTGTTGAGCTCTGTACTATCTCTATTTCACTTCTCTGTCTACCACATCTGCTTTTCAGGCTTGAGCCTGACCTGTAGACTTTTTGAAAGAGCACAGTATTTCAATAAAATAAGTGCCATGCTAAATTCACTTTCTTCACAGGGAAGACTGCCACCTCCGTTGTCTCAGGGAAACACAGCCGTTCTGGTTGTTCATAAAGGAAATACACTCCTTCTTATCAGTGGAGGGCTGAAGTTCAGCAGCTAAGCTTTTCTTCAGCATTCACATTTACCTGGGAGCTGGTATTACTGCCATCCTGATGACGAGGGTGGATTTCAGTATTTAGCAGCCATATGTTTGGGGGTTTTGTTGTTGTTGTTTGGTTGTTTTTTTCCTCCAGACAGAATCAATTTTCCAGTTCTTCAGTGGCACAAGATGGGGGGGAGTGTGATTGATCCATTCCCATCCTACGCCAAGACTGCTTCCCTTGCAACTCCAGCACATTTGGTAAGAGGTATAACAAACTTAACACAAACTTTCACACAGAGATCTCATACACTTTTCAACCAAGCCATGCATCCTCATCCAGCAGGTGCAATTTAGTCCACTTCTACAATGATGGTATGACGATGAAGAGACACTAAGCATTCATTAATTGTGTCTTAGCTCTTGGGTATGTAACACAAGTCATATGTAACACAAGACATATCTGACCACATTTTCACAGTACTTTTTAGGTACAACTTGCAGAGCTGTTAATGTGTTAGTCATTAGGGTAACACCAGAGACCTAACAGGCTCTCTAAATGTTAGTGCCGGAACTGCTAGACTGTGACTGGTATCAGGTAAGAGCTTTAGCAGGCCTTTTTCCTAAGCAACTGAGGTCTAGGTAGGAACATATGCTAGGCTGTCTGCCATCGAGCTGAAGCCCCTGCAAGTAAGACGTATTTTTCATGTCTCCAGATGAAGTGCTTGCTGTTTAGTTTGGACAGGGTGGGTGAAGATGTAGCCTTGGTTTGAGGTTGGACATCATGACAGATGATTCCTGTTCCCAATGGGGTAAAAGAACACATGCTGCTGCTAGCAAGCAGTAGTGGGACATTACAATTTGCCCTGCCACCAGCAACCCTCTTTGGTGAGCCTGTGCCAGAGGAACACATACACCCGTCACATTCAATGCAAACTGACCCTGTTGAAAAGTGGGGCTGTCAGGGTCAGGGTCAAGCTCAGCATTGCTCAAGCCACAACACTACATTCTGGTCATCTAATTAGATGCCTCCATCAAATAAACCCACATTTTTTAAATGTGATCGCGTTGCTTTGATTATTACTTTTTTAATAGTAATTCACCTACGTGACTGCCATCCAACTGACAGGTGTATACAGGTCACGCTTCATTTAATTCAAGCCGATCAGTTCAATCAGCATTGCATTCTCTTCAATGAAACCTTCCAGAATTAGGCTGGCCAGGACTTGCAAGATGAAATTGTGATAATAAATGCCAGTCTTGTTCAAAGAGGTCTGAAATGACTGACTGGCAAGACAGAAGGCAGCAGAGAGCTGAGGAATCAAACCTCATAATAGCCCTTCTTCAACACGCAGCAATGTAACTACCAAGCATCTTAGTGAAACAATAAATACTATTTCACACGGATCCAAAAAAACAAGGGATCCAAGGAAACGTTTCTCCCAGCTGAGTGGGCATTTCCCAGGACTTGTTGGTTTTATTACCTCATTTGTGCCCTCAGCTGTCAGCGAAGTAGTGCTGAAAGCTCCCCATTTAAAGCAGGCCATAGCAAACAGAGATTTACCGTCTATCCAAAGCTTGTATAAATTTACTGTGGGCAAAAGCTCAACAAAAGCTTATAAAAGAGGTACCTGTGGCTTCCAAACTAAGCCCTTTTTCTCTAATTAGCCTCCATTTTCACAATTTTCCTTTTTCCGCAACTCTCAGAAAAGAAAAAAAAGCGACAGCAATACTGTGAAGGCCATAAAATCCATGTGCTTATACTGAGCAGAGACTTGACACATTAAAATTTTGCTGGAAGAGCAGTACAAACTTCTAGCTCAACTGCAAAGCAGGCGAGGGAAACCAAGCATTCTGGTTGACTTGGACGTAGTTGTGAGAAACCTTATACGTTTGCCTGGCATTAATTTCCGTCTGGTTATATTCAGAAAGAGTCTGTCCTCTCCTTGGAAGTTAATCCCCAGCATAATTGTTCATTGTTTACAAGCCAGTTTCTGTTACCCACTCCCGCTGACAAAGCAAAACCTCATTTCGTCTTTTCATCTGATAGAAGTCTTACTGAAAGCAACCGGTACGGAACTGGTTTATGACAAATGCTGGTCCTTGTCATTAGATTATCATTGCAAAGAGCAGGGGCAGGCAATTTGTTAATGTTAAGCAACTGCAAATGAAAGACTTCTAGGACTAGTCTGTAACAGAGGAGCTCTAAGCTAATTATTTTAATAAGCAGCTTAGGAGGTGTGAATGGCTCTTGTAATTAGAAATGGGCTACAGAGCAAAGAACATGGTGCTCGTGTGCCCTTTGCTGCGCTCAGCGTGAATTCTTGGATTTCCAAAAGCTCAGTTCATCTAGCCTAGTCTAGCCTTAAGCTCTCTCTCCAGCATCAGGAGAGCTGTGTACAGAGAGCACAAGGTGAAAATCCTCAGTCAATTTTGGCACTCCAGTTGGATGCATCTGGTCCCAGGAGCATCTCAGCTCTCCCAGCTCTCTGTCACCCAGGCAAAGGATACCTGCTGCAACTTCCCTTGAGAGCATGAAGCATAAGTTGGACAGAAACCCACAGCCTGTGCCAAGCAGAACTATCCCTTCCTTTATTTTCAGCAATTTAACATTTCAACCAGTTTTCCTGAAAGACAGCAATATCCAGGGATCAAAAAGCTAGCTGGTGGGGGGGAAGCAATTCTCTCTCCTAAGAGACAGACATAAAAAGCCAAGGAATTTGCAGTTTCAGAATGGGCAGCCCCATTTTCATATCCAGATTAAAGCACCTAATAATAAGTGTGTCAGATCTGAACAGTGGTCTAAGCGCTGCACTGGGAATTAACCCTGTACTTTTTTACCCAGGCAGGAGGCGTGCTGCTCTGGAGACAGTAGGGCAGTGCCTTAGACAGACACTTCTCCTAGGTAAGGATTTGTTAGGGAAAGTTTCCCTTTGTCCCCTTGGCTGGCAAATTTGTATAAGCTGAAATGAAAAATTGCCTTGTGTTGGGCATGCACTGTTGGTTGCCTCAAAAGAAGCATGAACATGGCCCATGGCACTGGGACTTGTTTGCACGTCTGTTCTCAGCAGCAGCTCTGCTATCTGGGAAGGTTACAGCCCTTCGCCTACCCTCTTGCTCCTCATCGGGGCAGCCACTGCTGCTCCCTTGCTGTGTATTACGCACCTCCAGATCTGCCAACAGAGCCACTCACATGAGATGAGTACTGCCTGACCTGTCTCAGCCAAAGTCAATACTGTAGTTAAGCACAGTTTGAATAGCCACCCTTTGCTGACTGCATTTCTCTTGGTTGAAGCAGGGCAGGGGATAGAGTGATGTCCAGGTGGAAGAAGGCGTTGAACAGGGTACAGCATCTGCAGCCCAAGGAGGCTACCCAAAAACACCCTCCTTCAACTTACATGCATTTTTCTCCACAAAGCAGTGAAAAAGTACCATGCTTCCAAATAGTCCATTACCCTGACTTAATTGCAAGAGGGGAAAAATAAGTCCAACCACAAGGACAGGTAGCTGAATCAGTCACAACTTACAGCCTGCAGGGATGAGCCTGGATAACTAGAGAGGCTCTTTCTTCTCCCAGTACACATTGGTCTATTCACTGCATGCTGAAAACCTTCCGGCTTTTATTCTGTACCAACAGACAGTGCAGTAATTTAGGTTGTACCAGATATTTACCCCCTCCCTGTCTCGCCTCAGAGACATGAATAGTGTTACAAATGCAGAGAAAATATCTGTGAAAAACAGAGTCTTACAATCAGTGAAACCCAAACTGAACTTAATAGAGCAGGTCTGGAAAATCTTCAGTGACTACCAGTTCTCCGTAAAGGTATCATACAGAGGCAACATGCGTGTAATACAATACTTTGAGTTAGCTTGTCTCTTTGTTTTAGCAAAGAGAGTTCTTATGAAATTACTTTGAAATGTTTACACTAAAGATGATTTTTCTCTCTATTTGTTTGTTGTCTGCAAAATATGGTCATCTTTTCTCTTCATGCAGAGATCTTGATTTGTACCTGCATCCAAAGCTAACAATGCTAAAAATAATTCAGTGAAGCTGCTTAACAGGACAATAACAATAACTCCTTCAAAATAGCTGGAGAAATTAAGGACTAATAAAGCACAGAACTGATGGTTCAGCTAGGATTTAAGTAATCACCTAGTAGTTGCTAAACCCAGTTTAAATACAGGAAGAATATCACATTTCATCAGCTTCCATCTTCAAATTTAAGAGCTTCTCCAGCCCTCATTTATACCTGAAGTGTTGCTGGCACATACATTAAAGCTGACAAAGTTCATTTACTGCAGGAAGGTATTCAAGTTCATCTCCTTATTTTCCCCAATCAAGTTCAGTGTCCTCTGTTTATAAAAAAGAAACAAACAAGCACTTTGTGTTCAATAGTCTGAAGTTCTTCCACAATCATTTATGTGTGTTTAGGGACTGCACTTGTGAGAATTGCTGGCATTCAGTCCAACTGTACTTTAAAATCTCCAGCATATTTCATCCTCTGGACAGTGCTCCTCCGTATCTCACAACCCTCTCCCCTCCCTGTCTTCTCTAAACATTTCCTAAAAGGATGCTCAAAATATTCTGAAACATGCGGCCCTCCAAAGTTTAACTAGTAATTAAAATAAAAAAATAAATGAGAGCTTTTTCTGAGGCTCCCAGGTACTAGTGTTCAAGTAAAGTCGGGCATCCTTTCCCACCTTCCCTCAGCCATGGAAAGAAACCCTCGGGGAGATGACCCACACCTTTTCCAGCACACTCATTTTAATCCCTGTGTTTTCCCTAAGAAAAGAGGATCTTCCTCCACTTGTGTCTGGGAAGGAGAGACAGCAGGGCCTTACCTCATGACTTGATTCTTTGGTATATGACAAGGCATATGCTCCAAAGAAAGCTCAACACTGGTATCCTCTCTCTACTTGGGCCCCAGGTCTCATGAAAGCAGCACCTTAAGGCACCTGCCACCTCACTCAAATGTGTGTGAAATTGGCCAGTCTGGACAGACGTTCTGGGGAGTCAGACATAGAAGACCGTTTCATACCAGCCTCATCCTCAACACATAAGCTTAAAAAAAAGAAGCATTTTTCAGAGTCCTTCTCTGTAGGGTAAGTTTTTTTTCCCTCCATGTAGGCATATCCCCATGCAGCTATATACTCTTCAGAGATCCTGTCAGAGCGATCAGACTGGCTCTTCCAGCAGATATCCTAAGAAAAGCAAAGAAATCTTTAAAATAGTGTGAATTCCTCGCCAAGTCTCTCCCGCCCCTTGACCAGAGCAACCACAGCACCTTACAACAGCTGAAATACTGGACTCAGTCCCTCACTGTTCTTAATTAGTTGCCCTCTGTTTATTTATACTTGCTGTAGTCTGCTCCAGTCTAGTCATATTTTCAGTGCTGCTAAGAACACAATCTGGTAAAAAATTTCAGAAATTCCCCGTGGTAACAAACCCCTTTTTCATTCAGCTATCATATCTGCAGGTATAAACCCCAATGTTTCTGCACCAGTGGTCATGAGCACCCCACAGCCATGTCTGGCATCCCAGCACCACTGCAGTCCCTTGCAGGAGGCTGTTCACTTTCTTCCATTCCATTCTCCCTGTACATCCACCATTACCCAAATTCACCTGCTCCTGCAGGGTGCTCTGTTCATCTTTTCTGCATCTTTCTTTGGCTTTTCTTCCTTCAGAGGAGGGCAGTTGGGAAGCCAGCAATCAGATGGACTTGAAAATGGGCCATTGTTGGAAATTTTCACCCTCAAAGATCTGTAAAGTAAGTAAAACTTTTTTTTTGGTACCTCCTGGTGGTTGGACTTCTGTGTGGATGTTATGGCTTGAAGAGCCCACAACAATTTATTGTTGTATAGACAATTATTCTATCACCTGATGACCCCTCCCCACTCGGGACAGGGAATTGGGAAAAACAAGTAAACCCGAGGGTTGAAATATAAACAAATTTAATAGAATAATATGAAATAATTAACATTAATAATACTAAAGAACCAATATTGATCCTGATACCAATATAAAATATGCAAGCATTATACTCAGCCAATTCTATCAGTAGGAAGCTGTGGACTCCCAGCAGTGGACAGCAAATGTTGGATACTGTGAGCGTTACGGCTTTTGGGAGGAAGGGAAGACCTCAGGGGTTGTCTGGATTGCTGCCATCAAGGAAGAGAGAGAGCACTTCACAGCAAACTTTCTAATTTATACTGTGCCGTTCATAGTATGAAATAATTCTATTGGCTGGTTTGGGTCAAGTGCCCAGGTCTCTCGCTCACCCTCATCAGTGCACCTGGCTAGCTCAAAAATACTAAGACCTTGAAACTCACATACCATAGCTGGCTATAAAGTAAATACTTTCACAAATTCAGACACTAAAGTTTTCTAAAAATGCCATTTTCCCTAGCATTAGAAGAGACTTTACTGAAAAGTAAAATTACTGAAAGGGAAATAAATCCTGCGTCGCTCAAACCAGGACAGTCGATGAAAGCCTACAGGGGACCTAAATAGTGGGCATACCTCATACCATGCATTGACTTGAGCATAGACCTAACTCTAAAGCCTTACGCTACATCCGGTGTCCTATTAAGCCCTATGTCTCAAAGCAGTGATGCATTCCCATCTTCTCTATCACCACTCTGCTGTATTTCCTCCATCATAGACTAAGGTTTTCCAAAACACACATTCCCATCTCAAGCCTAAGCTTGCCCCCTCCCCTCACTTCACAAGCCTTGCCAGGATGTCTCTCAGTCACACATGTAGTCCGACAGCAGTGTACAGAGGCATACCTCTACTGTTCCATGCTAATGGGCTGCTTCAGCTTTCTGGATGATTCCCAGGCAAGTTGGAGAACACCAAGGACAGTTTCCTTGCAAAGTACGGCACCACTATGGGCCAGCATATTTCATTCACAAGGGGAAAAAACAAAAAAAGCAACCAAAGCCCAACCAAAAACCATAAAACAAAAGGATCTTTCCCCCCTTAATTGTTTGTTTGTTTGTTTGTTTGTTTTTACAGCAATTTCCTGCTTTCTTTTCCTTTTTTTTTTTTCCCTCTGAATTTATTGAGGGCTCTTCTCTCCCCACTGTCCCAGGAACTGAAGCCCATTATGTTCAGTAGATCTATCTACATGTCTGAAGATAAGCACCAACAGACCTGCTCATAAAATCAGCACTCTAAAGAGATGAGATCATTTCACACGTGCTGTTTGTTTCCTGTTATACTGGGGAATTTACAGTGGCTGCTGGCCACTATAAATACTGAACTGGCAAGAAGTGTTTCTCATATATTTTACTGCAATATTCACTGCTGCATTTTTGTTGTAAGAGAATTTGATTTGTTGTAATTGATTTGGGTGTGTTTTTGTTCCTAATTAACTGCTGTTATGATGGAATGATGCAATCGTTGTTCACAAATGAGACCCGAGAAATGAAATTCAGAACAGGGAAATAGCAGGAGGATGGAGGAGAGCCTTAGCTACCAGGAAGGCCAAGTGATGGTCTGGGAAGCCAGTTAGCGCTGCTCACATTAGTGGTGTGAGAGGACACGCTCAATCTTCCCACACTTGTGGTCGCCACCCTGCAAAATTAATTTCTTTTTAAGACTTATTAAAAAGGACATACATCAAGAAGAGGTTCTGGGTGATATTTTAGCAGACCTTGCCTTCTGCTGGTGGTTGCACAAATGTGCCCATCACTAGATCGAGTAGTGGAAGGGTGAGGCCCTGGAGTTCTACAAACACATATGCACTGCCATCTCTGCAAAACCCTCCACTTGCAGTCAGAGCCTTGTGGAGAGAAAGAACATGCCAGCTGCCCCCCAGCCAGTTTCGATTTACTTTTGGATGCTGAAGGCCAGGAGCAAATACCGAAACACAGCCTGGAAGTGAGAGCAGCTCTCACCATTACTCTATCTGTCAGGCCAATCCATTTACCTTTGTTAACTGGAATGCATGTTGTTATTTCTCTACTTGCTTATTTTCACGAGACCACTGAGAGTGCTTAAAATTTCTTAGCTGGAATCCTTTTCAGCTGTTAACCTTGATTTTGGGAGGGGATCGAAACCAGGAGTCACATGAATTCCTCAAGAAAACATGATCCTGAGTTTACTTCAGACATGTTTTTTTGAGAAAAATGTTGTACAAGTCAGAAAGTCTCCATCAGCCCGGGCTTGACATGAAAACACTAAAACTCTCCCCTGCTTTTGCCATACTGTTGCAGCTGCTACAGTACTGATAAAAGGCAGGTTCTGTTAGTCTTTTCTTGGTATTTCTCCCTCTATCAGATAATAAGAAATGCAAAAGCACCTACATGCATCACTTGAATAAATAAAGTAGGTGTTATTGCTCACAAATAGTACCTAGTTCCCCCTGAAATTTTCTTTCTTTTTTTTTTTTCATGGAGAAATCAAGTAGTGAAAAGTAGATGTTTTAATCAAATCAGAAAATATGTGTATTTGGCAATGATTTTGGTATGTTTTTTGATACCCCATGGTCTGGATGCTGTGGGCTGTCATTTTCTTCTGCAAAAAAGGCTCTAAGCTAGATTTTATCATGCACCAAGGTCAGGACTCTCATGATGCCACTGACCCCCCACCTCCCAAGAGTCATCAAGGGTGGCTAAGTGGATCGAGCCAGGTAATTTGGGTGCCTGATTATTCCCATTTAGCCCAGAATTGCAATTTCCATAAGGCAAAATAGAAGTATTTCTAAATTAATGTCTTTACGGATTTAAGCCAAAATATTTCTCTTTTCCACTAGAATATTCTAGTACTCAGATTTCCACAGGGGGAAAAATAATCTCTGTTGGAAAAAAAATAAAAATAAAAATAAAAATAAAAATAAAAATAAAAATAAAAATAAAAATAAAAATAAAAATAAAAATAAAAATAAAAATAAAAATAAAAATAAAAATAAAAAAAAAAAACAGCAAACCAAAACCAAACCACTTTTTCAATCAGTCCTAGTAACTCGGTCTGGGCACAACTTTCCCTTACCTAGAATGAATGATATTATGGAAAGTCTTTTTCCTTTACTTTCAAACAGACAAACTAAGCTGAGCTGAGCTAAGATAATTATAAGCTTTCCTCAAATCACAGCCTCCATGTCATTATCCATTTTTTTCCATTTATGGAGATGTCCAGGTGAGGACAAGATGGTTGTCTTTATCTGAAATGCAAACGGAGTTACAAGGAAAAAGTAGTAACATTAGCAAACTATTCAAGCCATGTGTAGTAAGGAACATAAATGATGCTTTTCTGTCAGCAAAATGTCTCTTCTGATCTTGGGTTTCAAAATGTGTTGTGCTTGTGGAGGAGGCACATAGTAAGTAAATGCAAACACACTTGTTCTGCTTCAGACCTGAAAAAATGCTGCTTGCTTAAATAATTGTAAACCATTTCATCTCCAGTGAGAGGTTGATCCTCCCTCTGTTGTGCTCTTTCTTATTTCCTTTTGCCCCTCCAATTCCTTAATAACAGATGGCCACACTGGTGTTAACAATATTCCCAGCATGCCCAAAGGAAATACTGAGGATATCTATATGCTGCTATTAACATTAATTGGAAACATTGCCCCTGATGGACAAGCTATTATCTTCCTAAGCTTTAGTTGTCTCAGTCTGAATACTTATCTTTATCCAACCGCTAAAGTCAAGGTCCCACTCTATTGTTTTCTCCCACAGAGGGTGATTTATTTGATAATACGATTTCAAACACAATTTCTTCCTAAATTATCCTATCCATTCCATTATTTCTTTTCTATTATCTTGAAACTCCAAAAGACTAGGTAAAAAAAATTAGGTGCCAAATTCACTGTAAGTTTGGAAACTCAGACTGACATCTCTAAATCCCTTTGATGAGATTCTGTGATGTCCTTCTGTCTTTCCAATTAACTTGGAGTGGTGCAGTGGTGATAAAAAGATTTGGTCAGTATTTGTCTTCCAGATGTCGTGTAAATACAAGTATCTGGTTTTCATCTACACTTACTCTTTGTTACAGTAGCAATCCACACTTTTTTATTCTATAAAGGTCATGCTTACTTCCTTTCCACGCCACAAAGGCACATTCTCTATGTGAAGAGAGTGTCATGATTAAACAAAAATTAAAATAGACTGGAACAGGTACTAGTCAAAGAAGCTCTTGGGGAAAGCAGTTGCGTTTGTGTTATCAGGACAGCCAAGTCTTTAATGCTGTGATACTGTCATAGCAATTCAAAGCTAAGCCACTTTAGAAATATTAAATTCCTAAGGAAATGGAAATTCATGGTGTACTAGTTTTGGAATGTTACTTCCACCTGTCACTTAGATCCTGAATGTACAGTCTCTGAATGGCAAAGGACTTCTCCAATATGAAGACATAGGTGCCAGGATTTTCCTGGTAGCTCTGTATAAGAAGATCAATTTTTGTTGCTCTAGTTCTGTAGACTTGTAAACTGCTTTCCTCTCAGCATCGTCTTCTGCTGATAAGGCAGAGGTCTGGGGCCCTGTTCTATTGTTGCATATCTTAATTAACAGCTAGCACCCAAGTGCTAGCAAAAATAAGCAAGAAACATTTCCCTGTTGCCCAAGGAACGTCTATTTGAGGCCAACACTGTTGACTAAAGCTCATTATCTGACAAGGCCAAAAAGCAAATCAATTTTGCCTGGCTAGCATAATAGGAAGCAGGCTAGAGTGTGCATCCTGCAACACTGCACCCTTGGCCCTGTTCACTAGACTTTGCTCAAGACAAGCCGTTACAGAACAGGCATAAAGGCTGGCATACTGGCAGCTCAAGATCTCTGCAAAAATACCTACAGCTCTAGCATTGAAGAATGCTAGGCACCAGTACAGGTTAGGGGCTGACCTGCTGGGAGATAGCTTGGAGGAGAAGGATCTGGGGGTTGTGGTAGACAGTAAATTATCCATGGCCCAGCAATGTGCCCTTGTCGCCAAAAAGGCCAATGGAATCCTGGGCTGCATAGGGAAGAGTGTGGCCAGTAGGTCGAGGGACGTCATTCTCCCCCTCTACTCTGCACTGGTGAGGCCACAACTGGAATACTGTGTCCAGTTTTGGGCTCCCCAGTTCAAGAGGGACAGGGAACTGCTGGAGCGAGTCCAGCGAAGGGCAACTAAGATGATTAAGGGCTTGGAGCACCTCCCTTATGAGGAAAGGCTGAGAGAGCTGGGACTCTTTAGCCTGGAGAAGAGAAGGCTGAGGGGAGACCTTATTATGGCATACAAGTATCTAAAGGGTGGGTTGAAGAAGGATGGAGCCAGGCTCTTTTCAATGGTTCCAAGCGACAGGACGAGGGGCAATGGGCACAAGTTAGAACACAGGAAGTTCCGTTCAAATACACGGAAAAACTTCTTTACGGTGAGGGTGACAGAGCGCTGGCACAGGCTGCCCAGGGAGGTTGTGGAGTCCCCTTCCCTGGAGATTTTCAAGACCCGCCTGGATGCAGTCCTGAGTAATGTGCTCTAGGCAATCCTGCTTTAGCAGGAGAGTTGGACTAGATGATCTCTAGAGGTCCCTTCCAACTCTGATGATTCTGTGATTCTGTGATTCTATCCTAGAAACAGAAAAAGGAGCAGTCCTATGGAAAAGTCCTTTTAATCATCATATGCATAGAGTTACTCATAAAGGTACCTCTGACTTGACTAACCAGTGGGTGACCACCTGCCCGAAGGCCAGCTCTTAAAAGACACATAGTACAAGCTTTTTTCACTACCACAACCCCTGGTTGTAACTAGTTCGCTCCTTCCCATATATTCACCCTGAAGGACTGACTCTATTTAGCTACGTAGTGTTGAGTGAAACTCCATTTCTTTGTTACTGCCTTAAAAGCTGTGAAATAATGCCTTGCTGTTTCTTCTTCTATGGGGTGAGAGCCCTCCTCAACTTTCAGGCAACATCTTGCAGACAGGCAAGAAGAGATCCGTGTGTTCAACATCTTGTAATAACTTGAAATCTTTGCTTTGCTTCAAACTTTCAGCTTTCTCAAGAGCAGGGTCATTGTACTGAAACAGAAGAGAGCAAAGCACCAAGCTATCAAGCAGAGTACAAGCAGATTAGGAAGAAATGAAATTCATCAATATAGTGCCCTCTTGGTCAAAAGTTCACTGAGAGAGAAGAGAGCTGTACGATGCACCCATCTGCTTTTAATTGGCTTGGAGCTGGTTCCTACCACATTCAAGCAGATGTGGTCTCAATAGAAGTCATGTAAAGGCAGAAACTTTTAATTATTTTAAAATAGCCTGCTTCATCTTGTGGAGCTGTGGTTAGGACTTGACAGGGAGAGAGTTTAAAAAAAAAGAAAAAGAGACAATGGGCTAATATTTGCTGGAATAAATCTCTGCATTTGTTTCCAAAACTTTTGTGTCCAGTGTTTATTAATGCAAAAGGTAAGTTGCTCAGCAGCACGTAAGAAATAAAAATGCTGTGAACATTTTTGCAACCATAAGTATTTGTGGCAGAAGCATTGTGTGATTACATGGGTTTTATTTGCATCCTTTTCTTAATTCAAAAAATTGCATCTGTCTAGAGAGGGAAGAAAAGAGACACCATACAACTTATCACAAACTATGAAGCATCTAGCTCTATAATGGATATTTGAACCAGTTATAAGGCAGAAGTTAGACTGAAATACCTTCACGTATATATGATAACCATTAGTTCTTGAGCAGTCATAATCTCTGCTAGATAACTGGTGAACAAACAGCAGCTGAGGCAGTTAAACCCGTTGCTCACCATGACTAAGTCTGCAATGGGTAATATTGGTTAGGATTATTTTCATTACCTTCAATCTTCATAAAAGCTGATATTGGGAAACAGAGAGGGACAAGCACTTTTGCTCAGACACAGTTGCTGTTTTCTGAGCCTTTCCTCCCAGTCTGAAAAGGACTGAGCGTGGCCAGTGAGGAAGTGCTGTCGCAGGGCAAAGAGGTATTGGCAGGTTGAGTCCTGGGTGGCAAGGAGAGTCCGGGAGACAGTGAAGTGATAAAGAAAAAAAAAATTTTTTTTGAAGACACAGAAAGGGACTCTATAGTTCTTTTTGCAACCAGAAAGCAACAAAAAGTTGTTGGTCAGAAAGGAAACCCTCTGCAAGGACACCATATACATGGCAGAAATAGTTTTATAAGCCTTGTTTATTGAATTTTCTGTTTTAAAACATCACAGTTGCAGCTCCATGTCTGACAAAGCCTAAATGCTGAGAATAAAAGCCCTAAGATGTCTCTGGGATCTGCTCCTTTAAAGCCACACTGCAGGAAACCCCATCTTAGGGATGAATCCATCGTGGGACCAATAACAGGCTCGTGATATGGTCACACGGCAAGTATGAAACTTTGCTACGGCTATCTCATGTAACAATGAACATCTCTAGGTCTTAGCATGGACAAAAACATGCCACAAATGCATAATTACATGGTGTGAAAAGCTGAAAACAACTTTCATTCTACCATCCTGTTAAAAGTGCTTCCTAATGCTGATTTGGCATTTTTCTCAAATATTTTATCAACGCAACTTTCATGGTACTGTGAACCACAGTACCACAACCAACGCACTCTGCTAGTACCCAGATCCAAGTTCTACATGGTCCTAGTACCTATAATCAATAGGCTTTAAAAAGTGCTTACTGTTGGCATCACTCACTTCCCACCAGGGTTACAGGGCACTTTACCATTGAGTCCAAAAAGAGATTAATGAGACTAGTGCAGTGAGCTTTGACAAATCCCATCTCATCTTTGTTTTCAGTCTTATGAAGCAAGAGAGAGATCAGAAGAAATATTTGTTGCTAATCAAATATTGATTTATTACAATAAATATTCTGGCCAGTTATGAATATCGGCCTGTCGTGTTTTTGCAGGGCTCTTCTTGGTACCTGTGCCTGCTAGGATTTAGTTTAGCACATGAAAGTGCCTGTCAGCATCAGTATTTCTTCATAGTGCTAACAGGATCAGTTCAACAGTAACTCCCCTCAGCACACATGTGTAGAGCTGCTGAAAATCATCCTAGCAAAACATTTCTCACCCAAAAAGACAAATTTGTGCAGGAAGGGGGAATAACACAGAAAAAAATATGAAAAAAAAACCCTGTTGGCTAGAACCTAACTAACCTGGCAGAATTAATGAGCACTTTCTATACGGTCTCTTCAGATTTTTCTCTTATAACAAATATCGTGTTTTCAAAACTCCGAAGTTACCTATAATGTTTTGCTTTTTGGCAGTATGATGTAGCCCTGTACCCCAACAGCTAAGTCTCATTTCTGCAAATGTCCCAACACAGACATATTTAGGCAACACAGATGCAGTCTGTGGACCATCTTATCTATCCAGATCATGTAAAAGGTGCTCTCTCCTTCCTACGGGCTCACTGTCCTGGCACCATATAAAGTTGCCAGCTGTGCTGAGGCACACAGATGGGTCTTAGATGATCCAGAGGTACATCCAGTGATGCTCAATCCTAGGCTCATAGCTCACATGTCTGTTCTGAGCACAAGTGTCCTTTCAAAGATGACCTCACCTAATGTGTCAAGTGCAAGACACCCTTAAGTGCTTGCAGAATTAAGGCGCTGCTTGCTACAAAACATACTTATAACTATTCTGAAAGCTTGGCTGCTTCAGACTATAAATAACTGGTTTCCCTTTTCCCCATGACTGTTTGTGCATTTCTTTAAGCTTCTCCGTTTAAAATAAACACAGACAAAACCAATGTGTTCAAAGGTGCCAAACTGTACATAAGGGAAAGGCATGTGCAAGAGTGCAAGCTATTCCTGAAAGTCTGACAGACTCAGGCAATGTTTTTCTTAGTTTAACAATAAATACTCATAACATTCAAAGCACACGGATTGCATTAACGAGCGCAGGATGACACAGAAAAATGCTCAGATTTTTCACTGCTGAGACTCAATTATACAAACTATTTGCCAGAACTAAGATCTAGAAGATGGGGATGCATCTTCTTGAATCATATGGGCCTTTCATCTAATTCCTAACTACTGCAGGTATCCCTCATTTTTCTGCTCTCTTGTTTTGACCCAGTTTAGTCAATATGGCTTCTGGAGTTTTGCAGTAAAGATCATTGTCAGGCAGACATAGTGAGAAAGGTCCAGTGATTGCAGCTAAGTGAGGACTTTTTAACCTGGAAGAGAACCCAGTACCTTGACCAAGGTGCAGCTGAGGCCCAGAGTCTGAGCAAGAAGGACAGCCTGAAGGCAGTCCAATGGTCAGGGACATTCAAAGACCATCAAACAAGGAGCAAGGCACACACAGACTCAGAAGCAACTCTAGATGAAAAGAAACCTTGGAGAATACATTTTTACTGAGTCCAAAATAACAGGTAAGCTAGTCATGAGAGGGAGCAAGCCTTCCAGCAGAAGGCAGCAAGAATAGAGGGATCTACAGAGATGCAGCTACAAACAAGTGGGTTGAGCAGCCAAGAGAAATTGCTCTTGGCTCTTGACAGGAGAATTTGCATCAGACTTCTAACAGACAAGAAAGACCACATTTTAGGCTCCCAGGTTCTTTGTTTTCTCAAATCTTGTAGTTTTATATATCAGGGCATAAGCGGATGGTTTCTGGCCACTTTGGACAGAACATTTGTTATTCACGACAGCAAAGGAATTGACCCATCAGGGCCAGACTATGTCGCTCTGGTTGAATTTCAATCCACAGAATTATGTTGCTGTTCCTCTTAGTTTAGACTGAAGGCAAACACACCACAATGCACTCTTATTCTGGTCCCACATCTTCTTCTCATAGCCTTTCTGGTCTGAAAATGCTTGGCAGCATCCAGTAGTTGCTGCTCCCAATTCACCTTCATTTCCTTCTCCCGTTAGCTTTTCTTCCAGCCCTGGAAATCAGTGAGGCCATTTTCTTTCACTCTACACATATGGCTTTGCATTTTGTTGGGAAGAAAACCATGCTGGCATTCATGTTGAGTTTGTTTTATTCAGCTGTTTTCTCTCACCTCTCATTCTGATGCTTATATACACCTCTGCTTTTCTGAGCTGTGCTTGCTTTATGACCTGCTGCTCAGTTGGGAAGTTGGCAGGTGTTTGCTGCGTTTATATGAAGAATATTTCTCTTATCTTCAGCAAAAGTGCCCTGGAGATTTTTGTCTAGACTGGACTTTTTGCATGGTTTTACCTACTGTTTGAGTTTAGCCAGGAAATCCAGATTATAGTAACGGTGCATACTGCATAACGGTATAGTTAAAACAGTACCGCAGGTTTGCTGGACACCTATGAACATGTCTCATCCCCATGAAGCCAAAGGGAGGATTTTCACTAGTGCTGAACTGCCTCCTGATCTGGATTTCTCAGCAAATTTGAGGAGCTATTTGTCAATGAAGGGTACTTGCCTCAAACCGAGCCCATTGGGTGCAGAGGGGAGCACTTTGGAGAGGGTGCGAGGGAGGCAGTAATATTTTTGCCTCCAGAAATAAATGCTCAGAGTGATATCATACTGACACTGTGATGGCTGCAGCTGGAAAACATTCTGTTGCTTTTTAAATCTAAAAGTCATTGTGTAGTTATATTTCATAATTATAATACATTTTTAACATTGCCAGGAAGACTGTTTAAATATCTTAGCGCAGAGGGAGTGTCTGCAATAATCCTGTCTCCTGAAGAGACACAGCCCACAGAGCTCAGGATGGTCTTTGCTGCCAACTCTCCTTTTAGCAAATGAATTCCCATCTGTGGGGGGTGGGGGCAGTGCTGGAGAAATTTCAGAGAGGGATAATAAGATATTTCCCCACCAGAATTACAGCTAAATAAAATTTCATATAAATTCAGTCCGTCTAACTTAACAAAACTGAGAAGCTGGTATTTGTTAACTAGTTTGTCACAGTTATCATAGTTACACACACACACATGTATACACACATGGCACTTTGTGTATTTTTTTTTACTTTTTAAATTACTGAGAACAGGAATAGTACATTAAAGCCCAGATCCTGCAATCAGTCCCTTTTACAGTAATGTTTCCCCCAACTGATTTCATACTGTTAACGCTCAGCTGTACCTTCCATGTGTTTATGAAAGAATCTATATGTGCACTATTGTACACTAGATTAGATAACACTTTGGGTATAAAGCTGACCAGACAACAAGCCTGTTTATATTTCATGGTAGCTCTGAAAGTTTTGAGCCATAGTATGGAGCATAATCAAGCCCCACTGGATACGTTTTGCAAAATCCAAATCCCATAGTTTTGGGTTCCCCCCCCAACCCAAACAAAATTTAAGCTTTTTCTGCATGTGATTTTATGGCTACAGCATTCATCTAAGCTGCACAAAGTCTTCTTTCTATTCATTAGTCTGAATCAGGGCAATTTTTCACCCTGGATGACTGCAGCTCAGAGGGCACGGGTCTGAACCTGCCTTTTTTGTTTGGTTGGTTGGTTGTTTTTTTTTGTTTTTGCTTTTTGCTTTCGTTTTTTTGCTTTCATTTTATATCTAAGGCTAGTGTGCTAAAGCCCATGAGTTTAAGAAAACAGAAAGATGTTGAAACATCACTAAAAGCAATACACAGCTCAAAGAACTTATGGTGTGACTTGACATCATATTCTGGCTGAGATCAACTTAATCAGAAATGTTCCTACTGATCCCTATATGGTTTAACTGAAGGCATGTCCTGTAAGCATCAAAGATGGTTATTGAATTGTAGACCATGAAATAATTTCTAGGATAGAATGCAAGCACCAGCTTCTCAGCTACAGTAAATCAGCATAGCTCCATGCATGTATATCAATTGAGTATCCAACCCAAGGTGTCCACCTATTTCTATTGTTTATTAAGCCAGAGAATGAAATGCAGATAATTTGAGGATGGTGTATACACCCTATATTAAGTATGTGTCGCCCACAAGTGCTTGCTTGTGTCCCTTGTGCCTTCACTTGGTGGCAGATTTGTAGTGTTCATTCAGGAGCTGACCCAACTTTGAGGAATTTGCCTGGCCGTGACTCTCAGCTGGGTTCAGCATTTCGCATCAAGAGCAATTACACTATACAAGTTGCCACAGTTTGTTGGGAAAAGACTCCACATTCTGCCTTACATAAGTTACACAGAAGGAAAAATACAGCTCAGGACTTTTTGATTTTTTGTTCATGTTGTATGGACAGGACTATTTAGCATGGAACAGGGCTTGGAGGAACATGGTTTTACAAAGTCAGAGTAAATTAGAAAGAAAATGGATAAAATCCCTTCATAGTTCACTGTTAAAGAATAATCATACAGCATCTGCCTTCATGTCTATAGCTGCATTACAATGAAGGACACACTTAGTCTCTCAAACATACATTGTTGGCATGGCTTATCACCTCCTACCTCTCAGACTGATCCTTCTGCCTCAATTAAGCAGTTTGCCATTGACATTTTCTGGTCTTTTTCAGTGCTGTAGGAGTTTTTGATGACATTGGCTGTTATGGGACTTCCAAAACTCAGATCTTGTTTAATATGAGGACAATATGATTTTCTGTTATCTTTTCTTTTACACTTACCCTTAAATTGTGCAGGTTTTTTGAAAGGACTCAGACCCCCTTAATGGAGATGGATTTCTATGGAGTTCCAGTCTGTTCCTGTAAAGCTCAGAAAGTATGGGCCGGGGGGAAAGAGGAAGGCATTACTGAATATGTACCATTTCTGAAATTCACCCTCTCATTTACTTACATAGAGGTGAGGTGATGTTGCTAAAATATTTTTAAAATCTCACCAATTCAAAACTTTGCACTTTAATCTCATTTTTAATGGGCCCTTCTGTCTGTGAAGCACTGGTAACCTTTCCTCCTAATTTAACCCTCATTTTACCTCCTGCATTTATTTATTTATTTTATCTATCTGGTTTCTTTTGAATATCACCTATTATAGGGAAGGTTGTTAACCTGTTACAGATCAGTTGGATCATTATACACACACCCCCCCGCCCCCGGCCCCGCTCTTGGTAATATTGCGACTCTGGAATTGGTAGTAAATCAGTACAGACTTCTTTTCCCAGATATTTGCTGCTGTTACAACGCTGCCTGGCAGCTTTCAAGCAGTCCTGATTTATATGTTGGGTCACAAAAACAAAAGGCAGAGTTTCCATAGGAACGTTCTGCAGCTCCTAAATGTGACCGAGCCTGGGCTGAAGGATGCCGAAGGTAACCTCTCCCTACCATCTGTGCAAACCTGATTTTGTAAAAGACAGCAGATACGACTCACCTTCTCGTGCTCCTCCTGTTTGCATGCACCACAGCATGTATGGGTGTGAATGGACATGGGATCTGGCACGTGTCTGCAAATACAGGTATGTATATATGTATCTATCAAAAGCCACCTCACTCCTCATAATGTTCATAATGGCACAGAAAGAAAAACATACAGGGATTTTGCAAGGCTGCAGCTCCTCAGCCTCCTCCTTCTTCATCCCCATGCCTACTGCTTACTAGTGCAGAGTCCTGCACTCTCAGCAAGCAGAGGTGATGTTAGCAGCAAGTGTTAGCTGGTGCTCAGGACAGGCAAGTATGGCCTGAAGCTTGCATGCTGCACTCGCTCTTCTGAAGGGCTGTGGCATTAAAACCCCCAGGTCATGGTATTTGCTGCAATCTGAAATCCTCTCCCCCCCATGCTGCTCTAAGGTCACCATCAGCAGCAAGCAGGAATCACAACTCCTTTAGCCACTAATGATTCCCGCTCTATGATCTTGGTAGTAAGCCTCTCTGCAGGATCTTGATGCATAGCTGTGATTTAAGGCTGCTGTCTACTTCTTTGATAACTGTCAGCACTGGGCAATTGTCTCTGTGTAGCATCACCCGCATTGGTTTGGATGGTAAAGCATGGTCAATACATCTTCAAAGGCCTTTTTCTATTAGCTATCACAAAATTTTTTAAGGTGTTGACAAGCAGGAATCAAAACACTTTGATTCAGAAATGTGGGGCAACCATTAAGAACATGCTTAAATATATGTTTAAATGCCTTCCTGAACCTGGGCCTAAATATTTGCAGATTGAATCTGAGCTGATTAGTACCAATAACCATGTTAAATTTCTGCTGAGCCCATAATAAGCTCTTCCTTAACAATGTGGCAAGGGAGTAGCGTACACCCACTCCTTATTCAAACACTTATGAAATTATTTTGATTCCAGAACTAATTAACTGGACTGTATCTTAATCATTCCTACTAGTATCATACAGACATAAGCAAACTATCATATGACTCCCTACCAGTCTGATATATTTCAATTTAAACGTAACTTAATAATTGCAGTACCAATTAGTTAAAATGTAAGTAGGAAAAAACATTGGATGGAGACATCTTAATTTAAATATAATCCATTAAGTAAAAACTGCTATTCTAATTAGTGATAATGTAGCACAATTAGGAAATAAAATTTGATTGGTACATTGGAATTTAAACTTAATTAGTAACTGCTATTCTAATTAGTAAATGCAATACGTTTTGTGCAGTGTTTTGTCAGGGACAAGTGTGTGTACAGTAGACATGATGGTAAGGAAAGAGGCACGAGGAGAGCTGAGGTGAGTAGCGTGGAGCATCGGAGTTCAGCCAGTGTCAAGCCCAACGTCCTGCATCTGAACCATCACTGACCTTTCAGCAGGAGAGGTTCAATCTCACTCAAAAAACTTGATGTGAAGGACAATTCACCATCACCTTTGGCCAATCTCTTCCCTCGGTTAATTACTTACAGTGCCCAGATGGAGTGTTTCACTTTGACATCTACAGTTTTCTGTTTCCAGATCTGGACCAGCAAATTTTGATAAACCAGGGAAAGTAATTGTGGAAGTCAGCTGGATTGGAGTGCCCAGTGTTTTGAATTAGGAAGATGCAAAGCTGTCCTAGGCACTAAAAAGGCACTAAAACTAACACGGGTCTGCACTCTTATGAAGGGGAGAAAATTGGAGGAAGGAGCTTAAGACCTAGCTGGATCAATAACCTTCTCAAGAAAGAAATTGCAACATTTCTTTTAATGGGAGAAAGGAGGGAAAAAAAGCATTGCCTATTGTTTTTGTTGAACTAACCACAATAATTTCAGCATCTCTTTCCTGGAAAAGAGTTCATTTAAACCCCTTATGTACACATACTTAGCACCATTTTCCATTATATTACTTTGCATTTATTGACACTGAATTCTGTCTGCTATTTTTTCAGCCAGTCACTTAGCTTCTTCAACACTTCACTGACAACTTTCGTTTTGTGTTTCTGAAATAGCATATATCTACCAGAGAATTTAGTTGCTTCTGAAGCACCATCCCCCTCCCCTGCCTTTTTTGTTTGTCTGTTCTTATTAGGGTTTAGCATTTAACTTTCCAGAATTTGAGCGTGTCTTTTTGCATGTGTGCCCGTGTGTTGAAACATCATTTTTATCTTTTCTTACTAGCTTCTTTTACTACAATGTTTGACTGTAATGCTTTTATTATCTTTTTTTCTGGTGGGTAATACACATTTACTTTGAGCTTCTACTTAAAGCATTTACATTATGATCCAAGAATTTGACCCTTTTGACTGATCTTTTTAGGTATTTATTCCTGCTTGGTTTGCCTAAAAGGCTAGAGAGTAAGCTTTTTCGTTTTTCCTCCTTCTTTTTTAATTCCCCCTTTTGATATTAAAAATGAAGCAGCACATTTTCTGTTCCTGGATGAGAAAGTGGAGAAGCAAAACACTAGCATGCATCTGCTGTGGGCAGTGTGGATGTTTCCGCTGCCCAATGTTTTCACAAACGAGTTACACAAATATCAATCAGGAATTTTATCAGGATGACTGGGTTGGCTTTCAGGCGAGGATAGGGACTAGTTACCATAAATGGTTCCCTGAAATGCTGTTTTTCTGCAATTTTACAAAATATATGAGGGTAATAAACACCAGGGAGAAAGAAAAGACCCTCAAGCTGAGAGCTAAGGCTGGTACAAGAACAAATGTATTTAACTAAGTCGCAAATAAATTAAGGCTGGCAATTAGAAGATGGTTCATATCCATCAGGCAGATCTCCAGCCAGAAGAGTAGGTTAGGAAAACGTTAACTAGTTTTAATAGGAGTATCCCTAAATCTATGGGAAAGATCACAAGACTCACTTCCTGTGACAGCAAGGGCACAATTTGCTAACTGAAATATCTTTCCTAGGTGCCTCAGGATGTTTTTGTGTCCTTTTCTGTTGGATTAGAGGCTTCTCCCTTGTGAAAACCTTTTGTGCTTGCTCCCCACCTTGAAAGGCAATTCAAGATCTGATTCCATTTTGGCAGTGACTTTGGCAGCATAATTCACCACTGTGAGAAAAAAAAAAAAAAAAAAGGCTACATTTGTTTGTACCGAATCTACCACTCTATAATTTCGTTTGATGTTCCTGCCTCCTGAGTTACAGGAACAATCAACTTCCCCCTCTCCACCAAACTCACATTTCTATAGATTTCCCACCTATGTCCTCCCAGACACTTCTTTTTCCACACCAAAGAGCCTTAGGCCATTTAATCACCCCTTATCAAAAACCATTCCATACTACTGATAATCCTTTTTGCCTCGCTTTGGATGTTGCCCAGCCCTGCTAGCTCATTTTTGAGCTAGACAAACTGGAATTGCATGCAGCGCTCAAGATGTAAAAACACCACGCATTTAAACAGCAGCCTGGGGGTATTTTCTGTTCTCTTTCCCTAATAATTTTTAGCGTAACTACTAACAAGGACTGAGCAGATGTTGAAGCTCCAAGACCTCTTTCCTTACTGGCAGCAGTCACTTTAGAGCCCATAACTACACGTGTCAAGGTTTGAAGGTTTTTAACCCTATGCAGGGCTGTTGTTTCCAATATGTTTTTCACATCCTGCAGAAAAAAAAGGCTTTGAGTCACCCCAATTGGCAAAGCGTCATCTGCAGCATATACTTCCCTGCCTAATATGTACCAGAAGCCACTCACAGCCAGCCAGCCACATCCACCCAGTGCTCCAGATGTCTTATCAACCTGGATTCAGCATATTTCCCTATTGCAATACCGTCCCAGGTTTCCATTCAAGAAAGTTACATAAGCACCTACTTAATACCACTCTTGTTAGCTAAATATTTAAGCACAAAGCTACCATTACACACCTAAAAAAAATCCTTTTATCTTCAGCTGGATTTCAGCTTTTGCTTGATTTTAAGTATAAACTTCAATATTTTGCCAAGTGGAGATTCCTTCTTGAACAAAGCTTTTATTGAATGAATTAACTAAACAAACCCAGACTTCCTAATTCCTAGTCTTTCACCTCCTCGAAATGGGTTGTGTGGGTGCATGGCTTAAGAAATGAACAAATGCTGAAGTTGCCCAGAGTTATTTTATGCCAGCAAGTACAAATGCTGCCTTATTTATCCTATACCTTTTCAAGATCCGAGTGCCTCACCCGAGTGAAACCTCACGAAACAACAGACGCAGACTGAGGGGAGGTCTTGAAGACAAAGGCAGTAGCAGCAATCCACAAGGTGCACTAATTGCCATCACCAAATTTGAATCAAGATAAAAACATCAGCCTCTCTCTTGAAAAAGCTTTTCTGACCTTGGCTTAATGCCACAGAAGCCCCTTGAGGTGCATGCACATCAGATTAACTGCACTTGAGGTTTTAAAAAAGTAATTATTGAGTTTTAGATTTTCTCTGATAAGTTGATATTAAAGTCCAAACACTGCCCTGCAGTTCTGCCTGCCCTTTGGTTGGGAGAAGCAAGAGCCATTTAATCTGACAGTTTGTGCTTTACTGGGGAAGTATTTCTCCCTGATCTTATTTCACTGCCCAGGACATGGAAAACTGCATCCCACTTTGGGACTTACTGTAGTATGGAGCAGGGAGAGGGTCTTCCTGCAGGATTCCTGAGCACTGGCACCACAGTTCAACAGCAACAGGCATAGAGAGCACAAAAACCTTACCAAGGAAGAAGGTGTTGCTGTGACTGCCAGCTGGTAGCTTGCATTGGGTTACACATGTGTATATTTGAACAACTATCGTCCTGTCTTACCAGCTTTTGCTCTTAGGTAAAAATCACGATCCAAAGACCTAATGGTCAACAGGTCCCTGGCAAGCTGGTAAAGCTTTTCTGAAAACTGCCTGGGAAAGCAGGGGCACAGGTAAGCGGGGGTAAGGGACTTGCTTTGAGTTACATTGTGAATTAATGTTTGAGGGAAGAACATTACCTGCTTATTCTGGGCTATACAAATTGCATTTCTCCTACATCTGCATGAGCTGAAATTACAGTTTGTCTCATGCAATGGACCTGAAATAAGCAGAGTGCTCACAGTGAAGGGCTTATGCCATTAGGCTCTAGTGGATAAGTAGTGTTTGTTCCTAGAAAGTGATGGTCATGTCCTCTAAATGCCCTTTGCTGTGATATATTTTGATTAAGCATCCTGAAGAGCCCCCTGATGAAGAGTCAGCCTGCCCTCACGCCGCACTAAACACTGCAAGAACATCTCAGCTAATTTCAGCTGTCAAAAAATTAACTACCTAGTCACAGCAGTCACCCAGCTACGCTGAGATCAGGGGAGATTCAGGGCTCAGGCAGACTTCATTGCCTTCCAGAGCTACCTGTCTTTATGCAGGAGAGGGTGATTCATCGTATCTTAAAATAGGCACGTAAACCAGGGATTAGCATCACGCTCTGGTAATGCTCTTCTCTCCTCCTCAGCTCTTGATGACTCTCGAGGGAGCCCAGATACCCAGCACTGACCAACCCTGGGGCCACATGGCTAAAATAATTTAAGATAAATCCCACGCAATGAGCTTTTTCCTACCCCAAGCAGCCAACCATCTAAATCGGGCAGATCTTCGGAAGAAAGCTTTGCAGCTGTCAGGTCTGCTCCTCTGTGCAAGACAAATGCCATCCTTTACTTACAGACAGGGCTTGCAAGTAATTGCATTTCAGACAAAATTTTTCTATCCTTGTCCCTGCTGAGCCGTGAGGGGATGTTCTCATTTCAACATACAACAGAGCGTGCCTTTGGCATGTTCTATGCAGAGTATATTTGACATTTTAATTGATGCCATTTGTTAATTAAGAAGGATAAACGATGACAGGCAGAAGGGAGGAGATATTATAAAGAATGAATAATAACCTTGTTCAAAAGCAGGTAATGAGATACCAAGTTAAAAATATGTAAGAACTTGCAAAAATGTCTAAATGTTTTTCAGAAATCAGGTGCTGCCTGTCTTTTCCTTATCGCAGAAATGTCAGGGAGCAAAATTCATCAGCGACTTACAATACGTGCTCTTTACTCAAGGATTTTCTAGCAGAAAAGGCCACGCATCCCTGGGTTAACCAACAGCCGGTCTCCTGCCGTGGCATGGATTAACGCTTACCATTCTCTTTCTCTCTGCTTGTCGTTACCACAGCTACCACCAAGGCAGGGGATGCGGCCACGCAACCCCCAGGCTCAGCCTGCCCAGACGGGGCTGGACCCCGGCTCTGCACGGGGAGATGCCAGGCAGTGGTGACTTCCCTCAGCAGTGAGGAAGAAGAAAGCAGAGTCAGTGGTGTGATGTTTAACACTGATCCCCCTTTCAGATGCACCAGCAGCTGTGTTTGGGGCTTGTTTTCCCTAAATACTGTCTGTGTGCTGCTACGCAAAGCCCCTTAATAGAGAAGAACAGAGCAGCGTCTGTCAGCCAGGAGGGTGGCTCTGCAGAAAAGCAGATCTGGAAAAGCCTTTGGTCTAGCTCCTTTCCGTGCAGATGCACATTTAAGGAGAGATGGGAGGAAAGGGCAAGAAGAGGCTGGAGAAGAAAGAAAAGCAATTTGCACTAGCTGACGTGCAAGTGTGGAGAGAAAGGCTTGCAAATCCCAATTCCCAGTGCCAGTCTTTCTGAAACAGAATCCCCCCAAGCTTGGTATTTTGCACCAACCAGGGTTTTTAACACCTATCAAAAGGCAGGCTGCTTTCCAGCTACATCTGGACTTTCCTGCCCAGTTTGAAATGGCACTCTCCCATTCCCTCTTTCCTTCATGGGGCCAGGCTTGAGATGGTCCCATTGGCATATTGCATTGCCCAGGTTCACCTCCATCTTTCTGATCTCCCCCTTTCTCCTCTCCTGCTCCTGTGTACTCCCCAGCAGAAGTACCAATACCTATGTCCATGTCTGTGTGGAATATGACATAAATCCTTGCATCTGGTACAGGCTCAAAAAGCTACGCAGGTATGGGTGTTATTTGCTATGGTCTATAATAAGTATATGATGTCTGTCTCCTAGGATGGAAGATGAGATAGTTTACAGAAGGTGTCCGCATCTGGGATATTAGGAGCGAAGCTGCATTTTTGGAGTAACCAGCAGAGCACCCAGAAGATCTCGAGTCCCTGTTCTAGCTCTTCTAGGGAGTCTGGGTTACACCTTCAGTACACCTCCTGCCTTCTCCAGCCCTCAGTTTCCCTTGGTAGGGGTCGAGGGGGAAGGCAACAGTGAGCATCACTTGCAACTCTGTCTGGGGGTCTGAGATAAGCACCAGCACTTGGGCAGTGGCAGCAGTTTCTGCATGCAGGTAAGCTGCAAAATTGCTAGAAAAGTTTATTTTCAATTTCCATTTTAAAAAAAACTGTAAAAAGTTTGGGGAGGTGATTAATCCCAGCTCCAGATTGGTGCAGGCTGACTGTTCGTGTTTTTTTTCCTATTTGTTTTAGGTTGTTTACTCAAAGTATTCATTTGTTTACCTTGTTGTTTTCCACTCCCTGCATCTGTTCATTTGTTTAACTATATGTCTCCTCATTTTCCACTTCTGTTTCTTCTCATTACAGTGGAGCATCTGCTTAGCACTTTAAAAAATCAATCAAAAATAATCTTATATCACGGAGCAGGAAGTTTTCATAAAGTATGAGTGAAGAACAATTGTTTTCTGCATAATCTCTTTTGTTATTACTATTTGTTTAGGCTCCAGTTTGACAATAATTCTGGATGCCCCTGATGAACTTTTTTGGGGAAAAAAGCAGGGATGATGGCCTAAAAGAATTCCCTGAAAGGGAAACAAGGAAACAAGGCTATTGTCTTTGCCTCCGTTCTGCAAGTCATTTCAAAACCAGTCTTGAGATGGGGATAGCCTGCAAAAGTTTAGGGTCTTCCCTGCTAACCAGAAATCCCAAGTCAGGATGAGCCTGGCTAGCTGTGACCTGACTGGAACCTCTGCAGAAAGCTCACATGGGCACATTTGTGCAGTGCTCATGGGAAACATAGCATCACTGTCACCTCCACCAGCTTACCTTACTTGCCAAAATTCTCCTCTCTTCCCTTCTTCCTTGACCAGCAGCTGCTGAGAGTTTGTGCCTGGCAGGAGGGGAGTTGGGGAGAGCTTCCCCACACCCCTCTGCCTCCCCACCTGCGCAGCAACCACAGCTCTCACCAGTTATTTGTGCTGAGGAATCTTGTCTGACCAGTTGACAGTTGGAGGAAACCATCTTGTTGATTAAAAGAAACATGTAATATCTGGGGAAAAGATATCAAGAGCGGATAAGGGGGCGACATGAAGCTGAGTGTCCTCTTGCTGACTAACAGCTGCAGGCAATAGCAATTCATTAATGTAATCAAGTCACACAAAGTTTCAGGATAACATTGGCAAGTTTTGCACGAGTGATTAAACTGAGTGGCAAGTAGATGAACCTCTGTCAGCTTTTCCAGCAACTTTCCAACTTGCCTCCAGGTCCACGTTTAGGTCTAAGAGGTCATCCTATTGCCAGCAATCCATCACAACTGACTCTCTATCACACACACTACATCCCCAGCTCAGCCTGACCCTCCAGCTTATCTATTCTGCATCCACTGCTTTCAAGGAGTTTTGAACAACTCATTAGAGATTTCCCCAAGCAGAAGCCTATGGGGTGAGTTACTGTTAGTATTCTAAAGTAATAAAAACATAATCAATTTGCTCCCTAGGATGCAGCCACAGACTGCACTAAGATCTTATTTATTAGTGACATAGATAATGGTATGAGTTTGGAAAAATGCATCTGCTCCAAGCTGCACCTTCTGAGGCTCGGGATGGTGGGGTCTCAGCAGGGCACACAACTCCACGGCTCACCTCTCCTGGCCCTTCAGGTGACCATGAGCACAGCCTGGCTTGTGCTGGAGCATGCCTGGTCCTAGCAACTTGCGCAAGTTGCAACACACTCACATTGGCTCCAGCAAGGCCTCAACGTGGCTTTTCACACCAGCACAAGGCATCATTGAGCAAGAATGAAGAGGCAGCCCTCAGCACTGCATCTTTGTGTGCTTTTTTGCACCAAGGGGGACAATTTTGGCCCTTTAGTTTGCAGCAGCCTGAAGAAGCCTGAGCTACCTTTCACCATCTCTCCCCAGTGTTATTGCCAACCACACAGCAACACAACATTGCTCAGACATTGTGGCACTGGGAAACTGCAGTGCCTACATATGAGTATTCAGAGTCAGAGCATCTGTGTTGAGTTATAGAATGGACCAATGCCTTGTAAAGAAAAATAAATGCCAGCAGACGCTCTGTACCTGTTCCTGCCCGTTTACTCAGACATTTCTTTTTCCTCTCACCAGACATAAGACAGGGAAGAGTTTCTACAACATGAGATAATACTTGCTACATAAAAGTACGGTTCCTCTAATTAGCAGGGATATTTACAGCAGTGAATAGAGGAATTTTTTTTTTTCCCTGCCCTATTCTGCTGTAAAGATGTGATATCATTTAGAACATCACTTAATTAAATACTAGAAATGAGGACACTTTGGAAATGAATAATTCTTTTCTCCAACAATTCTTTCTAGTGTTCAAATATTGGTCAGAAAAAATCTAGCCTTGTCACAGTCATCTGGTACTTAATTGGTTTTTTATTTAGTTCAGTATTAAAGCACGAACTTTGAGGAAAAAACTAATTCATTGCTCTCCAGTGTGGACAGCTCGCAATGAGTAATTGTGCAGAAGGAAAGAAAACAACCCCAAGATTTTGTAAAGCCCAACATCTGATCTCGGTATCATCTGTCATCCTTTACAAAACTCCAGCTGACACAGGAGGTACATCTTTTCTATGTTACCATTGAAAAGCAAACTGAAGGTAGGATTTTCAAAGGTGCTTACTTCTTGCTGCCCTCTTGATTCCAATTGAAACCACTGGTAAAAATCTTTACTCCCTTCCCAGATACCAGGGCATGCCAAGCACATCCGAGCACCCCACACGCATAAAAAAAAATAAAAATAAATAAATCAATAAATGCTTGTTTGTTTCATCTTGATTGTGTCAGGTCAATGATATGGAGACCTAAAGGTCATTTAGACCAGCCCAGTCCACTGGGAATACTCCTCCCTTCAAGTTGCCTCTTTAGCCCACAGCACAGCTCTTCTCATGGTGCCATTTGCTCAGGAAGCAGAGGAGATACTGCTGGTGCCTTTTTCTCCTTTCAGTTTTGCTCCAATTTAGACAGCTACAGAAGAGGACAACCAGGATTCCCCAAGGCAGGAGAAAGGAGAGGTGGGATAGCTTTGGCCTGCTGCAGTGCATAGGGCAGCACCAACTTCCATGCCGGTGGCTTGGCAGAGCTACTGGGGCTGAGCCAGGCAACTGCTGGGAGTCAGCTGCAGGAGCTGGCAGGGCATTTGGGGCTGGCCCATGGTTCTATCATTGCACTTTTTTTGAGACAGCAGGCATGGGCATGAGCCAGATTTGTTGAAAAGTGATAACAAGACTTGTATTTACACTGGGAACAGAGGGCTTAATATATGCCTGATGCATTAAGAAGACACACAAAGCAGGGGATAAAGGACAAAGATCATCTCAGGCATCCCAGCAAGCTGAGAACTTGATTTTAGAGAGTGGATGCTGTCCCCATCCTCCCCTTGCAACTGTCTTGCACAGATCTGGCACAAGGATGCTGATCCCTGTCCCCACTCCTGCATCAGTGATGTCCTGCAGGCAAAGATGATTGAAGGGAAGTTGTACATGTGCAACTGTCCTAGCTGGAAAAAACCCTGACAGCACACTCGCCTACAAATGTGCTTTTAGAAGAAAGGCATGGCTTTGGCCAAGTGCTAAAACCAGGTTAGTGAAGACAAGGCAGGTCAAGATTTCTGCATAGCAGCAGATCATGTCATCATGTGTGTTAAAAACTACAGACTATTGTATTTTACTCCACTGGTTATCATATAGTAGCTAGTGTGCTATGGGGACAGCACTTTTCCTAGTGAGGGGAAGGAAGGGGGAGAGCAGGGCACAACAGAATGCTGCAGAATCAGTGGAGATTTAACACACAAGGAGATTGCAGTCTCTTCATTAGCACCAAATAAGAGCAGTTTTGAAACACATGAAACACTTTGAGCCTTTTGCTACACCATCTGTTCTGTCCAGCTAAATTCTCATATTAATCATCTTTACTCCTTGCGAGTAATTCCCTTAGGGAAAATCTACTGAGCATGTTTAAATTTATTAAAACTATCACAGTTTATTAAGAGTCTGTACCCAGTGTCTTCTGCCTTTCAAACCTGATGATGGGGGGAGAAAAACAGTAGTAATTGCAAAATGGTTTCTCCCATCTCTATACCTCCCAATGTTATTCAGGGCAGTAGTGGGTACTGGTGTCACAGTGACATCTCATGCATGTCCACTGCGGTATGCCAAGCACTGTGTCAGCACATGGTGTCAAAAGATTAAGAAAAGATGCAGATGTGGTTACAGTTTAAGGAGAACAAGGATATAAGTAAGAGAAGAACAGCACCCATGAAAGTTGTCAGCTGCTCTCCCATTAGCTTAAGTACATAAGCCTGTTCCTAATTTTTAGCATACCAGCCTAGGTAGGTGTCAGCCACTTGGTCAACTCCAAACTACATCTCCCAAGACAGAAGAAAAGATTTTCTGCTTTCATTACCCTGTGCAGATAAACAGAAGGAGGCAGAGAACAAGGCTGGCACCACAAGGAGCCAGGGAGCACCTGATACACCACATGGTTGCAGGACTTTGTATTCCAGGAGTTTAAGATACTAGTCTGACAGCAGCACAAGAAAACACTGAAACAGTTTACATCAAGTTTGTGTTGTGTTCTCCAGCTGCACAAAAAACAGTGGACTTTTAATGACAGAGGAACGACTCATTTTTCTGGTCTGAATTACCACTCTGTCTCAGCTTCCTCAGTTCCATAAGGAATACCAAAATATTTTTTTCCTTTATCAATAATGGAGATTAATTAATGTGTATAAAGGACTATCAAGCCATACCCAAAGACTGAACAAGACTACAAAAACCAAGCCAGGGCTTGGACTCAGGTTCAATGGGCAAACAACTTCTGCACTGAAGTTAACACCACTGCCAGTGCTTTGTTTACTCCCCGTTGGTTAAGCCTATCAAACTCACGCAAGATGTCAGAAGAGGAGCTGTGCTAGCCCATCAGTCACACTGGTAACAGAAATCCACCTTACGGGGACATCAGCTGCTACACCAGACCCTGGGTTGGAAAAAGGGTGGTGCAGGTGCATGGCCCTTTCTGGCCACTGTTCTCCAAGGCCAGTAACTTCTGTGGGCTGCAGTGTCCCAAGCCACCCGGTTTTGTCCACCACGGACCACAGCCCAGAGCTGTTTCACCTTATGCACAGGTTATAAGAGCTTGGTTTGCATGGGACAGAGGGCTAGGAAAAAGTTGAGCATAGCCAGGTTTCCAAAAACAAGCATAGAGACAAGTACCCCTGCAAAACTCCTTTTGCAAGCTTGACGCACTCCATCTAGGAAACATCTTTAATTTGTACTGGCTAGTGACTCCCAGCTGAATAAGTTTACTTCTCCTTGAGGGGTTTGCCAGCCTAACTAAACTCGTGCCTGAACTGGCAAAACCCACTGAAGCGTAAACAGGCCATCTAGGGTGTTCAGAAACCCATTCCTGGGTAATTGGTTTCTGTAATGACTCACACACACAAGCACAAAATATGGGAAAGCTTCCCCCTCAGATTTGCTCAAAGTACATACAGCTTTTCACCTGTGACAAATAATAAAAACCTCTTCCTTTTATTTTCTTCCCCCATCCCCCCCTCTCCCCCTCTCCCCATCCCTCACCCCCTCCACCCCCTACCCCCAAATTAATCAGGCAAGGAAAAAGGGGGATCTGGCTGAGTGCCACGGGCTAAAGGATAAAAAAACCCAATAGAATCACATGCACACAGAGAGGGAGCAGGGACATGCAGAAATGCCATATGGAGAGTAAACAAGCTGTAGTGACCTTCTCTGGCTTTCTCAAATATTCATGGGAATCAGGCTCATGGGGATACAAAGCTAATAATAATGAACCCACCAGCATCCCAGCACCTCCAGCATCCTGGCATGTTCCAGTTCCCACTTCCAACACCATTGCCTCCCCCCTTGCATGCCAGATGCCTGTCAGCCCAGCAGCCCCCACCTGAACCAAGCTGCCTGGTGGTCTCCAGCCCTTTTGCTAATACTTGGAGCTAAAACAAAAAGGAGGGTGCAATGGTATAGGGGATTTCTTCACATCCAGGCCTTTTTAAATAGAGAAGAGCAGACAATATCAGACCTTCAGGGAGACCCGGCAATCTGTGGACTCCACTAAATTAAAAGATAGAGACTAGCATCTTGCAACACCAATGTTAAATTTTTACTCTTGTTCCTTGAACACAGACCTTAGTTTTTTTCCAGCCTCTGAGGAGCATGTTCATTAGGTACTTTCTGGAGATCAGGGATGGCATGTGTTACCAAATTACTGACCTCAGACATGAAAGAAGTCATCTTATTAGAAGCCACCCATTCAACCATAGCAAATTACATTTCTTGAAGGATTTCAGCCTTGAATTTTCATTCTGCAATGTATTTCAAAGGAAAAATGGGACCTCCTGTACAGATAGCTGGAAGAATGAGCTATGTAAGATGCAATGATTTTTCCAAAGGACAATGATCTATTTAAAAGCAACACAAATACGTTGAGTGGAAGTGATTCAAATTATGTTGATGTGACTACTTAGAAAATCTAAATGCGCACAAGTCTTTGCATCATCAGTGCTTTCAGCTCTAATCTCTTAAAAATAAAGGGAAAAAATGGCAATGTTGTCATTGCTTGAAAGACAGCCGCAGTATCTTGATTTTGGTATTCTTTGCTTCTCTTTGAACTGTTTTTCTTTCTCCTACATACTTCTAATCTCACAAAAGATATTTTTAAGAAATCAGTGTAATTGCCCAAAGGTGAGGTGGAAAAGAAAGAAGCAAAAGAAGAGTTATATAAAGACTGAGGGCAAGAATAGCTGGACAACATCTATAAAAACCACCTGGTCCCCCCCCAAAAAAAAACAGAGTTGGAAGCTTTTAGAAAGGGCTTAAATGTTGCTGAAAGCAATTTAGGTCACTTGCAGTAACTACCTGAAGGTGAACATTACAGTCATTTGCAAGAGGTTTGGTGAGCACAGAGAATATTTGAAGCTATGTGGGGGCTGAGCTGAAGCTGGCTGGAGCCACCATTCACCCAACTTTGCCCCACTGGAGAGCAGGGGTTTTCTAGGGTGGAAAAACTGCTCTAGCACAGACCTGCTGCTCTGATTCCCCCCCTATATTTTTATCTCTTTTGTATCTCTCACTTCCTCAGGCTATCACAGAATGATAGAGGTAGGAAGGGACCTTTGGACATCATCTAATCCAATGCCCCTGCCAAAGCAGGTTCACCTCAAAGCAGGTTGGACAGGAATGCATCCAGGCAGGTTTTGATTATCTACGGAGAAGGAGACTTCACAACCTCTCCGGGCAGCCTGTTCCAGTGCTCTGTCACCCTCAAAGTAAAGAAGTTTTCCTTATGTTCAGACGGAATTTCCTGTGGTCCAGTTTGTGCCCATGGCCCCTTGTCCTGTTGCTGGGCACCGCTGAAAAGAGTCTGGCCCCATCCTCTTGACACCCGCCCTTTAGATATTTATACGCGTAGATAAGATGCCCTCTCAGTCTTCTCTTCTCCAGGATAAACAGACCTAGGTTTCTCAGCCTTTTCTCATAAGACAGTTGCTCCATTCCCCTGATCATCTTCATAGCCCTCTGCTGGACTGTCTCCAGTAGATCCCTGTCTTTCTTGAAATGGGGAGCCCGGAACTGGACACAATACTCCAAATGTGGCCTCACCAGGGCAGAGTAGAGGGGGAGGATGACCTCCCTGGATCTGTTGGCCACATTCTTTTTAATGCACCCCAGAATACCATTGGCCTTCTTGGCCACAGGGGCACATTACTGACTCACGGTCAACTTGTCCACCAGGACTCCCAGGTCCCTCTCAGCAGAGCTGCTTTCCAGCAGGTCAACCCCTAACCTGTACTGGTGCATGGGGTTATGTCTCCCTAGGTGCAAGACCCTACACTTGCCCTTGATGAATTTCATTAGGTTCCTCTCCGCCCAGCTCTCTAGCTTGTCCGGGTCTCACTGAATGACAACACAGCCTAATGGTGTGTCAGCCACACCTCCCAGTTTTGTGTCATCATCAAACTTTCTGTGGGCACACTCTGTCCCCTCACCCAGGTCATTGATGAATATGTTGAACAAGACTGGACCCAGTACTGACCCCTTGGGAACACCTCTAGTTACAAGCCTCCAACTAGACTTTGCACTGCTAATTACAACACTCTGAGCTCTGCCATTCAGCCAGTTCTCAATCCACCTCACTGTCCACTCATCTAACCCATGCTTCCTAAGCTTACCTATGGGGAGACAGTGTCAAAAGCCTTGCTGTAGAGGTAGTCGAGGTAGACAACGTCCACTGCCATCCCCTCATCCACCCAGCCAGTTATACCATCATAGAATGCTATCAGATTGGTCAAGAATGATTTCCCCTTGGTGAATTCATGTTGACCATTCCTGATAACCTTCTTTTCCTCTACATAACATCCAGAAACAGCTACTCTGTCACCTTTCCAGGGATGGAGGTTAGGCTGACTGGCCTGTAGTTTCCTGGGTCCTCCTTCTTGTCCTTTTTGAAGAATGGCATGACTTTGGCTTTCCTCCAGTCCTCAGGCACCAATCCTGTTCTCCATGACCTTTCAAAGATGATGGAGAGCAGCTTCACAACAATATCTGCCAGCTCCCTCAGCACTCATGGGTGCATCCTACCAGGGTCCACTGATTTGTGGGTGTCAAGTTTGCCTAAATGATCTCTGACCTGATCCTCCTCAACCAAGGGAAAGTCTTCCTTTCTCCAGGCTCCCTCTCTAACCTCCAGGGTCTGGGATTCCTGAGGGCCAGCTTTAGCAGTAAAGACTGAAACAAAGAAAGCATTCAGTAACCCTGCCTTCTCTGCATCCTCCATCACCAGGGCACCCACCTCATTCACCAGCAGGCCCGCGTTTTTCCTAGTCTTCCTTTTGTGACTGATGTACTTGAAGAAACTCTTCTTATTGTCCTTGACATCCCTTGCCAGATTTAATTCCAAGTGGGCCTTAGCCTTCCTTGTTGCATCCCTGCATACTCTGACAACCTTCCTATACTTCTCCCAAGTGGCCAGTCCCTTTTCCACATTCTGTAAACTTCCTTCTTCCATCAGAGCATTTTTCAGAAGCTCCTTGCTTATCCATGCAGGTTTCCTGTCTCCTTTGCCTGATTCCTTACTCATAGGGATGCACTGATCTTGAGATTGGAGGAAGTGGTGCTTGAATATTAACCACTTCTCTTGCACGCCCCTTTCCTTCTAGAGCCCTATCCCATGGGATTCCTCCAAGTAGCTATAATGCATTCCTGTGATAAGCTAAACAGTTGTGCTTTCTAGCACAGAAATACATATGTTGTACTTGGGTGGCTGGGGGATAGAGTAAATATGTGTCATGGGATAAGCTGTATTTCTCTTATACTTTTACCAATCTCCTTTATGCTTAGCCCATTAATCCAGTATATATGAATATACTTCTAATATTACAGACATCTGAACAATTCCAGATTCTAATAAAAAACCCCAAACAAAATAAAGAACAGGGATACAAACAAAAAAGATTTTTTTTCTGTGCCCACATGTGAACTTTCTCCGACAAAACCACATTCATTTGTGGTTGATTGGTGAATAAATTGGTATTACAGTGCTGGGAAATGTTGAGCGAGGAAGGCCAATGAGAAACAAAAAGAAACAAAGAGAAGCAAAACTCAGTCCTTCAACTACCTAGGAAGGAAATCTTGAGGAGAGGAGAGATGCAAAGAGAAGATGGGAGGAGTGAATGGGGATCTGTGAGGTACCAGGGATGAATCAAAAGATGAGAGCAAGGAGGTAGCTGTATAATAGGGACAGTGCAATAACAAATTGTTGTTGATCATGACACTATTTTAACCCTCAAGGTGTTTTGCTCTCTCTCATTATCCAGGCGAATTTTTCTTCATAAGCAAGCACAGGCACATGTGTACATACTAACTCAAGAGCAGCATCCACCACCTTATCAGAAGTGGTCTATATCTTTGTACTGGCACATCAGTGGTCATGTTATAACAACATCATGCTATAATTCCTTATTTTTGTACAAGCCCCACCCACCCCCACCCCCATATTGAGGGCGTCCAAGAACAGCATTGTATACCACCTGGCCTCTGGAAACATGGCACACCGGTTTTAATTCAATCCAACCTTTTTGCTCACTTTGGTGTTCTTTGCTCAATGTCACAGCAAGAGTGGTTTCCTGATTACCTAGCTACATGCTTATAATTAATTTCTCTCGGGAGGATTACAGCCAATATTATTACCAAATGCATTTCCTAAGTATTGAATCAGTATTTGTTCCAAAAAATACGTGATTTATTTTCTCCCTAAGGAGTAGACATTTGTAAGTAGCAGATTACTGACATGCTGCAACCAGAAAGCAAAACATAATAGCAATTAATACAGCATCATGACAGAAAGCTCACTTGCCGCAGAAACCTCTCACTGGCAGCAACTCGACAGCACCTGTGTCACAAAATCTGCCGCAGGACTCAAAATACCAAGCAAGATTAAGACTAAGAGTGTGGGATTTAAACTCGTTGCAGCAGACACTATCCTTTTATTCTACCTTTGAAGGGCACTTAGCAGACAGAGGTCCTGCACTACAACGAGTGCTCTGAGCACTGGCACCAAGGATGAAGGGTAACACACACCCGTGAGAAAGCTTCGTGGGTGTTTCAGAGGAACTGAGGCCTTTTGATAGGATAACTTTCAGAATAAATTTCAATTTTTCTTTTTTAAACCTTCATTATTTCAGAGGGAAAAAGAACAGAGAAAATTGGCTTCCAGAGAAGATATCTTTGACCAGCTCTGAATTAATAAAGCAAATGGCCACGGCATGATCTAATACGCCTTATAAATCACTAATCTCTTATTACAAAGCATAGAAAAGTGTCTCATGGTCCTCGTTCAGTTCAATAGCAATTTGACCCTATCCTTCCTTGCTGTGCCATTCTGTGAAAGGAGTAAAGATGTCTCGCTTAATCAAAAAATACTCACTGGCTTGCTAACCCAAGCCACAGGTGCTTGCCAGAGGCATCGTTGTGAGCACTTAGAGAACCATAGTGTCACAGCAAAGCTTTGGGTCACCTTGCCTTGTAGTGAGGTCTCCTGCAGCTGCAGCACCCCGGCAAAGCAGCCTATGCCCCTTCAATGCCTGCTGTGACTCTCCCCAAAGCTAGTTGCACTGTGTGAGTTTGGCTTTCCCTGCTCCTCTTCAATGGAGCACTAGGTCACGTCCCAGGCTTTTTTTGTAGGGGTTTTCAAGGAACCAGTTTTGCACAGCACACCTTCTCCCACAGGTTTGCCTTATGCACAGGCAATGCAGGGAGAAAAGGGCATTGCAAGGTGCCCACCAGCTGACTCTGTGGGCTTGAGTCCTGTGACCCTCAAGCCTCTCTCTTGTTAGCTCCAAAGATGATACTGGGATGGCGCTGGGGCATGGGGATGAACCCTGAAACACAAGAGTTCAGCAGTGCTGGGAAAGACTGCATTAGGGGTTGGCAAGCCCCTGCTCATGAATGATTTGAAGATCAATTTCTAATTGCCAGTGCAGGTGTGACCTCAATTGCTTCTCAGACAAAAACTTGAGGCATTGTACAGGAAAAAATGCTTTCACTGAGAAACTACCAGTGGACTTCAGCTCTTCCCAGCAGCATGGGGACAGCAGGGCTGAAAAGGGGTAAAGTGGATCTGCAAGATGATGGGAAGAGTCCCTCCCTCCATCCTTCTCCTTTATTCACCCAGCTCTAAAACTGGCACTTAAACCTTTACTATATGAACAAGGTAACTTGCAAATGTTGGTAAAATTCTTGCAGGCCATGGAAGGGAGAGACGAGCATATAAAAAAGTGTGATTTTTCTTTATCCTGTTGTAGCTTTTACAATTGTTTCTAAGGGTAAGCCCAGGGCTGGTGGTAACTGGGGGCTGTGGGGCGGGAAGCCTGAACATTGCTCAGAACTCCCCACAGACATCCCAGTTGTTGCAGCATCCAAACTTTCACTTAAGGAAAGTGTTTCTGCCAATGAAGATAACTCAGTGTAAATTGCAAACTTTCCGAGTCCACAGCAGGGCTGAAATAACCATGGCAAAAGATACAGGAACTTTAAGAGATATAGGAACTTTCTACCCCTCCTCCAGTATAATGGCCTGCAAGGTTTTTAAAACCTGATAAATAACATTAAGGCGTCAACAGCCTTAACCTTTTCAGTACCTTTTGTTGAAGCAGAGCATCTCACTCCTGCACTTGCCAGTTTCCTTCAATGAGCCATGCATTTGAAAGGAAGGCATGGTACACTTAACTATGTGGGTCTGGGATACAAAAAGAAGTGCTTGGGTGGCAGGGATAAGTGAACTGTTCACCTCCAAATTATACTAGCAGTGTTGATTATGGTAATGCCAATTTAAAAATACAACAGGAAGCTTGTTCTTCCCCTTTCCTGAACCAGAAGCCCACATTGTTTCACGCTGTCTTTCCTTTAACAGCAACAAACTTGGAGTCTGGCTCACAGCCAGGTTTGTGAGTTTTTCTATATTTTTTTAGAAAACTTCAAGCAGTAATAAAAGTAGGTCCTTGAGATACACATGTACAACAACCCAGCTTTTGTCACATGGCACTGACTACCATCAAATTATGGCTATTAAACCTGGAGATCTCAACAAATCTTCTGCTTTTGATCTTAACTGCTAGTGCACTGGCTGAGAAGACACCACTGTATGCAAGTCTTCGTCCTCTTTTCCTGTCTCCTTTGAAATTGGGAAATTGGGCCCAGTGGACCTATGCTCTGTCCCAGTAGGACCATTCTTACAATCTTCAAGGTATACAGACAAAAATCACTGGAGCACTGATTTGGCTCAAAGCATTTTCCAAAATGCCTCAAAGTGTTATTTTCCTCTTGCTTTAACTAACTGAGCAGATTTTCAAGTTCGTGATGACTTGGGTTATGGCATGTGCATTCACTTTTTACTATATGGTAATGGCTGCAGCTTATCAGAAGTGTACAAATGTAAATGTTTCTCATGGAGTAACCTGTAAAGTAGGGGTAACTTGGGATCCTTAAGAACAATTTAAACAAACATATTTGTTAGTAAACAACTTGACTGCTTGCATGATAGTCTTAGTAAGATTAATTTCAGTGCTATTTGTTAATGCAGAGCAAGAGGGTTTTGCTTGCTTCCCCAGAACTGTAGCCCTGCACATCTCCCAGCCGCAACAATACATTTTAAACTGGAATTTGAGGTTGTGAACGGCTCATGTTGAAACAGTGAGCTGGTCCTCATGGAATCAGAAAAAGAGGCCAAGAATGACATGGCTTCAAAAATACTGTATTTTGGGTTTTTTGCTTTATTGGTTTTTAATGCAAACAAATTGGAGTTAAGTATTTGAGTTTCCTTCCTACAGTGTAAAAGCAGCCTCCTGGCTAGAAGGACCCCAAAGCTTTGGGTCTTTCTAGCTCCTGACCAGACTTGTTCCATTCCTAAATGACTGTGGAAACATGCGGGGACC
This sequence comes from Vanellus vanellus, assembly GCF_965231255.1. Taxonomy (NCBI): domain Eukaryota; kingdom Metazoa; phylum Chordata; class Aves; order Charadriiformes; family Charadriidae; genus Vanellus; species Vanellus vanellus. Next base: position 23,543,998 of record NC_138909.1, on the reverse strand, counting down.
CCTGTGGGGATGTAGGTTTCTAAAGGTTACATCTGGTGTGTATTGCTGTAGATCTCTGCTCTCCTAGTGGTAAAGTTGTTTCTGCAATGGATTCCGTTGACTTAGATGGTTCATAATTCCCCGTTTTTCATTTTGTTGTTTGGTTTTTGGTTTTTTTTCTTTCATTTTTACCCCTCCAGCAAACAGTTAAGAGGACAGGAGATACCTGCATTCTTTTTGTCATACAATCTGTATGTTATAGCTTGTAACACCCTGTTTCTTCCCTCATCCATAAATGAAGGTACATTTGTCCATGCATTCACTGGAAGATGCATATTATTGTATGAATTTCTAGTCAATTTTGTATACCAGTGGCTAAAACTTGTTCTAATTAGTCTCAGCTTTAATAAGGAAATGAGTAAAAATTCAGCATATTAAAGGCAAAGGGAACGTGGATCAGATGCAATCTATGTCAAGCGTGTAAGTTACCCCATATAGCCCCATCTCATAATCATAACTGTTTCATAACTGATTGCTCAACTCCAATTATTTTAAATACTCCTCGCAATCAATAGAGATTCATCCCTATAAACCTATTTGACCCCTTTACTCAATGAGGCACAATTACACACTTAACAGCCCTGCATTAACCTTTGACATGGGTAGGAATTAGTGATCAAATCTGACATACAAGTGGTGGAAAGTTGCCAAGCAGCCTCAAGAAAATCCATCTCCAGAATGAACCCAACACCATGGCCCTTTTAGGGAATAGAAATTTGCCTGCAAGGTGGATATTAAAAGATAAGCGAGACTTTATTGATCTTTCATTTCTCCCTACTACACTGTTGTTAATTGCAAATGTTAAGAGGAAAAGTATTCAAAGTAAGCAAAGCTTTTCAGCATTAACCTCAATAAGTGAATTAAACAGCAATACATTGCATAAAATTGGAGATCACTAATGGGTCAAAAAATGCAATTCATTCTTGCTCTGGGCAATCAAAACTCTCAAATGATAGACCTCTGCAACTTACTGCAAGCCTGGTAATTGCTACCCATTACTGCGATAATCAGAGTCTGACCCTAGGGACAAGCGATGCCAAAATCCTATTGGATTTCAGAAGCACCGGGGCAGCAGCCTCCACCAACAGACCTGTCCTTTGAAAAATCCAAGCCAACAATTCATCCTATGTACTTGAACAAGGCGAAGTCATTTAAACGGCTTCCAGAAGAGCAAGGGGTTAAATTCATCTCGAGGCTATTCTGTTGAAATGATGATAAATCTGGAGCAGTATTAATTAACAACCGCAAGACATTCTTTTCCTATTAGCAGTAAAAAAACCCATGACCATTCACAGGCATCTGTATTTCAGCAGTAAAGGTATAACTGATTCAAAAGTTTCCAGTTTAGCCTCTGAATTGCTCCTTAGGCATTGCAAAGCTCAAAGGAGGGAAAAAGAGAATAATACTCTTCCTACAAGGGTAAGCATCAAGAGCAGCTGTGCAGGGGTCAGTGAAATAAAACTGGTGGAGAAAGAGATGCAAAGTCTGGAACAGAAAATTGCTTTACCTTTACCTTGCTTTACCTTTTTTTTTTTTAATCTTGCGATCTTGGAGTTGGTTTGTGCCTTGTGTCCTAAGAGCTAACATCTCCCTACTTCCACCTGTTGCTTGCAGCAACGAGCCTACAAAGAGCGCACTGCCATATTTTAACTGATGATGTTGAATGCCTGGAGCAATTGTCTGTGACCGTGGGAGGTCTGGGACATCCAGGAATAGCTCTTACGATTTCCAAGTGGTCCAGGAGAAGGAAGACAATAAATCTCCAGCAGATCAGGAAAACACTAGACTTTTTCTCTGTTCAAACACAAGTGATTCAGAGGTGCTCTATCTCACTTTTTCATTCTGCAGATTTTCACTTTCTTGAAGTTGTTTAAAACATGCAACACTGTGTTTAAAATATGCACATGCATGTTGTGTTTGCAGACCCTTGCAATAAAACCAATGGTGCCCTCAAAGACCACAACTAAAAGTTTTTTGCCAGCAGTATTTTAAAAAGAAGACAGCAGGGTAACAATACTGGAATTCTGCTGTCAAATAATTATATATTTTATATCTTTGATCTTGTGGGCTTCCGTATACTGGAGCTCTCTAAAACTCAGTGACATGAATATATAAGCACCATTTCTATCCAGTAATCACACCATGCCAGAGATGGGAAAAGTTCTCATTACACTGCATGGCTCTTCAAAATGTAAAACGTGCATAGCACAGACATGATTCATGAAGGGTTGTAAGACCACGCACAAGACCTTGGCACGACAGGATGCTCAGGAACATGGGTAGAAGCACGTGTAGAAATCATGACTAAACCACGTATTGAAACCTTCCCAGAATTGTCTACTCCCCACCCCCCCCACCCCATATTGCTGGTAAGTATAAAAAAATCCCTTCTGCAAGATCTGTGTTCCTCCATCCCTATTTGCAGTCTCTGTAATGGTCTCTCTTGTGCTCTCCCTTCCTTATCGCCTCTCTTGGAAAGGACAGCAATTTATTGTGCACGGACAAGAACAAAGGTGCCTTAGGAAACTGTTCTTTCACACACATTTGTGATATTTTATTTCTCCCAGTTCTGCATGTTTATTTGCATTTTGCAGCTTCCAACAGTTTCAGAGGGCTGTATTCATAGTTTATTTTTATCTTGTTTCCATGGCTCATAAAGAAAGGAACAGTACCTCAACCTGCCAGGTAACGCAGAAACGTTTTTTTTAAGGCATTTTGCTTCAAAACTGCTTTGTTCTTTACTTGTGCTGTGCCCTTCATCCCACTGCCAAACTGGTTTCCAGCTCATGCGTAGGCAGATTCGAGTACTGGGCAGCAAAACCCTACGAAGTCCCAAGATTTACACTCCTTATTCCCTGCTTTTTGCAGCCTGTGGCACTATGCAACAGCAATAAGGTGACCCAAGACATCTTAGGGCATTTCACCTACAATTTTTCTCCCCATCCATCTCTAATGACTTACCTCCTCCTAGCCTTTATGTGCCTGGCTATGCATGGGCACTGACTGATGGGGGTCATTCCTGACTTGCATCAATGTAAGAAAAAAAGAGGATCAGGCTCAAAATCCAACGGGTTCTTTGGTATCTTCCACAATGTACTAAGCACACGGTGATTTTATCAGCAAGTCAGTCACAGAAGTCTAACCAGCTTCCCATTAATTGGTTGTTTTAGTATGTTTTGGCCCACCTAGATATGTCATATAATTAGGAAAATGATCAAATGAAGTGCAGGCACAGGTGTCTCTGCTTGTTATTTACCCATGCTGCATGACATTTAGATGGGAAACAGCAAATATGTGTGTGGTGCAGCCTGCGACAGCCCCAGCCTCACCACAGAGGAAAATATTCTTCTCAAAAACAACACACAGAGGTGGGTTGGTCCCACCTTCTGCACAGTCTTTTCTTCTATCTCAGGGATCCAGTGCCCCAAGGAAGGCACCTCCGCTTCTCTCACTGTTTTGCATAATGGAGACAAACCAGATAAGACTAGTCTTTTGTGCACATTGAAAAACAGTGTCTTGGGTGCTTGCCAGCACCTGCCTGTGAAACTCCAGGGGTGGCAATGCTGTGCAATGGGGCTGTGGCATGCATACATAGTCCTGCCCATGCTGAAATCCATCCTACGATTACACTGTGACTGCTGCCTAGCCCACCTTGCTTGGGAATAACTGGCCACTCTGCTCATAGGGCTGGAGAAATGCTACTGTAGCTCCTTACTGCATCCAAAACAGTGGGTCCTCTGGGCTGGGAGCAATTCTCTATGATGACTAGAAAAAAAACCAAACTAGTTTTAAACTGTATTAACTATGACAGGGAGCTACCTGGAGTAGATGACTTCTGGACCACACAGTCCCACCAGTCCCTTCCTCCTTTCTTCTCAAATTCTTACACCACAAAAACCTTAATTCCTTTGAAAAGAGGACAGAATTGCCCTTTATACTGTATTTTAAAGGTGATCCTGAGACAAAAAAAAACCACCAGAACTTATTTGCATTCAGATCCCAGCAGGATAGAATCTGACACGGCTTTCTGTGACTTGTCACTATTTAAGTACCCAAAGAAATTCTATTTAATCTTGTGAAGCAGTACTAAGTAATGGGTCATGGCCTCTGATCCAAGGATGTAAGCTGAGGTCCATTCTCAAACCTGCTGCTAATAAGGGAAATGAAGGTGCAAGAAGCAAGACCCAGTAGAAACTCCTGACTGCCCCTGACACGGCCAGTGCAACTTCTACCAGACCAGTGATGCTCTGCTTGCTTCAGGATGAGACCAGCACTCTCTAGTAGTCCTGCTCCTGGGAGAAGGCATTTATTTCACTGTTGGTTTCATTTCCTTCCAGGTACCACCAGTGGTTTTCAGTCTGCAAGAAGGTGCCTGCACAGAGTAGAGAGACAGCACTTTGTTCTGCTGGCCACTAACTACGAAAAGGAGGGGTGGGTGCAGCTTGAATCGAAGACACGAAGCAGGAAACGGCAGATGCTCCAGCCTCCCTTCCTGGGCTGTGCCCTTCTAACTGTGGTATCTGTGGTCAGCAGGAAGTATCAGCAGCTGAGATGAGGAGCAACATGGGAGAGACTTCATTTCTATCCACTGCCATATATTTAAATGGTGTCATAGTTTAACCTCACCTGGCAACTAAGCACCACAGAGCTGCTCACTCACTTCCCCCTGGTGGGATGGGGGAGAGAATCAGAAGAGTAAAAGCAGGAAAACTCATGGATTGAGAAAAAGACAGTTTAATAAGTAAAGCAAAAGCATGCACACAAGCAAAGCAAAACAAGGAATTCATTCACTATGTCCCATCGGCAGGCAGGTGTTCAGCCATCTCCAGGAAAACAGGACTCCATTACATGTAACTGTTACTTGGGAAGACAAAATGCCATCACTCCCAATGTCTTCCCCTTCCTTCTTCTTTCCCCAGCTTTATAGACTAAGCATGACATCACATGGCAAGCAAAATCCCTTTAGTCAGTTGGTGTCGGCTGTCCCAGCTGTTTATCCTCTCAAATTTTTGTGCACCCCCAACCTATTCACTGGTGGGACAGTATGAGGAGCAGAAAAGTCCTTGACTCTGTGTAAGCACTGCTCAGCAATAACTGAAACATCCCTGTATTATCACACTGTTTCTAGCACAAATCCAAAACACAACCCCATACTAGCTACTGCGAAGAAAATGAACTGTACCCCAGCCAAAACCAGCACAAATGGGAAACTGAGTCTTTTTCTCTCATCTCCATTACCTGCAGAATTTCTATTGTACTGGCTATGAATTTGAGACAGCTCATTTAACATGTTCCATGCTGGCATCTGCATGTCCCTTGGTCTCTCCTTTAGCTCCATCTTCTATTTAGTGCTTTGAAAAGAAAAAAAAACAGTCATTCAGACGCAGAAGCTCATTTATTGGAGCTACCCTGCTTGGTTGATGTCCTGGGGTCACAAAAGGTGACACAGTGGTCCAACAACTGGGAAGCTAAGGATCATCTCTGAGATCCATCTTCAGCCAGCTTGAACCATACAAACTGCCTTTGACATCCCACAAATGCCCTCCCCAGGGGCATCTTTGCTCTCCAGATCACCTCCAAGATGCTTTGCCAGCTTCCCTGCAGCCTATGATGCTGAGCCCGTTTGGGGAGCTGCTCTCCATCAACAACATCTCTCTTCCCTTGCTCATTCCTATTTAGAAGCTGTTTGAAACGGCAGAAAGACTGAGTTTGGGAACAGGGAACTGGAAGACCTGGCTGCCTGGTCTCAAGTCCTGCAGTATCTGGACAGCATAGGAGGGGGCAGGCAGGAGAAGGGCAGCTCATGTGTCTGGGAAGCTTTGTACTTGCCTTCCTCAGCAACAGCAGCTCCAATATGCTTTTCTCCGATCCACCTCACTCACCACCAGCCTTGACTTCTCCATGATTTCTTTCCGCATCTGTCTCCATATCAGTGTGGCACTCACTGAGCCACTTTACAATGAGCAATTCAGTAGCTTAAACCTGCAAAAGTCTCTCATCAATTTGTTTTAGAGAAAAGTATTAAAGAAAACTTTGATCCAATTTTAAAGGTCGTTTTATTTGTATAAATGCATAAAACATTCAAAGTAGCACCTGGAATCTCCAGTAACTGTATGAAACACTTCTAGTGGGAACTGCATTGGTTTCACGCAGGTTACACTACACTATAGCATTAAATAGTTCAAACCACATCTGTGAAAAAGATCACAATCTCAGAAACAAGCTGTTGAGTGGAGTGCAGGGAGAACACTTGTTCCAGAAAGAATAGACCAAACCTTTGAAAACCGGGCCCTGATGTTTTCTATCGGCATTGCAAATGTGACTGTAATTGGAAGCTGTCAGCTCCCAGGTAACAGTGGCAAATTAAGGTGATGAACCAAGGTAAGAAAGTGAGGCGATAAATGGAGACACACTTTGCTGTCTGCAGGCAGACATAGTCAGTCATATGTGAAGGCTGCAATGCAGAGCACTATTTATAACAATCCTCATTTGGAAAACTGCCTAACACTATGCCAGGTAGCTTTAACTTCAGAAAAAAAAAAAAAAAAAAAAAAGGAGGGGGAATATTTTCTCATTGAGTTTCCTTCAAGTTGTTTTCCCTCCAATCCACCTCCGTCGAATTTTCCCCGTGGCTCTGCTGTGCCTTGCTTCATGATGCTGGGGCAGGTACCTTCACACCCAGTCTCATTCTTTATGCTCCATCCCATGTTTGTGCAGTGCATAATCATAGAATCATAGAATGGTTTAGGTTGGAAGGGACCTTAAAGAACATCTAGTTCCAACCCCCCTGCCATGGGCAGGGACACCTCCCACTAGACCAGGTTGCTCAAAGGCTCATCCAGCTTGGCCTTGAACATTTCCAGGGATGGGGCCTCCACAACTTCCTTGGGCAACCTGTTCCAGTGCCTCACCACCCTCAAAGTGAAAAAATTCTTCCTAATATCTATTCTAAATCTATTGTCTTCCAGTTTGAAGCCATTATCCCTTGTCCTATCACTACATGCCCTTGTAAAAAGACCCTCTTCAGCCTTCTTGTAGGTGCCCTTCAGATACTAGAAGGCTGCTCTAAGGTCTCCCTGAAGTCTTCTCTTCTCCAGGCTGAACAACCCCAAGTCTATCAGCCTGTCCTCACTGGAGAGGTGCTCCAACCCTCGGATCATCTTTGTGGCCCTCCTCTGGACCCACTCCAACAGGTCCATATCCTTCTTATGCTGGGGGCCCCAGAGCTGGATGCTCGATGAGACTCCAGGTGGGGTCTCACAAGAGGGGAGTAGAGGGACAGAATCACCTCCCTTGACCTGCTGGTCGTGCTTCTTCTGATGCAGCCCAGGATACTGTTGGCCTTCCGGACTGTGAGTGCACATTGCAACCTTATGTTGTATTTCTCATCCACCAACATCCCCAAGTCCTTTTTCTGAGGGCTGCTCTCAATCCATTCTCTGCCCAGCCTGTATTTTTGCTTGAGATTGCCCTGACCCACCTGCAGGACCCTGCACTTGGCCTTGTCGAGCCTCATGAGGTTTGCACAGGACCACTTCTCAAGCCTGTCCAGGTCCCTCTGGATGACATCACTTCCCTCCAGTGTGTCAACTACACCGCACAGCTTAGTGTCGTCGGCAAACTTGCTGAGGGTGTACTCAATCCCAACATCCATGACGCCAACAAAGATGTTAAAACAGCACCGATCCCAGTACTGACCCCTGAGGAACACCACTCATCACTGCTTGCCACTTGGACATCGAGCTATTGACCGCAACTCTTTGAGTGTGACCATCCAGCCAGTTCCTTATCCACCGAGTGGTCCATCCCTCAAATCCATGTCTCTCCAGTTTAGAGACCAGGATGTCATGCAGGACAGTGTCAAATGCTTTCAACAAGTCCAGGTATATGATGTCAGCTGCTCTTCCCTTATCCACCAACACTGTAACGCCATTGTAGAAGACCACCGTCCCGATCCAGTATCGGGACAGTTTCGTTATAATCCCAAGGACAAGATTAAGACGCTGAAGTCGGTCAAATGTCATACAACCTTTTACTTAATTCTCTTAACAAACAGCAAAGGAATGGTAAAAAGGGAGGCAAAAGGGAGGCAAAGGGGAAAGGAAAGGGAGTAAGGAAGAAAACAAAGAAAGAAGGAGAAAGTTCACTACTACCACCCTGAGTCCAACGTTTTTTCTGCTGATTCTGTCTGAAGTCTTCAATCATTACACATTTCATGTAGTCCAGGGTCCAGGGAGGCACGTGGCAGGGAGGCGAGGAGAAGGGAACAAAAGGGCCCACCAAAGGACACATGCTCCTTATATAGGGCTCTTGCTCATGCGCAGATTGGCCGGAAGTGCTGTTCCCCTACAAGCCTCTTTGTGCTCTTTTCACGCCCTTGGTCCTTGCGCAGGCGCATGACATCGTCCACTTCCAAAACCGTGAAGCAGATGGTCCTCCTGGAAGATGGCGTCACGGCGGCAATGTCAAGACAAAATCGCATCTGGTATTGGTTCTCTACAACCACCAAATTCGTCAGGCACAATTTGCCCTTAGTGAAGCCATGTTGGCTGTGACCAATCACCTCCTTATTTTCCATGTGCCTTAACAGAGTTTCCAGAAGGTTCTGCTCCATGATCTTGCCAGGCACAGAGCTGAGACTGACTGGCCTGTAATTCCCCGACTCTTCCTTTTTTCCCTTCTTAAAAATGGACATTATGTTTCCCCTTTTCCAGTCAGTGGAAACTTCACTAGACTGCCATGACTTCTCAAGTATGATGAATAGTGGTTTGGCAACTTCATCCGCTAGTTCCCTCAGGACCCGCAGATGAATTTCATCAGGTCCCATGGATTTGTGCACCTTCAGATTCCTAAGCTGGTCTCAAACCTGGTCTCCTACAGTTCCTCATTCTCCCAGTCCCTGCCTTTGTCTTCTGCGACTTGGGCAGTATAGCTAGAGCCCTTACTGGTGAAGACTGATGCAAAAAAGTCATTGAGTACCTTGTCCATGTCCTGGGTGACCAGGTCTACTGTACCCTTCTAGAAAAGGCTCACATTTTCCCTAATCTTTTTACCACTGACTTACCTATAGATGACTTTCTTGTTGCCTTTGATGTCCCTAGCCAGATGTAACTCTATCTGGGCTTTAGCTTTCCTAACCTCATCCCTGGCTGCTCAGAAAATTTCACTGTATTCCTCCCAGCCTACCTGCCCCTACCTCCACCTTCTGTAGGCTTCCTTTTTCTGTTTGAGATTGTCCAGGAGCAACTTGTTCATCCACGCAGGCGTCCTGTCATTTTTGCCTGACTTCCTCTTTGTCAGGATGCATCGCTCCTGAGATTCTACAATGCAGGCCCTACATTTTCTCTTTGCAAAGTTAACAAGACCTGCAAATGTAATGATGACTCATTTTCCTCAAAAATCTGTTTTAAATACACACTCACACATATATAGAGGCTTGTGGTTTAGGCTAGTATATATCTCCCCAGGATCCTAGTTTTCTGAAGGAGGATCTGAGGGTTTTGATGAGGCACAGCTCTGTAGAAATAAAATAGAAATACCTTCTCATGCTCGTTTGAGCATTTTCTCTCAGTACTTGGCCCAAAAAGGGTCTGTCCATTGTATGATAACTGTGCTATGGATGGATCACCTCTGATTCATGCTGCAAATGAAAAACAAGTCAGTAAACAAGGGAAGAGGGATCTCAATGGACCAGTCACACTCCACATATTACCACCCAAAGCCATCTATTTTCAAGTTCAAATTGTGCCCCTGTTGATATATAACATACCTTTGGCTGTACACTAATTGCTCTGTAGAGGTGCCTTGCGCTTTGCATTAACCATGGAGGGAGCTTAAATGCCCAGGGCCTAGAGTATTACTACATAGCTCCTACTGGTTTGGTCAGGTCCAAGGACTCCTGAAGCTAAATGGAGTCTTTTCTCTGGCAGCTGGGGCTCACACCAGTGATGTAGTGCAGTGCTGTCAGTTTAGGACCAGCTTTGCATTCCAGCAAGTGTTTATGTGAGGAATGAAGCAATGGAGTTGGGCTTGAATAGGAGAACTTATTGCCTGGGCAAAAGTGCTCTCCGCCTTCTAGGGTGGGACCCAATGTCATGTTTAGCGTGCTTTTTTATGGCTGGAAAAGCCTCTCAACATGGTAAGGCTATAATATTTACAGAGGAAAGCTAGCCAAAAAAATTTATTAACACAATAAAACACCAATTTCAGGGTGTATTTTATTAGCAACAATAATTGCTAATCACTTAATTTGTTCTTTCATATTACAAGACCTGCATCTACCAGCCACTGTCATCTCCTCCCAAAGGCTAGCATAGGTCAGGGATGCAACTCTCATTTTATATGGTGGTGTTCTGACACACTTCTCCCCACTTACATTGATTATGACTAATTAAAAGTTTATATCCTAGAAAGACCAGATAAAATGCACTTTAAAGTCATTCCGGAGCTTATGCCAGCAGTAAAATAAAAGCCTTTCTTCCGGGCCATGTTTTAAATTCAGACTGAAGGGTATTTCCTGCAATATATTACTATACCGTATGTATTTTGGGGCTTCCCTGTTTTAAAGGGATTGATCAAGCTCAGAAATATGTCCAGCATTTAGTCAGTTTTATTCCAGGTTTGTTACGTATAGCTAATGGTCAGAGTGGTTTGCAGATCCACATCCCCATGACGTGGCTATGTCCTTCTGCAAGGGTGACACAGAAGCGGCATGTTTTGTGGAGGGGAGGGAGCTCTCAGGAAAGGAAAGGAAAGGTTTTGTTTTGTCCTGCAAGTGTGTGCAACTTTTGCACACCAACTGGCCACAGTAGACTGTGCAACACTGGGATGTCCCCCCAAGAGCCCACAGGAGATGTTGCCTCGATGCAGAGGAGACCTGGAGTGCACTTCTCTCCCCTGCATGTTTAATTTAATTCCTCTCCTCTTCTGTGTTAGTACCTCACCCAAAGATTTAAATCAAACGGGGCTGGGAGTGTCCTACTGACCTCTGGGAAAGAAATAATTCAGCCATGCTTTCCTGGGGATTTAGCATGCAGGTGCTTTGGGGAGTGTATTTCAGCTGGTGTTGAGTGTAGGTCCATGGAGAGGAGTGAGTTGCAGCTGCTGCTTTGATTTTAACAGTGTGTTTTTGCTGGTGGAGATGACAGACACCGGGGTTGTGGCTTTTGCTCTCTGTGTACATTTACATCTCAGCTGCTGCCGCAGGGTATGGTTCTCTTCAGGTGGGACCTGTGCTCCTTAAATCCTTCAATGACTTCTGAAAACCATAAGATGTACTCAACACCAAAGTCTTCCCAAGCTGTCAGGTTGAAGGTCAGACTGGGGATGGGGTGTGAGGGTCTCTTCCAGCCCTGAAAAGGCATGCTAAACTCCCCTTGTGCTTATATCCTCCCTTTCCTTAAAGAAAATGGTGTGTAGATCTCAAATCAAGATTGTTCTTCTTTCTCCTAATTTGAGGAAGCAAACTGCCTCCTTCCCAATTTGGTGATTTCTTATCTCTTGCCCTCTGGGTTAGATGGCATAAAGATTTCAAGATATTTTGATTGTGTTCTTTATGTACATAACCCCGCAGGCTGAAGGCAGCTCTTCATAAACACCCTCAGTTACTGTTTTTGTCACTATATGCTGATTTCCTGTTTAATTTAAAATATATCTTCCTTAGCGTGTTTTACTTTAAAGTTGACATAAACTTCCTATAATAGAGCACGCTGGCAGTGAAATAAACCAATAAATAAATTAAAATAAAGGCAAAACATCCTCACAAATGCATAAAACTGCAATAACTTCTACCATTACTGTTTTAAACATCAAAAGTTGCACTGATTTTTGACAGCTTTCCTTGATCCACTGACAATATTTAAGTAGTGCATATTTTACAGCACTTGCTGCTACTGAGCTGAGTTTCAAAGCGTTCAACCTGAACTGCATCTGCACACAGTGTGAGAGGAGAGCGTGGCCTATACAAGCCCGGTTCGTGGGCGCATTTTCCACCATATCGTGGTCCATGGTATAGCCAAGGGCAAGTACAGTTAAAAAATAAGTTGACCTATCTCTGACCAGGGCCGCTCAGAGTTGCCCCACTTTTTCCTTGCTGGACTGACATGAAGCAGGAGGCTGTACTCCCTTTACACTGCTGCACTAGGTGTCCCAGGAAGAAAGCAAGGTATGGGATCTTTCTGCTACCTGCTACCTGCTTCCTGGCAGTAACCCCCCCTGAGAGTTACCTGAGATGGGACTTCCAACCTGTAGGCACTTTGGAGGCTGCTGACCTGATCCACAGGTTTCTGAAGTCACTAGGATGTTTCTTATCATCTTCAGTGATGCTTCCATCAAGATACAATACAGAAGAGAGGCACCGATTAAGGGAAGGTAGCAAAAGCAGCTATTCATGTGGCATAATCTCTACAGCTCTGACCCCATGAACGTACTGCACCCAGGAGATCTGCTGTGCAGATTATGTGGATGGGTATAATCTACGTTATTTTTTCATTTTGAATTTTTGTTTGTTTTTATTTCTGCTGAGGAGAGTTTCTAAGCATCTTTTTCTTGAAAGCTTGAAAAGTTTTCAGGCTGTATGTATCGGAGTGTGTGTGGATAGACTGGCAATGCTGCCACAATACCACTTGAGAGACATACTTCGTGATCGTATTCTTCCCAGTTTCCCCAGCATGGCCAGTCCATACCATCAGAAAACACATCACCAGCAGCATCCACCAGAAAAAAAGGCATTTTCTGCCTGGCACAACCATTGTGATACTGAAAACTATGGCCCTGAGAAAGCACAGTCCTGAAGGATATTTAATTAACCAACTCCATACAATTACTAATTAGAATTGCTAATTGTTGTCATATGGAAGATGCTCAGATACCATGGATGGCAGTATAAGACTCAAAAAAACCCCCCAAACCTAAAACCCAGAGCCTCAGATTCCTCCTGTGCTTCAGTAGTTTGGTGCAGCAGAGCTCATGCCCATCCATTCTCTGATGCCTTGCAAAGCAAATCGTGCTCCTTCAGAGAGGCTCCTTCCTCCTGGAAGGCACCTGTCCTTACTCCTGCCACTGGTGCCACAGCAGGGGTGGTCAGGCTGGTGGGAGCAACACGAAGCAGGCGGAAACAGGTGCAAGGATCCATCCCTGTGTCTATTCACAATGAAGAGGAAATGGCTAGAAACAGCTTTTCAAGTGCCTTAAATCATATTTTCTAAGCATAATTACAACATGTGCCGGAGGCTGACCGTCTTTACACAGGTGAATGTACCTTTGCAAGAGCAGCAAGGAGCCTCTCCAGCTCTCTGGTGTTTCTCCCAGCAAAATCTGATTGCTCCAGCCCTCCTGTGACACCTCCTGTGGAGCACCCTGCTGGGAAATACTATTAGTGTAGCAGCCCTTCTGAGAGAGAAACCAGTGCCGATTCACCACACAGGAACAGTGCCTCGGTGCCAGACATTTCTGTCACTGGCTGCAAACATCCCCTTCCAGTCTGATTTTTCTCTGTAAGGGAGAGTTATGGGATCTCGCTCTGCATACCCCTGCTTTTCTGCCCAAAGGCCTCTTTTTAACCTCTCTGGCAATTTTAATCTAAACACAACAGATGGATCTCTCACAGGCACTTAGATCCTATGCATGTGTGACAGACTTGAGTTGTAGGTAGGGAAAAAAAATTTTTATCTCTCTCTTTAGCCCCTGGGGAAACATCTAATGAGCTTTATTAAGCATCAGCCTATCTGTACAGCAAAAAGGCAGTGGAAACCAGGCTTCATTACTTCCAGCATGTGCAAGAAAGCCTGGTTTGAAACACTTATTTGCAATGGTCTGGCTGGGCAGCCCACTCCTGTAGGGACTGCAATGTCAGTGTGTGTCAGAAGTCCTGTGGATTATAAAGAAGGTCTGCCTCAGTGGATGGACATCCCTTCTTTTGCAGGCAGACCTTGTCCTGATTTTCTCCATGCAGAACTGAGAAGCTGGGATTTGTGGTGTGATGACAACTAAGATGTTTCTAAGAAATCCCTGATGTAATGCACGACTTGTGTTTATTTGTTCTGATTCAGCAAAGGGCTTTACCTGGATAAAAGGCTAACTGGATCTGATGGACAGCCTGCACATATCTAAATAGTGGGGGTCCAAGGTGGTTGTTCTGCACACAAGAAATTTCTGTGCATGTTAGAAACTCCCATGTTGCCTGTATCAGTAACACATCTGTGATTCTGGAAAATATGACAGCTAGTCATACATAAGATATCCAAATACTGGAATATGAAGATGACCAGAGTGTAAGGCTGGGTTTATCACAAGTCTATGGTAGGCAGATGCTCTGCAGACTTCAATGAATACTTTGCATTTCAGTTCTTTTCAAATGCAGCTCTGTAAACAGTGAATAGTCCCACTGTTAATGACTGGCTTGCCGTATTTATAGAAAGCCAGATGTTATTTAGCTATGGTGGGATTTAACAAGCAGTCTAAGAACGAAGGGCTTTTTTTGTTGTTGTTGTTTTTTGGTTTTTGTTTTGTTTTGTTTTTTTTTTTTTAAATTCCCAGCAACTAAATCATTAAAGTTTTTTTACACCAACAGCCTCAAACGAAAGGACACCTACTCAAGGCTCAGCAGCAGCAGTATGACACAGGACAAGGAGGTGATGCTTTTTCTAGGATCAGTCATGCAATTTGGAGAAAGAAGACCTGAGTTCAAATAGAAACAAATGTTCTAACTCTGCTGTGATTCCTCAGAAGTCAATGCATCTCCTTTCCCACTCTTTCCTCCTTTGAGCACAAACTCTGAATAGAGAGAGCGCTCCGACAACAGATATGTAGCAGTCATGCACATTGGGGCTCTATTGTTGGCAATGCCATTTTTGGCATTGCTAAGATACTGATAATCATAGATCTCTTTTCACCAATCCAATTGAGCGTGGTTGCTCCCCATATATTTGCCGAGAACAGGATTTTGATCCCCATCCCCTTTGGGTGCCTGTTGTCCTGTTGTCCATGTCACACAATTTTCTTCCGAGCAGCTAGTGCCAAGACTCAAAGCAGAGGTGAGAAACAGACAAGAGGGTAGGGAAGAGTAAGAAAATGAACAGCAAAGGAGAGGTAGAGAGGTCTTCCTGTTTAATTTTCCCCCCATTGCAGGAGAAAAGGATTGCCAAACAAAAACAAAGGTCTGATAGCTCTGTCATGGACTGGTTCTGCATGGTAGATGTTGCTTTGAAAAATGCTGATTACAGACTGATGAATATCAGCTATTAAAACTCTGAATCTTAACGCTACAGGACAACTGTCTTCACCTTTGTAATCCTCAGAAGAGGTAGCAAGGCTCCACACTGCTGGAGCTGCAGCCACCACAGCACCCAAGCAGCATTTTCTTTGTGATGCTCCAGTCTTCCTAGCACACCACTGCTGAACCAGCCCTGCTGAGACCAGGGCTAACTCAAGCAGCATTCCAAAGTGCCACTTCAGCCTGCAATGCTCTCTTATTTGGGAGGCAGCATCACTCCCTTTGATAGTGGAAAGCCCATTAGCTCTCCCCATCCTTCTCCCATCCATGAATGAGAGGCTGGGGTCTCGCCACTTTCGACAGTGTGCTGCCAGAGTGCTTCCTCTCCCCTTCGAGACAGCAGGAAATTTGACTTTTTCATGCACAAACACCAGCCTTACTTTCATCCCAATGAGGAACCCTGCTCCAGTTGAGAAGGGCCTTTCATTTTAAAAGAGCTGAATTTTCTGTGAAGAGGAGCTGTTGTAATTTACTGGCTTTTGCAAAGGTCTTTATAGCAGGTTGAGCTCTTTTGTTTGTTGGCTTTTCTTTTGCCTCATCTAAGAGGTCCTGCACAAATATGTTTATGGGATTTTGTCCCTGCCCTGAGCCTTACATACTGTAAATATTACTGCTTTTTCTCAGTCAGCGTCTGGCTGGGTATGTGCAGAAATACAGCTATTCCCCCCCAGCCCCGCCCTTCACAACCTAAAACTGATTTCTTTCCTTTGCCCAAGAAACGTTCCAGCAGATATCAGTGCAAGGCTGACAAGGCTGCCTTTCTTTTTGGGTTTACATTGAATAAGGCAGAAATCCATACCTCAATTCTGTGATATATGTAGCTCAGACTATCAACGTGTCAGCCTGGATTTAAAGAAAATACATGATCACATCTCCTAGGGGATCTTGAAGCACAAGCTAGAAATGGTAGGCCATCTGTCCCCAGATCAGGGAGAAACCTGATGACAGGAGCTGTGTTTGCCCTGCTGCCTTCAACGTCTCATTTTGCAGCCTGTCTTTTCTTATGTTTTTTTCCTCTGTTCCTTCAGACTGCGGCGTTCAGTCTTTTTGTTCACTCCTTCTTTGGTAGGTAGAGTACACTGGTGCCTCTTAACACACTGCCTCTACCACATGGGAGAGGAAGGGTGTCAAATAGTGGCCGGGTTCTTTGGGTTCAGAAGGTGCCGTATTCTGTTAAATTACATGCTCGCTCTGCAGGTGAAGGCACCGGAAAAGAGTTCAGAAACCAAAAGGAAGCAAAGCAAGGAAACGTCATAAATTTGGAGCTGAAGAGCCTGCTGCCCCGTTCAGCAGAACAGTATTTTCCCTGTCAGACAGCAAGTCATCGTCTGACAGTTTCATAACAGCAGCTATTAGCTGGTTCGTGCTCCTTATTCCTTGCCTTCTCCCCATTTATGCTCTGCTGATTTTGCTGTGCAGTGCAGAGGAGTCACAGGCAGGTGAACCTGTTGTTGTTAAGAGCCTGGTTTCCAATCTTGAAACCCTCTGTTCATGCACCTACATCTGCACTTAGACCTAAAATTGGCACTTGACACCCACTGAAAGAGGTAAGTGCCAACAAGCTTTCTGAATAACTAATCAGTGTGCAGGTGTTTAATTGCTGAATTAAGAACCTGATTTTGAAAACTGAGCTTTAAGTCTCTATTTCTGTAACCAACTTTAATACTGCCGTCAGAGTTTTACCATGGGAAAATAGTCTGTCTGGCTATGCAGGACAACTCCCACACTTTTTAAGTGCTCAGCCTCATTGCTGTGCCTCTACGTAGCACCAAATTCTCATGCCGTTTTCCCAAGGTGCCCTCCTTTCTGCCTGCTTGGATCCAGAGGTTAAAACAACAAAGGGAATAATCAAGAGCAACTTAAACCTCTCATAACTTCTGCTCCTGAAATCCTTCCCACGTGTTCCTGTGCTTCCCAGCCTATGCGAAAATTGCAGGAGATAGACACTGGAGGTGCTGCAGGTGACTAACTGGGGTTCATACCTCTGTTAACATTTCAGGGTGGCTTTTCACTTTCTCTGAGTGGCTTGGTTTTGTTGAAAGACTGGAAATGGCATTTGAGCAATCAACTTTTTTTTTTTTTTCTTAGTTCAAAGGCAAAGCAGTAAGAGTACTCATGATTGAAATCAAAGCTGGAAGAGGTCAACTAAGAGTAAAGCGCAAGATTAGTGATGGCAAGAACCAGTAAGCAGCAGACATGCCAGAAAATACTGTGACTTCTCTCCTTTTAAATTCATAGAATCAGGACTATTGATCTTCATGGAAATTATGTTTTGTAGAATCATAGAATCATAGAATGGTTTAAGCTGGAAGAGACTTTGAAGATCATCAAGTTCCAACCCCATGCCCCATCACAGACAGGGACACCTCCCACTAGACCAGGTTGCTCAAAGCCCCATCCAGCCTGGCCTTAAATACTTCCAGGTTGTCTTTAGGTAAAGAAAGGTTGACAGGTTCACTGACAAGAATAGCAGGATGAACTTTTCTGCCCTATGTTTTGAAAGGGGCTCAGTGGATGATACTAGCTCTATTTTGGCTTTCAGATCCCTCATTTTAGCACTCCACCACAAAGGACAAATGAATCTGGCCCAAAAATGGTTAATAAAGAGCAAAGCCCATTATTTCACCATTAAATAGCACAAGACTTTTGACATCTCTCTGAAACAAAACTTGATGATCCACCTATGGAAGTTACACTTACTGTTAACAGGAAGTTCTGAGAAACATCCATTCACATGACGCAAGAGCTAGTATAAATAAAGCAGGGGAAAGGAAGTTTTTAGAGAGGGAGATGGTGATGTAGGTAAGAGTTAGTGTGCTACAACAGCTGTACAGCTGAAAGTAGTCTCAGGGTACAGAGGAAAAGTGTGCTTTTTTCAATATCTTTTTCAAGGAAAGGAACCAAAACAGTTTTGCTGGCATTGAAAAAGCACATTAGGGGAAAACTAAACTCCAAATGCCAGTTATGAGAGTTCAAAATCCCCTGTGCCTCTTCTCCACACATTCCTACACCAGACTTTTGGTTTGGATGTTGATGAGTATCACAAGTGTGTTTTAGGAGTTGTGGGTTTTGTTTTGTTTTAACTAAGTACTGATATAATATTGGCCATTGCTATCTCATAATGCCAACCAGCTGCTGAAAAACAATACGGTTCTACGTCAGCATTTGCTTTTCCACCCACACACATACACCTAAGTTTGACAGCAACTATGTCAGTAAATGTCCGGACTTCAAAGGTCGTAGATAATAAACATTCTTAGATTCATTACAGACAAAAAAAAAAAAAAATGGTGTAATTCACATACTTAGATTTACACACTTAGATTTACACATGCACTTAAACATACCTGAGTGAGCAAGATCTCAGGCTGCAGAATCCAAGATCCTTGCAGATAGCTTAAGTCCAAGGCAGTGCTAGCCAGCTGTTAGGAGTGTTTTCTTTGTGCCTAACCTGAATTCCTCTTGTTGCAATTTAAAACTGTCACTCCTTGTCCCATCCACCATACCGAGGCAGCTGATCTCCTCCCTCTTCACATGGCACAACTCAAATACAAGCCAAGAGAATGAAACATGGTCCAAACTCTGATCTCAGTCACCTCCGTAAGCAACAAAACTATCACTTAACACATGCTACATTTCTTACAGTAGAAGGTCTTTCTCCATCAGATCATTGCTATGAGAGTCACCACATTTGGCTCTATATTTTATATTATTCTCTTCTGACCTTCTCCTTCCTTTTCAAATATGAGTCCTTTTTTTTCTTTTTAAGAGATGTCCTTCCAATGCCACTGTATCATGCTTTATTATTTTGTACAATTGCCTTTGTAAGGAACAGTTATTAAATCTACACTGCCGTTATAGATAATTCTTCCCATCCTATATAGCTCCTACTCAAGGTCCCAAAGGATTTTCTCACCCACACAAATTGGCTCATCCTTTCAGCAAACCACAGCTCCCTCCCTTTACTCTTTTCTTGTCATGTTGAGACTGCACTCCATTTCTGAAATGGCTCTGAGATCTCCTGAATGGAAAAATTATGAATTGGCTCACCAGGAGGTGGCAGTTGTATTTGAAGGAGAAACTGAAAAAGCATCTAACCGTGTCTGGCACAGGTCCAAAGATTTGTACCAGTCTTCCTTGACTGCTGATCAACCCTCGGGATATAATCCTAATTTCAACTGCTAGACCCAAGATTTTGTATCAAATCACCCCTTATCACATGAAGTAGACTAGATGAAAATAGGCATCAGAGCATCTGACACTACCTATGTTTTCACAGAGGACATGTAGAGAGTTGCCCTAAAGAGTGACAGCAAAGCCCTGCTGAGCCCACCGGCTATTGTCATGTTTGTAATGAGAATGGCATGGGACCAAATCAAGCTCGCTTATTTATGACTTGTGCTCCTCACACCTCAGTGAGCAGTCTGTGTAGCCTCATAACAGCAAATAACTCGTCCCTGGGGGTGAGGTTGGCTGAAAGGGCACCATCGTGGTACAGTTCTGTTGGGCTAGTGAGGTCAAGCCAGTCTCGTACACAGACAAAGCCTTTTAACTTTGAGTCCACAAGGGCTAAATTCACGTTCCTCTTTTTTTCTTTCTGTGTAAACTGTTCCCCTCTTCCCCTCAAGCATCAGCTGCATGGTTTCCACACTGCTGCATGCTCTTGGCAGTAACTTAGCTGCCTGACATAGACTTAAGACAATGCTTGCCCTTTTGCTTTAAAGGTAACTAATGATCATAATAGCAATGATAATAGAGTGTAGTTTTTACAGTGCCTTGTGGGTCCTCCCTACTATTCTAAAGTTGTTATATTAACACAAATAGCAAGTATATTACCATTAGTAACATAATGCATCCCATTTTGCAGAAATATATACTGAAATTATTCCAAGTTGTTCTAGATCTTTGTTGCTACTTATTTTATAGCAATTATTCTATAAACCCCTTTATTGTATGTAACTCACTCTCTGCACAGTACTTCTAGTTTAAATTTAGCTCAGTTTTACCTTATACCCATTTAACTTTTCTGAAAGTTTCAGAGCAGAGTTATCATCTATTCCCTTTATTCCTTACACGGACACATCTCTCAGAGCAGCTTGGTGAAGACTCAAACAGTGGCTAATTCAACCTTCTGGGTCCTCTAGAGCTTTGATGTGCTGTCAGAGCAATGGGAAAGCCATGGCAAATCTGAATTTGGTAAGGGATTTAATATCAAGCTCAGATGAAATAAATCAAATGGAAAAAAGATGGCATCAAACGCACATGGTGGAGAGATCATGGGGGGTTAATTGGCAACCTTTCCCTTTGATCATGATCCAAGCATCACTGAACCTAAAAGCCAGATGTTTGGTTTGCTACCTTGGAAAGAGGCAAGGGGTATGCGTAGTTATTAAAAAATAAATAAGTCATGATTTTTTAAATGCTACCTATAATGCAAGAACTTTTAAGACTTTTGTTGTAAAAGTCTATTCAAAGGCCTTTGAAA
Source organism: Vanellus vanellus (assembly GCF_965231255.1). Taxonomy (NCBI): domain Eukaryota; kingdom Metazoa; phylum Chordata; class Aves; order Charadriiformes; family Charadriidae; genus Vanellus; species Vanellus vanellus. The sequence continues at coordinate 23,523,203 of NC_138909.1, read as the reverse complement.
TCAAGCAGGCCACAGATGAAGTAAATTTAATAAATTATTTGGGTTGTATGAGAGTTTTCTACATCAAATTTCTCTTTAGATAATAAAACATTGACTACTTTCATTCTCTTAGGTTCATATTTTTTTATTTTAGAATTTAACTATTCTTGTCAGTAAGAAACTCTTTAAAGCACACATGTGCTGGCACACATCTAATGATATTCTAAGGACAGACATGCAGGAAGAAAATCTGCATCGTGGCCCACCAGCAGCATTTCTGTGCCACACTCCACACCCTGTGACACGCTTTCCTTTAAATGAGTCTCACACTGCTCATTTCTGTTTTTCACCCCTTTTTACACTTAACAGACAGTTCAGTCATTAACACAGTGACTTGTGTTCCTTTACAGGAAAAAATAGATGTTTATGACTATAGGAGAGGACCTAAAACAGTGCTGCACATGTAAGCAGATCTATACAGGCTAAGTATAAGTAGATGTACACAATTTTGTTCTCCAGTTTTAGAAATACCTGAGTCCTCCACCATGTAAGTCCTGCAAGCCATGTGAGCCTGTGGCAGATGGGACTTTACAAGGGCAAGCAGTTCTCTAAGCCCTGCAGCCGGAGGTAGCAAAGTGGCAATCAATGCACCTGGTTCCAGAACTGACCACGACCACTCCATATTTGACTCCAGAAGGACCAAACAGTTGGTGGGATCAAGCCAGGCCAGACTTGTAACCGAATTTTTTTTTTTGGTTTTTTTTTTTTGTTTTGTTTTGGTGGTGGTTTTTTTGTTGTTTTGGGGTTTTTGGGGGTGGTTTGTTTTTGTTTTGTTTCTTTTTTTTTTTTTTTAAGTAATACATGCTTGTTTTCTTTGGACATTTTAGTTGCAGGTGTTTCTCTGATCCATCTAAAGAAATGCAGTTGCTATCGAGGCAGGCTCAATAGACATAATTCCATAAAATATATAGGCTAATTCACTCTTCAAAGTATGAAATAGGGGAATCAAGGTGCTGTCTTGGATGGCAAGTTCTACTTGTGGCATCACTGCCAACCTCCTCCCCTGTATTTTTGCCTGCTCCAGAGATCACCCTAAAAAGAATTCAATCATTTCCTTAAAAATGCAGAACTTGTGACTGATAACCTATTGTAAATAACCCATATAACATGTCTAAAATAGAACAATAGATGGAAGAGAAATCCTCATTCTCCATAAAAAGGTGTCCCAGAGCTTTTTAGATGTCTGAACATGTGAAACTTGGGGTGGGAGTCCCAGCATTTTTGTGGTTTGCAGCACTGGTTATAAGCACTGGTTAAGGCTGGTTATAAGATCTACACAGACGACTCCTAGACAAGCCTGGAAAACAATATGAGCTTCTGGCACTTATCTGAACTGAAGCACCTGAACTCTTTGACGTTTTCTCTTTATTAATTATTTCAGCATCAGTGTTAATTGCCTACACAATGCATGGCATTGACAGTACATCGAGGACTCAGCCTGCCTGCTTTGTAACTGGCTAGCTGCGGATGAAACTGCTTTGCCATTCTCATCAGGGCAGACATGAAATAAAAGCAGTGACACTTTTTCCCCCCAAACACAGTCTGTTGTGGGTGCAAGTCAGATCAGATAGTTACCAACAAGAGAGAAAATGGACTCAGATGGCATCATGATAGAAATCCAATGACAGCATTTTTTCTCTTTTAATTACTGGATTCAAAAGATAAGTGCAGGGACATTAAGGCAGGCTTAGAAGATGTGGCACAATACCTTTATACAGGCTCTCACTGCAGGGACAACTTTGCAAAAATTAATGCAAACTGGAGACAAAACAATACTATTCAACAGACGTAAAGCAAAACCACACTGAGACAAAGAAGAAAGGACAATAGAATTCTTCCTTCACTGCAGAGGAAGTCCATCATTAACACCATGAATCACACCAAAGATAGTCCAGGTTCAAACAACTCCAACAGCTCAGTAGCCAGCATAGTAACCTGGTGTGCCATATACCTATACTTATAGCCTCCACAGCTCCCACACATTCCAGATGTGCATGTTTTACATGCTCTGTTCAGCAAGATGATAGCATTTCAACCCACAACATGTATATCTTATGGTTCATGTCCCTCATGTATCTTCCCCATGCTAACTTGCTGGAGGATGTGAATCCACAGTAGCTCCTGGTTTGAAACTCCTCTTCAGCAGCCCAGAGCGAAGGGAGGGTCTGCTCATGTCCAGACCTGGCCAGCATTGGGCTACCCCCACAAATAGTTTGACATCAAGCTCCTTTGTTTTTGCCAGCAATCTCAAATCATCATTCCCCAAACCAGTTCAAGGCTGGTATAGCAGAGACTGACCAGGTAAATGGGTTAATCTTGGTCTGTTTATTTTACTAAACCAGACTGGGTGCAATTACACTGTGGTTGTGTTGGCTTTATGAAAAGAATGATGCCTGGCAGCAAGAGGTGGAGGGAGGAGAGGGAGCCCAGGATGGGGGAGTGAATGGCTTCATCCATAAAGCTGCAGCTGGAGCAGGATGCGCGAGCACAGCCTGGATCCTGCCTTGCAAGCCCTGTGTTCAGCCCTTCCTAACTCAGCATGGCAGATGAATAAAGCAAGCAATAGTGAAGCTATTTCCTTCTTCAGGGATTGCAGGAGGTTGGCAGTCTGATTCTTTTCAAATAACCAAGTCAATCTTTTACACAGGGAAACAAGGTTTCAAACTCTTTGGGATTTAGGAGTCTAAAATCCCACTAATTTTTCTGTGGTCAGGAGGCAGGAGGCAAGCCTGAGAGGAGATTTTTACATTTCCCTTAGACTCCGAGGAGGATAGCAGAGATACTCTGTGGTGTAATGAGCTTCCTGCTGCTAGAAGAAGGGCATGGAGGGCAGGTCCAAGATGCCCGGAGGTCATCAGAAAGGCTAGCTTCAGCAGCCAGACAAGCCAGCAAACTGTACTTCTCGACTCTGCTTAAATATAGTCCACTAAGCTACAGCAGCTAGCACAGGAACCTCTCAAAGGCCCCATTTTCCTGCAGAAAAGCAATGTTTCATTTAATCAGCTAGTGAGCCAGCAAGATTGCTCCTTACTCCAGAGCACTTGAAGACAGTTTTTCTGTCTGTGTCCACAGCACATCCCAGTTCTACACAACTACCTCTGTGCTGGCCCTCTCCCAGCTTGAGTTTGGGTACCTTTTTTTGAGGCTTCATTGCAGTATCACCCTGTTTCTGCCCACATGTCTTCCTTTATGAACAGCTAAGGAAAACCAAACACATACTCATTGCCATGACAGCCTTCTTCCAACACAATATTTTTGTGAGCCAGTTCTGGACTGTTGCGAGTTGGCAAGGCAAAGCAAATACAAGACGGCTGCTACTCACACCATCAGAGGCATGGGAAGGATCCAAGGGACCACAAGGATCTAACTAGGGATGAGCTGAACACATTGACACAAAGTTGTAGCAATACAGGTGAAATCCCTGTAACATTAAACTGTCTATTGTAAGCTTCAGGATTGTGTCCGTTTTCCCTATACCTTTCCTCCTGTTACAAAATCAAGTTTCCAGGTCACGAAGGCAGCTTCTCTTTAGATGCTTAAAAAGCTTTGAACTTCTATTTTTTTAATCTATCCCCAATTTGGGGGGATTCATCTCATCTGCTGTGGTTTAATAGCAAGCCAGCAAACCCTGAAGCCCTGAAGCTGGAGTTACTTTGATGTCCCACCTATGGTGCCAACGGCTGTTCAGTAAGTAGCCAATAACTAACTGCATTCATTTTCCCCAGCCTAGGACAAATGTCGGCTTCAGCTTACCATGTATTATTAGCAGAGATTTTAGGTATACTTTTTGTCTTGCTTTGGTTTTGGGTGCTCAGCACCACAGTGCCACTGGGTTCTTCTGCCAACTGACTTGTGTCTTCTCTGCAAAGAAGGTGTTAATTTGAAATGTTTGCACTTAATTCATCACCTGTAATGGTGTCACCTGAAGCCTGTGCCACAGTGTGGCTCTAGTTTCTCTGCTCATGACAGATATGAATAACATGTACACTGGAAGGAATATCTCTGTGTGTTTTAGCAGGAAACAGTATCTCAGTCCTTTGTCACCCTCCTCGTGCTTTCTTAATGGTTCCCCAATACACTCACTGCTGCTGCTTAAAAAAAACCTTCAAAGTGTTTTAAGGCTACCCCCTACTTTTGCAATTCAATCAATTTCCTACAGTTTGGTGGCACAGTGTAGTTTCCTAAGTGCACTCAGACTAGTAGATAGTTGGCCCTTTACTTTTTCTTGCAGCAGCTTCAAAGCTAACATGTGCAAAAGCAGATGAGAGGACCTGGCCCAAGCAACACGACAGCCCAGGCAAATCTCAAGCGCAGAGATAGAAACTTTCTTGTCTAAGTGCTATCTCCCCCTCTTTCCATCATATGAACATCCAGTGAGGAGTCACTGCACCCCTCCACCTTGCTTGTCCACCATCCCCAACACATCTAAGCCAGCCACGGACAGAGCAGCAGTCTAGCTTACTGTGCAAGAAATGAGTAATTAGAGCTATACCATTAGGCTCCAATCCTTGGAAGCTTCAGCTTTAAAAATGGAGCTGGAGTCATAGGCAGGACAGGGAGCAGGAGACAGAGAAAGCTATTGCTTCTTCTGGCAGGCAGGCTGAAGGGACCTGGAAACTTACCTCCAGGCAGAGTGGGTGGAAGAAAGAAGGACTGGGAAGTGCCTGAGGTCTTAGGTAAGGTCAGAGAAAACTCAAGTATAAAATATACAAATTTTGAATCTTAAACAGAGACCTGATCTACCCACTCATTCTGTTTAGGAGCAGGAAACCCATATCGGCATCTGCTCTGAAAAATACCTGTGTCAGACCTGTGGCTCCACAAGAGGGAAAACCTTATATACTACTCAGTCAGAAATGGCTCCATACCCAGAGTCATGAAATGCCTACTTGCTGGTCCATGCTCACAAAACCAAAACAAACTTCCCCCCGCAAAAACCACAAACCCACACAGGTGTAGTGCTGACCTGTGCAACTCTTTACTGGATCAGGTGCTGTCTGTCCTCATAAAACCAGCATAAAGATGGTCTTGTGTTCCCCATATCTGCTATATATGGCAAGGAGATCCTACAGTACACAGATTTGGTACAAATGAGTGAAGTCACCACCACACTTACCTGCCAAGGCTTCTTATAGACAGAGATGGATGATTTGGATTTCCAGGAGGATGAATCTGCTTCCCTTGGTTAAATATCTCTTATTACATGCCTAAAGTTTGTGTGCTGTGATTGTTGCCTTTTGGGAGATACAGTCCCTCACAGGTACGTATCACCATCTGAAAAAAACCTTGAAAAGCTAAGGGTAAGTGGAGACAGTGGCACAGAAAGGTAAAATGACTTCTCCAAGGCATCCAAGAAATTGGTAACAGTGCCAAGTTATTGCCTGTCTTCTCTACTCCCTCATGTTGCCTTTCAGCATGAATCAGCCATCTGGCTTTCCCTTTGCTTGTGCTTTGCTATGCCAGCAGAGCTCAGATCCACCACATGAGCAGAGCTATATTTAGAGGGAAATTACTTCAGCCCTGTCCGACCAAACAGGCAGGAAAAGGGTTTCTGGAGGCATTGCTCCTGCATGATGGCATAGGGGCAGCAGAGCTGACCCTACCGCTGGGCATGCTTCATCTGTGACCTCCAGCACTGCCAATGCCTCATTATGGGATGTAAAGCAGTGTGATACCTGATGCAAAAGCAAACTGTAATAGGAAGTAGAAAAAATGGCAAGAAAGGGCAGCTGCTGTTGTATGCTTTTCCAGAGTGCTCAGGGGAAGAGGCCACTGGTCAACCTCCTGCTGCAGCCCTCAGTGTTTAACAGGCAGACCATCCTGCTTGCTCTCTGCAGTTCAGCTCATTCAAAGTCTTTTTCTTAACAGTGGCTACCTGCTGGGACTGTGCCTCATGGTGTCATTACACGTCCCATGTCTGTCTTATGAAGGTTTCTCCTTTCCCTCAAATGCTCTTGGGCCCCATCACTCTCCATGTCCCTCTTAATCTATGCAGCATGAGCACACATCGCTGCAGTGTCTCTCAACTTGCTTTCCCTCCTCTGTCCAAGCACACAAGGACAAAGGCTCTGTACACCTGCACACCTCGCACCTCACTCTTAACAGCGGTTGCAGTGTTGCTTTGGAGCAGGAGAGGAAGCGGGATGGGGAAGAATAACGAAACAGGCTCCTGCCAAGCCAAGCACAATGCAAACAAAAGAAAGCGCGTAGATGGCAGAGTGCATTTGCAAGCCTGAGAGACTTGACAATAAAATGCCTTTTCTTCTTTCCTGTCATCTTCTTGTTACAGGGAAATAGCAACCGAAGAGGATTCTCCTGCAAGTTTTGTGCTGTCTTTGCTGACAGCTAGATGATGTCTTGATTTTGAAACCCAAAGACCGCATCAAACAGAATCTGAAAGGCTTTTTCTCCTATTATATGCAGCAATCTCTTTACTTTGAAAAAGATATGCAATCAGAAAGGCAGTTGTCAGCAGGCACCAGTTCAGGTGCTGAACTAGGGTCAGTGGCCCATGTCCTTGCAGATACCTGCCCTTCCTGCTGGTGGAGGGGGCATGCAGGGCATGACCATGGTGCACCCTTGTTACCCTACCAGGGCCTAGAGACAGGGTCTTATGTGTGTCTGTAGAGAGTGAATTGCTAAGTTTATGGGCACTAGACTTGAAGGAAGAGGAATTTCACAATCAGGGAAAGAGTAATGTGATATTAAAGGCGAGGTGAGGTCACCCCCAGTTGGGATTCCAGAAATTCCCTCATTTGGATATGGGACCAGTAAGAACCACTACTGGCACTCTTGCTCATGCTCTGCCTCTGCTTCCCTATACCTCTTGACTCTAAGGTGTTTTTTCCCTATCTGCTTGAACCGTAAATGCCCTGGGACAGGCTAATTTCTACATCCTCTTTGCCCAGAGGTGAGGATAGAGGGCCATCACTTTAGTGCAAGCAGCATCTAGTCCCTTCCTTGCAGGAAGCAGAAAATGCCATACTTCAACACAATTAACAAATAAATAACAAAATTCTCCCTGGTTCTCATTATTTTTTGTGGAGAGTCTGGCCATCAAAACCTGTTAATGTGAAGTGTGTTAGCTTCAAAAGTCACAGCAGCCCAGACTACGCAGATGGCCAATGGTCTCACTGCACTAATTCAGCCTTGTATAATATCTGCCAAAGAACTGTCAAGTCCCCTTTCCCTTAATGCTTTAAAAAAAACCAAAATTTAAAAAGTAAAATGCACAAAATGTAGCAAAATAATGAATACAAAGGGGTATTTACCCTTTTCTTAATCACGTGGACTGTCCTTTTCTCTCTCCTTTTAATCTCTCAAACTCATCTGACTGCAAAACTCAAAAGACTACTTCAGCCTCAACCAAGTAACTTTTATTATCATTTCCCCTCCTTTCCTCAATCAGCAGATTAACTTTCCTCTGGAACAGCAAAGCTTACAACCTTTAAAAAAGAATTCCCAATAAGGACAAATGAATAGGCTGAATTTTCTTTTTCCTTAAGTGGTTCCCAGGGCATCTCCAGCGGAGCTCCTGCTGGTCTGAACTCGATACACCACCACGCCCTCTGCAATAACTTCTTTCACAATCCTACTGCAGCCCAAGTGTGACCAGAGAATACATGAGATCCCAAGGACCCAGATTTCATCCCTAACCCATAAGGACTCACCTAAAATCATCAGTCCCCATAAAGCTTGCCTGATAAGTTTATCTCCTATAAAGGCCACCTGGCCCCTGGGGACTTCTCTCCAGAAACTCCTGCCTGTGAATGGACAATATTCAATTCTTTATCTCTTTGCCCAAAGCTGATGCTTTTGTTCTATAAGCTGTCAGAGAATCCCCTTTGTATTATTATGGTAACAACAGTCAGGACTTAAAAAGTACCATCTGGTGGTTTGGTTTGGTTTGGTTTTTTTTGAGGGTGGTGGTGGTTTGTTTTGGTTTGGTTTGGTTTTTTGAGGGTGGCAGGCAGTATATGAATACATTTATCTTGGAAACCCAGCCAAATATTTGTTTTGATGGGAATGCACCCCAAGAATGCACTCTTAGAGTTTCTGCTGGGGGGTGATGCTCACACACAACTCCTCAGCTGTGTTGCCTACTCTCAAACAACAATATAAGGATCACTTCCTAACTGTAACATTAGCCAGATGTTCAAAGCCCAATGCAGGTATCCTGCTTCATGTATCGCTTTCTCAGTGACCATCACAGCTCGTCCAAGAAGATGGGTAGCAAACTCTGAGTAACCAACAGTCAAGGTGACTGTTGTGGAAAAGCATACCTGAAGATCCTTGGGACTGAAAGCTTACAGTCTAAAGGACAAATTGAACTATTTAACCAAGTTGAAAACAGTTTACAGGATTATAGAATAATGCAAGCAAGCTTATATTAAAAAAGGTATTTAGGTTACTAATGGATTTTTATTTTTTAAAAAATCGTATCTACCTGCTATTGCAGAGTACCATTACAGAAAACATGTCTGCAGGGTCAAAAGGCATCTGAAATCTAACATAGACTCACTTTGACAGTAATTTTCATCGAGCTCCAAATTGATTGACAAATTGTTCATTGCACACTTGAACATGTCTATCTTTCAGAAAAGAGAAGCAAGTGTAAGGTAGCCTTCGCTGATTTTTATCCCCAGACCATTTTCCTCCCCAAAAGTGTATTGCATTCAAAGAATCCCACAGAAAGAAAAGTAATAAAATACTACTTCTGCTGATTTGTATAAAAAAACCTTTTAAAAGGTTCAAATTGTGATTACAAAATTGAAATATCGCTAGCCTACAAGTGATTTGGAAAAATATATATAAATTGCAGTCCGGTGTTTTACAACAATTATATTTTAGCTGTTAAACTTACTTGCAATCCTGACAGATTTACTGCAGATTCAAATTAACATACCATAGATGAATCTTACTGTTGCCATAACTTTTATTCAAACAGTCATATTTCCAATGGCAGCCACTATACTTTTACTGTTGGTTAATTTTTGCTAAGTAAAATAAATACCCTGTTAGATTCAGGCTTTTGCCCGTAATTCAGCTGAGAGCGCTACCACTCAGTTCCAAAAGTTAAATTGCTCTTACAAGGAAATGGTACTGCCATATATTTTTGCTCTTTGGGGGCTGGAGGTAGTAGTAACTTAAGAGAGGAAAGAGGGCTTGAAGATAAAACCAATATATTTTTCTGGGCTGGGGGCTGTTGCTTGCTAGCATAAAAATGAGCGATGTTTCTGAGTCACCCCTGTAGGACCCCACAGGTTTTGGAGCTGCTCAGGATAGGCAGGCAGTGCCATCCACTTGCCTCCTGGTGCTGCTGGTTGCCTTTGGTCCAGCTTTGGGTGTAGGCACACTGTTGAATGCAACTAGCTTATGGGAATACAACAAGTTACCATCAGCCAGCTCCACCTTTATAACAAACCACGCACACACCAGCACTCGACCCCAATGGTAAAGGTAAAATGCAGGGCATTGTACCTGGGTGAGGGTAAAAGCACAAGCATGGAGTGTGACTACTGTTATATACCAGGCGCTGTTTATCACATTTTTATCACAGTTTATCACATTTAAACATGTGTCTGTTTAGTTTTTCTCTGAGATTTTTAAGGTCTCATGTAGCTGAAATAAGTTCTGCTCCTTATTTGCTTTTTGCCATGTCCCTGTTCCTGACAAGTGACTTTCACGGAATCACGGAGTTTTCAGAGTTGGAAGGGACCTCTAGAGATCATCTAGTCCAACTCCCCTGCTAAAGCAGGATTGCCCAGAGCACATTACTCAGGACTGCATCCAGGCGGGTCTTGAAAATCTCCAGAGAAGGGGACTCCACAGCCTCCCTGGGCAGCCTGTGCCAGTGCTCTGTCACCCTCACCGTAAAGAAGTTTTTCCGTGTATTTGAACGGAACTTCCTGTGTACTAGCTTGTGCCCATTGCCCCTCTTCCTGTCACTGGGAACCATTGAAAAGAGCCTGGACTCGCTCCAGCAGTTCCCTGTCCCTCTTGAACTGGGGAGCCCAAAACTGGACACAGCATTCCAGTTGTGGCCTCACCAGTGCAGAGTAGAGGGGGAGAATGACCTCCCTCAACCTACTGGCCACACTCTTCCCTATGCAGCCCAGGATTCCATTGGCCTTTTTGGCAACAAGGGCACATTGCTGGCTCATGGATAATTTACTGTCTACTAGGACCCCCAGATCCTTCTCCTCAGAGCTACTTCCCAGCAGGTCCGCCCCTAACTGGTGCTTTACGTTCTTCCTCCCCAGGTGCAGGACCTTGCACTTGCTTTTGTTGAACCTCATTAGGTTCTTCTCTGCCCAGCTCTCCAGCCTGTCCAGGTCACGCTGGATGGCAGCACTGCCCTCTGGGGTGTCAGCCACCCCACCCAGTTTGGTATCATCAGCGAACTTGCTGAGGATACACTCTGTCCCCTCATCCAAGTCATTAATGAATATATTAAACAAAATTGGACCAAGTATTGACCCCTGGGGGACACCACTAGTTACAGGCCTCCAACTAGACTCTGTGCTGCTGATCACAACCCTCTGAGTTCTGTCCCACAGCCAACTCTCAATCCACCTCGCTGTCGCCTCATCTAGCCCATACTTCCTCAGCTTCCTAATGAGGATGTTATGGGAGACAGTGTCAAAAGCCTTGCTAAAGTCAAGGTAGATGATATCTACAACTCTCCCCTCATCCAGCCAACTACTTATGACATCATAGAAAGCTATCAGATTGGTCAAGCATGACTGGCTTAAGGATTTGGATGCTCTCAGTCTACAGAGTAATACTTGGAGTTTGAGATAATTCCCATAATAACAACTCATTTTAAAAGATACTGAGGTGTGGCTGTGTGACAATGACTATTTCCTTTTAAAAAGAAACAAACCCAAAATTTTGAAAAGTATGTCATACTCATGACAAGCTGAAATCTTCTAAGGACTCAACCACAGTGTTAAAAACTAATGTTACAGTTCACTTAGCCACAGCTGTAGTATAGCGATATGCATCACACAAAGGCTGGCAATTTGACATAAGACACAAGGAAGTCATGGCTCACAAGGCAAAGTCCACTCTCCTCTCAATGAATGAGCTCATCCACAGCTTGCAGCATTTATACTTTGACAAAGTGAAGTTTGAAGCCAGTATTTGGAAGGGTATCTAAAGATCCTGGTTGTTTCTACATAACACACAGACTTTATATTCAAAGTAGAAAATCTAAAACTGGCAAATTCCAGGTGACTTTCAAGTCTCACTGTTTAAGCACTCAGAAACTAAAATACTCAAAATCATCAGTTGTTCAATGTGATTGATTTGTTCAGAATCGAGAGAGATGGCTTTGGGGTTTTGGGTCAGGTTCAAATGCATCCAGCTTCTCCATAAAAATAAAATAATGCTACCGTGATTTGACAAACAGTATTTCCAAGCTGCAATTAAAATGGGCACTTCCTCAGCTGTGAAGTCTTCCTCTGTCTACACTGCTAAAAAGCATCACATCATTACCTTGGACCAATGCTGACAAAGGGAAATTTATTAATAAATTCAAAAGATGACTTCACTATAACCTTGTTGGTCTGTTGATAGTTTATACGTAAGTTACCATAGACATGCATCAGCCGATCTTTACCATTTATCAATTTGTATGTCCCATATATCAGTACAGATGGGAGAAAAAAGTTATTATGTCCAATGTCCCTTGCTTACACAAAAAGTTCGTACTGAATTTGATGTTTCAAATCACACACTTGACAATTTTATTGTTGTCAGTGATAAGGGAAAAAGCTCAAATGAAACCAATGTCCTTTGCTGTCAAAGACAAGGGTATCTTGTGTCTTGAATGCCATCACAGGCAGGAAATTGCCTGCCCTGGTTTCAAAGAGAGATTTCTGGAAGAAGAAGGGAATGACTTCTTGACAAACCACGCTCTTTTTGAAAATTGTCTGTCAGTCAAGGAAATCAAATCTGCGATTAGATGTTAACTCTTTCAAGTTGACCTAATGTTGTCCACACAGCTTATTTAGGTGCTTTCTTTAGGAAGTTATTTGTCAGAGAGTAGCTTAGTCTGTTTACCAAAGTTTTTTGGCAAATGCCACCAATTTGCGAAAAAACTCCTTAGCTGTTTTAGTCACCGCTTACTTATCATCTCTCACTCCAAATGTGTTCATTTTCCTCATAGCTCAAATAACCCTTTGATTTGACTCAGAAGTCTGGAAACAGGCAACAACAGTGTTCACATCTCACAGCAGACTTATGGAAACATGGGGTGCAGGGCCAACTGGTGAAGCCAAAACTCAACAGCACAAGCCTGGACAACAGGAATGCTCAGCAGGGAGCCTGTGCACTAGTATTTTCTACTAGAGAAAAAAAAAAAAAAAAAGGATCTCAGCACAGGGGAAGCAGACGAAGTGTGTTCGCTTTGTGATGTGCAAGAGTACATGTCTCCTACTGACACCAGCAGGAACTCTTTCAGCACAGCCCCTCTCCGAAAACTTGCCCCTTCTGTTTAGGAGCCCCACAGCTCCCGTTTCCATAGACATGGGGTTTACTATTTGTGTTTGCACAGTACCTAGAACAATGATATTAAGACTTTCACAGGGGACATCTCTGGGCACAACTGCAAAATAAATTTAAGCATTGAAGCTGGAAGCTGTGGAGTTACAGAAAAGAGAACAGAGACGTTCACAGCAGCCCTTCACTCTCCTCCACTGAAGAGCAATTGGGATTAACCAAACTATGTACCAGGGAAGTTAGAATTGAGCTTTTCCCAAAATTGCACAGAATAAGGTTAGGAAATGCTAAAATCAAAGGCAGCACAAGAAAGCGGCGTGTGATACAGTGCAAAGAGTTAGGATGTCGGCTACAGTAAGATGTTAACTGAAAACAAAATCAGTGAGCTCTGGACTCAGACCCTTGTGTGGCCCTCTGGAGTTGCAACAGTAAATATTACCGGGTTGTATAATCATCTGCTTCAGGATTTAAAGTAATCTCTGTGATAAAATTAATATAAAGATCAGATTATCCAGTTTCTGCCCACTCCTCTTTCTCCCAAGGCAGTTGGGTAAAGCATTCAGGAGACCTTTAAACTGCTGGGAGGTAGCTTACTAAATCTTTTCATGGCATGCCCTAGGTCTGATTGGAAGCAGGATTTCAGTCCATGCAGCATTTAGCTGCTTTTTCAGTTTTTATCTCAGTTGCTCTCCACTCTGAGACCACAGCTGGCAATATCTACACCCTTTCGCTACTCATGAAAATGTGATGAATACCAGGGATTGACAAGAAGATTCATATTAAATCTAACAGCTTTGTAATAGTCAATAACCTACCTGTCAGGTCAGGGTATTTTATTAAAGACCACGCTAAAAGCTTTTCTCTAATATTACATTATTGAATACCATGGGTGGGCCACACTGTGGAAAAAGAGAATGTCACCACTTCTATCTTTGTAGCTAAGTAAATACATATATATACAGGGGAAATCTATATTAGTTAGCTGTACACTTTTGAAACACCAAGGCTCTCCTGACACACACATTTGCATTCACTCTGCTCCATGCACTTTGATTTCTGGGCTGCCTTGCCACTTTTCCCTCTGGGCTGGACTGGGTCTGGGACTACCTCCTACAGAAGTTCCTCTATTTCATCCTCTGTCAAGTAGATTTTTTTTCCCATAGGGTAGGATTACTTTTGACTAACACCAGCTGCTGACTGCATGCTCCTTTGAAGCATCTTGAGCTGGTGCTAGTCAGAGGGACAAGCATGGGATGGGAAGAGTTGGAATCTGATTCAGGCCAGCAGCCTCCACCCCACAGACAGCACAAGCAGGGCTATCAAGGGAGTGCTGCTCAGTGCTCATGGCAAGAGACCCAGGTCAACATAAAAAGGCTTGGGAAACCCACCTCATTTTGCTACCTTTTGGGAATGAACCTGCTTCAGTCCAGACTATTCGTTATAGGGATAAAAATTCAAATGCCATATTTTAGATGGCAACCCCTAATCTCACACCACTGCCCAACAGGCAGTTAACTCCTCTCATCTCAGACCCTGAATGGTAAAAAACATCTTGTCCTCCCTTGAGATTGTATTGCAGACTTGAGCAATGCAGGAAACCACTCCAACTCCTTCCTCTCTTACTGCAGGAATTGTCATACATGTCTCCCTCCAAGGGATTTTGAGGAACAGAGGCAAACTAAGGAGCAAGGAGAGGGTTGAGAAAGAAAAAGTAGCTTCCCGAGGGGCTCAGATTCCACCCTCTCCCCCCCGCCAACAAGCATAGTGGAGCAATGAGCAAACACTTGCAAATGATTCATGAGTCACATAAACACCACGATACATCATATCGTGCTCACAAATGAAACAACTGCTCACTATGAATCCAGGACAAAGAAGCTGCTACTTAAATCTCTGCTTGTTTTGCAAGCAGCAGACCAAAGGCTCAGGCACTGAGCTATCGGCATTGACTTGCACACTCTGACCCCACCACAAGCAGGAGCAAATGCAGCTGCTCTTTAACCCCACTCACTGACATTAAGCGTCACTCATCCTGCATAATGCCTGAGGGGAAAACAAGTATTTACCTCCACAGGCGCAGCTGGCACCATAAACCATTCTCCAACACAGACCTGCTTCCCTGCACCCTCAGCCAGGGCTGGGGCCAGTGCCAGGACTTAAATGGGTGCTGTGGGTGGGCAGTACAGGTGGGGACGTAGGTGAGGCTCGAATGGGCAGTTAGGGGTTATTAATGCCATGGAGTCCTGACAATTTTCTGCACATGATGCAGGGGCTTGGCACAGCTTGGTCATTTCATTTTGAAGCCAAAACGTGGCAGGAGAAGCTGCAGAAGCCAAAGTTTCTGGATGGAGCAGCAAAGTCATTGCTGGGGTCTCAGAGACCCCCTTTGCCCTCAGGGTGGGTGAGCTCTGCCAGCGTCCCAAAGCGCACACCTTGCTGAAGGCTGACACTTAGGGCAATGTGTGTGGCTCCTCCTGTCAACAACCATACTACTTCCATTTAGTAAAATCATTGCTTCTGATTTTTGCTGATGGCCAGAGAGCACATTTCCCTCTGCCAAACACGGAGAGTGTAGGGATGGACAAAAGCAAATACACCTGCAGAAATTAGAGTCAGATATGGGATACAAATGGTAAAGAGACAGAAAAAAAAAATAATCCCAAAGACATTTTCAACAGCACAAATCTGTGACTTCTTCCACCTTCCTCTTGTTTGCTCTCTGTAGAGCTCTTCCACATGCTTTGCAGAAAGAGTGTGTTTTGAGCGCTGGGGCTGGGAGCAAGAAGTGAGAAAGGGATGCTTTTTATTGCAAGCTGCAGCTGGTTTCTTCTAAATATTGCAGGTGATGGTACCAAATCATCTCCCTGAATGTGACCCAAACGTGATAGCTTGCCTGGTCCAAATAACACTGGGCATGAAACACCATGGAGCTCGTTTGGAAATGCAGGTGTTGAAACCAGTCAGGAATGGAAAAGGTTATGGCTCCCAAACCAACAAATAAAAGAGAAAGTGCTACCTGAAAGCTGGCAGAAGAAATCCTGCAAGTTTTTCTGTAGGTACACACATGCATGCATATACGTGAGCATATGTACACATGAACCCCCTTGTGTCACTATGAGCAGGATGAGCCATTTGTCCAAAAAGACAGAGCTGTTCACCCTGCAAGTGCTCAGGGAGGGACACAGGGGACAGATCAGTCCTTTTGCAGCAGCACTAAGGGGTCTTGCTTTGCCACAGACTTCTTGCACATTGCGTTGGGATCACGAGCACCCAGGCTTTTTCTAGATGGCTGATGTTGCCCTGCCAATGTGGTGCCACTGCCATGTGCTGGTCAGGAGCCTGCTGCACCAACACTAAGGGACATCTACATCTGGGGAGAGAGGCAGGTTAGGGAGATGCAGAGGTCTGTATGTATTTGCTGTGGTCGCCTAAAGACTTCAGAGGACAGATCTCACTGCAGAAGCATAGGACATGAATACATGGTTATAGCAGTTGCCTATTGGCGTGTGGTGTAAAGTGGTTTCTTTGCTGACAGCAAGCTAAGATAGTTGCATTTCCAACTCCACATGCCTAACTCAATCTCTGTAAAAGTCCATCTCTCCTCTGCAGGGAGGCTTCAAGCAGAAGCTGGGAATAACATGGACTAAATACAGGATAAAGTTTCTTTTCCACTCCATCCCCTAAATGCCACAGTTTGGCTGAGGGTAAGGCTCTTCCTTACAATGCAGTCCTGACCCTAAAGGCAGCTGTCTCTGGAGGAAAGGCAGATGTTTGCTCCAGCCAATTGCAGGTCAGTGATTCAAAACAACTGCCGGCCACCAGCACAGTCCATGGAAGCAAGAAGAGCAAAACCAGAGCAAACCTCCAAGACAAGAAACCAGCAAACGAGTCTAATGAGTAGACTTTCTGAAGTATCCAATGAGCCTGGCTTCTTTTGGTGGAGCAGTGCACTGGGTCCTGCTTCAGTCTTTAATAGAGGGAAGAGGCAGGAGTTGATTTTCTCATTTGTATTCCTGCTCAGAAGCAAGAAGCAAATCTGTTCTTCTGAATTCACAACATGTATCCAGCCAAGCCACTGTATGCCCTTTGGATGGATTAATCTACCTGCTCATAGCTTCGCTCTCCAATTCCTTCTCTGCTTGAGCTGCTATATGGTATTCCTCATCATGTCACAGGAGCCATGTTCCTTTCTCCTTTCTTGTCCGAATCCTTTTGTAGCACTGCTGGACACAGGACAACAAATACAAGGAGCTGTGCGGGTGCTGGCTGCCTCTTCCCTGATTTAGCCTTCAAGATGTGCTGGCAGCATGCTCATAGGCCACACACCCCTGAGCTGATTAGCGCGGCGTGCTCCTTCCTTCTCTGCTCTCAGACTTCCAACATGTAATGCCAAATGAACCATCAAAACTTACAGAAAAACGATGATTTCAGTTTGCCTTGCCAGTGACTTAGTTTTTCCTTGTGCCCTGGTTTGAGCAATGCAGGACTACTTCCTCTTCTAATGCTTGGGAAAACTGCACTTTTAGAAGACTCTACTGTCTGAATTTGTGAAAATATTTACTTATATAGAAAATACTTACTTTATAAAAATATTTACTTTATTTACTTACACAGCTATGGTGTGTGGGTTTTAATGTCTCAGTGATTTCAAGCTCACCAGGTGAGGACAAGTGAGACCTGAGCACTTGACTCAACATTTCATACCATAAACGTCACATTCAATATAAATTAGAAAGTTTGCTGTGAACTGCTCTCTTTCCCTGACAGTGGCAGTCCAGAGAACTTCTTGCCCTGGTGGTGGACCCCTGAGGCCTTCCTTTTCTTGCAAAGCCATCACATTCACAGGGTCCAACATTTGCTGTCCACTGCTGAGAGTGCACAGCTTCCTACTGATAGAATTGGCCAAGTATGATCTTTGTATATTTTATATTGGTATCAGGAGCAATTCTGCTTCTTCAGTATTATTAATGTTAATTATTTAGTATTATTCTGTTAAATCTGTTTATATTTCAACCCTTGTGTTTCCTTGTTTTTCCTGGATTCCCCTTCCTGGGGGTGAGGGGTCATTGGGTGATAGAATAATTGTCTAAAGGACAATAAACTGTTGTGGGTTTCTCAAACAATAACACCTTGTTACAACGATATATATGGAAAAGAATTATTTCTGGAAAGCCTTTTCATACTCCATGGAGCAGCGCTGAGTTCCCTTTGTTTAAATTGCTTCCTCTGTCAAGGTAAATCCTGTGCTCAGCCTCCCTCCATCTCGTGTTCATTTTGCTGGCTTTAGCAGACTGCTTCTCCCTAATTGACCAATTATGACCACTGTAACTAAATCAATCATCCATCTAGAGGTGGATGCCTGCATTTATTTATCTGGATCAGGAATGCTGTAGATAACAGGTCATTAAAAATTACACTTTCCACGCCACAGATATCATGAGCCTGACTGGCAAAGAATGAGCTTTTAGATAAGAAAGAAGGCTTAGAAGGGTCAATTAGGTTATAATTGGCTTGGATTCTTGCCCTCTCATACACTGGCTTTATTAAAACCCTATAGTTGGAGACAATAGCTTATCTTTGCTTCAGCACAATTATTTTTAAAATGGGGATTGCCAACACATGATATCCACTACCAGCAAATCTGAGATTATCAAACCCTCGAGCCCATCAGATTATAAAGCTAAAGGTCATCTTGTGGAGAAGATAGAGAGGACAAAAGCACTCTTCTTCTGCCAAGCTAAGCTCAAGCCTCTGCAGAGCGTGATAGACTTCTGAAATAAAACACTGCAGGTCTGAAAGGAGCCAGCCCACCCTGAGTTACATGAGCCCTACAGCTGAGCCATTCCTCTTGGTAGTGATATGGGGTTTCCCTAGCCTGGAAATGCCTTGGCAGCTCCAACAATATCACAAAGCCATACCCTGTTACGAGCATTTGCTCTGGGGAAGGAGAGAAAAACCCCTCTTAAGTCTTTCTCTAACTGATTTTCTCAGCTCTCCCTCTGTCGACATCTGTTTTCAAGCTAGTGAAAGGGAAAAACGTGGCTGTAATGAAACTGGCCAGCAAGCCCAAAGCCAAGAAACTGCTCATATGGTACTGCATTCCCCAGGGCAGATCCACAGCCCTTTATTTGACAAGAGCTCCAGGAGTAGGGTTCCTACTTGTTTTCCTACTGCCCATCATCTGGTTTTGCTGAGTGTACCTTTTCCCCCCAGTACTGAAACAAGCATCCTCGCTCTGTAGGATCTGGCGAGAGCATTGCTGTTGATTTGCATTAAACTTGGTTTGCAAATGTCGAGGTCAACCCTTAGGTATTTCAAACAACAGGGAAGCCAGGAGGAGGCTTGAAGGGAGGCATCCAGAATAGCATCAGGATGAGTGCACAGCACCTGGTGATCATCAGCAGCATTTTTTTCATTGCGCTGTTGCTCTCACACTTCATCTTTGTAAGACAGGATTTGTATGAAAGGCATGGGAACTGAGAGCTCTTGAATCCCAGCCTCATTTCTGCTCCCTGCTTGCCATTTGGCTTGGAGCGAGATATACATAACTTTATACATCCAGTTTTGGAAGTATCATGAGGACTCGTCAGACACACGTTTATAAATAATGGCTTCTACATGCAGTATTATGTGGTTTACAGTCAGCACGACGCTAAGCTCGGAAAGCAACGGCAACGCAACCCTTTTGATACATCCAAGGATTCCTGAGGACTGTGATGGCTTCTGAGACGCCTGATGATCAAGACGCCTTCCAAACGAATCCTCTCCTTGGAAAGAAACTCTAGGATGGATTTGGAGAGTTGCCCATGTTGTTTTTATTCATAAGCTTTCCTCACCTGCCCCATTTCTTACAGGCTCTTTTAATATTGAGGAAAGGAAGAAAAAAAAAATGCAAAAAATTTCCAGATTTTTGTCCATAGAAAGTGCAAAATTTTTTTTAGATCTTGTCCCCATTTAATTTACCCCTAATACATATGCATGCCTTAAAAATCAGGGCAGTCAGAAACAAGTCCCTCCTTTATAGGCCAAGCAGTACATTTTGATAAAGCGTGCGTTCATAGAATAAATTTTCTGTAATAAACATCTACCTTTTTACCATATATTTTGTAATCTGTCAGTTACATCTTACATGTATGTGCAATAGCCGCATATTTAAAAAGAAAGAAAATGCATGCATTTTTAACCCACATTTAGCCTGAAGTGTCTTCATAATTTATTACTTCAGTTTGCTGCTACTATGATTGAGAGCTGGAGAAAGGGAAGCCTCCAAGCAGGGAACACAGGAATATAAAGGGAATTGGCGCTCACGAGGAGCTGAGAATATCTTGGGCTTGTCGCCTCATTTTGACTCCTATCAATGCCAAGTGTAAAATAATAGTCTGATTCAGAGCTAAATGCCATCTAGATTTCCCACTGAGTCCATTAATTCTCTCCTTTTATTGTGGCAGAAAGTATTAAATACATCATTCTAGAGTGAGGGTTTCATGCAGGATCTGTATTCCAATTACGCAGCATCCTTTCCTGATTCAATACATTGTATTGATTTGTTTGGGGGTAGGGGGGATTCTTCCCCCCCAAGTTAAAAAGAGCAATTTATTCTTTCTTTACCCTGTAGTTGAAATTGCAGATGTTTTTGTCAAGCTTCTTCCTATCAGAGCTGGTGCATTAGCAAGAAGAGTAGTTGCTTGCAAAGAAATATGGGAACAGTGGCTAGGTTTTGTCTAGTCAGATCACCTCTTTGCATTCTTTGAGGATTATCATCAACGATTAATTCCAAAGTGACACCTGCTAGAGACAGTCTAGCTAATTATATGCAAGCTTTTCTGTTTCTGCTGAAGTTTTAGCAACCAGCCTGTAAAGAATGACTCTGAGCTGTGTTTCCACAATAAAGTGCTTCTAGGAATGGCACAAACTGCTTTTTCTAGCCAATGCAAAAGACATTTGCCTTCACATCACCATAAAAACAATATTAAGCAGCTGCTCAGCGCTGCTTTCTGAAGGCACTTCTGTCACCGATCAGCAGAATTTAATAACGTCCACGTTTAATCCCACATACTGGAGCTGGGATCCCAGCAAAGACACAGGGTGTACGGAGGGGGTGTTTTGAAACTCAAGTTCTCTCACAGGCAAGGGAGCAGCTGGAGATATTCTAGGTTGAATCATTTAGCCAGGGCCAAATGAGCAGATCTGAAAGGACAGTGGCAAATTATGTTTTAAAGTTTATTTTTCACACAGTCCTGAAATCATTCTTTTAAGAAGCCCAGAAAAGAGTTCCCCCATCAACCCCTTTTTTTCTTTTCTTTTTTTCATTTGGCAAATGCAGGGTGTTGGGTGTGTGTTCGAGAAATGCAATGAAAAGGACTAATTTGACTGAAAGGATGCGCAGTCTAGCTGATACCCAGAAAGTCAAGCAAAAGCATGTTTGGGGTGTAAATCACCAGTTCCTGTCAGGGTGGGTGAGGGGACATCAGTCTGGAACATCAACAAATTTCCAGGAGACAGACTCTTCCCATTGCACAATGTTGTGTAAAACAGCAGCCTCACCATCCCACGCGTTGTGGTCCCTACTGGGATGTGGGGATGCTCTGAAGATGGTCAATGCACCCAGTGCGGTCCCAGGCTCCTAAGTTGAGTGCTTCCAGTGATGACGGGAACCCTCCGGGTCTCTCCTGTTCTACCTCATCCTTCTCTGCCTGCCTACACAAAAAAGGTCATACTGACACCAAAGTAATTCAAAACGACAACTGACTGTTAACTGTTCTTCATAAGGTTGTTTTTTGGCTTGTGAGGAGCAAATGGTTCATAGAGATTTGCATAAAGTCCTATATATGTATTACCAAAAGTTTATCCTACAGGACAGATGTTCTCCCTGTTCCTATCTTCTTGTTTTGTCCTGTCACTTTGGAGGAAAGGTTAAATAAAAATTATAAAATCTGCATGGAAAAGTGGTAGTAAACAAGTCCCAGATGTCAAATTGGAAACCTGGTGTAGGACAACATTGAGTACTTAGAGATAAGGACAGGCAACCTAAAAAGAAAAACAAACCAACCCTATCATGACCAGGCTTCTAGGGCTTGGGAAATTTAGATGCTGAATAAAAATGGAAGAGAGGGCTAAGAAAATTTACTTCCAGTAGAAATCAAATGTAATCAAAGTCATATGAGAACATAGCCTGGTTCAGGCACATTTCCAGGATACAATACACACAGTGTTAGGGCAGTTCATAGCAGGCTGCAAACACTGCAGCCCCCTCTTGCAACGAGATGATCTGTAAATTGTACTGCCACGTCACATTAAAAAAAATAAAAACAACAAACAAACAAAAAAACCCCAACAACAAAAAAAAAACCAAAACAACAAAAAACCCCCAACCACACAACAACAAAACAAAACCAGCCAGAGATAGTGGCAATAACCCTGGTGAGCTGCAGTAACCTGCAACTCTACTGAGTCATACATCTTCCTCTAGAAAAGACTTCACTAAGACACCAGGTGATGTGCCAGCAACAGCAAGAGGAAAGGGAGCATACAACAGGGTCTATGCTGGACCTTCCCAGCATCACCCATGTGCAGTAAGGCATGGCTCAGCCCTCAGCATCATGGCTTGGTTGGATTAAGGTGGGCAGGCTACCTTAGCAGTGCTTAGCTGTATCTAATGACAATAATAGCTCCTGTCCCCATCCCAAGGTTTGCACTACTCATCTTACAGAAACAACAGTGCCTCTTCTCTTCACAACCCTTACCTCCAAGCAGTTACCTCCCTCTTCTGCACGCACATCCGCTGGGCAATTACCTCCAGTCCTGCTCACTTGTGCTTTCTGCCTGCCCGCAACAGTCTCTGCAAAAGGCCAGGGCTTTGCTGATGGTGCCTGGCTATCTCCATCCCTTCTCGTGCTTTTCTAGCTGTGACAAGCAGTAAGGATACATCAGGGAGGAAAACCAGGAGTCTGAAAGCTTTCAAGATTTTCTTCACTGAGCCCTTCACCCCACAGCATCCTCTCTCTGGATTTCAACTTGCAGTCAGTCTATCTGTGCTTTTCTCACTGCTTCCATGGTTTTGCTACTCTCTTCTCAGTCTCTGTCCACTTATAAATAAATGCCGCCCTGCCAAATACTAACCACACCCCAGCATTTGCCATTAGATCCCAGATAACCTTCTTCACCCAGATCATTTACCGTCTCTCCAGCCTTTCAGGTGACCCTGTTTTGGATGACAGCCTTGTTCTTACAGCCATCTTATTGCAAAATACAGTTCACCTCCTCCTTCCTAAACAAGGAGCATCTGCCAGGTTCACCTCACCTGTAGCACGCTGTGAAGATAGCACTAGAGAAACATCTCTCTTCACTTGAATGAAGATATAAATAAATTCCAGAATGGTGCTATTTCAAAGTTTATTTTAATAGCAAAACAGTTTGCAAAATAGACATTCTGAGCCAAGAAATGCTTGTTCCCTTCACTGCTTACTCTGTAATAAATGCCCTGCTGGAAGCAATCCTAAACCTCAGCCTTAGGTACAGCACAACATTTTGTACCTTTCTTCCCCACAACTGAATCTCCTTGGCCAGACTGAACTTCTTGGAGCAGAGCCAAATGTCCCTTTTGGCTTGGAAACAGGCATCCTGGGTGAGGTAGTCCAACCCACAGGCTATTTTCATAGGATGGAGATGTGGCACTTGAGAAGAATGAGACACAAACGCCTCCAAGGTACCACCCAAGGAGGATGCATTTTTACATGAAAAAAAAAAACACCTCAGATTGCTTCCAAACAAACATCATTTTGGTATTTTTCCTTGGTTTTCAGGACCTTAAAGTCTAGCCTTGGTACCTCTTCCCTTGCCAGCAATGGTCTGGTAAAACCATGCCAGAACCTAAACTTCCCTTGCACTTATACCAGAGATGCTGAGATCCTACCCCAGCTGTCCTTCACTAACCAAATTACTTAATTATTCTTAGAAGAGTGAACTAACCTCCCATCACTAAGAAATAAGCAAGGCTATAGGTTTTGTCAGCAGAAGTAATTTTTTTTTGTTTCCAAAATAAAAAAAGTAAATCTGCATACCTTTTTCTTAACAATTCTGGACCAGAAGTTCAGCTCACAGCAGCTGGTATAACTCTGTGATATCCACTGGAGCTGGGACAATGCCTATGAGCTGAGTAATGAATTATCATGAGTGAATGAGCAGTGATCAGGGTAACACTTGGATTCAGCAATGTGAGATTATAAATGAGGGATTTCTGGGGTTATTTCTTTTCTTTCTTTTTTTTTTTTTCCTTTTGGTTTCACCCATGTATAGGCGGGGAAATTTTAGTCGGAGATTGCTGAGCTTTTACAACCATTTTTTTTCCAATGAGCTTGTCCTCCACCTGCAGATAATGGTCTCTGAAAATTTCCCCCCAAGGAAATAATAAATTAAGCTTTCAAAGTTATTTCAGCAGTAGGTGGCACTGCTGGGACTGAAACCTGAAAGATGCAAATTTTGCTTTCAGAAAGGACTGTTGGGATTATAATTGCTATAAAGTATCCCATATATGCAGGTTACTCGAATAACCATGTATTGATTATAAATTGTTTCCATAATTGCACTTTTAATGCATAGAGTTTCTAAAAGATTTGCATATGCTTTGTCGTGGAAGAAAAGGAAGTGGCATGACCTGTAGCAAGCAAACTGGTAGGCTGCTAGCAATTAAATTTTGATTTATGTATGATTTATGTATTATTTATCATGATATATACCTTATAGTTAAGCTTTTTTTTTTTTTTTTTTTTTTGGAATGTTTATCTGGCTTACAAGGTAATGAAGCAGCTTTCTATTGTGGGGAGCATTTGATTTATAGCCTGCAGAATATCCTTGCTCTTATATAACAGGATTACACTGCGTTCTTTCCTATGCCTAATCTCTATTAGATATTGTTATAAAATGCTCTTACACATTCTTTAAGGCATGAACATGTGTAACACTCAGATGGACTGAAGCTGTTAATTGAACGTGCTGTATTTCTTTGAGAAAAGCTGTGGGCAAGTAGAGTTCCCATGATCAACACAAGCAGAAAGTGAGGTAGCTTCTCATTGTAAAGGTGAGCTTTGTAAAGGCGAGCACCATCATCGGAGCCTTGCATTTGGTTTCATATCCAAGTGATTCGTCATCACCTGGTCTTTAAGGCAAGCATTTCTAGCAGCTCAGCTCCAAACCTGCAAGGTTCTTTTTCATTAGTGTGGGTAATTTTGGGGTGATCCCAGTGGTATCGACGTGCTTGCTGGTGTGCTAGCAAATCAGGCTTTATGTCCCATGAGGGCATTTCCAGCTTTGCTACTTAAGCACTGCAACTCAGGCTTGAAACCAGAGTCTGAAATGTACATCAGGAAGGGGATAGGCTCTCTGCTGACATGTCTCTGCTGGAAGAGCAAGAGCTTGATTTGGAACACGGCGGTGGAGATACGGAGACCATTGTGGCTAAGGGAGGCTCCACATGAGTGCAGTTCTTCTGTCATGAGCAAATGTTAAAGGGTGTGTGGTGGAGTCACATCGACACCCCAAAGCGGTGTCTTGCACCTTCTGTTCACATACAGAAGACCACAGCTTTCCAAGGTGAGATTTCAAACAACAAACGGCCAAACCTGTGAAGTCCCAGGGGTGAATTTATAGGTGCTTATAGCTGAGGAAGCTTGGAAACTGCAGCTGCCATTAAGGAAATTGCTTTAGCATGTCTTGCTTCAAGGACGCTCTTCCGTTATTTTCATTTCTGTGGGAATTTAGGCTTTGGGGCAGTCAACCAAGACCTCTATTTGCACATAAAAACCTCAAGCCTGGGGAGGAGGATATGCCTGCTTTGAAAAACCATACACCAAAGCAGAAGAAAGTATAACTGTATTTCTCTTTGGCACAATTGTCTGTGTAAGTATCAGGCTGTGGTAGTTCTTAGTAAGCAAGCATTTGCTTAGAAGAGATGAGGAAAAAAAATAAAAGCTGGGAGAAAGTATTCCTTGTGTAAAAAAAAAAAAAAAATTAAAAAAATTAAATTAAATATTATGCAGAACATTTCTTCCACAGCACAACACTGCCTGCATTTGTAGCTGCAACACGCGTGAAAACAAATAGCACCGTTTAGGGCAAACTTTTCCAAAATAAGATAAGCTTATAAAATATGCACTGGAACAAAAGGAACTAAAACTAGCATGCCCACAAATGATGTGCGTACCACCAGCTAGCTCTTTCAGGTGCTGCTTGCAAAAGCCACTAGATAAGAAACTGGAAAGTACTGTTACAGAGATTAATCCTGCACTGATCAGAGTTTTAGCCAGGTATCCCATATGCACTCACAAGCACAACTAGGCTGAGCAGCTTGCTTAATTTGGGGGTTGCTCATCTCATGCCTGTATCAATACTATTGCATCATTTTTGCTGCTTGTCCTGTCCAGGGCTGCTCAAGGAGGCTGGACACTTGTACCTGCTAGGACATCCAAAATGGATGGTTCTTTTCTTTTCTCTTTGCTTTTCTCTTTTCCCTCTTGAAATTGGGAAAGAGGCATTCTTGTGTTATGTTCTTATCTAACTAAAAAAGAGATAGTAAAACAAATGACCAAAGAGCATTCTAGGCACACACTGGTAACTTTTGTCACCACGCCAGCACAAGATTTAAAAAAAAGAAAAAAAAAGAAAAAGGGCAGAAATTACCTTCGGAAATAACTTACCATTTCCTCTTCAATCTTTTCATCTCCTTTCACTTTGTTTTGGTTGAAAAGCAACAATAGAAAGTCAGAGGTGGGAGGAAAGACATTTTCATGACAGGATTGTGGTATATGCAACGGCTTAGGGAAAAAACACTTCTTGCCAGTCTCATTTATATTCAGTAACTCAGTAGGTTTTTGTTTTTTATGTACACATATACATATATAAACACACAGGTGGTGCCAGGATAATTTTTTTTCTGCGTTTACTTTGCCTTTGTCATCCTTGTTGTTTTTAAATAATAATCATCATCCCAGCTTTTTGTTTGAGAAGCAGATCATGCCAGGAATGTAAAGATGTTGGCACCTCATTTCCTGTGATCTTAAAATCAAAATTTAAGTGTTCTGTCGTTGAATTGTGTTGTGTTGTAAGAAGACAAAGACAAAGAGTGTAGTGTTATTGCCTTGTTTGGGTTTTGGATTTCCCCCGGTTCCAAAGGAATAAAGGGAATGAAGCATTAAAGACAGTTGAGTATCATGGAAAGATATTATTGTTGTTCTCAAGGAACAAAGCCTTTCTTTTAAGAGATTTTAATGTGTTTTACCCACTTCCATACATCTCCCTCTCTCCTGCTCCTCTGGCTGCCCTGTAATTTCAGAGTGATATCTTAGGCAGAGAGAGCTTCACTAAGTGTCATTCATTTTTTTTTCAGAAGGGGTAAACTAAGCAAAGACCTGGAGTAATGTGTGGGGTTTCTGGTTGTGGGGATTCAATTGCTTCTTTTGCCCACATTTATTAAACTAAAACCAAATCAGGCCACTTAACTGGCTGCCAAAACATGAACTTGGGAGTCTCTCTCTCTCTATATATATGTATATTATTTTTTTTTTAATAATAAATAATGTTTTAAGGTTAGCAGCATTTTAAATTCAAAAATGTTCATTTCATGGTGCCGTGGACAGGAGAAAATGAGAGCAAAACCTTTCCTTTTTTCATTTACAAAGTTCTATCCTGGAGAATTCTGTTTGATTTTAGTGAGGTTATTCCTGATTTACAGGAGGGGAGGGAGGTGCTGTATCCCTGTCCCTGGTGGGATTTTCCTTACTGTCCACAGCATGGCCTCCCTATGGAACAATGGGGAGATGGGAGATAACTATTGACTATACGGGGAAACAAGTGTAGCTATTGACTTGGAATTTGTTGGCAGATATCGTGGTGATCTCATCTTCACTTCTGATGATCCCCTTTACGCAACTTTATTCGCAACTGTTTTTATACACCTGCTCCTTCCCATTGGCAATTGTCATTCAGGGTGACTTCAACACAAATCAAATCCAATTCTGCAGCGTGGTCTGGGGAGTCTAGCAATTATGAGCCAGATGTTGCTGTAGGTATGAGACCAATGGATGTAAAATCTCTGAATCTACCAGTGGATTTGCACAGGAACACCAGGAAAAAGTATTGCAATCTCGGCATGAGTGCTAGGAAACACAGACATGCACGTTACCCACCGTTACTCTGTCTCAAAGACTCATCTTGTTACCCCCTCAATATTAACTGTTCAAGAGGAGCCAAGACAAACGAAGAGGATCTATTTCCTTGAAACAGATCTACAGTAATGTGCTAAGCAGTGCTAAAACACTTCTTAAAAACACTTTTTCAAATCCATACATGAACACTGTCTACCTCCAGTGTCATAACTAAGCTGAAGGTCAAGCAGAGCTCAGCCAGGCCATAGATCCAGTACTGAAAAATCAAACATTGGGACTGTCACAGTCAAAAGAGATGGCATACGGCACCTGAACCCACAGCTTCACAGGTGTTGGGCATCCCTGTGTAGCTGACAAGGCCAGCTCTGCCCTGGTGTAGATAGAGTGTAGTCATCACACTAATGGAGAGGTAGGTACCAGCTGAACCAGTCCACCCAGCTCTGGAAAGCTTTCTGAGTTGCCCAGATCTCCTCTTTGCCTGAAAGGATGCGGCAACTTCTTTAATATATTATATCTACATAAATATATGGGTAATAAATGTATTAATTTTGGAATAAGCATCAATTCAAGGAAAAGACCCAAGCAAAGCAGTAGTTGGCTTTTGCTGTCCACAGATAATGATCCTATCCCGTAGACTTGCTTACAAAAGTAGAGGGGTCTCCCCTTTGCCTTGACCCAATTCAGCTTTTGCTGACTGTCAGTGGGGATTTTATCACTGATGGCAAACAAGAATACAGCTACATCAGCACCACAAGTTTTTACAACTCTTACTCATGCTAAACTCAGGTGCAAGTCCTCTCCATCTTATTTTCACAAGCATTGAGAGGTACTCAATAAAGGCTGAAGGTCAGGGTTTTTTTGGTGTTGTTTTTTTTTTTGTTTTTTCTTTTTTTTTTTTTGCACTGAACAGCTATTAAAGAACCTAACCACCATACTCACAGAAGACTGCAGATCCAATTTTACATAAGATTAATAGCAAAATATTGAGCCTTTGGTTTATCAATTTGCCTTGTTTCCTCATGTCCCCGCATCTGTAACAAAGCAGGGGATAATACACCTTTCCTGCATCCATCACCTGCCAGCTTTCATGGCTCTTGCCCAACCTGTCTAACAATCCTGGCATCCAGCCTCCCTTTCGCTACAGCAGCCACTTTTGTCACTTGTCAACTAATTAGACCTTGCAGGCACATTACCAGCATGGGCAGACAACAAGACCTAAAACAATTACAGTTTTTATGTTTAAAAAAAATGTACCAGATGTTTACTGAGTCTTATCCAAAGGGATTTTATGGCAGCCTTGGTGCACTCCCAACAGAATGGCATCTGTGAATCTCCAAATGGCAAGATTTCATTAATTCCTCAATAGGCTCACATTTCTAGCGGGGACCTGGATTTTTCTTGTTTTTCTCCAACCAGTGTAACAGATATCAGTGGAGGAGGATTGCCACCCATTTTTCAGCAGCTAGGGCATTTTGCAAAGTTTTGGTGCCTCACTGTTCCTCAGCATCAGAACATAAGTGAAGAAAGCTGCTGAATTTTGGGACTGGCAGGATACCAAACTTTCTATGAGGGTCGAATTGCACCTGCAGGATAGGAGACTAATTGGAACTATCCATGAAAAAGAAAAAAAAAAAAAAAAAAAAAAAAAGAAAAGGCCAGAAACTAATATGAAAAAGTTAATGATCACTGAAGGATGTGGTAGTGAAGGCAGGAGAAGGCAGAAGGTATATGGCAAGGTTATGGTGTGTACAAACTCCAATCTAGTAGTTCATTAGCAAGGCAGTTTATCTCCACTAATGGTGCATTATTACCCACTAGGGTGGAGCAAGAGTAATCAACAGGTGATCAACACAAAAAGACACCTGTCTGTAAGGTATTACCATTGCACACCAGCCAAATGCCAAGGCAGTGACTCCAGCTCTACTGACCCCAGGAGTTTAGCAGCCTCTGTGCTCTGCACATCTGCAGCTTGGACCGACCGGTGTTGGCTGCCACGTCCCAGTCCAGATGATTTATGAAGTTAAACAGGCTCAGGAAGCCCCTGTTTGTCCACAAGCAATATTCTCACCTCTGTTTCAGGCCAGGGGAGACTGAGACCAGACTTCTTCCCACGATACCTGCTACATCAGGGCCTGGAAACACAGCACTGCTCATAAATCACTCCAGCAGGGAAAAGACCTTTATCAAGGCAACCCTTTTGTCTGTTCTGTATCCAATAGCCATGATTCTGCAATAAAAGCAGAAATATTGTTGACTTCCACAGTAATTTACTACAGGGAAAAATCAGGTAGTAGGTTCAATACAAACTTGACAGCTATAACTAGCACTCAGCTGTGTGCTGAAGAAGCCTGACCTTCTTACCCCACAGGAAAGGAAGATAAGATTGCTTATGGTGTTTTCCTCCTATTCCTCATCTGTCACCTCCCTCCTCATTGCCTCCCCATTTCCCTTTGATTTTACATATCCAGTTTTTGGCACTTCTTTTTTTCTCTGGACTTTTGTCCAAGAGAAGGAAGGGAAAAATGAAACCAGAGGACAAACACCTCCTGAAGGAAGGATTGCCAGACAGTTACCAGAGATAGAGATCTGTGTTTTCTGAGACTGGCAGGAAACAGAAAAATGAGTGGTGGCATCTTTAATGTGAAACGTGTATGCAGAACAGGAATTCAGGAGGCCAAGCAGACACAATTAAGTTCACTCACACCTTCCCACTGGAGGACTACTGAATAGTTAACCAAGATTTTAATTAACTTATTACAAGCTCATAGTGATTAAAATAAAATATGCAGTGGCTGGAAGAATTAAAGCTTACCTGCCCCCATCTCTTTTTCCTGATGCAGTCTGATAACAGGTGGGATTCCTACAGTCGAGGAATCCCTTCATAGCCCCTCATAATTTCCTTCATCCCAGCACCTTCTCTCCAACTGCCTCTGCTCCCCCAAAGCTATTTCTGTGAGGAGCCTGTGGCAGAGTAGAAAGCCTAGAAATGTAATATCCACAGCCAGAATGCATTTCATACCCCACTGGCTACCACAACGTATATTTTGCTAACACATCTGTAGACACCATTTGTGGTATTAAAGAGAGGGAGGTCCTCTACCGTCTGAACACCGTGGTGAGAATTACACATTTTGATCCACAGGTGCTTGGTCTCTCCAAGCAGGTTTTCTATGAACAAGTCGGACAGGCAAAAGCTAATACGTGGGCCACTTCCAGGCAGGCTGTGATCAGACAAGATGAATCAGTGTTGTTTTACAAGATGCTTCAGTGGTAAACTGGGATGGATGCATCTGAAGGAGGGGCAGCATAGTGGCCGAGACTTGGCATGGTGCGTTTGATGCTCTGTGCCCTGGACCAGGAGATGATCCTATGGAGGCAGTTTCCTGGAGCACAGTGTACTACTCAATGTATAATAAGTTCTACACTGTGAAAAAGCCAAAACTGTGCCCACCCCATGCCAGGGACCAACCTCAGACTGAGCTGCCTTGGCACATTAGGAGAAGCGATGAACCAGCTATGCTTGGCTTCCAGCACCAGGACCCTAAACAACCTTTGCCTCAGCAAATGGGCATTTCAGAAGACTCAAGCAGTACCAAGTTTTCTCCTGTAAATGCTTAGGTGTTGTTCAGGGGCTAACTTTTGGCATCTCATTTCATTTAGAAGTAAAGACATGCTGAAACAGTGCAGGCTCATGCACTTTCCTTCTGAAGAGGTTGTGGTGGGGACAGCAGGAAAGCATCTTCCAGAGTCTAAATCGTCTAGGAAAGGAAATACAAAGTAATACTTTTTTCTCAGTCCATGGTCTGACACTTTGCCTTTTCATTTCATTTTCTCCAGTGGCCAAGCCCTGGGCTCATTTGCCAGACTTGAAAAAAAATAAAAAAAGGGATCTTCAGAAGATCATCGTGACCCCTACAGCTGTCTCTCCTCAGCTCCCAATGTGATTTCTTCAGCTGATGGATTCAGGGCACGTTGCAAACAACATTGCAATGGCTTATAACTGTGCATCTACCCCCTTGGAGATGTTGAGGTGTTTAAGGAGCCCCTCTTCATCTCTTCCACTACTAAAAAGAACTTGTATCACATTTGTGTGACAGCTTGCAAGGAGAGCAAAGGACAAAAGACTAGCAGGTTAGCACCAGCAGCTTGTAGTCATCAGACAAGCTTTAAAATGAGAAGTTAATAGAGGGGAAGCAGAGAACTGAAAATACTCTTTGAGAGCTAAACTCCTCTCAGCTCAACACTTCAGATGTCAGTTCTGCTGCTTTTCCTCCTGCTTTTTTTCTCAACACTGGTCTAATTGGAAAGTTACCTTGTGTCCTCAGCTGAGTCCAGGTCCCATTGCCTAGGCTCTAGTGCTGGTTAGGACCACCTCAATGCAATCAAATTCACACTGTTACGTGCAAATATATATCTGTGAAATAAGCCTAAGGACCACCTATTCTCCTCCTGCACACCACAACAGCAGAGGGGTGGAGACATTTGAGCTGATCTGGTTTCAGACATCTAACAACACTGGTGCCTAAGGATCTACAATCAGTAGAGATAAGGGGCACTTTCAAAGGCAATTGATCCCAGCTGGTTTTGAAACCATCTCAGGACAGCATTGGTAACCCTCATGAGGGGCATGTCTCACCACTGGGTATCAGAGTGTGGGCATGGTAGTCCCCCCTTCACGTGTTCCCAACTGTGATAGGAGCTGTGGGGTGCTGCAACCCTTCTAAGGTCTCATTACTGCCAAAGCAAGCAAGCTGAAATCCATGCTCTTCAGGGTAAATCAAGAAAAAAAATGAAAGTAAAATTGACAGCAATAATAATTTTGGTGGAATAGTGTGTTATTAGCACCGTTATTGCATCCACTGACTTTCATAAAGTGTATACACAGTGTGCAATAATGTAATTAGATTTCACAATGTGTAATAATGATTTTTATGCAACACAATGACTGCGCATTAGGGAAGGGAATTGGTTCCCATTATGGAGCCAGCACAAATCTTGCACCAAAACTTCACACCTGACAGTGCATCTGTTGGATCTCAGGCCTGGGCAACAACCCAGTGAGAGCTGGACAATAGCCTATGGCACGGATTTTATCCCTGTGGATCCAGGGATGCCCCTGTGCTGCCTCTTGCCCCATGCCTTCCTTATATGAGCCTCATCACCAGACCCCAAAGGAGCCCAGTGCACAGCTCCTCCCTGCACCTAAACAGCCTGAAATGCACGTAGGAGGAGAAAATCCTTTGTTGAGTAGGGAACTTCTCTAGCTCCATTGGAGAAAACTATTTAGGAACTAGGATGTGCCCACAACACATGAACTTGTCCAGATGGGAAGCAAATGAGCATCACGGCATGAGATCAGGGAGGGAAGATGAGCCACCATGGAACCGGGGGCTAAACAGGGGCCAATAAGGGGATACTAACAAGGCAAAACAGAGAGGGATCTTAAAAGTCCTCTTTGACCACCCACCCAAATATCCTCTCCCTAGAGGAACTGCACTCCTGATCCAGAGACTGCACCTGCGTGCAGCTGCTGACGCGCGAGTCAGGTGCCACAGAGCCTGGCACGATTTATCCCTTAGCATAGATGGGGACAAATAATTTCTAGCATCATGTCTCCTATGATGATGCCCCTGATGACCACACTGAAACACTTGTGGCACATGCTGGAAAAGGGCACAGCATTGGCCAGCTCACATGTCCAGCAACGCAGGGGAAGGCTGCAGCAGAAACATAGCCCTCAGCACATCTAAAGCTTGGCTTAACCCTGCCCAGCCGACGGCACCACACAGTGCTGCAACTTGCTCTTGAAAGGCTAATTGTGACAACAAACATTTTACGACTTCAGAACAAATCGTTATTTCTCTTTCCCTCCAAGTGGGCTTCTTTTAAATGCCACTTGCGCTGTCTCCACTGTTAATGAGCACAAGTTGACCCATTTATTCTTTGCTGCACTTTCTGCAGCAAATCATGGCTTTACTGCAAAGGTATAGAATATTAGAGACACAATTTCATTGGCAAGATTTTTTTGCTTGTGAACCCATTAGTATTTTCCCCGAATAGTTTTTCCTCCCTCATCTTGCTAGAATAGAGAATTGCTCTTTTGCAGGTCTATTCTCTCTGCTATTCCCTTGGCTTGAGTGAAATATATATGAGATGAGTCAGAGTTTGAACTCTCAGTATATGTTTCTAATACAAAGTTTCTGCGTGTCTGGGGACCTAAGACAGATATTTAATTTTAGATAAGAAATGCTGGTGACATCATGCCTTTGATTTCTTTGCTGGATGTCTGTGCAGCCAGCACATGGTGAAGCTGTTCAGCCATAACAGCCTCACCGCATTTAGGAAACCGCTTAATATTCAGCGTAGATACAGAGCAGTGACAGCCTCTTGGGTGGTGCTTAGCGGGAGTGCACACTGGAGCTTTTAACCCCAGCAAATCCATACAGTAACATGTATGTAAGGGCAATAAAGGATCTTGCAAGGAAAACGAGGTTTTCAAAGACCTTTTAGTACAGCTGCTGCATTCCCTGGACAGCAAAGCTCTAAGCAGAGCACATCAGCATGAGGGTCAGCTACCCTTACACCACACACCACCTAGCACATGATGATTTATACCCCCTCAACACACACACTGGAGAGGTTGAATTTAGCCTCGTCGTCAGTGACTTTGGCTTCCCCACAGCAGCAGATGCCAGCAAGTGCATCCGAGCAGAAGGAAGCATACACACAACAGCTTCATTTTTAGCTTTACAGCTTAAAAAAATAAGACATGCCTTCATTTTCATTTGAAATATGACTAACTAAAAGCTCATATGCATGGAGGGAAGCCTGAGAAAAAAATCAGATTCCTGCATCAACACCTTTTAGTCGAGACCATTTTGGTGACATTAAGGTGACAAATGTTCAGCCTTTCCTACAATTTTATACCTTCCTACACAGCAGGTGTTATCCAAAAAGATCTAGGAGAGATATTAGTATAGATAAACAGGACATAAGACAGGAAATAAAATCTAATTGCTGAGACACAAAGCAAACTGCAGTACTTGCACATCAGCAGAAACAGTTAGCACGTGGGGTGACTTACCAAGGGGTCCAACAGGTTCCTCACTCCTCAAAAACTGCGGTCAGCTTTGAAATATTTTCCTAAAGGCTAGTCTCCAGCTCAGCCAGGAGCTATAAATTTGCTGCAAGCACTATTAGCTTCATCGCTTTGGTCTGTGTAGAGGAAACCTTCCTCAGCATCCCCCTGGGCTTGCTAAGTGGACTCTAAGCAACACCGAGACATGCCACTGTCATGCCTCTAATTAGGGACCAGAGTTAATATCCAAGTGGGCACAGAGATGATTAAAGCAGCTCCTATCCTTCATACAACATACTTATGTCGTTGTTGCCTTTTTTTTTTTTTTTTTTTTCAACCCTGTCAGGTGTGTCTCCTAATTGCTCTAAATGAACAATGACCAAACCTGCAGATTATGGAAGTCACAGTTAAGAGCCAAAAGCTAGGTGATAAGAAATGATGGGAGCCTGGCTGTAAGCATCCCAAAGTCATGTCTAACCCAACAGCTATAGTCCTCCTCAGAGGGGTGTAAAGCCTCTCAGCTCCTGAGCTGTGGTTTGGTACGTCACTGTGGTCTCAGGTCAAAATCAGCACATGGCATACTTCAGGATGGTGAGTTTTAACATTTGTCCTGAAGTTTGAAAGCCACAAAACTGGTGCATATAAATATATAATATATAATATATAATATATAATATATAATATATAATATATAATATATAATATATAATATATAATATATATAGCTCATAAAGCATCACTGACTTTTTAGCCTGTTCTGATGTTTTTGATTAATTTTGTGTCATTGTGTGTAAAAAAAAAACAAACCAAAACCAAGCCCACAAAACTCCATTTAGGGCCCCTTACTTGAGGGCCCCTAATGACAAGCTGTCCAACAAAAGTGACTAAGAACGTAGTTCTGTGCCCCAAGAAAGGATGAGCACTAGTTCTAGGTGAAATGAGGTTGCTGAGGCTCAGCTACCCCCACTACATTTCCACATCACTGACCAAGACAGCATCATTTGGCCCCACACCCCTACCTAAGAAGTCCCATATGAAAAGAAAAATAAAACAAAAAACAATCAAGCAACCCATAAATCCCCTTACTTTGAACGTGTGAACTTGCAATATGGGGAATGTGCTTGGCTTTAAATATTAATCAGCTGGAGCCCAAAGTAGATTCAAGGCAGAATGGTGGTGGCCCTTCTTGGTTTCCTCATGGGAGAGAGGTGAGTTTTGCTCTTACAAGCCATGCACGGGCCACGGAAATAAAGCATCAGTGATGTTACCCACGTGCTGTGAGCTAACTCTTAACAGCTCTGCAGAGGTCACTTCAATGGTTGTGAGGGACATGTACCCACTAGCATCCCCCTCTCGTGAGCTCACGCTCCTGAAGCTACAGCCCAGGGTGCTGACATGCAAGGTTTACTCCCCTTTTAGCACTGCCAGCTGGTAAGCGATTTCCCAGGTATACCTAATGCTATTGTAATTTTTTACCTAAAAAAAAAAAAAAAAAAGGTTTAAAAAATCACGACAGCATGAAGTATGGTGGAGGACTCAGCAGGGGTGTTTCTTTGGTTCCTCAGGGAGCTAGCAATTATTTCTGACCCTGCAACAAGAGCTTGTAGATGCCAGGCTTTTATTTTTACTTTTTTTTTTCCCTTTCTTTCTTTAAACTGTAAAGAGGTATAATATTTTACTGAAGCTCATTGTACCTCATCTTACTGGTGTACTGGGTCAGGCAGTCCGTGGGTTAATCCCGTGCTGGGTAACGAAGCATTGCCTTTAACTACATTTAAGACTTCACCTCTTCGTTTCCCTGGATAGTGCCACTTGCTGTATTACCTACAGTGAACTGCAGCACTCAATTCACCTTCTCTGGACACTAGTTATAATTTTATATGCCTCTAACATGTCACTTCTTATGGGCCTCTGCACTAAAAATATTTCTAAATGGCTCCTAACAGAAAAATCTCCTTTTTCATTTAATAAATCCTTTCAGTCTCTCTATTCCTTGGTCGCCTGGAGAAGCACTGTGGTCCAAACCAAACCTGTGCCATTGATTTGGAGCCTGGGATTAAGCCTCCTCAGAGTGTTATTCCCTTAAACCCCCACTGTAGGCTGGGTACTTTCCCAGCTATAATGAATGGTGAGCAGATGCTTTCCTCGTCCCCTTTGACCAGGTTTTCCTCAAGCTGTTGCAGGGGATACGGCCCATGCAATCAAGATACAGCTTCACTTCATTTTATCTGGGATTTTCTCAGAAGAGGAGGCAGCAGAACTCACCATACTGACACGACCACGGGCCAGGCCTTGCAGATTGACATTACTTGCTCCCTAGGC
Source organism: Vanellus vanellus (assembly GCF_965231255.1). Classification (NCBI taxonomy): domain Eukaryota; kingdom Metazoa; phylum Chordata; class Aves; order Charadriiformes; family Charadriidae; genus Vanellus; species Vanellus vanellus. The sequence goes on along the minus strand of NC_138909.1, from coordinate 23,486,102 downwards.
ATCGGACGGCGGAGTCTTCCCGCCCCTCGTTCCAGCGCAAAGCCGCAGCCGGCAGGCGACGACACCCACTGCATCTCAAGCCGCGGGGCTGGTGCCTCCTTGTTGCTTTGTTGGACTTGCAGCAATGCTGCTAAGTATTGGGATATTTATGTCGACTTTGACACACTACCACTCAGATCTCCTGTATTAGGGTTGTATTATTTTTTATGTGAAATATTGCAGCAGCTAATTGCAATTATCAGAAAGCATATACAAGAGAGCTTGTTGATTGCCAGTAGACAAAGACATTTTGGAAATCTTGGATTTTGCTATAGATGAAAGCCTACAAATTTTAAAATAGAAACCACGTTATCATTTACAATTTCCGTTTGCTAACAAATTCTGCTAAACAAAATTGGTGGCTGATTAAGTAAACATTTATACATAAATAAAACAGTGAAGATCTCTTCAGTTATTGAGATGCAGCCAGTTCAGTCTCTCGTAAATAATACAGTGATGAATTCCGCTGTTACAGTGCATGATAAAGCTACCTAGCCTCAAAGTCTTAGGCAAACTAATCCATACGCATGAATCAATCAGTTCATTTTAGTCATACCAGTGTTATATAAATGTCACTAAAATCAATGCCTGAAAGACATAACAGATTAATAAGTCCTCATGCGGTATATCTAACTGGGATGCAAACCTACAGCACATAACTTCACGCCGAACACAGCTATACAAGTAGTTTGAATAAGTGATTTTAATAGAAAACTCAAGGGCAGGCCTGTAATGAGCAGGCATGGATGACGAAAATCTGGTGCGTTATTAATTTCAGACAATGCCGAGTTCTTTTTCATAACGTACATTTTATTAATGCTCTCCATGATAGCTTTTCATACTGGTTCATCACCAGCAGTACAGTAATTACAATGTATTAAGATTAATTCCATGCCTGAGGAGTAAGGAAGTCCAGTTAAGATATGGAAAGCAGGTGAAATGTCAATCACTATTGACTCGAGGCCGGATTAAATCAAAACTCTGCCCAGGGAACCCTGCAGCTGGGTGGGTTTGGTAACAGCACCTCCCAGACCCGCTCTTCGGTGAGTATCTGCCTCCTCCTTGTCAGCTCACCTCTGCGTGTAACCTGTGTGCCATCAATACGAGGCAAAGGACGGGATTTATCATTTTTATTAGGGCTTGCAGTCGGTCTGGCTCGTCTTTACAACTGTCACCACTAGTTACTGGGTGTCAGCCTCTTTGGGGTTGGAGAGAGAGAGAAATATTGAGGGTTGTCATAAATGCCTCCGAGAATAACTCTTCTAGACATAACGGTTAGGGTTTAAGGTGTGGGATAATGGGATTGTCTGAGGAAAGAAACTAATAGTGAGGGCTCTAATGAAAAAAAAACCACCCACTCATCTAGGGGGTTTCTGCTTTCCTGCAATCTAGTGAAAAAATGGATTTTCTGCTTTCCTGCAATTGCAGCCCCCCTTTTATCACAGAATCACAGAATCACAGAATTTTCAGAGTTGGAAGGGACCTCTAGAGATCATCTAGTCCAACTCCCCTGCTAAAGCAGCATTGCCCAGAGCACATTACTCAGGACTGCATCCAGGCGGGTCTTGAAAATCTCCAGGGAAGGGGACTCCACAACCTCCCTGGGCAGCCTGTGCCAGCGCTCTGTCACCCTCACCGTAAAGAAGTTTTTCCGTGTATTTGAACGGAACTTCCTGTGTTCTAACTTGTGCCCATTGCCCCTCGTCCTGTCACTGGGAACCATTGAAAAGAGCCTGGCTCCATCCTCCTTCAACCCACCCTTTAGATACTTGTACGCCATAATGAGGTCTCCCCTCAGCCTTCTCTTCTCCAGGCTAAAGAGTCCCAGCTCTCTCAGCCTTTCCTCATAAGGCAGATGCTCCAAGCCCTTAATCATCTTAGTTGCCCTTCGCTGGACTCGCTCCAGCAGTTCCCTGTCCCTCTTGAACTGGGGAGCCCAAAATTGGACACAGTACTCCAGTTGTGGCCTCACCAGTGCAGAGTAGAGGGGGAGAATGACGTCCCTCGACCTACTGGCCACACTCTTCCCTATGCAGCCCAGGATTCCATTGGCCTTTTTGGCGACAAGGGCACATTGCTGGGTCATGGATAATTTACTGTCTACAGGAAACAGTCTTATCCCATGCAGCACCCCAGACCTCCCCAGGGTCAGGCAGCCCCAGGCTCAGGATTTAGCACTGCCCTTTGGGGTTGTAGAAACTATGAGGATGGTCCCCTCGTGACTGTGAAAGATCGTGAGCTTTTAAACTTTTTTGGGGTAATCATTTTGCTTAATATATTTTCTGATTTTCAGAACATTTCTGGCACACACAGGTGCGTTGTCCATATTTCTCATTATTTTTCTCCCTGAAAAAGAGGCTGACAGCCTTCATGGGGGAGCAAACCTAAGCCTCCCTGACATGATGGCCACCTTGCCTGGGGACACCATAGGAGGCTGGAGAAGTGGGCAAAGGAAGAGGTGTCCATATGTGGCAGTGGAAAGCACATTGTCTCCTGTGCACCAGTTTGGTAAATATATAGATGGTTTGATAAACAAATAAATCACTCTGCACTGGCAGTTGTTAGGTGTTAATGGTAACAGCAGCCCCACGGAACTGGATAACATGGAGAAGACCGTCCCTGCAGCTCACCTTGAACCACTGCAAGCGAATTACCACTCCGGATGCACAAACCCCTCGGTGCTTTGAGGCAGCTTCCAATTTCTGTTGATCACCCACTGGCCTTTCCTTGCAAAGGTATAGGGGCTTTGCCCCCAGTATTATGCCTATATGTGCAATAGTTGGTTTATACTATCTGGCTTTTTAATGGGGAGGGGATACTTCCACCTTGGCCCTGTTTCCCTGCAAAATGCCAGACTGAAGAGAGACTCTTATGTCTAGAGAAAGTTATTCTGGGTCATTTTCAAAAATATTTTTTTTTTCTTAAGTCTGTTTTTTTCTAATTTCAATTTCTAATTCCATTTTTTTTAATATATAATTTCCCTCCGCTGCACGAATCCACATGGTCGAAACTCAGAGTAAATAAGCAAGCTTTGAGTTGTGAAGGACAAAGGTGAAACCCCAAAGCTCCTCTCCTGCTTCCATCAGGTACCACGCTGCAGCAGCCCACATCCCACAAACACCCATGCCCGAGTGTAGACCTGCTCTGGTGGGAGCATTCGCAGATGGCTGCTGTTGTGTCACAGCGTGGGACAGCAGATGATGACTCAATGTGGAGCAGATGACTCAGTGCTTTCGCTCAACTAACGCCGCCCCCCCCCCCACCCCCCCCCGGCCTGCTGTGCCTTGTTCCCCAGAGAGATGCAGACACTACTCTGCGCTCGTGCTAACAAAGCTGGACCCGGCAGCATTGCTTACAACTTCTCAAATGCGTTCAGGCATATAAAGGTGAGTACAACATACACATCCGTATCCTCTCCTCTCTCACGGACACAGCTAAGCAGACACGGGGGCCAGCGCTGGCTGGCAGCCACCCACGTGGGGCATGGTCTTGCACACACATTTGCACACACGCTGAGGAGACTTGCACGTACAGGCGCCAGCTGACATGAACACAGATGTCTATGCATGCCTCCATTTACCCAGCTGAACAGTTGGCCCGACACCATTAACAAATCGTCAGGGTTTTTTTCTTTTTTTTCCCTTTTTTTTTCTTTTGTAATTAATAATAAAAGCCCTGTGTGAACCACACCAATGGGGTTTGCATCCCTCTAGCAATTTCTGCCCATCCCACCCCTCCCTACACCTGCACCATGTAGCCCAAGTCCTCTGTGGGCCGTAGCTGAGTATTTACACCAGTGGAGACCATGGGCCCAGTGAGTCCACCCTGTTTAAAGGAATGAAGGAGAAATGTCTGCTGAGTCCTCTGCTGGACACATCTGTCGTCTTTCAGGTGCCTCCTGCACCCGCCGCAGTGGCACAGCTCGGCTGCGAGACCCCATGCCAGCCTCCACCGGGCAGATGCCGTGGTTTCCCATATATCCATCCCCAGCTGAGCTGATTGAGAAACGCAATCTTCAAGATACTAAGGCTCATTTTTTTCCAAAAAATATCTCTATTTACACAAGACAATAAAATCCGAGCAGCTTTCCCCCCAGAAGCTTTTGCCAAGTGGAGCCGCTGCTGGACATGTGCGTTGGTCCTATTTACAAGCAACAGCTTCGCTTGACAGTACTCTGCTGGCAAGTTCAGCTTCTTCTGGTGTAAGGACTATTTCTTTGTCCCTGTTTTCTTTCCCTCATTACCTCTCCACACAGCGAGGTCTATATTTACAACAGGGACCTGGATCTGGCAAGGTCACCTTTATACAGCCCAGCTTGCAAGCATGGAGAGGGACTCAGGACGGGGGGTTGTGCATGCTCAGCCGTCTTTAAGGGTTTTCAAGTTGCAAAGCCAATGTTTGGAGCAGACAAAACTCAGTTCTTATTACAAAAGACATTTTTCACCCATTCTGCTCATCTTAAAAAAAATATGGGACCGACCAAGTGGCGAGGGCACTTCCCAGGGCGCTGCCACGCGTGGGGCAGTGGGAATCTCAGCTGGGCTGTCTTCTCCTTGGGGACGCAAGGGTTTGCCAAGGGTTTTGGTTGAGGCTAGTTTCTCAGGCCTCTCCCGTTGTGCGATCCCAAGTGAGGGATGGGTAAACCGAGGCACAGAGGAGCTGAGGCAGCACACCAGTGTGGGCCCGCCGGGACAGGCTCGTCAGGTGCCCTGGGCGCTAGATGACACTGTCTTCCATGGTGACTCGCCTGAAGACTGGCTCCTGCTTGGGCGTCCTTCCGCTTTCTGTGGAAAACAAGGGGAGAGCAGGTGAAGCCCCAAAGCAGGACCCTGCAGCTATTTTTAAGACCATTTCCACCCTCAAAGCAAGCACGGGATGCCTGGGCCTGCCTTGAAAGGGAAGGCTTGCTCAGAGCAGGTGACTGTTTTTATGGGTCAGAATCCCATCAGGAACTTCCTTCCACCCTTTTTGCTGAAGCCAGTGGTACAGATTTGCCTGGCTTTATCCCCCCCATGAGCCAGTTATTTGTTAAATGGCGTGAGGACCAGCAGCATCAGCCACTGCTACCCACTGCTCTCTGGATGAAGGGCTATGCCAAGGTGCCTCTGCTCTTCTGGGTTTAGCACAGCTCAAGCAAGGAGAGCCCAGAGCCAAGCTGCAACCACCAGCTTGTACCAGCCCAACAGGGCTTGTTTGAGCAAACTGCATTTTTTGTGGTTCCCCCCCACCCCTTAATAATAAATAATCAGTATAAATGACTGCAGAGTAAACAGATTTGTTTTGCTATCAGACATTATCTGAAGGGCACTTCACATCCTGAGTGCTCTGCTTTACAGCTGCCTCTATAATCACTGCAGCCCCAGGGAGGAAAACGCCTCCTTTTACACATGCAGGTTGGGAAGAGGCAGCCATGTGCAATTGGGGTGAACACATGCAGGCTTTTCTATAAATAATATTTAATGGAGAGGTTAAGATAGGCTAGACATATTCAAGAAGAATTAAGAGGTGTCCTGGAGCCATTTTCTAAGTGCAAATCACTTCGACCCATCTCCCATCCACCCAAGGGTCAGCAAATCTGTGTTGCTCTGCATGGCAGCGTAGCAAGTATCAAAGGGAGAGTGTGGGGGGCAGGGCCAGCAACTTTGAGGGCATCTCCCAGCTTGGCTATTTTGGCTGTTCTTTTGGGGTTTCTCTGAAGAGGAGAGACTTTCATCCTTTCCTTATTGCTAATCTCTCTCTTTTTTTTTTTTTTTTTTTTTTTTTTCCCAAGCAGTGGGATGCATTTTCTCCTTTTGTTTCCGCGGCTGCTAGCTTGGCGGGCTGCTTTGCATCGCAGTGCAAACTGCTAGCAGCTGAAAATGCCTGGGTGCACAGTGTATCTCAGGAAAAAAAAATAAATCAAAAATCCCAACTATTTAATATGAAGCACTCTTTCTGGCTGATATCAACAGCAGCTTAAGCAATGAGGCCTTTTCTCTGTAGGTAGCAATGCAAGCACGGAGGAGGGTAAGGTGGAGGTGACCAAAGGGCAGAGCCGAGGCACTTCCACTGAAAGCAGCTCATCTGTTTATCAGGGAGGGACCCTCCCGAAAAAGGGCTGCTGAAGTCCTTGGTGGCAGACCATAAAACCTTCTTTCCTTTTAAGGTGAGGAAACCAGGGGCTGGCCAGAGCAGACACCTGACAGCTGCAGCAAGGCTTCAGCCTGCCTCAAATCAGCCTCCCATTGCACGTGCAAAATCCCGTACAACCATGTGCTTCTCTCTGGCTGCCTACAGAAAGCACCTGAGAAACTGCTTTTGTCACATTTCTGCCAAAGGATGAAGCCTTGCCAGAAAATAGGGTCTTTTTCTTTTATTTCCCCTCGCCCTAAGTCCATTTTCCCACCCCCTTTGCAGCTTTTGTGCAAACAAGTGCTAAGAGATGCCAAGGGCAGGTACTGCTGCTTCATGAGTGGCATACCCAGAAATCCTCCACCCAGTACGTTGACCACTTGGTTTTCAATATCCATCCCCCAAAAACATTTATCAGTGGATGCTACTGCAGGCTCATGCCCACTGAAAAGCAAAGCATTTGCTGCCAGTGGGACACAAAGGCTGCAGGGCTCACACCCACACTGATCTTTCCTGCCATGGGGACCCAAATTAAACTCTGCCTGAGATGCCTCAGAGAGAAGTGGGAGAAGACAGGCCGAAAACAGTTTTATTATAGCCATAATTTACCCATCGAGCATCCTGCTGCGGAAAATAACCTTTCCAAAGTTGTAACATAAGATGCAGTCGATTATAAGTGGCAGTCGGAGATATTGGGTCATCTGTACAAGTATTCCCATGCACACCAGCTGAGAAGGTTGCACAGCAGCTATGTTTGTGCCTTTTAAGTTGTTGTTTGGGCTTTTAAGCAACGCTGTCAAAATATCAAGCATTTGCTTCCAGCACATAATAACTGCTCTGTATACCAATATTTTTTTTTATTTATTGAGGTTTTAGCTTTATGTTTTACACATGTACAGCATATTTAAGAAGTAGAAATATAAGAAAAGGGAAAACATGGAGGATGAAGAAATAAAACGACAGCAAATAGTTAGGATGATTTTTTTTTTCTTGGTGGCATTTTGCTGGAGAAGGCTATCACCATCTGTCTGGCGTACCAAATACAATAAACAGTAAGCACCTGTAAAAAGCTATTCTGATGTGAAAAGGGAAGATTTCCAAGCTACCTCAATATTTCAATTAAACAGATCATCCCTCCTGAACTGGGATGATGTATGATCTGGTGTGTTATCCATGCATCCCTAGGGCTTGCCAAAGCCCTTGGAAGAGCAAAACTGGCCCTATACCAGATGCCTGTGCTGAAAAAAATGACTCTCGGTGCAGAAGGGGGGTGCTGCCCTCCCAGGGGTACCCCTTTGGGTGCTCTCCCCTAGTCACGCTGCTAATGACCCTGCTGAGGACGGCCACTGCTAACACAACTTCCAGTGCCCTCCCTAGGATCATCAATCACCGATTTGATCTGGTTTCAGCTTTATGTTGCAGAAAGTTCTCCATGCTGTTACTGGAGAGCTTGTGATGACATGATATATATAATGTTCATGAGCACAGACTATTTAAACCCTAAAAGAGTCATTAGATAAAATTTGCATAGAGTCTATCTGAATGCAGCAGGTAGCTGAAACTTCTTTTCTTTCTAAATGGAGGGAGGAGATCAGGGCGTGACAGATGACCAAGCTGCTGCTCTCAGGCTTTCCTGAGATAGCTTTTTAACAAGATGAGCTATCTTTTTATCCCTATTGTCTAGGCAAGTCTGTGGGTTATTATATTCTTTATAAACTAGCAAGATCAAGAGCATATGCAGGTGTGTGAGGGAGAGGTCAGCTTGCCAGAGAAGAGGGAAGGGGGATGCAGGAAATTGGGGGACACACGGAGACACACAAGGAGCCTCCGCAGCTCAGTGCCTCCCACAGCCACCATAATTTCCCTCTGAAGCATCTCACTGCTCATTACCTGGGGGCAGGGAAGAAGGGAAAAGATTGGTTAACAACCACAGATTTCAGGGAATTAAATGCAATCAACAGGTGGAAAGAAGCAGCACCGTGGTAAGTACCTGACCCTGCCTACACAGGGCCTCCAAAGCTGTGAAAAATACCCCCCATCCCCAGCAACCCTACAGCCTACATAATCTTTCTTGGCATGCCTTTCCCCTTGTGTCTCTCCTTCACATATTTCGGTGAGATCTTTACAATCTCTTATGGATCTTGCAGAAAATGGGCAGGCGTTGCCCATTGGAACCAAAGTGTCCTTAAGCAGTAGAAGACATAGCAATTGCACAGTAAACTGGTACATCAGCTTGTATGGGACAGTCTGTGATGGGATTACACAGCAAAAATAACCCAGTCCTGCACAAATAAGAAGGGTCGAGGGAAGAAAGAGATTCACAACTTGCAGAGCATCCCAAGGTGATTTCCAGGAAAATTGAAGGCACAGAGTTTCACAATTCTCCTTCTCTCCTGCAAGCAAGACTTCTGAAAGGATGCCTCAAGCAAGAGACTGACATTGACAATTCTCACTCCAAACATGCCTGGCAAGCCATGTCTCCCAAAGATGGTTCCGTGTTTCACAAAGCGGGGGGTCTATGTATCAGGCTGATGTTTTCATCGCATAAAGCACTGCGTGTTTGTCCCTATTCTGTTTGGTTTTCACTGAAAGCAGGATGATCATTGCAGTTGAACAATGAAGCTTTAATCTTCTCCCTATAAGGCAAATCTGTTTGGTTGTGGGGTTTTTTTTGGGGGGGGGAGGGGCTTTGTTTTTTGGTTGTTCTTTTTTTTTTTTTTTTTAATCAAACAAAAGTCTAAAAAAGAAGATCCCTCCAGTACAGGGCTGATTATCCCCTTCAACCCAGCTTGCAAAGTTATGTGCCCCAAGCACAGTTATGGATTTAATACCATAATCGCTACCACCCCTCCATCAAGCTGTTTTAGTTTTCTCACATCTCTGCCTTGGCTCAGCATTAAGAAATGCCTTAGAAGTTTTGTAGCTCTCCCCCCTACCCCAGGAGCATTTTAGGCACTGAGGACTTAACATTGACTTGAGTTTCGCGTGCTGCAGTCTGCACAGAAGATACCGCTACGTTGCCAGTCACATAAGAATTGTATCTTATCAACAAGCAGAAACCTTCACCATGCCCATAATCAACAGACACAACAAAAGCCTGTTTTCAAGGGGAAAAAAAATTACAAAAATAATCCCCAACCTGCCCCCCCCCCCCCCCCCCCCCAACTAAATTACCATCTTAAACCATTTTTGGCTTAATTAATAATATCTATTTCCCCTCTGTTTTGTGATTCAGCTGTTTCCAAAGCTATAAGAAGCACCAACAGTGAATCCTGTGGTGCCAGAACAGCCTGGGGATAGAAATAATCAGCTTGCAAATAAACAGAGGTTTTTTGCAATCAAAGTGCTAACCAGCATGGTAGGCTGGCAGAGAGAAGCTCGAGTGAAAAGGGAGGGAGAAAAGGGGAAAACTAGCCTGTCCACTGAAAAATACATGGAAAGGCTGGGGAGGAACGACCATTTGGAATAAAGAAAGTAAAAGATTTTTCACTAGGACACAATTATCCTATAGCAAATCCACCTCTGGTTTGCTCTTGCGTAGTTTCAGGCACACTGGTAAATGCCATGTTGATCACCTGCCTCCCATTTTATCATGACAATATTTGGTATGGTGTATCTCACCCTCTGCATGAATTTAATCCTGCCATATCCCTGGAAAACTATTTTTTTTGAGTCTAATACAGTAAAAGAGTTTTTACTTTCTCCAAATAAGAGGTACTTCAAGTATTTCAAGCCACAGCAGCCTCCGTTGGGCTGGTACACGGATTGGTATGACCACGTGGGTCTGAAACGCTTGCTTTGCTTGTATGCATAGGTCTATCATGCGCTGCCCTGCTGCATTGCTGCTGGCATGGAAAATACAATTAAACAGGGAGGGACCATGAAGAGCAAGAGCATGACCCGACTGGCCAGTGGCTGTTCTGATATGAAGCCAGATGATTCCCTGTCTCCCGATGGGAAACGGTCCCTTGCCAAAACCTAGATCTGGCAAGAGGCACACCTGTGATCATTTCCTGGTCATAAATGAAGCTTCCCCAAGATGTCTTGGCCTGAGTGCCTGGCTGCAGGAAGGACTCAGGCAACTCAAACCAGACTCTTCTGTAGCCCATGAATACCACCGAATACCACCACCCCCTGGTTCTCTCCCCTTGAAAAGCCCCTGCTTAGCAGCACCAAGTAGCATCGCCCCACGTGAGGACAACCCTGAGAAGGAGCGAAGCTACTCTGCTGCTACATTTATGCTCCATCACTGGGAATATCTTGTCTAACAGAGGCATCACCTGCCTGCTTGAATCTTTTGGCTTTTACCCAGCTTGGTAAGAGTTGCACGGAGACAGCTTAGATGGAGGCAGCAGGACACCCTAAAGCCCAAGGCATGGGAGGGCTTTGTGAAAAATCACATACCAAAAAATTGGTACCGGGCACGTCCAGAGGGGGTTATTTTTGCTGTCAACCTTTCTAGTTTGTTTTGTGGGTTTCTGTATCCTGACGATGAATCTGAATTGCTCCTAAGGGATATGAATGGGGAGACTGGAGGAAAGTGGTAAAACACTAGCGGGCCATGGGCACTGGTGGGACAGGAAGGATGATGTGGCTGAGGACAGTGATGGCACTTTGCATACACCCGGAGCAAGAAAATAAAGAGACAGCAAACAACGACTGAGGAGGCCTAACGGGGACTTGTTTTACTCTTTGACATGCTACCAGCAGTTTTTAATCTCAGAGGAACCAAAATTAAAAAAAAAAAAAGAAAAAAAAAAAGAAATCATTACAATGATTAAAAGGTACGACACATGAAATACTATACTCAAATCATCCGCGTGTCGTCAGCTAATTTATACAGTAGGCACAAAACAGACCTAGAATCACCTGCAACAAATGTCGACTGGCGTTGTTCTCACCCCTAAACAAGTACCGCTAGCCTGATATTTCTAGTCAGCCGTAGCTGCATAACCTTTGTGCTTAAATTGCTCATCTTAGGCCTCCTTTCTTTGGCATTGCTCACCCATGCCATAAAGGAGTGGAGACTTGTACTGAAGACAGTAATGGAGAGAGGAACAACAACAACAACAAAAAAAGAGAGATTAATTGTACAGTACATACATACAGTATCTTCTAAATCGTGATCAGTTGTTTATTGGTTGGCAAACAAGCTTCACTTTTACATCAAATATTAGTAATGAGGTCATTCAACTGTTGAGACCGTACAAAATGGATCATAAATTAAAAACAAAACAAAACAAAACAAAACAAAACCAAGAAAAGAATTCATACTCCGTGCTGCTAATTTACCTCCAGAAAGCCTATGTTACTTAAAAATCCTGTCAAATAAATAAATTTCCTGTTAGGAAAAATAATGAACAGAAGATTTTTTTTTTTCTTTTTAAATCACTGCAAAGTACTTTATAGCTCACTATGCGTCAATCGATTTTCTTCTTAACAACTGCAGTACAAGTGCCTAAACCAGGGACCAGCCGGAGCTGTGAAGGCCCTTCACTCCTCCATGGAAATGGCCATCTCCTGTAGAAGCCCCACTGCAACTACAGAAAAAAAACCCTCTTGGCTCCTGGATGTGACCCTACGGCCTGGCTGAGGGGCTGCTCACCAAAGATGCTTCACAGGATTATCTTCACTATCAGTTGTGCACTCTCAACGGGGAAGTTTGCCCTGCTCTTGTCTGCCAAAAGGTCTGCCAGCAATATGCTGGCTGAAGAAAGTTATACAGCGAGGAAATAAAAAGACTGCCTTGGCTGAAAAGAAATGGTCATGGTGTTATTAAAAATGGTTCTTAGAAAGTGATGTTCGTTCTTTTTTTGCCCAGTGAGTTTTTTTTTTACCAGAATGGGGAGGGGATGGAGGGGAGAGGCAGTGGAAGAGTTAAATGAAATTAAAAAAAAAAAGAAAAAAAAGGAGGAGTTATGAAAAACCTTGCTCCTACTGGTAGACAAACTTACAAGACCAGCACAACAGAAAAAAGTTCTTTTTTTTTTTTTTCCACTACATTAACAGGGACGCAAGTTCTGGAGGAACAGAAAGCAGACTATATGTGCAATGCTAGTATCTGTACATTACATAGAAATTGTTTGCTTCTCTTTTTCTGCCATTAGTTTTTATCATCCGTTAATACAGCAAAATGTAAAATATGCCTTTAGCACAGAATTCTAGGATTCCCTTCCATCTCATTAAATTTGTTTTTGTTTTGTTTGCTCCCACAGCAAAGGGCGCTGTGGTGAAACCAAGTTGTGAGTGACCAAAACCCATGACGTGATCTGGATTGGTAAGAAAGAGTTTTGCTAGCTTGTTTTTGTGCAGCGCTCCCACCTAGATGCGTCATCGCTACTAGTTTCAAATGCACATTTTTGGCCTTTTTTTTTTTACTTTCCTCCCCCCTCCCCCCCCTCTTAAATCAGGTCCTCAGTATTAAGAGCAACACAGCATCAAGGATTGTTTAAACAAACACGGCATAACTTGAGAAGGCCACGAAGTGTGCCGTTATCTATCTCTTTCATTAACATAATGAAGTCTGTCTGGAGGGAAGAAGGATAGGGGGAGAAAAGGGGGGGGCAGCAGTTACTGTCCTCTCCGGGCCGGCCTAAAAATTCCAGTAAAAAATGTCTGAGAGTTTCCTTTTGAACAGCATGAAGATTTAGGAATACACACAATATTACCACTGTTTGGATTAACTCAGAACAGTAAACCGAGCATTACAGAGGGGCTTTTTGTTGTCTCTTTGCTTAATTTTTGCTGAATCTTCTATAGGCTAGTAACCAAGTGAGCGGGTCCTTTTGCATTGCCGTCCGGGGGAGTTCCCTCTTTGTTTGGTGGGACTATAAAACCGTCGCTGCTGCCTCGACCTAGCTGGTAGTAAGTGTGTAGCTGATGGACGTGGTTCCTGGAGCCAAGGTTAGGCATGCTTTTGTAGTAAACATCATCGGCGTCGCCGCCACCGCTTTTGGCCGGTGGGGGATCGGTCTGGGTGCTGGCGGTGACGCTTTCCGTCATGGGCATGCCAGCCAGTGCGGGCATACTGGTGTAGAGAGAATCCCTGTTGGGTGACTGCAGGTCGTCCGTGTGCTCGTTGGTCAGCAAGGGGAAAAAGCTCTCACTGTTGTCTTGCGGGATGCGCCGCCGGCTGTAGAGGTGGGGCTGGTGGTTGTCTGCTGCATACACCCTGGGGGGCAGCAGGGGGGCGTCCGACTCCTCGTGGATGAGCTCCAGGCCCAGGCTTTCCTCGTGGGTGAAGGAGGTGGCGTCGTCCAGCACGATGGCGTCATCCTCGCTCCCACCGCCCACGCTGTTGACGAGTTTGTTCATCAGGTTGCGGCTCTGCTCACTGGAGCGCTCGTGGTTGTTCAGGTAGGAAGGGATGTAGTTGGAGGTGAGTTCCTTCAGGATTTTTTTCTCGAGGGCATTCTCGGTGTGGTTGTACCCACGGTCAAGGATTTGCACGCAGTTGCTGAGGTACTCGCCGCTGGCGATGCTGTAGCTGTTGCCATGATTACCATTCAGTGGTAGAGTATCCGTGACACTTGTATCCCTGGCATTGTTCAGAAGCCCCTCTGAAAAACATTACACAAGAGAGGGTGACTTGTACAAACAGGACACTCACGCGGGACGTGCACACTCAAACCCCCTTCCTAGGCCGTGGCTGCTGGGGCTCGGCAGTGAGGAGAGCGTTGCAGCCAAAATAGGACGGTGCAGCTCCAGCTAACCGGCTTAAGGTCTTCCCACTGAAAAAATGGAAAGCACCGTCAAGTGTGTGACTTGATGCGGCTATAGCCAGCGGGAAAGAATAACCTCTCCTGGTCAGTATCTGCTATGGCTCTTGCACTTTGCTCTATGTATTCCTGGGGCAGCTGAGAAATAGGTGATCCTGGGCTGGTCCCGATTGCCCTGGATCCAGGCACTTTGGAGGAAGGGGGCAATTTCCCCCTAGCTGAGGGAAAAATATTCACAGCCCAGGTTAATCACTACCCAAACTTTGTTTGGGAGTGGATCCTTCCTAGAGGGAAAAAAATAAAGCTGCTCTCCCCTTTCGCTGGGCAGGCTGCCAGGGGAAAGGCATAAGGCCTGAATGGCAGGATTTGGAGATTAGCAAGGCGGAAGCAAAAAGTGCTTCCTGGCCCAGGCTTTTTGGGAACAAGGCTAATTGGCCTACCTCTCCCAGCACAAGGGCAAGGCCAAAATTATTTACTCCCCACTGGCCAGGTGGGGATTTTCTGACACAATCAATGTTGGAGGCAGCTGCTGTGGGGTCTTGCAAAGCCTTTAAAAATAGCTCCCATTCCACTTGCAGAGGGTTCAGTGGAAGGTACAGCAAGTACCATCACTGCCACAGTACAGTGGGCTCAGGGGAACCTGTGAGGAGTAACAGGGTCTCAGGGTGCCCCCCAACTAACTGCCTATCGCACCTCCATAGGTGTCTCAACACTGTCAACATAAGGCTGGAGCTCATCTTTTTCCCAACACACTATGGGATGTGGCGGGGAAGCACTTTGAGAGCAACACAGCGCGGGTGGGCAAGGGAGAAGAAAAATCAGGCCCAGCAGTTTTTTAAAAGTTCAGCCGCCATGCTTTCTTTTTAGGATTACTGGTGTCCTTGGAAAGAGCACAGGTGTGGGGATGCATGAAATAACATGTCGACCTTTCAGCTAAGGGTTCAGGTGTTACCAAAAAATGGCAAGCAACTCCCAGCAAGCTGCAGTGGATTAGAGGAGCCGTTAGCTGACAATTTCAGATGAACAGTTGCTCATACCATGCTTAGTACATGGCATGTGTACTTTCCGAAAATACAAGATTTGGTCTATATCTGCGATGGAGTAGTTGCTGCTTGACAAGAGCTGGAAAGCACTACTGCAGCCTTTCTTCTTGCTTTTGAGTGAAATGCCCCAAATGTGTCGGTCACCTTTTAGGTTTCTGAAGCTTAGAGGGTGCTGCCGTATCCTGGGTTTCCTACCAAATGAGGGAGCTATGCTGAAAAATCAACTAGCCATCACAGACATAGAGCAAAGCCATGGATTTTCACTGTGGAAGCTCTCCAACCGAGTCAAAATGCTTGGGGAGAAATGAAAAGTGAGCATTTTGGGGGGAGGACCATATGTAATGGTGACGGGTATAACAGCATCTGTCTGATGGGTCATGTTAAGTAACATATGCATTGAGACGCTGAGTGCTGCGCTTCTGCGGCCAATGCATAGAGCCAGGGTTTAGTGGGGAGATAAAATAGAGGCATCGCAGGTGAGAACAGAGTGGGGTCTGCAATGAAACAAGCCGTATAAAAATGCCATGACCTCGCAAATAAAAATGTGAGGGTTAAAAAAAAATCATACGCACAGTTATATGAGAAACTACACTGGGTAAATGATACCACAAAAATGAGAATTAAACAAAGAAAGCATCATCTAATCTCATCTATATATATATGTACATATACATATATATACACACACATACATACACACGCATACACATATATATACATAAGTATATTCAAATTCTTTTGATTTCAAAACTGTGAGATGAATTTCCTTTATTAACTACATCATCTATGTGTGATGCAATAAAAGTGAACTAAAAAAAATTACATTTGATATGCAATGTTTAGCTTTACTCCCATACTTGTCTCTCTGTAGGGCTCTAAACGACAGCATGAAGAAAAGGAAAGAAAAAACAACAAGTAAGCTTACAGCGACAGTAGGAGAAACATGAGTAAAAAGCAAATTGATGATATGCAGAAAAGAGAGTTAACGGAAATAATTTCCACTGCCCAGAATACATGAATTTGTTACATGGTTTATTTCAGGTTAAAAATATTGACATTTGAGACATAAAAATTATTTTACGCGCAATATTCAATAGACTACATTTTTATTAAAAAATTATCACATTTAAAATGTTTTCCAATGCCATTATCAAAAGTTCAGCGTGCAACACAAATCAAGAAATAATCCCTGTAAATTTAAGAAAAGTCTAAAGCTGGTAACGGTCATGCTTGAAAAGACAGGCACTGTCAACGTCACTTCCATTCTTAAAATGAACGGCTTTACTTACTGTTAGTTATAATAACCCCTGGCAGTTGAAACCAAGATCCATTTCCTTGCTAAAAATGTTTTGCCGTCCATCCTTTGCAACAGTGCTTTGTAAGAGTATGACATTGCTCATCACGGGGCTGCTGGCATTTTACAAACTTTGGTAAGTCTGCTTTTTTGTTTTAACTGAACACATGGAAAACTACATGGATTTTGCAAAAAAATGTAAGAGGAACGGTAGTTCAAATAATGGCATCGCTAAATGAAGCTATTGAGAAGAAAGAGTTAAAACAAGAAGAGCCAGAGATGAAGATGAAGAGCCAGTGATAACTCTCAGCTTCCCGCTTTGCAATGGTCTGCAGCACGCTGGGGTTTAACGAGAGCTCATTAATGGGATTTCCGCCTTCTCTTAAAATTAGCTCTCACAAAAGCAGTTAGGCCGTTTCAAGAAAATCCTGCGTCCAAGAGACTGAGCCAGCATATGTCCATCAGCTGCCAATGGCGGTGAGTGCTTGGCACATGCTGCGGGGTGCCAGACCCCTCACCTACCATCTCCTCCTTCCTCTATGCTTGGTGTCCCGTCAAGGAATCACTTTTGCCACCAGAAGATGGGACTTTGGCCTTTTAGGATCTGATTCCCCGCCTCTTTCCAAGGTTTTTTTTTAGGGCTCCCAGCCCTGCTGAGTCTCTAGAGCAGATGGGGCAGCTTCGGCTTGAGCAGCGAGGGTATTTTAAAAGATGTAACTGGGGAGAGGGAAAGGAAGGGGTGGACCAGAATAGGCCCCAAGTTTCTTATAGTGTTCTGTCCCTGTCAATGGCCAGCACCAGAAGTGGTAGATGAAGGTGCAAAAAAAATCATAGCCTTAGGGATGTGGAATGAGTTAGTTGGATGATGTTAGCTAGCAGTGCCCTCACCGGACGCCGATCCCAGCCAAGGCACACCCAGAGATGGTGACAGCGTCTGCTTTTACAATGCACTGTCATCACTTTAATGTGCCTGCTGGTGCAGCATACTTAAATCCCAGAAAAATGCTGGGGCCATTAGGCCTTGTTGGTTTTGTTAACCTTCATTTCTGCTGCGTGATCTCCTAATATTCACAGTTTGTAATTGTCCAGGGACAGTAACCAGTTTGAAAAGCAATAGCTATACCAGTTCTATGGTCATTAATTAACTTGCGGCCTCCTGAAAAGAACGAGTTGGGTTTTGTTCACACTGAAGTCAACGGCAAAGTTCCAGGGGCTTAAATGGGATCAGTACTGGTCCCAGTCTCTTTCTTCATCTCCCATGGATGAAGCCTGAGTAGGTTTCTCTATTATCCATCTGGCTGTGTTGCGCTGAATAGCACTTGCATATCAATTACACTATTTTGGTGGAATAAAATACTGTTAGCTCAGGTAACTGAATAAAATATTGTTAGCTCAGTCTCAAAAACTAGAAGAACACAAGATTACTAAAATCCATGTAAAACCTTTTTGTCACTTTTCCACCCAAATCACTTAGGTTTAGTTGAGGCACCCAGACCTGAACATCAGGACTTCTCTTAAGCCAAATGCTGACCCAGCATTACCTGCTGCCACTTGACTTAAAAGTCCCTCAAACCTCAACTTTTTTATTGTGCAAAAACCTAAACAGAACATCAAAGATAATTTTGAAAATTGTGGTACACTGAAGTTCTTAAAATTCAGACCATTTCATGTTTAACAGTTTTTTTAAAAAAGCATTAAAGGAAGCAAATTTATTGCACAAAGTTAACATAGTTTAGGAAATTAATGAACAACAAAAAGGTCAAACACATGTGCTTTCCTTGTGCTTTGAACGAAAACACCCTAGTGATACACTTCAATATTTCTATTGTAAACAATATGCTACCATATAGCACAAAGGGTGTTTTCTTGCTTGTGTTATAACCATCATTATTTTCCTTTCCTTAGAGATCCTTTACTGGAAAGGGATGCCTTCACTGGGAGCAGAGAGCTGACAGAGTGCTGACATACTTGTGCTTGAATGCAGTGTTACTCTGTAATGATTCAGCCACCTTGCAAGCAAGCCAAAAAAAAAAAAAAATCCCATGAAAGTGGCAGATCAGGATGGAGCCATCAACAGACAGGAGCTGGCAGAGCTCCACGCTCCCCAGCTCCTCCTCAGGTCCTTAAACGCATTTGCCTCTCCCTCACGGAAGCATCAAGACATCAGCTTACAAACATGGTCCCTTCCCACAGCCAGAGCAGAGACAAACACATAGGTGACAAGGGACTGATTTCTACAGCAGAAACCTCCGTTAGGTACAACTGACTCTACCTGTTTATTTTCTATTGTCAAAAGGAGGATATGCAAGAGCTTCTAGTTTCCCTACACCTGTTTACATTTTTTTTTTTCTTTCTAATACCACATACAAAATGTATTAATGTAAACGGCAAAACATTTCTTACAATATCTAAGCTCTCCTCTGTGGAGCTGACCTACGCTCCTCTCTTCAGCTGTCATTTTTCTTAGAGATCAAGGGCAGTTTTGCTTTATTTTCCATCTTTTTTCCTTGCGCAAGCTGGTGCGCTGCTGACCACATTTCTCTACATCATTTCAAACAAGAGCAGCTTTGGTGGCAAAGGCCATTTTAGCTTCACTTACCTTCAAAGGTGTTCCTGTTTCTGAAATGAATGGTTTAACAAGGAAATGCACTGAGAACAAAGAGAGGAATGGATACATCCAACAAAACACACACACAAGACTAAAACAAAAAAGAGGAGATTGGAAAAGAAAAAAATCGAAATCAAAACCACTATGAATGCTGTGAGTAGAACTGACAAGGGTGTCTCAAAGTGAATTTGATCGCTCATGGAAAAAAGCCTCCAGAAAATGGAAGGATGCATTGAAATGAAAGGAAGGGGAGGGGATCTTTTTTGTGCCCAGTTCCAAAAAAACAAAGTGTGTGTGTGTGTGTAGGAAAAAAAAAGGAAGAAAAAAAAGAAAGAAATGGGCCAAAATAAGCCACAGAAAATGGAATTCTCACTAGAAAAATTAGAGAGAAACTCCAGCACACCTTGTGCGTTGTACATGCTGACAGAAGGGTTGTTATAGACCGCCGATTCCCCGAGCAATGTATTATAAGGGTTGTTAGTGCCATGAGGACGAAGCAGAGCATTGGTTATAAGATGATTAGCCATGGCTCCTGGAGCAGCCCGATAGAAAGACAGAGAAAAAAAAAACAACAAAAAAGGTCAATCAGGCAAATGTGGTATTAAAAAAAGGGGAAAAAGAACATTCAGAATGACAACAGTTGAAATAGTCCTGATTACAAGCAGCCAGCTAATTAGACTCAGAAAACTGTATGCCACTAAAGCAGAACAGATGTTACTGACAATGCACAAATCCAAACCAATGCAAAAGAAAATGTATCGAAAGCAGATAAGCTACATTTATGGTGGTTTCCCAGTCGCTCAGACTGTAAGCAAGGCTATGCCCACATGCTTGCTACAAAGAAAGAAAGGAAGACGGCAGCCTACAAAATGTGGGGGGAAAAACTCTCCGGAAAGTGCCAAATGAATAAAAAAAAAAAATATAATGACTAACAGAAAACAGCACATTCAAATCCCACTAAGGGCTAGGATCTTTTTTACTGGTCCTTCACAATACATCTAAAATCAAAAAAAGGAGAATTAAAAAGAAAGGATGGAGAATGTGGCCTCTCCAAAGGCTCTTGGCACTTATCAGAGAGCAGCTGTTTCTCATGTATAAGAGGGCAAGTTTCATTTCAGCTACTGCTCTGTTACCACCATCAGGCACATCAACAACCACCCAAATCCACCCTTGAAGGCAAGAGCGCCACGGCTCCATCAGGCTTTTTTATCAGGAGCGAGAGTGGCCATAGAGACGCATATTTCAAGGCTCTCCGTTTGCCCCGCAAACACCTTGTTTCCCTGCTCCCAGACTTCTTTGCTGTCATTTCCAAGTGTTCAGCCAGCAGTTGTCCTCCCGCTTTGGTTTATCACTTGGAGTCACAGACTCTGGACTTGTGCTTTTCAAGATCATCAGGCTTGGCAGGTAGCTGCCAAGACCTACCTTGATTCTTCTTGCAGGCATCAACCCATGAAGCAAAGCCTTCCCCCCACCTTTTAGCTGACCTACAGGACCAAAAAACCCATTAAGCCCTTGCTCCGAATCTCCTCTGGGATTGAAAGAGACGATTGACTCAAAAACTTGCTCCCAGGGCCATTTCCACTGTCACTGGTAGAGACCTAGAGCAGGAATACTCAAGGACACACCATGTTTTTTACTTCCAGGGTTAAACTGTTAAGACAAAAGCTTTCTACCAGGACAGTAAGTCTTTTGTGGGGCAACTAGAGCTAGCCAGGACAGGGCTGTCAGAGGGATCAAGTCACCTGACTGGTCACTTGGTCAGCTGTCACCAACATCTGATAGACCTGGGAGGAATGCCTTTGTCAACGGTCGGGGCACGGAGACCCCATTTGCCTCTTTTAGGGTGGAAGTGGCCCTGTGGCATGGCAGAGGCAGTCTTTGTGAGGCATGTCGGGTGCTGGGTACAATCTCTTCTCTGCAACTCATTACCTGATTTTACTATCCTTTTCTTTCTTTTTTTTTGGATGGAATTGCTAAGGATATATAAGCCCCAAGGGCCTCTGGCTGGTACAAATCCCCTTGGTGGTGAGCTCTCTGAAAGCTCACACCTACTAATTATTTAAAAAAAACCCCAAAACTGGCCAAACCTAAGGCTAGGTGGAGGCCTCCAGAGCTGCCTCCTTACGCTGGCCTGGTTCCATTTCCCGGGATGGCATTTCTCTGTGTCTGTGCAGGTAGAGGAGAGAGTAGACTTCTCTCCCGCCTCTCTCTCATCCTCCCCTAGCCCTTCCCAGCCCCAGGCATATGGTGTTAGCGGATCACTTAATCGGTCTTTTGAGCACAGGACAAAGTAGAAGGCTGCGCTGTATGGGGGCTGCATGCCAGGGAGGCTCCTCGACACATGCAGCTGGAAAAAAAAGACTTGTTTTCTCTCACCTGATATTTTTGGCTATGCTGATGGAAAGCAAGATGAGCTGCTGTGTTTGGAAATAAGGAAACAAAGCTGTCTCCTGTAAGAAAACATTATATGAATGCTTAACTAAGCAACCTTGAATGTAACTAACAGGTAAATGAGTAAATTCTTTCTTTCTGGTAATGTATTTTCCATCAATCTCACATACATCTTGGATGAGGGACTGTAGGAACCACTTCTCTTCTTGCACTAGTTTTATACCAGCGTGAGTAGTAAGACCCTTAAAATTGTTTCTGCTTTCATCCCACTTTTAATCAAGCTGGGCCAGAAAAGATTCAAAAGGGGACTCACTTTTATACCGGTAACGGGAATGTCCAGAGTTAATGCCAGCTATAAATTCAGAAGTGATATAATCCTCCCATTTGAGATTTAACCCAATCTCCAACTCAGTCCCTATGAGATTTGATAGGGAGAAGAATACACCCTCCACGTGGTTTTGAACGCTTTAGCTTGAGGTGACTTTAAATGACAACTGCCAGAAAGAGCATCTCACTGGAAATATCCCCGGTGTGATCTTGTCTAGTGATCCCTAGCAGGTGGGAACAAGCTGATTCCGCCATGGCTGGGAAGGTCAAGCTGTTTCACATGGGGGATGTTCTCGCCTTGTGACAAGAAAGGAGAAGGGACCAAACATCTGCTTCAGCACTTAATGTTTCACTTGCCTACATTTGCCAGGGTGGTGGGCTCTGAAGTGAGCTAAATTCACACAAACCTGGCTCTTTCGGGCTGTTGCAAACTAGGTAGTTTCTGGCAACTTTTAATGCAGATAAAAGATTCTGACTACAAACTTGGCATAAAGTTGAAAATACAGAGTAAGTAATTTTTGCCCTCTCAGATGTATAAAAGAGAGGGTTTGGTAAAAAAACACAGCCACCCATTCCTGTATGCAGCTAGTGAGCAAAAATACTGCATCTTCTGCCTTCCTCTCCCTTGATTGCTCAGGGCGTTAAGATTTTTTAATTTACTGAACAAAATGCCACTTTTCATGGCAGTGCTGAGTAATTCTCTTGATGCAAACCCAAAACAAACCTACTGCTAACACGTTCAGCTACCTTTCAATACTCTCAGAAACCCAACTGGGCCCTAAGCACTTTGCAAGAGGTTCCCATCATGGTGGGCTGGCCATGGCAAACTTCCCACTCTCTGTGGGCCACAGTAAATGTAACCTTTGGCATCTAAAAAACAAAATGATATGTACCTTGTATTCATTGATTTGGTCTCTTGTTACTCCATAACTGCTTTAGAGCTGCAACGTTCCCAGCCTCAAAGGATGCTGACAGAGAAGGACTTTTCAAGCTCCAAAGAGCCTACAGTTAAAGCTTTATCTAAAACAATAATACACCAAACAAATCCCCATTATTGAGTTTCTCCTTCCCAGGAGGGAGAAAGAAAAATTTAACATTTAAGTATTGCCCTGCCTTTTTCATAACACTTTATCATTGCTATAGCAACCAACGGGGCTATCAGGAAGAGTGGATTAGGTCTGCAGACGAGGCATGAGCAGAAGGAGCAGGTAGACTACCAAATTATGACCCCGTTTGCATGAAAACAGCCTTGGTAATAAACAGCCAACAAAAACCCAATAAAGCAAGCATGGGATCAAATTGGCATCCTCTCCCAAAATACCACAAGAGAAAGCAAAGAGGCTTATTCCACAGCCCCACGTGCGGGTGCGCAGCAAAGGCCGGGCGCCAGGGCTGCGATTGCAAAGGTCAACGTGTGTCCAGGGACCCAAAAAGCAGAAAGAGCAGGGCTGTGGGAGCCCATCGACTGTCCTGAATCTCCTCCTCAGCAGGCTGCTCTTGGGACATGACCCACGGCAGCTGTCTGGCTCGTTGTTGGCGATGTGCCTAATATCCTCAGCAAGCAGCAGTTGCTCATAATTTATTTTTATTTATTCACTTATGGCTGGATCCTTGGCTCTCAGCATCTGTGGTGTGACACCGATTTCTCCCAGCAACTCTCACAGCCCTGTGTGATTCCTGCTTCCCTACATTTCAGCAATAACATTCACTATACAAATCCTTCCTTTGCTGTCTCCCGAAGGACCTGAGCCCAGCACACGACCACCGCTCTTTACCTGCTTTAGTTAGGGTGACTGCCTTCAACTCAGCTGTATTGAAACACTTTTGGTTCTGCTAGCTGAAGATACCCTACTGAAAGCAAATGCACTCTGTTTCCAAACCCCTATTGTGCTGTGTACATGAGGGAGTATGAATTTGGGGTTAGAAAAAAAAAAATGGGGCTTCAAACCCACAGGTTCACCTGGGCATCTCCTTGTTCAGTGTGATGAGATCACCACAACCAGCAAACATACTTAACAGCAGAACTCACACCTCTACAAAAATATTCCCTACAACCATGCCAGTATAACTACAGTCCCAAGTCTCCTTCTTTCCACCGATATTCAACCAAAGATTAATGTTCAGTGCAAAACACAGCTACCAGGCCATCTCCGGTATCCAAAATGACATTCAAATTCAGGTTTCTGGTAATGCCGGTGTTCAGTTCAAGGTTTCCTGATGCTGGATTTTCCTCAAGTGAAGGATTTACAGATCACAAGCAGAAAGGAATGATGCTCTTACAGAAGGCAAGTATTAGCTGGGTAATATGCAAATATTCCTGTCCCTCTCACAGCATTGGGAATCCTCATGATCCAAGTACTACTGTAGATGCAGCCTTTCTTACCAGGTTTAAAAGACTATGAGAAGGCATGGTGTGTGCTCAGGGTGCAGGGGCAGATCTGGAAGGTTGCACTTTTGACTTGCAAACTGAGAAAATCTGACAGGGAAATGAACCAAGACAAAGAAAATGAAAATCCCACAGTTTTTACCATCACTGTAACCACACACAGAGGATTCAGATGGCTACATTTAGCTGCTTTGTGTGCCTATGAAAGCAGGTATTATTGTAATGACAGTATGCAACCAAATGGTACCTTTATCTTCCTTTTCTAAGACAGAAATTGATGTCCTTGACGCAGGACAACACTGGATGTAAAAATGATTTTTCAGAAGAGTTTGGTGTTATAACTGTAAGGGAAAACTGCACCTTGTTAAACACAAGTATGATTTATCCACTCACTGAAATCAAAGGGTGAAAATTATGATGACAAGCACATGTTGCCAGACTAGACTGCATCATTCAGGAACAAAATTCAAATAATTTCTTGCGGGCAGCTGGCTGACAAAGCATTCAGGTTAACTTGAATCATCTGCATGGTCTACCCAACAGGAAGGGAAATGGATATAACTGCTCCTCCAGACTTTCTGAAAAATAATGTCATTCAGCGTGGCTCTACCAGGCTGAAACAGCTTGAGCAGCACTGCTTTAGCTGGGATCATCTGTCCACATAGGTAACAACGCCCTTGTGTATTTTCTTCAGGTCTTTTCAATCACATGACAAAATCAGCTCTATCCTTGCTACGTGCATTTTAGCAGAGCGGAAACTCACTGGGGATGAGGAAATTTCCCCCACCACCCAGCAGATGTGCCAGAAGTGCAGTTTTGCTGAGAAAGGAGATGAAACCAGTTAATAAATTTCATCGGACGCACTAGTGAATCAGCTGAATGCTTCGAAAATGTCCATACAAAAATCACTGTTTTCTAAATGAAATGTTTTCACTTTTTGTTGAAAATAAGCGGTTTGTATGAAAGCTGACTTTGACTTTTCATATGTCATCTTTTTATCACAGTAGAAACTAAAATAAATAGCTTAGAAAAAGCACATCTAAGTCACAACAAAATGCTTCATTGTCCCTGACTCAGCAGTCCCAAAATATAGGGGGTTTGGGGCTTTTTTGGGTTTGTTTTCAGAAGAAAGAAACAATGACAAAAGCATGTACTGCTGCATTTTCAGTCAACCGTAATCTTTGTTTTCTCCCCATTTTGCCAACCATGCAGCGCCCTTCCTGCAGGGCTAGGGCATGGTGCTGTACTCCTACCCACTCTGTGTCCTGAAGCACCCAACTTATCTTGCTGTTCACAGCCACCGTAAATTAAGTCCCTCAACTTCTCACACTTCATATACTTGACTTCAAACCGCCCTGCAGAGACAAGCAACAGACAGAGAGAACATGGACCATTCCCTGAAGGTACTGCAGTGCCTGAGCTATCAGGGAGCACAGTTTAACCCAGACACCAATGATATGGTCAGAGATCAATCCTCTCCCAAATGTCCATTAAAAAAAAAAAAACCACAACATATGCTGCCTTTACCTAACAATAGTAAATAACTCATCCCCTTAACTTGAATGTTACTGAAATAGTCTCTCTGCACTGATTTCAGTTTGTAAATTCTGGCTGCTTCTGTACATCACTTAGCATTGACTTACTTATTCCACTTTACTCACGGGGAAAGAAAATACATTCGAAGTAGGTTTGCAGGAGTCAAAGTTCTCGTTGTCTTTGTGACTTTCCTTACCAGCATTTAGTAGTGTCCTTCTCTGTGTTACAGGTGGAGTTTTCAAGCATTTAAAGAATCCTGGTGTTCCACGTGTTCACTTGCAATTTATTCCAACAATGAATGCAATTACGAAAAGTGAAATCACACATATTTGCTGGAGGACAACAGGTATTTTCAGCATTTTTCCTGATTCCCTCCAACAAATACTCTGACGTTTAGATTTATCGAGCTGTGTTCTTATAACAGCCAACAGGATTCAGTTAATAAACTTCAATAAACCTCCCTATTAAATTTCTCTCAAATAGGTTTGTTGTCACTTGCAGCATCTAATCTATTCATTGAGAAGCTATTAATACTGACTGCAGTGAAATGGAGTTTCAGCAAATGAGGTTGTTAAGCTCTGGGCCATCTTCTGCCAAATGAAACATCCGTGCTTTTATGCAGAGACAGGGGAGGGAAAGTATTTCTTTGCCCCTTTTTTCCTTCCTTTCTTCTGTAATGATTTTAGATGACAAACCTGCTGGATTATAATCTGCAGGCCAATGTTCGAAACACACAGCTCATCTACATCAATTTATAAACATTGCCACTCGCCAATGAACTGCCTGGAGCAGAAATGTCCCATCCTAGAACATTTCTTTTTACCACCTCTACCCCTTCCAAAGGTTTATACCTCATTGTATGTTGACTATAGAAACATGCCTTATCCCTAATTGTTCCTGCTTACGCTTATTTCTCACTAGACCTCAGCTCTTACCCAAGACATGTGGAAAGCTGTGCCTATGGTGGAAATTGGACCATACTTATAGGAATCTATATAAGCAGCCATGCTTTCTTCCTTCCTCCTTCACAGTCATCATATTAAGATTCCTCTGCAGCAATACTCTTCTGGATTTAATACTCCCTAAAGCCTGCTCTGATTTCAGAAATTGCCTTGCCCTTACTTTTCCTCTTTAAATCTGATCCACCTAATGACTGAACTTCCAATTATATGGCTGTCAATCCTGAAATCAAAGCCAGTTCATAGTAACTCCCAAAGGAAGAATGTCACGTCACTCACTGAAATCACCGCAACAAATCTCAGCTAACTCAGTCCCAGGCAGCAGAGAGGCAAAATAAACTAGAAGACAATCGATAGTGGGATTCATTTTGCACATAGGCAGAAATAGGAGTTTCCCTAAGTTTTCCCTAAGTTTTGATCCTCGATGAAGAAAATTATAGTTTTCCTAGCATAAAATGTACACTGACTGAAAATAAAAAGAGGAAAAAATCAAAAAACAGCAGAGGCAATTTGCTAGTCCGAAAGGATGCTGAGTTTCCCTCACAAACAGAAAATACTCCTCTGCTGTCATCTACCTGGAATTTCTCTCTACTTCATATGTGATTATCAGGATGGGTCATTTTTAAGCCAGACGCTGACATTTAGCCAAACCAACAGTCGCTTAACAGGGTTGCACAGATTTATGGCTTGCAAACAGCAATCCCTCCCAGCTGATTCAGTGCAACTGCATGTGGACCTCTCCCTCCAAATACGCCCTCCATCTGGGTGATGGGGCCCAGGCAGGGGTATCCATGGGGTCAGGGGAGGATGTATGTAGTCTGTAACGGTTACAAGAGGGAACAGAAGAGCAGAAGGGCATTGGGAATGAAACCAGAGAGCTTCATCAGGAAAATGCTAGAGGTGGTGAGATGAGGAGGTAAAGGAACAGCCTCCTAGACTGGGTAAAATGGAAGTTCCAAAGTCCTGATATAAATCGACCATGCTATTTCTTTTGCAGGCTCTCCTTGGTGTTGTGAGCGCTACTATAAGCATCTGTGGTGCTGGGACAGCAAGCAATCTTGAACACTGTTCTCCCCAGTGAAAAACAGAAGCAGCAGCACTCAAGAAATTGTGGCTAGATGAGATGCTAGAAAACAGCCAACAGGCTTGCTCTGATTTAGCAGAGAGATGCTGCCAGGGACTCTCACCCTGCTTCTTGCCCCTTGATTTCCACCAAACAGCCAGAGGACACTTACGCACCTCTGAAAACCATTACCCCATTCTCACGCGGCAGCCTGGACTGAAAATAAATAGAAACTGAACTTCCAATTGTACTCCAGAGGCAGGAGGACAGTGGCATTGCTGTTGCCATTTGTGGCTAAACCAGAGGCCTTCAGGCTCCAGAACTGATGAATCCCTTGAAACAAAGATTAAATTTCTCAAGACTGATGGCTTTGATAGCCAGTAAGAAGGGACATGCTTGAAGGCAAGCATCACTGTATCCCTCAGGTTCATGCAGCACCTTGCCCCTGCTGACTCAGCACTGGTGAGCAAGGACAGTGTTAAGCACTGACAGCCTGCACCCAGCACTCTGCAAAAAGGATAGGTTCTGGGGGAAAGTGCCATGTCTTAGATTTAAAGCAATGATGATGAAGAAATAAGATTTGTGTAACAGCAGCTGATGATCTCTGGATGGTCACGGAGGCTGCTGCCCCTTACCACGGCCATCCTGGGCTCAACTTTAAGTCCCCTGCCTTTACCTCCAGAAAACCCTGAGCATCACTGAAAATGGAACACAACGTATTTAAAGCATCTCCAGGGGGAGCTCAGATTGAGATGCACCTCTTGCTCCACACCACATCCCCAGTCACATAGTGATGATACTCACAAGAGCAAAGTGTCTGCAGGAGACAGATACTTTTCTTCAGTCCAATTATTTTTGAACTGGTCAGTGCTCAGAATAAAAAAAAAAGCATAGTATTTTTATACCCAGGAATATTTCAGTGAGTTCCCTCTAGGCATCTGCAGAGGCATTCATGCGCAAGGAAAGCAACCACAGGCACCTTGGACATCCTGGAAGTCTGCTGCGCTGAACCTTCCTATGCCAGTACCACAACAGGAACAAGAACAGAAGAAAAGTGATCTTGCAAACTTGAAAAAGTGTTTAAAAATTGCAGTGGTCACCACTAACTCTGACGGCCAACTTGTGTGTTCGTACAGCCACAACCTGCTAAGTTAAAATGAAAAAATCCCCACACCATAAAACCATCTCTCTGAAAGACATGGCATGAAAACTAACTGACGTCACAGGTGAAACTGGAGCACTGTTTGCTGCCAACTGTAAAAAGAAAACAAATGGAAAGAAAAAAGAGAAAGTTTTTATTCTCTAATATCTTTAAGCCACAAGAAGAGACATAGGTTTTACTCAGAACAGGTAAGAAGAGCTTAGATAGACTGTGACAGATCAGTTGATAGTGCCCTCTGAATATCCTATCAAGATGAGTAGAGGTGTTTCCACCTCACCCACAGCTTGGCTGCTTGCTATTTATTTTATACGCAACATAAATTCAGCAGAAATCTGATTGTCATACCGGTCGTGTAAATCCATCAAGGAGCAAGCGAGCATCTTGAGAAAGAATGATGCACGACAACAGTAGTGCTTCCATGGTCCAAATTTCCACCCGCTCTCTGCTTTATCTACGCACCAGCAGCAAAGGGTCAGCATCACAAATGGGCTACAATGAGCAGCAATTGTTCTTTGAAGTGTACCAGGGATGGAGTTTGAGATCTCTGGGGGAATCTTGACTTGATTTTCCTTTTTCCATTTTGCTCTTTCCTTTTATTTCTTTTTTTTTTTCCTCCTCTGCTTGTCCCTCCTTTCAATCACACCAAACTTTACCCTATTTTCTCTGCTGTATTGCCATGTCCAGACCATGACACCCACCACCACTGCAGACAGATAAACCAAAGCATCTTCATCTCGTGCCATTGAGACACATCCGGCAGCTCCTGCCTCTGAGCAGAAAGGGAAGATTTGGGGAGAGCGACCCAAACTTGACTCACTGCAGTGCCCCAGCGCTAACCCACAGCTCCCATCTTGTGGAGTGATAGTCTCCTACCAAAGGAAGAATTTCACCTTCTACTGTGTTTTCTAAATAACTGCTTCCTAAAAATGCAGGATAATACGGCCACCTGAAGATAATTTAAAACTTCACTCACCCTCCCTGCAACACACAGAGTCGTCCCTGCTGAGTTAACAGCGCAGATACGATTTCAGCCTGGAAATCACAGCTTAATTATATTTTTGGGTGGGTGGGAGGAATTTGATGGGAGATTTCATTTAGGAAACAATCAGGTCTCGGTTGGGTTAGAAATCAGGATATTAATGTTCTTCATTTTAATTTTCCTCTCTGACTCAGATTCCCACTGTTTGAATTTGAGCTCAATTTGTTCGGTTCATTATGAAGAAATCCACATGAATTTGACATTAAACTGATTATCTCTGAAAACAGTAGCAATAATTTCCCTTTTTCCTGTGTACGTTTCAGATTAAGTCTTTGTGGTTGATATAAAAACGCAGGGGAGAAATAATAAAGCAAAGGGAAATCAAGTATTTATTCTGGAGCGCTACTTAGAAGCTGAAACATGCAACAACACTTACGCATTTGGGAAGAAAAAGCAAGGGACAGGGACAAATAATACCCTCATTTCCATTTTCCATTTCAGCCCATTTGCATGGGAACAAACGGGGAGTATATACCGCTTTCCTAGACAGGAATAATATCCAGTGTGCCAGTACTGGGGATCTTAGAGCTTTGTGATGACTCTTTGATGGGGTTTGATGGCCAGGGCGTGCTCCCTCATGAACGGACCCTTAGGGCCACAGGGATGA
The DNA here is from genome assembly GCF_965231255.1 of Vanellus vanellus. Taxonomy (NCBI): domain Eukaryota; kingdom Metazoa; phylum Chordata; class Aves; order Charadriiformes; family Charadriidae; genus Vanellus; species Vanellus vanellus. The sequence continues at coordinate 23,455,819 of NC_138909.1, read as the reverse complement.
ATCCATATTTAAGACTCACCATCCTTCAGTAAGAGCTGCCAGAGGTCCTGGGCTCCAATCCTGCACCAGCTGTTGGGGTCCAGATGACCCCAACAGGCCTTAGTGGTCCCAATGAAGCCCACCAGAGACCCACACCCCCTGCTCAGTCTTGGGCATCCAGTCCTTGCCTTGTGTCTGTCTCCTGACTGGACCTTGGACCTGAGTTGTAGCCCAGTTTTCAGCCCTGTCTCTTCCAATATCTCCTGCTGCTCTAGGCTGGAGGCTGGAGTCTCCTCACCTTGTCCAGAGCTGTAGATGGACCATGCTACTAGCACTCAGCTCTGTCTGCTGGCTTAAGCCCCTGCGAGACCGTGCCCCTGTCTTGGCATGTGCTTGACTCCCCCTTGGCTCCCAGTTCTTCTCTCTCATGAAACAGCTCTGCTCTTACAGCTCCCTGATGTTTCTTGTCCTTCAGACAAGTGGAGCAGCAATGTAGACTACCAAGAAATCCCTCCAGGAGACCTCCATGAATGAGGGTGGTGGGGATGGTGTGCAGTGCTTTTTTGGGTGAGAGGACATACTTATACAGCCAAAAGACAGGAGGTTCACATAATCCTGTTTGTACAGCAAGACTGTCATTGGAATAAATTATTAAACTTTCTGTCTAGTTTGTAAGCAAAGACTCAGATCATTAGAGTGGGAGTACAGCACTTGACCCAACACAACAGACTTCTGGAGTACTTTCTGTTTTCAAATAAATCTGGCGGCTTTACCCCTAGCCCATTTATTTCCCCAAAGAGGGAAAAACCATTAAGATACAGTAAGCATTTGCCATGAATGAAGATATAGTTCCTCTTATCTGCTGACTCAAATGGATATACATAGCTCATCAGTGCCTTTTCTTATAACAAAGCACTGCCTCACACCAGTGACAAACTCTTCTTTGTGTCTGCTGCTCTCGAGCCTCACCAAAACAAGGAACTCTCCTTTCTTTAACAGATAACTTTCATTTTTCCTCTGGGGAAAAAAAAAAAAAAGTCACCCCCCAACTTGAAAACCTGAAGAGTAACAAAGTACCATACAGTTCATGACGATTTTTTTTTCTCTCCCAGTTGTCTCATATCCAAAGGGAGACACAGTAACTATTGTATTACCTCTCAACCTAAGACAGATAAAAATAGGATGGAGTTGCATTGCTGTTTCCTGCTATGACTGCTTGTTTGCAAGGCTGCCTAAGCTATCCAAGTGCTTTTTGACAGTAATGCTCTGAAGGTGCAAACAGACCTGTCCCTCATGCTCCTGAGGTGGCCACTTGGATGTACCCAAAGCTTGGGCCCCTGCTGCACCTTCAGAGCCCAGCAGTGCTCATGCTTACAGCGGCCCCCTGCAATTCACTCCTCTTGCCATCAGCACCATGCTGACAGACATCCCAATTTCCCTTGCTGGCTCCATCCACGAGTACAGCACAGTCCATGATTAGATTACCAAATCACAAGTACAGCAGAATTGGGACACAGTAATGCTGTTAATTACTTTTAATCTCTAGCTCTTTTTAAAAACTATCCTTAGCCCAAGTACCAAAAAATCTGCTATTACAACTAAGCAGTCATTTGCTCTGCTTTCTCATCATGAATGTGACACAAAGAAAACCTGTCTGTTGCTTTCCCTTCATACCTTCTACTTTTCAGCCTTCATGGTAGTAAGTTTTAGCAAACAGTGCATCCTATGTGCATCCTTTTTGGTCCAGTTTTTCAGCATTGCATCCAAGTGCCTGTAGGTGCCTACCACTTAGACCAAACACCCTACAGGCAAAGGGAGACTTCTTTTTTCTACTCACAAGGTAATCAGCTTGGTTCAGCTTTTACACCCCTGCAAGTTTTCACCACTGGGAAAAGAAATGTAGAGCACGGGGTGGATGTGAAATAGACGGCAGAAATACCCAGCCAGACCCATTGCAGGAAAAATTGGGCAAGCCCACAGAGTGGGAGTGCAAGGAGCAGGAATCCCCCTGGATCCTGGAACAGAGTCCATGACCATGGGGTTGACTGGCATGCTCTTCATGTGATGGTAGAAGAGGAAATCTATGTCTGGTTTCTGTTCCCTTCGTCCTGATTTCAGTGGTATAACAACACCAAATTCACACCATTACTAAGCCATAACAAGCAGTAAGGGAAAATGAAACCCGAAACATTTTGGACTAATCCAAAATTAGACATTACCTTCAAGAAATATCTGAAATGGCTGTGTATGTCTTAGGAGTCAAGAGTGAGTATAGTTTTCATTATAGAACACATTATGTCAGGCAAGTTTGGGGTTATGCCTGAAATTCCTGGTATGATAAATAAGAAAAATAACATTATGGCCAATTACTTTGTGGGGCGGGGGGAGGTAGTAGATAAAAGAGGACCTGGAGCTGAAAAAAGCCATACTCAGCGCGATACCTGCCAAATCAGAAAAAGACATAGTTACATGTCTAAAGGAGGGATGCACTAACAGACACAATATTCCAGATTGATGCCCAGGAGCTTCATGGAGGAAGAAGAGGGGATGGGATGGGACAGAGGGATTCTGGTCATCCTACAGGAATAAGGATAGCTAGAGCAGTCTTGCTTGGGACGTTATCAAGCAGCAGGGGACTGCAAGTACTGTGAATGTGATTGGGGAAAAAAGGCTTAAACGAGAATGTACCCCGGTTGGAGGATGTCTCACTGCTTTCTGCTCCCATGACAGAAACATAAAAACTCACTGTTGGCCCAGGACATGCAGAAGTGGAGTTGGGCCAGGACCTGGAGGATGGGCAATTCTGGGAAGAAAGGATCGCTTTCTCCCTGTTTTAGAAAGGGGGCTGCTTTCTAAAGGCTCTGGGAGAAATACCAGCCCACAACGAATATTTCTTTTGGGATAATACAGATACTTTCATGCAAAAGGTGTCTATGCTGGGAGGGTTGGAGAAGGACTTCTGAACAGGTACACGAGTCTATTGTATCAACGTTGGGCAGGGAAAGCTACTAACCATACAATTCAAGGCTTGCACTAGACTCCTCTGAGCTTTCATTGCACACTTGTAACTAAAACATTAATAAAACAGCTCTTTTAAAGCTTGATATATATTAAAATATTGAGAGGAAGACAAGAACTGTGAAAACCCCATTACCCTACTAGTCTGTTCAGGCTGCAGCTCTCCCTGGAGAGACTGAAGAAACAACTTATGCTCTATGCAAAGCCCTAAGACCACGAACATTTCTTTTCAGCTGGAATAAACAGGATAAAGTGTGAAATATCTGGAGCCCCATACAGTTGGGATTACTGTTGATGGTAGGTATATTTTCCTAGCAGAACTGACCACCTGCTGCTTTGGAGATGCTAACTCCCAAAGAAATGTTTTAACCTCCATTTTGCAGATACTTCTGTCTACCAGAGAAGAAAAAAAAAAACAACAACAAATTTGTGCCTGCCTGTGTAAAAAAGAGGGATTATGCCCCTGTATAGTAGTACAACTTATTCAAGTCACTTAGGTGTCCCACCTAAAAGGCTTCCCGTCCCAGACAGTAACCAGGCTGCTTCTGTAGTTCTGAGATTCAGGCCCTTCAGGCGATTCATCTCATCCGATGTCACACAAGGAAAACAGCTGGATGAAATCTGCTTTGAAGATGCCTCCCCCAGCAGTTCATTTCCCAACTGACCTTTAAATAACAAGCACATCTAGTAACAGGCTCTCACCACACCGCGATGAAGATTGCCCACTTGAAACCTCTTCATGGCTTTCCCAATTTATAGTCATGCTCCCTTCTTTGCATGAAAAAAAAAAAGCCTAAACTGAAAAAGGAGACATGCCTTTCTTCTGCCAACAAGCCCAGAAGATCCTGTTTGCTAAAGCATTTCCCTTTGTAGCCTCAGCTGCATCGGAGAGCAAGTCGACTTCTGTGCTAACTAAAGGAGTGAACACTTTATGCATAACACATTTTGGTTTGCTGCCGAGATGGAGCGATGGATGGCTGATGGAAACAGTGATTCTTGCTGCAACCTTTTTGCAATAACTGCTACCCCTCTAAATTGGCCCCAGAGAAGCCTGTCTGTAGCTCTCCAGTCTTTCATGCAAAGACAGAGAGAGATGCGAGGGCAAGGCATGTGGATAAATCAGGCATTTGCAGGAATGGCATCTTATAGCTGTCCTTATCAATGAACTTTCAGTGCAAAGTGAAAATATCCTGGCACAAAAACCACCAGAGTGGGTTGAAGGAGAAAAGTACACCTCCCTATTAACTACACTGTCTTCCCCTTTGCACTGATTTGGGTGATATATATATAATGTTCAGAGAACTGAATCGTATACCCCTAGTTCCCCAGCACTCAGTAGTCAATATTACTAACAGCACAGTCAAAATCCTTCAAACCTATCCTCAGGCAAAACTCACCATAAAATCAGTGGGAATTCTGGCTTAATAAAGACTGAATAAGAACCAAAGTCCCAACTCAATTCTCAGCTGAGCTTTACAGTCCAACCATCAGGAGTGGAACTACTTTTGATTTTCACCATCTTGAGAGAACAGCTGGGCCCAGTAATCCCAGTTCTACCCCCTCTTAATTCCAGCATCAACTGGGCAGATACACAAAACATCTGGTTATTCAAGGCTAAGCCATAAGGTAACTGTACTGCAGGAAAAAGAAACCAATCTCTTTTTCTGGTATTCCCTTACCGTCATTTTCCTGCAACTCCTTGAAAAAGACTTTTTTTAAAAAGAGCTGTTCATATTTCCTCCTGTGCCAGGCACCACATTTTATTTGGCATATACATTTCTGATAGCCTTTCCTCTGCAGATGTCTATAAAGTTCACATCAGTCAGTTCTTCAAACTAAGTATATTAACATCAACTCAGACAATTTTGTTCCAAGCCCAGTTTTTTCTTATGTCTATGCTCTGCTGTTCATTTTTGCTTCCATAAAGATGACAGTATTGCTACATACCCAGGACAATCAGGACTCCTTAACACAGGTTGTACAGTGCTGTAATGGACCATTTTCACCGTCAACAATGAGGCCTGACACCTCAGCAGCTTCTGGCACTAGCAGTTTGCTGAGGGAAAGGGAAGATTTCTTTTCAACTTCATTTCATTTATCTTTTTTGCTTTTCCTAACTCCCTTCCAGAAATGACAATTCTTGAAAATGCATGTGTAAAAATAAAGAAAGAAAAGGGAAAAAAGGCAACAACCACCACAAAACCTCCTCCCAGTTATCACTGTAACATTTCTTATGTGGGAGAATTGGGTCCAGTGCCATTCGAGGTGAGGAGGAGGGAGGAAGGGGTAAAGGGGCAACACATTTCAGACTCCTTAAAACCATCACAAGAGTTAGAGATATGAAAAACAGTTTATAATTACCTCTGTTGAGTGAAGCTGAACTGTTTATATCTCCAGTAATAAAGGAAGACTCGGACTGCTTTCGAACTGTGTCATTCCACATCCTACGAATCCGGCTCTGAAGAGGGATTGAACCACAGCAAGTAATGAATTTTTAGCAGCTGCATATAAGTTTCTTTCTGCCTCACTAAAGATGGCTATTGGCATGTCTAGCTCAGGATGAGACTTGTTTCTAGCCAGCTGCAAGCAAGCGGTTGCTGTCTTGCTGTAATCCGCCTCATGCATGCCAGACCCTGCCTGCCTAACTTTGTAACACAAACGCCTATCTCAAAGAAAAGCATAATTGGATTGCTTACATCTTAATTTAAAAAAGCAATAGAAATTATGTACAAGAGAAACCCAGACCTGTGCGAGCTACAGATTTACCAGTATGGTACCAAATAACAGGAAAGTAACTTATGCACAGAAGCATGCATGCTTCCCTTAGTATCTCAGACAGCTTGTGTCTTATTTTTTGTGAAGAGTAAAAGAAGACTTGATCTATGTCTTTGTGTCCCTGAATGAACAGAAGTTTTCTATAGCTACTGTCCATCTTGGGGAATACCAGGGGAAAAAAATCCCCTCCAAATGAATGACTTCTCTTCCCCTACTCAAAAACCTGTGATGGTTTTGACATCTGTGGTATAGTTTCTGCTGCTGGGGAAACAGTGTCCCAAATATGTTGGCCTTCTGTTTTGTTTCTCAAATATATTGTGGAGTATTTACCTCTGTGGCTTTTATGCCACTGTCTCACTCCTCCCCAACTAGACGTTGCAAAAGATCAAAAAGTCAGCCGACATGCATCTTGTGAGTGGTTCAACCACAATCCCCACATGAAGATGACTGGGGAACCCAGGTGCCCAGGGGAAACTCTCCCTCACCTCACCTCTCAGAGTATGATGGACATGTCCCATGGCTGTGTGAAAGTGGTGCTGGGTGGTCTGGGGGATTGGAAAGGCTGGTTCCCACTGTGATAGACCATGTTTTTCCTAATTGCTAAAAATCCAGTGCTTCCCATAGTGGGATCTTAGCCATGCAAGATCTTCCAGGGCTTACTCACGTGGTCACAGCTGAAAAGTGCCTCCTAGTCTACTCATTAACTATGGAGTAACGGCATCTCCTAATCATGCATTAGCCCTCTACAAATGGAAGCACAATGTGACAAGAGGCCCATGCACTTTTACAGCAATTTTTTTTCACCGGGACATTTAATTTATTGCATTTCTCTGACATGATCCATTGTGGATTAATTATTCTGTTTCCTAAGTGATTTTCAGGGAAAGGATTTTAGGAGTTCTCACCTCATGGACTCCTCTGTTCTAAAGACAGGAGTCAGATGCTTTCAAAAACTCAGACTGATCTCCATCCACTCTCTATCACCCATGTGAGGTTTCTCCTGCCTACGACAGGTCTCAGGCACTTCCATCCTTCTAAGGACAAGCTTCTGTGGCAAAATAATCTTCCTTGGTACCTCAAACCTTGCCTGCCGTGAGTAGACTGCTGCCAGGAGACTCAGTTCACCCTCAAAAAGGGCTTGTTTTCTTGTGCTGAGACTGGCAAGAGGGAGGGCCCTTTAAAGTCAACTGTTCTCAGACAGGAGGGCACCTAGCCAGCAGCTAAATTATGTAAAATCAAAGGCTTTCAAATCAGCCACCCAAATGTTGTTGGCTATAGTGTGTTTTGGACGTTATTGATTACTGTGGGATTTGATGGCCTACTGGAGACAGGTTCCATATTCTATTGCTGTTATTTTCCCTGCACAACATCCAGACCTATGTAAATGCCAAAGTGGAGTTCTTTGATGACATCTTGGAAACGGCTGAAAATAAATAATAATTTGCTCCAAGACATAAATCGCAAATTAGGTTTTCCTGGGAGGTTATAAACTGTTACTCCTTGCGTGTCTTTCATAATTTAATAGTCGAACTGTCATGTATAATTACTTCCATTAGCAATACTGAATAAATTTGTGTTTGGTTTCTATTGATTAAGAAGTAAGCTTCTTCATTTTATATGAACCGTTTGTTCATAAATCTGGATCTGTACATACAAGTTAGATTCAAAATTGCTAAGTGAACAAACTACACAAAACCTGAATTTTCAGGTGACCAAAGTGTAACAAATCCAGTAACTTAATAAGATAATCTGACCCCAATGGATTCTCCTAAGAGGTCTATAAACTAAGGCAAATTGAGTGAACCAAGGAATTGATCAAACCACTGAATGCCAGAAAACAAGCTCTTTCACTGTCAAGGCTATTGCAAAAGTCTTGCAGTCTGTTTTTAGCAAGAAAAACACTTGGTTGTTATGGCATCATTCCTGTACATGGCAATAGCAGTGACAACAACCTTCAGCTCATAATTAAAAGACATTCTGGGATGTAGCGTAGCTGACAAAATGCTCCCTGCTCCTGATTCCCAATGGAAAGTGCACACGACAGCTCAGGTGATGAGCACCAACCAGCCTCTGGAAGGCAAATTTGGACTTTTTATTCTCATCACAATTATTTAGAAGGTTCTTGGAGAGGCACTAATTGCTATCACCTCCCAAAGGAAGCCACCATGTCGAACTCAAGTCCAGGAGGGAGAGTAATCTCTGCAGGTGCACTGGGGAGAGCCCTATGGTAGCTCCTTTGGTGCCGAGAGGACCTTCCCTCCCAGCATAGCCATGAAGGGTATCAGCACAGTGGTACAAAGCATTGGGGCGAGGACAAGAAGTGCGCATTACCTGTGAGCCTGTGGAATATCTTCCAGGTGTCCGTGACCCCGAGGTTTTTCCTGAGCCAATAGAGCTCTCTGTACTTTTCCCACTACAGCAATGCGTGCGCAGGCATTTTCCATACTCTTTACGTACCTAGCCAAGGAAAAAGAAACAGCGGTTAGCGAGCAGCTTCTCCTTTAACCCACCGTCTTCTGATTTTCAACACGGCCCCTGATTTTTCCTCAGTGGTTCATTAAATGGATAGATGTTGCAGTACACGGGGAAGAATGCTATTACACCTTGCAGCTGAATGCTCTCAATACATGAGCTTACCATTTACAATGGTGTAAGGGACTGCTTTTATGAAGCAAAGCTGCTCATTGACACCAGTTGGCTGTGGCTTCCTCTGAGGCACATCAAAGGAGCATGGGAGAAACTACAGATACACTATTTATGACTGAAAATTAATATCCTCATAGATTTGATATAACCTAGCATATTGGCTCATCAAGGTACTAAAAATTATTGCTTCTGACAGGGGACTAAGAAGAAAATTTTTTAAATAAAAACATATAAGAGCTATTGATTTTTATTTTTTTTTAATTATTTCTTGCAATCAAATTGAAACTTGAGGAAACTTTAGACCCAGCAGCCCTAGAGATTATACTCCCAGTGCACAGCAGTGACTGGAGCCTGTTTTCCCACAGCACCATGCAAGCCAGTCATGTTTTACACGTGCATCACAGTCGAACTAGGCCAACTCCTTGCCTGGAGTAAAGCTGTGCCATGTCTTTTGCTTCAGGGGAACTATGCTGACTTGTGCCAGGGCAGGATCCAAGCTTTGTCTGAGCTTCAGGTGTGATTTTTTTATGGGCAGTAATACCAGAAAACAGATGGGAGGAGACTGAAAATGTACTGAAAAGCCAAAAGCAGGTCATGTTGACCATTGACAAAAAAAAGCACCCAAAAATCCACAGATGTCCAAAACACCAATTGAGGTTCCTTAGAGCACACGGTTAGCTGTGAAATTTTGCCAGACAGTCTGTGAGTATTTCAAAACTCTGTGAAACAACTGTTTAAATAGCAAATTACAGCTTTTTCATTAGGCTCTTCCTTAAAGCGCTTGAGACAAACAGAATACCATGAGTGCCCAATATGCTCGAGTGCCTAATCAATCCTTTGCTGAGAGAAAATAATTCAATTGCTTTAATTAGCCACCCACTGCTTGCCTCTGCAGGTTTTTGCTGATTTTCTAGTCCACGATAGATAGGAAATGAAAGGATTTTTTTTTTCCTCCTCTCAAATAATTCCTCCCCCAGGTCTTGGGTCAGAGAGATGCATCTACCTCACATCAAGGTACCAGCTGCATTCTCCTTCCCCCTATTCAGCCATAAATAAGCAGTGATCTCTCAGTCTTCAGTGATTGTTTAAGGGTGTAGACTGGCTTGCGACGGGAAAGAGAATGGTTCTTCCATGCCGAGTTTTGCACCCCGATAGCCAAGGAGACTGCAATGCCGTGCTGGGATGCTGGGTTAGGAACTGACCCTTTGTGAGGTGCATTGGAGGCAAGAGGATCAACCAGTGAGAACGGTGCAGAAATTCGAACTCCTTGTCAAAGAGGCACCCGCAGGTTTCATTAGCGATGGTGATGCTTCCTACATTCTTATTATCATCTTGCCTGGAAACTTTCTTGCTGAAAGTTCTGGGATCATCAGCAGGCAGTTGCAGCTAGGTAAAGCTTTTAAGCTTTTTAAGATGCGCAAATTTGAGATTAAATGACAAGGACAAAACTGAACCCCAAAAGTCTTCCCTTCGTTTCAGGAATGACATTTCCACACAGCTCTGCAGATCCTTCCAGAGGCATCGCTTGCAAAGCTACCATGAATTTTGCTGATATTTTCATAGGTCAGATCTCCTTTCCCTGTACAGGAAAATGTGGGTAACACAGGAGTAAACCCAGGGCTCTCAGATGGAGAACAGACCTCAACATGGCCCTGACTTTACTCAGTAAGCCATTTCACCAAAAGCCACTGGTTACACTGAGAAACTGGGACCCAGATGTATTAATGTATAAACTCTTCCCTATGTTTATATTGGATAAAGAAACTGTCCTTTGAAACCAAGATGTACCTGAAAAATTATCAGCAGACATGCACAGAATTGGAGAGCTCTGTACTACTGAATTTCAATGGAGAATGAAATGGTTCTTAAAAATATTTATTACTGATTGTCAGAGGCTGTAAGTTTGATCTACATACACACAGAGAGATTTTTATTTTGATTTTTTTCCCCCCAGAGTTTACCTAAGTTACTCCACTGTTATCTTGCAAATGTTAATTGGGGCATACTTCAAGTTCCACCAAGAAGCACTTACTGTGCTTGCTTTGAGGAATATTTCCAAAAGCCCACATTAGGATCAAGCAATACAAAGGTTAATGAACTGTTGCAGAGCACAGGTCCTTCAGTTCTTAAAAAAGCGGGGGAAGCAGCCCCTGCTGCATCCCATCAACTCATATATGCTGCTATAGAAAGGGGTGATTTCCTGCAGGGACTGCAAATGAGGATGTAAAGCTCCATTTTGCTATGAGCACTCAGACACAGGAGGACACTTTGGATGCTCGTGGAGTTGCTCCCATCTCACACTGGCATATGGGAAAGGAGAATCTGGCCGATAGCAGGCAAAGCCCTTTTAGAGGTTCACTATCGTAAAGCCCTGCAAACCGACAGCTGCCTTTTCTGCTGCCTCCGAAGCACTTGTCGCCAGCGTCCCGGCTGCTGAAATGCCACTGCCACATATCTTCGTTATCACCTCATTCCCCTGCATCTTTCTGGTTTCCAGTCTAAATACCACCCTTATTAGGTGCACAGAGATAAATCTGCGTGAGATGAATTCAGGGCACACAGATGATGTTACGTTGTGGTTGTTAGGCAACAAAACACCCTGTTACCACCTCTTTTGCTGCTGGGAACTGTCTGTCTTACCTTTTTCTGGAGGACACAATGGAAAATGAATATAAACATTCCCTGCAGAGAATTGAATATGGTGAAGAGATACGCCATGATGACTGTGCTTTCATTAATATACATGAGTCCGAATGCCCAGGTCAGTCCTAATAGGCAGAGTAGGGCTATTGCACCTATAACCCAGGACCTGTTAGGAGAAACAAAAAAAAAAAAAAAAGAAAGGGATTGTTTTTTCGTCTGCAAAAGAAGGCACATGTCTGCAAGCAGGAAGACTTTGACCGCGGTTTTAGCAAAAAGAAAATAGCTTATCAAAATGAGTTGTAGGGATTTTTGTCTTCAAGCTGGATGCAGTTTACAAATCTTCAAGCTTGAGGAAATATACGGAAATGGAAATGTTATGAGCACAGAAATTTAGCATAACTAAAGCATATTTGTAACCACCACGTTTCTTTTATCCTTTTTTTTAATGTAAAAGCAGTGTCTATGTAAATGACATGTAGCTACTATTTCTGCAAATGGCAGGAAAAGAAAATAAACCAACCAAAACGACAACTCTAAATTCCACTTTTGTAGCGTCCACTGGTTTCATTGGGGCAGGAGTGCCAGCTGGATTAGCTTCTTTACGCTTAACACCAAGACACGTGTATTGCTGCATTTTAGCTAGTCTCCCATATGCCTGTAAGCCAGATAAATAGTCACAAGCAGGTGGGCAAGCCCTCACTGCTTGCCAGATCGGCTCTGCACAAGGAGGCTCTTTGCAATGTTGCTTCACACTTCTTCCACCCTACAATGAGGGGAAGTATATACATATATATATATACACGTATAGGCACTCACACACCACTGTTTCCTAGAACAGTTGCTGCTGCCACACTTCTGCTTGGAGAAAAGGAGGAACAATCCTTCTTCAAACTGGCTGCAAAACTAAGATTATCGCTTGCTCCACCCCGGGAAGGAAGTGGGAGTAGGGGAGCAGCAGCTGCTTGGCCCAAAATGTTGTTCAAGCAAATATGGGTAGCCCATAGTTTCTGCTTGCTTGCTCCCAGTGACTTTCTGCTTGGACAGACAGAGATGGAGACATGTGACATGTGATGGCTGCTGTATGTTATTTTTTTCAGTGCACTTTCAGGAAAGCTGAAAGCTCTGCTGGGATGGTAGGAGAAGTATTCTGTGTTAACCTGCTAAATAATATTTAGTCATCTCCTAAATCACCTTCTCAGAGACTGATCTTCCAATACCAGGACATGAGATGGAGTGTGACAAGCAGGATAGGAACTAGGTCCTGCTCCTAGCCATCTCCCTAGTTTCCACATGTTTCCATATGATAAGTTACCTACAACTTCAAAGGAATTGCTGCTGCACAGGGGACAGAGTCAACTTTCAGCTGTGAACCACAGTGGGAAGTGCACAGCAAGCAGCACTGCGAGCATCCCTTTGCCCTTTCCCTCAAGGCCTTGATATCCTTCTGTCTTCTCCTGGTGTCATTAGGTGTAACATCATAAAAATGAATGCAATGATACCCAATCTTTGTACATCTTCCTCACCATTTAACCCTCCGGTTCTCCAAAGGAGACAAGCCTGCAGCCAGCAAGCACCTCTGCTTCTTTGTCTGTTCCAAAGCACCCTAAGGTGCTGCAGAAGGGCTCGCAGGGACAAGGACCTGCCTACGTTTCTAAGCCACTTCAGCCTTGCAGAAACTTGGCCAGGGTTTGGGCATATTTGGGCTTCCATCTGCTAAGCACAGCATGGAGCAAGGGGGAGAAAGATGAAGTAGCAGCATCTTAGAGGAGAAATAAGTCCTGCAGAGGTCAGGCAGGCAATATCCACTATGGAGACTCTACGGTAGACGCAGCCTTGAATCCTTTTCCTTTTAGCAGGGCTTGTCACAAACAGAAGCACACCGATGTTGTATTCATGTTTTCTGTTGTTTTGTTTTTTTTTTTTTTCTTTAGGTATTAGAATGGAAATACAGCATTAAGTCTTCCACTGAAGTTTATAAAATATGTATTATTTAACCACACGACCAGAAGAGCTCCCTAAGGTAACCGCTTATTAAGGCAGTTCTTTAAAAGTCACTATTATGTATCTAGCAGACCAGAACAGCTCCTTTGAAGCATTTCCAGCCAATCCTGCTAATAAATATTTAGCATGATGCAAATTGAAAATGCACTCTCAAAATCCTTCCGAAAGGTAGCCACTAGATACAGTTTACAGCTTTAGCCACTTGGTATATTTTTCTCCCCAAGATGCCATCATCAGTGAGAGCATATTATCATCTTAATTGCGTGCCAATTTAAAAAATGAAAATATTTTTTTTCCTTAAAAAAAGAACAACAAATGAAATGGGAAACACTTTTTTCCCTCCCTCTTCTCTTCCCCTCCACGATTAAAAGCTTCCTGCATTTACAGAGTCTTTTAAACGTGATTCCCGGGATATCAGAAAACCATTCTGCTCTGAAGCACAGCCAATTCTTGAACCTGATTAAAAAGCCTTTGGCTGCAAAGGTGTGCAGAAGCGAAACAGTTATTTAGTGGAAATATGCTACCTTCAGTGATGGAAAGGAATCTGTGGGCTAGAAGACCCTCAACAGTGCAAATTGCACACGTTACAGTGTTGTGCTTCAGAAAACAAGACCTGGAGATAAAGAGGGCATTGAGATTACTTTGAATAGCTTCATTCCATATCCGCATTAAAAAAACGAACCAAGCAATGAAAGAGAACATGGGAATGATGCTGCAAGAATGAACACAAAGGACTCTTCACCAGAAGAACAAACTGAAAGTCTACTGTAAAGTTGATTTGCTTCTATTTCATGCTACTGCACATTACTTTTTGGTTGCAGAAGAAAAAAGCATGGATGCCCTAAGGCATGTAATTTCTAGGCATTTTTGGCTTTCTTCACAGTTTTTTTTGGTGTGGTTTGTGGTTTTTGTTTTGCTCTTTGTACAGACTTGCTGTTGCTTTTTCACAGTTTTTCTTCTCCATAGTGCAATTTTATAGCAATAAAGAAACAAAACCATTCACATTTTGGTGTAATTGAAAATCAGATATTTACAATTAGGGACAGTCAGGTACTCCAATGAGTAAGGAGACAGTCTCCAATGCACCGAACACAGATCTGCTTGCACTGCTCCCATTAACTAGGACGGGAGTCACGCAGATTACCACCCATGCACCTTTCTGAAAATTTACTTCTGTGTTTATATTACCATCAAGCACTCTCAGTGACACAGCACAGTGGACCAGTGGTTTTCTATTGTAACAAGTCTGTACTACACAGGATTAACTTGGGAATGTCCACCTTGAATTCAAGTAAAGTCCAATCAAAGAATATAAAGCCAATATGGTGACAATTGGTTGGCAATACATATGCAGCACATTTACTCTGCACATTAGCTGTATGCCTGATCGTTTTCCTGCACAGTTTGCTCTTCTGCCTCAAATGCGAATGACAGAAGCTTTAATGATTTTTCAATATTGATCTGACAGCTGGTTCATGAGACCACACTGATAAATGAAATTTATCAGCCATTCAGGTCATTCTTACTTGATGAAGGGTCTGTTATCCTCATAGCTAAAGAATGCGTAGACATAAAGACAAGAACACCAACATTAGAAATATAATGACATAGAGAATATAGCTTACTGCTAGTCCCCCCCCCTTCTCCCACAAGCCATCACCAAAACCAAAGGCGGACAGGCAGCAGGTGCACCTGATACACACCAGCCAGCCTGGCTCACTGCCCCAGGGAATTGAAACACAACCCGGGACGCTGGCTTCATGCACAGAAGTGAGATTTGTTAGCTGTGAGCTGCAGCTACCTCTCCTGGCTCTGATCACGCAACTGCCAATTGACTTTGAAATATCTTTTAAAAATCATGGCTATGTCCAGAGAAGATGAGTTTTTAAACTCCAGCACAGCCACCACAGAAGGCTTTCATGCGTTCAGGTGGCAAAACTTCACCGTGCCTCCAGCACTCTCCGTCTGTGGTGCTGTAGCGTATTACAGGCACCTCTTTATTGCTGTTTACTTTTTCCTAAGTGTAACTCCCAAGCTGCCATCTTACGAGCCAGACTGCACCATTAACTTCTTTTTGAGATAATGGCATTAGGATCTTCTAAAGCCCTGGGTGACAGAAAGCACTGACCTATTTACTCCTGTTTCACAGGGAAGGACAAAGAAAGGGCTCTGCCAAACAACAGTGCAAAGCAGCCTGCTGCAGCGAAGAAGAAGCCAAGATGGACCACTAAAAATAAGCTTCTGCCACGGTGGGGACACAAGATTAATCACAGCTATTTTTCTAGGGTTGTCTCCCTGACTTTCTGGGACAGGCTCTGTGCCTAACTCGGCCTTCCTGGTGGGTGATGTACAACATGTAAGGAGAGCAGGCCAGCTCCCAGGCCTCCTCTTCCCTCTGGTGTTCCTCCCTTTGGAGCCTGTGATCCCTCGCAGCAGTGCCAGAGATGGAGGCTGGCTCAATATGTTAATCTCATTACCCCTGCCAACGTAGCTGGGGCCAGTCCATCCTGCTGAGACCTCCTTCGGTCAATACTGGCAACATGTCAAGCTATACCCTCTGTCAAACGAAAAACTCCACTTGGAGGGGACTCCCTTCAGCTCGAGATAGAAAGAAGCTGTATTAAGGCCAAATGATTTTCACCAGTAACTTCTGACTGAGAGGGACACTAAGTACGTCCAAGATGAGGCTTTGTGTTTTTTTCACAATGGCTAAGGCCACGTAGGGACAACTTCTGCACCATTCACATGCACCTGAAGCCACAGAGGGGCCATTTGAGTGCAAACGGGAGCAGGATTTAGTCCTAATGGGAGGACGGTGGTTTCACGCAGTATATTGTGCAAAACATTGCCATTTTCTCCCCACTTTGTCCTTGGCTGAGATAGAAGAGGCAGCAATGCTGCCAGTCCAAGCTTTGCCCTGACATGGTCATCTGGGGTCTTTGGGAAAGGAAGGGAACAGTTGTTGAATGGGCTGGATCTGGCCACACTCATAACATTTGCCCTAACCCCACTCTGAGCAGTGAGATACAAGTAGAGGATGCACCGTGGGGGACAAGGTAGCTGTCCCCATGTCACTGACAGGTAAGCAGTGCTATCTCAGCTTGAGCACCGAGAGCATCCCTGGGCTGTAGCCCTCCCTGCCTCCATCTCCACCCCCCCCAGCCATTGACAGCTCCCTGCAGCTCTGCTCCAGCATCCAACAACCTCCTTCAGCTTCCCTGGCTACCATCCCTGCAGGGATCCCCCCTGGACATCAGCTGCCACCCTGAGAGCTGCTTGCCTTAAATCTTGTGCCACATCTGCCAGCTGCAGGACGACATCGGAGCTACCCTAGGGCACTCAAAGGTGGTATCTAACAATGCACGGGGAAAGCACAAAACATATCAGGATCAGGAAGGAAGGAGGAAATAAGTGGAGAGGAGGTGGCTTGATGCAGGGAACTGAGTCCCTGCTTCTAAGACACAGAAAGGAAAGCTCAGCTCCTTTGGCTTAGCAAAACATAGGCTGAGACAGTGTGACCTCTGCATCTCCAATGCATCTGGGGAGGTACCAGGAACACAGAAACGTCATTGGAATTAAAAGACTCCTCCCCTAGCTGCACCAATGGGGATTTCCAGCCCATCTCAGCTGTGTAGCATGATGTTGGTCAAATCCCTCTGCTTCTCTTTGCCCTCTCATCCACTCAGCCTGCAAGATCATCGGGGCAGGTTCCTTTTATGCTTGTGGCACATCTAGCACTGCAGGACCTGCAGCTCCCCTGTGATGCAATTAAATTAAATGACGATGTGAGACAATCTGGAGCTCCCAGCCCAGCAATGTGGGCAGGAGCAGAGCATGAATTTCTGTTACTGTGTTTACAAGCACTCAGGTTATACGGTAAAGATTTTACAGTTGAAATGTCGCTGGTGATAGCTTATAAAAAGAGAAAATTAGGGAAATTTTTTACTCTGTTGATGCTATGTAGACCTTCATGAAGTTTTTCAGTTATCTGTAATAGCCTCTCTTCGAGGCAGCTGAAGGCTCTGTTTCATCTTTGTACAGACAAAACACAAAATCGGTAAAATCAGATTGCCTTTTAGCTTGAGGCTAGCACTTCAAAGCAGTTCAGAAGAAAACCGCCCAAAAGACCTGAGCAGTTTGTACCCCACTTCCAGCCCGGATGTACCTAAGACCCACTGTCCAAAGCAAGCAGGTGCTCATTTCTTTAGAAATGAGATTTTCAAAGACGCCTAACTCCCAAACACTTCAAATCTCTACACGTAGGGCCTGTAGGACTTCGTTTCTTATATCCCTCATGAAATACAGATAATTCTTTTTCCTTTTACCAGTTCAAGTGTTGTAAGAAGCTTAAGTCTTGTGTTAGCAACAATTTGTGTCTGACAAAAATTACTCCAGAATGTTTTTTTTCCTCTGGTAAAGCCTGTGAAACATATCAGTGCTGCAGTAATACTGTGTCATTATCTGCAACACATAAAAACCATCACTTAGACAAGAGAAAAGCCTTGGAGGAGCCTTAGCTCACAGGAAATGGAGCTGCTAACTGGAAAACTGAGATTATATTCACTAGCAATATAAGCAAATAATAGTTGAAGCAGAAATCGTTGGGAAACCTAGCCTAGCACAGCTCGAGATGCTAGACCTAAAGTGCTTTCTCCAGATTTGGATAAATTCTTCCAGTTCCTGGCAATAAGGGATAGAGCCCATTGAATTTACACTATGTGACTCTGATCACTCCATAGTTAACAGGAGACTGGTATTCTCAAAGAGCAATTTATCCCCTACAATAACAGGTATTTAAAGTAGGTGAGGCTTTGCCATTTCCTGAAGAAATATCTTTCTCTACTGACTGCAGAAGAAACCTGAATGATGGCTTTGGTGAGGGCTTCACTTTCAAATACTTGAAGTTAAAAAGCCAATCTTTAGTGGTTGCATTATTCCTTTAACCCACAAAATCTTACCACACCTCCCTTGTGTTTCTTTGCAGTCCAGATGATGGATAGTGGATAGACTACCAACCCATATAAATACCTAATTCATTTTCCAGTTTTAAAGAAGCCCTGACTTTACCTTGGGGCAAAGACTTCTTAAGGTTAATTACACATCATGTAAAACTCTTTCAAAATCTTATTTAAGTTAGATGTCTTTCAATTTCCTAGAGTACTTTCTCCTTCACTGATGAGAAAGGATTGTTCATATTACCTTCTATATTCCTCTGACATTTCCCGACCAATACTTTTTAAAAAAGTTGCTAAAATTAGCTACTTATATCCTTATTTTTCCTTAAGAAATTTCAAGACCAATGCATCCTAAACTTGGAAACCCCTTTTGCGCTGCCTTTTAAAACCCCAACATGTATCTTTTTGACACAAGGCAATCAAATTGCCAGAATATATACTTAGAGCCCAATACAGAGGCATAGACAATCTGCAACTTTTATTACATGGTGCAAACCGCTTCCATGTATGTAGATTAGCAATATCCTGGATTGCTAAAGCCTTCATTTTTCTTTCAGCAGGAAAAGTAAGGAACAAATTTACCTTCACACACAGATTCATCCTAAAATGCTGCTGAACAGAGAAAGCCTGTTATCAAAAAGCAGCTATTCACCTCTCATTTAAAAAGAAGAATGTCTGGTCTTCTTACATTTTGAAAAGAGTTTACTTTCTTTCTTTTTATATTTAGTGAAGTGTAGTTTTTGAGCCACATTTACAGTAAAACTAGGCCTTTAATAAAACCCTACATAACTAATCAACTTCAGGTGTTACCATTTTATTCAACCCTTTATGGTTTAACTTCACCTAACTCGAATTTATCAATCTTTTTACAATTTGCCATCTCTCCGATAGCAGGAAAAGGCTCAGTAAGCACATGGACTCAGTGCTCAGGCCCCAAAACAACAGTTTGGCTAGTGAGCAAAAACGTCAAAGTGAGTACACAGGACCTTTAGTAGCTGTTACAGGTGATGAAACCCAAATAAAAATAGATGGATGATGTGTCCCCTCGAAAGCATTCGGAAAGACCCGTGGAATTCATTTTAATATGGCGCAAATAAAGCAGAGAGACAGACATTTCCTGTAGGCAAGCACGAGACACAAAATAAAGCATGCTATTGTGTCTCCCCACTGCCTGCCGATATGAGGCAATAGGGATGTTTGTTTTCTTTTCCACTTTTTTTTTTTTTTTTTAAAATCAAGGATTAGAAAAGATTGATTTATTGAACTGCTGAAAATCTACAGGATAGAGTTGGAAAGTCCAGCACTCTCCTCATAAAGCAAACGGGTTCATCGGTAATTAGTGAAGGAACGTCTTCATGGTGAGAAAAATCAATTGCAAGCAATAAAAGAGTGCTTAAAGGATTTTGCCTTCACGTTTAGTGACAAAGTTACCACCTTGATGGCATGAAGCCAAATGTCTTCCTAATCGCCTTCCTTAGGCTGCTGGTGTTTCACAGCTTTCCAAGCCATCATTTCCAAGTCTTATCTTCTTCTGGTTCCTGCATCATCTTTGACAGGAGGTGCATGATCCAGTGAAGACCTCTGTAACCATCTTGGGGGTCAGCGAGCCTGTCACAGCTTCATTTGCAGAAGAAACACGTTGCTTTACATGCCTTGGAGATATGTAAAGACTGGGGTCCTACCTCCTGGCATAAGGGAAATTTTATATAGATTGAAAGCCACTTCTGACTTCTATCTGTAGCTCTGAAAATTTTATCCAGACAAATGAGGCCAAAACTTCCTTGGCCCTATGTGATGCCCAAGCCCTGGATTTGGGGCAACCTATGACTGATTTTTTCTGCCAAAGGAAAAACATCATCCCTTTTCCCCCTCAACTCACCCAGGGAAGTCATGGCCTGATTTCTGAGATTTGTTCTTAATTATTGCAATTGGAAAGAGCAATTCTGTTAAGCTCATCTCATTTTCTGTAAGTAATTAATTACCCTCAGAATTGCTTACCCTGTTTATATCCTTCCTCCTAACTTTGCAAAGGCATGGCATTCAAACCACACTGATGTGCAACCACATATCTGATTGTTTCCACACAATATGGATTCAGCAAAACCTTTAGACACATTTGTATTATCCAAATAGCACCAGCAGGGCTTGCTGACAAAATACTTAAAATGTATGACCTTTTAAAACAATAATCATGATTTATGGGTTCACAGAAATACCTTAGGTATTTAATATCTTCCAGGACACTCTCTCAAATCAATAACTGCTGATTGATTTTTTTTTTAAATTCAGAAAGGACGACACCTGTCAGTGGGAAGATTAGTGCTTTACAATCACCATTCAACATTAACGCAGCCATCACAAACAGCATAGAGAAACCGGCAAAACCCAAAGCCAAAACGGTCAGATACTAACCAAACCCTTCTGTGAAAAACTCAAACAGCAGCAGATTGCAACAAACAAAATTGGATGCTGCCACCAACATCACTAGGCAAAAAAGGCACCCAGACAGAAATGCAATATCTCAGGTGTTTTTTCAGCATTGGCAGGGTTTCTGCCTCCGAGGTGCTCACAAAGTCCCCACTCTGGCAAAATATAAATGTGCCGTATCTTTTCTTGGTGGGAAGCTTGTAAATACTTCATTTTGTGCCAACTCCGAGTGATTTTTCTGGGTTTGCTTTAGGCTGCCTGTTCAAAGTTTGCTCATGCGGAGATGCAGATGACTGCTATATAGGAGCAGCACTGAGCTACTCAGGGAACGAGGAAGCACAGCGCTTTCTTACAAATGATGCAAGGAGATGCTAAACTGACCGTCGGGCTTGTGAAGGCATGGTACTCTCTCTAAAAGCCATATGAGACACAAAGATCATAGCCTAAGCTCCTGTACAAGGAAAGGGAGGCAGGCAGTTTCTAATGCTCAGCTTAGTATTCCGCAGCTGAGATCTAAACTTTGCACTGGGGGAGGTTTTCTAAGAGAGAGAAACAGCTACTCCTCATTTTCAGAATCCCAGATCATTTGGTCATCCTTGCAAAGCATTCCTGTCAAGTTTTCTGGTGACAGAGAATGTTCTGCCTGCACATCCCAAGCACTGTTAAAACACACACTTCATTTCTCATCTGAGTTCACCCAGACCCAAACACTGGCTTCAGGGCTCTTTTTGTTCCCTAGGATCAGATTATTCTTTCCTGGAGTGGGAATCCAGGGATGATTCCTTTCCAAAAGGCGTCTCTGGAGCCACTGTGCTCTGAGCCTGCTGTGCCCAGAAGTCAGAGGAGTCAAAAAATGCTGCACATAGCACAGCTGGCTGGGAAGAAGAGATTTTCAACACCCTATTCTTGAACAGCCCGCTCAGTTAGTCTTTCTATTTTGTTAGTAGGGTTGTATGAAAATCTTAACAGAAAGCTCATTCTTTACAGGCACTGCTATTTTATTTAACATTATAAGTTATAGGTAATGGCCAGTCAGGATTTCAGGTCATGTTTAACAGAGGTTCACTGTGGCTCCTGTAACTGTTTGCATTCACGAGCTTGTGTTTCAAACCCTTTGTACCTCGTCCTTTCCACTACTCACGCCAACACACGCACCTCCTCGAAGATGCATGGGTGCACGTAACCTACTTTCCCTGCTTGCTGCTCCAGAGAAGTAGTCTGCACATTGCCACAGACCCTCAGCCCTTACTTTGCTGGGAACTGAGATTACTGAAGATACAGGATTGCGCCTTCTGCACCCAGACACTGTGCTGGGCATGCTCCCAAGAGCTGGACCCCTTCGTTGTACTGTGTCCTCGCTTTGCACTCCCAAGCATCCGCAAACCCAGAAGGACTAAAGTGCCGCTGTTTTGCAAGTCAAGTCCCCCGGGTGAACCCAATGCAATATTCAGTTCCAGAAACTTTGGCATCACAAACTGTTTCCAAGTTGTAGCATCTTATGATTAAACAAAAAAGATATGGAAACCAATAGATGAGTTTAAATCTCAATAGAAAAAGATAGAAATAATCCTTATTCTCAGTCCCTAGTCTCACTTGTTTCTAAAATGGCTAGAATAAAGCACAAATTAATCTTCCTTTAGTAAAAGGATACCTGCTACAAACTATTGTTCTGCATTGGTAATGTAAGCTCTTCCTACCGAAGGAGTAGAAATCTTGCATTTTCAAAAGTCTAACTTGTTCCTCACTGCACCAAACCCAGGATGTTTACTTTTTCTGCATTTCAATCAGCTGAGTAAATAAAACTAGACTGGCAAACCTCTGTTCCTGCCAGCACAATACCACTGTGTTAAATCACGGATTTAATTTAAACATTCCTGCAGATGATCTTTGGAAGTTCTATTTGGAAGTTCTATTTAACCTTTGTTTTCAATTTTCTACCTAACTCCGAGGATTTTTTTATGACTTAAGAAAACCCACAGGACTGAAACAACAAGCTAATCTGGGGGCTGGGATTAGTCATGTCTCTTTAAATAAAATACATATGTTGAAGCAAGAAAATGAGCAGATAATCACTTACACCCATACAACATATGGGGAGAGTGGGATATGGCAACGGTTTGTAAAGCAGGCATATTTTCAAAAGGGGCTTCTCACTTTTGTGCCTGATGCTCCTCATCCCTCACCTCCCCCAGCCTGGGCCAGACTCCCTGAAAGAGCCCAGACCGGGCTTTGCAAAGTTTTGTACAGTAATAATCAATGTTGAGTCTTTTCATTTGGTTCCTCATTTTTGGCTTCTAGGTTGCATGTTGTCAGATTTACTTCTGTAAGCCTGTGAGCAAGAGACTCCCATGAAAAATAATATTTAAAAAAATATTTAAAAAATAATAAAGGAACATAAAGGAATACGGTATGAGTTTTGATTCAAGTCAGAAACTTGGGAGAACATATACTTTTTTAGTCATCCATTAAATCAGAGCCATGTGCCTTTAGCCCTGGATCATTTGAAGCTCCCACGGCAGCCAGCGAGATAAGGGGGCCTTGTTTTGGTCATTTGGGGATTGATTTCTAAAGGCTGCAGTGCAGGACATTTCTGCATGATCCCCATTAACGGGATTTCAGCGCGTGTTCTCGTGAATCCAGCCACAATACCTAAAACCATTCTCTCCTGTGTGTTCACAATAAATACATTTCTTCCAGGGAATTTCAGGCTTTTAATATAGTGCTTAGTCTATTGTTGCAGAAGATGGGATGGGAGCAGGTTTCCACAAGAGGGAAGAAAGCTGCAACAAAACTACAGTGATTAACGCCAGAATTAAACTATCTCAAGGCCCCTAATTAATAGTGCCTCTTTAGCATCAAAAGGAGCCCCCAGCTAAGACTCTGGGTCTCCCTGTCTGAAAGAAAGAAAATTAAATTTCCAGGATGACTTTCAGGTGGGTTTATTGCACCGGATCAGCTTTTCCGACAAACCCAGGACTACAGCCCAACATGCTCCTCTTTGAAGAGGTCCCCATGAATTGTGCTTTCTGAAGAGCATCCAGGTGGCCTATGTCACAAGCCAAGCTATACCCTGGCTAAAACAATAATGCAATGAAATAGGACAAAAAGAGAAGCGAGCTCTTGGTTTCCTGCCTTCTTTCTAGTGGGTCCACAAGTGCACTTGGCAGCTATGGCTGACGCATTGCCCTTCCAAAGTAAATAAAATAAAAACTCGTTGCCACATACTGCAGCGCAGAAGAATGTCAGGAAGTCTGGTCTGGCCGGGGAAAACGCTAACAAACCCAACTGCAGCCAGGCAGCGCCGGGGGGAAAGGGGACGGGCACCCACAGGAACTTCAAAGGAAAGGTTACATCTGTAAGGAAGAGAAAGGATGGCTTCTGGTCTCTACTAGGAGAAAGGAGGTTTCACCTTCTCCCCTCTGGCCGTTTGGAGATGTCCTGTGTAACTTCAGGCATGGCAGCTGCTCAGCCCCATTGATGAATCCTTTCAATCCACTAACAGGACTTGCTTTTTGTTAACTGAATAACCACTCTCCCCACCCGATTTTCTACCAGTTTTCCATGTCAGTAACTAACGTGCTCCACATTGTGCACAATAACAACATACAGAAAAGACAGGACCTCAGATTTCAGTAGATATGGTGAAGAGCACATCTGGATTACCATCAGCACAGCCCCTCTTTTCTTCCCTTTACTAATGCCACAATGACTCGAATGAGCAGTGTTTAAATGGCTGTAGAACAAGCACTGTACTGCCACACAACACAAAGGCATTTGGGAAGGGGGTTCATGTGAAACCCTCCATTTTGCACAGAGAATGGGGGCATCCAGAAACACGTGGATGGTTTGGCATGCTGCAGCATCTGGCATGGGTCGATTAAAGCATGGTGTGTGAGGACCACAAGCAGCCGCGGTACATGCCTGACCAGCCGGAAAGGAGTTGATGGTTGGAAAACTGAAGAGCTGTGCTGGATTATTCACATAGAGATCTATTTTCCTTTGTCACATAAGGCTTCCTACAGGAATGTGAATATAAAAAAGATTCAGTGTACTCCTGTCTACGACAGTCTGAGACATTTCGCACATCTAACATCTACCAGGCACAATGGAAAAGCGCAAAGGAGAGACTTCGAGCTGCTCGACTCCAGAAATCACTCCACACTGCAGCAACCTCCAGTAAAACAGCCTCACAGCTGCTCTAAAGTATTCCAGCTGGTAACACGTCCTCGCGAAGAGCCATCTGCTAGCAACAGTGCATCAATATCACACTGATACGCCTATAGTCTCCACCTTGCAGGCTATAGATGCAAGCAGCACAGCAGGCTTTTGCCATCCAAAAAACCTTGCATAGTCCCTGGCTTGAAAGATCTGTCTTCACTGCAAGCTTGTAAGGTCTGGGGGAACCAATCCTCCAAAACAACACTTTCCTGGGTACATTTATTGACAGTGAATCAGTTTGTGCTCATGACCAATTTCATGCACTCTTTGTGTCCCACTTACGTTCTCAGATGGGCCATAAGCAAGATACAAGCGATATGGGCAGAGCTACCAAAGACGAAATAATGCTCCTCACTGATCATCTCTGCTCACCTACGTTTGTCGACAAGCCATGAAGAGATGAAAAAGCAATGGCTACAGTAGAACTTGAAAGCCCAGAAACAGCCATTGGAAAAGGCTGGGAAGAAAAATCCCCTCCCACCCTGTGTTTGCAGAAGCATGGGCAGAAGCTACACACACCACCCAAGAGGCAGCTGTTTCGGCATCCTTGTCTGCATCGCTTCATGCTAAAGAGACTTTAAAAGGCAGAAGTGAACCCCACCCTGGGTGAACCCTTAAAATTTCTGTTTAAATGTATTGAAGGAGTAAGTCAAACTGAACTTTTTCAAAAGGTGCTAGGTATAAGGATGCTACTCTTGGTGATGGTACCTGTTGTGAAATGGGACGTAGTCTGCCCTTTTGGCATTGGTGGCAGGCACAGAAACTCTTGCAGCTCCAGACAACATATCCCATGTACACAAGCTCATATCTTCTCCTGGCTATATGCCTCAAAGCAGGACTAGAGCACGAACCCTGCTGTCTCAGCTGGCACAACCCACTGAATCGGCTCATTACCAACCGGCCATACAGGAAGGATGTCCTCGGCACGGGGGAAGGACTCACGTATGTGGCTACCCTACTTCCTCACGTATGTGGCTACCCTACTTCCCTCTTGAAAGTGCTGGTCTAAACCAGAAAAGGTAATGTGGGTAAAAAAAATAAATCAGCTCTGTACTCATCAAATCTCTTGCTAGGTAACCCCTAGGTAACCAGTGCTCCACCACGGGAATGTCTCCCATGCTGGCACAATAATACAGGGACTGTTCCTGAAGGTTAGGGAAGTTTATTTTTACAACTTTGCACAGTGCCTACAAATCTTTCAACCACACAGCATCTGGTTCAGGCACTGCCCTTTGAATGGCTTTTCTGTTGGTGCAGTAATTAAAGGTATCCCAGGTGACACCTGATCCCTTATCAAGTTCATTAATTTAAGTGCAGTTATTTGGCTCTCTATTTTCTATACTTCATAATGTATTTCTAACCTTTAAAGTGACATAGGCAAGCACCAGATTGCAGGGGCGCTTATTAACAGCCTATTAAAATACTTTATGGCCTTTATTTTTATGTTGCCATAGGGAATCAACTATTTTGCTGTTGTTGAACAGGCTCAGGATTTATGTTGAGAGAGCTTCACCACAGCCTAACACAGAGCAGTGCTAGGAAATGAACTGGGAGAACAAACTCCCATTCAGCTCCCTGTGTGCCGTAAAGCTGTCACATGCAGATGGCAGCAAGAGGCCCTCCAATGCAGGCCCACAGTTTGCTTTGTTTTTTTAAATATAAAACAGCAAGGCAAGATGCAAGGCTCTGGGACCATGCTGAGAGCCGGCAAAGGCCACGTGTGCCTTGAAAAACAGATCTCGGTGTCTTTTCACCAACCGTATAGACTCATGGAGATCAGCTCAGAAAGGATCTGTGAAATCATGTGGTCTGTGGCTTTTTATTCCAGAGCTGCTGTACCACATCCACATTTTGCAACTGAGTTAGAGCCAACAACTTCAGAAGAAGACCACAATCTTACCTAGACAAAGACTATGATTTTACCTAGAAGATGACTATGATCTAACCTAAAATTTTTCCAGAGATTGCAAGCCCCTCACATCCCTAGGAAAGCTCCCTCAAAGGTGAATTCCCTCTGTTAAAAATCCGAACCTTCTTGTAACTCGAGCATATCTGATATTGAGACAACACATGCCTTAGATTTAGAGACTTGACGTTGCCCTGCTTAGGTATTCAGAAATTACAATCAAGTCCCTTCTGAAATTCTTGTTTTGATAAACTTGCTAGGGTGAGCTTGGGGTCTTCTTGAGTTTATTCTATGTTTGTCTTATTTTTTCAAGCATAAAAAAAATCATTTGTAATGAAGCAACACATGTGGAAGGGTATCAGCAACATACTTAAAAGCATTTTAATTGCTTGTGTTTTCAAAATGTTTTAATGAAGTCAAATCAGGAATAGACACTCATCTGCCAAAGAACCTATAAAATATTTTACAATGACATTATAATTGATGTAACTGGTTGTATAAATTCCTGGCATTTCAAACAAAGATACTAGAGATTAGCACAAGCAACATTATTCAGTAGGCAATTATTTTTTCTGCTTTAATTATAAGGGCTTTGTTGGTTTTTTTACACAGTTTTTAATTTAAATGTCATATTGCAAGGATTTCTAGACAGATTTTGTGTGGGTAACCTTAGAAAGACTGTTCTCAGCGAACAATCCCACAGCACTAATGCATGACGAGTAGTCATATTAGTAAGTGTTATTAAATGTACCATTCCTTTAACGCCTCATCCAAGACCAAATGAAAGACTATCAAGCGGGCATCCCAGGACATCCAGGAGGGACTGCTCTTCCAATTTCATCTTATAGCTGAGCGATCAAAGGAGAAACAGAGGCACACTGCAGAGCAGCCTGCCCACAACCTGGGCAGGGACAGACATGGCAAAGGAGCACTCTGCAGGTCCCCAAGCTCACTGGGGTCTCCTGCATTTGTACAGGCTCCTCTTTCCTCCCAACCCTTGAAGAAGAAGCCACACCTAAAAACCTGAAACTTCACCCAAAGGACCATGCCAGGTCATGGCATGCCAGCAGCATTGCAAGCCTTGCCTGCTGGGGAAGTTTTACGGGGAGACTGACCTAGTTTAAATTAAAGCCGCACCTGCAAGAGTGGCTCAGTGGTAAGAACAATAACCTTCCTGAGAGATGCCTTGAAACTGTGCAAGTCAGTCATCACCTAATGAGGTCCCCTCGTGCCTCTTCTCCTGCTCCCACCGCAGAAGAGAGGGGAGAACCAACTTCCAGTCATATCACACAACGCTCTCCTTTCCTGGGCAGGCAGTAAAGCGCTGATTCCCAACAATTTCATCCTCCTGAACTTCATTAGGTGGTTTTATTAATTAGCAGGCTCCCCATCTTATCACTCACTGCACCTGAAAACCCACTTGTATTTTTGAAGCAAGTAATTAAAGCCAGAGGTACTTGAATAAACAGGCACTGATGGAGAGTAATATTCTATCAATATAATGAAGCAACTTGCTAGACAGTAAGATGCCCAGGCTCAGATGTTAACTAAGTCAAAAAACAAAACATGCCTTGGTTGGCAAGCACATCCTCTGATATGGGCACCCCCAGGTAAACTCCCAGGAACTTTGCTGAAACTAATCAGATTCCGGGGAAAATTTGGGTCATTAAATCTGTCAGGGGCCAAAACAAACAGAAAAGAAGTAAGGCTGCCACCCTCAGAGTGCAGAAAAATAGTAATGATCAACAATTTCAACACCTACCCTGTAGAGACTGCAATAATTAGTCAGTAATTATCAGGCATGATTTCCTTCTACATAGAGGAACGAGGAGGTTACCTGCTTCAAGGACAGTAAATGCAACTTTGTTTCTTTCGTGCAAAATTGAATGGAAAATGCCACCACTAGCAGCCAAATCCCAATAAAGACAGTGCTTCATCATCAGAAATGTGTTGGTACCTATTAGAAACCACTCTACAGTGCCATAACCCAATGTATTGCTCCTGGTTAAAATCTGCTGCTGGCAGAGTTGATTCCCCTATACACTCCTCAGAGAGGAACAGGGGCATAAACAGCAAAAGACAGAAACAGGCAGAAAGAATTAAAAAAACCCAACCACTTACTTGATATTGTCAAGACATCCAGATTCGGGTTTCAGTATAGCAGTATGATGAAACATTTTATAGAGAGCGATCCCAAGGAAGATGACATTAAGCTGCAATAGGGGGGAAGGCAAAAAAAAAGGATTACATGACGCAGAACAATATGGTGGGGACAAAGTCAGCTGCTTCTCCGTAACAGATGAGTTGCTGTAGGAAATTAGCTCTTGCTATAGTTTTACAGCGACTGGATCACAGAGAATTGACAAGCATTTTATAAGGTGAGCTGGCCTGTAGACTGCAGGACTGGTGATGCCACAGCATTACCAAAGCCACTGTGCTGTGTATGTTACTGATATGGGGCTGGTTCCAATATCCACTGTAGTGCTTCAAATGACATTATGGAAAACTAAAAATATTTTCTGTAACATCTCTTCTGTGTCTGAGAGGTATACAGTCGTGAAAAGTTATTCCAACCATTTTGCTTAACCAGCCCCATTGTAATGAAGCAAAAAAAACCCCAAACATCTTTTTCTGGGAATATATGTTTTAAATATGGTATAATGGACGAGATGGGCAGGGAAATCACAACTGCTGAAGATGCTTAGCTTAATGCAAAGGTGAAAAATAAAAAGAAAAAAGAGTTTGATTTGTTCTGTAAAAGATGCAATGATGTTTCAATGCCTCAGTGTTAACAAGGCTGCCAACTCTGGGAAAGGAGTTTCCCCAGAAGCCCAGGCGAGGTGTCCTGATTTGAGGTAAAACAGAACCAATTTTGTTCAGTAACTAAACCACGGCACCAGGGTTTGAGACATAATCAAAAAAGGAAGATATCTTTCTATGAATGAATTGCTTAAGGGGAAAAAAACACAGCAGTTGTAGCTGGTGGCACGGCTGCCTCCCTGACATGGAAGGCTGCTGAAACAGCCCCAAGTTGCAGGAGAAGCAGGAGAAGCAGGGACAATGTCAGCATTGAAGTGAGAACGCCTGGTTTGCCGTGTTAGCCAAACTGTAGTCTATTCAAAACAAAGGATGATTTATTTAAGCCATATTGTAGCGATTAAAGTACAAGAAAACTCCAGCTGCCTCTAAAGTTGGGTTCTCTACCTTGTTGCTGTGTTAGCTGATACACTGGCAATGTGCTAACTGTGAAGTCACACAAGCTTCAACTTCTGCCAGGGAGGTAAAAACCCCATCAAATCTATCTTCCAGTTTGGACTTTATTTCATTCCCCCCACACCATAATTCCCCTTTTTGCATGACTGATGCAAAGTTTCACTCTGGAATTCAAAAGGCGGGGGGGTGCAGTGAGGGGCATCAAAATAGAGCTTGGCACTTCTAAATGTCCAATGGTAAAAAACAAACTCTGCAGGTGCTCGCTCCAAAGCTACCCAGCCCATTTTGATCAAGTATTTTGCAATGCCAAGAGCCTCTCATAACGAGGGTCTAATTGCTTGTGCCAGGTGGGGTCAAAAAAGAACATGCCTTTCACAAATTAATCTGTGTAAATTAAAGATAAAGAGTAAAGGGACAGCAAAAGTTTTATTTCTTGACCTGAGAGATGGGGTAGTTAATTAGGAGTTCTTACCATAATTATCAAGGTCGCCGGTCCTATAAAGCTCCAAATGAAGTAGGTGTCAAGCCGGAGCCAACATCTGTAATGAAACACAGGGGAGAGAAGGCATTCAAGGACTGCACCCAGGACATACATCAAGAGTAAGCGAGTGACAGAGAAGAATGTGAGCTGCAAAACACGCTGGTGGGAGACAGGAAATATTACATTGCTTGTTCATTTAAATGCTGAATTATGTGCCCAATTTCTGACAGCGCTATTGATGGAGTAAGATAATTACCTCTGGAGGAAGCAGGGAGAAAATGGCACTAGGCCTAGTTGCTAAGGCTTTCTGCATCTGTCAGAAAAAAACCCTTAAAACTGTGGGTTTTTTAAAGGAAGGGGTCCGATAAGCATCCATGGAGCTGCTTCTTTGCTTTCAGCTCCTCTTCCCTCTCCGGCTCTGACACAACGCAAGCTGCCTGTCAACTGTCAAGCAAGATGACATTTCTCCAACAAGCAGATCAGAGCAAATTTGGTGCAAACAGGAAGCACAATTTGGATAACAGAAGGCTGAGGTTTAATTAGGTTCAGCAACTTCCCCTTTAGAGGGTTTTATTTCTCTGAACCTCCGGAGTGTTTTGTTTCCACTAATGTTTCGAGGGTTGCATATGGTCTGCGCTATCACATGAAGTTGATTCATGGACTAAAACTAAATTATTAATCGCTTAATTTCAACCGCATTTAATACTCCCCACATTTTTTAAGGCCCCTGGGAAATTACATTTCCATTCCTAGTTCATTCCAGGCGACAGGAAGATAAAATGGAAGTGACTGGTTACAAGACAGACGAGTATAAATTCCAAGAAAGTTTTGCATGATGTTTAAAATAATAATATCTTGTCGTGTTTGCAACGCTGCAAATCACAGCTCCGTTTATACACAGAAGACTAAGAAAGCATAAAACCACTCTTATACTGAACGAACAATCGAATTTCATAACTGGGGAAGTGACAGGGACTGTACATATGAATTTATCATGGTGGAAGAGATAGCAGTTCTCACAAGTGACAGCTCTAGTGCACGTGCTGAATGTTTTTTCCCTTCCAATGGACTTTGCAACAGGCAGAAAGGTCTATGCCAGCAGCCCCATGGAAGAGATCAGCAAGGAGCCACCTACCGAGAGAATAAAACATGCCCTGAACCTCTATGCTCGGGAGAAGCCAAGACATGAATAAATTCAAAGATGTAGATAAAGCTTCTCACTTCCCTCCCTGACCACATAAATTTCAGGTCTCTTCAGTGTTGAAGATCATAGAACCATAGAATTGTCTAGGTTGGAAGGGACCTTTAAGATCATCGAGTCCAACCATCAACCTAATACTGCCAAAACCACCACTAAACCATGTCCCTAAGCACCATGCCTACCCATCTCTTAAATACCTCCAGGGATGGTGATTCCACCACTTCCCTGGGCAGCCCGTTCCAATGTTTCATAACCCTTCTGGTGAAGAAATTTTTCCTAATACCCAAACTAAACCTCCCCTGGTGCAACTTGAGGCCATTTCCTCGTGTCCTATCATTTGTTACTTGGGAGAAGAGACTGACACCCACCTCTCTACAACCTCCTTTCAGGTAGCTGTAGAGAGTGATAAGGTCTCCCCTCAGGCTCCTTTTCTCCAGACTAAACAACCCCAGTTCTCTCAACTGCTCTGCTCCTTATAAGACTTGTGGTCTAGACCCCTCACCAGCTTTGTTGCCCTTCTCTGGACGCCCTCCAGCACCTCTATGTCTTTCTTGTAGTGAGGAGCCCAAAACTGAACACAGAGGTGGGGCCTCACCAGTGCTGAGAACAGGGGGACAATCACTTCCCTAGTCCTGCTGGCCACATTATTTCTGATACAGGCCAGGATGCTGTTGGCCGCCTTGGCCACCTGGGCACGCTGCTGGCTCATATTCAGCCGGCTGTCAAACAACACCCCCAGGTCCTTTTCCACTGGGCAGCTTTCCAGCCACTCTTCCCCAATCCTGTAGCGCTGCATGGGGTTGTTGTGACCTAAGTGCGGGACCCGGCATTTGGCCTTGTTGAACCTCATACCATTGGCCTTGGCCCATCTGTCCAGCCTGTCCAGATCCCTCTGTAGAGCCATCCTACCCTCAAGTAGGTTGATACCCCTGCCCAACTTGGTGTTGTCTGCAAACTTACTGAGGGTGCATTTGATCCCCTCGTCCAAGTCATTGATAAAGATATTAAAGAGCGTTCCCTTCCCCTGTCTTCCAGCTCAGGGGGCTGGGTAGTCAGGAACAAATGGTCCTACTACTAAAGACTGAGGCAAAGAAGGTATTAAGTACCTCAGCCTTTTCCTCATCCTTGGTCACTATGTTTCCCCCTACATCCAATAAAGGATGGATATTCTCCTTAGTCTTCCTTTTATTGCTAATGTATTTATAGAAACTTTTTTTATTGTCCTTAGCATCACAAGCCAGATTAAGTTCTAGTTGAGCTTTGGCCCTTCTAATTTTCTCCCTACATAGCCTCGCAACATCTTTGTAGTCCTCATGAGTGGCCCGCCCCTTCTTCCAAAGGCCATACATTCTCCTTTTTTTCCCTGAGTTGTGACCATAGGTCTCTGTTCAGCCAGGCCAGTCTTTTTCCCCAACGGCTCATTTTTCGGCACATGGGGATGGCCTGCTCCTGCACCTTTAAGACTTCCTTCTTGAAAAACATCCAGCCTTCCTGGACTCCTTTGCCCTTCAGGACTGCCTCCCAAGGGACTCTGTCAACCAGTCTCCTGAACAGATCAAAGTCTGCCCTCCTCTGCTTATCCCCTTCCTTGCTTCTCTGAGAATTGAAAACTATCATTTCATGATTGCTATGCCCAAGACAACCTCCCACCATCACATCCCCCACAAGTCCTCTGTTCACAAACAACAGATCCAGCAGTGCACCTTCCCTAGTTGGCTCCCTCACCATCTGTGTCAGGAAGTTATCCTCAACACACTCCAGGAACTTCCTAGACTGTCCCCTCTCAGATGTACTGTATAGCAGCTAGCTGGTAAATTGAAGTCCCTCACCAGGACTAGTGATTGTGAGACTTCTCCCAGCTGCTTATAGAATATTTTGTCTGCCTCTTCATCCTGGTCGGGCGGTCTATAACAGACTCCTAACATGATATCTGCCTTGTTGGCCCTCCCCCTGATTCTTACCCATAAACAGTCAATTCTATTGTCACCAAGTTACGTTCTAGACATCCATAACACTTCCTAACATACAGGGCCACCTCACCACCTCTCCTTCCCTGACTATCCCTTCTGAAGTTTCTATAGCCACCCATTGCTGCACTCCAGTCATGCGAGTCATCCTACCATGTTTCCGTGATGGCAACTACATCATAGTTTTCTTGCTGCAAAATGGCTTCCAGCTCCTCCTGTTTGTTGCCCATGCTGTGTGCGTTAGTGTAGAAGCACTTCAGTTGGGTTATGGGTCACGCCACCTTTTTGCTGGGAGAAGCCCTAATTTCTACCTGATCATTCCCAGGTGCAGCTGTAGTTTCTAACCCATCAATGACCCTCACATCTCTGTAGCTGCATGGATCTCCATCCCATACCTTCACTGAGTCAACAGATCAAGGAACCTCACTAGCATCCTGGCCCACAGATCCATGATCCAAAATACCAAAGTCCTGTCGTTGACACCAGGCTCAGAGTCATGTATTGATCTGCTGGCTCTTCCTGTTTCTTCCCTCATTCTTCCCTGCGACTGGAATGATAGAGGAGAACACTACTTGTGCTCCTGATCCCTTAACCAGATGACCCAAGGCCCGGAAGTCTCTTTTCATTGCCCTCGGATTTCCTGTTGCCTGTTCATTGCTGCCTGTCTGAAAAATGGCTAGTAAAAGATGTTTCAATATATATATGGTGGCACCGCTATTTGTCACAAATTAAAATACTGTCACTTCCATG
Source organism: Vanellus vanellus (assembly GCF_965231255.1). NCBI lineage: Eukaryota > Metazoa > Chordata > Aves > Charadriiformes > Charadriidae > Vanellus > Vanellus vanellus. Next base: position 23,421,639 of record NC_138909.1, on the reverse strand, counting down.
ACCGTCACGCCTGAACTGCCTCTGCAGCTGTTCATCCAAAATCTTCATGTGACAGCATCAAAATCTTAATGCTAGAGAGAAACAGAAGCTTTCCGAGCGATTGCAGGGAAATCTTGTTTCCTCTGTGGCTGCTGAAGTTCAAGGTGATTTAGATGCAGCTGGTAATGGAACAACACAAGTGACTAGAAACTATTTGAGTCTGATTTCCTATAGGAAAGAATTTATGTGATCATGACATCTGTGTATCACCCATAATAACATCTGAAATGTTGCCCAATTGCAACTAGATTTGACAGAAGAATAGAGGTTTCAAGGATAATGAAGTCCCCGTAAAAAGTCCCCCCCATCCCTGAAAAGTCTGCAGCAGCTCACACATTACACAGCATTTCAGACCTACTCCGTCCCATAGGAAAAAAAGTGTAACTAGTGCTTATGCTTCAGCTACCACATATAAATCAGGGAATATGCAGCCCAACAACTTTTTTCTACTGATAGTAAGAGTGCTGGTGTGTGGGAGAGGACTCAGAGGGTTGGGTGCTTTAGTTTTCTTTTTTTTTTTTTATAATTAGAAAACCCCACAGTTTAACACTCAAAACATCCCTCAGACCCTGCTGCACAGGAGTCAGGAGCATAGTGTACTTTAATTGCCAAGCAACTTGGTTTTCCTTCAGCACAAAGAGCTAGCCAGCTCTTGAAAAGCCCAGGGAAGAGGAAAGACACAAACCCTCTCTTTACTCCTTAAAGCATGATGGGCAGCCATATGGTCACATCTGATGCAGCCGTTTTTGAATGCATATAGATTGGGACATGGAGAAAATCAGTGAAAGCTGAAATGCACAAGGGAAAAGCCGTGCTGGGCTGAGCAAAGAAGCACGAAGCAACTGGTTTCCTTTCCAGTCAGCCAACTGGATGAAATTTTCCACCCTGCTTCCCTAAAAAATCTGTCTCTTTGGTTGTGGAGCACAATTCAGTGACAACAGATAGCTGCTGTGGATGGGAAACAGCTGAGGAGCCAGGTCCTGCCCTCGGGAGAAGTGGGGGACAGGCATGGAGGAAAAGGGTCCCCTTCCAATGAGAGATGTCTTCATCTAAGCAAGAGTAAAGCTTTTGAAAACTTTTTTTTTTTTTTGCCTCTCTGCATGACTTAAAGAATGTGATGTCATTTTTTATTTGTTTGAATAGAAAAATTGGCTTTCTATAAAACCATGTATGACACTCAGTCTCGGGCGACTATACGGAAAGCTGCAGGACTGCCTCTAATCTGCAGAGGGACATTAAAAAGCCGGGGTTTTTTGTGGTCATCAGGAAGAGATGCAACTTTGAACCCGTTTAAGTCATACCTCATTAAAAATGCAAATTAAGACCAAAACATCAAAACACAGGCATCCCGCCAATTGCGTTGAGGAACTGTAAATTGCTAATCAGACAAGTACCACACTGAGCTTTTCTTCCCTTAAAAGACAAAAACCCACATGCACAATGAGCTGCATAAATGAGCTCCTCAAAACAAGGAAGCAATCAGGCAAGCCACTTCCCAAAGTTACTAATCTTGGGCTGCCGTGTTACTTCTGACCCCCCGTGCGCAGCTGCACCGTGAACACGGACTTGCCACATTAGAAGTTTAGACTCCGCTGCCATTCAGCAAACGAGCTGCTTCAGGGCTCAGTACAAGGCAGAGCGGATTATCTGGAAGTCTGCAGATGCAGGGAATGCTGCTCAAAACCCCATTGCTTCTTCCAAGGGTCACACCAGCGTATTCAGTGCTTGTAACGAGCTCCGTGGCGCTGCTTTCCTTTACTTTTTAATTTCCTCCTTTTCCACAGTGACAAGTCACTGTATTCACCTAAAGCTTTTCCCAAGTAATAAAGACTACAAAGAGTTTGCTCTATTTTCTGCATGAGGAGAAATCAAATACTAAACTATCCCTGGTGTGCATTAAATATAACCAATAAACAATCATTAGCTGCCATTGGACCATAAAATTTGAAGAGCCCTAAACATATCATGTTGTTCATGGGAGCTCAGCGGTTTGTTTCTCGTGGCTATGCAGCCTCCTTTTCTGGGTGCGGTAATGGGATATGTATGCACAAGACATGCCTTTCAGGGGCACAATATGGGTTCTGATTAATGCAGTCCAGTGTCCACATTGCTTATGCTTCCTCCTCCAAATACCCGGCATGAACATTGAAAATAAAACAAGTTCAGTGGAGCCACCCAAGACAGACCGTATTGTTACAAGCTATTTTCTGAGCAACATTAACATGCATAAAATGTCGGCGGCTGGCTGATGGACTTGGCGGCTGTGTACATACACTGGACTTTCATTTTGCTTTCTGACAGCTGGATTGCTTACAATGTATATACTGCTTTATAGCATACCAAAAGGAGGGAAAGGGGGGGAGAAACAATAGAGAGAATCCTGTCACAAAGAATTTGATCACCCATGGACGAATATACCTACAAGTATGTTTTTTAAAATATATTGAACTATTCAAAGCATAGCCACTTTCTTCTGAGATTTATAAGAGGCATTGACTTGAAACTCAGGACAGTATGGGAATATGGAATAGCTTCTTGCTGTCGATTTTGGATGGCCTGCTACTTGAGTGAGTCCTCTCAAAGGGAGGCTGCTAAAGTCTTAATCCAGCTTTTACTGAATTTTAGACATGTTATTTTCAAACACTAGCAACAACTGCAAATGTTATTTTCCCTCTGCATTTTGCAGCACTGCCCACCACGATGCTTGACATCAGATTCGGCCAGGAAATGGATAGATTTGGTTAACACACAGGACAAGGCCAAAGATATCACTTTTTAAAACTGCAATCCCAATATCTTCTTTTTTTTTCAGCAAAACTTGAGACGTGGCCATTTAAAACTCAGCAGCCAAAGACCTAGCCCATAAGAAATGTTCACTTGGAAGTTCATGTGAGCATCACCAGAATCGTGTTGGCAATGTTGGAGGACCACACTGTCTACAGTGGGGCTTCCTGCTTTTCACCTTTAGCTTAGAAATTACAGTCAGAACAAGATGAGATGCAACATTTCTGATTTATCTGGGGGAAAGAGCCAAACATAGCTCAGCTTGCTCACATGAATAGTCCCTGCTGGTCTGAATGGGATGATCTTTTAATGGAATCACTACGCTGCTACTTGGTTATAAAAGCAAATTAATCTCCAATATGAGTAGTTTGAACTGCTCTTAAACAAAAAAATAATAAAAGGAAAAGGATCAATTCCAATCCTTGCAATAATTAAGTGTAAGAGAATATCTTTACCGGGCAGCTACTCTGAAATGCCAGTGTGAATACCAGGACATAAGATGCTTCAGAAAATCACAAGCACCAAGTGATGAGGAACAAATGCCTGTTCCTGGCTATGTAATCTGGGCATGTGTTACAGGAGTGTTGGATTTAGAAAGGAAAATGAAACCAAGAAAACCTACACTGGGTGTCTAAGCAAATCATTCTGAGATGTATGAATGGTGGCACCAAATGCCAGGCAAAAAACAAATAACACTAACAGCTCCATAAGTCCTGCTTAAACAAATGCAATAAATAATGGAGGGAGGCAAGTAATATATTCCAGAGGATGTTTTACAAAACCCGGCAAAACCAAGCAACTTCTTGCAATCAAATTATGTATGCCTGGCATATAGTTCACTACAAATTCTAATCAGTTCTACCCTTCTAATAACATTATACAGAAAAATACATCATCATCCATCAACCAGATGGAGCATGATGGTTATACAAAACATATTCTATGTTTTTTATTTTCGACTATGAGAACGTGATAAAATTGTGCACTCTGGAATTGGAGATTGTAAATAAATATTTAAGGCTCTGCAAATCTCTGTAAATATTTATTTACAAAATATTATATATACATATTTAGTCATTAAAAATACTACTTTATGCTGTGGGGAGGGAGAGAGATTTTACTGGCACAGACACAGGAGTGCTGCCTCCTCAACATAAAGATACCAAAGTTTTGCTGTTCTTCTCCAGTGAATTTCAGCCAAACTTTCCGCCTCTACCTCCTATGCCATGGAAACATTTGGGCACCCAAGGCCTGTTGGGAAAAGCCAGCGTATCCCATGGAATATATTTATTTTGCTGTGCTTCGGAAAGGTCCACATATTAATTTAACAGGAGCGGAAACATTTCAGTAATGCAAAGCTGCCGCTGTGCTTTATGGGAGCTGTGGTTAGGTGCTGTATGCTCCCACTCTCTACAGAAGTCCTGCTGCTGTCCTTTGTAGAAACACCGTAGTAAGAAAAAAATTGTCTAAAGGGACAAGGGAAAATGTTTCAATACCCGATTCAATGGGAGCTTATGTATCGCTCAAGAAGGGATGTGAACAGAAGAGTTGGTTGGGACAGAAAGCAGGTGGCAGCTGATGGAAAGTCTCCAGAAACTGTATTCAGCTGTTGTGTTACTTTCTCTTTGCCCACTAGGCCTGTCAAAGTTGGTCAAACTACTTTGGATAAATTGGTAGAGATCTTGAAAACTTACTCCCTCCTACTTTTATCTGTGTGGGCCATTTCCTTTCCACAAAGTATGACACTTACACAAATTCAGGTTGCTATTCTCCTACTCATGGGAGGAACACGACACAAATATCCAGCTGGGATCCAAGACTACCTGCTGGCACAGTAATGGATCACGAGCAGCTCCACTGCTCTACAGATTTGCTTCTGCAAAGAACCTGGTTCATCTATAACAATAAGGTTTCAGGCAAAAATTCTGCAGTTGAATTTAACAGAATATCAACTGCTGCCACGGCCTGACCCGACTTATGCTAAAAAAGAGCTTTAAAAATGCCACCAGCTCATTGCTATGTATGCCTTCAGATTGAGCCCTTAACTCAGTTAAAATGACAGCAGAAAGACAGTCTGAAAAGGGAAAGAAAAAAAAACAAAACCAAAAAGTCAATAAAAACACATTGCTAGTGCTATTGTAACAAAGCCGGCAAAGAAAATCAAAGGCTCAGTTTTCCTTTTGTTTTCCATTACATGGTGTTGCATGATCATTTTAATTGTACTTTGATACCTGCTTCAGCAATGTTGAAAACATTTAAGAATATTCATAATGATAAATGATATAGCTGTTCCGATTTGCAAAGAGTCTAACGCGTTCCTTCACCACCTTTTGCTTGCAGGTTGTGCTAATTTGATAGAACACTTGAAAAAGAGGAAGAAGAAAGCAGTGTTTCATCATCCACATGAGAAATACTCTTTGGTTAGAGAAGGATGACCTTACTGATACAGTACCAAACTGAGACTTGGGACAGCCATCTCTGCTGATGTTATGCAATGATGTGAAAAATTTTCCCCGACTGACTTCCCCAAGAAATTATGTTTGCAGACAATTTCATAGTGGGCAATTTGTCCTGTATCATCATGGATTGTGTTGGAGACACAGAGATAATTCAAGTCACGCCTCCTGGCTGAGCTCTGCCTGCACAAGCTTCCTTTGCCTGACAGGTCTCTGGGCTCTTCACTTCCCTTTGTCGTTCCCACTCCCATCCCTCCTGACCAGGTCCAGGCAGTGCCAAGCCCCACTCACACTTTGTCTGTGCCGTAGCTCCGGTAGTCCACCGCTGCTGATACAGCCACAATCAGTGCAGGCATGCCATAGCCAACCAAATAGAAGTACTTCCTCCGGGAATGTTCACTCTCGAAAACCTCCACCAGCATGATGTAGAGCTGCACCCCCTCCAGGAACATCCAGGTGAAAGCCGCCAGGAAGAAGAAGTGCAGGAGGGCAGCAAAGACGGCACAAGCAATCTGCACGCGGATTGAAAAGAGCAAGTAAAGGTGTTTGTACCATGCTGAATTAATGCAACATTCAGGATTACTCTTACTGGGAAGTTTAATAAGAATGAGGGCGTTCTTATCTTCCCTTCTCCAAAGGAAGAACTTATTTTTTAATTGGAAAATGCGTGCGAACTCTTTTAAAATAGACATATCTCTGCATATCTAAATTATATTCAAAGATACAAAGATAGATATGTACACAATCTGGCAAATGAACATATAAAGATGTACATAGTATAAGTGCATTTTTACAACCTGCTTATTAAACATACACCAACGTACTATTTACAAACAATGCATATGCAGCCTCTGAAATCACAGCAGGCGTCAGCATTTGACTCCCAGTTAACAACCAGAGGCCCAATCCTGTGAAGACCCATGCGTGGAATTAAGGCAGTGCTGGAGTACATCTCATGGCATGGTCAAACATCCCATATGCACTGAGATGAAAGCCTGTGGCAGGAGCAGAAAGTGCTTTGGTTCTTACCGGCTGGTCAGTCCGGTTGATGCCGATGAGGAAGAGGAGTTCTGCCACAAAGAGGCTGATGCACAAGTTCTTGTGAATCGTGTTGCGGTCACTCTGCAGCCCACGGAAGAAGCAGAAGGTGAAGATGCAGATCAGGAGGCAGACCAGTGAGAGAAGGATGCCAACCCACGTGATAAAGTCCAGGAGCAGGTCATGGACTGCATCACTGTGCTGGAGATAAAACCAAAAAAGTCATCAGTTGCATGCTGCATGACTTTTAGTCCATCCCAGACACAAAGTGAGGTTGTCTGAGGCCCTTCCCCAAATATTTGTACCCAATTACCAAGCTTTGGCACAACGGGCCTGTAGCAAAAAGACTAAATGGACCTAGACTTCAATCCTGCATCAAGAAAGCTTCAACCAGAAGCACAGACTCCCAAGTGTCTGGCAAGCTGCAGGTGCCCTGAACAGACTCACACCCCGAAATATCCTAGAAACAATGATGCTGTTGTTGAAAATACTGAGATGTCATAGCTAGCCTTGCATGCAGCTCCATCTTTTGCAAACAAGGGAAAAGAGTGGACACACAGTATAAAAAAACATTGAACACTGATTTGATGTAAAAATGTTTTGTACTAACAACATCGTGGAGATTACAACCACAAGTCCATTACAACCATTTACCAACAGAGAAAAAAGACTCTCTTTAAATGATCACAGAGACGTATGAGCTCGGAGGCTTTGGACAGAAAGAGAACACTTAAATGTCTTGGGTTTTGTTTTTGTTTTGTCTTTTTTTTTCACCGGGGAAGGAGAAATAAAGTTTGATTTTTCTTTTTCAAACCCTATATTTTAAAACTCCTGGGAAGTCAGACTGATCCCTAGAATGCTACTCAGAAAAAAAAAAAAAAAAAAGACAGACCTTTTAACGTGAATTTGCTTTTAAAATGTAACAGAAAAATACTCTGGAAAATGAGTGATTCCCTGTGATGAACTTTTAACATAGTTTTACCCCAAAGCCATGCAAACATGACCATTGCAGTGGCAAAGTTAGACAACACAGCAACAAAGTTTTGTGAGGGGCAGCATAGGTGTGCCTTGGCTCTGCTGATAAAAACACTGCTGGATTGCTCCTGGGCTTACACTGCAGATCCCTACCAGAAAGATGAGGAGGATGCTGGGACCCTGACACGGAAGGTATTTCACCACCTTATTCAGGCTGTAAAACTGGCCTGTAACTCCCCAGGTTTCCACCAGATGTGGTGAAATTAGAGATATCATTACTTAGCAAAATGTAAATAAGAAATGCGAAATACACGGTGAGTCACAAAACGGCTGCTCGGGGCTAGGTGGTTAGAGTCAATGAGCCGAGGGAAAGATTGGCTGGAAATCTCTGGGGCCTTTTCAAAAAGACTAGAGAGGCCTGAAACCCAGCTTTGTGGTCCACCACTCTGTGTTATAAGTGGTATTCACATTCCCCTCCAATTCTGGCATTTTGATGACTTAGGCATTATGTAGGCTGGCGAATACAATAGCGTCACACTTCAAAAAGCCAGCGCAAATGGGCAACATTTTCCTCCCTGTGGGATAAAAGCTTATGACAGATGGAGGGAAAAGGTGATTAATTTATCCATTTTCTTTGCCTGCTTGCCAATGATAAAGCCACATCAAATGTCAGGCCTTTCCTGATATACACTTTGCTATGTCAGCACCCATGAGAAACAACTCAAACCTTTCAGCTCTTTGGCTTTATCAGCATGAGTGATAGGCATCAAATGATAATGAAAGATGGGGAGTGACTTTCCCCTCCACCTCTTCCATGCTGGAAGTTTTGTCTACAAGGAGACTTGGAGGTGGAGAGATGAGGGCTCCTTTCCCCAAAAGCTCTTGCAGCTCTTCCTGAGTATTTCCAATATCTAAGGAACTAAAGGTTGCAAGTCTAACAGAGAGGCAAGAAATCATGGTGTGCTTACTGTAGATCATGACAGAAATGCCTATTCCAGCCAGCTCCTCCAGCAGCACCCAGAAAACTGAGAAGATGAAGCGCACGCCATTTTCCTGGCAGCTGCGCACTGCTTTATCTCAGTGTCATTCCAGCTCATCCATCCCTCTTAACATAGTGTGAAAAAATGTTAATTCAAACTTTGCACCTTGCAAGTCATTCTTTCTTTCATCCAAGGCTGCTGGGGAATGGCAGGAGAACAGCTCCCTGAACAGTCCCTCCAGCTCACCTGATCAGATCATCCTGCCAGGCTGAAGTGGCTGACAGCTCTTGGGCTGGGCAAACAGGGCAAGGCAGCTAACGGGGGCAGATGCAAGGAGAAAGAAACCAGGCAGATTTTTGCCAGATGCATCCATCCCATCCAGATGTGGCCAATGGCACAGATTCATTTATCCCAAGACAAAGTTAGTCTGGAACAGGGAAGCTCTCTGAGGGCTTCTTCCCCTACATGAGATGAATCTCATGGGGCTCAGCTCCTGTAACTCTATCACAAAACCATGAATCTGCTGTCTTTAAGACACAACGCGGAAATAAGGGGTGGTTTTGCTCCTGGAGAGGGATCCTGCCATCTAGGCTCATGGACTTCCTCAGGGAAGGGCTGCTTGCCCACAAAGCTCACCATGCTTAGCAAGAAACACAGACTTCATTGCTGTATTATTATTATCACTCTTACTACTCCTCTTTTTAATATTAATCATAATGATAATACTGATGTTATGTACATAACACCCACCCCTGGAGTGCTGGGAAACAACCATAAAACCAACTTCTTCGTAATTACAACCTCCCTCCCCAAATTCAACAAACCACAAAAGAACAAACAGAAAGGAATAATAACAATAAACTGGGAACAAGAACAATTTAAAAACACCTTGGGGGAAAAAAATATGAATTTGTAGCTTTTCTAGTAAAGTCCAAGAGCTGGATTTCAAAGGCTGGGTGCACTCTGTCCTGTTTGGGATGCCCAATTTAAGGTGACACGGCAGAGCCAGTGGGTCAGGGAGGAGATGGTAAGCACTGGAATCCTTCCCATGGCAGTGCCAGATACCCCCAGGCAAGGCACATCCAAAGCTTTTACACCAGCGAGTCCAACAGAAGGGAATTTGCCTTTTGCTGGAGGCTGAAACTTGTAAAATACTGTGCTGCCACAAGCCACAAAGCAGAATAGTATGGGCAAAGCAGGAACTGTAGTAAACACTCCTCAGTGCCATGAGATTATCCTTGCCGTCATCCGATCGCTATGTGACAAATAAGGGAGCAACATACCTGGTTTACACAGTTGGTATATGGCATTCCAGGGTTAAGTATGATAAATAGCACACCGAGATTTTGTACCTGGGTCGCAGTCTCCAAGCCTGGTCCCTCAACTGCAGAGACATGCAAGAGGAGCAAATTTTCTCTTTACCCTGCCCAGCACTGTTCAAGCACTCCCTGACTGAGGATAAAATAGCTTTGATGTACGTGCTAACGATATCCTTCCAGCACCCTGCAAGCCCTAGGGTCCTTCAGGCACGAAAAATACATCTGAAACCAGCAGTGTATTGATAACAGTCAACTCTTGCTTCTTGATGATCTTCTCAAAGACCTGGGCAACCAGAAGAGCCCATGGGAGATACCAGCCATCAGTCCAAGGGACAGTTTCCTGACAGTATCAATCAAACAGCTCCTAGCCCAAATGCACCATGGCTGTCAAGACCAGTGCTACAGGGCCCAGCATGCAAGCCACTGATTTTTGTTACCACTAAGCTACGCTGGCTTTACAGGTAAGCTGACACACAGATTATTTCCAGCACAGGAACAACTTATTGAGTAACTGAAAGAAATAAAATAACCCACTTCAGTGAAAGGGTTTCTGCATTAAGTACATTTTACATTTATGATTTAGGCATGAGACTGACCCAACGTCCAGTGAAAGAAGATTTCCCTGACTTTGGAATAAAGCCCCACTTTTTCTCCAGTGGGGCCAAGAGAGGCAGAAGGAGAGTACTGATGGAAACCTGTGCAGGAGGAGTTATGGGAGCCCTGGTAGCAACCACAGCAGGGTGAGCAGGCAGCCTAGATATTATCCAGGCTGGGAAAATCAGTGAGCAGCTTTGGCAGCGCCTGTACACCAGAGCTGAGCTAATAAAAACAAATCCCAGGGAATGTCAGCTTATGACAGAATAGCTCTCCCCGAGATGAACAGCCATTTCCTCCCTTATTAAAAACATCAGTAGAAGAAAACAGCAGCCAAACTGAGCTGCCAGCAGCAAAGGACACATTCCTTTGCCTAATCTGTCCCTCCAGGAATGGAAAGAGTAATATGTTTGGGGGTGGAGGAATAAGCAAGCAGTAAATAAAAACACAGTGTCATCAGCTAGCTCAGATATGACCACTCGGTGCCCAGTGGGAGCTGGCAGTGTGCTGGGCTGGGCAGAGACCCAAGTGGGACAGGTTTGAATTCTTGTGCATTGCTGGTGCTGCTCCTTGGATCTGTAGCTATCTGGGATTGTGCGGGCTCCCTCTGCCCTTTTTCCCCCATCGCTGGTGTTGAGAGAGGATTACTGCAACGACCTGGCTGTAATGCTTCGTGGCTAAGTGCAAAGGGCTACTTAAGAAGCAAATAGTTTTGTAGATGTGCCAAAAGCATCAGCTGGGCTACATGGACCAGGAGGAAATCCCAAGGGCTCCTGCAGAGCATTTGGGCTGGCTAATGGCATCGCCTGCCATGGCTATGCAGGCATAAGAGGTTTTGAGGGGGCTTTTCCGTCTCTGTGGCCAAGAGGGATATGTGCTGGGGGGATGCCACTGCTTTAGTACCCATCCTTTCCCTCCTCCCCAGTGATGTGTCAATGGAGGAAAGCAGTTCTGTTCCACAGCGGACACAGCACCTATGGACCTGGTACGTATCCCTTCTGTGCTCTGAAAAGGTGATGCTGTCATGGGCACCATCATGGCCTAACCCAGGAATAAAGAGAGCTTAATTCCCACTTGAAGCCCCTGTGCAACATCACTGTCTTCTGACCATGGCCATTTAAAATAAGGCTCAGATCCCCAACCACTCCTGCATGGTGGTTTAGCCTTTCTTCTTCTTGCCTTAGTCCTCAAAGCTGCCTTCATATTCTGCACGGGTCACACAAACCATCTTCCTCTTCCTCTGCCTTCCTTGGCAAGAGGAAGACCTCCTAGCAGAACCCTCTCCCACAAACTTCTCCCCAAAATGCAGCAACCTTCCAGTGACTGCCAGAAGCAGCAGCCAGTGCAAGTTGCAGAAACCCCCATAGCCAGAATAAAGTGATACAGGGGCAGGTGTGCACAGAGAAATTGGTACAGACCTCACCTCACCACGTGTTTGTGTTACAAATTCTATGGTAGATATGGTGTGTGGCAAGAGCCCACTGTAGTCACTGACACCGCTGCAACGGAGATGCAGTTGAGGTGAGATTCAGTTGTGGAGAGGAGGAGAGGTTTGGGACAATGATTGTATCCATTGTTCTGCCCTCCTGTGTTGGCTGGATTTAGTAAAGTGGCACAGCTCTGCTTACTCATAAGGCATCTCCGACCCAAGAAACGAGCTATGGTGGCTGTGCCAAACTCAGTGTAGACATCTACCCAGACAAGCTCCTGGCTTGGTAATTTGAGTTCCGAGAAAAAATCTGGTCACGGCATCATCGGCTTCTGCTGTCACACCGATGGTCTTACCCAGCCCAGTGCCAGGACACAGCTGGGACATGGGTTCACCACACCATGGCCACTATCTTCACTTTGGTCCTCGCATTCACCCTGCTCTTAGCCAGAAATGAAGGGGGTAGCAAGAAACAGGGCAAGGCTTAATGCTTGCAAACAGGAGCTACTTGAATTGCACATTTTAGGACACAGGACCAGGACACCCTGTGGGGTCATGCTGTCCCCATGATCTGTGGCACAGCTCCTTACTGTGCCACTAGCCCTGGCTCGCAGATTGGAGAGTCAAGAAGGGCAATGTTAAGCAAATATGTACTTGTTGGACTGGGGGGAAAGAAAACCGTGGCTAATAAAAGGTTATCTTCTCAAATTTCTGACACTTCTAAGTGCTGAGCTAAGAAACTGCAAATTCAGGGGCTTGGAGTACGTCTTTTTGAAGCTAGGCTCTAGATGTTTTCAGGTTGAACACCCAAAAGTGGCCACTTAGGAAGATCTGGGTCAATGCTTCAGGGAATGCACAGACAAGGACCACTGAGACATCCAACCCAGCAGAACTAGAAACAGTAAGACACAACTAACCCAAACAACGCGTGTCAGACTGAGGCTGGGGAACTCAAGGAACTCCCTGGAGTGACTTAGTGCCTACCTAGACAAAGATCTCAAGGACTGCTACCAGATATAACTCTGAATCAAACTCACCTTTGACCAAAGGTATAACCAAACATTCTGTTTACAACTCCTTATTCTTGGAGTTCATCAAAGTCACAGATTTCCGTTCCTAACACAATTTCAAATACTGCTGTATTTTGAATTTAAAAATCTCATTGAAGACAAGCACATTGAATAACTTTTCTGCCTAATTAAATCAGTTCTTATTTAATAACATATTAGAATAAGTTACTTTTTACAATGTGTAATTTATCTCTTTTTTTGAGAATTAGCCCTTTGATCATAAAAAACGATTTGTCTTGCAAAATTCATCACATGCGTTTTCAGTAAGTTAATTCTGCAGTTAGGGTGTTTTTGCAATCCTGCACCCACTTCTGCTTCCATTCACTGCTGTTCAATCCCACAAGTGCTAATATATGGATAAGCCACCACTGCAATAACTTCAGCTTGCTCTTTATATCTGAAATGGCTGTATTGCTTTAGGCAATGGACTACTGCATTCATATATTTTTATTCCTTTCTCTCCTTAGCTTGCCTTATACTTCCATTCCCCAAATAATTAGCACGGTGTAACGTGTTTGTGGTATAGAATAATCTCTGAAAGCTTCTAATTAATTGCTACAGTTAAAACATCTTTCTTTTTTCCCCCTTTTCTCTCTTGTTTTATTTAGTTATTTATTTTTAAGGAAGAGTAACGTCTAGCATTCACTACATACTGATAAGCAACATTTATCTACCCTAAGGTACCTTTGCTTATTCTGTTTTGGGTGGCTTTTTAAATTGCATTTTCCCACCAGCTCTGAACTTGTTTTCTGACTGCATATTTTTAGATGCATCTGCTATAATTAATATGATGCAAAGCACAAGCTTATATGAAAAACAGCTTGTAAATTTTGAATAATTCTGCACCAATTATATAGGTAGAATGGCTTATTTAACTATGGGCTTTGTCCCATGGTATGGGAACCACCATGTTTTTACAGCATTTAACAGTCATAACAAATACCCTAACAATTCAAACAATAGATATTTAACATAGGTCTCATCTATGTTAAAACATATCTCATATTTTAACAAAATATCTATGATGCAGCTTATCTTGCAGCATAGGGCTACCACGATGATTAGGGGACAGGAACACCTCTCTTATGAAGAAAGACTGAGGGAATTGGGTCTCTTTAGTCTGGAAAAAAGACGGTTGAGGGGGGACCTGATCCATGCTTATAAATACTTAAAGGGTGGGTGCCAGGAGGATGGGGCCAGGCTCTTTTCGGTGGTGCCCAGTGACAGGACAAGAGGTAACGGGCACAAACTTGAGTATAGGAAGTTCCACCTAAACATGAGGAGGAACTTCTTTACCTTGAGGGTGGTAGAGCACTGGAACAGGCTGCCCAGGGAGGTGGTGGAGTCTCCATCTCTGGAGACATTCAAAACCCACCTGGACGCGTTCCTGTGCAACCTGCTCTAAGGTGTCCCTGCTCTGGCAGGGGGGTTGGACTAGATGATCTCCAGAGGTCCCTTCCAACCCTATGATTCTATGATTCTATGAGACTGTAATAATTTTCACATAACACAGGCCAAATGAACTTCTTAGCTGATGTAAAAAAGTGATTTGTTTCCAAGTCTTAAAATCTCTCTCCAAAGGGAGGTTCTCATTTTTTCTGGTGAATTGTCTGAAAGGGCAGTGAACGCTGCAGGTTTGTAAGGTCACCCCTTGCCAGGAGGATGCATCAGCGAGGTCCAGCTCACAGGTCATTATGGTCCTGCTGTCCTCTTCCCATGCTAGCTGGGGCTTTGACAGGGGCTCGAGGGGTACCTGAGGGTGTGGGTCCATCGCTCTTCCCAGCAGCTATACATCCTGCCCATGTGCATAGCAGCCTCTTGGTCTTGGTCACTGTTATTTATCCCATGGAAATATATGGGTGAATATGAAACTCTGGGCCCAACTAATTGAACAGGCAGAAAGCATCTTCAAATTAAAATCTCCTCCTCTTAATCAGGTACTGTCTTATTAAGACTGGAACTGATCCCAGCATCTTCTACTCTTGAAGTACACCAATAAATCCCTGCCACCATGGTCAGCCAATGTCATTTTTTGCCCCTTTGGACAAAGACATATTGCTGTTTCACACTAGAGAGCCAGACGGCCATCAATCACCTCCTCAGCGGTGCTACCTTCCAGCTCCGCCTTGCCACATACGCTCTGCTAATAATTAAATCCCAGCCTGTAGCTCGCAGACCAGCCACCAAGGTCTCCTCCAGAGAACACACTCTTTTGCCACGCTACCAGGGTGGGAGATCATTCATGACCAGAAGCGACATTTGTCAAATTGGTGCTGTCTTTTGATTAAGGAGCAAGACTCCGATGTTTGCTCCCCACAATGCCTGGTGTTCGGTCTTACTAGGTAGGGTGCTGTGGATGCTCGTTACACCAAAGGATGTTCCCTACGGATCCAAAAATCCAACAAACTGAAGTCAGTAAAATACAAATCTCGATTATAAGAGAAATTTGTTTCTGTTGCAAAACTCCGAGAATATTATTAATTATTGTGTGTACAACAGTCCTCTTTGGGATTCCAGTCACTGGCCAGAACACCACTGTAAGAGGTCTGCACAAGCACGCAACATCCCTTCCCCAAGGATCATTCCACCTCCAAGAAGACTAAAAGGTCTTTGAGGCAAGGAATGCATTTTTTGTACAAGACACGAGTCAATAAAATGGCTCAAAAGCATGTCTACATGCTAGATGAGTGTGAGTCAATGTACAACAACAACCCCCATTTATTTTTAAACCTCCACCTTTCCAAACCAGCAGATCTTCTGCTTCCAAGGCTTTAAAATCAACTCATTGCAACAGCATAAGGAATGTCATACAAGCCACCTCCCAGATCTGCCAAGAGCTCCACCAGCACACCGGAGTGGGATGGTGCCTCCAGGAAGAGCAAGGTGATGAGCAGCTGGAGGGAAGACTTGCAGATGTTTGCAGGGTATGCACCTGCATTCACCCTCTGACTGGGATGATCACTAAAGCGGACGTGCCAGGAAGCTGTCTAGTTGCCTCAGAGTCAACAAAGTGAAGCCAATTTGGCTCTTACAGCAATGATACTTTGTCTGCAGCCAAATAATAAAACATGACCTGAAAGTCTTGAGGGCACTCTCTAACACCCAGAAACACCTACAGGATAATAGTACGCTGGCTTGGCATTCAGGAAGCTTCCAGCTGTAGCTCTTTCCAAACTGTTGCCCAAGCATGGGCAAGCAAGGGTCTCGCATTCTCTTTCTGCAAGATGAGATAACACCAGTACTGATAGTTTAATGAGATTTGGGTGAAATGCTGTGCAGACAAGGCTGACCTACTTGCAGTTTGGGAGGAGGCTTGTTCAGGACTAGCCTGTATCTGCACCACGCGGTAGGGATTGGTCTCATTCACATCAGTGGAGTGGAAAGCTATCTGCATTTCCCAGGTGCAACCTCTGACTTCAGTGACTTAGGTATATCTGTTAACCCCAGGCAGGTGATGACGACTCAAACACACATTTCTTTTGAAAATTCAAGCAGTTCTAGGAAACTGGAAAAACCAGACTTGGACTGCAGAATGCCATTAACCTGTAAACATGTGCTCTGAATAGGCCATTTCTTCAGACACCTCCTCGGATAATGCCACAGCCATTTAATGGCACGTCTTCTGGACTGGTAGTGAGTCCTGCAGAATACAATGGTTACGTCATCCTGCAGTAGCAGCAGATCTATCCTGCTCCTCTCAGCTAGACGGAGCTGTTGAGGCAAATGTACTGCCAGGCTCCCATTTCTTTTTTTGCAGAGCTTTGGTCATGAATTATGATGCTTTAATAT
The DNA here is from genome assembly GCF_965231255.1 of Vanellus vanellus. Taxonomy (NCBI): domain Eukaryota; kingdom Metazoa; phylum Chordata; class Aves; order Charadriiformes; family Charadriidae; genus Vanellus; species Vanellus vanellus. The sequence continues at coordinate 23,405,166 of NC_138909.1, read as the reverse complement.
ATATTTTTATTGCAGGTCTTCATGTTCCTCTTCAGATTATCAAGTGAAATAAAAATATACAAAAGAGTGAGACTGGAAGACTATTTGAGAAAAGGTCTTTTAAAACCATAATAGCTTTTGCGGTTATGCAGCCACAGAAGTGGCACTGAAATGTTCTGTCTACATGGAAGATGCCAGATACGTATCTAGCTTAGACCTGTGGCTTCTGCTGCAGTGCTAGGCACATGAAACAGACACCACAACACAAAAAATCACTAGGCCAAAATCTTTTGGGCATCAGGGCCTTCTCCACCTCTTTCTATAGCAGCTGAGACTGTTTTTAACCAAAGACAGCCAAGATAGCTCAGGAAATGGAGGACCATGTCAACTAGTCTCCCGTTCTTGAATAAAACCCCAAATGTGCGCTTCACTCCCCAAGCCACTGCTACTATGAGGAATACTACTTTCTGGAGTAACTTCTTTAGCTCCAGTGGGGCTAGTCATGCAGGAAGCCAGAATTACACCATGGACCTAAATACAGGCATGATCATATACTGGCCTTGGGGAGACATACAGTCTATGTAGGATGGTATATGGAACTTGCCTTTTACGCGTAGCTTGCTGTCATATAGGGAGGTGCAGAGAATGTATCTTTTTCCCTTAGTAGGAAGCTGGAAAATACTTTTGGCTCCACACGTGCACCTCACACAAACATGTGCAGCAGTGTATCTGCAGCTGCTGCGAACAGGACACACAATTTGCACCCCATGAAGTAGGATCTGCATGCTCCTGTCCCACCACCTAGGGTGCTTGCTACTCCCTGGTGGCACAGTGAGGACCCCACGAGTAAAGACCCAGCCAGGAGATGTTCTGCACCAGTAAGAAAATCATGTGGCATCAGCTAATTCTGCTCACTCATAATCCTCAGCTCAGAGCTGCCCATGCCAGGAGCCCAAGACAGGCTTTGCATTGGTGCAACTATCATCTCCTGTTTCACCATATAGCAGAAGGAAGATTTACATCAGATGGTTTCTACTGTTAGAGTTACTGTCACACAGCAATTTCGCTGCTCAGCTCCATTTACAGTAACAAAATGGTGTAACATTGGCCAATTTTCTTACCCAATACATTGGCAGCCTATGAATCTGCAACACCTACCTTAACTTCCACGTGTGCCATCAGGACTGCAAAGTTGGTTAGGTGATTGCAGGAGCACGTGGTGTGTGTCTTGTTAGTTGTCAGGAGGCGACATCCCTGGGTGGACCAATACCCTGTCATTGTACGCTTTGTATAGCTCCAGAATGAACAGTTTGGATTGAAATTTTCTTCTGACTGCTGTAGGGAAGAAATTAATAAATGCAATAAAAATGATAGGGTTTCAGAGATCTCTAAATGCACTATTTTTTCTTCCAGAGGCACTTTGTAACTCTCACCCTTTAATTTTGGATAAACAATCAGCAGCAGTTAATACATAAAGTATTACCTGCCGATACCTGAGAAAGTTAGATTGTTGCTGCTCTCTTTGCTAATGCAAACTTAGTTCTTTGTTCTTGATTAATTTCAGTCATAGACTAAATCCAGCTCTTCAAAACCAGATTGCTTCATTTGCATTGCAGAGCAGAGAAATTAATTGCTTTAAGCAATCAACTTTTGTAATGACTGCTTGGCTAACAGGAGGACTAGCTGTCCTCTTTCACTGTAATTCCACTTTCCTCTAACATCCCCTGCCACCATGATAAAATAATATTATGGTCTTCTCTAATATATTGGTAGTTTTTAATTACAGAATGATGTGTGTCAGCAACTGAGCAATGGGTATCAGCTCAAAGGAGACTCTTTCTTTACTTTTATTAATGCAATGTACAAGAGACATTCTCCATAAGTAACACAAAGTGCGAAGGAACAAATATATAATTCAAAATCTAATCAAGGACTGCTGGGGGCCTCACATCAGCCAACTTTTGCATTACTTCATTTTAGAAATTGAAAAAAAAATGAAGCGCTCTTTGAACTCACTCACCTTGATGTGCTTGACAGTAAACACCACGGGATCAGCTAGGTAAACCTTATTGCTGAACTCTTTGTTTATTGCTGCCGTGATGACAGGGGAGTTGACAATGACAGAGTGATTAGTCGACATTGCTTCTGTTCCCAACTTCATGCTGGCATTCTCCGTGGAGAGATAGGTGCCCAGGTTGTTGTACAGCACAAAAGCCACCCTGATTTCACCTAGGAGAGCAGTAAGAGCTTAGATATCCAGGTCAGCTCATTAGTTTTTTTTCTTTTTTTTTTTTTTTAGATGACAAATCTCTTCTCTGAACCAATTTTAAAAATTCCCTGAGAAAATGTGAAAGGACCAAGACGTGGCTTATGAAAACTCACCTCCTCCTGCCAATCCCAACGAGCACCACGAGGTGCATGGATAAGAAGGGCAGAGATGGCTCTCTCAAAACAAACTTCTATCAACAAACAGATTGGTGGACAAAGAAGGTGGGCTTATTTTTGGTGTCAGTGGGTGTAACTGGCTCCAGAGAAAAGAGGCCAGGTGGTCCATTTCCCACCTGACATAACACTTTATTCTCCAGGCTATGCTTGGGAAACACGTTTCATTCTGGTCTGTCACACAGATGCAGTATAAAACTATAATTAGAGTCCATTAATAAATTAAGACTACCTCAGAAAAATGTGAGGACAAATCTGGGAGAAGGAATCCAAAACTTTCCAACACAATACCAATCTCACATGAAGGGTAAAACAAAATTGTGTACTTTTCATTAGAAAATATATTTCTTTTCTTAATTTGCTAATCAGATATCTCCTATTCCACAAAACACCATTAGGGAGCCTGCAGAAAACTCAGGCTACCAGCCAACTGTTTTTAACTGAAACCATCCAGTTTGCCTTCTGTTTTGCACATCATTTCACAGGCTATAAATAAGAACTGAATGTGATTAGTTTGCCTTTATATGTATTAGTTGTGGGAAGGTATTTTTTTGTTTCTATAGGAATAGAAAGTGAAGCACTGATGAAGGTGCTTCTGAGGAAGGTGAAGCACTGATGACTCCAAAGGTCCCTCCCAACCTAAATCCTTCTATGATAATTTTATTTCTAGCTCTTTGGTGACCTCCGGGCGGGTGCCAAACTGATGTAAATTGATGAGGCTCTCTTGATTTGACCAGAACTCCAGTGATCCCATGCTAAGAAATGCACCCTCTTCCTCACTGCCGACACAGTTTCTTTTTCCCTACAAATCTCCAAAGCCCACTAGCGGAGTGAAACTCCTGCCCCACTGGACTTTTGCTACACATCTTGGGTTTTACACTGTCTCTAAAAGAAAGACTTCTCTTAAAATCCCACGTGCAAAGGTACCAAACCCCATCAAGGAAGCCAATGGCAAAATTTTCTTTCTGAATCACCAGACTCAACTTTTCTCTCAACAGTTGTCAGAAATTTTTGGCAGTTTTAACTGCCATTTTGGCAGTTTTAAAATGCATCTGGTCTGGCTTTAATACTGCCCTATCACTTTATGTTTTGCCTGCAATGATCAAAGGCCGTACTAGAGTGCTTTCCCTCTGCACACAGGTTAAATTTTAAAGGAACTCAGAAATAGGAGCATGTTAGGCCTATTAGCAGAAAGCCTGGGAGTTTGAAGTCGGTCTATAGCGGGGCTGTAAAGATCAACAAACGTGTCTGCTCAAACTCCTGGTCTGGAAATAAATGGCTTGGCAGCATGAAGACCATTCACATATAACATCATCTTTAATTTATACTGTATCGGGAGGTTCATAAGCTTCAGACAGAAAGGCACTGAAGATTTAGACTCCTAACAGTTAATCAACCTTTTCTGCCATGTTGGCTCATTATTAATATTTGCTACTATTGTTTCTTCCCTCTCCCTTTTCAGATATTTGTATAGTGCCCCACTGTGAAGCAGTTTACTCAAACAAGCCTCTTATCCCATCTGAAGCCTCCTACTGCAGACAACAGCAGTTAAAAGCACTTCTCTGGACTCAGCACTGCGCCCCAACAGCCACATCATTTAAGGATCTGATGAATTTTACCAGCACGTAACACATTTGAAGGCTGTGAACCACTTAGCAATATAATACATTCCCAGTCAGCCAACTTAGCTTGCAGTCAAGGGCATGAGCAACTGATGCTGCTTCTAATTTAAATATTAACATAGCGATTAATACTATACTTAAAACTGGTTAAACACAAAACAATGCCTAAGGCACAATTGATTCATGAGGCTGGCATGGGTGGAGGTGCTGGACCTACCGTTTCGACCATTTTGTTTCAAGGTATTTGCTGACAGCTGAATGGCACTCCCGTGGCCCGTGTTCTGGGGAAATTTCAGATCTTCCAGATTCCCATCTGTGCTTAGTCTCGCAACTTCCAGCTCTGTTTGCAAGAGAGACCAACACTAAGAAAAATCTCTACTGAAATAACCTTTGACACAATACTTCGAAGCTACAAAATGGTGTTTCAGACCATCTGAGAGCAGAGGAATCAACTCGCAATGTTTCATGCTACACTCTGTTTGGGCTCCTATTTCTTTTTAAATCTTTGCCCTGAAGAAGTTTTAAATTTAATTAAAATAAAAAAAAAAAGCAAATAAATTCTACTCTCTGTGGAAGACAAAAGACAACCAGTTCTTGTAAACAAGAACCTCAGGATATTAAGGACAATGGTTAAAATGAAAATCTGAAAATGCTAGTTCTTTGCCACTGGCTATTGGTACTTTCTGTAAATGTTATCAGTGCTTGGGATCTGTATTCATAGAAATAGAAAGAAGAGTTGTTCTCATTTTACATATGCACAGTGGGAGTGCTGGTGCTTTCCATCATGCTTGTTTTTTAATTAAAATCAACAATCAGCCAAATAAAGACACAAATTTGTATGAAATGAAACACAATTGCATTACGATGAACAATCTCCCCGTGAAGCTGTGCTCCCATTGTTCTAGCGCAGATTTTGCCCTCAAAGACAGGACTAATAAAGGCAGGTTAGGTGCTCATTTTCTATGGGATTTCAAGGGTAGAGAGCTGCCTTATTCCTTTAGGCTCTGTTGGAAAGACTTTTAAGTCCTTCAAACAAAGGGCTAAGACATATCTAACAAATTGGTTTCCAGTTAATCTACGGGCCAAGACCAAAGCCAGATTTCCCAGCCTTTACTCTCCCTCCGGCTGCTCTTGATAGTTGTGGGATCTGTCCCTTACGGATATTGTCGGTGTTTTCCCGGACAATGTCTGTCTTCAGCAGGTTATCAGCCAGCACGAAGGCACTGTCCTCCACAGTGTCGAGTAACTTGGTGGCTGCACGCTGCTGTTCACTTGCGTTCAGGTCCCTCCATGCATTCAGAGCCTGTGGCTGCAGGAGGTTGTTCACTGTCTCCACCATGGCCTGCAAAGGAGAGAGACAGAGTGAGAAAGGGCTCTAAAGAACCTAAAGCACCATTGAGACCTCTGACATATGCTCAGTCCTATCCCCCACACATATCAGTATACAGGGAGAGAACAACATCTCATTTCCCCACCCACAGGGGCAGCCTGCAATGGAGCTAGGCATCAGTTATCCCATCAGATGGGACAAGGAGGAAATGTTCATTTTAAGCTAAATGCAAGCTGGGAATAGCGCTTTTCTGCTTCCGTGATCAGCAGCTCTGAGCTTAGAGTAAGAAGGAATTAGGGGTTGGGGGGTGGGGTGGGTAGAGGGGAAATGAGGAAATCATTAAGGAAACATGCAGGAAAATAGATTTCAAAACCCATCTGTAAAGCAGGTTGCTACTACCTGAAGCACCAGAATTCAAGAGTAGGACTGGGGCACCCAAGGAAGATATTCAATAGCTGCAAGGACTATGCTCCTTAGAGTGTTTCCCACCACATAACCTCTGGCAGACAGTCACGAAGATACAGAGATAGTTGAGTTACGCTACTTCATCCAGAGAAGCAGCAGGTGCCCGTAGAGATTTAGTTAAGACAGTACATTTCAAATCGCTCCATTCAGGAAGGAGTCAGCCCTGCGGTAACAACCTCAGTCCCTCCTGCGGTGCACCTTCTACCCTGGGCTGCCACGCACAAAGAGCTCTCCCATGGAGAACTTCCCACAGGTTAATCTGGATGCGCATCCAGGATCACACGAAACCACGCTGGCCTCATGACTGCAAAATTACAGCAGTAGAGCCTACCCAACCTGAAGGTTTTGCTCAGCCTACAACCCCTGCTCAGTTACTAACCACAGCTGACTCAACCACTTTCCAGCTAACGTTTTTTAATGAGAGTTGGTAGAACTGCTTGTGCAGAGGAAAGGAAAAAAAAGGTATTTTTATCGTGCTTTCTTCTGCTGGTTAATGTTTAGCCACCAGGCAGGCCTGGCCCACAAAGAAACACCTCCACCACCAGCTAATGCTGACTGCAGAAACAAACCTTCCCTTTGAGATGAAGCTGCTGTTCTTAATTTTCTGCATGCTGAATGTGTGGGCATCAAACCCACACCTCTGTTATGCAAGGCAAGGACAGTCCCATGGGATTTCAACATGGTGCAAGCCTAAAGGATGCCCCATGGGCTCACGTTCATGGAAATACTTCAGTATTTACTCCTGACTGTTTTTAAATTCTCCTGTACAACATGACATGTGAAAAGAAGATATAGCACAGCCCGTTCTCCAGCAGAGCCCTCAGGAGGAGTCTTACAATGACAACATATGGCACAGAAAGTGCGGGGCATCCTGACTCACTCACCAGTCATGGTCAGATACAAACGTGCAATGGGAGAACACCATCACATCAAACCAGAATTTTATTTTATTGCTATACCCAGGTGACCTTCAAAAAAATGTCAAGTACAGTAAGTTTCAAGGAGAAGCAAAGACAGCTAGACCTGCCACTGTTGGTGCTTTTAATCCCAGAAAAGCCATTTCACTGAGACATCGCCATGTACATCTTAGTCCTAAATGTCCTTGAGGTTGGAAGGTTTCTCATACCACCATGGTTCCTACTGGAAGACTGAGCCAGAATTGGGCTCCTCTGACAGCACAAAGCTCCTACTCGCCAACCTACATTTATTCATGATCAATTAACTCATTTGTTCTTGTGCCAAACCTCTCCTGTACCTTAAACAGATCTTCCCCTCCCTGACAGCTACTGCCCTGGTCCCTTTATTAATAGATAACATTTCTACTGAGCCTCACAGCTTGGTTTTCCAAAGTATGGAGTAACCCATGCTTCAATCACTGAAATGGCTGAAAATCTTGTCCTCTAGTGCTACTGCAAAAATCTTTTTGCTGTGAAGCCTTTACAATCCAGGACTAGAATCCCTTTCTCATTTGCTGTTATGTGGAACTTACTAACCCTAAATCAATTTCTTAAACTCATTATTAAACTGATTTTCCTAAATAGTCTAAAAATCATCTTAACACATACAATATGTACACACAAAAAGCTGGTTGACTTTAATAATCAAGAAGAAATACTAAAAATCCATAGCATTTAAGTGGGGGTTTTGTGGTGTTTTAAAATCTACAAGCTTGATCTCTGTAGCTCTTAATAAAATTCTGTAGTTTACTTTTGTAGCTTATCTCTTTACAGGCAGAAAGGAGGTAGTATTCTTTTTCAGTGACCAAAAAATTTGACTATTTTGCTGTGCAGGTTCTACACAAGATAGTGGTTTTTTGCAAAGATTTCTTATGCATGGAAAGCACGAAATGAGGTTTTTTCTCCCCTTTCAATGTTATCATGCAGACTACAATTTGCCTTACTTCCATTTAGCTCAGCTACTAATGGTGTCTTTAAATCTCTGTTAAAACAACATCCTGGATACCTTTATCAATATCTGAATGGTGGGAAGAGTCTTTGCAGCCGATCCAGCTCCTGGTTCTGCATGGAAAGGTAATGCTTATTTGTCAAAACATGAAACAGATGCTGAAATATTTGTGTTGCAGTGAAACATCTGCTGCAAAGATTTTTCCCCAGAAAAATTATTCTAGCTAATGCATTTTTTATTTTATATTTTTTAAATGTGTGTGCATGCATGCATGCAAAGTTTGAGAGAGAACACCATTAAAGCCTAATGCGCTGCCTCCTGCGCAATGTGTAGTCTCCACCCAATGGACATGGTGCTGGTGGGCATCCATCCTCACGAAGTGACTAACCTGAAACCAGCCACTTCACATCACTTTGTATCTAGGGTCTGATGCAAAAGCTCCAGAAAGATTTCCAAGGACTTTGGGTCAGGTACTGCATGTGTATCTGAACAAAGCTGGTAGACTGTCTTCATTGGCATTACATCCGAGATGAATTTAGTCCATAGCTTTTCCCAGAGGGTCACTCTCCTCACCTGTCTCAGTGCATTAATCAAGTGTTCCCCGCATTATATTTATGAGTGCAGCACTTCATTATGGCTGAGTGCTGCAGGCTGAAGCCAAGGAGATGAGGTGCTAATGAAATGTTTGCATTTTGGACAGGAGCTGAGGTAGGTGTTTAAATGAAACAAAACAGCTGTTAAAGCAACAGTGTCTCTTGAGACAGAGATGCCAACTGGGAAAAGTTTGGCAGGGGAGGGGGAACTGTGGGAAGGCAGGCACATAGGACAAGGATCATCCTGTGCCTTTGCATTTAAGCTGATCCGTCATGGTTTAGGTGGATTTGTCACCTGCTCCAATGACTTTGTGGCTTGATGAAGCTCCAGCATAGGAGAAACAGCAGTGCCAAGCTCCCAGGAAAGTCTTTCAGTGACCAGCAGAAGGACGGTTAGCCCTGACAGAGGACCTTTGAAATGAAGAAGGCATGAAATAGGTGTTCTTGGGAGCTGATAGCATGGTAGGTTTTACCTGAGATCCCCCGTGTTCCTGATAAAGGTGGGAACTTTCAGAGGGAGCTAGGGAAGTTCTGAACTAGTTTCACCCCATCTCACTTCAAGAATTTAACTTGCAGCCAGGACAAGAGCCCAGACACTCTCTAGTTTCTCTCTTCACTGAAAGAAGAAAGAATTATAGCAAGCATTATCTCCAGTTAGGTGCCCAAAGTCATATAAGATTAATGCTATCCCTTAAGAACCCAATATCTATTAACGGATGCTGCATGTCTACCTCCCTGAAGACCCTGTCCTTGCTTCCCAAGCTAAAGGAGTTTCTTTGCTGTGGTTTTCTTCTCTTCCCCTGTCTGATCCCTCTCCCAAATGCAGCTCAACTGGGTGAACAGTTTCCAAAGCACCCCCGCAAGCCTCATGCAAAATAAAAATGTGGGGCTTGAAGCCCAAACATACCTCAACACCACCCACAGCATGGCACCAAACCAATGCCATGGTTGCTGGGGCTTAATGAATGTCTAATGAATATGTGCACAAGCACACATATGCCCAGGGAGAAGGACAAAAGTAACTCAAATTACATCAAGGGAAAGCTTTCACAAGGCATAGCTTGCTTGTTTGTCGCCTAAGATCAAACAAGGGAAGAAAGGCATGGTAGAAGGGAGCCAAGAAGGACGATTTTCTATCTGCCTTTCTATCCCAAGATATGCAGGTGTAGCTGTATGCTGCCTGTGAAGTCAGGGTACCTATACATGCAAAGCCAAACCCCTTATTACAAGCCTGTAAAGAGCAATTAATATCAGACTCAGTGGACTTTTTGTGTCTCCAGCAGTGGCTACAATTGGACATCAAGAGAAGAGCAAGAACATGCCAAGCATAGAAGACAAATCCCAGGATGGTAATCCCTTTCATTATGTGGTTATAAAGCACCACAGACTGTACATTCAATGTAAATAAATGTTAATAAATTGCAGAGGGAGATTTTTCCCCCAAATAAGAGCATATGCTCATGGTTTCTTGATTTTGTCCTGAGGTTACAAAACAGAAACAAAATGTAAACCTTCTTTCTCAGACACTTACAAATTGGTATTAAAAGATGTATTGTCAAAAGGCAACTAATTAGGAGTCTTACAGTAATTATACATCACTAAAAGGCCAATCACACATATCCCATTGATTTCCTTCAAGACAGCTGCTTCATTCCGTAAAACTAAATTTTGCTTGTTCATTTATTTTTATCTTCTCCCCCTCTAGAAATGTCTGGTGAGAATATCTGACTATGTGACACAGTTTAAACCTAGGAGGGGAGTATATATCCAGTGATACCACATCCATTTGTTTATCTCTATCCCTAACCTTAGAAAACCAGCAGCTCTCCTAGAGTTAGGACCTCTCTAAAGCTTTATTGTTCATCTCGCTGAGCAGCTGATGAAAGAACAAAAACCCCAACAAACTTATGACCGGAGAAAATACTCCTTCATGGCAGTGAATACCAGCAGACCCCACAGTTAATAGTGGTTGAATCCTTCTGCTGAGTAATTTTCAAATACGCCATTTGTCCTTTCTTACAAAGGAGCACCTCCTTAAGAGGACACTGAACACACTGTATACATTATTTTGCATGGAACCTACATCAAGGTCTTACCTGTGATAGCAGCTTTGGGAGAATGAGGATAGTGGCACACTGTATTAAAGAACCATCTTTGCAATGACACCTCTAATTAAAATATCTCAATTTTTTTAACTTTTAAAGCCCTGTCTTATACTGCTAACACTTGTCTTCCTTGATCTCAGAGGAATATTTCATGCAATGCACTTTCAAAAATTAGGATAGAAGGAGCTACAGCAACAAGCCTGTGCTTTGCATTGGTAGACTAAAATCATGGCTGGTGTATGAAACAAGCAGCACTTGTACAGCTGTACAGCCACCCCTGTACCAAAGGTGTCTGCTGGCACAGCCTCATCAAAAAAGGTTTGCCCACCCTTTCTGAGAACAGCAGCCTTAAGACTGTAGAGTGCAATCACACAGGCACTGCCTCCAGCTGTGCTTACGCTCTGAGGTTCTGGCCCTGCCCGAGGTCTCCAGGTACTGCTCCAAAACAAGAGCATCACCAGCTTTATTTGAAGAGTGCAAAAACATTACTAGCTCACTTTTAAATAGCAGCTTGAGGTTTTACAGCAAATCGTTAGAGAAAAAAAGCACAAAAACCCTTTCAGGTCCACAGTGCACAGTGAAAACAAAAAACCTGTCAGAGAGCATGGACCAAAATGTGGATATGGTTCAATGATCACGTTGTGCCTTTTCTCCCTTTTCCTACTGGAAAGCGATGGTTCTTTAAAAAAGCTTACTTGCTTCCTTGCTCAAGAACAGCTGGTTTTGCTTTGTATTCATATGAAACACCCCGTGCTAAAAAAAAAAACTTTTCTTAAGCTATCAGTATTTGCAAGCCTCCAAACTAATTGAATTAAAGGCACAATTAATGCCATTGATGGCAAGTTCTGCTGGAAGTTGTGCAATTCTTGCCTCTGGCCAGAAAAAGCACCAGTACAAGAGAAACTCCCAGTAACTCTGACTGTACTGGGTGCAGCCAGAATGGGCCCTGTGGAGAAGAGGACTAGCATGAAAGCATGGATCTGGGCATGCAAGGTGCCACTTTTGGCAACATTACTGCATTGAAAGGGAGCAGCTCAAGAAATGATGCGTCTTTTTAGAGTGCGAATGAACAGCACCCCAATCCCACTACACAGGGGTCACAAAACTGGAACAGTCGTCTGCTCTGTGGGACTTAAGGTCAAAAATAGATGCAGATGTCATTTTTTCAGCTTCATAAACAAGGAAAACATCCTTTTGGCTAAATGATGGCATTAAATCCTACCTCTTAGCTAAGACGTGCCTTCAAATCTGTCTGACAAGGCTCTTCACCCTCAGATAGTTTTTCACATTGCTATTTATTCTTTTAATTCCAAATTAAAATTTGTTTCTGGTCAAAGCATAAGTAAGCACACTGGAGATAATTTCTTACAGGGAAGCCCGGCCACTGCGCAAGGCTTTTTACAAAGCAGTAAGGTGATCACAAAACAATTATAATATTCAATGAAATGGACAAACACATATTAAGATTGAAACTAACTGAACTGTAACGAGCATGTAGTGATAGGACAAAGGCTTCAAACTGGAAGAGGGTAGATTTAGAATAGACATTAGGAAGAAATTTTTCACTCTGAGGGTGTTGAGGCACTGGAACAAATTGCCCAGAGAAGTTGTGGAGGCCTCATCCCTGGAGGTGTTTAAGGCCAGTCTGGATGGGGCTTTGAGCAACCTGGTCTAGTGGGAGGTGTCCCTGCCTATGGCAGGGGGGTTGGAACTAGATGACCTTCAAAGTCTCTTCCAAACTAAATCATTCTATCATTCTATGAGTACTTAAAAATAAATAAATCATTAGAATATCTACTGCTAATCTCTGCTTCTGCCTTCAAAACTAGCCAGAAACACTAGCCTCCATCTAGTATCAGAGTGGTGATTGGCAACTGATGATGGTATCAGTTTTGGTGAACTGAGTCAAAAGCTACTACTCATGGCAAAGGCAAGAGATCTTCTCCCAACCTTGCAGGGGAATTTCTAAAATTGCTCCATAGATTGAGACCAAAGGTTCTCAAGAAAGAGCATGCAACCTTCTCTTTTCAACTCTACAGCAAATATTTATGTTATGGCTACAGGAACTGTACTGCCTCAGAAATGGCCTGAATTTCAGCGGTGCTGAGAACTCACTGCAGTGAGAAGAAAGGCACTGACCTTTATTAAAATTAGGCCATCTACAAAATGTTTAACTATTGAATTAATGGTCTTGCACTAGGCACGCAAGGTTTGCAATCTTGGCCTTGAACTATGAATAAGCTCCTAATGGGAGCACACAAAAAAATAGGAGATCTGAGAAACAGAACAAGGTTACAAATTACAGGTTATGGTTTTGCTTTGCTTAGTATATGAGGAAGAATATTTTAAGGTCAGAAAGCATCTGTAGGACTGAAATAAAAGGAATTGATTGGGAAGAAGGAAATAACATACGATCTATTTCATCTAATGAGATCTTCCCCACAGAGTAAGCTGAGAACTGCATTTATGAATCATCTATTTGCTGCCCTACTGTTCGGGATTTGAGACTATACAAGCAACTGCTACAGTAATCACACTGGGGAAGTGAAAGCTGTAGCAAGAAAGGAAAATGGCTTGCAAACGAGAAATGCCTGTGACAGAATATCCATAGCCTTCAAGGGAACTCCTAGGGAGTCCATGAGACTCATCCCTTCCTCCAATGGTCCAAATCAAAGGGATATCTCGCACTGACCTCTATTGGTAATCTATACTGAGACTTTTGTGCCACCAGATTCCAGGACTGATTCAGCCTAAAGCAGAGTAAGCACATAGCAATGCAGAAAATGCTAATTTTTTTGCTCAGTTTTGCTATGTTACATGTCGCCACATAACCACAGGTGTAGCTCAGTTGTAGGTAGAGGAATACGTGGTCACCTTCCTTTTTAACATTTATGTGAAGAATTTTGGAGTCTGGTGACAAAGCCAAGGCCGCTGCTTTGATCCTCCTCTCCCCTAACAACGGGCTCACCAAGGCAGAAACACGCAGGGTGGGGATGTCTAGTTTTGCTCTTGCTGACACAAATCAAGCGCAGGTTTCTCAAGCTGTGAAGTATATTAAGTTCACAGAGTTTCAACAAAGGGCTACCAAACCACAGAACCCCGCTGTGAGTCACACTTCTTTCAGATGTCCTTTTAATTATATTAAATGAAAGTTTGGGGCACTTTGATGCTGATGGGCAAACATCTCGATCTCTTGAAAAAGCTGCTAAAAGTACTCCCTGTAGCTATAGTTAATATATGACATTGTATGCACACTGCTAGCCAATTTATTCCAGCCACTTTAACAATGATACCTCGCCTGACAGGCCCTGCAGAATAGCATCAGGAGTCGAGCAATGCGCAAATCATTAGAGGACTCTGAAAGTTGTTTGACACGCACTGCAGAGCTCTTTGTCATACAGCCAATTAAGTGACCAAACAAGGAACTCGAAAATCCTCATTAATTTGCCCCTTTCTATATAAATGGAGGTTAGAGTCTTTCTTGTCACAGGCACAACAAGAACACAAATAAACACAGCATAATTCAATTTACGCTCCCTCTCAGAGCTACAAGTTCCTTTCGTTTAGTGTTCACGGAAGTTGTGACCAGCCATGCAAGCCAGTGAGAAGTGGGACAAACAGAATTAATCCACTTTACATAGTACTGGCTAAGTCCCAGATGCACCTTTTATCTGCTGAGAGCTACTAAGTTAGCAAAGGAAATAAAAACAGTCCCTTCTACTCAGCTCTAAATTTAATGCCTTGAATCCTCTGAGGAAAGCCTTTCATTTTTTGCTTAGTACAGCAATTCAAAGAGCCCACGTTACAAGCATGAAGCATTCCGAAATCTTCCAGGAAAACCAGAAGGACAACTCTGACTGCAACCACCCACCACTGTCTGCTAACTGGAACCTGCATTGGCTCATCAGCAGCTCCGATGACACCTGCACCCAGAAGCTCTTGTCACCTTCACAGATCAGGTGGCACCTCCATAATCTTACCCATTTGCTGTACAGACAAACCCAGAATTAAAAAAACAGGGCAAGCTTATTTACAGGACAGCCCAGAAGATGGCAAGAACCAGAGAAGCAAACACAATTAGACCAGGAAAATGCTGCAAAAGCAACAATCTGCTTCCTCCTTCCACCTTTCCCACAAAGCTGCCACTCAGGCTATCTATTGTATTCACCAGCCTCCAACTTTGAAGTCACCAAGAAGGGCTTTAAAAAATAATAATAATAAAAAAAAAAAAACAAACAAAAAGAATGAGAACCCTGTGAAGTTTTTGTTTTCCAAGATCTGCATCCCAAAAGCAGCATGCAATTTCACATGGGAAGAAGACATTGGCTGGCACTGCAGGGAAATAAATTGGCCTCATGATGCCCCAGAGAGACCTCCGGCTCACTAACCCAAGCGCAGCAAGGAGGTGAGCTCAGATTTTACAATCAGGTGCACATATGTGATAAAAAGACTCTACATGCCCAGATGTGGTATGAGCCTTTATTACAGCTTCTGTTTCCAGCTACTAAATATTACTGAAAAAAAATTGAATTTTTTTCCCCATGTTTAAGTTCTCCCTGTTAATATGGCCTCACTTATTGCAATATCTGAGTACTCAAGCCTTTTTTTTCTTTACTACCCCACCACCATTCCCAGAGACCAGGGGAATTGTACCCATGGCATTTTAAGTTGGGGAGCTGAGAAACAGTGTGCACGTGCCACTTGCTGAAGGACATGGAAGAAATCTGTGACACCAAACCCAGTTTCCCAGCCCCCAAAAGACAAACAATTTGTGTTTTCTACAACTCCAGTGCTTCAGTTTAAGGAGAAATGCTTTTAGCAAATGGACAAATATAAATTCTGAAAAAAATACAGAAAATTCATACCGGTTTACGTCACATACCAGTCACCAAATGAAACTATGCTAATCAAATGCGTCACCCATTGTGACTCATTCTTCCACACGATGACTTTTCCATCCCTTTCCCAGAATAGAGTGCAAGAACAGTGAGCGCACTGCAGAAAGGTGGGCATGAGAGATGTAGATCTCTGCTCTCCAAAAAGCCACACATCAGGTCCAAGCTCTCCTTAGCTAATGGAGCACCTTTCCAAGGCCACTGACTCCGTTCATCTTTGTCAGCTCAGCCTAAGTTGACTCTTAGTATCACGGATACTAAGAGTATACCATATGGCAGCTTCTTAAATATCATCATGATTGAAAACTCTCACAGCAATTGTCCAGTCATTATATTAATATGTATTTATCATGTCACCTGTTGGGTTGATTCTTGTCGGATTTTTCAGACAAAAAAGATCATTTACCACACTTGCAACTAAAGGAGCAGCATTTGTAACCTCTACCTCCAGTAAATAAAATCCCTGAGCTTTCAACTCAACAAATATTGTGACACTGCACAAATTAAATCAATATTTATTTTGCACAAATTAAATCAATATTTATTTTAATTATAAAGTTACCCAGCGAGATGAGTTGATAATCTGATATGGCATTCCAAGTCTCATATTTGAGTAACTCACAAAATTTCCAGATCTGTTTTACATATTTATATTCATTTATTTTGGGTTTAAGAGGACTTTACACCGCAACCAGTACAGGGGCTCTGTCATGACTACTTAGATTTGTCAGCCTAAAGAAAACACTAAGACTGATTCTAGCAATTATTATCTTCTCAAGTCATGCTCCTCCTCCCCAAAATCCACCTTCTCTCAACTGTACTTTTGATACATATAATTGCCGTACATCTCTCATATAAACTGTACCACACTTTCCTTTTCTAGTGACAACAGGACTGAGGATACACTTCCTGCCCTCTGAGCCAAATTCAGCCCTCTTCACAATAATGGGATCAGCACAAGGAGATCATGTCAGCAAGTTGAAAACTCTATTCCTCTGCCATCAGTGGCATATTTCCCAGTGACTTCCCATCTCCCATTGACTTCATGAAGTTCAGGATTTCACCATTTAAGATTTGTTGAAAAATTTCTGCTAAATTGCCTTAGTCAGCTCAGACATTTCACTGCCTGGTAAAGGATAAGTGGCCTGTTACAGGATATCTGCAGTCACATTTAATTGCTATTACAAATTCTCCCCCACAAGATTTTTTGATGACTTTAGCTACATGATTTTTCAAATGGAAACATACTGTATGAAAATATGTCCAGATACATTACTTTACCTCCATATAATACAAAGCAGCGATGGAAAGGTTCAATTAGGTCATCTAATTCATTCTTCAAGCCCTCTGTTACAAGACTGTCCTCTTCAATATATTTACCAGCTTTGTCCATATCTATACTAAACAGCTCAGGCAATGACCTTTCATCACTTTTCGCCTACTAAAGAGGTAGGCACATGATTAATGTTTAAACACACAAGTAGTCTTTCCAAGTGAAAGGGAAGAATTCCTTGAAATTAAGGGTAAGCTGAAGTTTGTGCAGAATATTCAGGCTTTATTCTATCAATGCCAAGCTTTCTGTAGAGTATATTAAACCCCCTATTCACTCTGTTTGAAAGAAGACAAAAAGACCAAGAACATGCATTGACTCTGTACAGTATGCCCACGCAGCTAGTGGAAAGGACAACTTACGGGTCAGGTGGTACCCACGGTCCCCACAAGATTGTGTAGTCCATGGTCAAACCAGCCTCACCACATTTCCAGTGACAAGACTGCTAGCTTGGGAGCGAGCATTGCAATGTAAACTTTCCTAAATTCCTTCAAATGCTAGTTAGTTTCTCTGGGTTCTTAAGAGAATTCACACCAGACAAGGGATGTGTAACTTCATAACTCATCTTTATCCGTTAATGTGTATGGAAGGGAAAAGGGGACTTCCTCTCATCACCATATCCAAGGGGAAGACAGACAGCCTACCAGCACAGAGGGGTACTGTTTTATTTTTAATGTCCTAGAAATCTAAACCATCTAATCCCACATGCTAAATGAAATATATGCTCACAAAATAAAGTCAATACCAACTGTAGGAGGTTGAATTTTGCAGGAAAATTCAGCTATAGACAGCCCTTTCCAGAAACACAAGGTTCATTTTTACACCTCTGCATGTTATACATACACGTATAAATAATGATCAACCACCCAAAAGTACAACATCAATATTCATAAACACAAGACAGAAATTAGAAGGTAAAACACTCACATTTCTTAAAGCAGCATTAACTCACCCATAGTATACAAACAGGTTTATATAAAAGTCACTGGAGCAAATGCTATAAGGCAAGGTGACAGGATAAATAACATAACCCAAGGCCCCACTCTTGAAAAGTCTGCAAGCAGGTCTCACCAAAATTCTGGGGCTTGACTTTGTTCACATAAACACAATGTAAGCCTACAAAAGTCAGGCTGTAGCTGGGTGAACTTTATGGGACGTTATGTTCCTAATCCTATATTTAGTTTGCAGCACTCTCCTCCTCCCTCTCCGAGGACACTCTGCATTTCATTACAAACCTACCTCCTCCCTCATGCTGAGTGTTGCCATTTCGAATTGTTTCTAAATTTGCAATTGTAAGAAGGGAAGAAAGAAAACTAAGGAAATGCAGGTGGCAACTATATGAGTGACACGCCGTAAGTGAAACCCAGCTGGTCTGGAGACACCTCCGTGAGCAGGAGTTTTGCATTCTTTACTTGCACGCATCCATACTGTCATGCTTACTCTGACGGCCAGATGAGTCTTGTCACACCTCTCCTGTGGTTTTTCCCACTTCCTGGTTCAGAGGTTTTGCCCCAAATTTTTGTCAAGCCTAAGAGCAATGGGGCAGGTGGGGGGAGATGAAGAATGACATTATTATCCTGTAACCTTAACCTTAGAACTTGCTGCCACAAAGATGGTAATAATCAGATTATTCACAGAGACAAGACCCACTTCACAGTCATTCAGTCAAACAACTGGACACTTGTATTAAAAACACAAGAAATACCTGGACATAGGCCCTGCAAGAGCGCTCCCTTTTCTGAAGCTGAGTCCATAAAGACAGCAGATTAAAGACGGAATAGAAAAAACAAGTTAGTGACAGAACAAGGGAAAAAAATTGAAGAAAATGCCTATGAAAAAACCCTCATTTCTCTCTTAAACAGTTCCTGAAAACCAACCAAACCAAAGGAAGCATGTGAGTTAGGCAGCAGTGGAAGGCTGGAAGAACTGGGTCCAGAAATACAGGTTAGTCCTTTTTCAGTGAAGTGAAGCACAGACTGGCAACTTTGCAAGAGCAGCTGTTAGATGGTAGGAGACACTGAAGTCAAGTAGAGATGCTCAAGAGATGATGTTTTCCTTCCAGCTTAGAGATCACACGTGATATTTCCAGGTCAAACAAGGCTGGAAAGGATGGTTATTTACATAAGAGGAGCATGGGCTCTGCAGTCAGACAGCACTGATGGCACAGTGAGGTATAACCAAGCTTTGGACGAGTAGGACCAATTCCAGGGAGCAAGATGTACGCAGGACTGCATCCTGTACGGACACATCTTGATACACCTGTGCAGGTCTCTGGCTCAAGGCAAAACCTATAGTGCTCCAGTTTCACTGCTGTGAGCTTGCTTAAAGCCAGCTCAGCTGAGTATGATCACACATTGCACTGAAGGCGACAGCATTGCACAGGGCTTGTGGTAGCATAAAGGGCCACTGAAAAGGACATTAACAATGAAATGGAAACCCGATGTAGTATTTCCAGTTGAGGCCATTCTACCCCCTTTGGATTAAACTGCTTCTCCAGGAATGCATTTTCCAGTCCTCTCATACCAAGTTGCGCTTTCCTTTGTAATCCCTGGGCCTACGTGCTTTACATGTTGAATAGCTTTTCCACAAAGAATCCCACCTTTTCCAGAGAAGCCACGTTTAGGGCTGTATTTTGATATGTGCTCGCATGCCTCCTGCCTGATAACTGAACTTCAGTGTGTCACGAAATTCAAACAGGCACTTATTTACCTCCCCAGGAGTTTGCAGGCAGTCTGCAGCAGGAATTGGTGAGCTCTGCATCGGTACAACTAAATCTTGCAAAATCAGGCTGCTCAGAGCTACTGGCTTGGCTGGGTTTGTTTTTACTGATGTGCCTGGATTGGAAATTGCACATCAACAGAGATTTGGGGTAACTCGTGCTCTCAACTCACAGCAGTGCAATCCCATTAGTACAGCTGAGAGCCAAATTTGTCCCCGAGAGTTTTGAGGCTCTGAAATAAACAAAATACACCCAGGTATCGTGCAATGCCTAATTTCAATTTCTAATTCATCAATTTGTAACAGTAGAAATCTTCCTCTGGGTAAACTTGGCCAGTATGAAGACTTCACAGAAACAAATGGAGATCAAAGAAAGCCTCACTGAAAATTACAGAGCTATCCACTCAGGGGTCTTGCCAGTCTGCAATAGAACAATTATTACATTAATTAAGCCTGATCCAGTGGAAAGCATAAAGCTTTTAGTGACAGGAAAGTGGCTCCTGAAAGATGAAGGCTTTTAAAAATTCTGATTATGCCAGTTTATTTCAATTCAATGTACATCAGCTTGTAAAAACATCCAGTACCAAACGGCACAGGTGATTACTTTCAGATCCCTTTAAAATTTCCTTTAATGATTAAAAGAATATTTAATGGCTAGTGCTTACTTTATTTCTTCTTTCTGACTAAACAGGACTAAACAAAACTCTTTGCAAATTACTTTTTTCCTTTATTTTTTTGGAAATACTCTTGATCAGTGAAGGGGAAAATGGAGCAGTAACTGCTGCCTTTTGTTTGCCCAATACTACTTCCAAGTTGAATTCATGCATTCTTAAATGAACACAGAGCAGTTGCTCTTCTAAAGAATTAAGTGGGGAATGAGAGCAAGTAAATTACCAAGCCTGTCATTTGGATCACTGACTCGCATCGCTGTTTTGCAGGACTCCACACGGTCCAGAATTTTAATGCGGAGTGCAATTGATTTGTATGAGCTGCTTGTGCAAAGCTGATGGCGGGGGGGGGTGGGGAGGGGGAACCTGCAAGGGGGACCCCAGGAGTGACAGCCGAGCTGAGGAGCTCTGCCTTGCCCAGTCTTCCCCTCCCCTCAGTAACACATACCTGCCCCTGTGATACAAACCCATTTCACGTAATTGAAACAAATATCGGAAGGT
The DNA here is from genome assembly GCF_965231255.1 of Vanellus vanellus. NCBI lineage: Eukaryota > Metazoa > Chordata > Aves > Charadriiformes > Charadriidae > Vanellus > Vanellus vanellus. Next base: position 23,384,613 of record NC_138909.1, on the reverse strand, counting down.
GGGATATAAAAAGATGAAAAATATGTGCTTGCAGAGCTGAAGTGACAAAATGTTGGGTACGGCTAGGGCATATTCAGAAAAGCAAGCAGACTAGAACCATGAAACCTGTTAGTAGGTGACATTAATTGCTGGTTTTACCTGATATTGTCAGACATCACCATCGTTTCAAACAAAGAACCGTGGTATGATTATAACAAATAATGTTATGCTGATGTAACAGTTAATACAATTATTACCTACGTTGTTATAAAATAGCTGGAAGCAGCACTAATTGAAAGCATCAGGATAACCCAATTCACAGCACATGCAAAGCACACGAGATGCAGGACTTCAATTCCCATGGGGCTGTAATCTTAAACAATCCAGAAGCCCTTTGCATTTATAACAGTGTAAGTCTACTATAATAACTTATAAAAAAAAAGACAATGTTACTTCTATGAAAAGTACTTCTCTTCAGAAGACACACAAGAAATTTCAGGCTTAGCTGGGATCATTTATTCCCTGTATAACCTTAGGACCAAGTTCTATTCTCACTTACATGGATGCCAGGACTGCCAGAGCCAGCTACACAGCTGAAAACAAAATTCCGTGTCTTATTTTAACTAGGTGGCGAATATAACCACGTGCTCATAGCCACAGGGTTCAGCTGTGGTTTATTCTGATGACCAGGCCCAGAGAATTCACTGTTTAAATCCCATGTAAGTCCTATCCTATGTGTTTACATAAGATTGAGTGATGAAGAGGGCCTCGGACCAAGAAAACTCTCAACTGTAAATGTATTCTTATGGACTCCACAGCCTGTGTTTCCTCCCACGACTGGCAACTTCTAGCAGCTTTAGCATGTAGCAATTCCACTTACTTCTGGAAGTGACAAAAGGACTAATAATTCTTCTCAAACAGGGGCACAGAAGCCACACCATCATCATGCAGTAAGGTGCTTCTGGGCTAAGTCATCACTAAAAAGGCCTAATACTAAACCACCCTGAAGACCTTAAGTGTAAATATGATGGTATCTTATATGCCTTTGGTAAATGTATCTCCAGTGTAAATAAAGGTTTCTGTCTGCTTTTATTTGTTTATATTCATGCATAGAAGTGTTCATTTGACCTTCACATCAGTATCTTGTAATGTTACAAGATGAAAAATTCAAAATCCAGACTCTCTCTGTCTCTTGGGACTTTAAATATTCAGATTTTCTGGATCATATTACATGGCGTTTCACAGACAGATTCAGCACTGGAAACACTGGACAAAATTCTGGTCTCATTCACACTGGCACAAGTCCAAAATAATTGCCGTGGTATCACTTGAGTTATTCTCATACTGAGCTATGAGAGCTGAGACCACAACGAAGTACCTGGAGTTCATATATCTACACATCTGAGGGTATACATTTCCCAGCACCAATAGTACACTTGGCATTTACAACTGTTTCGTTTCTCAGCAGAATAAAATACACTGTAAACGAAAAACTGCCACGTACTCTTGTCTACTATGAAAGAATCACTGCCCTAAATGGTAGTCGTTCAGAAAGTCATTCATAACAGCTCTCCAGGGAGCACCAAACCCTTCTTCAGCCTCCCGTCCCCTCCCGAGCCCCTTTGTTTTTACCTTATTTAAGCTGCGTGCAGCACTGTCCTTCCCACCCGGAGTCAGGTTTCGGAGCTGTACGTCAAGCAAGTTCACCAGCTGGACCATGGCGGACACAGAGTACGTGATGTCACCAGCATACAAGTGGTTTTTTGTGTGCTCTGCAAGCTCCCGGGCAATGTTGGCAGCCATCTCCCCCGACTTCATCTGCAATTGAGAAAGTAGAGGAAAAGGTTGTCCCTAGCTGTTAGTATGATGCTACTCCAGTTCCTTCCAGCCCCACAGTGTTAAGCAAGTCAACTCCCCACAAGAAGAAAAAGGAGAGGAGAGAGGAACAGAAGAAGTTCCCAAGAAGGAAACTATAGCAAGGGTCTTCATGGTTTGATCATGTACAGCCTTTGAGTATGGTTTAAACACAAGTGTTTTCTCCAGCTACAGTCACTATGTTGGCTTCAACACAACAATTTCTGATCTTCTCACAGGGCATGGCTGGAATTGAGGGGCAGCTGTTTCTTTGCACTGCAGCAGATGCAACCAAAGATGGCATTGCTTTCCATAGGATGGGCGATGCTATGAAGGGCTTCAGTTAGCTTGTCCCATTGCCTTATCTATGCCATTAGGGAAAAAACAAACCATGTAGATAGTCAAAAAAGAGCAGTTTCTGATTCCAGAAGATTATCTGATAGCAAGGAGATTATTTTTGTTACAACTCCTTCACAAAAAAGTTCCTTGTAAAAGGAATAAAAATAGATGACATAACCCAGATAATAAGAGAAAAAAGTTCACAGTTCCCATCATGTTGATTTAATAATCAGGTGCTAATTTACCACTTAGCATTTGTACGCAGGATATGTGCTCCTTACCACATTAGCCACTACTACATCTGTAATGAGGCTAGTGATTCTCAGAACATAAAAGCATTATAACTCAGGAGCAAAAGCCTTCAGCCTTCAAGCAGAGGCGTGCTGGAAGGGAAAACCAAGTAGGCTGCTTGTCTGAATCTTCTATTAGAAGACTTTTATTGTCTAGTTGAGTCACAAAACTCACAAATCACCTGCAACAAAATTCACTGTGTAATTATTTGAGAAACTCTCTCTTTCCCCCTGGGGCTTTTCCCCCTTTCTTGCTCTGTTTTGCTTTCCCTATATGGTGCTTCTTTCCTCTTCTATACCATGGGGACTGGGGACAGGGCAGCTGGTCCCATCTCCTTTCTACGAGCAACCCACTACAAAAATGCTATTGCAGGTTGCTGGTCTTCTTTCATTATATACCACTCTGTGATCTGGAATGCATATCTACGGGGAATATGACAGGGATAAGGAGAGATTACACAGGATGACATTTAAATGAAGCTCCCACTTCTCTGTTGGGCTCAATGACCAACTCTGCTGGGTTCTTCACATGAAATTTCCAATTGTCTTATCTTCCAAGAATTAAAAATCAGATATTTCTCTTGTTTCCTCAATTTTTGGTGCTTATTATAAAAGCGAGATTCTAGGGAAAGATTGTAGGCTGAGCTTCTATCTCTCTGTAAATCAATTAGCTGAGTTATAAATGAATAACTTACTCCATCAATTTGACAGCAACAGCCCATCTGATTTAATGAAATCTAACTGAAGATGTTCATATGCTCATCTTCAGAGAATTAAAGCATATGATGATATAGATAAGATAAATAAAGGAGATAATTTGTTGTTCTTGCCATTAGAGCAATGATAACATATATTCAAAAACTGAATTATTTCTTCTTTGTTACACACAAGGCTAATGCCATAGAAACCTCACCCTATTCTTAGAGCTGCCTGCTCTTCTAAGCAGCTGAAGAAATCCACGCAGCAGCATAAAGGCTTAATTTTGACCTCTTCTGTTGGCGCCCAGAACTTTAAAGAATAACTGCATCAAATCCCTTTACATAAAGAAATCAATTTCAACATTTTCCTGCAGTTCATCGCTGGAGCCTAGCATGTATCATGACACGTGGTGTTTCTGTAAGCCTTGCAGAAAACTATGAATGCAAGATTTTTTTTTACAGATACATTAGAAAAAAAACCCTGCTACCCAATATTTGAAGCGTACATTTTCTCTTGGACCACTCACCTTTGCAAACTGGCATACTTGGAGCAAATTGCTCAGCTGCTACCGAGGCAAACCCAAGAGTTTTCTTTCCCTGTAATAAGCCTCTTGTTGTATTCAGCTGTAGGCTGCCACTGTTCCTACCTGTCTGCAAAAGTGGTGCAGGGTGGGTGGTCACTAATATTTCTTTTTATTTTCAACTAATCCTAAAAACTGCAAATCTAAGGAATTCTAGTGTGACCAAATAAACACCCCAAAACAGGCAACAACGGAAGAAATGCCTGAGAAAATGCACATTGAAGCTCAAAATCTGTGAACTCCCGGGACATAGAAGTATTCACCCACACCCAGGTTTCTTGAAAACACAGGGATGTGCCATTCCCTTGGGACTATGTGTCTGGTAGACAGGTGATGAAGCTACTTCCTAGCACTGACAATCATTTCCAAACCTATTCATTGTCACCCAGAAAATGCAGCTACAAGTCACTACAACAGCACTGAGACACTCTTTCCATCCTACCTGTGCACATAATGCAAGGGGTATCCAAAATTATGGTCATACGACATGTTAATGCTAATTTCCCCAATGCTTTTGAGCATTTTCCACTGAAATCGAGGTGTCTCCTATGCAGTCCCATGAAACACTTCTGTGGTCAGTCCATAATTCTGGCTGAATATTCCAAGCCTAAGATATATGTCTGGTGTCTTATAATAACAGGACTGAGTCCCTTTTTTGGTTAATTCTACGCAATGCTCAGCAAAACTCACTGCTTCCCAAAAAGACGCATTACTAACTTACTTCCCTTGTATAAAGCACCTCTCCACATCTTCCTCATCATTAGTGCTGCATGGAAGATGAGCAGCACTTCTTCCAAAACTTTTTAACCCAAACACTGACATAGGTCACATGGCAACACAAGAACAATCCTTGGAGGTTCTTCAAGGGTCAAGCTGTCATTGAGAGGCAAGCAGGGAAAAAATGTGCAAGTAACAGAGCTTTCTACTGAAAGGTTGAGAACAACAAAGGTAATTAAAAAGAATACATCTCTCTGATTTGAGACTGTTTTTGTTTTTTTTTTTTTTAAATTTTCTATCTATCTTGATTATGAAAAAATGAATTTAAAAAATGAAATGAATTCTGGAATAAAAGAAAACATTCTGTTCAAACCAAATTGGGTTTCTGGTTGCTTTGGGTGATTTTTTTTGTTGCCTTTTACAAATTGATTAAATCTAGTCTTGCAATGCTAATTTGAAGGAGAGAAAAAAATGTTTCCTGCCAACACACAAAACATAGTTTTCTAGCTCTGTCAAAAAAATTCCTCCCCTCTTCCATTTGAGCATACCGGCAGGATTCAGGCCAGGATTACAAATGAGTATTAGCATATCTGAAATCATGCTGTGCAACACTTTGCTAATATTTTCCCAGTTCATACCACTATCTCGTGTCTTCTTATGACTGAAAAGACTGTGAAATAATAGTTGTTGGGAGAGGGCCTATATTCCTGCCTGTTTCATATACGCCAAGGAACAGAAGCAGGGAGCTTTGTCTGGAAAGAGTAACAATGATTCTCCTGCAGCATCACTCGTTGTTTCAGCCCTACCTTTCTCAAAAGGAACTGACTGCAAAAGAGGACAGTAGAATAAGAATGAGAGAAACTGCAGAAAAGAAGTATTTAGGGAAGAAAATTCAGAAGAAATAAGAAAGCTGCGGGGAAGGGAGAGAATGTGCTGAAACACCAGCAGTCATAAAGGCAAAAATATTTTCCTGCAGTCTGAGGCTGACTGATACAAAGAAGAAAAAGATGGTAAGAAAGATTGAACCAGGGTTTTTAAAAACAGTGACTTACAGATAGACTAGTCAGCTGGAAAGGCCATGGAGTTGATGCTATTTTCTGGAGGGACAAACATCTGACAGGTTTCATCAGGCACCATCAGCTGCCAGCAGTCAGGTAGCAAGGCTGAAGCAGGGGCTATGGGCTAGCTTGTGACACTGCAAAGCCTTCATGGCCATTTTCTTTCCCTGGCAGAGCTTTCATTATACATGTGTGCATTCATAGAAAAGAGTCAGAGCATACCTAGCATCCTCTTTTTTTTTTTTTTTTTTTTGGAAGACGAACATCCCATTCCATTCACCTTTGCTTTTTTCTTTTATCAAATTATATCTGGCGGCATAACTAACTAGTTATAAATACTCCAACAGAGAGTTGGATTGCTGCTCTCCATACAGTACAGCAGAGCTGGACAACAATGAAAAAGTTGTTTTGAAATGGCGGTATTCAAACAACTTAAAACCACATTTAATGTCCCTTCAATAATCCGCCAACCGTAGCACCTGTTCCATCCAGTACCTGGTGTCACTCTGAAAACAGTCAAAAGCAACTGGATGGAGGATTTCCTTGCGGTGTCATCAGGACTGCAACTTCAGTCTCGGGCCTGGACACGATGATGTGGTGATGTCTGCCACAAAACCCCACTCCCTCTGCCAGGCGCACTCAAGCAGACCTACAAGACCTGATGAAGGTACTTTGAACCTTAAGGTTTATCTGCTCTTTGTGATTGTATCATCGAGGCTGTTCAGGAGGACAATATGAACACGGCTGGCATGTGCTTTAGATTTACAGCTTGAGGCTTTTCATGCATTCATGAAGGACACAACGCTTTCTATTCCCCTACAAAAAAGGCCTCCTCTCTTCCAGAGGCTTGAAGCTGAGCATAGCAGTGCCCCTCCTCCCAGGAAGCACCCACAACTGAAAGCTGTGGTGAGGAAAAGATATTTTCAGGCAAGTCACACACTGCGCCAAGGACAGTACTGATGAAAGCAAGAGGTAAAACAAACAGGCTGACACTGAATGTATGACCTCATGATCAGGATGATACAATGTATCCAAAGCTGACCTTTTTGCTTCCTTTTACTGCTTGACTCTAGAAATAACCCAGGTAGCAGTGCATAATTCAATCGCACTGGCAAGTTTATTCTCCTGCTACGTTACAAGGGCATGGTAGGCACCAACAATAAAGTTAAAGTAAATGTCAGGAGGCCAATGAATTGCTGAAGCGGACATTTGTTCTGATCTTCCATCAAGCACAATAACTCTAATGGAAGCTAATAGAGGGCTGTAAAACCTAATACCATGATGCAAGCAGGCAAACACCCAACACACGGTCTGAGCACAGAAGGAGCAAGAAAAGAAGCAAGTAATAAGCCTTACTTCACTACAGGGACATGAAAACAAGCACAGTGCTTCTATACCATCCTCTCCGGCTTGGCTGAAATCCCTCCAGGGGACCCATCACCCTTCTTCCTGAGCAGCTTGGACCCAGCAGGTGACAGAAGACGGGATTTTGGGGAGACAAAGCATATTAGGAAGAAAGACGTGCTGAGCAGGTATGAAACCTGGCTGCTAAAGAAGCATTTCTACCCATTTTGTAAGCTGTGCTGCAGCTGTGGATGCTGTGGGATGGGTGGCCAAGGAGGACCCAAGTGCTGGGGACACAGGAGAACTGAGCTGCAGGATGCAATCACCCCGTGTCCTCATGGCACAGCTGGCTTACTGCTTCCTCTAGCTGCCTCCACAGCAGCAAGAAGAGGAACTGGCTATGCTTAGAGGAAGAAGGCTCCTTTTTCAGTTTTAGAGAGGTGCTGGAGCAAAACTGCAAGCTTGGGGCAGGGAAGTGCCCCACACATGGCAGGGATGTGAGAAACCAGTGCCGGATTTATGGATAAATCAGTCTCCATCTCTAAGCGCAGTGAGGCTCTAAGCCTCTTGGTTGGGCAGGGAAAGCAAGTGGCTACTGGTTATTTCATAAGTAACTTAAAACTGTGTTTGCTGTAAGGATCCTACTGAATACAAACCCCAGTAGAAGCCCCTAGAGAAGCCTGGTAGGGCTTTCTCCTCAAAAGCCACTCCTGGAAAGTCTTGACGTTTTGTAGCAGCTCTCCATAGAGGTTGGGCCACGTATCCCAGGATCCCACCGGATTCCCTCCCACTCAGGCATCAAAAGTTTAGATCCAGAGTCATTTGGCAGATCCCCCTAGTTTTTCCACTGACTGGTGGAAGGTTCCCAAAGCTGAACAAAACTAAATTCCTCCAGAAATATAATAACAATATAAAAAAAAAAAAAATCCAGTCCCAATTGTAATCTGCTGGGATTTCTGAAAGCTGGACTCTTCAATTTTAGCCTGTTTTGAAAGCACATAACAAATTAAATGGGGCTCATTTGCCATTCAAATGATAGCTGAGGTTTCAATAAAATAAGCCTAACCTTGATGGGAGATTTCATCAGTGCACACTATTATTTCTCTCTGCTAATAGCTAACGGCCTAGCCATCTTCACCGAGCAGCAAGAGGTCTCCCAGCTGCCTGGGTGAATTATGGCTGGAGTATGTAATATTAACCCCTCCAGGATAAGTATGTGGGTCATAAAACAAGAGCTGCACAGCTGCTAATGCCAACAAAGGCAGTCTTTATTAATCAGCTAGCTGAGCGTATGGCAGGAGAGCTGCCCACCCTCCCGCGTGGGACAGAAGGACCACAGGCTTTGTAACGGCTGTGCCATGTCACAGCAGGCCCACATTAATTGATGTCTCCCCTTGTCTTTGGGGAGGGAAAGGTAAAAATACAGATGAAGTGAGATAGGGGTGATCAGGGATGTACGTGCCAGCGATTCACAGGTTGTTGAGCCTCAGTTAAGATGGGGGACAAGGAGGAGAAAGCCAAAGAGTCTTGTCTGTAGGTCACCCCATCCCATTCACCAGTGAGCATAGGGTCTCTGGGAGTGCAGTGCTGCTACTGCACAGCAGCACAACTAGCCCACAACACTGGGACTTGCTCGCTTTGGCTAAAGGAGCGAATAAATCCCCACAAATTGCTATAATAAGGATTCAGCCCACAGACTCTGTGGCGTAAACACACATCTGGTCTCTGTTTGTAATGAAATCAGCTGAAAGCACCACTGTGCATTAATAACAAAAACATTCAACATATTGCTACCAAATAAGCTCTGCTTGTCTTGAACTTCTATTGTCACATGTTAATGCACTTTTAACACTGATAAATGATGAAGTGCTACAAAACATTCATCAAGGGACTTCAGAGTCAAAAGATACGCATTACGGCAGCATTGTTTTCTATTCCATCAGTTCTTTTACAATTTGGGCCGAACTTAAAAACAGAAAGTCAGAAGCGCAACACAAACATTTCATATTGAGCCTGCCTTTCTTTGGTAAAGATTTCTCAACTACAGGGCTTATCCTGTGCTTGTGTGGGATGAGGAAATCCCTGGCGATGCTTGAAAAGGAAAGTTTCCTTTTGCATTAAGTCGGTATTTTCCAGATGTCTACCCTCACTCTTCCTCCTTTTCTTGCCACAAACAAGAACTGTCATTCACTCTTTTTTAATTCCACTCTCCAGTCCCTCTCCCTTGCCTATCCCTCACCCTCTTTGCCTTAATTTTCATCAGATTTCTACAGTCTTGTTTTCTCTTTGGAATTCCTGGTCACTACACATGGCTCATGCTTTATGCGTGATTGTTGCTCACTTTGGGTTCCCTGTTGTGAAAACAGCCAGGTAGCTCAGGAAGGTCAGTGTGTAGACTTGGTGTCGTCAACACATGGGATGGGTTTTACCTTCTGAGTGATGTGGTTGATCCAGGGAGAAGAGCAGTTGCTGAGATCAGGTCCTTGGGGCTCCCAGATCCCATCTGGTGCAAGACATCGGAAAGTTGCAACACCTGGAAGAGGAAAGACATTGTGTTCAGTGTTATTGGTCTCATTTTGCTCCTAGGACCCCAAGCCACTTGCTTCATTTCACAATGGCGGACACCACATGCAAAGCCTGCGAGCATATTAGTGCTCAGGACCTTGGTAGGACAGTTCTGAGCAATCTCAGTGTCCTAGTCTCCTAACATCTTAGTGCTTAGGGACCATAAGGCAGAAGACCCATGAGGAAGTGCAGGGATATTATCTCCATTTTGCCAAAAAGAGGCTACAGACAGAGGACTTGGCCTCAGGCCAGGCAGGAAAGCTGCCAGGGACTAAGAAATTGAGTCTGGATCTCAAACACTGAGCCAGCACCTTGAGTGCTCTGCCCCACCGCTGGTATCCCGGGATTAGACCCTGTGCCTCTATTTCCTTGCTGCTTTATGAAGATTTTACTGCTCTGAATCATCATTAAACTATTTGGGTGTAAACACACAAAAATTTAAACTCTATGAATGCCAAGATGTAAAGCTGGGCTTTACTGTCCACCCTCAACCATCGAAGGGACTTCAGAGGAAAGTTTTGTTTGGCAAGGGCCACCCAGATCCCTGATGCAAAAGACAGCAAAGCACCTCAGGCCCTTCCAGACAAAAAGAAATGCATCCGAAATGGTGCAGTTAAAGAAATTTAAAAAGCAAGAAAGCCAGTACACTAGATTAAAGACTCTGCATCCTATAAAGTGCTCTGCCCTGCAGAGCCGAACTTTTCAGCAGAAGAGTGAATTACGGGCTAGGTCTGATGGTAGCACCGATTAAAACCAGTGAGAGTTTGCTCATGCCTTCAAAGGGAGTTGGAAGAGGCCCACTGCTAATATACCACAGCTTTTAACAAGTCACATGAATCACTGAAATTAGAGATGGGAAAGGCTTATTGCCATCCCCTATCAACAAGTTGGGTTATTTTTTTTTTCTTAGCTATTTTCATCCAGTCCTTCGCTCTTGTGCTTAGAAAAGGGCTCCCTGCATCCAGCCTTCATTTTCCTTTTTTATCTTTTCTTTCCTTTTTCACAGCTTCAGTTCAGACTATCCTTTCCCCTCTCTGGGAACCACATGATACTTTTTGCATTAATTTTACCAAGTGGGCATGTGAAAGACAGCAAAAATGCTCTTTACATATTCTCAACACTGACGTCTTTCCATGCCCCTCATACTTAACGTGTATTTATCAGTCTGACCTCACCAAATTCAAGAGAGTCAGTATTCGTACACACAGGTGTGAATGGCTCTCCAGGGCAATGGAGTGGAGAATTAACAGTCTCCTCTGCAAGCCAGATCCCTCCAGCCCTTGTTTTCAGGCAATTTCCTCCACCTTCTGATTTCTTCTTGGCAAGCGGGTCCTCAGGGCTGGACACCAAGACTAGCTTGAAAAATAAATACTTTTGGAAAACTGCATTTGTTAAAATACAGCAAACTGAACCATATGCCAAAAAACATTCTTCATTCGACTGTGTTTTAATTTGGACAGAAAATTTCCAAAAGCAACCTTTTGGAAGAAAACAACTGGGGGGAAAAGTAGAAGAAAAGGAGCAAAGTCCAATCAACAATAAACCATTTTGAAAGATTTGGCTTTGTTTTCCCCCCTGCTTTCCCTGCTGATCACACTGGTAGCTGGCTGCAGTTTGAAACTCCTGGTTTCAGGAGTTTGATCTTGGAATACCTGTGCCCCAAAACGCTGGCCACAGCCTTTGAAATGTAAACAGTGCAGCACAAGAGCTTCAAAATGTAGGTTTTGTTTATTTCCTCTGCCCTCCCCCCAAACAAGCAAAGTATCAGCCATCAACACATCAGCCAGTGAGCCCAGGGGCTACAAATACAGGCAAAAGCATTGTACATAACTTCTGGAGGCAGAAGCTCTTATAGCACATCAAGCTCAACCCCACAAGGTCATTACTTTATATTCTCCTTCAGCCAGAGCTTGGGATGCCAAAGATCCTGTACAACATGCTCAGCATACTGAGGCTTCAGCCCGGGACCAGCTGCTTGCCACACCTCACCAAGGCAATGCAGAAGGTATCAGCGTATTCCACTGATGAAAGCACGTGTGCCACAGGGGCCCATAGGCAACCTGGTTGCACACTCACAACGTCCCATGGGCACACAGAGACAGCTTGCTGTGTCCTCCTGCCCCTTGACTCACCTATCGAGCCCATGGGACATGGCTGCTTCGCCACTTGGCCCTGCCGAGTCCGAGACCACATAATATCGCGGGCTTCCATGGGGTCACAGCTCTCCGCGCCAGCAGGCGGCAGCTGGGAGGACGCGGGTGGGAGGTGCGTGGTCATTTCCTCGGGGATGTCAGCCATGGGTGATGGCGTGCTGGTGCTCCTGTTCCTCCTGCCTGAGGCCGAAGTGGTGGTGGGGCGGCCGGTGCTGCTGGTGGCCACCCGTGGCGTGGTGCTGGCAGTGGTGCTCCCTGGGCTCAGAGCCCCTGATGTCGATACTCCTGAAATAAAGGCAGACCTGATTAAAGAGAAGAAAGGAAAAAGGGACTCAAGCCTAGGTCCCAAGGATGTCCTCTCTGCTGACTGTGGTGGCCTGTGGGGTATAGTTGGAGCTACAGCTAATGCAAGGTTTGCTGCGGAGACACCTTTCAGAGAGAAGCTGGAGCACACAGCAAGAGAAGCACACAGGGGAGTAATGACCACTGGAGCGCAACCGATTTTCCAAAAGCACTAGCATCTGATGAAAATAAAGCCGCATTTTATGCCCTTACCATTTTTCTTCCTGGCATTTTAATGTAAAAATCTTATTTTCCATCTTTTAGGGAACACCTAGCACAGAAGTGCTTTTAATTTTTTAGTGTTGCTGAAGACCCAGCTGGTTTGGACAGAAAAACATTTTCCATGGTGTAATAAAAAAAAAAACAACCACACCACAAATCCATCTTCAAAACAGCAGTGCACAGAGGGATGAATGCAAGGCTGTTCTCCGGAGCAAGCCATTTTTTTTTTTTCTCAGGTTCATGCCTTGCTGCTTCTTCCCAACAGCAGTGCTGGGTCCCTTGAGCTGAAGCCCAGCCAAATCCTCGAGAGTTTAAAGCTCAACAGGCTGTTTCATTGAAAACCTGCAATGACTGGTTGAGCAGCAAGAGGTAGGGAACCTGCTTTAGAAATGCACTAACCTACCCCACATCCTGCAATACCTGCGCTAAATCCTACGTGTGGTGAATATTGAGGGATGCCCACCTTATAACTACATTATTATACCTCCTATTTAGATCAAGGTGTTGGCACAGATTGGAGCTTCACATGGATTTCTTTATGGCTTGACCTGAAATCTCAGGTGGGGAAACTGAGATAGGCTGCCTTCAATTGCTCCCCCCATCGCCCCTGCTAGACATACACAGCTTGTAAAGAAGCCTGCTTCTCCCATCTTCTTTGCCTCTCCCAAAGATAAGCACCCTCCTGCTTCTCTCAACATAACACTTTTACTTCAGTTAAATGACAGATATTCACAATTGCCCCCTCAGTCCCTGCTTGGGGAAACACTAGGGCTGTCTGGAAAAAGCAGGTAAGGAGGCTATATGAATAGGCTTCTCTGATACTGTTCTCTCTTTAATTCCCATGCCACAACATCTCCCTACCATCCCACCTCTTCCAGCACCCAAAAATCATTTGGAGTCACAGTTGCTCTATGTCCAGCAACACAAATTGGAGTTTCTACATTAAAGACAGACAAGCATGAACTCCAGCCTAACCAGAAATTGAAATTAAATGTGAGAATCATCCTGTGTCCTGGTTTGAGTGACACAGGACTAATTTCTAATGCTTGGGAAAACAGCACTTTTAGAAGACTCTAGTGTCTGAATTTGTGAAAATATGTACTTTATAGCCAGCTATGGTGCATGGGTTTCAAGGTCTCAGTGTTTTTTGAGCTTGCCATGTGCAGGGATGAGGGGGACCGAGACCCGGGCACTTGACCCAAGATGGCCAATGGGATTATTTCATAGAATCACAGAATCATAGAATGGTTTAGGTTGGAAGGGACCTTAAAGGCCATCTAGTTCCAACCCCCTTGCCATGGGCAGGGACACCTCCCACTAGACCAGGTTGCTCAAAGCCCCATCCAACCTGGCCTTAAACACCTCCAACAATGGGACATCCACAACTTCCCCAGGCAACCTGTTCCAGTGCCTCACCACCCTCAAAGTGAAAAATTTCTTCCTGATATCTAATCTAAATCTACCCTCTTCCAGTTTAAAGCCATTCCCCCTTGTCCTATCACTACATGCCCTTATATAAAGTTCTTCCCCAGCTATCCCCCTTTAGGTACTGGAAGGCTTCTATAAGATCTCCTCAGAGCCTTCTCTTCTCCAGTCTGAACAACCCCAACTCTCTCAGCCTGTCTTCATAGGAGAGGTGGTCCAGCCCTCTGATCATCTTTGTGGCCCTCCTCTGGACCTGCTCAAGCAGGTCCATGTCCTTGTTATGTTGGGGGCCCCAGAGCTGGATGCAGTATTCCAGGTGGGGTCTCACAAGAGTGGAGTAGAGGGGCAGAATCACCTCCCTTGACCTGCTGGCCACACTTCTTTTGATGCAGCCCAGGATATGGTTGGCTTTCTGGGGCTGCGATCACTCACTGCCAGCTCATGTTGAGCTTCTTGTCAATCAGCACACCCAGGTCCTTCTCCTCAGGGCTGTTCTCAATCCATTCTCTGCCCAGCCTGTATTTGTGCTTGGGATTGCCCTGACCCAGATGTAGGACCTTGCACTTGGCCTGTTGAACTTCATGACGTTGGTTTGGGCCCATCTCTCCCGCCTGTATTACATATCAGGAACATCACATTCAATACAAATTAGAAAGTTTGCTGTGAAGTGCTCTCTCTCCCTTGATGGTGGTGATCCAGAGAACTTCTTGTACCAGTGCCAGACCCCTGAGGCCCTCCCTTCCTCCTGAAGCAGTAGCACTGACAGCGTCTGACATTTGCTGTCTAATGCTGGGAGTGCACAGCTTCTCACCGACAGAATTGGCTGAGTATAATCTTTGTACATTTTATATTGGTATCAGGATCAATATTGGTTCTTTAGTGCTATTAATGTTAATTATCTAATCTTATTCTACTAAATTTATAGAATCATAGACCCATAGAATTGCCTAGGTTGGAAGAAACCCTTGGGATCATCAAGTCCAACCATCTACCCTACTCTACAAAGTTCTCCCCTACACCATATCCCCCAACATATCTCCAATTCGTTTATATTTCAACTCCTGGCTTTCCTTGTTTTTCCCCTGATTCCCCTTCCCGTGTGGGGAGGGGTCATCATGTGATAGAATCATCATCTAAACAACAATAAACTATTGTGGGTTTTCTCAAACGATAATACCCTGTCATTATGAGGAGCAGCCTCTTAACTATCCAGCTGTGTGAGCAGGCTCAGCCCGCAAGCTCCTGAGAGCAGAGACTGTCCTCTCTTCTAGGTCCAGTGAAGCAGACCACGCTAACTATTTGTGCAATATGAGTTATTAATCTATAATGATATTGCTGTTACTGGAGTTCATTCAAGTCAACCTATTTCAAGCCTAGAGATGCCTGCTTTTAGTGCAAAATAAGAGGTTTTTTTATTATTCTGAAAGGGGTTTTTTTTGGTTATTTAAGTAATTTAAGCCCATGCTGCTGTGAGCAATTCTCCTGCCCCAGAGTAATCAATAATGTGGAAGTTGAAGCACATGCTTGCTCTGGTTTTAGGTAATTTTACTCCAAGCCTGAGACATCCTCTCCTCAAACTTTAAAACTCAGTAGCACCATAAATGTAATTTTCTGAGGGATCAGTATTTTTCAAAAAAAAATGTTCAGTTTAAAATTCCCAGTTCTACTGTTCCTCAGAAAACAGGGTTATCTTCATCTCCCAGTCTCCAAAAAGGTAAACAATAGCACAACAGGCACTAAACCACCTGAGCACCAGGACACTGATCTCAAATCAGGTCTCCCAAGCTCATTGATCACATTTTCCAGCCTTATCGTGCCACCTCCCTTCCACTATAAGCCCTGAGTTTGAATGAACTCAAAAAAAATACAACGCAAAATCCTGCAGACATTGACAGATTTCTTCTAGTTTCTGCTCAAAGCTGTGCTAGATCACCAAGCAATGATTTCCATCTGATGTTACAGGAAGGATTAAAATTTGTAGAGAACTTCAGCAAATTATCTGCTTTTACTACAGCAGGTCTTGCCATGAGCATGTATTTTATTTCTTTGTAACAACGATTAGCCTGGTAGATAACAGCCTGCAGAAAATATCCCATTTACTCATGCAATAACAAGTTATTTTCCATTTGCAAAATGACCTATGCCATGCAGTACAGGCACACAGGTACCAAGTAGATATAGCAGATGCAGTTTCAAAGCCAAAACTAGCAAATCTTTGTCTCTGTCTACTCTGTCGGGGGCTGTCCTGAGGAGTCCTGTTCCGCTGAGACCCCAGACGAAGATGAAGTCAAGTCAATAGATGAGTTTGCCTTAGTTGATGAGGACTGGGTCAGAGACCAGTTAAGCAACCTGGACATCCATAAATCAATGGGTCCAAATGGGATGCACCCGCAGGTGCTGAAGGAGCTGTCTGAAGTCATTGCTGGACCACTCTCCACCATCTTTACCAAGTCTTGGGAAACGGGCGAGGTGCCTGAGGACTGGAGGAAAGCAAATGTCACTCCAGTCTTCAAAAAGGGCAAGAAGGAGGACCCGGGTAACTATAGACCAGTCACCCTCACCTCCATCCCTGGGAAACTGATGGAACAGCTTATCCTTGGTGCCCTCTCAAGGCATGTCAAGGATAAGAGGGTTATTAGGGGCAGTCAGCATGGCTTTTCCAAGGGGAAGTCATGCTTGACCAACCTCATAGCCTTTTATGAGGAAATAACGAGGTGGATGGATGATGGCAGAGCGGTAGATGTGGTCTACCTTGACTTCAG
This sequence comes from Vanellus vanellus, assembly GCF_965231255.1. Lineage (NCBI taxonomy): Eukaryota > Metazoa > Chordata > Aves > Charadriiformes > Charadriidae > Vanellus > Vanellus vanellus. Next base: position 23,368,284 of record NC_138909.1, on the reverse strand, counting down.
TAAAGCATTTGACACGGTCTCCCACAGCATCCTCATGGCTAAACTGAGGAAGTGTGGACTGGATGATCGGATAATTAGGTGGACTGCGAACTGGCTGAAGGAGAGAAGCCAGAGAGTCGTAGTCAATGGGGCAGAGTCCAGTTGGAGGCCGGTAACCAGTGGAGTGCCTCAAGGGTCGGTACTGGGGCCCATATTATTCAATATATTCATCAATGATTTAGATGAGGGAATTGAGTGTACTATCAGCAAGTTTGCTGATGACACTAAGCTAGGAGGAGTGGCTGACACGCCAGAGGGCTGTGCTGCCATCCAGAGAGACTTGGACAGGCTGGAGATTTGGGCAGGGAATAACTTCATGAAATACAACAAGGGAAAGTGTAGGGTCCTACATCCGGGCAGAAACAACCCCAGGTTCCAGTATAGGATGGGGAGCTACCTGTTAGAGAGCAGTGTAGAGGAAAGGGACCTGGGGGTCCTGGTGGACAGCAGGATGACCATGAGCCAGCACTGTGCCCTTGTGGCCAAGAAGGCCAATGGCATCCTGGGCTGTATTAGAAGGGGGGTGGTTAGCAGATCGAGAGAGGTCCTCCTTCCCCTCTACTCTGCCCTGGTGAGACCGCATCTGGAATATTGTGTCCAGTTCTGGGCCCCTCAGTTCAAGAAGGACAGAGAGCTGCTGGAGAGAGTCCAGCGTAGGGCAACTAAGATGATTAAGGGAGTGGAGCATCTCCCTTATGAGGAAAGACTGAGGGAGCTGGGTCTCTTTAGTTTGGAGAAGAGGAGACTGAGGGGTGATCTTATTAGCGTTTATAAATATATAAAGGGGGAATGTCATGAGGATGGAGCCAGGCTCTTCTCAGTAGCAACCAATGATAGGACAAGGGGTAATGGATTCAAGCTGGAACACAAGAGGTTCCACTTAAATTTGAGAAGAATCTTCTTCTCAGCGAGGGTGACAGAGCACTGGAACAGGCTGCCCAGGGAGGTTGTGGAGTCTCCTTCTCTGGAGACATTCAAAACTCGCCTGGACGCCTTCCTGTGCAACCTCATCTAGGTGTTCCTGCTCCGACAGGGGGATTGGACTAGATGATCTTTTGAGGTCCCTTCCAATCCCTAGCATACTGTGATACTGTGATATCCCCTTAAAATCATTCTTACAGCCATTTGTGAGCATATAGAACTGAGCACCCATGAGCTCCCCTTGATTCACACACAGGGGTGCTGCATTTTTGCGCCTAGTTTTCATTGACAATCTTGAATATCTCATGTTGTTTTTGGAATGGCTCTGGCAAGTTTACTGTAGCAGCTAGGCACAAGGCATTTTCCTTTAGCCATAAAAAATTTAGTTGGTTTTATCTTTCATGAACCCCTTGGCAGTAGTGTCAAAATCTCTTTGAGGGCTTGCTCTTCCAACTTTTTTCTTGTTTAACTGGGCTTTCTTGTTGCTTTTCAAAATAAACACCTCTGCCATTTGCATAGGACAAATTATAAGAAGACATAAAAGAGCTGCCTCGAAGTGGCCTAACTGTGTGAGATGGATGGGATACCACTGAACTCAGTTCAAAGGTCTGATTATTCAATGAGTCAGTTTGGTAATGAGCTCCAGTGAACATGATCACCATGCTAACACCACCCAGTTTCACCAGCCCCAGGCAGTATCACTTGCTGATTTGCAACTGTGTGCTTTAAAACAAAGTTAATTGGTAAGAAGGGAAAGAAGAAGAGATCAGGGTCATTTACATATAAATGATTCTCAAATCCAAGCAAAACCACGAAGAGACTGCAACCTGTGCAAAATTACTTAAATCCTACTGCACAGAACAGAGATCAAACCTCCAGATTAACTCAGACTGCCAATAAACCGTGAATTTTTAAGTCAGGGAAAAGCAGCATTGCAGTATCGCTTTAACAGAGGGATTTTTCAGATAATACTTCATAATACAATCTTTGCTCATAGACAAGCAGTAACCTTTAAAAATCATCAACACTATTACAACTACAAAATCTTGATTATTTTATTTTTACTACTTGTTTGTACCATGCGTAGCCATATCAAGAGTTTAAAGACAGCTTTTGGGTAAGACTCAGTTTTTACTCCTAGGCTTCAAATCCAAGACTTCAATCCCATGAAGCACAGTGTTGAGATAGGTATTTTTACAGTGCTCCCAAGAAAGCAAACTGCAGCAAACCTCTTCCCCAAAAACACCCCAAAGCGATACTTCACTTTTTTCTTCCTTGCTGTCGTGGTTTGGCCTCAGCCAGCAACAAAGAACCACGCAGCCGCTAGCTCGACTCCCACAGCCGTGGGAAAAATCGGCAGAAAAGGGCAAAACTCGTGGCTTGAAATAGTGTAAGTTAACAGAATAGACAAAGGGAAGAAGAAAGAAAAACAATAACACCGGTAAAGGAATATAAGAACGCGATTACAGTACCACCGCAAAGCGCACCGACCGGACGCCCGCAGCCCGCAGCCCGCAGCCCGCAGCCCGCAGCCCGCAGCCCGCAGCCCGCAGCCCGCAGCCCGCAGCCCGCAGCCCGCAGCCCGCAGCCCGCAGCCCGCCCCCGAGTGGCTACTAACTCCCTCTCCCCGGCTAGCGCCTCTTATAGCGGGGCATGGGTCACGTGGTATGGAATACGTGACTCCCCTGCCGGCTCCTTGGGGAAATTAACCCCATCCTTGCCGGAACCAGGACACTTGCTTTATCTAGAAAGCTGGTACTAGTAGCAGAAGACTAAGTTTTGCCATCTTTCAGACTAGAGCTGCAACTATAAAAAAAACCTCAAAACATTTCCAGCGTCCACAGGGGAGTAATTGCAACTCCCAGAGGAGCCTCTCTCTACTCCTGGCACATCAAGTAGCAAGAATAAGAAATGGTTAGTTTTTTCCCTTCTTCCTTTTATTTCCCAACCTTTACAGAGAGCTCAGGTCTCTGGAGAAGGAATTTTGGAAGGAAAATCATAGTGGAAGGATTTGCTTATAGCGAAAAATCCTAAATAAATAGGGGTCTGGCTCCCCTCCCCCATTTTTTTCTTTTCACCTTTCATAGAATCATAGAATGGTTTAGGTTGGAAGGGACCTTAAAGATCATCTTGTTCCAACCCCCCTGCCATAGGCAGAGACACCTCCCACTAGACAGGTTGCTCAAAGCCCCATCCAACCTGGCCTTGAACACTTCCAGTAAATGGGCATCAACAAATTCTCTGGGCAATCTCTTCCAGTGCCTCACCACTCTCATAGTGAAAAATTTCTTCTGAGTATCTAATCTAAATTTACCCTCTTGCAGTTTGAAACCATTACCCCTCATCCTATCACTAGATGCCCTTGTAACAAGTCCCTCTCCAGCCTTCTTGTAGGCCCCCTTCAGATACTGGAAAGCTGCTATAAGGTCTCCCCGGAGCCTTCTCTTCTCCAGACTGAACAACCTCAACTCTCTCAGCCTGTCTTCATAGGAGAGGTGGTCCAGCCGTCTTTGTGGCCCTTGTCTGGACCCGCTCCAACAGGTCCATATCCTTCTTATGTTGGGGGCTCCAGAGCTGGATGCAATATTCTAGGTGGGGTCTCAAGAGTGTGGAGTAGAGGGAAAGAATCACCTCCCTCGACCTGCCAGCCACACTTCTTCTGATGCCACCCAGGATACGGTTGGCCTTCTGGGCTGTGAGCACACATTGCCAGGGCATGTGGAGCTTCTCATCAACCAACACCCCCAAGTTCTTCTCCTCAGGGCTGCTCTCAATCCATTCTCCGCTGAGCCTGTATTTGTGCACGGGGTTGCCATGGGATTTCCTGGACTAACAAGACAAATGCATAACTGGCCTAAGACCAGTGCTTTGTATCTGCCACCAGGAAAATCCACCACACATGTCACCTTACCTTCTGCTCTTCTCACCTCCTCCTGGTGTTCCCAGACCTAGGAGACTGCTTTTCCAGATGCCTCTGACTAGTGTTCTTGCAAGCAAGATTGCAAGCAAGGCTATTTACAATCACTACCAAGCTACCTTTTCTCTCATTTTTTTTTCCTTTGGCACCTAAGTATCCAACCTATGACCTCATGTACTCAATAACTGAAAACACTTTTTAAGAGATGTTATGTGTTTTCTGTCCCGTGAATGCAGATAACTGGGTGCCCCTTGAGCAAAAATTGCAGACAAGATTTCCTGGGTGAAGTTTGCTGGCTTTTGCTAGGTAACAGATGACAGAAGACATCCATCAAGCCCCCCCCACCCTGGGGGCTGCAATCCAAAGGTTTAGCCTGATGGCTATGTGCTACAAGCCAACGTTCACTCACGTAATTGGAAGGAGAGGCTGCACTCCAAGTTTCATGCGTCAGGTCCAAGCAAACCATGATGAGTTTACTCTCTGTTGAGTTTTGCATTCCCAAGCCTGATGCTCAAGCAGACATGCCGGGGTGCCAGTGGCCAAGAGCCTGTACCTGCTCTCTGCGCTGCAGCTGGTGCAATGCTCAAGCAACCAAAGCACAACTAATCCGAGTGGTTCAACATCTTCAGGAGGATACAGCAACTCAAGTGCCCTCTTGAGCACGTCCAGGCTGCATTCACAATTATTTATGCATGTTGCTGCCGTGCTAAGACAAATGGAACATTGCTGGTTTCTGAAAGGCTGCGAGAAACACAAAACCTGAAGGTCCCTCCCTCCTTCCCTCCCTCTCTCCCTCCCTCTCTGCTAGTTTTTCCCTTTTCATATTTGGCAATGACATCCTTTGCTTATAGCATCCCCTTTTATCATTTCTTCTGCTACTGAAAGATGGTGCAAGTTGTATTTACATAGCAAACAAGAAGGTTTAGGCACATCTTGAAAGAAGCAGCACAAAAAACCCCAAACCTAATACAGCTGGACGATTATATCACAGCTGTTTTTCTCTTCCCTGTCACATAAATGCATGTCATAGGAATTAGTTTTCTTCAGGCATTTTCAAACGCATTTCAGAACATTTCTTCTGAAACTCCCTAGAATAAAATATTATTTGAAAGTAAATATATTGCCATTTTCTTTTGCCTTTTTTTTTGGGTGGCTTTTCACCAAACTCCCTGTAAGGTAGCAGAAAAGAATGACTGAAATCAAGGAGCACCTAGGTTGAGCCTTGCACACCTGGTACCATCCGTAAGAGCTGCGTAAGCAGGTATCCATCAACCCAGTCATTAAGACACTGGTTGATTGCAATGTTATACTGAGTCCACACTGCAAAAGACATCACCCTGCAAAACCATCTCATGTTGGGTGTCTGCTGGAAGACCAAAAGCCACATGCTAGTGCCACCCAGGAGCCAAAGAATCAACAAGGTGAGATTAGCCCCTATATTACAAACAGCTCCTTCCATGTGTTTGAGAGAAATTATGATTTATTTTTACTGCAGGCGAAGGCCAAGCAGGCCTCACATCAAACATCTGAACAGCTGTCCCCTGTGCTCACACATGCCATTATTTGGGGAAGCTGAGCCAGAATCGTGTGTGAACATAAAAGTTCACACACTGCTTTTTGGAGGGGTTGGAGTTGTGATTTTTGTTGTTGGAGCTTTATGGAGTGAGACTGACAAAAGGCTTATAAAAACTGTTGGTGGGAAGAAAAGATCAGATATGCGATTGCCCCAGAGTGTTCAACACGACCCATTTCTCTTCAACAACACAACTGCATGTAGTCCTGCGCCCTGAAAAAACTCATACGAAGTATTATACATAGATACATATCTCTTCTTTTTCCTCCCTCTTACCTAATGTCTGAAATAGCAGAGGAGGATGATGATGCATCTGAGAGAAGAAAGGTCCATTCCCTTGTGGACTGCTGCCAAATGGAAGAACCCTTTCTGGATTTTTTTTTCCACCTCTTCCAGTTGGGGATCAGTTTTTGTGCCCCAGGCTACTCTGCCCACATGTGACTGTTCTTCTGGGCCTTGGCAGATGTTGCGATGGATATAGGCCAAATGTTGAGTTCCCTGTAGTAGGAGGAAACCTACAGCTGTGGTCCAAGACATGGTGCAAACTCAGCTGTTTCAATGCACTTCAAGCTGGAATCACTTAACGCACTGGTTTTTTTCCTCTGAATCTCCGTTTGAGCATTTAACATCAAACAACAAAGAATGAGAGCTGAAGTGTGCAAAATCATCGCAACAGGCTCAAGTCCAGTCTGCCCCAACTCTTCCTTTCTCACTGCACCACAACTCTCAGCAAGACAATTAATACATTCAAAGCAGTCACCACATGGGACTAATTTCCAACAGGCAAAAAATATGTCTACCAAAGCCCTTTTGAATCAAAACTTAACATTTCTGACAATGATCAACTGTTCACTACAAGTACTGGATTGCTATGGAAAGGTCGTTTTGTCAAAAACATTCTAGTTATTATTGCAAACTTCCAGGTTTTGCCTGAAAAAATAAGAACCCGAACAGCAGCCTGGCTGTTTTTTGGTGAAATACCAACTTTTATGCTTTCATGGGGCTTTTTTTTTTTTGTGTGTGTGTGAGTGCTTAATACTTTTTCTGGCTCCAAAAAGCTCTTAGTGTCCGATTCCCAATGTAGTTGCATTTGAATAAAAGCAACTACTTTTTTCTTTTCTTCTTTTCCTTTCTGACCCATTCTTCTCCAGGAAATTACTGGATCCCACTTAAAATGTGTAACTTCAGAGACATCAGACAATGTTTTAACTGTCATTGGCACTGGGTTACAGCACATCAGCATATCTAGCAATACTAGGAAGTTAAGCGGTACAGCACATGAGCATCAGCTGTTGTCTTCATCATAGTCCTCTTCTATCAAGAGACAGTTCCTAAAGTCTTAGCTCTGTTTTTCTACCCAGGTCCTCTGCTAAATCCACCTTTGTGAACCTCTCGTACCCTTTGGCGCCCATTCAAAGAAGGCACTAATGCCATATTGCTCTTTCCAGACTTTGCAACTGATTCTGAATGTTCAAGCAGAAATTTAACTGGACCACCATGTGCAAGACATAAAAATTGAGCATTTTTTTCAACATCACGCTGTAATGCTTTTAGAAATGCAGATGAACTATGCCCATAGGAGGCCTCGTAAACAGGGAAAGATTACAGAAGAGCTGATCTAATAGACAGTAGATCCTGACTTATTATAAATGGACTAATCTAATAGGTTTGAGAGCAGTTCAAGAGCTATTTTTAGGCAATCTAGCCTCAAATTGCTCTATTTCTCAAAAATATCATCAGATGTGGCTGCAGTTATTTTGAATTTCTGGATTTGAACACAAAATCTCACTACTATTTTTCTTCAGTCCACATTATTTCACATGGGGGGAGGAAGCATACAATCTCTTTTTAAGGGCACACCAGCTGCATATTATTACAGAATGTATGGAGTGAACTTCTAACCTCCTAAACAATTTCTGTCCCCTGGCGTGATTCACATCCATCAGACCCAGTGGTGCAGATCTTACGCACTGTCTTCCAAGCTGAATCCTTCATACTCTATTAAAGAGAAACCCGGTAGGAATTCCCCAGTAATCCATTGTTAGAGAAATCACTTTTGATTTCAGTAACAGGTGCTGTCAGTTTTTCATTCAGACCATGTTAGAGCATAGACACGTGAGCACTACACTTATAGCTTCAAGAAATTTACAGATGCTGAGATTGCTAGGTTTGGTGTTTTGTTTTGTTTTGTTTTTTTACCTCTTAATTAAAACATGTATACATTTTATCCATGCAAGCTGAAACATACCTTTTAGTTTCTATGCAGAACAAGCACATGCATAGCTGCTAAGAGGGAAAACAATTTTTCAGGTCCGTTTGGCAACAGATGTTGCTTCATCTAATGTGCGTTTCCTGCCTTTTGCCTGCACTTCTGCATCTTTAATTGAACAACTTGCATGCGCTCTGCAGAGGCAATGCCAGATGGAGCCGGTCCTTCTCCAGCAGTTCTCCACCTCTGCATTTCCGATGAATGGAAGCAAGTGCAGGAGTCATAAAATGACTATTCACGCCCTAGCATTTTCTGATCTATCCAATCAACGCAAAGAGCCCTTCCGAGGGCCAAAGGCAGTCAGCTTATAACACTATCATATCAGCATATAACACATCAATATTTCTTCAGTTGCAAGCTACGAACACAACTTTAATAAGAGAAAACTATCATCTTCAAATACTCTCTGTTCATCTGTGCGTGTAATATCTCCAATCCAGATGTTAGTCAGCAAGATGGCCAATTGCATTCAGATAAATGCCTTGGACTCTTTTAAACATATCATAATCTGCCTGTGAAATGGCTGGATGGTTGCTTTCCAATTTGTGAAATGGTTCAAATGCTGTAAATAAAAAAGAAATTGGACAGCTTTCAAAAGGACAGATTAGACTGTTCAATTCTCAGTGATTCTGTGCTTCTAAACTACACTCCTGTGATCTCCGTATTAATATTTAAAACCTGATTGTGTTATGCTGTTATCTTAAGGAAGAGGGCATAGTACAAACAAACCCAAGGAGACAACACACTGGAACTACAAGAAAGCAGCTCCCTGGCCCTGCAGCACACATGTGTGCAAGAGGCGTGGGGGAGAGGTTGGTGGAAAGCCACCTGGCCGTGCTTCCCCCTGTCTGGTTTGGCAGATTAAAATCACAAAGGCTGCTTTTTTTTTGCATTTACTCTGCATCTCCCCTTACACCACGTGTGCTGTCCCTTGATCCCAGCGGCTCTGAGGCTCCGGGTTTGAGGTCCCACCTGGTTTCGTGTACCATTGCTGGGCTTCCAAATCAGCCCCGATGCCCAGTGTTTTAAGTGCAAACACACTCTGTGGGTGGGCTGGTCAACTGAACCAAAGAGAGGAAACGGAATAAAACGCAAAATATCAAAGGTGGAGTTAGGGTTGCTTATATCCTTCTTTCTCTAACCTATGTTAGGCTTGACTTTATTAGTATGCAGGTCATTCTGCATTCCCATACATGAATCGGGAGACTTGAAAGCAGGGTCTGCTGTCTGTACAGTAGATGTTATACCCATAGTGTACTTTTAGCATCTTCTAGAGCAACAGGAATGACAAACTTGCCAGCAGAAGCTCACCTTTTGTTTTTCACCAAACCCATCTATTTTCTCCTCTTGCTACAACCCACTGGTTATTTCAAACCTGAATCAAAAAACCAAATCCTCTTCCAAAGCTGCCAAAGTGATTTCTCTCTACAGGGCACTTGCTCCACTCAGTCTCTGACTGCATTGGTTTCTATGTTATTTATTTATTCTATTTATTCTTGCTCCTATGAGAAAACCAGCCTGAACTATGGAGAGAGCTGACCATTGAAACCAGCAGAAATAGGGAAATGCTGAGAAAGGCTGTCTTTTCTCATCCTTTGAGCATGCTTTGGTGCACCTTGGATGGGCTGTCAAGACCCCTCCTGTAAATCAGAGGGCAGGCACAGCCTTGGCCTCTCGGCCACATCTCATTTTGGAGCTGTGATTAGTTCAACCCTCTCCCCAAACTTGCCTGTGGTTACTTTCTGCCCCTGGGGTGACAGATGGAAGGGAGGGAGGGAACAAGCTTGTGCTAAACAGAAAATATCTTTCACATAAGCCAATTCTAAGAAGCTGACAAAACTCCATTGTAAGAATATCAATATTCAGCTACTTTCAGAAATAAAGCAGTTTCCCTGAAAAACCATAAAATGCTGTTTAGCTCCCTTCCAAAACTCTTTATTACTTATGTAGAAACATCAATATTTTGTAAAGCTCAATTCTAATAGCTGTATTCATGTTGGCTCAGGGATCTGCCTAAATAATGCTTAACTACAGGACTGGCATCTAAATTTGTTTTATAGATATCTGATGTTCTGTGGAGGGCTTTAACAATGAGAGCACCATTAATATTAGGAAAAACACATTTCCTACAGCAAAGTGGATTTATAACAAATAAACAAACTGTGCAATATACAGAGGGTTTTAAAGTGAAATGAACTGGGTAACACTTTCAAGGATATCGTGTTTTCATACTAGACTTCCATACTTATAGACACAGGAAACTTGGTACACTATCAAGTTCACGCTGATGTCCTAATGCCTAAGCCTGGTGTGCAAGCATTCCTCAACCATGTCCTGGAGGCTATGTTTTTGTTGAGGCAGGACACTGGGGTGCTGGTAGTGATGCTGAATATGCATTCATATGCCTCAGTGTCTCAAGGAGATGGCAAAGACCTCCAGCCTGAAAGCTCCAGGGCTGGACGCATTGTCATGGCTAGCCATCTCAGTTGAAAAGTCACAGCAGAAGGCTGAGAGGTAGGAAGGAACAGCATCCAAAAATCAGAAAAGGAGGTTTAACCTAACTTGTTTGGCTCTGCACCATTAAGGGCTACCAGCTCTTGCACAGTCAGCTTTGGCAGAGAAGTAGTTTCAAACTCTTACCTGAAGGGTTGATAACAAGATGATAATACATAAGCCCAAGGTGGAAAAACCTTCAACGCTGATTTCTAGCTTTACATCTGTCAGCTTTCAGATTATTCTTGTTAATGGCTAGTTCAGATGAGCACATTGCAACGTAAGGATGTTTTTGCTTGTGAAGCGGAGGAATATACCCATTGACCTTGTAGGACATTGAATTGGACTCACAGAAAAGAAAGACATAAAAAAAAAAACTACAGGAAAGTGAATACTAGTGCTGAAAAGCAATATATTTTGGGTCATAACTGTATGCCTGCCTCCCCAGGTTTGGCATGCAGTTTTGCATGTAGTCTGGTGCTAAAGTTTATGTGCCATTGGGAATTACTGGTCCAAACCAGAGGCATCAAATGCACAGAGGACATCCAGGTGCTGCTGTGCCAGAATAGGGATTTTCCATAATGTACTCTTGACCTGGAAGCCTAAACTCCACCTGATCCACTTGGGCTACCAACAAAGTCATTGTTGATCCCCATGAGAACCAGCAGAATCTGAGGAACTTGGAAAATGGTAAAGAAAAGCAGATAGGATGACACGGAAGTGAAAAAAAGTAAATCGTATCCTTTAGAGATTTTTAAGTTGTGTAATCTCCTTGCCTTTGTATAATGTATACATCCATAATATTAAATACCTGATGTCACTGCAAAGCATAGCTGTGATACTTTGAACAAAAGAATCATGTCTCTTCTAAGGGGAAAAAAAAAAAAAAGATACATATATACAATGTGAAAAAAGTAGAGAGAGAGGAGAGATGAGAGAAAGTCCAACCTGGTCACATGCACATATCTTAAAAAATATACCTGCTGTCTAGCTAAATGTGAATGTATCTTCATATAATTGCAAGTCAAGAGCATAACAGAAAAACAGGAGAAAAGAAAAAAAAAAAGTCAAGCAATTTGTATCCAGTTCTGAAACACAGAAGACAGCCTTATAAACTACTATGTTACTTTAAGCACAGGATAAAACTACTGCTACAATACAGGGCTAAAGAGCTGCTGTATGTTTCTAGCACACAGCCTAAACCTCATTTTACAGCTCTCACAGGTAACATGAAACAAATGCACCAGTATACAGTGACTATTAATTTTCCCCCTCTTCAGCATCAAATATGTTGAAAAGTTTTTGTTTTGTAAACTTTTCACAGAAGAACTTTTAGCACGTGTGTTGAGACCTGTAATGTTATCAGCTTTGAGCCTTTCACATTCCATGCATGCATCAAGAAATTTCATCAATTTGCAGAGAAGTATACTAGCTTTTCTAGTCATTGAAGTGCTTTACAGGTACTGAAAACCTCAAAATCCCTAATATTTTACATTATCCAGCCAGAACTCTCATTTTATAATAATGCTAACCCAAAATCTAGCTCACTTATGTCATCAAAAGCAACTCTTCTTCCATTATCTTAAATGTAAATGAGAAAAACCATGCAGCTGAAGCAGACAGAATAATTTATAATGAGAGGAAATCTGTCAGGCCAGGAATATTAAAAAAAAAAAAAAAACAGAGCATAACACTGCACTCATTTGGAATTGAAGGCAATAATAGACTTTCTAGTATGGTAGTTAGGCTCAAGATGGGAAGCAAGGAAGAAGGTAATCTGTGATAGACCCTAGTGGTCAGCACTAAGCAAGTCAAGAAATGTTTAAACCTTCAAATAAATATTAGACCTTTTTTGGTTTTTTGGTTTTGGCTTTTTTTTTTTTTTTAGAGGCTAGAGCCTGACTGACCATTGATCAGAGACACAGGGTTCACTGGCATGCCAACCTGGAGCCACTCAGCGAAATAGAAATTACAAGTGTAAGAACTACAGTGGTAAGCAGCTCTCCCGCTCTGTTCAGCTGCCGTGAAGATTGTTCTAAGGCAGAGAAAAATGTGACTTTGCTTGAAGAGAGAGAAAAACAGAGAGATTTGACTTGGGAATCTGAGTCAGCCAGTCTACAGACAGGAAAATTTGCCTGAGACTTGACGTGCTCTTTGGAGATGCCTCACAACACTGACAACAGCAGGAGCCTGTAGATTCCTACAACACCATTGCATTCACTGTATCAACATTTCCATGTCTGAGTCTCAGCGCGATATCGTGCCACTCAACAGCAAGCAACTTCTGACTTTGTCTCCTGAAAAATGCAGTGCCTCTTACAGCCAATCTCTGGGGCACAAGAGAAACCACAAGCTTGTCAACTATTTGCTCACCTTTCCTTGAGGTGGTTAGTTTGTGCTGGGAAAGGCTTAAGCCTTTCCATGGATAACCAGAAAATCCAGAACTACAGTATAGATACTAAGAACAGGCTGGTGGGGAGAGGCAGGGGAAAACTCTACCCCAACCAGACTACCCCATGTCCTTATTTCCTTCTCCTCCTGCAGAGGACATCGTTCATCACAGTCCACAACATACTCCTGGAAGGAGCCAAGACGTGCCAAGAATTATAGTAAAACAAGAGGAGGATGGGGAAAGCTTTGATCCTGCTGTGTTATTGTATGAGGAAATTACTGGCTAATGCAAAAAAAATGAGCCCTTCTCTTGATCCAGGTTATTCCCAAGGAATCTCCATCTGCAAAGTCTGAAGCTCAGACAATGTATTGTACCGAAGGGACCACTTTTGCCATCTTCTGCGCCAAGCTCGGCATGTCCACAGTACATTTCTGAATACAACATACAACTACCTAATCCTCTTGGCAGCAGTCACTCGTACAAGGTCAGTCCCTCTGGCCTACAAGATGCCTTTCCATATTAAGCTGTTATTTTCCCTTATTAAACTTCATATTTGAGCTAAAACAGTGACACTGATTCAGTTAAACCATTGCTGTCTGCATCTCTTGTTCAGAGCAGAGCGCACAGAAATCTTATAGACACTGAGGTGCCTGGTCAAACAGGCTCCAGTGAGGCAATGGGTTGTAACTAAGGGAGATGCAACTTTATTTCAGCAACATGCATCATTTCCAGCTCAAGGGACAGCAATGCAAATTATGCTTCCCGGCTGGGATTTTGTTATCAGTAATAGCAAAGCACATCCTGTACTGAAAAGACTCAAGAGCATCTCTAAGAGCAGCCTACAAGACACTGGTACCTATCAGGGCATGCTGAACTGACACTTATTTGCCATACACGGCTTTCAGTCCACCGGCAGCTGCTGTTTTGGGTAGGGATGGGGATGTTTGCTCCCGAGAGAAGCTACTATTCACTGCCATTAACCACCGTTGAAGGAAAAGGTGGAGATAAGGAGAAAAATCAGCTCTTGAGCCAGCCAACTTTTAAACATGAGCAAGCACTCACTGGATAGATAGCACATCTTACTAAGCAACTTAAGCTGAATATAGTCTAGTAGAAAGGAAATTTTAGGCGTGTGCAAAGAAAACCAAATAAAAGACATAAGGAAGGAACGAATCTAAAAGCAGATATTAGACTTCTTTTCTCTCCTGCACTCCGAGCAAATAGTGTTCAAGGATGTTTGACAATCTGTTTGCCAGCTGAAGTGTGCAGGATTCCAATAACAACGTAACAGAAAATTATGTGTCCGTTTCTTTCAAGCTGAGGCAAGTCCATGCTGTTGTGTTGGCCTAAATGAAAAACAAAACCATGGCAGAATTGACCCAGGCCAGCCTGAGAGTATGCTGAATGAGATCATAGAATTATAGAATGGTTTAAGTTGGAAGGGACCTTGAAGATGACCTAGTTCCAACCCCCCTGCCATGGGCAGGGACACCTCCCACTAAACCAGGTTACTCAAAGCCCCATCCAACCTGGCCTTGAACACCTGGAGGTGTGGGATGGGGCACCCACAACTTCCCTGGGCAATTTGTTCCAGTGCCTCACTACCCTCATCATGAAAAATCACTTCCTTATATCTAATCTAAATCTATTGTCTTCCAGTTTGAAGCCATTATCCCTCATCCTACCACTACATGCACTTGTAAGAAGTCCCTCTCCAGCTTTCTTGTAGGCAAAGCTGCGTAACAAGGGAAAGAGGATGCAGAGGGTGTAAAATGAGATTAAGACAACCACAAGGACCAACCTGGCTTAACAATTCCTTCCTCCTACAATTAATATTGAGTTGGGCCTTTCTAGGTTCCTTTTTCCTTTTTGATAGTATCTAAATCTTAAAGCCCAGCCCGGCCAGCTGAAAGCAGTAGGAGCTAAGCCAGTGTCACTGAACAGTTTTGCTTCGGAGACAATTTCTCTGCAGGGATCCTCCAAGTGGGAAATGTAATGTTAGATTGCCTTCATACGGCAACAGAAACATTGCAATGGTCATGCCGAGACCTCACAGGTGATAGGATTCCTTGCTATAATTCCAGCCTAACATTCAGAGATCCCCCAGTCTGCCTCTTACCCAGATTCCTCTCCCTGCACATCGAATAAAATCTCATTCACGTGGAACCTGCATTACAGCTCTCTGGGCAGGGTGCTGGTTCATCTCCACTAAAGGTGATCTTAAATCATTATTTTTAGCTCTTTTCTTTATCCCAGGTCAGTTCCAAAACTTACCCCTGCCTGTCTTATCTGTCATTTCCTACAAACCTCTTCTACATCTGCTGCTTGAGTAGCAAGCTGCTTCTTCCAGTTTTATCTCTCCATTGTTTTCCACTTGCTTTCCTTTACCATAAGAGCCTCTTCTGGTAAACATATCATGACCTGGAGCTTTCCTCACCCTCATGCCTGCCTCTCAGCATTCTCTTCCCTTAACTCCAAAACCAAAGATAATCCCAATGCCAACAACTTTGAATACCTCCTTGACTTGAC
Source organism: Vanellus vanellus (assembly GCF_965231255.1). Classification (NCBI taxonomy): domain Eukaryota; kingdom Metazoa; phylum Chordata; class Aves; order Charadriiformes; family Charadriidae; genus Vanellus; species Vanellus vanellus. The sequence continues at coordinate 23,353,151 of NC_138909.1, read as the reverse complement.
ATCTGACATTTCCCCCTCACCCCACCAAAAAGTCCAGTGGCCATAATTTACAGTGTGGGGTAGTGCCTTCAGCTCTCATTTCTAATTTATTTTAAGGATTACCTTGGGATGAAGGGTACCTTGGAGATTCAGGGTGTTACCACTTAGAGTAATCCTATCAGAAAGTGAAAAAATTAGACCTGAGAGGAGCGGGAGATAACTTCGTGCTAATCCTGCAGTGACCATGCCCTGAGGACATGACAGCAATGGAACAGACCTGCAGTAGTTCCATGATTTCTCCACAACAGGAGCTCACTGCCACCATCGCTCGCCCACCAACTCATCCCTTAGTGCTGCCACAGCTGCAGGGCAGACCTGGAAACTGAGGCAGCCCAACAAATCCCCAGATTAGCTTCAGTGGTATTTTCTGTTTGAGCCAGGTCTTGCCCCTCATCTGCTTGCGGAGCCCTTGGGGACACCGAGGCTCAGCTGCTCTGTTAGAGCCATGGGATTTTATAAATTGCTTTTCTTAGGTGCATCTGTGCAGGAGGGGCATCTTACAGGGCCCTTCTGCTCAGGGCTGTGCATCCACAGCACACGTCTCAAATTCTCCTGACAAACCTTTTTAATGGACTGAGGAAGCCCACCTAAGCACCGCACGCAAATTAAGCTCGTAACATCTCAGGCATTTTCTAACATTTATCAACATCTTTCCTTCTGCAGAACTCAACACAGCAGTGTATAGTGAGGGGAGAAAAAAAAAGCCTTCTTTCTGGCTGATGTGCTACATCCCAGTGGTAATATTTGCTGAATAACCACTTTCTCCACCTTTGGAGAGCCATAACCAGCAGGGTAGTGCTGCTGTCTGATTGCAGGGAGGAAAGAACATTTATTTCCCCACCCCTAGAACTGCTAGATGAACTAGCTGTGCTTGTGTGTATATATTTGTATATACTCTTCTCCCACCACAAAAATTACAGAGTTAACCACATCTGATTCTATAGCCCACGAAAAAGGACACGATAGAAGATTTGCACTCAAAACTCTCAATATAATTGGTATTCTTTAAAAGTGATTTTTTAAAAAAGACAAGTGAAACCAAAATTGCTACCCACAAAAATGTTTGTGATCTAAGCTTCTTTCAGGTAGGTGTGCTCTATCAGAACTGTAGGCAAAGACCTGGCTTTGACAAAAATAACTGAGCATACTAGAAAAAAAAAAGGAAATTATGAGACACTTGATCCTCTAATAACCCAATTTGAAACCAAGGGCATCCTTCATAGGCCAGAATACATTTCATTGAACAAAACTTTCCAATTAATTGTTGACAATATAACAGCTGTGTCAGCAAAATTTCCCACGTCGCCTATCTCTCCCTGCCACCCAGCCATGCAGCAAGATGGGAGAACAACAAAGCCCTATTTAAACCTTCCCTGTTGCAGGGCATCCTCAGTTTTCTCTGTGAAATAAATATTCAGTCCACACCATCCCTAGTGGCCAAGGTTAGACAAACTGTGGCAGATGCGTAGCCAGCACGTGGCAATGGTGCAAATGATGATAGGTAATGATTTTGTGAACAAGGCCCATCATTTGGGCAGTCAGTGGGAGACACAGATGTCTTACCACATTCATGCAGAGAAGCTTTAGCTTTCAGGAAGAGCAGCTGAATATTTATTCCAGGTTTAAGATGCTAGAACTAACATAAGGTGTTGGGGAAGATGATTATTAACATCTTTGTTGGCAACATGGATGGTGGGATTGAGTGCAACCTCAGCAAATTTGCCAACAACACCTAGCTGTGTGGTGGGGTTGACACACTGGAGGGAAGGGATCCCATCCAGAGGGACCTGGACAGGCTGGAGAAGTGGGCCTGTGCAAACCTCATGAGGTTCAACAAGGCCAAGTGCAAGGTCCTGCACCTGGGTCAGAGCAATGTCAAACACAAATACAGGCTGGGCAGAAAATGGATTGAGAGCAGCCCTGCCAAAGAAGGACTTGGGGGTGTTGGTGAATGAGAAACTCAACACGAGACGGCAATGTGCACTTGCAGCCCAGAAAGCCAACTGCATCCTGGGCTGCATCAAAAGAAGTGTGGCAAGCAGGTCAAGGGCGGTGATTCTGCTCCCCTACTCCACTCTCGTGAGACCCCACCTGGAGTACTGCATCCAGCTCTGGGGCCCCCAACATAAGAAGGACATGGACCTGTTGGAGTGGGTCTAGAGGAGGGCCACAATGATGATCAGAGGGCTGGAGCACCTCTCCTGTGAAGACAGGCTGAGAGAGTTGGGGTTGTTCAGACTGGAGAAGAGAAGGCTCCAAGGAGATCTTATAGCAGCCTTCCAGTACTTAAAGGAGGCCTACAGGAAAGATGGGGAGGGACACTTTATCAGGGAATGAAGTGACAGGATGCATGGAAATGGTTTTAAACTGAAAGAGGGTAGATTTAGAATAGATATTAGGAAGAAATTCTTTACTGTGAAACACTGGAACAGGTTGCCCAGAGAAGTTGTGGATGCCCCACCGCTGGAAACGTTTAAGGCCAGGCTGGATGGGGCTTTGAGCAACCTGGTCTGGTGGAAGGTGTATCTTCCCAGGTGAGGGAGGTTGGAACTAGATGATCTTTAAGGTTCCTTCCGACTCTAACCATCCTATGACTCTTTGATGATGCCATCACATACGCAACATATCACAGCATCCTCCAAGAGCTCTCAGGTAAAGAAAGGCCCATTTTATTCCCAGGCTGGTAGGCCAAGGATGTAAAGAGATATGGAGAGCTAGAAAAATATTTCAGCCCTTGAAAATTGGGGCAGCTACCCAAACTTGTCCTGAGAATGACAACAAGTTGTGACACAGATATGCCAAGAGAGAGAAAGTGTCAAGTGCATGCTCTTCAGGGAGCTCTTGCTCAATGGGTCAGTGAAGGAGCTCGTGAAGCAGGCACAAGTTTAGGCCCTTCTGTTTTTGGAAATTATTCCCTTTGAAATTTTATAGTCTTAAATAAAATTCTTTGGGCAGTGAATATTAGGAAACCATTGTCCCACTGACAGCAAAATGATGGGGGAGTGCAAGAGGAATGGGCTGTGCTCAGCAGTAGGGATTTCGTCGTGCCCTTACGAGTTGGTCAAGCAGGACTTTGCAGGCTTCCCTTTCCATTAATTTTTGCACTTCATTATTTTTCCCATAGGAAAAAAAAATGCAAACACAATAGATAAGACATTTAGGTCAAGACTTTCATAAATAGGATCCCAATGTTAGTCTCTGAACAAGTGGCTTGATTTTTAAAAGTACTAAGAAAGCAGTATCTCCTACTGCCTTAAAAAAACACTGGCCTTTTGAGTATCAGGTTAGTTAGGGGTCTCAGTCTTACCTTCCCTCTGAGTTTGATCTTCCCATAGCACAGGCTCAGTACTGGCTCGGCAGTCCAATCTAATGAAGTTGTACATGTGAGGCCCGACATAAGAAAACCCTAAAAGAATAAGGCCCCCATTCCACTCAAGCTAACTGGAAAATCCTAAGTGCACCTTGCTGAGCACTGACTGCTGTATTTACGACACACCTCAAATACCTATAGTTTCCAGTAAACCACAAACATCCTCTTCACACATCTACATGATGCTCAATTTTGGCACATGCTCTTCCGAATCCCAATCTGGAGGTGCCCCCCTACCTCGATGGCAGAGGGAACCCAATGGATGGTTTAGTCCATCACACTTTAAACAGTTCAAGATGGCTGAAATCCATCCCATGGTTTGCTGCCTCTGTACACATCTCTTTGCTGGACAGAGTTGGAAGGATGGCCAGCCTTTATTACAGTCAGGTTAGATTAGTGCTCGTGGTTAGCGTAGTGTCTCAGGGCTAAGGAACATCTGCTTCGGTTTTGCTCTGAAAAACCTGAAGAGAGCCTGTGCTGCCCTATTTCTCCCCACTCACTGGCAAAGACCCCCACGACAGCCTTTGTGTACCTTCTGCCTCCTATGTCACTGTTCAAGTTTCAAATTGATTGCCTTTGGTGCTCAAAAAGAAATATCTCTTTTCTTATCAGCTTTTGAACAAGTTTCACTGCTGGAAATAGGATTTCTAGCCATGTATTTGTGAATTGCTTTGCAAAATATACTCTGTAACTTCAGATAATACTATGTGAAATGGAGCACTGATTGGTTTTGCATCTGGAACTGAAAGGGATTGATGCATTTTGAAGTATTTTTATTTGCCTTTTTTTTATAAAACCTGTATTAATTATTAGTAATAATACAAGACATAACCTAAGGTAACAGACTACCACAAACTAAGCTTGCTAACCTGGTAGTGCAAAGCATGGCAGCATATAGTCTCCAATTCAGTACAGCTTTTAAGCCAACGCTTAAGAGCCTAGCACGGGCTGAACTCATTTCCCAGCCACAGACCCAAACTTTTAAACCCTCATTTGCTTACATTCTCCCCAGGAGATGAAAAAAGGCCACATCAGCACCAAAAGATGAGGCAGGATTAACACAGGGATCCAGCCTCTCTCCCAAGCAGTGTCTACCTAGCAACAGAGATCTGCCGACCCCAGGTCGCATTACAGAGTTCAAGAGCGTATGAAATGCATTTTGCTATATACTAGAGAACAAATGAAATCATATATAAGGGATCAAATGCTGCAATAGCACAAAGCAGGTCCTGCTCTGTCTCTGTGCCCATCAGCCCAGTTCCAACAAAGAGTGAATCAGACTTAATCTTTCGCACAAACTCCACCAAACACTGTTTCAATTGAAAAAGGCTTAAGGTGAGATTTGCTTTTTTCCATACAAGCTCCTGCCACAACCACTGTCAAGATACTTGCATGCATTAAAACATGACAGATACTAAATCATGAAGTGTGTTATATTTCTTTTTAAACACAACTAAGTATTTCTTTGAAAAGGACTTGTACCATCCTAAATTTTAATTCAGCTCCTGTCTATCTACAAGAGGTATCTTCTCCCTCTGTAGTCTTGCTGTGCTACAGCTGTTGAGGATATCACAATACTACACATCAATACATTGATATAAAGCTAAGTGCTTTTTTAATATACTCATGAAAAAATCACGGAGTTTTCAGAGTTGGAAGGGACCTCTAGAGATCATCTAGTCCAACTCCCCTGCTAAAGCAGGATTGCCCAGAGCACATTACTCAGGACTGCATCCAGGCGGGTCTTGAAAATCTCCAGGGAAGGGGACTCCACAGCCTCCCTGGGCAGCCTGTGCCAGTGCTCTGTCACCCTCACCGTAAAGAAGTTTTTCCATGTATTTGAACGGAACTTCCTATGTTCTAACTTGTGCCCATTGCCCCTCGTCCTGTCACTGGGAAGCATTGAAAAAAGCCTGGCTCTTTTTCTCAAGCTTTCTCAAAACTTTTTAGCTACTTGTGTTTGTCTTTTCCTTGCACCAGGAGCAGATCCCAGTGACGAAGAGCTAAGCAGTGATGAAGGTTTACAATGCCACAGACACAGAGCAATATGAAGGAAATACGTAACAGAAATAAATTAGTCTCTTAGTGAACAAGGAACCTGTCTCTGGATAAATGTCCTCAAAAGCAAGGAAAGTCTGAGATGAAAACCTAAGTTTTATAAAACATAGCTAATTTGCTGAATTGCCTCAGAGCAGACTATTGTGTTTTTTTTTTTTTTGTAATGAAGATTTCCATGGAGATACCAGTGTTCCTCACATAAAGCACTCTAAAAGCCAGTAATATAGTAATATAGTTGCTTTTACACCTCACTGAGGCACCTGACACCCAGCACTTCTTGACCCATGGTGGTCTTCCAGGTGCTGGAGGTTACAATCCAGACTTTTGGTAGTTTGATGAGAAGGGATCCATGTCCAGTTCTTGCTATTTCCAGGTTTGTGATTTTTCTTTCAGCTGCCAACAAATTTTCAAACATATGATATGCTGCAGATCTTGTGGTTTGGATTTCCTCCAGCACTTCACTAACATCTGCCAAATTCCTGTTATATCCAACACTGGTTGATGAGCACTTTCCGATGGTGTGAAACTTAATGCAAGTAACTAGTGGAAGCTTGGGAGCAATTAAATTTTAATCAGAGATAAGAGATAAGTTCAGTTTTCGGCATTGTGAGTTATCTCTAGTGTCTAAATAGCTAATATCTATAATAATCCTCTTCTCCTCTTGTAATCAGCAGCATCAAGCCACAGAAAGGGAGAAAAGTAACAGGTTAAGAAGTCCCCTTCCCAAGAAAGCCACCCACTGTATTAATAATCTAGGCAGCCTTTCTCTCTGACATGCCAGCTGTATCCCAAACTACTCAGTTGTGTTTTCCAGGTGGATCCGAGCATCTGCCCCTCTCCCGGCTGCCTCTCCTCAGTCTCCTGCCCAATATGGCCCCTCATGCCCAGCTCTGCTGGCAGAGCTGCTTATCTTGCTGCTCTCCAATGCATTTTAGGCCAAAAGAGCAACGCTAACGCTTCCTTCTGAAAACGCATACAGCTTCCTTCCACCCTCCTTCCAGTACGCACCAGGTACTTGAGTGCGGAGCTGTTTTTTGTCTGGGTTCTTCACTTCTTCCTCCACGCTGTGCCGGGGGCAATGGGACACCCCCAACCTCCCTCCAAATCCCTTCTCCCCATGGGATACGAATTTACAGATCTCCTGCCAAAGGCTGCCTAACCCACAGCCTTCCCCATCCTTGTAAACATGCAGGACAAGCACGATGGCTTCTCATAAAATAAAACAAGCCTTTCTACCTCTCGCTAAGTGACAGACGCAAGTCATGGTCCTTTTACTATGCTGCCACAGTGGGCTCAAAACTTTCCCACTGCTCTTCCAAGTTAACAAATCCCCTGTTGTCAACCTAGAGACTATTTTTGAATGCACTCCAGCAGGACCAACATAGCAAGTGGAGCTCAGCATCTCCCAGGCTGTTCTTAATGGAAAATGTACACCCCAACACAAGAGTCGGTGGCTGAGGTCTGGGAACCATTCAGAGAAGTGGAAGGAACCCTGCAAAAGCCCCTCTTTGGTACGAAATCTTTGTTCGAAGGCAGCCATGCGATCAGAGCCAGGCTTTAGGGAAGCACAAAAGCAGCGGTGGGCTCCCTGGCCTCAGAAGGGTACATAGAAAGTGGAAGAGACAACAAAAGCTGGGGATTATTTTTTTGTTGTTGTTGTTTATTTGCAAGTGAAAATATCCTAAACACCCTCAGCATGTGCAGCTTGGGGAAGTTAGATGAACAGCTGCCTGGAACTGAGCATTAATTCATCCATTTTGCTCTCTGTTAATGAATAGAGACAATGGAAAATCAGTAGATGCAGAAAACCCACGATTTTTATGGATTTACAGACTGATTTTCTGTACCTCATCTATTCATTTTTATGCCTGTGCAAAGTGACGGCGCAGTTGGTGTAAAGTACTACTGAATTATCATAGGGATATTTTTACCCTCCATTTCCACTGGTGCGGCAAATGGCTACAGGTGTCAAAGGCAAAAGAAAATGTATCTTTTAGCAGAGAAAAGGAATATTCAGCAAAACTAAAAATGAAATGAATTTGTTATCCCCACTGCTGTCTCCAGTTCAGATAACATGCAGCTATATGTACTACTTTGTCTCCAGTAAACTGTGTTTCCCTTTCCACCCCTGCCCCAAATTTTTCCCATTTAAAGTGGTGTGCGACCACCAAGACCTCTTTAGAGAAAGGAATGAGAAGCATCAGTCTCAGTTGCAGTTCTGCACTGGAACAGACTCTTTCTTTCTCATTTCTCACCCGGTGAGACCTGTACCCCACGAAACATTTCTCTTGGTACATTACAACTTGCAGCTCAAATCCAGCTGGATTAGTGATGAACTGCGCTGGGCTCAAGGAGAGATTGAACACAGAGCAAACAAACCATTTTCTGACTTGCACAGCCTCTTCTGGATCCTAGTTATTTTTTTTTTTTTCCCCAAAACCCACTGTATAGGGTAAGAGAAACATCTTCATAAAATGTGCGTGCAACTATGAGACAATATTCTTTTTACAGCTAATGGCAAATTTTAAGGCTACGGTCATTATGATAAGACAGCTATTCCCATGTGCAAATGCAAAATACCCTTGAGGCTGAATATATTCACAGTTCAAAAATGCACCAAATCCCAAGTACCACTAAGAGGAGGAAAGGGGAAATTTTATTTCCAACCAAACCAGCAAGGATAATGTAGCCCAATGCAATGTCATTACAGTATGCACACTTGAATAAACCAACCCTCTTCAAAAATACAAATGGAGACTCTACTTCTTGCACTGGTTCGCAGACTTTTAAAGCAAGAAGTCAGTATGGCATCATCTGCTCTGACCTCTTTGAGAACCAGCGAGTACCATACCAGCCCCTCTGCCAAAAACTCAGGCTCTGGGGTTTGTATCACTGTCATATTGCTCTTGCTGTGTAACTGCTGAATCCATCTGCTGAGAAAGCAGTGACTCTTACTCAAAAGTTGGCTCACCACTCCTTATCTTTGATACGGGCATGCACCCCATTGAGTTACTACAAATCTAGTCCAGCTAAACCCCAGCATTATTAAGCAGAGCCCGAAAGACTCACTGTTGATCTTATTCAGCGTCATTTTTGCATGCACGCACATAAAACCCATAAACAAACAAGCAGTCCCCCAGAAACTGTAGGGCAAGAACAAACAGACAAAATCTTCACTTTAAGAAGAAGAGAAAATCCGACCACTTTTACAGGTGAAATTAGCTCTCTCTATATATTTGATCTCTAGAGTGCAGTGAATACCACAATCTCCAAAAACCATGGCAACCAGAAAATGTGAGCAACACTTTTTTTTTTTTTTTTGCTTAAACAGTTATTCATACAGCCAAGGTTCCTGTTTTGTTTTTTAAGATAAAAGTGTGGTGGCTGGGAGGCTCCAACCTGGAGTGCGGCTGCTGGATGAGCCGTGCATGATTTCAGGGCTTTGGGAGATTTTGCCTCATGTTTCTTTGTTGGTTTTTTTTTTTTTTTTTTTCACTCAACTGCATTCAATCAAAGCCTTCAGCTATCCCTTACTCACAGCCAGTATCTCCATCTGTGTGCATCCACCCTTGGAAGGAGATTTTTATATCCAAGAAGTAGCCACATCCAACAATATGAGGTGTTTCTACAGACCCTTTTCTTTTTTTCCCACTGTGCTATATAACTTTCTTTTTCCTATATTTTTTTTATCTTTGTCCACTTAAAGAAAAGGTGAAATAGCATAAAACAAAAGCAGAGCAACAACCTAAATTAGGGCAAGAGCCAAGACAGTAGCAATTTACAGCTCTCTCCCTGAAGCAAGGGTAGAGATTACTGCTGTTTAAACCCTCTTCCACCTTACAATTTCCACCATTTCCTGCTACTTCACAGCCTGGTGTATTAAAAACCAAGACACCAGAGCCGAGGTCTGACTTGAAGAGAAGCCCATCACCTTCTGCTTGGGAATTACATCATATTTCAAGGCAAAAAAATTGCTGTGGACAAAATTAAGTCCAATAAAACCAATTTCCGCTCTGACATTATTCAAACATGGCCACAATCAAATAGAGTAGAAAGCCAAATGAAAAACCCAAGCGCTAAAGTGATTTCATAGATGAAGGCTGAAAAGCTCCACAGATTTGAACCCCTCCTGCTAAAGACAGATGCCCTGCAGTATATTACAGTCTGTGCACTGTAAAATTCTGTGACTGTTGGCTATACTCATCATTTTAAGTGGATCGTGTACTACACTCCCTTCTGCAACATCTTAAATCCCACTACGTGATTATGTTTTCCTGTAATACCACACTTTTCAGAATAGCAGCACACCAGCATTGGGAACAAACCCTGACAAAAGAAATCTAAGGACAAAAGAAGCATTGATGGATACAGCCTCAATAACTACGCTGGGGATGGTTGTGGATCACCCTTGCTTGGGGCTGTTGCTGTAACTGCGTGAAGTACCTTTGCCTTTTGAAAAGTACCTTTTCCTTTGAAAAGGAAAACTCCCAGCTATCCAGTCGGTAATATTAGCTTCTTCAAAGATTTCTGATAAATTGCATTGGTCTTGAAGTGGACACAGAGAAAAAAATCTTTACTAAGTCCATCTTTGGACTGCGTAAAAGTTCCCTTTTTTTTTGTTTTCTTTATTTTTCACCTGTATAGCTTTTGGCTAGCTGCCTACAGAAGTCCTGCCCTGTCTCCTGAGGCTGCAATAGAGTGGCAGAAGAGATTTTCACTAAACCCTTACTGATCTGACAGTGACTTGCAGTCCCCGACCCCGAACCCTCTCATCTAGCATGGTATCACAAAAATGTCACTTTCGCAACTCGCCCCGGCCGCCCCAACACAGCTTCAGGAAACAAAGTACACGAGCAGATGCATCCGTGTCATTTAAATACAGTGATGTGGGTTAAAACCAACCTCTAAGCAGCAAATTAAATGTACGCTGTGCCTCCTCCTCCCCGCCAGCCAGCAAGGCATGGGGAAGCAGTAGCTGCAGTACCACCCTGAGGACACAAAGAGCAGAGCCAAGGCTGCATCTCAGCCCTGCCTGCAAATTGCAGGGAGTGTTTCCAATCCTCTTCCTTTTCTGTTTTTCCCTCCTATTCCTCCCCCCTCCCTTTTTTTTTGGGGGGGGTGTGTGTGTGTGTGAACAAATGATAGCTCTGTGAAAAACAGAGGACAAAGGAAAGATCAAAGAGTGCAGGTAGCTAGATCATTATGGATCCCAGCTGGGGCAAGAGTTTAAGCCTCCAGAGCTTACTTGCCAAGTTATTTTAGAGTTATGCCAAGAGAGCTGTGCCCTCTGAAGCTTCCTGGCATAGGAACTGTTGCAAGGCACAGCAATGAGGTTTCCAGTGCTGCAGGAGGGATGTCAGGCTGCAGTGATATTGAAATGTCTATGATTGTAACTCTGTAAATCATTTGGGTAAATGATTCTTCATAAAACAATGGAATAGACGGAACAACAGGACCTAAAACCATGTAGCAGAAACTTCAGTGGGTTGATTGCCCAAGAAACTTGGCTATACCACATGAAATGTTTCCTTAAGGTGAACTTGACTAATTATAGTATGAAAACCACTCCTCTAGAAGTTAGGATACCCACCTCCGCTTGAAGACCCGCACCCACTGAGCCTGCGCAGTAAAATTAAGAGACACTGTACCTTTAATTGAAGATGAGAACATTTTACACGAATCAGCTTCAAGAGAAGGAATTATGAGCACCAGTAAAAAGTTGATAAACAATGAATATGTTAATTACGTTAATTTACAATGTATGACTGTTTCAATGCTGGGTGTGCTAGCTTTGCGGGGATACCCCCTAGTAACCTTTTCCGCACAGAACTGCTAATAAATAGCTAATACCTCGACTCTGTGTGTTATTGGCTTACACACCAGGTAAACGATCCCACAAGTTTGGGACAACAGCAGGAGCCACCAACTACACAGCCATCTAGTCAATTCAAGTGAAATTATGGTCAATAAAAGCTCTGCTCATTGCTTACATCTCTTTGGTGTTGGAGTCTGGAAGATACTGGTTTACATACAGTGGGGCCCTCCAGTGGGTGAAGGTTTTGGGGCAGAGGCTGGTTTTGCTACACATCCAAATAATAGCTTGAAGGCTGAGGTGCTCACAGACCGTACTGTACCACCCCAGGGGTAGTCAGCAGCTTTGGGATGAGGCTTTACATGGACAATATATTCGTAATTGGGCTAGAAGTGTGGATCAGAAAAAACAGCCTAGAAATACCACGACAACCCTGATGGGATTTGGCTAAAGAAAAAAAACCCAGGACTCTTCACTAGGAGCCCCTTCTGCTTTGCCTTTTCTGGCAAGCTGCAGATGGATGTTTGGTCTTATCCCATCCTGCTGTCCTCGAAATAGGGAGGTACCATGTGATGGATACACTTCAAACACCACCAGGTAGCTAGAAACTAAAGCTCAGTCCCTTCACAAGACGCAGTAGCCAAGCGCCCAGAGTTGAAACTCATGGATACAACCCGTCCTCACCTTGCATCAACCTCTGGGCCCCAGGGCAGTCAGGAGACAGGTATTTGACAAGTGTTTTTGACCTGGCCCTACCTGATTGAATGACAGCCCTTTCCAGGCATGCCAGGTGCGAGTCTGTACATTTATTCTAAGTCCACTGAGAGTCCCAAACAGCAGTGCCTGCAGCACGCAAGTGCTTTGCTATTTGGCCTGAACCTACTTGCACTCTTTGAGTACAAGCTACCGGAAAGGGACACTACCATGCTGACCTGCCAAGGCAGGAAGGACAGGTACTACTGTCTCTTAAAGCAACCCAGCACTGAGAAAGCATTTTGGACAGGAAAGTCAACTCGGAAAAGCAACCTTTATGTTTGGAAATGCTCAAAGATGCAATTTTGGTGTGTGGGAGAACCTACCTTGCTCTGTGCGCACCTCCGTTCTTCCATCCTCACTACTCAAGTAACATGCTCAGTACCTTCCCAGCACTTCTTGCACAGCTGAATGCAGTCTGTACTAATTAGCTGTTCACAGAGCTCTTTGTTTCCTCCTATGTTGCCTTTCCTCCTATATTTTTCTTCTTTTCCACTTCTACTGAAATTTTGCAAGACTTGTAGCTTTGAGCCAGCTACGAATGGGGGTAAAATGCTTTGTACTATCCCGCTTTTCCTCCTTCACATGCCAGCGCTCTCTTAAAACCCCAAAACACACCCCTGGGAGCATGTTTTCTGGATCTGATTTGTAATCATCAAACAAAACAGACAGAATATGCTTATTTCACTAGCTACTCCTTGCACCATTTATGCCATTTCTTATACTGCCATTTCTTCTGAAAAAAATAGAATGTCAGAAAGTGCAAAATGTTTTACCCATGTAAGCAGTTTATCAACAACAGTGCTTAGAGAGAACAACAAACAAAAAGTATTTTAAAGTATAATCCCATTTCTTTTCTGCATGGAAAGGATAGGGCATGTATTTGTATCATTAGCTGCTGGTTTCAGAAATATTTGCACATTAATTACATTGTGTCAGCAATAACCGACCAGCTCCACAATTGCCTTTTCTCTTTTCCTGCAAACCTAGAGCTTCTACAGAACCAAAAAGACCGTTTCTCATTTCTCAGAATAGTACATGAAATAGCCACAAGGTTAGAGGGAGCCACAGTTAAAAAATCACTTTCTACAGAAACTAGATGTATGTGTGAATGCATGAAACGACTAATCATACAACTGGAACAAGGAAACATAACAATAAAATCTGGTCTCTGGATGACAAGCAATGTTTCCCAGGTCATTCCCAACTTCTTCCATCGCTTGCAAGGAGTGACCATGCCACAGGACGGTGAAGGACTGTGTGGGCAGAGCAATGCCTGGAGATGTGGCCGACCACATTCCTCCTAATAGGACTATGCCAAGTAAGAGGGGTCCTGCTTTTAACTATTGTGGCATTCTGTCATTCCTTTGGGTTTTCCACAGGCTTTATTCCTCTGAAAGCTGTTTTAGCTCTCGTTCTTGGGTTCAGTTCCATTTGTCAGCACAAGCACGAGATGCAAGAGAGACAGACTGACAACCCTGTGCCAAGCCAGCCCCTGCTCCATCAATGCTTTCCGCTTCCCAGCACTGCAGCTCAGCAGCAAAATTTAGCGTCACTACCCTAGTTTCTTCCAATATAAATACTTTTATATGATTAATGTGTGCTCTGCATGTTCTACAAACACTACAGCAAAGCATCAGAGACTTCAGGTACTCCAAGCATCGCTGTGCCACCAAGCAGGAGAGCCTACCTCGCGTGATGAGTGCATACTGTGACCATCCGTGCAGGAGCTTGCTGCTCCATGGGGACTCACAAAGATCAAGTCGGATCTCATTAAATATTTAGGATCTTTATTTCTCAGTGATTTCAATGGGCAGGTAAGTATCAAAAGAGAAACCAGTGGTCTCTATGTATAATCAGATGGGAGTTTAAGGGTCTGTGGAGTACAAAGGGCTCTAAGCAGACAGGACAGCAGAGCCCCGGTGCTATGGTAGAAACTTCAGCTCCGTCCCAGGAACCATTTCACCAAAAGCAGAAAGCAAAGGAAAGTTGACAAAGAAGCCCTCCATCTGAAAGTGGGGCCTCGAGATATTGCTGTGAGCAAAAATCCCTTCCCACTAAACAAGGCCCAGCCTCTGCCATTCTCTAGTCTCCAGCCTTTGTTCGCTCCAGTAATGAACACCTTTGTAGAAATAGCTGTAGATTAGAAAAGGAATTAACCTCCAAACAAAGGAGAAGCTTAATTAAGCATTGCACTATAAGCAAACAGAGAGGAAGTACAGGTTAAAAAAAAAAAAAAAAAAGAGAAAAGAAAAAAGACAAGACAGCTGCACAAGACTTAATTCCAATTTCCCCTCTTGTAGGTCATTTTACCCAATGTAATTTCCTTTCTGTATTTGGGCAAGTTTGTTACTGAGGAACTGCCCATTAACAGAAGGGGGTTTGTTGCTTTCCATTCACTTGTACCTTTTCTAATGCTTTGCATTACGAGCCCTCCATCAAAAAAAAAAAGCAAAACAGATTTAAATTAGACTTTGGGAGTATGCCATTTCATAAACTTCTCCCCAGAGAGCTTCAGCTAATTAAACAAATGATTGCAAAATACTCACAATGTCAACCCTGTCAGCTTATATGCAAAATATCTACACCAAGCTGCAGTTATTTAACCAAACACAATGTGGAGGAGCAATGTGCTTTAAAGATAAGCACAAACCTTAGGCCATAAGGGGGCACACACTTTTTAAAACCATGGGCGGATTATGGAGAGGCCAAGGACTTCAAACATCCCTGACCATGGCCTTGGGAGCCAGCAGGAACAGCTATGCCGGTCTGAAAAGGACAGGAGCTGAAGATCTGGGTGGCCAGGCTGAGAAGGAGACTTCAACAGATTCAAAGAATGGATGAGCACATTGGGCTGCTCTCGACATTTAGGTTGGCTTGAGCTCTATGTTACTGCCAAGAGGGCAGGTTAGGAGTGGATAATTATGCTTAAGGAAATTATGCTTAAGGAAATTATTATTGCTGTTAAATTGCAGCAACTCAGTGCAAAACCTGGAAGAAGCAAGCAAATAGGAATGGGGGCCTGGGGTAGGAAACCAGGAATATAAATGCTACATGATTAGTCTGTGCACAGTTGCTGGAGGCAGTGAAAGTCTCAACTGTCCAAAGCTAAAGGATTTTAAATCTCTCTCTAAGTTACATAAAAGTATTCTCTAAAAAAAATGTTTTTTCCTTCCCATCCTTTCCATCTCATCTTACCTTCCTCTACTCTAAGCTGTGCAGCTTGCCCAACAAGTCCTCTGTGCCCATCCTCTCTGCCCAAACCTGTCTTTACCCTCTGATACTTCTCTCCCATTGACCTCATCCCCAATCCACGTCCTGGTAGATTATCACTGTTTATTCTTCCCATTTTCTTCTTTGCAACACACACCTCCAGTATGAACTACCTGGTGCCGCCCAGGGCTGGCTACTCCTTTCCCTCCCACCCCTCCATCGTGCTCTCCTCTCACACTGTATTTAATTTGCTCAAGTGAGTGATACTTCCCAGGCCAGGCATCTTAGCTTCTCGATGCGATTTTATGATCAGGTGCGTGCGTGCAATGGGGTATAACATGAATTATTACAGCCTTGGCTAGGAAAACGTAGTATTAACTTTCCTAAAGCCTTGTTAAGGGTCAAAGAATGCATTGTACAAGGTTTCAGCAAAAAGGATGGTGAGGAAGAAAGGGAGAGAAGAAGGGAGAAAAAGTGGCTATGCTCATCATGGTGGGGTCAGAGGCTGAAACTGATGTTAAACAACCACTAACAGGGTTAGGATGTTGGCAAGCCCCCAACAGGCTTCCCAGCCCTGCTCAAGGGCGGCTGCGTGCTGGCGCTCTGGTGAACAGGACTGACCTCAGCTAGGTGGGCTGCTTGCTCCATGCTCCCTGATTTAGGATCTGAGATTAATAGGGGATAATTCTCACTGTACCTGATGCAGGTGTAAACCCAGCTCCAGTGCACTGAATGTTTGAAAATGGGAGAGGCAGTAGCAAAAATTATCTATTCTCAGGTGCCATGGCCCTAACCTCCTGAGAATACTGTCCTGGTCATATCAGCTAGGTGCAATGCATGCCAGAATTGAGACAAGCTCCTACCCAGCCAATCCTCCCTCTCCATGGCTGCTTCATGCCTTGGCAGCAGTAGTAATGAGAAAACAGTTTTGAAAGGGGAAACTCAGTTCAGAACATTCCTTTAGGAGGAATGCCAAGATCCTTCCTTGTTTATTTTACTTGTTGTGTAAATATTTTTATAATATTCATCAATACAGTCTGTAGAGCATACTTTTTAAAATAACCAGCATGGACATGAGTATCTTGCTTGTGACTCTGGCCTTTTCCGTGACTCCATATACTGAAGCTAATGCATCACATCGTTGCCATTTTACTTTATGTATTCTGCTGGCTACTACTTGATTGTAGGCTCTTAGCGAATCAACCTAAACGAATCAGAAGGTACTGAAATCACATAATAGATACCAGCACTGGAAATGGTCAGGAAATAGTAATTAAGGATGAACGGTCTGTTTACATGATCAAAACACACTAAGACACAAGAAGGCTGAGAAATTCTTCACTAAATGTGTACGGTAAAAGCATTCAGTTTGCTTCTGCCAGATCCCCTCTTAGCAGCATGGGTTCCAGATCCCTACTGCTGAGCAATTTTAAAGTTCAGTGAACAAATTCTTTTAATTGTTTGGGTTTCTCCCATTTTCTATGTGGATTGTTCTCAAATTCAAGCTTACTTTTCACCTCTAAATGTGCGCTACAATCTGCAGAGGCTCTAATCAAAATGGTGCATTAACTTAACTTCCCCCCCACCCCCCCCTTAACTTCTTCAATGTACAAAACCCAGCTTGCATAGTTATGATCACAAAATATTAACACAATATACGTCTTCCTTAGCAACAGCTATAGTGTCAGGGGAATGCAGCCCATAATACTGCAGCTTGATCTAGAAGCACAATAAAATATAAATAAGCTTGTTACACTTCAGTGGCACACAGGATTCCACTGTGAAGGGCCTTCATGAATTTAGAAAACTCATCTTCTTTTTAATCTCCAACACAGATTATTTAGAAGAAGATTTATGGGCACATATTCCCTTTTATTCCAGAAAATGAAACGTAATTGTTTACTCAGTAACAGTATTATTTTGCTGCATGTCTACTACTAAATTTGTCGGCATAATACAGACACGTACACACATGTGCAAAGCAGTGCTCACAATGAAATAAAGATGAAACCAGGACTTAGAGAAAATCTAAAGGGGAGACTGCCATGAGAACGTCCACAATTGTGCCCATTTTTTAATGAAGAAAGCACAAGCAATTTTCTCCAAACACCAGCTGCAGTGAAACAAGGGATATACTTGCTACAAATTAACATGCTTAATCTAGAGCCCTCTATAAGACTCCCTGTGTACCACATCCACAAAAGGAACAGCATCCTCAGCTGGGTAAGGGCAGTCTTCTCCTTGCCCCAAGTCCAGCTGGTTCTATCCATCCCTGAAAGCTCCTTGGCCAAGAGCCCCATGGCTATTGCACCCTCATGCACACTGGCCCTCTGATCCCTATAATTACATTTAACCAACCTTAATTGCTCTTTTCAAAGGCCATCAAGATATTTCAAATACTGCTTCTTGCAAGTTTTCAAGGAGAATGAACTGCATCAAGCCAATCTGAAGGCAATAACAAACCATTTGGAACTAGAGGATAGCAGTCCTTGATTTCTGAGCAAATATTGCAGTTATCAAGCTAAATTTACTTGGCTGAAAGACTTTAATCATGAGGCCTCTTAGGAGAGAGCCAAGTTACAATCTTAGCAACGGGGCTCCATAATGTTTATCTGTAAATCAGTATTTAGTATGCATTTATTAAGGCTAGGATTTCCAAAAGCGCCTTTCAAGAGTGACATACCCCATTCACGGGCATAAATTTCCCTCTGAATGCATTGCATCACTTCACTAGTATTCCTCTGTAACAAACAACACCCAAAATGAAGAATCAAAATTCAACAGTCTGCTTTAAGGAAATTCAAGGGCCAAAGCAGGCTCTAAATCCAAACATTTTAGAAATTATTAGACCACTGACTCTGGTGGAAATCTCTTGTTTCCAACAATTTCTGATTCAACCTAAGATGATTCCAAGAGCCAAGTGCTGTAAAAAAACTGCTTACCTACAGAAAATCCCACTGCACAGCCGAAGAGCCATCAAATGAACACAAAACTCTTCAACTCAGTGATGTCAACAGCAGAACGTCTGAGCCTAACATGACTTGCTTGTATGGGAAATCATCTGCCTGCCTTTCTAGAGATGCACAGCTTGTGTCTGATGTACTTCAATGAAAGCACACTAAACTTGCTCATTGACTAGCAAGATACTTCTACATTTTATTGGAAGGCAGCCAGACTACACCACTGAATAGCCCAGGTCTTTATCAGTTGCTTTTCCTAACTTGTCTTAAATCAGAACTTACATTTTTTACATTTCTTTTATAAGGGTGATCTGTTTTCTTTAAATACATCATACAGACAGTGAAAAACAACAACCACATAAACCGAAAAGAATGAGAAGAAAAGAATAAAGAAAATATTTTCCAGGAGAAGATGCTATAGATGTAACATGATATCCCATCACTGCAAATATTTTAACATACATGCCACTCAGAAATCCAAGTCACAAGCCTAGGAAACTTTAATAGTTTGTTAGGTAAACTTATATAGTCTTAAAACCATTTTGTACTGGCAATGGGAAAATCTATTAGACACTAAGAAGTCGTCTACTATTATAAATAGTGTTAACTGGATGATTTTTCATCCAGATTTATACCTGAGGAAGAATAAAACAAATATTACCCCTGTAGCTGCAACAGAATAAAACACGTTTTCTCATTAAGTAACAATATACAAATAATATACCAATAGTGCTACATCTGAGGCCGTCTTCCTAGATGTGTTATGAACAAACTGTCTTGCCAGATTTAGAGTATTGAGTTGCTCTCCACCAGGGTTTTAACCCCCAAACCAATGCCATATATTAAATAAATTAAATCATAAAAATGTATAAAAGGCCTTTCATAAAGGTATCCACGCCAACCTGATCCTTTGAATTTGTACCTATTTCATTTGTGAATATCCATAGACCCTGCACAGAACAACTGGGATCCTATGTCCCGCTCTAACACACACATATGTTTCCAAAGGACTCCTCTCAAAAAACATCGTTGTCCTATTCCACACCCTTTCAGGTGATGATGACACACTTCACCACCTATGTCATGAAGCATAGAACTGCACCATATGCACCACGTGACGCAACAAGAGAGAAGATGCAACATACAGCAAAAGATGCAAGCACCATGGCTGCAGCAGCACATAAAGACTTTCCAGTGGCAAAGCTCTTCGACTGTGGCAGAGGGCTCCTGCAGGAAGCGTTAACTCACATTCTACGGCTTTTCTAAGTCTCTGGATGGGTAAAATGAAGGCCAGTTATACCTCTCAATCACAGTGCCAGAGACCAATCCTATTCTCTTTTAAACAGGCATATGGCTTAGGAAATCAGTGGACCTGAAATACGATCTCACATATGATTTATTTGCCATCTTCTCCCATTACACAAATATAAATATAATAGGCATTTTTCTGCAGCCCTGAAAAGATTCAGAATTAATACCAGATGACAAAATGGACCATGTACCAGGAGGGGAAAAGTTACAGTAAAAGCTCCTTCCCATTAATGCGGCCATTCATTCACATGGCCACTGTTTCACAGGGGAGCTGGACATAAATTATGTATTTGACATCTAGTTATAGATGATTATATCTGACATAATGAAGTTATAATGGAAGGAGTTTGCACATTGTTTGGTTATTAAGTGCCCGTTTCTTGTCCCTGCACCAGGTGCAATGGTGATAGGCCATACAAATCATCCAGAAGAAATGCCAAAATGGGCTCCCTTACTGATAAAGCACCACACATGTTTATTAATTTAACAGCTTGTCTTATGTCTCCCCCATCTGCTCATTTAAAACAGTTATTTGCCTTATAAATATTTCAGAAAGAGAAGTGTAGCCAAAAATTAGTCTGGCAGAAAAGGGATAAAAAAAAGTTTGAGAAGGGTCTCAAGCTGTATGCAGCACTGTGCTCTTTTTTCCACGTTGAATTGGTTCAACAGCTTTTTTTCAAGCTGGTAATAGGACATTCACTTTAGATTAGTGATGCTTGAGGGTGCACCGCCATAGCTGACTCTGCTTTCCAGCTGTTGCCACTGTCAGGTGGGTGAAACTTCCACCGCTGATGGCGAGTGGCACGACTCAGTACAGCGGAAAATGAAACCCACTGTCAAAAGAATCTCCTGGGTAGATGTCTATGTCGATGTCCATTTTGAGCTTATCAGGTCATACGGTAACTTCAAACAGCCTACAAAGAATAACATTTCAAGGCATCTTTAAATCACAGTTCATGCTGATCTCCATAGCAAAACTCCTTTACAAGGCAGCAGCTAGCTGTTAAAAAAAAAAACACTTAAAAAGTGCTTTTTTTTTTTTTTAAGATGACTAGGAATAATGGAAAAGGTGTGAAACATCACTCAGACTGTTCCCCCCTCCCCCCCGAAAAAAAATTCCTTAAATATTTTAAAGTGTAAATACTTCGAACAGTTCCCACCAGCATACACGATTTAGCACTCTTCCTTGAGAGACTTTGTGAGCTCCGGCTTTCTGCTAGAGTGAATGCTGTTATCTTAGAAATAAACAGCAATGCCCCGAGGTGCCCCTCTGGAAAGAAAACACACATTCCAAAGAAATAAGAGCAACAATTCAACACCATAGCAAAAAAGAAAACGGCAAACAGCATGCAATTAACTCTTTCTGACTATGGATAGCTACAGGACGTATAAAGTGGGACCTTGCTGATGATAACAAGCAAACAAGAGGACTGCAGGCTGGCTGCAAGATTTCCAGGAGCTCTGGCTACTCCAGTTATGATACCAGTTATCGCCACCGATGATACCTAATGAGGAATTAATAAATACGAGCATGGCCCATGTTCAAAGCAGCTGCCTGCTTCATGGAAATCAGTGTAGTCCAGGAAGGTGGACGTTTTGGCATGGATCTGAGCCACAACGACAGATAGAACTAAATCTGGCCAGGGACATCAAGACAAACAAAAAATCCTTCTTTAAGTATGTCAGCGAGAAAAGAAAGATTAGAGAAAATGTGGGCCCTCTCCAGAAGGAAAGGCAAGAACTGGTTACCCAGGACAGAGACAGAGCTGAGGTACTCAATGACTTTTTTGCCTCAGTCTTCACTGGCAAGGACTGCAGCCACACTGCCCATGATGCAGAATGCAAAGACGAGGATTGGGAAAATGGAGAACCGCCCACTGTAGGTGAAGATCAAGTGCGAGACCACCTGAGGAACCTGAAAGTGCACAAGTCCATGGGACCTGATGAGATACATCCGTGGGTCCTGAGGGAAATGGCAGATGAAGTCGCTAAGCCACTAGCCATCATATGTGAGCAGTCATGGCTGTCTGGCGAGGTTTCTGCTGACTGGAAAAGGGGAAACATAACCACTATTTTCAAAAAGGGAAATAAGAAAGACCCAGGGAACTATAGGCCAGTCAGTCTCATCTCTGTACCTGGCAAGACCATGGAGCAGATCCTCCTGGAAACTCTGCTAAGGCACATAGAAAACAAGGAGGTGACTGGTGACAGCCAGCATGGCATCACCAAGGGCAAGTCATGCCTGACAAATTTGGTGGCCTTCTACAAAGGGGTTACAGCGGCAGTGGACAAGGGAAGATAACTGATGTCATCTACCTGGACTTGTGCAAAGCATTTGACACTGTCCCACACAATATCCTGGTCTCTAAATTGAAGAGACATGGATTCGACAAATGGACCACTCGGTGGGTAAAGAACCAGCTGGACGGTTGCACTCAAAGAGTTGCGGTCAACAGCTCGATGTCCAAGTGGAGACCAGTGACGAGTGCCATTCCTCAGGGGTCGGTACTGGGACCTGTACTGTTCAACATCTTTGTCGGTGACATAGACAGTGGGGTTGATGCACCCTCAGCAAGTCTGCCAATGATACCAAGCTATTTGGCGAGGTACACACACTGGAGGGAAGGGATGCCATCCAGAGGAACCCGGACAGGCTGGAGAAGTGGGCCCAAGCCAACCTCATGCAGTTCAATAAGGCCAAGTGCAAGGTCTTACATCTGGGTCGGGGCAATCCCAAGCACAAATACAGGCTTGGCGGGGAATGGTTGGAGAGCTGCCCTGAGGAGAAGGACCTGGGTGTGCTGATTGATGAGAAGCTCAACATGAGCCAGCCATGTGCGACTGCAGCCCAGAAGGCCAACCATATCCTGGGCTGCATCAAAAGAAGTGTGGCCAGCAGGTCAAAGGAGGTGATTCTGCCCCTCTACTCCACTCTCGTGAGATCCCACCTGGAGTACTGCATCCAGCTCTGGAGTCCCCAACATAAGGACATGGACCTGCTGGAGCGTGTCCAGAGGAGAGCCACGAGGATGATCCGAGGGCTGGAGCACCTCTCCTATGAGGCGAGGCTGAAAGAGTTGGGGTTGTTCAGCCTGGAGAAGAGAAAGCTCCGGGGAGATCTTATTGCGGCCTTCCAGTACCTGAAGGGGGTCTACAGGAGAGCTGGGGAAGGAATTTTTCCTAGGGCATGTAGAGATAGGATGAGGGGCAATGGCTTTAAAGTGGAAGAGGGCTGGTTCAGATTAAACATTAGGAAGAAGTTTTCACTTTGAGGGTGGTAAGGCACTGGAAGAGGTTGCCCAGACAGGTTGTTGAGGCCCTATCCCTGGAGGTGTTCAAGGCCAGGCTGGACGTAGCCTTGGGAAACCTGGTCTAGTGGGAGGTGGCACTGTCTATGTCAGGGGGGTTGGAACTCGATGATCTGCGAGGTCCTTTCCAACCTAAAGCATTCTACGATTCTATTTTCGGAGAGCTCTGGATAAGACTGAGAAAAGCATGGCATCCTAATATCAGAGCTCACCCCTCCATTGTCTTTACAACCCAGATGAGCTCCATACCTGGCAATGTATTCCTGTGCCTGCATCTACCACGCTGCCCAAAACCCACCCCATGTCCACGCTGAGCTGTTTGAAGAGTCATCTCCAGCCTGGAGGTTGAGGGCTTTAAATGAGCCTGCCCATCACAAGATAAAACACAACAAATCTGTACAGACTTCTTCAAAATCAAGCAGCTGGAAGTTCGCAGTACATGTAAAGTCATTGCAAAACCTTTCCATTGTCTGTGCAGCTATGGTAAACAGTCATCTTCCATCCAAGCAGTGCAATGCCAGTTACCTGCATGACTCATATACTCTGCTTTCCTGAAAAGCCAAATGAGATGGGAAAACGTTGCATGTGTGTGTGGCTTGCTGCAATGTGCACTCACACCTCATGCTGGAGGGAGTGAGATCCTCTGGTGGACTTAGGGCAGTTGTGAAGGGGAAGCCTTGAGAGCAGTCATACTTGGAGAAAAGGCTGAGCAAAAGCACAGAAGACGACCCTGTACGTGACTGAGGAAGAGCAGGACACTATGTAGCACCCCAGCATTACATAGGGAAAAAGGGAATAAAGGTCCTGAGCATGAGGGACCCCAACCACCATCCGGAGCATGATCCTCTCTAGACTCAAAGGCATTGAATTAAACTCTCCCCTGGACTCTCCCACCTGAAGGAAGGCAGGAAAACAGTATCGCCTTAAGAAGCTGGAAGCATATAGCTGTAACTAACTCTAAAGGGAAGGACCAGGATGAGTAAAAGCAGGACCGTGGAGAGAAGCAGGGGGACACTGTAAAGGACTCTCAAGCTGAGGGAATGGCTTTCCCAGGGGGACTCAAGCAGAAAATGAAAAAGCCTGGAAACAGGAGGTGCCTGCTCAGAGCAGGGACTCCTGAACAGCACCTCTCATAGCATTGGACGTGGGGAGGGAGAGGCAGGAGAGCTGGTGTATCAGGGCCTGGCAAGCACCAGATGCGTGACCCCATGTGTCGGCTTGAATTAGGGCAAGGAGTGCCACTGGGCCTTGCTGTCTG
Source organism: Vanellus vanellus (assembly GCF_965231255.1). Classification (NCBI taxonomy): domain Eukaryota; kingdom Metazoa; phylum Chordata; class Aves; order Charadriiformes; family Charadriidae; genus Vanellus; species Vanellus vanellus. The sequence goes on along the minus strand of NC_138909.1, from coordinate 23,329,069 downwards.
GTGCTCCCCTTTCTCTGGACCTGGGAAGGAGGACCAGGGCTGTTCAATGAGCCCAGCTGTCAGATCCTCCCACATCATCTGCAAAGCCATCGACCCTCTCTGGGACCTTTGGGAGAGAAAAAAAAAAAAGACCCAGAATGTGCGCATCCAAAAACCTGCTCTATTTTTGGGAATAAGATTTCGCAGTGCTTCTGACATTCAGGAACAGTTCTCCCTCAGACTCTGCAAATGCAAAGGGAGAGAAAAATGGCAGAATGGATCCAGCTTTTGAAGGAAGAAAACACAAAGGGACACACCACTGAGCTGGAGAAAAACGGAGTAGCAAAACCTCTGGCTGTCTCCTTGACATGCTGCCCAAAGGGTAGGGAGAGATTCTGTGTCTACAAAGACTGAACCTCACAACTGAGGTTTACAGGAAAAAAAACCCACAGTGCCTTAACTGGGGCCAAAACAACCTCACTGGCTAGAGAAATCTGCACAGAAGGGTGAGAACCTCCCATCCTTCCTTTATTTGCTATTTATTTCTAGAACTGGGGACCAATACGTGGTTTTGCTTATCAATTCCTGTTTTGGAAATGTACTGACTTCAAGCTTATCAATCTCCAAGACATCTGCTCCTTGAGCTTCACCTTTGAAGGATACCTCTGCAAAATGCTAGCTCAACAGGGGAGGAGAGCTCCTCAGACTGCCAAGCTTTAAACACCAGGCATATATTTCATGTTTAATATGATTCCACGTATACGCTAAAATCTGTGTCCATAAAGCTTTATAAATAGTTTTAGAGTGTGGACTTGGTGAGCTTAATTCACTTATTTGCTGTATTTTAGTACCTGGCAGAATTTAAGTCCAAACGCTAAGTTTAATTTATTGCTATATATGATAATTCCATAAAATCCTTTTCTAAGCCAGAGTATCGGCATCACCCTCATCTGCTATTGTCAGTAACCAACGATCCATTTTTAAACACAGGTTTAATCTTCAGTCTATGAGAGCACAACCTGAGGTCTCAGCTGCCCCTGGAATTACTCTGCATATGGATGGTGTAAACAATTGTGTAAAAATCATGTAATCATGTTTGGACCGTTAGACTGAGAGAAGGTGTAAAAGTAATGGTTAACAGTGCTTCATATATGGAACTAATTTTAAAACACCATCAAATTAAAAAAGGAGTGGGCAATAAGATAAGTGTCGATAAAAAATGCTGATTCAGGGCCTCATTTCTATTAAGTGATTTAGAGTGTCATTACTGCATTACTGTACAGAGCAGTGGCGCAGAGTAATTACCCCGTAATGCACAATGACACTAATGTACTAGTAAACTACTGGAGTTTATACTCTATCCACTACTAGCATCAGGACTCTGAAAGGCAGGTAAAAATGCCCTGCATGCATAAACAATGTGTGTAAATGTCACCAGTGATAAAATTTTTAAAAAGGAGAAGGAAGAGGCAGTTACAAATAAATCTGCCAGCTGAGAATTGCAACTGCATAGACCCACAGGAGCACTAAAGCTGTATCGTTTTTTAGTAAAAGGGGAAGGAAAGATGCTTTTATATCCCTACTCTAGCTCTATTTTCATTTATTACAATTAAAATTGTATGGTGGCTTCTTTTTGCCACTCTAAGAGCAATATTGACCTGCACCTGGTATTCAGCTCAGTGCGAGGGGGAATGTGGAAATGAAATGAAGAGCATCAAAGCAACAGCATCAGTGGTTTATGACGACTGTCATAATGCTGCTCTTCTTTTAGAGTTCCAGCTACTGGAAATGTGGAGAGTGAATGAGAGCTTCAGGACAGAGGTGATTTTGCCTCCTTTGTTTAAAAACGCTCCTGTGGTTATGGGACAAAGCTTGGGATGTGACCTGAGCATGTCCTAAGGTGTCAGAAAATATAGCCAAAAAAACTTATTTAATAACCCTCATACACTTAGAAAAAAAATAATCATGATTATTACAACACTCTAATGGATTTTGCGCAATGAGACCAGAAATGAGGCAGCAGACATGCAAGTAGAGCTACATGTCCTAGATCCCAGGGCCAGAAGAAAGCCTTGCTCTTCCCTCAGGAGACAATTACTATGTTTTTAACACCCCCTAGTCATAGACTGATGGCTTCAGAGCTGGCTGCCTCCCTGGCCCTCTCCTGTTATGTTACACAAGGGGATTCAAGTTATTTTACCACTGCGTAGCAGCAATAATATCGGTCCTTCCACCCTAAGCAGCTCTTTCTTTAAGATCTCTCAACTGGGGGGGTGGAGGCCCTGGTGGAAGCAGTTAACGTAGCAGTTTATGTTGGATAAACTCCATTTTACCTTCTCTGCAAGCGCTGCAACTGTTCTGCCTGACCCACTTTGCCCTGCGCCCGGCAGCAGTGCCATTCATCTTGCAGAGCTAGTTATGCCCTCACGAATGGCAGATCACTGAAGATTTTTGTAAGTCTTTAGCTCTTTTATCTTGGAAGAAGCAAGGCACAGCTTCTTTGGCTGCTGCTGTTCCAGTGTCCTTGAGTCTTCCATAGGCTGCTCCAGACCCCACGGCAAGTATTTACATTGACCTATTCTAAGTAAACTCTGAATCATCACATCCAACATCAAAGACAGACTTGAGCAAGAAGGTGCCTTACTGGAGCGCTCTGCTAAAAAAGGAAGGCAGTAAATTTTACCACAGAACTGTAGGTTTTCAAGTGGCTTAGAAGAAGCTGACAATCTCAAATGCATGTATCAAATCTCAGGGGAGTTCACTTAAAGCTGAATGGAGGTTGTGGACTGCCAGGAGATTGTATGTGATCAGCCTAACTCATGACAAGACCAGATTTGGAGAGAGGACTGTGAATCCAGCATCCTCACACGCAAGTTCCACCACTCAGCACATGGTTCCACCTTGCAGAGATGCAAGAGTAACCACCAAGGAATAACAGTACTGAGGGTGCTTCTGTGCAGCATGAGTCAATTCCTTAGTTTTTGTTACTGCATCAGCTAAGAAAACACACACTCACACTTACGAAGGAAAAAAAAAACCCAGCAGATGTTTACTCGATCATATTACAGATCTACGCACATGGATGCTGGTGGAAAAGCTTACTCAAAACTAAGGGAGCCTTTCACACCCAGAGCATTAACAGTATGCTTTCATTTAACCCACAAAGTCCTTGGGCCATTTGGAGGAGCAGGGTTTGCAGTTGCAGCTGCAATTGACCGACACAAAGGTTTTTTTGTCTCCCAGAATATTAGAGGTGGATAACAAAGTGAGATATAGAAGAAAGCTTCCTTCATATTACATAATGACAGTGTGCCTATCCAGATTAATCTTGCAGTAACACATTGCATTTTCAATTGTAAGCACTCAGAGAAAAATGTGCACACACAAACACATACTCATAGCCTTACAGTGTCGGGGCAGAATAGCAACAACCACTACAAAAATCAATCCTGTACCCTTTCTGCCACTGTAGCACCTCTTGGAGAGTAGGAAAAAGGAAAAAAAAAAACCCCAAACCTAACTTATAGCACATCTCCCTGCTAACATGCTTTGGTTGTCCTCTTCCTCCCCTTCTTTTCTTCTACAACGTTCCCTGTGTTTGATGCTCATACACATTGCTGGAGCTGACCAAGAAATTCCTCCAAACACCTGCTTGATTTTAGCTTTGCTATTATCCATTCCAAGAACGGCAAGCTTGATATCCTACCTGAATATTGACAACCTAATTAAAAGGAGCAAAGGGAGGTGTAAGAAGTCTGCACCGGCATGGATGCTTTCTTTGGGGCCAAAACCCATTTCCCCCAGCCATGGGGGCAAACACTAGGTTTGTGAGGTTCATCACAACACAGCCAGAGGATGTTCCTCCAAATGGGGCAGAGAAATCAAGGACTCACATTCATACAACTTTATTTGCAGCATTCAAGAGGCACCTTTCTCAGCACTATTCTGTACTCATTCCATACATATTGGCTAGTAACAAAGGCAACCAGCTCACCCAAAATTTGAGTCATCCTCTAGAGTGAACATGTCTCCTCATCAACTCTAGAAAAAACCTTGAGCAATGACAACATGGATTGAATCCAGGCCTGAACCATCACCGCACGATCACTTCTGTACCTTAATTCACCTGAGGGGCAGCTGAAATCTGCCTTTTTGCATCCTGCCACCAGCCCCCTGCGCCTGTGCGCTGTCATTAGGAAGGAAAGGAGTAAGGTAGAGGGCAAGACCTAAGGTATACCTGTCCCTGCAGAAGTAAACAAGTGGGAAGAGCAAAATAGCTTGTGAACAAGATGGTATGTTCAAAACTATGTAATGGGGCACATAGGACAAAGTCATCTCTCACAGAGCTCTCTCGCAGGAATTAATTTGCTCCAAAGAGTGTCCTTCGATGGAGGGTGGTAACTTTACCATGGAGGCTCTATGAACAAATGAATGATATGCACTCACACCTATGGCTGGTTCGCAATGCACATGCGTGGAGACTGCGTCACTGACTCACCCTTGGATGGCGGTCTCTCCAGATCGGAATCGAGGTGAATCGGTGGGGCAATGTAGGAAACCTGCCCATGGTGAGCCTGCCCTGTGGACAAATAAGTGTTTTAGTTCTGCTGTTTCCTACAGAGATCTATCAGGGCGAAAATAAAACATACAGTGTTTTTATGGCACTGGATTCAAAACAGGTTTGCAAGCATTCTGTTCTTTTGTGCATTTTTCACAATGAGCTTCCATTTTGTGGAGACACCTATGAAAAGTTGAAAACACTCCCATTTCTTTTGCTTTTTCCATGCAGACATGGGCACTGTGCTGAACTTTAGTTAAACCTGCTTTACCACTACCACATACATCTTGCATGATGTTCTCTTAAAAGGCCATATGCCACAGAAGACAAATGATTTCACACAAACCCATTCAATCTGTTAATCTCACTCTAAGAGGGAAGCAAGCATTTCTGTGTCACAGCAATTTTTGAAGGAAGAGTGGTATGAAGTACAACTGCATCCGTTTTCCCCACCTGGAGAAGACACAGATAGCAGCAGTTTGCGGAGCTCAGCATTGCTTTCACCTGGGTGGAAACTTTTTGGTTCCCAGCACCACCATGCAGTTCCCCAGTTGCTAAAGACTCAAGTCTTCTCCAGTAATTTGGAGGTAACTATGTCAAGAAACTTCTATTTATAATAAAAACATGTTGTTATAATTCATCTATTTACTGTAACAATTTACAGGGTTGTTAATCTCTTTTTCTAAACATGGAAAGTTAATGATACATAGATTACGATAACAGTTAGAGTAACCTTCTCGTTTCAAGTAATATTCGTGCTGCAATAAAAGCAGTTGATTCCTCTTATGAGACGCATTCCAAATAATTAATACAGCTCCCTGTTGACACTTGCTGTTGTTGCTCCAAGCAATTTCAAAGCTAGCGTCACAGGCAGCAGAGCAGCGGTACAGTCTTCGGGCTTCTTTGTAATGACATCCAGGAATACCACAAGCGCAGTATGCTGGTTCACATAATACATTGAAAACATCTCTTCAGGGGGATAAAATATTAATGGGAAAGGGGGAAAAAAAAGAAGTGTGTCTGAATGGGCAGGACATATTTACCGCTTTATGCTGAGGCTGACTCAGATAATTTGCATTATTAGCCATTAAAACAACTGGACGTTATTCAGGTTTAAAATCTACCGACACATCATAAATTCTATATTTGCTTTAAGTGCTTTAACATGGGAAATCTGCTTCAGGCAAACCCATAGCTAATAACGAGTTACCCTGCTTTCCCCTTCTCGTTTACATGTTAAAAACCCATTTGATGTCATTAGTGAGCCGAAGTCATCATTTAATAGCTGCTCGGTTCTGCAGCAGAAACAGGCAGACGATCTACTCTCACTCCAAGCTGCTCAATGTGCAGGATCAGCGCCCTTATAACCATACCCCATTTGCTCCATCAAAGATACCACAGAAATGCAAAATAGCTGAGGTTGGCAGCGAGCTCTGGAAATCATCTAGCCCAGCCCAAGGGCAACAAAAGTCCATGGCAAGTGTCCAGTCTGAATTTTCGTATCTCCAAGGATGGACACGCCATAACCTCTCTGGGCAACCTGTACCAGTGCTTGGCCACTCTCACAGGAAAAACAAAAAGGTTTTTCTTATGTTTAAGTGTAATTTCCTGTATTTCATTTGTATCTCTTGTCCTGTCACTTTATGCCTCTAAGAAGAGCCTGGCTCCATCTTCTTTATTTCATCAGGTACTTAGACACATCAGTAAGATCTCCTGGTCCAGGCTGGACAGTCCGAGCTCTCTCAGCCTCTACCCACATAGAGATGCTTCAATCCCTTAATCTTCATTGTGACCCTTTGCTGGACTGGCTCCAGTAAGTCCCTGTCCCTGGACCCAACACCCAGAATCACCTCACCACCCCCAGCAGAGGGGCAGGATGAGCACCCTTGACCTGCTGGCTATGCTCTGCTTAATGCAGCCCAGGTCACTGATAGCCTCTTTTGCCCCATGTGCACATTGCTAGCACACGGTTTTGGTTTTGTCTTTTTTTAAAAGTTTTTTTATCACCTGGTCTTCTTGGGATCAAGTGAACCCCAATACCGAAAAGAATGATTCTGCAGGCTTAAAGGTCTAGTCTGGAGCAAAGAAGATACATGCACAGTATATAAAAGACTACAAAACATCTGTGAGTTTGTTTAGACAGTCATTACAATTCAGTAATAACTATGGAAGTTTATGAATGTTTTATTAAAGCTTTTACCTAATATGGAGGAAGCCGTAGCATCAAATGCTCTCTTGTGATAAATGAAACAAGTTGCAGAAAGCTTTTATCTGCTTGCTGCTCATGCAAAACACAGTACTCCAAATAAATATAAAAATAATCAAACTAGGCTTCTGTTAGACTGTACAATTCTTGCAATGCTAATAAATCAAATTTTGGGTTTTAATATTCTTTCTATAAAAATGCAATGCAAACAATTGCTGTGCTTCAGTTTCTGGGCATGAATGCCAACTTAATTGCTCTTCAGATTCATCACAGTCTTCCCATACAAGGAGCAAAGGCTCTCCACTGCTATCTGTGGCCCCAATTATACATTCAGGATCAAGATACCTCGTAAACCTTCTTGTTAATCAACTGAATCACATTTTTTCTTTGATTTTACTATTATTGGCAATAGTGACATCTGAGAGGGTTGAGGGAAGGGAGGCATGGGGGGGTGCCAGAAGCAAGCCCTGGCAATGGGACTGGTACAGAAGCACATAGATAAAACTCTGAGTCAGGAGGCCAAACTACAAGATCGGAGTAATGGTCCCTCTGGCTTTAACGGTATTACGAGTTTTGCCACTGACTCCATTAAAAACCACAATTTTACCCATGGACCTATAGTAGATTTTGAGGCTGATGTCACTGGTGCAGGTCAAGTCGGTCGCAAAGACTGACAGAACAGGTTTTGCCAAGTGACACCAACTCCCAGTCTGTTTTGCATGAATTTTGCAGTTTCAGATGCTTAGTTCAAACCCCAGCTCTAGGAATCAGTGACTCCAACCTCCCCCTCTCCAGTTCCAGCTACTGAAAAAAAACATTTGAAAAGGGAATGTGAAAGCCTTCATGAAAAAAGAGATGACAGAAACACTCAACACCTCCCTCTCCAAATTGCCTGGTCCTTCAGCTGTTTTTTCTTCATGTTGGGTCTGAGCTGACAATGCTGCAGCACCAGGAGATGGGACATGGCCTCCCTTGCCTATGTGACCATCTCTCCAGCTGTCAGGCTTTCATTTCTGCCTGCACATCTATTAACCCACAAGCCTATTTATTTGACCACTCTTCGACCTGAAGAGCTGCCCACACACTAACCAGTATTGGCCTGCTACCTGTGCCTATAGGAGACAAAATGGATGGTGTCAGGTTCTTCCCAAATTTTGCAGGATACTCCAGAAATAACTGCACCTCTTTAAATAGGTGGCTCGGTTTTTAGTTTGTTTGGGGTTTTTTTGTTTGTTTTGGGGGTTTTTGTTTAAAGGAAAAAAAAAAGCCGTCTTCCAAAAAAAGGTCAAGATGTCTCTGCTGCTGATGGAAAGTTGGGCATGCCTCGTATCGTAACAGCTTGCACAGCCTTCTCCAAATCCCACCCTCACTATAACCATCTGGTGTTTCTGCAGCTGTCTCCCAGGTAAAAAAGTAAACAGCAATGAAATGTAATAATCAAAGTAACGTGCAATGAAGTTGCCAATTTCATATCTAATTGCTAAGGCTGGGCTCTGTTTCCCTTATTCTTCTTGCTGGCGAGGTCTGGCCACCGACATGGCTGATGGCCATGACTCACCATGAGTGGCCGGAGCAGGGCAGTGGAGCAACAGGCAACAAGGGCTAACACTGGAAAACAAGCACGGGTCAGTCCTTGTCTGCTTTTTTTGTATCATACCACAGCTATTCAGGTCTGGCCAACATTGCCTAAGTGTCAAAACCATCTCAGGTGAGACAGGACAAGCAGCAAATTTGACACAGGTAGCCACAAAGTCCCTGTCATCTGCTCACGCCACCTCTTATCAATGAGGACAGACATATGGCATCCATAGTTGCCAGGCCATATGCACGTGCTGTGGCAATGGGAAGAGGAGCATGTTTGGTAGCAGCAATGCTGGGAGCAAAATATACATATGACCTTGAAAGTCTACCTGGTGACACAGCCTTCCTTGGATAGAGGAAACGGGAGATGTTTACGGATTAGAAAGAGTGCCTGGCTGGCCACTATTTTCAGGCCTGACATATGAGATGTGCAACGCATTTTAAAAAGACAACAACTTAGAAGAACAAAAATAATGTTTTGTGAAGACTGAAAGAAACATAATAGCTTGGCCTAAGGCAGTTTTTTTTTTTTTAAAGTGATCTGGATGCTCATAGACAGAAAATAAACATCCACACATCTTCAAAAATATGCCCCTAAGTGATATAGTCATCTACAGATGCTATGATATAAAACTACAATTAAAAAAAAAAAATCTATGAATGCATGGACTAACCAAGGAAAGCAGCAACAAAGCAGTCTCATCTGTTTACCTATTAAAACCACTTCCCCCCGATCCTTTTTTGAAACATATCCACTGTTTGTAGCATCTAACAGGGCAGACCTCCCTCTTGACCCTATGCTGATTTTCCAGTGCCCGTGGCATTTGACTTTTCTAGAGCACAACTCCTATCGTCACGTATGCATGCAGGAAACCTTTTTGCCTGGCCCTTGCTCATCTTCTCCCTGAGATTTTACTGTGCACTGTTACAGAAAAAAACTGAATAGAAAACATAAAACTGGAAGATTCAAATCCTCAAAAGCAAAGAGAAAGAACACCAACATTTACTAAACTAAAAATAAGCCTTCTTAAAACATCTGATGAGAGACCTTTTAAACATCTGATTACTTGCCTCCTAAAGGTCTGGCGCTGGCAATGCCATGAAGATAAGTAAATAACCAAAATGGTTGGTCCTCACTTTTCCCTACTGGTCCTTTGCTCAGTGCCCATGGTACCGTGGTGGCCATGGACAGTTGTGGACCTGAACTGTAGTTCTCCCTCATGCCTGTCCCAGCTCCAGCAGCAGCAATGAGAAGCCACCAGGAGATGTATTTTTTAAACAAACATCCTTCAAACCATTTGTCTCAAGGGGTGAAAGTCCCTTTTCTTTACTGTCCTCACCCAGAGGCGATCACTGCAACACGTTTTTTTTCTGCCATGTCAGACTGCACCTCTTGCTCATTTTCCCACCCATTTTCCAGCCTCTTTTGGTATGTTTTTGTCTTCCATATGCTCACCATTTCTCAAAATCCTTCTTATGCCTAGCTAGAATTGCATGCAGAGGATTTAATTAAATTTAGTGCTAGTATGTCTAATGACCTGGTGCTTCCGTACGCTGCCTCTCCTGTGCCCCTTGCTGTCAGCACCTCCAAACGCAGCCATCTCCATGGACTTAATCCCTCATTCTGCTTATCCACTCACTTGGATCACTAATAAGTTAATAACCGTGAAACTGCACATCGATTCCTGAGACTTTGATTTCAGTTCTTCACATAACTTTTTTTTATAACAACGGGGTGGGCACAGACCAGGTACGCTGAATATATATGCTAAGAAGAAGTCTTGGAAAACATACTGACAACTTTACTAATATCTTTACAGATAAAGTATGCTTTGCATGTCGTGGCCTTTTTTCCCATGTAACTGAAAAATTCCATTTTCAAAAGCAGTCCAGTTTGTGATGATCCGATCTGTAAAAACAACACTAATTTTTGGCCACATTTCTTTAATCCTCTAACTGGTTGGTTTTTTTTTTCAAAAATCTAATTTATTGTCTAACTGAAGACTACATTCCGCTTTGTTGGATTGCAGTTTCCAGGATCATCACTCTCATGCTCTTTAATTTCCAAAATTAGTACATTTTTTTCTTGCCCTTTTTTCTCCACTCACAAGTCTTTTTGAACTCCATAATATGTAGGCAAATTTAAAAACATATGGAGAGAGAAATTAAAAAGCTGGTAGGTTTGCTAACAAACTCTTACGACGTGCCATTAAACACATTTCATTCAGACCTATTACTCGGCATATATTCAGACTTCTGGCAACCTTTTTTTCTGCCTTTCATCAATGACTATCTTTACAAAACATCATTTCCTCACTGCCCACCCTTTTCCATTTTGCATTAAAAGCTTTCTTTTTAAATAAAGCTTTTATAAAGCCATTCTCTAACTCAGACATGTCAGAGTTAGCACTGATTCTGTCCACCGCTTCATTTATTCATGGACTTTTATGGAGTATCTCTCTTTCATCTGTACATTTCTCTTTCATCTTTCATTGCCCTTTTAACTCCTTAGGGTAGCTGTAACTCATCCACTCTCTCTTCTTCTCTCCCTCCCAGGGTTATCTCCCTGTCCTTCCCTCGAAGCCATGCATGCCTCTGAATACAAGAAAACTGTCTTTTCCAAAGGGCGTTCTTTGACTACATTGTCTCTGCTGTCTTGCCATTTTGCCTCTTGTATTTCATACTGGGAACCATCACAAGCTTAAAGCAACTGCAGCAGGAAAAGTAGGGTACCTGTAAGCATGGCTGCGCGTAGAGGGACCGCTGGCTCCTGGTCATGGCTGCCTTCTAAAAATGGAAATTACTGAATCCGGCAGCCTCAATGGGCATTGACAGAGAGCCTACAATCCATGCCGAGGAGAGAGCTCCTGTGCAAAGCCAGCATAACAAGCAAATGCTTCTTCTCCCATACTGTTCTTGACAGGAGCAAAGTTATAATATTGCAACTCTATACATTGTTTAGCTAAACATTGCTTTTGAAACTGTCATAAAATATATAAAATATCAGCTCTTTCAAGTGCCAGTATTTTGTGCTCATGCAGGTAATTTAAAGTCTGTGTGTAGGAGATGCAGAATTTTGCTTTTTTTTTTTAACTAAAAACCTGCTTTGATACGTGCATTTTTCTTCTCTGCCTTCCAAAGAGAGGGTTCAATAGGAAAACTCACCAATTTGCAGACAAGAAGCAAGAGGTGGGTTCTCAACTGCCTGTCTCGAGCTGCGGTCAAGTTCCCCAGTATTGACCCAAGCAACCTTCAGGCTCAGCCATGGCGGCTGCCAAACACACAGAAAACCTGGGAGTCGAGGAAGAAAGCTCCATAAAGGATGCAGGGAGAGGGGTGAGCTGGGGAGATGTTTGGCTAAGTCCTTGTTGCACGTGCATCTTGTGTTTTAGATTAAAGGCAAGTCCAAAAGCAGTGCTTGTGTGAGCAGAAAGCGTGATAAAATGGACTAGTCTTTTCTGTGGATGTACTTATTTCTGCTTTGAATCTGTCACAACAAAAATCAGACTTAACCATGCGAGGAAGGAAATCAAAATGGCCTTTTCCGATGACCAAACTGTCCGTCATGTAACAGCCATTACCCAGGAGGGCCTAGGCTAGGTTTGAACTACAGGCAAAAATAAGGAGAAAAATAATACCCCAAAATGGGTTAAAAAATGCCTGAGTATTATAGCAGCTGAAGCAATTGGAGGCTTTTCACTAGCGGTAGCTGTGTATTTTCAAAGGAGCATTTAGGACTCATGTCCCAGCTGAAGTCAGAGGTGAAGAAGCTTCTTCAAGTCACACTGAGATTCCTTGTCTTGCTGTGAAAACATTGTAATTTTTGTTTTGTGTTTACATGAACCTCAGCCCTCTATTAAGGACTTAAAACATTTGATTTAGCAGCACCTTGGCTCCAGCGATACTCTGCATCCGCCAGCACACATCCCAGAATTTACCCTGCAATCACAAGAGCCTGGTAGAAGGGCCAGCGAGGAGGAAGAAGAAGAAGAAGAAGAAAAAAAGCCAGGAAATATTTCACACATGCCTTTATAATTAAACTATGTTAAAGACCTCCTATCTTCCCCTATACAGCAGCACGTGGAGGAAGGTCATGTCCAGGTCTGGCTTTCCCAAGGCAGGGAGCTGACCTTCAGGGCTGCATGTTTTTTGAGCTTTGCTACCAGAAAGCTTGCCCAGCAGGCTAAAGAAACACAACACATCATACTATTCTTCCCCTCCCAGATGGACTCACTGTGCTATGAAATACAATTTACCAGTCACCTGCACTGGAAAACAGGGGTGAAGGAGAGGGATTTTGGTGCAGAGAAGACCAAGGGATTTGGAGCAATGCAGTCCTCAGAGCCTTGGGGCAAATGATGAATATTGGTAACCACAAACTACCTAGTGTGGGTTTAGCAACGCTGATTACAGCAAAGCCCAGAGAGGTTTTCTTTGCCACCACTCAAAGATTTAATCTGATATGAACAGTGCTGGGCTGGTTCCTCCCATCCTTACTCTGCTCTTGTCCCAAAAGTAAAACAGGACATTTCCAACTGCCTCAGTGGGTCAAGCCCAGCCTGTTCTGCCTCAGATGAGGCTGAAAAGACTTTGGATGGACAAGTTAGGAAAAGCTTTTGGGGGCAAACCTAGCCAAAGCCATTCAGTTCATCTCCTGCAGAAGCAAAATTGTTCCTTATGTTGTTTTGAAAGGTATCTTTTTGGGGCTGCTCACTGCTCCCTCCCTGGTGCTGAGCAGCAGATCTTGCCATCAAAAGATTTAATCTTTGCTTTCCCTCTCTTGGTGGGAGGAGGAATCCTGCTGCCTCCCTGTCTGAAAAGTTTCTGCCTTATTTTTTCCCTGTTGCTCTTTCCCCCCTGTCTGTGCTCCTTTAGGGCCTGCCCTTTGCTGCTGTGCTCTCACTATTGCCCGCATTTCTTGTCTCCGCCATCTCTCTTAGCTGGGCACTCTTAACCAAGGGTGCAGTTCATGTTATAGCTAACCCATTTCACAGCAATCTTCCCTCCTCTGGGACATGGCCAGGCATTTCCATTCCCTCCCTTGCAGCAGATCTGGCAATTAATGCAAGCAGAGAGCGAGCAAGAGCTGATCTGATGGAAAACGACCCTCTGAAAACAATAATTACTAGTTTTCCACCGGCTCAATGAGCAAAGCCAATTCAGGCTGCTGTGGCGGCAGTGCCAGATCTGATGCAAAGGAACGGGCAAGAATAAAAGAGCCAGGGGCGGGATGGGGACAGCTATTAGTTTAACCGTAACAAAAAACCGCACATGGGAACAGTAGTGGCATTGTATCTGGACGTCCCCTCCATCCCCACACCAGACTCTCTCCTTGCCCCAGGGAGACTCCCACCAATTGCATCCTTTCTTCACCACCTTTAAGACGGCTTTTAATCCACCTGCCAGTATAATTTAGAGAGCTACGTCTCACAACTCCAGGTCAAGGGTTTTAATGAAAGCCAAATGCGTTACAGCATGCTCACTTCTCGCAGGCAGAGCTTGGGACACAGCCCTGTCTTTCTGTTACTTGTACTGCTCTTGTTCATGCAGAAAGGGGAGCAGTGGGGGAAAAGACAAAATCAGTCAGTAGCTCTTGCCATGTTGAGCTTAAATTTCAGTGGCAAAGCATCCAGAGGGGGTTGTCAGAGAAATCAGCTGAGATGCTGGATTACATGGTAGGAGACACATCCGAAGCAGACAGGTAGATCTGTGAGTCACCAGCCTGGAGATGGTAATTGAAGTGTCTTGTGGTTTCAAATATTGTGAGATGTGGTCCAAGAATTTGTCACTCTCGCTTTCCTCCATTTGTGACAGCCTATAGCAGATGTCCCCTCCAATTCTGCCTTTATTTTCCAGCCTGTATGTCTCTGCGTGTGTAGCATGGCCTCCATTCCTACATCACACCTCCCTGGTACTGCCTATACCTCTGCTGTGATCCTCTCTGTTCCTCCTCTGCTGCCTCCCAAGCAGGTGAGACCTTGCCTCCACTCACCTTCTACACCAGACAAATCTCTCTCCAGGAACTCATGATTGCAAGCCTTCAAGAAACAATTTCAGTGCGTGGGCCTACTTCTCTGGCTCCCGATGTGCATCCTCTTCTCCAGCTTAACAAACTCCATCTTCCACAGCCACACAACCACATACTATACAAACCTTAACTCCTATCTTCCATGGGTTTCTGTGACTATTCCTCACTGCGACTGCAGCCCAGAAAGGACTGCCAGACAATAAAGCATTACAGCAGCCTTCTTCGTAACAGGTATTTTTATCAACTGCTCTAATTAAGGAAGTGCAAAGAGATGAATAATTTGTTTTCCAAGCAGGTCAGTGCACCCTAACTTCATTAATCACTTATTTTGATCTGCAACGGGAGCCTTGAGACAGGCAGTACAGCCTGCCTGGCGCTGCTTCCAGTTTGCTGCCAAGCTTCAGCTATGCTGCAGAGTCCCTGCAAGAGGGGATAGACTCCATCCCAAAGTGAGTGATCAAGCAGTAAACAAGATTAACACTAAGTTATTTGATGAAGAAATGAAACAAGGGTGTGTATTTTCCTTCATGACCTAAAAGAACAGTAATCTAAGTCACTTCATCTTCTTTCTTATTTTTCTTTACTTCTGTCTTTCTTTTTGAGATAATATAAGGTATGTCTCAGCATGAAGGACATGGTTGCCTGTAGAGAGATTTTGACAACTCCCTTCAGAGTGCTAAAATGCTGTCAGCAGAAAAAAAATGAGCTGTTTGGGCAAATTGATCCAACTCTGACAGACCTTCTCTCTGTTGTCATGTTTTCTCTCTCAATCAAAAGCCTCCTAAAGAATCCATGTTTTCAGTTCAGTCTCAGAGAAGGGGGAGAAGAGGGGAGATCATCTACTTTTGCTGCACTATTCATTATTAACCTACCTGGATGGAGAGACCTGTGAGGAAAAGGGAGGTCTTGAAGGTCTCTCACACATCCCCATTGCACACGGACAGAGGATCTGAATACAACAGTTTCCCTAACTCACATATAGCAACTGCATACAGACTTTCAGACTGCCAGAAAGGGCAGAGTCGATACTTTTTGGGTGCAGCATAGGAAGCAGAGCTTTTAGACCTAAGTTTATCTCCAATGCCAATAACAGGCAAGCTGCCGGATCAGCCATGCAAAGAAAGCCTTACTGGGACTTTTTTCAATAATCATTAGGAGTCATCTCCCCCTTCCACACCCCAAAGAAAATGAAATCTAAGCATTTTTAAACATTCTCCCTAGCTGTGAATATATCTGTAACCTTTCCACATCAGTGACAATTTTGAATACAATTTTTGATGGTCAAATCCTGGGAGCACTCTTACTACTTTTATAGCAAAGATTAAGTATGCTCCTGGAGAGTCTTTAAACCAGCATCTCTTTTTGTCTTGCTCATTGGGTCTTCACAATTTTTCTAGCTAAGTGTCAAAACATGGTGATGTTTGTTTATGTTTTCTCTTTACCTTCCTGCTGTAAACTCAGCTGGGGAAACCCACGTTCATTGTGGCCAATTTTTAAAAATTGTTCTTTTTTGAAGACCCATGCAGCAGAATTGCTGATTTATAGATTCAAAGAGATCTGAAGGTTACCAATTTTAGTTTTGGTGAAGTCAATTATGGACTTTATAAACTTCATTGTGTCCCTTTGCATTGCTTCACAAAGCCAGGAACAACACAGGAGGTTTCACCACGTGTTCCCTTCATGCTGTCATCCTACACTTATTTCTTTCTATACGGCTAGGGACTGAGTTTGCAGTGGGTCAGAAATTGCACAGGCCCACTGACTCCAAAATAACTGTGTGCATAACACAGGTCCATACATTAAACATCATTCTACAGACCAGATGTTTCATACAAGGTCAAATATTATTTTTTAGTATCAGATGTTCTGTATTTGGAACCTAAATCCTTTAAGGCCCTTCAAGCGTGTCTCTGGATTATTCTTACGTTAGTTCTCACAATGTTACTGTAGGCCTTTGGATGACAGTTTTGATTATAAGTCTGCACACTGCCTAGAACAATAAGGTCCTGATTGGTACTTCTTGAATAATACATACTAATTCTCGCCCAAGCCTCCTTCGCACCGTTATGAGTCATGCTGGATGTTTGTCCTCTGCAGGGGCAGGAGACAGGTCTGCAAGGGCACTGCTCTGCCTTGCCAGCGCTGGGACAAGGCTCCTGAGGCACTGCCAAATTTCCTGATCCAAATGATCTAGATGCATACATGCAGGAGGAAGAGGCATGTTACACTACATCGTTTCTGATGTGTCTGTCTGGCCCCAAAAAGGACTACAGGAGACATACAGCATGACTGAAAAGGAAACCACAGGGTCTGAAAAGTACACCCAAAAGTTGGTGTGTTTCAGCCCAGTTGAAAACTCCTTCAGCTCCTTGTGCCTCAGGCTCCTGCTCTTTGCAGTGAAATGTGCTGCTATAAAAGTAATAGACAGCGTTAGCTCGGAATATTTTCTTTTACAACAGACAATATTCAAATTGTCCTTAGTCATATATTCCATCCCCTCTGAAACACAATCACCCAACACCTCAGTGCCAGAGAGCTATTTTTTTCCCTTCAGAGCTACCAGCCCTTAGTTGCTTTAATGAACATACAAATTTACATGTTCATATATCCTAGCCCTGATCACCATCTCAAGCTAAACATCCCCTAAGAGGCTAACCCTTAACCTTGCATTTGGGTTTCTTAAATGATCTTTTGATCGAAGAACTGACAAATTCAAGCTTCAATTTTCTGGCCAACCTGGCCTCCGTCATTGACATAAAGCTCTTCCTTCACCCTCTTGCAACCCGACCAAGGAAGAAGAAATGCCATTATTTCGACTAGTTACCTGAACAACTTGGGATTCACAACTTTTAAAGAATTACCTTCCCACTGAGGAATGGTAATGACTATCTGATTGCTGAGGAGCCCAGAATGGATACATGCTTGTCTTCCCTGGATCAGGGAAAGGATAGAGCAACTTTGTTTAATTGTTCTTGTTTAGGGTTATATGTAATAGCATTTAGTGGTTTTGGTGCCACTCAAGGGAGGGCTGGCTGGGTTGGGTCCTTGGGATTGAATACACAGTCTCAATAATACCGTCCATTCCAGCTCTGATTGACATGATAGTTTCATTTGAAGTAACATTGGCTGAATGGCTCAGTGACCACTACAGCAAGAATTGCATGTACACAAGAATCTGATAGAAGATGGTATTTCGCTTTCAGCAAGCTGTACTACAAATAAGCCCACTTGCTGCAGAGGGATTCTTGGAGCAGCACAATCTGCTTAAAGAAAAGGAAAAAAAAAAGATATTTTAAAAAAATATATTTCCCTTGTGGAAGTAGTTGTGACCCCACCATAGCAGTGACATCTTCAGAGCAGCATCAACTCACCTTTCTAAAAGCAGCCAGCAGTCCTTAAGCAAACCAGCTGAACCTCGGGCAAGCCTCAGCCAAAAGTCCACTTCCTTTCTACAGCCCCTGCAGATGGAGGGGAATGCCACTGAGGAAGGTGGCTGTGCCAGTCTACCCTTTCAAAGTGAGTTTAAGCTCCTTTGCACAGGCGATTTCTTTGTGTGGGAGTTCAACCTTTCATTGTCCTTCCCTCCAGGGATGACTTAATTAGAGATGAGGTTTCCTTCTCAAGTTACTGGGTTTGAGGAATCACGTTGTTGTTATTTCCAGGCAAATCAAACAGAAGCAAAGCGGGACAGTAAATGGTGGTGGTGGGGAGAAGTCCCTAAAAAAAAGATAAACCCTGACGCATCTACAAAAAGGACAAGACTTGCTCACCTTCACAGCAGGTTGGAGACCCTGACATCTGATCCTGTATCACTACGTTCAGGGAGCAAGTCCTCTGAAAAATTTTCCTTTGCAAGAAGCCAGCCAAAAATCTCCAATTAGTTTTGTACAGATGAGAGGCCAGATTGCAACCTGCCTGTTACTTGACATAAAAGCGTCTTTCTGCTCAGGACAAGCAGAGGTTTAAAAACCAGTAGAAGATTTTATTAAGGGGTGAGACCAAAGGAAGGGAGTGATGGCAAGAAAGAGTGGAGGGCAACAAAATATCTGTGCTGTGGATTGAGGGCAAATACTTACGCTTCCTGCTTTACAAGTAGTTTTTACCCTGGTACCTCAATCAAGCTGATTACAAAGGTTACAAATGACTGGAACAAGCTTAGAGCTCCCAGGACAACCAGAAAAAAAAAAAAAAAAAAAAACCAACCTGTGAAAAAGCCTCAGTTTGACAGGTGCTTGAAATGACATTGCTCACAATCTGGTGTGGGTAGACATTTCAGTGTCAATTCCAAGCTTGTACAAGCCAGGAGAGACAACCCCAAATTCTGAGATTACACCCTAGGACCTCATTGTGCCTCAAAGTCTTCACAAACTGTGTTTTAAAGCTTCTCTTTCCACTTAGAAATGCAAGAAGACTTTTGTACGTTTAAACAGAACTGAAAATCCTGCAATCACAGAGGCTGAGGCTCTGGAAAAAACATCACTGGGCTCAACAACACGATCACTAGAGTTGACAGCCCTGAAGTTTAACTTCAGAGAGCAAAACGTAGAGCCTGTCTTTGTGAAAATTTGTATTTGGGGGGAGGGGGGGGCATTTAGAAAAAGAAGCAAGCAGAACATAGCAGATCCGGCTGTGATATGGTAACAAAGTCAGGCTGCTGGACTTTGCACTGGAACAAATGGGTGCTCATGTGCTCTGTCCTACCAGCTCCGCTGGGGATAACCTGCCGCAAGAAGGTTAATGATAAGTTGGGAACAGGAACACCGTTAAACAGGCACAGCACCTGGGCAGCTCAGGTCTGCTCAAATTCATGGCACCATGAATTAGAGCCATACATTTTAGCTATTCATTGCATACACCAGACACATGCACAGAAATGCTGTGACAGCTTGAGTTGTTCAGCGGGAGAAATCATATTTGAAACAGCACGTCAGGTTTTGATTAAACTGGCAATTAAGCAAGCAAGGAGCAACATGCCCTGGGGTTGCAGAGACGATAAGCCAGTTTCAAGACAAATGGCCAAATCTTTAGGTGGTGGAAATGGCTGCAACTTCACTGCCTTCAGCAGGTCTGCACCTTTCCATGTGAGCTGCGGATCCGGCCCTCTCCAGCCTGGGACAGGCCCAGCAATATAAATGGTAATGAACTGCATCCAGCTGGGAAGAAGCTATTGAGCAGGGAGGCAAAAATTGACACTTTACAGTGATTTCTAATACAACACAGGGACTTGCAACACAGTGACGGGTCACCAGCAATAATCCCCACCTGTGTCAGCCTCCTCTCTTGGTTGTTGGTAGGCTTCTTTACCAGGGGCAGCTGGGCAAAAAGGGAGAGAGAGGAAGACGAGCAGATACCTGACATTACACTCTGACCTTACCACAAGCTGGTAAGGGTCTTCAATCCTGTTTATAAATTTCGTCCCCTTCAGATGCTTTTCTGAACTAAAATAATATGATTCAGTGAACTGATGCATCTTACATTTTCAATGGGTGCAGGACAAAGGAGAAGTCAGCAGTTCTATCATAATCTCCCCAAGCTGATGATCATCTACCAAAATTTCATTGATTTTATCTATAATGACCTCCTATTGAGTAGGAGGTCTCCAAGATGAAGAAATTAGAGTCATTTTAGGTCAGAGATCCTACTGCTTAAATTTTAGCTAAGAAAATTGTCACAGACAAATTAATGCACTGGAAACATCAGAACTGATCAATATGTAACCAAAAGATAGGCTGCTGTCAGATAGTGATTGTGTAGACACACTTTGATGTCAGCAAACCCTTTTTGATCTGGTCCACATCTCCCAGTTTCAGACCAAAGGTCAAGAATTCAATTTAAAATAGTATCAATACAGCACTAACACAGACAGAAAAAAAAAAACAAGAAATAAGCTGACTGTGGTGTGTAATGAAATGAGAAAATACCATGACCGTCAGAGGATGCAAACTACGACTTAGCCAGCAAACAGTGAACATCCAAGTATTCGCAAAAGACTGTGGTTGGAGGAGGGCCCCACAACCCCTAGCGGAAAAGCAAGCCTATGACCCTAGGAAAGCAGGAAATTCAGAAAGAAATTCAGCCCAGCTCAGGAAGATGCGTGGCCTGGATCCATCCTTGCCTCTCATCAGAGAGATACCGTGGAAAGGCACCAAGGTTAATTTTTAACCAGTGTCATCTGTGCTTAGCTCTGCAACAAACGATGGCCTCATAAAAAAGGCCATATTCACAGTTAGCTCTGCTGGCCACCTCTCTGTCATGCCTCTACTTCTGGCATTTGACATTTTCAACCACATCATGCATGTCTCAGCTCCCCTCGCTGTTTTGTTGTTAGTGTGATGCACTCAACCATCACAAAATCTGGCACACAATGCACCCCCTGCTAAATGCCAATCCCTTCATGCAAGCCTGAAGCTGAATCTCAGCCCTTGCATCTAGCAATACAGATGAAATTCACAGCTTCATCTTAGTATGTAATTAAACACTGGACAATCCTAGTTAACTTCGGATATCAAATGGAACTAGGGTGAAACACGAAGGTTTGCTCCCTATGCACAGTTAAGGTGTTGATTTTTATACAGACAAATATATCACCACTGGGCATAGTTACAATAACTATCCTAACATGGATTTTATGAAGTTAAAAGATTCCATCCCAGAATTGCAAATAAATAAATCACGTAGGAATTCGCTTGGTGTGCTTGGTCCTTTTCCCCCAAAGCAAAATGCAGGATGTCTGATTGATCTTCCTACCCAGTGATCAGCAAACTCATGGCTCTCTGTGGTCAGTTCAGCAAGGACTGCTGAGATTTTCCAACATCTGCAACCTGCAGAGGAAAGTTATGAGCTACAGAAAACAGGCAGAGTATGGCACAGACACAAAATAGCTATAGGGCCAGCTAAAAAGGATAGGGAATATTCCTTGTTAGAGCCCCTCTGAGTAGCTAAACCACAGTTTCTCTGCTTGGTCTAAAAATGCAGTAAGTCCAGGGTACAGGGCTCAAATCAATAATGAGCTTTACGTTACCCTAGCAGGGCTGAGGGGCCATGACATGAATCCAGACCAGTGCTGATCAGAAAAACCTGCCCTCCGAAGGAAATTGTGATGTGCAATGATTAATTTTTATTATGACGTTGACTCAAGGGTCACCAAATCTTTCATTGACATAGAACTAATTTTTTTTTCCCTGGGTAATACTAAAAAGTTCCATGTTAAACATAATAATAAAAGGATAATAGAACAACAATTTAACATTACTGATGACAATAGCAGCATCCAAAAGGCTCATTTTGATACTTTTCTGCCAAAAACACGACAAGTTCCCACAAAATATTTTGATTTTATATAATTCTCCAACCCCCCCAAAAAATCATCCTATTGATAGTTGTTCGGTGTGCTGCAGTGTAAACCTACAGTTTTCTACAGCTAAGCCCCAGGGTAGTATAAAAAACCTTCAACTTTAATAGAGGAGGAGGCTTAAAGCAGCAGTGTCCCAACTGTCCCCATTTGCCAGCTGGATGACTCCTCTCCTGCCTGCGAAAATCTGCCTCTGAATTTCCATCAGGCTGATGTTCCCTCCTCTTCAAAGTACGAGTACAGTGACTGTACTTGGGAACTTCAGAGGTTGGAAACCACTGCCTAACAAATCAAGGCAGTCTAATGGTGTCAGAGTTAGGACCGAGTCTTTGCTTCGCTGCAAACCATAGGAAAACTGCTTAATTCAGAAAACATGCCCATTCCCTCACAGTCTTGGTGCCCCACTTTGGTTTGGTTTAGCCCTTTTTGCTTTCTCATTAAACTTAGTATTGGCCATCTGACATTGTCCAACAGAGCCAGAGACCTTCACTACTCTGCCAAAGCCCAACTAATCTTGCCTAAAGGATCCTACGGGAGGGAAAATAGATAAATGGATAGAAATGTATCAATTCCCTATATTGTATTTGAAGTGGAATCAAATTAATCAAATTAATCAGGTCTGCATAACATCCTGATGTCTCAGTAGAGTCAGAGAAGCCTGCATGCTTGTATGTATCACAACGTGTGCGTTGCTTGGGACAGCTTCATCCAAGGAGAAAAGAAACCCTCCTCTGTCTGTAAAGCTACCGAGTACATCCCTGTCTTCCATGAGAATAAATGTATATTTAGTTAAATCACCTTGGCAACTGAGCTAGCTTGCAAATTCTACTTTTTCAAATACATCTAATCAACCTGCAAATATCTATCTATATATACACACACACACATATATATTTATATCTGAAATGTGCATGACTTACTGTTGATAGTACTTCCTCCAGCAGTAGCTTCAGATGAGTCTATGCTCAGTGTTTGGTTTCAGCTGCTAAAAGATGAAGTCTGAATACCAAACAGGCCTAAAAAAACATCTCAGAGATGCAGGTATGGCTTTTACCAAGCCAGCAGCCATCTCACAGGCCCTCCAGATGCTTGTGCATGAGAACCCCCCTATAGAAATGAGACCAAGTCTTTCTGGAGAAGAGCCACTTCCCTGGGACGCGGCCATTGACTTCAAGTAGGGTTTTTTAATCTGCTGAAATTCAGAAGCAGGACTAACTTTGACCTTGAAGCCCTGCCCGTACAAAAAGCACCAGTGTTTTCTAATAGATAATGAAAACAGGTATATAAAAATCCAGATAGACAAGCTGATTTTTTTCTTTAATGCTTCGAAATTGCCTGAAATATTTTCTTCTCTAATAACTGGATCCAGTTTCCAGGCATTCAGTACAACAATCTTTATGTTGTTAATAAACACATTTGTCTAATGAATATCTCTTGGTAATCTTGTCTGTAATTCAGGAAACTCGAGTGCAGCTGAGATAAAAATACGCACGTACTAAAAGCTCAAATTGAAGAAAAAAAAATCAATTCAAAGTTAAATTACCCATCTTAAATTTCAGTATAAAGGCTACTAGAAATACTGAGTTCTTGAACTTCAATTAATCTTTGGCTATTAAGCTAGAAGGGAAAAAGATTCTTCAGAGTATCACATGGGAAGCTGCAAAGAGCTCAGATCAGCTTGCAGACAGACATCACTATCGCTTAAACTCCCATTCACAGCTCCGTTGGGCTGGTTAACTCATGCTTGTCTTAGACTCCTTTGGGCTTCTTTTTTCCAGGCATCTGTGTGTGACTGCCTACATGCGTGTGGCGTATATTTTCCAGCTTCACTTCTCAGGGATTAATTGGCAGAAGTGCTCGTCATGGTTAAATAATTTTATTTAATTTGCACTGTGTGAAGATATTTGGGCAAAAGGGAAAAATAATTAAAATTTAATTACTTTTTTCCCCCATTTAAAATGAGAAACAGTTGCATCCCTTTGAGATTCAGCTGGGGATAGAACATCAGTCAGTTTTATTGTTAAATATGCAATAATAAAAAAAAAATAAAAATCAGTGATCAATCTCTTGTAGCAGAAGAGTGACAAGCCAAGGATAAATAAAACAGATCTCCAGAATCTACAACATCTGAAGTTTATAAAGGTCCTGAAGGGAAAAGATAATATTAACATCCCATATGGAAACATCCAAAATATTTTCTTACAGGTTTCTAAACAAACAAACAAACAAACAAATAAATAAATACTTGAAGATGTCTCTTCACTGAGTCATGCCAGCTATGGGAAGTGCCACCTTTAGTGATAGCCCAGAGTCTCTGCATGTTAAGGGATTTCATAAAACTTGACAATGTCCCCTTTTTTCTAATTTGAGGCAAAAATATTGGTTTGTTTTCTGTGGTTTCCAAGTGAAAGAAAGGCTGCCTAATCCCCCCTCTCCACTTGAAGTCATCTCTCCTTATACATGGCCATCACAAAAGGACTTGGCTTCATAAAAAAAAGCACCCAACAACCAAACAAAAACACCTGGAAAGGGGCAGAGGAGACAAATCAAGGATCTACTGGAGATATATTATTATTATTATTGGCAGCTCTGTGATACACAGAGCCTCTTCTCCTGGACTCTCCTGGCCCTTTGCTAGGTCTGTCTTCATACTACTGTTTAAAGACCTCACCTGCAGCTAGCCACAAACCTAGTATTTTCCCCAGCTCCCTGTTTGATATCAACAGCCTCAGACATTTTTTGACATGACCCACAACGGCTAACAGGCAACCGCTGTGGCAAGATGCACCCACAAAGGTGTGTGGGCATTCTTGGCCAGCCCTGGGCTACATGGTAGTAGACAACCTCCCAAAACACCAGTGCCTCTGCTCCCTGAAAAGATCCTCACCTCCATGGCAAAGAATGCATAACAGGCTCCTCTAAGCTTCTCCAGCAAGGAAATAGGTCACATTGCAAAGTGACTTTGGAGGAATCAGGTTAGCACCATGCTGCTAAATAGGTCTCTGCAGTCCATGCACAGAAGCAAGAATCACGTTTAAACATCACGTCCGCAAGTCGTGGATAAACCTCAGGTATGCACAAGCCCACGTCTGCTTCTTCCATATCCACAAGGCTTCCAGGGAAGGCAAATTAAAGAAATGCACCGATGCATGCTATATTTTTAATAATTATTCCTTTTGCAGATTACAATCAGCTTTCAAACCAGAGTAGGAAGAAGACAGTAAGGTCACTGTAACAAAACCTTCATCTGTAGAGGACCACCTTTTACAGCTCTGGATCTACTCACTAAAGCAAAGACATTCATCACTGATAAATGTCAAGTAACTGTAGAAAGAAACTTTTCACAACATTTTCCCCCAATCTAGAAGTCATCATAAGGGGGAAATTTAATGAAACACTAAAGGCCATGATTCAGCAAGGCGATGCTTACTGCCTTCAATGTGCAAATCAGGTTGCACGGAAATCAGCAGCACAAAACTCCCATTGGCACTACCCTATACCAGCTATCCCCAAAGACATTTTGGAGTTATTTTAGCTGATTTTTATCTTTTTTCTTTGGTTACAGCTGATGCGTATACTGTCAACTATGGTGGGGTGATGACTTCCAAACGTGTACGAGATCAGTGTGGTCACAAACTACACTGTAAATGGAAGAGAGGACTTCCGTAGCTTTCCTTGATACATGCCCATTTTAAAATTTCTTCTTTCCAACTAAAAAGTGAGAAAGAGGGTGTAACATATCTTCTCTCACAGTGCTTAATCTAATGAAGCCACAACCTTGATAAAGCCTCTCTTAGGTGGTCAATAGCCGTAAAGAAATGGCTGAAGGTGAAGATTATACAAAGTATCACAAAACCTGTTGTTAGAAATACATTCTGACAGCATAGTATTTCAATTTGAATTAAGACATTTTTAGTGCAGCCAATTTTTATTTGCATATTAAGAAAATGACTACCTCTTTTCAGCAGAATTTGGCAGTACATTTTGACATGAAAAACCTGGTGTAACAACACTCTTAGTACAATTAATGGTTATTTACCAAAGTGCTTCTTGTATCACTTCCTTGCATCATCATTTTTTTTTTACCCAGTGTAAATACAGGCTCCTTTAAAAAGAGTGTGGGAAACAAAGGCAAAAAAACCCCAAACCAACAATCAGAAAGCCCATTCAGAATTAAATCTTTCAATACCTTACAGAAAAACTGCTGGAATGAGTTTCTGCCCTTTCCAATGGACAGATGTTGTCATCGACAAGAAAATTAGAACTTGATGACAATCTCCAAGGTTTAAATGTCACTCCCTACCACTCTGGTTCACATAAAAATGGAAGTGGCATTAAGAGAGCAGTATGCAAGGTCTGCAGACTGCTAATTTCTTCTAATTAAAAAGCAGAGTTTACAGACACATTTAGTGATACTCATCATAAAGTACACATCTGAAAGTAGAAGGCTTTTTTCTTTTTAGTGCCCAGAATGCTGTTTTCTCATTGCTAGTGAATTATTTGCTTTCTTGGTCTATTCAGGAATTTCCCGGTCTATGTAACAGATTTCCAACATCTTTAAAAAAAAAATAAATCTCAGACCTATCATAACTCCCACAGAGGGCAACCTCCCGAGCACTGTCTGAGCAAGGTGCAAAGAGTGCAATTCAAGAAGCACATTTTGGACTTTTTACATATGATGCAAAAAGGCACAAAAAGGACTCACTGACTGGGCAGTACAAGCAAAACATTTATAGCACAAATATTATTTTACCTCTTTAACACTGGGAGAGAATATCCGCACAAGAAAAGCATTCTGTGAAGTGACACACCGATTGTCTGGGTACCTTTCCGGACAGTACACTTCAGTTAAAGTCAAGTCATTAGGCTCAGTACAAGAGGAAGTGGATGAAATCCAATCGAATGCATTACAGAGGTCAGACTAAATGAGCTAATGGTCCCTTCTGGTCTTAAAAAATCTATTAATCTAATTTAATTCTCTGTTCTACTCTTCATACCAGAGTCAATTGAAACTCATTTATATTAAAAGAACACATTACAGCAGCCTTACACAACACACCATGTTCTGAGTATGCAATTTTAGGCTACCCAAAAGCTTCACTTCCCACCGAGCTTAGGAGGAGGCTTTGCTTATCCATAAAGAGAACTTATATTTACAAGCAAGGCACCAGGCAGAGGCACCTTTCCCAACACAATGTTGGATGAATCTGCACCTTAAACTATACACATCAACCAGAAACTTTCCACAGCACTTTCCACCTTGGCTTGGTTTTTGTATGCCCAGTCATCCTGATACTTGCCATGGTGAAGAGCACAATGCTTTTATCAATAAAGCCTGTCCCAGTCATTCCAAGGATATTTCCTTTGAATAACTTGTAATACACTCAGTATTGCACCAGGAAAATATTTGGCAATCACTATCAGTGCAGAAAGCAAGCACTTAGATGGAGAAGGCCAAAAATATGAATTTCTTTTAGTCCCTCTGGTGTATACATATGCTCCCATCAAGCAAACACATTTTATTACCTCTCCCTCAAAAAAACCCCAAAATTGCCTTTTTTTCCTCTCCATGCAGCTGTCCCTCAGCCCTCAGTATTTCCCTCATCCTGGAGCCTCAATGTTCACATTAACATTACCAGTTGTTTGCTTAGTTCATCAGTATGAGAGCGCAAAACATCACATGAATTCAGGCTGATCGACCTTAGCAAGCCACAGCATCCTTCATGCGTGCCTTGGATAGATGAAATAATTTAACACAGTCAGAGGGGCAACAGAATTTGAGGCTGATACACGGGGGCTCACAAAAGGTGGTCTTCACATGATATGTTGCAAAGACTTTATGAATGGACTATGGACTCTGCTGGAGTATCTATACTTGATGCCCCCTTTATTCTTTATTTTCTCTCTCTGCCTGCAGCACACAGATGGCCCTTTCCCCTTGTCTGTCCTAAACATCAACAGATGAAAAAGAATTGCAGAGCTGCCTAATGCCTCATCTCTCCAGTGGCTGTGTTAATTTATTCCAGCTATTTGAGGGAAGCATGAATGGCACCCCAGTAAGCCAGCTCAGACTGGTATAAAGGCAGCTGATTTTCCCATGTTCTGTCATGGGCAGTGTATGACTTCTATAGTTTTCAACTCTGATGTTTCTTTGCTCCCTCCCGCCCCCTCCCTGGCTTTGAGTCTCAAGTAGCTGGTACTTTGTGAGAACACAGGGGAGCCGTGTAACATGAAACACCCAGTTTGCTTATTCATTGCCAGTCTTTTTGAACCGAATTTCACATTTCAGTGAAATTCGCCTTCAGTCTTGTTTCCTCTCAGCACATTTTAATCAAGCAAAAATCCTATTTACAGTGAAGAAATCCTGTTACAGCGAACTATCGCTACATTGTTTTAATGGACACGTCTTTCACCTAAGACTTCATCATCTCCTTTGCCCTCCAATCATAAGCACACCCTTCAAAAAAAAGTCTTTTCAACATAAAAATGTAGGGCAGAGATTGCGACCCAAATTTATATGGATATTCACTATTTGTTCCAGCTTAAAATTTGTTATCCTCTCCAGATGCTTTAGACACAAATCAGGAAGTCAAAAAGCCTCTCACTGGCAAAATGCAATTCCTTCCAGGGCAAAGAGAAATTTACTGTGGCTCCTGAAACCCCTACTCCAAGCTCCCACCAACTTCAGAGAATTTTTCTGAATAATGGCTAAGATGAAACTCTCCAGGAACTTTGGGATTTTGTCCCAGAAAATTTTTCATTTTATCAACCTTTACTCATGCACACCTCGCAGACTCGCCCAAAAGAAGATGCTTTTATTCTTTTTTTCACAACCCAACCTTCTTGATTCAGCATAGTTACTAATGCCAAAATGTGCTTTGAGAAGGTGTGCTCCGAAGCACCTATTATCTCTTTTTTTTCTGGGATCTACCTATCTTCCCCTGTCAGGTTGTTGACAGCATTGCCAACTAGCCTTTCACAGCCCTTCGTGGTTGGTCCCATTTCTCCCAGAACCTGGACATCTTCAAACTAGCTACCAAGATTCTTTTTGTACCTCCAGCCTAAATTCCTTTCCTATAAGCAACCCATTGACCCCAACCCTACCCTGAGAGTTCAGCTGGATTTCTGAGGATAAGTTTGATTTTTCCATTTTTTTGGTATACTTTGGGTACTTTTTATCAGCACAGTTACACCTTAGGTGTCTGGAAAGTGACTTGCTACCACATCTGGAGGATGGGGAGATGCTGAGGGCATCACCACAACTTCCTGAAGTCAAGGGAAGGCTGTGTAAGGCCTCCCTGTAAAGGTTTGGTAATTTTGTAGCTTACTCCTAAATAACTTTTTATTCCTCTTTAACCTGAGTATCAAGGCCAGCAGCATCCCATGCATCCTCTGCTTGCTTAGACTCTAAAGCAGAATATAGCAGGGCATCCACATCTGCTTTCTTGGCTTTATTGGTTAAAAAAAAAGAAAGAAAACCTGACACAGCAGCACCACAGAGTGCTGGCGGCATCGAAGTAGTTAATTAGCAACATTGAACTAGACTTCAGGAGACAAGTCTTAATAAGTGCTGCTAAAAATATTACAGTAGTCATTTCCAGAACAAACACAATCAGTGGCAGACGAGTGAGGAGAGCAATACAGACACATGAGCTGCCACAGTGGAGGTATTTTCAGAGGGGAGAAGGAATAAAGGCTGATAATTTTAAAAACACAGCAGCAAAAAACCAAGCTGGTATTGGAAAGCATCTGGGACCACACATCTCAAGCCAGGCTAGTGGCTCTGCAGCAAGGCCAGAGCAGAGGTGCAGGGAGCAGAAGGTGTTTGCACCACATACGGCCTGCCTTGAGGAATCAGGTGTGCAAATACAATCTAAACTGAGAGTGTAATGCCTTGAGAATAAGCCTGGCAGGTTATAATCCTGTTTTGGGTTGGGAGAGGAGCTGGCAGAGGCAACAGCTCAAACACGGAACATCCCAGAGACTCTTGCCGGGCTGAACCCCCAACCCTGTGCAGACTGCCATCACTGCATGCAAGGCAACAAAATCTGCTGGCCAAGGAATAAACAATGCATTCATCACTAAAAACTATGTGTAAAAATCCAACGTTCAAAAGCTGTCTCTGCTACATGATGCAGTCCCTTCCTCCTGCAAAAGGCAGCCCCGGACATTTGCTATGTGTCACCTCTTGCTCCCTGCTTCTGGCAAACAGCTCAGCCCCAAAGGACTGGCACACTCATAGCTGGGTTTGGGGCAAAGTGTTTGCATCAGACTGATAAGCTGTGGTGGCTGTCAGCGTGACAACCCGGTGGTCTTGAATTTAATGAAGCGACAATTAATCACAACTCCAGGCTGACTCCTCAAGTTGAAGAGCATACTGCAGAAGAAGAAAGCCACTATCCTTCATACGCAGCTAATTTATTTTTTTTTCCCTATGCAATCACCCTGCTATCTTCAGCAGTACATCCCATGCTTGCTGCCAGGGACAGCCACCTCAGCTTTTCAGACACGTTCTTGGCAAGGTGCTTTCCCCCTCCTGGCGTTTGACAGGATTATGAAGTGCCAAAGTCTCTGGCCTCCTTTTGTTTTGAAGCTTGAAAGCAAAGTTTAGCTTAATCATTTTGTCTCCTGCTGCCCTTCCTCTGCTTCAACCATCCTGGCTGCCCACCAGCCTAATCCCCAAGCACACCCACTTGCAAGCCCCCAGGAACAGGACCCCAGCCCATGGATATTGGCTGTGACTTCATGGCATGCAGGTCTTGCAGCAGATTGCCATTTGGTTTGCAATGGTAACAACCAATCTCCAAAGAGGACACAGCAGTATCCCTGTCTAGCTCTTGGCTGGATTAGGTCTGCTGCACCATTTTCTCAGGTTGGTTTAAATAGGTGCCTTGTAGTAGGAGCAGTGACTCAAGGAAAAGTAGGGCTCCTCCACCTCCATTTGGTTAGGCTATCTCCTGTTCCATGGTCTGACTGAGAGAAATACATTTTTATTTAGGAGGAGGGAGCAACCGCATATTTATTCGTACTGGAGAGGTACGGAAGATACTCCTGCTGTGCTAAGCAAAAAGGATTAATATTTATGAAATGCTCCACAAAGGAAGCGTTTTGAAGCTGAGGAATCTTGCAATTTTTAAGGATTTTTTTGTGAGAAGGTAGAGGAAAGAGCTCAAACTCCAGCTTTCCTGGCAAAAAGTGGAAACCTGTAATTTCAGAAATGTGTCCAGTGGTATGATACTTTTCTATCATCTTTGAATCAAACACTGCTTTGCAAAGAGGGAAAATTTAAAACAGGATAAAAACGAAGAGATAGATCAGTCCTCAAAATGGGGAACAAATGCAATTCTGGATCCCAGCATACCACAGGTAGGTGAAATATCCTCCTGTCCTTCTGAACTCAAGGTACCAAGTAGCCAGCAAATACAGGTTGATATGCCAGCTTTGTTATAAAAGATAAAGAGGTTTTGTGCTGCTTTCTTCACCTCCAAACTTAGACATGACTTTCTAACTTAAATAACAAAAAGGGACCGAAATATAGAATAAATGGGACATGCATATTAGAGGATAAAAGCCAGGGTCCCAGTCACGATATGTGTTCAGCAGAGGCTGCTGAAAGCAAGCACTGATCTCTGAAAACCTCCAGCAACACTGAGCAACCAGCAGCTGTCACTGTACGCAATGAAGAGGAACAGGAGCAAGAGAGCTGGGGATGCTCCTAGATGGGAAGAAAACAACTGGAAAATAAAAACACAGGAGAAGGTGCAATTAAACACTCAGCAGCTCCCTAAAAATGGCCCTTGTCCGCCAGGAGAAGCTGCTCATCAAAAAGGCTCAGCTGGCCTTTTAAAATGCAGCCCAAATTCAACTTCAGAGATACTAAGCGTGGCTTATCGCAATGGGATCTCGAAATGACGGCAATTCATATCCCGTGCACAAGTGGGATTTAAGATTCAGCAGCCCTTTTGATGCGCTTCCCAGGCAATGATGTAGGGCGTTAAAGGCGAGCAGTGCAGGAAGCCGCTTTCAGCTACCTATTAGCACGTGACAGCTTTGAAATGTTCAAGATCCTCTGCCCACTATCCCCATTACTCAGCTGTCAAAGGAAAGGCCTCAGATTTATGATGTGAAAATTACATTTTAACGAGGTGTCATATGTGTTTAAAGTTCTTATTCATCACCATACTGCCACATCTTTTACCCAAGACACAAATGCACTTAATTAGCATATTATAAGGACAGAGGGTTCACCTTATCTGCATTGTAAAACTGCTTTAGGAAAAAAAAAAAAACAACCTACCCAACCACCCTTACTGAATAAAATGGTTACAATCACATGTCAAGAGAGCATCCCACAATATTTAACAAAATGTGGAGGATAAAAGTTTGACGTGCACCCTCTCAGGTTTTTAAAATAGCACAGATATGGATGGAAGCTTCATATCACATTTGATTACTGGACTGGCAGTCCACAGTGTTAATATGCAATCTATGGAAGCCACTTAAGCACAATGAGGCTGTATTAGAAGTGCTATATCATATCATTACCTTCCTTATGCATTGGGTATATTTATTTATTAACCTCACACATCTATTAAACGCCCCGTATTGTAATGCCAGGGTCTCTTGGACATAATATAAAACATATCCTTGAAAGTAGGAGGTCTGTATTTCCCATGTCACTGGGAATAACTGCCACCATATCCAAGTCCTGGACATGCACAGAGGGATCCTATCCTGGCTCAAGTCCTCCCCTGGACTTCTTCACTGCCAAGCTATGGGACAGGCTACGGTCCCTACTCCTAAATGCTAATTGGTCTAAATGGTCTAAATGCTCAGCCAGCACATCCCGAGCCCCTGAACTAGAGCTGCCAACACTGGCGTGGGGCACCTCAGGCACTTTAAAGACAAAACTTTCTTCTTCTGGTCTCTCTGCTGCCCAGGAACCCCTAACTGACGCTCTACCAGGAGCCACGACTGCCCAGCAAAGTGCAGAGACACAAAGCTGGGAGATGCGTGTTTATATGCAGCTTGAAGCAAGATGGGAGCACTTTACCTTTTTGGAGAGGAGGATTTGTTGATATTTTCTTGAATTTGTTTATGCAGACTGTATCACAAGTGGGTGATGATTAAAACAGGTAACTCTGGTGAATATTAAGACTGATTAGGTTGTGGAAATTTTTTCATTCTGTTGATACAGCCTTTCATTTCCCTCTCTGCACGTGTCTAGTGGGGGACATAAAAAAAATAACAACCTGAATACTTTTCGGGGTTCAACTTCTTGAAGAACACGATGGAAAACACTGCTAGAGTTGCAGAGCTATTCTCACTATCACTTCAAATTAGCAAACTCAAAAAAAGCTACAAAGAAATAACCCAAAAGTTCAGAAGCATTTATGGAGAACACATCATGGACCCGTTGGAGAGGGTTCAGAGGAGGGCCACAAAGATGATCAGAGCACCTCTCCTATGAAAAAAGGCTGAGAGAGTAGAGGTTGTTCAGCCTGGAGAAGAGAAGGGTCCGGGGAGACCTTATAGCAGCCTTCCAGTATCCAGGGGGCCTACAAGAAAGCTGGAGAGGGACATATAGCGATAGGACGAGGGGGAATGGCTTCAAACTGCAAGAGGGTGGATTTAGACTAGATATCAGGAAGAGATTTTTCACTATGAGGGTAGTGAGGCACTGGAACAGGTTGCCCAGAGAAACTGTTGAGGCCCCATTGCTGGAAGTGTTCAAGACCAGGCTGGATGGGGCTTTGAGCAACCTGGTCTAGTGGGAGGAGTCCCTGCCCATGGCAGGGGGGTTGGAACTAGATGATCTTTAAGGTCCCTTCCAACTCTAACCATTCTATGATTCAATGATTCTATGTTCCTCCAAAACCTCATTTTAAGGCCAAACAGCTCAAAGAAAATACGCTTCAAAGGCTTTAGGTATATTCTTGAAGGTAGACATTAATGACAGGTTTCCTGGGATTTGCAGGCAGTGAGGAGTGTTTGCTTTCAAAACCACTTTTGGGATAAATGAAAAGAAAGAACCCCAGACAAAAGGAAAAAAAAAAAAGAAAAAAATGAGCAGGGTAAATTCTTAAAACGCAGCTTTTTCCATTTCTGAGAAAAATGAACAATTGGTTTTAATTCAATTAAGAGCCCTGAATTGCTTCTAGATCAGTTGAATCCAGCTTTGTGCCTCACTTAAGACTTCAGAGTATTTTGTCTTCCCTGGTACCTTTAGCTGCGACAGAAGGTGAGCACAGAAACTCCCGGTTTTGACACTCATTTACTCCAAGGACTAAAAGCCCATTTTTTTTAAACAGCAGATGAGAGAAGCTCTGCAACAGTGAAGATCTCCAAACCAGTTAAGATGTTCCAAACCTACATGCACAAACAGACATTTAATTAAAACTCACAGAAAATGTTTAATCACTGTGAAGAGTGAGAGGATGTGATCCCTGACTTTTCTATAAGCTAAGCGACTCCTGCCTCCTCCCATTTCTCTGGATGGTTTGGGAAAAGACTGAAAATGTTTGATTCTAAGTGAACTGGAGCCCCCAGCATCTGTTTTTTATTTTAGATGTCCTTGAAATGTATGATACCAGAGATTTCAAATATGTTACTGGCTATTTAGGTAGTTAAATATATCACTTTTCTTGTTATGATCAATTTTTGGTTTTAAGAGCTCTTCTCCTAAAACTTCACCCTTAATTGTTTTTTAACAACCAATTTGTTCGACCCATCAATTTTACAATCTTTCTTTTATTTTCTAATTAAGCAGATATTGTTTACATATTTTGCTACTCAAACTGTAACCCTCTGGAAAATGGCTGTATTGAACATTGTCTTGCTCTAAACAGAGAAACACTGGTGATTTTGGAAGAGAAGAAGGGGAACACATATCCGCAATCCCCTCTGTAAAAAAAGCACAACTAAATAACCAAATAAAAATACCCTGGGTCTTCACTGCTTTCCTAGTGTTCTATCAGTTCCTGGTCTGCTCTTTGGTGGAGGAGCTGGGTTTAAGCCAACCATGTATTTATTAATATATATAAAGCAACGAAGCATAAAATTTGGTGCTAAGCATAAAATGTGTTGTACTGAACTTGGAAAAGAAAGAGTCACGCAGACCTGGTCTTCTGGCTCCTCTCTGCAAAAAAACTGGCGTCAAGCAGGTGTTTGCACACCTACTCAATTCAAAATCAGTGCTTCTGTTTGACTGACTCGTAAAATAACATTTCCACTAATCAGGCTGTGCAGGTAATGGAGCAGTAAACTCCCTTTGTAATGGTATTTTTCTTCACTTTGAAATGCCTTGGCCCATTCGAGCTGTCTCATCAAGAATTTCACTTGCTGTCAGATCGGTCCTCTCAAAAGTCCTCTTAACCCATAAAATAGTGAGGTAATGGGATCCTTATGCATTTTTGCCAAAAAGGAAATCACGGCAATTTTCAGAGAGGAGAAACGCATATATAATTCAGCTTTGTGCCCACATTACAAAGCTATCAAAAAAGGAACGTCGGAGAAGGCTCACCAGACTCCCTGACACCGTATTAACCTTCTCATGTCCGCCACCCAAAGCCAAAAACTACTTCAGCTTTCCATCCGAGGCACTGGGAGGTTTTAAATTCTCATACAAACATAAGTGAAATTAAAGGGGCTTCAAACCACAGTGACACAAGGACAAATCAAATCCTTGCACCTCTTTCAGCCGTCTGCAAGGTTTTAACTTGCTCTCCCATCTCACCAGCTTAGACTGGGAAAAGGGGAGAACCCATTTCTTTGTTTACAGGAAAGTAAAAAAATTAGGTTTTTCACTGATGTGGGCCTTTTTTTTTTTTTTTTTTTTTTTATTAAAGATGCTATTATTGACAACAGTCACCATGTGAAAAAGCAGCAGCAGAGAGTCTGCTGTAATACCTGGAAATAATTCACTGAAAAGGAGAGAAACTCTGTGAAATAGAAGGGATGCAATTGATTTTCACTCCTTGGGGATAACCAATAGCTCACAAATTGCTCTGCTTCACTCCACCACTCAGAAAGTACCTGCTCATCATTAAGTTGGGAGAATGAAAAGTATTACCTCACTTTTTGCTCATCTGAGATCTTGCAGAGGTCAACATCATTGAAAACATCCCCGCTCCTCTCTTAACAGGCACTTGCTTTTGTTCATCTGCCTCTTCAAGATTTCCTTCTCCTCTTGTGTTTTTGTATAAAAATGAGAAATTCACTGCCGTTTTACTACTTTTGTTCCACCCCTCCCCAGATTTTCATATCCACAGTTTCTTTCAGCACCTCTTGAGACATTTTTTACATGGATAACAGGCTGCTCACAGAAAAAGGAAAAGCTCAGCAACAGAAACCTCTTGACTTCTCTTTTGCAGTATGAAGCCCTGAATCTACTCATCCAGTCTTGAGTTTCTAATTAACAAAACAGAGTGTTTTGGGAATTGCCATGTTACGAATCAAATACTTTGCTGTCCAAATTATGTCAACTCTGCCTTTCCTCTTGCTTTTCCAGCCTTTCTGAAGTATACAGTCCACCACAGGAACTACCTGATAACGATGACAATTGAGCAAACGCTCTTTGGAAATTCTTGCGCCGTCATATAAGTTTGACCACAATCTAGACTAAGTCATGTTACTAATAAAGTGGCAACTGTGAACATAATACTCGCAAAATGAATAAGTTGGTAAAGTTAAGGGAATATAACCCAAGTTAAGGGAATATAACCCAAGTAAGTAATTACCGGCATAATTTCTAACATGAAAAAAGGTGGAAAAGCTGGGAATCCTCTGGGGGCCAGATGCTCTTCTCTTAGAGAAAGTATAGTAAATCATGCTTTAAAAATAAAGAGTAACTTTAAAGAAAAGAAACCAACATTTCTGAGGATTTTGTTGTCAATTCCCCTCCTGACTCTAGACACACACTTTTGGGTGCATGCTCATGTATGCAATTAGCGGCAGCTTCCCTAAACAGCCCAAACTCCCCCACCTTAATGGAACAAAGTAATTTAAACTGGCTGGCAGTTTTCCCCCATCTGTTTGCAGCGACAGCATCTTCCACGCTTTGTTTTGCCAAAATTCCTGCAGAAGTGAAGATGATCTGATGTACAGAGGAAAATTCAATTAAGGAGAAAAGAGTGCTCTCTCTGTGATGTGAACAAGAGCATGGACATTTGGAGACTGTTTCAGGTTAGTTACAGGTAGCACACTCCTTTCTCTATTTCGTTTCAAACTAAGATTTTAAAAAAAAAACCCAACATTCTGCATGTATTAATGTCTTAATATCCATCACAGACCTTGTGGTAGGGCTTAATTTACAGAAACACTGGCAGATCAGTAAAACAGGATTGTACTTCAATTTTATGCCCTATTTGCAAGGAAAATAGAAAGCCCGACTCAGATTTTGGCTTGTATTAAAACGCTTACCTGCTCTGCTGTCCAGTGGGCCAAAATCCAAGGAATATTTCACAACATGATAGTTGTTCCATACATAAAGGAGGTTGTCCCGGGGATTATAATCCACAGCAGCAATGTACTGGTAGGAGTTTGGAAAGGGTACATCCACCATGCTATCCTTGCTTTGGTCAGTGTTATATATGTAGTCTATTTTATTCCCTGTGGCTTCATTGTCATCATCTTCATACACAGACTTCACCACATATAAAATCCCACAGATCATGAAGGCATTAGAAGCTGACCTCTTGTCATAGGCAGTATCCCACGTCCCTTCAATCCTTAAAGTGTAAGGGTTTAACTGGCTGATAACTATTTTGCCATTATTTTGTTCTGTTGCATAGATTACCCACAGCCCGTTCTCATCCACAGCCAGGTCTATGTCAGACTTGCCTCCCCAGCGGTATGGAGAGGTGTCATGGTAATTTGCATTAGCTATGATAGCCTCCCCGCTCTTTATCCTTGTCCGCAAGTCAAACTTGACTATGTTCCTGGTTCGTTCCTTGTTGAAGAACAAAGCCCCATCGTATACCACGAACCCTGTGCCGTCCACCCGGTGTGGGAGTTTGTAGGTCGTGGTTGGCCTCCCAGCAATGAAGTCATCCTTGGAGGAGTACTCCGTCAGTGTGTCTGTCCGGTACGGCGTCCAGGGCATGTAGTATATCTTGTCGGATGCCTGCAGAGGGTCCTTGCACCAGGCACCAGACTGGTGGTCAGATTCGAATAAGTGTTCACTCTGGTATACTCCTTTCAGCAGTCCAGGGCAAAGAAAAACTGTTGGAGGGGAAAAGAATTTAAAACAAAAAAACAAAGTTAATGAGAGTCCTGGGGTGGTTTGCCTAAACATCTCACCAGCTCCTAGTTCTGGAGCAGAGGACACTCAAGATCAGAGGAGACCCAAGAGCAATGCCTTGTAGTTGGAGACTAACCTTCCTGACGGCCATATCTCTACATTTGCTCCACCAAACTAATTTTTCCTGCTTTTTCTATCAACTACGGCTCATTTTCTTATTGCTTTTCAAATCTATTTTTACAGGTGTACTTACTTGGACCACTCGCCTTTGTAAACTCCGAAATGAATATGTGCCCCCAGAGGATTTCTGGGTTTGTATTTCCAGATTATACTCTGCAGTGAATCTGTACCTACTAGGTGAAGGGGTAAACTCCCGGGGGATTGATCCACATATTTATTTGAACAGCCCACAGAAGAGTGGCCTAGAAACGGAAATAAGAGAAAAGAATTCCCACCCCTACAGCCCAAGCAATATTAAATATTTAAAGGGTACCAACAGCAAAGCAGAGGCGAATCCCTTAGCAACTCAGAAGAGCGTTTAAAGCAAAGGGAGCGGGGGGGAACACTCATCTACAGATCTGTAGTATAACTAGAAATGAGGCTTTCAAAGCTGCTACAGGACACACGAAACATGCAGTCCACACAATTAAAAACAAATGACGTATGGATGCTGAAAGGAAAAGACAAGGAAGGAAGGAAGGAAGAAAGGAAAGAAGGAAGGAAAAGAATAAAGTTCACTGGAGAGGAACCCAAGGTCTAGATTTTAATCAGTTAAAAAATGTCCTGTTAAACATAGTAGTAATTCAAACTTAAAAACATATACCTTCTATTGTTACATGAGAGGAGCATAGAGGAGCGGTTTGACTAACTGGGGTGCTTTGCTGCTCAGACTTCGGGGGGGGCTGAGAGGGGCCAGGATATGCCCAGCACCTGGGAGGAGGCTCGGCTGGTTCCTGGCTGACCTTGGCAATATGGGAACGCCAATGCCAAGAGCCCAGCTGGCTGGACAGGGAGACAAAAGGAGGGATGCTGAGGAGCAAAATTGCTTCGCTTGGTCCTCGTCATCCCCAGTAGCGTCCTGACCTGGAGGCACTACACACACTTAGGGGAGAGAATATTTATTGCTTATTTGTAATGCTGATCTCCGTGAGCATGAGTAGTACAGCAATTGTGACAATGGGGGGGACAGCCAGGAGGTGTGAAGAAGTATCCCATCACACGCTTCTGGTAGTGAGGGGCTGGCAGAGGGGATCCCATGTTCGCGCTCCCTGCTTGGAGCAAAACCAATTATTTTTGGAAATACAGAAATTGTTAATATCCTCTGGAGAGCAAGACAGGAGGAATATCAGATTTAGTAACTTGTATAAAAGTATATTGCTCTATTGGAGTCTAAGTAACCACCCAGAGTTGCTGATAAAGGGGTGCTGTTTCCAAGAGGCTTTTATGGTATAATTAGATGTACTTATGCACATACGTATGCATGCACACTTTCCAAATTCTTTGAGGCAGGAGAAGGTATCTAAATCTTTGAATAGAAATTTAATGAAAAAAAATGGCACTACTGAAAACTTTTCAGCAAAAATGAGTTAGCTGGTGAAGTTGAGCAGCAGAGATACTAAATAAATTTTAACAAAAAAGTAGTGAGAATTAATGACAAAGTATTTCAACTAAAACGTTAAACTGTTAAATAACTTAGCCTATACATAAGTAATAAATATATATAATTTGAAAGGTATTTAATTACCTTTTTGTTCCACTTCTATTGTAGAGAGAGAGGTAAAGAGAGAAAGGAGAAAAGAGAATAGATTAATGGTACTGTATTGGCCAGGTAGTTTTCTTTACCTCTTTCATATGAAAAGGAAGCTTTATTAATTTACTTCAGTATGTGAACATATTATATGTATATATATAAAACCTTTCCTCTGATATAATATGCAGACAGGCTGAAAAAATACAGATAAATTTTAAGTTTACAAAACTCTTCAAGAAGAAAAAAAAAGCCCAACACTTGGGACATACCAAGCTCCCTGAACTATTTGAGATACCTTGTCAGCAGCAGCCTTGGACTAGTTTCATAGAGGAAAATGAAACACCCATAAACTGAAATATGACTGATACAGATTAATGTATAGAATAAAAACTCCAGGGAGAAACTTTACAGAATATACATCTTCATATATTTCGCCAAAATCCTGTAAAACAGAGATCCCTGCTTTAAGCAGAGGAATATTCCCTTGTAACATGAATACAGAACTTAGGAGAGTCCAATGAAGCTCATCAGCGGATGTTTGCAGAGTCCTGTCCTATGTCTTGGAGAAACAAGCTTTAGTAGGACTTGGAAAAAAACATTCAAAATATTATGATAATTATATGATTTATAAGATCTCAAAGACTTACAGTGTTAACAAGTTAAAAATATCTAAGCACTATTTAAAAGGCCCAACCCCAGAACTTGGTGGATATTTTTATTGAATTATTCACCATGCATAATAACACTGCTGAAGAGGCTGCATCCCTTCAGACAAAGCCCCTTGCAGTCAGAATAAAAAAATGCAGTGCACTTAATTGCTAAACACTCAGTACCAGTTTCCATAGCTAACAACCTCCCACAAGAGGCTTTGGGGGCCCTCATCCAAAGACCCCTGCGGTCATGGCACAGGCCCCTTCTTCTTCCAGCATGGTGGGGCCCCAAACAGCTTCTGCACCCCCAGCCTTGGGGTTTGCTGGTTCTGCAGGGCCTCTTCCCTGAAGGTGTAGAAGACAGGCCCCACAAAATAGCACTGAGGGAGAAGTGAGAACTTGCCAGAAAAACAGTATGGTTTTGACAGCTGAGAGATCTCTGTTCAGAGAAGCGAGACAGGAATGCAAAGGTATGCACGCGCGCTTTGTTTTTGCTTGCCCAGAGTTCACTCTGGCCCCTTCCAGACTGAGACATTTGCCAAATGACTGTCCTCTGGTACTGGGACTGCAAACCCCTTTTCATTCAAAAGTCTCATTCATTTGGATGGGAAACTGCAGGCTTAATGGAAGAATGATTTCAGGGTAAGACTGCAAATGCATTGGCTAGACATGCGGATCTGCACTTTGCAGTGCGGGGAGGTGTACATCTGGAGCCAACTGCAGCTCCCAAAATGAATGTTTCCAAACTTAAACAGCCTTTTTTACCTGGGCTTTGATTCAGGCTCCTTTCTACTTCATAACAGGTTAAGCTTAAAGGCAAATGTTTTCACCATGTGGCTGTCAGGGCTCTAGGGAGCAGAGACGACGCATTTCAGTGCAAGCGCCTGAGTTTTCAAGGGAAAGAGCCAGTAAGATTAAAAGGCACCAAACCCAGCAACTGGAGAAACCTGCACAGCAATTGCTCTCCCTGTCCCAGGATGTGACTGGCCACAGTTAAGTAACGTATTCAGGAAAACATTAAATGTACCTGGCAAAATCAAGAAAGCAACATGACAGCCCCCTACATGTACGGCTTCACACTGATTCTTCTGGCTGGTGGTATACTATAACTCTGGCAGCATAGAAGGTAATAATTTACGTTTCCAAACAAGCAAAAGCTTTTGTAATGCACTTGAACAACAGTGTAAACACTGTAAAGCGTAAAGCAGGAAGAGAGAAGCTTCTGCAAAAGATACGATATTTGTGACCAGCTGAGTTGAGTGACCTGAAGCACTGATTACCCTTAATCCGAACAGCTCATATGTGTTATTAGCAGTCAGTGCCATATCCAGGTCTCTTATAATTCCAGACATGGTATGTGTTTTGGTGACTTCCTGCATGGTGCTTTCCATTGTATGCATCCCAAATACGTATTTTCCTCCTGCTAATTTAAGACTTAATGCTTCTGAATTTCAATAATTACTCAGCTTATATTGGGACGTCATATTATTCGAACTGGTTGCATGGGAAGCTTGGAGGATTTAGCTCATTGAGCAATATTAAAAGGAAGGGTCTAATGAGGGTCTGATTATCTCTTCAATTATGCAACATATCACTGCACTGAAAACTCTCTTCATAAAATATTGGAAGAATTGTTAAAATTTTGCCCAGCTACCGACGATTTTACATCTCTGCAATGCCTGTGCAAGTCCACAAAATTTAAATACCGCTTATAGCACAGAGGCACCTTACCTTCCTACAGGGATCATGGAATCGTAGAATCATTTATGTTGGAAAAGACATTTAAGATCATCAAGTCCAGCCATTAATCATAGATGTCCCTCAGCACCACATCTACACATCTTTTAAATACTTCCAGGGATGGCGACTCAACCAGTTCCCTGGGCAGCCTGTTCCAACGCTTGACAACCCCTTCTGTGAAGAAATTTTTCCTAATATTCAATCTAAACCTACCCTGGTGCAACTTGAGGACGTTTCTTCTTGTCCTATCACTTGTTATCTGGGAGAAGAGACTGACTCCCACCTCGATACAACCTCCTTTCAGGTAGTTGTAGAGAGCAATAAGTCTCCCCTCAGCCTCCTTTTCTCCAGGCTAAACAACCCCAGTTCCCTCGGCTGCTCCTCATAAGACTTGTGCTCTAGACTCCTCACCAGCTTCATTGCCATTCTTTGGACACGCTCCAATCTACAGGAGAAGCACACATACACAGCTATTTCTCTTACAGTGAGATCTTCCGCTCCTGCTATTGCTGCATTGGAGCAGAACAAGGGTATTTCACCTTGATTTCCCACACCAGTTGCAGACCAGTGCCATTGGCTTCAACAGTGACAGAGGCCCAAAGGAAAATCAAGAACCACTTGCCAGGTCTGAGGGGCAAACAAGACTTTCCACATACCTGCTGTTTCTGCGGACGGCAAGAAAACCGATGCCTACAGGCGATTATCAGCCGCTACAGCCTGCCCCCGCTGTGCCTGGAGCTGAGCAATGAGGCAGATTCCTGCCACCCATTCATAGAAATCGCACAAACAAATTAATTAAATACTCAGTACTGCTGGGTTGAGGATCTGAAAATACACTCTTAATTTCTGGCACAATTAACACTTGAACAACATTAACTGCTCATTTTCTTACCACCACGTTGAGTTGCACTCAACTGTCTAAGTCGCAAGCATGCAGTGGCAGAGTCCTGTAGAGAGCTTTCACCCTGGCACTGCTTCAAACACAACAGGAGCACAAAACTGGAAAAAACCGATCTGAGTAGGGGGGATGTTAAAAGTCAATTGCAAAAGTAAATAAAAAGTTGTGCCCTGTACTTTGCCAGCTGTTTTTTTTTTTTTTTTTCAGGACAGATGTTTGATAGCAGAATAAGTGATGTCTATTCCCTGTTCCCGTCCTTCACAGGTCAAATTGATTTAATATAGAGACTCAGTGTTAAACATATAGAGACTCAGTGTTAAACATATAGTTAATGAGAAAATAGGACTAAGAAAACAGGTTTTTGAGGCTGGCCTTAGTACCACAAGATGCAACATCTCAGCTATGCAGCATCTCAGCTATGGTACTTCGTGCCAGATGTGGCTAACCGCTGCATCTTGCCTCCACCAAGCAGCTTGACCACATGCACGGGGAGGTGTAGCTGAAAAGCGGTCATGGCTGTACGCAACCAACTAGGTTGTACGCAACCAACTAGGGAGAAACATTCCCAGAAGGCACAGCACTGTCCTTGTGCCCTACCCTGATAGATGACCCATGGCGGAAGACAGTGACCATCAGCTGACTCACCACGTGGCCCTGAGCCCTCTTGCACTGGACTTGAGCATTGCGCTAATGATAAAACGAAGTCTGGAACGTGCCTTGTGCCAGGGCTCCTCATATGAGGATGGTCTGGGATCTATAGCCTTTTCTTTCTTTAATCCCTAGATTCCAAGCTCCTTGGCCAGTGTTCTGCCAACAGCAAAGCACCCACAACTGT
Source organism: Vanellus vanellus (assembly GCF_965231255.1). Taxonomy (NCBI): domain Eukaryota; kingdom Metazoa; phylum Chordata; class Aves; order Charadriiformes; family Charadriidae; genus Vanellus; species Vanellus vanellus. Next base: position 23,285,253 of record NC_138909.1, on the reverse strand, counting down.
CTCAACTTTTGACTTGAGGACTTTCCTACAACACCCATAGAGAGATCTCCCAATTTACACGTTTCTCCCCAACACACACACACCATCTGTGGGTTATAGATTGAACAGGAACGTGTTTGGGAAGCTGCAAACCTAGGAAGGCACCCCAAAGTGTGCCCATGTAGAGCCTGCTCAGAGATGAAGGTGCTCTTCTTTTTTGAAGACATAGCTGGGTGCTGGAGTCTCGATGTTCCTCTACTAAAAGAAGATTAAAGTAAACACAAGACATGTTCAAAATTCAGGGTACCAAAGCACATGTCAGTAACAGACTTCCTTTTAGTTATCACGATAGAAGGCAGCAGTCTAGGCAACTAGGCAGTACACAGGTGAGGGCAGCATCAGCTTCACAGCACATCCAGCTTAGCGGATCGTTGATGACAGGACCCTGTAGTCAGTTCTAGAGAAACTCTGTCCTCTGGGGTGTAGGAAAATCTGCTGTTGGGTAGGATGTATTCCCAGTCACACTAAAAGTAATAAGGCACATAAGATCTTGAGCACTTTCTCTTCCCAACATCTAAAATTTAAGAAAGTGGTTGAGGCCCCCAAGGGAAACGCAGCAGTTGACAGATCAGAGACAACATGAGAGTGGGGCATAGATACTGCAGGAGGGTCATCAACTTCTCTCTTGTCCCTCTGGTTCCCCATCCCAGCATCCAGCCAGCAAGGCTGAAGAGGACCACTTCTGTATGCATTTCAAACCCATGGTGCTCTACGGTCAGAAAGCGCAGGTGGTACATAGACAGATCCCGATGGGGAAGCACAGTGGAGGGAAGCTGAACTCTGCAGCAGCAGACCTAAAATAAATATATCTAAATCCAGGGAATGAAATAATGAAAATAATCTTATTAATTTGTACTTAAAACACACTCAAACTCCCACGTACAGTTTGCCAGATGAACATTAGAGAGCTAGCTCAGCACTTATATGACACAAGCTGTTTTGGCAACCTAAAGTTCAAAAAGCTGCAGAAGTACCCATCTCTGCTTCATTTTCTTCTCCTGACATAATTAAAATGACAAGAGACCACATAGCCAAGCTCGGTCCTCACTCAGTGCAGCACAGAGGCAAACCAAAGCACATGCCACCATTTCTCTCACCCACCCACTCCTTCTAGGAAAGCCTGGGGTCTCACTGTCACACAGGTGAGTTGTCACTGGACCTCAAACACCCAAATAATGGAAACACAGTCACCATCCACTGCAGCAAGCTGTAGCCAGCAGAAAGATCAGATGATGTTTTGCCTCTAGGTAAAGGAAAAGCAACAGCAATACTGTGATCTTTGGTCACAGTACCCTCATCGCAACTGTCCTCTCTACAGAAGACATGGTGACCAGCCTCCGTCCCCATCCTTCACATCACGCTGTCCCCAAGCCAGAATTTAGCTCCAGTCCCATTAGCCCCAGTGAAGCACTCATTTTATGAGCTTTTAATGTGAAAAGTTTTAACATGCAACAGGGGAAGCCCTCTTGGGTCTTGTCTCAGGAGCAAGCACACAGAATGGAAGAATTAGGTTTTCTTAGACTACTTTGCAAATACATACTGTTGCTATCTTCCTATTTTTCTTGCCTAATCTCACTTTACTAGAATTTTTAATACTTTTTTTCTCTTCAACATGACAGGTTTTCTAGAAATCATTTCCCTTCCTTTTCAGAGCAAGAACAATGTCAGCTTCCTTTGGCAAAGTACAATAAATAAATAAATACATAACAGATTGCGCTTCGTGCCCCGCTACTGCTTTATCTGGGGGATCTTCACTTGTGCCAATGGCATGCGTTTACATGCATTTAAATGGGGAACAGACCCCATTAACATTACCTGGCTTTGCAGTCCAAGAGCAACCTGACATTTGAATGTAGATCACTTAGACTTTCATCCTCCAGCCAGACAAATGAAGAAATTATTCTTATCAATTATATTGCCATGGATTAACTTTCTTGCCACTGCCAATTTCTGTTATGAAAGAACCACACACAACTTTGAGCCTCTCCATAGCAGTTCTGCACCAGACCAAAACTATTCTGCAAGCTAAGTCTTAAAGTTTGTTTAGGTTTAAATGATTATAATGGTGGAACCCACTTAGTCTGCAACATTATTTACTCTTCCAAGAAACTTTAAGGTTTTAGTAAACAGAGTATTTCCTCATTCTTGACTGTGTGTACCTTTGTGTGCACATTGTACTCTCTTCCATAAGGCTGGGAAAAAAGATATGATTTATTGCACAGGAGAAATGCTTGCCTTTTACAGCAAATGAAGTGCTAATCCTTTATTTAATAAAAGGGAAGAAAAATCTTTCTTGCTCCATTTCCAAATTACATTTTGCATATAATACCCAGGCATCAGCGAACGAAGGTGCTCTACAAGTACCTTGCGTTACAATGGCTTCATGTAACATATTCCCAAAATTATTGTCTCCTAATTAATTTCGCTGTGAAGTACAGAGATTGGAAACGTCAATAATCCATAAACGCTTGCATGAACCACAACCTAAATTAGATCCTTAAATATGGTATCTATAGATTTGCAGAAATCAAAGCTGTCGTTTTTCCTAAGTGGATTTTTTTTTCCCTCAGATTTCCATTCGTCTGATAAATTTGTGAAACCTTTCAAACCATTAATTTGGGCTTCCTTAAAATGTCAGTGCTTTCAGTCTGCTTTTTAATACATAATAACTAAATTTAATGGATGTTCACTAAAATAATACTAAGGATTATTAATATTAAAACACCCGTCAGTGTAACTTACAGTCATCAGGACCCAGGAAACCACTAATATACATTAACTCTTGTCCATTAGAGGTTTCAGTGAGATGAAAAACAGTTACAGTTTCCTACAAAATTACCTTGTGTATTATAGATAAAAATTCAGGCTATTTTGGGAGGAAGCCATCTTTTTGTTAGACATTCATATAACGAATGACAGGCATCAGAGGCCCGAACCCTCACATGGACTCTCCCCCAAACCTGAGAAATAACAAACGCTTTTCCATAGCACTGTCCTCTCAAAGCCAATTTTCTAGGAGCTTGAAAATTATGACCCCATTTCCTAATTTTAGGTACCAAAGTGCACAAAAACTATGCGTTTAAATATTTTATTAAGGGGGGAAAAAATATCAGTCCTGCAGAAAGCCGATGAAAGTTTGGGATTCTGAGTTTTGGGGTTAAACAGTAAAATCCCTGCCACATGCCCATCCCTGCAAGAGCTGATGCTGTTGTGCAGAGCAGAGATCAGCAAGATGGTTCTCAACAGTTTTGCAAACATTTGGATTTCCCAAAATTCCGTGAATAATTTATATTCTTCCTTTGCTGTTCTCCTCTTTTATTATTCCAGGTGGCAGTCACAGTGACTGGCTTCTCTGAAGAAGCAGACACTTCATCAGCTTCAGCAGATACTGAATGTGATTGTGCTGCACTTCCAAATGTATTATTCCAAGAGGTAAATATTTTTTTCTCAAGTAAAGATAATTCACTTAAAGTATAATGACTCCTGAAATATACTGCTCTGGAAAAAAAAGCAGCAGCAAGTATTGTTATATTCAAGTCTTCTTCAGAACAAATATCTGATTTTTTAATGTTTATAAATCTCTTCTGTAGATGAGATTTTATGTTTAGAGCATCATTCCAGAGATAAAGCTATCTGAAAAAACAATTTATCCCTGAATTTGGGAAACAAAAAGGTTGTTTATGCTAGTCAAAGTGTTCGTCCGAGCACTGGCCACTGCTCACCACCATCATAAGCAGAAAAATGAGGCAGGCAGACTTCTGCTGTGACTGTATGGCCAGCAGCATGTCCCCCTGTTGTCCAGTTTATACAAAAACCAGCAGTAACTTCTTAACTCACTGACACTCTCTCAACTTGTTGTGCACCAGAATTTTCCTTTTAAATTCATCAATTAAAAAGCAGCAGCAAGATGAGCTAGCACGAGAGGGGAAAAAAGGACTGTACAAGTACTGTGTGAAATTCAATTATGGCTACAAGTCATTCAGCCAAACTTTCCTTGGCAGTTGGCCTCTTACTGTTTCCAGCAAAACAACAGATGAGTGAGCTGCCATTAAATTACAGCAGAATCAGCCACCTGGACATCACTCTCCCATAATAAAAAAAAAAAAAAAAAAAAAGGGAGAGAAAGAAAGAAAAAAAAACGAAAGCGCAGATCCAGAAAGGGAGATAAGCACTGCAGGGATGACCCTCTGCAGCACTTTTTCTGTAGCTGGCTCCTGCTTCTGATGAAGAGCCACCAGGACACACCAGTATTCTGCAACACAGCCCTGCGGCTAGGACAAGCGAGATTTGGAGATCCAGTCCCCCCAATGGAGGCATGAATTAAACCTCATCCAGGCTGTGAGCTCCTTTATAAAAGGGGAAAGAGGCATTACTGTGCATTACTTACAGCTCCAGGTCTAAAAATAATAAAAAAAAAAGATAGCTGAGCATTTTTGAAGAAAGTTTATTCAATGGTACCCCTCTGGAAAAGGTCTGGGCACAAAATGAGTACCAAGATGCTGCTCCCCTCCATCAAGAAAGGCTTCTGTGCACGTAGAGGTGAACCACGAGGTGCTGGTTTGATCCTCCAGGGCTGTTGAGTGCTGCTTTCCAGGACAGGAACCTATGTTACATCTAATTCCCAGTGCTGCCAGTTCAGCCCAGAAGCACTCAGAGACAAGGCATGGAGAGCCAGCCAGACAGAATGGTTAAAAACCCCACAATGAAACAGCTGCCTGGTAAATAACCTTGCCTGGTAAAATTTAACTGCAGAGAGCTCTTGTACAAAAGTTTGAGTCTAGGCGTTACTCCCCTTGGTCATTCAGCCCACGTGTAACCAGGTCAGGTAAACGGCCTTGGATAACCACCCCACTTCCTCCTCCTCCTGGGATGTCAGACGCACAGAAAGATCACTTGGCAACTAGGCAAATGTAGTTAATTAGGAATAATTATTATTTGCATAGCTCTTTATATCTTCTTTGCCAGATGAATTGTAAACCCTCTTTGCCCGACTTTAAAAGGAACAAAAGCCTGAAGTTCATTAAAGATTTGTCCTCATCCAGGCATGAGATAAATTTAGGATGTCAAGAGCCTGACAGAGCCATCAAGGCAAACATTAGGTGTCTTGCCTTAAGGAATAAGCAGGAAGGGAAAAATGTCTTAGGTGGGGGAACGCTGAATTAAAGCTCTGTGTCTTTTTGGTCCAATTTCTCTCCAAAGAGGAATAAACTCTTTGTCATCCTGCCAGCTATGAGACTAGCTAAAAATAATGGATTCCACAGGCCCAAATGAGGCTAATCATGATTGCCAAGGCATGTCTGTGCTGTGAGAAGTGAGTGAAATCTGATGCTCTTCAGAGAAAACATTTTTTGAAAAGCTCTTTGCTCTGCAATAAGCCTTGGCAGTTATCTCATGTCTTGGAGTATCTACCATATTTCTGGTTTGATTGCAAGGCATATTGCTGACACTGGCTGCTATGGCTGAGTTTCCTTTAATAATGCTTTGTTAGGTAAAACACCGCTTCTTTTTAGCTAGTGGGAAAACGGTAAGGAAGGATTTTGCATCAATTGCCTCTCTCAATAGTACTTATTCTTAAGTGTCTGCAACTGGACGCTGTAGTGAAATGCCCATCAAAATCAGGAAAGGATTTCCACAAAGCCAAACAACAAACCAACACAATTGTTTTCTTCTCTCTGAATTAGGGGAACACCTACAAAGTAGCTGGAGAGGTGGGATTTTACCTCAACCACTCTGGAGAGCAAGTGAAGAGCAACGGAAGGAACTAGTCCTTTGGAACAAGATTTTACAATCTGCTGTAAATTTTAACAACATCTGCTATTTAAAAAAAAAAAAAAAAAACAAGAAGAAGAAAAAAAAAGAATCAAGGCATAACTTCTAGCATTTTTAGGTTTAAGTAATTAACGCAAGTATGCAGTATGTGTGTGTGCGCGCATATGTGCGCTTACATGCAGAGGAGTGATATCCAACATTATAAGATTTAAATAATTAACCCAAGCACATGTCACACACATACAGGCTTACATGTGTAATGCAAAGGTACTGGCATAACTTACACTTTGAGGCACATTTCCAAAACACTCTAAAGAAATGCTTCTGCAGTAGTCTGACACTCACATCCCATCTACAGCCCTCTAAAGCAAGTATCGCACAAAACTGCTTAGGAGTCTTCATTTCATCTTCTCTTTTGCTCTGGCTCTCAGTACTCACAACGATCAAACAAAATCACAACAGTCAACAAAATCTCAGCTGAGAGGCAGATGTTTCAGAGAAGATCGTGCCTTGTTGAATCACGAAAGGCTCCCATGCCTTTTCCCCAGTTCATGCTCCATATGTGCTGGGGAGATGGGAGAGATTGTTTGCACGCCTGTGCAGTGCAAGACAGATAGGTATAGCTGCGTCCTGGAGAGGTACAGACCAGAAGGTAACATTAAATGTGCTGGTTCTGCTGAACGTTAGGGTGTCCTCGAACCCCAGCTGAGCAAATCTCCCTCTGCTGTGCAGAAGCATCTTCCTCATCTCTGTTTCACTTGTCTCCCTGCCTTACCAAGCACCCATTAATCACTACCTACCAAACAGTGCAGAAAACCCTCATATATTTGCAGAGCTGACCAAGGAGCAGAAATGAAGGTGGGAGTCCCCGCAGTGCTCTCGGCAAGGCTGCGGCAAGCCCGCCTGCCACCAGCTGAGGCTGCCGCAGAAGCGGGCCCTTGACAGGTTGGTGCTGGGGTGTATTTACTTAACCAAGCACGCAGGTAAAAGCATTAAGTGAGAGTAGCTTGCAACAAATGTGTGCTCTGAGCCCAGGTGTGAACAGAGAGCACTTTATGGATTTGGGGATTTGGCTCCCCACTGGTTGAATCTGGGACTAAGAAGGATGACATTCTATTTTACACTTATTTTTTAACGAATAAGTACTGATATAAAGCAGGGACCTAGCTGGAACTGTCAATTTAAAGGAATACATCTGAGACCCTTAACTTGCACTGGTATATTCAGTGAAGTAAAAATATTATTCTGCTTGGCAGAACTACAAATTACAGCAATAAAATATATGCGGTGAATAGGTAGAAATTTGGTACTATTTGCAATGACCTGAATATTAGGCACTGCTAAGACCTATCATTTTCACCATTAATGAAAAAGAGACTATTTTATTTCTAATTTAAAGCATAAGAATTTATGAAGGTTCAGAGAAGTCTTTTGTGCGCTTTTGCAACAGCTTAACTTCTAATATATTAGATATGCAAAAATTAGGATCCTTGAGCTCTAGCACAATATTTACTGGTTCACATTATTGGAGCGGTCAGCGTGTGGTGCCCTCTCTCTATTTCATAGCCAATGCAGCATTTTCCCCATAATAATTCTTGCTAGAGTTAAAAAAAAAAAAAAAAAGTGTCAATGAAACACACTCATTTTGCTATGAGGTAATTCAATAGATCTGTCTACTTTGCTAGGGCTTAGTTTTTATGTAAAACAACACTTATTTATCTTGCTGACTTCAAAATGGAAAACGAATTAAGGGTGAGGTTCAGTTTTCAGTCCAGCTTTTAGTAATCTGAAAATAGGAAATAGGGCTAAGAGGGACCCTGAGAGGTCTAGGGGACAGAGCCAGCTGCCAAGGCTCTGCCTGCTTCACATAAATGCTCTCTTCTCTTAAAATCTCTTTTGGACAATTTAGATGAGGCAAACCCACAATAATTGAATGATCATATTGCCCGAGGTTCCCAGAGGGACACTGATGGGGCTGATATGGTGACACAGAGGACCTGGCCCTTTCCTTTTATTACGTGCCATTCTGCTCTGCCTTCAGGAAGCCCATCTAACAGATCTGATGGGATTGTGCCATGGCCTGAGCCCATGAACAGCACAAGCATAGCTTACATCATCTCCTGGGAGAGGCTTTTGAAGATTCAGCTTCCCAACAAATTACTAAATAACCTTGGGGGTGGGAGGGAAGCACTTTTGAGAAGAGTTAGACCAAAAATAAGCACAATTAGGTGACCTAAGGCTGGTGAGAAGAGGCCTCACCAGGCCAGAATTTGAAGCGAAACAGTTTAAGAAACATCACTATTAAGACTGGTACGGAGACACAGCCTAGAGACCACTCAACAACACACATCTCAAGTAACAGACACCACAGCTCACCTCATTGCTAACCCAGCCTGCTTTTTCCAAGTTCACCTCTCAGAGAGAGGCAGCAGTTTCTGATGACCAGCAAAAGACCAACATGATAATAATACATGTTCCTGGCAGTGACAAAACATTATAAAAGGTAGATGGATGGGATGGCTCCAGTGCTGCAGGCTCACAGGCAGCTGGAAGACACAACTGATGTAGGGTGGGGAAGAAGGAGGAAGCAGCAGCTGAGCCATCCTGCCCTTTGGTGTGCACCAAGGTTTTGCTGACCCCGGGCCAGGCTCCCAGCAAAGGAGCCCACCATTGGGCTGCGGCATCCAAGTCTGGCTCACGGACTGGGACCTTTCTCATGACTCCTGTTTTCAAGCAGCAGAACACGTGCCCTTGGAACACACCACTGGAAAGGAATACAAAATGGGTACAGAAATGCTACTTCACATGGCATTTCAGGGCACATCAGAATGAAGTAAAGCCATCTCCATCCCTGCAAAAATCCCCAAATCGCTTCTGCATGAAGGCACATCCAGAAGAACCCATGCTTCCTTGTCCTCTTCTTACGTGACCACACATCCATCTCCCAGCCAGTGTTTCTGCCACTTTCACTCCCACAGCTGTGCAGCAAAGACAGCATTCCTCATGACAGCTGCAAAATCTATAGGTAAAGACAGATCTGATCAATTTACAGCAACCCCTGCTGCTGAGTCGAGCTGCAAAACAATTCATAACCCCAGCAGCTACCTCTGGTTTTAAGCCATGAGGAACCTTCTGGGCAAGGCTATGACGTTGCTCTTGTTGTGGCCAGCAGCCAAGAAGTGCAAGATGGAAGCAGCCGGCTTTGCTGGCCTCTAGATCTTTTTGTGGACCTCTCTGACTGTTTGAAAAATACACCTTCGACTGATGGCTTCTGAATCCTCCGTTCAACGCATAGACTGGGTATTAGAGACTCCCTCCAAACTGCACCTGAGCAAGTAGTCTCTCCGAAGCCAACACAAATGCCAACACCCTGAAACCCTGGCAGAGCAACTATCAGTGACCTGGCACAGCTGGCCAGGTATTTAGTTCGCTGTCCATTAGTTTACAGCAATTCTCTGTTCACAAACTCTCTAGGAATATTATTACTCCGTTTTTCAGGATGGCAAGAGGGAAAAAGAAGCAGGGATTTTACAGTTTGCTCCAAGTCATGCAATGAAGTCAGAGGAAAACTGGACCAGGTGCTTGTGGCACAATCTGCAGTAAATTAAGTGAAATGAAACGGCGTTTGACATATGGACAGCTGTGCACCAACACAAGGACAGGATAAATATGTTCAATGAAAAACTGAGATGACAAGTCTAGTACATCAGAGCACTTCAGAGATCTGGATGTCCCACAATAAACCTCCATTTGCTAAACATGTTTCATTCCTTCCTGAAGTGTGAGTGGAGCCAGGAGAAAGCATCCACGGTGTAAACAGAAAGAGCACATTAAAATCTCTTATTCTCTCTGCATGTTTTTGGGGGGTAGTGAGGGCTGTAAGAGAACTATGTGTAAGTTTTAAAAAAAAAAAAAAAACAAACCCCAAACCAGCCACAAAACACCTAAACAGGTATTTTTAAATTATCTGTAATTTCCATCCAAAGCCACACACTACTGGATCGGACTTGGAATTTTAAGTTCTTCTCAGAAAACTTATTTCACTTATTTTCACTGCTTACAATTCTGGCCATCTCATCTAGTGACTCCATCACAACCAAATACAGAGAGAGAATTCCAGTCAAAAAGAAGAAAGCTTTGAAGAAAGGGATGAAACAATCACCTCACAACTGACATTCACAGGAAAAAAGAAATAAATACTTATTTTAAAACTATATACATATTCTCAACTTGTCATGCTGATTCTTTTAAGCAAAGGCCTTCAGAAATAAAAAAAAAAAAAACATTTTTTTTTGTACTTGCTGAAAGTTAGAAAAATAATATGAACACTAGATGAAACATAAAAAAATCCTTAAAATTTCTTGTTTTGCTGTGAAGAAGGCTGGCTTTTTCATGGATGTACCTCCATTAATTATTTTGTTCCTCTTAATCCTATTTTAAACACAAGCCTCACAGATGTTGTGAAACTGCTTCTCCGAATGCTCCTGTTACGTGTGCTGGGATTCAAAACTTAGTCAAAATTGTGGATCAACAAGCCAACGACAGCATTACCCCTGTGGGTGTGACTGCCACGACAGCAAAGGTACCAGGCAAGGAAATGTCCTGTTATCTTTGATGGGACTTATCATGTAGCACTATCCCAGGGCCAGAGCAGAATTAGGCAGTGGTCCACTGCTAATGTGAGAAAAGACTGTTCTCCCAATAGCTTGCAAGCTAAACAAACAAAATAGTCAGGGTTAATTAAAGACTGATCAAGATTCCTATTTGAGAACAGCAGCAGGAAAATATTACCTGCTTCACCCAAGGTCACCCAAGGAAGTCGTGGCACAGCTGGGAAATGGTGCCCAGTCTGGATTCCAGTGCTTTAACCATAGCCCAAAATCAAATTTGAAAATCTGCAAGTATAAGGAGTGAACATGGATGCTTTCCTCGAGGGATGATGACTGCAAATGCAGCTGTCGGCATCCTTCCAGTGTGCTGTGTGCAGCCTGGCAAGGACACCTTACCTGAGTCTTTTTAAAAATGGTTGGGGGATCACAGCATCTCTTTAGAGAGACACCAAGCAGGTATAAGAGACGATTTTTCTGTTCCTCTAGTCCCACAGGTTCAATGTTGCGAACTCCTGTGGATCATGTTTGCTCACGGGAGAGGACGCAGTGGTTGGATTTGGACGTTGATGTCTTTTCAATGAACTCAGAGCAATTTTCTCTCGGTCTTGCTACCTACCTGGACGCCTGTCAGCTGCTGTCAGCAGAGACTGATTGAGAGTGGGGAGTGTCTGGTCATGGAGAGATCTGCTCTAAGGAACTGGGAAGGTTTGTTACCTTACAGCATCATTTGCAGGTGTTGGCCTACCAACTGGCCAAGCACTTCCTAGTGACAGCCTCCCCATAGATCCAACTCTACGGTTCGATTCATCAAGCAGCAAGAGGGAGAAAAGTCTGTAAGAAATGCTCCTCTGGCTTCCTCAGCTCATCAAAAGCCTGTTTCTCTTCCTGTGAGAGCTGGGCCTGGCCTCAGCCATTACAAGGTTAAACTCCCAGAAAAGGCTGCACTTTGGAAAGCCACCAGGAGATTAAAGCTGGTGCACAATACAGCTGCTCCTCTTTTACACAAGTCAGCTCCCAAGAGGAAAGGCCATGGTCTGTGCTCTAGATAAAGTGCCAATCGCCTGCTGGATGCACTTCAACCCACCACAATGCTGGCAAAGGCTTAGGGGCAGCTCCCCCCAGCACCCTGTTGTCAGAGCAGTTGTCTTAGCATGAACCTGATGGCCGTGCCCATCCCAGTAGTGGGGATGGCTGAGGAGGTGTCAGCCAGCATCTTCAGCAGCCAAAGCTGCTGGGATGCCACCAGCATGGTCACCACTGGTGACCCACTGTGAATGAGGTCTGAGGCAGCTGGGGATGGGAATGGAGATGCTGCTCGATGGGCACCGAACACAGGGAAACAATATGGGGTTAGAGCCACAGCCCCTTTGGCAAATGGACCAAGGGTGCCACCATCCTTCCCATCTCTAACAACTGAGCATCAGGGCACATGTGCTCTCACTGATGCTCCTTCTCCCCCTTTCCTAACGTCTGCACAGCCGAAGGCTCTTAGGTTGCAAGAAGTCAAACTGGAAGTTTCTTTGCACGTACACACATGCCATAGAGCTACACTAGACTGATGGATGCCAATTTGGTCATAGGGAAGGATACATGCTTAATATCCACCACCAGAGCTGCACCAGTTTGCAGTGGTTCTGGACAAAGGCCTTACTTCTTTCTTTCCTAGCAATAACAGAGGAGGACAAGGATCACCAAGATGCCACCTTCAAAAAAACACAGACCAAAACCAGAAAGTGGAAAACACAACAGCAAGAGCTGGAGTTCAGGATCACTGTGAGACCACATACGGGCGGCATTCACAGCAAGGGAGAGCAAAATGAGATGTTTAGGTGCTTCAGGAAAATCAATGCCAAGATAGACAGGTACCAGTGGGGTGCAGCCAGTTAGGCCCTTCTGTTATGTTCTCAGCTTTGCCTGGCCACGACTGCAAAGGGAAGCCTAAGGCAGTGACATTTGTGACATGCACACAATGGCTTGGGAGTCACAGGACCTTCGGCTTTGAATTTCCCTACTACAACAGCAGGAATCTGCCTATTAGACTATACAAAAAGTCATTTAGTGTATGCATGCTGTGAGGACTGAGATGAAAGGAAAAACTGAGAGACAGTATGAGATAGAGTTCCTTCCAGGAAAGGGTTAAGCAGCTCTGCAAAGCACATCTTGCTACCCTTGCTCAAAGGAGGATAAATGGAGAGCACTTGGTGTGGAAGGAGGACTTCAGCTCTGAACAGTGTAGTCCTTGGGGAGGAGCCCTAGGAGTGGCTCAGCATGCTATTTTTTGTTGCTTTCTTTGTTAATAAATCTAAAGGGGACTTGGGCTTTGCATGCAACATGGACTTTATTTATAGAGCAGGTCAGGGAAGGCTTCTGCTCACAAAGTCGATAGTGGAAAACGGCACTGCTGTACACAATATCATCACACCAGGGACTTGAATGTGCAGAATGCTGAGCTTGTTGACTGTAATCAGAATTTCTGCTTTGTCTTCCAACCTTTAGTCACATAATGACTATGTTTCACAAGAGGAAAACTGGGACAGAAAATAGTGGCCAACAGGTTAGGCCATAACCGGGTTCCTTCTGGATCATCAGGATTCATCCAGCTCACACCCAGACAACATAGCGTTTGCAATCATGACGTTCTCTGGCAATTACAGCTTTGCTTCCCTGTTAAAATGTTTTATCCAGCAATGATTTTGCAGCTCCATGAAGCATTCCTGATTATATTTTCAACAGTGTTACACATGAGGTCCCTTGTACATAAGTTTCCACACAGAGAATATGAGAATCACCATTCAGCAGTTTTCAGTGCATGTTTTGAAGGCAAATAGAAAGGGAAAAGTCTTATTTTATAAAAAAAAACAAAAAACAAAAAAAAAACAAGTAATTTTAAAGTCATTGAAAATTCTTTAAAAACAAGGCTTTTTTTTTTTTTTTCCCCACATGTGCATTTAAGCAAACATGTGTATAAATGCAGCTTTGATAAGAGTAAAAAAATAACAACTCCTAGCACCACACCCATTCAGGAACTGTAAGCCAAAATTAAAATCATCTATAGCACCATAATAGGCTATTCCCGTGCAGTTTTAGGGCAAACAAAGGAGAAGCAGAGAGAGTTTTCAACTTGTCCAAGATGAATTCCACATATTAGAGTTGGAGATGGGAAAGGTGGAGTTGGGATATCCAACAGCCTGTAAAAAACCTTCGGTTCACGTCAAAGTCCTGTACTGGACATTTTAAAGAGAGAAGGGGGAAGAGGAGAGGAAAGAAGACATTATGACCAAACTAATTTAAACAGGAAGAATGTTAATACATCTGTTAGTTTTTCTAAAAGTAATATCCAGCAGACAGAGGAATGGAAAGGGAGATCGCATACTTAAGGAATAGAAATGCAGTCTGAAACACCAACGTCACACTGTAAGGCCAAGGCGCTGTTTCCTTCCAGATGATAGAAATCCAACAAAAGGGGATGAGGGCATTAGCAAGACCAAAACAGGAATGATGAAAAACCCTACATGCCTTGTTCTCCCTACACCTTACATTGCAACACCCTCAACTTAAATATAAAAAAGCTAGACGCAACTGGTCCAAACGATCTCCATCATCATGAAGAGCTTGACTTATCCTAGGATGCTCTATGGCAAGCCATGGCATTCCTTAAAGCAGTATCATCAGTATCGATAAGTTCCATGATTTGCAGGGACCCCAAAAGGACATGAAAGAAATTATGGGACACAGACAATGGACAATCAGATCCTCTTTATTTACTCTATTTCTACGTCTTTCAGCTGATGTAATTCCAACTCTTTAAAAGCTGTGAGAAGTTCGGAACAGCTTACATCTCCTACACTTATCATCAAAGATGCATGGGCCTGCAATCAATAGGCTTTTTATTATTTTATTTGGTCAATTTGCTTAAAGACAATGAAATCCTACCATCAATACATTTGGTAAAATTCCACCCCAAGTAAATAGAAACACAATTTGTAAATGTTGCTTCATTAGCAGTGAAACAGCCAAGGATTAGCTCTTCTGGATAAAAAGAGCAAGTGTGTCCAAAAATTCTAAATAATGATGACTTCACACTAAATGGAAGAAGATCATTTTTTTATCTATTGTTTCACTCGTGAGGTTCACCTGCCAAGCTTGCAATTTTTCTCCCTCATCTTTTTACAATTACACAGCCGCCTGAGCAGCCAGGAATAGTGCAGACAGTACGCAATGTCCACTGCGAAGCACCTTTAGCAGGATAACAATCAAACACGGCTGCATGGATCATCTCTTGCAGACTAAACCTTACAGAGACACAATCAGGTTTTTAAGACGACTTAACTATTTCTGTGTGCCCTGCCCAAAACATTCAGAGCTTTTAGTTCAATTGCATGCTGCAGGTACACCCAACAGAGTATTTATATTTCCAGCAATCCCTTGATATCAATGTTTTTTTTAAGTCCAGGTCAATTAGGTTTGCAGTCTGGCAGACCATGAATTTGGAAAATATCTTCCACTAGATAGGACTACTAAGGAAGCTTTGCCTCTGCACAAGCGTGACAGAACAGGCACCTCCAAATTTTGTTTGGATTTAAGCTAAAAGGATGGCTTAAAGGTCAAAGCAGCAATGCTGAAATTCTGTTTTCTGCTCCATCCTCATTTCAAGGCAGGCAAAAACCTGCCCAAAAGGCCCAACAGGAGCATCTGCTGGTCCAAAATTCAGGCCCACGTATTGCAGTCTTTCCCAACTAGAAAGACAAGTGAGTAAAGCCAGAGTTTTCTTTGCATGCTGTCCAGAGCATCACCCGGTTTGCCATGCTTTTTTACAGAGCTGCCACATATCATCACAGAAATGTCTCTGCTGCAGCACTGGGTGAAGAAATACATCAGGATGCTGCTACATTTTAATTAACGTGTGAAATAATTTCTGTTTTTTCAAATAAAATGTGTTTTAGAGCAAGAGATATTTGCATATTCATTTCTTTAAATGGAACTAAAAAGCTATGTACATAATAAAACCTAAAATCAAAGAAAAAACCTTATAACGTTCATTTTCTCGTAGGTACCTCCAATTCAACATTTCCTGTAGCACATAATTCTTTGGAGCTTTAATGCCTATGCTTTTATAGACCAAAACCAATCATTGCTATTTCGTTTGAAAGAAAACCTGCAGGCTGTGAAAAGAAGGCTCTAATTGACTTATTTTGTTTTATGAAAAACTGTGTCCCCAAATTCTTTATGCAGTAAATTGAATTTTCAAACTGATGCTTATCATATGTGCAATTGTTTCCAGAAATGAATTTTTAAAACAGTGATACTGGACAGACTACTCCCGTAAAGAGCTTGACTGATGTTTTTAAAACTAATGGTTGCAATAAAAATGTCGGTCTAAAGAGGAAGTAACAATTTTGGCTTCTACCTCTAATTTCATAAGTTCCAAAATTGTATTAGGACATTCATTTATGACCAGCATTAATCAGGAGTCATACAGCTGTAGGTCAGAGCAATTAGGTGCATTTAGAAGCAAGTCTACCATTTCTGTGTATGATTTTTGTTTGTAGGTTAAGAAGAGTTTTACAGTGACTATATACTATTAGTCTCCAATAAAGGCGTATTTCTCCTTATTTTTAGATCCATTACACATACACAATTCAGCCTGGGAACTTCTGAAATTCAGCACGGCGGGCTGTATTTAGAAACAGAAGTTGCTCTCAGTTTGATGCTTTCTTACTGATCATTAACTACCACACAGCTGGCAATGAAATCAACCCCCCAATTGTCTTTTAAATGCAATAAACACATAACTAGGTCAGATTATTGCTGTGAATCATCTTTAGCCACTTTTACATCATGTAATTTAATATCCATTTGTAGAAGAGCTGACACTACCACTTTATTCTCGTTCAATATTGGAAAATTTAATTGGCTACCTATTTGACTTCAGACAAACAGTGATACCTACCAGACAAACTCTCACCTCTTGACCCTATTGATTGACCAAAGTAAAACACACTCTTGGTACCACAAAAACCATATGAGCATTAAGTTAGGATAATTCTGCATTCTTGGGAGTAATCAGATTTTGGGACTCTCTGCTGGTATGATGAGAAAAACTTACAAAAAAAAAAAAAGTCCGAGTTGACCTATTAATAGTAAATCCAATGCTCTACAAGCCACTATCCTCCCAGAGCCTCATGTTCCAGGAGAGCCTCTGCTCCCAAAAGCCAAGGTCGACTGCAAAGAACAGCATTTGGATTTAAGAGGCTGAAGCTTGTAAAGCCACAGTCACAGCTGCACTGCTATATTTATGATAGAGTAAGCAGGAATGTGAGAAATGAAGTGGAAAGAGAATAGAAAGGGAGAGGAAAGGTGAATTTTCAATAAAACCTCCCTGAATTCAGGCAGAGGGAAAGGAAAGTGATAAATATTCTCTCTCCATATAGCTTGCATCTCTACAGTATTTAATGGTATTCATACAACTAATTTCCATGGACTCTGATATCATGAGAAAGACAGCAAATCTTAGGTACCTGGGGCTCCTTCCCACACATCCTGATTTGCAACGAGTCTGTCAACCTGCTCAGACTTATGCAGCCTGCAAACTGCATGGCAAATGTAACCGACCTTACATTAAATGCAGTAGCTCAGTGTTGGATCAAAAGCATCACAAGGAGGATGATCACAAGTGGGAGAGAAGGACAAAGATGCATCTCATGCATCTTCAGGCAGCAAGGTTTAGGTAGCAGGAGGTGCACCTCATGCCAAGGTGGCCATCGGTATCTAAGTCTGCCTCTTCTTGCCCTGAGCTCTAGGGAAAATAAATCCTTTAAGCATTGCATGACTTTCACCACACTCCTGCAGAGGATCAGGCAGAACCCATAGAGCATTGAATGCCACCACAAAAAATAGGCTTTTACATTGGAAACTGTCTACATCCAGATCTGACCAACAGCACAATACAAGGAGTTTGTTTCACTGTTAGCAAAGAGCACTGCAGAATTCCTCTAATTTAGTCTGATAAAAGTGAAATAAAGTGGATTTTTTCCCATTAAAATAAATATCAAAAGTAGTGCTTAAGAAACTCCTTGGTTAACTTTAGAGCTTTGTTTTGATTTACTTATTTTCTTTGCTTGAAGAGAGGGCTGTGTAAATGCTGCACTGTTAAGGGAAAGAAGTTCAAACTTTACATAAGGGCTTTTTGCCCAGTGTCTCTTGGCATGCTTCCTTGGGTTTTAGATTGCTTTGTATGGTGAAGCATTACAGAATAAGATAACACTGTGTTATCTAGGCACTAAGGACGGGCTTTGCACTGAAGAAATTGAGCCAAAATTTCTTTTCAAGGAGAGCAGAGAGTGCATTTGAATAAGCACTAAATTCAGCAGGGGAATAACTAATATGATTGGTTTTAAAGACACAGAAATGAATATTTTGCTGTGTTATGAATGTTAAGTGTGAATTTTAGAAGGCCAGAGGAAGAACATACATGATTTCTACGCCCATTTTCAGCCAAGACACTGTAGCAATTTCATAAATCAGAAAGTAAGGAAACTCTTGTGATTTTATTTTTGAAGGGCTACTCTCACAAAATACCTTTGGCTCATTTGTTCTAGCAGTATGTGCCTTAATGATGTATCTTGCAAACGTTTTTGCAAGAGTTTTGCAAAGTCAGCAAACATTTTTGCAGCATATTTTGTAAAAGCAACGAAGATTTTTAACGGCCTGTTCTCCACCAAATTAAGCACTGATCCTGCAGACGCTTACACAATTTATTTGTTTCCAGATGAGGCATGTGCATAGACTATTATGTCTGTAGTAAAAACAGGCAAATGCTCAGAGAATGTTATCTCTGAAACTGCTGGTCCCATTTCTGAGGACTTTTGGGCTGCCATCATCTGGATGCAAATGAATTACAGCATTGCTGTCATCTGGATTGCTCTTCGAGAGCCAGTTTTTATTCCACAACAACCTTTCCCCAGCAGTATTTAGAACAATAGTTTTACTTTTTAAAAGAAAGCAATGTGACAGATGGAGACCGAAAGGAAAACTGGCTAACTGAATGAATATACAGTATTTTCTGTAAAGCAAGGGACACGACAAAGCACCCATCAACATCATCATGGCACACCTTGATTTTAGGTTACCAACCATCCCCTTGCAGTAACATTGTACAAACGTCTTGAAATGTTAGGTAAGAAGTTTTGCACAACTTCCCTGTCCCAAGGCCTATCAGGAAAAGCTGATCAATACTTGTACTGCAAACACGAATTTCACCCTGTCCCAGACAGGTGCAGCTCCCACTAAGCTGAGAAAGAGCAGGATCCTCTTACACCGGAATTGATGTTTGCTCACAGTTTTCCATCATGCAGTATTTTATGGTCTTCACTTTCAGGTTATTAAAATAGGATGTTATCCAACAAGTGGAGGGGAAGAAGGGGTCAGGGAGTTGGTTCCCGTCTCAGAAGTGGCAGCTAAAGCTGCTGAGCAACATGTGTTTCTCATTTGAAACATATCACTCATTCTTAAAAACAGTAATACATACCATCTGTTGCAGCCATTCATAATTGATAAGTTTTGGGCTGAGCTTGACTGTGAAAACCCATTTCAACATGAGTATTGACGTACAGATGAAGAAGTGTTGCAAAGCAATTCGACGGAGCTTTCCTTTGCCATACATTATACCCAACGATGGCCAACTGTCTCCAGGCACACACATGGTGCTCTGGAGGCCCCCTTTATCGAGTCACGGCAAAGCACCAGCATCTTCCCATGGCAAAAATAAGTTTTATAATTTGGCATCATTTCCCTCAAACACTTAATAAACAAATTGCTAGATGTTTGTGTGACTGTGCAGAGAATTTGACTGTGTCAACAGAGCTATTAAAATGCAAGGGTACACAAGGCTTATTTTGGAATAGAATAAAATATTTTCAGCCGAAAGAGACCTGAAATGATCACCGAGTCCAACTGCCTGACCAATTCAAGGCTGACCAAAAGTAAAAGCATGTTATTAAGGGCATTGTCCAAATGCCTCTCAAACACTGACAGGCTTGGGCCATCAACCACCTCTCTAGGAAGCCTGTTCCAGTGTTTGACCACCCTCTTGGTAAAGAAATGCTTCCTAATGTCCAGTCTAAACCTCCCCTGCTGCAGCTTTGAACCATTCCTATGTGTCCTGTCACTCCATACCAGGGAGAAGGGATCAGCACCTCCCTCTCTACTTCCCTTCCTCCCGGAATCTTTAGAGAGCAGTGATGTTGCCCCTTGGCCTCCTTTTCTCCAAACTAGACAAACACAAAGTCCTCAGCCGCTCATCATAAGACTTGACTTCCAGTCCTTTCACCAGCTTTGCTGCCCTCCTCTGGATCCATTCAAGTACTTTCACATCCTTCTTAAACTGTAAGGCCCAGAACCACACACAGTATTGAAGGTGAGGCCAAACCAACACTAAATACAGCAGGATAATCACCTCTTTTGATCTGCTGGTTATGCTGTGTTTGATGCACCCCAGGATGTGGTTTGCCCTCTTGGCTGCCAGGGCACACTGCTGACTCATATTGAGCCTGCTGTCAACCAGCACCCCCACAATCCCTTTCTGCAGGGCTGCTCTCCAGGCACTCCTCTCCCAATTTATACTTGTGCCCAGCATTACTTTGTCCCAGGTAAAGAATCTGGCTGTTGGTTTTGTTAACTTTCATCCTATTAATCATTGCCGAATGCTCCAATCTATCTAGATCCCTCTGCAAGCCCTCTTGTCCCTCAAGAGAGTCAATGGCACCTTCCAGTTTGTTATCATCAGCAAACTTGCTAATAGCGCATTCAACTCCTGCATCCAGATCTTTGATAAATGTATTGAACAGAATTGGCCCTAAAATTGAGCCCTGAGGAACACTGCTGGTGACCAGTTGCCAGCCAGATGTAGCCCCGTTCACTACAACCCTTTGAGCTCTGCTCTTCAGCCAGTTCTTCACCCAGCACACTGTGAACCTGCTCATCTCACAGTTAGACAACTTGTCCAGAAGGATGCTGTGAGGGACAGTATCAAAAGACCTACTAAAATCCAGAAAAACTAGATCCATTGCCTTCCCTTCATCCACTAGGTGAGTGACCTTATCATAGAATGACATCAAATTGGTTAAACAGGATTTTCCCTTTGTGAATCCATGTTGACTGTGCCTGATGATTTAAAGACACTCTTCAAATGTCTTTCAATAGTACCCAGTATGACCTTCTCCATAATTTTTCCAGGACCTGAGGTTAGACTAACAGGTCTGTAGTTCCCTAAGTCCTCCCTCACACCCTTTTTGTAGATTGGAATAACATTGGTGAGCTTCCAGTCAGCAGGGACCTTGCCATACTCCCAAGACCTTTGGTAGATGATCAAAAGAGGTCCTGCTGTAACATCTGCTAGCTCCTTCAGTACTCTGGGATGAAATCCATCAGCTGCCAGGGACTTGAGAACATTCAGCTGATACAGCCGGCCCCTTACAATTTCAGTGTCCACAAATGGAATGTCACTGCTCCCATGCTAGTAGTCCTCCAACTCAGGGGACTGGGCAGCCCAAAGCCTGTGAGTATTATTAAAGACTGAGGCAAACAAATGTACTGAATGCCTCTGCTTTTTCTTCATCCTTGTTTGTCAGGTGACCACCTTCAACAAGTACTGGTCCAATGTTTTCTTTAGACCTCCTCTTGCTAATGACATAGTTAAAAAAGACCTTTTTGTTATCTGATACAACACTGGACATTTTCAACTCTAATTGAGCTTTGGTCTTTCATGTCTTCTTGCTGCATATACGAACCACAGCTCTGTAATCTTCCTTGTATCAAGGAAAAAATCTGAATGATTGTTTTGCGTACGCTAGAACTGGTTTGAGACTTTGATAGCCATTTAATTTTGTCTCTGGTAGAAGACGGGAGGACAGAGCGGTCCTCTTTGTAAACGAAATGCCTTTCACACTGGAAATACCTCTCCCTATTATCATCACTGCACCACAAATTTCTCCACTCACAAATCAGAAGGCCATGAATCACTCTGTTTAATAACCAAGGCTGTACTGATTTTAATACTGCCCAGTTTCACTCTGTGCATCCAAATTCCCTCCAAGGACACAAGAACACTCCCTAGTGTTTCAATGGTCTCTCATCGAAAGAATGTGCTCAAAGACAACTACTATACCTTTATTAAGCCTGTTTGGTTTGGTTTTTTTTTTGTTTTTGTTTTTGTTTTTTTTTTAACAAAAACAAACAAAAAAACACAGAAAAAAAAAACCTCCAAAACTTAAGACATCAATTTAACTCAAAAGTGACAATTGCATCAGGACATATTTTTAATGGATCCTATTTGAAACACTGACTTTTTGTTTTCAAAGTACCAGCCACAGAATGTAGATTTGTCACTTTATGGTAATTACTAATATCCTCCCCAGCAGAGTCATCTGGAACATATTTAATTATTGACTTCATTGAAAATGTACATGGCACACGCTCACTCTTCTGAGCGAGTCTTTAAATGGACAAAGGCTCATTTGTTCCTTCTTTGAAAATCCAACCTCAGCACATAAAGTGACCCCCAAATTAGGCTTCTGTTATTTGCATATAGCATATATAAAATGGAAACATGCAAGGTATAAGTGTCCCAGCGGTCTCAATGGGAAAAGCCCCAGTGAAAGCAGGGGTACAACTGTGCCTCACCCAAATATTCACGTGGTAAAATTATTCCTTGCATTACAGCTCATGTCTCTGCATCTCATCTCCTGGTCCATACCAAAGTTGAGGTGTTTAGGTGTGCCTGTATGTACTGCAGACACTCCCCGCACACGTACCCTGCCATGTCAAACCTGTGGCAGTACTTGGGTACTACCATATTTTCCCTGCTACATTTTAATAGCTGATGCCTCCGTATTTTCAGCTCTATACTGAGTATCGACTAACAGTCTTTCCTTTTTCAGGCAATGCCAACCAGACTATATATACCCAAAGCAGCAACAGGATACAAATGCAATTAGACTTGAAGAAGGACTAATTTCAGCCTGTGATAAAAAAAAGACCACCAGTAGTGATATAGCATACTTTTATACTGAAGAGAGCCACTAGCCACTCCTTTCTGTTCTCCCAAGCGAGGCTAGAATATCCAAGTCATTTATCTTACAATTTCAATATTTTGTGCCAAGTCTTTCCAATAAAAAAATATCTCCCACATCACCTATGCGTTGTTTCCTGATTTTTCTTCTCCTTAGGGTCAAATTTTCAAACCCAAGTCTGCATTTGCTACACAGACTTTACATTCCCCCCATCCTTTCAGTTTTGCTGCAGAAATGTGGAACCACCTTTTAAGGTCTCATTCAAAATAGCACTTAAATGCACAATTTGTTGCTTTAAATAGTAACATAGGTGGAATAACTCCAGAGTGTTTCATATACAGACATTAAAGGCAGATTTCCAAGGGAGCTTAGCTTTCATTAGGGCACCTAAATATAATGGGTTCATTTTCAAAACCTCACAGAGTGCAATAGCTCCTGTTCTGTTTAGCAGAACCATTATTTTACAAATCTGAACATCTGAGATTTTGGAAGCTTTCAGGTGCATGAGTGTGCATCTGTGTGGTCCCGCAAGCCTTTGCGAGAGCTTAAATTGAAAAATGTGCAATTATTAATTTTTAAAGCAAAAAGGACAAAGGCACGATGCTGCCTCTCCTGGGATTAAAAAGAAAGGACTCGGCTGGATTACACAGCCATGTGCTAGTCCCAGACTCTGCTCAACTAGCATGCTCTCTCCAGCAAAGGACAAGACAATAGTTTCACTCATAGGCACTGTTCAATACACACAAGAGAAAAAAAAACAACCCAGGGAGTTAATGAGGTGCTGCTGAATAATACCTTCATAGAAGCAGAAAGAGAAACCGGGGAGATGTCGTCTGCAAGGTAAATTAAAATTATACATATCTAAGGATTATCAGTAAAAATTGAGATCTGGAAGGGAATTTGCTTTTGATATTTGAAGGGATAAATACCCAATGTAAATCCTTTTATGCGGGCCTGTAGAGAGGAACAGAGAAATTAAAGATAAATGAGATTAAGGCATTTTTAAAAAAAACGATGTTAGACATATTTAAGTTAGTCATGGAGGGGAAAAAGACTTTGGAGGAGGAGATGATTAGTTTAGATGCTTGGCAATACATTCATCTGGGAAATCAATTGGAACAAATCTTTTCTAATCTGGATCGGTTGTTGCCTGCCCCCCAAAAAGCCAGACACACCCCAAAAAACTCTTAAGAACATTTCTGCATAGCCTGGCAATCAGTCTGGGTAAATGACATGCCGTACTATTTTTTCTTTGGTGAGGTTTGGCATAGGAAACCTGCAGGCATAAGTTGATTTGATGGTTTTATTTTTTTTTCCCTGGGGAGGGCCCCTTTGCTTTAGCCACCCACAAATCCTCTTCCCATTTAATTCCTCTTGGAAACAGAAACAGAAGCTAACCGAAATCAAATACTACACAGCCTGTGTTTCTGTATCCTTTGCCAGAGTTTGAGGTACATACAAATACTGCGGTTTCATGCAGGCCTATATTGTTATTAAAAGTCAACTGGAAACGTTGTTAGCAAGGAAAGTGAAGGAAATGAGTAAAAAAGTAATACGTTCAGATACATTTGGCTCTCTTCCTGGGAGCCCTTTTAATATCAAAAAAACCTCAACAAAGTTGTATTTTTAGATCTGGAGAGATGGGTTTTCGTATTTCACACACTAAAGGGATTTGCCTTAATACACTCCAATTTCCCACTCCCTCCTCCTCCCTCATGTGCTAGAAGAAATGAACTTCAATCCTCAACTTAAACACTGGATACACATATTCTCTTCTCCCCATTGGACAGAATAAAAAACAACAAATGCATTTAATTTCTTTTGTGGATTTATAATAGCACCTGGCTAGGATGGTCTTAATCTCCTTACATTGCTTGCACCAATGAAAGAAACCTTTGCAATACTTCTTGAGAGAGAAATGAAAGGATAATAGGAATAAAATCTGGAAATATAAGTATTATCTCAATGAAGATCTGTCATAAAATGTATGAAAGCCATACCAATGTCTTAAAGATGGAAAGAAATATATTCCTCTTAATGATGACAGAATTGTTCAGAGACAATTGGGAAGTATGAGGTCATGTTTAGACAGCAAATTGATGGCAAATATCTAGTAGTAGACCTGGAAGAAAGAGATGAAAAATATGCCTTGGTACAAATGACCTAAAGCCAGTGGTTTCTTCCCATTGGTACTCCAGAAAAGCACGTTTGCAGGGATCGCACTGCTATGTTTTAGCAACATCTTTGTTAAGCAAACACAAATCTATTTCAGACATTAGAAAGATGCTCTGCTATTTGGATGTGGAACCATCAGCTGCTGAGGTGGGGGGAAATGAAGTTTATTAATATATTGAGAATTTCATTCTTTTTTCTGCCCAGTATGGTTACAATTTCCATTTTAGCTGAGACAGTATCAGTTATTTACTGTGCTAGAAATGGGTGAGACAAAGACGAATTTCTTGAAAAAAGCTCATGACTTCAGATAGCCTCAGGTTACGGGAACCTGAGGCAAAGTTTGCTGACACCGAAAGAAAGTTTCCCTGTGATTTAATGACCTTTGATTCAGACTCAAAGGCCAAAGGCATTCAGGCAACAGACTGAAAGATTTTAAGCAACTTTTAGTTTAAATGGCTAAGCCTAAACCAACAATATACACTTTCTCACTAAAAAGTCAGCTGCTGTGGGATAAGATTGGAACAGAATAAATGGTGCACAGAAGTCACACAAGGATTTAAGTTAGTCCCTTATATTCATAATCTTCATATAAAGACATAAGCTACACTACTCATCACAGATTTCCACCTTCAGCTTCCATTATAAACCAATTATAGAGGCTCTAAAGATAGCTGGCTGGGCTCTACATCAAGAAAAACATCAAATGTGAGAAACACATAACAAATCTACAGCAAAGTCTGACTTATTTAAAGTCTGGATCTCCGCACTGCAGACTCTGTGAGTGTGAGGTGATGGGGGAATAGAGATGTGAATTTTGCCTCTCTTGCTCTACCACAGAAACCTTTTTACATTCTCGAAAGAAAGAAACGATCTCCCAGCTGTACTTGCTTAAAAAACAAACAAACAAAAAAATCAACATTAAACTACTGTCATGCTTTCCATGCTCCCCCACATTCCCTTCAGTCTGTGAATTCTACTTTTGCGAACTTGTCACCAGTACACATTTAACTCTCCATTTACGTAAGTATTAATTGGACGGGAAAAAACCCCAATCTCCGCCTTAATTACATCTATCACCAGAATACCCAAACTTTCACACGAGAATAATCATGCCACTTCTGCTCTTTTTCTTACCTACATTCAATGCGTCCAACATCTCAGCGTTTTCCAAATGAACAGGAAAAGAAGTTCTGAATTTGCCTCCAAAAAAAAAGTAAATAAAAATACACCTTTCTCGCCTTAAGACTTGGTGTTCAGACCACATGGGCGTTTAATTTGTACCTCATGCAGCCCAACATGCCGTGCCATTCAGATGCCTGTCAGCAGAGCACGCTGCTGGCTGCTCTGCTTGTACTTCATCATGTAATGGGTTAGTTCAGCCTTCAGTTAAAAAACAAAACAAAACATTTTGCAATGTTGCAAAAAAGTATTTTTCTTTGGAGTGAAAAATGAAAAGTCTGGAGGTAATGAAATTCTTATAATAGGACTGAGAAAAAGGAGTATACAGGGGTGTAGGGCATCCTTCTGTTTTCTTGCGAGCAAATTAAACTTCCCCCACCACCTCCTGCAACACTTTGATGTTCACTGTGCTTGAGTGCAAGATCTTCAACAACTACGAAGCTTGTAGATGTCCAGCTTAAATGTAAGACCTCATTTTAAGGCTTACCTCACTTCCATGATTAATTAGGAGTGCAATTTTAAAATATGATGGGCAGAGAAGTGATTCTTAAACATTCATATGACTGAAGTTACACTTACTCACTGCAATGACTTTTCCATAACAACCTGTTCAGCTGGTAAGCTACCAAGTTATTTTTCTGAGTGGTATTAACACAAGTCCAGTATTCTCAACCGATAGGGAAGGTGGCAAGAAAACACACACAGGGAAATCCTGGAGGCCACACAATGGTCTTACAGCACTCCAGAAATAATTTAGAACCATATTCTTGGGAAAAGTGGTCTCATTAAATAGTTTTCAGATTGCAATTTTCTCCCAGCTTCTCCCCCCTCTTTCCCTTTCCACCAGCAATCTTAGAGCAATGAAAATATCAGTTTGCTTTCTAGTGCTTGTATTCTCTTAAAAATGTCATTATTCAATTATCTGTCTATTCAACGGCCCTAAGGTCCAGTCGAGCAGATATTGTGAGCCTTCATTTAATGTTTTTAAATGCACTTCAGTCCACTTGTGATACAATAAAACTTTATTGAATTCTGTTCCCACATCACACTTGCCATCCCTCCACATTTATTGATACGTGAGCCCATCTACTCTTCTGTCAGCAATAAAAGGAGTATTTCTAGCAAAGAAATGACCTTTCCTTCCATCAATACAGCAATTGGGAAATGTGATTTCAGGTTCCATGATTAAGAAGTCTTAAGAAAAGAAAAGATGAACCCTGTTCAAGCGTTGTTTTCCTTCCCCTCGTTAGCATTAAAGGAGCAGGAAAATCTCTTTAAGCACCAAGTATCTTTGATGCCTTCGTAACGTTTATTAGCCCATATACTCAAAAGAATGCAAAAGAAGGATGATTCGTCCTTCCTTGGAAGCCATGAACCTTTTTTACCTTGCAAGAAACAGCCCTTTGAATACATCATCCCAATATTAAAAACTGATGGAAGATTTGTCGCCTGGGTGAAAGGCAAGTTATCATCACAGTGGTATATGCTATGCCCGAGGCACCCATCTCACTCCCTCCTGCCTCCACCAATGCAGCAATGGGCTTGTCCTCGTTGAACACCCATCTTTTTTCCACTTTGTCCTGCCCTATAACTTAATTTTTTCCAATTCTCTATTATAAACCAGACTGTTTCTGAAGTACAACAGTGCAAAAGTTACTCTGTGAACTCCAAAACCTAGAACCTAAGGGAACTGAGAGCTCAGGAAAAACTGAAGGCAAATTTGACTCATCTAGCTAAATTCACTTTCCAACACCATGCTGGATCCTCGAGAGCCTGATTGGTTGTCTCTAGGGGTAAAAGAACAGAAAAAGCACTCCAAAATACCTCTGCATTTTCAACTCACACCTTTTTCGAAACTGAAATAAAATATAAATGCAGACAATCCCTAAATTTCAAAGCCAGTGGGAGATAGTTGCTCACATGTGGGAAAACCTCCCTCTGTTCTGACTTGGGGTGTCACCCACAATGGGCAGCACTGCTGCTGTGGCCCACGGAGCACGTGTGCTCAGGAGAGTGAAGGGAAGGAGGCTTGTCAGCCTTGACTGGGTTGTTTTTTCTCTTCATCCATCTCAGAAATACATATAGGATTACTAAAGCACGGATGGTTGAGCTGTAAAGTGTTACGTGCGTACAAAGCCTGTATTTGCATAGGGAAAACCAACACATTGGTTTGGATTTATTAGATTATCAACAGAAAATCTGGCTGTTTACCATGACAGCTAGCTCAGCAGCTCTTTTACTGCCACTGGTCTTGCAAAATTGGACTCTTGGTTTTCACCAGTCTTGTGTACAGCATTGGATAAATTGCTCATCTGCTTTCTGTGCTGGCTCATGAGTAAAAGGGGAAGTCCCATTTTACAAAGGTGAAATAAGAAAAATTACACTGTACTGGCACCATGACAACAGGACTGTACAAGCACCAGAATAAGATACTGAAGTGTTTCTGCAATGAGAGTGCTGACCTACCTTCACAAAACCACCTCCACCACTCCTGTTCCCATTATCCATTTAACACTGCTCCATAAAGGGAGACAGGGAGAGGGAAGGGATACCCTAGGAAATAGCAAACGAGTACTGCATCAAAGGGACCCTCACAAAGTGAGGTTTCTCATACTTGCACACAGCATAACACAGCCTAAAATTCAGTTTCAGACATCCCTCCGCAATGTGCCATGTGTCTGCAGCTCCAGCAATGGAAAACTGCAGGTCTGCAGTAGTACATATTTAAGAGAAAACCATGGAAAAGCTCTCTTGGTCAGTAATGATTAAAAGAAAATTCAATTTAAGAAAATTGGAGTAGTAATTTCAGTATTTTGGAAAAAAAAGGATAATATTTAAAGCAGGTGTCAGAGAAATAAACACCATGTGCAAGGCCTGCTTTGAGAAAGACAAAATTAATTTGGTGACTTTTTCTCATACCAGAAAAATAGGACATCTGATGCCACTGAAGTCTGTCAAATTAGGCCTGGTATCTTTTCACCTGCTGAAATCACCTGCTTTCCAGTTGCTTTTCAATGTCAGAGGGCAATAAAAAAAGTCCAGAGGTCCTTGGAATGACTGTCCATTTTTGTAGACAGCATCTACTATCACATAAACTGACTACAGGATCAGGAAAATGAGGAGAGGACTGGGCTATCTGCATAATCAACTGTTGTCTTCCCCATACATCGAGAGTAACTGCAGCCACATGAAACTCTCTTTGTCAGGGGTATCTCTAGTGAAAACACAGGAATGCTGTGTGGAGGGTAATATAAAAGACATTTTAAAATATATGAGCTACTGAAGTTAGAAGAGGTTTGTTTTTCCCCCTCCTGAGAGGAAAGGGGGATGCTTTCCTCTTGAAAATGATGTGACTTAGTGGTGGAAGAGTTAAAAAAAAAATAAAAATCACAAGAGTAGCAGGCTACCCAACAGAGTTTTAAATCTTCTGTAATTTTTCTCTGAGGGAGCGTATACACTAGCACTATATTGAGCATAAGCACCTAAGGTCAGTCCTAACAACATCTGCTAAAGATGACTCCTAAACGCTGCTCTCCTGAGATGCACACACACTCCCCTCTGCTGCTGAGCCAGCACTTGGGTAAACTGTCTCTCTTCATCCATAAGGAATAATTTGAAACTGTAAGAAGTAGCCCATCCAAGGAGACGAAGCAAGCTGGAATTGCACACAAGTACAAGCGCCTGCTGAAATATTAATTCCTTTGTTTTGCAACTGCTGTGTTTCTTTAGAAGATGGCCATAATGCCGACACCACAGTTCAACATGGGCTTGGTGCACGAAGCCACCAAGTCACTGTCAGCAGCCAAGGAAGGGCTTTCCCTAGCAGTAAGCAGCGCCAGGGAGCCTGTAGAGCCCACTCCCCTCCTCCAGTGAAGCATCACACAAGGCGTCTGAGTGTGGGTAGTGATGCTAAGGAAGCTGGACCTGAAGGGACTTGGGCAACAGTCCAAATTCAGCTAGAGGGGCTGAAGCACGTGTGCCCAGTGACAAGAACCCAAGGGGACCAGCTGACCCACAGCAAATGGCAGAAGCATCACCAAGGGCATTGAGAGGGAAACATATTTCATCCACCAGGTGTAGCTTTGGTCCAGCTATACCCTTGCTGACCTTGTCCAGAGCTGACACCTTCCCCATCACTTGGATGGCTTTCACTTGTGGGGTACTCCTGAGGTCCAGGAAAGGAACATCTGCAAAGTTTAGCTGGCCATCTTCAGAGGGAAGAAATGGAAGCAGTAACAAAGCCAGGCAGAGATCGAGGTTGGAGACGAATAGATATGAGCCCTAGGTTTCCTACTCCATGTCTGCAGATGAAAAGACACAGTTTGCCTGAACACAACCAACTTCACTAGTGCTACACTGAATAACAAGACATAAAGATTTGACCCAAAATTTCCTAGTCAATGCAGAACAAAAAGCCCAGGAGACGTTCTCGCCCCTTGTTTCCTCCCCCATAACTCTACTTGCACAGGCACTGTATTCCATTCATAAACAGAGGGAACAGCCATCAAAGCTACTAACTTAACTGCAAAGGCAGCATGGCTTGTCGTTGTTTCCCTCCCTGCATTCAGATCATTAAAACATACTCAATCACTACTCCACATTTGGTACTGAGCAACCTCTCACAAGAGTTATTTTACATCTTATATACAGGGCCGATTAACACCTCAGGGCATAATACGCACATATTACCTTTCTCACAAGGCACCACTATTCCTCTTTGTTTTATATGCAACAAAGGCTACAGAGGGTACTAGGTAATGACTATTGCTTTACCAGCCCAGTCTCAGGAGGGAACGACATACCTCATGCAAATCACAAATCACAAGGAAATACAACCTGCTATGATAAGTAGAAACCGATCTGCCCTCGCCCTCCCCATGCAGTGTCATTTGTAAAATGAAAGACCTCATTTAGAGTGGAAAAACTCCAAACTGGTAATTTGGTATGAGCTCGCTAGGGCAGACCCTAAGCCCCTGATGTCACTCTTTCCAACGGTTTAATAGCTCACCCCATAAAGAATATTCCATCACTACATTTAGAAGCCTCACATTTTGTTAGAAAAATCAAATATGGACATGCCAAGCACCCCGCCAGCAGACAGAGTCCCTCAGCAGAGAGGGTCCCCTTTGCTCAGAGAGGTGGTCTTAGCTGCATCCCTCACCTTGCAGTTTCACAACAAGCAAAACCCTGCACAGCCTTTCCACATCACAGCATCAGGCAGGAGGCCACCTCTGCACAAGGGATGGGGACCACCCAAGTTCTCGCTTCCCCTCCAGACAGCGTGCCTGTCATTTCTCAGCTCTCCTGCAGCCCGTGCTTGAGGCAATGAAGAAGATGCTCTTAGTCCTCAAGCCAGATCCTGGGTTTCAGCAAACTGAAGTCTCCTGATGCTCTCTCAATATAACTCTGTGGCTCGGAAATGTCCATTTCCACACTAGCTTTATTATTCTGGGAGGTGTGTTATGAGCTTTGGCCTGCTCAAACTGAATACCTAGAAATAGTGCTGTTATTCACCACTCAGCCCTTTATGACTGCTAATAAAAAGTGCACTCCTAGTACTCCTACTGTCATTTCTTCTTTGAGGTATGCCATTTTTGACAGCAGGACTGTAACTGTGTCTAACAAATTTTGGTTTCTACAGAAAGCAAATTCTGAGGTGCACTTAACTTTCCGTAACTCTGACATTTCCTATTCCGCACATATTGCTGTAATCCCAGATGACTGTCTTTCTACCCTCAAAAATTCAGGCTAAATGGCTTGCCTGTAATTTGCTTTCATAACTTTGGAAGCTTATAAATTAGTATTTTCTACCATCAAACATCAAATTTCCCAAAACATTAGCTTTCTACCTCCTTGGCAATACAATACTGTATTTAAGACACTTATTAAATGTCACCGATTACATGGACATAGGTCAGTCAAAGCGCACTGCTATACGATCACAAGGATAAAAGTCTGGAAAAAGAAGCTATTAGCTGGCAATAGTGCTTCATTCTTCTGGTCTGCTTCCACTAACGGGGCTTCCCAAGTGTTTTCCAAAAGGTGATATGTCACTGTTACACTGTACAACAAGGAAAACATGGGGCACTATTAGGATATCTTTAACCTAAGCACAAATGTTGCACAGAGGACAATTTTTCATATCTTATCAGCTCAGTCTCATATGATGCGCGTGGTTTGTCACTGTTTACTTGCCCTTGGGCAATAAAAGACAAGCTCAAGGCTGGCCCAGTCTCCACAATAAATCAGATCTCTATTAAAGAAACTAACACAAATATATCAAGATACGTACTGTAAGGGACACATTCGTACTGCACTTCCAGGTACTTGTACGTCCCCGGACAAGGGTCTGGAAACACATCAGGGCCAGCAACAACTGCACATTGGGTCCGATTACTGCATCTGAAAAGCAAGAAAAAAGAGAGTCAGAAAACAGTCCAGACAGAAGTACAGGTCAAGAGGTTGAGCAGCCCTTTCAGCACCAACAGGAGTGCAGATGCAACAGGACTTTAGCATCAGCTGGGGAATCTCACCAGAGAGCATGCAAAGGCTGATGGCAGACACTGGTGTCTTCATCAGCTTATTGCCAAAAGCTCATTCCCCTCCAAGCAGTTCTTACAGCACCAGGAGGGATTTCTTTAAAACCAAACTGAGAGGAAGATTAAAAAAAAAGAAAAAGAATTATTACAGGTACATGACCCTCTAATTCTTGAAGCCCAAACTCCATCACGGTGACCTCAACTAACCTTAAATACTAGCATCCCCACCAAACGAAATGCAAAGACTAAACCAACAACATTTACAAAATATTTATAAAGTGTCCACACAAAAACAGTCATCTTGAATAATGCTGTTTAATGCAAAGCAAAGACTAGAAACAGCAACACTTGAGTGGGAAAAACAAAAACAAAATCAAAAAACAACAAATAAGCTGTCTAGAAACCAAAATAGTAGTTTTTCATATACAGCCAACACAATTGCATTAGTTATAAATGGCTAAGTTTTATTCAGTCATTCTGCCCAGCATGGATGCATCTCCTGAGATGATGTATTTTTTCCAAAACGGAATGTTATTTTCACTGAAGATCATGCTGTACCACCGCACAGAGAAGGAAGTGACTGCCCACTACAGCAAGCATCTTTCAGGTTAAGAACACACACACACAGCTTGGCCCTGTGAGATGCTTTCCTGTGGTACATATGACTCATGTCCATGGGTGGCTGATTTGTGCATAGGTGGAAACCCGCATTTGCTTCTGCTTTTGTGGTACAAGCACCTCCATGTACAACTTTTGTGCATTTGGGGGATGCAAAAACACTTCGCAAACAGTGGTTCTATGGAGAAAAATCCTCTGCTTGTTTGTTTAAAGAAAAAAGAAAAAAAAGAGATACAGTAATTAGTCTTTGATTTTTATGCTTTCACATGCCAGAAAGAGACCTCCTAGGGGCAATACCACTGCATTTACTTTCTCTAAGATGTTGCCTCCTCTGATGTGACATGGGACCCCTGACCCTCCTGTTCTTCTGGCAGAATCCATGACATACAGCGCAGAACTCATTTAGCACTGTAGTGAAAATGCTTCATGTTTACCTGAGGCTACAGTTTGTCAGCCTTAATGAGGATTTTATTTGAGCCCATAAATTAAAATTGATTCATTAGTGACTGCCTTAAGCCCCATAATTTCTTTAATTTTATGGAAAGATTAATAAGAGCTGATACGCTTGCTCATTGGGCTGTTTTGCTGGATAACAGATAATCCAGAGGGCTGGGACGTTCTCTTGTTTTCTAGTTGAAAGATGACAGTTATCACAGGAAGTGACTAGTTTTATCATATACCAAAAAAACCCCGATTTTTTAAAAACTTTGTTGTCCTCACCCTTGCTACTTACAGACAGGTGGCTTGGCTGGGATATCACAGGTAGCTTGGACCGTGTGAATGGGTAGTCTTCCAGGAGAGGCTTTGAACATCATCCAAAACTTCACTTTCAACAAAAATCTTTTACTAGGCTCAATGTGCCTTTCAAAACACAATTGCACTGGCCTAATCAATAGTCTCTCTGGCTGCAGGGACAGCCCTGGACATGTTATATAGAATAAGAGCAATGGATCAAAGAGACGTTTCAAAATCACGAGTCACAATCCAAAATTATGAGGAATTGGAAGTGGGGGGAGGAACAGACACATTTAGGGTTCATCTGCTCGTGTTTTCTTTCTGTCTGTAAGGAAGCATTTGCTTTGAATGGCCAAGCATTTGCTTGTGGCCATTTCTTTTTTATGCAAGAACTTGGACACAAAAACTAGAAGTGAAAATATTCAACCTAGAAAGGTCTAGGTTCATAACCAGTATTCAAAACTCGGTTTGGAAGCTAAAAGTTGTGAGCACCAGCTTTAACCTCCCCTAATGCATACTGCCTTCTGGGATATCACCAAAGAGAATAAAAACACCACGATACAAGGGGTTGAGTGGTGAATGCAGGGTGCTGGTATGGGCTTTTCCCCCCAACTCTGACAAGTCCTGAAGCCAACTTGCACATCTCTGGATTGAAGGATGGCAAAGCATTGAGCCTACCAAGCACAGAAACTTCAAAAGAAGGTGAGATCAAATTGTCAGTGCCACCCTGGGGGAGAAACAACAGAAAACCAAATGAAAAACTCCTAAATAAAAGCTGAAATACTAGGCAGTGTTAGTACCTCATACAATTTGCAAAAAAAAAGAACTCATACCAAAAAAAAACCACCAAAAACAGAAAAACTCAACCTCCTCTCCTCTTCACACTCCTTTCACACGGGCAGCAAAACTGTGTCTGGAATTTAGCATTTTGAATTTCCTTTTATCACCCAAGGGTGAAACATGCAGGTCCCCATTCCAGCACACTTAAGGGATGAGGGCAATTTGGACTAAAAACCTTAGAAAAAATCTAAAAAATCTGTTCAACCAACTATTAATGTCAGTTGTCGGGATATGAAAATTATAAGGGGAGAAA
The DNA here is from genome assembly GCF_965231255.1 of Vanellus vanellus. Classification (NCBI taxonomy): domain Eukaryota; kingdom Metazoa; phylum Chordata; class Aves; order Charadriiformes; family Charadriidae; genus Vanellus; species Vanellus vanellus. The sequence goes on along the minus strand of NC_138909.1, from coordinate 23,250,428 downwards.
GAGGTAAACATCATTAAAGCTCTGGTTGCTGTTCTTTTGCTTACATTTTTTTTTCCAACTTTCACAACAACTTCTTGGTCCCTTCAGTTTTGTCATTTCTTGCCAGACAGATTAAAGGCCCAGGTGACACTATGTGATACACAAGAAGTGACATAGAAAAGGAGATGTGTAAAAGAAGATGCATCTGTAGCCTTGAAAAGGGAGGGGAAAAAAACCTATGTAGTCAGGCATTACTCCATTCCCAGTAATCCAGCCCATGAGCTCTTCTTTGTAAATCACGGGATTATACGTTGAATCTTGGGATTTCTTGGCACTTGGGTCTTAGTAATACTTGCCCCAAACTCATGTGAGTCGTGAAGCTCAATGCTGGGTATTGACCTTTCCAGTCAATGCAACAAGGATTCATTGGGTTTATTTTGTGGGTTTTTTGTTTTGTTTTGTTCTGTTGTTGTTTTTTTTTAGGATTGTGGGTTTTTTCTTCTTTTTTTTTGTTTTTTGCTTTTTGTTTTCCTTGCTTTATTTCCTCCTTTCTTGAAGGAAGACCTTTACTAACTACTGGAGTTACAATTCGCAGTGAGAACCAGCACTGCATCAGCTCAAGTATAAATCTCTCTCTTCTACAGGACAATCACAGAAACACTACCCAGGTCCCTTAGCTTTATGCTAGAAATGGCAGCTCCCCATCTTGCTAGATACCCCTCCAACAGGGCAGGAAACTTTTTGCATCGCTGGCTGTAGCATAACTGTACTCCAGAAAACTACAGTCACCTTTTTTACACCCATGTATACCTCTTATTACCACCTTTTGACAAATGCCTCTTGTTTCTAGCACTGATTCATCAGCTCCTTCAAACGAAACCACTTCTCTTTCTCCTGCGTTGCCTTCATGCCACAAATTTCCTAAGCAAACCCTGGCCTCTTTGGGTATTTTTTCATTTTCCATATGCTCTGACACCATGTAAACAAGAGAACTGTGGAAGGAATCTGCGAATTTGGGGGACAAGATCAACAATTTTATGCCTATTAAAAAAGCAGCTTCCATTTTACTAGTTGTACAACATTTTAAGTCAAATATTCTGGAAACATGGAAGAATTAAAGGACCCCCTGAAGTGGTTTTAGTTCCCCTTATTGCCATTTATCAGGAAAATGACAAGGAATTTATAGCCGTCCTGTTGTTTGGAGTTGGTTTGTTTTATTTCAAAGTCCTTAACATTACCTTAACATTACCATTCCTCTCTTCCTGTTGCTCCCTGAATGCAAAGTGTGCACATGGAGATAGAGGCTGCTTCTTAGAGATGCTGCACATCTTGGGCCACCTCCATAATTGCTGCTGGGATTCGTAGACACTTTGCCTGGACCAAGACTGTCCACACAGCTCATCAGCAATAACTCACCATGCTGCCACAGCATTCAGGCTAGCAAGACAAAAAGCCTGCTGCACTTTCCACTTTGCAAGATATGGAAAATGTGGCTTGCCATTGCCCGGGTTCCTCCGTAAAGGCTTGCATTGGTGCAAAGTGTGCTCAGTGAAAAGGCTTGTATCTCACACCCACTTTGCCAAGTTGCAGGTGCCTACCAAGACCAACCAAGAGATCAGAAACTAAGGCATAAACCGAGATCTGCATTTTCACACTGACTTGAGAGACCAATGGCAACATACATTCCTGTACATTCAAGAAAAAAGAATACCCCAAACCCTCCTAAAAATCAGTCTGAGGTACTCAGCAGCTTTTAAGCACTCAGCTCATAAACAGTAGTTCACGTTATTCACATATACGTTTTAGAGAGGAAAAATCACCTCCTGGGAAAAGTGTAAATTGTCCCAGTCGCAAGAAGGAAAAAAAAAAAAAGGAGTTCCTTATGCCTTCTTTCCAGCTACATTCATTCCCACTTATTAAGGTACCTGTTTTGTCTTTCAGATGTGGAAAAATATTTACCCTAGAAAAGGGGTGTCAATGCAGTGTCACACATACACTGTAACAGAAAACATGGATTATTTTTGCAGACCTTCTCCCAGTTCCAGTGGAAAATTACTTTCCAGAGTTTTAATGTGAAACAGTAATAATAATTCATGTGGCATTTGTTTTGCATTTATAGCAGTGGGACTGAAGAAAGCTTTTGAGTTCAGAACCAGCTGCAGGGCTCAACTCTGCTTGCAACTCTCAGTTCAGACTAAAAAAACCCAACACCAAAACTTCATTTCCCTTCAGCAAACTTCCATTCCTTCTCCCTGGCAACATTTTTATGATTTCTAAGTGACAAGGTCATCTTGTGATAGCAAGGCAGAAAAACTTTAAGACATAAACAGCTGCTTATTCCTGCTCTGACATCTTTGATTTTTTCCAATTCTGACATTGTTGATATATTTACCAAAAGAGAAAGAAAGGAAAAAATAATGGTTTGGCAGGTGATGTTTATTTTAGGCCTTTCCAGAAACTTTAATAGCAGAGACATGTCAACAGCATCAGGCTAGACATGTCTGGGGCGATACGTTTGCTGGAACAAAAATGCAAAGGCAGCACAAAATAAAAGATCAATCCTGAACAAAAGCCTTTCGGCATTAATCATTGCAGGCGCAATGCCAGTAAGTCCTCTGGCTCCTCATCCAGGTGGGGACCATTTGCCCCAGACAAGAAAAACGGGTGCTGAAACCATAGTGGCAGGCACCCGTCTTGCTAGGGATGCCAGAAGAGCAACCAGAAATTCATGCACGGGTCCACAACAAGCCTAGAGGCTCAAATATCCATTTCATCCCCGATACAACCTTTCTCTTGGTCCTTATCCTCTAGAGACAATCCCTTCTGAGGTGGAGCAATGCTTTCTGTGACACCGTATCTGGAACCTCCTGCAAACATGGCATACTGGAAACTACTACAAAAGGCAAAGCCACTCACTCCCTCTGAATCTACAATCAGACCATCAGAGTCCAGAGCTAGGCTCTTAAATACCATGAAGACTGGAAAATTTCAGGCCACGTGACCATGATTTGTATGGAAAGCACTGAGCTGCCGTATCCATCTCTTACTGCTGCTAACAAACCCTGCTGGTAGCTGGCGCTACCCTCCACCTACAGCAACTTATAACTTAATGCCCACATGTGCTGACCAAACCAGCTCACTTCCATTCATGTGATGTGCACCGTTTGCCAAAAAAAAAAAAAAAGACACTTCCCCCCTGCCGCCCTGCAACTAAAACACCTACTTTACAGAGACTTTGTTTTTTTCTGCAAAGACAAGGCAGCCATCATGTGCCTAGGCATGCTAATATAGCCAAGACATCAATATCTAAGCCTCTTCCTCAAGGTCTATTATACTTTTCTAATGGTTTTACAGTAAGAGACAGACTTAATTCATTATCCTTCATGGCAACGCTGCAAGACATCCTTTTCCTTCTCTGGAACACAAAAAATCTCCTCTCTGGATGACTGCTTTAAGAAAGAGGCTGTCACAGTAAATAAGTCAGCCAGGAGTGGGTTTTCCCCTGTCAATACGTGATATTTCCAAATCAACCCTTTAGGAAGGGCCAAGAGAAAAAAACAAAACAAACAAACAAACAAAAACCAACAAAAAACCCCCAACCAACCAACCAACCAACCAAAAAAAAAAAAAAACCAAACAAAAAACCAAACCACAATTAATGCCCTGGAGAAAGTAAACAGGATGCAAAGAGAAATTTCACTCATAAGTGGAGTTAACGCGATGGTTTGCAAATAAAGGGGAAAAAGAAGGGGAAAAAAAGCAAGCAGAGAAGGGAGGCAGCAGAGGGTGGAGAGTGGAGAAAAGAACCACAAGCCCTAAGAAAAGCCTCTGGTTCCCCACATTTGCTTTCAATAACGTGCTGCACAAAAGCAAAGCTAAATCCTCCGCCTTCCAGAAACAAAGAATTCCTCAACAGAATCTTTTTCTGCCTCTGCAAAACCTTAAAAGCAAAGGATCTAATGACAGGGAGATGAAAATCTAGTTTCTCTAACATTTTCTTCATTATGAATGGGCCTTTTTATTGATCTTTCAGAGCACAGAGAAGCTGGCTTTCCAACCTCTGCTGCGATATAATTATCTGCGGTGTTTAATGCTAGCAGAGACGAGTCCCACTACACACTGCATTTTGTTGTTTTATTGACGGGTTTTAATTATCTATCCAGGTGCTAGAGCTGTCAGATAGGCTGCTTCTTATGTGATCAAACTAATACAAGGAGAGGCAGAGCACTCTAATTGCAGCCTCACCAAGCGCCTTTGTGGAGATATGCCAACAAGATACATTTAAACTGCTACAGTTATTGTAAAATCTTACGATGTTTGATGGGGAAAAAGAGTTCTCTTTCTGTAGCCTGAACCCATTTCGTTTCTCTGATTATTATCTTACATTGAGCAAAGCAAAACTGAAGAAAAACAAACCACCAAAACCACACCAAAATCCCAGTCAGCCTAACAGCAGAAAAATCCTGCAGAGCCAAACTGAATCCAAGCTGTAAAGGTCACCAAGGGGACTACCTTGATATATTATGGAAAGCCAGGGAGCAAGATGGAAACCAGATCCTGGAAATAATTTAAATACCATTTTTACATAGGAAAAAAGAAAAAGTAATTACGCTGTTTCAACTCATTGATAAGGCCCTTAAAATTTAACAAGAAGCATTTAACAGCAAATTCACAAGATTTAACAGATTTAATGGCAATTTGGGGCACCCCTGCACATTGCGCATCTGCTTCGCTGCCAGCGACTCCCTAGATTGGGAAGCTGAAAACTGGGCAAGAACCGCCAGTGGGGATGCCACGGCTCGTCATCACCCTCCAAAGGAGGGTCCCCCAAAGCAATGAAAGCTTTTTCCTCTGTGCTTTGTCATGCAATGTCTCTTACATTTTATAGTTCCCTTGGATTTCTTTCTGTCCCATCTCTTTGCAACTAACACAGTGAGGAGGGGAGATGAAATCGCAGAGGCAGTGAATGTGTACCCCAACAGGAAACCTTGCCAAGTGCCTTGAGCTAATGTGCCTGACTACAGAATCCCTGCAGCAACAGGGAACCTGAATGCAAGTCTGGTGGAAGAAACATCATTACTGCAAGAATGACAAAAAGATGATCTGCCCGAGCCATTGGGTATATTTGGACCCAAGGTTCAGATCAGCACGGAAAACAGATCTGCACCGAGCATGTCTAAAGCAGTCACGGTGTTGCTCCAGCTGCAAGGAGCTGCAGACAGAAGCAAGGCAGGTTTGCAATATAGGCTAATGTCTTTTATTGGATGCCGGTCCACAGGGCTGAAAACCAAGCCAGGCCAGCCTTAAGGCTGTAAAGCTCATCTTTTAAAGAACTACATCTGCCCTTTTACAGGTACTCTACTTCTTCCAACTCCATAAACTTCTGTAGCACCCTAATAAAAATCCACTTTAAAAAACACTGACAGGATATCTGGAGAGGAGAGTAAACACCTAAAACAAACCTACCAATAAAAGGCTTGTCGGTTTAGCCAGAGTTAACACTAGTTAAAATAACTGTGAACAGAAAACAATCTGGCTTTTAATTTGGGTTAGGAGGTCAAATTAAAGACTGGAGGAGGTCTGGGCTGATTTTCAGCTGGCGCTCCATGTTACTTTGTCTCCGCTGCCATTTTAACCAAGTCAATGTGAGTTAAAGCCCATTTTTCCTTCTTCTTCAGTGCAGCTACCCAGAACTGGGATACACAGAGCAAGTGACAAAGGATTATTTTCTCTACAACAGCTCAGAAGCATGTTCAGACTCTCAGTCTACTATTACCTACCTATCCACGGACTCCACAGCACAGGGAGCCGATGCTGTGCCGGACACCAAGGAGCTGCAGCCCTGCAGCACCGCAAAGTGCGAACCTGCTGCTCAGCACTGGCTGATCAAAAGCAAATCTGAATACGAAAATTTAGAAAGTTTTTAAATATATTAACACAAAAGAATAAAAAAAATATATTCTGTTCTGTTGTTATTGAAAATCTGGTACTACTTTCACTGTATCCCTCTTCACTAATTGTCACTATTTCTCGAAGTACAAGGAATTACACAGCCCATAATAACTGCAATACTGCCTTTTACTGTCACCACCCAATGCCCCTGTCCCAGTCACTGAATGATTCCTGCAAAAGGAAAAACTGAGATTAGAGAATACTGTCTCTAAATGGGCTAAAGAAATCTGTATTCATGGGCTGGTAGGTTTAATATATTACCCTTTCATCTCTGCGAATAGTGTTAAAGGTAGGTTTTGGGCCAAAATAATTTGTACTGCACTCTATCTCAAATTTGACATAATAATTGAATGACTGAATGAAACAAAAATTAATATGTCCAAACAGCATAGGAGGTCAAAGCTGGGCAACTCCCTGATGAACTCAGGAGTGAACTGAAGGCATCCATGCAGCACTGTTTCTAAAACCCAGAGCAACCTCTCTCTTCATCACTTTTGCCAATGGCATGATACTGAGGTGATTTTTAAGTAAAGGTCCATAGATTTTAGTTAAGAAAGCAATCGCCCCTCAGCCTCTTGGCAGGGAGGTAGCTTCCCAACCAAGTGAGACGTAGGATCAACATGTGACAGGTTATGCCTTTAGCATCATGGCTAAATCAGTTCACACAAAAAGATAAAATTAGTGAGTAAAACAATCAGCCCTGCAAAACAGGGATGTATGCTACTAATACAGCATCTGTTAATGGCGCCTGATTTTGTCCAGCACCTTTTGCAAAGGAGTCTTGGCCACTGCCTGTGTCTCAGGCACTAAAGCAGTACAAATAATAATCAGAAACAAACCAAACTTTCACAAAAAAAAAATCCCGAAATGAACTAAGTATGTTTTTGATATTCAAAAGGGATGGTTTTTTTTATTTATTCCAATTTAGCCAACTTGCCTCTTTGATCTTCAGCCTAAAGCTTGAATAAAGGCAGTCTGCACTTTGATTCTAAGCTCCAGAGAAAGCACAGCATCACAAAACCTTCATACACATCCCAGCCCAGTGTTGCCCAGCCAAAGCATATACGGAAGCAAATGGTAAGGACATAAAAAAAAAAGATAAAAAGCCTAATCTTAGATATATTATTTGAAACCGCCATTGTGAAGTTCCTCAAGATGTCTAAACATAGCACTGAACTTTCTGTGGCTGCATGTAGCAACATAGGAGGGGGTGGAGGGAGGCATTTTTGAGAACATCTGTCCAGCAGCTCTAGCGAGGCTTTCTCATGCTGTGCTCAGCACTAAGCTGGGGGAAGTCAGGGATCACACGTCCCTGCCCTCCCACCACCCCATTCTTGCCCTCATTTGTCCTTCCTGGGGCAGTTTTTAGCATATTTGTCTGTCTGTCTGTCTACCTATCTCAGTTTTCAACTATATATGCCCATCAGCAATTTTCCTGGCCTGCCCGATGTGGTCACGACCCTGAAAGGAACACTACTTGCTCATTACACAGTCATGGCTGCAGCGGGGATGGAGTTAACTTACTTGCTAGCAGCTGGTGTGGGGCTATGTTTTAGATTTGGGATGAAATTGGTGTTGATAGTGCACTGATGTTTTTGGTTGTTGCTAAGCAGTCAAGGCCTTTCCTTTCTGCTCCTCACACCGTCCCGCCAGCGAGTAGGCTGGGAGGGCACAAGAAGTTTGGGAGAGGACACAGCTGGGACAGCTGACCCCAACTGACCAAAGGGATATTCCATACCATGTGACATCATGCTCAGTATATAAAGCTGGGGGAAGAAGAAGGAAGGGGGCGATGTTCGGAGTTACAGAGTTTGTCTTCCCAAGTAACCGTAACACGCGATGGAGCCCTGCTTTCCTGGAGATGGCTGAACACCTGCCTGCTGATGGGAAGCAGTGATTTAATTCCTTGTTTTGCTTTGCTTGCATGCGTGGCTTTTGCTTTACCTATTAAACTGTTTTTATCTCAACCCACAAATTTTTCCTCAGTTTTAATCTTCTGATTCTCTCCCCCATCCCACCAGGAGTGAGTGAGCAGCTGTGCGGTTCCTAGTTGCTGGCTGGGGTTAAACCACGACACATAACTTATTTGCCTTTAAAAAATACATGGTTAGAATACATACAGATTTGGCTAAAAAGACTATCCTGAGAAAACATCTAATAGGAAAATGGCCATTGAACATCTGTGGGACAACTGGTAGGAACAGAGCAACAGGGCTTCTGTAAAACCTCAAGTCTTCTTTGCGAAGATGCGGAAAATACTTTGTTAGTGGAGGATTGGCTATTTCATACTACAGAGCCTACCTAATGCTGCACTCATAGAACTGAACTCGCTGTACATAAGAAAGCTCATTTTGAAGAAGCTAAACTCAAAGGCCAAGTTTTACAGAAAGGCTCTGCCTCCCACCGGAGCTAAATTTTTCGGAAGAGCATGGTTCTTCTTGGAGTAGCTACAAAAAGGCCCAGCTGTTTGAGCATGGCCTGGGACTCCTTGGTTCTCATGGAGAGCAGTAAAGCTGCTAGCTATAAAGCATTTTTCAGGCAGCAGGCTGTGTCACAGACTGCCTATCCACTTTGGTAATCCAACCCAGATAGCTCTGTGGAAGAAAATCCGCCTGCCTGGGATTGCACGGGAGCCTTAGGTGGGGCAGAAACTGGGAAATCCACATTCCAGAGCATGGAGCATGTCTATGGTAAGTCAACTTTAAAATATGTGACTGATGCTGCTCAGACATACTAGCTGGAGTCCAGGGAGATGGATGAAAGGGTAAAGATGCAGGATAAATTCATCAGTTGTCTCCATAAATCATTTCTATAGTTCACATTTGTTCTCTGCCTTTCATTACTTACATTTCTAAAGCTACTGGGTGCCTTGGTGCAGTGGATCTAATAAAAAGGAAGATAAATTTTAACATCCCTTTTTGAAACATCTTAAAATGATCTAGCTTTCTTCTGAATGTTAATGGCAAGCATTACAAGAAACACACTGCCTCAGAACAATTCACCACGGCCAGAAGCGAAAGCAGAGTCCCGCTGTAGCCTGGAAATTCACGGTCTTGGTGTCGTCCCCATCGTCCCGGCCCCCCGGTCCCCAGTCCCACCCTGCAACTTCTATAAAAGATCTTATTTCTGGCCCTAATGTTTTGGCAGCCTTACCTTTGTCACTGAATCCTGACATGGTTTTGCACAGACCCTCTGACTCAAGGGCGAAATTCCATACTCGCAAAGAAGAGGAAATATTTTTGGAGATTGGCAGTTTGGAAAAGAATCTGAGCTGCCTGACAGCTGTTCGGAGACGTGGGATGCCGGAGGGGTCCCAATGGAGCATACAGTATTACACACACGCACACGCACAGAAAATCATTAAAGTTTCTGTCTCTAAAGTTTCACATTTAATGAAAGAAAGCGAGGGAGATATCTGGAGAATTCTTGGGTTATATTAACTAATGATATTCCCTTTGCCAAGAGCGCAGCCCTGGGAAGCTCACTGACAGTGATGGGGGGGGATCTGTGAAAACGCCAGTGGGTCCAGGCATTGTGGCAAGGAGGAGCAGGGAGAGTTGTCCTTCCCTTTCTCCCTGCTGTGACCCTGGGAGGGTCAGGAATTGAGCAGAGAGTCTGCTGTTGTATGGCTGCAGTTGTTCTACGACAGAAGCAAGGACCTTTATAACAGAGTTTAATCCTTTACAGGTTAAACAAAACAAATGACTGCACAAGTGAGCAATTAAAGAGCATTCCACAGCCAGCACTCGGAGAGCCTTGCCATTGATTAATTAGGTTCAAAGGGCCAAGGCTAACCTCACAGTCCCCTGAGAAACAGACCACTTAGCCCCTTTAAAAAAGAAAAAAAAAATTCTAAAATTTTCAACATTCTTATTTAACACTTGAGGATCAGTTAAACAGCCGCTAAAGCAGTGAAACAATTACAGGGGACTGACCTACATTCAGTTGTATCACTTCATTACATTCAGGAGAAACTTAATTAAGCTTCTGTTACTTAATAAAAGCAAATAAAATCCTCCATTTTATGACAAGGAGCTGCACTGCTACAGCCATGTGAAACTTTTGAATTTGGCAGCAGAGTTTCCCAAGAGAGCGTGGCTCCCACTATCACATTCCTCCTCATTGCATTTGAGGGATAAGAAGACACAGGACATTTTTATGCTTTAATGCTCCTTGAGGCGGGCTAGCTCGCTCAGCTAGCTACTACCAAGGTGGAGAGGACCTTAGCTGGTACCTGCCCTGTCAGCTTATGAAACCTACTGTGCCTGGGCAATATGGTCTACTCCCAGCCACATCATGGGCTAGGGCATGAGTACTTTGGCCCTGCTAGGAGGAAGGCATCAGCCATCCATTTCACTGCAAGAAGCAAAAAAGCAACCTGTTCCCAGAAAAAAAAAAACCAAAACAACAAAACAACAAAAAACCAAAACCCCAAAACCCAACATACTGCTGGCTGTATAGTTGCTCCTCCCCACAGGTTTATCCACATCTCAGTGAATTCAGTGGGTGAACAGTCATTTACAGGCACCACTGACCATTGACAGGATCTGGGTAGCAGGAGTGTACAATCAAAGATACTCCCCTATTAAGAAAATACACAAAGAGTTTCACCCATTTGTGTCATCAAAGAGACTGCCCAAACTATCCACCCAAAGCCTCCCTTGAAAATTAAGATTTCAAAACATTGCTAATAAAAAGGACCACCCTAAAAATGTGACCCACGCTCTACTACACTCATCCATTGAAACTGTGCCCAACTTCTCTACAGGATTATCAGCCACACGTTACATCCTCACCATCCTCCTCAGTGCTTGTCTTGCTCTCCTCTTCTCCTGACCTCACACAAATAGCTCCCCTGCTCTAACTTACCAAAAGATCCGGTTTTGGGGAGAATATTCTGCCCCCAGACTTGAACAAGTAATGAAAGCAAGTGCTTAAACTGCAAACAGATGGACAAAAACACTCACCAGCTGCCCAGAACCTCTGGACTTTCATTGAATGGATGCTCAGACAAACCCTGGGAAGTTTGGTGAGATCATGGGAAAATTTCTTCTCCATGAGGGAGAAAACCCAAAAAGGGTCCCTTACTGAGCAGAGGCAGTGACTGGGCAGTACTTCAGCACTGGCACCATGGCCAGAAAGTGACTTCTGAACACATGCCGGTTCCTGCCATGTTTCCCCTCCAAGGGGTAACTTGCCAACTGGCTTTTGGTCCTACTGAACTCTGTGTTGGATGCTTGAAACCATGAAGCTGCTACTAGACTTTTTGCCACATCTAATTCAACGTGTGCCCTGTTAACATTTATATTTCTACTTATACAGCCCCCTGTTCTCTTAAAGAGATGAAGACATAGGTGCAGAGGTGATAGCTGCACTCCTCAGGGGCCACCAAGGAGTGATTTCCCCAGCCTCATGACACAGGGGCCCTTATATCAGCTCAACAACTCACAGAAATTAACTGTTAATAACACCATGACACCTCCCAGGCTTAAAAATTACAAGAAGCTCCTGCACCCCATCAGGACCATTAGTGCCAAGCATACTGGTCTGGTGACGTCTTATCCCTTGCACTACTTCGTTTCTGCTCTCTGCAGTAGTTCACCACCACAGATTTTGTTAAAGATCTGAGTGAGCTGGATTTAATTCCACAGATGGCCGTAAACCCTTAGTTCCCATCCTCTAGCAGAACACTCTTATGGTGGTGAAGTCCAACCTCACCTCTTTGCAATGAGTTCCACTTTTTCTGAGTGATTGAGGAAGCATTTTGGTAGGGGCCGAAAATAGCATCCTAGCTTTCTGGTGTATGTTGGACCACCAGAATAAAGTATCAGGTAGGCTCTGCTGCTACCTGGTTTGGTGAATATTTGACCAATTAATGTACAGGCAAAAGCAGCAATGGAAAAAATAATACATTCAGTTCCACGTAATGCCATTAAAATTGTGGTGACTTAAAATCCTGCAATACTTTGGAATTCCATTTTGCAGCCTGGCTGTAATGAGGAGCAGTGGTGAATGGTATCTCAGGGTCTGGAGATTAAGCAGTCAGGGATGAGGACCACTGAGCTCAGCTTTGGGGTTAAAGGAACTCTCCGTATACTCACTACTGTTAACCTTGAAGGCAGTAAAAATAATACGTAACTGACAGCATTTTATTTTCTTTCTTCATGTAAGCAAGACTATCTTGTTAAGTCACAGGTGGCATCCAAATTCTTCCTTCTTTCTCAGTGCATCCACGGAAAGTCAATTCTTTTTCAAATGTTGAGAAGATGAGGCTTTTCCTTATGCCACTGGTGCCTTTAACAGCATTCATCTCACTCCAGGCTTTTTGAAGTGTTTTGTATAAATAGCCAGTGCCCCTCAGTACACTGAATTAGCCAGTATAGACATATGGACGGTGCTGGGAAACAGTTTAGTGCAAAGAGATTGACAGGCAAACCCTAAAATATTGAGCAACTAGGAAATTCCCTCTGTTCCAACCAGTCTCATCCTATCTGTCACTCCACGCGACTGCAGAGCCTGGGAAAGAGACACTTCAGTTTTCCAGCTAACGGCTACCTACCTGCTAGTGCCAGGGGCTTGGTCTTGATCCTGCAGCCTCTGCCTTTACCAACACTCTGACAAGTCTCTCAAAAAGCCAGTGAGCCTCATCTCACTTACTCCAACATGACTGAGTAAATAAATAACACTATTTATGCACTGCACACCATTTGTCAACCCATTTGTCATTTCCAATCTTTCATTGCTCATGCAGTAAAACTATGTGGGATTTTATTCAAACCTCCCTTGCAGGTGTGATGAATGCTTTATTTATACAGCAGCATTTCATCTCGTAGAACTGTTACTATGCATATAGAGGCCTTTAAGTCCCTGTGTGGTGTAAGCAGAAGGTGTAAAGAAAGATGAAAACTAGAGGCAGTGCCGTAATTACAGGCAAGAGGGGGATTGCGGATGGCTCAGCTAAAACTGGGGAATGCGTGCCAGAGAAAACATACTACTTAGAAGAAGCGTTCATTGCCCATCACCAGGCAAGGTGAAAAACATGGACCCATTCTCAAAGACCTTCTTAAAGGTTAGTGTGACACTGTCAATCCCTGCTCAGCTTATCAGAGGATCCACGACATCAGCACCCACTGTATCTAGTGAGCACATTATTTCCAGGCATATCATCTCCCATCGACTTCCCCTGATTGGAATTTCTGTCCATGACCAAAAAACTTCACCCAATTGGAATTTTGATCCATGACTGAAAAACCTGGAAGTAGACACTGTTACAAATAACTACAGTTGAGTGAGCCATGAATAAATTCCCTTGGGCAGTGCCTTCTAGCGGCCAGAAGACCAGACAGGGAGCTGCAAAGGAGCCTCTACTGTGATTTCTTCTGTGAGGCAGAGGGACCTTGTGGGGGGGGGCACCTCTGCTCTTCTGCAAAATAGGAAGAACTATACTGACCTCCCTGCAAAGTCTTTTGAGAGCCACAGATGAAAAAAAAAAAATATTACTTTTATTACAATTTACTAACACGTGACATCTGCCACCCAAACTTGCTGAGACTTACAGGGTCTCCTCTGGAAGGGAAGCACTGTTGCGATGAAGGGCATCAGAACCTGTCCCAGGTTTCTACTTTGCATCGCAGACACCACAGTAAGGCTTGAGTTTCATTCATTCATACCATGGAGCATACCAAACGCTTCCCTGGCTTGCAGGAGCTTCACAACCATTTGACTCAAGCCAATCTGCAGTAGAAACAGTAAAGGATGAGCCCCAGACCAATACCTCTGTTTCTTGGAAGGAACTTCTATGGCAGTTCTTACGATTTAGAGCAAATCTCATCAGCCCCAGCATGATCTTCCTGGCAACTCCTGTTTGCTTCATATAAATCTGCAAGAACTACAAATTCTCATATTTTTGAGGGTGTGGGGTAAAGAAGAGGTGAGAGAAACAGCTGTGGACCAATTTCAGATACCATGATATCAGACGTCTCCTTCTTCCACTTTCTTTTTAAATTTCAAGGGGATGGGGGGGTTGCGGGTGGGATTCATAAAAAACTTAAAAAACTGTGTAAACAGACATCAGACTCATGTTTATTGCCTAAGCAATAAAAGATTAGAATTGACAAATGGAGAGGTTTTTGGAGACACAGATGCTACAATCATTTTAATATAATTTGGATTTCCAAATCAGTAATTACTCTATCACATATTTATAATTTTGTAGATGCTACTAGAAATGCTGATGTCTTTTTCTATGCATAGTAATGAGCAACAACAAGGGCTGTTAATATAAAGCCTGTAATGTTTGTATTCATATGTAAATAGGTTATGTAAACGTTTTAGACATTTCTCACTAAAACGCCGAGTTCTAATCTAAGTGGCTCCATTCCTAAACTAGAAAATCGCACTCTGCATAGAAATTGTTTACTACTCTGTCAGCAAAGCCGCGAGCTGAGTTTATAGGGGGATACGTTGATATATAGAGAAAGTTGCTTGCGTGCAAACCGTGGCACACACATTCAGCACACATGCACCTTCTGTGTACACATATGCTTAAGCACAGACACCTTTTTGGGAGACTGAGGAATGCAGTAGTGTTTGATTTAATTAAACTAACTTAGTTAAGCTGATACAAACCCCTGGTTAAGAGTGACAGAATCAGTTTAGTTTCCACCTGCTCCTAATTGACTTACAATAAAACTGAATAAGGCACATTAAAACACCAACATGTATCTCCAGGCACCAGCAAATCACACAAATTTAAACGCACAACTTAAGTTAACTCCAAACGATGCTAGGAATGGAAGAAGAAAAAAAAGAAAGTGGGCTATAACACTTTAGGGCCACCCTTTTCACCTCAGGATGTTACCATTTGTCTTCCCTCCCCTTCCATTCAAGCACCCGTAATTGCAGCCTTCATGTGTCCCACCTGGTGCACAGAGAGCTCAGCTGTGTGGCCCTTGGGGCTTACGCAGGCCATTTCTAACTCAGCTGGAGCATGGATACACCACCATGGTACTGCCCTTTACAGGATCCGATATGTCTACCGAAGCAAAACCCTGGGTCTCTCTCCTCTTTGAACATCATACGACTCACTTGCATTCGCTTCAGTGAGATCTGTTCTCAACTCTGTGATGCAGAGAATCACATCTTGAGACTTTTTCCTTGGTGTCTCTAACAAATCACATCCAGCCCTTTCTCTTCTCCTTGAACGTATATATTTGCAAAGACGATTTATTGTCAGTAAAAGCTTTGGAAAGACAGCTCAGAGACCTCTACAGCTCCACTATAGCACATGAGTAACTCCCATTTGTATCGGAGACAATAGATGTCTTCTCTTCATCAGCAAAACTGAAATGGAAATGACAACAAGGAAGCAAATATCCTGCTGTTACTCCAGCAACTTTCAGCATCTTCTACCATCTAGGGATAGTACTTTCGAGATCTGTTCAGTCTTTCGCTTTTGATGAGGCTGCCAAAAGCTGCCAGGGGCAGCTACTGGTGTTTTGACCTTGCTCTCTCCTGCCTTCCCTGCTCCTCCTTCCTCTCCTTTGAAGCACTCCCCAAACACTCCAGGAATGGTATTAACACCTAAAGAGCCAAGGTACATTTACATCTCATGCAATCATAGCCTTAATTATCCTGCCCTCTTCACCACTGCTTTCAAACAAAGCAAAGTAACACCAGCCAATGCTACAAAACAACAGGGAGAGAAAAGCCCGACACCCATACTCAAGTAGTTGAAATATTGCCACTTCCCTGGTGAGCTGCAGTGATGTGGGATGACCTGTGACAAACAAGGCAGTTTCCACTGGAAATAGGAGAAAAAGAAAAAAAAAAAGGCAGATAGTTCTACAGAAAAAGCGTAATAAATTTCTCCAAGCCACAAGTGTAGACTCTATTACACCCCTGCCAAGAACAGTTACTCACACAAGTAAAATTAAGAGGACTACCAACTAGGTGAGTAAATCTGTGCCCACTTTGTTTCCAAGGAAAGACAATCACCTCAGCAAGGCTCTGTTTGTACACTGGAATAGCAGTATTGATTTCAGCAGTTATTCCAGTCCCTCAGCGCAGGAACACTGCAGTGAATCAAACCCACTGTGGTTTTGCCCCTGCGATTACCTTTGGGCTAAGGAGTACCGGGGATGCCCAGTGATAAGAAAACGGGTCATAGGCTGCTTTAGGTGTTTATTCCCTTTTAAAGGAGACACTCTTGGATGTGATAAATGGTCAGCATTTTCTTGTGACGATGTAAGTGTTAAAACCTAGTTGCATCTAAAAAAACCATGGGAGTACAAGTCATTTTGCCTGTTCACCTGGAACTCGTTACAAGTTAAATAGCAGACAAACATTCACAGCAAAATGAAAGCTCTTTGCTCCTGTTTGGTGAACCTTCACCTATAAATTTTAGGAGGAAAAAGTAAATAATGGGCCATATGGCACATTTGCTCAGCAGCACTGGTGGTCTGACATCATCACTATGTTACTTCATTATATCTGTACACTTATCAAATCTGACCTGATTTCTCATTACCTAACCACTTCCAACAAGGACGATTATTTTTCCTACATCAGTCAAATAAGAGACTCCCACTGGGGGACGAAAGTCTTCCCTGGTTTTGAAACACAACCCCTGACCTGACGAGTATGCTGTCTAGCCTGCAGACTCTACAATAGCCTTGATGCTCAAAATGATGCTCTGAAATCAGGGAAGCATCCAGGACCCCTGTGCCATCTGAGAGAGAAGACCTTGTCTGGAGGAGCCAGCCTCCAGCAAAGTCAGAAACCACTTTAAGTGTCTCTGTTAAAAGTATCACAAACGATGATGAATCTGGTTTAGTATTCGTGTTTGATAAAAACAATGCTTGCTTCATAAAAACCTCTTTTTGGCATAGCCATATCCGAACTAAACCAACTCAACAACACCATGAAGTAAACGAGGCTGATAAGAGAGAGCTTTTGCTGGCAGAGCTTTCCTCATCCTCTCCATAAAACTGGCTACCCTGGCAAAACAAATTATTTGCTAATAGGTTTGTACTCAAATTATGACTCCCGTGGCATGGCACAACTTCTTCCTGTGCTGTTAGCCAACTGCACTGGCAAAACAGTCCAATGCAGACCAGCCTGCAGATCAGTGTCCAGTGTTGTTACCAAAGGCTTCCCCCCCATGTCAGGAAAATCCCATTCAGCCTTTGATCCCTCTGGTGCCAATATACTCTTAAACATCTGCTCTTAAGACTATCCCTCCGCATTACTTCACAGTGTAATTACAAGGGCACAAAGCTGGAGTCTCCCTCACAATCCACTCCAAATCCTCTCTCACACAGCCTGTGTTTTCCTGTATTGCCCTCGATTTCAGGCAAATCTTGATTACAGCAACACAAAGGGAATCGGACATCTTTGTTCAGATGCAGCCTGAACATCATCAACATAGAGACTGAGTACTTCTATTTGTCAAGGCCTCCAGTTCACTTTTTTTTCTTTTTTTTTGGCTATTGATGTTAAACAGAGAGCCAAAATGTCTGTAACTATTTTGCCAATTAAAAAATTACTATTTTCTTCCGCAAAAGCTACTAAGAAATTCCATTCTCTCCCTCTTCCAGTTATAGCTGTTATGTTTTCGTACATAAGATATACTACTCCAAAAGATGTTTAGGTCCCTATTGATACATCCTAAATCCACTTGGCTGTGGGTGGGACAAAAGCAAGCATGAATGAAAACTGACGCAGGAAAAGGTTCATAATTCTGTACCATGTTTCAGAGGGCTGTGAGGAACATTTGTCAACTCATCCATTTAATCAAAGAATTTTAATCAAAGTGCAGTTCTAGAAACCACAGGCTAACACGAACAAATAATAAGAATAATTAAACCACTCAAATAATCTGTAGCTTGTCTGTCATCGGCTCCTAAGTACACCGGAGGTTTGAAATAGTTTTATCTTGCATATTTAGTGAGCTGGATCCTTAGCAGGTCTCAGTCAATAAAGATCCCATAGAGCTACTACTGATCCCTGATGAACGCAGAGCTATTACCTCCAAACACTGCGCTGCTCCAGTGTCCACGTTTCTACAGACACTCGCACACATCCACAGGAAAAACTACCACGTTGCTTCTTATCAATAGAGTTGAATCCAAATAGTTGCTACACAAATATTTTTGAGGGACTGTTTTCCCTTGGAAAATGATGAACTATAGAATCAAAATGTTGTGGGGGAATGTGTTGATTCACACTGTCATTTAGGAAAAAGGTTTCCAGGTCAAAATGTATTTTATGTGTTCTTGTTAAAATTAATTATGTAACTTTGAAAAGTAAAATATTCTGATTTAGCAGAAACATTTCTTTCAATGAAAAATCAGTTTTCTGGACAATTTACAAATTTTTGATCTTATGTTGATTCAGAATTGTTTTACATCGTCATCTCAATGGCAGAAGTTCCTGCAGCACAGAATAATAGGTCTCCAGGTAATTCCAAGAGTTGATTCTTTTTCTTCACATCTTTTAACTGCTCTCCAGCAGCTGAGCAGGCTCTCAGCAAACACCAAGTAATGTCGCCCTCTTTCAACAGCTTACAAGCTACCTCAAACTGACCTGAGATTAATATATGGTCCCTCAGAATACATGTATATATAATTTTGAGAGTAATTGCAGAGCCACTGATCTTCAGTACCTCACTGGCCAGGCAAAGCCCTTCCTTGGTCCCTAATTCTGGACACTTACAGTATTTCAGAGGATTGACTGAGTAGATTTGTAGGCATTAAAATGCAAAAGCAGGCACACAGGAGACATTGATTGCACCGCAGCCTAGGAGGAACTACTCAGCAAAAGACAACCCGAGCCTTTTGCAGGAAGCAGGCTTATAGGAAGGGAAAAAGACTTCAGGTTGGTCCAGCTGCATCAATAATGCCTATTAAGATGAGCAGTTTGTATACCATTGTGCATTTAGGTCTCATAATATCACCCCCATTTGGAGATTAGAAGTTTTACAGGGTAATTTTCTCCTCCCCAAGAAGACCCTGCACTCCTCAGCTGCAGAAGTACAAGGGCATCCAGCAGTCACTGGGACAACCATTGTCATTCAGACCTTGCTTGTATTGGTATTGTGATAGCCACTTCTGAGGTTTACCCTGCTCCTGCCGCTGCCTGTTGGCATCACTGACCTTCATTCATCTGCTTTTTGAGGGAAGCCCCGTGATCACGACACAGCACTTGAATTCTGCAGTGTTGAAGGGAACTGAATATATGTCTGAGAGCAGTGAAAGAAAATGGGAGCAAAAGGGACACCTTTATACGCTGCATAGGACCTGAACCCATACATGCTCACCAGGCTGAGGGAGGATGAGAAAGTCCAAGCTTCAGGGCATTGCTTATGGTGTAAGAGAGGCCTGCAGGAACCTGCAGGAAAATCTACGAGGAAGGGTAAAGTACAGCTGTTGAACGGGGAACCCTAGATGATGCTATTACAAAGAAAAAAAAAGCCTAAATGTTGTTCCCCAAAAAGGTATTTCCCAACATTGTCAAAGAAAGTTTGGAAAATGGACAAGTGGCCACAGGAAAGTTCAGAAGATGACCAAGGCCATTTTTCCTACACCATTAAAAGCAAGAATTATACTGGCAGATTAAGGTCGACATCTCCCAGTAACTCAGGAGATTGGGGGGCGGGGGGGCGGAACAAACAACGAGGCGCCCCCTTTGGGATGTGGCTGCAGCAGTCACAGGAGTACACGGAAATCTTTATTATTTTTTTCCAAACCTGTACTTATAATAGGATGGATATTTTAGCTTATGCCTCCAAACATCAAGACTATGAATCAGTGGGGAAACCAAAGCGTAACCATAGGCAGACTGTTACCTCTTTAAAAGTGAGTGCTACAACTGTTCGATTACAATGGTAGTCGTTTTGCATTTCTGTCTCAAGTTTATCCTTCAGTCACCCTTGCGAGTTGGAAATGTGCTGCCAGGACCAATTTATAATCTAATACGTTGCAACGGCTACTGCTGTTTATTATGAGAAGCTACAGCAATGTTTACTCAAACATTCAAGAAGAGCAATTTCACTTCCCACCTTAGATTGATCGTTTGGGTGCACACTGATATTGATGCTACCCAGCATCCAGTTAAAAATCACACATTAGAAACATAAGCTTCCACCTGTTTTGCCCCTATGTTTTATCACCAAGGATCAGATAAATCAAAGCAATGATTTTTGTCCTTTCATCTGCTTTTAAACATATTCTACTGTATGTTGTTTTTACTTAGGTTAGGAGATGGCTATATAATACATTAGACATTTGCTTCTGCAGACTTGGAAAGGGATTTAGTCAGTACATGAATGAGGCTTAAAGAAACAGAAAGCTTCCTAATGCAAATGCAGCTGTGACTGATAAGAAGGACAATGGACAGAAATCCTTGACTTGATTAACTTAGTGACCTAGAAAGAAGGATGTGTCTCATTCCAGCAGCGCAGAACAGAGAAACACTCATTAACTGTTCCTTTCGGCTGAAAGGATCCCCGACGCTCACTTCCGCACCCAAAGGAGCCATTCACAGAAACTTGGACACACTAGGGAAGCCTTTCTTTCAGTTTCTGGCTGTACAAAG
Source organism: Vanellus vanellus (assembly GCF_965231255.1). Classification (NCBI taxonomy): domain Eukaryota; kingdom Metazoa; phylum Chordata; class Aves; order Charadriiformes; family Charadriidae; genus Vanellus; species Vanellus vanellus. The sequence goes on along the minus strand of NC_138909.1, from coordinate 23,229,902 downwards.
TCCAACAGAGGGACAGACTTCACATAAATAAGTGTCTTTCTCTCTCCCCTTCTCCCTCGCTCGCTCCCTGCTTTGGCTTTTCAGAGGGTTCAGCTGGTCCTAAACCACATACAGTAAGAAAGATTATTTCAAAAGGACTTAATTCACTTTGATGTGTTGTTTTGTTTTAATGGGATTAACTATTTCGTATCTGCACACATACTGAGTGCATCTGCATGGTAATTGTAAGGGAAAAAGAGCAAAACTCAGCAAGGCTAATCTTAATAATACCTTTAAAAATATTTCAGATATACCTTACACCTTCAAAGCCCTGTGGTCAGCAGCTAATTAAATTTCTCAACACTGTTCTGATACAGATGGGTTAAGACTAGTTATCTCTGTTTTGCAGGTGGAAGAAGAGAAATAACATGACATGCTGCAGAATTTACAGAGGCTACGGGCATTTCCTTCTCCCGCTCGCGTCTCTAAGTGTACACCAAAAAACACCACAGAGCAGCCTGGCTGCATGGGCAGAAGGGGTCACAGATTGCCCTGGGGGAGTTTGGGCACTGAGAAAGAGACAACATGAACCCAGAGTCAGTCTCCTGACCCCAAGGACTGGTGCCACAGACCAACGATGCTGAACAGCACTGAATTTTTTACACAGAAAGAAATGGAGCACAGAGGCCTCATAAAGCATCAATTAGATATTGCAAGAGAATGCAAAATAAAGACGGGGAACACACACAGAGCGAATATCAAATGGAGAGGAGAAAGGCAGGAGCATTTTCTTCCAGGGCTGGCTCACATCCCCACCCCAGCTACCACAGGGCTGATCGGCACACAGGAGGATGGGAATCCAGAAGTGTAACAGAGCTGGAAAAGAAGCTAGATTTTCCTTATCTTGCCACTGTGGTCCATTTCCTCCAAATAACAGAGGCTTGGAAAATTAATTAACATTCTGGAAGGAAAACGTGACCATAAGAGCAGACTTCTAATTAGCTACAGATAGTGCTGGCAGGCTGCTTAAGAGTCAAGGCTGATTCCACTGGTCACACGCAGGCCCTGACCGACTAAAAAGCAAACAAACCTGGAAACTGCTTACTACAATGATTCATGGATAACTGGGCAAAAAGAGCACATTAACGTTGGCTTATGAGATGGTGGGCTTGAACCTTATCTCTAAGGATCCTAATGGCACTTCCTTAGAATTAAGACATGTATGTCTCTGAATGCCTATATGAGCCTAACCATTTTTTCCTTCTCTCATCTCAAAGCAGCAATGTACAAAAATAGCATACAAAGTCATGAGAGCTTACCTGAACCTCAGCCCTGTTTGGATAATATTGCTAAGCATAACTCATGCTTGGCTAAGGACTGCAGAAGGCGCAAGGGTGGGGGAAGGCAGTGGCAATGCCAGGACTTTTCAATGGATGGAGCTCTTCCACAATCCTAGGCAGGTAGAGTGACAGTTAAATATTTTTGATGATCAAAAGGGCAACAGATATCTTCAGGAGTGTCACCATTGTGCCCAATCTTGGACAGCTGGCTAAGATTTCCAAAGTCATTTTAACCTCCCCACTTCCACCAGCACTACCACCCTCTCCCCTCCAAATACTTCTTTTCCTAATGGAAGACTTCTCTTTTGGGGGGATCCAAATTTCCCCCCAAAGGTTCGATGTATTCTTTCCAACCATATCTGAATCAGAACAACATTCCTAAGAAGCGAAGGCAAAGGAGAGATTTCATGGAGAACTAGAGCAGGAATTGAATCAGGCAATAAAAAGTGAAAGGCACTGAGAAGCAGACAGGCTGAAAACCACCTAAGCACAGCAAAAGGCAGTTAGCGGGGAAGCAACATCTCAGCTGCTGGGCAGGACAATACACCAAGGGCAGAACGAGGTGTGCGAGGGAGTGGGCCAGCTCTGCAGAGCACAAAGCACACAAAAAGAAGCCATGAGTCCTTCCGGCAGAGATAAAGGAATAGTCTGAAAGTGGGATCCCTGGGAGGAGGGGGGAAGCAGGAGGTGCCAACTTCTCCTGCCAGCCTCCGAGGCTGGCACAAGGTGATTGATGTGGGACATGTGAGATGTACAAAGGAAAGGAACTATGAGGAGAAGGAAGAACCGGCTAATTTACCCACAAGCAACTAACAGAGCCAAAATTGTGCTAGGGTCAGGAGCCAGGCAAAAATCGGGAGCTTTGACTTGACAGAAAGATGCTCAGCAAAGAGACAAAGGCAACCCAGCTTCTTTGCAAAAAGACACTGGAAATGGAGGCTGCTAGGAAGAACACAAGGAGTGATTAAAAAAAATAAAAATCAAACCCACAAGCAAAAAAACCCACAAGGTGTAAGAAGAAAGGAGGCAATGAAGGAGAGCTGGTATAGAAAGGGCGCAGGGAGTGGAGTGTCTGACATGAAGCTGAAAGGATGAGCTAGTTAGTGGCAGAAGAAAGAGGGAGGAGAGATTTATGAGTTTGGAACAAATCACTTAATTACAGATGGTACAAATAAAGCTTTCACCTAAAACCTACTTCTTAATGCAACTCCCAGATATTTTGGTGTGTGCCTGCTGATAAGGAGCTAGTTCAAAATGAAAGGAAAGCACAAATCTTTGAGTGCTTAAAAAAAACAGTTACGTGGGTCTTATCCTGCTGGTAAGATTTGTGTAACTATAGCCAGCCAGGTCCAAGCCACGGCCATTTAGCAGGCGGGAGAGGCAGATCAGACCCTGTGAGGAGCAAGGCTCTAATTCTGGTGAAGCAGCTGACCAAGGGCAAGGGCACACGAATGCAAACACCCAAACACACTGACAGAAATAGAATCTACAAAAAGTGGCCTCTACATAGTTCAAATTAGGGGCACAGGCCAGGCCTGATTTGAAAAAAAGAAGTCTACAACTATAGCCTGGAACTAATGGGCAGGGGAGGGGGGAGGAGCACTAGTGCCCCAAAAGAAAGCTTGAATGCTGTTTAATTCAAAGCAAATGACTGAAAAATTGCTGGAACCTCTCTAATCCTATCACTGACACCTTATTTTTCAGCCACCTTATCTGATCTCTTTTTTTCAGCAGGAAGAAAGAAAAGGTTTTATTAATTGAATTAATAAAATCCCTTGTTGACTCCAGTCCATCCTGGGTGATAACAAATCCTTTCCAGATGGATTGTAATTTCTATTTAATCTTTTATTCCTCTGTCGATCAGCAACCCACAGAGCATGAGAACTCATTTCTGGCCCTCACTGGCTTGGTGCTAGATGGTCAGAGGTAACCTTAACAATCCTTTAAATGACTTCAATCTATTTTGAGACCACATTCAAAATCACTTTCCTTTAGTATCCCCATATAGATGAAACAGTGAATTGGCCCCCAGCCTTCAGTTGTATCTCTGAAAACCTCTCTTCCCAAAACTTATCCAAAGATGAGCAGGATCTGCTAACATAAGTCCGATTCAAAGACTGGAGGCTTAGATTTGAAAACTTGCTCCATGTTCAGGTTCATCCTCTAGCCCTTTACCATTACAAATCATACTTGTGGTGTTGCTCAATATTGTTACAAGTGTGCGTCTGCATTGCTAAATTACTGACTGCAGCTGCTTTCACACATACTTTAGGAAGATGTATTAATAGCATGATTGAAGCTTGCAGGAAGCAAGTGAGAAGTACCATCTTTCTTATAATTAAAAAAAAAAAAAAAGAAAAAAAGACTGTGGACAATCAAGACCAGAAAATCCTATTTTAGTGCTGCAGCTCTGTGTGCGCAGATCATTAATTAACCTCTGTACATTACAGGATTCTGCCCTTCAATTGAGCCATTAACCAGGCTTCAAAAAGGATGCTAGCAGCTCTCTCCCCTCTTTTCTCTCTCTCTCCTTTCCCTTGTCCATCATAGGGCAGCCACAGTGAAGACCCTCATGCCCAAAGAGGGAGTGAAGACTCCTCCTAAGTCCATCATGGCTAAGGAAAGGTGGAAAGAGCAATACAGACAGCAGCTTTTCTCAGCTTTTTTTTAAACAATATATCCTTTTATCATCACTAATGCTTCCCTGCATCGACTTGAAAGAACACGCTCCTTGCCTGTTCAACGATAGTTAAGGGATTAAAATAGAATTACCTCGCTGTAAGCAACTGTCGCACACAATACAAATTCCTTAACCTGAAACAAACTCAAAGAAAACATTTTTTTAAAAATAAAGGATGAGCAGGGCAGGGAGATGCTGAAAATCCCTGCCAAAAAAAGAATCTCAAGCCATTTGGGTGTTGAAAACAAATAACAACTTATTAATTTATAGGAGGGAACATGCTCTCAAACTCTAGCCCAGTTTTCCAGGAGCTACGAAGGGAGTCAGGAGTCCTGACGGCATGGCCCGCAGAAATGACCCCACAGCAGTGCAGGGGCTTGGGCAGACTGCCTGTTCTGGCCTCTTGGCCACTCTCGAAAGGTGACAGTTTAGCAAAATGACAGCGAGGGGGGTCTCAAACAGCTAGGAGAGAGGCATGAAGACTGTCTTAACCTTTCATCTTGCACAAGCTGGCAATTTAGCAGTGTACTTTTTGCAGCTGAGTCTCTATGGCACAGGGAGCTGCAAAACGCAAAGGAAAGGCCAGAACCACGAGCCCACGTCAAGTTGGACTTTGTTAGACCTAGGTCTAGGTTTCCATCCAAAATGAGAAAAACTGTGGTTCAGGCAAGTCCAATAAAGAAACCATCTCTTGCCACTTGCCATAACCATATCAAAACAACTGTAGTTCCATTACTTTACCTATGTTTAACTGTTGTGTTCACATAAAAGCAAGTAACAGCAGCACTGAAAGCTGAAATGAACTAGTATGTTAAATGAGTTCTCACTCCTCTCTTTAGTGGTCACTTAACTCTGCAGTGAGCCAATGAAAATAATGTTTATTTTAAGGACTAATAAAGAATAGCCTTGATAAAATAAATCAGGTTTATTTTCCCTAATTATTTTTCCTGCTTCCTCAAATGACTTACCTACGCTTATTGAAATATCATTCCCGAGTACCTACAGGCAGACAGTTAAAAATTTTAATAGGAACAAGGTTTCAAGTACTATGTTCAGATGTTAATCACATCTGTATAAAATCCCATTCCTAATAACAGAATTCAATTCTGTACATAGTCATACAGACCGATATGTACAGGGATAGGCTAATACTAAGTTCCTAGTTTCAAGCACAACTTTACTTATCCTATAGGCATATGTATATAAATGCACACATCTTTTTCAAAATACACTTATAAAAATACACACACATATATACACACATATAATATGCATACACAAATATTTAACATACAGGTACAACATATTCAAGAAGATGCCATGCAGCAAATGAAAGATACTGAGTGTGACTGAAAATAGGGTAATAGCACATTGTAAGACCTGCTTTTTGCACAGGTTTCCTAGAAATTTTGTGTGGATGACTGAGGACTGACTGTACATCTACAATGTTGAATTCAGGGATGTCTGGACATCTGGCAGCCCAGCTGAAGCTACTGTATGTCCAGAAATCTTGGCTGTGCACACTGTTACAGGCACCGGTGAAATTGCACAGCACGCACACAAAGGGTCCAGTAATTTAGGAAAATGATGGGTTTAAGGTGCAGGCAACGAGGCAACTCATGTACATTTAAATGCTCACTTCCACAGAGCATCCAGCTGATTTTCTGAGCAGGAAAGAATCAAGCAGACAGTCATGAACATGAAGCCCGAAGTTTCCTGCACTGTAACACTGAAGCGGTGCTTCAAAGATGCCTTGGACAGAAATACAGTACCTCTAAGATTCAAGGCAAGGATAACTTCAGTGCTACATATATGAACATTTGTCTTCATTTTCATTCAATCAAAAAAATACCTCTCTGGTTTAAAAGTGAAAATAAAACCCAATACACTATCCATTAAAAAAAAAATATAGAAAACAATTTAAAAAATAAAAAGAAAGAACAGATTTACTAAGTCAAATTAGAATCAAACATAATACTAGGACATTTCTGATGCAAAGCATCTGAAGAGACTGTACCACAACCAAAACCTACCATACAATTTTTTAAGTGTGGAAAAAGTCAGCTAAGAAAACTTTGACATGCTCCCCATATTGGATGTTCTGTGCAAAGTAGCTCTCATTTCCCTCTCCTCCTTTGGCTGTCAAAATGAAGAATTGGGAAGCATTTACCCAAAGATTGGCAGAGTCTGTCAAAGATTTAGCAGTGTAATTGATGGGAAATCTAGTGTGTTTAGACAGCACTGACTGAAATCAGCCTCTACAACATAGCATGCCAAAACTCTTATGCCATTACAAAACACATCCAACAAAAGTAGTCCAAGTTCTGGCAGCTTGTAATGGCAGCTTGCTTGGAATGACCAAAAGTGGCTTCATCCAAAAGATATAGAAGATTTAGTCTGTGAACTATTAAAAGTGGGTGCACGGCCAGTAATATGTAAATGACACAGAAAAGGAGACTGTTAAACAACAGAGGCATATGGGACAGTGCCATCACTGTCACCAAGGGAAGTGGAGAATATCATGTTCTTCAGATGGAAAAAAAAACACAAACAAACAAAACAAGAAGGAGCTAGAATTAATAATGGCATAGCTATCTATAAAGCTTTTCAACTACAACGGACATCAAATCATCAGTATTCTCAGACATCTTTGATGGTGAGGAGAAGCCTGGAAGCTGCGAGCAGAGCAAAAGCAGCAGAAAGAGATCAGGCTCAAACTGCAAGGTGAATTTAAATACGTAGTTCTTCCCCAATGGGAGTTTAGTCAAGTAACACAAAACACATCAGAAATATATAACAGAGTATAACCCTCCACAAAGGCATCTATGCACTGCTCTGTCGCACCATATTGACATTTTGGGTTACTCAAAGTGGGATTACCAACTCTATTTACAAGTCCACCCCGACGATCCTCAGCGTTAAGCAGCTCTAACAAACAGGATGCAGCAGTTTCCTAATAAATATGAATCAATACCACCACCAATTAGGAGGAAGGTTTCAAAATAAAGATTATATTCACTAACACAAGAGGCTACTAGCATGGGCAATATATCAAATGTGGTATCAACAAATGCTTGTGATTTAACTGTCTAAAAATTTTTAGATTAAATTTCTTGCAAGGCACATTTTCTGTGCTATAACGTTTAAGACAAAAGGTTTACAACTCCAAGCTCCCTAGAAGGCAGCCAAGACTATCTATGGGAGACAAGCTTTCAAAGATCAAAGAAAAGAAACGTCCTTCCCTGAAAAACAAAAATAAAAATGGTCAACAGAATTCTATCTCCGTTTTTGGCTGGCATACTTAAAAAATGCAGTTATAACCAAATTTCTCTCTCTCTCTCTGTCAACTTGTCATCTAGAACAAAAGCTGTGTAATGCCCATGCAAGTTTGTAGTAGCAATGATATCTTAAACTGTAATGGTGTAAAGGATATAAAAGTCATTTTTTTACATTTCTTGACCAACTGTTCAGATGCATAATATACAAAAAAAAAAGGTCTTCTGTCCTTAAAAGTTAACAAAGTTTAATAAACACAAAGGGAAATTGTAAAGATATTTGAAGCATTGGTCTCAAACATGTAAAAGCATATCCTTACTAAGATTAGTACTATGATGTGACACGAAAGTCAGTTTAATTATCAGTGAAAACAAGTAAATTATTTTTTCCAATGTCTACCATACCTTAAAGGAAGGGTTTATAAGAGAACAAACTCTGAATTAAAATCCAAGCTTCATAACTTTTGTACTCAAAAAGAGAAAAAAGATTTACATAAAAACATTTCCCGCTACTCAATTCTGCATACTTTTTGTGGGTAGCAAACCAAACAAATCAACCAAAATATGGAATTTGTAAGTGGGAAAAGATGCATGCCCTAACTCTAAATTAACAGTAAGGTGGTGATGTTTTCTTTATCATATTATTTTTGCTGGGCTATTTCTTCACTGTAAAATAATTCTTCATTTCCCTGCCATTTTATAACACAGGAAAAGGGAGGAAGTGTTTGGGATTATAAAGTGTAAAGATAGTGAATCAATATTTCAGTATTCTGGCATAAGTTTTTTAATGAAATGTCTGAAAAGGAAACAAGATTCACCTCAGTCGTGTTTTCCTTATGAAGAACATATGCTGATTGCTAACTGAGTAGTACCACTAAACACAGATGCTTAAACATCATGTGTTAGTCCCCTTAAAAGCACGGCATTGATTTAAAAAAAAAAAAAAAACAAACTATGTAAAAAGAAAGGACATTTTCCTGACATTTTTGAGCACAAATCTCTCTCTCAAATAAAAGTATTTTTAAATAGCTGGTGTAAAAATATCGTTATAAAATCAAAACAATCAAATATTACATGCCTTCATCAGCTAGATTAAGGAGAAAAAACAGCTAGTTTGCTAAAGGTGAAAACAAAATCACTAACACTGGAAACTTCAGAAAGTTCCTCCAGGGTTCCTCTCCTCTCTGCAAAACTGGAATATCATTAAAGCTCATGAAGACCAGTTGCCCTCATAGAAGCAAATGATGGCCCTGATCCTGCAAATAGCTTGCAAGTGTTTCCAGGACTAGGGTGGATGAATTGAAATAATTTCCTTTTTATAGCTTGTAATAGCAGAATCATCTGTATTCTGCACAGAAGACAATCCATTGCAGGCAGGCAAACTAATCAGATATTCTTGGGGTTTGCAAGCTGAGCCTGCTATTTATCATTAACAACTGCAGTAATTATGCTGCAAATGGCCACCTGTTTAAATTACTCAGGTATTTGTGTTCCACTCAGACTACTGGGAAATCTAGGCACGTGGGGTTTTACGGAAGGAAGTCCATAGTTCAATAATTGAGTTGGATTTTGTTAAAAAGAGAAGAAACCTTGGAAAAAAAACATAAACACGTGCAGATGGAGGAGCAATCATGCATACAAACTGCTACCACACGTGCCTGCAGAGAATGGCCACATCCTACATGCTCTTCTGTGGGCCAACAACTTGATTAAGTGGTTTAACTCCTGATCTTCCACCTGCCTCCAATCCTTGGCTGCTCTCCCCTGTGCCCAGTGCCTCTGCCTTAATTCAAAGGTGTTCCTTGATAGGTTCTGGCTTCCTGAACTAAATTTAAATGATACCATTTTGTTCCACATTTCATTGTAGCAATACATTCAGGATTTACCCATTCCACTACTGCTCCCAAAAAGATGCTGTGAGATTTTGTGCAGAAGAAATCCGCACACATGTTTTTTAGACCACGTGTCACCTCTGCCCAGAGAGCTGACTTGTGGAAGGGGATGCTAGAAAGGCTTCTAGGAAGTGATTCAAAAGGTTTTAAATGCACACCCGTTAAATGCCTATTTCGGAAACTTCAACAAAAACCACTGGATATAGAAATTCACTAACTAATATTACAGGCCACATTTACCATCTCAGCAATGCACAGATTCCTCCAAAGTGTGTAGCAGTGGGATTCCCAGCTCACTGATAGGTGAGGATGGAAACACTTCAGGTTTTTGTTTGGGTTTGGTGGGTGATGGATTTTTTTGGATCAGTGTATCTTGTTGATTATACTTTGTATATTATAATCAAAATACTGTGGAGATTTCAAAGCTTTACTGTGCTAGTCCATTTGACAGTGTAAACAGTCTGCAATAATTTGCTTGTTAATTGAACTACATTACATTTACTATGCAGGTCAGGGAAGTGAAGTAGGAAACCAAACTCACTTACAGAAAGAGGGGCACGGAGAGTTTTTGGCACAAATGGCAGCCTGATAGGCTATTAATAGGAAACACAGCTTTAAATAAATAGTTAAGAATTCCAAATAAGATGTGAAGAGCTTCTGGCTGTATTAATAACTTTCATTTTCTTAAGACAATGCTGTGTTATCCCCAAAGAAATTCTTGGATATAGAATAGGCATGTTAAGCCTTTGCTCTTGCTACTACTGGCCAGTTTTCTTAGACAAAAGCTTTAGGGCAAACTACTTTCCACTGCTGGAAAATACCCATACTTTACTCAAAGGGTTAGTGATTTTATAGCATGTATTTGTTGCCAACTCTCTGTCAATTTACTTTCCAACTAATTTAACACATCTTGACTCTGAAGTGTTTTTTATTTTCTCCCCTGCTGATATCACAATGTCAGAGATCAAAGGCTCGTTTCCATCTTCCAGCTCGTGCTACATTCAAGTAAATCACCAGATATGTTACAGAAAATCTGCAGCACTCACCCAAACACGGTCACAAGCAACCCAATAAAGCTCTGAACACATCACAGAGTCGGGGCTGGAAAGGCAAGCTAATGAACTATGAAAATGTGTCTGCTGTACCAAGCGGGCTGGAAAGAAAACCCCCAAATCCTAGGGGGGTTGGAGGATGGGGTGGGGGAGCGAGGAATAAAAGAGAGAAAAAAAAAGGTACAGGGGGTTTCTTTTAGCTTGGTTTAATAAAGCTAGTAAAGAGATTTGTAAAGCTTTGGCAGGTCTACATGGTTTTTAACCTATTGTTGCCCACACATGTGAAGAAGGACTTGCAGAATGCTCAAAAAAAAACCCCAAAAGAGCAAATGTCTAGTAAAGACCAAGTCAAGCATTTCTAGCTCACCTCTCTACCCCTTTCAGCACAAGCTAATCCTCCTTTGGCACTGAAATAAAGAAATACAAACAGAAATCCCTTCTGCGCTGGCTGTCTGCCTGAACTATAGTGTCTGTAAACTTTCATTGAAAACCCCTTGGAGTGAAAACGAATTCAGTGAAGACAATTCATTGCTACAATAAGTGATTCTTTCATAGCAAAACATACCTGACAGTTTGGCTGTATGACCTACATCGAAGGAAAAGACATATGTATATACAACACATGGCAAACACTCACAGAAAACAGGGAATAGTTGGGGTCTGACTTGAAGTTTGCAAGAACACTTCAAAGTAAGAGACCTGTGACAGGAGTGATATTGCACAATGACAACGAAAGCACAGAGAATTTTTTTCAATTCCATTTTAAGTGCTCTCTAGCGCACACCAAAGACACCCCTCTCCCCAGCATTACAAGTAATTGGCTCTTATACCTTGAAAACAGTAAGCAAAAGATGAATTAATGATGAGGAGCGATTAAATCAAGCCAGCACCACGGGCTGGATCAGAGCCTGGATCCTGGGATATTCTGCAGAGAGCTCCACAGAAACTTAACCAACAATTAGCAAGAAATATCTAAAAACCCTACAAAGAACAAAGAAACCTTAATGGAGAAAGCATATGCTACCTGTTACAACGATCAGAAAACAAAACAGGGTGAAAGCACTAACTGAAAAAGCTTCAACATCAATTTATTTTCATTTAAAACAGTGCAGAAATTAAAAGGTTGCTAGTTTAAGATTGCTGTCATGTTAAGTGCATCTGGAAGACTATTTAGGATCTTCTACGCTCCCCTCCCCCCCCGAATGTAACTAATTTCAGTAATACTTTTGCATAAGCCAAAACTGGCTAATGAGAAGGAAAGTAACCCTTCCAAAGTCACCATGGCAAAACCAAATGGACTGCACCAAAATTCCCAGCTGGCAAACCACCAAATGCAGTTTTTGACCATTTCCCAGTGGTTTTCATGCCATACACCTTCAAGCTACTTCACTGTACTACCTATCAGATGGAATGGCTAGATATATGGGATGTGATTAGTGTCAGAGAAATTCCTGGTTAGAGGCTGAACTACCCAGGGCATTAAAGAGGGAAAAAAAAAAAAAAAAAAGGAGCACGCCAAAAATAGAGTGAATCATATAGGGTGATTGAGAATTCATTACAAAGGGTTTCTCCTGCTTTTCTGGGAGGGCTACAGTGACAAGTGCCAACGATGAGAGAAACAATTCGAGAGACACAACTCGAACTGCTACTGGGGTTACAAAGACAACAGCTTCCACAGAGTGAAAGCTGCCAGGTTACAGCAGCCAAACAAAGGATAAATGAAGGTATTTAAATTAGATAGTGAAGTAGTAATTTGGTTTTGTCCTTCTTTCTGACTTTTTGCCCCTTTTTACTAGCATAACTGCGTTAGCATCACTAACCATCCTACCCCTTCCTGTTGTGCACTACAATTGCCATACAGCAGGCAGACCTACCAGTTGTACTGAAATTGAAATGGTGACCAGCAGACAGATGTTTCCAATTAAGTTCATATGATTTTTTTTCAGTCCTCTTTCCAATAAATGGCAAATGAGTGCCTCTTGCTTGTGTAAATCTGAAATATCCAGCACCAGGTTATATATTACAACTGTTGCATTTCCTGGACCAAACCCTCCAACGTGCTCAGCTCCTGTTTAGAGCTGCTGGGTGAACCAGCTCATCTTAAAAGGGTTTGGCAGGCAGCAAAATAATCAGTCTCGCTGCTATCCCCCAAAAAAGCTACTTTCCAAAATGACAAGTCTTCTCCCTTTTGGTTGTCAAAACAGAGCTGAAAACCACGCTACCATTCTTCGTCTAGAGTGAAGGTTGTACAAACAATAAATGCCAAACCCCTCGAAACATTGGACAGTCACATGTATCATTGCTAGAAGCACACAGAAAAAAAAAAAAAAAAAAAAAGTTGTTTTCAGTTGGATAATTCACCTCTTCAGCCTCATTTAAAAAGCAACATAAAACAAGCCTGTCTTTCAGACACTGCTTGAGCACAGGCTTAAAGTTAAGGGTGGGTCCATTCCACAGCTAATTGCATCCTTAAATACTCCTGTGTTTTCCTAAATCTGCTGGTCCCAATTCTTGGTCTGCGTAAACAGGGGACCAGTACTAGTTGTATTAAGCAATAGCAGAGAGTTAGAATCAATCTTACAAGCATGCGCAAAATACAGTTCATACTAATGGTGAGAGCAGCCTGCCCACGCAGAGCCAGCCAACACAGGCTACAAAATCCAGCTGAAATTCTGCCCTCTGTAAAGCAAGAGGTTATTTGAACTCCGGTTGATGCCATCTGACCAGTTTTAATTGCCTTTTTTCTTTCATCTATCAACTCCCTTGATATTCTTTATTCTTTTAAATCCACATGCAATCCTTCTACAGCTTCGAAGTCAGGCATTTCAAAGCCTCCTCCCCAAGCAGTTTATTGTGCACCAGAGCTGACTCTGTGCATTTTGGCTTTGAACACTGATGCAATGAGAAAGGTTATTTTACCCACGGCTCCTTGAGCATGCGAGGGAGCTTTCTTTTACCGGGAACTGTTGTCACCTTGGCTGCAATCCCCCGTTAACGTGACTTGGGAGACGGTGCTAAGCTACAGCCCCCACTTCTTCAGCTTTTCTTCAGAGAATTAGGAGCTCCGCATCTTGATAAAATGACACAGAATATCTTCCTCAAGAATGAAAGTGATTTTCTAGCCTTTGATTGCCAAAAGCATGCTTGATAAATTGAATGGGAAGGCATAAAAAAAAAAGGGGGGGGTGACTGAGAACAGGAGATGTTAACAATGAAGCTCTTATGTGAGGAGGATTCAGGTCATCAATTTTCCTTCAGCATGAATCAAATACTGTTAACAACATGGAAGTGGCTACACGATAAGACACACAGACGCGCTCGAGAAATTTAATGCTTTGCCCCTCATCGCAGAATTTACAGCATTTAATCGACCAAATGGAAAAGCAGAGGCTCTTATCAACTGGAAAGCGGGAGGAGTGACAGGACAGCGGGCTGCGATAATGAATGCATAGTGAAATCATAGGGATGCCTATGTGAAGCCACTCCAGTGCCTCGGCGATGCTGAGGTTCTTGGAGATAATTAAATCACATCTCCTCCATGGGCACAATCTAATTTGGGATGTGATGGAAGTAAGGAATGGTCTCCGTTTTCTTCCATGCCCCAGAAAACATGGAGTATCACCAAGTTAGATGCCTGACGATCCACATCAAGGTTTGCACCCATATTAGTGAGCAGTTCTGCCTTCACCCAGAAGATTTCCCCCTCTTCCTCCTCAGATCCTCTCTTCAGGCACTTTTCCAAAATACTTTCCTAGAAATCTCTCTCAACCGTCATGTAGACTTCCTCCATCCTTGCTATCACCCCATTTAATACTGACCAAATTTGTCTTGTTGTGCCTCCTGCATGCCTTGCTCTCTTGTCATTCTCCAAACGCAGTTTGCTAGTACATAGCATGTAGCAGGTAACACCAGCAACCCTCTCTCCCCACCCACCCCCCCCAAAAAAAAGCCCCACAAAAAAAACCAAACCAACAAAACTAAACCATCCACAAGATGATCCAGTCGTTCACCAGGCTTTCATGCACATCTCTTCTCCCTCAAAAGTGTTTATGATATCTTGGAGGCTTTTTTCGATCAAAATTTCTCTAAGAGGCAAAAGTACTTGTCAACTGAGAGCTATCTGATACAGATGCAAACCTTTATGTGCAGAAAGATCTTCATTAAACAATATAGGATGCATCTTTTAATCCAGATTAAGACTCTGCTAAGAGAAACACTGTCATTCTTTCCCCATTACCTTTTTAATGGTGGTAGAAAAGATACCAAGTGAGCTTTACAGATTGTCCAATAAGGTTTTTTATTGTGTGTTGATGTAACCATGTATTTTAATTCACAAGAATGTCACGAACACTGAGTTTTCCAATATTTCTCAGAAATAGAATTTTACTTCCCATTCACAAGTAACCTTTCCCATACAAATTAACACCAAAATTAATATATAGCACCTGTTTCCACATCAAGCAACTTCTAAGTAGAAAATTGAACAGAAACACAAGGTTATTGGTGGTAATAGTTGCAAATGGCTATCTAGGGGACCTCTGCCTGTTTATAACACTCAACTAAACATTGATTCAGCACACAAAAGGCATCTTCAGTAATCAGAATGGGACCCACTAGTACATTTTCTTATTATGTTAGTTGAATCACACTGTCTTTTGGCTTCTGGAGAGCCAAGAGACAAATATATTCCACTAGTATCCACGGTGTCAGTCTCCCCAATACATTCTTCCCAGAATTTCTGTGTTGGCAAGCGTTTCATTCTTTCTATTGATTCAAAGCACACATTAAAATGGCTTGCAGAGGAGGAATTGTTCTGTCCTTACTTTATTCAATACTTGCCATTTCATAAGGTCAAAACCCCAGTGCCTTTAAATTACAGAGAAAAGGGACAAATTATAACTTCATATAAGATGTGGCAGATTCCTGTCACACCCAGCTTTCCTGTCCAGTTTGGTATTAGTAACCCTGCCTTCTGTGAAGATGCCAAAACTCTCTTGCTGCCTTGATGTAGCCATAGGCCCAGCCAAGGATCTGGGAGAGGTTTCCCCTGTACTGTACTACGTGTGAGCGGCTGCTGTAAATGCCACTGATGAATCACCTTGTGATCACCTAGGACAAAGTCATCATCTCTGACATGAGAAGCATCCATGCTTCTCCCAAATGCACACATTTACTTGTGGAGAAAGGGCACTGGTGGACAAAATGTCAGCCAACATTGCATTTCATGACTAGAAACAGCCCTTCCTTAAGCCCCGTGGGAATTGCCCGCTGGGCTGCGATCTCAAGGTGGCATTTCTCTCTTGACAAGCTGAAAGACAGTTTTCATTGAAGAATAACAGAATCAGCCAAACAATGATTAAGGAACAATTCTCACACTGTATTTGCACGTCAATTGATCCTCTATATCTAAGTATAGATCTAGACACACAAACAGGTAATCAACTTTTTCATCAGAGGAAAGACTTTTTGAATGGCATCTTTTTTTTCAGAAAACAGAATCTACTGCACACCTCAACTGAGGGAAAGTCTGTTTTCTTCAGGTTGTTTCTGAGAAAGCACACAAAAGACAAAACTGTAGGAACACGAGAAATGCCACAGGCTTTGATTATACAACTTGGCTCCCACTGCCCTGCTGAAATTCTGATTTGTCTGTCACCAATACAGGCAACAGAGGTACACAAGAATGAAATACCATTATTGCAACTTAATTCTTCACCTGAGAAGGTATACGTTTCCCATTTTATGACAACAGAGAATGAGAATGATCCCAACGATCCACACATTGCATGTTTGTGAGTGGAATCGGGATGAGGAGTGGAGGGTGTGGGAAGCTGCCCTCTTTTCCTCTCTTGAACTTGCCAATGGTGTGTCTGCGCTGCAGAAGGGATCAGAGCTCTTGACCACGCCACCTTCCCTCAGCATTTCTGCATGTGCACTTACCAAACTGCAAACTAGCCCCATTGTACTGTGTAGGAGCAACTTCGGAAGCAACTTTGGGACTATATACAAAAAATAGGAAAGAGAGAGGTTTGGTTCTCTGTAAGTGCCACAAAATACCTGTGAGCAAACCACACATTTTATGATTTTCAGGACCAAAGTGACAAGTTCCTGATCATATTACTGTGGGTGTCATTGAGGCAATTAAGAAATCATCCAGAGATACGGATTACCAGACAATCGTGCTGTCAGCAGCAATCAAAGGCATCAAATATATCTGCAACAAAAAGGATCAGCAAAAGCAGAAGGATCAGTGACACCAATTCATACCAAACAACTTACAGGAAAGTAAATGCCACAGACAGGCAGAAAAAGAAAGATGTCTCTACACTGAACTGATATATAAGCCTTAAAAAACTCAGAAGGTGTTCACACTAAGAAAAGCAAAAGCACAGCACTGGCAGGGCAGCTGGTTAGGAGAACAGAAACCTCTGCCACTCGCCCCAAGGGTGCCCAAAAGCTCTAACTCAATATTAGGATGCCAAAAAAAGAGAACAACATCTGTAATATTATATTTGGTGAAATCTACTAAGTCATTGACAGCAAGGATCAGAAAAGAAAGAAGGCAAGAATTTGCCCTGAAGGCAAATTTTACCACAATTGCCTGCTTCAGGACTAATTGTGTCCTAAGTGCTGCTCTAGTTTAATCTCCATAAAAACAATACGGGCTGCTGAATACTCTGAGTTTTGAAAATGATTTCTTTATAAAGATTAAAAATTATAGTGATAGCATGTATTTGCATATAGTGTAAGTGGAAAAGTCATGAGCAAATAGTAGGTGAGTTCTGACATGACTCAGTCTAACAAACCCAGAAGAAATCATTTCTCCCCTCACTGTATAAATCCTATGTCCTCAGCATTGCTGGACACATTGAGAAAGCACTATACAATCTTAACCAGAGGATCAATTCTACCCCAGCCAACCATCTGAAGGTTTGGTTTGTTGGTTTTGTTTTTTTTTTAAATGGCCCTTTTCCCCCCGCTCCTGTTCCTCCCTCTCATTATAGTGTAACTTAAATACTTCTTTGTGGATGTTTCGACTTCATAGCTAAATCTCTTGTGGCTTAGAGTAGAAAGCCTTCACATACCTACCGCTTTGGACTCCTTAAAGGTATGAGTAATAAAACACAGTCTGAGATACAGCTGTTCAGGATAAATTCTCTTTTGGAAAAGATGAAAAATTCATTCTCTCCCCAGAGCCAAGCTGGAGCAGTCAGGAGTATTTGCGTCTTTCTGCTATTAACTCAATTAAGCACGCAGTAAGAATTGCTGGGTAAAATGCAGCACGTATTTGCGTGCATGTAAAATGCAGACTCAAGGAGTCTTAAAATGCCCTTATAAAACAGCAAAAATAGACCAATAAAATATTTTGTAATGACTATTTATGTGTGTATAACAACTCATTATTTCAATTCTCCGCATCAGGGATTTCTTGTTTCTTCCCTCTACCCCTTAAATAAATCTAAATAAATTATACATTTAAAAACAGTCTATGCATCTATAACAACAGAAACAAATTTCATTTAACATCCAGCTGTCAAAGCCAGCCCTTCTGTCACTCTTTATTCAAGTCTGTTTTACATAATTTATGTCATCTTAATTATTTTCTTCTCTTTCTGGGTAGGATAGCACTTAAGGACGAGCCACTTACAGCACAGTCATTTCCTTTTGAGATGATACGACTGCGTGACATGATTGCTCACAAAAAATACACTGATGTTTTAAGGTCTCCAGGTGGGGAATTATGTATATGTGGAGCCTATGATGGGACATCACTTGATCTGCATACTACAGCAATACAAATAGCAATATATATGCATAAGACTGTGTTTTAATGCACAGATAGTGTGCTATTAATAGCATCTCTTTTCGCTCCTTTAACTCCTTTACAAACACATGCTGACAGAGCTTATGGGAAGCAGAGGAAGAGAGTATTAGCTCAAAACAGACTAAGATTTTTTTTTTTAAATTTTTTTCTTCTCCAAACTCCCCAAAATTAAAAATTCTTAAGCCTCAGCCAAGGTCCTTCCCATCCTCCACCACTCCATGCCATTAGCCAATTAGTAGGAATTACACCCAGAGCTTTAATCACATGTGTACTAAAATATATCTAAAGCAATACACGCATCACTCTAGAAATATCCTATCCCACTTGCACAGGATAAATAATTAAATTGTTTTAAGCGGTTTAATCTATTAATGCCTGGAGAGGCCTTAATTTTGGCCACTAAATTTCAAGAAGCTACATTCGTCAATTCAATATAGTTAACAGCCATAAATCAACTTCCTTGCTGTACATGACTAATGAATTTACTACATGATGAAAAAAGCCAATTCCTTAAATTAAGGCTTCGCTCTAAATCGTTCCTCATTCTCCTTATCGCCCAGCACGTTTCTCTTCCTTCTCTGTCCTCTCTGTGGCCTCCTGAAATCTGCAGCAAGGGACCTTCAAAAGTGATAGGCTGGATCCTGCAAACATTTACTCACAAGGATGACCACTGTGACTCAGGAAATACTCTTCAACTGAGCCAGTAATGCACAACAGTGCTTTGAATTACCCCAGACCCTCCAGAATTCAGCTCTTGATGCTCCAAAACACGGTTAGAAATGTCACTGACCACAGCCAGTGCTTTCCAGGCTATAAACTCATCTGGTTTTGCTTCCTGTGCATACAGTCCTGTACTTTCCACACTGCTCTGCTGCTGGGAGAGCTCTGCATACCATCTCAAGTTATTCGAAGCCTCAGCAAAGCATAACCACTTACTTAAAGCTGAGCTTAAATGTCAGGAGGAGCCCTGACGCTCCAGGTTTTCACCATCTCAGGGTGCAGCCCAAGGCAGGGATTTATCTGCTTCCGCGGGCAGAGCCACACATGCACAGCCCAGCATAAGTCAGAGGCCCCAGCTCATCAGGAGCTGGGAAGATCGAAGGGATTGACCAAAGCCACAGAACAATAGCCTTGTAAAATATTAACTTAATTCCGTACTGGCTGACTGTGCAACCTCAAAGAAATACCCCTCTTTTCCAGTTATGTGACGTACCCCCGCCCAAGATACAGATTGCCTGTTCAGTGCCAAATCTGAATCCAAAGATAGCCTACCCATCCGCTTCCTGTTATAATGCTGGTCATAGGAAGTTACTGAAAATAGAAACTGCCCTCCCTGGTGGTGCTATCCCTGCAGAAGGCATTTGCTGATGCAGCCGCACAAAGACTGTATTGAACATGGCAGATCCTCAGCGCTTGCAAATCAGGGTGCTCCCACTGCAGCCGGCAAAGTGCAGCTCACCTAGAGCAGTTCAAATCCCAGACTTCCACCTAGTCTAATAAAATTCCCTGCAACTACATAAAAAAAGATATAAGGGTTACTTAGAAATAAGCAACAACAGCACAGGTTTCTCAGCTGCAGAGAAAACACAGTGACCACCTGGGAGCAAAAGGACGCTGAGAAGCTCCTAGGAAGGAAAAAAAAAAAAAAAATCCAGCAGATGTAAAGCCAGAAGAAAATAGAAAGTATTAAAGCAAGAGTTACAGATTTCTCCACTGCCTAATTATGAGGTATGATAATAAAGTGAAAAGCTTGGATAAGATGGAAAAATTTAAGCAGTTGGAAGTCAAAGGCTATATTCTTGGGTATATTATGGAGCCAGCTCCCCTGGACCCCATTTGCCTACCATGGTCTTACGCACCGTGGTCAAAAGTGGGAAATATGGTCACAGTGTGAGTTCGTTGATTAGGAGTTATAAAAGTTTGGAGGTGCCGAGCTGAAAGTCATGGCACCTGTGTGGGATATTAAGACAGCAATTTTTCAGCATTATGTGTGGTGGAGCAGCACAGGCTTAGCAGACATCCAAGGCAGTGAAACTTTCTTGCTTGATTTGCAGTTTCGAAGCAAAACAAATGACCAACAAATATATCTATCATAAAACAATCTTCATTTGCTAGTATGCTGCAACATTTTTGGGGTCTTCTGGATGGTGATACTGGTTTTAATTGTCTGAAGAGACAGTGAGTTGCTTCTGCTTTCCTTCCCGATCTTAAATCAGTTCTACTCTTGGTGTACATGAAAGGCAAGAATTGTGAAGTCTCCTCTTATAAAAAGGCTGTCACTTGCTATTTTTCTGTGCACATGTTGCTGTACTTTCTCGTATGTACATCCCTCTCTACATATATGCAGTCAACCTAGATATATATACAAACATGCCAAATGTTGTACATTAAAGAAATGCATATATTTAAAACATCAGACTGTATACAGTCTATTTTGGCAATAGCCATCTGGAAGAATAAAAAAGCATAGAAAAAATACTCTACTGTAACCAAACTAGATTTGTACACTTCTGCCAACCTACAGAAAGAAAATTTACTGGCTACTCTTTGCTCTGCAAGCAAATAACCATTACTTCAACAGTTTTATCCATGCAGAGACACCCAGGCTACATCGTATGGTGACCAACTTCAGCAGAAGACCATCTTGCTTTCCAATAAATATATATTTAACTCCTGCAGAAGACAGGACAGGCACCCATTTATCACCATTATAAAGGATGTACCCCTGCAAATCTCAGTCTCTCAAAAACTTTTATTTTCCTGTGTGGTCAAAACATTTTTGTACCATTTTGTTGTAGTTAAGCCCTCCCCTGGACCAGGTCTGGGTAACCAATGGCTCACAATGGCTGCTGTCACAGCACAGGGATTTCAGAATTACCCAACATTGACCACAGGGCCTCATACTCACAACTAAGCACTCCAGCCATTCCTGCTGCCAACGCATGTCTTTAAATTAGCACCACAGCCACTGCGGCTTTGTTTCTCTTCTAGCTGAGCAACACTGGACTGTGACGAAAACCCTATCGGTCCTATGGATTCCCTCCTTCCTGTAACAACCTTAATGAAATTTGTGATGTTCAAGAAGTGATGGGCTCTTGATTTCACATTCCTCTTTCACAGCTGCCTTGCTCCTGCTGAAACAGTGGAACGAAATTATGCATAGAAATTCTGCTGAGAATTTTCTTCTTCATGGAAGAAGTGAAAATGCCCGACATGCTCAGAATTCAAATCAGAACCAGAAGGGCCCTGATTCCATATACATGTTATCAATATGGCACACATTTGAAAATTGCATGGTACTTGCCAAACTCGAGGGTGTGCCCATGGGAGGAAGGGGATTAAGATGTAACCTTGGGTCAAAAGAGGTTACACAATCAGGATTTCCCATACCAACACTGAGGAAATTAAATTCATGGTGGAGATGCTCAGCTGCTGAAATGCAAGCAAACACTGGAAGAAACTAACATGATTAAAAACCATGAATTAATTCTTTTACGCAGAAGAGCCCCAAAACACAGATTTGGCAGGAATACTCCTCAAACTAACTTATTTATTCATTCATCTTAGTGGTCATGCTCTACTTTGTGAATTATTTGTGAGAATTCAACAGACACGTAAGAAAGTACCCAGTTCCCACATATTTTAATACATATTGTAGCATCTCAAAAATGAAAGTTTGAACTATGTATCCATTTCTGTGTGTTCATATATGTGTATATCTCCAAAGAAGACAGCTGAAAAAGGGAATATTTGTTTTTCATCTCTTAATTATGCTTTCCCCCCCCTTAGTGCATAATTTGGCAGCTAAAGGTTTCTGCTGTCACTGAAGGGTGAGACAACAGAGCCTCTCAGAGCCCCGATTTTTGGCACCAACTCATTCTTACTTTATGCTTGAGGCTACTTCCCCTCTGACTGATTCTTAATTTGAATAAGCTTTCAGTGAAGACTGTATCAGAACTGCAGCAAGTTAATCTTATTAAGCCATATGAGTTTAAAAACTCAGAGCTTGATGTCAGGCAGGCTGTTTCCAAATTGGTATACTTAAGATCCAAATTAGATCATGAGCAAAACATTAAAAGGCACTAGACCCACTTAAGAGTGAACTTCCTTCTCCAAAAGAAATTTCTGGACATTGGTAACGAGGACTTATGACAGTTCAGTCTCCTGGCTGCAATGGCTGCTTTTAAGTGTTTTAAACCCTTAAAATTTAAGGTACAGAGAAAGGCTGTTAAGACACAAAGGAATTTACTTTGCCTATTTGTCAATACTAGCACAAATACATGGGTCCTCCTGAAGGATACTTTAGTTGTAGGAGGTTTCTACTCCCATCCAAAGTCTCCTGACAAAACAGACCTTTGGGGGACGCTGTGTCAGTTGGTACTGAATCTGTAAGCTGGATGCAACGAGGTGCCTTTTAAGCAATATAATAGAAAATCTCCATCTTCTTCCTCTCCCTTCACTCCTTATAGAGTACTGTCAGTTTTTAAATAATTGACAAGTGTTTACGACTTCAGTTTCACTTCAGCCACCTCTGGGCATAGAAGAGTGCAGTCATTAGAAATGGGGGAAGTGCTGACCAGGATGCAGTCCACCCTTGTCTCGCCAACCCACTCACATGCACAGTTTACAGCAAAGTAGGTGGCTGCTTAGGTCTCCTTAACTTCCAGCAACTTGGTGAGATGATCTACTGGGTGCTTTTGCTGCCTGGATGCCATCCAGGCCACAAAAATGCAGTTTCCAGAGATCTCCTGGAACACTTCTACCTCTGCGCTGGCTTTAGACACAGCTCCCGTCACATGCACAGTGTTACACAAGCATCAAAGTGTTTTCTGGATCACAGCCTGACACAACAGGCATTAGACTGCATTATTTGGTGCCTGGCTTTAACTCTTTCCGTCCAACTACAAGTGCAACCAATCAACTTAAATTGATTTTCCAGAGCACAGCCTAATCCACTGCATTGAAGGTGACCTATATTCTTTGTGTGTATGTACAGCTAAGGGGTTTGGGTTTTTTTAAGGCGTCTCGGATATTAGATGCCTATGTTCAGCTGTTGGCAACCTTGCCAGTAATTCAAAAGTGTGCCAAGGAGCACTTCTGATCCCAGCAGATTTTAGAT
Source organism: Vanellus vanellus (assembly GCF_965231255.1). Classification (NCBI taxonomy): domain Eukaryota; kingdom Metazoa; phylum Chordata; class Aves; order Charadriiformes; family Charadriidae; genus Vanellus; species Vanellus vanellus. Next base: position 23,206,740 of record NC_138909.1, on the reverse strand, counting down.
GGATCCTAAAGATTTCTCCCCTGCTCCCCCAAATATCAACAGCAAAGTCTACTTGTCTGCGTTCGTACGTGCAATTCGCTGTTATCCATGGGATAATCGCTTGAAGTACCAACTTGAGCACACCTACAGTCCACCAACATCCCTGACAAGAGCATAGTGCTCTGATATGCATGATTCAGGCCCCGGACACCTGCAACAAGCATTGTATTTTTTCCAGAACTAGCCTTGCTTCCTCCAACCTAATGGTTGCTTTTATATTTACTCCACATATTTGCTAGTATTAGCTTTGAGGACCAAACTTTACTTTCCATCAGTGCTAGCTGGGCACCACTGTAATCATTTAAGTGGAACGATCTGTTCCAAGTGACCATGGGAGCTAATAATTTATCAGGAACAGAACAGGCGTTTTGGGGAAGGATGTAATTATATTTGTGTGGTTTGTAATACTCTTGAGTCAAATGGGACATTCTGCGTAATTCAAAGCCACTCGGGTAAAGGAAGGGAGGAAGCAGGCTTTTCAAAGAGAAATGGCCTCAAACTCTCTAATTTATCACAAACAATTTCCCCTCCTCCTCTATCCTTTTGGTTTTGCTTAAAATAAACAAAACCTTCAGCATTTGAGTAGGTTTCACAGGTAAAAGAAGAAAAGTTCAAATAATAATAAAAAAATAACATCCTGCCTTCATATAGGTAGATATGAACTGGATAGATATTCCAGCCTGAACTGGAATACTGTATAGCTCATCTTGTCTCCAACAGGGCAATGCAGAATTAAAGGGTATTCAGGGAAAAACAACGAGCAGCTTCACACAGTCAAAAGAAAAGCCCCAAACAACTCCCATAAGAAGAAATGTTTGAAAGATCCTAACTTTCTCCCTTGGACAGCAGATAAGTTAGAAGTAATATGACAAATGTATACAAGCTAATGAACAGATATGGAAAAGGTAGCTTGTATGCCTCTGTCTTCACAGTCTGAGGAGGGATAGCAATGAAATTAAAACCTGACAAAAAGGAATCGTTTTGCACACAATAAGCTATTATCCTTCTGGACTTAGAGCTCCTGGAAGTCATCATGACCAGGGACTTGATGAGATTCAGAAAGGATTTGACCATTTATATGGACAGTGAGAATATACAGCAATTGCAATTAATGCTAACAAAGAAAATCTAGAAAGAATATTAAAAATCTTGGGCATTGGGGTGAAAGCTTATCTCTAACTATGAGGAATCAGGATGAAAGAAAGGCATGGAGGTGGCAGAGATAGTCCCTGCCCGCTAAGGCATGCTGTGTCCTGCCCCGAGATGGGCAGGGCAGGGCAGGGCAGGGCATGGGGGCAGTTCAGTGACTGCAGGGGAAACCCTATTCCCATTCTGGCATCTTTTCCTCTGGCCAGCTCCAAATCCTTCCTTCTTTCCTTGCATTAGTTTTATAGTTTTCTACGGTGCTCTTGCCCATTACTCTGCCTCCCATTCCTCACAGTGTCTCTGCAATAAAGTTTTTCCTTCGTTGTCACCGGTCCTACTCTGGGTAAAAGCACGTAATATACTGCCTACTACGAACTGCAGCTCTCAGTAACTGACTGAATGCTGAGGCTGTAATTCAGTCCAGAGGCTCTACTACTGCACATAAACTACTCGCTATCTTTCAGTTTACGATGTCAGCAGGACTCCAGCTGAATTAAGGTTTCTACTGTATATAACTGACACCAATGTATTATCTTATGCATAATGCATAGAAGATGGCTCTAATCATAAATTCCATATCCTGCCCTTCCTTTATATCACAGATGCAGCCCGGCATCTCTTATCCACTCTGCTTACCGATATATAAAATCCTTCTCCTGAATCATAATGGCAGCAAAACCTTTTCTTGGGTCACTGCTTCTGATAAAAGCTATTCGTTCCCTCTTTTCCCCAAAGAAGTTAAAATAAAATTCAGTTCATCCCACTAACAAAACTCACACTTAAATTTAAGAACCATGTTAAACTGATGATCCAGGAACATTGCCTGTGTCAGTCCATATTTTTGACACTGACAAGTGAATGATTTGCACCTAATACCCATCTTTTGCCTGTTTGCATTTGGTATCAGCAGAGTGATCACACAAAATTCAAAGCTACGCTGTGGATCCCAAACTACAAGCGTGCAAAGGTGATTTCTGCAGAGAAATATAGAAATCACAGGCATACACACAGAGAGGGTGTGGTATAAGCCAGCACTGGCTTTACACATCTTGGAACAGAATACGGAGTTCAAGCTCCAAAGATTCCACAAATGATGCTGTCAAAACTGTGCTGAATGAAAGCTTTGAAATATCCTGGAGAACAGACAATCCCCTGTGCATAAACCAAATTTTGACCTCAGGCACAGACTAACTGAGCTCTTTTGTAAAAGAATAAAGAAAAAAGCAAAAGAAACTGATATAGATGCATTACTACAAAGTCATCTTACCTCACAGCCCTTTAGCCATTATTTCTAGACAGAAGACTAACCGGAGAAGGAGCACACATGTATCTTTCTACTCAAACCAAATTACTATGCTAAGATAGTGTAAATCCATTTACCCTGAATATACCTTATACACTACCTTGCAATGCTCTAAATCAATTTAAGCCTCGTGAAAAAACGACCAAGCATCTGAGGACCAAGCCCTGTGATGGCTTTGTAAGGCTGTCACATTCAGGTGTACTGAAAAGACTAAGCAGTAGTATCTTCTACGTTCATTGCTTCAGCAATTTAAGCAACGGTTAGGATGTATCGTGGGCAGTATGCAGATGCCTCACTTTAAACTCTGCTCTTCGGGCACCTCAAATAATGCTTTTCATGGTACAAAATTTGTGTCAGCAAAAGCAGACATTACCCAAGTGTCTAGAGCTGCATCTTTCCTCATCGCCCCCCTTGTGGTTACAGGAAGGCTTTCTATGAGCTTGCACCCACCTCCTGCAACATGGTAATAAATGCAGTACACATTTCAAACAAGGGACACCACTGTTCGCAACATCTCCATCTTTGCTCAATACTTCCTCCCCAGGTACGAATTAGTAGCTGCTGTTCTCACAAGTCTCAAATGTTCAGGAAAAACAGACAACAGGAGCATGTTTCACATAGGTCTTCTCCCACTGGCAAAAGCTACACGTGGCAGGCTGCCAAGGGCGAGCCAGTCCCTTCCCTCTAACAGGCTGGAGCCGGTCACTTTCACACTAGTAGAGTAACGGATGGAGTAATAAACCTGGATTTTCCCTATGATTTTCAGCACATCATGTGTTTAGCACTCCTGAGGCCACTTCGAGACATGATTTATCCAAGAGAATATCCCATGTCTTCTCTTTGTCAGTTAAGGCCAGTGAGGGGGAAAAAAAGTGAAACTAAACAAAACAAAATAGCTGGCAAACTGAAACGGTCTTAGAAAACAGTAATGATGATTCCTTCAGCTTCCTCCAGCCTGCGCACTTCAAGGAGGCCTTTGCCTTTGGCCATGGAGTCTGCTAGTTCCACATCGCTTTCTCAGCTCAAGCCTGTTTTTTCTCAAATGATAGTACATTAGAGCTGCGTGCTAACAGCAACCAAAAACCAGCAACCACTGCGCAATGCAACCCTCTATTTATTTATTTATTTAAAGTAGGGTGTTTTATAGCTGGCCATGGCTACCAATTGGTACCCGGGGAAGCCTAAAGCATTATTTTTGATCTACAGAGCCTTCCACGGTTTGGAACCTAATTACCTTCAGAAACTACTGCCTCCTCCTCATCTGTTACCATGGCAGCTGCAATCAGCTGAGATGCTTGGGCTGACAAGCTGTGATTTACTAGGGTACCAGGGCAATTCCAGAGGGCTGTCGCTTTCAGAATTTACTCCTCTGCTTGGGTCTGACAGCATTTTCAGGAAAGGAAGAGGTAGGATAAATTAAGACTGTATAGGCTGGGAAGTAGCGACCTTTTTTAGAGTGATTCAACAGCTCAATGCATACTGCTCCATTAGCACTTACTGTTGGTTTTTGGTGGTTCCCCCCCTCCCTCCCCCCCCCCCCCCCCAGTAATAGTATATCTGCCCTTGTTCCAGGGTGAAGGTGCAGATGAGATTAGTAGACTTTGCTTCATTTTAAATCTCTTTCTGCACGGTGAGAAAATAAATTGTTTGACCAAGTGGTGCGGCTTGTTTTCTAGCCATTAAAATAAAAATCCAGGGAACACGATCTTCAGTATTCCCTGTTCATTTCTACTGGTTATAGAAACTACTGTTTAACTGAAACATTAGTATTTTTCCATATTGATGCTTTTCACGTGGCGATCTCAAAGCGCCAGACTTGCGCTTCCCAGAAAGAGAAAAGCCTAGCTTCCCACTGCAACATCTCAGTCCTTCAGAAACGCACTTTCCATGCCATCTGTGCGATAACAAATTTAGAAAAATTATTAGTATCTTGGCAGTCTTCGCAAAATGTACTCAGGATGCAGGGGAAGGCGGAGGGGTTCCTACCAAATGGGGCATTCAGTATCCGAGTCAGAGGTGATGACAATGTCTAAGCAGGGGGCTGTTTTCTGAGAAATATGCCATTAATTTTGTAGAGCCTGATACAACTGTGCTTCAATTCAGTTGAAGTCTGCTCATTCAGTCCTACTGACAGCCTTGTCATTACAGAGCCTCCAGGTCTGCAGCTCTCCTTGTCCTGCGCATCTTCCCCACATGCACCAGGACAAGCTACTTAATATAAAAGACAATGCAAGAACATCCCAAAATTGGTATGATCAAAACCAGTGGCCATTTTATGAATTATTAACGTGAATTAACCTATCTCTGAAGTAAAGATAACCCTGTCTCTTTATTTCCCAGTGCAAGAACAGATCACTGGCATTTGAGAAGTGTCTTGAAAATCACCGGTGCTGATAGCATCAGTAACAGCACACCATGAGATGTAATATTATTGCAATAACAGTGGCTCTCGTTTTGGACTCCTGCATTTTTCAGGTCATCAGCAAAAAACATTAACAAAACACAGACCTTCAGGAGACGAAAAATCTTTGCAGTGTAATGCAAGCTGGTTCATACAATTTCTTTGTTCTCACCCACACTGTGCAAAGTGCCTCCTGTCGTCCTTCCAACTACCTGGAGACTTATGAGTGTCCCTCCTCACAGAAAAGGATCAGGCCCTTTGACGAAACTAACCGGAAATCCGAGACTGTCAAGCACCTGACAACAGTCTCGCGCTCTTAACTGCACTTGTATTTTTTTCAAAACTTTAAGTCTAGACCTGCGGGCTTCATCAATGATGCCAGCACTGAAACAACAGGGATAAACTACGCAGATTAGACCCGAACCTAATGGAAACTAGCTCAGCTAAGCAACTGGAGCCTAGCAGGGAATCTAGTACCTCCCAGCTGTTCCTCCCACAGAGCTACAAGAAATTCCCTGTCTGCTCAGACAGCGGAGGAGATTAGCAGAGCTGCAGCGCCCACCTGCCAGACCCTGACCACACCACACCACACCAGGGTACTTTGCTGGGCGTAGGCAGCACCGTGACCAGCTGCAGTGGAGCAGAGACATGCCCCATAGCACTGTGGAGGCTACACATCCTCTGCTGGAGGAGCCGCAGTTTCTCTATCCCGAGAGCAGTGGGAAGCTCCGGGCAAGAGGTGTCTTGCCTATGGGACACAAAATGGGTCCAGTGTTCCCTTCAGGGAAGGAGAGAGGAGAGAGCTGAGCAGCTTTCAGCCCTTATCCCCGAGCCAGCAGTGGTAACAGTGGCACGCAAGAGCTCTGCAATGCTCTACTGCGGCAAAAGGCAAAAGCTGTCCCCTTTGCAAACTGAGCTCTCTTGAGTTGCCGAGAGATACAAGAAAGTTCCCCAGCAAGAGCTTTCCACATTTTCTACCTTCCAAATTTCGAAAAGACAGAAGGAATTTTACTCTGATTTTGGGAACAGATGCTGAGACCTGTGAACAATTCTCCCCTGGCTCCTCTGTTACGCCTACCGGTTTTGTCTTATTATTCCATCCCTCCTTTCCTTGCTCCAGCTTAAAAGTAGCAGACAATGGTAGGGGTAGGCAAGGATCCCTTTACTTCTGATATCTGGAAAGCAAAAGGAAAGCCCTGATCTTGCATTTAAGGCAGAAAATGCAATTGTTCTGTGTATGTGTACCTACATTCCAGCTTTGCTACTTGGATTTTCCCCCCCATTTTAACATTCAAGGTTAAAGCCTACAGGAAAGCATAAGGAGCTCAGTAAAACAGACTGTTTCAAATTACAAAGTTAAACACAAAGATGGTGTCGATAGCACACAGTTCTGCGAACATACATGCAAAACCCGATTCCCCCCATCTTTTTTCCTTCCATTGGCTTCAACCCAGGAAAGTATACGGGCAGGTCTTCATTTCACAAAATGTTTAAGCACATGCCTTAAAAAGAAGCACGTGCTGGTGTATTTGTCTGAGCCAAGGAGGAGGCAAGTAAATGTTTAATTCCCTTGCCTGCATTGCGGCCTTAAATTTGTGTAGCACTTTTATAAGGCGACTAGCTCCACTGACTTGTAGTGAAACCACCAGCACACAAAAAGCAATACACAGAGTTTTTGTCTTTCTGAGCTGGGCATTTCCTTGGTGGAAAGCATCCACAAGAAATTCAAAAGAAAGTGCTGAAAGTTTTTTTTTTTTTTTTTTCTTTTTGTTTAGGGTGTTTTTAATAGACTAAAGGGCAGTGTTAACACTATAAAAACAACGGCAACTCTTCTGGGAATAGGAGGCTGCTTTGCTCTATTGTTCACAGCCAGCCCCGGCTGTTTGAACGGATGATATGTTAATTCTGTGGCACAGTTGCTCAAGGGAGGACATAGCAGTCTCCCATGGTACAGTGCACACAGTTTACAATGGGCACAGTTAGAATTTAATTGTTTGTTACAGCCCTCAAAAAGATGTTTCTCCAAAGCAAATATGCTATGAAATACATTTTTCTCTAATCATATCAGAAAAACTTCAGTCCATAAAGCACTCTTACCGAGCTTTTACGGGCAGCTGCTGCTCGAATGCTTGAAGGAAGAGCTGCTAAGTTAAAAAACAAAATAGGCCACAGAGATTTAATTTCCTATAAAATAGCTCCCTACAAGCTGTTTAAATGTTCTTTACTTAGAGCAATACTCCAAAGATTTTAGAGATTTTCAGGGCAACACTTGCAGTAAGAACTCCTTGTGTTCCCTCTGCTCAGGGGGCTCCACAAACACACCATCAAATTTATGCCTTTCCCTTTCAAAATAACCCCATGTACTCATCTGCAAAATTAATTTAAATAAACATACAGAAGAAAGGAACATGCTAGCCCAATTTTTATTTAGGGGTGGGGAGCAATCGCTAATATCTACCATAAATCTGCTCGCTCGCAGCCTCAGCTCATACACTAACAACATCTCTGTCTCACACATACTTTTCTTCCCACTTTTCCCTCTCCCCCTCCCCACAGCCATGCCGTAATATGTGTAAGTCGGCTGTACAGCATTGCTGATTAAAAACTGCCAGCAGTTAGACAACTTATTATAAAACCTATGAGGGAACTACGTATGCAATAATGTGAATGCAATAATTAATCAATGCATGATAAGCACGCACTGCACATATTGTTTTTCTTTCCATACGCAGACAGCTTCAATTACCGTGCGGGTTACACGGCCATGAGGATCTTTAATTCCCAGTAGCTGCTTCTCCACCCAGCAGCATTAGCAAAGACAAGCTCATTGTATTAAAGACTGCATTCATCTGCAAAACCACCCAAATACTGCTGAATTGATTAATTTTGCAGGTAGAGGCTTTCAGAAGAAAATGCCATAGTTAGTGCCACAGCTACTAGGCTGTCACGATTTTCCTTTTAAACTACTATTTTCAGAGGCTCAGCTATAAGGCGTACTCAGAGCTGTGAGCTGGCAGACTGGTTTGCATCTTAACATACTTCATTTTAATGGTTTTATTTTTAAATTGCTTCAACTCTTTGAATTAATGAAGATTAAAAAATGAAATAAGACTGACAAAAATATGTGAAAAAAGAGTATTCTTCCCCTTTTTGACCTGCCTTTTAACTAGAACCAGGTATATTTATTTTCAAGAAACTCAATAGTACCTTATTAACAACAGGATTGCACACTTCATGAAAATTGACCATCAAATACTTAAATGGAAAGAGATGCCACCCTTTCCTGAGCCTCCCCACTGATAAACAGCATCAAGCAAGGGCCCACAGATATTAATATTCAGTCAGTAGGGATTTACTTTTCCCTTGCAAGAAATTTCCTCCTCAGTGGGCTTCCTCTACAGCACCACTTTCTGCCTAAATGGGAAAACAGAGATGTTTTGCCCCTGAGATGTGCTTCCCTGCTAACTCTCTGCTAAGCTGGTTGAGTCTGCAGTGATGATATCTGCAGCCGAGTAATCAACATGAGTTTCATCCCAGCACTGTGGGCACCCATATTATGTTCCCTCCCTGACCAATGGGCTACTGTTTATTGCAACCTTGCTACACGTGGGGACTGACCAGAAGGTTGCAGAGCTCTGCATTTGGCTTGGAAGCTAGCGCCTGGAGGACACTACTACGTGTATATATAAAAATACTAATACTTTGTACTCTGTAATGGCCCACAAAGGGGATGACATGGTTTTATTCTGCCAATATGCAGAGGATTATGGATTTCTGCTTGAAGCCACTAACAACCTGAACAGGAGAATTACAGTAATTCCACTAAAACCATGCTGAATCCAAAGGACTGGTTGATGGCACGTTGTTACCCTTTCTGCTTGTCCTGAAAATGTAACCAGCACAATCCTACAAACAGGACTTCAACCAGCTACCAGCTACACAAGGAGGTTCAGCTTAAAGAATAGGCTTATAGGAGCCATATGCAATGATGAGGATATTTTTCACAAGCCGTCTCAGAATTTTGAGATCTAAATCCTTGACGTGGAGTAATTCTCAAGGGAGCTCAAAAACAGCCGTTAGCATGTCGATTATAGATTAAACTGACACTTTCTTTTCTGTTGCTCACACCACTCCATTTTTAGTGCAAAGCACCTCACAGAAAACAATAGCACAACCCTCCATTAAAACCTTGCATTGCCTTAGCGATTAGGTCATCATGCAAACACTGCTAGCATGACTTTGATTAGCAACACTTTGCCTATGTCAATACCATTATTAATACCCTGAAATACTTATTTCTATTACTATTTAATTAACAGCCAAATGTACTAAATAATTATTCACATGTAGTTATTAGGGGAAATGTACTGAATGCAATAACGTGTCAAGAGCTGTGACTTATGAATCCTTCCAACAACACCTCTTGTGCCAGAAAATACCGTGAAAAATTCAGCAACAGTTAAAGGCTTTCCATAACCAGGATAACTCCAGATTGAAATAAACTGTTAGGCCCTGCCTCTGCAATACAGGGGTCTGTCTACATGGTGTATATCTCAGTTACCGTTTCCAGATGCAGTAGCCACACTTAACAGCAATAGTTTAGCAAGTCTTCTGCAAAACAAATGGGAATTGACTGAGAATTCAGATCCTCCCTAAAACTAAGCCTGGCAACATGATGAATGATGGAGACTTTTCTTTGCATTTAAAAAAATGTAAATGATATTCCGAATGCAAAATATTATTTTTTTAAAGGAGATTATTGGCCGCCTGTTTGAACACAGCACAAAAACCAGTAAATGTGCATTTGAGAAAGACTTCACTTACATGTTCATTGAGAGCCTTGATATTTGGGTATTTCAGAGGTAAAACTGGGATGTAGTGAGTACCAAGATGACTGATTAGTAGTACTTACAGCAAGTGTTATTTATATTGCGTGATGCTAACCCAACTCTGTTAAACCCACAGTTTAGCAATGATAGCTGTAATTCTGTCCACATACGTACAGACTAAGTACCTGCATTTTCTCATGCAAACACACACACAAACTGGTGTGTACATACCAGATTAAAAAAACAGCAGTCAGCAAACAAAGAATATTAAATAGTATACCTTTGAGTCATAATCTTATAGGCATCTGGCAGATAACAGCGGATATTCTCCATCTGAGCAGGATCAGAGTCACAGATTTTATCATCAGTCCTCCCGTAGTTGGCACTTTCGATCATGATAACATCTGTTCCTGGGCAGCGAAGCTCTATGGGGTAACTCTCGCAGGACAGTTCCCTTCGGACCACAGCCATGGGGACCGGAGCACGGCTGAAAGCTGCAAGGATTAACACAGAAACACAGCAAACATTTACTTTCCACACGGAGGCTAGGATTAAAAGCAGAACGACGTTTAGCAGCAGGTTTTATCCATGTGCTGTACTGAGATAGTTTTGGTACCATTGAGATATGGTCTGCAGTAATAAGGTCTGATCCCCAGCTTGCTGCCTGCCCAGAGAAATCACTTCTCCACTCAGAGACTTGATTTTCTCATCTCAAAAATAAGCTAATGATCCCTTTTATACAGGGCTTTAGAAATCCCCCATTGAAAGGGGTAAATAGCAACTATGGCATTGTTATTACTTCTACTTACCAGGTGAAAAGCTAGTTGGCTTTGATATATAAAATTACAGTCCTATTTTGTACCTGATCAACCCGGGGAAATTTTCTGACAACGAGCAACCCAAGCACCAGGATCCCACCTGCTCAGCAAGATTGCATCTGTCCTACTGCAGATGTAATAACATCTGCATTGCTCCTGGACCTTTTATTGGCCCTTAGAAAACATGAGCCTAATGGCTTTTGCTGTAGCCTGCAGCATGCCAGGGGATGGCCTGCGGGTTCTGGCAAACATCCTGAAGTTTGGGCCCTGCAGTGATATTTTCCATGGAAAGGACAATATATGGGACGCTGAGTGATTAAAGTTCAATCTCAGCTTTGCAATGGATTTGCCTGGATGTTCAATACTGGCACTTACTTGTAAAGTTAATTTAAAGAGCTCTCAGAAATCTTACCTGTTTTAAAAGAAATCCAGGCTACAGTTTGCAAAAGAAAAAAGAAACACTCTTTGAGATGCCTTGAAAACAAAGCCCTAAAGTATTAGTAAATAAACTCACATGACAACAAGCAATAATATTTCCATCTTTACAGCCTCTTTGATACAAAAATCTTCAACAGCTTGATAAATGTGAATGTATTAATCCCCCAAATATCCATATGAAGTAGCTATGCATTGTCATTCTCGCCTCAGCCGCAGAAGGGTTATGCGGCTTCCAGAAGATCTCATGGGAAATCCATGGTGAAGCTGGGAAACGAACACTTGTTTTCCAGCCGAGCGCACTGCCCATGAGCTGAAACAAAAGCCAACCCCTTCCCTTCCTTATTCCACAAGAATGAAAACATACCAAAAAGGCTTCCAGCTACAGGGATGATATGCCCCCCTGGCTTCACTTTGTACTACTTCCAACCACAAAACTCAACATATAAATTAAGCCTGTATCCATGCGATGGTCAGAGAGGACTCAGGGAAGGTTTAACCCTCTAACAGATCCAGAGCCCATCTGACACCAAACATCTTTAACAACTCATTTTCCACTTAGCGCCATTATAAAAACACCAAAATACCCTTCCCAAAACCAAAAATCCCTTCCTATAGTCTTATCCCATAAAACTGCCACATGGTACATGCATGCCAAGTTTGCTTATGGAAATAAGAGCGTACTGATGTTTCTTGGTATACCCCTTAACTTTATCAAGGCTGCTTTATCTGTCTGGCAGGCAGCAATCCAACACATTAACTTCAGTGAAACCTTCTACTATTGTCAGTTGTCTCATTTAGATTTGGATTATTGGACAGACAAACATTCTCATTTCTATTATTGGACAGATAAACATTCCCATTTCTGTAAATTTGCAAGGATTACTCTGATATCAGACCCTTAATGATGTGCCAGAGTTGTGGACTAATTGCCAAACTCCCAAGACAGACATGCATTTATTCTTGAATAGAGCTTCGACAATTAGCATAGCTTTAGGGTTTGGATCATGTAAGATGTCCTCCTTCCCCCAGATCAGAAAAACAGTTTTGCCCTGAGGTCATATTGCACCATACATTTGCGTAATGCAGTAAATTCTTACTGTGACCAAGCTCTCCGGTTACAGAAGGAGGGAAGCGAGGAGGACAAGCGTGAACCTCTGAGACACAATACCTCATTCTTACCCTTGGCTTTACATCACTAATCAATGACAAGGTGAGTGGAGGAAGGATGGGACGTAAAGTTAGAGACAGCATTTGATTGAAGAGATAAGCCCATCAGAAAAGCAGAGCAAGGCAGTTTTAGCCTGCCTTACGAACAACATGAAGAAGTGCTCAGTGTGCTTAAAAGAATCTGTCCACAGACACAGACTACAACACCCTTGCTCTGTGGAACACCAGACTCTATGGCAACAGCAGGGGAGTTTGTATTTGCCTGTGTTACCTTTAGCGTTCACAAGCCCAGTGCTGACCAGAAAACTTCTGATAACAGGCTGCTGATTTTGGAAGAGAGCTGCAGTGAGCTCTCTTTTCATCCTCTTCTGTACTAAACCTGAGCAGATTGGCAACACGGGAGGCAGAAGGTTTCTAGCAGCTTTTGGCAAAACACTGAGGCCAAGTGCCCTCCCTCCTCCTGCCATGCGCTTAGAGGACTCCTATTAACTGCCAAGAAAATGGGAAAATGAGATTTACAGTCAGTATTAGCTGTTTGGGACTATGGTTTGGCCCAGTTCTTGGGCTATTTGGATCCTTTTCTCTGGGAGGCTACTGTTGGCTACAGAAACAGCACGGACAGTTGCTAATACTACTTTACTTTTCACAGTTCCCACTATAGAAAACAAAACTCAAACCTCTGACCCACATGCTTCAGAAAGTACATTTTTGCTGTTATTTCCCATGCATTTTCTGCAGTAACGATCCTATATTGTCAAAGAAAGCAGACATTGACGGTTGAGGAAAACCCTGCTTAAAATCGCAGAAATTTACTGTCTGGAAATTCACTCATACAAACCTGGTGTATTTGTCAAACAGCAATCCTGTACATATGCAGCTAATCTTAAATTTCAGGTTTTGTTGGAAATAAGACATTAAGAACTGCTACCAGCAATATGGTTTTATTAAATTAGAAGTTTATCTGAGGGCAAAGATAGCATCTAATATCACAGCAACTCTAACAACGATGATGCAGTACTTCAGGTTTCCAGTGGAGGATTTCACAGTTCATATGAAAATACAAGGGTTTAGTAAAAGCTGTTAAACATGTTTCTGTATGAGGTGTGAGAGCATATTTCGTGTATCTTGGGCATCTCTCTTGTGCATGAGACATTACGGCACTGATCTACTAAAATTGCATTAATGTCAGTCACCAGTAACCACAAAACAAAAACAAACAAACAAACAAAAAAAAACAAACCAAACCAAACCAAAAAAGAAACCCCAAAAAACCAAACACCCCTCCCCCAAAATAACAGCTCATATTCTACTTCCCATTAAAAAACCTTTGGACAGATGCAAACATTTCTAGATGCGGCTTTCTGTTTCCTGGAATTCACCTCTTTGTTTCTCACGTAATCACTCGACTGCTTGCCATTAGAAGAGCAGCTTTCACTTACAGACACCTCACTGTGGTATCATGGAGTCAACATTTATTTCCTGGATATATGGCATAAAAGAAATGTGACACCCTGGACAAACTGTAGGAATAGCTGAATACTGTAATACAACATGACAGGAGAAACCAATGGCGTGTGTTTTCCATTCTGCCATCTTCCACCAAATCAGTTGCACTGCATAGCTTGCTTTCTACCCTGATAGCTGCAGTAAATACTGCAAAGGGAGATTAGAAGTTGGCTGTTTATCTCCTTGTAAGCACATTTCTTGATGTTGCATCCCCATATGATAATCTTACTTAAACATTTTTACTGGTTTCCCTATAAGGATCAAAGATTTTTTTTTTTCTTTTTGCTATGAAATAAGATACGCCAAAGCCCATCTGTGAAATACACAGCACAATTGTATTAATTCATTAACATACTTCTCTCTCCTTTGAGCGGCTCCCTATCTCTGCAGTCTCTCACTGAGCTCCTTATTTAATCTCCTAAATAAGTGACCTAATTGTTGGCTTGAAGTCAAGAGGAGCTGATGGCTGCTTACTACTTTGGAAAACAGGTGTCTTTTTCCAGGATCCTCTGTGCAGACAGCCATCTAAATACAGACGGCAGAACTTAAAGATTTTGAAAAACACTCTTTTTAACATTTAAACGTGTGCCAACTTAAGTTTTCTAAGTGCAGCCATTTGGTGGAAAATCATCCTCCAGAGCTTCTGCAGGGCAAAGTATGAGCAGAGGGTGAAACAGCAACAGATAATGACAGGATTTTATCTGGGCGATTTAGAACTTCTTTGTCTCTGCTAATTTCAGGAGCTGGAAAATTAAGTAAGTCATCAAAATCTTGTGCTTTTTCTCCCCCTCGCTTTTGACCTCAGAACATAATTGCCTCTTGTCATGCCTGCAGGGCATGGGCTTGTAGTTATCACTGTGTGCTTAATCAAATGCTGAAATAGCCTTTAAATTACATGTCTTCTTCACTACTAGAGACTTGTTGAGCTCTGTTACATTTAGAGGCATGATGGTAGTAGATGTACTTTTAAAAGAAAAGTGTGGGATGATGCTTTTAATTAGGTTTTATATGCAATTTTCCGAGCAAAATGATGTTCTGGCTAAGAATTTTCACAGTGAAATTTCATTGCATATTTAAGGGCGGTGAAACAAAAGCTGGAAATGTAGAGATAATTATTTTCACAAGCTCCTCACATGATTTCGTCTGCCCAGCTAAATACCTGACTTACTGTTCCCAAAGGGAAACTCAACACGCTGGGGGAAGAGGTTTCCTACTAATTTGAAGGAATGCTTCTGTGTTTGTAATTTCACAGTACTTAATATTCCCACAGTTCACCTCGACTCTGGGAAAAAAAAAATAATCAGAAAGTAATAAAAAAAAAACCATCCCCCCTCTCCTCTTATTCTGAAGCCTACTCAGGTATGGGTACAAGCTGAAATCCCTTTCGGGCCTTATATGACTGTCACTCTCTGAAGAGAAGCACATGCTTAAGTGCTTTTCTAAATCAGGACGCTGCTTTTTCCTATGAAGTTATAATGTCTCATTAGTGCATTCATTTGCAGTGTGAAAACACAGGTCAGTGCTTCTTCCATCTCCCTTTTCCTTCATCCAAATTATACCTGGCCTCTGATTTCAACAATATTAGTAGCAAACAAATACTCAGGTTAAAGACAGTGACACTTCTCCAATGCACAACACTCCCAATCCCCAGTATTTTCATTGCTCACAAATATCAATCTAGTTCTGACAACCTTAAAAAAAAAAAACTGGTTGGTCCAAAATTCTTTGAAAACTTGTGCTGAGTATGCAAATATGGAAATACTATTCTCTCTCCCCCACTTTCTCTACGTATGCTGACAACAAATTAAATAGCAAAGAACACATCTTTTCTAGGGGGACAGGGTGGAAAAGCCTTTCTTCTACTCTCCGCCTGCAGAGGGGTTAAAGGTGCACCCTACAGACGGTAGCTGGTGCCAAGACATTGCAGCAAACGCTTGCAACATCCATATCCAGCTCCCCTGGGGAGGAAACGAAGACTGAAGGCAGCCAGTGTGGCCAAACAGCTGGAGCCATCAGCAGTGCAAGGCTGGATCCAGACAGTACTCGTCTCCATTCCCGGCTCTCCCCTCTGTGCCTCAGTTGATTGCTGTCTCATCTATAAAAATGGGAAAATTATCTGATCTCCTCCATTAAGCACTCCAAAATCTGCTACAGAAAGAAAGAATTGAACTAGATATAATCCTCAGAAGGTGAAGAATGTGGCTTCAGCCTGGGTTTCCCCATGTGAATACCAATATCCCCCCAGGCTATCTTGGGCTTTCTTATTTTATAGTAGATATGAAAAAACAATTTGCGACTTTCCCTTGGGCACCTCCACCAGAAGCTGTGATCCCCCTTACCTAGCAAACAGCCAGCTATGAACAGACTTCACAAACTGCAGGAGCATCCTCTTATATGGTGGGATGTAGTATAAAAAATAAAAAAGAAGGGAAACACAATGCTGTGCAACATCCCAGCCACGGCAGCCAAAGAAAAGCTAAAAAAAACCCCACACTTCTCTGTGCATTTTACGTGGAGGTTGAGGTCAGCTATCTTATGGTTCCATAAATTGCTTAATCTACCTCCATTATAACACTCAAATGACACTTGCTAGGGATTTGCTCCCAGGTAATGTGAGTGAAAGTACAATAGAAGTTCAGCAGCATGTTTCTATCAGACACCCTCCCCCACAACGAAGAGGAAAGAAAGGTGAAAGGTGTAGTAAACATAGAGGGGTATTTCTATAGGGGCTGCCAAACCCACAGACAGCGCATTTTCCAAGGTGACACAGCCAAGGATGCAAACAGGAGCACAATAAAAAGCCTAGCCAAGTCCCAAACAGCTCATCTCTGAAGTAAGCCTCTGTCCCCAAGCTCCACCCTCCTTTATTTCCATGGCAATCTCCTTCTACATTGCCAGACACCCTAGGGGTCAGATCTCAAAAGGGTGATGCAGTAACAACTGGCCTGTCCCACCACCCTTTGGATGCCCAGAATGTCCAGGGACAGCAGCCAGAGGATTAAGCACCAGCCAACCACATCCTGGGGCACTTCTGCTGCTCATGCTTCATACCACTGATACTGCTCATCTCCTTGCCATGCTCAGATGGTAAATATCCTTCTCTCCCCTCAGTCTCCCAAATCCTAGCCCAAACTATGGAGAAACTTTTCTCATTAGCAAAAAGTATTAGATTTTCTTAGATTCTCTAAGTATTAGATTATCTCTTCCTGTATGGATAAAGAGAAAAGAAATTCACAGATAACGGGCAAAAAGGATTGGTGGAAGACCACCAGAAAGAGGAAAGAATAGTGAAGTGGATGCATCTGCACTTAAGGATGGGGGTTCATGAGGGAAATGGGTCATTGTGAGGCCCTGTGTGGAAAGGAGATGAAGTGATGAAGTGAAGATGAAGTGAAGAGCAAGACTACAGAAACCCAATGGTAACTATGAATGGAGCAGTCTGACAGTAGCAAGCGACTGAGGACATGTAAAGGGAGAAGCAAGAAGGCAGACTGGCCCAGGGGGATGGGGCATTGAACTGAACCAGACCTGCAGGAGAAAGCAGTGCAATAGCAGTACTACGCTTTCTTTCTGTTTCTCCATTCCCACCTTCTTTCTGGACTCACGGGCCGCTGCCTCATTAGGGAGTGATGGGAAATACTCTGAGAATTGCAACGAACGTTTCTTTCAACAAGCCCTCACCTTCACAAATCCCCCACTTACAGAGAGGTGAATACCTCTGCAGCTAACATTTACACCAGAGCACACTGCAAGGCAAGGCATCACCAAGGATCACCCTCCATGCTGCTAAAGAGGCAGTGGTCCAGGGTAAGCCAACGTACCAGCTCACTGTTGTTGAAGAGAAAGTGGGTCCCGCTTCTCCCCCAGCCAAGCCCCAAGCCCTCCTGTCTCCAGCCATGGTTCAGCTGCTGGACCTGCACCCAGTTCTGGTGATCACTGGACCCCCTCACGATGCAGGTCAACTCAGTAGTCCACCAAGAAACTGAACTGAGTAGAGGGGGAGAAAAGAGAGGTTTCTCCTGGGCTGGTAGAGCTCAGAAAAGCTGTTGTGGTTTGAGCAACACAGGACTAATTTATCTTCTAATGCTTGGGAAAACTGCACTTTTAGAAGACTCTAATGTCTGAATTTGTGAAAATACTTACTTTATAGCCAGCTATGGTATGTGGGTTTCAAGGACTCAGTGTTTTTGAGCTATCCAGGTGCAGGGATGACGACGAGTGAAATCTGGGCACTTGACCCAAGCTGGCCAACAAGATTATTTCGTACCATGAACGTCACATTCAATATAAATTAGAAAGTTTGCTTCACAATGCTCTCTCTCTTCCTTGATGGCGGTGATCCAGACAACTTTGTGCCCTGGTGCCGGGCCCCTGAGGCGTTCCCGTCCTCTCAAAGCCGTAGTGCTCCCAGTGTCTGACATTTGCTGTCCACTGCTGGGAGTGCACAACTTCCTACTGACAGAATTGGCTGAGTATAATCCTTGCATATTTTATATTGGTATCGATCAATATTGGTTCTTTAGTTTTGTTAAAGTTTAGTATTATCCGAATAAATCTATTTATATTTCAATCCTTATGTTTCCTTTTTTTCCCCAATTCCCCTCCCTGGGTGGGGAGGGGTCCTCGGGTAATAGAATAATTGTCTAAATAACAATAAATTGCGGGAGGTTTCTCAAACCATGACAAAAGCTTAGCTAAAGATATAGAAAGGAAGCAAAAGATTTTTGGAAGGAAGGAAGGGAGACTGAATTTAATGTGCTTTTCAAAAATACATGACAACCTACCTTCAATTCAGAAGCACAGTCCCAGCCTGAGCTAAATGTCACTTAAATGAATTTAATTAAAGCCAAAGCAACAAGTCGAGAACAACAGACAAATGAAACAGTGTCTCCAAGGGGAAGGTTGAATGCAAATACGTTAATATTTAGGCCCCATCATGGGAAAAAGCTATTCTCAAGTATCTTTTCCTTTGCAGTGGATCATCTCATTTGTAATGAAAGGCACGCACAAGAAGATACTCAGATATGACTGCTCTTTAAATTCATAGGCTTCCTTCATGCGAATTAACTTTCAAGTGTAGGAAAACAGTGCACAGATAGGGAAAGTGTATGCAGTTAAAGCCCTGCACTGCACTGCATAAGATGTATAGCCAAGTCTTATGCTAATCTTGCCCTCCAGCCTAACAGTGACATTACTTAAAATATCAGGGTTACAGATCCTCGTCCATAACATTGAGACATTCATGTTCTCAATAAAGGAAGTGGTAGGTTCTGTGCCACAGGGACCAGTCATTTTTTACAAATCCACATACCACAAATCGCACCAGGGCCTTCAATAGGGACAAACATACCATTTATTACTTACCCAACTCAAAGTTACTGCTGTTACAATAGGCACTTAACTGACTCAAAAACAAACAAACAAAAAACCCCAACAAAAGACAACCAAACCAAACCAAACCAACAAAACAAACAAACAAAAAAAAACCACGGAATCTTTGACTTTGACATTGCTGAACAACCTTGAAGTCTCAAATTTAATGCAGCACAAATTAAGTGGTGAAGCAAGTACAGTTTGAGTAATAACAAAATTCACCCCATTTTAAATTATTTCACTTTATCTTTTTATTGTAGCCATAACTAAGGTTAATTTTTTAATTGCTGATAAAAACTCTTCTAAACTACAATAGTATGTATAATCATAGAGGCAGTTAGAAAAACGAGTATCAAGGGTTTAGCCTAAGAACATTAAGGAAAAAGAATCTGTTTATGATTTTCATATTACATATTTAAATATAAGTTCATTTAATATTACACTTTATTATTATTTCCATTTAAAACACTAGCTTAAATTCTTACCTTTGCTAAAGTAATGCATGTTTAGAATAACTTTCCTGTTACCAGCAGAGCTTTTTTAGTTACGTCATAAGAATGGCCTTCAACAGGATTTAGTGGTGTCCCCACATGGATATTGCCCAAATGCTGAGGACATGCTCTTCTCTATCATTTGTACCTCTGTGAACTGGGAGGTGGCAGCCCTAAGCTACAGGAAGCAGGACAAAGATAGGCTGGAGGAGACCAAAACCCAAACGCATCCTCAAAAGTCAGAGATGGTCTGCCATGGTGGCTGGATACATGCAACAGAGCCCAGATCTGACTTCTGTCTCACCATAGGAGAAAAAAAAAAAAAAAAAGAGGGGGGGGGGGGGGGAGGGAGAAAACAACAACAGCAAAAACCCAAAACTCCCCAAAAGTGAGGAAGACATCCAATGAACTCAGTAGGTTCACAAATCCTTTTAAGGCTGATGCACATCAGACAGGTTGGATGTATTTGGAGCTTTGCTGAAGAGCAGAGTGACTGCACGTAATAGATTCCTACTGAGTAACACCTCGTCAAAGTTAAAGTTTAACTTTGATTTATAGTTCCCTCAATAGCCTCTGAAGGGGAACATTAAAACTCTTGTAGAAATATCTGTATTATTAAAGAAATGATGAACAGCAGAGTGAGGACAATCTTGTGCTGTTTGTGGACTTGTTTACCAGAGCAGTAAATCTGTTTTTAAGTTTGTATTGCCCAGAAAGGAGAATTGTATGAAATCTGAAGAACTGTTCAGAGAAAAAGACAGGAAGGCAAAAGAGAAGAATTTCTCCCTAAGTATTACAGCCTGTCATTCAAATACCTGTATGAAAATCTGGGGCCTCAAATACTTATCATTTAAGCCAATTGCTTTACATCACCGAAGGCCAAGAATGACTCCTTTAGAGTTAATTTTACAAGAAACTACCCAGACCTTGAAGACCTGCCATCTTCAGCAAGTAATATAGCTAAACTGTAGATCATTAAATAAATAACTGTGATTTTTCTTGGTGTTTTAGACATCACAGCTCCTTTGAGTCTCTGCCATAAATAACAACAGAGAATTTGTTCTTTCCACTAGCCATAACTCTGTGAAAGTTTTATAAAGAACCCTGACACTGTTTTAAGAACTTGCCTCCTCCCAGAATTGCAGTCCATTATATATATATATATTTTTTTTTTTTATGTCCACACACACTTCTATAAATGCATGATAGATATGTAACAGGCAAAATGGAAAGTGTAGTTTTTCTACATGGCAAGATGAAATTTAGGGTCCCCAACTCCGCACACTTTAAAGGCCACTTTTTAGAAACCAGCGGCTGCTTATCAGCAAGATCTGTGAGTAATCTACAAAGACAACCCAGTCCCCAGCTGCTGGATGAGGATTTCCATCGCCTGCTATCTATGAGCTCCATCTCAGAAACAGAGGAATGAGATCTACGATCCTTTTTGCTGATACGCTAACAAGAATTACAAGTAGGCTGTGGCACGACGTTCTTTGCAGCCCTCTGAATAATGACTCTCCCCAAAGTCTGTGACATAACTCCCCTCTGACATCAAAAGATCAAGGATTTCACCTCAAATATATTAGGAGCTAAAAATAGCTTTGCAGGAGCATGCACATTCATCTGAACAGTGGTCAACTTTATTTACTTTCCCCGAATCATAAAAATAAAGAACAAGAGGAGAATTAAATTTGGAGAATGAGCTGAAATGCACATGCTTGCTCCAGGTGGAAATATATTCCAAGTAAAAGCAGATTTTCAGGGAAATCACATAGTTTTGCCTGCAGATACCCCTTCTCCTCAGTGGAAAATAGCAAAATGTTAAAACTAATGAATTAAATTAACTCCATAAAATGCTTCACTTACTAGGCAACACAACTAAAATCCCGAGTGATAAAGTTTCCTATTGCCCTCACCTGCTCACAGCAAACACTGTGGTTATTTTTCCACCTAATGCAGCCTATACAAATACTTCTCCAGAAACACTGTATACATACATATGTGTGTATATATAATGCACATACACACACAATACGTCCCATCTCAAGGCCAACCACAAAAAAAATCTGAAATAATGCTCAGCTGTAGGCTCCCAGAAATACTCTGAGCAGATTAACCACTCCCAGAAGAGTCAGGTGAACAGCTTTGCAACAGAGCTGAGAGCTCCTGGGCTTCACACTAGGGAAGCAATGCCTATCATGCAGCACCACCAGGACTGCCATTGCTGACCCAAGGCAGCCGGGGCACAGCAGCATCACCAAACTCGCCTTACGACATTTTTATCCGCAATAAATGCTCTGAATCCTGCCTTCCACACCCCATGTTTTCATTTTAAAGTGACCGGGGAACACCAGGATACACGTTTCCACTCATTTTCCACTCCAGCCTTCAAAAGTCGTTTACAATAGTCTAAAAAGCATTTTAAAAAGCAGCAATAACAAGTGTGAATAGTCACAGAAATATTGTGCTCAGAAAAGAAACAACCCGGTACTGGTTAAAAGGCAACCCTATTTTATGGAAGTCCCTACAGCTCTGGATATCATGATTTATTACTTGTCTTCTGGGAAAGTGAAGGGTTCCTTCATGGACACCTGTGCACACGACTGAACAAAAAGAGGGTCTGTGCCCCAAAGGACACTTTAAAAAGAAGAGAAAATACATACAGATTAGAGACAAGAACTATGGTGGCACAGAAAAGGACAGCCATGCAGCATTGGTAACACCCAGATGCAGATACTATACTTGAGGACACAATGCTCACCAGTTCAATGAAAATATGGTTGAGAAAAAAATTATCTAACTTGCTTTAGGAAAAATACACTGCAAACAGCTATGATGGATGGAAGACTTTTTTGTTCTTCCTCCTCTTTTCTTTTTTTAAACCCAATCACTAATCTTGTTTCAAATTCTCCTTCTCCAAGAGGTAGATGAAAGAAGTAAATCTTTTGCTGATCTCTCTGGCAACAAAAAATAGGATCTAATTGTCCAGAGAGAGAGATATCAGGGCTAAGAGCAATGAAAAGTTTTCAATGAAATAACCTGATGAAAGACTCCATCCCTCCTTCCCCTATAGGTATGGGGTCAGAAAGAGCAGGACTTTTTCAAGCCCCAGACAAGACAGCACACTCTGGGACACCAGAGGATGCCCAGACAGAAGGGTACAACACAGAGGAGGCCCTTGGAGAATTGGGAGGCCAAAGTTAATTCAGGCACATTGGGCACTGCAGCTCAGCCCCACAACAGCATCCAATGCGGTTTCCTTGAGAACAGACACGGGATCCAGCATCCCCAACCGAGCAGTTCCTGTCGGACAGGGGAGATTTAGGAGACCTCGAATAACACTGACCTTAGGCTTACAGTGTCACAGCTTTGACCTCCCAGGACAGAAGATGGTCAAGGCTGCTTCACTCAGATTGTTTGAGGGTGGCAGATGGGTGAGGTTGAGGTACCATCACATCCAGGGCAGGAGTCCCCTGGACCCCAGTCCAGGGTTAGGGGTACCTTCCAACAAGAGTGGGAGGCAGACAGCCTGCAGGTACCAAGACCCCCACCCAGCACCGACCTGCAAGACTTGCCAAATCATTCTGCACTGTTCCTCCCGTTTCTGAAGGATACCTCAGAGTTGAAAAAAGCACCACAGAAAGGTTTCCAGAGAACTGTTTCTGGGAGATCATTAGTTAAATTTCTAATGTAATTATGTAACCGTACATTTAAGTGTGCTTTCTAAATAGAAACAGATTTTTATCTAACAAAGGATCCATTTCAATCACTTTTTCCTGTACCTATAATGCCCATTTCCTTCTGTACCCTTTTCAAGCATTGTTCTTCTAAAGTTATACTTCACTTCTAGAATTTTCTGCATTTTCTAAGAATAAAATTGTTGCATATTTCCATCATCTTGTATTTGCTGTTCATATTCAAGGAAAGCATTCTGCTGTCACTGCCCTCCAAGGGCTCTTTTGGAGCATGAGGAAAAACCTTCATAACAGAAATCAGACTTTTCTACTTACAGTTCTTCCATGCTCCCTATTATTCTGTGTAGGGTTAAAAAAACGGTTTTGCAGGGGCTGAGGGAACTACCTGGGCAAAATACCAAAGGTCACTGAGCATGTCTTATGTCAAGCCCATCCTTTCTAAAAAATAAAGTTGTTTTGATGCACTGCAATATTAGCCCTAATGGCTTTTGGGTGGAGGTGCTAACACACAGGATGCTGTGCTGGTGGAGGGTTGCCCTAAGGCCCCTAAATCAGATAAGGAATAAGGAGAACAACTCCTAAATAAATCTCTAGAATATTTTCATTGTATTACTATCAGGGAAGTATATGCTGGAAATCTCATACTGTGACCAGCAAAACCAATAAAGTATTGATTTTGATCATAAAAAAGTAAGGAAATTTTAGTGAGACTGTCTCTGGGTAATTTCATATAGGACCCTGTTCTAACAAATAAGTTGATCATAGACAAAAAACAAAACAAAACAAAACAAAAAAAACACACAAGAAAAAATCCCAACCAAACCCCAGATGCTTATGAGCAAATAGCAACAAACCAATTTAACTTGGAAAGTAAAATAAGATCACAGTCCTGACTGGTAACATATATACTTGAGGATTTTACCCAGTATAGCTCCTCGTAGATTAAAATATTTCTCACAAAATTAAACAGAAATAAAGAATTAAGTTTAAAAACGCAGACAATAAACGGAGAAATCTGTTTCCAGATGACAAAATTGCCAACTCTGCAATCACGAGAAAAAGCTTCTTTTGTTAAACAGTCTACCCGCACTTAAAAAAAAAAGACGACAAAGGCAGCAATGTAGTTAACAACTACAAATTACGGTATGGAAACACAAACATGCAGTAATAAAAGCTCAAAATACAAATGAAATAACCGTGCACCATCAGACTAAGAAAAAATATACTTGCATATTTTTTAAAGAAGCAGCAGTATTTTTGAAATAGTAAGGTGTATGTGTCAAAGACAACCAGTTATCAAGCACAAAATCACCCCCCTACAAATATTCAGTAACTCACTCCAATCTGTACTTTGAAAGAAGCAAACAGATTCAAAATTCACAGTAATAAAGAGGCGCTTTTTGTTCTATCAGATACTAGGAAAGACACAATAGCAAACAGCCCATATTTTTCATTCTGCAGAATTAGACATATTCTATCTGAGAGTTTGGAAAAAAAAGCCACAACCCTCTTAGGAACCACTTGCTGTTTTTTAACTTGATCTGGGACACTGGCACATTGCTACTAGCAAGCCTTTAAAAAATAAATAAATAAATCGAGGCTATAAAACCAGAACATAAGTTTGATTGCACACAGAAAAAAAATGCATTAGCTGTTGCTTCTCAAAAAGTAATGTAAATGTGGAATTGTCATCCCAGCTGAACCATTTCTGGAAGTTCAGCAAAAACCTCATCAGTCCAATATCATTCAACACATTTCTTGATGATCTGAAAGAAAATAAAATCAAAGCCCGCCAAATTTGCAGTTGGCGCAAAAATTGATGAAATGTTAAGTAATGACATGGACCTTGTTGGTTTTGCAGATTGATGTATATGCTGTCTGAGTAGACCATGCTTTAACACAGACAAATACAAGTCCACGCAGGAATAAAAAAAGTGCTCATTATGTGAGACTACAGCCTTGCAAGCCGTCACTCTGAAACACAACGGTTTTTATGATTGATAAGAATTTGAACACTACACAGTGGCTCAAAGGGCAAACATGATCTCTGTGAGTATTAGGAGGTGAATAACAAGCAGAAGTGGGAAGATGAAATTGCCCTGCATATGGTACTAATGAGTCCATTACTGGAACATGTACATTGTGGTGTCTATACTTCAAAAAGACTGTTGGAAACTTTGAAAGGGTTTGCAAAGGAACTTAAGAAAATTAAAAAAAAAAAAAAAAGTAGAGTCTGGAAAGCCAGTTTTGCAAGTGAGACACCAAAGCTGCTTAGTCTGTTTAACTAGTCCAAAAGATGATTGTAGTCTGCAGGTATCTACAGAGGGAAGAAATTTCTTACAATAGGGAGCTCTTTAATCTAGCAGAAAAAGGCAGGCAAGATGCAAGAGCTAGAAGTTGAAGACAGATAAATTCAGGCTAGAAATAAGGTACATATTTTTAACAGTGTAAGTAATTTACCATGGGATACTTTACTTAGGTATATGATGTATTCCTTATCAGCTGAAGTCCCTAAATCATGGCTGAGTATTTTTCCGGAAGATATGTTACAGCTCAAACAGAAGATATGGGAGCCTGTTTCACAAATTACTGGGTGAGATCTCTATTGTGCAGTCTGGCTTGTTGATCATAGGAGCCTCTTTGTATTAAAATACAAAGACCTATCTATTAAAATACAAGATCTATGAAGATTTGGGAGAAAGAAAACAGGAAGACAGGGGGACATTTGGCAGCATGGAACACGCTGAATTTATTATCTTAGAGTAAAAGAAAAAAAGAAAAAAAACAACCCAAAAACCTCAGTCAGCTTTTATGCAGATACCTGCTGCGCTCATCCATGCAAAGAAGGTTTGTATCTTGCCTTTATTTAGTGGTCGTGAATAGAGAAAAAAATGGTCCAGGACAGCTTCTTTGAATTCCTGCAAATAAAAGATGGCAAGGAGGAAGAAGGGAATTGCTTAATGCAAACCAACAGATGGAATTTCAGTCAGAGGCTTGCTTTGTTTTCATAATGAACCATAATCTCTGTAATCTAAAACAGTTTTTATTTGCTGCAGTGAGACATAAAGACTGTAGCTATGACATGTGAATTGTTTTCTCAACCATTCATCCTTATGGAAGCTACCTCTTCATTGCTGAAGACACATTGGACCCCGGACCAGTCAGCCAGATTAAGTTTAGGAGGATGGATGAAAGCATGCCACTACATTTTTAGTAGGTTTGTCTGCTTTGGCTCCTTTTCTGTGTGAGGATTTTTTTGTTTGTTTTGTTTTTTAATTCAACTTTCCAGTATGGTTATCTAATAAATTATTAAAATTCTGCAAAGCTCATTAACTGGTCTTTAGGTGCTATTAACCACATAAAGTCTTTGTGATGTACACCCTACAATATTAAAACAATGGCAGAGGCATTTAGGGTCCCTGTATGATGTTACTGGGATGGGTTAGGGGCATTATTTTCCAAATCCTACTTCCCAGTCATGCTGCTGGCAAGCGTCCCCAACTCTGGCATGATCCTGTAGGTCCTCTTAGACCGTGCAGCCACTTGTGCCAGATGCGGGGAGTTGCAGAGAGCCAGCAGCACTGCATAGCCAGCAGCACTGCATAGAAGCAGGGTCTACATTCTGCCGGCAGCTCTGTACCACAAATCTGTGCTTGCCACTCAAGCAGAGCAGGGCGCAGTATTACTGTATTACATCATGTTACATTATAGACTATACCACAACATGGAAAGGTGAGCAATTCAATGTTAAGGCGCAAAGCCAAGAAAAACTTAAGCAACCTGGACTCCTGGAGCTGCAAAGGGTGACTGCCACATATATTGCTTATTATTTTATTCAGGTCCAACATTTAGGTTTCAGCAACCTTGGACATCTACTTGTGGCTTCTCAGCATACTTATATTCCCATAATGTTTTGCAATATAAAATACTATTCTATTTGTACATATTTCCCCATGTAATTTAAGTTCATCTTCATATTAAAAATAAATGGATTTAAAAATGTAGGCAGCTACATATATAAGCACTCTGCTTGAAAGACATACTTCATCTTTAAATAGCAGCAATCAATACATACAGTACATAACCTAAATAAATTTCTATTATGAATCCTTAACGGTTGCATGCTTTGGTCATTTTTATTACTAATATATTATTGATTTACAGAATACATTACCACCTTAGGCACTGCGATTTGCTGAAGTCCTTACATTCCATATGTAGTTTTAGTCAAAATAGGAGCCGAAAGTCAATAACCCATTTACCACCAACGTAGCCCCTCTATGGAGTTAGATATTTTAATGATAGTCTGATTCTCACAGTGGATTCACTTGTCTTACAGTGACGTTTATAAGTCAACATTATTAATGTAAAATTATCCATTAGGCCTGCCTGCTTATCTTTTACTCTCCTTTATTGCCAAAACGCTTTGGGAGTCACAATTCGGAAGAACACTGGCAGACTAACCTTACAGATCTCTTGCAGGGCAGAGTTTCTCCTAAATCAAAGCACCTGCTTGGGCTCTTTTTCTCTGAATCAGTGAACAGTTTCTCTGTTGTCATTCACATCAGGGAGTAGTGATTGACTCCTGCAGTTGCCCAGGAGAAAGGGAACCAGCCAGCTTTCTTTGATACCAATACTAACACCAGCAGACAGGGAGAAGACAGTATGCCAATCAGTCCCCCCACTACCACCATAAACAGGCTGCAGAGAACACATCAACTGTTACTCAGCGAGGCTTCAGGAGAAGCCTACAATAAGATGGGTACATCATAATATTGTTACACAAATCAAATCCAATTTTTTTATACTGCTACAGACAAAAGTAAGAGGAATAAAGGGACTAGGGTTACAGTTACTTTGGTGAAACAACCCCACATTGTTAACTTACAGATTTACATTACGCAGGTGCAACAGCACATGCATGTCTTGCTGGGATATAATCATGCCTTGTGCAAGTTGGGCTTTATGTCAAAAGACGAGCACAGAAATGGCAGAGATGCAGTATTGCAAGCATCATCAGTTCTTCAGCTGCTCAATGAGATGACTCTCCTGTAATCTCAACATCAGCTGCTTCCAGAGTAAATCCAAAGTAATATATTGGTCTTCTGCTTTTAATTCCTGTTAAGAGATGGATGAGAACCCATCCCTTTGGAGAGAAAGTTCTACAAGAAGGGACCCCTGCTTCTCTCCATTTCCTCTTTGCTTTTTTTTTTTTTTTAAACTAATGCATACGAGGACAAAGGAATAAAATACATACGGAATAGGAGTGCTTTGCCCCCTTTTTGCAGAAGAACAAACAACTGCAATAGAGATAACAGTAATCAAAAACACGCCTGAGAAAATAACAGCCGCAAAAAGCAAGTCATATCAATTGCTTAGGCCTCTCTGCACACAGAAGTTAAGTGAGGTGAAGCGAAAAAGTTTAATTCACTGAACTGAGCAGAATTAAACAAATAAGCCATCTAAAAAGTGGGAGATAAGCTCCTAAAAACCTAGCTGTAATGCACACTGTCACACTAACTTTAAACTGACTTTTTTCATTTCCAACCTAAAGGCAAGGAGCTCACCACCTCCACTTCCACTTCTTTCCCATGTAGGGATGGGTCCCAGCCACATGCGCTGCAGGGGATGCCCAACATGAGCCAAATTTAGAAGCCGTTCAGTCCTAGTCCTTTCTCCAACACCAAAGGAGACAGAAGAGATTCAGCAGTACATTCAGAGCTCCCTGAACATAACAAGAGCATGAGGGGAAAACATCACATCAGTCTTCCCTGCCTTGTCACCACCCAATTATTTCTCTCTTTGCAGAGATAACTTTGAGCACCAGCCAGAGTGCTGCGTGAGAGGCCACCCTAGCGGATACAAAGCCTGACAGATCCAGAACAGACCCAGTGGAGGCTCTTCCAGGCTATGGCAGGGCTCTTGACAGCCCAAAACTGGGGGGAGAAAAAAAAAAAAAAAAAAAAAAAAAAAAAAAGCCTCACCTTTTAAGCAGCACAGGAAAAAGCTTCCAAAGGCCCAGCTGATATCACGAGGCATTTTGTAAGCAGCCTTTTCTGCTTCCACCCTCATTCACCAGTGGCAACAAGAAAGCAAGACCAAATATAAAATTATTCTCTCTGATGCCTGTTAATGTCCTGTCACACATGGAGACAGTCCTGGAAATTATCCTTTCTCCATAGTAGCAATCCCCGTCTGGCATGGCTTGGGTCCAGGACTCCTACATTAGAGGGCAAATCCCATTTTCATGAATGTTTACTGCATCACACCATCCCTGTTCAGCACATACACACAGAGGACAGGGAACCCGGTAAACACTAAAAGTTTATTTCTGTGTATCTTGTGCCAAGCAAGGACACAATAAAATGCCTTCTACGACAGTGTTACACCATTGGTGGATAAGGGGAGAGCAACAGATATCATCTTACTGGACTTGTGCAAAGTGTTTGGCACTATCCTGCACGATATCCTCATCTCTAAATTGGAGAGACATGGATTTGACAGATGCACCACTCAGTGGATAAAGAACTGGCTGGGTGGCCGCATTCAAAAAGTTGCAGTCAATGGCTCAATGTCCAAGTAGCAAGCAGTGACAAGTGGTGTTCCTCAGGGGTTGCTACTGGGACTGGTGCTGTTTAACATCTTTGCTGGCGACATGGATGTTGGGATTGAGTGCACACTCAGAAAGTTTGCAGATGAGACCAAACTGTGTGGAGCAGTTGACACGCTGGAGGGAAGGGATGCCATCTAGAGGGACCTGGACAGTCTGGACAAGTGGGCCTGTGCAAACCTCATGAAGTTCAACAAGGCCAAGCTCAACGTCCTGCACGTGGGTCGGGGCAATCCCAAACACAAATACAGGCTGGGCAGAGAATGCATTGAAAGCAGCCCTGAGGAGAAGGACTTGGGGGTCTTGGTGGATGAGAAGCTCAACATGAGCTGGCAATGTGCAATCACAGCCCAGATGGCCAACCACACCCTGGGCTGCATCAAAAGAAGTGTGGCTGGCAGGTTGTGGGAGGTGATTCTGCCCCTCTACTCTGCTCTAATGAGACTCCACCTGGAGTACTGCATCCAGCTCTGGGGCCCCCAACATAAGGAAGACATGGACCCGCTGGAGCAAGTCCAGAGGAAGGACACGAAGATGATCAGAGGTCTGGAGCACCTCTTCTGTGAAGACAGGCTGAGAGAGATGGGGTTATTCAGCCTGGATAAGAGAAGGCTCTGGGGAGACCTTATAGCAGCTTTCCAGTACCTAAAGGGGGCCTACAAGAAAGGTGGAGAGGGACTCTTTATCAGGGATTGTAGCGATAGAATGTGGGATAATGGTTTTAAACTGAAAGAGGGTAGATATTAGGAAGAAATTCTTTATTCTGAGGGTGGTTGGTCACTCAAACAGGTTGCCCAGGGAAGTTGTGGAGGCCCCATCCCTGGAGGTGTTCAAGGCCAAGTTGGACGGGGCTTTGAGCAACCTGGTCTAGTGGAAGGTGTTCCTGCCCAGGGCATGAGGGTTGGAACTAGATGATCTTTAAGGTCCCTTCAAACTCTAACCATTCTATGATTCTATGAAAATACCATCTTTCTAAAATTAATCTCTGTTTATTAGAAGAATTAAATGAAGAGGTGCCACAACATCACTTAACTTCAAAGCCATAGGCAGAAGTTTGCAGCAGTTGTGTCAATCAAATGTGTTATTCACCCAGATCCACACTGAACAAAGGAAACCGTAAGGCACACCAGAACTGGTAAGTAATATTCAAATAATATCTCCCTCTCTCATTTTTATACACCCAGCTAACACTACTCGATTGAAACATCTTCCAAATAAAACAAATACTTTGCAAAGATACTTTTTATCTCCTTAAATGTAATTTAAAACAGTGATGCAAAATAAATAAGCAAACAGAACCTACAGGAAACCTTTCCTTTCAGCCCAACCAAAAAATCATAGTTGGATCCCACACAGTGCTTTGGGGGACTTTTGTTTTTTGTTTCCTTCTCTCCCTGAATCTTTTCAGCAAGGGAACCGGGGCAGAGAGAGGGCAGGCAGGAGATGAGGAGGCTGGAGGCTATCAGTGGTGAAGAGCTTGGCTCTATTGGTGAGCCTGCCCATACTCTGTATCTCCCCCCCCATTTAGGAATCCACAGAACTCAGCATTGTGCTTTGAAATGATCATTTTCTGAGTCATCTTTGTGCTCCTGCCATACAAATGCCATCAAGAACCATCTCCATGCTTTGTTACTATAGTTTTCAAATTATCTGTAGCTGCCACAGAGTTTCCAGTTGGATACATTCAGAAACACCATAATACTTCCTGAGGTCAGGAAGCTGAGGAAGTCATCCAGGTCAGCCTGCCACAACCCAGAGCAATGGTCATTTTTGTTGCAAGTTAAGCAGCAGTGTATCTTTTCTCTTTGACAACGGTAGCAGCTTCTTTTCTGCATCCTCCTTAATGGTCTTGGACTGGACCAACTCCTTAGTTTGCTAAAGGGCTCTCATGATACTGTCAGCCACCCATCAAGGATGGGGCAGTTTCAGTGGATGCAATGATTTCTCCAACAGCATCAGCAGTAGTACTTCATGCTTCAGAAGCCACACTGGCATTGCATGGATGGTGGGAGTAGAAGACAAGGCCAAGAGAAGAGGCTTCTTTTTATTTTTATCCTCACCTCACCCTGCAGACATTCATCTCCTTCAGCTGCATCCTTATATTACTTCAAACACTGGACAGGGCCCAGATATCTGCTCTGCCCCCCCCTGCTCCATGGTATTCTCCAGTGTTGTCTTAGGATTACACCCATGCCCCGCCACAAGTGTTATTGCTGTACGTCAGCTGCACGAACCTCCAGGCAAAAACCTCTCCTCTTGCATAAGCTTGTTATCACAACATGCTTGCATTTGCCTGTTAGCCACAGAATGATTGCACTGTATCTCACCAAGGCTTGGTCATATTTCCTTAGGCTTATATTTTCTGCTTATCAGCATGGCTGAGGTTACACAGCAGCTGGCTTGGCAAACCAGAGCAAACTGAATGGGCTATTGACTCACAGCATAGCTGCAAATATGGCAGTCAAATGTTTGGCAACCTCCTCTAGCACTGCACATGCAGAGAGAGTAGGTCTGTACCCCCTGTGCTCCAGGTCGCTGCAGCCCATGTGTGCTTCTGCATTAAGTTTTCAGCGTTCACTGGGTGTTTCAGTTAGCTTTCTCTCCACCCTCCCTCCTTCTAACCTGCATGCATCATGTAGATTCACTGCTAGGGAGTCTTTAATGTCTCCAGAAATTACGTGCTGGAGCCAGAGTTGTCAGCTATCTAATGGAGTTAACTGCCTTCTCCCACATCTTGGTTCTGGGCAACAGAAGCAGTATTGCTCTGCCTGGGGCAAGGACACTCGCAAACCCCAGGCAGCCTTGGGCAGTGTTCCCAGCAACAGCTTCTCAGTCATACTGTGGGGTCACTGTTCTCCCATAAGTTGGGAAGCAAATTTTTTGGTTGTGTTCTTATCTTTATCCTGCAGGTGGGTCTGTGCACAGATTCATATCTTCCTTTCTCTATCACCCCACTCCTGCAATGGAATTTTGTTCAAAATGATGTTTTTTTCCTACGTTTGAGATCCTGATGAGATTCATCTGCAGCTCCTAAGGGAACTGGCGGATGAAGTTGCCAAGCCACTGTCCATCATACTTGAGAAGCCATGGCAGTCTAGTGAAGTCCCCACTGACTGCAAAAGGGGAAACATAACACCCATTTTTAAGAAGGGTAAAAAAGAAGACCTAGGGAACTACAGGACGGTTATTCTCATCTCTGTGCCCAGCAAGATCATGGGGCAGATCCTCCTGGAAATTCTGCTAAGGCACATGGAAAATAAGGAGGTGGCTGATGGCAGCCAGCATGGCTTCACTAAGGGCAAATCGTGCCTGACAAATTTGGTGGCCTTCTATGACGGCGTTACACCATTGGTGGATAAGGGGAGAGCAACAGATGTCATCTACCACTTGTGCAAACCATTTGACACTGTTCTGCATGACATCCTGCTCTCTAAATTGGAGAGACATGGATTTGACAGATGCACCACTCGGTGAATAACGAACTGGCTGGATGGTCACACTCAAAGAGTTGCAGTCAACAGCTCAATGTCCAAGTAGCAAGCAGTGAAAAGTGGTGTTCCTCAGGGGTTGCTACTGGGACTGGTGCTGTTTAACATCTTTGCTGGCGACATGGATGTTGGGATTGAGTGCACACTCAGAAAGTTTGCAGATGAGACCAAACTGTGTGGAGCAGTTGACACGCTGGAGGGAAGGGATGCCATCTAGAGGGACCTGGACAGTCTGGACAAGTGGGCCTGTGCAAACCTCATGAAGTTCAACAAGGCCAAGCTCAACGTCCTGCACGTGGGTCGGGGCAATCCCAAACACAAATACAGGCTGGGCAGAGAATGCATTGAAAGCAGCCCTGAGGAGAAGGACTTGGGGGTCTTGGTGGATGAGAAGCTCAACATGAGCCGGCAATGTGCACTCACAGCCCAGATGGCCAACCACATCCTGAGCTGCATCAAAAGAAGCATGGCCAGCAGATCGAGGGAGGGGGTTCTGCCCCATAGACGGCTCTTGCGAGACCACACCTGGAATATTGCATCCTGCTTTGGAGCCCTCAACATAAGAAGGACATGGACCTGTTGGAGAGAGTCCAGAGGAAGGTCCATGAAGATGATCAGAGGTCTGGAGCACCTCCCCTATGAAGACAGGTGGGGAGAGTTGGGGTTGTTCAGCCTGGAGAAAAGAAAATTCCAGGGAGACCTTATAGCAGCTTTCCAATATCTGAAGTACAAGAAAGCTGGAGAGGGACTTTTGCAAGATAGCACGAGGGGGAATGACTTCAAACTGCAAGAGGGTAAATTTAGAATAGATATTAGGAGAAATTTTTCACTATGAGGGTGGTGATGAACTGGAACAGGTTGCCCAGAGAATTTGTGGATGCCCCATCCCTGGAAGTGTTCAAGGCCAGGTTGGATGGGGCTTTGAGCAACCTTGTCTAGTGGAAAGTGTTCCTGTCCATGGCAGGGGGGTTGGAATTAGATGATCTTTAAGGTCCCTTCCAACTCTAACCATTCATGATTCTATGATTCTTGTATACAGGTTTTTAACTTAAGTTTGTTGGTTACAGTGGTTTTCTTTTTCTTCTCCTTTTAATCACACTCTCATGTTGACGTACGGTTGGCAACAGTCCCACTTTAAGAGGGAATTTGGACTACAGATCTCCAGAGGTCCCTTTGAACCAGCACTGATGTAATTCTTGCCCCTTGTAGGTCTAAATGGCACCACCATACTTTATGCTTTGTATTCTAGATAATATCCCAAACTGAACAGTTACTTCAGGAACAGAATTAGCAAAGGTAGAGCTACAACTACAGCACACACCCTGGCCATGTACATAGGCTGCCCTTCTTGCTTCTCCTGGCCTGGCTTCTTGCCTCCTTGTACCAGGGAGGTTGCTATGGAGATTTCTTCAGAAACAAAAAGAAAAAGGGATACAAAAAGTGTAAAGCACCGAGAAGGGCATGGAAAAGAAAATAAACCTAACGATACAGTATGTTTTGTGTTAATAAATCCATTTTCCCCAAATCTTCACCTAGAAAGCCGCTGTTAAAGAGACACTCTCAAATGTTCCTGCTCTGCGGGCACATTCCCCATCACGCTGCATGGGCTCTTCACAGTACTGCGAATGGCACCCCAGCAACACAGAATGCTAAAGGAGGCAGAGTTGGTACATACATATGCGCACACATGCAAGAAGAGTTGGTAGATGACTTGGTAGTGGCAACTGAACCACACAGAGACCTGTGCACATAGCCTCTGCCCATACTCTGCACATAGCCTCTGCCCATACAAGCAGAGAGCTCACTGCCCATAACATCTCACCAGCACTGCTTTTATGCAAGACCTGCCTTTACTATGATCCAGTTGCCCAAAATCAGGGAAAACCCAGGTCTAGGCCCTGCATAGGGGTGTTTGGGAGCACGTTGACACTAACATGGCACAACCCCACACTATATAATGGGAACCACTACATTTCATAGGGTCACATCAGGCTGAGGAAGCTGAAAACAGCTGGCACTTGGGGAAGCACTAGCGAGAAGCACCATCTATGCCAGCCCTGGTCTTACTGCGTCTCCTCCATGTCAGCAAAGGTGTGATGATGTTGTCTCAGTTCAAGTGCTCCTATGTACTTACAGGGGCTGCCATAAAAACATCTCCTGCAATCCTGTCAAAAGAGTCTGCAATACATCTTTCATATATGTGCTAGGTGGTTTATGGCTCTGGGTGGGTGTTCTTTTTGTTGATGCTGTAAACCTGTGCTGCCTCCAGGATTAGGGGCACAGGGAGCTCATGAAACAAAGTGGTCACAACAACTAGACAGAAAAGGTCCTAAGACCTTAGAGTTGTTGAGAATGCCTTGAGGGATCAGTACTGGCTTTCAACGCTTTCTCCGAGATGCCCATGTGGCTCTCAAACCAAAAGAAACTAGTAGGCCAGACAGAGGGAAACAGGCAAAGCAAGAAAAGAGAAGAAATAATACAGAAAAAAACTACAACTCGGAAAATACAGTGGTAAATTACAGCAGCTCCATTCACAGCAGTACTAAAGGCTGTTCAATGATCCTGCAGTCATCTATCACTAACAGCGTAACAGGACGGACAGAAGCAAGGTTTAAAAGAGATTAGAAAGTAGGTACTTGTAACTACACTGATTGCTCCAGTTTTCCACATTATACCTTATTTTAGTTCCTCAAAACAAATGTTGGCACCTGGTGGTTGTTTGGTGTTTTCAATTCCTCTGGATGTTGACCTTGTTATCTTAACTTATTCCCAGCATATATGTTGATAGAGCAACATAAGGACCTTAACTAGAGTCTGAAGACAAACGCAATCCCCGATCGAGGCTATTTTACACACTTATGTAGGCTCAGTTCCCACAGTGTTTGAGCACATTTCACATTTTTCTGCCTGCCATGCAATGAGAGACAGAGCAATACTCTTGTCCTCACTTTATACACCAAGGTCTGAAGGGATTATGGGCCAGGTCCACAAAGAGGGGTCAGAAGAACTGGCCAGTGTCCACAAGGAGTGGTCAGAAGTCCTTGGTGCAAGGACTGACATGGGACTTCAGCCAAAAGCCAATGCTCATCCCCGTACTGCATATTCCCGACGAGCCTCAGTTTGGCAGTGCTGTCAGCATCATTGGTAGCTTCGCTGTTGCCACAGCAGCAAGCAAGTGCCTTGTTCCCACTCATCAGCCATCTCAGTGGGCTTCTCGACATATGGAAATGAGCCCAAACATCTCATCAGTGGTCATAAGGAAAGTTTGTGCAAAAGCAGGATCCTCAGCTTAGCTGGTTTTTCTAGCCAGCTGAGAAAGCCGGAAACGTTTGGGGAAGGAAAGTCACTGCTCTGCCTCTCCCCTTGCTTCCATGACAGCCCGTGGGGCTGGTCAGAGTGCACATAAGCAGCATTCTGCTGCAAGGCCTGCAGGTAAGCTGCCTGCATGCATATGCCCAAAAGTGCAAAGTCCTATTATTAAGCATTATCCCTCATAAGCATTCCCACACCAAGGAAGTTCCTAATAAATCCTCTTGCTTTCAGTAAGGTCACTAAGAGATCAGATATTGACTTGACAAGCAGGAGGAGGTGAGGCAGTTCAGCTCTGCACAACAGATGCAAGGCATGAATCCTTCACTGAAAAAAAGCTACAGCCTGAGATGAAGGTACAACAGCAAGTCACGTGTCTTCTTCAGCACCAACCGACCCATCACAGAAGCATCCTGATTTAGTTAGTATTCACTTGGAGGCTGGTTACTACAGCACACCCCTTGGTGGGATGGCTTCCACTCAAGCAAAAGCTAAATATCCTCCTTACAAGCATGATGCAAATATACTAAATCAGCTTCATCAGCTTGGAGGAGACACAGCAGAGAGAGATACTTTTGAAATGTCTAACATTGGTAATGGTGTGAAGAAGGTAAATAGGAAACAATTGCTTAGTACTTCTCGTAATACCACAAATGAGGGAAGCCAATAAACTTCTCCCAGTGTCAAGGTTCAAACAAGCACAATGATGTATTTTTGCACATAAAATATAATGACTCTGGGAACTCACTGCCACAGGATAATATAGAAGCCAAAGAGACATTCAAATAGAACTAGACAAATTCATGTAGCACAAGGTCCATCACTGGCTGTAACCTGACAGTCCAGATGTTATCTCCAGATTAGAAAGTCTTTACATCAGAAACAGTGAATGTATGCCAGGAGAATGATCAGAGACATGCCATTAGTCTCATACTACTTTTCTCTTCACCCCATCTGCTGCTAATTACTGCTGGAGACAGGACACTGGGTCAGCAAGACTTCAGCCTGACCTAGTAATGCTTTCCTTAGAGATGTTCTCACTGCTTGGAACAGAAGAAAGAGTAAGGTAAGGTGTCTTTCTAGCATCTCCCTAACAAAAATGTGTGTGACTGTAAGAAAGAGGGTGAAATTAGAGCTAATTAACATAACTTGACTTCCACCCAGCTATTGTACACAAAAAAACCCTGGAGAAGTACATGTGTGCTTCTCTTCTTCCCTGCACCCTGTTGCTCTATTAAATGATATCATTATACCAGTGTAAAAGGTTATTTCCTAAAGAAAAGATTTGCAAAGCTTCCCCTGGCTTAACACCACTTTTTCCGAACTGTATGTTAAAACTCTCATTGAGTTCAATGATACCACTGAAGGGAGGTAGCAATGGCAGCAGGCGAGAACACATCTCACATGCTAATCCTCCAACTAAAGCTAAAAGTCACTAAGGGAAACATTCAACAGGAATGCAACACGTTACCTGCCTCTATCACTAAAACCTAAGGATTCAAAGAGAATAAACAGCTCTCTGATACCAACACGCTGAAGTCAAGTGCAATCACAGGAGCATGGCCCGTCTCGTCATTTGCACAAAAGCAGTGGAAACGGGGTCAGGCTGGAGGCCTCAGCTCCAATATATCCTTATACTCTGCTTTGGGGAAGTGTTATTCTCGTTTCATACGAGAACATAATTTGTATTATATTGTTATGTACAGGTCTATATTTGTGCGTCCCACCACGTCACTGACTTTCAAGTCAAGGAAAAGAGATTTTGCTAATGATTAACTTCCTACCTGTTTGGTAAGAATAGTAACAAGGCAAAAGAGAGAAACCCTATCAGGAAAAAAGAAGCTGCAGTTTCAGCTCAGCACATGCTAGACACCACAGGAATCCAGTATACTTACTACTTTGCTAAGCTACCATCTTCTAGATCCCACAGGTGGGTGTATATGGCAATAAGCAAACCAGAGTTAATTCAAAGACTGTATTCAAGTGTCAGGATATCCCACAAGAACAGAAGAAGAGCCAGTCCACATGACATTGGGACCTTGCTCTGCTTTCCAGTCACCAAAATACCTTTCCTAGTCCACCTCCTGCTTCCAATTCTGCAGGAACCAACAGCCTCTAAATCCCTTCTTCCTGGATGTGGGCCAGCATCCTAGGGGTTAATTATAAAATAAATATTGATCAAATCCAGTCTATCCCATGCCCATCCAGATGGTGCAGCTGTCAAACATCTCTGTCAGTGCGTAAGAAGAATTAATTGTGCTACCGGTCCTACCGAGAGCGCACGGCAAAATTACATTTTAAAAGTAAAATTAATTTCAAGACTTCATTTTCTTCTTGCCATTTTAAACCACCATAAAAAAAAAAGATACAATATTTCTGGAAAATAATAAAACCCTTTCCCATGATCTCTAGCGCGGTTCTAATAATACACATCACTCAGCTTTTACAGCTTCTTCCAGCAAGCCTCATGTGAGATCCACACAATGATTCCTGAAAGGTTTGCCCTTGCTCCCTCATACATACCAAAGGCCCTTTTCTACCCCATTTTAATCAGATCTATAGGTTGCACAAAACTAACAAGGTATTACTTTACACAGTACACAGCCATTCAAGATTTGCCTACTAAAAAGGCAAAAAAAACTTACCAAGTGCCATGCATTTATAATGCCATTTTATGAGCATTTTAAATATTTATATGAATATATACAAAATACATTGAAAATAAAGAGCTGTAGTGACATACAGTAAAAGCCTGGACAGACGCAATCACAGGGCTATTTCAGAAAGTATCTGCCGAGGTCCTCAAATAACATAACCAATGAAAAAACATCAGAGGAAGAAACTCACTGAAACAATAAATTATTGGACTAAAAGGAAATAAAACCTCAGAAGAGTCACTTTGCTTAGCAGAAGTTGCCAAAATCACGTGACATACATCAGCATCCAGCTGAAAATAATATCTAGACCTCAATAACTACTTACTGCATTACTCTTTCTCCCTCTTTCATATCCTAAGGAACATGGGGATTGCAGCTTTCAGGCTTCTTGAGGCTTCTGTACCATTGTGTTTTAAGGGCACTGAAAAATATATGCCTTCTAAAAAATAACAATGATGATCTCTGAAAGTTAGTATGGGGAGTGGCAATAAAAATATTTTAAAAATTTAAAAGGGAAAAGCAAAAGCAAGAGAACCACTACCTTCCAACCCTGTTCCAGGACAGCATTTCCCAGTCCAGGCACCCCAAATTATCAGACCGGTTCTGCCTACACCTCCCTTCAGGCACAAAGGTTACATGAATGACACTCACACCCTTGATGTCTGCAGGACAAGCACCCAAGAGCTGCCTCCACTGTGCGAAGGCGAGGGCAAAATGACTTAGGGGCTAAAATCCTAGCCTACAAGAAGTCAAACAAAGCTTTTGCAGTTAGCTATCCCACAGTTGTTCCAAGCCAGTGACCTGCCGATCCACAGACCAACAAGAATTGGAGCATGCACAGAACCTTGTGGAACAAAGCTGCGCAAATTTTCAGGGCAGGATTATTGCATGCTGAGATGAAAAGAAAAGCAACATGTTTGAAAAAAGTTTCTTCCTTCTATTACTGTCTACTCACCATTTTACAATGTGGTTTAAAAGATGTAGGAATGATGATTAAAAACTGTCACATTTCCACTAAAGTGAAAACTGGAGCATCCGCATCTGTGCTGCTGCCTCCTGTGCCCATTAGCATGGAGGGGTAGCCCCACGGCTAGCGAGCTGCGGGCAGCCATCAGAGACCACCTCACACAGCAGGACAGCCCAGCAATGGGCAGAAAGCGCCATCAGCTGCTGGAACAGCACTTTTCGGAATAACAACTGCTACCTGTCTCTGGAGCCCACATCCAGAAGATGACCCAGCCAGCAAGGGTTTGAGGAAATCAGCTTTCCCTTATATTTCTACCTGCAAATGGGAGAACACGGCTAAGGCCAAGCCTTGGTTGCACCAGGCTACCAGAGATCTATGGGTTACTGCATCTGGCTGCATTTCTGCTATCCTCACCTGTAAGACCTGTAGACCCACCTGAAAACACCACCTGCAAGGTCGTGTCTTCCTTGTAAAGCCTTTTGCATTACTTAGACCTATTGGGGGGGGGGGGGGGAAGATGTGATTTAAAGCCAGCTTTTCAAATACTCTTTCCAGGTAAGCCTCAGTTCATTTTCACTCTACCACAAGAGCTGACTTAAAAAACAAAAAGGAAAAAAGTTCAGAATACACTACCAGTATTTCAATTTTGAGGACAGCAGCTTTCTGAAAAGAACCATGAGCATTCATCCTTCAAGGCCTGCCACATGTACAAATGCTTTTCCCACAAGATAATCATTTGCCAGTTACCCAATATAGCATGTGTGTTCCATGACAGACAACACAACATACCAACAAAAAAGTTCGCTACTACTTCACCAGATTTCATCATTTTTCTCACTACAAAAAAGTGTACAGTTACCTATTTTTACATTTTGTTTAAAACTAAAGTCCTGTAAGCCATCAGTGGTTCATCTTCAAGTTACCCTGTTACTTGGTAATACCAAAAAAGTTAGAAAAAAAACACAGAATCTAAAATTTTATTCTAGCATAACATGCACCTGTTTTTATGGTTTACTTGACACACACGTGGATTAAAAAGTATGCTTGTCAGGTTGGTGTTGTTCAGTATGTATAGCCCCCAGAAGAGCTGGCTGAGAATGTTCTGTCAAAACTTGTTCTTTCCTCTGAAAATGGTGATCTGTCAAAACTAAATCTGTTCAAGGGAAGAGGGGAAATTCTCAGAAATCTTTTTTTTGGGAAAAAAAAAAAAAGCGTATAAAACAAAAACTTCCAAATTGTCAAAATGTCCAACTTAAACATCTTCTAAATGAAGAGATTACACTAATCTTGAATGCCTTTTCATTTCCAAGAGCATATTAATATTTTTTTCAATCAAGTTTAAAAAAAGTTGAAATTAAAATGCGGTGCTTCCAAATACCCTAAATCCAATATTTTCCCTGCTGAGTTCTCATGCCCTTTTCCCCACTCCCAAATTATACACTGATTAAATTTGAGAGACTAACATTCCAGTAAAGATGGGAAAATTTTCCTTTCTTTTCCCCAAAAAACATTTCAGCATGATCAAAAAAGCCTTTTTCCTCTGGCTCTTCTCAGCAGATGGAAGTCTGCACTCTCACAGTCATGCACCCATCCACACTCTACTGAGTTCCTTTAGGATTAGGATTTTATGGAACAAACCATCTCTAATGAATGTTAAATATGAGAAATAGAAGACGGTCTAAGAAAAACAATGTTTATCATAAATTTCAATTTCTTAGAGAGCATCAGAAAAAAATCCCCATTGCCCACAGCAAAATCTTTCTGTAAATCATACATTTTAGGAACTAGCTGTGGCATAGGAAGAAAGATCCCTGATCTTTAATTATTTATACGTTTATTTATTCTTGGTTTCTGCTGAAAGTAACCTCTCTGACAACAACTGCAACACAACACAAATCCAGACTCGAGTGAAGCAGTTATAGCAGCAAAACCATAAAAACCTTTTTCCTCTGAGCTAAAATTACCACTGCCATTTTCTCCCCATGCTTCTG
Source organism: Vanellus vanellus (assembly GCF_965231255.1). Taxonomy (NCBI): domain Eukaryota; kingdom Metazoa; phylum Chordata; class Aves; order Charadriiformes; family Charadriidae; genus Vanellus; species Vanellus vanellus. Next base: position 23,164,512 of record NC_138909.1, on the reverse strand, counting down.
ACATTCCAGACGTCTGAAAAAAAATATTCTTTCTTTCCAGCTCCCGTCAAACTCTGACTCAACTGGGAAAATCTGAAATGTGAGTGTCTACCTGGTCATTATCCATCAGGACCATATGGAGAAAAAACAGCACTCCCAGGAGGTTCTTGCAGAATTTTATTCCCTTACCTGATTTTTTTTTTCATGTCAAACAGTTTTATAATTTCTTCCCGCATTGGGACCTCACCTACTTGCAAAGTTGTAAGACAGGGCGCACTGTAATCCCACCATTCAAAAGTTTGCCAAATTGCAGAGCACGAGCTGTCAGAAGTGTAGTGATCATCACACCCATTGCAGCCTGGCTGAACATCTGGATTTATGATAGCCATATTAACAATTTATTGCCTTTTTTAACATAAGGAAATGCAACGTGGCATAAGCAGAGCTGACAGAGAGTATCTGAAGACCAGTTTCTGAAGGCAAACTTTGGGATGGATGATGTCAATGAGCTGCGGCATGGGAGTCAGTTCCCAAACTGACAGTAGTCAGCAGCTCCAGCAGGTCACAGCTGCTGCGCACCTAATTGCAACTTGAAAACTTGAGTCCTGGGTTATTGATGTCACTGCTGATAAACTCTCCCCTATGCTTCCCCCCATAGCCATTATTGCTTTTATGATAGTTTTGAAGATACAGTCAGTGCTATTTATGTGATGAGCACCACATTAAAGCTGTTTTTAATAAATGCACAGTTCGATATTCCTGCTGGTTACCTCCCTTTTGGCTCAGCGACGTCCCCTCCGGCTCCGAGACTACTGTGAATCTATGATACCAGCTGTGCCAAAGCATTCGATTTGAGCTAACTCCTCTGTACTACCGAGTCTCCTGCTTTCTGTCGGGAGAAAAGACAAAGTTTCCGTCTCCTCAGGGAAATCAGATCACCCATTACTTCAAGATTTGCCTCCTATGTTTTCAATGCTCTCGCTGGCTTTGCCTGGGGCAAAGTCCAGACGCTTTCTGCCAGCTAAGCATAGGGCAGAACAACCAAAACCTCCTGTTTTTATTAATGGCAACCTGTTAACTAATCAACACCCTAAAATAAAAAGCAAACAGATTTCAAGCTTTAATTCAAGACCTACCACTGAAGCACAAATGTTAGTTAAAATGAGTATATCCTGGCTGCCAGTTGTGGAAAATTGGATAGGCGATAAATGTTCCCTTAATGTCATTACCTCCAAAAACCTGCATGTCTCACGAGCCAGCTGCAGTTGCAATTCTTTACCAATTTGACTCCCTGGCTGCAGCAGAAGCCTGCCAGTGTGACAAGAAGCTTGGTTTAAACAAAAAAAAAAAAAAAAAAAAGGCATGGCAGGGCTCTGATCTTATTGTCTCTGTAATTTCCATATTAAATGTGTGTAGCATATACACAGAAAGACTGCAGGTTTTCGGGGGGGTTAAAAAAATGAAAACAGAGAACAACAATGCCTCACTGCCAGTCCCCCCAAAAAAGAGCCTGGAATGTGAAAATCTGTGAAAAATGTGAAAGCCCACAATACGTCTTTTTTGTACATCATCATAAGTAACAGAAGTTCTTCGGGCAAATTAAATCACCTTTGTTCCTGTGCAATTTGATGGCATTCATTGGACCTGCACAAGTGTAACCAATTATCCATGTAGAAAAAATGTGGTAAGCCATGTTTTCTCCAACACAGCACAGGAAAAATAACCACCTTTCTTAGCTCGAATTAGCTAGCAGGAATTTTTAGCAATTTTGTTGTCACCATGAAGGTGACGTTACAGCACAACAACTGAATCAAAGCAGGTGAACTTTTTACCATCAAAAAGATTTGTTCAACAGATTCCTGAGCAACCAAATATAGCAGTCTTTAAGAGCTGGGCAGTTGATGCAAAGCATGAGTTTTCTTCCTCCTTGCCTCTGAAAGCAGAACACACCATCTCTGTCACCTGCTGAGACTACTGAGTTTGAAGAAAAAGTCTGCATCGTGACTTCTGGTACAACACTGCCATTACAGGAAAACCCAAACCCATGCATAGTTTAGAGCTGGTATTTTTAAAAGTTTTTGCTCTATTGAACAATGTTGAATATCCACAGAAGTACTAAAGTTTTGACATCTTATTTACTTCCTAACTTCCCACAGATTTCAGTGTCAGCTGAAGTGCTTAATCACTTTTCTGGATCCAGCTTTAGCTCCCTTAAACCTCCCTAAAAATCCCCGCCCGAGTAGGAGTCGTGTGCCTGATCAGTAGGCAGCTCATACTGCCTGTGTACAGCTCCCTTGTGCTAAGGGACTGCAGCTGAAAAAACTGATATATGCAGAGAGTCTATCTCCTTTCAGGCTATGTGTGCAGCATCCCTAAACTCCTCTTCAGCAATACAAGCATTACAGATAGAGCAATGCTTGAGTTCACATTAACATACCTAGCGGTTAATATCAGAGCCCAGTAACTTTTCAACACACTACCCTCCTGTTGCCCCAAACACACCTATAAAAAATGTTAGGCTCTCAAGTTGATCCCAAATGCCTACCCAATTAACGTAGCTGTCATTTATCTCAATGTTTTCGACATTAATATTGCACTCCAGCATACTGCCAGTGATATAATGCCAATAGGATCAGATCTTGTTAGGCAGGGATGCAAGGAATAGTGTTTCATGATGTTTTTTAATGACCTTCAGTATTCCCCCCCTCAATCCAGGCTGCTTCATCAAAACTATAAAAAAGGACAAAGTTTCAGCAAAGGCAGAGTTTAGACACTCTGCTGTTCTCTTTCCTCATTACTGTCACTACAACTGCATTGCCATAAACGTCCGTGGCACCTTCCCAAGCAAATAAAGATGACACAGATGACACACTCTATACCCCAGAGAACTTAATTTCTGACACATCTTGAGACAAAGAGCAACAGTTCAAGCATGAGAGGGCAAGGGGGTCACCCCGGAGACGAGGGAAGAGACTGATGGCAGAGCAAAAAGGTAGAGAGAAAAAAGAAGTTATCCTTTTTTTTTTTTTTTTTTGTACTAAAGGCAGCTGGAAAGAGGAGGGGAGTAGGTAAGGAAGAACAAAGAAATGATTCAGTGACATATAAAGTAGGAGGAAATAAGAATCTCTACCAAAACAGAGGAAGAAAAAGAAAGCCAGTGAAGAGATTGATGAGAAGAAGCAAGTGTTGTGAACGTGGAGAGCATCCTCGTGTGTCTCACTCAAAATGTCAAGGCAGTCTCAGAGCATCCACGGCACATTTAACTCCTGGCACAAAGGGTTTACGGTGACCTTGAGTGTGGAGATCTGTTTAAAGGACCATAAGCTTCTAACATTTAGAAGACAAAAAAAGTATTTCAGAAAGAATACAGCAATAGTCCATTGCATTCCCCTTCTGGTTGTTAACTCCAAGCCTCATTCCTGCAGCTCTTTCTTTACCAAATTATTTACTAAGTACATTAACATAAATGGAACTAGAAGATTTATTTTTAATTTAAAAAAAAAAAGAGAGAAAGAGACCTAAGCACACTGTTAATATTGCCAATGCCTTTCAGACTTCATTAAAAAATAAATTTTAAGATTCACCTTTAGTAGCTATTGTAATAGAGCTATTTTTCATTGACTCAGTGAAATTCACATTCCTTTTACTGTGGGAATGAAATGTAAAAACAGATCTCATTTTTCTAAAGCAGAGACTTCCTCCAATAAGGAAGCAAAACAACTAAATTATTTAACTGCCATGTATAGGAACAGTGAAAGGAAAATTAAATCATTAGCCTTCTTCAAAACAGGAAAAGAAAGCAATCTCTCATCAGAAACTTGCTTCTTCAGCTATGAATGTTACACTAATTGTATTCAGAAGCAAGATTATTAGGAGAATAGGAGGCATTTTCTAGCACTTTCAGAATTGAACTTGTCTGTCTCCCAGGTCTTCCTGCACTGCCCAAGTCCTCCCAACAGCTAACACCTCCCCGGCTCTCACAGGGCAGCAAATCGCCATGATCCCTGGTCCTAAGGGATGAGGTCAGAGGTAAGCTACTGGTGAGCTGCCTTTGGGAATCTGATCCACGTATTAAAGTCAAAAGAGCCACACATCACGTGAAGGAAGCTAAACCAGAGAATATACCAGAGACATGCATTTTATCTCCCCTTCTGTTACCTCCCTTCACTCCTTCTGGCAGTCAAGAGAAGGAGCAGCCAACATGGATGCACGTGATACACCACCAACACAACACGGGCTCTCAACCACAAAGCTTGAATAAACTGCACGTTTCAGAAGCTGCTTCCCAGTAATCCAGGCTTCCCGACACTTACCATGCATATAAACTGCTATTTACACCTATTCAAAGAAAGTCTCCATGTCCCAAAGTGCCAAACAATGAAGCCGAGAGCTTTCAGCTAATCCAACACTTGCTGTACAAAGGAGTGCTAAACTGTAAGTAACTGCAAAAATCTAAGCAGAATTAATACCTATTTTCCCCCTGAAGAAAGAGTGAGTAGCAGGAAAAAAAAAAAAAAAAGGTTATTACGCTTTAGATAAATGTACGAGGGATTACTATTTCTTTTTAGATATAAAACAAAGTGAAAACATAATTTGTTTCAAGGACAATAATTCAAATAAGCAAAATTAGAGATTCTGTTTCATTTGATACCCACGTCTACATTTCATGCAATCTATTAAGCATAGAAGGCTAAAATCTTCTGCTTTTCAAGGAAGTGGAGTGTGAAAACACATAGGTTACATCTCTCTCTCAAAAAAAAATAATTCTTACATTAGCATTTTCATTCTTTTTACTCTGTCACCTACTCTGTCCTCCTCCTTGTCCACATCACAAAACAGCACCAGCTATTTAAACAATAACCTGAAATTTTCTAAGAGCCCATTAGCCCATCTCAACCCCGGTGTGCTGGCATGGAAGACAGCAGGAACTGTGCGAAGGGGGTGAGTTTTGCTGGCAAATCCAAAGAGTGACAGGGCCCTGTCGGAGGGAGTACTCTGGAGTGATGCCAGCTGGGCCCAGCGTTGCAGCACAGGGCCCTACCTCCATAGCATTTGTAGCTCTGTAGGAGATACAACCCAAGCGATCAGTTGCTCTCCATATCATCTTTCCTGGTCTCCTTTGGGGATTTTGGTTGGGTGCCACTTGATACAGTGTCAACTGTCACACCGAGGCCTCAGAGCAGCTGCCAATCAGCAGCTGCAGGGCACAGCTCACCGGGCAGAGCACAGCCAAGCAGAGCTGCCTCCAGATACCTCTGGACACGCAGGTTTTTTGGAGTAAAAACCAAGTATCTCCAAATCCAGAGGTGGGACCTCCTCCAAGCCGACACAGGATTGTCTGTCCGAGTGAATCTCTACAGTCAGTGCAGGCCAAGGCACACTCCTCTGACATACGAATGCAGGGCAATGTGAGAATACAATGTATGCAAGACAGAGCAAATGCTGCAAAAGAAAAAAAAAAATCAATCCCAACACTGAGACTACAGTTCTACTAGCAAATTAAACAAGGCCAAGACACTGCCACAAACACTAGCACATGATCATCCACATACAAACTGTTAGTGCTGTTCCTGGCATGGGTTTCAGCTCCAGCAACAACTTTCTTCCAACATCTAGGTAAGACAAAGGACTTAGGATGGGCCAAGGATCACATTCTGTAAGTCAACTAGAGGCAGACACCCTGTTTTGGAGAGTTATTTTTATGTGTATAGCCATCCACCTCAGAGCTACAGAAAATATTAGTATAACCAAACTGGAGAAAGGCCTCCAGTCATCACAGTTCATTTGCTGGGCAAAGAGCAGAGCACATCTGACTGGCATACCGGTCCCTGTAATATTGGCAAGTGTGTGGGTACTACCATGGCAAAGAGAGTAGGACCCTGCAGCACAAAGAATAGGTTTGTTGTCCTCAAAAAAAGGGGTGATCTGATCAATCCTTCCCAAGAGTGAACAAGTGAGCAATTTCTGGGAGTAAAGGATCTAAGAGATAAGCTGTGGAGGGTCTGGTTGAATACAGTTCCCAGTCAAGCTGGCAGACAAGCTAAAGCAGCCTCAAGATTATACCAGTCATGCACTTACAGCATTTATATTCTGTTTATACAAGGGAATTGTTTTCAGCAGCTCTCATTATTTAAAATCCTTCAAACACCCCCATGTAATGCAGCGAGAAAGGTTAAGGTTCCATTCCCCTGGTGAATTCTCGACGTAATTTGACAATGGTAAAGCACTGTTCTTGTTCATTGGGTTAAATACAGACCCTGCCACACCACCGGAGATGCTGTGGACACCAGGCTCTCTAATTGTCCACCACACACATTTTGGCATTGCCTCTCTTTGTGCGTATGCATTTTCTGCAAGAGATGGTTTGCAACAGCTTTTATAAAATGGTAGCGGAGTTAATGTTTGTCTCCGATTCCCCAAGCACAAACTATACCCACTTCCCCCATCACACGTAGATAATGTGATCCAGAGCAATGCCTTGAAAATTTGGAATAATGGCTGTAATCCTCAGAGTTTGATCTTGTGAGACTCAAGCTGCCCAGAGCTCCCATATAAGCCATCCTGCAATGAGATTATTCTGCTTCTGGCAAAGGACGCTTTATAGAACCTCACAGGACTGAGCTCTGCCTGTCGTCTTGTATCTATAAGCCATGTGATGTGGCTTGTCTAAATCACTAACTAAAATCAAATCAGACCAAATCATGCACTGCAAGCGTGACAGCCAAACAGAGCCCTTAATCTCAAATAATATGACAGCAGCGCATAAAAAGCAGGAGTGCTAATGCAGCATTTTAAAATACATTTTCACACTGTACAGCAGACACAGGTTGGGAACCCATCACCAAGGGCTCATTCCTGCAGACTTCCGCAGCATGACATGCTACTGGCAAGGAGGAAAGCATGTATGATGGCCTGCCTGCTTCTTGACACCCTACACACCTATCTCCACAGATGCTAGACATGTGGAGAGCCCCTGTGCAGCCCCAAGAAGTGCTGGAAACAATGCTATCAAGGAGAAGGAAGATCAGCACATGGTCGGTCCCCTGCATCCCAAGATTTTAGCTTTTCCTGCCCAGCCTCTGTTCTTCTGAGTAGCCTGTCTGCAAAGAGCAGCCCTTATAAAAGTGCAGAAGACGGACTGAGCACTGCTTACGCAGGGTTGTCCTGGTTTCTGCTGGGAAGGAGTTAATTTTCTTTCTGGTGATTGCTGTGAAAGGAATGTCAATAATACTGGGTTTTGTTGTTGCTAAGTGATATTTACACCATTCAAGGCCTTTTTTCAGCTTTTCATAGAAGTATAGACAGAACAATGGAATGGCCAATGAAATATTCCATACCATAGACATAATGCTCAGTATGTAAATGGGGGTTAGCTGGGGGGTGGGAATCCGACACCCGTGCTCCGGACAGTGCCAATTCACCAGGCAGTGAGAGTGACCCCTGTCATTATTATTATTGTTATTTTTTCTTTTCTGCTATGGTTTCTATTAAACTGTCCTTAACTCAACCCCCAAGCGTTTTTTTTTCTCCAAGGGTTTTTTTTCTCCCTTTCTCTCCTTTTTTCCCTCTTGGGGGGAGCGAGCGAGCGGCTGCATGGTTCTAGTTGCCAGCTGGGGTTAAACCATGACATGGGTAAACGCCTCTGTATTTAAAGTGGAAGCAGCAAAAATATAAATGCAGACAGACAAACAAAAGCAAGTCTGCATTTGCAAACAGCAATAACAAACTTGAGATTTCTAAAACAAAAGGCAGAGAAGTGTCATCAAGAACACATCAAGGCCTAAAACAGCATGTAAAGGCAGCTTTAATCCAGCAATTAGCCTGAAACAGCACAAGATCCATTCACCAAAAGCACAAATTGTCACATCAAATGTCTGCAGTTGCAGCTCCTTTATTCCCATCACTACGTGACCCAACAAAGATACACCTCAGTTGGTCACTTCTACGCACACGGCGACTGTCTCTCCAAAACGGACAGCAGGCACACAATTAGGACTGGTGAGCTCCTGGGGGATACAGGAGACAGGTGAGACAAGGGCTGCCACCCTGTTATTCAATATTGGAGATGAGAAGCCTAAGGCTGTGTGTTTCTGAACAGTCATTCATATGTGATTTCAGTAACTGTGTATAATCTTCCACAATAATATCCACAGTCAGTGGTGGTATTGATGTTAATTACTTAAGTTTAAATACAAAACATAATGAGATGTTGTAATTCCATTTTCAGAAAGTTTTACCCTGAAAATTAAACATTATTCAGCTTATTAAAAAAAAAAAAAAATCACTTTAGCACAGTCATCTTAAGGGACTTGCATGTTTTAATCATCAGTTGTAATTAGGGTAAAAAGTGGAGTATAAATCAAGGCCCTTTTTGAGGCACTCTCAAAAGGCACAAAAAAGTTCCATTCTTTATTTGACTGAAGTGCACATTATGCTAAAGTGTTAATGACAGCAAACGAGAGTAACTGAAATCAGTCTCCTGCTAATTTTCATAATTTGTAGTGGAACACTTTTCTAATTAATAATAGACTTCTAGAGACATCTATGTTGACAAATACACACATGCTGTACTCCTTTACTGTTCTGGCATCTATCCTCAGTGCTGATATACACATAAAGGTGCTTTCATACCTATTTTCCTACAAGCTGGTTAGCTTCAAGAGCTTGCATTTTTCCATGAGTCTTCGGATTGCACTACACTGTCCCACTGTTTGGGAGTCTACATTAGAGGATACTGATATATCAAGACTGAGGAAAGTCAGTAACAGCAACACAGTTCTGCATTCAGATACACACTGAAACAAGTGTACTTTGCAGCCAGTTGTACTGTAGAATTTGTAGGAAATAATACATTAAAAAAAAGAGTATATTATTATTCAGGTTTGTATTTCTCTGTCTCTAAAGTCTACAGCTTAATTGTGTTGCTTACATGCCAGCGGCTGTCAGTTGACACATTAGTCCAAGTCAGCCAAAGCTATCAAGTCTATCGTGGAAGGATACATTTGTGTACCTTTGGTACCCATGTACACTGGAGTGTATCCCTATCCATTCTTCTGGCTAAGTCACTCTGACCAACTTTGTCTTACAGTAGGTTTAGAAGAGCAAATCACCTCATAAAATGCAAAATCCACCAAGATGAGGCATCTGAGTGCTTGCTGTCTCTTTGCCGTACAAGTCTGACATGACACACAAGCGGTTCTTGTGCCTGTAAAGCTTGTCTTTCTGCACGCACCAGCCTTGGCAGTCAAGACTAAAAAATAGTCTGCATAGTGAGCAAAAGAAAACATTCACTTTTGCTCCTCAGATGTATTTGGTTCTAGCTACTGCTCGGTTATAATCTGTTTATTGTGTTCTAGTGTGTAGCATGCTCCAAGCTGATAAAGTTGCCTTCCTTCTATTACTTGTTATTTCTACAATCTTTGTGCCTTTGCTTTGGCACCCCAAAACTTGCTATACGCTGACATCAACAAATGGCAACAAACACTAGTAGGCGGTGGTGTTCATTTACTGAACTACCCCATGATGTCAAATCAACTGGATGTATTCTTCAAGCGTTGCCCACATCAGCAAGGAAGGTGGCAATGGAGGAAAAGGCAAGGAGCATGAAAAGTAACTGAAGGCTTAGGATTTGTGCCTGCAACAGCCCAGTCCTACTAGCTCTGTAAGAGAGATTTTCCTATTGCTTAATTGCATCCACTATCAACCTCACGTGTCCTTTACAGCCTAAGCCGTTACTCATGTAAATCTGGTTAAAAATGATGCAGGCAGTGCCTCCAGAGAAGTAAGTCTTTCTACACTGACCACAACTCTTAGCACACAACCCTATTTTTTGTTAAGTTGAAGAGTAGCATGAATCTCACAAGAAACAAACAGGAAAGCAAACCAAAACCTACCTTGGGAGAGAACTTCATAGATACATGCGCATCTCTATTTGCAGTCACCTAAGTCAAATTCTTATTTGTCTTACAAAGGCAGTAACTTTAAGTCATGTATTTGAAAGGCTCCCTGCACTAGATTTTTTATTTTTAAACAGAAGTTGAAAGCCTAAGGTAATCACTTATTTCTACACAGTAGGTCTTTTAAGAAAACACAAGGGCATGCCGCAAAATATCAAAAGATGTAAGTCAATGATGACAACTTCAGTGATGCAGTTGATGAGTTTTTTCTGCCTAGCACATGGCAAAATTTTTTTTCATTTAAATAGTCTAGTCACCAAAAAGCACTTCTAAATTCATCAAGTACCTTCTGGAAGTTTATTTTGAAATAATCTAGGAGAATGTTAGACTGAAACATTATTTAAAAAAATTAAAAGGGAAAAATAAAACATTTCATTTGGACTCATGATGAAATATAGTTTAATCTGAGCTGGTTCTAGTCAAGAGTTTTCCTCCTGGTTAGAAGTTTCCCCTTAGTTAGAAAATTGACACCTTCATCCCCAAATGATTTAAAAAAATAACTATTTTTCTTCTTATATTGCTCAAATTTCTGGAATGGCCATCAAGCATAAAATCATATTTTTCATGTGGGTCTGTTTTTCTCCATCCACTGATGGCAAATGAAATGTAAGAGGTTTCCAGGAGCCCTCACAATGATACAGAGTTTTCTAAACAATCACATGTTGAATATGTCTCCACCAAAACTCAGCCAACAGCTGGCTCTGATGGGAAAAATCATGATGCAGTAGGAAAAATGTCAAACCTCAAAATAGGATTTATTTTTTTAAATCATGAGTCAAGTGAATTATTCCCTCTGTGAAAGTTTTCAGCATTTTTACACAGTTTCTTTAACGTCAAGAGTTTCAGAAACTATTTGCGTTTTAGCAGGGATCTATGTGTGTACACTGTTTCTGATGATCACCCTGCTTGCTATTAAACTAGCTGATCCAAAATTAGGCAAATACTTAATAAGAGCCATTAAGGGCTGAATTATTTTCTTGGATGATTTTCTTGGACATACCCAAAGATCATTCTCCACCAAGGTGGGAAGGGAGCAGGGAATAGCTTAGACTTAAGTAAGCACTAGGATGCAATGAACAACAAGGTTGGGTTTAGCTGTTTTTATCTCAGTTCCTTTGGCAAGAGTATCCCCAATACCATGTGCCTCTCCCATCTCTAGTGATAAACACAAAGACCAGCTGTTGCTCGTCTTTAGATACCACTTTGTAACACCACTCTATTCTCCAGGAAGAAAAGTATCACCTAGGGCAAGGAATTATTCCAAAAAGAGTGTTATTCTGAGAAGGCCTGCCTCTTCAATTTATCATCATCCAAGACCAGTCAGAGAAAGTAGGCAGCCCATTTTGAAAATAAATGGATTAATCAACGAATGAATAAACCCTCTGAGCCCAGGCAAAAAGGGGGAGAGATTGCCAGGGCACGAGAATTTTACAGTTTTTGTTCTTTGCCTTCTCCCCTGCCTGGAGATTACCCAAGGAGAAAGCACCCGGTGACCAAGAAGGGTCCCACATGAAGCACACCGTGACATGTTCAGAAATCGATCCCCATCCAGCGCACAGTGTAGCGCCCATTTGTGCTGCTGCTATGCAGCATTACCAAAGGCAGATTTACAGTATTACTGTGACAATTCCTTGCTTCCCTCTCACAGCTTAGTGACCTTTGGGAGAGATCGTAGCTGAAATCACAGTTGCGAAAAATTAGTCTGTGTTAGGAGCATTAAGACACACAGATGCCTATTCCCTCCTCAAATTCTTTGCTCTAACTTCTGCTTTTCACTTATTAAAATACCACTCACATCTACAAGTGCCAACGTTGAGGTTTCAGTACATACCACGTAAGAATACTACATTGTTACCAAAAAAGGAGAGCTGCCTACATTTCAGACGCATTCACGCAGATCTCCCATGTGAAGCCGTCAAGTGGAAACCACAGCATCCATAAAAATCTAATGGAGAAATGTTTGCAGGGAAGATAAAATAGTTGATCTCACCACCACCACAAAGCAGATGGAAATAGCAACAAATGACAGAGAGGAATAGATGTTGGCACAAGGAAGATTAAATGAAATGAAAAATGAAATGTACTTAGACAGTACCTAGCCTGCAAAGATGTTCTGCTAGATACTCTACAATTATCCAGCAAGCAGTCTTTGGCTCTTAAGACTTTAGAGTACAAGCGTGATAAAGTTATAGCACCTCAGCAGTGGGGGCCGTTTAGTCAGATTCACTGTGCCAAGGACACTTGGATTTTAACATTTCCCAACGTTTCCTTACTGCCTTTGCAGATTTAAGCTTGTATTAGCAGCAGAATTAAAAGTGGAATAAAATAAAAGTAGCACAGGAGACAAAATCTAGTAGTACCAAGCATATCCATAAGGTACACAGCACACCATGTGTCTGCATTGCAAATCAACATTGATACATTCTACACACATGAAATTAAAGGCATTTAAAGTTATGATCCAAAAGGAATACAAAAGCCATTTCAAAGAACATTATTCTGTTTCTGGTTTTTTTGAGTGTTGCCAATTAGTCTGTGAAAATTTCCATATGATCTGAACAGAAAATGGGATTTCTTTGTCTGAAAAAAAAAAAAAAATGAAAATGCTTTGTATAAATACATTATGGTATTTGAAAAAAATAAAATTCAAACCCTGGGAGGAATTATTTTCTGAAAAACAGAAGAACTGACGTATCAGTTTACTGCTAATTCACTGTGCTGCAAAGTCCCGCCCAAACACAAATAAACCCTGTGTCCTTCAGGTCAGGTAAATGAAAACAGTCTTTACAACCTTTTACCAATAAAAGGCATCTGTCAAATTTGCAATATGGAGATGAAAAGCATTTGAAAGTTAAATCTGAAACCCCAGACTGAAACAACACTGTGCTTTAATTTAAACACATTACACTGCATGGTTATAATTAAGCTCTTCACTCACAGAGTAATTTAAGTGCCATTTTGATATTCTGTTTGAACAAAGAGGTGTCAAATTAAGGAAACTGGTGTCAAGTCCAGAAACTTTATGAAAATGAAGCCCTATCTGTAATTGCGCCCTATAGGGTTTCTTTTCAACAGCATAGTTACATAATTTTAACGGTGCCGTAGCGCGTGCCTCGTAGACCTCTACGATAAGACTTCCACAGCATCCTTGTTCTGTGCAGCCATGAGTGCTGTTGACAGATTATATGCAATCAGCAGCTAATACTATAAAACAATTCATGCTGTAATGGTCATGTGAAGTACATGGCTGTATGAGGTCTCTGCAGTGCTAGACTGACCCTGCATGGTTACACCCACAGCCCACATTTCCCTTAATGCCGACTTCTGACATTCAGGGCCAGAAAGGACTATGACCCCTACAGTTCTCCTCAACCCTGGTAATGCAGAGAAGGGGAAGCAGATGCCATCCACACAAGAAAGCAGCAGGCAGCAATAAGCTTATGAGAAGGGATGATTTTTTTTTTTGCTTGTTTTGGCTCATTCTCCAAGGGTATTGAAGCTTGCAGACCATGTCTGCTGAACAGTATCCCCCTAACCACTTTTATCCTGTTGTCCATTAGGAACCCTGCCTGGTAAAAAGGAAAGAGAGCATAAATAATTCAATTTCTGCAAGTTTCATGGAAGTGAGCGGCTTGGCAGTGGAGACAGACCTTGCCAGCTTCTCCAGTGAAGGAAAGAAACCAAAATCAGAAATTAGTTTCCATTATTTCCTTTGCCCATGAAACAAGCTGACTTTTCAGAATGATAAAGTTTGTTTAACTAGTATCTCCCTCAAGGACCACCAGAGAAATCTCCTCAGACTATTTCCTAGAAGTACAAGGGCAGACAAGTTTTCTGACTTTTCAGGTCTTTTTGCACACCTGAACACAGGTATGTCAGGAAAAGAGTTTTGTGATGTCAATGTATGATCTGCACTGAGGTTGCAGGCAAGAGTTAAGTAAGATGATTTCTTACGTTCCTTTCTTCCTGCTAAAGGGACAGATTGCATGTGCTGTGCCATGCCAACAATCTCAGCTGTCACATAACCTCCTAGTCAAGTAATAAATTATTTACTACAGCTCTCTATTTGAAAGGGAGTCAATTAATTACCTGACCATCAATTAATACTCAGCAAGGAACAATATGAAGAGAACGGTCCTGAACAGCACAGCTCTTGCAACAAAGTGTGCTTTTAAACCAGATACCTCTGTATTCAAGCCAGCATCTTGCTTCACTGAACGTTTATTTTAAAACATAAGCAGTCGCGTTTGTTTGCAAGGCATCCTGTTGACACCTATTCAATCCTGCCCCACTTTGGCTTGACAGCCTGTGCATTCTGCAGGGTTCAAATGAGTGCTCAGACATATTCAAAGCATTATAATGAAATGTATTTGAGGGCATAAGGCAAAAACTTTGTTCCCCAGAACAAAGTCTGAAGGGCAGTATCTCCTTGAGGACCTCACAAACAAAGTTACCCTGGAGACAGTCTCTGAGGAACAGTGACAATTCTCCTCAGACAAGATGATCTGCTGGGTTTGGTATTTTAGGGATGGGGGAACGGGTGTTGGGTTCTCCGCTCCTTGTTTGGGAAACTGAAAGAGAATGAAGGTAAGGGAGGGAAAAAGGAAGTTGATTATAATGTTTGTAAGTTATTTAAGGACCGTTATAATGAGAAAAGTCCTTCTCTCCCTCTACTATACAATAGCATCATTTTACTGGCATGAAGTACGTAGCTTTCACTACTGACTATCGTTGCATGATTTTCTCCTGAACTTTGTTTTGAACTCTATAATCTAATAAAAGCAGAACTTGATCAACCTCTCTGCTCAAAAACTGAGAAACTTGTAGTGCCTGCATACATGGACTCCCTTTTGCACAGCTTAGCTTAAGTGGTCAAGTCTGGCACCTCCTCTCTAAGCCTGCTGAGGGAAGGTGGGTCACCCCAGGAAACGCCTTTCAGACAAGGAGCCTGACCAGGACAGAAAAACACACACACACGAAGACATGGGATTTGCAACTCACCTGGGACATCACAGAAAATTCCGAGCGAAAATAGGTATCTTTTTATTTCATTTTTTTTAATGTTGTTAAAGCCACATATTCAGCTTTATAAACAAACATTCCTCAAGGTTTCCCCAGAAAAAATACCTTTGCTATAACTCTTCCCACAGCTCTAACTAGTATTACTATTACTTTCCAGCTCTAAGTAGGCTTTCGCCACAGCTTTAACTAGCATTTCTACTCCTTTCCAAGTAGTATAAGTGGCTACTATATATCTTATACATGTATTTGGATTCACACATAATGCTGTAGTAGTTTAAGCATTATTACTCTATAATCATCAATTAATATATTTATAAAAATTATGGAACATTTGTCAGCTCTGCAATTACCACCTCCAGTGTAAACCACTAAAAAAAAAAAAAAAATAAATAAAAAAAAATCACACACTGCAGTGAAGGTTGCCCAGAGAACTTGTGGAGGCCCCATCCCTGGAAGTGTTCAAGGCCAGGTTGGATGGGGCTTTGTGCAGCCTATTCTAGTGGAAGGTGTCCCTGCCCAGGGCAGGGGGGTTGAAACTACATGCTCTTTAAGGTCCCTTCCAACTCTAACCATTTTATGATTCTGTGAAGGGTACTAAAATGGTCTCGGCACCTAAACTGGTTGTGAGTCTTAACTGTCACAGAGGTTTGTACCTTACAGGTCCTGTACACTTCAAAGTCTACCATTTTTAATGCACTTTTCATGAGTGTTGGACAGACTGATCCCATCTCCTTGTATCAACTTTTCTGTGCCCTCAGCTTGTCCTTCTTTAAGCTTCTCACCGTAATAGCATTCCAAACTGATATTGGATATGCCAGCCCTCCTCAAAAGTTATCCTTGATTGCATTTTTCCAACCGGCCAATGAGGGATAATGAAGTTCAACATGTCAGCACTCCCCCAAGAGCTGGAGAATTTCACATCTGTCATATATTTACTACCCAGAAAGAAAGAGGCTGTATTTGTGCAAGGGCTAGAGCCCCGAGAAACAGGGTTGTCACCAGATGTTCCATGACTGAGAGTCTGCATAGCCTCAAGATGTGAGGGTAATCAGTGGAGACCCTAAATAATTAAGTTACTATGCTTTGCAAGAACTTCTGTCTGGTCAGAGGAGAAAGACCACAATTCAACAACCTAGTGAGAGAAAGGCAATGAGAGCTATGATATTGTATAGGTGAAAGGGGGACAGCCAGCATTACAGGGGCAAAGAGCGCACAAGACAAAATGTGAATCTGCATCAAGCCACGAATCAAATTAGAGCAGTCCCATCTTCTGGGGCCTGCTAGGAAGTTTTTGGCACCAGTGCTACAAATCACAGCATATAGCAAATAAGTCTAAACCATTTTGGTTTCTACTAAACGGGATTCCCACCCCCATTTTTAATTCAGTTCCCCAGGGACACTAAACAGAGCATACAGATTCATCCATTTTGTGCCTCATCTCCTCCATCTTATTGTCGTCCACTCCTTTAATTTAAGGCTTCTGTGAATTCAGGTACATGATCTGAATCAAGGATCTGTCAGGATGCACGGATGTGCTTGCGGTGCCTCATGGTGACTGGTCTGTGTCAGAAGAGGTAACAATGCTAAGGACATGCCAAATTAGCTTCTCACAAATAAGAGCTCATCATCTCCCAAAGTTTACTTCCAGATCTGGTTTGTCAGAAACAAGCACAAAGATAAGCAAGCAAGGTTTTTTTGTTTGTTTGTTGTTTGAGGGTTTTTTATGGCTGGCTGATACTGTAACACATGACTCCCAAGCACTTTTGTCAGCAGGGCTCAGAAACTCTAAGGTGTCTGCTGATGACACAAATTCATTATGTATTTGGCATCCGACCAAGAGGCCAAATTATTTTTTTTTCCAATCAAATTAAGGAAAACAACTAAACATTATTAGATTTCTTAGCCGTCAGAATTCCCCCAGAGTAATATCTAATAGTAACATTTTTAATTGCATATGCCTGCAAGATTATGAATTGCGATGACAGGCCAGATTTCAAGTCACATCAATGAAGTGAAGGCATGTTAAAAGTTCCTTGCGTTATTCCAAGTTTAGATAGACCAGATCTCTATAGGTATGTATATATATACAGTGTGAAAATTATATATAAAGCGCACACACACACACATATATAAATACACACACACACAAAAATAAATTCAGTGACCTGGATTTTCCTACAACTATTAAAAGTATGCATTCTTCTTTAAAACACGCTACAAATTACATACACATCTAAGTGAGCAGTGGTGATGGCAAAATACTGTTTTAAGTGATAAATAGGATTGGGCCATGAGTCTGTCTTGCAAGGTGGAGCTGTGCCTCCACTGCAGGAATAAGGGGGATTCCTGCTCACAGGAACACCTGTCAGCACCGTGCTGACTGCTTTCCTCCAGCAGAAGAGCAAGGGGAAGAGAGACATGTCAGGAGAAGGGAGAAGATGCATTTTGAGACACACATGCCAAGCAGCAGCTGACATAGTTGCTACCAGCCCCTGGCTTTGCGGAGCACCATCCTGGTTTTCCCTCCCTGCAGAGACACTGCCACGTGGGTTTATTCATCCGCACCTTGAACTGCAAAGAAACTAAGCTCCTAGCCCCACTCCAACTCAACACAACTAGCACAGCCAGTGTAACTGCCTTATAAACCAACATGCTCATGTCCCACTCCACTCAGCTAGAGAGAGGAGTATTACACAAGACTGACATACCAAAGCTAGTTTTCTCTTTGTCATCTGCTGTCTTGATACTAAATCAACCCTTACTGCAGCCTCCACCGTTTCAGTAATAGAAACAAAACACTGTGAATTAAAAATTGGAGACAGATCTTCAGCAACAAGAGCTGCAGAGGGGAAAAAATATCCTCATTTAAATCAACAGCACTGATGACTGCTAATAATTCCTAGAAGACCTTGAAGAGGAACAGTCTCCCAAGAGAATAAGGACCATACTCAACACTGCAGCTCTTGGGGCAGCGGAGCAGCCCACAACCTGGTCAACTCACTGCAAGCACTAAGATTTGAGAGAAGACTATGCAAACACAAGCCCAGGGTTTGAACTCTTCCATGTGATGCTCCAGCTTTCCCCAAAATAACCTCTCTGTGCTGAGCAGACCGGATTCAAAGTCCATTTACATGGAATCACCGACTTGCCACAGGATTTGGATCAGACCCTAAAAACTCATTATTAAAATGCCATTTATTTACAGCTGCATGTTCTGGAGATTTAAGAACAACTGACAATTTGAGCTTCTAAAATCCATCAGGCATCTCAGTTTCTACAAATTACAGCATAGGAGAGAATGACGATGCCCTTACTTCTTCCTCTGTCCACTCTAATGCACAGACTGGGAAGGATCTTTAGCATCCACAAATCTTACATGAAACAAACTCACATCTCAGGATGTGTAGCAAGGCACCCAACACTATCAGTCACTGCAGAAAGCAGCCCAACATGGCAAAGCACAGGGTAATATATAAAAGTAGATGTTGCTCTGATTACAATTCCTTGAGTTTATGGTATGCATTCAATACTGCACCTTAACTAAAAACCCACCAGCCCAGTCCTACGCTCTCTGCAATGGGCAAATTGCAGCATCTGTGTGGTGTTGGCTAAAAACCCATTGAGCAGCCCACAGCTTGGAGCAGATTCATGATAGAACAGACATGGTCCTGCCAGGCACTGGGAGGGATATTCGGGGGGGGCTGCCCAGCACCAATTTCCTGGAATCAGAAAAATTCAAAGTGGCGAAAAGCTTCTGAGCTCTCCAACGTGCTTTTAATTTCTTCCCTTCCCAGAGTGTCTTTCCCAGATGAGTTGCTCATTGAGCAGCAGGAGATTTTTCTCAAATTCAAATAAAACCGCATTACCAAACAACATAACCAATTCAAGAAATCATGATCACTAAAGGAACCAATTGAACAACAGTGAATGTGCCGTGGGGTAATAAACATCAGATGGCTCTAGGATTCATTTAACATGACTGTGGAGTTGATAAAATGGATGTTAGAGATTTCTTCTAGGGAATCAGCAGTTTAATTTGCAATAAAGAGCTTCTGCTTGCCATTCTTGCTGGGCGAAGGGTGCTCTTCCTAACAGAGGAAAACAGCAGATTTGCCCAGATCTTGTGGGAGCATGTTAGCAGCAACTGAGGAGGCGGTGCAAGAATTAAGGTGGCCATACTTCATTCCCTCACTCTCAGTCTTTTCTCGTTTTAGCTTAAAGTACTTCAACATGCCCAGATTATATGGATGGGAGAACTAGAGCCAGACAACCCTCAAAAGTACTTTTTTTTCCTCTCCCAACACCATTTCAGCTTAACTGAAGTTATTAGGAAAAGAAACAGGAGTGACATCCCATCTGTGGGCATACTCACATCCAGAAAAAAGGTGTTACAGCTGCATGGGAAGGATGGGCACATCAAGCTTTGTGCTTTCAAAACATGGCCATGGCTCCCCACCTGCACTGCTGGCAAGGGTGGCTCTACCCTTGCGCTAAGCAGCTACTTTGGCTGTGAAGCTGTCTTGAGGTCCTGCACTTCTCCCCAAGTATTGGGGAAAAGATGCACAGTCTCATCTGTCAAACCCCTTTACACAGCCCATAACAGCAGGCTCTCTCCAACCCCTGGTAGCTTCCTGTCACGTAAAAGCTTTATCTGAAAGTTTAGCATTAACAAAATATTAGATAGTATTAGAAATTAGCCAAATAGATCTCCATTTTCCCATTCAGGTAATAATGCAATAGGTGAAAGCAAAGAAGGAATGGGTAGGTAATCACCTCCCCTGTTCACTGGGATGAGGAAAGGGAAGCTGCCCACTTCTGCTCCTCTCTCTACTGCACCAGCCTCGTTCAACCTCAACTTGCCCCACACCAGTCCCTTTGGAGTATCCTGCACATCTAGGAAGACAGGGGACAAGCTGTCTTCTCATATGCAGAGATCGCTGCAGATACAAAAATATACCCAGTGCTCCATGGGACCTCTGGGTGTTGTCTAAGGGATGCCTGTACCCATATTAGTCATCTTTGACCCACTACATTTTTCAGTCCTGTTTGGTTGGGATTATTAACTCAAAAAGGATGTATAAAAAGATTATTGTGACGTGTTTAGTCAGGCAGGTTTTTTTCATTTGTTTGGTTGGTTGTTTTTTTAAAAAGTATTTACAGCTAAAGCCAAAACATAGTAATCACATTACAGACACTTACTGCTTACATGAAAAATTATCGTGTTTTTTCATGGGGCTGCTATAGTATTCCTAAACCCCATATAGCCACCAAAAGTGAAACAGCCCTGGCCCCATCAATATCTTGATCAGCTAGAAGTTGCTGAGAGCATGAGTAAAACTTATTCAGAGAGTAAGTCCCTTGGAAGAGTCCACTTTTAATAGCTATTGCTTATTTACTCTGTGCTTAGCTATGACAAGGACTAGTTGGGGGCAGGACAGAACTAGCTAACAGGGCTTGCGAGCCAGAGACTACTGCAGAAGATACACACCAGGATTAGGGTGGATGAATAAATTCAATATCCTCCTGAATCCCAAGAGAAACAGACAGCCAGGCACTGCCCCAGAGATCCTGTCATCTCAATGAACAATGTTCCAAGTACATGGCTGCTCTTCATTCATGTCTGGAAAGAACATTCATTGGGAAGAGGGTTTTATCCTAGTAACCCCTTAAGCAACCTTAACTGCATGAGCTTTGCCTTTTGTCTTCAACAAAAAGGATGAGTACTAGAGGTTTGTAAAAAGACAAAGAAATTTTGAGAATTTTTTTTTTTTTTTTTTTTTTAAGGTATTCACAGCCCTTTTGTTTTTCCTCTCCAGTACCACCAAAGCCACTTTCAAGGTTGGCTTATTTTTCCCAATCCGTAGCAGAGCAGGCATACCAGTCTGGTCCCTCCGGTACCTTTCCACACTGCTGCTCAACAACCCATCCTCTGTGTTCGATCAGTGCTCCCTAGGACTGGAAACAAAAGCACTGGCTTTGTGTCCAGCATGCGCATAGCCTGAACTGGAAAAAGATTAGATGGCTCAAGAGACTGGCTGTGAGCTAAGGTTTCCAGCTCAAATCAAGACCAGGTCAGGATCAAATACACCTAGTCATCCTACTATTTGGCAGCTGGTTGAAATGAGTAGTTGAGAGTTAGGTCAGTTTTTTTAGAAAGCAGATGTCTGCACCAAAACACCCATCCATTACCTAGGGTTAATAACTGCAGAAATATACATTTTCAGGATTCAACAAAACTCCTCATCTCCCAAAGCTACTCCTCTTTGTGACAAGATCTGTGTTGTATTTTTTCAATTCTGTTTTTTAAAAAGTAACTTTTTTTAAAGAAGTTCACTAACAAAAACATTTTTATAATCACAGTAAAATATAATGGGAAATAAATTACGGTACAATATTTCACACTTAGCTGCACAAAGGCCATTTGGCCTTCATTTTTGTGCCTGAATGTGCTAGACATGAATTACTACACTGTAATTCACATGCTGTCACATCTTATGGCTTAATTAACGCTACAAAAAAAAAAAAAAAAAAGACCAAAAAGACCACAGCACATAGAGTTGCTCAGTAGAGATCAGAAAACAGTCTTGTCAGGAAATGGTTACAAATGGAGCAAGTATCAGAGGTTACAGGCCTGCAGGGTAACACAACTACCCCCTCCCTATCGCTGTGATAGCAAGCACATTTTCTACTGCTGTAGCTCAGAAAGAAACCCACGTGCCCTGCTGCTGTATGTCATACGTGTTAAGAAGCCTACAGGAAAGAATAACTTCCATGCATTAATTTGGGCTGTAGTCACCAGCTGCCTTCTATAATTCAAATCCTATAGCTCCAGCTTCATTGCCACTAGAGCTGTGCCGATAGCTAAGGGTTGCACGTCCCACGGAAAGCATACTTTAGTACAAATGGCAGGTGAAAATAGTACAAGATCTTGTTTCCCTCCATAACGCAGGAAGATGCTATGAGAAGACACACTTGCCAAGCACTGATGAAAAAAAAAAAAAAAAAAAAAAAAAAATCAGAAAATCCCCTTAAAATCTTCTTCCTTATATAGTGTGAAATTAGACACAAAAGAAGTGGGCCCGCACACAGACCTCTGCACTGCTTAATGGCTTAAGCGAGAATTAAATGGTGGATGGAATCTCTGCAAGGTTGAATTTCACCCTCTATCAGCTTATAGATTGGTCAGTCATCAGATGGGGAACTTAATACTCCTGATTTTAGTACACTGCTGCTAATGAAAGCACTGTAGTGTATACATAGAACAGCCACCCCTTTTTATCAGGAAAAGCTTTCCTCGATCACTTGTGCCACTACGGAAAAGGTGGCACGGCTGCAGGTAATACAAATTGCCAAGAATAGCAAATATTATAAATATTTCAAGGATGATTAATCTTTTAAAACAATGAAGTTAGGCAGAAGCCTGGAAGTCAACTTGGCTATTTCACAACTAATAAAACACGTCTCTTGTATTTCATTTTGACTATATGAAGAGTATTGTAGTAAAAGGCAATTATCCACCATTCACTAGCTAACATAACACTTGTACAAGTAGAAATGAAACACAGTATGTATTTTAACCAGTGACAGTATTTCCACTGTATTAAAATAGTAGTGAGGCAAATGTTCAGCTCACATTAAACATCACTCTGTCACTGAGGACCAGCTTGCTAGCATCATGTATTCCCCCAAGAAAGATAATGCTGCTTGCTTTAACAGAATCGTTGTCACCAGGCAACTACCAGTGCTATTCAGTAATAAATATTTCCACTGTTCCCACAGAAACTGGCTTGGCATCTGGACCTGCTAATGCCTAGAGAGATCAGCTTGACCTTCGAGCACCATCTTCTCACAAAGACGCAGCCTTCCCTCACCACGGTTGTTTCCCAGAAACATCGGGAAGATGGCGCAGAAGCACACAGGGTCAGAACAGGACAGCAGACAAGGCTCTCTTCCTTGCAGCTGTAATGCCTTGAAAAGACTTCAAATTTCATTTTCTACTCTGCAAATGATAAATTAGCTCAGCCCCATCTTGACCCATTCTCATACAGAAAGACAAGATGGCATCTGTCCCCAAATGCAGGAAGGTCACTTTACAGCTATACCACAACTCTGCATAAATAAATTCTTGGAGGCAACTTGTTTTTTGGAAGTTCAGAGTTGGGCCAGCAGCAAATGTAGCCCTGCCAATTTGGTGCTGTCAGCAGTAGACCTTAAGCTTCCTAACAATAACATGCTCCAAGCCGTTGTCAGGCTTTGTCTGAAGTAGAACATATTTTAGCTTAAACTTAGTTCTATCTCCGAAGTTATTTAAGAAACCTTTGCTGCACCTGCAGCTTGCTCTAGGACCAGATGACTCTCATCTAGCATGCCTTAGCTGTAATAGCAAAACTACTCTTATGTCAGATACCTAATGTTTGTCCTGTAATTTCAGCCAGGTTTTTGTTATATTATTGCCTAACTTGTTCTGGCTTCAGCCTTGCACAGCTTTGGGTAAGTGTGTGGTTTTAGCCCAAAAATCACATTGTATATGGAGAAAAAGATTAAGAAATGTTAAGTAATCACAGTAATGACTAACTCACTCCATGGATCACCAGGATGGAACAGTCTGCAACCCATTAACAAATACAGGTTTGAAACATACTAAAAATAACCCCAAGCAGCTTCAAGACAAGGAGGAACCAACCCCCACAACTGACACTATACTTTGCTCAAGCAGGAACCAGGATGCTGACAGCTCACTCTCATGACACAACTCCAGGGTGAGAGCTTAGCATCAGATGAAAAAGGCAGATTGCCATGCCTGTTGATTTTATTGCATTTGTAACAATCTCCAACAAAAACTGGGCAATTTGGATTATTGCTTTAATCTGAGTAATAATAAGTGGTTGTCCTATTCTGGATTAGGCTGTTAAAGCATTAGAGTAACAACAACAAAAAAAATAATTCTTCGCTGCCCATCATGAAATTATGCACCAATACAATCCTTAAAAAAAAAAATCCAATATATAATAATAAAACAATCTGATGGGATGATAAAGATCTTCGCATTCAATCCTTCAGCTCTTTTCCAAAGCCTAAAGTAAGTTATTTGTTTGGAGACATGCAAAATTTCACCCCACAACAATCACTATGGTATCCTTCCTTTCCTGCTCTTAACAGCATGCAGTTCTGAATCCTTTTATTTCTATTATTATTTTTGTCCAGCAGCCTGAAGTTTTAAATCTCAACTCTCAGCCACACATGAACACGACAGCAATGTGACAGAGCAGGTGTACATCTCTCCAGGCTCGCAAACTGAGCTGCTGCCTGTCATATCCACCTCATTTCGGGTGAACTTTGACAGTGTTCATTTGTGGATAAAGGGAAATCTGCTTTGTTTGGAGTCAAGGGGAGGAAGGCTGAGGAAGATGAGAACAGCTGCTCATTCCAGAAAACACCTCTGGGAAATCCACCATTACAGGCAAAGAGGATCAGTTTGCTCAGGTGTACATGGGGGGATGAAAGCCAAGGAGCACTTTCCTGGGGGTCCAGGCCTTCAGATGCTTCCAAACAGAGGCAAAAAGGAGGCCCTGTCCATAGCAGAAGAAGAAGAGGCAAAAGCCCTGTCCATAGCAGAGCCCTTGCAAAGGATGACAAAGCCTTTGGTTTTGTTGTGGTTACTGGTATTTATTTTTTTTATTATTCCCTGGTATTGTTACTTTCTAACTTGGCTAATTCACTAATTTTATATAACAGGTTTAGTTTTACCCAACAGATGGATTTACAGGCTTTGTCTAAGCTTAAAAGAGGGGATAGCTTTCTGGGGGCTTCCAGGCTGGTCTGAGTTGCGTTGCCTATGCAAGCTGTAAGCTATTTTCCATTCAAGTGAAGGGCAACAGTAAAGCAAGCATCCACTATTCAAATCTGCTATTATCTCAAATATTTCACATGGTTTCAGGTTTTTGTGAGCTATGATTCAGAGCAGTCCAAGCAAAACTAGACAGTACAGTGCCTGTGCGTTTAGGATATAGCAGATTAGCATCATCACCAAGAAACTGCAAGGATTCATGACTTTTTCCCCTTTCATTATTTCTACAGCTTATCAACAAGATGACATTGTACCAGGGCAGTATCCTGGAAGATTACTTTTCATCTTGCAGATCACTGAAGTCATACACTGTTTGACTCCACACCTGTCATCACAACCCAAGACATACAATATACTCCAAGAAATGAGATAGCTAAAAAAAAAGAGCCCCCTCAAAAAAAAAAAAAAAAAAAAAACCAACCAAAACAACAAAACAACCAATCAAAAAAAAAAAAACAAACAAAAACAAAACCAAACCCCAACAAATTTATGAGATCACTGGCCTCAGAAATCTGTCTGTAATGTAGCTACCCCTACAGATGAAGGGGCTGTGTCAGGAAACTCACAAAGGGAATGAGGTGCAGCAAGGTCAGTCTGTAAAAGTAGTTCTTATTAACTCTGGCAATGACTACAGGACAGAAGTTGTTCCAGCCCATGAAACAGGAACTCAAATGCTTGAGTCCTGCTTAGCATAAAATATGAAAGCTTTCTGCATGCACTAAAACGGGATTATTAAGGGGCTGGGGGCGGCGGGGGGTGGGGTGGGTGAAGCAGGGCTTAACTGGACTATTTTTACATGCAAGGTGAGGCTGTGGCATGTGTTTAAACACACGTATACTGTCTTCAGGCTCCCAGGAACGTCTGCATTGATACCAACTTGCCATTCACTTTTGGCAACCTTCTGCAGGCACGTGCAGGGAGAGGGGCAGCAAGGGAGAGCACCTGAAATCCATCAGATATTCAGTCTCAGATTGGAAAAGAAAGCCCCACCTTGGAAGCCCCATTAGATTATTTATTCTGACCTTTAATACAACTCTTGATTTTTATGCACATGTCCTTCAGTCCCTGTGGGAGACTGGATAGGTTTGACTGCCCAGTGCTAGCTGATACCAAACATACCCGTCGAACATCACATCACACAGCTAAACTGCAGTCTTCTCCCTTCATTTAGTATCAGGAACATACTACCCTCAAACAACCAGATGCACACTCAGTAGCTGCTTCCCCCAAGAAAGGTAACAGGCCAAAGTTTTGTGATGGTAGCTGCATCCTGGCCAATCTTAGAGATCAAAACAGGGCAAAACCAAACCAAGACCTTTGGCTCAGACCAAAGGTCTTCACTATCCACTGTCCAAAGGTGACTGTGAGCCTCTACCACACTTTCACTAGCAATTTATAGGGATGAGATAACACATGCGTGTTGGTTAGATGTGCTGGTCAGATTTACCACCACTGACTACTATAAGCAGCCACGCTGTACTTTTTGTTCTTTGTAGAAGAACTTAAAGGGTAGATATATTTCCAGGCACCTCATTTCTGCATCTCTGGTGTTTGCTCATCTGTAGCATAATACGACTCCTAGGATACTTGTGACATTTTAATTTACTGTGACTATCAGGCAGGATTTTTCAGCTACAGTGGCATTGCAAATTTAAAACAGAACTGCCAGAGGCATTCTTTAATTGTTAATTGCTCTAACTGTTAATATTGTTTAATTATAAAGATTTACAAAACATTTACCATTTAACTTTCCTGAAGAAGAACGCAGACCACCTTTCCTAATAGCTCTTTCATTCCACCCCAATTGGTTGGCTCAGTTTAAATATTCATTCTAATTTTCAAGTCAGCGAGGTGTTTTGCCAAAGAACGACAGTACAGATAACCTTTGTGCCCAAAGGTGTTAAAAGTGATATGAGCACACAGGTTGTGCTCTATAAATAGATATGTATTTAATTTTTTAACCTTCTTTGCTGTAAAAATTTTGCCTTAGTGTCTTAGCACATAGACAATGCATGTAAAGCATGAAAAGTCTGACAAATATTTTAAAAGCAGGGGCCCACAGCCTACATACAAGGAGTCAGGTTATTTACAAACATGCTTTCACTGACCTGTAACTAAAATGAGATCCTTGGTGGAGCTCACCTTCCATTTAGGCATCAGGAAAATCAGGTACCTAGATTTTCCACAGCTCTGCTCTGAGCATTTAGCAGCCAGCACTGCAAATAGGAGCTCCTGAACCCTTCAGCATTTATGAAATCTGGCAACTTACTTATGGGGCCTACATTTGGGTTTCTCAAATCAAGAAAACCAACCCCAGGCCTCAAAATCTTGCTCCAAAGAATTAAACGTGTCAGATTTCACTTAATGTTTCTCTGGCTAATAGAAAGACCAAATTTTTCTGCTCGTACATCCGCGCAGCACAGCAGCCGTGCCTGACGCTGTTAGCTCAGTTATCAGATGCAGCCTAGCTGTGCAGCATGGTGCTACGCCTAATGACTCCACATTGCTGCGTGGGTTACACAGCGCGCCAGGTTAAGGTAACTATACTGGTTTTGGTTCTTCTCCAGTCAGGGTCACTGAGATTATGGGAGCCTCCATCTTTTGGCAAAGCACAGAAACATCCGCTGCAATGGCTGAAATCACAGTCTAACATGACGGTGAGTAAGATCCTACCCTGGAGCTGTGGCTAAAGGGGCACATGTGACCCTTTACTGAGCAGTATTCACAGAAGGGAAATTCATTTCCATGCAGAGCCTAAGAGAGACAATCCCAGTGACATGCAGCCAGTAGAATAGGTTTGGGCATGAGGAAGAAAGGCTGCCTTAACGTAGCAGCTAAACTCGGTAACAGAAATCTTTATGTGTGACCAGAGTTCTTTGTTTCAGGACTTAACTAGTCATAACGTAGCCTAGGAATTCAAAGACCTGGGGTGGAATTGGGGAAATCAACATCCTGGAAAAAAACACACAATTAGGTAAAAGACATAGGCAAATTCCTTGCTATTTTCTATTCTGTCTTCCCTTCCCACACGCAAATTTACACCATCTCTCACTCACCATGGGCTAACGGTGTTAAGAGCATTGTGAAGAACAGCAGCTGTGATGACCACATGACTGTGAAGGAGGGCTTGAAAGTATCCCAGCAAACGAGGGTTCAAACAAAGCAAGGTGAATGTCCTCCTGCACTTGCTTCCAACACTTCAACTGTTGGCCTTCAATTCACATCCGAAAAGGGGAAAAAAACCAATAAAAAATAATAATAATTAAAAAAAAAATCCCACAGCCAGTATCCAGAGTCTGAGACCTAGAAATGAGAAAGGAAAAAAAATGCAGTTAGTAAAACAGTAAGATAGGTGTTTTCAAGTCTTGCTTTGTTTCTTTGCTGCCAAGAGCTGTAAAGGCAAACGTCTCCCCTCCCGGCCCTTCAGATGTATGCGCATTCCTATGTACAATAGGAATTAAAACCTGTCCCTGTGCAGAGAGCCAGTTTGTGCATCACTAATGTTCTGCTTCCTCTCTCAAAACACGACTTAAGACAGCAGTTTTGAACAATGATGCCCATGGATCCAGAGAGTCCACATAACTTCAAAGCTGACTGGAAAAAACAAGTCCATATGTATTGCATTGTATCCTACCTACATGGGACTTCTAAAACAGGTTGCAACTCTCCTGAAAATGTTGGGGTGTCTAGAAATCATGAGCCAACAGAAATTCCAGAGCCAAAATGGGTTTAACTGGTGCTTAGGCTCTGTGCTAATCTCTTATACAGAAATAAGTTTCCACCCTAGCCACTTCTTTTCCACCCAAACCCCTCAAATTCGGGGGGGGGGGAGGGGGGGGGGGGTAAAGAGTACCGCAAGCTCCTGAAAGAGCACACTTGCCAGCATGCTGGTAAGTCAACAAACTGCCAACAAGAGAGGTCACACTGCCACTTGGTCTTGGCCATACCTGTGAGAATGCATGGCAAGCACAGTGCTTTAGGAGAAAATGCAACTCAGAATTGTGAGTTGCGCTCCCTGGCCTGCCTCCCCCTTCCATTCAAACAGAAACCTTTTTTCATCCACACCAGCTTGGCCCATCCCAGTGTAGGGGATAAGACACCCAGACAACAATCCTGCTTTCTCTTTAACCTCCTGCACAGTATGTAATGCAGGTGGACACACTGGCCTAAAATTATGTATGCAAACATCTGCTATATGTCCTGGGCAGAAGCTGAGCCCAGTGCTTCCCCAAGTAGCCAGGCAATGCACTCTTTTTTTTTTTTTTTTTTCCGTTAAGACCTTTCGCTCCATTTGCATTTCTCCCATGGCTTTGCTGTTGAGGCTGATGCCAAGAAACCAGGCAGCAGGATCGGTAATACGGTTTGGGAGTATCTCTGCCAACGATATGCCTAAAAGCCTCTTTATCCCCCCGTTTGAGATGTCCTGTAGGGCATTTAATCACTGAATTTGGAGCAGACTTTGAACCAAAGTAGAGCCTAAAAGTCACCGTCACCCTTACCCTATAGCTACCTTTTATGGTGACTGCCAGGGACTCATTCACACACTCCTAGTTGAGCTCCATGGTTATTCATTGTGGGATTAAAAATAATGGTCTCGTTCATCCCACACACTTACAGGAAAGCACGGGGAAATCTGAATCCATGCTGAATAGAAACATTTGCTCATTTAATTGAAGAAAGTATTCCAGCTTCCCATCATTTTAATCTCTCAAGAAGGGGCTAGATAGCCACAGTGACTCAAACTTGGCAGGAAAAAAACAACTATACAGAGTTAAACCACGGCATCAGTTTGAGACTTAGCTCCCCACTGACTTTGAAATGATGATAAAATATGAGGAATTGAAAAGTACTTTGCATATCTGTTTTGAACTCCCTAGACTATGCGGCCTTCACAGCACTGGTCTAATTAAAAATCTCTCCAAAAATCTCTGATCAACAGAAGTTATTCTACTCTGAGCAAAGAAGCTGTTTTTGCCAACTTTTGTTCTTACCCAAAGCCCAGTTTGAGCCAAGAAGATACATGAAAAACTGTGCTGCATGCCATTGTGATGTGGGTATATTTCTGAAACTCCAGCATGACAAAGTGGCCTTTGTTTTGCCTCCTATCTTTGCTGATCAACTAAATCAAACCCTACATTGTTCAGAACCAAAGTCCATAAGGGAGCTGCATTTTTTCCCAATAAATGTATCTGCTTGCACTGCCAAGATTTTATTCTCACTCTCTACTCTCCTGCCCAGTCTATCCCTGCAATTTGTTCACTCAAATGTAGCATTTAGTTTCCAAAGCTTTTTCTCAGCTCTATAACTGGGGTGACTGAAAAGTCCAAGGTCAATATGCAGTCAAGTAGCTTCTTTATAGACATCCTAGAAATTAAAACTTTGCTCAAGCTGGGACTAATCAGAATGGTCACTGATAATATTTAAAGCCTGTTTTCCAAAGGGGGACAAGACTCATGAATATTTTAAATCATACGTTCTAAACAGCAATCAAGTTTTCCATTTATATTTTAGGAGGTTGCCAGTACACATCAAACTACACCACTGGCCATTATTTATGCATGCTTTTTCTACATCATCCTCTGTAAAGTTTCAAAAGTGAGAAGCTTTTTGAGCTACACAATTTGAAAAAGGCATACAGAGATGGGGAAAAGCTATCCAAGCTCAGATACACTTCCCTGAAGCAAAAGCTCAGCCAGGCAGTGAAGGAATGGAGGTTTGTTTTCTGATTTTTATTTGTTTAAGCTGAATCAAGTTCTGGATAATCTAAATCTGTTAGAAAGAGATACCATTATGGTGTAGGAAAAGGTTTTTTGGTGTAAACTGAAGAAGTCTCAAATCAGTTATGCTACCTATCCCAGAGAAGGGATAATTGTCAACAAAATATTTACACAGTGGCCTTTAAAATTGTTTTGCTCTGTCTATATTTTCCTGCATGATAATATTCAAAGATTTCTTCTATGGACTCATGGGCTGGGCCTGAGCGAGCAAAAGGATTCACCTGCTCTCTGCAGAATCCAAACACTAATTTGGGGAACTTGCAACCACCAGAACCACGGATAAAGATTTTATCCTACTGGAAAGGGCATTATTCAGTCACAGAGCTCCTGTGCAAAACAGAGACGATAGGAGTAGCTCAGCATTATGCACCATTTGCTCTGGTTGTGAATCTGGCCCAATATTCCCAGCCCAACTTTCCTTCCTGCCAAAGCAGAACAAGCCAGAGACACAGCATGTCAGGTTATGTCTGCACACCCTGGCTGGCACAACCTTGCCATTAAGCCTGCTCCTACAAAGACTTCAGCACCTTAGGCTTAAGCTCATGCACAAATATTAACAAATCCACAATACATCTGGAGAAATGCCAAAGTCATTTAACAACACTGTATTAACCAACACATTGTAATGCTACAAAATTCTGGGTGGCTTTGTATTTCGTGTAATCAAATAATCATAGTGTGTTTGTGAACTGGATATATGCAGGGGAACAGCTAGATAGGAAATGAGTAGAGCAACCCTTTTTCTTAATGGTCACACAACCCCTCTCAAGCAGCATTATGAGATGCAGAAAGAGGCCCACAAAACAAAATTCACCTAATCGTTGGACTACCTCCGGACAAAGTACAACCAAAGAGAGAAACTACAGCACATATCTGTGAACTGTTCAGTGCAGAGTGTTACATTTATTGATGCAAGAAGGGGATATACCATCACAGTGAAAAATTTAAGGGCTACACTCGATCTAAGGGGTTTGGACTTGAACCATGAAGACGACGCAGCCTGCATTGATTTAAAAGAAAGTTCTTCTGCTCACTGACCTTTCTGCCCACAGGGCTGCCCCTGACACCCTCACAGTCTGATCTGCGACCAAGCATCACCCAAACCTGATTTGCATGCTGGCAGTTCCCAAAATCCAACTCAAAGTGGTACTGACAGAACAGGAGAAAGCCAAAGGAAACAAGGGCCTTGTGGTGTAGAGATGAGCAGTGAAGTATTTGTCAAGGCATCGTTCATAAGGCATTATAGATACACTGACAAACCCAACATCTACCCAAGCCTGTTCTTCAGCAGTTGATGTCAAGCAGCACATGGAGCATTTTCTGAGCTCATCTGTTGTCAGTCTACAGGGAGGGTGAAAAAGAAAAGGGAACCAGTTCATCTGGTGAGTGAACAGATAAGCTGAATTCAAAGTAGAATTCAGAGCAGCACGTGACAAACCTGTCAGAAATCCATTTAATTACTGCCTTCCTTCAAACATGAACACTTGCACCTGCACAAAGCTGGACACTACCCGTCTCACATGGCAAAAGCTGCCTACCTTTCTCAGGTATCTAGCATTTTTTAGACAGTTGACATACAGCCACAGAAGGGGCAAGAGTGTTTTACAAGGGGGCTCATTAGCAAAAGCCAGACAGAAATGCCCTGTTCTTCTTACCTAGTTTTACTTGCAGCAATTTTCTCCCCACCCCTGAAAACGTGCATAGTAAAACTAGCTTAAACAACTCTGTGGTGCAAGGATTACTTTATATTTCTTAATAGAAAAGATTCCTGCACTTATCTCCTCCTTTGGCAGAAGTTGCTTACTAAGTAGAAAATAAGCATGATGTTTCAAACAAATATTGATTAAATCCACCATTTACAAGGAAAAAAGTTTGGAAGTAATTAAAGTCTTTAAAGCTGATGGGCCAAGCTGGAGCCATGGATGGAATTCCCCATTCTCAGCACCTGCTACTTGAGACAATTTATTCCAGACAACATTTTCAGAATTTCACTAAGAAGAGAGGGAAGAGAAATAACCCCAGCAAGGAAAAAGATAACACGCAATCCCTGCAAAAGTAAATTAACTGCAATTTAATGTTAGAAAATTTCTTTTACGTAAAAGAATGACCTGTATTGCCACTCCCATTACGAATGGCTAAACAAAAGAATTGCTGCAATACATTTCGTCATGAGTTGTCTGCAAAACACATTTTTTGTTTATTTTTTGCAACATTACTAAAAAATAAAAGGTTTCCCCTCCCACTTCTTTTCACCTTTACCCTATTTCAAATCCTTCTCCCTGTCAGGTACTCAGGATGTGGCTCCACGGTCACTTTGTGGTGGCAGCAACACAACCTGCCATGTAAAAGGTCATGCAGACATTACTGACAGTACAATGCAGGAGGAGCAGCGCAGGAACAGGCTGCACTCTTGGCATTTCAATAGAACCACATGCACTTTCACTCCTAGCCACTCACTGAAGTTACCACTACAGGGACGTGGTTATTTATGAACAGATTTTTCCATAAGCTTTTTAAGAAGCCAGGAACATGTTTCTGAGACACATAAACTAGATCTTCTGTAAATTTTTATCTGTGTCTGCATTTAGCCCAGGAGAAAATTCATCCCATACTGCAAATGCTCATAAAGTCAGAGCTCTCACTGAGTTCAGGAAAACAGGCTTTTGTTTCACAAAATATCAAGCCATGGCTTTTTGGCTCTTCATTTCAGGTTTTAAGTTTGCTAGATGTGATGCACTGTGAGAGACCTGGTGAGGCTTCTCAGGGTGAGTGGACTCACCAACTTGTGGTTCAACCTGCTCACATCTATGCCTGCTTTCTGTACCACAGACTGCTCTTGTTCTCTCTCACATCTCTGCTGGGGCTGTAAACTCAGAAGGAAACTCCTCAAGCCTCTCGCCCCATATACACAAAACTACAAGGTATTTCCAAGTCCCAGTTTCCAAGCAGGGTTTAAAATGAGCACTTGCACATCTGCCCCGAATTGCACATTCCTATATATTAACATTCATTTAATCCATACTGTTTGAAAAACCAAGACCATACTGCCCCTTACTCCTCCTTAGGTAGCACTCTGAGAAGTAATTTTAAAAATCTTAAAAGCAAGCAACAATGTCAAATAAGTTTGGGCTCACCCTAGATTCTCATGTATCACGGAAGTCCTACTTACACTTCCCCGAGAGGAGCAGCCAAAGCAGCAAAGACCAAGCTCAAACCAACCCTCATCAACCACCTGTTTAGGCAACCATGCAAAGTGACAAAGAACTCTTTAAAAGTAGTATGGGATTCGCTGCAAAATAACTCTCTCAAGTGTTAATTGAGTTAATTAATTTCAGATTAATCAAGCCTTCCTTAAGAGCACACCAGAATACAGACCAGCTGAATACAGTAGCTTCCCCCGCCCATGTAGGTGAAATGGCTTCTGTCCTTTTCGAAAGGTTAAAAGGGGAACTTAAGCTATCAGCTGCTTGTTGGTTTTCCCATTCAATCCAGGATCAAAGCAAATTCAGCAGAAAATGATAAACTAAAAGTGAAGCTACTCACACATCTTGTGACTTCACATGGGAGGATGGGGCGAAAGAACAGAGAGCAAAGGATCTTGGAAACACGGTCCAGAAGCTTAGAAAGATTGTACCGAATTGTATGCATGAATATCACAGCTATTGAATGCTCCAGCCTTTCTTTAAGCGCCTGCTGGTTATCCTCAGCAATATACTTCATTACAGATTTAAAAGAGGAAGGTACATCATTCACAAGGTCCCTGTATGTATGCAAATATATGATAACACATGCAAATTTTCAAAAGGTGCAGGGTATCATCTGAGGATGTGGTAAAATATGCAAGTGTTTGTATTGCATTACCACCCCTAGATCAGCAGGCTTTCTGAAAACTGATTAGGAAAAACTTAGTACTCTCACTGGTTAAGCAGCACCTGCTAAAGCAGCTCGCAGCTGGCAAGAAGCAAGTCAGACCCTCCACTACTCCAAACCCCATTAGGGGAAAAAAACTTACAAGTCTTGGGAAAAGCTATGAGCAGCTATGCAGCTCTTCGCACAAGATGCACAGCACCATAATCTTCTGACCACCTGAAGCAATCATATTTCATCATCATATTCAGCAATTATTACAACAATGTTCTGCAAACTTTTGGGGAGGTGTTGAGATCGTTCTTGAAAATTTATTATACCTACATAATACACCATCTTTCTCAAATGTTTTAGTTTGTAGCACATCTTTACAGAGGGAAAATAATACGTAGGTAAGCACTCCTCACAGTATTGCCAACAGTTATTATTTCATTGCAAAACTCTCAGTATGTGGCAGCTCCTTGCAATAATGAACATTTCAGCTTTCTTTTCAACTAAATTTCTCCTTACAGAGAAAAGCTGAAAAATAGGACCCAAATGCAGCTCAGAGGCTTAGTAAACTGGTGGTAAATAAACATAACTCAATGTAGTTATTTGATTTGCAATTCGCATGACTTTTAATCAAATCTCATAATTTTTTCTGTGAATGATTCATGATGTTGAAAGCCTGGGTTTGACAATACTCTTGTAATGCTTATTTGCATTCCACAGAGCCTTTGGCAATTCTTCTGTGACAAATAAAACATGTGTGGTGCATGCATTGAAAATGGAGACAAGCTTATCACCAGGGTCAGCATAATTTTAACTTCCCTTTGCTACCATTAGAAGAGCTTGTATTTTGAGGCATCACCTCTCCCATACATACCAGCCCCATTTGTTCGAGTGTCTATACCATGGCTATAATTGTGACAGCACAGATTCTGCATTGGGTCTTGCTTTAATCTGAGGAAGTGACAGCCTCCAAGGAGAAAATTAGCCAAAGGAAATGACAGAAAATTCCAGGAGAATTCAAACAGCACATCTTTAAGTGAATTGTGATATTGTGTCCAGAGGAGGAATACTAAATGCCTCTGGATGCTGCCCTTAAAGTCATTTTCAATATTCGTTTATCCACCCTATCTCTCCCTTCCTGCTCTCCCTATCTCCTTCATAACACCTCTAATTTTCTTCCTTTCCTCTTCCTGGCAGGAAAGGACCTCTTTAACTTACATCGCCCAAAATTGTCCAGCAGCTGCAGATAGAGAGGGAGAGAAGAGTTTAGTGCCATTTTCCATCACAGCAAGATCAGGTTTTAGGGGTGGGTTTTCTTCCTGGGGGGGTAGGGGAATGCAGGTGGGAAGCATTTCTCATTTGCTTGCAGCTCATCAGGAGGCAGCCCAAAGTCCATATGGGTGGGCTCTGTCTCCCTGTACATCAGCCAGGAGGATGGTGCACAGGCTGTCAGAGCTGTTTGCTCCCCAAAAGTGGCATATGCCAGAGAAGAATCTTACTCACAAAGATGATGATGAACTCTTTTTTTGCGGGCCCTGAACTTCAGAAAAGGGGGAAAGGGACTGCCTTATGCTCATGTCTTGGCACACTCCTTCACAGCCCAGTCGGCCCCACAGCTCTTTGGATATGAGGGTTAAACAGCAAAGTTAAAGATATCAACAGCTACGGGGAATTGAGCACTGCTGAGCAGCAGCAGAGACCCGACAGACAGCGATGCGTGAACTGAAATACTGGCGTCACAACTGCTTTTGTCGTAGGAAGCAGTACTTTTGACAACGCTGGATTTCCTCAGCCTTTGACTTCAGCTCTCAGTCACTAGTCGCATGTATAAGTGTATGCGGTAATAAAAAAGGGAAAGAGTACCACATGACTGAGCAATTGCAGTGAAAACAGCAGCAAAGCTGTGATCTATTTCCTATCTGTAAAACGTGTCTCCAGTGCCTTTTTATTCTGCTCTTGCTTACTATTCCTTTCTCAGATGGATGGTAACAGATATTACTTGTTTTGCACTAAGAAAATGTAATTTCCTTCACTTTTTGTGCTGATTAGAAAATTAACAGGCAGTATAAGCAAGGTTAATTGTTTTTCCCATTTAAAATGTACTGGTCTTGAAAGAATTAGAGTAACAAGCGATCACCTATACACACAACTCTGTGCACACGTGTACACCATCAAATGAAACAAAAATCGCTGGCAAATGAGATTAATGGCAAAAGCCATGTGAATAACTTGTTTTTACAAGAAAGTTATCTAGGAAAAAGTTAAGTTTAATTGTCTTTCAGATCTGTTATGATGTAATAAATGTCTATTAATGTTTAGCAGCAAATTGGGTTTTAATGATCATTGCTATTTTTGGCTGGTGGATGACATGTAGTTTAAATATAAACCAGATTTATGTTTTACACCAGGATGACTTTCTTGGACGACTCTCCTTGACTTAACCTCTTCACACCCCACAAGACATTTAATATAATTTTATTTCTAATAGACTGTGAGCCAATAGGATCATATTTGCTACTACTGATGTTTTCAATGAGAAATAAAAGCAATGAGGTTTATGCTGAAGATAAGTGTAAGTGATTAATTAAGTGTAAGTGGCTTGGAAAATATTAGGAGGGTTACATTATTCAACCAAATGATGCAAATTAAGAAAGAGTCTGGATAGAAGTAAAATCTATGAAAATCTCCTGACCTTGCTATGTAGGAAAAATCTTAGCTAGAATTTGTTCTTTTGTGAGCACTCTCAAAAATGAGTATTAGTAGGTCAGAAAATTGGTCTCGTTTTTCAACGTAAGCAGTCAACCTTAAGTATACATACCTACAATGAAAAAAAAAATATAATCTTTTTCTTAGACCCAGAGACAATAGAGCAGCCCAGTGGGTTGCTAGGAGAAAAAAAAAAGCAGCACTTGATGTAGTACAGAAAGAGCAGGCAAGCGAGGCAAAGCCAGTCCATAGACTGACTTGGGAAAGCAAGACAGTAGCACAGAAGCAGCATTCAGCATCATAAAAAAGTAAGAGATATGCGATATGCATGAGGAAGAATAAATGTTGTATCTAAATTTCTAGGTGTCGTATTTTCCAATGAGCTACATACACAGGAGTAATAGAAAAAGCAATAGGCCAAATAATAGAACAAAAAGTATTTACAGTTCCCTACAGCAAATGTCTGTGTAGTAATAACAAAGAGCCTGTTTTTCCACATTTTACCATGTTAATGACTTGTGTTGCACATTAATCAAGAGTCCAGTCTCTTTGATCTTTAGAGGGGGAAAAAAAACAGAAAGAGAGATTTAATTATTGCGCTCATTTTCTGCACAGATACTTCTGTTGTTATTTATATTCTGCTAACAGAGGTCACCATCTAACCCAAAGCCTAGTTACGAAAGGTCCTGTGCATTCTCACAGTAAAACACAACTTTCCTCTTTCTTCCCCTTTCCTCCCTCATATTACCCAATCAACAAAGAACGGGAGGAAGACACTCTTTTGCAGAGAACAGAGGTGTAGAGAGAGAGTGGCTGGTGATTTCTGTGTGTGCCCTTCAATTCTGAAACCAAGCTTGAGCCTGGAAGTGGACTATTTCCAGCTCACTTCGACAATAAACGGTAAATACTCACATCTCCTTAATCCCTGCAGAAGCAGCTCTTCCAATGAGAGCAACTGAAGCCAGTCCAATCTCTGATGAAAATATTTCCCCACACCCCAGTAATTTCCAGTTGCCTTGGCTTTGCTCCTCTCCAAAAGAGTACTTTAGAAATCTTTTAGGTTAGCAGTGAACCAGTCTCTTCCCAGCTACTACTTCGGCAATGAAGCTCGATTAGCAAATCGGATAGCAAAGCTCCCATCAAACCTTACGGAGGTAATATCTTCAGCTTCCCTCTTAGTGCCTTCACAACATTGGAGGACAAGACTACAGCCAATCATGTATTAAGTGTTCCAGTGAAAACCTGAGGGCTCAGCTGTGTGTGAAGTACTGTGATGACACCCCAAGCCAACAGTCCCCCCTCAAACACAAGCTGGCAGACTGCAAGTTCTTTGGTCTCTTCCCTAATGAGAAGCATCATACAACCATACACAACAGCGATTTGCAATCCGAAGGAGCCACTGTGCTACAGCTGAAAGGCAACGCTTCTCTTGGTACTACAAAGGAAACATTTTATGCTATAAACTCTGGATAGATAAAATATTTAGATAATACGGATCACATACACTTCTCTTTTCCCTTTTGAAGGGAAACAAAGGCCAGATATTTCCAGCTAACAAGAGGGATCTTAGCTAAAAAAACAGTTAAACCTGGCTGGAATTTTACCAGGAGCTCCCAGCTGAAGCCTCCCCTCTTACATCATGACCTGGCATTGCCAAGATCTACGTGGTGACCAGTTCTTCTCCAAAAGGAACGGCCCCTAATTCTTGCAAAGGTATTTTTAGAGTCAAATTACTTACTTTTTGCAAAAGAAAAGCTACTAACTCAGTAAGCACGTGTGCTTTTTAAAGGGTACTATAATATTTCTAAACAGTAAAACGTTTGGGTGGATGAAAGGCTAAAATTAATTAATTCATTGAGTACTTTCTTGCAGCAATTACTTGCGAGGACAAACATGATTTTTAAGAGAATTGTGTTGGGCAGCTGAGCAAGGAATGCCCAATTTTCATGCCTCATAGCTGTGGCTCAGTAGCAACCAGCTGAAAGAGAAAATACACCTGTTTTGAAATTTGCCAATCTAAAACGTGCCTGCCTCGGTAAGTCTCAAATTAAAGATGTTTTTAATGGCCTATTACATAGTAACAGTCACTAAAAGATCCACTGGAAAATTGAAGGCAGTTATTACCACAGGAGGTTATCTAAAGTCCCAGAACATGATGCAGTATCATGTAAGGAAGGAAGGGGGAGGGGGAAGGAAAAAAAAAAAAAACAAAACACCCCAAAACTTTCTCAGTGCCTTCCCCCCCCCAGGTAAACCTAATCCTACTTGAATCCCACTGAAATTAAGGGATCGAAATTAATCTTTTAGGTACATTATTGCAGGACTGGAGCAACTGTATTCAATAATAATGCTCTCATTTGTAGTTTGCCAAACTGAAGCAATGAACTTCTCTAACATTTTACATTTTTAAGTACACATTGAACTGAAAATAATCGAGAAAACAATGTAAACATGTAACTCAGTCACAAGCATCTGGCAAAATCAAATAACATCAAATACAGTCAAACTGAAATGGGATGGCTATACCAGTGACACTCTGCAATGAACTTAATTACTCAGTTTCCATTATTTCTAAGGAAACAGTAAACAGTCTCATTTCCATATACCCTAAGTATAATAGTTGTAAAGTTTGCAGTAACACCTTTATTTGTGGTGGTACATATAAAGTATTCAAGTCCACTTCTGATTTTACTCTTAATGCAGTGCATCCACCTAGAAAAAAGCGAGATGTCTCAGTAGTAAAGGAGAACCATTTAATTGTAGAAATCACATTCAATTCCAAAGAAGAAATTAAGTACTTCTGGCAGCTATAAGGCAAGATAATTAATCTGATATATGGTCCTGTCTGTTGTGATATTTTGCAAGGGACTCTATAAATACCAAAATGTAGCTATGTTTGATATGCAAAATGAATTTGGGGGGAGGAGGAAGGAGAATTTTGGTATCTCCTGAAATGTTCCCTGTGAAAGGAAGGCCACGTTTCTTATCCTCTGCAGGAGAGGGTTTCAAAAGCATTGCTCTAATGCTAGCTCATGTGAGGTCACTAGCAGAATCCCACTGATCTCTGTAAGAAGCAGCACAACCAAGAGATGGCCTTTGAAAACATTACCCTAAGCCTAGCAAGCAGCAAGTTAAAACCTCTGTTATTTAAGGTCATAGCTGGAAGTGGAACTGCAATAAAGTATTTCATTCAATTATCTGAAAAGCCATTCATGGTAAACAACAAACGACGACTTTTTACTACATCTTTACTTTGACTTATTTCACTGTAAGAGGAGTAAGCACTCTAGTTTATAAAACAAGAGAATAAACAACAAAAAGAAATCAGCCCTAAACATTTTGCTAAAGCAATCACTCCTTTGTTCATTTTGTTCTCCCTATAAGGGAGATTCACAAGGGTAAAGTAGGAACACTGGGCTTCGAAAGTAACCAAAATTGGCAAAT
This sequence comes from Vanellus vanellus, assembly GCF_965231255.1. NCBI lineage: Eukaryota > Metazoa > Chordata > Aves > Charadriiformes > Charadriidae > Vanellus > Vanellus vanellus. The sequence continues at coordinate 23,123,923 of NC_138909.1, read as the reverse complement.
TGTGCAGAAAGATAGATAGTGTCATTGTTTAGCACTTGGCACCAGTGTGGATCTAAGCAAGCAAGAACACAGATCGCCTGTGATGGGAAATCTATCAGATGTAACAGAGCCAACTGATGGCTAAAAATCTAACATTAAGATCCTTTCATCCACTGCTTACCTTACATTTACATACGTTTCACTTCCAAAGCAGAGACCCCAAAAAGGCAATGTCTGAATTGGAAGAAAACTATTTCAGCTAAGAGGAAGGTCAAGCCCTTCTGCCAATCCAAACTCACCATCAACAAAAACAGCAATACCTAAAATTAATTTTCTCAAAAATAACATTTTTCCATTCAAGCTTTGCCTAGACTGTAATAGAAATAGGGAGGGAAGATTTGAGCCTGTCTTCTGAGTGCAAGAAGGGCTAGGTTGCTTCTCAACATCAGTGCCCCTTCTGACTGCACAATTTAACACTCCCTTTACCCAAAGCATACATTCAGTGCAAATGCAGACAGTATAATTCAGCTGCATATCATACTCAAAACCCGCAGAGCAAGATCCCAGCCAGGGCTGGCTCATTACGGAAGAAAACAGAAATAGCATTCATAAATTGGATGCGATCACCAGGAACAGTTTAACATCAAATGCTTCAGAAATCTACATGTATAAAGCCAAACCACTACATGCCAGTAGATTTCAGGCTGTAGATAGCTTTAGGGTGAGAGAGTAGGGAGAGCCCAAGTAGAACACAGTTTGCTATCAGAACTTTATCAAGGAGTTTATGCACGATTTCTTCCTCCTACATTAGGAATTAACATTACTGACGTGGGGCTCAGATCACTAGAGTGAAGGGGGGGGGGGGGGGCAGAACCCAAACAAGCTTCAGTCACAGCTAGAGGGAGACAGCAATGCTTGGCAAAGAGAAGTCCACTAATGTCAGAGGTTGAGTCTTCACTCAAGAGTCTTGCTGAGTGCCAGTCACATATTGACAGCAGGCAACAAAAATGCCTTTTCATGGCAATCAGGTTGGGAAACTTCTAGGAATTTCCTTCCCTTTTACAACTGCCCTTCTTTTTAAAAAGCCTCTCATTTTGAGACAAACACAGTCCACTCCAAAGACAAGAAAATTAGCTTTTACTAGCCTGAAGTCTTTACAAGCCACATCACCTGAGGAGGAAGGAGTTAATCATCTCAGAGGGAAAGAAATCATGCTGGGTTACCCAGCAGCAGAGCTGAATTTCACTCTGAGGCACCAGAGGCCCTTGGCACACGACTGGGGTATGGCAGGAATTTCTCAACCAACCTGCATGTATCAGGGATATCCTGGAAAAGTTACCTTCATCTTTTCCTTGAGAATTAGAATTATGTAAACTCTCCTCCAGAACAACAGAAGACACAGATTTGCTGTTACCCCAGCATTGCTGATCCAAGTGACTTTTTTCTGATTTTTTTTTCTGAATTTTATGTTTTCCTGAAATCAATCAAATGATCAACTTCAATATTTTTGAAATAAGCTTTTCCTATTGCCCAGTTAGAAGTTACTTTTTCTGATAGTGTTTCACTTCATGGCATTTCTTTTTAAGCAAAGACCAGGTGTGTTGAAACGTTCTGGCTGACACATGATTTTGAGACAAAAAAGTAAATTTGCTGGAGAAAATAGTACTCCCTGGATATTTTTTTTCCTCCTCAAAATTGCCAATAACTTAATTTTCTCTTTACTCAATGGAGAAGATGTGTGCAATACTCAGATCACTGTTGCATAAAATAGTCAGATCACTGGGCAGCTTATTATGAGCTGAGAGGAGAACCAGGAGGAATCACCAGCGTTCCGCAAATTAAGGTTGGTGCTGGAAGGTACTCCATGACCCCAGTTCCCCATCATATTTCTGTTACGCTTCTCTCATCAAAAGGGCAAGTCCTTTCTCCTCCACCCTCCTCCAATGCAAATTCCACATACATTTTCAAGTGTACTTTTTCCTGCTACCAAATATACTTCAGCTTGTATGCCCTTCACCTCTGAAATACCCAGAACCTTCACCCCACTGGGTTCAGTCCCAAACTCACTGCTTTTTTCTCCAGAAATGTTACCAATGAGTCCAAGCTTTTCATTACTGTAAGTAAAAACAAGACTAAGGGGAGAAGTACGGACCAGCCCATCACTGAAAGCTAATGGCTGGAGAGTAGTTGAAAACACAGATCTCCCTGGAATGATAGTCTCCTTATTGAGTAATTAGATGTTAGTCACAATTAAAGTAGAACAGCTAGTCAAACAGTGGGTCTGCTCCCTGGTGGCAAACTCACCATTACCAGCAGTAAGGATGAATGCAACGCGTTCTTCTGTCTATCCATACCAACTTCAGCATTACTCAGGCAAAAAGGTGAGGAGTAGGGAAGAGAAGCAAAACAGTGACCCACGTTCCAGCATTGCCATCCTCAAGCGCCACACAATCAGTTCAAGCACTTTCCTCTGTGAGACTCTCTTGTGTTTCAGCTCCCTCTGCGTAGTTTAGTTTCCTGCCTGCCTTGAAAAGTTTAGCTTTCAAAGAAGTAAGGTGTGAGACTGAAGTGTTCTTTCACTGATCTCTCTCTGACCTAATCTGAGTCTTGCTATTCTCATCTACAAATGACTAGTACTGGAGAGGCAGCGTCAGAGTCTTCCCTACCATGCATTGTAGTGTTGTCCCAGCGAACACTATAGACCTAAAAAGCTTATGTCAGGAATAACTGGAATTAAAGCTCAGAGTTGTCTGTTAAAAAAAAAAAGAAAAAAAAAAAGAAAAGAAAAAAGGGTGAATCCTGAATTAGTCGGCATAGTACTTTTGATCCATAGGACTTCCTTGCCTTCCTCTCCACAGCATTACACTACCTTTCATTGTAAAACCAACCAGCACCTTTAAATCATTTTTTAATACTAATCTTCCAGTCAGAAGCAGGATTTTATCCAGTTTAAGTGAATGTGTCAGTCAGACTGGTTCACAGTATCTAATGAAGCTGTTGTCACGTATATCATTTCAGGGAATACCTACAAGTCCACACTTCAAGACTATACCAGGACTAAGCCTTCCTCACAGCCCTTCAGCGTCTCTACATCTCATCACTGTAATTTAAATTGGCAAAGTTCCTGTGAAATGCAGCAAGTCCCAACCCTTAAAATATGTTCCTCCGTCTTCTTAACCAAACAGCATCTGGAAAGGTTTTCCCATGTTAAGCAAAGGGACAAAGAGGAATAATCAGGAACACCACAGCGTGGTTATCAGAGGCAGGACAGAAATGATTGCGGAGATAACCAGCAAAGCAAGAGCTCATCTTCACAAAGCAAATAATTGTGTCCATGAGGCTAGCAATTCCAGAGGCAGCCTGCATGAAAAACAATGCGAACTGAAAACATGCAACTTGTATCTCTGTGGTGTAAAGCAAAGCTATGCTGTAGCGACAGCAAGAAAACTAAATCAATACTGTTCAGGGCCAATATTGGTAAGCCACTAACCAAACGAGCAGCAACGTGAACCTATTGATTCTGCAGAGCCAGACTTTCACGCTGTTTTCTTCACCTTCTGAAACATTTCTATCACCTTGCAAAATGGAAAACCAGAGTCTGAAACTCCTAATTAATACTTCCTAAAAATCTGAAGTCACACTTAGGTAATTACAAAGACCCTTGGTAACATGTTCTGCATTATATGTTTGTCAAAATACTTCACGTTAAGAACAAAAATTGTTTCTTAAATGATTCTGCTGCAGATTTATCAGGCTGAACACTTAGTTATGACAACCTCAGGCAACTCAGCAAGGCTACCTGGATAGGTTCATGACATGCTCTGCCTGACTGACAACTGTTCCTGCTGCGCACACAGGAGTGTAGACAAAGCACTTCACTATTCGGGGACAAAACCAGGTAAAATTAATGCATGGGCTTATTTTAACATGCATCCAGAGACAGAAAAGCCTGTTAACCACTGGAGACTCACATGTCCTAGTCTTCCTTCCCAGCCAGGTGAAAGGCTTCTAAGTATGCACTTACCTCCCCCTCCCTCCTTGCTGCTCCCCTGCTCTCAGGGTGAAAACCAGGGCAAGATTAGAAAAGAGCTGGGGGATAAACACATCAGTAAAACAATAAATACCAGCTAGACAGCTATGAAGGTCAGGAGATGTTTAGGAAGATTACAAGTTCAAAGACCACAGTGGCAGCAAGTACTGACAGATAAAGTGTACTTCTCCTTCTGACAAATATATGCAAGTTGCATAGATATATATTGTACGTATATACTATTTTTCATGCAAAATTTTAATCATTTTTATTCTCAGGGGAATCTCAGGGGAAGCCCTGCCTGGTCACTGGGGCCACCACCCGTGGCCCTGCTCCCTCCCGCAGTGGGGGACAGGGTTGAGGCCCTGGTGGGGGCAGCACCACCTCTGGGCACTCAGACCTGCTCTCTGGGGCCCACCACCCCCAGGTGGAGTGGGGCCTGCCCCATGGCCTCCTTCCTAGGCCCCACCATCAGGGTCCCTGGGCCCCATGGCAACCCGTCACCCCAGGGCCTCACTATGCGGGCCCCCAAGCAGCAATTCTTCACACCCCTCCCAGTTCAGGCGCCACAGTGACCCACTGGCAGGGGCCCAGTGGCCCCACAGCAACTGAGCACCATTTCTCAAACAGCCCCATCCCACACCCACAGCACAAACCAGTCATCCTCACTGGTGCCCCTCTGTGGAAACCAGCGCTAAGTCTCCCAGATGCCCAAGGGAAGAGATGCAGGTACCTAATGCTGCTTTCAGACCCCAATCCAGGATGTATTAGGCATACCAAGAGGCCATTAAATTGCTAACACAGCTTTTAGGCCAGGCAGGCAGGAATGATGGTTTGCAGAAGAATCGTTACTTGAGATTAAGTGCCTTGAAGCCATTGGGGAGCCCTGAAGTGCCTCAGTGGGCCAAAAAGTGTGGTGAGAACATGGCTGCCGTCCTTCACCAGGCAAAGAGGTCAGGCTGTGTTTAAGAAGACAACCAACACCTACAGAAGTACTCTAAAAACAACACAGCCTTTGCAAAAAGCCCACAACCCTTCCCCCTCTCCTCCAAAATCATCAGGTTTTAAAGATACCCTTCAGAAACAGTCCAGCCATTAACAGTAACTGTTTCTTACGTTCATCAGTAAAAGAAGCAGCGCTACAGAGACTAAATGGGACTTATAGAAAAGAAGCCATAAATCTTTGTCAGCCTCTCAGAAATGAACACTTAACACAACTGGCTTGGAGTACTTCACTTCTCACTCAGCTGAGGTACCAATTATGGTACCACTACGATAAATTTTAATCATTGTTGTTAATGGCTCCCCCAATTTATTTCATCCCCTCTGCACTAATGAGCTGTGCTCAAACTCTCATGATTCAAATACTTCCCCCTCACAGCTGAATAAGGCAATCTTTTGGATTTCGACCTATAATACTGCTGACCTATTCAGAGACATATGAAAGGACTCCAGACATTTGGACATACAGAAAGTTTGGATCAGAAAGTACAGTTACAACATAGCCAGCAGCCTCTTGTTTCCTTTTTCTTGCCCCTATTTCTACTGCTGTCTCCCTTGCTTCTCCTCCACCCCAGTGCTTTAATTTCCTTATCAGCAGGCAAATACTTTCTTTTCATATTGTAAAAGTCAGTGTAAAACCAAAACATTGTTTAGGGCCGCAAACACAGAGTTGTCTATTAAATCTCCACCACCCCTTTAGTTACTAGTTGGCACTAATTTAACAAGCAGTTTTACAATCTCAAAAGGGGGAGCACACTGCATGCTAGTGAGAAGCCTCCTTTGCTTCTACAAAACTCAGCACAAATCCAGTCTCCTTATCCCAGTAGTGCAAAGGAAAACAATGATCCAGGTTTGCCAAAGCAGGACCAACTAGAGGTACTGTGCATCCATACATCCTGTGTGTGATGGAAGCCCATCACTTAGAACAGACACCACCTCCAAAGCAACAGTGAAGGGGCTCAGTCAAAATGTGCAAAGAGATTCAGGTACCCTGGACTCTGACCGAGGCGAGATCAAGGGTCATGCAGTAGTGTAAAAGAGCAGTAAATTAAAACATCTTGAAAATATTCCCTCTGTCTCACCTAAGTCTAGGAACTCACTGCCACAAGAGGGTGATGAAGCCAATTCACAAAAGCAGCAGATGTTTATATCCCAGCCCCTAATCCTTAAGAGCTCACAAAATCCTTGTGACCAGGTTACCCTGGAACCATTTATCAGACGATCTGGCAATCTCTTTGCTGCTCAGGATCTAAGGAAATGAGAGAAGAAAGTCCCATACAGAGGAACTCTCACATTTGTTGCAACAGCAAGTGGGTAACATGAATGCAAACGTATTCTGACTAGTTTTTGCCATCACTCCCTGAGAAACTTATGACAAAAGTCATCCAAGAAACAGCACATCAGAGACAACTTCTCTTCTATGTTAATGACTAAAAATAAATAAATAAGCAAGGTTTTATTTATGTATTTACTTTTCTCTTCTCCCTCCCTCTCCATCCTATCACCCACCTTTACTCTTTCCTGGCTAGTTCTAGCTTTTTTGGTTTTAAACTTCCTTTCTGCTGTGTACCAAGAATATGTGAATTTAAAGCAAAAGCCACTTTCAAAACTGTTTTTCTTCCTGAAGATGCAGTGGGTTCGAGGCACAGTGTATCCCATATCAGTCTTTGGACTATCTGGCTGTCTAAGCTCCAAAACTACAAGGAAAATACATTGATAAATATCCCCAGTGCCCTCTCTGCATGAGAACGGGTATCTTCATACCCAGAAGATCCTAACTTCTCCACAACGCACCCTCCCTCCATGAGTGGCAAAATCTTCCTTACAATGAAGTTGTGCTTATGAGCCCTTTCATATTTCACAGAGTGTTGGATGCTGCTGTGACAGCAGGTACCTTGTAGGCTCTGAAGCCCTGCAGGGCTTTCGATATGAAGAAGCACCACCTTTACTCTGTATGTACAGGGGTCAATTTCAGGATGGAATCATGGCAGCAGCAGAATAGGGAACGGTCCCATGAAACACAGCAACACATTTCATGGGGGATTTCCTTTTTACTCGCTGCCTACAAACTCTGTGCCATATGGAGAGCTGGCAAAAGGGAGAGGACAGATGTCTGGAGACATTATAGTTACTATGTTAACTGCCTGCAAGTTTATTCATCAAAAGGTGATCACCCTTTGTTCTGGTAATTTATTTTAACTTTCTTTGCAGCTTTGAGAGGTTGACAGCAAATCACTATTACACAGTTCTCAAAAAGTACCAAGTGATTTGCAGCCTGATTAAAAGGTATGGTTCTTGGCCTGAAATACCAAACATTAAGCAAAATCTACAAAGGCAGAACACAACTAAAAGGTGACAGCAGCAAAAAAGGAGATGAATGGAAGCCCTCTCTGTAGCCAGTCAGGCTCTGTACAGGTTTGCACATCCATGTGCAGCACTCGACCCGGCTGGATGTCACAGGGATGCACAGCTACACAAGCATAAAAGTGCTGCTACAGCAAAGAGAAGGTTCCTTCTCTGCATTCAGAGAAAGGGGAAGTTCAGAGCACTTAAACAAGCACAACAAAAACACTCCTTCTTTTTAAAAGAGGGACTTGGATGTGGACGCTATAATAAGAAAACAAAACCCACCGCAGAAGCTATTCAGTTTCCAGCAGTGTTTCACAGAGACAGAGCTCCCATGAGATGTCCTTTGATTCAACCTGGAGTTCATTTCCTGTGGACTAGGGAGAGCATTAAATGCCCATGTGGTTTTTGGAAATAAGAAAACAAAATTGAAGACTCAATCATTTAGAAAATCTCTTTCAACAGTAAATCTGCTTTTGGAGTTTGCATCCTGTAAGCAACACTTCCTGTGGAGGAGTAGCCATCGGCCATACAAATCTGCAGTCTCACAAGCTAAAGATGGAAGTTCAAGTGAGAATTCAGTTCACAGATGGGCACGAAGCCCAAAACTTGTCACACTCTTTGGAGGAGTATCAGAGATACAAAACGAAGCCAGCTTCATCCAGCTCCAACTGATGTGAAGCTGAAGGGAAGCTACCCTTGCATCATCTTCACCTGAGCATTAGATGGATTGCAATAGTGAAGTCACAGACATTTGGTCAGAGACAAGGGAGAAGTTAACTATCCCTTTTTCCCTGGTACGGCATGTTCTAGAGGGAACCTTGGAACACTACTCACAACACAGAAAACCCAGAAAACAGGTGATGGAGTAAGTTGGCAAAAGGGGAGGGAGCTGGTAGCATTTTCCTCAGGTTTCCTACCAGCATACCTACGATCTGGACAGGCTGGATCGATGGGCCGAGGCCAATGCTATGAGGTTTAACAAGGTCAAGTGCCAGGTCCTACACGTGGGTCATAACAACCCCATGCAGCAGTACAGGCTTGGGGAAGAGTGGCTAGAAAGCTGCCCAGCAGAAAAGGACCTGGGGGTGTTGGTCAATAGCCAGCTGAACATGAGCCAGCAGTGTGCCCTGGTGGCCAAGAAGGCCAGTGGCATCCTGGGGTGCATCAAGAAGAGTATGGCCAGCAGGTCAAGGGAGGTCATCCTTTCCCTCTACTCTGCCCTGGTGAGGCTGCATTTGGGGTATTATGTCCAGTTCTGGGCTCCCCAGTTCAAGAAGGACAGGGAACTGCTGTAGAGGGTCCAGCAAAGGGCTACAAAGATGATTAGGGGACTGGAGCATCTTTCTTATGAGGAAAGACTGAGGGACTTGGGTGTTTTTAGTCTAGACAAAAGACGACTGAGGGGGGATTTTATTAATGCTTCTGAATACTTAAAGGGAGGGTGCCAGGGGGATGGGAACAGTCTTTTTTCAGTGGTGCCAAGTGATAGGACAAGAGGTAACAGGCACAACCTTGAACATAGGAAGTTCCATCTTAACACGAGGAGGAACTTCTTTACTTTGAGGGTGGCAAAGCACTGGAACAGGCTGCCCAGAAAGGCTGTGGAGTCTCCCACTCTGGAGACATTCAAAACCCGCCTGGATGCTGTCCTGTGTAACTTGCTGTAGGTGACCCTGCTCGGGCAGGGGGGTTGGACTATACGATCTCCAGAGGTCCCTTCCAAAAACTTCTACCAGGTCCAAGTATGGCTGTAGAAGACAATAAAAAGGCTGTCTCTGTAGAAACAGCCTTCATTAAGTCAGAGGGGTAGGAAGGAAAAAAGAAAAGAAAAAAGAAAACGGGTGAAGCATCCATTCTTTATATAAGTACCAAAAGTACCGATGTATCGTGGCACTTTTGACAACATGGAAATGATTGCCCCCCTCCATGGAAGAGTTTATCATTTACAGTGGAGGGGGAGAACAACTGGAAACCATGCTAGCAGATCAGGGAAACAAGAGCTGTGAGGTTCTCAAGATAAAACATCATTTGCCAGTCTATGATGTATTTCTTCTGACGCTTGATGAAACTGCCCACCCATTTTATCCACCAAAATTCAGGTCAGTCGCTGTCCTTCATTCACAGTGTCACAGCCGCTCTGAAAATACACATCAAAGCATTAGCTGAAAAAGCAAACTGCCAGGCACCACTGCAATCCAGGTCAAGCACACGAACATTTTTCTTTTTTGCCTGTGCAAAAGGCCATGCTTATTCCTCCCCGAACGCAAATCGCACCTACCTGTGAGGAGGCAGATACAACGGGCCAGCAAAAGCTGCCATCCCACTGCCCCACACAGTGATGCTCTTGGTTAGCATGGAGGTGGGAAATAACATGTCACCTCCCATAGCAGCTCACTTCACCGACATGCTGAGCAACAGCACAGACAATCAGACCCTTCTCTCTCCTCCCGACTGTCAGCCCACACAGCCCATAAACACGCAGTGATCTTCCCAAGGCCCTTGACACAAGAGGATTGTTAAATAGGTGCTTCTCTGAAGGAAAGAAGATCTTAAGAGCAAAACAGAGACTATGATAATGAACTTTTCACAAGGGCTTTATCTCCACAGGGGAGGGATTTGCTGGTTTTAAACTCTCAGCCAGCAGATGATGAAACTCCTCTCCCCAGGGTTTACTGACCAACAGTAAACAGTATGCATGTACGCATGCTCCTATTACTTTAACACAGGTTTAAAGGAACCCAGCATATATTGCATCTAATGCAGAACAACTGAGTAACAAATGCAAGACCAAATTTCATTAGTTACCTTTTTTTTTTTCACCCGCTGCAATACCTCCACTCACCTGCTTATAACATATACCAGCACAGAGAAGCATGAACACAGGACGGGAATAAAAAGAATTTGCAATATCAAAGGGCCAGGTTACAGGAGCTGGCACCTCCATGGCTGACGCTAGGCCAAAATAATAAAAAATACCAACAACAAACCACCAATGGTGGGGCAAACGCAGCCTATGCTACCTTCACTTTCTGTTTTCTCCAGAGTGCTATTCCTTAATGCACCTGAATTGCTTCTGTTTTTCAGACCATTGTTCTCTAATATTACTGTTCTTTGTCTCAAAAATTGGGATTTCTTTTTTAAAGGAGAAAAAAATATACACACACACCCCTTAAGGGCTAGCTCAATTGTTCTTTACCTTTCACGTTTTCAGGTGTGGAGAAGGGGAGATGTTTCCCCTTAGGAGAGAGGTGTCTGATCTTTTTTTTGGTTCACTCCATAGCTCAGAGACTAAATCTGAAGCTGCTATTCTCATGCAGTAACGAGACTGAAGGAGTTGAGATTTCAAGAAAGATACCAAATACAGAGTTTCACAATGAAACTGCTGGAAGAGGCAATTCGGAACAGTCGTTTTCAGTGGCTTGTGTCACCAGCAGACATCACTCCTGTGTGTAAAGGCACACCACCTTTTTCCCAGCTGCTGTCCTCTATTGCAAGTGTATGACAAAGGGAGACTGAGCTACCAGAAAAAAAGCCAGAGAAACCCCCTGCTCTTTTAAGAGGCAGCTCATTAAACTGTGCTCAAGGCCAAAACAGCCAATACACCCAAGTACCACAAAACTGCCTTAGATAGGCAAGGATTTAGGCTGCGTAGACGTTTTCTCATCATTTCCAAGTGCTGTGTTACGGCCTCATCTCAACTGTACTCTGCCACAATACAGAATTACTGATGGATAGGAATAAACGGGGAACTGATGCCTAGCTGCAAACACAAAACATTAACTTTATCTTAGCCATCATAGTTTTTTAATTAGAATAATAAATTTTAACAATAAAAAGCCCTATTTCCTGAGACCAAATTGCTTCTACCATAATTAAAGGAAGACTGTGGGAATCAGGCCAAAATAAAACTAGAAATGGCCTGCAAGCAGAAGGACAACTCTACCTATGATAGCAACATGCCTATTAACCCAGCATTAGCACTGTACTGTCCCAAATACGGTGTTCTGAAGCAAGTTATCTTATATCGCGGTCCCTAATAAATCTGTGCACACACTTAATTCCACGGTAAGCCGGACACAGCTCTCACAGGAGAGCAAGCTATCTCAAAGTATTTCATATTCCCTGCAAGACCACAGCAAATGTGTGCCTGTAGACCACCATGTACCAGCACAGGGTACCTCACCGTAATTGGCCCGTGAATCAGGTATCCAGCTGCAGGTACAGCCTCCATGAGAAAGCACACCTTAGATTTCTGAATCAAGAACTGCACTCAGCAAGAGTGGTGCAAAATCCTAAATCCGTCCCTTCCCTGCTTTGCAACTCTGTTTCCTCCCCCAGTTCATTTTGATTTATTGGATGAGAAGCAGACAGCTCTTACGCATCCAGCCATCAGTCAGCTGCAGCCTCTGTGTATTACTACAAATAAAAGTGCTTTATAAAAATATTATAGATTCATAATATATTAAAAAAAACAGTTCTAAATAACAGCCATGCACCTTATTCTTTATTAAAAAAAAAAAAAAGCAACCACCCAACAGTATAATATCACATTTAAAAGTTATTTGGGAGTAAAGATGAGTACTCAGAGCAGGCACACACTGCTGCCTTATGTGTCCCGTGCATCCAAAAAGTTTGCATTTTGTTGCAAGTAACTGTAGGACCAAAAGCAATCCTGAGCAATCAGTGGGCAAAGCACCTCAATTAAAGCACTGAAGTTTTGGCACCAAAGATGAGGAGAGAAGAAACAAACAAAAACATATGCATTGAGATTATTTGTAAGAAGTACAGGGATGATGGCCAGAGAAGCAAGACCCTGGCACTGCCCACCCTCAGTCATGCTGCTTGCACAGAGACTCTTGGAGGTTGTTTTAAGGGGAGAAGAGGGAAAGGGTGCCTTGACATGGCTTAGTTCAGAGCTATCTGAGAGTTATAACAACATATTCTTGAGCACATGCAAGAGCAGGGATAACAGCAATACTTACAACTACCTAAAACGCAGGCTACAGGGACCCAGAGTGAAGCACCTTAGAAAATAAAAAAAATGTGACATGCTAGAGGTTAAAATGCATGAGCTAACAGTCTCTCCTAGGTGCAAAAACCCATAATAGCCAAATCCAAAATGCCAGGCAAATAATTCTCCATCAATTATGTATTATAAAACAAGCCAGCAAGGCATACAATGGTTTTGAAGATGGAAACACAGGAAAAGTTAATGGACTTGTGGCAGGCAACAGAGGAAATCACCAGCTCTCAAGTAACCCACTAGATTACAACTCCCCTTCCTCCACAGGCACCTTGCTTTTATTCCTCATTCAGATTACCTTCCAGTATTTCTGCTTCATTTTTAAGCCCTTCACAACACATACATTGCCAAGATCCTACCAATTTCAATGAAACGGTCTGTGGAGCAAGAGGGAAAGGTTGATGCCACCAGACCCTCCGCTTTGGGAACCTTCCAGGGGAAAGCACTATTACACCAAATTTCTTCCTACTTGTGCTGGTTGGGTTGTTAAAAGCACTGCCTGTGTTTATGCCATGTTATAAGGCCTCTCAGAGGGGAAAGACAGGTCAACAGGATCATTTAATTTGAACTCAATAGCTACAGAAGAGAGCGACCCTGCTGGAACTGATTCATTCTTGGGGGCTGAGTTACGGTCACCATTATTTCAGCCCCCCAGAGAGTTTAGCAGTCCAGAATACAAATTAAAAGATTATAAATAGCACTCAGCAAGGGGCTTTGTTACTGTCTCTGAGGCAGCACTGTGCTGACCTGCATTCAGGTTTCATCACGAATCTGAAATTCAGCTCAAGTCCCCAAGAAAAGTTCAGGGAAGTGTCAGCACCACCCCAGTGAGGGCTGTGAATTGGGATAACCCCCTCGCCTTTCTCTCACGGTGCCAGAGAAGTATTTACAACTTCAAATTGAAGCCAGATATAAATGGATGATTTTGTACAGTCTTAACCCAAGACCTCACATTCACATAAAGCATTCAGAACAGCAATTCAGCATTCTCTGAAGGAAGAGAGAGGGCACATGATCCCAAACTAGTAAGCACAGGCAAACTTCAAAGTTTTTCTCCAAGTTAAACTTCACACCAAATCAAGCTGCTTGTCCTGTCCTGATGGAAGTAAAGCTTTCTTCTTACCCTGCTTGGTGATAAGAAGTTGCATGGACCATAGGGCAAGCCAAGGAGCTGATATTTGGGAACCTGCATTCTGCTTATGCCTCTGCAACTCATCTGTGATATGACTTTGTCTGGCTACCCTGACATACAATGTTTCTCACCACTTACACCACTAAAATTTGTATGTTTGGTTTAAGGTCACTTTTCTAATGGAGGGCATACTCTAGTTTACTCACAAGCCTCAAATGGACTCCCCAAGCTTTCAGAAAATAACTTGGGGCTATCAAAAGAGAACTGGTTTACCATGACGGAAAGATTTTTTCTTTTTTTATTTTTCGGGCCTTCCCAATGCAAAGCAAAATGTTTTCCCTGGAATAATTTCAGCCAAATGAAGACTTTAGTCCTGGCTCTGAGCCCCACTGCCCTAGGTGGTAGCCTCAAGTGATACTTTCAAGTAGCCTCAGTGACTCTTTCTACCTTAAAGAGCTCACAATTTCCATATAAAACAAGTGATAGCTGATGGCAGGATGCCAAATAAACTATTGTGACTAACCCTGACTTCACATGAGGAGACGTCATCAGAATAATGGATCATTTTGCAGGACTGCGCTCTTCACAGTCCCGGCTCATTTTAAGTATGGCAAGCATCAGTATAGCAGCTTTGACCCACCAGTTTTTATCAAAAAGGAAAGAAAACAAGCAAGACAGCTGAAACCTTATCAACCTTATCAATTTTGAGGTAAGACAAATGCTAAAAGTGGACCTCTTAATGCAGTGTTTCCCAGACCAGAGGGGAGGGTTTCTTGCTCTTGATCCTCCCCTCCAGAGTTTTTGCAAAAGAGCTATGAAAAGTGACTGGTCTGAACAAAAGAATCCTTCACAATTATCCGGAAGCCTTTAGAAAAGGCTGATGTTAAATGTCACATTTTATGCTGCTATCTCACAGGCCTCAAGGAAGAATGGAGCTTATGTCAGAGTCAGTATTTGTTTTTCCTTCTGCGGAGATGTACAATTCAGTTCGAAGGCTTCTCCTCTCACAAAGATACATTTCTTGAGCAAGATAGAAATATCAAAAGGAGAATGCTTTGAAGATTCCTCCCCCCCTTTTAATTACAGAGTTTTAATATAACACTAGGAGTAATAAGACCAGATTATTCTACCAATATTCAAGCTGAGCAGGGTTTAGCACACAATAGCTCTCACCAAAACCCATGGGATTCAGAAAACCAAGTTGCCAAATATAAGCAGAAACCACAGGATCTGGCTCAAAGTGAATTTGTAGAAATAACAGCCTCTCATTTCTACAGATATCATTTAATAATAACACCACCACCGCACTGCTTGAAGATGGCCAATCTCTGCTTAATAACACTGATGCTCTGGGAGGCAACTCTGCTGAACAAGGATTCAAAATCTCCCAATTCTCTGGCGCTCACTGCCTCTCCTTCCCCACCACCTCCAAAGAGTCGGCGTTACCCCGTGCGCCCACTCTGTACCTGCCCTGCTCCTATTGCTGCCTTTCCACCTAGGCTGCCGATTTCTAACCTTGCAGACAGGACCAATGACTAACATACTGGTTTGCAAACACAACCAGACTTGCGGCTCTTCCCACAGGCATTTACCAGCATATTTTAGGAAATGGTTTGCACAGATGGCAGCAGGTTGCTGGAAAACCGCTTAATCCTCCTCCATGTGCTTTGGAGACAGCATTATTCTTAGAGCAGGCAGCACTGTCTTGATCTGTTGTAGCAAACTACAGATTTATCAGCCTTGGTATTATTAGACACTGGGAGTTTGCTCAAAAAAAATCCCAAAAAAAACAAAAACCCAGTGCCAGGCACTTTTCCTAAGCATCGTTCAGTATGATTGTGCACCCGTCAGCTGTAACACCAGAAAAGCCCTGGGAGAGGCAGAGCTGGGACTGCACCAAAGTGGCAAGAGTTGGCCTGCAGCAATTCCATCCAGACATGCTCCCGCAGACAGCAATGCACACAGTGGCTGCTCGAGCAACAATGCTCACATGGCTGCAGCCCATGGCTGGCCCTGCAACAAATTGCCACTGCTTATTTAGGGACAAGCCCCATAGGACCATCATAGAATAGAATCATTGAATCATCGAATGGTTTGGGTTGGAAGGGACCTTAAGGATCATCTAGTTCCAACTCTCCTACTATGGGTACGGATATCTTCCACTAGAACAAGTTACTCAAAGCCCCATCCAACCTGGACTTGAACACTTCCAGGGATGAGGCATCCACAACTTCTTCGAGCAGCCTGTTCCAGTGTCTTACCATCCTCACAGTAAAGAATTTCTTCCTAATATCTAATCTAAATCTATCCCCTTCCAGTTTAAAACTGTTACCCCTCTTCCTAGCGCTATACTCCCTGACAAGGAGTCCCTCCCCATCTTTCTTGTAGGCCCCCTTTATGTACTGGAAGGCTTTTATAAGGTCTCCCCGGAGCCTTCTCTTCTCCAGGCTGAATAACCCCAACTGTCTCAGCCTGTCTTCATAGGAGAGATGTTCCAGCAGTCTTTGTGGCCCTCATCTGGACCCGCTCAAACAGGTCCACGCCCTTCTTATGTTGGGGGCTCCAGAGCTGGATGCAGTACTCCAGGTGGAGTCTCATTAGAGCAGAGTAGAGGGGCAGAATCACCTCCCACAACCTGCCAGCCACACTTCTTTTGATGCAGCCCAGGGTGTGGTTGGCCATCTGGGCTGTGATTGCACATTGCCAGCTCATGTTGAGCTTCTCATCCACCAAGACCCCCAAGTCCTTCTCCTCAGGGCTGCTCTCAATCTGCCCAGCCTGTATTTGTGTTTGGGATTGCCCCAACCCATGTGCAGGACTTTGCACTTGGCCTTGTTGAACTTCATGAGATTTTCACAGGCCCACCTCTCCAGCCTGTCCAGGTCCCTCTGGATGGCATCCCTTCCCTCCAGTTTGTTGACCACTCCACAAAGCTTGGTGCCATCAACAAACTTTCTGAGTGTGCACTCAATCCCAACATCCACGTCACCAACAAACTTGTTAAACAGCACCTCTCCCAGTTCTGACCCCTGAGGAACACCACTTATCACTGCTCACGATGTGGACATCAAGCTGTTCACCAGAACTCTTTCAGTGCGACCATCTAGCCAGTGCCTTATCTACCGAGTGGTCCATTCCTCAAATCTATGTCTCTCCAATTTAGAGACAAGGTTGTCATGTGGGACAGGGTCAAATGCTTTGCACAAGTCCAGGTAGATGATGTCAGCTGGACCTCAGAAAGGGAATGGACCCCACCCTGCAGCAGGAGTATGCACAGTCTTCCAAAGCTCAATTCCCACCCCCTCCAAACCCCCCACTCGGACAACATACAACATAGTTTGCAATATTCTTGCTACCCAGGGATGCGTCTCAACACTCAAAACCAGCAGGAGCTAATAGCAAAACGCTGATGCCTTTTCAAGCTATACTGCCTCTCTTTTTCTCCTGGGGATTCAACTTCCCCTGCACAAATCTACAAAATGCCCCATAACCAAAAAAAAAAAAAAATATATATATATATATATATAAAAAATAAAAAATATATAAGATGTCCTCCTTCCATGGAGGACATTCACCTGCAAAGCCTCCATTACCATTCAGAGACACAGAGTAAGTGCTGGAGATGTTTCAGGAAAAGGACAGGAACACAGTATTTTAAAAAGGGGGTTAAGTGAAGTTGAGATAAATACAGTCTGTTTCAACACTGCAAAACCCACATTTCTTTCAAGACGATCCTCAAGTCAGCTTCCTGAGATGCTACACCTGGGCAGAGCCACCTGCAACAGTCCACCATGAAAAGATGCAAGGATCGGAAAGCAACAGCATGAGGAAGCAGTTACGTCAGAACAAAATGTCATGGACTTGCCTTAATTGCCATCTGGAAACAACAAATTTAATTTAATTTTTTTATTTAACACAAACAGCCTTACTGTCCTAAAAGTCAGAGGACCCAGCATAGACAATGACATGCACTAGGCACTCAGATGACTCAGACCATCTAGTTAAAGGGGTACATACATATGAGAGGACATCCGGCTGAGCTTTTTTTCCTACAGATTGCACCCAAAAAACATTTGCAAATTTCAATATAATTACAGAAAAAAAAAAAAAAAGTCTAACAAAGCAGAAAAGGGGAAAATAGAGCAAAGACTAGATTGAAAGCACTGCTTTAGAAGACAGCCATTTCCTCTCCAGAGTCAGGCTCTGTGCCGTCACTGCCCATACCAAGTAGAGCATCCACTGATGGCAGAGGATTTAGGATAGGGCTCATTTATTGTACCAATTTTGTCAGCTTGTAAAGGGGAAAAAAGATGCACACAACTTGTTTCAATTTCTAGGTTTTAAAGAAGATAAACCACATACTTCCAAAAATGCAGGACCCTCAAGGCACATTCATATTTCTGTCAAAGGTGCAACTAACACATGTCAACATACCTGCAGTATGTTTAATCAACCTGACTCAAGCATCGGGAAGAGTGACAAGGGAGCCTTGTCCTGCTACGGCTTCACTGCTATTGCTGCCACGATAGACTTGATCAAAAGTAGGTCTCACGCTGCAATTATAATTACAATTTACAGTACTAGCATGTTTGTGTTTCACACACTTTCAATACAATTTAAGCTGCTACGTGAACAATTTTCCTAACTAGTCCCACCTTTAAAGGTGTTGAAGTGATGGAGAAGCCTAACTTTTGATTATTTTTAGTGGAGCTACCAGCCCTGATAGGCATATAGCCAAAACTGAAGGTCTGAGGGACTTTGCTAACTCCAAAGGCAAAGACATCAGATCCTCTCCTGAATTGTCTGAGGTGACTGCAGTTTCCTGCTCAAGGCTTGCCTCCATGTGTTGGTCTGAGAGCTGCAGTGCCCCTGGGACTGGCTTGCAGGCAGAGCTAGCATCCCAGCCTCACAGGCAGCAGTGCCATCAAAGAGATAAGAAGAAAGGAGATCTCTTTTATAGCCCGAAATTCATAACATTAAAAAAAAAAAAGAAAAAAAAAAAGAAAGGGAAAAAAAAAAAAACAGGCTGGTTCCTAGATTACCTAGGCAGCTTCCAGAAAGCTGGTTCATGTACCCTAGTGATATATTGTTGGTAGCTAATTATCTTCTGCAATTTCCTGCCTTCTTAGATAGTGAGACAAAAAGGCATTTCACTTTGGGCTAACAATGTGACATTGACATCTACAGTAAGATCTTCCTGCTGCATAGCTAGCAGTGACAAATTTTAACAGCACCACCCAGTACCTCTGCTTGCATGCAGTACCTCAGGCTCATCTCTCCTGCTGCAACACCTATTCTTTTTTGGAAGCTTCTTGCATTTTTCAGCTGGCAGTCTTTGAGACACAGCCAGGCCACAAAGATTAATCTGATCAGTTGATTTTCATGATTAATTATCTCCTGGTAAGCAGCTTTTCCCCTCCACCATTCGCAAGAGTAGTTGTTGCCCAGCCCTGCCCTTAATTCATCACATTGAATTTGATTTCTCATGTCACGCTCTGACAAGTTGAGGATAAAGTCACGAATGAGCACTGCCTTGCCACACATCAGCTAAGCTTGAGGACAGCAGTCAAGATGGAGAACTGACAGTCTGGCTTGAAATTAGCTCCAGAGTCAGCTCATTGCCACAGGAAGTCATCTCGTACTACGGGTAGAGATGCTTACACGAGCTGCTTGTCCTGACCCCCTTGTCATGGCACTGGTGAAAGGATGATGAGAAGAAAAAACACAACCTCCTGCTCTCTAAAGAGAACAAGTCCTCTTCTTTCTCCTTCAACTGCCCTGCTTCAGAGCCCAAAGGGGTGATGCTTCCAATACCACCTTGCCGTGCTGTGCCTTCAAAGTGCCTTGCTGTGGTGACAAAAGAAGAAATTGCCAGTGGGGATTATAATGCAGACAGCAGTGGCCACAAACAACCTAATTTTCCCCAGAGGCAGGCCGTGTATGTTTTTTGTTGTTCAGAGCCATCTGCAAGGAACTGGTATTTGCAAATAAAAGGAGATTAGGACAAGGCATTAATCCAGCGTCTGCTGCTCATTCATGCTGTCCCCTGAAAAAGAGCCCAGATACATTTAAGTCATAACACTCAGTTCTGAGCTGCTGGTAAATTAAAAAAAGAAAATTATAATTAACAGACACAAAAAGTTGGGATATTATTTTTTATACTAACTAAGCCCCAGGAGGGCATAAGACATGGAGCTGTTAAGGAAACAAGATTCCCTTTGGAGAAGGGCAGCTTCCCCTCAGCTGTGTCCACCCGTGCACCGAGCCTCAGCACAGAAGACATGGTATGGCCAGGAATGGGGGGGGGGAGAAATGGCAATAGCTTTACCAAAAACCTTTGCTCTTAGGAAGGTGTAAGCCTTGAAGCCCACCAAAATAGTACAACAGGACAATTCTTCCCAGAGTTGGATGGCAAAGGCTTCTGGTACCCCTGGGAATCATTTCTGCTGTTTCATGGAAGGGTGCAGGAGAAAATGGCATCCACAGCTTTTACTAAAAGCTCTGCTCTGTTCATCGCAAAACAAGTTTAAGAGCATCAACCCAGCAAGCTCACTTCTACTTTTTATTTGGGTTTCTTCACATCCACAGTAACTATGTGGCTGTCAGTGCTGCTTTTCTGGGGGAAAAAAAAAAAAAACATTAAGCTTGGGGAAAAACATCCAGTTCAGAAACACAGATGAAAAGCATTTCATTTCTGCTTATTGTCTGTTTTTCTACCAGCAGCCACCTTCACAGAGGATTTTGCCTGACAGAGCTGATAGGCGCTCACCGCTGCTCAGATTTTGGGTTTGATACCTTTCAGATGTAGCTGGCACATTTGGCATTAAAAGGCATCGCACACGTGGCACCACCTGCATCCTCTGCCTTGGGAATTGAGAGTACATTTCACATTACAAACACTGACTGTCGACCACTGCCATCTGATGCTTTCTATCCAGCATTTTTTCAGCCTAATTTCATTTACTTTAAGATGGAAAAAAGACAGTTCATTAGCGGCACTTCCCACAGCCCGCTTAAAGCATTGATGAGCCAACATACATTTTCATCAGTACGAGTCTCATTGCTTTACCTTGAGTTGCAGGTGTTTAGCAGATAGCAACAAGCCACCCCAGTAAGCGCTGCCTTATAGTGCCTTGTGGATACATATTCAGAGCACCTCTGCAACCTGGAGTAATTCCACCTCGCTAATGCAGGAACAGCCCGTGTTCAGCGAACCAAACTTTCTTGCCACTGGCATTCATTTCACTAACATCTTGGAAAAAAAAAATAGGTTTTCAGGTGAAAATTCAGGTCAAATTTCAGGCGAAAGACCTGGACAGCTGGGAAAGACACTGAGGTAGCACCACAGAAGAAACTTTCTTTAGTAATTTCTGGAAGATACTTGAAGGTGTTTTTACCATGAGTTGGAAGAGCTGATAGCTGGTTGCAGTCAGCCCAACCACTCCACACCAGCCAGGGGAAGGGGACAGAGACCCAGCCTAGTGGGGCAACTCCAGCTGGTGAAACACGGTGGAGAGACATGCCCAACAGCCATGGGAGAAGTTCGGGAACTGGGACAACTGTGAATGGGTGACCCCTTTTCTGCAAGTTGTGTCTCACAGTCCTGTATATGACAGACCCCTCATGCCAAGCCAGGCCCAAGGCTTAGCCAGGCTGTGAGGCGGTATGCCACTACCTACACTCACCCCAGAAGACATTTTGGCCTACCATCACTCAGCCTCAGTCCTCCTCTATGACCTCCAATTACAGCCCCCAGCAGCTCCAGCCCTCCACAGCCTAATCACAATCTCCCTTCTAGAAGGGCAGCATTTCTTCCTTTTCCCTAGACCCACCCCCCAGCTGAAAAACCCTTTAATTCCCATTTGGAACTAGCAAGTCCAAACAGCCTAACTGCCTTATTGGACAAAACAAGGGTCCTGGACGTTGATAGTCAACGAAAAATAAGTATCTACACCACAGCACATCTTTCATCTGCAAAGACTGCAAGGAGGTAGACTTACTCTAGCCTGGTAGGGACACCTCCTCTGAGGTGACTACTAGGCAAGTTGGCTGCATCTCCTGGAAAAGCTGCCCTCAGGACACACACCCATTTCCCACCTTCCTCTTCAAATGTTTTCAAAACCAGCCCAAGCATCACTCAACCCAAGCAGTCTTCCAAGTGGCATTAAACCCACCCTTGCGTTGTCATGCCATTAGTTTAAATCAGTTTTACAGCCAGTTCCCTGATCAATAAAATGCAGAAACATGACTGGAGAAAGGAATTAGCATCTGTAATCCCGTGATTACATAAATCCCTCTGGTCAATCAGTTATTAATGGCTGTTATATTTATTGGGTTTTATAGCAGGCCTACAAACCCGAGCTATCAGAAGTAGACACCAAAGAAGACACTGTAAAAAAGCTATTTGATTACTGACTCCTCACAGCAAGTGCTGACAGAATGCAAATTTGGCTGACTGTCCCTCCTGTTAGCAAGCCTGCTAATGAGTTTGCCAATTAAGAGCCAATCTGAAGACCTTGGAGGGGAAGCTGTCAAGAACACAAACTCCCATGCCTCTGAGGAGCAGCTGTGGGACTCGTGATGAGGGCCACCTCAGACCCTTCTTGCTGATACCACCCACTGACCCCTTTATCTCCCACAACTCATTCCTCTCACCCAGGAAATACAAACACTTGTCACACATGCATATTATGGCTTCTAAGGCACAGACATTGAAAATAAACACATGCCGAAGAGAAATAAAACCTCCCTTGCTCCTCATCATTGTAGAGACCTTACTAGCTCAAATTCTGGAACTACTAGGAAAGTTCACAAACTTCAAAATAATTATGATGCGAGAAAAAAGTCACTAATTACACATCATCACATCTATCTAATTATTTTGGGATACATTTTGTATTTTTGGATGCGTATGTTTCTATCTAAGGAACTGAGGACAGTTTGGGCAAGAGAATTTTGGCTCCTAACTCCCTTTGGATATTTCTGTGCATGTTCCTCCTCTCATCAGCAATTAACTTAATGCAGTTTATGAAAGGAAAGGCAAAAGCATAAATACTACACCAAGCCAAAATCTCTGATAACAAAGCTTTATGACTTTTAGTGCAGCTGGCCCCAGAGACACATACAATCCACTGCTGGCCACAGCACACACCACTGTGACAACTGGACAGGGTGTAAGTATGTGAGTGCTGCAAGCATCTCGCACGGCAATCAAATCTTTAAGCAGCTATTTCTAATACACCCATTTGAATACCTTGGCCTGTCATTTAAGCAGAGAATTTCATTTCAGAACCACTCTATGTTGTATTTCTTTGCACTTTTCTTCCTGTCCAGTCATTCAGAGGGTAACTAGCAGTGGCACTTCCAACAGAGAACTGTGACCAACACACTTCACCCCTGAAGTACCCCCTGGTGACTGCATGTAGAGGTTTAATTTTATTGCGACGCTCATGTCCAAGGGACTGTCAGGAAAAGAACAGGAGCTGGACCCCTGGTCTAGGTTTTCTTCCAGATTTATCCGTCCCACATTTATTTCATCACACCACATGATGAGTAACCCTCTGGAAATAACCTTTAGCAGAAAGCTCTGTTACCGAAATAAAGAAATGCCATAGTTTCTCTGAAACCATATCCTTCTGTTGAAACTAATTACGAGAAAGCTGTTGCTTAATGAAAGTTTGCTTTAATATGACTTATGCTATTCATAAGTTTGCTTTGGACAGCATCCAGATTTTTTAAATTAAATATTAGCAGTCTGTTAGCCTATCAAACAAACCTAAGCATGTCAAGTTAGTATTTTAATAGTGTTTTTTCTTCTCCCCCTCTCCTCCAAACCTAGGTTTGCTTCCTAATTGACTCGCTGCTTTAAAGTCAGTAAATTCAAAAGTCTGAGGAGAAGATGTCACACTTTAATGGTTTAGGAGTGCACACTTTGTCTGGGTGATTGATGGATCAAATGTGTGCTGAAGAATGCAGCAATGTTTCTTTCATTTCTGCCTCTCACAGGGCAGAGAACTGGACTATCTCTAAACCTCTTTGCTGCTAGCAACAATAATCAAATTATCTCATTCATTATAAATGTAAAATCCATCTTACTGTCCCAAAGGGATGTTATTGAACTGACATTAGTGCGTGAGCACCAACAAAGGCATACGTGCAAATTTATCACCTAGGTTGCTGTTGAATATAAGTACCAGGCGGGCTGGGCTCTCTCTGGCTCATTACACTCCTTTCTGGTTATTGCCAGTCCCAACCTGTTTGGTGAATGAGATATGGAAGAGCTGCACAGACACGGTACTGACAGGTCCTTCAAAAATGCAGGCGATAAGTGGGATAACATTCACAGATGAATGGTAAAGAAAGGCTGACACGTTAATCGAGGGTTGCACACCTGACAAAAGGCACAAATGTAGATGGAGAGCACTTATTAAAGCAATATTTAGTATTTTCAGAGTGCTTTTCAACTATAATTATTTATTTTCAGTGCTGCCTAATCAAGTAAAGGGCTGCAATGTTTCTGATCAAGATCAGGGCTGAAAGGTAGAAAAGGCTTTAAAAATAATATGTATACTCTCCAAAGTGACAAATATAGGCTATACACATATTCATGCACCTATATCAAATCTGCTAGTGCAAGAACAGTATTTCTGACTGCAGGCCCTGCCAGTGGGATGTGAAAGTCAGGCAGGTTTTCTAAAGAGCTGACATCGCAATTATTAAAGGTTTTACATATAAAGCTTAGTTAACAAATCCGCTGACGACGCATGAGCCAGAACGACGCATGAGCCGGGAGGCTCTCCCAGATTAAAGGTGAGCAGAAAAGGCCTTGAAACTCACTGAGGTCAGTAAGGGGGGTGGCACAAATATATACACCATTAGAGCAAGTCTAGCCAGTGGGTCCCAGAAAGAGAGGACTGCAAGAAATCCCTCAGGACACAAAGTCAAACGCACTCGAGCGTAAGCAATCAGAGGAAGAATGGGGCAGGAGGGACCAAGAGCGCTGCCAATACCTTCGGGCCCTGAAATAGTAGAGGATTTGTTAAATTCCAGTGCGCAGCCCTGGCTGTGTTCGGCAAAGCAGGATAAAGCAAAGTCCCAGCGGTGCTGGCAAGTCTGGAGGGGATGGTAGTCCCCTTCCTCTCCCAGATCTGGGGAGCACAACTCGAGGTGACAAGCAGGGCTGGACAGCTGGGTACCCCAAACACATTCATGCTCTCATAAGGAGCTGATGGCACCTGCCCACCACTGAGGCTCAGGGGGTTTCAGCAGGACTCGACTGGCACTTGAGTTGCTGCACAGTGTCTGTTATTAATGTTGGTCGAGCATTCATCTTTACTCCTCACCCCCACAGCTCCTTCAAAGTTGCTTGTAAGCCTAAAGGGGGATGCTAGGTGCTTTATCCTATAAAAACATTCCTGTCTTGCCTCAAATGAATATGATTCCATTGCACTGGCTATGTCTCTTGTTCTTTTTTTTTTTTTTTTTTATATCACCCATAGCAATAAAAGAAGGAAATGGTGCTGTGTTATATTCAGTCTTGTGCTGCATCTGACTGCATTACATACCAGCGGCGAGGTGGACTCGCAGGTGCCAGCTGTGATTTTTCCTTTGCCCTCCCCACAGTTAACTTGTACAGTTGCTCTTGTATATCTTCGCATTTTAGGCATACATCTCAGATTGCTCATTTATCTAGACATCATCCTTACTATAATGACAAGTCAGGAACACTGACATCCGCACTTGCTCTATAGAAAGGCAAAGAAAACAAAGCAGTGGTAACACAAGTATTGCCCGAATAGGTAGGTACCTGCTTCAACTTCTGTCTTAGTAAAGAATCAAGACCAGGGCATAGTCTTCCCTGTCATTTTTGGAGAGAGGAGATCAACCCCACCCGTGTTCACACTGCAGTGCTAATGACATTTCACAGGATAACCTGAGAGTACAGCAGTGATTCAGTCGCATCCAAGCAGAGTTTTGCAGGCGCACCCTAGCCAGGGCCATTTGCAGGACAGTAGTGCTTTTCTTTGTTCCCCATATCTTTTCTTCAAACCTTCCTGGTGTTGCCTCCCTTCCCCCTTCCATGCTCTGGCAGGGATGCTGAATGCTGATGAGACAATACTTGATCCATCTTCAAGCACTTATTTTCGGGCAATTAACTTGGCATCATAGAAGCACTTAAGAAACCTGGCTTTCCGGAGTGGGAGACAACTGACTAAAAAGCTAAGCAAGGTAGTAAATTATTGTCAAATGACTAAAAAAGAACAGGAAGGGGAAAAAATAAAAAGAAACTAACACTTTGACAGAAGATATTTGCTGCTGTCGGACCAAATCTGAGATCTGACAAAAAAGGCCAATCTAACAGTTCGAGCAAACATTAGTGTGAGTCCAATACTGGCCACTATCAATTCTGTCTATAACAATTATGCTTTGCCATTCAAGGGTGGATGCTTTCTTTTCTGACATCTCCTGATTGTATGTCACCGATTCATCCTCTGAATAATTAGCCAAGGCAAACCATTTATCTATTTAGATAGCACACATTACTCTAATATTCAAAGGCTTACCAGTCACCAGTCATCTTTCATCACTAACTATCCCTGCTATACTACCACTTTTCTACTTCCAGAGACAATCTTTTACACATTATCAATGTTGTACTTATTTACTGGGCCTTAAATTCAACTCTGGGGAGCAGAACAAGAAGTAAATAATGCCATTTTTCATAAACCAGAAGTTCTCAAGTCTTCCTTGTGGTATTATTTTCCTGTCCTCAAAATGACACTTCAAAGATGCATTTGCCTTTCATCCCCTGGATGCCAACATCTCGGCTGTCAGTGTTACCCAATATGGGGCATGAGAAAAGCCAGTCTGGTACTGTCCGAGCAGTCCCTCTCTGCTGGGCACCTGAGTCTTCCCTCCCATTCTCTTCTTGGCTTTGGCAACAGTGGGGATATTTTGGAGATCAGAAGCATTTTGATTTTGCAGGCACAGCTTCAGATCTAAAGCCGATAAATAAACATCAGTCTTCCCATGCATAGCTTACAGCCACCTTTCACGTTTTTCAGTGGAACTCACAATAAACCCCCGCAGGCACAAAACCCCTTCAGATACCTGCATAATAAATTATCTTTTAAGGGCAGGGGAAGAGTTCTTCAAGTTGCAATTTATCATATTGGCCATTCCAGCTACCTCCTCACCTTGTACGTGTACTGCTGCCCTCAGTAAGTAATGTCCTGGAGCTGGACCTCCAGTGCAGCACTCTGCAGGCACAGGTATTGGGGCTGCTTTCAGAAACAAAGATGAAGAAGGTACAGACAGACAGAGAGGGAAAGAAATTCTCCTAGTAACCATGTTTTCAAAACCCGCAAATCAAAAATGTTTCCTTTTGCCTCACTGAATTGACATAATGATATAAAACCAACATATGAAAGTCCACAACATTCACACGGAAAAAACAGACCTGACATCCTCCTATCCACAGACTCACACAAAGAAGCAGTGATCTCAAAGACCAAGTAAGCTTAATGTCGTAATTTATGACTTGTTCCCATTAACTCTTCAGTGTTATAAATCAAGCCCTCCACATTCTAATACTTTATATACATACATCACGGCTCTTGCACAATAGCATTCTACTTGCACACATTTACATTATTCCCTCAAAATAAATGTATACTAAAAAAAAATTCCATCAAACACTATCTGTGCAATCCTCTTAGAAGAGGAGTTTAAAGAGAAAAAAAAAACAAAAAAAAACAAAACAAAACAAAAAAAACCAACCTAAAGTAAAGGCTGGCAGTATCCTTAAGAGGAAATACCTTTAAGGCAGATGGTCCAAGTGGGGCATACAGCAGTTCCAGGGCACAGGGGCAAACTTGAAGCCACAATCCTCTATGTATTATAATGTGCAACAAACCAAGAGTCAGGCATGTAAGAGATGGAGCCTGAGCCAAACAGCCCTGTTTGCCCAACCTGATTGTTTTCTTTCTACAAATAAACACCCTGCTACCACCTGGTATGAGCTGGTATTGCTCCAGAGATACAACAGGATTAAATTCTGAGGAAGTAGCTGGCTTGCTGCTTTCACCAAGAAATTAATTTTTAGGGGTAAACATGGACACTCACATCAAGGCTGAATTATCAGTTGCACACTAAGCAGCTACACAGTGTTCAGGAGGAATTATTACGCACTTCACTTCCCTCTCCCACCTCCAGCCCCACCATACATACCTGTGTGCACTGGGCTTCAAGGACACCAAGCCATGCAAGCTGCCCCAGTCCTGCTTCCCAGGACCTCTAACACACCAGTTCTGCTGCTGTGAAACCCCATTCATGATTACAGCAGGATAGTCAGGGCTTACCTCTCAGTTCTCAATGCTGGAAAATAAAATTACTTGCTCTCCTGGACTTCTCTCACACTCTTGGGCATGTTCTTATCCCTGCATTTAACTGAGAACACCACACACTTCAGCCACAATAGCATCGAGGGAAACAAAAAGCTTCTTTCAAACATCTATTATCTCTTCATTCAAACAGCCATCCTAGGCTAGACCAGAGGTCTAGACATGCTATTATCTTCAAACATCACCTATAGTGGGTGCCTAGCCCAGAGCATTAGGACCGGACAACCATTTAGCCATAGCCCTCCACCAAATGCTCTCGCAGACTCGAGCAATCCAGGGACCTGAAATTAAGCAACACAGAGTTCTGCACACTTTTCCTTCCAAAACTAACGGTTTTCATTAGCACTAATGCAGCTGCAAAAATATTTGTCAATGCTTCATTAATGCCAAATGAGCCCTGCAAACATGCAGGTTTTGTTAAGAGATCCTGATATACTTGAAAGGTAGGGTGGGCTTTTTCCTCTCTTGTTTTGGTTTTCTTGGCCCTTCCGTCATCCCCTTTAGTTCAAAAGCTGGTAGCAATTTACAACAATTTACAATTTAGAAGGTATGCATGTACATATGGTGCCTGTGCACGCACACAACCAGAAAAGTCAGCGAGTCTCTTTTAGGGAAAGAATCCCACCGCAAGAGTCTGGACTTGGTCCTCAATGATCAAAATGGAACGTTTGCTAGCTAATCCTAATGAAAGCCTCAGGCAAAAGATTTCATCCAGGCAGATGTTTCTCCAGAAAAAACACAGCAACCATTATACACCAAAACAGAATCAAGTTTGGAAATGCTTAAATGTCTGTGCGCTGGAGTCTCAAGTAGCACCCACCTATAGACTAGAGCCCTTCTGTGCACCAACTCTACCTTGCTATTCCCAAAACAGGGAAAGCAAGGGATTTCAGGCCTGTTCTTTAGCACTTAGGGACTTAAATACAAGCACCATTCAGGAAAGCATCACAAGATAATTTGCCTTGTGATATTTATGCCATTCAGGCATGTAATCACTCCCCAGTATCCACTACCTACATGTGCCAAAAAGAACAGACCTCTCACCTTCTTACCATGGGTTTGTCATGGGGCAAATATGTCTTTACTGCCTTTTTTCAAGTCCAGTGGACTGTGCTAAGTCACGCTTTTTTCTCTCCTCTACTCACGCCTACACCATGAGGCTGGACGCACCAGCACCACATTCTGTGCTTACATATGTGACATTCCAACATGCTTTACAGAGAAAAGACATGCACCTTCACCCTAATCATTTGGGGTTTCTACCTGCTCAAAGAGATGCATTTTGCCAAACACCAGGCTTAACATCACCCAACCCACAGGAGGAAAGACTGATGACAATAAATAAATCTTTGCTGGGGAAACCAAATGAAATGGAGCAGAGAAGATGGCAGTCACACATGGACATAAACCCATGGAGCCTCAGAGCAGGATTAAAAACATCACTTGCCTTCACCACAGGCTTTGTAGAGAAGGATGGATTTCAGCATGTTAAGACCCTAACAGAATACCAAAATAAATGGCATGCCGTATGTGGTTATATGATCTTCTGGTTTACCAAAGGATTTTGCAAACTCCCCCAACCCTTTCATGGCAGATCCATGAAGATTATAATGGACATCCACATTCTGTTGGGGATTTTCAAGTCTCTCGACCTGCAAAGACAGACTCATGGGCTTTACAAGTACTGCCAACTGGCCTGCCTAGCTTTTAAATTTCATGAGCCCTGAAATGAACAACTAACTGATGGAGATTATAAAACATATCATTTTGCTAGAGCAGTTTGTTGGCTCAATAAAACCTAAAACAAAGGGCTCATGGAGTATTTTAATTTCCACTGGAAGTGTCGCTTGCGGAGTTTACAAGTTCCATCAACAAACTCAGACCCAGACACATTTTGTAGTCTCAGATTTGCACAGGTTAGGAGGAGCCCACCATAACCAGCACAGAGTTTATAGTTTGCAAAACTTACAACATCAGCAAAAAAAACAAACCCAAAACTATTAAGTTCGTATATTCCTTCTGTAATGCCAGGGTACCTCACAAACTCACCAAAGTACATACTGAGATGATACACAGCCAAAAGATAAGGCCTTTGCTTTTTCCTTAGACGAAAAAAACTGCAACCCAGCACTTTGCAAACTCTGGCACCCAACCCATAAAAGCAATTTCCATGTACTCTTGCTCAATGAGAAAAATGGCAGTAGACTGATGCACACTTAAATAGACCCAGGGCCTTTGTGAATATTAAAAGACCTTTTACATATTGAAGAAACTTTTCTGAAAATGCATCAAACCCTGTATCAGAGCAATGCTTTTCTTTTACCAAGCTACCTCCTTGGTCAAGAGAGAAACAGTTTGTAACTCCAAAGAAAAAAACAGCCCTCTAATCCCCACCTCCTTCCTCCAGGAATTGGTCTGGAAAGGTAAAAAAAAAAAGAAAAAAAAAAAAAGAAATAATAATTTATATTCAACTTGTTTTGTGGTTTTCCCGCAAAAGTTGTAATGGCTTCCTCCGAGTTGTCCACTCAGTGTGTAATATTCAGAGCTATCCAGATGAAATTCCCAACGGTTCAGCAGGATTTCGAATTGCATTGCTTAAAACAGTCCCCTGTCGAGGGCCCATGCCAAAAGCAGGTTAAAGGCTTTCGGATCAAGGATATTTCAATGGGTAGATAGAGATTTAGAGATAAAAAGGCAAAGTGAGGAAATACACGGTGTTTTTATATACTGTGGCTGGTTAGCGTCTAAATAAACACCTGGGCTTCATTTTTAATATCCCCACTGTCATGCTTCTCAGAAGTTTTCAAAACTTCGCTTATTATACATCTTTACAGAACAGGCAGACTGGGGTTATTCACATCTTTGTAAACATGCACATTTTAACAGACCATGAGTCTACATAGCTCAGAGGTGTCAAATGAAGAAAGAAACAGACTGCCTCCTAATGAAGTTCAAAATAAGGAAAGTGTTTAATTACGCATACTTCTCCAATGTTTTGGATTCTGCCTTTAAACGAGAGAAAGTGTCATAAGTCAAATGTATTTAATCTAATGAAAAACTACAATTGTTCAGGCTGTTTCCAACATATTCAAATGAAAGTACACCAGTTGAGATTTTTCCCTTCAAGAAGAACACTCAGAAAATTACATCCCATCCAACCCTTCCCCCTCATCTTTTTGTCAGCAAATCCTATAAACCCACAAAATGCCAGGAATTAAATGCTAAGGTTGGCAATCTGTCATTGACATATGTTCCTGCCATTTTTTTTTTTTCCCAAGTCCCAAGATAAGGCTGCAGTCTCAGCCTTAGCGTGGAATTTCTTAGCACCGGTTAGTATTTGGTGGCTTTCATTCTCCCCCTTTCTTTTTCCCCTTCCCCTCCTCTAATCAATGTGATTTACTTCGCTACCCCACAAGCCAATTTTTCAGGAGTCCTTGGGGAAAAAATAACACGACTCAACTTGCAGGAACTTGGAGGCACTCTATGCATGTAACAGCATGCTCTGAAGCAACACCATCCAGCATGACACCGGACAGCCCTGTGATACGCTGCCGTGACAGAATAGTTTCTTCCCTTTGGGAAACCCTCAGCGCAAGCTGTCCAAACAGTATTTACTGTTTCGAGTGTTGCTTTATTTATGGCTGAAATAATCCCTGTTCAGAAGGGAGAGCGACTGAGTAACTTATTAGGAATGTTCCTGGGGAATGGGAGAAAGAGGGAAATGAGATCATTCATAACTCTAGAAACATTTACAGCTTTATACAAAATTTAAAATTGGAGCATTATCAAAAAAAAAAAAATCCAAACCCAACCCAAACAACCTTAGGCTGGCCGTCTGCCAAGCTACAGGTGGGCTTTGTTAAGGAGGGAGAGGATTCCAGCTTTCTTGTTTGGAGAAGAGAGGAAAGCATGACTTCTGGGAAGATGAAATACTTGAGGTAGATATATTTACACAATATGTGGGAAGTGTGAACAGATGCTACCTAGGAGGCCTCCTCATGACAGCATCTCCAGAACGCAAGAGGGTTTTTCATTTGGATTTTGTTTGCGTGGTGGGGTGGTTTTTTGCAAGAAACAGAAATAATTTTTAGAGAGTGTTTTGAGTTAGGAAATACTGGCTTCTAAGGCCTTCCGAATGCATCTATTAATAGCTTTTTCAGTAATTAATAGAAATAATTATTGTAGTCTTCTTACCTGTAGATTGCCAATACAGACTGACTCGGTTTGAGTGTTGAACTTAAAACCATCAGATGCCATTTGCAGTGGTGGTAAATACAACTGCTCCCACTGCCATCTCTCCTGGTTACAGATGCTCTCCGCAGCTGCAAACTCAGTCCAGACCCCAACTTTCCCAAAAAGCTGGCCTGCAATTTTGCCTACAGCAGAGGTTTTCAAACCACTGGTAGAGAGATCATTTCTTGCAAAGATACCCTGGGATATGAAAGGCATGACGAGCCTCACCCGAGGCCAGACAGGCAAAGAAATCCATGGGAGAATTAGGAAGAGCAAACAGGATGCACGCCACCAGAACTTCTTGTGTTTCGTTCATTATAAAGCAGGGCTCATGTCAGTGATGACGAAGAAACAGTATCACAATTTGTTTGGTTACAGCTACAGGCATCATCATTCTCTGAAGAACTGGCAGCTCCCAAATAGTTGACTTCCAGAGAGTTCAGTTAAATATAACCCTCTCTGCCCAAGCCAGGAATAAAATCTATTCCATTTAATGTGCTTTCAGCTAAATCTGAAGAGTTAACAGCCAAACAGCTACATATTGATTATGCCACTTCCATTCTGATGAAAAGGACTTTGAAATAGCACGCAGAATTCAATATTTTCCTCGATACCATTAAGTTCCGCTACCAAAGATTTTCTGTTGATTTTTATTATAAAACAGCATACTCCCAAATATCCCTTCCAGATCCCAGGTCATCCTGGACATTTATCAAACCATACAACGAATGGACACGTACAACCATATCCACATGCACGCAAACACTCATTCCTCCACATACACTCCCCTTTCATTTCCTTAAGGTACAAAAAAATAGAGCAGACTGAATTTGTTTCAGTGGCTCAAACCAGCAAGGAAATTGGGCATACTATATTGTTTTCAGGCTGTCAGCTAGACAAGAGTTACTCAAAGCTGCTGATGGGAGCACAGTCATTCACGCTGCTTTGTAAGAAAACAGAGAATTAAAAAAAAGTGTGATACGCACATACATGAATACCATATACACCAGAGAAAATGCCTGGTTAGATAACCTCTTCTACTTCTAATGCTTCACAGTGATTTAACTCCCTACCCTGAGGGCTTGTTGGTAGATAGGCAGGCAGCTTTAATACTCTCCCCTAGCTCATTAAAAATATCAATCAGGGGAGCTCTCTTTCGAAGCCGAGTGAGCATCATCCACGTTAAAGTAATCAAAAGTACTTCCCACCGAGGTCCGAGTGGCATCTGTCCTTGTGCATGGCCAATACAAACACTCATTCATCATAACTAACTCTTAAAATTGGAAAGATATTTTCTTCCATCTTATGTCATGGCAGAAAAACTATGGGGGGGGGGGGGGGGGAGGGAAATGTCCCAGGATGGTCATAAATCAGACTGTTTTACTTGCTGTAGACATATTTTTAACTGATCTTTATCAAAAAAATAACCAGAAGTAACATGCTGTTCTTCTGGATACCCATAAACTGCCTGTTGATATCATAGTCGTATGAGTATACGGCTGAGCTGTGGAGAGGAAAAAAAGGAAAAGAAAAACTGAAAAAAAACCCTCATGCAGCAAATTCACAGCTGAGGTACACGGCTTCGCTTCTCAGCTGGAGTAACAGTTTTTGATAGGTGAAGCGTTCTTGTACTTGATATGGCTCCTTAGAGTAACAAACAGCAAAGGTAAAATAAAAATAAAAAAAAAACCTTTCATTAGGTTAATGAAAATAGATAAGGGCTAAACGCTCATAAATACACTCCTGCCCACTTCTTTCAGAGTGTTGACCGTAAGATTCCCTGAATGTTTGCTCACTGTTTGCCCTGTCAGTGGTTTTCAGCTCCACCAAATTCAGACCGAAAAGCACGTTCATGACAAAAATAATGTAACTATGAAAAAACAATCTAGCTATTCCCATTACGACTGTGACAGTACCTAGACAGCTGCAGATGAGAAAGCAAAGATCCCACCTCCGTGCAAAGATGAACAACCCTCTCCTGGAAGACGGCTTGAGCTCAAGAGATGGATAAAACTTCACTTAGTTTTGATGCTGTCCTCTGCTGTGCCTGATCATCTTCCAAACGTTAAAAGGAGAAAGCAAATCTGGTAATATTTATTATCTTTTTAATCCAGTTCCAGTACCAAAAAGAAATCCAAGTGGAACATAGCTCTTCACAATCACCTTCGCCAGGCACACTAGGAGAGCACTACTTCACCTCATGCAAGGAGATGCAGAATTTCCAATGTAAATTTTAGTAGCATATTCTTAATTTTTCAGATTTCCTCCTATAGAAAAATATTTGCTCCAGTAACAATATGAAGCTGATCTGCATTTTCTGATCTCTTGGTTATATTTTCTAGTCCTCCTGCCCACGTTTAGAAAAGAAGGCAAGGTATCTGGAAGGGAGAAGCCCTGAGATGTCATCATTTTTTCACTGGTTCATCAGCCAGATTGCAAGATGCACAAGTAGAGCTGCCTAAATTGGCGGTATCTAGTTAACCAAAGAAATCAAGATTTAGCACCAAATTAGTCTGCAAACAGTGTAGCATGACTAATGCTGAGCTCAAGCATAATTCTTCTGTCTTCACAAGCCCCACAAGCAGCCTTAACCTTTCTATATCAAAAATTATCAGGTAAGACACAAACTGAGTGCATAAATCCTGCACAGTCACATTATGGGGAAGAATGAGCTGCAAGAAAAGCAATGTATAAGGACCTCATATGTTAACCATTCAAAGTAGGCATGAAACCCCAGTAATTATGTGTTTGCTGAAAAGGCTGATTTTAAGATGGACCCAATCATTAGCAAGAGCTTCACTGGGGCCAGATGTCCCAGAATTAAGCCTGCCTCCACCATCCGCTCCCTTTCTTTGCAAAGAAAGGAAGTTAGGGTCTTATGTCTTGGGAGTATAAAAATGAAAGCATGGCCTTCTTCCACATCCAGCTTCTTCCTCCTCCGCTCTACATGGAAAGCTTCCCTTTCCATGCTTTACCACATCTCAGGTCAGAAATCAAGAAAGTTCAATACAATTTTTCCTTTGTTTCCTAATTTTTCTCTGTACCAAGCTACAGACATGGAACAGGATCTACGTGCAGTTCCCAGACAAAATGCTTAATGCATCATCCAAAGCTACCCCAGCCAGAGTCCCAAGCAAAACTTTAGAAAAGCCAGAAGAGAAACTGTTATGAGAAAATCCCTCCTCCCTCTTTTTTACCCTGAGCCAGTAAAGCATGGCAAGCTCTGCTTGTTCCAGAAATACTCTTCAATCCTGCATTTCAAGACATCAATATTTTGGTCAAATTTTCAGCTCTCTGCTGTGCCTACTCAGCTCCCTATAAAGCAAGACCTCAGGGGTACAGCACCAGTCAAAGCTGAGAGTACAAATAGCAAGGCAAGAGCAACAAGTTATCAATCATCAAATGCAGCATACTCTTTAACACTGTTATTTTTTTAAAAATGTTCCAAAACCCACATGGCTTTTGACTTCAGTTTGGCACAAGGGTAGCAGCCTAGTTTCTGGTCGCTTGAGCAATATGTTCCCAAGATTCAGGCTTGCTCCCAACATCACGTTGTCTGCGTTTCTCAGTTCACACAGCTTCAACTCAATGCATGGCTCCAGCCCTCAGTAAACAGATGCCAGAGGCTGGGGATTGATCTCAGCTTGCATCCAGCCCCTGGGTCCTCTTTGGGGAACCGCCATGAGGAAAGCTGAGTGGGTGTTAGGGAACAGTGCACCTGAGTTACCGTGACTAACATCTGGCTCATAACTCTGCGCCACGTTTTTGCTCCTTACCGCTTTGATATTAAAAGCTCCTATTCAGGGATCCTTAAAGAATTAAAAGCAGGGTGGGGTGGAGGGGAATGAAACACCATTTGTAAGATTTTAAGAACTATCGTCTTTCCTCCATAATCGTTTTCAGCCCTCTCTCGATTTCAATGGGACCAGATTTTAAAGACAAACACAAGCTACTTATAATTCACTGGGAAAGCTCCTAAAAGAAATGATCTTAAAGATATCCATTAACTCAGAAATAAAACATGAGCCTGCTCTCCATGGGCAGACCAGAAGACGTGAACTGCAGGACAGGGTCCAGCGAGAAGGTGCTACAACAACTACTGTTCAGCGAAGATGAGGCAAGGAACATCGTAAGCTATAGAGAACTGTAGATAGCACCACTAAAGGGACAACAATGAATGTCATGAGCTGCGTTAAATCTCCCCATGACTTTTAAGAGTAATTCTTCATTTCCTATAAAAAAAAGATTCTTTACTTTGCGTATTAACATCACCACTCGTTAGAGCTTCTGCCTATGGCTATAAACCAGATTTTCTCCAACCTTGGAAACTGAGTGGCCCTGGGTTTGGCTACTACTTGGACAGAAGAATGAATTGGGACCCCCAGCACCAAAGGCAAAGATGGTTGGTCAACAGATGTTTGTTCAAGCGTGGAAAGGGTGGGCAGAGTCTAACAGTGAGGTTTTTGCAGCAGCCAAAGACTGGACCAGAAATGGTATTGCAAACATCGTTAGTTTCCAGGTCTTTATTCCAGCAGTGTCACTCATTAAGTGACTGATGTCATTAGCGTTATGCCAGCAGCAAACCACCATAAAGAGAAAAGAGACAGGCTTGTAACCTTTGAGTTTTGTCTGCGCATCTCAAGAGTTTCAGACTTTGCCTTTCTGTGAAGCTGCCATTTGAGGGAGATAACGCCACAGTGAGCGAATGCTGGGCATCAGCTCAACCCCAAGCATGACTTCACAGTCCCTAGGCCAGTCTCTTTTTAAATAAATCGCACGCAGACTCATGCCGACTCACCTCCCTGTTTCAGAACCTAAAACAAGATGCCAATTTGCTTAATGTGTAAAAATTAAGCCACTCCGAAATTAATTACAAACATTCGCCTCACTTAGCTGAAATTCTATTTGGCACAACAGTCAATAGTCAGATTAAAACTCCAGCCTGTCCAGCTCATTTCTCTGACTTAAGAAGTTAATACCTTGTCATGTCACAGGTGACACGCTCGCCTCATTCCACTTTGCATAACATTAACTGCTGATTTTCTTCAGTGCCTTCATTGGGAGCAAAATGACCTACATAACATTCTGCTAATGTGCAGCACCATGCAGAAACCAAACCCAAGCACCCTCATAGGAAAAGTGTGCAAAGATGGGATAAAACTTTTCTTATCTTAATATATATGCATGTATGAATATACACACATACAGACAGAGTAGTTTGCTGGCAGAGTGTTTTATTTTATTTTTGGCAAATACTCAGCCTGGCCTCTTATATACCAGGAACATAAGCTAAAAATGTTCTTGGAGCTTTCCGTTAGAGAAATAAGAGGAAATTTCACTCCTGTATTCCACTATGTTTCTCCAAATGGGATTACTTTGTATATTTGTAAGTCTACAAAACTAGGGATCTTTGGTTTTCTTTTCTGCCTTGGCAGAGTCCCTGTCAAAAAAGGATAACTCTTTTCTCCCACCTTTTGTCCATCTTGTCTATGTAGAGCTATACATTTTTCAGTATGGAAACACGTTTTATAACCAAAACCAAAGGGGCTCTTACCTTCACCTTCACCAAGAAATAAACACTAGCTACTCTGCTTGCATTTTGAACTACAGGTACAACTTTCATAAAAAATTATAAAGAATTAAAATATTCCACTAAAGACAGTATATTGCATGATGGGTTTGGGGAAAGGAAAGGGAGATCTCATGGAGGGCTTCTCAACACTGGAAAATAACACTGTGTTAGAACATGACGCTTGATGAGCGCCATTAACAGCTGGGATCAGCCTTTCACGTGGTATCATCTGGCACTGCTCCTATAATCTTTTTCCAGAATACTTGTACATATTTCCACCAGACACAGACCTCCTTCTCAGTCTATAAGGGAGCATCTGGCTTAAATCACAAGTGCCCTCTGAGGGTACGATACTTTGGGACAGTTCAAACAAAACTGACCCACACATATTCCCCCAGAAAAAAAGCATGAAATAATTTAAAAATGCTTTTCCAGACCTAAAGTTTAGCGAAGCTGAACCAACAACAGTGTAAGAATTCATACTACACCTGCAGGAGCACTGGGTCTTCAAAAAAGAAGTGCTACAGAAAAACAATCAAGCCAACACAGGGTTTACAGTCAGTGGCTTGACATATAAGGCGTGCGGGGTGGCACTACCTAAAGAGTGCTCCCTCCTTCCAAATGTTGACTTCAGGTATAGTAATTCTGGCTGTTTGCAATCCATATCCCTGTGTATCCCATCGTACCTCCTTACAAACACATCTTGAGTTCAACATAGAGTGTGTGTGGGGGGACAGGCATAGCCACCACCTTTGCAATTCTTGTTAAATTAGACAAAATGTTGTTCTGGTGCTCTTCTGTGATAATAAAATTGTTGAAGACAAAAGAAAATTGGTGTTTTGATTTTTTTTTTCCCCCGAAATTTTCCTCAAATAAATTAGATAAGGAGTTTCTATGCAAGAAGTTTCACTGCAAAAAAAAATGTTTGCAGTATTCTTATTTTCAAAAACATGTTTATCCACTCCTTGCAAGTGGTGCAGAGAGGTCATAAGACTTCAGCCTGAGGGGCAAAAAGAAAGGTCAGGGAAGGTCCGACGTGTGCTGTTCACAAGCAGAGAACTACAGGATTTCCCTCCTCCTCTATCGAAA
This sequence comes from Vanellus vanellus, assembly GCF_965231255.1. NCBI lineage: Eukaryota > Metazoa > Chordata > Aves > Charadriiformes > Charadriidae > Vanellus > Vanellus vanellus. Next base: position 23,085,112 of record NC_138909.1, on the reverse strand, counting down.
CCCTGCCATACATTTCCCCATGCCTTGTGAGTCAAAACCACTTTCTCCAAGCAATGGAGCAAAATTTACCCAAAGCAAGGAAAGCCCTGCTATGTGCAGAAGAATAACCACCGCTGTGGATATTCAGGTTTCTTAAGACAGGCATGTTTTGTTTTCCCTGTGGCAAAATAGTTTAAATGTGTATGGAACAGTAGATTGATAGTCACAGAGAAAAAAATATTATTCCTTTTTCTTTGCTTGTGCTAACTTACAAGTCATAAAAAATAATAAATTCAGACTTATGTCCTGATAAACAAAACCGCAGCAGAGCACGGCATAATTTCTCCTCTTTTGCTGCTATCTACCTAAGCTTTCTTAATTCATGCCATATTTAATCTACATGTAGGAAGTCCACATTTGTTTCTAATAAGAGAAGGAAAGTAATGAGATGTCAAGGAACAGTTTCCTTAGGCCAGAGACTTCAAAGGTGAGTCTGGCAGCTTGTCCCGCATTTACTGTTTACGTCAAGCTTAAGATTTTCTAAAGAGCAACTGCCCATTTAAAATAATTATAAGCTGCAACTTAAACCCAAACGGCATATGAATGTATGATAAAACACTTACACCATCGTCCAAATTTTGGCATCAGCCCTATATCAGAGAACACATAGCTCCAGATGCTGGATTAAAACAATAAGTACAAGCTGAAAATAAGCATATAATTCTTTCAGCTAATGCAGAAGGGTCACGCTGCTTAATGCAAAAGCAACGTTAAATGAAAGTGTTGTGGTTTGGGCCAGAGTGGCCAATGAAAATGAATGGACTACATTATCTCAACATATGAGCTGCAAGAACAGCTACTTCTGGTGTGCCTGTCGGCTATTTCTATCCTGGAGCAAAAGACAGAGTCCCCAGTAAAAAAGTGATTCCGCTGAGGGATTATTTTTTCCCCTGACTATTCTTTTAGCCAAACTTCTGAATTACGCAGAGTTGGGAAAAACAGGGAATATATGAGGAAAAAGAAAAGACACCCTGTTTATTGCTTATCCTGCAGAACTGTACTGCTTGTTCAGGACGGAGTCTTGCTGCTCCTGAAGCCAGCACAAAGGCTCGCCCAGGAAGAGGAAGAAGCCCTTAAAAGAAGGACCGGAGCAGCAGATAATAAGCATTAGGATCCAGGTTCAGTACTAAAAAGCAAAATGAAAAGGCGCTACCTCCACATCGGTAAGCACACCACAAAACGCCTGCAAGGTCTACAAGGTGCAAACGTTGAGGCAGGGAAACATTATTAAATAGGCAGCCAATCTGTGTATTGCAGGCACCATTGCTAAACACAGAGTGTACCTTCTAATTGACACCATTTTTTAATGTGTGTGTGTCTGTGTGCATGTATTTATAAACACATACACACTTTATTGTTTATCATCTTTCAGCACACACTCTGAGTCAGCTGATAGAGGGAAATATGTTTGAGCGGTGTTTAAAATGACACCCTTTACAAATGAAACCATCTAAATCCGGTGTTAGAGAATTAACGAGCTTCTCATGTAAATCACGCATAATTTACAGTGGAATTTGTCCTTGTGCCAACAACCACTTGCGCTGCATAATAATGAAGGCAAGGCTTCAGAGATGCGAAGCAATCCATAGCCTATTTGTGTCCTGACGCTGCTTTTCCCTGAGTAACCAAAACACTATAAACCCTTTTACAGAGCAATAATATGAGGTAGCAAATAATATGGTCTTCATCTCCCATTTCTCCTTTCCACCTCTGGCTGTGGAACATTAGAACCATCACCCAGGGACACTCATTCTGAGAGCTATTAATTCTCATTCAAGAGCATTTTAAGTTTGGGCAGAGCCCAGTTTTGGGTTGCATACCTGAGATGAACATTAATCCTCTGTAACACCACTGAAGGCATTACCTGCGTTTTAGCCAAAAGGAGGGGCACTGACAGCATCCAGGAGGGGAGGGGAGCAGAGAGGACCCCCACCCGCCAGCCAGGCACGCGTGAGAGATGCAGCCGACGGGCACGGACCCAGGACCATATTGCAAACACATCCGTTTTATGTGATCCAAACTCCTTTTCTATTGAGGGTGAACGCCTGAAAGACCTCACACACACAGCCCTGAAAAAGCACATTTCTCTTTTTGCCAATTAGTATTAGCAATTACTAAGCCACTGCCTCACATAGCACCACCACCCCCGGCAGCCCCCTCTCTCTGTCATCAGACAGGAACACCCCGACAAGCTGCTGCAAAGCAGAACCCCCTCCAGCATCCAGTCTGGCAGCCTCCTGGCAGAAGAACTAAATTCCTCCTCCCAGTGCACAGCTGGGGCCACAGCTGGGACCCATAACACCCCCTTCCAGGGGACCAAGGCCCGGCTGGGGGCCCAAATTCAGCACACATGGGCAGCCCGGCCAGTGAAACCTCCCCATGCTCTCCGTGCTGCTGTGGGACCAAAGCAAAACAACTTATTGGTTCCTGTCCTTTTCTTTCCTTTTTGGGGGACCGAGGCCCACATGTGCTGTGTGGGTTCGAGGGGTGCATGGGGACCCAGCAAGGCTCCCAGGATGCAGGAACAGGAGCAGCAGTGCAGAAACACTTAATTGTCCTTCCCTCCCAAAGCCACAAATATAAACCTGCTTCTCTATCACCTCCACAGCCTCTTGTAAATATATTTACAAGGGCTCCCCTGTCTGTTCCTTTATGTTATTACAAAGAACTCGTATTTGATGCTTGGGCAATACAAAAAGGCATTCACCTATCCCTTCCTACCACTCTGCTTAGCAGCCATAGAGAAGAGCTCATTAATAAACGCCTCCCCCCCCAAAACCCAGACGAAGGAAGTCCGCGTTATAAAACCTGGAGGGATCACACTGTCACATCACGCAACGCTATGCAGGAGGGAACAACAAAATGGGAGTTTGATTTTTTAAAACAAATGACATGTTCTGCCCAAGCATGCTCATGGCTCCCAGTTGCAGCAACCGCCCCTGCTGATGGAGGTAGAAGAGCAGCAGGTGGAGGAATATCTCAGTTAGCACAACTTAGGTAGCTGGGGTGTCAGCAGTCCAGTTCCAGCAGCTATAAGAGCTTTCTCGAGTGCCCCATGTTTCCCCCAGCTCGTGCTTTTGCTGCTGAAGGCCCCGTCCACAACTACTGGTTGATGCGTTTATTATTGAACAAGGCAACGGGGTTTAGTTGCATCATATCTGGATTTCTCCACCTTTCTCCCTTCATTGCTAACGGCATCGTCTACCCAGTCCAATCCACTCTTTTGAGATTCTCCTGCCTCCTTTTCTCCTTCCAAGCCTTCTTCTCTGCCATCTTGACTGGTCAATAACTTTTATTAGTACCAGTCATTAAACATCCAGCTCTGAGACAGGACCAGGTGCTCAGTGAAGCCCCAAAAACTCAATGTACAGAGTGCAATGCGTGTTCTAGGGACACTAAATGACTACGTACCCAAAGCTTCAAGTGGAGCCAGGATAGCACCTAAAGTCCCTGATTCTCAGATTTCATAATTAAAACAAACGAGAATTTCCCATTTCACTACTGGTTCGAAAATCTGATGTCCAACAGACATGAGAGTACACCTCTTCTGCCGTCTTTTTCTCTATTTCTTTGTTTTTCTCACTGAGTTGGCCCAGCAAAACCTACAGGACTTTCCAGTGGTAAACTCTACTCCGTGGGAGTGAAGACGGCACAATCTGTGCCTCATTCTGCACAGCAAATTCAGCATAAGCAGAAGCACACCTGAATTTTCACTGCCGTTGGGCTGAAGAGCATCAACATCAAAGCTGGTGCTGAGTCCTCCCGGAAATCCTACCAGAATATCTCAGCTGAGCAGCCGTTGAACAAACTTCTTCCAGCCACCACCAAGATCTGGGATTTTCTTCCAGTTACATGAATTTATAAAGGTATCTCGCAGGCTGGAAGCAAAATGTTCAGGCAGCCCCCCCCAGGGCGTGAAGCAAGTCCTGTACTCATCTGAAATACTCATTAAATAAAACTACAGAAATAATGGCCTCTTTGTCTGTGGGTGGTCAGGAAATAATGAGTTAAAGCTCTAAGTAGCCCTGACTTCTCGTTAGCTTATCTCAGTGGTCATTAATTGGTCATTACTGGCGGAGATAGAGGCCCCTAATGTTTCCATATAATGCAGCACGGGCTGCACACCTCCACACTGTCCTACCCTTAAGAGGGATTCATGGCAGACTACAAAAGTGTAATCTCGTGCCATATATTCAGACATCCCCCTGTAAAATAAAACCAAAAAGGAAGCGAATGCCTGTGAAATGGTATCTCACAAACAGAGCTGGTAAAGGGGGAGGAAGCATCTCTCTCCCTCCTTCACTTTGCAGCTTTTCCTCAGGACCCGTCCACTCTTTGCTACACATAAGTAAAATTAATTCCCGCTCTTGTATTCCTCCTAATGAAGCTTCTCAGAGCAGCCCAGAATTACAAACATTTACATAATGACTTAATGTTTAGAATAAATTAGGAATTTTTAAAAAGACTTTCCACCACCAAAGCTCTGCACCAAGCCAGGTGCTTCGCACGCCTCCCTTGCAACTGTGCGCAAGCATCCTTCGAGTTGCAGAAGGCAGGCAACGCTCCTTCGGCTTTACAACTCATCAAATTACAAATAGCATAACTGCATAAGAAAAATAATTACCTTGAAGGTCTGGCAGAAGTTCCACCACATTTAAATTAAATGGGAAAAAAAAAACCCAAACAACAACCACATAACCAGAAAAAAAACCCCAAGCAGCCGACCCCACAGCAACAGTTAAGTTTGTTTAAAACAAAAAGCAATTTTTCTCCAGCTTCCCCAGATTTTGCAGTGTAACCTTTTTTTGCACGTTTGCTAAGGAAGTGAGAGTAATGCAACCACCTTTTTTTTGGTTTCTCTTATTTGTCTTTCCTCCCCGCCCTGTACCTCTGAACCCACCGTTGCTTTCAATCATGTTTGAAAGAAGGGTAGAAAGATAAATTGATTTTTATCATGATTTGTGAACACTGGCAGCTGGACAGAAGAAGAGATGCCAATCAGCCTGCTGCCTAGGGAAAGGCAGGTAAAATTCAGCTGTTAAGCACTATTTGAAAGTGGATGGGTGACTAATTAGTAGACAGAAGGAAAAAAAATTAAAAGCTGATGTTTCACTCAAAAATGAAAACAACAGTTAAACAAAACAGGAACTACGGCACGCTGCACATAAGATTTCATGTTAAAATCAGCTTGAGTGCCATAACGCAACTCAGAAAACCAGACTCCCTGCAGCTCAAAACGATGCTGTTCCTGCACTGGGGAGCTTGGCTATGCAGCCCCCCCTCCTTCCAGTAACGTTTTATTACAAAAACATTAACCAGTGTGCAAGAAGCAGCCTGGAGGGCATTTCCAAGGAGTCATTTTCTGCATACTGCAACATTCTCTCCTGTGGCCTTGCAGAAAATCATCTTGATGCGTTTGTTTTCTTCCAAAGCGCTGCCATGAAGATCCTTTCTGCACCTTGTTGGTTTGACCACATCCCACTTCCATGTTTTTCTTTCGCGGTTACATCTACTTCACACATCCAGAATAAACAATGTGCTTTTAGCTGAAAGGGTTTTTTTCATGGCTTATCTCCAACTTGAACATCACCTCTCCTGCTACTGAGATGTACTTCTACTCCGCCACTAACAGCAACTTTTCCCCCTGAATTTCTATATTCTACAACAAAACACTTGCGCTGGCACAAGAGAAAAGCCACACATTGCTGAAAACCTCTCTCTGGTCCTTCCCTAAACCCCTCCCTTGCTGCAATGCAGAAGATAGACCCCACATCTGTTTTTTGAAGTCCCACAGAAAAAGACAAGCACTGAGAAGGGTATAAAAAACATCCCTGGCCTTGTAACTGCCACTGAAATCAACACATGCAGCTCTACTTCCAGCTATAGTGCATTTACGTAGTGGATTTTTAATAGTTCTTGCTTTCTGGTGTGCTGAGGCCGACCACTGATGTGGATCGCTGTCCCGCTGCCTCCCTACATCCTGTCTATAACACCACCTTATTTATAACGGGGGTCCTTTGGGGCAGGTGTCCCTCTCTGCTCTGCAGTCGTACAGCACCCAGCACATCTGGTCCCAGTCCACCTCTGGAGCTCCCTGACGTTAAAGGAACTGAATAATATTTGGATAATAACAATAACATGCTCTGCTGTTTGTATTACAGCACCTTTGCGGTCCTTAGCCTGCCTTATGTCTTACTTCGGTTTGCCCCTTGCTGTCTCTACACAGCAATTTTGGAAGAGTCCTAGAAAGCGTGATTTCCCTTAAAATCACTGAGGATCCAGGGGAAGGGCTTGGGGTGGGAGCCGGTTGGCATTCCCAGCAGCTCTCAGCCCTCTCCCTGCTCTGCAACACGGTTTTATGTCCTCGCCCTCCTCCAGCTGGGTCACCTCCTGCTGGTCAGGGCCCTGTTTATTCTCAGCAGAAGGCAGGAGGAGCCCAAATAGAAAACAGGTAGGTTTCTGGTTTTCATCAAAATCCACAAGGTTCTTGCGTGTTCTGCCAGCGTGGACAGATGAAACTGCTTGACAAGGGTTTTGGAGGACAGCAAAGCAAAACTGTGGGGATGCTTGCTGGAGTGAGCCTGTGAGATCCTAGTGTTGCTTCAGCCAGGGCAGAATCCCTGCATCCTCAGGGAGCAAGCATCCACGTAAGAGAAAAACTGGGACTTACTCCATCTCTCCCGCAGCTGAGCCTGCTGGTGATCAGTGTGTTCAGTTCTGGAACTTAAAAACTTGTAATTCGGCAAGGAGAGTGCATGCATGAGCCAGTGTCCAGACATGTGCTGATTGAATAGAAATGTGGGTTGTTTTGGTTTTTTTTAAGAAGCTTAACCTCATTAAGGCTTTTTTAATTATGTCTTCTTAGAAGGCTGCTGTAATTTCTCTGTATGTTTAACAGCAGGGATGGCTCTATCAAATTTGGTGTCAAATTTATAGGAATGATACAAAAGCAAAAAGAAACTTTACGTTCCATGTACTTCGGAGTTCCTTAGGCTCCTTTGAAAGCAATGTAAGGAAGAAGACTTAAAAAAAACCACCAACCCCAGACAGTTAGACATTAACATTATTTTCTCCTTGCACACTGTATATCTTGATGAGCTATTTGGCATTCCAAACCTTGTGTCTGCAACGAGAATAAAGGAAGACAAAATGTTCTGCAAATGCAAATATACAACTCTACATTAAGCTGAGTATCTCCTGATATCTCTATATAAAATGAAAGCAGTGCTTAAATTCTACTTCTGGAGTACCTGAACTCCACAGAGGAAAAGCAATGCTTAAAAAAATCTATTATTGAGCAGTCTGCAGGATGACACATCTGCTTGTTAATATATAGGAGGCTGGAAGGCTGTGGCTGTGAGTGATGGCTTCTGAAGTATTGCCTATGTACATCAAATCAGGTTGCTTTTTGTCAAAGGAAAAACAGAGGTCTCAGAAACCATGAGCGGGAGAGAAAAGTTTTAGCAACAAAAATATAACAGTAGTAATTATTAGCTTCCATTGTTTCTGCAGACAAAAGGGCAATCACTTTAATTCTTCTGCATCTTGCCAAGTCTCTTATTTCTTAACTCTAACAATTAGCACGCCAAATGAATATGAACCAGGATGAAATTACTGAAGAGCCAGGGAGGGGAGGGGGAGACAAGGGGAGAACGACTGCACACTCAAATTATTCCACTTTAAGCTACATCTCAGTGAAACCAGCTCAAGCACACTATTAACTGAAGTAAAATGAGACGAAAAACCCTGTGGAAGAAGAGATGTGAAACTAGACCCCCCCATTCCCTTTCCTATATGGGCTGTGTATGGGAGATAACTATTCCTACATCCCTACTAAGGATTTTGAGTTTGCCACTACTGCACTCAGGTCTCCTCACTGCAATGTTGATGGGAACAGACAAAACCAAAATATTTCTTCTTTCTTCCCAGCTGATGTCTATCTGAGACATACATAAATCTCACATCACCAGCGTGCTCAAATCTTAACAATTGGTTTCGACAGCTTTTCTTTTTTAAATCAGAAATTAGGTACATGCAAATTCTATATTATCTTGCAGCTGTGTAAGCCTCCATCCCCAAGGCAAATACTGTTTTCACAGAAATAAAGAAGTTCTGTGTGCAGGTTTATATTGACGTAATTTTAAAAATGTTTCACAGGGAAAAAAAATCTAAAATAAATTTTCAGAAATTAAGATGAATTACATATACATAGTGGTTTTATTTTGTTTCCAATAACCTCTTTCCAGTATTAACGTTTCCCTTACGTAGTCTTACAAATGGACCCCTTAGCATCTAAAGGGGAGGGATGGTGGCAGGACATTCATAGCATCACAAGGCAATCAGAACCAGAGGACAACCTGGAAGAAGGGTCCAGAGGACTGCAGGATGAATAAATTTAGGACTTTGTACAAACAAAGGTCACTTCGTGATTTTTAACCTTTTTCAGCCTGCAGAAAATTAAAAATGTTCCAGTCGAGCTCATGTACTCTGCCATTATTGCAAAAGTCCTCCGTGGCCCTTACAGTCATAAAGATCACCTGGGACACCCACAGAGTGATAGGGTTCTATAATTTTGCAGTTAGGTCAACTTTGCTTGCAGAGGAGGTAGAAGTTTCTTGGCAGTTGCTCTCGTGGACAAACCTGCAGCTCAGGGTGTAAGGGTAATTTTGCACTTCCCTTTTCTAGTATAGCACGTACATACACATTACTTGCATACGCATGTGCATGATTATATAAAACCTTCCCAACCAAAACACTCAACTCCACATTCTTCTTTCCCTGGGGAGCAGATAAAAGAGTACATACAGATGTGCGCCGCTGGAAGCTATTTGGAAACTGCAGCCATAAGAGCAATACGAAGAAACAACTGAGGAGAGAAAAACAAAACCACACGAAACCAAGGCAAAGTGGTGTGTCCAGATTGATCAAATAGGTTTGCATTCAGTTAAAAATTACCTTAGATGGAATGTCCATATATGTGGATACATAATACACATTTTTAATAGTGCAAACACTTAAGGAAGAAAAGAACATAAGAGGGTTCCTCCAGAAACCGTAACTGTGAACTTCCCAACATAGCTGCAGCTAAGCCCCTGCCTTAATCATGCATGTGTTTTGTATTATTTTTTATTGACTTTTAAACTCATAAAAGGAGAAATTAAAAGAAAATCTCAATGACTAGTCACACAACCGATCTCTCAGGGCTCATAATCCTGCAGACCTTTACAACACAGTCTTATTTTAAACACCTGGGTAATCCTGTTGAAGTCAGGGAGATTACTCATGGACATGAAGTCAAAGATGTGAATCACTGGGTGTCCCTACTGACGGACAAGCACAACTCCCATGGAGACCCTCTTGAAACGCAGAGCCATAATGGTGGATTTTTTTTTCACATTTTTTTCAAGAGGAAAGCTAAAATAAGAAGCAATGCAAGCATGAGACGCATCGGCCGCTATCTCAAGTCTGCAGAAAATCAGAAATATCTCAAAGGCGACTGGGGAGCCGGGGATGGGATGAAATGTTAATGCAACCCTTGCCTGAACCACAGGCACAATGTAACTGCTAAATCCATAGTGGATTCTAGCAAAAAATGCAGCGTCTTTACGGAGACTTGGCAAAATACAAGAAGGTCACCAATGCATCAAACAAAGGATTATCTTCATTTATAAGGAAGCTATTCCAGAAGGAAACTGGACCAGGAATTTCCATCTCCAGTGGGACCATGTCTACCTGTTTGAGCTGAAGGGAATCGACTCCATCAACAATAATTCCACTTAAGATCAGGAACTATCAGTCTGCTGCCCTGGAAGAAGCACATGTTCCACAGATACAATTTTTTCCCCCCTTTTGCTGATCTCCTGTTCAAGTGTGGAACAATTTTTAGCCCTGATTCTTGTTTAAAGTCACACAAACCCAGGTATAATATTTCAAGCATCCAAGTTTGGGTTCTTTAATTGCAACTTTCTGTGACTTATTCATGATTTATTCATCTCAGGATGCACTCAAAAGTCTAGCGTATCGCTGTGATCCCCGCACAGCATACTGTTAGCTTTAAAATTTCATAAACCACCACGTACTTGACAAGTTGAAAAGTTAACAAGGGTTATAAGGCAGGGAAAAAAAAAGCATGCTGAGCTCTGATCAGCTCAGCCCCCAGAACTCCAGGCTTTTCAGAAGTGCAGCACACAGCTTGCTATTAAAAAAGGAGACTCTATTACAATATTGGCTTTATGGCCCATGTTTCCCCATTCCTCAGCTGAGATAAAATACATGTCTCCTCTTTAATGAAAGCCATACTCACTTCATACACACTGGCTGTAAACTATCAAATAGGATCTCTGTTTAACGAATAAATGAAGTCTCACTCGCAGCTTTTTCTAAAGACCTTTGAAAAGAAAATAGCTTGTGAGGCCACTCGCTCCTACACGTGCATGTGAGCAGTTAGGAGCCACTAAAACCCGCCCTTCACCCCCACACAAATCAATGACCACTTCCGCGTTGAATTCGGGGTGCTCTGGGGAAAGAGAGGAGAAACCTTGCACATTTGGAAATGCAGGATCCCTTAGTTGAAAGGACTATTCAAGATGTTTTATTTAAAAGAAATAAAACCTCTTTATAGAAATGAAGTGCCAGAAAATTCAGCCTGGGAAGATTTCTACAAGGGTAAATCAAATTTCTCAGCCTACAATCAGTAGAAAAGCACTACAGGCAGACACAGGCAACATTAGGTAGAACAAAAATAAATACATTAATGCCTTAGAAACATTACAGGCATTAAGTTTTACCTAGACAGCCCAGAGTTTTGGTTTTTTTTTATGTCTACTGAATTATCCCACCACTTTTTGTGCCTTCACTCTGATGCCAGGGACTTTGCAGCTCTCTTCCGATAAGCAGGCAGTTAAATGAGAAATACGTGGTAAATCTCTTTCCAACCCGTCAGTGATGAAGCCGCTCTCGCACGCGCGCTTAGGCTTCAGCATCAACTACTGCAGGTCTCCCTCAGGGAGAGACAAAGGGGTCTTGGCCGTACACAAGAGCTCCCGTATGAAGTTTTAGAGGATGACAAAACTGCCTTTCAACTGGTTTTCAAGTCAATACACAGCACTTTCAGAGCAGCTTACCATTTTGGTTGTCCTGTGAATGGACTTCTTCAATGGGCAAGCAACAGCAGTAATTCACTTTCATCCCAAACAAAACAAAGGGACCACAGCTAAACTAGAAACCGTGTGTGTACGACACCAGAATATTTGATTACCACTTCTGAAAATATACCTGTGTGGCATGAAAAATCTCCCAGCAGACTGTGCTGCACCGTGTTTTTATTTTCCAAATGCAAATTGAATTTAAGCAGCTTTGCAAAGCCTGTTTTGTTAACAAAATCAGCAAGCAGTGTGATGCAGTCCTGCCTTTCTTTTGCCTACTATAGCAAGGATGAGCTCAAATCTGCGGGATGGGGCAGGGGGGAACACACAGGCAGCCAGTGATTTGTTTTCCACATCAAACTCAGAAATTAAGCAGGCCAGTGAGAAATTTCAAGCTCACTTGGTGAACACTGAGCTTATGAGAAAACACAGATTATTATTACAAGTTGGGCTGCAGCGAGCTCTCCTTGATGAAGCAATGCTGCAAACTCAAACAAAGGCATAATTTAATAAAATGCAGTGGGATTCAGGCTAATCATAAAACTTGCCGTGATGAGAAGACTGAACGAAATTGCTTCTTCTTGTCCATTACGCCTTTATTTTTGATTAGGGAAACAAAAGCTGGGAATCAAAATGTCAGGCTTTTTCATCCCCAACGGGTTCCTATGGATACTGAAAAGGAAGAAAGTGCCTTGATTCTTGTAAAGATAATTAGCATACCTTCAGAGGGAAAAATAGGTAGAGCCATTAGTGGCAGTCAGACAGCTCACGCTTGGACACAGAGTTCTGGAAAGACCCTTTAATAAAAAGCTGAATCTTATCACTACATTGATTTCTAAAATGAGTACATAAAAATACATTTATTTCATGCGCTTGCCATGACATTTCATTACTTTCCGAAAAATGATATGCACTGGCTCTTTCTTACGTGCTAAAATGTATACCGCACTGCATGCTGGCTCTTGTTTCTTACATTCTGCATTTTGAAATATGGAGTAAAAACCTCCTCGGGCAGAGAGGGTAAAGGAAATGTATGTCTCAATGTAAAGCTTAATAAAGCTAACTGGCATTACATGCAAAATTTTCCTCATGCTACGCTCCTTAAACTCTTACCCTCTTTCTGTTGAGGTCATTAAAGCTGTTAAGTTGGGTTTCTTGTAATTTCTATCCCCACGCTTCTCAACCAAGAAAGAAAAGGCTGATTAAAAATCTCTGATCCTTCCTGAAACAATACTCACTTGCATCTGCCCAAGCGTTTCAGCAGTGAGCCCGCTGTCACGAATACTCTCACCATAAATCCGTCATCACTGGTTGACTCCCTCCAAGTGCCATTTGCATGAAGAAATAAAGCCACATCACTGGATTACTCTTCTAATTACTCTTATTTGTGAATGTCAGTGACATCCAGGAGGCCAAAACCCCAGCTTCACTGGGCATTTCTTTAGTCATCAGCATGTGAAGTTCGCTAGAGTAAGATAGCCTGATTTCTCCTCTTGCAAGTCAAAATGTGATTGCATTGGTGGTGGTGTTATTTAAGGACAAAACATGCAGTTAGATCACTCTCTAAATTGTCAATACAATTGTCTCTCGCTAGAACTACTGCAGCCTATATGGATAAGATGATTAATGACTTCAACTCTACCAGCCATTATTTCTAATTAAAAACTAACCCATAAATACCTATTTTATCGCTAGGTCTCTGTGGTAAATAAATTCAAGTGGTCAGTAAAACAATCACAAAGGAAATTACCTTTAAAAAATGACTTTTTATTTCCAAGCGTATCTTCCTAATTAAAATGGCTGTTTCCTATATGTATCCCCGCAGCACAATCTGCAATAATTTAAGAGTCTTTGAAAGCACAATTCTGAACAAACCCATTAAAATAACTTCTTGCCATCATCTGTTCAATGGAAACTATAGCATTTTAATATTATAACACGCTTCTCGATGTTGACAACTTTACTGCTTCCCTATCTCCCAGCCGGCGGTGAAGAATTAGAGCACGAGCAAAAAGAAGAACATGCAAAATGTGCAACTTCCTAAACAGGCAACTTTATACACGTAGATTAACACCCACCACCACCCCCAGTCTTGATGACAGACACAAATCTCTATGAGTAATTATATCAACCCTGCTTTCCAGGCACATCTCAAATCGAAGAGTTTCTTCGGGCACCTTGGGGCTTCCCTGGTAGGAAAAAAGACCGTTTTTTTTATAGTGCAAAAAAGCTGCTTTGAAGCAACCCCCCAGGGTAGGACTGCCAGGCCAAGACACTGTGTGTGGTCGGCGTGAAAATGCAGATGTTAACACCCTTCTAATCATCGCTTCACATCTAGCACAGTCATAACTTACTTTCTGTATACGAGGAGCCCTTAAACAAACTCCTCTGCCTTAGGAGCCCCAAAAGGACACACTCCATAGAAAGCAGAGCAAACTCCTCCATTCCGGATGGAGCACGTGGCAAAGAAATGCAGCCCTGCTCCTTGGGATGGCTTCAGTGACCAGGGCAGAAAGTGGGACCCCAGACCCTGAGATGTGTTTTTCACGGCCTGAGAGGGTGAAGCAGAAGGACAGTGCTAGGCACAGGTGATGTTTTCACTGCAAAGGAAGGAAACAAGAACGGCTCAACTGAGACATGAAAAAAGGCAAATGCTGCAAGCAAAGCACCAGCTGAACTACCATCTATAAATATTTGAATTATTCTATGCAACATTTCAGAACATAACAAACAGACAGCCCTGGGATTTATATTAAAATTATCCCTCTGTGTTGGTTCCTGTATGTGTATATGAATCATACATATTCTTCTTCAGATGCACTGCATATAAAATTATAGATCATATAAAAAGCTAAGGACCAGAGTTTCAAAAGCACTCAGCGCCCGTTTAGATACTAACTGGCAGCAGAGAGACCACTGGAGAAATCAGCTGATTTTTTTTGAGGACAGCAAGGATGGCAGAAACCACCACCACACTCTTGAAATTTGCTGATACATAGCTTGGGTGTTAAGACTTTTCCAAAACCAGGCCACCTTACTTAGATGCTTAAGTGTGTGCTAAATGCACTTGAGAAAACCTGACCCTAAATCGCCAGTTTTACCTATGCTGACTCTCTTCAAAACCACAACAAAGCCATTGCTTAACATCTAGCCCAACTACAGTGCACTTGAAACATTTATAATGTGCCATATGTATTACTACTTATTTATTCTTTAGTATAAACACTTAAAAATTAATTACATGTTCTGTCAGAGCTGTCTAATGTATAGGCAATCTCAACTATAAAAAAACTGCCGTGCTCTTTTCTCTAACCTCCCCCACCCTTTGAAATTACCTTCAGATGTTTGTAAAGGGACATTAATGCCTCTGAAATCTAGCAACAGCAAGAGGTAAAGTGTTCTACTCAGTTCAGTGCCATGTATTTAATTCCTGCATCATTAGCTAGCGGCCACTAATTTCAACCTTAAATGATGATACAATTTTATGGGACTTTTCCAGAGACCAATTCTGGTCACTCCTACCACTTTGGGAGGACAGAAAACACCCACCCCCCCAGTCCATCCTGAATTGCAATTCTCCAGCTCACGTGGTTTTATATGGCTGTAAGTGCCCTGCTATGGGAGTTGTAGGGTGATAGTCCATCTGCCTGGAGGGACACACAGCAAGAACAGCTCTGCCAAACTTGTCTTCAGCATTACTTCCACTGAGCTGCAAAGATCTCCTCGGAGGTAACCAGCAGTCAAACTCTGGAGCGTACGCACAAAGCCACACTGGACAACAGGGCATGGGAAAATAGGCTCGGAGATACATATTTTTGAACTGAGAAAGGAAAATAGGAACATGACTATGAGTAAAACTTAACAGATGACCTTTCTAGCGTGGGGTTTGTTGAAAATGATCTCTACACCTTGGAAATTATGCAGGAGGAAATGAAGACAATGCATTTAGCAAAAGGTGTTTTCCCTATTTCATTAACTGCAGGGTGATTACCAATCAGTTGTGAAAGTTATTAAAGCAATTTGTAACTTTAGGCATCTAATGGCACTTATGCAGGAGGGAGCTGGCAATCAACACCACCTAATGCAGCTTGAGGTGTTTCTGTTTTTTAATGTATCATAAGCGAATTACAGCTGCACCTCTAACGATACACCACATCTGAATCTGGCTCTTCATTTGTGCTATTAATTTGCACATTTTAAGCTGACTGGAACTAACAACCAAGGATGGCATAAGACCGTTTCTCACCCTCCTTGCTCCCTTTTTTGACATACAGCCAAGAAATTCCTCAACACCCCATTTTGCTCTAGAATAAAATTACTCTTGAACACGCAGAACTCCTTTTAATGAAGTAGAGAGCTATTTACTAAAATATCTTACCCCTACTCAAGTAAGTGGGACTCCTTAATTCTCTCGCTTGGAACAAGGTGGAGTAGAAACAAGACCTGTATCAAAGCCAGATACATAGGGTTGCTTTAACAAACATGCATGCTTTATTCCAGACCAAGTCAATGAGTCCACATCACCCAGTTATTCCTCTTGCTACTTTTTAACCCCTCTAGACAGATGTTTCCTCCTCATTAACCTGATGAGTTACTGAAGTTCATTGAAAATACGGGCACAACCAGCCCAACAGAGTCACCTTTGATGCCAACCACTTCTACCACACCATTTCATGGTTTTAGCAGACAATTTTTATGTCTCCAAACACCTTATACTATCTTCTTCAATTTCCTTGGAAAAATGTTTGCAGTGACTTTAAACTTAACTATGCATGGAAATGAAATGCAAAGTCACAGGCAAACATGAACAGAACCAGAAAGTGTACTTCAACATACACCATCTTATAGGATTGCAACTGATCAGTGTAGCAAACACAAAATGCTTACAGAAATCAATTACCCATTAAGGGATTTTTTTTTTTTTGCGTGTGTTGAATAATTCTGAAAAAAAAAAACCAAATAAAATAAATACCACATAACCCTGCCCATTTAGTCCATAATTGCCCATTATGGACTATTCCCACCTAAGAGACTATGGGCCAGTATGTTCTCAGTTGAAACACTTTTGCTAGCAAATAACTGAAATCTCAGTCGTCTGACATTCAAATATAATATTGACTTTTGAATTGCTATTTTAATGGTGTGCTTAAGCAGCGTGAATACAAATGTGTTATGCAGAAACAAACTGATATATTTCCACCACTGAAAAAACCCCAAACCACCCCATAGCACTATTTTGACTGCAGTAAGCCCGTTATTGCCTTCCCAAATTTCTAAGAATGTTGGGTTTTTTTTTCCTTGCGGGTGTGACAGTAAATCTGTCTTCCTCTCTTCATTTTTACAGACGCCAGCTCATGGGCATTTGCTGAGGTATGTGTCTTAATTTCTGACACCAAATACTGCTGCATTTCTAGAGAAGGTTTTAGGAAAGAGTCAAGCGGTTCTGCATGCCTCTGCATCCTCACAGACATAAAACCGAAACAAAACTGCCATTAAAAAGATTTTTTTTTTTAGTAACTCGCCACCAAGCAGCCTTTGCTATGAATAAGGAGATCTGCTGCTGGCTTTTGATACTTTGTAAAATGGTATCCGCTTTGGAGAGTGGCTTCTATGATTTAAATCCAGAGACCCTCAATACTCCACTACTTATATCCAGCAGGTTTAGGTGCCCAATCTATAAGCAAGGTGCAATTAGTGACTGCAAGATGCTGGCTAGGGTCAAGGTCCTCAGGAGCATTTCTCCACACAGGAGACTCTGAAAAGGAAGGATGAGAAATATTTTTCCCTTCAAGGATTTTCATTCTACATTAATAAAAAAAAAATAGTTTTACTGCAGGAGAGGAAGAGGAAGGTAGGGTGGGGCAGATAGTAAGTTGATTCAAAAATGACTGAGAAAGGTTTTTTCTCCTCACTTACAACTCAAGACTTACTGAAGTTTAAAATTTGAAATGTTCAGGTTGGCTAATCCCCTCTGGGGTTTTGCATTGCTACTAGAAGTTATGACAGCAAAAAGACCTGGATTAGAAGTGGTTACAAACTCCAGTTTGGGAGATAAAATGGATGAGACAGCACACGGGGGAAAGAAATTTCAGAAAAAATCGAGTTCTAATACCGTGACACAGGTAATACTGCAAATCCACTCTGCTGTTTTGGCTGTTTTTTGGTTTACATGTGCACTTGAATGCACACCTGAAACAGTGTGTGAGTATATACACGTAGGTGAGAGATACCCACAGGGTAGCTCAGTCCATTGGGCACAGAAAGGAGTTGTATTAGGATTTTAAAGAAAATCGATGGCCGTCCCTACACAGGCAGAGGGACCACCGCGCCGCAGGAGAGAGAATAAGAGGAAGCATCCTCCCAGTTGTAACTCCAATGAACCAGGACATGACTGAAGGAAAAAAAAAAATGTATTTTCAGTGGTTTTTAGCTGTTGTGACATGCAGCAAGCCTGGTCTGTAACCCACCAATGCATACTGCCTCTCTCTTCCTCACAGTTGCTTCCCATCACAAAAATCACTGAACCGAGCTCACAGCCTAACATGTACAGTTCCAGTTATCTAGCAAGCCTGTCCTCTGGGAGCAGAAAAAGAAAAAAAAAACCCAAAAACTAAACCAGGAGAGACAGGCGAAAAAATATTGCAAAACCCAAGAAATAATTAGTCCATTTTCAAGGAGCTATGCATACAGCATTTATGTATTTATTCCCAGAAAAGAAAAAAAAAAAAAGATGCATAAGCTGTAAGACTTTGATTCTGGGCATTTTCTAAAGTGCCTCTTACTGTCTTATACAGCAGTGTTTTTATTTGTACATTGTGCTGATTTATAGCTTTCCCTTCTAAAAAAGAAAAAAAAAAACCTGCCTATTCTCTGCAAGAAGGGTTAAGCGTTTAAACTTGTCACTTTTTCAGAAAAATTACAAATTGGGCTATGAAGCCAGCAAGAAATAAAAGGAGAAGAAAAAAAAAAAAGTCTTAAATGGATAAGCCGTTCCAGCAAGCTCTGACTGCCATATTCAAAGTACTATCTCTTTTTTACATTACATGAGAAATCTAATTAAATGCTTCAAGGGGGAAAGGCAAAGTAGTTCTCAGGCTGACTATATTTGACCTTTCTTCCTTCAAGGTGACAAACAAACAAACAAGATGCTAATTATTGTCTCAGCTTGAATTTGCACTTGGAAAAAAAAAAAAATCAAGCTTTTCTTAGCAGAAAGCTGTAAACTCACAGGAACTATATCGCTCAGCTTGACTTTGTTCTGGCTTTTGATGTCCAAAAAAGCATTCACCCAGGATGCTTTCACCAAGCCCATCGTCTGGGTAGAGCTGTCAGCATGAGCATCCAACTCCCATCAGCTCCACTCTGACCTGCCCAGCTGGAAATCACTTGGTACAAAATTCAGTATGATTAGGACTGGCTATGTATCGAAGATCAGCCATGTCAAAGATCTCTTTGATCAGATGGGATGAAATTGGACTTGTGTCATCACCAAAGGAAACACAGGAAAACACAATAATTCAGTTTGAGTTTTGAAAGAGCCTTTTGGTTTGGTAGTGTTCCCGTTATAAAGCCCTTGATGCAAACCACAGATTATGGTCACCTAAATGACTGTTTAGACCACTCTCTGGTTAGAAACCTCCTCTGAGGTTGCCCCAACCATGTCTCCTGCACCTTTTCATAAGGCCACGAGGGGACCAGGGCAGCAAGAACGGCTCACCACTGAGAGCCAGCACCCTCTTTCAGCCGATGACATGGACAACATCAGGCCATGCAGGAGCTCTTGGCCAGAGTGTCTGAGGGTGCTTTTGTGTAAAGTCAGGGCGTTTTCTTTCTCGCTCTGACCTTGAACTCTATCAGGGCACATATCCTTTTTAATCCTACTCAGGGAAATCCTCAGCCTGTGGAAGATGATGGCAAACCTCCCATCATCAGCTTGAGAGCGGGCCAAGGTTTTACCCGTAAAGCATTCGGCAAAATTAAAACCACCGCAGGAAACTTTGAAAACTGGCAGGAATTAGAAGCGCAAGTCCCAGGCTCTTCCCTTGCGTAGGTGTGCTTCAAAATTTCCTGTAGTCAATCTGAGACATAAATTAATCAATGAAATGGTATTAAGCTATGGGAGCTGCTAAGATGTTCTACTCATCTAGGAAAATAAAACATCTTCCTTATTCAAATGCCTATCTCCAGACTTCTGGTTTTATAAAACCTAAGCTTTGAAGATAGCACGTGGCTTAAGCAAAGCTCTTGGGATACTGCGATCCTGCTTCCCCTGCCAGAGCCAGCTCCCCACCACGCAGACACATGGGATTTTGGTGCAAAGTAGCATGAAGATTTGCTGAGGCAGGAAATTTGAAACAAAGAAAGGAAAGTGTTCCCTTAATAGCTATTGATGTCTACATAGTACAAATCATTGGTCACTGTCATGATTTTTTTCTAATATGAGCTGCAGCATCAGAAGGAGATTTATTTAATACAGACAGCATGGATGTATCCACCAGTTCGCCCTTCGGCTACAACCAATATGCAGCTTTTAGGAGCCATGTTATGGATTTTGAAGAAGGACATCCCACTGGAAAGAGCAGGGATGTCCTGCTCAGAAAAGCATGTGCACGACACAGCCCAAGCCCGGGCTATTTAAGTATCAACTGAAAAATTAATAAAAAGAAACAGGTCAAGGCACAGTGAGAAACGTGGGAGGAAATGCAAACAAAAAGCTATTAAAAGAAATCAATGCCACAAACACAGGTGAAATTACCAATGCTTCTCGCAGTGCCACTGGTTGTTCACCTTATAAAAGCTCACGGCCGTATTTTGCCCAGTAAGGCAGGGTGCAGCAGCAAGTTTGAAAAAGTCAAGTCCAGTGTCAGGAAATAGCTCCTCAAAATATAATCTGCTAGATGCAGCCTAGAAAGTGTTTCGAGAGCCATAAAAAAGAGTAATGTTGCAGGTTCTTTACAATATGTTGGGAAAGAGCTTTTGTTCGGGGAAGCTGTATCAAGTATTTCTTCTCCTCCTTGATCTATGCACCGGTACTTAAGCTACAATGAAAAACAATCCCATGCACCTTTAAATATTTTATTGTTTGAATCAAAATGGCTCTTCTACGCCTAAAATGGACAGAGGTTTATTTTTATCGGGAGATACTGCAACAAATCTCTCGGAAATCTTTTATCAGCTTTCCACTTCGCAACATCCCCGCTGTAAATTTTACTGTGAGGAATTCATTACATAATTGGATGTGGCTCTACCCAATTTATTTTCGCTTCCTGAGAATCCAAACGTAATTCATGATTCATGTATAAATTATACACAGGAGCAAGTGATCTGAGTGCAAACTGCATATTGCATTAAAGAAGACTGTGCTACTCAGCTTCGGTGCGTAACATTTTCATTTTAAAATGGAGAATAAGTACGGGAAAGACTTCTGAGCTTTCCTCGATACGTGAGAGTGAAACACAGCAAGCCCAGGGGGTGAAGTCTCTGTCAATCCAAAACAATGGAAAAGAAAAATGTACATTACTAAACATGTAATTTATATGCAAACTTCAGTTATACCAATCCAGAAAATAAGTTAATCAAGACAACCAGCCAGCAGGAACTGGCACTGCAGACAGTTATATATTGGGGTGGGGGAGATATTTTCTAATTTTTTTTTTCCCTCTCTCTCTTTCAGCGGGTTAGTATTTTGTCTAAGAAAGTACGTCCAGGCTTTTAAAATAGGTAGAATGATTCAGGGATAGATTTTTAAAAGTTCTCAGCTTCTGCAGTCAGGGCCAGTTTTTCAAAATGTGCCACATATAGTGAGAATAACGGGAGCTTCTGAATGCTAAGCTCTTCTGAAAAAGTTTTACACCCTTAATCTTTGAGCTAGAAATGATGCCTCCAGCCTGCAAAAAGGCAAGACAGGTCCTCTGACTTTTTTTTTTATCTCTACTCCGGTCTTTCCAGAAGGGCAAAAACTGAGCTAGCTGGAAAAGCTCCACAAATTTTGACATTACATCAAAACTCCAAAAGGAAAAAGTATTAAGCAAAAACAAAATTCCCACCAGGAAACCTAAAGGGATTATTTCAAAGAGATTGAAAACAAGTCAAAACTATCTTGGAAACAAATTTTCTATCAGTTTGTCCACTACAGTGCTTCTCGCAGCATTGAAATGCTCCATTTTCTCCTCCAGCCCATACTCGCTTGATAAAACATCTCTCACTCATCTACCAGTGAGTAGTGTGGAAGTCACACTGCTGTAAAGCATCTCGTGGAAAGCAGTCAGGCAGAGAGCTCAGCTGGCAGGGGAAAAGCCACACATTTCTTGGGAAGGACCACTTAACTCAGGATACCATAAGCCAACCTTGGAGGGACAATGTTCAACTCTTCTGTGTGGTCTTCACTGTAAGTGATCTTTCTTTTTTTAATTTTTCCCACTCCCCCCCAAAAAAGTTGACATTTTCTGCAGCAGCCAAATCCCCTTCCCTTTTTACCTTTCCACTACTGGAAAACAGTTTCAGCTCACAAGCCCCGATGGGTCATGGCTGGTGCTGAGGCAGAAATGGGAATCTCCCAGCAGAGAGACGCCATCTCATCATCAGTGAGCATCTTCCTTACCGGGGATGGGGAATCCTCCCGATGGGACATAGGACCTACAGGACCCTGGGGTGGCACAGTGCCATTTAGCACGGCTAAAAGGGATTCAGACCAGAAAGACAGAGAAGGAGAAAGCCAGAAGAATATAAAAAACACGTATTTGCTGAAGCACTGAAAAACACCTAAGAGGGCTTTAAAGCAGGCCATTAATAATCAGCAATGGTTTTGCTGAAACAAAACCTCATACAATAACTTAGGGATGGGAGAGGAAAAGAGAGGATATAGTGACCAAAATATCCACGCTGATGGAAAACAAGAGACTGGGAAGATGGGAAAGTCTCACTACAGGGAAGCCCACAGAGGATGCAAAGAATGAATGCTCCATCTATCTGGAGCAGGTGAAAAATAGGTTTTAGTATTTTAGGAACTCATTCCTAAGCATCCTTTCAGGGCCTGTTTCACCACTTGCTGCGCCCAATTTAGCCATGTGAGTGCAGAATCACACGGTAGAAAATAACAGTTACTTATGGCTTCGTAAGCCTGAAAGAAAGCATCAGGCTTCTTTTACCTATACAAACTTTTATCTAGCCTTCCCAGAGAAACCCACCAATAAAAATATTAACCAGTCTTTCCAGAAGAAGAAAAGACATTTCATCCACTTACAACTGCGACTTATTTAGCTTCCAGCACCCAGCAGCAAAATCCCACAAGGTTTTCACAGTCAGAAAACAACCCAATGCTACCAGGTACCTCTCCCATAGCAAGTAATTTCAAATATGGATGCGGTGAGATTTTCATCGTGTTGTTCTCCAGACTCATTTGGAGCAGAACTGAGCTTGCAGAGTCATTAAAATGCCAATGACCTGCCACTAAAATGCCAACAGTGACAGCACAACAAAGAGGGGCATAACTTATTATTATTCTTTAAGTGAAACACCAATACAGAAGTGTTTTGAGAAAGCAGTTGGGGGCTACTAAAATACCACAACATCCACAGCATAATGGCAGTGGGCTGACTGCAAGGTCCTCTGCTTGCTGCAAACCAAAGAAAAACCGTGCTGCGATAAAGGAGAAAATAGAGATCTGGTCTCATCTTTCGGAGTATCTTTTGGAAAGCAATGACCGTTGATAAGAGCCAATCTTTCCTACTTCATGAGTGGAAAATTATCTGGTTAAATATACCCACACACCCCTAAGAAATATTCCAATTTCTTATTTACAAGCACTGGGCATAATTTCTATTATAAATTAGGCCTTTATAAATAAATGTAGAATTACAGAGGCCTGCGAGGAACATCAGCAAACAGCTTGACTTACAGCATTTCAAATGAACCAAAACATGGCACGCAGATCGTATTAAAGCAATTTTTCTACGGAAAATTGGTTTTGCAATTCTCAAGCTCTGCTGTAACAGAACACCCTACAGTATATTTTTATGTCAGCTGATTCCAGGGACTGATTTCTGCTATATGTTTGCAATTATTCGGTAAGAATATACCAATGACATAACTCTATGACTACACAGGCTAAGCTTACTTCTTAAATAACAATGCTTGAAGTGTTTTTTTTCTTTTCGTATTAATCCTCCACTCACTTTAAGTAATTTATGGTTACTTAAAGTTTTACAATTCTAAAATTTCTTTGTAGAGTGAACCAGATGTTAATCTTCTTTTTAAAAAAACCTGTTCTTGAACCCAACAGAGAGCTAGCACCATTGATTAATAACTGAATTTTCCATCATGTCATCTTTGAAGGATAGTTAAGTAAACTCCCTTGTGAAATGTACTTTTGAAACATTACTGATGTCTGAATTTCTTTGATTTTCCTCGCTCTCCTTTCACTGCTTCCACTCCATAAAAGCTTCTTTGCATCCTTCAGAAATTGTCTTATTTAAAAAAAAAAAAAATTACATCAAGCTGCTAAGTCTGGCCCTTTGACTAAAACTACAATTAACAAGCTATGGGACTGAAATCTGTCCCGAAGGCAGACGCATGATCCCAACAAAGTAAACTGGAATAGCTACTGTTAACCTCAACAGGGCCAGAATTTGGCCCACTGCAAACTTTACAAGAATTATTTAAGAAGTCAGTCACTACACACCCATCCAGAAATCAAGCATGCTATTCAAGGTTTGCTCTTGCTGTATCTTTTAAATAATATGAGAACCCACATTAGCTATCATTAGGGAATTTTTATGGCCTCGATAGTATCACCTGATGCAAAGTAAAACATACGAAGGCCAACTATTAACGAAAGAGCATTAAATATTTAGACAGATTTGCTGGCTTGCAAAATAAGCCAAAATTAGTGCCTCGCCATATTGCATTCCACTAGAATATTATTTTAAAGGTCACTATAAGTAGCAGCAACCCCTACAGCTGGTATGCAGGCAAGTCTTGTGTTCGGTTTGGTGGAAGAACGAGGCGTTTTGGCCACTGACATATGAATTTACATTCTGGAATCTGACACTCCCTCTTGAATTACTGAACTGTTTACCCTCCTCTTTGTCATCTTCCCTAAATCCTGGTAGACACAAAGCATCTGCCAGAAGGGTATGCTGAAATCAGCAGGCAGACCCCATGGAGGAGCTAGCTCTGATCTACGATGGCTCCAGCTACACAATGCAAGCAGCACCTTGTCCAGCCTGCTCGCTGCTCATCAGCCAAACGAGAAAATGCAGTCTGATTAGACGCTGCTTTCTAAGCGAGTGCCAAAATAAAACTTTCACCTTCCTGAGGGACACAGATTACTTATTAGCAATTATTTTTCATGAAAACTCTTTTTCCCAGGAAATCATCTTTTCTCTCTTCACTTCAGAAAGTTTATACACAGCTTTCCAGGATGTCACTAAAGTGCGAGCAAACTATTTACATTCCTGCCATATGTCTACTGATATCCTGCAGCTGTCTATCTAATTTACAATCAGATACCAAAATTTGGCTTGCGTAACCATTTGCATGCTTCCCTAATTGCATGTTTTTAACTCAGTTATGTAGACTAATTTTTTTTTATTATTATTTTTTAAATTAGGCCTTATTTTTTGTTCCCCAAAACTTATTCAAGTCTACACGTTTCTCTTATTTTAAGCATTCAATACCCCAGGGACAGGTCATCAGCGAGATAGTGTTATCTCCATCCTTGGAGGTTTTTAAGACACACTTAGACAAAGCCACCGCCGAGTTAGTCTCATGCAGATAATAGTCCTGCCTTGACTGGCAGGCTGGACCACTAACCCCACAGATCCCATCCCATCAGCTCTCCTGTACCTCCCAGATCCTACCATTCTGGCACAGGGACAGGAAACATCATTACCTACTTCTTTCTGAACAAAGCGGTAATACCCAAGCCACGCACCAAGAAAATCGGCCCTCATCCATAAGATAGTAAGTACTGTTGTATTTGCAGAGGTCTATAGACACCGTAGGTGTTAAAATTTCAATTCTGTGTCCATCCATATATCTGCTGCTTAAGTTCAAGCATGCACTATGACCTGCTTCATGAGTTGACCAGCTAAATGCAACAACACTCTTTCATTAGAACCATGCATGAGATAACCTACCCCACCGCATCAGGACCTCCACTTCCACTGCCTTCACAGTATTTCTTGAGTGTAGATTCAATACTTAGCCTCCAAATGCTCCGAACAAAAACCTTTTCTAGCTCAAAGTCAGGATGCAACTGAGCGAACATGTAAACTCCACGTGTGTACCCGTGTGCCTGCTGAAACCCACCTGCAGTATAAAAAAACCTCTTGGGAAACTCCACAGAGGAGCACTGGATGTTTTTTTTTTTGTACACGTGTGTGTGTTTTGTGTTGTAAGCAGCTCTTATAAAGGATGGGCAAGTTTTTAATTCATGTGGTATCCCCCAGCATCACCTTATAATTGTCATGTAAAGGAGGATGCAATCTCTGCCAAGCCTGGGAAAAACCTCAGCCTATTTGTCTCAGAGATGAATGGCTGACAGGTATTTTTCCAGGGCTCCAGGGGGAAGTAGGGGAAAAATTAATTTCCTAATCCAAAGAAAAGACTTGGAGATTTTAATTTTTTTTTCCCAACCTGAACTAGTATTAAAATTATATATAGATATCAGAAAAAGACCTAATGAAGTTCTCCTTTTTGGTGAAACAACAGTCTAGAACTAAAGTAATTTTAGATTAATTAAAATAAGTTATATAGGATGAAAAGAAAAAGCCTCACTTTCCTCCTTTCCTATAAAAACATAGTAAGAGTTACAACTTTAAATGAAAGTTTTTTTCACACTAAAAATAGTTATCTCTCTGCAAATATCAAGACAACATTCTGACATTTACCAAATTATTTTTGTCTTACTTCCGCTCAAAAGAAAATGCCATTAAAATTGATGAGCTTTAACAAGCAATTTTGTTTTGAAGAAACAGCTTTTTCTAAGAGAAAATTGTTTCAATGGAGTATTTTTTTTTCTGTTTTGATCAGTAACTAATTATTCGAAGACAGTGGAGTTCTCTGATCCTGGACATATGACATGGATTATAGTGAAACCAGCTGGAGATTAAATTTCTAACTCACATATGGAGCTCATGACCCTCTTTATGAATCATCACACCGTTTGTTTAATATTTAATGCAACTCTTAGTTACTCTGAAGAAAACACTGAACAACAGGGGCCCATAAAATTAAAATCACACACCAAAATCACAGCTACTTGCAAATCCTCTCTCTTCTTTGGGACTTCATCACCAAACTGTCTGATCTAGGTTCATTAAGTTTATTTTTTCACTCCCAAGATGGTAAGATAGGACGGAACCCCAACATTTCACATAAACATCTCTGATTACAGCTTGCAAGCCTCAAGAGATCCAGCCTTGCCTTTCATACAAACCTAGGCATAGTATCTTGAGATTAAAAAGAAATATTTCTGAGCACGTTAATCTACTGAAGTCTTAGGAATAGTCGGAAATTAAAACTGTGCAGCTCTAGATACAGTTTTAGTATCTTAAATGCATAGACCATGCACACTGGAAAAGTAATTGCTTTGCATCTCTCTTTCCTCGACTCCTTAACTCACCAACTTGAAAAATAAATTTGGAGAACTATCAGTAGGTACCTATGGATCTCAATGAATACAAACTTGCAGTCAGGAACATTTATCTATCTATTTCAAAAAAGTTAAAAGAAAGATACTTTTTCTAAGTGCATTTGCACATCTTCTAAAAATTGCCATTGCATTATGTGTATTAAATGAGTTGTGCGAGAAGTTTAAAGCTTTGTCCCACCTCCTCATCTGAGCAAGGTCAGCAAAGTCAAGCCAAAACCCAGCTCCCATCCTGTCAACCTGAATCTGTCTTTTGTTCAAAGACCTGTTTCCACTCAATATGAACACACATCTCACCTCCACCTTTCAGAACAAAGCACAGATTCGCATCCAATCCCTGACAGATATCCAACCAGAAAAATCTCTTTACAGACATGTTATTTTCTGGCATCAAGCATCCCTCTACCTTCCCTTTTGGTCCCATCAGCGCTACCACTCCAACTCACCCTCACTATACCAACAAATTGCATACCTCCTCACCCCTAGATGCCTATTCCAACCTGGAATTGGTCAATACAAAATTAGTCAAGTCACATAATGCTGACACGGTTCGCTGCTAATAAGTTTGCATCAGTACGTGTGATCATTTAAAAGCTCCTCTTAACGATATGACTGGCTGAGTGTATTCAGTGTTAAAACATTGTGGAGTTGCATCTTCGCTCAAAAGTGGTGCTCCATGAAAGTCTCAAAACACAGGCAGTGTTGATCACCTCGTGCCAGACAGAGTTAGGTGTGCAGCTGGAAGACATTGGTGACCATGCTAGCTTCAAATGCTACTCCTGCTCCTCAGCTTCCACTGTCCTGCCTGTTCAGAGCTAGCAGCTTAGGATGTATGAGCACGCCTCATCCTCTCCAGCGCAAGGTTATTGCAGCCCACACCAAAGGCGGCTCACACTGTCCCTAACAGCAGATGAAAAGTGTTTTCACGGTCCTTTTTGCAGCTCTGCTGTGCTTTTTCACTCCTGCCCAAGCCAATGTCCACATGGGCAAAATGGTTCTGCATATGCAAAGAGCCATAAGAGCAGAGCAGAGCACTGCGCATCTCCAAATCTGCATGTGCCACAGGCAGTTTATACATTTTGGTGAGGCAGGCTTTAAACTGAAGGACTCAGGGGATGGGGTCCAAAATGGCAATGCTCATGCCATCACATCCAATTGGGGAATAAGGCAGGTCAACCAGAGCAGCGACAAACACTCCTTAGCTGCCTCCCAAGATGAGAACCAGAAGGCCAACCACCACAAGCGTATGTATAGCTGTGGTGGATCCTCTTGCACCCCTCCAAGGAAACCTGCATGTCCAATTCCCTCCCTGAAATTCCTGTACACCAACACACACAGCGTGGGGAATAAACAGGAAGAACTAGAGAACTGTGTGCGGTTTCAGGGCCATGACCTCATTGCAATTACAGAGACATGATGGGATAGCTTGCATGACTGGAATGCTGTCACGGATGGCTATGTACTTGTTAGGAAAGACGGGCCAGTGAGGCAAGGTGGTGGAGTTGCTCTTTATGTGAGAGAGCAGCTGGAATGTATCGAGCTCTGCCTAGGGGTGGATTAAGAATGAGTTGAGAGCTTATGGGTAAGAATTAAGGGGCAGGCTAATATGGGAGACACAGTTGTGGGACTTTAGTACAGACCACCGGATCAGGAAGAGGAAGTAAATAAGGCTTTCTACAGAGAGCTGGAAATACTCTCAAGATCAGAGGCCCTGGTTCTTATGGGAGACCCCAACCACCCCAAAATTTGCTGGAAAGGCAACACAGTCAGGCACGCACAGTCCAGCAGGTTTCTGCAGAGACTTGATGATACTTTTTGACACAGGTGGTGGAGGAGCCAATGAGGAGAGGTAGTCTGCTGTACCTTGTACTAATGTCGTGGTTTGGCCTCAGCCAGCAACAGAGAACAAACAAAGAAGGACTGGTTGGGGAGGTGAAGGCTGGGGGCAGCCTTGGCTGTAGTGACCATGAGATGGTGGAGTTCAGGATCCCGTGTGGAAGAAGCAGGGCAATAAATAGAATTACAACCTTGGACTGCAGGACAGCTAACTTCAACCTCTTCAAAGACCTACTTGGAGGAATCCCATGGACTAAGCTTCTAGAAGGAAGGGGGGTGCAAGACAGCTGGTTAATATTCAGGCACCACTTCCTCCAAGCTCAAGATTGGTGCATCCCTATTGCAAGAAATCAGGCAAAGGAGGCAGGAAGCCTGCATGGATGAGCAAGGAGCTTCTGGAAACGCTCAAATGGAAGAAGGGTTTACAGAATATGGAAAAAGGGAACTGGCCACTTGGGAGCAGTATAGGAGGGTTGTCAGAGTGTGCAGGAATGCAACAAGGAAGGCTAAGGCCCACTTGGAATTAAATCCAGCAAGCAATGTCACGTTCAACAAGAAGGGCTTCTTCAAGTACATCAGTAGCGAATGGAAGACTAGGAAAAATGTGGACTTGCTGCTGAATGAGGTGGATGCCCTGGTGACAGAGAATACAGAGAAAGTGAAGTTACTGAATGCGTTCTTTGCTTCAGTCTTTACTGCTAAGGCCATTCCCCAAGAATCCTAGATCCTGGAGATAAAAGAAGAAGTCTGGAGAAAGGAAGACTCTCCCTTGGTCAAAGAGGATCAGGTTAGAAATCATTCAGGCAAACTCAACACTCTCAAATCCATGGGCTCTGATGGGATGCACCCACG
Organism: Vanellus vanellus; assembly: GCF_965231255.1. Lineage (NCBI taxonomy): Eukaryota > Metazoa > Chordata > Aves > Charadriiformes > Charadriidae > Vanellus > Vanellus vanellus. Next base: position 23,055,589 of record NC_138909.1, on the reverse strand, counting down.
AGTGCTGAGCGAGCTGGCAGATGTTATTTCTAAGCCACTTATCATCATCTTTGAAAGGTCATGGAGAACAGGAGAGGTGCCCGAGGACTGGAGGAAAGCCAGTGTCACTCCAGTCTTCAAAAAGGGCAAGAAGGAGGACACAGGAAACTACAGGCCAGTCAGCCTCACCTCCATCCCTAGAAAGATGATGGAACAGCTCGTCCTGGATGTCATCTCTAAGCATGTGGAGAAAAAGAAAGTTATCGGGAGTGGTCAACATGGATTCACCAAGGGGAAATCACGCTTGACCAATCTGATAGCCTTCTGTGATGGCATGACTGACTGGGTAGATGACAGGAGAGTGGTGGATGTTGTCTACCTCGACTTTAGCAAGGCTTTTGACACTGTCTCCCATAACATCCTATCCTAGACTCACAGAATCATTTTGTTTGGAAGAGACCTTAAAGACCAAGTCCAACCGTTAACCTAGCACTGCCAAGTTACCACTAAACCACGTCTCTAAGCACCACATCTACACATCTTTTGAATACCTCCAGGGATGGTGACTCAACCACTTCCCTGGGCAGCCTGTTCCAATGCTTGACAACCCTCTCAGTGAATAATTTTTCCTAACATCCAATCTAAACCTCCCCTGGCACAACTTGGGGGTGTTTCCTCTTGTCCTGTTGCTTGTTACTTGGGAGAAGTACCCAACCCCCACCTTGCTACACTGTCTTTTCAGGTAGTTGTAGAGAGTGATAAGGTCTCCTTCAGCCTCCTTTTCTCCAGGCTAAAAAACCCCAGTTCCCTCAGTCTCAGAAGACTTGTCCTCTAGACCCCTCACCAGCTTTGTTGGCCTTCTCTGAATACGCTCCAGTATCTCAATGTCTTTCTTGTAGTGAGGGGCCCAAAACTGAGCACAGTACTTGAGATGTGGCCTCAGCAGTGCCACATACAGGGGGACAATCACTTCCCTAGTCCTACTGGCCACACTATTTCTAATCCTCATATGTAAGCTCAGGAAGTGCGGCTTAAATAGTGGACAGTGAGGTGGATTGAGAGCTGGCTGAATGGCAGAGCTCAGAGCGTTGTGATCAGTGGCGCAGAGTCTAGTTGGAGGCCTGTAACTAATGGTGTTCCCCAGGGGTTAGTACTGGGTCCATCTTGTTCAGCATATTCATCTGTGACCTGGATGAGGGGACAGAGTGTACCTGCAGCAAGTTTGATGATGACACAAAACCGGTAGGAGTGGCTGACACACCAGAAGAAGGCTGTGCCGCCATTCAGCAAGACCTAGATAGGCTACAGAGTGAGGTCGAGAGGAACATAATGAAGTTCATCAAGGGCAAGAGTAGGGTCCTGCACCTAGGGAGGCATAACCCCATGCAACAGTACAGGTTGGGGGCTGACTTGCTGGAAAGCAGCTCTGCTGGGAGAGACCTGGGAGTCCTGGTGGACAAGTTGACCATGAACCAGCAGTGTGCCCTGGTGGCCAAGAAGGACAATGATACCCTGGGGTGCATTACAAAGAATGTGGCCAGCAGGTTGAGGGAGGTTACCTTCCCCCTCTACTCTGTTCTGGTGAGGCCACATCTGGAGTACTGTGTCCAGTTCTGGGCTCCTCATTTCAAGAAAGACAAGGAACTACCGGAGAGAGTCCAGCAGAGAGCTACAAAGATGATCAAGAGAATGGAGCGTCTGTCTTATGAGGAAAAGCTGAGAGACCTGGGTCCATTTAGCCTGGAGAAGACTGAGAGGCAATCTTATCAATAACTAAAAGGCTGGTGTCATGATGATGGGGCCAGACTCTTTTTGGTGGTGCCTAGCGACAGGACAAGAGACAACAGGCACAAATTGGTACACAGGAAATTACATCTGAACATAAGGAAAAACTTATTTACTTTGAGGGTGACAGAGCACTGGAACAGGCTGCCCAGAGAGGTTGTGGAGTCTCCTTCTCTGGAGATATTCAAATAGCACCCGGACACAATCCTGCTGAACTGCTCCAGGTGAACCTGCTTTACCAGGGGAGTTGGACTATATTGTATCTTGAGATCCCTTCCAACTCCTACCATTCTGTGATTCTGTGATTTTCCAAGGGAAAAGCATGCAACTGCAGCCCTGACTTCTGCACAGCCTCTCTCTGCCTCAGCACCCAGCATCCCAGACCATTTGCCTGGCTGTTGAGGTTACTGTCTCTGCAAGCTTGAACCCATCTGAAGGAGTGGCTATGGGCACAGAAATCCCAGGTCATCCATCTCCCTAAGCAGGGCGGCAGCAGCTGCAGGGAGATACTCTTTTCTTTTGAACACACCAAGCACCCAGTCAGTGAAAAAACAGGCACCTAAAGGAGATTTTTCTCCCATGAAACCACTTGTTGTGGGGTCTTTGCCAAACTACGTATGTAAGTAAAGAGCTCCCAAGCCCAGAAACACTGTCCTTGCCGTCTCTCCCAGCTTTGCAGTTTGCATAACTATTCCACCAGCACTTTCTTGTGCGCTCCCCAGCAGAATTAATTAATGTTTGCACAGTACTTTGAAGATGAAAGTACTAAGCGACTGCTAAATATCAGACCAGATTCTGAGCTGGTTTAAAAACTGGCATTTGCAGCGCAGCATCTGGGCCCACGATCGCCCTGTCTCATTAGACAGATTCTGTAGAGAATGTGAAGAAAAAAGAACTAAAAAAAAGAAAGAAAAAATACATAAGAAAAAGAATACAGAAAAAAATAGAAAAATATAAGGAAAAGCAGCACTGAAGTTAATAACCTTACTGCTTTTCCCAGAGTCCCTCGTTCTGCAGGTGAAGAGTACAAATCTGCAGAGCCACGACACCATTCTCCTTCAAACCTCCTTAAAACTCACCTCTGCTGAGATGCCTACAAATCATTCAGCACTGATTAGCTAGCTGATGTACTGTGACTTCTGCACATTACACTTACCATAACCATCCTGCTCTTAACGTTGGCCCGCCCCATCTGTTTACTCAATGTGCTGCTTCTTTCCTATCCTCTGCCTTGAGCATTTGCCGGGTTTTTTCATACATATAAAGTGCCAGGCCCAGCCCAGGGATACACAGACGCCAACAAAATGTCCTTCCAGTCCTTTGCAGGCTCCATATAATATGGATGTGCAAAGGATAAGCCTAAATAGGTTTCCACCTACTGAGTTGTGTGTCTTCCTGTATAAAACTGTTGATCACAGAAAGCAACGCAGGAGGTTTAACTCCAGCACATATTACACGTAAAGCAGCTGTGCGCTTTTCCAAAAGGCACTGTGCTGCTGCAGTTTAAGGGCTAAACTTACTGCTTATGCTAGATTATTATTATTTTTTTTAATAGCAGGAATTGCTCTTAACATTGTAAACACATGGTCCAAGAGAAAGTTTCATCAGCGAATCAGTCTGTCACCTGAATAAACTGCAATAGTTATAAGGGGAGACAAAGTGACTCTTTAAATATTATAGAGACTAGCAAGAATGCCTTCCTCTGGGGGCTTGCAATAACACAGCTGGTGCTGAGAGGAGACGGGGCACCAATGGACTGCAGTCATCTCATGCTGGGCCACCACGACTGATGGGAGAAGCACCTCCATTGGCTGGACATGTGTGGCACGAAGCTTTAGCGATGAGCAAGGTTTTTTGAGAGTGAGGTATTAGAATGAGTCACCTCATTGATGAGCAAAGGGAGCATGGTTTGGATCCGGCCGAATCTCTTATCACAGCCGTGTGATCTAGGAGCCAAACTCAGACTCACTTCAAAAAAATACAGCTCTGTAGGAAGCCATGCATACAAAGGGTGTCAATACTCTTTCCATGGCCTTGATACTCCTTGTGTTTTCAACTCCTTAACTAAATCAGTCACATGCGCTATTCGCAGAGACACGAGAAGAGAGCCCTCAAGCCTCTTCCCATGTGCAACAGCAAGACTCTACTCACTCAAATGCCTAAAATAGTACTGGAGTTTTAGGTATTAAAATGAAAATATTACACCAAAAACTTGTTCCTATGCTGTGAGATTCCAGTGAGTGTTATAAATCCCAAGGACACTGCCTTTGGACAACGTGTTTTTTAAAGATGGTAAAACCGAAGAGAAAACTGGGGCTCCGTCCTGATTCTGGCAGGGATGGGATTAATTTTCACAAGGAGCTGGGATGGGATGGTCCAAAAGGGTATATTTGATGCTGAGTATATAGCTGGGCAGCTGGACTGGGGTGGGGGGCAGGAATTGCCACTTGGAACGGGCTGGGAGCCTCCCAGGTCTGGTCAGTGAGTGGTGGTACATTGATCACATTTTGTACATTCCTCTATCAGTATTATTGTTGTTGTTTTCCTCTTTTCTTTTCTGTTCTGTTAAACTGCCTTTATTTCAACCCACAAATTTTGTCTTTTTCTTCCAATTCGTCCTCCCATCCCGCAGCTGGGGGGGAGGGGACGGGACAGGGGACAGTGAGCGAGCAGCCACATGGTTCTTTGTTGCCAGCTGGGGCTAAACCACGACAGGCTGGCAACCTCAAGTTCTTCATTGGTACTCCCTCAGTGCAGCAGTACTGCTCAAAGCATAAGAGGAGAGGATGCCCCTGCCCACCCAAAAACAGGGAGTCTGCCGATATACATACACTGCCGGTAGCAGGGAGTCACGGGTGCAACCAAGTGGGTTAACTTCCAAGCCTCATGCCTTGGGCAAAGCTGGATATTCCCCCATCTGGTTGCAGATGTTTCTTACCCGTCCAGTCTGTTTTGTGCTCCTGCTTTCCAGCTGAAGCCTCTCTCCATTGAGAGACATCCCTTCTGCCTCTTCAGCATGACTTAGGCTGATGCTCTGCACTCGTAGCCTTAATCTCTAGAGAGCTGGGATGAGATTTTCAAAAGCACTTAGTGTTGACCTACCTCTGCTCCAAATCAGTCTGATCATATTAGGTTAACTATATTTAAGTTTGGTCATGTATATTTTGTCATAATAAACTTACCCCAAAGGAATGCTGCTGCTTTAAAACAAGATTACTGGACCTGTGACTATATTTATGCATCTCAATAAGGAATCTGATTTTCCAGTTCTGTGGATTTTTTTTGGAGCACGTTGAATATTTAGTACTATTGGAACAGAGGTCAATGCAATTACATCCTACATCTTAAAAGGAAACAGTCGCCTCTAAATTCAGTGATAAAGAAGTGCTGCACGGGAGATCTTAAGGCTCAAAACTCCAAAAACTAATGCTTAAAATTAATAGCAATCTTAACTCAGCCAGAATGTGCTCTTTTTTTCAGCATCTGTGAATGGTTCTGCAAAACCAAGACCCAAATACCAATATAGGACTTCATATTTCGCCTCCTCCCTTTTTTTTTAAAAAAAAAAAACAAAAAAACAAAAAAAAAAACCTGCCAGGCAGTGAGTGTTTCTAAATGGTACAGGAAGTGACTGTCAGCTGTCACCAGCTCTTTTCCAACACACAAACAGTGGAGAACCACTTCTCAACTTAGTCCATATGGCATCTCCAGAAACACCAGAGTAATAGTTGGAGACTTTTGGCCATGAAGCTCATACAGTGTAGGACTAAATGTACCCTTACAGACCTGTTGGGTTTGTTTTTTTTTTTTTTTTTAATTAGTATTCTCAACCTTCTTCTGCTGCATTTTTTCTTTTGATATATGTATTTTTTAACTGAATCCATAATTGGTCTTTCTAAATGATTGACAGTGAAGGTGAAGGAACAGCCTGTTAGTCTTGACTGCTGGAGTAGTGAATAGAGAAGCTGACATGTTAAATTTCTTCACCTCCAACTGGAATTAAAAATTATAGACTTCTTTTACATTATCATAATACCAAGTTCATCATAAAAATAGAATGATTCCTTGGGGGTGTATTTATAGTGAAAAAATACATATCTAATGCTGTACTTAGCATACCTTCATATTTTAATATAATTGGAAAGATTGTTCCAATTTTGTTCTTATTTTTGGAAATTAAGAAGCAGAATCAGATCATCTTACATGTTTCAAAAGATCCATCATTTTGCTCCGGACAGTCTGAAATTTTCAAAAGCTGTCTGTAACTTAACGTATCCTCCTGATCTCCCTACAGCTACTTGGCAGGTTGCATCTTCCCAGCTTGGCCAAGGGCCACTTTATCCGAGTCTCTACAAACACTGCAGGGAGCAGAACCAAGATCTGAAGAAGTCTGTAGGAACTAAAGTTTCCACCCCATAAAAGCCCCTTAATTCGGCCTTCATCCCTAAGCAAATAACTTCTGTGAAACAAATCATCAAGTTCAAATCAATCAGTTTGTGTGAGAGCAAACACAGCCTATCAATAAAAGCAAAGCAATAAACCACAGGGAAATGCCTCCAAGCCAGACACAGTGCATTTAAACTCTCCAATTTATTTTCCATGGAAGGAAGGGGAGAGAGCTCTTAAAACTTTTGTCTAAATTAGACTTAATTCAAATCATGATGGTACGAAACCTCAAGGCCCAGCTCCTAATAGCTGTGTAACTGTCTGTGGAAGTGCAGAGGAGCTGCAGATGATCTGCATTGTGGAATGCCAAGAGGGGGTGGCTGCTGGCGAAGGGTTAGATGCAGCCACCCTGGCCCCAGGTCCTCTCCTGCATCCCAAGGTAGACCCAAGCAATAAATCCCTTGGATCTGCTCCAAAGTCTTGATAGTACCTGGGGTGGCCGCTAAAGTCACAGCAGAGCAGGGTCAAAGGGAGGTACCTTGGCCAAGGTGCTTTGTGTTACCGTGGGGTTTCTTTACCTTTAATGTATACAGCCCTGTCGGCAATGCTGCTTCCTACGGACTATCCCACAGGAAGAAAAGCCAGCCTCAAGCCATCTGCACGACCAGTTCCCCTACAACTCAGTTAAGTGCTGCCTGCCTTCAGTTACATTGGTGTGCCTCGATCTCATGAAATATTTTCAATTTCCAGAATAGTTTCCACATGGGGAGAGAGGAAGGGACAGGGAAGAACAATACACTTCCAATAAAATTTGGCACCATTCAGGATTACTTTCATCTCAGCAAAAAGTCCTTTTCAGACACAAATAAATGTATCTTATTTAAGTTAGCAGGATCTTGTCCTACTAGCGCAATTAGCTTTCATAGGAGACAGGCCCATGTACTGTCTCAAGAATAGACTCTCAGGCATATGCAAGCACGTAATATCAGGCACACTTCTCGCAAATTAAGGAAAGCATTTGTCATTTCCAGTGTTGACACTGAAAAAGTGATGTTTTAAATGCTCTATTAGCATCGAATCCCAAGGGATGCCCTGAGCAGCCCCTCCCAAGGAGCAAGCCCCTGCATCAACTCATGCAATTCCCCTGTCGCTGCCCGAAAGAGGAGATGCACAGCCAGGGAGCATCACTTGCACAGGAGGAGGCAGCAAGACCCACAGACACTACAATGAGCTTGTTAACGAGTCATGGCTAAGACGTCTGAAAGACTTTGAGACTTTACCTCTTGCAACCAGATAAGGAGCCTCTGCAGAGGCCCCAGCCCAGCCTCCCACAGAGTTCCGGAGCTCACCCCCTCGCTTTGCAGCCCTACTCAGTACAACACGCACAGACGTACCTGCACATCGCCTACCACTCTGCGGATTAGGCAAAAGCAGATTTGTTTTATTTCAATTACTGCAGGGTTGGTAAATTGTAACCCTTATCCATCAATGGGATGGTCTTCATTAGTCTGTTCCCCGTCATTTAACATGACTATAAGCCATCGCCAAACAGATTATACTGACTATTCCATTACTATCCTGTATTCAGCAAATGGGGAGGAAATTGTATTATTCTGGTAACTGTTTAATGTTTGCCACCAGACACATGCGGCAAATGTGCCCAGGAAATGCATACTTGCCCAATGTCACCTGATGGATAAGTCCAGACACCCTATTCATTTGCAAGGAAGCCACAGGAAATAACTGAAAAAAAAAGTAGAGCCACTGCACAGAGTAAGAAGAAAATGAGCTAATAAATACTGCCGCACCATATCCTCGCATGCAAAGCAATGTTTTATTACACGCTTTAAAATTAATACATGCTATTTTGTTGATATCAACACACGCTCAAAACGCCTGATGCTTCACACTCCACAAATCCTATGCAGCAACAAAATCGAACCCCACTGTCTCCGCTGCATCACCTGCGCAAAGGCACAGAATGAAGCACCCAAGCCCCCATCCTTCGTGCATAGCTGATATTAAAAGCGGCATGTGCCATTTTCTTCTTGTCAAGATCAGTTTTCCCATCTGGCTCCCACAAGCCATGTTTGCATTTCCCTACAATAGTTGTTTCCTGTCTCCTGCTTCACCTAAATATAACCTCTCAACCATGTTAATGGCCTTAATTTAACAACAACAACAACAACAAAAAACAAACAACAAAACCCCACACACCCCAAAAAACCCCACTGAAAATAAACCCCAACCCTAATATCTGGATTGCAGCAGTTTTATTTCCCATTGGCTCCTTCTGTAACCCGAGGAAAACCAACATTTCCAGAGCACAATGCTCATTGTGGATGGTCAAAATCACCTTCTGAGGGTGTCCACCTTTCTCCAACCAACCGGGAGGACAGGGCTCTTCATGCAGGTAGCCTCACCCAGCTGGAACCCATTTGTGACTTCCCTGGTTTAGGCTGCAGGTGGGGGACAGGAGGATAGCAATAACAACACTCAGCGCTGCACAATTTCCAGCGTCTCTTCAGCCTACACCGTTTAATATCTGGAACATCTAATAATTATTATTAATTGCGCCTAACTGTAAACTGTAAGATAGGTGGGGGGAATGCATAAATAAACTCTCGCACATCTGCAGCTCAGCCCCTGCTCTTCAGCTGCGTTCAGCTTTACCATGCAACATTTGACCCATCCGTTACGTATGTACTACAACTGAGCTTTGCAAAATCTGTCAATCTGCAACAAAACCAGCCCAAGAGATGTAAGCAGCAATCTGAGAAGATACTCCCCAGGAATTAGATTTTGTAAACAAACATTTCAGCTAATTGCATTCTTGTTCTCAGTGCAATGAAGGCCCCATTTAGCCAAAGCATTTGTCTACGGAGTTTAGTTTCTTCCATTTAATGAACGCTGATCCTGTCTTAGCCTCGGCTGGTATATCATCAGGATCAACATGAAATGCTAATGGAGAAAGATGCTTAATATCATTTCAAGTGTTTAAGTTACAACCACAGCTATTAAAGCAAATCCATGTTACCTGTTCCTCCTCAGGCTCCCCAGTGAGACAGATTTAAAAGTTTCCATGGGGAGAAGTGATTCATAAATGGCTACGGAGATCAGAGAAGAAAGCCTTTCACCATTAATTACAGCCAGCCTTTTCTGAACGAAAGCCGGTCATTTCGCAGGCACAACACATAACTAGCCAGGCTCATTTTATTTCGTTGCTTTCACAAATTAGTTCACATCTTAAAAAGCAAGGTGGCTGCCTCCAGCAGTAGGGATAACCACGTCGGCCAGCCACGAAAATAAGGCTTTGTGCTCCGCTTGTAGTCCATGGCAGAAAAATCCAACAAGCTCCCCAATTTTCAGTCCCCTTGCTGTTTCAATGCAGAAATCAGTGTTGCTTGCATCCCTAACGTGAGACTGCAGTGCACCCACGTAAGACGATCACTGCAGTCCCACGAATCTTGTTCTTCGCAGTGAGAAAGGCTTCCTTGTTTTCAAACTTTCCCACTGCTAAGCCGAAGTGCAGGATGTGAAATAGCCACAGCAGCAAGGAGGAGGAGGATGCTTCCTGCCCCTCATCTTTGCAGAGCCCCTGCAGCAGGCCCAGCCCCAGTGGCATCTGTGGCATCCTTGCACCACGCAATTCAGGGACATCATGGAAATAGCAGGAGGGGATGATGCATTACAAGAGATGCTGGTCTTCACTAGCCCAGGGAGAACACTCTCAGACACCATCTGCACTTTAAAGCAGGGCTGTTCCTTTCTTCCCATGGCTCGGACTGCCCTCCAACCTCTTTGAGGAACAACTTCTCCTCGGCAGAGGCTTCTGGTGGATGTGCCTGCCAAGATCCCGGTTTTGAACTAGGCACCCAAAATGCCGGTCAGAGCCCCCAGTGCTTGCCAGACAGGGCACACTGCTGGCAGCTATTGTTGGAAATGCTGAAGTTATCCTCGTGCAGATTTTAAAAGGCCACTGTTTATGCATGTAAATTCTGAAGGGCATTAGCAGCATCGCTGACACACACTGACAGCCAGCCCAGCTCCGGGAAGGGAATAAGCAGCAGCGACTGCCTGAATAATTGATGTGCTTTTACTCTGCCCCATGGCCCAGTTGTTACATTGCTCACTCTCTTCAACTGCCTGTGGTTTCTAAATTAATTAGAAATCTTAATGTCATGGCCAGACGGTTAAAAAGAAAAAAAAAAAAAAGGCACTGAGAACAAAAGAAGAGAGTGCTTCTTATGCCCTTGAGCCTTGGGATCTCTCACTTTGGCCTGGCCACACAGGGAATAAAAGCACAGTCTGAATTTCTGAAACTTTGGACCCCGCTCACTGATGCTAACAGCAGCACAGCGTGAAACCCACTCCACCTGCAAAAAGCCCCCGTCTCATGGGGTGAACATCCCCATCAAGGTCACCTCTCTCATAAGGTGGGGCAAAGCCTTTCCTAGGGGACGGTGCACGTGCAGAGCAGCTAGCATCTCCTCAAGACAATGAAATATGTCTGATACATCCCCAGCCCGCCCACTGCAACCTAGTGCCACGCAGTACTGAATGAAAAGATGCCGCTGAAATCTGGAGGAATTACAGAGCTCGCGGTTGTCCTGCTCTTACAGTTGACGGAGCTAAGTGACTCTGTGGGATCCCTTTCACGGGCTGAAAGAAAATCGCGTGCAACCACCTGACCTCAGAGAACAGGAGAAGCTGATAAAAATGACACATTGACCAAATATAACAACATGAGTGGCCGTTTCTTTGCTACATACATACCCTTATCTACTTACAATATTGCTTATGCTTAAGCTTTAAAACAATGTCTATAGCTTTTAAGAAACCAAGTGGGAATAATTCCCCCGTTTGAGCCACATTGCATTAAACCGTGGATAGTTTCGCTCCAAGTCCTTGGAAAGCACTTAGCCATGATGAATCTGGGGGTATTTTTATTTTCTTCCTAGCATAAAGAAATACTGTTTTTACAACTGTACCAAAGGCTTAAATAAACACAAACAATTGGATTTGTTGAGATAATTTTAAATTGCACAGATAACTTAGACTAATATTTTACCTTCTTATAAAAGAGCAGTGAAATACCAGTGAAACTCAACAGTGCAGCACAGCCTTTCTCTTTGCCAACACATCACGTCTTACTGTAATCTGCCGGATACTGACGGGGAGTAAGGTATAAACCACCTTTCCATTATTCCCCCTGGGAAATTAAAGATTTTAAAGAAATCTGATTTTTCAATCTTTCTTTTGACATGGATAAACAGACTTATACTCAAAGCAATGAATTGTTCGAGTCCCCAGTAAAATTATCCTACATCTCCTGTACATGTTAAGTGCCCAACAACGACAGTCCCAGGACAGAGAAATTAGCTGACAATGGTGACACAAGGCTTTACAGAGTTTTAAATGACAGAGTAAATCCTGATGGAAGTATCCAAGAAAATGAATTCCATTTGTTAGCACATGGAAGGGAACTCAAAACACTGTGAGCCCAAACTACAGGAGAGCGTGGTTCTCTAAAAACTTAATGCAGCAAGCGGTTATTTGCTCCTAGAGCTTCTCCCTCTGTCTGCTATTTTTCCTCTCCTGTCATAATTTTGCATTAAATTGATGCATGCAGAGTCCACCATGAAAAAATACAGAAGGATCAAAGCAAGTTGCAAATTTAAAGCCCTTTCAGTGTGTTTCAACATCCTTCCTGAGAACTGAGATGGCACTTCCATTTGTAGGGTGGGAAGATGGGTTTCACAGCAAATTGTAATGCTGATACATGAAGAAGGCAACATTGGTCCACTCTATGATTTGTTTGCATTTGTCATTTTGGGTTACAGACTGTCTCTAAAATGCACGTACTAATTATCAGCAGTATGGCACTGCAGATGTACTGAACACAAGATGTCACTCACATGCATTTTTCAAATCCAAGCAACAAAATGACGTGTCTCATAAGAACATGCTACATGTTCACACAGAAGCCTTCCTGACCCTTGCAACGTCTCCTATGTGTATCTCTTCACATCTGTGTTTTTAAATCTCACTACGCATGCTTTGATATACTCAAATGTACAGACCTTCACATTATATATTTTGTTTTGCTCTCCATACTGTAGCACCTACATACATCTCACTTGGAAGTTTTTATATTAATTATGACAAAAACTAACTGAAAGGCTCAGCTCATGTAGATTCCTCTAGGTTATCCGTGGCAATAATGAAACCATGCACAGGCTTTAAGAGCAGATGTGGGGTCCTGATCCCTCTTCTGGATCACTGCACAGCTGGAAGGTTGTACCACCTGAAGCAGGACCTCCACTCTTCAATGTGGCCATGACTTGCCCAACTTCTACAACACTTGTCTCCAGAAAGGAGCAAAACGCAAAACCAAACAAGGTCCCACAAGGGCGCTTGCCTCAGCCTTGGAAAGAAGGCGGAAGAAAATACAGGAGATAGCAGTGGTATGGAGCAGCACAGCTTTCCTCACTGCTTTTCAGAGCCTTGTCTTTCAAGATGCAGCTCCCGGCAAAGTGGCTCATGAAAGTTTGATGAACAGCATTTTGTTTAACACCAGCAACTGAGCCATAGCCCTGTCGAGCTGCATTGCCCAAGCAAAATGTCACAACCCAAGAGGATCAAGAGACTCATTGCAAGAGGGAGGCTCACAGGCAGCAGAGGAGCTCACGACCTCTGGAGCAGAGTGCACAACCCCACAAGTTACTTGGTCACCAAAATATGAGGAGGCTGCTGTAACACTGATGAACACCGAGCCTCCTTCAATACTTGCCCACCGTGCTGCAAGGCTGTGCTAGGCGGTCTTGCAAATATAGGGAAGTCCACAGCCTTTTCCGTTAGCACATATAAACCCTGATTATTTTTTTTTCCCCTCTTTTACCTTTTTCACTTCTACGTGCACTGAAAAGATTGATGGTGTGCTATTCCCTACCATTTTGCTTCAGCATTTTCATGCTCTACTGCTTTTGTTCCCCTGCCCCCTTTTCATAAAGGAATATTCTCAAGAAACAACCGTGCCTGCATAACCGAAAATACATAAAACCCATATGCAGGGATGGTGCTGTAGGCTTACGCAACATGAACAGGATAAGCAGTTAAATATTTTAGCACAGCTAACAAATGAGGCTAGACTATATGGTCCGGTAATTACCTTTTCTTGTTCTTCAGATGCTAAAAATCCACACGCTATTTTTTGCAGAGTACCGAATTCAGCATTTCTGGAAACAAAGAGAAAAAGAAAAAAAATTTAAAAATGTTTATACTTGCTTCCAAGGACTTATTAGGCACTCATGAACTTTCTGCTATACGTGCACCAGAGGATACAGCAATGAAAAACTGGTTTTGGACAACAGATCTGATTTTAAAAAGCCTGTAAGAATTTTTAACCTCTATGAAGCACATCGCTGTATGTGATGACAGTACTAGCATATAACCAAAAACAGTTGGATGAAAAATCAGTGGAAGCTATACTGCAAATTACACACACAAAAAAAAAAAAACCAAACTGAAGAGACGACAGAAGTAGTTATCAAACACATGTGCACGTGCATGAGTATCTCTTCACCATAACAGACTCCAATGTGATCTGGATAAACTATTGTTATACTAGAGGATTTACCAGAGATTTTTAGAGGTTGCTGCACCAGAATAATAAATAAATATCTAGTTTGAAAATAACGTAAAATAAATTAGGATTGTTAGGATGTTAATTCCTGTTCCTCAGCAGTTACACCTTAAATTTCCTCCATCCCCTTACATCTTCAGTATTTTCTTCTAAGTATAGTGTTAGATGCTAAACGTAACATTAATTGACAAAAGCATGAAACGCATGGATCTAGATCAGCCTCCTGGAAGTGTTGGATTTATTAGGATTAATTACACATGAAAAATTGCTCCTCACAGTTGGGATTGGTACAGATGAAACTTCAGAGGGAATCAGAGTCAAGCTGGATGGCACAGGACACCTGGACCCCAGCCCACCCCAGCTAAACAATTAGGAAATAAAATAAAAAATCCACACAAGTGAAACAGCAATGAGTCCTGCTGCCTGAATTTTGCTTCCAACATTAACTCAGCTCATTTTCCACAACCCGTAGGGGAGAACACAGGTCACTTCATTTGGAAGAAGTGTATTAAAATGAAAAACTACAAAGCCTGATTAAAACAGGATCCAGTGTTAAACTGGGGCCAGTTGCTCCAGTTGCAGTGGTGGGTCCCTAAGCCTTTCCCAACAGGGACTGCGGCAGAGCCTTCCCCCTGCTGCCGTGGTCCCACACCCTGGACCATCCTATACCTTAAAAACTTTGCACACCAAAAAAGTGGTTCTAGGGCTCCAGTTTCACAGCTCAGCTGATTCCGAACGGTCCTGCTTTACTCTGTGATGCCAAAAAAGGAAAGTTTCACCCTAGCTCTATGCTCTCCTCAGCAGGTACTCCCTTCAGAGTATGAAAAGAAGGAGGCTGAGGCATCAGTCCCCAACACATAATTCATCTTATTTATGTACTAAAGGAGCAATCACTTGCGTTCAGTAACCTTGGAAGTCAGACAAGTAAATTAAAACTTAAAACAAGGCTTGAGAATCCAGCATGCGTGCCACTTTTTGAGTGATTTCTCTATAATAGGCAAGTATGGATACTCTGGAAGAAAAAGAGACCTATTCCAGGTCGCCTGTCAGCAAAATTGCCTCTGTAAGCAATAAACAGGTTTTGGACCATCTAAGAAATTACAGGCAAACACAGGGTAAGATCAGCTCTTATTTCTCACTGTACAGATGAAAAAGTCTCCAGATGTTAGCTGTTTTCAGCCTTGGATTTTGATCAAATATATACGGTTTCAGTAGGAAAAAACCCACTTTTACAAGTGCAGAGCAGACTAGGAAACACCTCATGAGGGCATCCATATACTTTATTTCTAGGAAAAATGCTATTTGTTTAGACTACTCTGCTTGTGTTTAATAGCAAAACCTCCACCTGGTTCCAAGAAGCTTTTGGAGAATAACTCTGATTTGATGGCAGCAGTATAGAGCAAAGAAATGGTGGTTTGCCTAGTCTGAAGAAGTTAACGTTTGTTACCCCATTACCTTGCAATGTCTTCTAAATTAAATTAAAATAAGATCTTTGTTTCATTTATGATACCCCAGATTTCACTTCTGCTTGGAGCGTAAAGGGCTCAAGATAGCACAACATACAGTGGTTTATGGCTCTTCTGTGTCATTTTGGAATTCAGCACATGCTCTCCTCCCAGCTCACCTTTATTTTATCATAATGTGAGTGTACTTTCTTGCCTTCTCTCCCCAAATGCCAAACGTGTAACCTTGAGTTGGCCTCTGCCATATGCTATTTCTATGCAGATTTCAAATGTAGTTTGGGGAATTCCTGTTCTTATTAAAATAAGAAGGGAACAATACAGGGATTCCTGCGCAGCAAAGATCTTGCAAAATACTTGCAAGCTCACTGGCATTGGGTGCACTGCAGGAACTACAGGGATTTGGCATTAGCCCTAAAAGACAGAATAAACACACTAAAGAGAGGGATATTGCTTTACCTCTGGCTCCTGTTAATACTCACAGCAGTACAGTGCCTGCCCCATATGCAAGGGAAGCTCATTTTTATTTTCTTTTACTGCTTTCCACAACACTCCGCTAACCTGCTCCCCTCTAAAACCTACTGTACTTATTCTCAGAAAGCATTTGTCCTTTCTTACCCAGTTCTTCCCCAGTTGTACTCTGCCTGGACACTCTGGCAAGTGCTTTCACCTAAAATGCTAATAGAGAGGGGAAATCACCTTCTCTCCCTTGCTCCATCCCATGTTACGCTGGAGCTCTACCTGCAGAGATTACTGCTAAATGGGTAACACAGATCCTTCAACAAAGCCCGCTCTTACTAACGTGACTGCTGGCATTCATACGGCTAAATATTTCTAAATCCTCTGCTATGGTGAGTAATGCATCCACCCAAATAGGACAAGGGCATACTGCTCTGCATCACTAGATGCCAGAAGAAGGGCAATTAATCTGCAAACCAGCATGCTGCTGCACCTCCATGCCAAAACAGAAGCTGCTATTAGGGAGAGCAATGATAAACACTTTCTGTTCAGCAACAGCAAAGGCTGGGAGGAGACTCCATCAAGATGGGATGGCTCACCCTCGAGCAGCTGTCTTCACTGCAAAAAGCCAAGCGGTCCGAGTTCAGTTGTTGAAGCTCATGGCACAGGGACCCACAAAAAACCACACAGAGGTTTAGGCAACCAGCAGGAGGCTTGGGAAAAAGCCTTGTTTGCTAAAACGAACCGAGCACCTCGTTTCTGGCTCTGTTCAAGCAGGGGAGTGAGCACCCGGTGTCGTGCTTTTGGAGATGAAACCCCAGATGGAGCAGCACAGCATCGCTCCTGGGCATTAGCATCTCTGCATCAGCCCTGTGAAATCAAAGCAGCAACTTTCACCTACAGTGACTTAATTAACATGCACTCTACACATCTGCCCAAATCCTGCACATTGCCATCCTCCATTACCAAGCTCTTTTGATGAAAGTGATTAAAAGTAACAATTATAATTTGTGTTAGAGATGCCCCTAGAGGCTTCGGCTAGGCTTAGACTTCATTGTTCACAGAACACAATGCAAAGAAATCTCTCTCCCGAAGAGCTCATCCTCCAAGAAGACAAGGCAATCAAGCATTAGTGGAAAGTAAGTCATGGAGACAAAAAAAAAGTTACTCACGGTCAAATAGGAGGCCACCGACAGACATAGAACAAAACTCACCCCTCATGAGCACTCATGAGGCCATGCTGACTCTCCGATACCAAGCTGATCAACTAATTCACTTTATTTATCAAGTGTCAAGAGCAGATGAAGTAGTTCATAGCGTTACTTACTGTTCTGTGTTTGATCATGTATTTTTGTGGTGGATCTCCAGGCAAAACTAACCATGACAGCGAAAGAGTTACCCTCCCTTCACCTTCCAAAGAAATGCTTCCCATACTTTTTCATGCCCATTACTGACAAATCGATCCCCCTCAATTTTTTTATTCTTCCATCAATGCTTTCAACAAAGAGTGATTGCTCAAGCGCCCTTCTCCACCTCGCACTTCCAATTTTTTAAAGAATGGTCAATCTCGATATGCATAATTATAATTGCAAATGGAACGTTTTATCTTGTACTCTTCTATTTTAATGGGATTAAGTACGGTCAAATCTCTAGGGTAATGTTTAAAGTCAAAACCTCCTACGTCATTTGTATGCATTTTAGATATTTAAAAATATTAATATGCAACTAGTGATATTACAAAACGTTAGATTTCTAACTACCTGTCCCAGTTATGACACCATAAATCTGATATTGTTTTTACTGATTACTAGAAAAATCTTTCTAAGGCAGTATAACTGCAATTTAATAAAACTTCCTGCCATACAATTCATCAGCAAGAGAGTGTTTCTGTTGTGCTTTGTACAAGGAAAGAACAAAGCGTAAGTGTGCAAAGTGAGTGAAGCTTTTAGTCTTTGCAAACAACTCCAGTGCATAAAATATTAAAAGCAAGGCTAAACTAATCTCTGGCAAGAACTGCAGGCCATTCACTGCAACTCGTATTACAAATGCCTTTGGTTTACCATTTAGAAAACATTAGAGTCTACCATTATGGTTGTGTATCACAGTGCTGTACATTAACCTCTGTAATTTTCCAACATGGTATATTGCAGTAACACAAATTAGGCTATATCTGGCAAAAACGCTTAAAAAGACGCAATATTTAAAGCGAGCAGACAGGAAAGCTCCTCGCTCCTTCCTGCCAAAGATAGCAGGAGAAAGTCCAGTCCTCTTTTCCTCAAAGCAAATGGTAAAATCCCATTAATTTCCCCTGGAACCGACAGATCCACAGCATCTGGGAAAGGATTCAGTCTAAATACATTGCAGACATAACAGATGAATGATTTGGGAGAGAGGGGTCGCCTGCTCTCATTTTAACACTTCTGCATAACAGAAACGGAGCAGGTCATTTCTGTAAGCTTGAAAATGCTTTGTGGGCTTTCAGTAGGATTTTCCCTTCAGCATTTTTTGCCTTCTGTCTCCATTTTCTTCTTGTTCATATGCCTAACGGCTTTCAAATCTGTTATTTGAGTGTACAAGAAGCTTAAAGCCTACACTTGACACTTACTGTTGTAGGGCCCACATGGATGAAATGTTGTTCCCCTATAATTAATAGGAAAACATTTACATTTCACATATTCTGGAACAATCATGTCCTTTCCAGTAAGGAAATAAAATACAAGCTAAATTTTCACCTTCATGTTATACGGAAGTTTTCATAGCAAGACATCTTTTTTAGGTACAGAGAAACAACCATAATAAAATGCTCGTCATGTTTGCAAATGACCCTAATTTCCAAGATGAAAATTATCCGCTCATAAATACATCCAGCAACTAAACCAGAATGATTTGTTGGGTTTTATAACAGTTTTCAAAGATTTTTTTTCTTGGTGGGATGAGAAAGAGACTTTAAAAAAGATGCAAAAACAGGGAAAAAAAAAAAAAAAGGAAGAAAAAGAGGACATAGCCCAACACTAGGACAGAAACACTCATCTAAGGCATGTTGGAGTCACGCTTCTGCTTTGCGTCATGCAGAACATGCACTTAAACTTTGTCTCTTCCCCTATGAGGCCACTGGGATGCTGCTCCCCTTCATACAGAACTACCTGGCTCCCTTCCCTCATTTTCCACTTCTAACATCTCAAACAGAACCTCTGAAACTCCATCCAAACCAATACACTTCTGTCAAATGTATTGAGTTTGAGGAGAAAAAAGGTCAGCTTCATTTTGTCCCAACTGGCCCTAGCTCCCAGCTGTCAGGAACAACGGCTGCTGGGGTTAAGCAAGATTTGTGCCTGTCTTTGAAGCAGAAAGCAGCCATTATTTCAAGCTGGCATCCCAGGGATTTTTTTCCAAGCAATATACTGGTCCCAAGTGGTTTTAGAAGCAAGCAACCAGGCAGCTATGTGAAGCCCAGGCCCTGGTACTGGAAGACCCAGAGGGTTCCCTGCAACAGCAAGGCATTTAATGTGAGAGAAGAGAGCCTGGGGTCCTGCCAAATATAATCCTGGGTATACGTGCCACAGCTGGATTTCTTCAAGTACGGGCTATTACACCGGCACACCGCTGACCAAAGTCTTCTGTTTCGTGTAAATTCCCAGCAAAGACCTTAGGAGATAAAACTGATTAATCCTAATTAAAATGAAAATCAAGGAAATGACACAGTCTGTTGAATCTACTTGACGAATCAAAAGCCTCCCTCATTTCTATGTTAATTGCCTTTTTACAAATGTGCAGTACTCTCATATGCACAAAATAATGTTTTCATATTTTTCTTCACTTGGAACATTGCGGGCCAGATGTTAGAAAGTACCCGGAGAGCCCTTCCGCATTATTGGGCCCCGGCAGAAGTGCCTAAATGGATGCCGAGTCCTTTCTCAGACTTCTCGTGGCTTTAACAAAAAATCACAGCCTGCAGCAATGCGACAGCCTAGGCACTGCAGCTAGGGAAGCACCGGCACCGGGCAGGACGCGGCACCTCCCACACAGGCTGAAAGGTGTGCAAGATGCCCCATTAGCATTGGGCAGGGAATATGCAATGAGTTAAATTCAACCAACATAAATCCACCAAATCCCTGCTCTCAATTTGCATAAGTCTGATAACGCTTTGATGAAATATCATTGCTCGAGTTTTCATCAAAAGGCTACTTGCACGTAACACTGTATCACAGTAAGGACATTTGGGAAAGCAATCAACCTGCAAAGACATTCTTGAAGTGCAGAAATGCAGAACAGACCCTTTCAAGGACAGTTCAACTTAGGATGTGAGTGATTTAAAGAGGAATGAACCAGTACACTGCTAACACCAGCTAATTAAGAGGTGGGATGCATTTGGCACAGGAGGGTCTCTTTCTGTATAGATACGTATGTAACACATTAAAGATCTACACTCAATTTGTGTCCCGTCAAAATCGTACGTTGCCTAAAGTTGGGGAGGCAGAGCTAATACAAGATAAGTGGTAAAGGCACACTGGATGAAATCCAGAATCTGCTGCATTACTTGCTTAGACACCATTTATTATGGTTACATTTTATTATACAGTAGTAAAAAATTACAAGGCAACATCCTGTGTTATTTCCCACTGGGATAAATGATACAGATGTACTATTAAATCTCAAAACCAGCACCAGTCTGCCAGGCTACATTCCATTTGTGTCTTTATAATGTGTCAATAGGCTGACATTCATGCCTTCTGATGGTAAAGCTATTTATGTTATAGACATTTAAATGTGCCATAAAATGCACAGCACCGCACAACCCTAGAGCTCTTCCAATCTTTACCAAAACAACACACACAAAGCAAAAATCCCACCAGACACCAGCATCCAAGCTTAGGACATATTGGCTTCTTTTTTTTCCATGCTAAGTCAATGTTATGAAGGTTTTTAAAAATATTCTTATAAAAGAAGGTTAATGCAACCTTTCTCCTGTGCGTACATTCAACCCACAGTTAGTTCTAATTTTGGTTTATAGATTTTTGTGCTTTCTCAAAATGGTTTTCTTTAAAATCTAAATCACCGGTTTCATGATGTGTTGGGTGATGGGATATGCCCAACCCTCAAGCCACAAGCCACCAGCACTATCCTACCACTTGTAATCAAAAAGAGGAGCTGCAAGGTGCCTACCCCAGCTCTGTATTGCTGTCAACCACAGCTGGGGAGGCACTCCTGAAGGTCCACCATAGCTTGCAGCCCGAGGGCATCCTGAACCATGGAAATACACTGGCAGAGGGATAGTCCTACGGGGATCTCACTGAACCTTGTGGAGAACAGATAAGGACAGTCACTGTGGGTCACAGATTATATGTGAATTAAGACATGATCTCAGCATAGTCACTGGTGCTGAGGGTTTGAAGGGCACCAAGTCCAATAATACTGAGTTAAAATGAGCTTCCTCTGCTTAGGCCCCAACAGTTCCTTTGAAAAGGCCAGCCTTGCAAGAAATCAAGACAAAACATCCACAGATCTGCTATTAAATGGCCTGCTTGTGGGAAACATCAAGATAAAAACATGGAGACTAGCACAGAACAATTATCTTAGCCCCATCAATGGTCTCCCCTTCACGCCATGCTCCAAATCTTGTTAACATGAAATGAGGCGAATGGCTCTTAGAAATGCAGGTGGGAGAACTAGACCAGCAGACACAGACATTTATCTTTGGTGCTAGATGAAAACAATTATAAAGGCCATCCATGGCCTGATTACAGGGGCTGCCCAGGCCAGGAGTAGATTGGGGGTCACTGGCAGTGGTGGATGGGGATGAAGAAACAGCAAAGTACAGTGGTTTTGGTCTAAAACCAAAGAAGCCCCAAGGCTGTTGTCAGGGCACTTCTTGAACATATCAAGTTTCTTAATAATATAAAAGATAAGCAGACAAAAACAAAGGAGGAGTTCAGAAATATGAACCTTGGGAGGGCAGACTGGAAGGAGGGCTACATACTCCAGTTACTAACTCCCAAGCAACTAGCATGCAAGGATAAGGAAAAGTTGCAAACAAGCCAACTCAATAGTTTTCTGCATGGATCACATCTTGAAATAATTATGGTTGAAATACAGGCCACTGATACTTTAGGGACTTGTTTTAAAAAAAAAAGTCCTTAAAAGAAAATTACTATAGAAAACAGGTTAGGGGTATTTTTCCTCCGAGTTGCATTAGAAATGCAACTGCATCAGACACCGCACTAGGATTGCCCATGCTCAAACTGCAGGTAGGAAAATGCCAGGCTGAGCCACTTCATTACAGTGCTTACAATTGAAGTGAGACCAAAAGTGGCTGCTTCTCCACTCTGACAAGTTTTTAATTGCATCTAGAAATTACCTTCTACTTTAAATTTCATTCTGAGATTGTGCCTAATAGAAGCTGCTCAAGATGAGTTTGTCACACTTCTAAATAATTACTATTAATGTGACATTAACATCCTTCTCTGGAGTTTACGCTACCTAAAGCGTCTTTCAAAAAATGTCCTTATCATTAAACTTTGCATCCAATGTGAAATGCAAAATTATCTTGACCTTTTAATTCCAAGTGGCTCACCAGTCATAGTTCCTCCTTCATAAGGATGCCCATCATCTTTTCTATTTTGGTGACATCAGTAAACATCTTTCAAAGTGCAGAGGAATACCTTCCCACATCGGAGTGTGATTAACCCGCACATGCACAACCTTAGATGATATTAATATCCAACGCAAAGTTATTAACAGGCTGCACTGTCTCAAGGCAACACAGTCCAATCTACAAGTCCCAGGTTGACCAGATTTTCATGTGCATCTTCCATAACCTTTAAATGAGCTCATTTTATGAGCTTTGCAACCTGTCAAGGAAACCAACGCATGCCGTCCTGATGCACTGAAGGATCATCAACATTGTGGCATTGGCAAAGCACGGGCTTTGGAAATCCTGCGCCACCAGGATCTGAAGTCACCAGGGAAGCAGGGGGTCTTCATGCAGATACCCTCATGAACCCAACCATCTGCTATCCAAATTCAGGGAGAAGTCCTCTAGCTAGTGATGAAGATTTTAAAAAAAGCGGGGGCGGGGGGGGGGGGGGGGGCGATGGGAAGCCTCCTGCTCTCCCTGACGCAGAAAATAAAACTTTCCCCAAAGGAGAAGCTCCAAGGAAACTGCACAGTCATGCCCTGCCACAATTTTTAAAGATCTATAAATGAAGCTAATCCAGACACTAAAGGATTTCTGTAAATGTAAAAGAAAAATAAATTAAATGTAGCATGAAGAACTCCATGAGAGGAAAAAATCTTACCAGTGTCTCCCCATACAGTTAATACGCAATACTAGTGTTCAATACCTTTTTACTGAGACGTGAAATGTGTATAAAGATAGACATATAAAGACATATCTGGCTACAGCTATTTTGGAACTGACTTCAACCATCTTTAGTTTATTACCCCAGATAGCATGATGTCATCAGAAGCCTTTTAATGTCTTTTAAGACCTTTTCCAGTTATTCTTAAATTATTAGGTGTGAATATGTGCGTGTGTGTGGTATTTCTTTATTTCTGCAACCATGTGATAAACTGCAGTGCCACAAGATAAATTGCATTCAGTTTACACATTTGACCTCTTCACTTGAACTCTGCCTGCTAATCCATTTCAGCTGGGACTATTTCTAATAAGCCATACTTCCGAACAGCTTTCAAACAGCTGTAGGGGCTTTTTTTTTGTGTGTGCTTTAAAATGGATTTCACATTAAAAATATTTTCTTCTTTGCACCAGAAAGTGGAACAGATTACAAACAGAAAGACCTTGGCTCCTAGCAGCTCCAGGATCAAGTGTCAGACACGTCCCAAGCCAAAACGGAGCAAGAGCTGCTCTAGGTGTGCAGCAAACTTCTCTGACATGGGGCACTCGCACCTTTAATGGTGACCCTAACAACAGCTGTCACACATCTGCAATCCTATTAAAACCCTCAGGAGCTATCCTCCATCACTCTGCAAGAGTTTTAATGAAGACACTCAAGCCTGGCCTTCACATACATCACCCCACCTCATGGTGAAGCACCACCCCAGCACCCCACCTCATGGTGAAGCACCACCCCACCATACAGAGAGGTCTTCTCATGGGCACACAATTAGAACAGGTGCTGCACTGCTACTTGCTCAACTCCAGCCAAGCAGTTTGTATAATCCTCCCTTTTCAGGAAAACTTCTGGAATTAAGAACAAATGCCTCAACTTGTGCATTGCCATATAAAAAGGGTAACCAAAAATCAAATCAATACTGGATTCCCCTTTGGTATTTTAACTGTTGTTGCTGTTTGTTTCCCAGAGGCAGCACATAACCAGCTCTCACTAACACGTTTTCTCTGTGCGTTTGAGAAGATCACTGCTTTTTCAACAGCTTAATTTTTATTTTTTTTTTATTATTTTTTAAATTTCCTTGCTTGGTTTCACCCTAAATTTTTTAAAAGGTAAATGATAAAGTTTTGTGTGCCGTTAGCCAGCATAAACAAATCATCTCTCAACTACTCACCACAATTTTTCACAGAAAGGACAAGAATAAGTGTTTTAATAACTTGCTTAAATATCCGTGACAGAAGAGTCCTTCTGTTGCAAAGCTGCTGTTTGCATTTGACACACCTGACCAAATAGCAAAAACGCTGCTTTCTCGGCTTCTTCTTGAATCTCAGGCAAGATGGATGCTCCTGGCAGCACTGCTCTCTCATTCGGTTGATGAGTACATTTACTTAGCATTGCAAAGCACCGTTTAGGCATGTGCTTAACTCTACCTATGCTCTAAAATACCGGGATTCACTGGCACATGCTGCCACACCACTCTTCGTAAGGGTCTTAAACCTTAGCATTACTGCTGCTGGAGGAAAACAAGCCAGCCCCCTTCTCAGCTTCAAATAACTGAGGAGTCTCAGCAGCATCTGTAAAACTAATGCAGATGAAAATTAAGGATGTGGTGAAGGGCCCTGCCAGACTGGGGTCTTGCTGTATTTTTCCAAAAGAAGTTTGATGGCATCAGATATATAAACATGACTGGCTTAAGCAATTAGACCTGCATTTATTATAAACTTTGCAATCAAATATTCATTTCATTTTGCAATGTCATCAGTAGTCTGACACAAGCAAAAGGAAATTAAAAATGCAGGAAAGTATTCCAGGTAAGCATATACTTTTTACAGGAGCTAAATTACTTATTTAAATTACAGAGACATACTGAATGGGATCGCTGTGAAAAACCTATTGCAGGAACTGGCAGAGACACTGGGTTTGGGTAAATCAGAGCTTTTGTGTGGTGGTCCTTGGTAACAAACGCATCAATCCACAGGGTGACGTTTCTGTACCCACTCTAAGCCCACATTACAGATCCTTTCGACTTCTAGAAAACTGCACTCATTTGGAGCCAAGAGTTAGACCCTGACTATCTTCTCGGCATGTTGGTTTTGGCTGAAACGTTTTTCCTCAAGTCACAAAAATTATTAATCCCTTCTGATTAAAAAAAAAAAAGGCAATAAGAAAAAGTGAACTTTTCTCAGGTGCTCCTTTAAGGAAGTTTTGCACAAGGAGGTCTCAATGGATACCACAGTTTTATTTGCACTTGGCTTGGTTTTAGATATAAGAGAGGAATCATCAACTCTTAAAACGATGAGCACTGCTCAAGCTTTCCTTAACATGGAAAAGGAGATTTTACTAATGGAAAAAGGAGATTTTACTAATGGTTTGACCTGAAAAAAAGGAAGGCAGACCTCTAGTAATTAAAACAAACAAACAAACAAATTAATTTCCCTTCTTTTTGCATGAACCGTTACAGAGGTCATTTAGCCAAAAAGCATCCGCTACTGAACATGACAGAGAAACCTCTGTCTATCCCCATTCCTGCCGGTGCTTCTTCATCGATTTGGAGAAGTATAAACAGAGAAATGGTGTTGAAAACATTTTACCAGAGCAAAAATATTGGTTGAAAAAACATCAAACAAATAACAAAGCAAGACTTTAATTGTTTAAACAGTATGAAAAATACCCAGTGCTGGCCATTTAGTAGAAAACTGAGAGGCAGTATGTTTTCATCCAGCATTAGATCTATCAATAAAAACCCCTGACAGAAAAATGTAAGCACATTTGGTAGACTTTGGATTGGGGGTTACCACTCTCTTGATTGACTGGAATCAGTGGTGAATGAGACGCTAATGACCTAAACTACAGAAGGATGGACAAACCCATCACAGCTTCCAAATGCCAACCGCTGCTCCATGCCAGATGGCTGGGGGGGGGTACCGTGACAGCTGAAATGAGAACCACCCTCAAAGGCAGTCTATGCATACCTGACCAGCATCACGAGTCATGTTCAACATCCTCAAATTGCAATTTATTAGGTATTTGCCAACCGGGATCTCCTAGAACACTTATCAAAGACGTTCACTCCTATTCCCACGTCTGGAACAAGTGACTCAACCATCACGTTAGGGCAATAAAAATGACAGCAACTGGTCTGAACTGGGATACCAACAACCCCCGATGTCTGATGTGTATTTATCATGTTCATCTTGAACCGCTGTAAGAGGTCCCACTGCCCTTGGTGCTAAGCAAACCCTAAGCAGTGGGTGGTCCCAGACGAGAAACCTGAGAAGCTGCTTGCAGGAGCCCATCTCAACCCCTTGCTCAGCACCAGCAACACAAGGACGACTTTGTAACTCCTATCTTCACAACCTCTAGATTGTATTTCTCTTATTCACATGGCAGCAGCAGAGAGAGCATGGCACGAAATTTTGGCTTGGTGTGGTAAACAAAATGTAACATATAAACTGAGCTGCCAGGAAGGTGCGTTTTTGCTGAGCAGTATCAGAGAAATAAATTACAAAGAAATGTAACTGCTGCCTATTAAGAGACAGATTTATATGATAGCTAAAGCTTTCATAGTTTATGAAACAATGTCTAATAAAATGGCATAGCTGTGATTTAGTAAGGTCTTTAAATTCATCGTTACATATATTTTGTATTTCAGACTGGTCTTCGCTACTAAGTCATATATTGGCTTTGCCTGATATACGCATCCTTTTTTGCATATGTAATGAGCTTATCAGCTTCCAGTAGAAAAGGCAATTTTAGAGCTATCTTCTCCTAAGGTTTGCACTTATATATGCCAGATGACTCATTCACTGTACTAATATACACAGTGAATTCAACAAGGTGAAAAATGTTAAAGGCTGAGATTTTGCGCAGCGCAGCAGGAGGATGAAGAGCACGAAGAAATTAAACTGAGAGGGACTGTCTTACCCAGCAAGGCTCACTGGGAGTGGGGAAAAAATCCAACAAATCTCCTTACGTATTTTTATCGTTTGCTAGGACCATATAGGTCCTTGCATGTTAGACCTTGATGAGGCAGGCAGAATCCTCGCTGCTGCAAACACAGGTCGGGGCTGCTAGAAGATAAAGCCCCCAGAAACACTGGCTGAGGTTCCCAAAATCAGTCCTAAAGCCAACTGCCTTCAGTCACCTGGCTAAAGTGGCCTCAAACCAGCTCCCAAACCAGCTTCCGACATCTGCAGGAGCGTGTCCGAAATCCGGGAGGCTGTGTTTTAAAGCCTAACTTTGGGCAGCGTTCCCGTGAATCCTGGCCCAGATTCTCCCATTTCCAGGCTGGAAGGGACTGATGGCTCAGCTGCTCTAGGTTTCTGTGTAACACCAGCCAGAGGATTTCAGCTCACTGCTCCAACCATACCGAGCACAGTCATTGCTGGTCAGTCTGTGCCCTGCTCCAAAAAGTGGGAAACTAGAGGGAAGTCCTGTCGCAAACATCACCCTTCTCAGTCTCATCATAGACGTGTTTACTGTCACCACAAAAGGAAAGGAATCTGCAGGATTTAGTGCTGCAGTCACAGCACAGAACTGGATATTAAGACAATCAGTTGAATACTGCAAGATTTCCTTTTTAATGTAATCTTTTCCCCATATTTTTCATAAATATTTAAATGAACAAACCCACAAACACTGTTTGTCCAGTTGCAACATTTTGAAAATAAAGTCCAAACCAAATTTCTATTGAATTTAATTCATGCTGAAGTTCAAGTGAACATTTAGACAGCATTTATTACCTTCAGAGCCCTGTGCAACCGCAAGCTAATGCATGATTTGTGGTCCTCAGCATGTCTGCAGTTCCCTAATTCCAGACCATCTCCCTGCTTCAGCATGACAAGTGTCCTGCACCCCAGGGAGCCAAGAACCACCCACCACCTGAGCACCGGCAAGCTGCAAGCGTTTCAGATCAACGACAGCTCTGGACACTACACAGTAAGATACCGCCTTGGCTCATCTCTACATTTCATAGCAGTTTCCAAGTCAGAGTCAATTCGCAGCCAAGATTTAGTTAACACAGCTCACAAAATACTACTCCATCCGGCTAAATAGAAAAAAAAAAAAAAAAGGAAAAAAAAGGCAAATAAATAAGTGTTTTACAGATAAAATCTCTCGAACCATTTTTGCAGCTCCTCTTTTTTTTTTTTTTTCCCAAATAACAGAGGACTTATGCTTATCCTCAAAGATGCTTACAAGTCAGCCCTATCTCACAGCACTTCAGAGAGTAAATAATCTTAATTGTCTTGCATGTTGCTGACTACCTCAACAGGAATATAGCAAGGGATATGGCACAGAAAGGAGCTGGTACATCTCTCATCATCAGGGATGCCAGTGGCTACTTTATAAAGAAAGAGGATCTAGTATTGCCGCAACATGGAAAACATAGTTTCTGACATCTGGGCAAACGTTTGCTTTTCCTGTCTATGTAGCATATAAACCTATGTCCAACTTGGTACCCAATCCAGTTGCTTAAGATGGGAGACTGGATCACAAAATCAACCACTATTGACCCTAGAAAAGTCATGTGCATTCGCATGAACTTTGTCAAACCAAAAGACACGCCTGCCTTTCTGAAAGCGGTAAAGCTGCTGATGTTTCCTATGGGACTTGATTTAGGGATTGGAGGGGAGGCACAAGGCCCACGTTTCTACAAAAAAGAGCAAAAGGGAAAAAAAAAAATCAAAGGGTGAGAGAAACCGTTTCATAGCCTTGTACTGCAATCAGAGTCATACAGCTCTAAAGTTACGTTTGGGATATTTGTTAAGCAGAATACTTCGACAGTGGGAAAGTCTGAAAGTGCTGCAAGGCTTCCAGGTCTTTGAGGGCAATCAAGAGTTTGGCGTTTTTGACAGCAGGCAGGAAACCTTCTGAGCAATGCTCTGTGCTCATTGAAGTCATTGTGGCAAGATTTCACGTGCTTTCTGCAAACATCAATCCTCAGGAAGGAGTACAAGCACAGAAAGCTGTCCAGGAACTCCAAATGTCAAACAGGCAACCGTGAGGCATGAGGGACAATGCTGCTGGGTGGGCTCGCTGCTTCACCTGCAGCTACGTTCGTTCTGGCTAACACTGTGGTTTCTCCATCTTATTTTCTTGGGAACAGAAGGTGAAGGCAGGCTACTTGGCTGAACACTCAAAAGAGAAAACAAAATTGATTTGCAGATAACATACAGCAACACTCCTTTTTCTGCCATTTCTTCTCCTGACCTGCACCATACCTTGTGCATTCTCACCTGCCAAAGTTGCTCAGGACCCTCTGAAGTCAAGAGCAGAGGTTCTCACTCATTTCCAAGGCAGTGAATTCTAAATGGGGGTCTCTATCGATCTGTCAGCGTTTTTCCTGCTATCAAAATGAAAGAAAACCCAGAAACTGTGTACACTCAAGCAATGTGAAGAGAAATGCCATCTCTCACCTCTACAAGAAATGAAGAGTAACATTTTGCTTCACAAGGACATAATGGCAGGATGCCTGCAAGGTGAGGCACAACCGTAGGCAACAAACAAATCAACACCACGGGAGATCTCCAAACCAGCCAAAGTCATCTTCTACTAAAGCTTTGAAACATGATGCCTACCTGCAAACTGATAAACCATTCCTTAAAAGAGGACAATAATGTTCTTTTGCACTGGTAGCTTCCTCCCTGCCAGAGAAGGGACACTTGATAGCAGGCACAAGGGCCACAAAAGGTCACCTCCCAGCGGGGACCATGAGCCCTCCACAGTTATCAAGACCTTTTAGCCTCCTAAACTGGAGAAGAGAGGACATTTCACTTTTAAAGGGTTTGCTCCTAGTTAGTATTTCTGAGGCTGAGACACCCTCTTGCTTGCTCTTGGTCCACAGGTTGCTCCTGGCTTGGCTTTAGCTCCTCGCTTCTCACTGCCAGACCGCGGAGGCAGGACTAAGAGTGCACTGACCATGTCCGCAATACCACAACTTCCTAGGACGTTGAACCGCCTTGAAAAGAAGCAGCTGGCGTGTGGCACAGACTAACAGAAAGCGAGGTGTCCGTAGCAGGCACATACCCGTGGCAGCAGGGATTGCTGGCCCCACTCCGGCACTTTCAATATGAGGATGGCTAGCTTCAGCTTATCATCTGTTTCCCTTGCTTAAGGGCAAAAATATGCTACGCTGCATGACGAGGCCAAGGGGGAGGCTTTGATAGCTACATTATGCCTGAGCCTGGAAATGAGACAACCCAGGGAACACGTATTTAAGAGGAAGGAATGAATGAGCGTTTTAGGAGCCTTCCTCCCCTTTCCACCTCCTCCGCAATGAAAAAAAATATCTCTCTCCAAAAATACCAGTAAGGCAGAAAAGAGAGAAAGCAATGGGACCCCAAACCAGAGGTTTGCTTCCAAAGTCCACACAAACCTTTTGTTCCTTTTAGCCATTTTGTTTCCCAGGGTGGAAGAACTTAATGGCATGGAGAGGAGGTGGCATTGCGGTCCTCTGCAGGGAAATTGGACTCACGTAGCTCCTCGACTCTACTAGAAGGCAGCGACACATCCCCGGCAAGCTGCATGGAGCCAGTTTGCATCTGGAACAAAACACGCCTTCCCCTCCCGAGAGAGTCACTAAGACAGGGCAAGCAGGCACTGCTCAGCCAGGCTTCCCTTCCTCTGCTGTGGCTGGAAGTCAGCCAGAGGCAGCTTAAGGCTTTGGAGAAACCAAGAACCCCAAGTGCCAGTTAAATTTTTTATGCAGGTAAATAAGACTAAAGTGCCTAGAGGTGATGCTTGGCCACTGAAATTGGCAGAGCTGAGGTGTAGGGCCACTTCATTTACCCCAGCCATGGAGTCCCTGCAGATGGTTGGACGCTATTTTTGAAACCTGCAGGCAGCATCTCCTGAAGGCTGATGGTCGAATTCCTTAGGCAAGGAGCCTCAGTAGGGACTTCGCTGAAGGAAAATTAACTTGGCTGCGCAAGGAAAAAGCATATTCAGCAGAATACGGTGGGTCTGAGAGGCACACAGAGCCTGGCAGGCAGAGCTGGCAGCACCCAGCGAGATGATGGCAGGAGAGCACTAGGAGGCACTGGGTGCTCAGCAACACTTCACTGGAGACCTACCACTTTCTCTCCTCCAGCCCCTGGGAAATGGAATCAATTCATGTTTGGCTTTCCCAAACTGGACGCTCCAGTAAGAAGGATGCTGGTTATTTCTCATGCTGCCAGATGCCTTTTCTGTTTCCCTTCCAGTCCCTCTGCATCACTCCCTTCTGCTCAATGCACACGCTTCCAAGAGCTTTCTGTGAAGACCTGAGCTGTCCTGAGGCAGAAAGCATTGACAGCACTCACGCCTTTCTGGTCACCAACAGCATCCTTTTCTGGTTTGGACCCCCCCATTGAACAGGAGTGAATCTGAGAAGCTGAAGTGGGAGCTGAACTTCCAGAAAAGATAAAAATTGTCAGAAAGCTGAAGTGAGAACCCAGGATCTCCACTGCAAAAGTTCAGTGCACGTAAAACCGCAACTGAAGTGAGGGGAGCTGTGCTTTGAATAAACAGAGCACAACACACACTCACTATGTGGGCAAGCCACAGGCAGAGTTCTTCAACCTTGATTTCCCCATCTGCAGAGCAACCCAAGTAAACAGATAGACAGATATTTTGCAATGATAAGGAGAAAATAAATTAATTGCTGCTTCTGGAGCACAGCGATACATTTACAACAAACAGCACAAAGGACTCAAAATGATGTTAATAACTGTATCTTCAGCATTTCAGTACTTTGCAGGGAATAAAATATGAGGCCAACAGCTTAGGGAGTACAAAATACTGTGAAGCTGCTCACTGAACATCCATTGTCCCTCCTTAGACCGGTGGGACAGGGTTCAGCAGCTGAGGCTACACAGCAATGCAGAAGTACTAAGGGACAGGGGGGAGATGCCCAAACCCCACTGATTTAGGCCTTTCGTAAACTTCTCAAGCACTTGGCTTTCAGAGAGCATTTCAGAAAGCATTTACCCTCAGCTACCGAACAGGTTAACATTGCTGAGAGGGAAAGGTTTCAGGGGAGGGGAGCCCTGGTGCCTCCTTTCCGAAGGCAGGTGCATGGTACAGATGGGAATCCCCTTTAGTCCTCTCTTTGCATGTTACAGCAAGACACGGGGTTGCATTTAATGCTCTTTGGAAATATTGCAAAGAGAAGTTGGAGTGTGGTACTGATGTGCAACCCAAAAACCTAACGTCTTCGAAGCAATACCTTCCATGGAGGAGAAAGGAGGCTACAGGTAGCCCCACCCCATGAAAAGCAGAAAGCAAACATGAAACCTCCCTCCTTTACCCCAGGTCAGGACCCCCCCAAAACCAGGCCCTGGGTGCCCACTCCTGCACTATCACGAGCCCTAGCTGGGACATACGGTGTGCCCCAAAGCAAGTTTCGCAAAATGCAGCCACCAGCAAAGCAGGCAGATCACTTTACAAAACTCAAACACTGCCGCAAGGGTGTCTGCTCATTTCTTCTTCTCTTGTAAACGTGCCAAGGAGAGAGCAGTGAATGTTAGCTACATGATATCATTGCAAGCGAAGGACCTTGTTGTAAATAGTTTGCTTAAATTTCCTACTGGATATATACATATACACACATGCGCATAGATATATGTATCTGCATATACATACGTATGTATGTATGTATATACAGAACACCTGGCATGCAGTGCACTTAGGACTAGGATACGTAATGCTTGCTTAAAAGGAGGCATCATTGACTTAATATGTGCTATCCTACAAAATTAAATCAGAAGAAGTTTTAGGTATTCTACTGCCAAGTCTGCAACCTGACCTTGAGATTTTCATATCCCTGACAAAATGGCTTGGTTTGGGGATTTTTGTTTGCTTGGGGGTGGGGACAGGGCGGGAGGCAAAGAACAAAGCAACGTCCAGCAAATCTTTGAAGTACAGAGGAGGAATGAAAAATGAGCAATGTAAAAACAGATACACTTTCAACCCTTTCAGTCCATATGAAGCTGCTATTCATAATAACAGCCGGTTAGGGAAAAAAAGAATAATTAGGTAATCAGGTCATTTTTAGGATAAAGGGTAGCCTTTTGACTACATACAAATCCTCTCTCCATCAGTCATTTCACCTGTCTTTGAAGGCTGAAGAGAGCTCACTAGAGAAAAACACAGCATTTCACCATTCACTCTAAATTATGCTTGTTTGCTGGATTATTTTCAAGGGCTGCAATAAAGACATAGACTGCCTAAAGGTTTACACTGGATTTCTTTGCCATCTTGCTGCATTTAAGGCCAGAACAAAACGAAGGGAGGGGGAGGAGGGGGAGGTCCCCTTCTCTTTTTTGTTTGGTACAACTCTGCTCTGACAATCTGACAGCATTGCTCTATTGCCTCAGGCAAGGATAGACTCTAGTAGGTTAGTAACATCTTACAACCACATAAGGTCAGTTTTCTTATTCAGATCTTAGTGAAAAGAAGATGCAGTAAGAACTAGGATCAGCATGATGATGCTGATTTGCTACAGCAGAAGATCCCAGACAACGTTCCACCAAGGGCTCTCTACCTTTTTTCATACAGGATTTCCGATAGGCCCAGAAGAGATTCAGTTATCTCACCTCCTTGCCCAAGGAGAAGGGAGACATCGTGAAACAAGCAGCACCTTGATAAAGGAGCCTCCTCCATGCAGCTGGTGGGATGCATTGCCATGAGGCAGCGCTTTGGATGGCACTCGGGTATCTGAAGGAGCGGCGGCATGGCTGAAGACAGTTAGCAGCATGGTACACAACGCTTGACCACACATAGCTCTTCACGCTCCGGGAATAACAAGCCAACCAAGGTGAAGAGTATCAGCAAGGATGCACCAAGAATGCCAGCACATCCAGTGCCTTTGCCTGTCTCAGCACACAATCTGCAAACTGAACATGCACAGAGCATCTTGGCTGTTGTTCCTGCGCTTACAAAACTGCCTGTGCTGTCTCTGTCCTTTGAAGGCTACAATTGCTTCCTGCAGCCAAAAAAAAAAAAGCGACACTAGGACTAGAAAAGTTGAGCCTCCAAAATTCTGACAGAAGGATATCAGAGTAAGATTCAAATCATAAAAATCATTGCTAAAGGAGAATTTGACCTGAATAGCCATACGTTTCCGCATACATTTATAAGCCTTCCAACATGGAGGGGGAGAAGAAAGAAAGCATGATGTAGGACTATTTTGAAAATTCATGTGATTTTTCATTACTGCAATCATCTTGATCACTAATGACAAAGATATTAATTCCAGAAGAAGGTGGAATAGGAATATCTACTTTAAAAAAAAATAAAATTAAGGAAGGTGTGTGCTAAAGCACCATTCTGAATATGAGCCATAAAGACTGAATTAAGTAAGCTCACAGGATCTTATGGTTATGCTTATCCTTTACAGGCATACAACGGGGATTTTCAGCTATTCTGAGAGGCTGAAGAAAAATCAGTTGTGATTCAAAATAGGGAGTGGGGGGGATGCCAGATTTGCTTGATGTTTGGAGAACATCATGTGTTTACAACTCTGCTCTCCACCCCCGACAAGCACACGTTTCAGCGACAAACAGTTAGAGAAGGAGAATTTGCCAGTGAAAGTCAAACACAGACGTGCAGGAGGCATCTTTTTTTTTTTTTTCTTTCTTCTTTTATGTTAATTTGGGAAAGAAAAGCTTCATCTTTTAGACCCTGGGATTAAATAGAAGGATACGAGCTTCTTGTTATCAGAAAAGCTGCTACCCAAGGAAACCACAGAAGATCAAAGATAAAATTTTTGGCTATATCTCTTGGAAAGGGATCACTCCCCCCTCCATCCTGAGTGAAAGGTCTCTGATGCCCTAGGCAATAGCCGGCCATGCCACGCTCCTGCCTCACCACCAAAGTCATGAAGGGAAAAGCTGAAGAAGCTGCCAAAGAGTCAAGAGGGCAGCACGCTGCCTCCACAATATGTGGCAGCGCCTCTGGCTACTAAGAACACATACATCATTTTATAGCCAACTTACGATAAAGCAAATGTATATCTTAACTATTCCACCACATGATGAAGCTCTGTTTAATTAATCTCTAATCACTTTTAAAATGATACATTCCTGAGAGTCACCAGAGCCCTGTTGGTCGTGGCAATTGGCACTTTTACAGAAAGCAATCCTGAGAACCAGATGAATTTGCTTTGAAAAAAGTTATTTAAGAGCCACTCAGTCTAATATATTCTATAACCATTCCCCAGCAAGTCTAATTATAGATTTTTCAAGCAAGCATTTTAAGGTTTTGTTCCAGTATATCCATTCAAGCCAGGATGTGACTAAGTTTGCAGAAGCTTCAACAATGATTCCTGATGGTGGAATAATACCTTAAACTTCTCAAGGGCATGCCGGGTTACTCTTCTTTCAGGATTTCTGCTACTCCCTTGAATTTTTAATACAGCTTCAGCAAGTAATGAATTTACAGACTGGGATTGTTCCTAAATCAAGGTACCTGCAACTGGTAATGAAATAAAAATGCAAAATGCCCATCAGTTGCATAAGCTACGTATCACCCGTCACGCATTGCACAGACTAACGGTCACGGGAGACCATTTCAAAGCCAATATGGTAGCTTTATAGGCAGAAAAAGGGTCAGGATGGCAATGGTGATAAAGTAGGAGGAAAGCAGCGTGCAAGATATTATTCATTATTTTACTACTACCATAGTACCCAGAAATCCCAGTAGAATCCTACGCTCCCACCCGCTAAGTACTACACATGCATATAGTAAAACCCCTTCTGCCCTGAACAATATATATTCAACATGTCTGAGGACAAAGACCATGAAAGAGGCGGTAGCACTGTTCCTGCGGTGCAGATGGCCAACCGGGGCAGGAGGAGGTTACGCGACTTGTGCAAGGTCAGATAAAAAATCAATGGTAAGTGAGCACAGGTCACCTGAATTGCAGTCTGGAGCCCACCACAAGGCCAACCCTCCCCTCTCTGATGTCTGGGCCAGTGCTGCTAAACACTGTGGTTAGGTACTTCGTGCATCTTCCTGGAACACCGCTCTCTGCTGTCGTGAGTTGGTAATTCAGTAAGAAAAAGGAATGCATCCCTCCAAATGCCCTGCAAAAAACCCAAGTATTTCAGAGTTGTACACTGAACCTCTCTCAGGATTTTAGGACCCAACTGATATACAAGGTAATCAGATACCAAGGATGGATAATATATGTTCCTCAAGGGATGCAAAACCTTCCGATAACCTCCTTCATCAATGCCTCTCCAGTTACAAAAGTCCATGCAGCACTCAGGACTCACTCATTTTTAGAAAAAACTACATAAAAGCAGAAAGGGCCCTGTTTGCAGAGAAAACTGCAGCACAAGCCATTAAAAACAGTGACCTATGACAGAAGGAGAAAAAAAACACAACGTCACACTGCTCCCTGGAGAAGCTCATCCTGGCTGGGCAGGATGGCTTGCTAGGGGAGAAGCAGAATTAAGCCCAGCAGCGTTTGCCCTGGCCCCTAAATGTGAGACCATGCTTCGTTCTCTATTCCCATCAACTTCACGACTGTTACTACCCCATTCCCCTCTGGAACAGTGGAAGATGGTGAGTCCTTATATTTTATGGATTTGAAAATCGACACAAAATCAGTAAAGTTAAAGCCTTTACTGCTACAAACACTCTTTGCTGTAAATGGTAAGATTTGAGCGGCACCTCTGTTGCATTTCCCTGTGCAAGCTGTAGATTGATTGGGTGTTTTATTTACTTTGGTGAAAGGATTTTTCAGAGCTAGACGTCCCTTGTTTCTTAGGATCATCATAGCAAAGAGAATACATCTCATCATTTTGCTTTTCTGTCAATCAAAGCTATTTATCACAGAGGCTAAAAGCTGACCCATTAATGGGATAAGGATTCCTAATCTATCAAGAATATATGCCAACATCTAATCATTAGATCCTCTGTAAGCCTATACATTATTTACTTTTGACATAACACATTGTACAGCTCTTTCTTTTACTCAAAATCATTTCTAGACACACATTGCTCTTGAACGGATGAAGATAGCTACAGAGGGAAAAGTGTTTAACACCAGAAGAACCAGAGAGCCTATGTCAGCTCCTCAGATGAGATAAATCAACACAGACACTGACCTGATTTCATTAGCGCTAAGCTAATTTGCATCAGCTGAGCACCAGGACTATCATCAATAGATTTGGAAATGAGCAAGCAGATGCAAAAAACCCATTTGGTGTTTAAAGAATGACGGTAAGAGGCTATTATGAAGGTTTCTTACTAAGGGTTTGATCTTTATGGCTCCACCAATGAGTACCTGGTTTCTGCACAGGGTCTGTGGATCAAGTTCTTGTGGATGCTATGGGCACAAGGCTCTTCCAAAGCATGGCTACCAGTATGGAAAGGATTCGTCACATAGATGATTTTCATGTGCATCCCAGGGGACCAAGCTGGGTAGAAGGGAGGACAGAAAGGGGTTAAAAAGATGATGGAGGTACTCCTCGCCCTTCACTCAGGTTACCTGTTCTCCACCCAACACCCATCCTGCAGAGTTTCAGCCCAGAAAGGAGCTTGGTCACCCAGACTTGTTTGTTTTCATAGTTCTGGAAAAGAGAAGATAATCCAGACTCAAATAAGAAGATAACTTCCATATTTAAACAGCTACACATATTTTCAGCCTATTTCAGGAGCACAGGGAAGATAATAAGAAGCTCCACTTTCCAGGCTTACCATGCTAAGAGGATAAAAAGAGAACTCTTGTTAATGCTTGTGCCTAGATAGTAGAGCATTATGGCTTGGATTCACAAAGGGATTTAGGACTCTAAGTCCCACTGAAATCAGGAAATGAATGGGACTTAGGTTCCTAAGGGCCTTTGTGAGTCCCAGTCTAAGTGCTTCCTCCTTTTGAAGCCAATGGGAACAATGCCATGGCATTAAGCAAGGGCAGAGCCTGCCCACGAAGCTTTAACTCTATTAAAAGACTAGAGGTTATCTGGTGACAAACAGGCACAACACCCTTGGTGAAGGGACTTTGGCCTGAATGCCTTTAAAGCTTCCACTGCGCTCCATCAAAAGGAGCTGAAGCAAAGTCCATACCCGTCGATGAGAGCTTTGCACTGAATTAAGATTTCAGTCCAGGTCCACAAGTCAGAGGCAAAAGAGTTGCCAGTGGGGAGAGGAACTGTGTCATTAGCAAGCCTGGACCAAACACTGTTATTGCATAAAGCTCTTCAGGCAGGCAACAGTGCATAGTGGTGTAGTTTCACCAACGAGACTTACTTTGGTTTTCTGTGATTAAAGCTTGACATTCCCTGACCTACACTAACTTTAAAAATGTTCTGTGAAGTAAATAATACAGTTATGATTATACTTGCACTTCATTCGTTATTGCTATTTTACAGACACTTTAACAAAGATCAGTGGCATGTGCTCCTGTAGGAGGAAACAGGGTTTCCCAGTACAGGTGGTATCAGTGTAACTGAACTTTCCACACCACTAAGGCAAGAAAAAAATCTACCTGACTTTCTGTACTCCTGTACAAAGGTTAAGAGAAAAAAAAAAAAAAAGGCATTATTTAAGCAACTGTCAAGTGTTTAAATATTATTAACTGCTAATAAAACCTTCACTGCGCTGGTGTAATATGTCCCTTTTGCTTATACAGCTCCAGAAAGCTTCATAATGTAAGATGAGGGTATCCCAACCGGTGACCTAATGGAAACCACATTTGCACAGTGAAACCCCTCTCTAAGAGGCACTCAAAGGCTTCAGCTCCTCCTGCCTGCACCTGCAGATGAAGAACTTGTGTATTGAGGCTGATACACAGACTGATAAGTGCTCAGCTCCATCTGTGGCACGTTTCTGTTTTACCTTCCCCGTAGCACGTAGTCAAGAGGACCGTGAGGCTGTTTTACATGCAGTAGCATTTTTGACAAATGGTCTTTCCTTAAAAAGCAGCCCTGAAATCTTCCAGTGCGCACTGCAGACCATTTGACAGGGGGTCAGAAAAGATTCATCTTCGTTGCAGCAGTGCTGTCTCAACCCCCAGAGCATGTAGCTAAAGCTGCCTCTGCTCTACCTAGTCTGGAGGAGTGGAGGAAAAAAAGTTTAAAAAAAAAAAAAGGAATCAATAAACACCAGCACTTCATCTCTGCTCAATTTAGCCCTTTCTGGGAGCATAGATAATTCCTGATGGCAATTGTCCAAAGTGTCCAAATTCAGACAGTCTGATAGCCCTTTCAGTCGGGTCAGTCCTGACGGAGACAATAATCAGGCCTCCCACGATGAATTTCATTCAACGAGCAGCGCTGATTACGGGAGTGGTTCAAATCATCGCACAGTATTGACCGGAGATCAATTTTCAGCTTGAGGTATTGTGGAGAACATATAGTACACAGCTAAGCTAAAGGCAGGGAGTAGGAATTCAATAGCCTACCCAACCATGTCAAATAAAAGCCTGCACAGATAGATGCTACAATTTCTACCCCCTGAAGCCTGTGTTTTTAAAGGTACATGCTATGATGAAACGGAGCCCCTGAGGAACTATATTTCATCATTACATTTTGCTGCATCATTAACATTACCATTTGATTCCTCCACCCCAAAATTATTTGAGGTGATGCACTTTGCATTAGAAAAAAAAAAAAAAAAAGAAGACAACTTGCCCAAACAGCTCTTCCTTTGATCCCATCTTTCCCTAATTAAAATTCTCTTAGCCAGGTAATAATGAAGGCCCTTCCTGCTGCATGTGCCTCGTCTCCCAGCTCTCGCCTGCTCTTCTTCACCTCCAACCCATGTCAGGCAGAGTAGCTTTCAGCTCTGACCCCACAGCAGCACTACCTTTGCAAAAGGAGAACAGCTGATGATGCTATACTCCTTGTAGACCCCATGCTGCCATGCGTTGCTGCTTGCTTCTAGCCCTTCATGCTTTTAAGCAAAAAAAAACCCAAACCCTAGCTTTGAGGTGAGGAAATACAACATGTCCCAAAAATAGTCAAAGGGGAAAAAAAAAGCTCTCGAGGAGTGATTCCTTTCCCAGTTATGCTCACTGTCACGGATATTACAGGATCACCAGTTCTTCGGAGTATTAAAAGAGGAACCCTGGCTTGATCCATATCAAGCTGCAACAGCTCTGCAGCAAAGAAATGAAGGTGAAGGTCCATTTTTGGACACACAGCTGCCAAGTGCCAGCTTCCAGGAAAAGAGCTTTTCCTTGGGGAAACCTACACCAAAAGTAGTTTTCTCCTTTGCTTCTCTGGCCCCCAATGTCTAGTTGTGTTCCTCAGCAGATGCAAGGGGATGCTGGGATCCAGCATTGCTGCCACTGCGGAGGGAGGAGGGGGGTAGGAAGAGACACACGGATTCTTGCACGTACACTCCCAAATCTCCACAGGCACCTTCTGGACAGGACAATTTGCTGCCGGCTGTGCAAACCCATGATTTGACAAGCCAGCTTGGGAACATGGGGCTCCAACCTGGACAAAA
The DNA here is from genome assembly GCF_965231255.1 of Vanellus vanellus. Classification (NCBI taxonomy): domain Eukaryota; kingdom Metazoa; phylum Chordata; class Aves; order Charadriiformes; family Charadriidae; genus Vanellus; species Vanellus vanellus. The sequence goes on along the minus strand of NC_138909.1, from coordinate 23,015,090 downwards.
CAGCCGTTTTACTTACGGGGGAGAAACTGAGAACCAGGTACACACGGGGGACTTGGTCTGTCGGCACTGAAAAGTTACAGTGACTGCTTAGGGTGACCATTTTTCAGGCGTGCAACAGTAGAGAGCTTAATCTTGTAGAAATCCAGAGTTCTTGACTGACTTTTTTAACAAGGTTTTTTTTACACATCTATTATTTACAGAACCTATTTTAGAATCTCCACAGGGCTCAAAGAACAGTAATACAATGCGTCTTTTAAAAAGGAAGACAAACTTAAAAATGGCTAATCTAAAAATCTCATCTAATCCCACAAAATGCAAATTCAGCAACAATGAAACTGCTCACGAAGTCATTGAATAACGTTACGTTGCAACAAGCTGTAGTTTAGCAAGGAGGCACAGATTTCCAAACACGTGCCTCCCCATCGAAAGACCCAGCCTATACACAAGCCTAACACAGAAAACAATAAACCAAGAGAAACTCCCAGCTGTAACAGGTGAAATTCTGACCCTTGACAAATCAACAGCTGTACTGACTTGACTTCCCACATACACAAGCAAAAAGCAGGATCTTATGCACATGGGAACATGTCAATGCTCTGCGTAAGATCCTACTGTTTCTCTTTATCCTCTCATTTTCTCTTTTCTTCTTGTTTTCTTTAAGCTATTTAAGTCCTCTTACTTACACACATATTTTTTTCCAACTGTAACTGCTCTCAAGTCTTCTTTGTGTCCTCTCCAACCTTCTTCCTTTTAGTAAGTTAAACATCGAATCAAACCTAATTTGGTCATCAATGGGTAAAGAAATAAAACTTTGTGGTCTAGGGAAAATGGTATTAAATGATCCCACGCAAACCTAGCTGTAAGACAAGAACTACCGACAGCATTTAAAAATAGGGAGCTGTCCGAAGATGCTTTTTTTTCTTCCTTTTGCCTACATTTCAATCTGTCAAAAAGAAAATATAAGACAAGGACCAAAATAAAGTAACCACAGTAAAAATAGTGCTGAGTGTTTGAAACAAGACAGTGAATTCCGTCTTCAGAAACTCAGCTTACCGACTCCTGATCTACATAAATCCTCAAACAATGACGCATGCTAACAGCGTAAAGTGTTAAAATGAATCTGAGTTGCAAACAGTGGATTGGTATCCTGCAGTGACAGAAAATTACTGCTGGATGACAGGGCCTGCAAAGTTAAATTGTATTGCTTTAAAGGAGAAGAAGATAAGAGTACTGCTAGAAAATGCAGGCTGCTATACAGTAGAGTATAATGTGTGCGCACCAGGATCAGAGGTCTCTCTCATTATTCCGCTATTGTACTGGCCAAGGCATGCCAAATGAATTAAGGAACTTCATAGCGGCTCAGAAGTAGAAATAATTTCAATTTAATAAAAATATATATATATAAAAAGATATGGCCCGAAGCTTTACAAAACACAGAATTCCTATTAAGTATTAAAAATATTAAATGTGAATTTTACCTGCTAGTTTTACAAGTCGTCTTCTGCCCTCAAGAAGAATAGATGAGGTGTTCCTCCTTTTCTAACCTCAGCCGGCTACATCAGGCTTTTCCAAAAATATTCCGGTGCCTTTGTTTCCAGCTCCTCCATTCTGCAGTGCTTTACTTTATGCTCTAGCACTTTTCCCAGGGCTTCCCCCTAGTATTGTAATGCACCACATCTTATGATTTTCAAACTTCTCTCTACTATAACAAGTATCTTTAATCATCTAGTTGCTTGTTTCAAAAACAACTACGCCTTTCAGCATGCAAAGCAATTTGCCATCAAAATATTTTTTTAAATGCTGCATACTTGCCCTTTAAAAATGAAACCTCTTTAAAAAAGCCCCAAGTTGAACCTAATTAGTGTGACCCACAAGATCTTCGTTATGCTGGAAAATCACAGTCATGACTCCTAACTTTAATCTATTGCTTCTTATCTTCTGAAAAGTTCATCCCCAGTTGGCCAGTTCAGCTATCCAGCAATAAAATTAAAAAAAAAATATGAATTTTCATTTCTGTAACATGAAAGTCTGTTAATTGAACAAAACCAATCAGCAGTCCTACAGACTGGCCAAAGCTCATATTAAAATGAGAAGGGGTGAGATAAGAGGAACAATTCAACAAGACCACTGTTTTCACATGGAAAATTTGGTGTCAGTCAAAACGTCCGTACTCAGGGGCACGCAGAGACTGCGAAAAAGCTGTGATAGCTCCAGATTCACAATTTAAGCAGATTCTCCTTCTTGCTTTTACCTCTGCACCTTCCCCATGACACGATTTACAGCTAGCCTGATAAAGCTCAGCCTGCTACGGTTAAGATACCGAAATAATTTGGTCCGTCACTGAGAAGTGCTGAGCACCTCCAAAACCTGTTGTGCGTTAACATCTGTGCCTACTGATGGGTTTCAGTGCCCCGGGCTTCAACTGATCAAGGGTCTGTCAATACTTCCCTGGAAACAGCCCCCTGTCCTGCAGCACAAGGGTTCATTTGAAAGACCTTGTGTTGATTGCTAACATGTGTCCTCACTTACAATATTTTATTTCACAGAGAAATTCAGATGCAGTTATGATTTCAAGTTTTAAAACACTGTAGCAGTGGATTTGAGCGGATAAACAGACTAAGCATAGTTAAGAGTCCCACTGGGAAGTCTTAAAACGACTAATTTATGAATATGCAAACACTTTCACGTCACTCAATCCTGATAAACTCCAGTTGCACGAGCCCACAAGATGAAGGCAATCTGATACTAAACAAAGCCACAAAATGCAAGAAGAGTAATTTACAAAGAACAGCCATACTGAGCAATTTTATCCTGTGCAGAAGGTTTCCTTTCAAACATATTGCTGCTTGGGTTCTCCCGCTTTTCGGAAGACCTCATATAATGTTCTTTTGTGGCCATTTTTCTCCTCAGTAGTTTTTGACATCTGCATTAAATTAGCCTATGCGTTCCCATCACTTCCACACTAAGTGGCATAAGTAGAAGAAATGGGCTTGGCTTTTTAATTGACATACACAGTCACACAACTAAAAATACTGTTACAACTGAAAGGAAGAATTTGCTGCTTGCTTTATTTGCACGTGGAAAGCTTATCACTACTTAAAATACACCTTGCCTAGTAACACTAAAGACGTGTTGGTGGCGATGCACAGGGTTTGCAAAATGATCTCATTCTAGATTAATGCTGAAATCAGCAGTAAAAGTGCCATCACTGGGGGGTGATTCCAGCCATAGCCTTCATTAGGAACGCAGGCCAACAGGGAGCTTTCAGAGCAACCACCTCTCTTACAGAAATATATCATTGAAAGTGTGGACACAAAATAATTTTGGTTATCGACAGTCAGGGTGTATGTCCTATGTACCGCTGTGCACAGTCGTGGCCACACCCTGACCCAGCTGCCCACTTGGTTTTGGTGGCTCTTGCAGCTCTCTCATCCTTGGCCTTACTGTCATATTATTCTAAGTACTATGGATGATAAACCAGGGGCTGATGACTGAGCCCTCCTCTCAAATTAAACTGATTTCACCGGGATCATAAGAGAAAATCACACATACGTTATCAGATGACACAGCAGGAGGGAGGGGACAGCCAGATGTGGGAAAACATGGCAGCTTCTCCTCCAGGTGGGAGATGTCAGAAAGTCCTGTAACCCACGCAAACACTGGGAGAGGGGATATGCTGCCAGTGTCTCGTCAGGGCAAGAGACAGGGCTAATTGCAAAGCTAAAGATCACAGCGTGCCTGCCAGTACACCCATCCCTGGACACAGGCGGATAAAATACATGTGGCCATGCAAGTCTGTGGGTTAAATGGAAGGATGTTAAGTGCCCCGGACTGCGAGCGCAGGGTGGGTTTGCTCCTTTGAAATCTATACATTTAAATTCTACTTCCTCTCATTAGCCTGTTTTCAGATCACCACCACAGGGTATTTTCTCATTCAGCCAAATACACATAGACCATTTTCAGAAATGTTTTTTGTCCTACAGAATGGACATACAGCATCTTTCCATGGTACCCTGCAGCTTGCAGAGACCACACACAGTTTTGGGAACAACTCAAACCAACAGGTTAAGAAGAAGGCAAGCAGTCTAAGGAGTCAGAGCTCAGCGAAGGGTAGCCCAGCACTGACTCTGAGGACATCCCGAGATCACTGGTGATGGCCAACGAAGCAGCAAGAGGAATGTGGTCAAACCAAGAGTACTGCCAAAATTAAAACCTTCATTATCGTGTTCTGTTGAGGAAGACTGAGATGGGGAGTTGAACCAAAATGCCCTCTGGGTGATTTATGGCCAAAGCTGCTCCACTCTGGTCTGAGAAAAAAGCAGCCTGAACAAGGTTTTAGTTCAGTTTTGTCCTTTGCGTAAAACAAAAAAAGTGCTTGAACTCAAATAGCTGACAGTGAAAGAAGGGGGCTGATCCTTCAGCCATCTCTGAAGGATGACAGTCTTTCAAACATGTGCGGGAGTCCAACAGCCCTAGGTGCAAGTGCCACAGGATGCAGAAAGGCAAACTTGCCCTTTTTCCAGTGTTTAAAATAGATTAATCCAACTAATGACTCATTTTCTCCTTTATTACTGAAAGATGATTATTCACATTTAAGTATTTTGTGAAGCTGCAACAATAAAATATTATGATGATATTTTAGAGAATGTGAAACAATTATCTCTCCCCCAAACCTCTAATTTAAAAAATGAGGACTTTTTCTCAGGAAAATAACTTTCTGAATAAAATATTCTACCAATTGTAAACATAACTTTATGATCAGGAGAAGGATGTGTGACAGGTACTGGAGTGAGGACCAGAATCTGTAGAAACAGTGATAACAGCTGATCTCAGGTACTTGAATGCGAACGTAACAAAGGTGCCGACCCTACAAAAGTAGGGTTCCCCCACCTGAAAGCACAACCCTTGCCAGGCAGCTTCTACATCATGATAAGGGGGTGCTACCTCAAAATAGTACTCTCTGTCAAAACAATTATAGCCAAGATGCTTGATTAACAGAAACGCTAATGGAGGTATGCCTTTCCTCCCTGGATGAAACAAGTTAGCAAAGACTACCAGTAGTGCTAAGAAAAGGGGTTTCCTAATTGCCAAGAAGCAGGAATATAGGAAAACTAAATCCACACCTCTATAGGTGAAGTTTCTCAACCATGGCTGAGCCATAGGAGGCACATATAAATCCAATGTAAAAGCAGATGCAGGAAAAAGAGAGGATCAAAATCCGTATGACCAAATTGCAAAAGTCAAGAAGTCAAACCGGCACTTTTTAACTCAGCTGGTATCTAGATCCAAGGCAGGTAACAGGGAAAAACACTGACTTTGCTAAGTGCAAAGTACAAGTTTAAAAAGGAATTTTTCCCCACTAACATGAAAACTCATGCCCTGAAATAATAAAAATGCATCAGATGCAGGAGATCTGAGAGAAAACTCAGAACTTGTGCGTGGAAGGGCTGAGCAGGGGAAGAGAGGAGGATACCTGGTTTCATAGGTCACCCAGCACCCTAAAGACAAATTAAACTGGATACAAACACTGCAGAAAGGCTCCCAAAAATAAGAGCAAGGCCTTCAGCTCCCACGTCTTCAAAGAAGAAGAGAATAGAAATGCGTCCCCGACAAGCAAGAAGTATGCTGAGAAGGCTGGAAGACGCAGACACCATACGAGGAGGTATCAGTGAGATTCAGAGCTGGGGGAAATAGAAGAGGAAAGTAGCAGTTTAAGAGCAGCTGCTCCTCAGACAGTGGCAGCTCTCCCCTACCTGGAGGACTTTGCCACATCTGTGCACAGCAGCAACAGCTGCTGCCTTTTTCAGGGAAAAAAGATGCTGGAGTGCAGGAAAACCAGGGGATGTGCTACCAACCGCTCCATGCCACCCTACCCCATGCTCAACCATTCCTCCAGCAGCTCTCAGCTTGCTGAAATCCAGAGGATAGCTCGTGCGCCATGCTATGACCGAACAGGTATGGATTTTAACGCAGTCATCTTTATGTATCTTTAAAGAGTGTCTTTCTTGCATGCTTATGGCACGTCCGTTCTAGCGATGGGACTGGCAGATACACTATTTGCACCTGCGCCCATAAGTTTAATTCCTGGGAAAGTTGTTGCAACCTGGTATTTTGCCACTCTTGCATTTTGTGCGATATGTCATTGTAACCCTAGACCCTCTCAGGGAGCAATAGCTGCCCTGAACCCCAGGATGGGGACCCTGGAGGGTATGTGAATGGACAAACCTTCTTAAGTGACCTGTAGGCTCAGCCCTGACTGACAGGTAGGGTTGCCCAGGGGAAACCAAATTTCCAGGTACACTGTACAGGTTTCAGGTTGAGCTTCCCATTGGGCAGGTTAAATGCCGAAGGAGGGAGCTTGGCTCCATGTAGCCCACCAAGGCAGGATGGGAGAGGCTGCAATCCCCATGCCTACCTGCCTCTCCACCTCCTGGAGTGGCATGGTTGCAGGCTGATGGAGCAGTCCCCTCTGTTCCTAGCATTCAGACCATTATTTCCCAGCAGTTCCCAGGCTAATCAATCTTAGATGAAAGATTCAGCTACCAAAGGGCTGGTGGCAAAAACAGAGCCATCAGTAGCTTAAATACTCACCAGGCTCCTTTTACAGTCGGCAGAGATTGAGCAAAGACGACAGGCCAGCAGAAATTATGCTTGTCCTCACAGCATCTACATAACTTGCATAGCTATTGCGTAAAGATGTAATTATGTTTCTTCTCAGACTTGTGTTTAATTTTGCGAAGAGGGCCCCAGCAATTAAACTGAGTAACAAATGAAGGTCTTACTCTTCATGCCCAGCCTGCATTCCCAGCTTTGAAAATGTGAACTGAACACACGTCAGCATATGAACCGTCCTCTGCCCCTGCAGACAGTGGATGCACAAGGCTTTGCCAAGCTGATCACTGAAACTGCACGAGGGTGCTGGGCAAGGCCTGGGAAGCTATGGCACAGACAGGCATCACTTCAGTTCTTTAGGAAGTTCATACGCAAAACCTGGGAAAAAAAACTGAGTGAAAAATCTTGCAGAGGAACTTCTCCCCATCAGAATCTATTCTTTTTTTCTTTTTTTTTTTTTTTGTATTGAGCATATCTAGCTGTATTGCAAGACACATTTAGACTTGGCCATGCAGACTGCAGCCCATCTCACTTTACAATATGCCTTGGGTGTCCTGAAAGAGGGGATTTTTACGTAGATTCACAAATACTGCCTGAAAGATAAAATGCTCTAAGAGCCTTTGGTTTATCTCTACTGGTGAAGCCCAGCGTTGACTTCACCCAAAACATCACTCACACCATCTCTCCAACTCTCCTCCAAGCGAGTGCCAGAAGAAAAAAGGGCCTTTCCCACCTCACCCACAAGCACCATGGTAAAGGCACAAACACAAAGAGACCAGAAAAACACTCATAGAAATGCTGGGGCCTAGGCCACCTGAAAGTCACCAAAACTGTACCCTTTTGAGATGCTTCAGCTATTGAAGGTGTAGGCTGGGAGCCGAGCTTCCTCTGCAGAGGTTTAAGCAGGGAGGTGTGGAAGTAGAAGGAATAAGACTGGGAGCCAAATTGAGGGGTACGGAGGGTGTGGAAGGAGGGAGGAGAAGGCTCTTCGCTACGTGACAATTTAAGAATGCAGTTCACAAGGCTGGGACAAGCCTGTTGTCTGGGTTTAGAGTTGCACAAGGGCTTACGAAGCTCAGATCTCTACCACCCCACCCCCTTCTCAAAAAAAAAAATCAACAAACCATACAGGCAAATAACTGGTAGTTGTGTTGCCACAGGATGCCCAGCTAAGAAGGGGTTCCCTTGGGCTAGCAGCTCTTTAAGCAGAAAGGAAAAGTCTCTCCTCCAAAGGTGCAACAGTTGAGGACATTTCCCTTGACTCAAAAAAAAAAAAGAAATAAAAAAGAAAAAGAAATAGGCTAAGAAAGGGCTTGACCATAAAAAATGAAGTGGCCACAGCATGGTCGTGGTAAGAAATGGCGGAGACTGTGCAGATCAAAGCTCAGCTTCAGGTTGGAAAGGCAATGGCCCTATCTGCAAGGCAGAGAGGAGACGGCAGGTTACAAGGGGCTCCTGTTGCTGGCTTAATATTTAAAAACAAATTATGTCATTTGAAAATACAAGCTCTTTGTGCTTCGCCAAAAAGAACAACAGCCACAAACACAGTTTAAATGCTTTTCTTTTCCCTTTCTTTTTTTGTTACCCAGTGTATTTAGGAAAAGGAGTGAGGCCAGCTGGGTCGGACAATGAGAAACCTTTGTCCAGACCTTGTATTCATGCTCAGAGAGAAAATCCTTACTGAACCATTTCAGACCCAGTCTTACAGTTGAGTAATGTCATCCTTTGGGGAACATTTGTTTGCTTCCATATAGTCCTCATGCTCACTTTAAAAACAAAACAAAACAAAACAAAAAACTTAGTAAATTTTCTTCCGTGCATCTCCCATAAGCATCTAAATGACTTCCTCTAACAGAGTGAGCTGCCTCCACACAATCAATAGTGGTTTTCAGTTGCATGTGTCTCTCTTTGTGCAGGCGGGAAGAGTTCAGCAAAAGGTGGCAACGTCACACAGAGCCTGGCTGATGCATCGAAACCTATACGTGCCTGAAAAGCCATAGGCGGCTTTCCTTTGCTCAGCTGAATCAGGATGTAAATTCCACTTACATGAACGAGGCGATGGCACAGGCAGGGTATATCACTTCAGATTTTGGGACAGCGTGACATCTGGATAAAGCCAGCTTGGATTAGTCAGCTACCAGGGAGATTGCAGCACTGATACCTCGCACTCAGATCGGACGTTTATACTCGCATACATCTGCGCAGGAAGCTAGCGCAAACTGTTTGCACAGGAGATGAAAGGAATAAACCCGCTGTACTTTGTAAATTACATTCCTTATCCTAATTAAAGAGGAAGAACGAAGCACCACACTAACATTATTATTAGCTCCTTGGATGCACTCACTTGGAAAAATAAAACAGTTGCACCAAAAAGCATAAACTCACAGTGCTGGTCACTCATTTGCAATCCCGCTTCCACGTCACGAATAACCCCTTCGCTTGCTGGGCTGCGTTATCTCCACATCTCTATGCACATACGCTAATAAACCTGCAAAGGCATGGCAGGTGAGCCCCGCAAATCCTCCTGTCAAATGACTGGAACATAAAAAAGATGTCTGAGAAGTAAGACAGCATGTTTAAAACATGCCCAGAAATTGGGTAGAATTTAAGTGTTTGGCCATATCAAAACACCCTGTAGAAAACGATAATTTCCCAAATGCCCACGTTCATTTCAACACAGAGCAAAACCGATCACCAGCTTCCAGGCAGGGATGTGTCAAAAAGCAGAAGGTAGCCACATAGTTCTGCACATGCAAGGACCTCTATTTATTATTTTATTATTATTTTAATGCAGAAGCAGTTGTCCTAGTGCTTATTATTTGGCTGAATGAGCTGAAGTGAGACTCCCTGGGCAGCTGCTGACATAATGAATGATTGTGTGGTGAAGCCCAGAATGTGAATGATGAAGAATTTTGAAAGGGTCTGGAATTTGTGAATAACAAAAGTAGCTACAGTCCCCAAAATCTCACCATTTGTTCTCAGTAACAAAGGAGGACTCAAAGGCCTTTGTTTAACAAAATGATTCAAAAACAGGATACGAAAGGAATTAAGGGTTATCTCTACTGGCATAATACAGCAAGCAAATTGTGTCCCCAAGTAGAAAGAGTTATGAATGTATTCTGTCGAACATATTGTTAACTGAATTACTACAGTCCTGTTTCTTTTATCCCTTTTCCAGTACTGTTACCATGTTTCCTGTGTCAGTAATTCTCAAGGTCTTAAGGCCTTTCAGCCCAGAGTCTGCGAGAGAGGGAGCTGCTTATTCCACGGGAGACTCTGGTCCTCTGACATGCAAAGAGGAAGCATCTGACCATGCAACACCCCTTCCTCCCATGGTTTCAATCAGCCATGGTCCCTTGACTTATCTCACTTCTTCGGCAGTATTAAAAATAGCCACAGTTACATTTCCCTTAAGTATATATTCAATTTGCATTAAAAAAAAAAAAAATCACAACCCTATTATTGGTGTGTCCAGTATCAGACAAGAGCTTGATGTTCCACGGCACTGGATGAGCATGGGGAAAAAAGACAGCCATGCCCAAAGCAGCTGCCTTTCCCCTCCAGGGGAAACAAGCCTTCCAGTTTCGGAGCACTTACTGTGGGGATTACGTATGAACTCGGCGAAAGACGAGTGAACCTGATGAAGATTCATGCTGCACTGACAAGTGCTATCCAAACAAATATAAATTCAATTAAAAGACTCTGTTGTGTGAGCAATAAACCAAGAAGTGTGCTGGATCAAGAAGTGGAAAGCCAGCTCACCCGTGAAGGTTGTCAAGCATGAGAAATTAGACAGCAGACACAAGCGATACTGATGCTGAACCCAAAGGCGGGCACCATAAATCAGAAGGACGTCACTCCTGGGCGAGGGGAGGAGGGACCGACACTCACCGTGGGACGGATCTGGCTCTGCTCCCTCCTCCTGTTTGTGACCCTTACCTGAAATGCTGGCAAGGGTTTAGCACCCAGCGGGATCCATTGCCCACGGGATGAGCTATGCCAAAAACCTGGCGATGACACACACTTGTAGGGATAAGCATAAAAACTCCTGCGCGGGACAATTACACCTGTTATCTTCCCTTGCATTTAGGTATTCATTATACTAAACCACACATACCCGACTGCAGCAGCCGAAGTCAATACTGCCTGTGGTGTCTCATTTGCCAATGGCTGTAACGTTGTAGCTGCAAGCAGTGCAATAAAAACTGCTTGTGCTACCCTGACTGCCTCGAGTCAATGCACATTTGGCAATCCTTTCAAAGGAACCGAGGCTTCACCTTGGGATGCAACTCAGACTTGGAAGAAAAAGTCACCCCGCCATTAATTTCTACAGGTGCCTCATCAGCTCATCCCGTCTCTCCAAGGAAACACTGATTAGACTACAATAAAAATGCTGCAGGAACCTGTGGCTAAAGAGCATCTTCAGTTCCTGGCTTCATTCAATCCCCTGGGCAGTAGTATCACTCAGAGAACAAGAGGCGTTCATCAGCGTATTTTCACAAAGGCTACTTTAATGCACCTTTGCTGACGCTGGGTGCCAAGTTTTCTTCCTGAAAGTTATTTTTTTAATGAAAGCTGAAATTAGCACTAAATATTCCAATCCCAGGACCTGCGGCAGAATTAAAAAAAAAAAAAAAAATAATTAAACCATGTGATTCATGATAAAAAAAAGATACGACAGCAACATTGAGAAGTTGCCTAGAGGATAGAAGATGAAGAAATCTGCTATCAAATTGTCATACCCAACATGAAATAAAGCCCCTACAAAACAATGCAGGCTTGAAGAGGCTGGAGAGGTATGCTTTCCGAGTAGCGATGTTTCTTGAAATATGGTTTAACACCTGTTATTAATTCTGCTGCCTGGCACATTTGCACCATTGCTTCTTCCATCTCAGCTACAAATTCAAAAGATTGTGCCTGAGCCTGACATTAAACTATGGAAACACCGCAGTCAGAGTTCACCCGTCCTGCATGTTCAAAGGAAAGCCTTCTGCTATCTACCTCTGTGTTACGTTTAAGAAAACTCCTAATTCCAGTCCCAGACCTATTATCCCTCCTTGTCAATCCCATTTTAGCCTTTTGCCTTCAGCAATGGTAATTTATAGATAAAGATATATGGCACGGCAGTGACTGTATTGTAGCTGCTGATTTCCATTGCCCTTATGTACTGAGCGTCCAAAAAGCCACGTGGGTTCCCCAGTGGAGAAACAAATTTTTCACCGCTTGCTTTCTAATATCATCAGAATGGTAAATAACTACACTAGAAATACTGACAATGCAGGAACCTGACACCAAGTAAAACAATAAAACATGGGAGCAGATGCCCCCAAACAGGGCCCCTTCTCCCAGCTCAGGGTCAATCACTGCACCCCTCAAAATTCTGCATTTATTAGGGATTTCTGCACTGGCACAGTTTGGCAGTGGGCGTCACTTAGATCACACCACCATTTTAAGCTCTCATGGCATACCCACCCCAAAATTTGGCAGACTTCAAAGTGATGACGCAAAAACATCCACTTGTTTCTGCCACATCTAAAACGAAGACCCTAACGGCTCATCCAACAAGGGTGCCACAACCTTCAAACCATGACTGCTTTTAAAGCCCTTTTACCTCATCCCAAGGAATGTTGTGAAGGAAGAAAGCACTGGGGTTACATGCTATTGGAAAGTGGCTCTGCTTTTATCATCCCAGCACCTTCAGGATCCCATCTGCACAGTGACACCAACAGGAAGATGGAGTCCCTGCCCCAAAGAGCACCCCACCAGTGAGACACAGAAGAATGGTAATCAGAGCCAGTAGTAGCTGGGGGAAAAAATCAAGCAGAGTTGGACACCAGTGGCCACCGGGCACCGTTAGGCAGGAACACTCGTGTGCCTTTCCCAGCATCGCCCTGCCCTCATCCTGCCAGCATACGAGAACTGAGTTTGGCCCCCGAATTTTTCAGCTGCCTCTGATGTCAGTGGTCATTAATGTGTGGACAATAGGTTCAGCCCCTACATCCCCACTGCTGTGCCCTGCAAATGACCTTTAACTGGCGAGGGACACAATGGGAGACAAGGGCCAACTCGGAGCCGCTCCTGCCAACCATGTCACTTCTTATTTACGCTCGCCAAAGCACAATCGCCGCTTCTTCTGGGCAAACAAAAAAGGTTATGAATTTATTTCGTCGGGGCTCTGTAGGAGGATTCGGATGTTTTGGGGGGGGCAAAATGAAGCTCCAGGTAATCTGCATACTGCAGCACACAAACACAGTGCCCATAGGGCAGGGTGGGGAATAGATGCTCGGCACGAAGGCAGTATGATTTTATTTCTGCAAGACATCCGAGGATGGTATTTTACCTTATGCAGTAGGAGTCTATTAAATTTTGTGCTGCAAGTTAGAACTCTCCCAGCAGTCTTCAGGAGCACTGAAAAAAGGAAAATCTCACTGGTTTTCCCCTCTCTCACCTCAAATTTTACAGCTAAATAAATAAAAAAAAAAAGCAACAAAGTGAGCTCTGCTCCCTGCTGAAAACAGTGGATTCTGCTGCACTTCCCTGTATTGGAAGCCCTACTCCCCAAGCCCCCTAGCCCTTTCTAGGTCTAGTCCTCTAGCATCTCCAGAGACTTTCCCTCCTCTCCCTCCATCTCTCAGGTTGAAGGTATTCCACCCAATTTCATAAAGATCAAAATTCAGCTCCTAAATGGTGGCCGTGCATAATCTAACCTCAGCACCCTGTGACTGCATCTCCTTTAAAACAGCCGTAGCCTAAATGAATAAGAAGGAGCGATGCTTCTCCTGGGAGAAACAGCATCTTTTCCACGGCCCAATCACTATTGTATTTCGCTCACTGCAGAAGACATTTTGAGCTTTGGTGCACGCTCCAAAAAACTGCAACATTTGTTCAACTTTCCCAGAAGTAATACAATGCTAAATTAGCTATCATTTCTTCAAGTGGGCTGTTTTTCTTTTCTGCTGATGATTTTTATGCTCATGGTGCACATTAAAGGTAGCCTCACCAGACAGGTATAGTGCATTAAAATGGAAATGTCAATATGGTGGAACAGGACGTGTCACATTAAACGAAATCATTATGTGTATTTATACTCCAGGAGGCAATGACCACAAGATGCAATGCAACAGCAACTTCACCTGCACGTTATTAAAAACTTCTACTTCTAGCAAGTCAGGTGTCATAGCAATGATATGCTGCATAAGACCTATTATTAGCAACAGGAACGGTCATTTATAAAAATGTTATATTTAGAACTACATGTTATATTTACACAGCAGGTCAAGAAGATAAATTCTGGAAATAGCTTTTGCCTTAAAACACGAATGTTTAAAGTTGGCAACTCATGCAAATACATGCTTCGTGCTTCTTAAACTTTCAAGATTCGTATTATGACAAGGATGATGCCTCAGCTATATACATCTGGGACTTTAACACTTTAAAATGATTGCGTAAACATTCCTTTCTTGAATGTTATCTCAAGCACCCACCAAAAAGGCCACCCTGGAGCCCACAGTGGTGTCGGTCCATGCACAGCTCCAAGGTATGAAGCAATTTGGTATCTTGTCCAGCACAGCACAGTCAGTATTTCACTGGCACCTGACCTACATGCATTTCTAGACTACTTTCTCTCTGGATACAAATTATTCCTGCTTAAGACATTAAAAACCAGACTTCTACAACTCAGCTCTAGTCATCTGAGCTTAGAATTTGGGGAATTACGATTTTGCTCAACACACAAAACTACCTCCAAACTGGGCTTGAACAAACAAGTTTGCATGATAAATGCTGCAGCCTTTCAGATCTGCAAAGCAGGGATGAGTTTTTACTCCACCAGTACCCAGCAGCTCTACCACCACCAGGAGGGGAAAAAATACAGCATATTTCCCAGGTTGCCCTGAAAACAGAAGCCCTTGCTGCGTGCTGAGGTTTTTGCTCGCAGCTGGTAAAGCGGCAGTGACCTTAAAATCTTGTTTCTTTGATCTTCCCTTACCAAGACTGCTCACCCATACAGCATCATTAGCCAGCAATTAAGCTGACCGGCCATGGGAACAAGTCCTCTCTGTCCCTCACTTCCTCCCCGTCCTCCTGGCTCATGGTACAGTTTGGTGCATGTCCTAAATATGTGTAAAAGCTGTTTTCCCAGCAGAGGACGGAGGTTACCAACAAGCTTCACTGGGAGGTTCTGCTCAACAGTTCAGCATGTTTCAGATCACAGTGTTTCCCTCCTATGCCTCCATAATTTTCTCCTTTCCTTAGGGACTGTGTGGGCTGCTGAAATTTCAATGACCTATTCATCTTTGCAAACCAGCAAAAAGCTTCCTAGAAGGCCAGGGGGACTAAAAAACAATGAGAAGAAGGTGACAGCCTTTTTAAGTGTTTTATTAGCCCTTGGGGAAGCACAGACCAAGCGACTCTTTTTTTTCTTCGTGTTTTTTCTCCTTGTACCCCAAGCCTTGCAAGTGGGGTTAGCCCTCAATTTCCACTCACCCAGCTCAAGTAATTACGCTATAAATTGTGCAGGGCTCTTGCATCGCTTTGCAATCGCACATTCCACCACCAGCACCACATTACATTAATGTTACAACTATAGAAACAATTTCCCTGGCTCAGGGGGTGCACAGCCCAGGGGGGAGGGAGCCAGATGCTCTGATGTACTCAGGGCACCTGCATGACCCGGCATATCGACTTGCCCCAGCTCCCCAGCTGTAAAACAACATAACGGGAAGTTTTCCACGTCAAAATGTGTGTGTGAGGTGCTCAGCTGTGACAGCAAGGAGGGTCAAAATAACCAAGTAGACATGATGCTCAAATTTCTATTTTGGAGTAATATTATTTCCTTACTGATTATAAGTTAAATTTTCTGTTGCTACCTCATGAGTGATGTCAGGCCATTCCGAAACATGAATAAAACACTGAACTAAACTGAAAAAAAAAAAACCCAAACCAAAAATGAATATTATTATTATAAATGATAAATAATCAGACATTTTGACAGTGATCATACAACTGCTAATAAATCAGAACAAACCCAAAATTGGCCAAGACACGAACAAGCAATGAGCAGCTGTCCATGTTTCCATTTTGAGGAATGAACAAGTTTTAATGGGATTTGTCTGACAGAACCATCACCATCTACTATCTGAAAAAGAAGCAGCTTCAAATGCGAGACATGCCAAAATTCAGGTGTCCACCTCTTTTCACAGTAAACCAGAGGATAGGGCCAACTGATACTCAAATTGCTCACAAAAGAGAACTGTATTTATACCAAAGAGCTATATTACCTCTTAGTAGGGAAAATTACAAGATGAATTAAATTATTTATCCACCAGGACGGTTAGCATCAACGCAAAATATATGAAAATATTGTACTTTATTTGATAGTCGAGACAAATAAGAAATGCTTACCTGCACAGCAAGCATCCTTTTACAGATTGCTGAAGCACCATCCCGATGATGCACTGCACACAAGTTTAGAAAACTACAGACCTAAGCAAAGATTTACTGTATCAGCACTTGGGGGGCAAAGTGCCACGCAAGTTGAACAGCAAAAATGAAAAGCCACCTTGGCACAAGCATCTCTGTCTCCAAATGGAGCAGAAAGCACAGCTGGTGATCTGCTAAGGCCGCCAACTCCTCCATTCACCCAGATGGGCTAATGACAACCGGAGGAATCATTGGAAAGTCAAAAGCAACCTCACTCAATAAAGTTCATGTCACTACAGGTAAGGTATCAGTACATCAAAATTAACAGATTGATTCAAAATTCTCCATGCTGTAGAAAAGCTGGAGGAACGGCCACTGATACTTTTTGGGACAAGAGTCTGATTCAGCTAAAACCGTACCAATCCCAACTCAGTAAAGATTTTGGGTCCACGCTCAGCTCCAGAGCTTTACAGCAGGGGAGGAAGAGTTGAAGCCAGCCCCCGAGGGACACATTGTCTTTGGTTCCCAGGGCAAGACAGATCACATGTGAACTCATCACTCACCTTAGCAATAAGCGCAATAGCCACCCTTGGGAATTTACACGAGCTTGGGATCAGTTCACACCAGAACAGGCACCCACCCTGTTTTCTAAAGCCAGCATGTAATCTAGCCTTTGTCTGTATAGCTTCATATTCATATTAAATTCAACAGCATTTTGCTACTTTAAAACACACTTACACTATCAGTCGAGATTCCATAGCAATCAGACTGATGCCACCAGAGAGTCCGGAAGATAAACCAGAAGTACTATAAAAATCCCCCATTGAACATTTACTTGAGACTTAGGAAAGAAATCAGGACCTTCAGCGCAGCAGACAAACAGCCTCTCCACAGAAATGCCGGCAGCATCCCATGGCAAAACGTCAAGCCATCGAATCCTTCCTAAATTAATTGTGGTTGTTTCCACCTCCAGAGCCCCTTCTTTGGGGCTGCCAGGGCTCCTTCCCCAAACTTCAAAGCTGCAAGACCTCAGAGATGCTCTGTTGGGTTTACACTGGCCAGCAGACCTAATATATTGGGTTGACACTGGCCAGCAGCCCACGGATTCTCACACCTGGCCAACAGACTCCTGCAAAAGCTCGGCTTTGCTCCAGAAGCTGCTATCTTTACAACCGTTTCAAAGAAAGTATTTATTTAAGTCTCTGAAAGTTTCCCCCTTTGAAGAAACCACGTGGAGTGGCTGGCGAGGTCTGGAGGATCTCTGTAAATAATGTTGGTGAGAGGGGGATAAGTGTGTATGTGTGTTTAGGAGGGTTATGTTATATCTTCTACATCACCCTGTATTTTAAGGCAGAAAAAAAATGATCAGAAATGCTTTGAGAGAGAAGCAAAGCAAACGTCTGGAGGACTGGAGAAGAGCTAAATTTAGCAGGTGAATACCTAAGCTTTCCTACAGCATCCCCAAGCATGCTAGCTGGCAGCAGTATTCAGAAAACAAACCCTTAATTCCTAAATTTAAGGTGTAACAATTGTTTAAATTCTCCTAGGATCCAATGCAGGTTCTCTAGGTTGAATCTTTCACCTTTTTTTCAGCGTGCTCCAGCATTTATTATTATAAAGTTCTTTTAATTGCAAACCACCAGTAAATTTCAGCCCCGCCTCTGGATGCACCCCATGAAGCCAATGGCAGTATCTAATCGGCACACCTCTATTCCAGGAAACCAATGCTTTAGAAATATTTTTACAGGCACTCAGAGCCTTCTAATAAGTTTAAAATCATTCTCACACTAAGGCTGTGATTCAAGGAGATGGTGCAATCCGGGGTTGGCACATGCCTCGCTTTAACCCTGGCATGAGGTATCCCGATGAGCCCCAACGGAGGTGGAAAACGATAGTCATGCCCAGTACCATCACTTAGAGCTGATAAAGTTTCTCAGCCGTATTTTTTTAAATGCTTTAACATTAGGGGCAGATTTTCAAAATGCCCATCTCCCAGCCAGCCTGTCTTTAATGATTTCTCTGGCTGGACCCCATCAGCAGCAAAGCAGGTTGTACCCAGAAAGCAGACAGGAGAGGATAAATGAAGATTGTTTCAGGAAGGAATAATTTTCACCCAGTATAACTCTTAAGCAGAAAACATTCCCGATACAAGGCACCATTCTTTCTTCCGAAAGTACGTCCAGCACTTTTCCAAGGAAACCCTTCTCAAACACATTGCTACGAGATTTACTGCTGTTCCCGCCTTAAATGTATGAAAAAATAATAATAAAAAAAAAAAGGGGGGGGGGGGTGGTGGATAAAATGCATGTCAAACTTGCAGATCCCCCCGAAACTGAAATCAGAGATTTTTCTGCATGCGAGGCTTTGGAGACATACCTTGACCCAGGCATTCAGCAGTAGCCTCTGTACATTCAAGTAGCCGAGGCGGGGGCAGGCTGCAGCCCGCCCCGCAGAAGAGCCTTGGATCAATCTGAGTGCAAATTTATTTTGAACGTCAGATGAGAACCGATCTGCCCGCTTGCCTAAGGAGCACAATACGCACCGTATTAGGAGTAAAATGCTTTTCTTCTCCTCGGTCTTTGTAATTAAGATTTCTATATCACTTTAGGGAAAAGCAGCTTCTCCCGTCCTGCCTTACTTTCGGAAACACGAAGTGCCTCCATGGTTTCGACCATGAAACAGAAAAGGCAGTGAAAAATGATCCTCGGCCAAAGGAAGGGGACTTTAATTTGTTTTAAATAGGAAACCCGCAATCATTTCAGGTTATCAGCAGCACCTAAGCAACTTAGTAAAACAAATCCCCCTAGCTTCCAGTGGTGGGTCTGTCTCCAAAGCTGTTAAATGTGATTTTCAAAAGTGCTTCAATGACATAAGCACACAAATCCGACTGACTTGTAAAGTGCACTAAGTGCTACCAGAAAGATTTTTAAAAGGTGTTTAGGCTCCTATTTCCCACTGAAATCAACAAGAATTAGCCACAGACCTTCAAAAATATTCCCCAAAGGCAATACAGAATTAAATTTCTGTGTTATTTAAAGGAGGCTTTTTCAATGTTCATAAATTACCGGCCCTTTCAGCTCCTATCATTTAATGGATGAGAAAAAAAAAGAAAGGAGATGAAAACAATAATACAAAACAAAGAAAAAAAAACACCCCACATTTTCTATTTTTCTAGCAATGCTTTTCTTTGCATTATTGATTTTCAGAACGGCACTGAAAATAAAGTGGAAGCAGAAAGTAAAGATAAATCAGTAGAAACATTGAAAAAGCTCACTAAGATACTTAGTAAAATATCTAAATTTATAATTTCTGCCAACATTTTCACTTGCATATTCCAGGGTTTCCTTATTTGATCTTATTAACACAGAAACCCACAATGCTAGACTCCAATTGAAACATCCTCTTTTATAGCCACTGAAGAAGAAATGGAAACATACATTTCAAAAGAGGTTGTTGTTGTTTTTTTTTTTCTTTGAGACAAAAAAAAAGATACCTATGCAAGATTTCATCATGCCATAACATGTAGTGTTTAAACGGGGCATATTGTCTATGGCTGAGAGGGTTTAAATACTTGGCTGGGCAGCACAACCTATATGATTAAGCCTGTGATTTACAGAGAGGACTGAAAATCAGCGTATGGCATGTATTGAGTTTTTCGCAACTGTCAGGACTGTCTGCTAATCCTGCCTAACAACTGATTGCAGCAACAAATGAATACCTCAATGACTGGTAAGATAAAGTCTTTCAACTCCTGGAAAACGGATTTGGTGATTGTGTGATACTGATGCAAACCAACTTGGTGCTCTGGAAACGGCAGTAGGTCGGAGGGGTCTGTCTGTCTCTAAAACGGGTTGCATTCCTGGCTAAATGCTATGCTGGGAGATGAATAAGGTCAGAAGTCCAGCAAAGCTCAGCTCACTCAGACCAGCACCAGTAACATCCTTGAGCCGATTTTGGGAATTGCAGGGCTGAACTCACACCCAGCCTCCTTAGGCTTAGTGCAATGAAGCACTGGCCTGGAAAAAACAAAGGTATTTGGGAGAAAATGAATTCGATGTTATACTGCCAACATTTCTCATTAATCAATTTACTGAAAAAGACTATTTTATGATAAAACAAAACTTGAAAAAACCCCGACATTATTGCTAAACATATGTCTTCTGCAAAGATATTAGATGCTAGGTAGTAAACCTGTGCTCCATTTTATTCCTTTTAAGGTTAAACAACCTTTTTCTTTTAAGACTAAATTGAGACTCAAAGTCCAAAATTACTGCTTTTAAAATGCAAGAGCACAGTAGTTTCAGAACAAAGTCCCTGTACCAATTTGTTCAGAATATTATTTTTGACTCTAAACACACTGTGTTTTCAAAACTACCGACACCAAGTAATTTTACATATTTGTGTTCTATGCTAGGCAGGACCACGGCTCATGCAGGAGGACCAATTTGGGGAAAGGCAGCATGTTTTGCTGTGGTAAAGTGGACAGAAGGAAGAGAATTTGCCTTGGTCAGGATTTGTTGCATGAGCCCTGCTCCCAGTTAGCAAGGGATATTGCTTTATTTCTTCTTTCCCCTCATATTGCACTTTTCTTGCTTCTTGTGCACACACACGCTTGATTTTTTCTTTATGAAGAGGAGCAGCTTTTCTTCACAGGTTTAAGCCATTTTTTTTAAGGAAACAGTAAACTTCAAACAGCTGGACCACTACGCAAGAGCGCGCAAATGCCAGTCAACACAAGACCGTTTTGGATTCATTACAACATGGCAACCAAGCTGTTCATTCATTTGCCAACAGTTATAAGCAAAACACCTAACCGTGAGCTGGACAAAATTTCCAGGGTGAGAGCTCTCCACATCAGCTATTCTGCTGGTCCATGCAAAGCACGGCTGGTGTGTAAAATGCAATGACTTTCCACCATGCGACACGCGAGACTGTGGGAAGGAAAACGTGGCTAGCCCGAGGGCTTATTGTTTAATGTGTTACATTCACCCATGTGGTATTTAAATGCAAGGAAAGCAATGTGCTGCACTTGTCAGCTGAGAACTGGAAAGATGAACAAAAGGCCTTTTGGCAGAGCAAGAAGAAGTCAGCCCCAAATCTACTCAAAGAGGGTTTTGAGGCATTGCACCTACTGCTGGTCAGGGAACACACATTCAGAGAGCCAATGTATTGCTAAAGCCACATGCAATGCCAGCCTGGGCGGAGGATGCCAAGGCAGGTATTCCTTGCTATGCAGGACCTCTACTTCTGTGCAACCTTGCAGCAAGCTCTCTGGAAAGCCGACCCCAGCTCATGGCCACGCCAGCAAGGAGAAAGCAGGCAACTCAGCAGCATTCATCTCTCACAAACAAAGAAATCTGATCACCCCCAGTAATTTCCTTAGGATAGATTGCAGCAGAAGCCTAGAGCAAAATTAACTGGATGTTCTGTCAAAGCCATTAGGCTGCGACTGAACTCAAAGAAAATTATGTTCGCTGATGTCTTCATATTTACTTTAAAATGCAGTCATTCTGACAGGCTCATGAGGTAGAAGATCTCATTTTATGAAGGTCTTAAGGGACAAGAGGAGCAGAAATATAACATGCTGCTGTCTCAGTCAGCAAAATGATCACAAAATTACTTTACAACTGACTCTCAAAACTACAAATCCAGTTATTTTGAGTAATTTCAGCCTTTTAAAAAGATACATGGTGCTTCAGGTTGACCAAAAAAAGCAACAAACTTGATAAGTATGATTGGGACAATTTTCCTTACTCGCAAAATAATGTTTCTGCACACAACCACCTTCAGCTCCTTCAATTCAAGAGCGACTTGAGGACCACAGCCTACCAACCAGACAACAGAGCACAGACTTCATTTGCAGTCAAGCCACCAACATTGCCTATCTCAGCGTCTTCAGACGGAAGCAAAACCTAGGAAACTGAGAAGCAAGAAAGAGAAATAACCTCTTGATGCTGCAAGCAAGCACCATGTCCTTAGTGCCCCCCAGCACAGTGCCCAGCAGAGTGCTACTGGGACGTGATTTGGGGTGCTACCTACCATCAACTCTATAATGTAATGCTACCATAAAGCACAAACCAATTAACCGGCAAGAAGGAACTGGCGTAACTCTTCCCAAACTTGAGAAAAAGCAGTTTTGGATTGTAAGTAAAAACAGGAATGAAGGACAGCTACAGCATCAGCTGCATCACCTTGTAAAGCCACTCTGCATTACTCCAGAAAATGAGCTACGTCTGCCCCAAAGGCTGCAAAGGGTCTTGCCGAACTCAAGATTCACCCCAATATCTCGTTAAGATTCTCTGGGTACCAGCCTAGGTGTCCTTTATCTCCTAGTTTATGGTTTCTATCCAGAATGAGAGCAAGACATCTAATTTCCAAAACTTTCAATCCTCTGCTTGCACTTAATGGGCTGCTCGGCATCAAAGGCATGCAGCAGCCCCTTTTTGGGATGACATGATGAAAAGATAAAATGAGGAGAGGCCAACACTGATACCAGTGAAAGGCGTAAATGATTTTTCAGAGCTGTTCCGTGAAAGCACCTTGCCAGTGATGCCAGGACAGAGCTTCGGAAAGACTCATCTTCCCTGCAGAGCCAATGCTCCTGCAAAAGATGTGTTCCTCATAGAGAAGATGAGAAATACAGTTTACTGCCAAACACACAAACAGGGGCTTACAGAAAGCTTCTAGGAGTAACTGGCTTGGAAATAATCTCTACTCTGTAAAGTCCAGTACAGTACAATTAGAAAACAACTTGCTGAAATACCAATTCCCTAGCTGTAATTACTGCATTCCCCAGCCCTGAAATTACTGTAGAGATCAAAGTCTTGTTTGTACATGGGTGCTGTTCTAGGGGCAAATAAAACCTGGGCTGCCCTGTGCCAAGCCTTTCCGCACAGACTTCACCCCTGCATAAAAACTTGCCGTGAGCGCAGCTGGGTGCGCCTGGCCTTGCTGGTAAGAATTTTTTTTAAATTCTTTGCCTGTTCCCACCTTAAATATTTAAAATCTGATTCCCTTAAAATTAAAAAAAAAAAAATAAAAGTCCACTTTTTTCCTTCATTTCAATTGATTAATTTCTTAGCTTCTGCCTCCATCGCATTTTAATTTCATTTTCTA
Source organism: Vanellus vanellus (assembly GCF_965231255.1). NCBI lineage: Eukaryota > Metazoa > Chordata > Aves > Charadriiformes > Charadriidae > Vanellus > Vanellus vanellus. Next base: position 22,991,942 of record NC_138909.1, on the reverse strand, counting down.
CTCTTTGCTTATTTCTGTTGGCATTTTTAAGTAAATCCTTTGCTCCATGTAGTCTGAAATACAAAAAATAAAATAAAATAAAATAAATAAAAAAAAGAAGAAAAACCCACAAACTTAAGGACTTCCACTGTGCTTGCTAGCATCAAACAACAACAACCCAACTACTGCAGTAAGAGCATTACTGCCCGACTGCTGATCACAGTTAACACATTAAATCCCCAAGAAGGACCACTTTTTCGGTCTGTCCGCAACATTTTCCCTTCCTCAAGCCTTTTCAAGGGAGATCTCCCAGCATTACAAGCCGAGGATTTACCCCAGGAGAGCAGGGATGGGGCTGGAGAGAGGCATTGCCTGCGGTCACCCATGGCTGTCAGGGAAAGCCAGAGCCACCGTCCCACCAGGGCCGGGAAGAGCCAAGGGGGAGCAGAAGCTGTACAGTCGTAGAGTGGTCAGGGCACAGACAGCAGAGATGCTGCTGGTTAATATTTGAGGTGAGAAAGAGCTATTTCTGCAAGCCCGAGCAAGCCCAGGAATTTAAATCCCTTTCTGCGAATCCACGGCACGTGCACCCCGCATTGCCCTGACATCAAGGACAGCCTGAATTAATTAGGGACAAAATAATTAGGCAAAACACATCTTGTAAAATTATCAAAGGACATCTGATATCCGAAGAGCACACAGTGTTACAATAACTGCAGTATCTGCATAACCTGTCAGAAGCAATAGAAATAAATGAACATTGCTGTTATTAATGCTGAAGTTGTCTTTAAACCCATTAAAATCACCGTAGCCTCAGACCCAGAGAGGAGAAAGGTGGTGTATGACATCTGTGCTGATTACAAAGAAGAGGAATCTGGTCAAGCTGGTACATACAACATTTCAAGCAGGCAGAGTGCTCTGAAAAAGCTATTATTTCTGGACGAAAAGGAGGAAGAGGATTGAACCGCACCAAGAAACTAAAAATAAATTGAGAAAAAAAAGAAAAATAAATTCTTTAATCTGGATTTCCTTATTGAGCAGAACTAAATCCCTCCTGCCCCCCCAAACAAAGATGTAATATATATTAGAGATTATATTTTTAAAAAAATAAATACAAATGTTCACTATGAAGACATAAACTGGCAAAAAAAAAAAAAAAATAAAAAGGAAACCCAATGCGAAGCTTGTGGTCAGAACAGACAATACTTGTCTTTGTTGTAATTAAGATTGACTTTAATGGTTAAATGTTGATTTTGGCATCCTGTCTCATGCCCAGAAGCAGCCACTTAAAATTTCTGATTAACATTAGCATTTCAAATTGCCCAGAAAGTGAGACCATCTTAAGTTATCACCCTGGGACCTGTAAAGCAAATAGGCAAATTTGTGGTTATTACAGGGAAGACAATGTCCCAGGAAGGGAGAACACTGTGCCAGCTGTGGTCACACCCAGACTCTGCAAACACGTATGTGCAATGCACGTACCCAGGTATGTAAACAGTAGTTTGATCACTGCAAGCTGGTGAAGTGGATAGTACCATCTGCATCGAGTATAGGCACTAAGGCGTCAAGTAAAGTTCCATCCCCAGGCCCCGACAGGCAGTCGAGCCCGAGCATCCTCCGAGCGCTGAGCCAGGGTGGGATGCTGCGGCTCTTCCCGCATGAAGCGAGTGCTGCGGAGGCTCCCGCACAGCACAGTGAATCCATCCCCCAAGCACTGCGTTTTGACGAATGCTGAAAAACACGGAAAAATCGTGGCCAGCCAGCAGTGCAGAGAAGATGGCGGGATGATCTGGATGGGCCCTCCCTCCTGCCTTGAAGCCAAACACCGGTTGGCAATGCCTCATGCTGGGATCTGAGCTGACTCTCCATGCTAGCAGGGCAGCAAAGCATTAAAAGTTGCTAGATTACAAATTTTTCCCTCCATCAGAGGAGCCGAACCCAGGTAACTCCTCTCACAGATAAAAGCACCAAAAATATTTTAAGAACGGTTACAGCCCCAATAAACTGCCAGAGCTGCACCTGTCTGTAAAGCAGATACCCACAGAGCTCTATACAGGATATACCTAAAGCTGAGCTCCTGCGTGGGTGTTTATAAAATTGCAAAGGGAAAAAAAAAAAAAAAAGCCCAAGAAAACAGTTTTGAACCCAGAGGTATGCTTTCATTACTGTGAATTTTCTGTCCTCCATTGAGGGGGTCTTGTTTTATACAGAATAAAATGGGGAGGGGTGGGAGGGCAGGGGGCAGAACAGCTTTGTGGTGCCAAAGGTAACCCAAGTAACGCAGCTTTGACATGAAAAAATGTGGTTTTTTTCAGAGTTCAACTCTTTGCAGCGATTCACAGCACTGCTTCCTTCGCAGGCAGCAGCAGGCAGCTTGCTCACCAGCTCTCGCAAGCAAATTGGTCTGCTCCTTGGGGCAAAAGCAACTGCATGTTCTCTTCTGAAGAAATCCCCAGGACTCAGTTTTTAAGGACAATTTTCTGTACGGGAACTGTTCATTATCTAAATAAACTTCAGGTGGCTACACATCCATCCTCCCTCCGATGGCCTAACTGTATTTCTACCTGCAGTCAGGATGGTTTGGCGTGCACACGTGGCAAGCGAGCTTGGCAAAGACAAGTCGTCGCCCAACGTTTTACAGTCAGCACTCCTGATTGTAGCTTGTGCCACTGCCAAGCTCTGCCTTTTAATAATGTATTTACCACTTGATGCTGCGAAGATCCTCTAGCACGTAATTAAGTCCAGGGACGTCTTGCAGGCAGCAGTAGGATGAAACCGATGCAGTGCTATGTAAAGTCTAGCATGTAGGTTATACAGTTGGTGGGTATATAAATATATATATATATGCATGTAACATCTTCATTCCTTTGCACACCCATGCCTTCTGAACATATTATTAATAGCAGCGGAGCTTGGAGCACTGCATACGTAGGAACACTGTTGATGTAACATTTTGCATGTTTATTCTCAATGGATATTTGTGATTAACTCTGCGGGGCATTTCTTTTGTATCTCTGCTGAGAAAATATTATTAAATGGGAATTACCCCCCTTCTTGCAGGTGGTCTGCAGATTTTGTGTTCTGTTAAAAGATTAGTTACAAATTAATTTGGAAACCAGGGTAGCAAGGACAAGTTTTAGTAATTTAAGTAGAGCTCTGATATAGCACAGTCCTCTTTTTGAAGTTTTCCTCTCTCTTTTCTAAGGAGCTTGCTGGTACTCGAGGACAGGAATAGCCAGAGACTGCAAAATCACTCATAAAAATCACAATGATTTCTGTGAGGTCAGTAATTCACCTATAGCCTGAGCAGCAAAATATTTGATTCCTGCCAATAGCAAACATGATCCTGGACACAAACAAATGCTTCTGCATATCACTTTTTCTTAAGAATTCTCCGAAAATGAGTTTATGGTGTCAAAAGTTAATGGTCAAAATGTCACTTATAGGCACTGAGATTAATTATGCTGTGAAGAATAAAATCACAATCCTTATTACCACTCGATGAGACCAGTGAAGTTGACTCACCAGTGTTTATTTAAAGTTGAGCACTAGCTTCTGATTAAAAATAATGTGATATGAAGTGAGCTGAAATGTCAGCCATCATCCCACACCTCATCTACAGCACCGTGGATTAGAATTTAAAAATGTGGTATAAAGATGTATCTGCCTGCGCACAGTGTGGATGTGGAAGGTATTCGGATACCAAATCAGTGTTCCCAGCCTTTCCTCCAAAATTTTGTAGCTTTTTATTTAGCAAATAAACAAGTGAAAGAGCCACATTGTGCTCCGGCAATGGTGGCTCCATGGCCACCCAGATAAATACATCTACACACATGTCTTTTCCTCTCTCCCAAAAACGGTTATACCCTCTTTCACTGACTCAACAACAATAAATTCAAACTCCTACCTCTTATTGAAGGGAAATCATTGCAGGGCCAGAAATGCCAGTTTTCGGCTGTGTGCCATGAACCAGAGCACGCAACCCTGCCCACCAGGGCACCTTCACTTAGCACGGCAACCCTCCTTTTCTTCCCAAAAGCTTAGCTGAGGCAAGATACAGTTGTTTTCCTTCCAAGCTAACTATGTGAGCCTCAAATGCAGGGAAAAACACAACTTCACTGACTACCCTGCAGGGAAAATCTCGGCCACGCATGGACTTGGACTGCCCAACACATCCTCAGCCAACTCAGGCAGCTGCCAGGTTTCAGGGTTCGTGCTGTTTGCCCCTGGTCTTTGCTCCATGGCTTATTCTAAATAGCAGAGGCTGGATCCACCCCATTTTGGGGCCCGTCCTTCCCTAAATCAGTATGTGATCTTGCACTGTTAAGCCTGTGGTGACACCCACTACCGACTTCATCAGCCATGTGATCAACATGGCCAGCAATGTGGTAGGTCAGCCCATGGGTAACTGTCACGTTGGCATGCAAAACCAAAACCTGCCGCCAAAGACTCCCTGGGAACCACATCCACAGGGATGTAGGAGTACATTTGGCATCCAGGGACCCACTCATACAACCAGGTTATCCTGAAACTCCTAAGCACATCCTGCTAGGAGAAATCAAACTACATGCAGGAACGACATCTTGGTTGTGCTGTGGACACACAGACAGCAGATGCGTTAGGCCAGCAGATGACTTCACACAGTTCAGTTTAGGGCCTGCTTAGGTCCACATCCACCTCCACCTCCTGCTCTGCCTCTACACATATTGATGTATCTCCACATCCAGTCCAGTGGGCAGATGCGCCTCAGCTGCTCTTATGGCATGACCTCAAATCTTTTGTGCATTGGACCAGCCAACCCATTTGGAAACGAGGATGCCCAAAAGTAGCGTATATGCAAAGCAAACCAGTCTCAAAGTTTTTAAAAAGCACTTGTAATGAAGGTTAAAAGTCTTCAGACAAAACGCGCTTCTTGTGCATTTTTATTTATTATCGGTATTCACCATTTACTGGAAGTTCAATGGTCCCAGTACTGGGCTGCATTTGCTTCCCTTCAAAAGCCAATGGCAGCATGTTTAACGATTTATTATCATTTGAGCTAAGCATGGCTCACAAACCATAGCTGTAAATTTACTCCCCATTTCATCTAAGAGGCAAAATAAAGTTTGAAAGAAACCATTCAGAACAAGGCAGACTTTTAAGTAGCTACCCCTCCTCTGCAGTTCACTGAATTTGCTGACCAAAAGAGGACTAAAATGACAACAAAGGGGATAAAAAACTAAGTTAAGCCCTATGAGCTTTCTGTGCATTTATATTGATATAAAGCCAGTCCTGACTTCCCATCACCCTGATAGCATCTCAGGTGTTCACTGCTTGAAGGTCACAAATCAGCCCCCAGAAGATCAGGTGAGCAATTCACAGAATAACAGACGATTAAAGACAACAACTTTGGGAGTCTTTCCGCTTGTATTTGAGTGCCACCATTTTTAAGATCAGCAATTAAAAGTTTTCCAGGCAGTTACAAGGTGAAGCAGGCAACATGCCAAGATTCCCCTAGGACCACACGAATCTAAGGGATGGGGCCTGATAAAAAATAGCAAATACCAGAAGACACACGATAAAATGACGCTAAATCGGCAACAGGGGGATCTTCATCTGTTGCAATAGCATAGTATGAAATCTTTATTTCATAATTTGCATTTTCCTTCATTCAAACTCTATCCCAGAACAGCACATATTCAAAGTATAAAGCGAGGCAGTAAAACAGGCTTCCTCGGTATTTCAGAGAGCTCCTTTCTTACAGTGGGTCTGTAAAGAACTGGCATTAATGGGGTCCTGATTCGGGTTCCGATTCTGGGAATTTGCACACTACAAATAACTAATAAAAAACAGCATGAGAGAAAGGAATTTATGGCCTGTCACTGCATGGAAAGAAGCAAAATAATAATAATAATAACTAAAAAAAAAAAAAGAATACTGCTTGCAGTACTATCTTTAAGGATAAAAGCATTACTGCTGATAGAGCTGAGATCTGCTGGCTGTCAGACAAAGATGGGGAGGTTTGTTCTTTGATTTGTATCACTGCTGCTCACACCAAGATACTTAGAGCGCTGGGTAGGGTTTTGGTGAGCATCGTAATAAATCCTAAATAAACAGAGTGCAATAAATCTCCATCCACAGCACATTAGCATTATCAGAGCTGGGGCTGGCTGGCCAGATCTCAGCTACATTGCACCAGGCATAGGCAAATGCTAGCTGCTCAGAAAGGCAATGCCTACTAGTGTCTTAAACCAGCTTGGCTCTTAGCAAAGCAAACGTGAGTCAGAGCCCAGCGTCACCAAATTGGGATGCCTCTTGTGAAACTGCTGTTGCTTTAGGTACACTATTTTTAGCTTTCTAATTATACAGTTACCAAACATACCATTAAGGCTAGGCAGGCCCCTCCTTAAGAGAAAAAAAAAAATATGGAGTGGCAGCATATGAACAAATTGAGATGGATTCAATAAAGTCAAGAAAAAAAGTGATCACCACCACAGGAGGCCATAACGCACCAAAACACACCGGTCTGACGGAGCAACGAGGTATTCAAGAGCACCATTCAGGTAGGCTAAAGAAAACACCGAGAAACACAAGCTGGATACAAGACTCCTGGGGCCAACTCCACACTGCACTCCACCCATGGAGAGCATAGAAGACCTGAAAATTCAACCATAATCTCTCCATATACTCTGGGGCAGTAGCCGGCATTTCCAAGCACCCAGTGAGCTGTCAGCAGCCAGAAGAAATTGTTACAGTAGACTGTCCATCATCAGCTACGTTGCATCATAGGTTAGTAATAACACCCTATGATGAAGCCTTTTAATTTATTTTTAGTGCTGTAACGCCCAACAGCAGAGGAAGAATACATTTCCAAGTGAATCTTATGGCTCACAACCTCGTTGCATTTCTTCTTTAAAAGGGTTACAGGCTGCTGGCTTCAGGGTAAGGAGAAGGACTGAATATTTACAGCATGGCAATTGCTGGGGATAACCTGAGTCTCTAATCACTCTGACAGTGGATCCACCCTTTGTCATCACAACATGAAGTTTGATCACTTTTTTTTTTGCAAAGTTTAGCCACAAATTTTAAAAAGATGGATATAGCACAGTTCAGATGCCTTGTGTGAAGCCCGATCTACGAGGAGGTTGCTGTATGATTTTTAGATTTCCCCTGCAATGGGTTAATTCAACTTCTACGTGGCAAGGCACACCTCCTTAAAGCCTAACAAACAAACTGCTGGGATTAATCGCTGCAGTTTGCAACATACTCCCTTCTCTGGCTGCTGCGTGAGTCCAGAGACCATGGCAGCCTAGAGTTCACACCACATAAAGGTACCTTTATATCATCCAAGACCACAGAAAAATATTAAGTGCTAAGCCGCCCAGGTTTTTTTCTTAAAACTCTCTCACATGAGTCAATTAAAAACTCACACACAACGCTGCTATCCTCTCTTCCTTAGGAGGTGCCTTCTGAAACCATGCCATTTTTACTGAAAACAAAACCAAGCAAACAAAAGGCAGAGCCCATCCCCAGCGCAGGCTGCCTCTGGTCTGAGCTCCCACCTCTCCCCACCAAAGCCCCATAGCCTTTTACCTACCACCAGCTCTGTGGGAGAAGGGGGAGGGGCTATTAATCACCGCTTTTAATAATATTAATCCCCATTCCCAGCATTTACAGGACATTTCCCCCGCCACAGTGCACCGATGCACTGCTCACAGGTGAAAGCCTTGCCTATTTATAGCCCTCTGGGAAGAGGAGGAAGGACATCACTCAAGTTTACCACATTTCTTTTTAAATGCTAAGGGTGTGTTTCAAGTTTTCTTCTGCTCCAAACATGCAGGTCCCAGTCCTGCCAAACTCTGGGTGTTTCTTCTCTGGCCCTGCCTACAGAAGCCGTTTCTCTTCACCTGCTTTCCAGATGTGCTTTTGTAAGCAGCTGCCAACACCTTAGAAGCACTAACATGGGGCCCTATTTCTCACCTTGCTGTGTTGTCCAAGCAACCTCTTTCCATTGGCTTTAGGACAGGTAGACTCACACATACATATCTCCTCCCGACAGATTTTTGTCAACATGAAAGCAAAAACACGGTTGCAGAAGGGCTCGTGTTTGGAGCACAGGGGTGAAAGTCACAGAGCATCACAGCACCCAGGCAACACAGCAGCTCCTCCCCCCGTGCCCTCATCTTGCTCACCTGAACTTCTTATTTCTTTTCTTTCTTATTTTTTTCCTCTCCACTTGAAGGTTACTATTTCTGCAGGCCATTGATCTCCAGTCAGAGAAAAGGACTTTACAACACTGAAAGAGAAAACCAGAGCTGGAAAAAGGTCACACTATTACACGTCAGGAAGCTTGTTTGGTCCAGTTAGATCTTCTCTGACTGTAGGAGGTGATTTTACCTTTCCAGACAGCAGTTTACCTTAAAATAAAATAAAATGCAGCAGGTGTCACCCAAAATTGCAAACTGCCAGAGATCCCATTCATGCAGCCTCTGCAAGTAAAGGCTTATCGCACCACATGGGAGCCTGCATTTCTTAAAGTAACCACTTCACTGGCAACATCCTTAAAATGCTAGCTTACATCCCACTGTGGTATTGAAGTTATGGGCCATCTATTTACAAGCATCCTGATTTGAGGTAAAACAGGACCAATTTTGTTCAGGAGCTTTGCTTCTTAGCTGGGCCTCTTCTAACTACTGAAATTAACTGCATATTGTGCAGACACTCTTCACTCCCAGAGTGATATGACCTATGTTTACAGTTGATGCCCAGGCATGGGATGCAGAGAGGCTCTTGCTTATACTTACTTGCTATAACACCCAAGGCCAACCAACTTTGTTATTTGCCCCATTGGAGGGTCGGAAGTGTAGAGGGGTCGCACCTGTGGGGAGGAGCAGGTGACCCAAAACTGACCAACGGGGTATTCCATCCCATCTGCCTCGTGCTCAGTATAAAAGCTGAGGGACCAAAGGGTCAGCTCTCTTCCTTCAATGGCTGATGTCTGAGGGGGACTCTGTCTGTTCGTCTTGTCTTTGATCCTGATCCTGATCCTGATCCTGATCCTGATCCTGATCCTGAATGCAGATCGGAATCCAGTTCCCATCCGTCACTGAGTCCAGTCTGGGACTGCCCCAGTGCCAGCTGGTGACGTGACTCTCATCCTGTGAGCTTGATACTGTTTTGTACATATTTCATTATTTTCTTTTTATTTTATTATTAATATTCCATTAAAGTAGTTTAGTTGCTTCTAAACTCACAAGTCTCTTTTGCCCTCCTCTGCCTCGAGGTGGGGGGGAGCATCTGTTGGCCTCATCTGGGGTGCCCCACATCCCCAGTGGTCAATTCGGCTTAAACCACGAAACCAAGCAAAAGTGTTTCTGAATATTATTGTTTTTATTATATTTATTTGTGTAATTTATAGCCAATTCAATGAAATAAGAACACTATCTAGTGTAAAAATGCATTCTGCTTCCAAATCTAACCACTTTTAGTACTAGTTGGCTTGAAATGGGATGAAAAAAGACAGAGCCGCCATTCCTAAAAACCATAAAGGAGTTGGAAGGGGGGCACTGGGAAGCTGGTGGCATTTTATCCTTCTACCCACTTTGACAGACCGGCTTTGTAGGCATTGGGTAGACACTAACAACCAAATGTTTTGTGCCAGCTCTGCTGTAAAACCTTGCAACAGCACCACAGGTAATTCAGATATTAGATCTGTGATGGGATTCAACGAACCGCCAGACTGGATCTCCATCTACCTCCTCCACGGGTCCAGGTCTTCTCACAAGGAATCAACGCTTAAAGATACCACTGGTTAGTACTTGGCTCCCATCACCACTACCTGGGCAAGGGAGGCCAAAATACTATTAATGGCTCCACAGAGATGAGCAGGATAGGAAAGCTGCTCTGAATGGCAGGTGCTCTAAGGGAAAATACAAAAATACTGAATGCACTTTAACAGCAATAGGAAGCATCTCAAGAGGACTGGCACAGGAAATCTGCCAAGCTTCTCTGTCGAGAGATTTCATCTTTTTTCTTGAGGGGTCTATTTTAAGACAATTTCAGTGACCTTACTTAACAGAGATTATGCTGTGTTTCAATTAATTTTTACAGCATTATAATTAATATTTTGCTGTCTGCTGGAAAGCATGCTGAGCTGTGTAAAAATCCACATGCGCAGCAAGATGACAAGTGCTATTATTGAGGCGGAAGGAAGAACATAAGAGCCCTCCAACCTTGCCTGGCAGGGCAGAGCAGCACCCCTTCAGATGACTGTTCCTGCAAGGGGCCAGCACACCAAAATGTGGGAAAGGTCAGCGTTCTTCCTCAAATAACTGATCCGATATCATTAGGGTGGGGATATTTTTTCAGGCTAATGAATTTGTACATGCACCCACACTGTAGTGCATGTGGGTGTAAGCAGAGCTTCTTCCCACCACCTGCTCAAATAACTGAGCCTCAGGAGGTGAAAATGGCCAAACCATCGCAGCTTATACACATGCAGTTCATATCAATGCAGCTTTTTTTTCCCTCTCAGAGAGCTGAACCTTAGTTCATCTCATCCCATACAGTAATTCCTCTGCACGCTGATCACCTCTCAAGTAAACCACTCTTACACCCCTATATAGGCTTCTTTCTGCAGGGCTCATTTCTGCTTCTGTTTCATCCCTGGGCTTGCAGGAGGCCTGAAGACATTGCACGAGACCATGCCTCCAGCACCATAGTACCTGCAGGCTCTCTGCTCCTGACACATCGCATCTCCAAGCCAAGAGAGATCCAGTGGCATCACCCTCATTCACTCAAGCAAAAGATGGTTACTAAACACCCATATTAATAAACAAGACTAAATTGATGGGACACTGAAATAACCCATTTAAGTCCCTGAGTGTGCTGTTACTTCTGCAACAGTGTTTGCCCTCAGTGCAGCCTCAAAGGCTCTACTTTGATTTCTACTGCTATCATTTCAATGAGCCCCAGCTTTTGACTGCTTTAACGGAGCAGGATCATGGCACGACCATGCGAAGAGGCTCACAAGGATACTGCTAGACAGGGATTTGTGTCTCAAATTGTGTGGCTGTCAGGACTCAGTAGATGTGAGCGCATTAGCTGCACTTTTTAAAATTTCAATCCCATACCAAAACAAAATTCTTCATAAAAATTCTGAACAACAATGACAGCAAGTGAATTGTGCTCCACGAAATTCAGCAACTTTGCAACATTTGAGCACTGCCATGAATGTATGTTTTAATCATCTAAACCTTTGCAAGAAATTATGATAGGATGCTAACCAGGTAAGTACCACGAGCATCATCACTAGAGGCTGTTCAAAATGTTCTTCCTGAGTTTGTAACAAATACTAAATCAGGAGTAAGTGATGGAAGGTTGTACAGTGGAGAAGAGCAAAGGAAATACTTTTCTTAAAAATAAAAAATTCTCCTATTTGAGAAAAACTAACTTTCACGATCAAGGAGGCAGGAAGCAGCAGCTCACGAAGAGGCTGTTCACTGCAATGTTTTAAACTCCATTCTTGGAATAACAAGGCAAGCACACTCATGGTATAGCATGGAGTGTGGTCTCCCCCCTGAAATGAATGGTCATTCAGCTCAATACAGTGCAAGGGTTGCTTTCGAAGGGGAAATTCTAATTGTAATGGCTCAACAGTGTAATTTGTGACCAAGGAATGATCTGGCACTGAGGGCAAGAAGGCCCAACGACAAGAAGGGGTTAAACAGGCTGGAAGCAGGAATGCCAGGGACAGAAGTACTCCTTGCAAAGGAGTGAGGTTTCCCTGGGTGATGAGATTAAGAAACAGCCTCAGCATTGTCTTGTAGCCATCCTGTAATGGGAGTGCTCAATGGCCTCCTTTGGGCAGCAGAGGTGGACAGGGGGATGGACCCAAGGCCAGACTGAGGTGCCCCCTGCGGTATTGGTGCTGGTGCCAGTGTATCTAAGGAATTTGCTTCTCACGCATCTGTGCAGACTCCATGTAGAACCAGGTATTGCAGTAGGACTCTGCCCAATGCATTCTTCATTAATTTTTTTCTTTTATATTTAAGCACAAATGACTATTTAATTTGCCTTGAGGGGTACTATAAAACTTCTCAAACACTTTTTTGCATAGTTCCCTAGTGTAAAAAAAAATATATATATAAGAACCTCTGATAGAATGTATGAAATATTGGAAATTCTCTTCCAAAACAGCCTTACCAAAGATACCATTAATAACAAACTCACGGTTACACTCCTAACTGCAAATTACTTATATTTGTGGTCAGCTGAGTCAACGATGTTGACTCTGGGCTTGAACGCCTCCAATCACCAACCAAGAGCCATTTCCAGGACAACCCTTATCTCTTTATTTGAGTTCTCCTTCCCCAAGCCGCTTACAGCATTACCTGACCTACGCAGAGAAAATGAAGTGGGATAGCAGCTATATTTGGAACAGGTAGGGTACCATCAAGCAGCCTGGTATGTATGCAATGACAGATAAAAGAAAATGAGGTGCAGCCTGATGAGCAAGGTCTTGCTATAAGCAGGTGCAGACACTGTTCATTTCTTGCCTTTTCAGGGTACAGCCCTCCTTATAACTGGAACGGTATAATAAATTGAAGTATTCAGAACTTTTCAAGGAGGAATAACATTCACTGTGAGCTCCAGCTTTATTTTCTTCCTCACTCTGAAATCAATTAGACATGCTGCTGAAAGAAAAAAAAAAAAAAACAGTTTCCATCCCTATGAATAAGCCAAACGGGGAAAAAAAAAAGTTTAGTCAAATGCAAGGACTCTAAATTAAATGTAAAGTTTCTGTCACATGCTTAAGGCTATCAATTGCTTCATTGCCACCACATTTAGAAGCAACATGGAATATGTCTCACATCTTTGGTTCAGAGTGACAAAGCAATCTCAGACAGAGCAAGGATCTCAGGCCGGCTCAGCAGGTTGCATACAGCTGGCTTGCTCCAACTGCAAGGGGTTTTGTAAAACACTTGCCATAAAGCAGAATATAATTTTTGGTAAAAGCCATATATAAAATGGAAAGAGTCGAGCACAACTCTTGAAAGAAGTGGGGGGAGGAGAAAAAAAAAGTACACAAGAACCTCTTTTCTTTGAGGTGTGAATATTTTTTAAGACTCTCTCCTATAGGAAAAGCAGCGCTGGTGTATGATCAGTTGATAGCTATTCTGACAGCTGAGTCTAAGAGAGAACTAAAAAACTAGTAAACTTACTGCAAGATCTAAATCCTCAAAGTATTAATCACTGTGCTGCCCTCTTAAAAATGGATTTAAAACAGGAAGGAAAGAAGAAATGGAAGAAGACAGGAAAGAAAAACAGCAGTATTGGCCTTAGGATTGCAGTATTGATTCTGCCAAGAGGAAGAAACAAATTCCATTTCTATATATTTTCACCTCCCCTCATGTGACACTTAGGTTGGAAGGGACCTTTAAGATCATCGAGTCCAACCGTAAACCTAACACTGCCAACACCACTACTAAACCACGTCCCTAAGCACTACCTATACTCATCTTTTAAATACCTCCAGGGATGGGGATTCCACCACTTCCCTGAACAGCCTGTTCCAATCCTTGACAACCTTTTCTGTGAAGAAATTTTTCCTAATATCCAAACTAAACCTCCCCTGGCACAACTTGAGGCCATTTTCTCTTGTGGTGTTGCTTGTTACTTGGGAGAAGAGACCGACCCCCACGTTGCTACAACCTCCTTTCAGGGAGCTGTAGAGAGCAGTAAAGTCTCCCCTGATCCTCCTTTTCTCCAGGCTAAACAACCCCAGTTCCCTCAGCTGCTTCTCATAAGACTTGTGCTCTAGACCCTTCACCAGTTTCATTGCTCTTCTTTGGACACAGCAGAATGAGCTGGGAAAAATACCCTTGAGATCCAGTGTATGCAAAAGGCTTTCCTGAAACACCACTTAAAAAAAGGGCGACATTGCTTTACAATTCACTAAACAACATATTTACTCACACACTGACTACATATGTTGTACTTAGATGTCACAGCAGATTACTTGCTAATTACACTAGGAAAAACCCAAGTAATTACTGCAGACTCTTTCCTCTGGTTCAGAAGAGGTCGGAGCCAGACATTTACATGACAAATAATCACGCCTACAACTAGTGGTAGCTGCTTTGAGCAAAAAAGGACCCCTTGCCTTCAGACACGTGTCATTAAGTAATCCATTTATTTTTAAACATGCTAAAAACTGGGGATGCACCAGAAATACGTACACTGAAAAAAATGAAGTGCTCTCACTGCTAAGGAGTCAGTCTGCTCAGCTCAGTCCAACGGAACAAAAATCAAATTCTTTCCTAACATTTTATCTGATCTTTCAGGCTGATAAAAACTTCTTTTCTGCTACTGAATGAAGGAAATCATATTACCAGAGCTGATATTCATCAGAAATGTTTTGAACTGAATATGTGAACTGCTTTTAAGTGAGTTTAAATCGATAACTCCACTACTGTGGTTAGTTTTATTGAATTGTACATTGGAATAATATAATTTCAATTATGTTATGATGAGAGTATTACCCTCCGCTATGAGCTGTATTTATTCAGCTGGAAGGTGAGATGTACTACTTCTTCATTTGACAAATCAGACACACCATTGCTTTTAATGCTATTTTATTGAATGATCACTGAGGGTTTACACTGCTACTCATGTACCACGCTCTTCCCTCGGAAAGTCAACACCTTGAAAAACTTTCGTCTTTGAGAGCATTTCTTTTTCTTTTCCAAAATAAGGCACTGGAGAGAAGTTCAAATGCAATCATATTAAGCCACCCAAAGCAACATACACTAAGTGCCTAGGATAACTCACGGCTGTTTGCATAGATCCAAGCAGGGGGTTGGATACAAGGGAAGGATGGTTTGGGGTGAGGGGTGGTTGCGCATACAAGCATTATTTATGCATGCGAGATGACAGCTAAGTCTTTATCACTTCTCCCTGGTGGAAATGCAAGAGGGGAGCAGCCTGTCATCTGCTATAAGCATCTGAAATTTTTGTTACCTGTAAACATTCAACTTTAAAGTGGAAGAGAAAAAAAAATAAAAATATGGATTTGAGGCTCAACTCTATGCTTTCTCCCAAAAGATTTTAATTTTTAAAGCATTATTTCACAGCTTCACATACGTAACATCTGTCGTCTTCTTTGTCCTGTTTGTCTCCAATACAGTTTAAAACCACAAAGTGGCAACCAGAAACAACCCATCACCCTAATACAGCACTTGTCAGTTATGAATTTCAGAGCACTTGACAAAGGTGATCAGAATCATTAACCCCATTTCAAAGGGGTTTAGATGCAATGAGAAAACCAAAACCAGAAAGAACGACCTGCACACACAAGCCAGGAATAGGATCCTCCTCTCCTATCCAGCACAGGGAACACCACAAGCTCATTTTATGCTATAACATTATGACCATTATCACAGATGTGCTGTACAGAAGGCTCCTTTTTCCCTTCAGGCACCAAATCTGCAAATTCTAAAACTCCATTCCTGAACTACCTACAATGAAGTAGCTGCTTTTTTTTTTTTTCCCCCCCTTGGTGTATCAAAAAGGAGAGCCACTGAGTATTGTTTAATTGTTTGACTAACGGTCACAGAAATCACCAGCCTTCAGTTACCTTGGCAGCATTAAAAAGTACTATTTTTCTTTTACATGGATAAAATGCTACTGAATAGATTTCCCCACAATAACTGATAATCAGCTTTTGAGGCCCACGTTAGTCAGTGATGTTCTTTTTCCACTGACTTGGGATGATGCTGACTTTTCATCAGCAGAAAAGGAAAAGTCTCCTCCCCTGGAGACATACAGATTTCACTACTTTTTGTGCCAGGGTCCCTCTGTATATCCCTGACCTGTGATACATGTACTGCCTCTTGCTTCCTCCTACATTCACATACAGCCACATTCAGACAAACCCTCACTTCTGCAAATAGGAGCATAAAGTCAATGTACATTTGTTCTTTAAATTAATCTGATGTGGGACTCTAAGAACCCCAAATGTCACCTGCTTCAGTTAGGTCTCCACTACTCACAAAATACCATTCCCAGAGACATCTGTGTCCATGTCTGCTGCTGCTGTGGTCTAGCCAAGAAACTATTATCACTTTGCAGCCTTCAATTTAAGAGCACCACTGTGTGACAATTAGCTATATTAAATTCTGTTAGGCAACAAAACTTATGACTTAACTAGCAGAACCACTACCAATAATTTATATCAGCAATTAATCTGCTAGATTTCATGCCTTGATCATGATACTTGTGGGTTTCAGTTTTCAAAAAAACCACAAAGCATTACAGATATGCAGAAAAGCACCAAGTTACACCACTGGCTATAATTTCATTCACATGCAGGACAACCAGGTGATCAAGCCCCGTCAGCATAGGTTCATAAAAGGCAGGTCCTGCTTGACAAATCTGATTTCTTTCTATGACAAGGCAACCCACTTAGCGGATGAGGGAAAGGCTGTGGATGTTGTTTACCTGGACTTTAGTAAAGCCTTTGATACCATTTCCCACAGCATTCTCCTGGAGAAACTGGCAACTCACGGCTTGGATGGGTATACTCTTCAATGGGTAAAGAAATGGCTGGAAGGCCAGGCCCAAAGACTGGTGGTAAACAGAGTTAAATCCAGCTGGCGGCCAGTCACAAGTGGTGTTCCCCAGGGCTCAGTATCGGGGCCAGTGCTCTTTAATATCTTTATCAATGACCTTGACAAGGGGATCGAGTGCGCTCTTAGTAAGTCTGCAGATGATACCAAGTTGGGCAGGAGCATCAACCTGCTTGAGGGTAGGAAGGTTCTACAGAGGGATCTGGACAGGCTGGATCGATGGGCCAAGGCCAATAGTATTAGTTTCAACAAGGCCAAGTGCCAGGTCCCACACTTGGGTCACAACAACCCCATGCAGTCCTACAGGCCTGGGGAAGAGTAGCTGGAAAGCTGCCTGGCAAAAAAGGACCTGGGGGTGTTGATCTACAGCCAGCTGAATATGAGCCAGCAGTGTGCCCAGGTGGCCAAGGCAGCCAACAGCATCCTGGCCTGTATCAGAAATAGTGTGGCCAGCAGGACTAGGGAAGTGATTGTCCCCCTGTACTTGGCACGGGTGAGGCCCCATCTTGAATACTGTGTTCAGTTTTGGGCCCTTCACTACAAGCAAGACAGAGGTGCTGGAGGGTGTCTAGAGAAGGGCAACAATGCTGGTGAGTGGTCTAGGAGAACAAGTCTTATGAGAAGCAGCTGAGGGAACTGGGGTTGTTTAGCCTGGAGAAAAGGAGGATCAGGGGAGACTTTACTGCTCTCTACAGCTCCCTGAAAGGAGGTTGTAGCAACGTGGGGGTCGGTCTCTTCTCCCAAGTAACAAGCAACATCACAAGAGAAAATGGCCTCAAGTTGTGCCAGGGGAGGTTTAGTTTGGATATTAGGAAAAATTTCTTCACAGAAGAGGTTGTCAAGGATTGGAACAGGCTGTTCAGGGAAGTGGTGGAATTCCCATCCCTGGAGGTATTTAAAAGATGAGTATAGGTAGTGCTTAGGGACATGGTTTAGTAGTGGTGTTGGCAGTATTAGGTTTACGGTTGGACTCGATGATCTTAAAGGTCCCTTCCAAGGTAGACAATTCTATGATTCTCCTTGCTGCCAAGCTGAGCCCGGGTCTTTTGCTCCACACACAAATGCTAATTACAGCTCAACAATAATGCTAATCCTGACATCTGCTAATTAAAAGATCACATCTTCTGCAGAGTCAGCAGTGCTATTCAAATGAAAACATTAATCAGTTTAAAATTAAAAAAATAATAATCAATCAACAGAGCAGGAATTTTAGTCCTTGGTTCAATTAATATCAAAGTGCAAACTGGGAGTACTTAAGAGCAAGTGTCAGAGTGTTCTCAAAGAATATGTGATACCCAGTAAAAAAAGAAATTTTTCAGCACTGTGTGATTTCTCTGTTCTCAGTAATTGTCCACTTTCTCTCTTATTCCTTCTTTAATCCTTGCTTCTCTATAATCACAGCACCTCTGAAACTCAGGACCAGCCCCAACCAACATCACAGGGTAAAACCAAGGCAAGCACATTCACCTACGAGTGTACAATTAAATAGCTAAGATGTCCCACTTAAGCCTAATGTAGCCACTCTTTTCTTCAGCTAACACATGCACCTACAGGATCAGGGCCCTCATGGGCAATTAGAATCCACGTACATCCTTTACTGTCAATCACCTCTTGAAGAGGACAGTCAGATTTGCTTCCCATTTCAGCATACATAGTAGGCAGGGAAGAAGGATCAAAAGCACCATCAAAAACCATCCACCCCATGAATTAAACATTGAGATCATAAAACCCCACCAATGGGCCTGCACATGCCTTGACCTAATATACAGTTAACCCATTCTTACCCCAACCCTTGTTGCTTTACATTTTGTCCCCAGTCCTTGTTTTCCCTTCAAAAGATTTCCCACTGTCCAGCACCTCCATCCATTCATGCTGGAAGAGCGCTCATGCACAGCAGCTTCACTATCTCCATGAAAGGCCACTTTCAGACCACTTCCCAGACCCTGCTTGCTGGCTGCTTCTTCAATTAGTTTCTTCAGTACTTGGAAAGCACAGTACAGGTGCTCCACAGATAAAGTAGCTCTGATTAGACAAGGACCTTCTTGAATTTGTGAGTCCTCTCCACCTCTTTCTAGAGAGGTGAGTGCTGCACAAGTAGGTGTTTCCGTTCGGACTGCAGCTTTGTCTTTCTCCCTGGTTATTTTTGCCCACCAGACACTAACATCTTAGGTTAGGTTTTCAACGGTTCTTGTTAAGTTTTTGATGGTGATTCTGTGAGCTGTTCCATTCTGGTGAAATAATTTACATTTCCAGGTGAAGAAGGAGATGGAGGCGTTTGAAGTAGCTCTGTCTTCGCCCAGCCTTTGCTCCAGAGACGTCATGAAGGTGGGTCAGGAGCTCCTGGAAGTCCACTCAAGTTCCAAAAGCACCAGACCCAGCCACTGTTGTGAGAAAGTCAACTCTGAACAGGGCCAAGCCCTACCACAAGATATCCAGAGAGTGAGCATGTGCCCCATGCAGTTTTTTGACTTTTCCTGGTCTTTACCAGAAATAGGATCATTGGGTTATCAGAGAATCAGACAGACTACTCTAGTTTCCAAGGAAATTAGAAGAAACTGGTAGTAACTGGATATTTTGAGCAGATGAAGAGAAGATGCAACCTAATGCCAACAGCAACAACCTCAGATTTTTAAAAGGTGGCTCCATATATGTGCCAGAAGGATGCCTATTGCTAAACATGAGGCACAGGAAGTCACCTCAAAAAAAAAAAAAAAAAAAAAAAAGCTTGTCTTAGTGGGGCAATACTCCTACAACCTTCCAAAAGAAAGAAACAATCCCAGCAAAATGAAAAAGCCCATAAGCAACAGCAGCTTCCAAGACAGCATTAGACCAGCAGCAAGATAAGGCTCTTCAAATTTTCAACAGTAGCATGCTAAATGAGTGTTTAAAATAGTCTCCATGTATTGTTATACTGTAGCATAATAGGAAAAAAAAAAAAAAAGAACACTTTGAATTTGTTATACCAGTTAATATTTTTATTTACAAGGAAACAACAAATCAAGTTTACTGCCTTTTTAACAACGCTAATATGAAAATGCTCTTTTGATGTAAGTTGCCAAGGTTTTTTTTCCTTCACCTTCTCAGATACATCCCCTGCAATTGCCATCTTACTTGCACTTTAAAATTTCCACTCTGGGGAAGTCTTACACTGTAATATATCTCTGGCTAATAATACACTACGGCCAGTTATAAATTAGTCATGTTGATAAAAGGTCTAACAAAGTTACCAGTACCGTTCAATAACATGCAAGCAATATTACCAAGTCTGATTTAAATAGAATAGGCAATTCAATCAAGCAAAAAATGTGACAGAGTCTTCCAAGTGCAAAAGAATCTTAAATCATTAATGAAACTAAGAATTTAATGTATGCAAATTAAATTATATATGCATATTTCAATGGGCTAAAAGTTTATGTGCATACTTTACTTGGGAATCTGTCTTGTGATACGATTAGAAAGAAATGGTGACAATTCAGATTTTTTATTACTTTGGACTGTAAAGCATTCATATAATTTATGTTCACTTAAAAAGGTACAAAAATCCATCAATTAAAGCCAGACTTCAGATCGTATAAATAGACCACAGACCCAGTGAAGGTGCTATAAGCACTGTCTCAATACATCATTTGACGATCAGGTCACACCAGTCTCTGCTTGTTAAAAAAAAAAAAACAACAAAAACACCACCACCAAAACTGAGGTTATGAAAATATGGACATCAGCTTTCACAGAATTTGAAGAAAATAATTTGAGACATCTCCTCCTCTGGTAATCAAATTTGACAACAGATTCAAAAGTTACCAGGGCATTACACAGACTGTGGTCTAAAAAAAAAAAAAAAAAAAAGAATCCAATGTTACATTTTGTGGCTACGCATGTTGAAGCTTTTCCTGTTTTTAGTAAATCAGGCCAAAGAAACATCCTCTCCCCCAAAACAAATGGCAGGGGTTTTTTTACTTCTGAAATCTAACCCAATATTTCCTGCCATTCACTGGGAAGACATGAAAATTCAGGCAGTCAATGAGCCCTTTAGGAAACTACTTTTTTTTTTTTCCCCCAGCACAGAGAATTGGTCTATTATATTGATAAAAATACACACGTTGCCACGGTGAAAGCATCCATTGATGCTCAGGGCAGTAAATGAGAAACAAGATGTCATTTTCCCGTTTGAGGTAGAATTTACTAATTTACTACCTACTATTTTTTGTTTTGCTTTTTTTCCATTTTTTTTTTCCCTTCCCCCCACCTCATCTGTTTTTTCTTTACCCCCTCCCCTCCCTTAAAAAGATTAACAACACTCCCAATGAAGAAATCACAGCACAGGAATCTCCAGAGGTCCCTTCCAACCCCTACCATTCTGTGACTCTGTAACCTGTGGCACCACTTCCAGCTAACACAGAAATGGTGCCCACGGAACCAAAACTCACCAGCTTCCCCAGCTGCACTGCACCAGTGACTTCTGCCAAGATGCTGAGCCCTCCCCATTTGAGGTAAAAATATGTTTTAGGCTCAAACCCTGCAAGGCCTGTGCTCAACTGCAAGGGAGGATTTAAGCCCTATTAGTGCATCTGCATAAATGCTTTGTTGAATTAAGACTGCCCATTTACACCTCTTCCTGTTATCATTTTTCTCTGGGCAATCACTAAATCACATATGATCTAATGACCTAATTAAAACATTTCTTAATGCTCACAGCATTTGTGATGCCAGCTTTCAACACAACTAATGGCAAATGAAGGTTAGTAACTGGTAATTATCTCACTCCTTTTAAGATTTTGTTTTTAAACCAAAGAGTGAAAATATGAAAAATAAATCGCTGCAAGAAAAGAGCAAGCACGTATGCCATTCCTGAACAGCGCTAAACGCTATTCAAATACATAAAGGCCAAATATTAAAAACATTCAAGGTATTCTAGCAGTATGAATCTTCAGAGATTGCACACACTCAGAATTTCAGCTTCAGAAAAAGCAGCCACATGTAGAAAAAGCTACCAAAATTCTACCTTAACAATCTATAGAAAACTGATGTCTTGCTAAGATACAATTATTGAAGTGTATCCTCTAACTTTTCATTGTTCTGTAAACAAGCTTGTTCTTTGCTACGACTGTCCTTTCACATATGTATGCCAACCCCATGCCCCATTTTTACTAATGGAGCTTCAAACTTACATACTTTCATAAAAAAAAAAAAAAAAGACCACACACAACTTTAAAGAAATAATAATAATTTAAAAAAAAATCAACACTACAGAGCAGTTCCATGAACAGTTTGTATTAACAGCTGCTGTAAAACCAGAGGGAACACAAGCCTACATTAAAATAACATTTAGGATTCTCACAACAAGAGACTAGCAGATTTGCAGAAATACAGAATTATATTCAGGAAGAAGCCGGTGCTTGGACTTGCCTATTCAAGTGTGTCCTTCAGTAGGAAAGGCTGGTCGTAATGCAACACCCAGATGCTATTCAGGCTCAGTCAGGTCTTTCTTACAGAGGCAGATGCTAAAACTGTACTGACCAGAGTCTCTAGTGTACCACAAGCTCTAACCAGAAACCTAGTTTTCTCCAATAAAAGGAGAAAGTTCCGATTTCAAATTTGCAAATATTAGGAAAATTACTGAAAAGAAGATTCAACCAAGATATCATTAAAATATCATGTTTAAATCCCTTGGACGCTGGCTCTGTCTGCAAGTGCTGCCCAGAGACAGATTTTTGAACTCATACTTAGGAGCTTTACAAAGCTATAGCCTTCACGCTGCTCAAAGAGTTTCTTTTATGCAAACTAATTTTATTCAAAATGAATGCACGTGTCTTCATGACCTCAAGATATTTTGGGGAACAGGTCTGTGCAAAAGCATTTTGCGTAGCCACTGTAAGGGATAATGCTGACCTGAAAGAAAGTAAAGAAGTTTGATTCACTAATAAATCCCCATCAGTTGGAGCAAATCAACAGGACTGTGCTGTAAACAGACAACCAAATCGTAAAAAATGCCCTAAATCTGAGAGAGATCATTGTAATGAAACATGCACATAGTTTCATAAGGCTATGGAAGGCATGAATATGCTTCATAATCAATGACTTGAAGCAAAATTACCAAGTGCAAGCACTACCGAAGAGAACATTCTCAATACCCAGAATCAGAATTGGTCATCTCCAGCAAAGGGATCTAAAATTTTCAAGTTATATTATCCCTTTTTTTCTTTTTTTGAGTCACACAAAGTCCTTTATTGGATCTAACCCGATATGGCTTCCCTTCAATTTTTTTTATTTGATCTGACAATTATGACTGTAAAGCACAAATTGAATTTTTAAGCCACACTGAAGTAAACACTCAGCAACATCTGCTTTGATTTCATTGTTCATTTAAAACTTATTCAGAACAACAGAATTTTTAAATGCTCCTTCATCATTAGCTGACATTCTGTATTTAAACACTTCTATCAGCTCTCCTTTTATTTAAAGTAACATATGCCATTTTACATCAAGACTAAAGAACAAAGAAATCTTCCCTTAGTCCTCTAATGAGGGCAAAATCATCCAAACAATGGCATCACAGAAATGATACCAGCTGTTAAAAAAAAAAACCAAAACAAAAACCAACACAGCCACCTGTGTGTTACTACTATAGTACAGTCCTAAAAATCCCCATCTCCATCCAATTCAATACAAAGGATTCAGTCACCTGCTTAAAAAAATTAAAACCAACAGCGCAGACAAGAAACCAGCACCAAATAATTACAAATGGGTGACTGAATTTAGTGCTATGTAACTGCAATATTGATGCATTCGGGCTATGCATATATAGGTCTGCTTTTAAGATGCAGTTTGCTCTCATGCCTTTCTCTGAAGTTCTGTGCAAGTTGTAAAATGAGTTTGCACAATGCTGGGGTTCAATTCTGTTCAGTTTTATTGGAGTATATTAGAAACAGTGGGAAGAAAGAGAACAGAACACAACTAGCTTAGCAAGTTACCATACATACATATACATATGTGTTTATATGCATGTATATATAGGTACACATTCCTACACATACATGTACATGTGTAATATATATATACGTGCAATGTTCAGTGATCCCCAGAGCAAGAGACTTAGCCAATGCATTGGGGACTGACCTTCAAGGCACCTATGGTTCAAAACAGGAAGGTTAGTAGAGCCACCAACATCCCAGAGAAAATCTCATACATATTTTGAGCAGCTCAGCACTCCCCACAATGTCCCACAGCTTGTGCTACTACCACGCAGCTACACAAAAAATCAGTCATAAACCAGCCAGGAAACCAATCCCAGGCGAAAACAGCCCAGCAAGAGCTACAAACCCAACGTAGATTTTAAAATTAGAGCTTCATTTCCCAGCCTGATTCCCCATACAGCCACAGAAACAGATGGCAAAACGAAGGGGTTTGTTTGAGGGTGGAGAGGAAGCAGCCAAAACTTGCACTGGAACATCTGTCCAAACTGCAGCTCTCGGGAACCCAAGAAAAGAGGATAGAAAAAAATATTTTTTTCTTTTTTTTTTTTATAGTCTTAAGAGACTAGTAGGATAAATGCACACCATATTCATAGGATGTAGCTTCATTAGATAAACCCTTAATTTGTCAAGGACCAGGAGCTTAGGGCTGCAACCTGGGAAGCTCCTCTCCCACCAACAGGCTCAGCATCCCAAGGCACCTACCCAAGGGATGCCTTCCCACACAAGTTGAGAGAGACACATCTCCCAGCATCTGCTTTTTCAGTGTCTTCACAGACTTTGCGTGTCAGTTCCTTGAAACAAAAAGGGAGAGTACAGGTGTAATTGCTCAGGTTTGTAGGTTACTACATGTTCTTGGGGAAAAATGTCATGGAGGTACAAAAGCACACAATGGGAGTCCCACTCTCAATGTGCAGAACTGCACAAAAACGGGAGGTTAGTATTCCACCACACTTGCATTTATTTTTGTGATATTTAAGGTACATGCCTTACACCAACTCAACTCTTGGCATTCCTCCTGTGAGTAAGTGAGAGCTCCTCCTGGGCACAAGCTTTATGAAGACCAGGGACCTTTTCAATTCCTTCCCATACACTTCCTGCTGGATCAGCTTTGCTGCACCAGGTACTGGCTTATCACGCAGATTGATATTTAAATTGGAGATACACCGCAAGCCAAGAAGAGTAATTTCCTGGGGTGGGATTCACCTCCTCCATCTTAAGGTATCTATCTGCAATGTAAATATCTCTATCTGAGTTTGTCACCTTAGGCTTCCTTTACAGTCAGCGGAGAGAAATAAGCTTTATAGGGTGCAATTCATCTGACCTATTCTAAATGTCTACATGAGAAGGAAAGGAATCATGCCTCAGAAGTGCCTGCCTCTTTCCGTTAGCTAGAAGGCCAGTTTAAATTATTAGCTTGCATACAGACATCTCTGTTCAGCCAGATAAAAGAAGGAGGAAGAGGCAGGTTTAGTTTAAAAAAATAATAAAAAAAAAAAAAACACACACAAACCACCAAAACCCCAAAACCCACCCAAAAAAACCCACAAAATCAAAACAAAACACCACAAAAGCCACACACGCTAATCCCATAGCAAAAGTGGGGTCAGAATAAAAGAATAGAATTACAAAAATATCAATTAGCTAAACAAACGTGCTGAAACAATGCCTGCTTCCCGTGCACCACACTTCAGCACTGCAATAAAAGGTCACTAATAAGCCTGTTAGCTATCCCAGGCTTATCTGCTAGCAGCCCACAGCAGCGACCACCCAGCTGACCACCAAACATGCCCCAGTGGATGCTCTCCAGCTGCAGCAGCATCTCGCTCTGTGCGGCTCAGCCCAACTCAGTGACCAGACACCAGGAGAGCAGGCAGGCGGTGCACTGGTATGCTTTCCTAGATACTTGACCAGCTCAAATAATTTTGTTTAGTTATTTCAGGGAGAAGAGAAAGAGGTAAACTCGCCAAGAACACCATACTGATCAAAAAAGCAACCAGCAGAAGCTCAATCAATTTGGAGCCAAGGTTAGTTGTAAGAAAAAGCTAAGCGTTTGTCAGTATAAAAATATACACGAGTAGGATCAAAGCATCATCCACTATTTCTGCACAAAGTAATAAATAAGAAAAAAGTTTTGTATCTTTGTTCCTTTCATATCCAGCATATAACAGGTGTTATTTCTGGAACAGCAACAACTTCTAAAGTATCTCCAAAATTCACAGGCTTTGGCACATCATGATTTTGGTGAAGTCACTGTACATATTCAACTTCCCACTGGGGTGTTCAAGCATCGTTTTCAATCAGTGGCATACGTAGAGCTGTCTAAAGAGAAAAGACATGGAACAGTAAAGGTCAACACAGGGACCGAAGGAAGTTCAGCAGACAGATCATGTGGCATGAGGGGATTTTACAGTGCCGCAGTCCTACAGTCGAACTCAATACTTCTGCTGCTGGTACCTGCAGGCAATGGACCTTTTAATCATATGTAAGTCATATGTAATCCGTAAGTCATTACTTCTAGGTAAAATAAAGTTACAAGACATTGCACTTTTAAAAAGAAACTTCTATTTCCCACATATTTTAGCAATATTATGAGTCACCAATAAGTTACTTTTCAAATGCATCTCCAAATTGAATGAAGCATATTTGCAGGCCTCTTCAAGCAGATTCACTCTTTACTTTTCCAGGAAAACTCTTATCTGAGCTAACATGCAGGAAAATTCAAGTCCACAACATTCAGCTCTCAATTAGCAGCTATTTTTAATTAGCTACAAACACTATATCCAAAGACTGTATCAGCAGCAACTGGCCTGAATCAACACACAGTTTTTGAGGAAAACAAACAAAGGGAGCCCACACAAGAAAACCTCTGCTGGCCTTGATCCAAGCACACAAACTAAGGGGCATTTCCATATCACTTCGAAGATTTCAAAGCATTGGCCAAAGCCAAATTAATAAGGGAAAGACAGCTTCTTCTCAGTTTAAAAGTGAAAACTGACTCTTCGCTATACACTTATCTGACAAGAGCAGTATAGAGACAAGAAAATCATATCCATACGAAAAACCAGGAAATATATTTTTCATTGGCCTGATATCCTAAAACATAAATAAGATGAGAACTGATACGCAAGGCAGTGCGAAAAGCAAAAGGGAAGGAAAAAAAAAAAAAAAATCCAATCCCCTCCCTTAAGCTCGTTGCAGCCAGAAACTGGAGGCTACTGCAAGGCTATCTGCTCATCCTCCCCCATCGGCACACGCCAATATCTTTTTTTGCCATGATGTAACATCAGCACCTGCAGGTGAACACCGCAGCACAAACACTGCAAGGCAACATCAAGATATCGCGATGTGATTAATTTGTGGCTCCCAGCAGGTCTTCCCAGATGATGAAGTGCCTTGCCAGCCACTGAAATCATGGTACCGAGACCACAGACCTGCATTAAAGAAAGCAGCGCTCCTGCTATTATTTTATCTCACCCTTTTGATGAAAGATGTCCTCTTTCTTAATTTAAATAATTGTTCCATGTTACAATAGCATCAGTAGATACACATAGATCATCTTTACATACCCTGGCTGTCTGACGTAATGAGTCTGGAAATGGAAGTGGAGAAACTATAAGAAAATAGAGTAGGCGTCCGGCTGGGCAAAGGCTGGGGCAGCCAGGCGTCAGCCCCTGCTTTGCTGGTAGGGAAGATCAGGGCACAAAGGCATCCTTCATTTCTCCCCTCAATCAGCAGAAAATTAGCAAGTAGGCTGGAAACTTAACATAATTACACAGCCACCTTTGAACATTATTACTGCACACACACGTTTAACTGCATGGTTGTGATCCGTCCCTTACTCTCTAACACGCCAAAAATTAGGTGTGTTAGGCAAAAATTTAACAAGAGTAGAAAGTTAGCAACATTTTCAAGTGGAGTAGTTAAGATGCGCTGCAGCAAGACACGCTGTGCTGCCTCCAGCATGGGCACTATCCCCTTCTCATAGGTTTTGTCTAACACCTGACCAGGTGGGCTCCCCCAAGCCCTAAGGTTATGTTATAAAGAGGAACTTTCCCTTCCATGTGGCATTTGCGTAGCACTAGTTTTTGCCACTGAGAGCACTGGCACGCGTGGGACCTTCAGCAGGAACTGCAGCCCCAAAGCCCGCACAACTGCACAAAGTCCTCAAGTTCTGCATGGGTGACATCCAGATGGGGAAATGCGACCCTAGAATACCTCTTGGTACAGGAGCAGCACTGCTCCCATGCGCCTTTGCTAAATGTCACCATGTGTCTCAGGAAGGGAAGCATCAGTGGTGCCTTCACAGTGTGCACCAACCCAACCAGCACGCCTCGCATGTGCGGCAAGGGTTTGTTTTGGTTTTTGGTTTGGTTTTTTTGTTTTTTTGTTTTTTGTTTTTTTCAATTAAAAAAATTGGCTTAGCTTTAGGAGCAACAGAATGCTAGTAAAAAAAAAAATCCTTCCTCCCTCTTTACACAGACACCCTAAAAATTTATCTGTGAGGGTTTTTTCTTCTCATTTTAGAGTCCCATTAAGAGTTCAAAACTGGGTGAAATGATATAGCTCTGCAGCATTTACATACAAAAAAGAAGAAAAAAAATTATACCAAGTTACCACTCCCAGTTCAGAAACAAATTACTAGACTCAGCTCAGAAACCACTACGTATGGAGTTACTTAGACCAAGTTGCTTCTAAAGAAGAGTAGATGTCAAGCAGACTTCAGTCCAGTGAATTTTCCATCTTCATTTTCCTGACTGACTTCTAGTTTAAGTAGATCATAATGGGACCATTACTTTTTCTAGCAGGCTGTGCTTTCCTGTGCAAGTTTCAGCTGCAAAAAGGGCCATTTTTAAATGTTTGCCTTTTTTTAAAGGCTGGATTATAACTTAGCTTCCATGTGGGTACCCAGATGAGACACGGCCTGTCTGAGCACCTCACTGAGCTCACGCCAGAGCCAAGAATGCCTGTCATCCTTGTGCAACCAACAAAGTGGTTATATATGCAGCTGTCCTTCCCACTACTCTTCCCCACTGGCCACCACCATCCCAGAAGGATGATTTCATGGCAGGCAGCTTCACCACCCTCAGCACCAAACCAGCCCTGGGGAAACCATCTAGAATGCTCAAGAGGATCATGTTCGCTGGTTTCTGACCCATGGCTCTGGGCTTGCTATCTCTGCTACAAAGACAATTTGTATTCAACTGCAGATCTATGGAAGAGCTCCTTAAAATATGCCTGTAAGCTACATGTTTACCAGCTGTATTCCACAGTATATCACATACGCAAATCACCTCACAAGCAGAAATTATCCCTCAAGCTCCAGCAAGCGCTGAGGCAAAATACACGTGGTTCCCAGACACATGAACTCCTGTACTTGACACCCAGCCTCGCAAACCTACGTTTGGCATCTGGTGGGATTCACTGTGCACCAGGAAAGAAAAATGTCTCCATAAATAAAAGTTATCAAAAAGTCCTGAGAGCCATACAGCTTTTAAGAAAAACAACCACGTTAACCAAAGAGCGGGGAAGATGAGCAGCTGGAGCATCAAATGCTGGAGAAATCCTAAGTCGGCATCTCGGCGTATCATTAAGGCATGGAGCTCACATCTTCTCCTTACTCCTGTAAGGGAAGGTTTTGGTTTTACCTCTAGAAGGAGAAATCACTTAATCACCATCTAACCTGATGTAAAGCCAGCTGCTGTACAATGCAGGGGAACAGCCACGCAGACGGGGATTGATCAAAACGCAGTTTTACAGCAGAGGCACTCTGGGATTCCTTTCATTCAAAAGCAACCTTTCTATAGAAAAAAGGCCGTTCTGCAGAGGAAGAGTAAGCCGCTCAGAAAATTCATGTTTCTCGCCCTCAGACATCACCACAGTATATTCTTGTAAGTCCACTATTGAAAAAAAAATTTAAAAAATACATCTCCAGGCAACTGATGTTCCTTCTCAGCTTCGTCTTGGGAAAAGCAAGGTGTGTAATCGTGTGTCAACAATGCTGTGCAATCCACCCATTCAAGGAAACCTTATCCCTGTGTGCTGTATGAAAAACTATAATGAAGTTGACCGTTTTGCTGGAAAAACAGATATATAGCATTGCATTTCTGATAATGCTTCAAAACCAGAAGCTTCATTTAGGGTATTTTTTTTCCCTGGTGGAGGGTCCCACGGTAACTGTGCCTATTAAGAAAGCACGGTGCTTCCAACGAATACAACAAGGAAGATGAGAATATTTACCTCCATTTCACATTTTCTCATCACTGGACACAATACGAGAGGTGAACACCCCCTGGCGAAGCCTGCCTTCCTCATGCACGGACTAGCCTCCCTCCCTTAGTCTCACTGTTTTGATGGGACTATTATACACCAAAGAACTGCTTAAGGACAACAGCACTGACCCAAAGAGTCAACTACCATGCTTCTCTGGTTTGTTGTTTGTGAATTTTTGTTTGAGGGCTTGGGTTTTTTATTTCCACAAAATATAAGCATCTTAGAAGCTCGAGCTAAAAGGTAAGATTATTGATACAGAGCTAGATATGTATGTGCATCCCTTGATATGCCAAACAATATGCCAACAGGGAGGTCCCAAAGCATGCAAAGCTTGACCCAAAAATAACTCTTGGCAGAATCAGGGTCTGATTATGCAACATATGATAATTTCCCTACATATACATCCTATTCTCACTCCTGTGCACTTGTGTTATCTTCTCCCCCTGATCACATTGCAAGTCCCTACACCAAAAAAAAAAAAAAACCCAAACCCCAAAACACGTTCCACAGCTATCTCACTGTCACATCTATTATTCAAGAAAGGTCTCATTGAATAAATGTCTGTTCAGAGGCTCTAAACAAATTTCATTTCTGAACACCACTGTCTGCAGCCCAGCAAGCCATTTCACCAAGATAAGATCACACATTTAATCAAACGCTTCAAAAAAGAAATACACACTGAGTTTGCCTAATAACGTCAAATAATAAAAGTGCAGCACTGGCAGCATACTAATTTTTAGTGCTCTTTCTTCTTTGAGGGTTGTCTCAATAGTCAAGGTCAACCGTACATGGGATTTCTTCTAATTAGGGTTTCTGGTAAAGGCTAGACCTGCTTACTCTCACCACTTAGCCATGGTTTTCCTTAAAATGAAGACATCCCTCTTTCATTTTAAATTAAATCATTGCGGTATCCCACCCGAGTGTGACAGACAAAACTGCATAACTCTGCTCATTCAATAGAGAACGTAAACGAAAGACAACAAAAAAAATGCATCTTTGTGGTCAATGAGGAACCACCCACACAAAAGTCTACGGTATAAAAGGAAAAGTGATTTACAGGAAAAGAAGCAAACGATGTGATTATCTGCTTGGTGTTTGACTACAGCTCCTACTGCAGCCCAGCAGAGACCCATCTGAGTTTGAAATCAGAAGTGGACTTGGCACCCCTAGGTCAACAAACACTTTGCCATTTATTTTATCGCAGTAATAAGAGGAGGAACCAGCTCAAAGAAACAGCATGACATTACTACTACTGCAAAATACATCTATATTACTACAGACCAGACTACAATGATACTCTTCACTAACTTGCCTATTCCTTCAGCTATTAATTTTTAAATCACCAGCTCTACCTCAATGACTACTGCTGGAATAAGCTTTGCCCCCCAATTACATGAACTTTGGAGGAACCCTGGACCCTCGCTGTGCTCAAGCCTAGAGACTGAAAAGGGTCAAGCAAAAGCTGGCATCCTCATCCTTACAGCCTGGCCCACGGGTTATGCTGGTCTGCCCTTCGCTCGCCTGGGATGAGGGAGCGATCAAGCGTAAAGGCATTGGAGAAGACAACCCCCCATCTGCTGCTCCCAAAGCTGGAGGACACAAACAGCGAGGCAGCCCTTAGATATATTTCCCACCATATCCCATTTTCCATGCCGCAAACATTCCCGCAGACACGGCACAGGTCCAGATTCTCCCCTTGAATGGGAAAATTACAACTTCTTAGTTTAGGCTGGCATAGGCAACTGCTTGAATCTAACTGGCCAACATCTTTCTGAGGCAGTCAAGTTTTACTCAATGCCTCAGCCCTGCAGCAAACACAGAGCTGCTCAGGTGGGAATACCCTCACGCGCTCAGTGATGTGCGCCTGTATTTCTCATCAAAACAAGGATA
The DNA here is from genome assembly GCF_965231255.1 of Vanellus vanellus. NCBI lineage: Eukaryota > Metazoa > Chordata > Aves > Charadriiformes > Charadriidae > Vanellus > Vanellus vanellus. The sequence goes on along the minus strand of NC_138909.1, from coordinate 22,960,222 downwards.
CTTGTACAGGTAGAATTCCCTTGTCGCATTTTAGCGTTGCTTCAGAAAATCAGAGAAGCGCTCCCCACTCCTGCAATCGAAATGCATCGCACAGACTTTAGAAAGACTCATTGCAAATTGGTGACCTACTTAAGGAGATCTATAAAGTGCATTACGATTGTAATTGCGGATCGCTTGTCAAAAGGCCACAAGTTATCACTCTATGCAGCATAATCACTATATTTCAAATACCTATCAGGATGAATTTTACACAAGGAGACACGCATCATTTTGGAGTCATACCAAATAAAGTAGCAATTGTAATATTACTAGCCTTCTTTTTAAAAAAATAAAGGAAAAGAGAGGGGAAAAAATACACACAGCCATTCCACACACCTGAATCCATTAAAGATAATTCAAAATGACATTTTCTTAAAAAAGACTGTGCTGTGGGAGTTGCAAGTGCAGTAGTCACATCATAATTTCCCTCAGAAGGAAGCGGGATAACTACACCACATTTCCAAATGATTAAAGGCCTTGATTGCAATAACCTAAATCCAAAGGAATAACACTTTAGATCATACACACAGTTCCAACAAGGCTGGGCTGAGGTGCAATGCCCAATATAGCTATCTACCATGTACTGGAAACAAGAAAGGCTATACTCTGGATAAGCCATCTACTACAGGATTATAGACCAGTTTGTGTACCTCTGGATAGTCTCAACATAAAAAGTCATTCAGCAGAATCCAAAAGCCTTTTCTTACTGCAGCAAAAAAAGGGGGGGAGGGGGTGGAACAAACCAAAAGATGCAAAAGAACACACAGACAAAAGTGGCAAATAAGGATTCACATTACATGGTGGATATTTCTGGATACAAAACCAGCAGTGTGCATCTTGCTAAAAAAAAAAAAAACCAAAACAACTAAACAAACAAACAACAAACCACACCAAACCACCACCAAACAACAAAAACTTGTCCCATTTGAAGTGAGTAATGGGAATTTGCACCATTTCAAAATGACGATGTGTCAGTCAGTAACACGCAAAGGCAGAGTGAAAGAAGTTAACATGATCCCTGAAATTCTCCTCAACTCACTCCCAACAGCGAAACCTATTCAAAGGGATGGATAGGATGGGTGCTTCCCCCCTCCCCCTTCCCCTAGCAGTCTTTGGAACAGTAAAAAAAAAAGGAAAAAAAAAAAAAGAAAAAAAGGGGGAGGAGAAAATAGGAGGAAAAAAATAAAAAAACCCAGAGAGCTATTGAAAATCTCCTTACAGGGTCAGCTGTCACTGGAATGCATTTGAGTATTCAGGGTACCCACCCATGCAGAACATCAAAAACTGGGCTTGGGTCCCTCCCCTATTCTCACGGGTTTAAGCCAAGGCTTGGTTTGCGACACAGCACTGAATAGCAAGGCGGTGCAGTGCCTCTGCAGGGCTTGTAAACAGCAAGACCCACCAATCAAACAGAACGAGGGTGTCGCTTCTGCTTAACGCTTGCTTCCCTTTTCTCCCAGTGTCCTCCAACACAACGCACCAGGTATGTTAATAAGAAACAGTGAACAGCTCAGCAGCTCCTGGTGCTAGGCTCTAAGCTAAATTCCCCATCTAACCTAGAAGTTAGCTAGCATACTTATCTCTAACATACCCCTACTCCTCACTTGAAGGAAAATGTTGACATCCCCAAGAAAGCTGCAAACAGCACTTCTGCAACACAGTGACGCTTCTCTTCTGCACTCTGAGGGCAGTGAAAAAAAAATTCTCATTAAGGCAGGCTTGGGATCAGCAACTTCAAAATGAGAACAGGCTGCTACAACAAATAAGCAAGGACCAGCACCAACTCTGATAAAATGTGCGGTTGCTCAACATATCTGAAAATGCGGTGGTTTTATTTTGGTGTTGGACTACTAATCGAGCAACTCAATTAAAATTTTAAAACTGCAGGTCCATGTACAAGTATTTTGTTGTTATTGTCCATCACGGCACCTACATCTCAAGAAATCAAAAAGGAATCAGAAAATCAATAGGGAGAGAAGTTTTTGAGCAACAGAATTCAAAAAAACAAAACAAAACAACTCTATGCATCAGCACTATCATTTCACAAATAAAAACTATATATGCGCGCGCACACAGACATACAGATGCAGGTACATATGTGGGGCATAGGTGCAATTCTTAGACACCTCTTTTTCACTTCCCCAAGTTTGACAAAAAAAATCAGAACTCTGTGTGTTCCCAAAATCATCCTATTTATAAGTATATATATTTGTCTGCATATAGTAAATTAATACGCTAAGACTGCATTAGTCACAATGTTTCTATACCTCTAATTTTAAAGTGTCCATTCATTCAGCGTCCCCACCTCTGTGATTAGGTTCTTGGTTCCCACAAAGTGGGAAAGGGACTTATTGTAAAAACTCATATGCATTGTACACGATGACTGTTACAAGTGAATTACTTGTCGTTGGTATAAAACCACTCAGAGGCTTAGCCAAAGGTGCCAGTTTTAGACCAGACCTCTTTTCAGAACAGAGCTACTCGTCACTGGCACCTTTGCGCAGGACTTTATAGTAGGGCAATTCATGATTACATTTTAAGCACCACTTCTACAAAAGCACAGAGAGTCCTATTTCATTTCATTTTAACTTCGCATTGCTGTAAGAAGACATTCATGTTGATCCTTTGTATTTATGGCATTTCACTGTACGTTTTAGAAACGCATAGCTCCATTCTGAAGTTCAAAATCAATGACCTTACCTGGTATAAATCAATGCAACTGCAACCAAGTCAGTAAAGCTATCACAATTAATAGTAGCCAAGGTAGGATCCAGCCTACTCAAAACATTGTGCAAAATATTTCAATGATGTTCCCTGTCAGGTATCCATTGCAATGTATTGGAGTTGTGCTACAGACTGCTGAAGCATTAGGTTTGTAACCACCAAAATAATTACTATGTAATTATTCACACGTTGACCAAGGTGCTTCAAAAAATAAAAAATAAAAAAAATCCTGGTAGTGTGAGGCCATACATCAATGGATGCTCTGTAAGAGTTTATTGCTACTAGGCATTTAAATGAAATATGTAACTTTACATTGACTAATTAGGACAGCTTCCAAACACTTCTTTGCTTCCTTCAGAATGGTATTTATTTCATGACCCTTGAAACCGAAAGCTGTCAAGTTTCAAATGGAAGTGCCTTGATTTTAATTGTCAACTGTTTTCCTAAGCAGATTTTAGAAGTGCACACAGATTTCAGGTCTTCACCTGCATACACAGCTTTGTTCTGAAATGCCACCTCTGGCAAAGACATTACAACACAATTAGTAGAAACATGATACTGAAGCGGGGGAATGTTTTTGAAAAGATACCACATCTGAGATCCTGGAGCATCTTTTGAGAAGATACCACATCTGAGATTCTTGAGCATCTTCCCCTCACAAGGAAGCCAACTGAAGCGCTCCATCAACTACAACGGGAACCCCATCACAGATGCAACGATAATGCCCTTGGACGGAAGCGGGCCTGAAGAAGTAGAGATGAAAAGTTTAAAAAGGAAGGGGAAAAAAGAAAAAAAAAAAAAAAAGACGGAAAGAAAAAGGCCATTTAGAAGTGGTTTAGTCTTTATTTCTCTGCCAGAGGAAAACAGAGGTTTGAGACAGGCTAGGAAAAAATCCCACGTTGAGCACTGCTTAGTAAGTAAAACAGTGGTCCAGAACAGAATGAAAATTAAGTTTTTATTGCCTGAAAGGACTAGCTACCTTGCTACAGCTACAGATGCCTGGTGCAATGACTGATAAACACATCTGCCTTACAGGCAAAATCCAAAAGCTCTCCAAAAAGACTGCTGAAGTAAAAGTTATAGTGTCAAGGTGTCCTTAGAGAAGTCGTCTTAAAAATGAATGCTTAACTTGCACCCAGGAGACACATGCGTTTCAGACTGTGCACTACTGAGATTATCTGGTGAGGAACGTAAAGCAAGCACTACACTACAAACTTGGAGACTCAAAACAGGCAATGGGATAACATCTTAGATAGAATCACATCACAGATTTGAGTACGATGGTTTCCTTGTCATTAAAGTAGCTAAGAATTAAAACTAGATGCTTAAAAGCAAGCTCCTCCTTCTTCTACTTCAGCAGCCAGCTCTGGGAGCTTCCACTGCCTGCAGGCACCAGGATGAGACCAGGGAGTGCTGGAACATCTCAGCACCTACAAAAATTAGGACATACTTACACACGTCCCAAGTAGGGATCAAAGAGCCTGATATTCAGTGTTGGTGAGGATCATGACAAAGATATGCCAAGGCAGACGTGACCCTAAGAGATGACACAGTCATAGGGCAGCATGCCAGACTGCCTTGCCTGGGACAGTTACGTTCCTACAAATACCACGGGGCAGAGTGAACTGTTACAAATAACCAGTTTTCTAGCATTCCATCCTATAGACACCTTTTAGTATTGCCTATAGACATAGCAGAGACTGAAGCGTGTATATACACTCAAAATCTGGCATCATGGTGCGTTTCTAGTAGTCAGCCTCTCAGCAGGAGGGTATCTACTGAATGAGAAAGGGATCAGCAGGAAGAACTGAGAGTCCACATGAACTACGGTAAACATCTCTTCGAAACTTCAACGCCCACCAATAGCATCCCACCCCAATCATCAAAAGTGGCAGGAAGACATTATTTTGCAGGGCTGTCCTGATGTCTCAGTATTGTCCCAAGAAATACATCAATATCGTGAAGCCTAGCACTTATATCATCACCATTCCAAAATAATAATTCTTGAGTTGTTCTTCCAAACCTCTCTTTTGATGTGCAAGAACGCTCTAAGTAGTAAGAAGTTTTATCAAAATCATTCCAACCACAGCATTGGGCTCTTTCCACAACCACCAAGTAACACAATTTACAAGAAAAAAAGAAAGAAAATTTATTTAAAGCATAAAACTCCTCATGCCCATCCTCCATGTTTTAGTTTTTCCCTGATCCATTCTTGCTCTCTGAATTCCATCTCTTTCATCAATCTTCAGCCCATCCTTTAATACTGTGTCGCGCATGAAATAGTTTCCTAGTCAATCTACACCAGTCCCAACACTATTAGTATTAAAACCTGTAATAATAAATCACCCGTTCCCAGGACTACTCCATTTACAAAGACTTCACTCTCCCATGTGCATCTCATTTACTCGTGTTGATGATGCATACGCTCATGCTCTGAATGTGAAAACCCTGACAGCAGCATCAGGCCCTCCAACTGACATGTTGACCAAAGCTAAAGGCTTTAAAGGCTTTCCTCTCCAGTCCTGGCTGATAATTTGGTCCACCTGCCTCTAAATCTTTATTTCTTTATTTTTATAACAGCCCTGTGACACTGGACAGCATGCAGACACCCAGCTCATCAGCCAGCCGGCTCGATGTGCGTGCCTGCATCTTCACCTACAAACCTGCTTGCATTTCTTTCCTGGCCAGCAAAGGCCACCGGCTTTGTTTTCGCACCAGCGTGCAGGGCAATTTGTTTTCTGCTGCAGGAGGTAAAAGTCTTTTCTGCAATTAACACCAGGATAGGCAAGCCAAGCACCTCCAGCACATCACCCCCGTCGGGGAGCGATGCGGTCCCCATGACATCTCAACCTGTGGGACCCACATCTGAGCACCGGCTGCGGCAAACAAAGGAGGGGGATTGAGCCGACAGGCGCAGAGGGACAAATTTCCTAGGCTGAGGCACAAGCTGCTCTACCGTCTCCGGAGGGCACCGAGACACTGAAAACCCAACTCTTACTTTCGTCAAACAAAACATCCGAGTGACGACTTGCTAGCTTTAAACTTAATAAATGCCATTAAAATCTCATTGCCCCACGAAGCAGGACTTGGTGTTTTCACTGTCATCACTCTGCACTGCCATTTAGCTTGCTCTGGAATGAAATGCGAAATTAAACATATCCTCTCCTAACAGCCCCCAGAAGAAAAGGGAAAACTCATATGTTATTGAATAATAAAAAACATACAGAACTCACAGGCCAACACTAGCTTCATAAAAAACTTTAGGACTTTCAGAAGCAGACACACCAGAGATCTGTATCCACTTTATCTTCTGCTAGCAGGTAACAAGACAAACAGTCACTATAGTAAACCAAGCCTAAATAAGGAAAAAGTACTCTTAAGGAGCTGGAACAGGAGCAGTCTTGACCACAATAAGGGGGACTGACTCTTGCCACGTGAGAGCAGTTGTTTTATCTTTAGAAAAATATATGGCTTTACGGTGGAGCCCTAACCTGAACTTTGTCACCCAACATCAGTACGGGTGCACAGATTTTCTCCCTTCCTGGTCTGGTATTCTTAAATGACAACTGCAGACTTTTTGACAGCAGCCTGTTTTAACCTGCAACACCTGGTTTACCCCCATAAAAAACTCAATGGAAGGATTTTTCTTAATGAATACACAGTAGAAGCCTGTTCATATCACAAACCCCTGGAAATGATGATAAATTGCACACACTACTACTCAATACCAAGCAGGCAGCATTGGCTGTGCTCTTTAAGAGATTGCATTCCACAACAAAAATGGAATTTATTTATTTTTAACTCCAGGGAAGATTTTTTTTTTTTTTTTGGTCAGCTTTGAAAATCTTGATGATCCAACGCTCTGGAATAATCAGTGCTATATAATACAGCAAGAAAGAGCAACTAACAAACTACCTACCTGCCTTATATCATGACACAGATGGCATTTTCACACACACACACCCTTTTTTTTTTTTTTTTTTTTTTTTTTTTTTTTTGCACTTAAGCCTCTTCCTAAGCAGCTAGCTGCCTGGAACCAGGACTGGGAGAGTGGAAATGCTAATACCTCCTTATGAGTGATCTAAACAGGAAAGTAAATACAACAGACATGAGTTGTTTTGGCTAAAGCAATGAATGCTACAGTGACAAGCAGAAAACAATCAATTGCTTTTGGCAGTATACAAGTTGTTTTAACTACCGAAGAATCACATACCTATCAGGAAAGGGAGAGACAGTCTCCTTTCCTACCTCGCCATCTCTCCTGCAAAACTAAACATCTGCCTGACTATAAGGGAAAGGGTGGGGAAAAAAAAAAAAATCAACTACACGCATCGGAGGGGCTTCATTGTTTCTATGGTCAACTCTGGACACAAGGCTCCGTCCTTGGAGGCAACCACTCAGGTACCCAGGGCACATTTCTGGGGCACTGTACCCACATCTTTCATTAGCAATAAAGGTAGGCTCCATAGGCTGGGAAACAGGAAAGGGCTGCTCTCTGGCTCATGGCAGGGAGCAATCATCAGACTTGCAACCGTATTTCCAAGTTAAACAGTCAAAAGATGATTGGAAGGGGAATCCAAATAAATAATTAAGCAAGCAAATAAACCAAGAGTTCAAAAACAAACAAAAAAAAGGCATTAAAAAAAAGAAAGAACGCAAGCAATTTTCTTCCTCCAGCCATACATACCGGCCCTCTTGCTTAAAAATCCCTTTGGTGAACGCCAGCCCTATACTGTTAGTGCCGGCAAACGTAATCTCACAGGCAGGAGGTGATAAGCTCTGAACATCTCTAGCAATGCATCTACCTGGTCTGTTCGTTTCCCTCTCTGGCTGCAAGGGAGAGGGAAGCTCGTGCCTACCTGTAACCCAGGGCCGCTGGCTTGGATGCAGACCTCTACCCTGCCACCCCATATCCATGCACACGCGACCCCTGAAGCACCCCCCCAACTCGGCAACATCCCCACCCCTGCCCCCAGCCCACCCTCTGCCTCCTGCTATCCAGGAAAGTGATTGCTTCCCCAGGCACCCTTCAGCAATTAAACAGAAATGTAGATCCACCAAGGGGTGGGCATGAGGACAGGGGGGACACATGAAACTCGGGAATTTCTCAGTGTAACACCAGCAAACCCACCAGTCCAACGTGGTGCCTTTCACAGAAAAACAGAAGGGAGAGCAAGAACAAAACCTGCCAGGTCTCCTCCATCTACCCACTGCCTTCGCCACCTCAGCTGTCCACGGCCAAAGCCGGTTGGAGCCTACAAGGCATCTCCCAAGTAGCAGCACACCCCTTGTCCCCACTGTCGTCCCCCCCCAGCATGCAGACCCAGAGAGACGCTCCCCCATTACCTGGAGGATCCAGCCCCCCTGAAGGCAAACTATCCTTATTACGAAATAATTCAATCCAAGCGTGCGCCCAGGGCGGCCGGCACCCTTCAGCCCAACAAAACTGGGCAAGGGTGCGACCGATGGCCAGGCAAGGGCTGGTGAGCATCCATCCGTTGGGTGGTTAGTTACCTTTAGTCACCTCCGGCTCCTGAGATGCAAGTCCCCATCAGTTCCTCAACAACCTGCAGCAGGGAGCTGCTGCCACAATCCAGCCATTAAAACCAGGGGTGGGGGTAGGAAGCAGACCTGGCCACAGTACTAAAGCCCCCAGCCAGGAGGAAAAAGGGGGGGGATGAGAAGATGAGAAGCAGGGAACGTCCCCCAAGGAACGAAAAAAAAAAAAAATAAAAAAAGGAAAAAATAATAAGAAGAAAGTCTCTCCTTTTCTGCCGTGTTCTTCCGCTACACAGGCTCCCTCCCGGAGAACGGAGGGTGTGTGAGGATGGGGGAGGCGATGGCTCCCTCCTCTCCCCCGTCGTCGCCGACCCCTCTGGACGAAAGCCCCGCTCCGATTTACCTCCTCCAGGTGGGCACGCTCAGAGCAAGGTGATGTCTCCGGAGCCGGCACCACCGGCCAGGCGATTCGTATGCGGCAGAGTCATTGCCTGTGCTGCTGCTGCTGCCGCTGGGGAAGAACAGCCGCTGCCGAAGAGACCACCAAAAAAAAAAAAAAAAAAAAAAAAAAAAGGAGAGAAATCTTCCACCATCCCCCTTTTTCTCTTCCCCCTCCAGCACCAGCCGCTCTTTGCATCCGCTCCCCTGCCCGCGGCCCCTCGCTCCGCCGGGGCTGGGGGACACAAAGGCGCCCGCGCAGAGGGAGGCGGGTGGTCCTCAGCCCCCCCGGGCTTCGCCGGCACCCCAGATCCTTCCTCCTCTTCCTCCTCCTCCTCCCGCTGCGGAGACCGCCAGCCCGGGCTCGGCGCGGCGCGGCTCGGCGCGGCTCGGCGCGGGTGGGCGGCTCCGCGGGCGCGGAGGGGGGGCGGCTCGGCGGGCGCGCCCCGCGCGGTGCCTAGCGGGCGCGGGGGGGCCCCATGGCCGCGGGCGGGCGGGCGGCCCCGCCGGCACGGCTCGGCTCGGCTCGGCTCGGCACGGCACAGCGCGCAGACACACGCACGCACACGAGGAGCGGGCGGAGGCGCTCCGGGGCAGCGGGACCCGCAGCGCCCGCGTTCCCCACAGGGCCGGGCCGGGAGCGGAGAGCCGGGCCCGCAGAGGAGGAGGCGGCGGCGGCGACGGACGGCGCGGTGCTGCTGCCCTGCCCGGCGGCGGCCGCACGGAGCCGGGCGGGCGGCGAGCCGAGGGGCGGGGGAGCGGCGAGGGCCCGGATCTGGGTTGTGCGGACGCGGGCTCCACCTAGCAGCCGGCCGGCACCGCACCGCACCGCGGTCCCTCTGCAGGCCGCCCCCGCCACGACCCGCCCCGCAGCCCCCTCCGAAAAAGATCCTCCACCGCCCCGTTGGCGGCTCTGCGCATTGCTCCCCTCACAGGCAGCCAATCGCAGCCGGCTTACCAGGCGTGGAACCATTCCACGCTGGATCCCCCACCTCCCAATTGGCCACTTGGGCTTGTGGCCGCAGCCAATCGCAGCCTGCCTTTCTGGCACAGAACCATCACCTGCTGTTTTCCCCACCGCCCAATTGGCTGCTCTGCCTAGTGCGCCCCTCCCAGAAAGCCAATCACAGCCTGTCTTTCCGGCACAGAACCATTCCCCACTGGATTCCCAACCTCCCAACTGGCAGCTTGGCCTGTTGTCTGAGCCGAGCAGCCAATCGCAGCCAGCCTGTCAGGAACAGACCCATTCCCCACCGTATCCCCACCTCCTGATTGGCCGTTCAGCCTGCTGTCCTGGTCCTAGCAGCCAATCACAGCCTGACAGCTGATCACAGACCCTCTCGCTGCTGCCCAGCCAAGGGATGGGGCTCAGGGCAGCCCCGCAGCATCCTGGAGCCAGGGGGGCACACTCTGTCCCTGCCCCAGGGCCCCCAGGAGGTGGGAAACATGAATCCCCTCTGGAGAGCCATCCGGGACAGGGGATGAGGAGTCTACCATTGTTTTAACATTCATTATCTTTAATGCTTACAAGGGACCTCCGGAAATAATGGTGCTTGGCTGGAACACAAGAAACACTTTTCTCCCAGACCGCATTGTCCGTTTGCTTTTAGTTTTGGAAAGAAGGACCCAAACAAATCAAACTCTTTTAACAAAATCTGAAACAAAACAAAACAAAGCGAAACAAAACAAAACAAAGCAAAACAAAAAAGTAGGGGAAAAAAATGCACACAATTTTCCGATTGCCTGAGTGCTGATACATGCAACATGCCACACTTCATCCCAGTGACCAGGATTACTTGGGGAGGCACTGCTGCACTCAGGGCTTTGAACATAAAAAAAACTGTAGCCAAGAGGGCTGGAAGGGCCCAAATGAGGCCACTCGGTCCACCCTAATGGCAGACCCACTCCATTTATTATCCTGCCCAGATGCTCCTTAAACAAGCTCTTAAGGGTCTCCAATGACGGAGACCTTGCAAGACCATGCTTTTCAGCAGGCTAAAGGAATTAATTCATCTTGTTTGTTAACTTGGGCCTTGAGTCAGGAAGATGCTCACACGTGTTGCGACCTGCATCACTGGTTAGGCAGAGAGATGTGTATTTTAGGTTAAAAGAACTGCTTTTTTGGATGCATTGATGCGCTGTGGAAAATTAAGACCGATAAACACCGTTTTCCCAATAATAAAATCAGGTCCCATCTCACTGACGCTGCAAAAAAATAAAGGAAGAATGTCAACTGGTCTGTGGTGAAAATCGAGGGGTGTGGTGGGGGAATCTAAAAGTTATAACAGACCTGTCTCAACCATTTCTGTTTCCAGTAGACCTCTGCAAAGTCATGTTAGAGAACACCTGGCCTTTCCCACAAGGCTGCAAAATACCCCCAAAAGTCCAAGTGACTGATGCACAGCCTTCTACAAATGTTTACTTTAAGAAAAAGTGGATTTTAAAGCAATTAAAAAGCCATTGTGTTTCAGGCCTTGCATTTTGGCTCACCAAAATCTTTCTCCCCACTGGGAAAAGCCCTCAGAGAATCTACTGCTCCATGCTTTGGAAAGTCTTTTTCTGCAACAGCCCTTCTTTCAGGGGCAACATGGAAACAAAAAAAAAAAAAAAGAAACCAACAGACACCCCAAATCTTTACTACTGCCTCTGCTGGGATGCTCAGAGATATGAGATTCTCCAAGATATGATTACCTCTCCAATGATATTCACCACACATGCTCTGGGAAAAAAACAAAGCCCTACAAGTTGAAATTAAATTTGCTGTATAACTTTAGAGCTCTGTTTTAATGCAGAGGTGAGAATGAAATCAATGTTTAGTCAGTGAGTGGAAAAAAGATAAAGTACCACTAAGCTTAAAGTGTGGTGGGTTTGTTTGTTGGTTGTTTTTTTTTTTTTTCTCTCTCATAGCATTACATATAATGAAGATGGAAAAAACCTAATGAATTGTGGGGAGAGGCAAGGAAGAGCTTTGGAAGGCCACCAGCCTGTCATTGCTCATTAAAATTGCGTCTCAGGCTTAATGCTGCAACCCAGCCCAGAAAAACTTAGAGACAGAAAAGTTGCATTAGGTCGTGCAGTTCTGGTCTCCAGAGGCAACTGCAAGATTATTCCCCAGAGGATATTTTCCTAGTACTTTGTCCAGCAAAACTTGAAAGGTGTCCAGGGATGAGTTTTCCACCAATTCCCTTGAGTGATGACTCCCCAGACTCATAGATCTCGACATTTGGAAGATTTTCCTGCTGTTCAGCCTACATTTTTCCGTTTCTTAATTTCATACCGTTACTTGTGGTTATGGCCCCAATTAATCAGAGTACTTCAATGCATGCTTAAATTTAGGTATGTGCTTAAGCTCCATTGAAATCATGTGTGTCAGTGTTTTGCAGGGCTGATGGATATGCGCATGTGTTTAAGCACTGTGCTGAATTGGGACCATGCATCATCCAAAATAATTATCCTTCTCTTACATATTTTTAAACCATTATCATTCCCTCGCTTAATTATTGATTAGATAAGCTATATATTTAAGCTACTTAATCTCTCCTTGTGTATCAGTCTTTCCAAGAGTCTGATAATTTTTCTCTTCGGATATGAATTCCCTCAAATTCTTTCATGTTTTGTAAGGATGGGTAATGAGGTATTGCAATTTAATGCCATATCCCAGGTGTTATTACATAAAGAGCAGTTATTCTTTGCAGTCGAAGGATATAGCTTACCTGCACCAGCAACCCCAAAGTGCATTGATTTGTTGTGCTGCTCTATCATTTTGTAAGACTCTATAATCTACTCCTATTCTTTTCCATATCCATCACCCCAGCATTCAGGTATTTTCGCTTGCAGAGGCGGCCAGCCCTTAGGCCTTCAAATTCAGTGCAGTGTTTTACACCAGAAAACTTGTAACAGAACCAAATTGCAGCCTTAGAGGTTTCCAGAACACTTTCTCCCATGGGAAAAAAAAAAAAGAAATAACCATTTCAAGTTGTATTATTTGAATGTGTTCACCCAGTATTTTGGGTCCCCAATCCATTTTCTTCTTCAGGAGGATTTGTCACACATACCGCCCTGGCACCGTGGTGCCTGCATCGTTTGCTGCTCATTATTCCATTATCCCCCAGGTAGATGCAGAGCTTTAATGATCATTTCATTATTTTACAGTGGACTAAAATTAGGTTTAGTTAATTGTAATTGCCTGTGATTCTGATTCTTTTCTTTTTTCTTTTTTTTTTTTTCCCCCTTCTTTTTCTGAAGATCTGTGTCCTATTTGCTTTCTGGCTTTCTCTCAGATTTCCATGAACTTCCATAAACAACTGTCACTGAGCCATTACATTCTGTAATGAATTAACTTATTCTCAGAAATGCATGTCATCTGGTCCAGTTCATTGGTACACATTTATGCTTTTTAGGCTTGCTTTGGTTTTTTTTTTTAACCAGTTCTCCCCCGCAAAATATATTTCATAGAGTTTCCTTTACTTCATGATCAAGTATTATGTGGCTTATTTGGTTTTTACCTTTTTTGTTTCCAATGTGAAGTATTGTCATAACAAAAATACATCAACTTTAGAAAACAAATGCTATGGAGTGATACAAATAAACATCATGGGCTTCCTGCTATAGATCCAGCAAAACTCAACTCATCTCTCATAAACCCATGTTTCCGTCATAAAATCCCCACAATCGGAGTTCATTGATTTCTTTAAAAACTAATGATAGATAGTAACTCTCAATTAGACCCTGACAGACACCACATTCTGTGTTTTCTTCTTCCTCGTCATCATCTCTGCTGCAGCCCTGGTTTAGCCCTGGTTTAGGAAAGCAGTCTGAGATCTCTCCCTACCGGGCAAGCACCTCATGGTTTTGCATGCTTGTTTTAGGCTCGGTTTTAGGCACAAGCCTCAGCAAAATCATTTGCACTGGGCTCAAGCAAAATTTTAAAATAAGGAGTAGTTCACAAGCCCCAAGGTCCACGCTTAGCCTGACTTTGGGATATCTGCCTCTACGTGTGTCTGAAAGCCAGCAGTTTCCCTTGGTAAAACCCCTGGGTGAATGCATTCCACACCAACAGAGCGGGGCACATTGTATGTATGGGCACAGATGTGTTTCTGTCCCACTGCTTGCTCTGGCTACAAACCTGCTTGAGAATTTAGCGACCCAGGGATTTTACCACAGAAAACCTCAGCACTGCTAGTTTTAAGATGCATGTAGGGGTAGATATCCAAAAGTCAGGCTGGGCAGAGGCAGCTATTGCTTGGCACCAGAGACGAGCAGGAGACACTTCTTCAAACCTGAAACATCTCCTCGTGGCTCCAGGCAGGACTACTTAAAACTGGGATTGATGGTAAGATGCTTCTCTCATCCCAGCATCGTCACAAGCTGTATGGTTTGTGCCAGCAGCTGTGCTGGGTGGGCTGAGCACACCAAAGCCCTTTCCTTCCACCCGAGTTAGGGGCAGAAGATTCCAACTCCATCTTGTTTCTCCCTCCGTGTGCCTCTAGGCCCGGCACTCAGCTTTGGTTTGGGGTGTTTGACATCTGGGGATAGCTCAGGTAGCCAGGCCAGCTGTTATGCTGCCGTCTTGTATGAAACTCTGAAGACTCTTTGGCAAGAGAAAGAAAAAAACTAGTGCATGATGGCTTTTAATGTCCAAAAGAGACGTGGTGTTAATTCTTTTAAGTTGATGTGGAGAGATGTCTTGCCATACCTATGTAATTTGATTAAAATATTTTAGTCTTTGCAGATTCAGTTGGAGTTAAACTGTTTGTAAAAGACACCTTGCATTTTTCTCATGAATTTTTGATTCCATAGGGATCACATACAGGTCAGAGGTAAGACTCTTGCAGTACTTTAATGGTGCGTTTCTTACATTAATGTTCAGTTTTCTTTCTATGATAAGTGACATTCTGGGGACTTATAATGATTGGTTTGTGGACAATTAGTACATTTTTTTCTTCTTTTGTAGTTTGTTCCTGCTGATATGTACCTTCACCTTCATTTGAATACCATTTTTCTATGTGTGAGAATAGCCTCAAAAAACTAACAAAAGACCCCCTCTCATATTACACAGGAAATGCAATAAATAATTATTTTTTATTACTTTGAAAATAGGGAATATCAAATAATGCTTTTCCACTTAAGGAGCAGGTTGAGCCACGACACGCTGGCCAGTTAAAGTAGATTTGCAGTAGCTTGGTGCCATCAGAGCAGCATGAAGGAGAGAAAGTGCTGTGGGGCATCTGGTCCCTAACTTGCAGTTGATGTGTTTCCTTGCAGCCTGTATAATTCAGCCCAACATCTTGCACAGCAGAAGATGGGTTCCCAGTCTCTCAATAGCAGAAATACTCCTGCTGCGCCCCTCTTTTGGTAGCGAGTAGTGCTTTTTTAATGCTTGCTGAAGCGTAGGCAGTAGGGACATGGGAAGACTTTCTGGCACAGATGCTCAAGATAGAGTGTTGCCCTGAAAAGTGTGGTATTCGGTCCAAGCAAACTGCCATTCTTGACGTACATGCCCAGATCCACCCTGTTCACCGTGCAAGCCCGCTGTGGAAGACTTGTGGTGATTGGTGGCTTAGACATGGATTGCATAAGAATTACCTGAACAGCTGACCTGAATCTGTCTGTAGTTGAGGTAATAAGGCAATTAGACACAAAAATCATTAATAATTTAGCTTAATTGAAACCTAACAATACAGCCTTCCTGTACGATTTCAAGTGATTTCAACTGTTTGGAAAGCATGGCCTGTCTCTGTTGTTCCAATACTTAAATAATGTGGGAGAAAATAAAAATTGTCAGTAGAATTTCACTTTAAGAACTTGGTTTGTTGTTTTTCTCATTAAATTGAACTCATGAATTCTCAGAGCTGGCTCTGGTTATCTTTTCAAAGAGAGGCTGAAGCTGCTCTTTGTATGTGGATAAGTTAGGCTGGAAGATGTAACAGGCTGTCGTAAAAGGGGAGGGCTTTGATCTAGAAGCCATGTTAAAGCAGATGGGTGTGCTGAGTACGCTTCAGCCAGGCTAAACGGAAAGAGCAATTAAATGCCCCTCCACATAGTTAAATAAGCTGTGCTGCCAGAGAGGTTTCCCTGGGACTGGGAGAAAATTTGGAGGCAAGGGGATTTATTGGTTGCAGCTGCTGGTAAAAGTCAGAAAAGTTCAGGGAAACCAGGAGAAATCCACTGCAAAAGCAGTGGCTGGGGTTGACAAGGAGAAGAGGCAGAATGACTTCTGGGACCAAAAAGGTGGACAGTAGTTTTTGGGCTGCTTGTTGATTTACTCTTGTGACATTCAAGAAAATAAGGTATTCTTCATAAACGAGAAACATTCATGCCCACGCTCATTAGGAAACCAATGTATTGGCCTTAATCTATAGGGCACCTGAAGCTATCCATATGCTGCACACTGCAACTTAGCATGACTCCATCAGCCAGAACCACGGAGCCTTTACATACTTCAAGAAACCAAAAGCTCCCATGAAGAAGAGGAGGATATCCATCCCTGGCACCCGTCACAGCGTTAGTGTGCAGGATGAATTACACTGACGTCCAGAAGAATAAGGTTTCAATTCACATTGCTTGCTGGGCTTGAGAGAAATTTGAGCTACTGGCAGAAATATTGTATTGTCCCTTGGGGACTGTTGGGCACAGTGCTTTTGCTGTACTCTTAGCCATCTATCCTATAATGCTCATATCATCTGTGACCACTTATCTCACCTATCTCCTGGCAGGCAGGATCGAGAGAAGAAACCAAGGGAAAATACCGCTCCTCTTGCAACGCTGTGAGAAGATTTAAAGCCCTTTGTGAAACAAAAGTAGGAAATGATCACAGCTAAGAAGTCGATGTTTTAAAGGCTCTCTCTGAGGACTTCAACCACAGCGGTATGAATTTAGTATTCATGGTATTAATTGAGAAATTCTAAACTGAATAGGAAATTAACTTTCTCACTTGAGGTTATACTGCAGTGGTAAAGTGATCCTAATTATTTTGAAGACTAAATGCTATGGTTAGAGGTAAATCAGGTTCCAAAAAGAAAGAAATTAATAATGCAAAGAAAAATTTCAAAGATTTTAAATAATAAAATCGGGTGAAGTGGTTTGTACCAAATACAACAGAAGCTCCCTTCAGTGAAACATGCATAAGGTGAAATCTCAAGTGGGTACATTGTGCATACAATTTAATGACAAAAAAAAAAAAAAACCCAAAACCAGAAATCAAATAAGACTGGGTCAAAACATAGCCAAAGGGATTATACCAAAAATCAGGGCTTTAAGAAATGGGTTGTTGTGCAGAGACATGCAATTGATCTTTTTGGTCTCCTCCATGATCTTTCTGCCTCCTGGGCTCCGTTTCAGAAATCATTAGAATGATTTTTTATTAAGTTCAGTTTCCTTTTAACTCGTATCAGCAGTCACTGAAATAATGTTTTTACCCCCTTCTGTACAGTTGATTGGCACATCCTTGTTTCACACATTCATTTTATATCTTTTAATGCTTCCTCTGACAGGGTCACCGAAAAATGATCCGAGACAAATGGGAGATCTAATCTTCAGATACTTAGCGTAGCGTCTGACAGCCGAAGAGAAAGCAAACAAAACACTGAGATGTACCAGCAGAGGCACAGAACAAATCAGAAGAGATGATTGAAATGGAGAAAGAGCCACTGGACCCACACCTGAGGGCTGTGTGAAATGCTGAGTGCCCCATTACCAAGGTACTGATATGATAACAGTGCAAAAAGGGCAACTCAAGTGCTGGGTAGTCTTGGATGTTCAAAAGCATGGCTATAGATGAACCCAATTAGTTTTGTGCTCATTAGGGCTGGGGAAGAAAGTGGCTGAGAAAGGCTTGCTGAAACAAATTCTGAAAGGGAAAGAAGAGCAAGCAAGACGTACCTAACGTCTTGTCTGAAGGATAACAGGCTGGACTATAAAATGTTATCAACCAGCACACCAGAAAAGGGGGTCAGGGACCTTTCAGAACACCTATTCAGCCAAATGGAAATGTGACAGCAATCGATATCTGGAGCAGATTTCAAAAGAGGTTTTGAGGTGCATAATCTCACCATGTGCCAGTGGGAATTGGAGTCCTAAATCCCTTACACACTAATCCCTATTTCCACATGGCTATTAAGAAAAATAACAAACATGTAGCAAGGACTGTAGGTAGCCTAAAATGTGTAGTGGTAGCATCTCTTTGAGCTTGAGCTCATCACTCAGTAGCGTCGGCTGAGCAGAAGTTTATTATTCATAACTCTAAAGTCCACCCCATCTCATTTCATCTTCTGAGCTGTACAATCAATAATTCAAGTATGCATTTTAAGAGGATTTTCAAATTAAGCCAGACACCCTAATGTATAGGACATACCACACAGATTAGTATACACAACAGCTTCTCAGTGAGCCAAGATGAGAGCAGCATAGTGATTTGCAGAATATGAATATCATTATACTGAAGAGGTGCTTAGAGCAGTAGGTAGGGAATAAGGTCCAAGCATTGGAATTGCTTTTCAGATGTGACACTCAATGTATTTTGGAAATTTGTACCCAATACCAGACTCCCATAAATACACTGGCAAATTGATGTGTCCTGTACCACAAGCCTCTTTCACCAGTCACAGTCAAACCCCCAAATACCATTAACAATGATGGAAGTTAAGTCTGATTTTCCAAACAAACTGCTATGGGAATTTTGGCTTTCATTCATCTTTTGCGTTCTTCAGTACTACACATCATGGAGAATTGTAGTCTATGAAGACACTCAAATGGAGGAACAAACAGAAGCAGCAGGAACAAGCAGAAGCAGAGTTCTGTTTCAGCACTCAACCACTGAGCTACAAATGAGTTGGAGACAGTGTCAGTTCTGTCCTCAAAGCAAAACCCAGGCAGTTGCCAGCAGGTTCTTACCTTTTAAGAACACAGTTTCTTCTGAAAACTAAGGGCAACCACAAAGATGAGATTTCTTTCCAAAATAATGTGTCATTGGGCTCAATCATCAGCTAACTTCAGCTGATGTGTCTGCAGTGGTTTGAGCTCAGAACACTGATGTGCACAGAGAATCCAGCTATTTGTGTTATCCAGTACACCTTTTCCTCTGGTATGTCTTACTTAGCTTCAACTTGCTCAAGTGATCTGTGCAGCAAGGGAACTGCTGTTTTTTTCAGGTTTTTTTTTTTCTTACCTCATGCCACATGCTTGTTTGTGACATTTTCTGGGAACAGGATACCCTGGATGTGGCAGTGATGAACAGAATCAAATATGATGCAAACAGCAAAATACCTACTTTGTGATGATCCATCCAGGATGCCCATCATAAATTCAAATCTAGGTTATAAGTTACTTGTCTTTTGCTTTTTGAAACTCTGCCGTAGAATAGCCTTTTTTAACAGAGCCTGTAAAACTTGTAGTTTATCTCTATGTGCATGTTGAAGAAGGTAAGCATTTGTGTGCAAAGAAGGGAGGAATCAGCTCTACCCATGAAATATGTGATCAGTCTAAGGGCAGTGTAACACTGCTGGCCCCTGCAATGCTCTGTTCCAAGTCAAAACATGACTGCACTGTGATGTATAGTTTTTTGGGGGGTTTTGTTTGGGTTGGGTTTTTTTTTATTGTTTGGGGGGGTGTGTGTGTTTGTTTTTTGGTTGGTTGGTTTAGGGGTTTGGGGTTTGCTTTTTTTGTATTACTTCCACTGCCTTTCTTTGTTATCTCTGTTAAACACTAACTGTTCACACTCATGCTCTTCTGTATTAAAGATCTTGTACTAAGGATTCCTGCTGGACTGCTGACCTTATTGATGGGCTAGTTGAGGTGTTGTTTCTCCCTTTTAATCAGGAAAGTGGCTGTTCTCTAGCTCGGAGGGTTCAAAGCTCTAGTGTTGCCTGCTCCTTGGTGTCCTTCCAAGGACTGACATACACATGGATATGTTTTAGGTTGGCTCTGTGACCAAACACCTGCATACTGCTGGCTTTCCTTTTTCTGACCTTGAGCACCCCCCTCTTACAAATCCCTGGGTCTCATTTACACCTTTGAAGAAAAGCATGTTTACTTTTACACCTGGATTGAAAGGGAAAGGTCTTCCCTGAAGAAATAAAGCTATCGTTTAGTTCAGGGAGGGCAGTAAGATGTTACCCTCCCAGTGGGGACTCTCATTTGTCTCTTTGGCAGCCTGGGCCCGTGTATCCCAGCCCCTGCGTTAAACAGGTGTTGAAGCCGAGTTGTCCACCCTGGCTGCAGAACTGTTCCTATGCACAGAAGCTGGAGGGAATGGAGTGGGCAAGGCAGAAATGTGGATTTCAGCTCTTCAGGCCATACCCATACTTAGCTGCCCTTCGTGCACAGCTTTCCCGTGCAAGGAGAGGCCACCTGCTTCATCAAGTTGGATCTCTTTCTGTTGCAGACAGCTATATCTCAACATTCATCAAAACCAGCCAGGTTTTTATCTGTAGTATATAAATGCTAAACATGAGTATACATTTCAATATATGCGTTAATAATAACCACAGGGCACTGTTACTGCTCTTGTTATTGGTTTTCTGCTCCACCATCGAAGTTTTCAGGGGGTCCAATTCATATCCAGCTATCAATGAGTTTTGAATGCTATTGCCATGTTTTATACTCATTTGGGGGAAGGTACATGGTTTACGTTTCTAATGTACACAGTACTGTATTGGTTTTCCCAAGTAATTTTTAAGTAACTGCAATTGTGCTCTCTGTATCATTGCTGATCATGTACGTTTGTCTTCTCCTGCATTCTCAGTCTGACATTCTCATGAAGTGGAAAAGCAGTGTCTACGATGATACAGTCTCCTTCCTTCCTTTCTAAGGCAACCATGCTGGATCTGCTGGCATATACTTAATGGCCATTAACAGGAAAAAAAGTTACCATGGGATTTTTCTACATTAGTGTTTCTTACTTGGACTGAGATTGCAACACATCCCCTATTACTATCCCATTTCATTGAAGCTACTTGTATTCTGTGGCTCTTGCAGAATGCGTGGTGCACAATTCGGCAGCCTTTTACGTAGCACCTTTTAAAAATCTCCAGTTGTATCGGTATGATCATAAACAGAACAGCTAATAGTCTCCAATTCCTATGCTCTGTACATCCTTCTCTCTATATTCCCTTTATTATTGCTCATACAATGAGCCCAATCCTTTGCAGCTATAATTAAGCTCTCAGTTTCTCTTTCCAGTCCTTCTCTGACAGTGATTATCATGTCTATTTATTTTAGTTGCTGAAGCTGTCAATCCACAATGCTTCCCAAGAGCCATGTTCAGGTTCGCAGAAGCAGGAAGTGAGCACAGAAGGAAGTCCCAGAAGTTGGTCATCATTTTAAAGATAAGGTCTGACCAGGGAGACCAGACTGCTCAGTTTCAGGATTTAAAATCAGCATATGTTTCATGTTCTGGATGCAGACAACTTGCACACACACCGCCCACCACCACACAAATGGTCCATCTGTACCCCTAAGCATACACCTAGGGAGGAATGAGCATGAGCACTCACGGTACTTTCTCCCAAGTACTCTTCCACCCATTTTAATTTCAGGGATTTTCTCAATTACACATGGAGTTTTTTTTCCACATTTAGTAACGCTGAGGCCATGCAGATGTTGAGCACCCATAAAAGCATCCCTGGCAAACCCTCGATGAGGATGCAGCCCACAAGCCCCATGGGTTTCTTCTGCATCTGGCTTCTCCTACTATTGTGGCCCCCAGAGGCTACCCTGTCTCCTCTCAGTCAAATCTGACCCATAGCAAAAGTCATGCTCATTTATCATGAAGAAACGGCCCCACACCTTTTATCGTATTTGTCGTTCTCCTCTGAATTTTTCATCATATTTTGTTTGCAGGTGAAGGGGCCAGAGCAGCATGCCATGTTCAAAATGGGGATGAATTGGGTTCATGAGGATGAATGGGTTTTGTATTGGGATTTAACAGTATTTTCAGTTTGTTGGCTACCTGTTCCCTAAGACCTCCTACGATTTTATTCAGTGTTTTCAAGCACTAAGCTGATGTTTTCATGGTCGTGCTCCTGACAACCATCTCAGAGATAATTTTGTTCATAAGCCTTGGATCACTTTTTCTGAGGTCCATCACTTTACATTTGCTTCCAATGGATTCCACCTGCTGTTTTATTACCCAGCCTCTCCATCTTCAAAAATAAATTGGTAAATGTTTAATCAACCCTTGTTTTCACCAGCCTGACAAACTTTTTTTTTTTTTTAATCATCAAACCCTTTCATTTTAAACAGCCTGAAAAAGGAGTGATTGTTATAAACCTGTTACACAGCACAGCTCCTGGCACACAGCTTTTAGCAACTCCATCAGCGAGCTCTATCCACATCAAGAACAGCCAGTAACTCCTACTACTTTCTTTCTACCTTTGACTAATAACATATCCAGGCCACTGCCCTTAGTAGAGCAAGTTTTTACAGCTAAATTGATCCATCATTCCCATTTGTTCCCAATCTACTTTTAAAGAATCAAAGCAGGTATCTCCCCTCTACGCTTCCCCCACTAGGACAACCTGTAGGGCACCAAACAACAAAAACACCAAATCCAACTGTGTGAGATGAATTTTGTATTCAAAGTAAACACAGCGCCATTGCATTGTCACGTAAATGATTACTCTGCTACCAAGAAATATTTCCCTATTCTCTAAGAACAATTAACTACACAAAGTTTACAATACTGGAAGGCAGTCACTTATTGACAATGCAGAACAATTTGCAGACGAGGTTGATTATGCTGGCAGGGTTTAACTGAAAAATAAAACAGAGATACGCATTGATTGAAGCTGTCTAAATAAAACATGAATGGCTTCTAATGAAAACAGCAGGCAAAACAGCACTTTGAGGCCTCAGCAACAACGTTTTTCTCAGTATGTGGTGTGGGACAGCCACGACAAGTAACATTCAGTGAGTCACTCACTAATTTGCTACCTTTAGGTGCATCATTTCAAGTCTACAGATCTATGAAAATACCTCTGGTATTATTCACCCCCCTCAACTCTAAACATTTCAAATGGCAGTTTTACAGACTTTTAAAAGTACTGATCAATGGGGTGGCTTACAGAGGATGACGACTTGCTGTAGGTTATGTCAGAAGAGCTGCTGCCTCTCTGCAGTGCAAACTATGCACATCACCATGCAGCACCAAAGACCTCGTTTTGCTCTCTTTGCCACTCTCCTTAACAAGGTGGTGCTCATCACCTGTTGAAAACAGGTCCATGCTTCCTTCAATCTTCACTAGAGGTTCCACTGACTTTTATGGAGCTACTCTGATTATTACCTGGCTATCAGCACCTTGCGATTGATGGAAAAGTAATCTGAGACATGCCTGTTCTCCTCTTAAGTACCCATGGAATATTTTTCTAAATTTATTTTTTAGCATGCAGTGTTATTTTATTTGACATCCACGCATATTGTTTCTTTTGTATTATTCCCCTTTCTTTGACGATGGCACACACAGTTCCTCCAAACTATCCATAGCTTTCATTATGTTTTTGTTTACTCCTGCTTTAGGATCATTAATGAGGATGTTGACTAAGTCAGGACCTGACACTAATCTCTATCTTATGCTACCTGACAGTGCCTCTCTGTTTTATGTGCTGTTATTTAGCATTGCCCTTTGCCATGGACTTTTTGCCAGCTCTCAATACACTTGAGAGAAGAGCTGGTGAATAATTTATGAATGAATTTGAGTCTTATTTTACTTCATGAACTACATACAAACAGTCTGATTGTTACTGATTTGTTTCTTGAAAATTTTCAAGAAGCACTTAATGCAGACATGTTTTAGTATGTGGGTTGCTGGCAAATTTCATTAAGACATTCTAAACTAATACTCTCTGTGATGTGGTTGGTTACTTGAATGATACAGTACCATTTCACCTCCCTGACATGCTAAGTGAATATTTTAAGAATGCCAATAAAGAAACCATAAAAAAGTATAGCATTTTTGAGACTGTTTCTAAGCTTAACCAGAAAAAGTATCCTGCAGAAAAATTTCAGGAAAACAAAATAAAAGTTTGTCAATACTTGAGAGCTGATTTCCTTCTAATGAGTGATCACAAACACTTGGCTTCTGCATTAAGCATAACTCTACTTCAGAGTTTGTGAATCAGTTAAAATTTTTAAAATTGGGGTCCATGAAAAAAAAAAATCTTATGATTCCACATTTACCAAATACCTTTTATTCACTGATTTTGTAATTCTGTTTATTATACATATATCTCTCTCCATGGAGATTTATTAATTATGAGATGTGCCAGAGATTCTACATTTCTTTTACCTTTATGTTTTCAGTGATAACTCCATTGATATCAGCTCTTTCATTTTTTTTGTAAGGATTTATTTTGCTATGAAACACTTCCACCTCTTACTTCTGTTTTCCTTCTGAAAATCAATACCATATTCACCTTTCACTGATATATTGATGAGCCCCTGGTAAGTTTTGAGTTTTCAGTAGTAATTGCTATGCTATAGTAGAAAATCAGGCTGTTTTTTTTTCCTTGAAATACTTCTCATTGAGAACTTGATTTTTATTACTTTTTAAAAAGATATTTATTCTGTCCTTAATGGTTTTGTTCCTGTCAGAAAGCTGATTTTAGTAGATCAAACAAGACGTATTTTTCAAGGATTCTTGTGAAAAAATTACATTAGCTGTTTTTTCCTCTCTTGTGCTACTTGGGTGGGGAGGTGAGAGGGAAATCAGTTTAATACCTTGAGATCATCCAGAACCAGTGATTTATATATGCCCATATTTCTCTAATATTAATACATGCATTTCTTAGTTCCCAGGACTCTTCCTTGAAACTTTATTTCTCCTTCCTGTTTCTTTTTGTAAACTCATGCCCTACCAGCAGAAAGGCAAGACATTTCAGTAGGTTTTCTGCTCCACCTCTGCCTGACCTCCCTCTCCATGCAACCCAGGTGCTGTTTGCCCATATATATGTGCATATATATTTATACACATACACACACACACAAGTATTTATAGATACATATATATATACATACATACATATGCATACATGCGCATATACATATATACACACACATTTGGAGCTCGCTGTTCTCCTACTTTGTTCTTGCACTTATTGGCGCTGAGAGGACAAGCAGTCATCCTATAACAGCTGCATCTTCTATAGGCCTTTCCTATATGCAACAGCTGAGATGCTTTTGTAACTCTTTTTGAGGTGCTGCTTTACTGGTGCGTAGGTGCTGGATTGGTTTATTTTTGTAGCAGAAGGGGTTAAGTGGTACAAATCCACACACACCATCACAGGGGTTGAATGTGGCTGTAAAGCAGTCACACTTTTAGCAATAGAAGCCACCATTCCCAAAGGGAATCCCTGTTTCTACAGCAATACAGATACAAAAATTGAAAGTGAAACTGCAAGTCGGATCCTCAGTGAACCAAAAAATCTGAAGCCACTGCGATATAAATTGACAAAATGCACACAGGGAAAAATAAATCTCAGTTTGAACTGTATTGCACTCAGCCCATCTGGACTTACTCTGCACTTTCAGCTTGATATAATATTTTTATTTTATCACCCAAGTGTTACGTGCTGCTAAACAGTGGCCCTGCCATGCCCCAGAAAGAGCTGCCTCTCATAGGTACGTGGAACAATTCCTGTATGCTGGTTGATAGCCGAAATCCAGACTTCTGCTAAGAGGATGTTTCATTTCAAATGCCTAAGAAGCAGCAATATCGGTGCAAAAGGTTGCTATACAGTGACAGATGCTTCACCACCAGATCATTGAAAGAGAATGATAATAGCAGGGGTAGGGGTGGGGAGGGGGAACAATAAATAAAAAAAGAAAGCACTAAAAAAAACCCCAGACTTGAAGCACAACATTACACTACTTCAGTGTATGTTCTATTTTCAGAAGACGCTAAAGGAGCTGAAACACAATGGGCAATGATTTCTTACATTGTTCACAACAGAAAGTATTTGTACAGTAATGCAAATACACGGCGGCGGCCTGCAGGGCTGTTGTTGAAGGGAAATGTTTACAGGGATGCTGGGTGTGATTCACTGAGACTCTGCAGCAGACCATGCTGGGATGCAGCTGGGGATCTGGACCGCAGGCAAAGCACAAATAACTGTTATCCTGCCCTGCTGACAGGCTGGTGGTGGGGTGCTTGACTGGGCATGTGGAGGACCACAGCCACCCTTGTCCTTCCCCGTGCAGATACACGAGAACTTTTCTTCATGTTGTCCTCTTTCGTTACTCTGGAAGGCAAGCGGTTTCAGAGCAGCTACCTACAGGGTAAAATACTACCCAGTGTGAGGGGCAGTGAGATGCTGCCTCTAGCGCCTCTGCATTTGAGTCTCCAGAGCCCACCCAGGCTCTTCTTGGACACAGTGAATGCCAAATTCTTGCTCATGCACTTGACGAAACTGGAGGGCAACCATGCTTTGAGAAACACTGCATGTAGGAACAGAAAAGCCAGGAGAACTCAGTTTTTCATGCCTGGTGAAAAATTTCCAAGACATTCCTATTTTCAATTGATAACTTCTTTGCTTAAACCTACAGTCCTTAACAGGAAAGTCATTGCAATATTACTATGTCCCACTCTTACCGACAGAGGTGATTATTTTCCCTTGAGTTTTTTACAAGCTAAAGCAAAACTGCTTTCCCTAGCGTGGGGCAGAGGTCTAGGAACAGGGATGCTCCCTCACATTTGCTTCAAGACTCTTTCAGGGCTTACAAATACTCCATGACTGCTCTTAGAAAAATAGTAATTTAGAAACCACCTTCTTTGGGCCAGATCCTTGACTTGTGCAAACTGTCAGAGCTGAGTTTAAATCAATGGTGCAATATGGCATTTTGCTTCAGCTCCCTGCTAGAAGCTATTAAATCCCAAACTGCGAATGGTCATGTCAAATCCCTCCAACCATCTGCTCATCTAGAAAAGCAGCAAAGTCTAAGGATTTAGCCATCTTAGATGCACACATGAAGATAATGCTGTGAAAATAAAATCCTGCAGGTAAGACTTGGGTGAATTTGTGCATTTTGATTCTGGGATGAATTTATATTAAAAAGAGGGCATATAAATGATTTAGGTGTGCAAGTGTGCAAGACCCATTGCCTTTCAGTTCAGCTGGGCTCACCACATATCATCGGTAGTCATGAAAATCTTTCGCAGCTGCTGTAAAGGCCTCTGTACATGCAGCCCTTATGGCATAGCTGTGGGTAACAAAAATCATCCTAGCAAAGGGCATCTTTTTATTTTTCTGATTTGGCTTAGGACCATAAAATCACCAGAAGGCATGGAGAACAGGAACAGGGATCGATGTCCCCTGCCTCTTCCAGTTGGAGGACTAGAAGGCATCAAAAGAAACTACGCAAGGCTAAGTTCAAAACAAAGAAAGGAGAAAGGAAGTGCTCCTTCAAGGCACATGGCATTAGACTGGGATACTCATGGCCACAGGGCAGTGCAGCTGCTGCCAAATTACATGCATGTGAAAAAGTGATGGGGCACATTCAAAGAAAATAAACGCTCTGAGTTTTTAAGTGCCAAATCAGCCACCACAGGACTAGCAATGCACCCTGCAGCATCTGAGAGCACTCTGGGGAAGCACCATATTGTGCTTGCCCTACACATGTTTCACTGGGGAGGATACTGGAGGGATGGGCAGATCCACTACAGTATTTTCTTATACCCTGGTTATTCTATACTGTAGTTCTTCTGCAATATGAATCTTACATTCTTACATATTGGTAAATTGTTTGTATAGTGGATGGACCAAAACACTGGATCCTCTGAGAACAGGATTACAAAGGATATCTTCAGCATCTTCTTCTAGTTCTCTAGCTTGGACTTAAGTTTTTCCTCTTTCCATTCAGTTGTCTCTGTTCACTGAATTAACGCAGACTCACAACTAGCCTTGCGTTGATGGAAGCAGCAATTTTCTGTGAATAAATTATTTTTGAGGGGGAAAAAACCCTTCAGACTGTTCTAATTTGAGGACTTTCTAAAAATAAATAGAAAGAAAAATATGTCAAGAGTTAGCCTAACAGAAAAAGATTAATTCATCAAAATAAAGACACCTAAAGGAACAAGACATTATAAATGCTTCCGTGAGCATACCTATATTAGCAAACTTGAGATAATGTATTTCTGTGTGAGGCTAAAGTAAAGAAGTATGTTTCCCTTGTAAAAAATCTATGATAATACCTGCTTGTTTTACTATTTTGCAATCACTTTTTAAAACTTATCTTTCATTATCCATAAGGTTTATTCAGGTTGGGCTCTATATGTAGTTCTTATTCATGCTCCATTCCCATGGTAGTAAAAAAATTGGAGCATTGTCTGATTATGCCCTAAGTCAGGAATTCAGGTTTCAACTTCTTTTGTTGTTAGAAAGATTTTCTTTCTTCTTTTTTTTTTTTTTTTCCTCTTTTTTCCCCTTTGGCGAAGCCTGCTCATTGCCACAGGCTTGCAACAGAAGTGATTCATTCTGGACAGAAGAAATCAGCTTTGTTATGATGGCAAGGTGAAAAGCAGGCTTGGGTTAGTACAGGAATTATATCTTGCAAGAATTAGATTTTTATTATATTTTTATTTCTCTTCTCTTCTCTTCTCTTCTCTTCTCTTCTCTTCTCTTCTCTTCTCTTCTCTTCTCTTCTCTTCTCTTCTCTCCTCTTCTCTTTTCCCTTCTCTCTATACATTTATTATATACTTATATGACCTAGTAGGAATTAGATTATCCTAATCCTGCTGGCATTTCCTGGAGTTTATGCCTGTCTCCAAAGATTGCAGGGCAGAACCTCACTTGATGTGTGAAGCTATTGCTTAGGTGGTAACAGAGACTTTGACAACTTCTGGTTCAGCCTCAATGACTTGAAGGCTGTCTTGCCTTGTTTTATGCAACATAACTTTTGCTTATAGAGATTACATCTTTTTTCCCTAGTGCAAATAACTCTTTGCCCTCAAGCAATCCTGCAAACTTTTCCACTCCTCTGCACTTGCCCCAAAGTGGCACAGAACAACGCTTTCTCAGACAGGGAAGTTAATTCTCCATGCCATCCATTCCTGTTGTTTTCTGATATGTCAATACCTGCCCTCTAAGAATTAGAGGGAGCCCAAGCTATTTGACTTTACTCACCAATGGTAATTACTTTTGGTTACCGCAGATAAAATACAAAACTCATATAATAATTCGCAGTCCTGATTGTACAAAGCTATTTCTTTGTGTTGTGATGAACTTGCCTGGGAAACAAGGCAGGAGAGTCACAAAATAGGTATGGCAACAAAGATCTCTACCCAAGTTGGGGTCAAGTGGTATTTAGTTTGTTCTCTTCAAAATAAAGCAAACACTTCCGTGGTAAGGGTGATCAGACTGACAAGTAGTGGACTGTAAAAATGGTAAATAGAATAATTAAAGGGAGATGATGACTATGACCTCAGATTTGTAGGAATTATAAGGGGAGGACCTGTCTCACACCAGCTTTTGGCTTAAATCTTTCCTTTTCTGAAGTTTGCCTGGACTGGCTTAATGTGAATTGAAAAAATTCAAACAGCGTATTTTGCAAAAATCTAAGGAGCAATAGACACAAGCAGAATTTTACAGTACCAGCTCTATAGCTAAAACGATGCATTTCATCATGCCAAGCTCCATTTTTCAGGCAGCCTTGGGAAGGTGGTTTTACCTAGCAGATTAAAATCTCAAGAAGACGTGGGACCAGAGTGATTTGTGTTTTGCAACATATCTGGACCCTGTGCTCTTCCTTGGTCTTTGGGCTGTTCCTTCCTATGAGCATCGAAGGATTTTGGAGGTCCTTTCACTGGGATTCAGAGCCCCATTTGTCCCACGCCCTGTCTTAACCCTTTCTTCCAAAGACTATGATAATCTCTGAAGAACGCTGTTTAACATCTACACCATCTACTATGCAGAGAATATAGGGTTCCTTTGCCTTGTTTCCTGTTTGTTAGAATACCCCTCTGCTCACTTGGCCAGCAAGCTGCTTAAATTTATTTAGAGTAAAAGTTTGGCTGTTCCTATTGTAGCCTTTAACTAACACCACCAGTTAGTTGTGACCACTGCGAGCCTGTATTATTGTCCATGTATTTTTCAAGAGGCTGACAAGGAACATCTGTCCAGGCAGGAAAAAAGCTGTGCAAAAAGTGATGGGGATTAAGTTTTCTTCATTTTACATTATAATGACATTTCCAATCACTTGAGAACTGCATGATTGCCTTTCATAGCTCCTGGGAATCTTGACTCAGTGAGTGAGAAATGTACTCTGAAATAATGGCACTCATTCTAGATTTTCTCCTTAAAAATGCACCAGACCCTGATGAATCAGCTTCTTTGCGCAATCTCAATCATTGTGTAAGTCTCCCCTCTGACACTGCCCTTATGCAAATACTTCACGCACTATTCTTAGCAAACCAAAGACTTTTGGTGAAAAGACAGCAGGTAGTTACCATTTCAGTAGCTCTCCTAACCTGTGAGAGCACTGCTGTTTTTTGTTGCTTTTTATTTGGTTTATTTTTTCTCTTGATCCTGCTTTTTTGTCTTTCTGATACCATGTCCTTCTTATTCAACCAACAGCGACTATATTCCTCCAAACCTTGGGAAAAACAGCTCCTGAAACTAGGGAGAGGATAAGAAATATGACAACGGTAATTCAAACAGTGTCTTCTGTCTTGTATTTTAAAAACATTAATATACATTAACATACACAATTCCATGGGCAGGTCTGAGCCTTATGAACCTTGTTAATCTTATGGTCGACCATGTCTCTTACTGGAGTTTGGACTATCTAGCTGAGGCATGAAGGTCACCTTGGCTTTGTAAAAGTATCTGGAACAAAAGGGCTCCTCCTTTCTCTTCTTGCTGTTGGGGGAACTGCCAGAGATAAGTTGCTTTGAAAACTTGATTGTCTAGAGGCTGAAATAGGGAAATCAGGTTTTTGGAAAACCTAAACCCAGTTATTGCATCATGCTGGTACAAGAGGGGAACTAAAAGCTAGCATTAAATTAATATTTAAATCAGCTATAAAATCACAGAAATGCAAGGTATAGTCTTTGAAGATTAATGATGGGAAGCATCTGATTCCTACTTGTGTTTCCTGTTTTTTAGACAGAACACTTAAATTTTATATGAGTTTGTTATCCCATTACACGTTACTGCTACTGCACATCTCCCACCTCCTCAAGCAGTGCTGGTACTTCCACATTGCTAAATCCACCAGACTACTGAAAACATGTCTGGAACTCAGAATAATCTACTTTAATTATTTTTGCAAACAATTGTACTTAAGAAGCCCATGTATTTATTATGAATTGTTGTTTTCCTTTATCCATACATAATTAATTTATTACAGTTGGGCAATTTAAAACACCATTGTTTTCAATTTTAATTGGATTCTTTTTAATGCCCATACTTAACCCTTAAGCTGAAAGGTTTGATATTCCTTTAAGAGTCATATTTTTCTCCTTCCAATTTACACCTCTATTTCTCCCTCTTTGTTGTGAAGGATTTAGATGTTCCAGGTGGTTATGAGGTTAAAAAGCAACTAATCTTTGCATGTAAGATGATTTATTATAAAACCTTGCCAAAAACATAGAACTAGAGTCAATGTGTTTTAGAACCTTGAAAGCTACTTGCATTTGAAAAGATTTTTTTTAATTTTAGCTAAATATAAAGTCATTTTAAAAAACTAAGTCAATTTTAAAGATGTGAAATTCTACTTTTTTTTTTTTCTAAAAGGAAGAAATTATTGATATTGACTTAATAAAGACGAGACTAGAGCAGTCTGAGATGAAGCTGGAAATGCTTAGATCAAAATTTTAAAGGGAAGCAGAATTACTATTAATGTACTGAACCAAATATTTTTCAAAAATAATTGCAACTAGATAGCAAATTGTGCTTATATATTATTAAAATTACCGTTTTTTTTCTTTCAACTAAATATTTTTAAATACCTTGGAATTTATGATATTTATAATGCCAGATTCAATACACACTGAATGGAACAATAAATTATTCCATTGCTTCAATGCCTTCGTATAGGTCTGACTATATGCCCATACTGATGATGATGGGAACATCCTCAACCACACTTGGTTGTTCCTGCTTTGGTCACTGGGAGCTGGTTACCAAAGTACCTTGGAGAATGTGTTCCTTAGTCATGAATGTGGTGTTCATGTCAAGCAGCACTGGCAAAATAACTGTGGTGCCTTGCTGGAGACTAGGCTTCCTTGATATCTTATGCAGGTCCTTGAGAGAAAGACCTATCTCCAAATAGCAATCTTGAGCACACTGTTATGAGTCTAACTCCTAGTTAATGGTGATTTGTACATCTCTCCCTGGAAGTGGCCCTCTTCCCACACCAGGAGACCAGTTTCTAAAGCGTTGGCATGAGCACTCCCCTGTGTTTATTTGGAAGAGTAAACGCTGTGGTGTCACAAGCCCTGAATGCTGTGGCGTGATCCTCCTCACTGGCAAACCCTCTCCTTGAATGCAGCAAAACCTCACACTTTGCTGCAGCTCTGATGAAAGCAACAGGCCTGCTGATGGAGTAAGGCACACCTCAGCAGCAGGAAGGGCATTAAGGTCTGCCCCACAAAGTCAGGGATAACTTCCACAGTACCACATTGTCAGAACAAGTCTGTTTTGAATGTTTCTGACACCTTCCTTCAGATCTGTCTCCAATGTTTAGTTAATTTATTAAATAAATTTTAAAAAATTAAAGAATCTGGGATAAATATTATGTTCCTGTCACCTCTTTGGTGATTCTGTCATGCATCCTTTCGTAGTTATGTTTTGATAAGAATATTAAATAATTTTGTTTTATTTAATTTTTATTAGACTCTAGATAAAAGAAGCATAATATATGAAGGAAACGGTCATAAAACTATGTCAACAGATTCATAAGATCTTGTTGATTCTGTGTTTCTTCTCTTTTCATGATCAAGGCTACAGCATTTCAGTCAGGAAACCTACCGGCTGTTGCTCATATTTTCAGCAAGAGGTTTTCACAGAACCAAAACTTTTAAGAGTTTAGGAGGTGGCAGGCCTGTTCAGCTTAGCTGTGTCATTAAATGCAAATGCCTACATTAGTACAGCATTAAGGTTCAGAATTGAAACACACATAATTCTTGAAAACTAAAAGCTAAGGTTTCCACACTGATGTTAAATCAATTCTACTGCTCAGATTATGCACGTTAAGTGTACATTTAATTGCACAAACCAAGCCATTGAAGTAACATCTGCACACCGTGGCCAGTTTAACTTCAGCACAAAGTATTAGCAGCTGGATGAACTGTCCCTTTTTCTTTGACAAGTAAGCCTGGACCAAGGGGAGGAGACATGGGGAATAAGGATGCACAGATGCAGGGGCTAGGGGTCATATCTGACTTTTGGTTTCCACCCACCCTGAAAACTCAAGGAAACATTCCCCATACGTTTCTCCACACCTTTGCTGAAAGGTCATGTCCTCCTTCCCACTTAGACCAGAAGCAGTTCAGACAAACAAGCAAACAAGCTTGTTGTAACATAATGCCTGAGAGACGCATTTTGAGACAGGAGTTTTATTTCCTTGGTCTTGAGCTGGCAACCTACGACTGTCCAAGCATTTCAATACATGACCTCTACTACAGCCTGAGGGCACTAGCCATGCTGCTTGAATCTAAACGACAGACTGACTTATGCTGCTAATTTAAATCACATCAGAAAGCGGCTAAAGAGTTAAGACTGACATCAGCTGGGAGTAATATTATTTTGAGTACCCCAATTTTATCCCACCCTTTCATGTCTATTTATTACTACTACTTTCTCTGCCCTCCTGTCCTGGAGCTTCCTCCAAAATTTAAACATGGTGAGTTCTGAATATAAACAAGAACAAATATAATGTTTTATTTCCTTACCAGAAACTGGTGCTTTTGGTGGGAGGATTAACAAATCTTCAGCCAACTTCTACTGCCAACCAGAAGACTCTGTCTTTTGCTTACATGCTGTGCAGAAGTCTGCTAGGCTTTTGTCTTGTACCAAGGATTTATTAGTGTGCCTACTTATGCTCTCCTTTATACCTGCATAATCCTACTGTTGTAAGGAAGACAAATTTGTCTTGTGAAACCACTATTTCTATTGATGAAGCATGAGCAGGAAGAAACTTGGCCCGGCTTTGCAATCATCCCATAAAATGCAACATAGCAGTGGGTGCCACTCAGTGTAAACCCACTTTTACTGTTACCTTTTCCCAAAGTAGACTTGGCCTTCATGTCTTTCTGTGTTCTGAGCATCCCGGAGGGGTAACACACACACATGCATACTTACAGCTTCCAACCATGCAAAGAATTGAGTGCCACATCCACAGGAGTATTCACAAGCCATTTCGTACTTGCAGGACTTGAGATGCATAGGATGAGAAACAAAAACCAAACCAGACAAACCTGTAGTGTAATATTACTCAAGAGATAGTGATGTCAGCCTGTTTAGCTTCTTGCACAATTTCGTAAGTGAACATCTTTGTCCTTTAAAACTGAGTGAAATTTTTTCTGGATTACGTATTCCCCACCATTTTTTATAAAGTTGGAATTTCATTTTTGGGGCTGATTTCTGACTATTCAGACTTTGCTATAAGCTGCATCAATCCAAAGACTGTTCTTGTTTAACAAATTCTTATTTTGTTTCAACTTCACTGGA
This sequence comes from Vanellus vanellus, assembly GCF_965231255.1. Taxonomy (NCBI): domain Eukaryota; kingdom Metazoa; phylum Chordata; class Aves; order Charadriiformes; family Charadriidae; genus Vanellus; species Vanellus vanellus. The sequence goes on along the minus strand of NC_138909.1, from coordinate 22,925,864 downwards.
ATGGAGCTTTCCTTGAAAATTATTTTACATTATGAAACATTAAAAAAATGCAAAAGTAAGAATTGATACACACATACTGCATGTTACCAAAACAAAATCTCCAATTATTATATGCTCAAGTAGCTCTAAATTCTGTTTTGTAAAGTATTTCTGATTTCCAGGTGTTCCATCCCCCCAATGCCAAAAATGCCATAAATTCCTGTGGAAAGATGTTTAAACTCTATGGTTTTCAACTGACTTACTATAGATAAAAACAGTGAATCATCTGTGAATAAGGCCGCTAGTTGATAATTTAAAGTTAAATTTAACATATTTAACTTGCAATTTTCTACTTATGTTGAGAAATTTTCTATTTGGTTACCCAGGCAAATTTAACTATATTATACTACTGTTATCAAGGCTATGGCCAATGTTCATATTTCCAGTGTCAAATGAGGCTCAGTGTAGGCTGCAGTTTTCTCCTCTTGAATGTTCCCTTAAATTTGAAAGCAAATTTGTTTTACTCTTGCCCTATTAAGAGTTTGCTTTTCACTACTTCGATACCCTCTGGAAAAACATGTACATTTGCATGGGTGTAAATATAATTTTGCATTTTCATGTGTGTTTTCCAAAACCAATATTTGCAGTTTTGCCCCATGGCTGGGATGATACACTGTGTGATTTGGCTGCTTAGCTGTGCAGATGGCTCTGGGGGGCCCTTCCATTCCTGGGTGTCCAAGGAGGAGCTGGAAGATCTGTGACACGCCCTGTGTTGCTGGAGGCTGGTGAGGGCAGTACCCTGAAACATAGCCATAACCCCATCACAAGGTACAGGAGCGTTCACTAACATCATACAACCTAATCACAAGGAGGAGAAAAGAGCAATTATAATGCCCTATGAAAATTGGATTGAATTATGCAGGGTGCCTTGTTACTGTCCTTGCCCCTTTTTGCTTCAAGCCATAGAGGAGGAAAGTCAAAGTGATTAATTTTATAGAAGGGTCTACTCAAGCTCAAAAGCCCAAGCTCCAAAGAGATTCAAAGAGTCAGAAAAACGGGTATCAAAAATCTTAAAAGGAACTACACGTTTGTTGAGTGATCAGCCTACACAACTTGCTGACACCTGATAGCCAGCAAGAAAAGGGTGAGATGGTTACAGAAGATGTCAAACCAGAAAAAGTAACCTAAACCAAACCCAAAGCCCAGGATTCAAAAAACACTTGAAACCTTTCTGCTTGAGGGCATGAATCTGTGCCTAATGGATGAGGAAAATTTTCCCAGGTACAAATTATCCTCTAACAGTTTCGCTGTGCATTTTCTTGTATTGTCCTTGTATGCATCTGATTCTGACCACTGTTGGAGACGGGAATACGGGACTAGTTTGATGCAGTGTAGTGACTTACGACATTATTTCAGCTAAAATCCTTTCCTTTGTTAGTTTTCTAAAAAATCTGTATGTTCATCTGTGCTTTGGTATATCCAAGAAAGTAATTTTCATGCACATGTTTCTGTATATTCTTGCTTCATGGAGGCCATACAGCAAAGATATTCCTGGGGTTGTATAATAATAGCAGTCTCATACAAAGGGGTGGAATATACATTTCAGGAGGTCACTTTTTGAAGACAGAAGATGGATGTTGAATGGGGAATAAACAAATACTTGAGCAAAGCAGCACACTGAGGGCTTCACAACAACCCGGACAGTAAAACCCCTTAAGCTCCTCCAGAAGGTATTTATAGAAAATTTAGGCAAGAATGCTTTTCTGTTTTGCATTCAAGTTCAACAGCAGCGTTCCATAAATAGGCAATACACACAAAAGGAAAGCATAGCTGAAGCCTAAAGATAGAAAGCTGTTCTTTCAGAGTTGCAGATTTATCATTAGCTCAGTTACAGGAAAGCTTATTGGGGTGACTTGCAGTGGCAGAGAGGTGACAAAGGCAAACTACTTGATGTTCAATGCCTCCAGAGCACTCACATAGGTAACCTGCATTAATTCTCTACTTTATGCCAAGTTTATTGGAATTTAAAAAATAGAAAAAATAGATGCTGTAAAAAATGAATTGACGCTAGTTTTTTTGTTAGGAAATTTCATAAAAACAAAAGCTCTGCATTAAGACAAAATGTAGCAATCATACTCCTTTCAGTTCTAGCAGTATCAATATGTGCCATACAAGAGTTAATTCAATTAACTTAATCTTTGCTCAGAGAAGAACAAATGTTGGCCCAGATACCCATAGCACCTCTATGGAGTAATGCAGATAGTCTCACCAAAGCAGGTTACGCTGATAATTATGTTGCGGTGGGTTGACCCTGGCTGGCCACCAGGTGCCCACCAAGCCACTCTATCACTCTCCTTCCTCAGCTGGATAGGGGGAGAAAATATGACAAAACGCTCATGGGTCAAGATAAGGACAGGGAGATCACTCAACAGTTACCATCATGGGCAAAACAGATTCGACTTTGGGAAATTAATTCCCCCAAGCCCACTGATGGGCTCAGCTTTGGTCAGCATCGGGGGCCATCTTGGAGGCATCTGGAACTGGCTCTGTCTGACACAGGAACAGTTCCTGATGTCTTCTCACAGAAGCCACCCCTGCAGCCCCTCTGCTACCAAAACCTTGCCACATAAAACCAGTACATACATGAAAATCCAGCTGGTCCCAGTCAAAAAAAAATCCAACTTGCATCACAAATGACCTGGATTTCTTCTGGTGCCCGATTTTTAAAATGGGTAACAACATGTTTAGTGGGGAGGATAGGAGGACGTCAGGCATTGAGTTGGGCATTTTCCAGGAGATTTCCTGGAAAGAGGCTGCATAAGAGTCAGACAGGGCCTCAACAGCAGCAAACAGAAGTGTCTGATGGATCTGGTGCTGGAGATAGTTTGCTGTTGTGTGAAAGACTTGAGTTTAAATCCTTAATCTTCCACAAGCAGTGTGGCAAGTCTCTGCATCTTAGCTGTCTGTCTGGAACATGGGACACATAGCACTTCTCTGCTTGGTGCTGGTGCACTGACAATCAATGTATTAAAGGTCAGGCAACCCAACACTACAGTAAAAGGGGACCTAAATATAGAAGACTGGAAATACTGAAGTTAAGAAAGAGTTTCCCAGTACTGTATTTCCTCTCTAATGCAGGAGTTGTTAGAGCAAGATTTTAGCTAACATCTGTTCAAGAAGATAGAGCATAGGAAGGAGGATGATTTGTGTTGTAGAGGCGACGCAGCGGATGGTGGCGTCAGACAAAAAAGTGTTATTGTCTCAGTGATTTTTCTCCAGACTCAAACTCTTTAAAAAATCTTTATATATGCATATATCACAATGTTAGAAAATAAATATAAAAGGAGAACACTGCAAAACAAATGCATTAACTGAACAGTAACAAATAGTAAACAACACATAGGATAACCAAATGTATGTTTTATTAAAAAAGATTGCTATATAGCCAGTTGAAAACTAGCCTTTGTTAATAAGATATTGGGAAAAGGTCTATAAAATGCCCCACCTAGGATTCCTGAGCGTGCATACTGAAACCAGTGTGCCATCATACATAAATTAGTGCTGAAAAACAAGTGTGTGTTTTTGTTTATTTCTTGGTAATAATTAAAAACTAAGTTGTGTTGAAAAGTGGGAGTCAAAGTGCCTAAACTTTACTCCTTGACTTTACTTATAGCAACTAGCTTAATTTCTCTCCATCATACTCTATAGAGCTGTAAAACAGCTGTGGTGGATGTCTCTCACAAGAAAGGCTGTGACTCCATGTTAAATAGCCATGGACTTTGTGGAGAAAGACACTTTGTTCACACCAGAATAAATGTTCTTAAACCAGAACCCTCCTAACTTAAGGCTTCCTTCTTTTTTTTCATGGGAAGTTCAAGGTGACAGCCTGCTTTTCTCTGAAGTCAGTGGGAGTTTTGCTATGAATTTTGGTCGGGTTAGGATTATGGCTGTGATGTACTTGCATTGTCATTCTTCACTGCTCATTCAGATAATACTGAGCACAAACCTTAGTATCGTAAGCTTCAGAAATGGAAAGCAAAGAAAAAATGACTGATGCTGTAACCTCATCGTATAGATCAGTCACTAGTCCTTGGGAAGGACACAGTACCTGTGGGGAAAACAAGATGCAAGAATTAAACTGGAAGAGGGCAGGTTTAGATTAAACATTAGGAAGAAATTTTTCACTTTGAGGGTGGTGAGGCACTGGAACAGGTTGCCCAGAGAGGTTGTTGAGGCCCCATCCCTGGAGGTGTTCAAGGCCAGGCTGGACAGGGTCTTGGGCAACCTGGTCTAGTGGGAGGTGTCCCTGTCTATGGCAGGGGGGTTGGAACTCGATCTTCAAGGTGCCTTCCAACCTAAACCATTCTATTATTCTATGATTCTATGATAATTAGTAGCTGCCCCTGATCTGCACTCATGCTGGAAGGCGGCTGACTAATCCACAACCGCCTCTGATCCCAATGATCCCCCTTTCACTGCAGTCTTGATGAAACTAAACTGTCATCATACTGTTAAAGTAATGCTTCCTGGGCTTTTTATGGAGCTTGGATGAAACGGAAAGTGGGAAAATGAAGGATTCATTGAGTCTGTGACACGAGGCATCACATGTGCATGTTGGTATCTAATCCCCCCGTAAATGTGAAACAGATTTAGAATGAGATGAGGAAAGGAAAAAAAAAGAATGTTTTTCATGATGAGTTAGTTGCCTGACCTGTTTTTATAGGGGATCACTGTCAAGCTTGAAATCATGGCTTTGAACCTTTTTGTGCTTAACAAGGAAGCAGTGTATCAGCTCAGTGAGAGAGGAGCTGTGAACATTGGCCTCAGCAGTGCCGCCGGGGCTGTTTCCCTCATGGGCACCGGGACCAAGCGGTTTCTCATGGGAGTGATGAGCATGCAGAAGAGCCACAGCAGTGCTCGCCTCCCAGGCTCTCCTCTACTGCTAACACTAGAAAGGGTATGCATGCATGCGCATGTGTATGAGACAGCTTGCTCCCCCCATTCCAAAAGGAATACATAAGAAAACTGTGTTTTATATCTTTTCCCCTTGGCTGCATTGCTTTCCCCTTGCTACCTGCAATTTCTTTATTTTTTTCTGGCTCGATGCAATTTGTGTGCAAACACCTAAAGCCTAAACTGTGCGGTTTGCTGTTTTCCTACCCCCGTGGCTTCTTCTATGCTATTTTTTTGTTTTAGGCTTTGAAGATTCAAGCTGTTTCTACTGCTTAGCGTGTAGGCTCTAGGAGCCAGTTCTCATCACTAAGTAAACTCCATGTCTTTTATTTCCATTTGTGTCCTTCAGTTCACTTCAGCATATGTGTTTGCACTGTGTGTTAGTACAGTAGGAAGCACCCAGCAGTGGCATGGCAGAGAACAAAGCTTGCAGTTTTATTTTCACGAAGCTGTTTTCATGATCCCAAGGGTTTTCTAATTGTACAGAGAGCAAATATCTGACATCACGCTCCCAGGAACAGTGCTTATTTCTGCTAAAGGCCCAACGTCTCCTGAAGCGAGCAGGGAGCCCGGTGATGCTTAATTAGCTTTCTGTTTGTGTTTTGCATGTGTAACAAAACTCCCTGTTGCAAAATTCCCCAGCTTTCATCTGCTGCATCTGTGGCACCAGACACCAGACACAGCTCGAACCCCAGGGCAGCAAACCATGTGCAGCACAAAAAAAAAAAAAAAATAGCCAGCTCCTGTGACTGTAAAGGACAGGGCTCCACCTTGCATGTTGCGTCACGTGTCCTGAAAAATCACTTGTGAGTATGCCATGGAGAAAGAAAAATTTCTGAAGGATTGTGATGGGTTGACTCTGGCTGGACACCGGGTGCCCACCAAAGCTGCTCTAGCACTCCCCCTCCTCAGCTGGACAAGGGGAGAGAAAATACAGTGAAAAGCTCGTGGGTTGAGATAAAGACAGGGAGACCACTCAGGAATTACTGTCACAGGCAAAACAGACTCGACTTGGGGAAAATTAGTTTGATTTATTACCAATCCAATCAGAGTAAGGCAATGAGAAATAAAACCTGAATGTTAAAACACCTTTCCCCCACCCCTCCCTTCTTCCTGGGCTCAACTTCACTCCCGATTTTCTCTACCTTCTCCCCCGCAGTGGTGCAGGGGGATGGGTAATTGGAGTTGCGGTCAGTTCATCACATGATGTCTCTGATGCTCCTTCCTCCTCAAGGGGAGGACTCTTCACACTCTTCCCCTGCAAGGGTCCATCCCAAGGGAAACAGTCCTCCATGAACTTCTCCAACTTGAGTCCCTCCCATGGGCTGCAGTCCTTCACATACTGCTCCAGTGTGGGTCCCTTCCATGGGGTGCAGTCCTTCAGGAACAGACTGCTCCAGTGTGGGTACCCCACAGAGTCACAAGTCCTGTCTGCAAACCTGCTCCAGTGTGGGCTCCTCTCTCCATGGGTCCACAGGTCCTGCCAGGAGCCTGCTCCGGCACAGAATTCCCACAGAACCACAGACTCCTTCAGGCATCCACCTGCTCTGGCATGGGATCCTCCGCAGACTGCAGGTGGATATCTGCTCCACCATTAACCTCCATGGGCTGCAGGGGGACAGCCTGCCTCACCATGATCTTTGCCATGGGCTACAGAGGAATCTCTGCTCTTGGCGCCTGGAGCACCTCCTCCCCTTCCTTCTTCACTGACCTTTGTTTCTGCAGAATTGTTTCTCTCTCTCTCCTCTTTTCTGGCTGCTGCTGTGCAATTTTTATCCCCCCTTCTTAAATATGTTATCACAGAGGTGCTACCACTGCCGTGATAGGCTTGGCCTCGGCCAGTGGCGGGTCCGTCTTGGAGCTGGCTGGCATTGGCTGCATATAGGAGAAGCTTCTCGCAGCTTCTCACAGAATTCACCCCTTTAGCCCGCCCCCTACCAAAACCTTGCCACGCAAACCCAATACAAAGATCATCACGTGTCTTGAGACCCTGGCCGGTGCTAATGGCCGGTGCACTGGTTGCTACTGTGATGATTATTTTTTTTTTTTTTTACATCTCAGACTGTTATTAATAAGTGTGGATTTTCTAGGTGATAGCTCCATGGAGCTTTTAAACATGTAAAGCACCATAGCTGAAGAACTCAAAGGTGCTCACACAAGCGTCTCATCGAAGTTGCACTTGTGACAACTCAGACTTGAAATGGCTGCAAATAAAAGCACCAGAAGAGAAGCAAAACTGAAAAGCAAACCCAGTCCTATTCAAGGGAACAAAGGTATTTTCCATCAGATACTTTTGAAAAAAGCTGAAGCGTACCCTTATGGATCGAATAGAATACATCTTTAAGAAACTGTAAATGCACACGCATATTCGCTTTCAGTCGTGGCGTAATAGTGGCAGTCAAGCCATCACAAAAAGCTACCTGTTGTTAACCGCCACTCCTGTAAATCATCAGAGCCACCTGATGTGCTTATGTGTAGCCTTTTAATTCATACTGCTGCAGTGTCTTGTTACTTAAAAGAAAGCTACTGAAGGGAATATGACTGCCGGAAGAATAACACATGCTTGCTTCTATTCCAATTACCACAGTTTGCAAAAAATCATTGTATTAAAAAAAGCAAGGAGAAAAAAAACTAATAACATGAAGCACAAACTGGAAGATTTCCAACAAAACCTTTCTCTGTCAGAAGATACGGCTTAGCTAAAATCAGAATAAACTCTGGGAACATGTCAATACTGATAACATTTTTTTGCAGAGGTTGGTTAACTCTCCAGTAATTCTTGGAATTGAAATAGCGTGGATTTTTTCCATACTCTGTTCCTATTGATTTCAAAAGTTGATTCAGCCCATGTAACTCTTTTATAAGCATGCCTCTGGTATGAAATGTTACTGACTTATTGTTGTTGTTTAACACAAATAGAAACATAGCCTAGCTTCCCTATATGATCTTCCATTAACCATTCTGGTCCAGTGCTTTGCACCTTGTATACGTATTTACTCTGAAATATAATAAATTAGTAACAAAAGCCCACATTTAGTTCACTGATTAATTAGCTTGTTTACTATAGTTTGCAGAGGACAAAGGAGCTCCTGTTCAAATCACTCTGGAATTAGAGAGGAGCAAGTCAGAGCAGAATCTGTCCCCTGAGGGCTAATCCAAAGATGCTTGAACCTCATGTGAGGCTTTAAACTTTTGTTCCATATTTGTTGTGGGTGGGATTTTTAATTGTACCTATTGTTTTTTTCTGTCACTCAGAGAAAATGAGATGCTTTGAAAGGGTTTTTAAAAAAATTACTCCCTCCTTGCTGCTTCAAATAAATGAAAGTCTGAAATTTCAGGGGGAATTTTCATTTCAGTGAAATTTTTTTTTTTAGATTAAAGACATGAAAATTATGCAAGGAAGCAAAAAGTATTTGGCTCATTCAATGTCTTTGCAGAAAATATGCAACAGTCTTTCAGTTCACTGTGACATACCCTTTTTATGGAGAAGTATGGTCTTTGTTTAGCTAATTGTCTTAAGTTCCAAAAAAGGAAAACAAAATTGTGTTGAAGTCAGAGATTTACCTGAATACAATAACACTAACAATTTTGGCATTGCTCTAACAGGAGGGGATTTGTGTTGGTGTGGCCAGATTGCTTTACAGGAAAACCTGATGCTATCTTTTGTTTTCCTATTTAGCAAATGCATGAAGTAATATTCTGAATATGTATCTAATGGCTTTTATAATCTTTCACAAACTAATTAGAGAACAACCCCTAGATGGGCTTACACAATTATAACTAACCTGGTGAAAGGCAGGTGTGCACTAACTGTAATCAGAAAATGATGTGTTGTCTTCTGACACTGACGTTTTTGCTTTTTCTGTTCTACTTTGTGCTTATGTTGTCTATTGTAGCATGAGCAGTGCAGGCTATCTGTGCTGAACCCACCTCGAGTAAGCAAGCCCAGCCTCCAAGCAGAAAAAGCTTTCAGTTGCCAGCCCCACTGGGGCCTTGGTACAGCAAATCCCTTGGCCAATATGCAGAACTAAATACAACAGTGTGGAAACTGTCTTTTGAATCAGAATTAAGTGTGCTCTAGCTGCTCCTGAAGCCATGCACACTGTGTGCTCTCTAGGGAAAACAGGATGCTGTCCATGTGAATCAAACCCAAATTTTTCGAAGGGTAATTATTATTATATGTTATTTAAATTAATGATATAGTAATTACTATGTGTTAGTAATTACTATATAATTAATTTCAACTAATATATTAAAATTACTCTATATTAAAATATTATTATACGTTATCTAAGCAAATTATTATATATTATTTAAATAAGCAGGTATTAAGGAAACATTTTTAAATAACGGACCCCAGCAGCTGATGATGCTCTGGCTGGCTGACTACATCAGCAGCATCCGTGCAGGACCCGGTAGGCCAAAGGGTGTTTCTTTCCTGAGCACTGCATGGCTCAGTGGCACACTAACCCACGCTGACCAACACGCGGGATTGCGGAGAAACACTTACTGGTTGCGTGGGCTGGGAATGCCTTTCTGAGCGCTTCCGCAAGCATACGGCGTCCACAGGCAGCGGATAGACAGTGCTCCCTCTGCTCCCTCTACTGGGCAGCGCGTTTGAGCATCTGAAAACAATCACCGAGTCCAAACTTGGCCTCATTGCAAAGTGGTCATTAAAAGCACACATTAAAACCACCTTCCTTTAAATACAAAAGGAAGTCTGCCGAAACATTTCTGGTAATGACAGAGAGACTTGCCTGCTGCCAGCAGACACACGGGCGCAGGAAACCACTCTCAAGTTTTCAACATGCAGGAAAGGGAGAGGGCTGAGCCACCACCTTCAAGAACAGCTGCTGCTCAGATCCTATTTCCACGGCTCTGAGGGTAATGTTAAGTTTTTCTGCTATCCTCATTAGCAGGAGGATGCAAAACTGTGTATGCACAGGGGATGTAGTAGAGTTTAGACAGCAAAACTGCCCGGGAAACTGGGAAAAAGAGGCTGGACAGGGGAAGCTGAGAAGGGTCCCTCTCTTCCTCGCCAAATTCCTTCCCTCTGCTGTGGCCAACAGCAGGACTCGGAAAGTTGCTTTTGAAAACCACAGCTGTAGTCTGCCTGGCAATGTTAGGGACGAGGGTGAAATAGTAAAGGCGATCTATCTTAAAAGTGAACGCAAGTGTAAGATGGTAGGGAGCCACTTAAATTCTTCCTGGGGGCATTATGGTTTAAACAGCGCTACTTAGAATAAAAATAACACTTTAAATTGTCTCATAATCTGGCAAGTGCATAATTAATCCTTGCAGTATTCCCGATAGGCAGGAAGCTGTTACCAGTCCAGGGCTACAGAAGAGAAAACTCAGGCAAAGATTTTAAGAAGTGGATGCTGTGATTTAAGCCATGCTCATCTGCTGCAAACTACAAAAACCATGTGACAGCTCATTGTACCTTTATTTATGAGTGCTATGATGTTTTCCAAAGTGCCAAGACCACATAGCAGTGGATGCCCTTTTTCCAGCAGTTTAGGATGTGGCGTTACTACAAAGACTCACTGCCCTTTAAAACCATACAGCTAAGGGGTAGCGTTAAAGCATCAACAACAGCATTAAGTTGAAGTCAAAGCCTTGCAGCCTCCCTGTAACCCATCTCCCTGCTCAAGCATTGCAGCCCATCTGTTCCATCTATCACACATTAATGGGAGACATACCGGTGCCTGAGAAAAAACAGGACACATTAAGGGTAAGGTGACATCTCTGATTCAGAATTCCCTCTCTGAGATTCAAGATGTGTTTTCGGTGCTGTGGTAACCTTGAAGTTAGATAAGGACTACCACAAATTACTCTCCTTACTTTCTTCTCCAACAAACCACAAATATTTTAGTGATCTATTTTGGGTCTGTAAACTATGGTATGTACAAAGCTTAAACTGAGTGATTTTTGAGTCACAATCTTATTGGCACTAACAGTTTCTGCGGGACAACAGACCAGGAGAAGCACAGTAATCTGTGTATTCAAGCCTCAGTTTAAGAGGAAGGGATGCAATAGGACCATAGACTCACTGGAGGACAATGGGACTTCGATAAGACCCAGGTCTGGCTACATCCCTTCACCACCACCCTGCCCTCTTTGTAGAGTCAGAGTCAGCCCAAAATCCTATTTTAATAATTAAAGGTAGAGGATACACAAAAGGTATTATTGTCTCTACTACAATAACAATGAAGTCTTGTTATAACCAAATGATGCAATCAAAACCACTGTCTAAAACCAAACAGATGCACTGATGAGAAGAATCAGTGCAGGGGCAGGAGAGTGAGTAGAAATGGGAACAGCAAAGAAAATGCTGTGATACTCAGCAGCAAAGTTACAACATCACTTATGTGGGAGGAGCCAAGGTGCCAGATGGGTGGAAGGGGATGGAGAGAGGTGCATTGCCCTGGAGCCTCCCACTGGGGCATGACTGCCCATCCCACCATTGGGCGCAGCCACTGCCCCGCCCGGTGCCACCATCAATCCTGCTCTTCATCACTTCGCAGCTGTGTCACTTCTGTCTGGCGGGTTTTGCAGTCTTGCTGCAGGCTTTTTTTCGGGACCAGATATGCCTCAAAAGCAGGACTCGGTGGTAGGCTCTCCCAGAAAGAGGGTGGGACATGGGTGCCCACTCTTTCTTATGCCTTGGAAATGCTGCTCCTCAAGACCTCAGGGGCACTGGGAGGGCTCCTGTAAGGATCTCCTCCTGAGACTGATCATGATATATTACTGCACTCCTTCATCACCCTTCTCCCATTTAACTGAACTCGTCTAATCTCGTCACACAAGAAAAAAAAAAACGTAATCCCTTTAATCATTGTGATGGTTGTGGCACAGTGTGATTATAAGGCAGGATATGGATGTCACAGATATTGTAGGAGACCTGCATATATCTCACAAACAAGATGACACCAATAAAATTTATAAGCATGAAACTGCTGTCTTTGAAAGCCTCACTCTCCCCTTCCAATAATTCAGTGAAACTCCAGGCTGTATGCGCAGCAGTGATTATGGAGAAAAGGCTTTGTACCACAGAAGTGGATGAAGACAGCAGCTGTACAGACAGTTGAAGTGCTTGGAGAATCTCATCTAGAGATCTGGTTCACAATTTACCTGATTTGCAAGAAACCACAGTAGTGATTTACAAGATTTTTAGAAGATTGATAAAGCTACAGTATTCTGAGCTGTTGAACACAGTTTTTGTCCCAGACAGGATTACAAGCAGGTATTAATGAGCTGTTTAAGCATCTCAATATTTTCTTTTTTTTTTTAATGCACATAATGCAATAAGAAAAAAAAAGACAAATATGAAATAATCTTAAAAAGAAAGAAACAGTATGAAAGGGAAAAGAAACTAAAGAGAAATAAATTATATAGCAAAAATAATGGCTAGAACAAAGTGATTCCCATACGACAGATATACTATCTAGTGTATTTAATCTCTTTGTACTTGCAGACTATCTGTGAGTAGATCATGACTTCCTGAGAGTTAATAACACTTAAATCTCCTTTAATGAATTACTGATCACTTTCTAAGCTTCATAACTTGGCCTCTTTTTTCTCTGTGAATGGAAGGTATTTGCTCTTTCAGCTGTAGCCCAAGAGAACTCAAAAACCCAGTGTGACACATTTTCCTGTGGATTGCACGCTGTAAGCATTTGCTATACTGTCCATGGGCTCTGCAGTTAGCCAAGCCTGGTCTAATGCTTCTGCACCTGAGAGCAGACTGGCTTTGGCACCCAAGAAAACACAAGCTGCAACTGGAGCTTTTTGTATGGCCAGATTATTTTTAATGGCTCCCTCCTGTGCCATGGCCCTGATGACTGACGAAGTGTCAGCTCATCCCCAAATCACCTTCCTTTAGCCATTTCCTGTGAGACTAGTCGCCTCCTTCCACAGACTCTGCAGAAAATTAAAAGCCTGGAAGACTCTGCCCTATGTCAGCTTTGCTTTAGAGGGGTCACAAAGGTTGAGAAATTTCGGGGACTAAGGGAACACAGATGAATGGCATGATTGCATAGCCTTTCTTTCCACAGGAAAATATAATCATAAAAAAAAATTATCAGATTATCATTATCATTAACCGCTTGTGAAGGAATACTTAAAAGCAAGCGGCTGAAACACTTACAGACATTATATGAAAATTTTCTCCTGTGCCTAGCACGATAATCAAATAAAACTTCCCATAACTTCAGTGGAAGTTAGTTGGCAAGGCAGGCTGAATGTGTCCCTTGGTACAGCACAAGATGCAATTACAGCGCACAGTAAAACTGGTAGAGATGAAAACCAAGTATTTTTCTCACCCTAATATCAACTTGAGAACAAAAAGCAGTGGTGTAGTCTATTCTCTAGATATAACCATTTAAGAAACCACTGCAAAATGTCATAAAGACTTTTTTTCCACCAGATCCACTAAAACATGTTATAACTGGTATTTGGTGCCTTTCTAAAGAATCATGTGGATTCTTTTTCAGCGATTCATCTCTGTTACCTAAGAAGACAGTGCTTTAGTTCCCAGTATCATAACATCTTGAGCTGTCTTTTTGCCTAATTGGCCACCGATCTTATAATCATTCTTGCTGTCAAACATGCTCTACTCCACTGATTTCAACACAGCTTTGCTATGGTACAAAAATATGGGTTAATAGCCTTAGCTGCAGCATTAGAGTTTATAGGACCCTTACATGTAGGCAGTTGAAAAACACCAATTATTTTTCATAGGAATTTTTTTCATCTTAAAAGATCCCAGTCAAATCAGCCTTCTTTGTTACCAATGAAAAGTGAAACTGAAAACAGAAAAGACTGACCAAAGCAATTAAAAAGTGTATTTTCACCTATTTTGTTTTTCTTTAAGATTTTTCACCAAAAAAATATAGGGAAAAAAGAATGATGCCCTTCCCATGGAAGCCCATTTTGCACAGAAGGTCTTGTTTTGAGTGAAAAGATAACAGTTAGCTCTTCCAAATAAGGCCATGGGACTGCTGTAGGGCACAAATGGTCTGGATCGTGGTTACATGCAGCAGTGGAACAGGTAATCCCTTTAGCTCTGCAGTTACTAAACGACACTGCAGTGCTACAACTATGGAAAACCCTTGAGGCAAGCAATAGTTCCTAAAATACCTCTCTTATATCATGCAAGTCTTTTTTTGGAGGCCGCTCATTAAGATCCATGCAGGCCCTTTCCTGCTTGGGTTGCTGGTTTAGGAGAAATCATAGTCAACGCTTGCTGCAATTTGGTCAGAAAACTATAGGGCTCAAAGTAATTCTTTCAGTGACACGCTCAAACCTTTGAGATCAAAGGTGCTGACTGAAGTTGGTTTTCACATCAAGATTACAACATTATTTGATTTCATAGTACTGTAGTCCCCAGAGAAGACATGAGTTGATTATGCAGTAATTCCAGGAGTGCCTCAAATCTCCCGGGGAGAGATGAATTCCATGAAACCAATTTTAAAGAAAGGACAATTGACCCTAGTGGCATTTTTTGTTGGTGGGGATTTTTTTAGGAAAGCTGCAAGTCCTATTAAGATGCTTTGCAAATAATGGAGTCTGACAGCCTGTGGCTTCAACAACCTCTCTGCTGGGGGTGGGAGAAAGTCTAGAGCTGGCTGAGGGCTAGATCGTGGATCACAGCCCTTGTGCTCTCATTTATAAGGCACACTACAAACACACAGGCAACAGGCAGGTTACGAGACTCCAGGGAGCACCATACTGTGTTTTGCTGCAAGTCTACGGACAAGTTCATGCCACTGCATGTGGTTTGGGATATAGGTGCGAGTTTATGAATGGAGAGGACTGAAGGTGGGAGTCTGAGTTGTTTGAGAAATAAATCACAACCAGGAAAGCCGTGTACTTTCCCAGGTAGTGTTAGGTCAAGTTACAGACCAACAAAGGTTACAGGCTAGCAATGAAGACTTCCACAGCAGGAATCACTGTGCTGTACAGCAAAAATTACTGATACATGCTTTGCATTTTAAGATTTTCCTCCCCAGAAGAATGGAAATAACATTTCTCCAGCCTGGTGTTGTGCAAGGAGGCGGACAAGGCTTTCTGTAGAAAAAGGTGAATAAGACAGAAAGAACATCAAGCCCACAACCAGACTCTGTTTATGGGTCTACAGATCCCATCTTGGGCAGGCAGTCATGGAGCAGTACTCCCGTTAGCAGATGTATTGCTGTGTATAAGTATGTATATTATATCTTATTTCTAAATGTAATTTAGAAATCATTGTTAAAGAGCTAATTTCTGCATTTTTTCTGAAGTTGCCTTTATCATATACTGTTTTTAGAGCATGAAGACAGATACACACCTGACCTGGGGTAGAAAAATGGTACAAACAACTTTTTGAAGTAAAAAAAGCACAGTAAAATATCTAAGGAAGTAGAAAAGTGTGCCAAATTGTCATTCAAGGGTCAAGTGTTGTGTAACTATTTACAGTTAGTGATGTTAAAAAAAAAAGAACAAATGCTAAATCTTTCTGTGATGCTGGGTCTAAAATTAAGCCATAAGCAGAGACTGTGAAAGACAGAATCCCAGGTCAATTGGGCTGTAACTATGTGCAAAGAAATGACCAACTTTCCTGCTCCAGTTCATAAACCGGAAAGAGATCTGTTTTCTCAAAGGATGGTCTGAGGCAGCGAAAATACCTCTTTTCCCAAGCAACATATGATATGAGAGACCTAACATCTGAATATTAGAAAAGATGCTAATTGAATGCTCCCCGGCACATCCACAGATCCAGCATCTCAGGCTTTTGTAGAAGTAATTGGAAAACACAAATGTTTGTGAATTACATGAATTCATGTTATACAATCTTTAATTTCCTTTTGAGAAACAAACATTATACTTTGAAAGAAAGCAAGTGCTGCATCTGAAGGAGAAGGAGCATAAAAAGCACCAGGTGCTTTTGCACTTTAACATGCTGCTTCCAAAATCAAAATCTATCAATGCTATTTTCCAAAATGCAAGGTCACTTTGAGAACCTGGTCAGTGAGCTACTAAAACCAAAGGGAGTTTGAGAAGCCCAGTGACTGAGGTGTTAGCACTTTTAGGTACATGTGGCCAGAACCAAAACCAGAACAAGGACCTAGTGTCTGATGATATTCAACTGAATTTTGACACCTTCACTGTACCATCCAATTCTGCAGAACTAACTATGGACATAAATTCAGGAAAAAAAAACAACTTATTTTTAATTTTTTTTTTCAGGGACAAAATGCCACAAGAACAGATTTGAACTTTTTATTTTGGAAGCAGTTGCAAAAACGTGTTGCCATCAGGATGATCCTATATGTGAGACCCAAAGCAGGAAAAGATGGCAGACAGACAGTTTCTCTAGGAAACAAGGGAGTAATCAAGCAGCAGAAGAAGTAAGAACGAATTTCTTACATTGTATTGCTGAGAACTCTGTTGTTTGCACATGGCTTTGGAAACTTTAACAATTTCCTAAGGAGAGAGGGAATTGGTTTTGAGCAAGAAAGCTCACAGAAGGAACTGTTGGGAAAGACAGATGAAACCCCAGAGAAATGCGTCCAAATAGCAACTGCTAGTGGAATATTAGGGAAAGACAAGACGGCAGCAATCGCTAGAAGAAAGTGGGGCACTGTGACAAGATGCGCCAACTGTGAAAAGCAGCATGCATGACCAACCAAGGTGAAGCTATCAGGACAAAGCTGCGAGGCAGTAAAAGCAGCAGAACCAGAGGGCAGCTGATGAAAGGATCAACAACCCAAGACTTTAATTAACAGATAAGGTGTTGAGGTTGACATTGAGCTAGGACACCATGTGAGGAGACAACATTTATACTGGTAATACATTCTGCTGCTTAGTAGCACAGAGGCATCTCCCTAAAACCTTAGGGGAAAAGGGTGGGCTTATATCCCCCCCAAATCGATATATCCAACAGGTTTGAAAACACTAGCAATTATGTTCATGTACTCAAACTGGGTAAGCCTATGGGCATGGGTAATCACCATTAAAGAAACTGCCCCCACCATGTCATTAAAGAAAAGATGCGATGGCCAAAAACTTCTTGGCTAAAGCAGCACCGACCGCCAAAAAAAAGTTTGGAGAAAGCACTAAGTAATGGGTCTGGGAGCACCCACCTAAAGCATAGTTGCATTTATACTGGTCTCATGGATTGCCCTTTTTTCAGCCAGAGGGATTTGTTTGGTCTATTTGATTTGTTTTTGAAAACAATGGAGCCCTCTCCTATTATTACCCAGCATGTGGCATGTGAAACAAACATTAAATAGAGTATTTAAAAATAAGCATTTTGAATAATAGGTACGCTTTATTATGCTGAAACTGGCACTCTGCCAATGTGCTGATTTTAACCCAGTGATCAGGGAGTAACAAAGCACTCAGGATATGTCTTTGGAAGCAACTTGGGGAACAAAAAGAAAAGAAGTTTCTAGTGGTCATTTTAGCTCTACCCCAAACAACCTACCACTGCTTATATTTACTGCGTTTAATCTTCAGATGAGTTGCCTGCTTCCTCTCTGGACACCAAGGCCTGCCTTTGTCATCAAAATAATTCAGGACTGTGTACAAATTCTTTTCTTGGTCACTTTTTTGCAACCCTGCTGAAATCTATTGGGGTGAAGATCCGTTTCAGAAAAAAAGATAAAATTGACCTTGTCTGCCTTACTAAATTGTGCTTTGGTATCTGTTTTTTTTTTTTCTGTGGCCCCCTTCCTAACCTTGTTTCTCCTCAGCTGCCCACCCTCATGTGGATTTTCCTTGGAGATGGTGTTGTGGAACCAAAGCACTGGATAATTCACTTTTCCTCAGAAAAGTTTTGAGAAAGGTTTTTTTGATGACACGTACAGTGGAATGAAAATCACATATTGCTGATGGGGAATTTTTTTTACCTGCTGGCACCAGGAGATGTTTGCAGAGACTGACAGTGTCTGAATACTTATCTTTTACTGCAGGTATTGCCTTGAAAAGTCTTGATTTTGTGTCACCTTTGATTAAGCATGGCCTGTCTCTCTTACATGAGACTTTGTGGCAGGCTCTCTGTCTTTCCACCATGCTTGTTGTAGGTACTCTCAGAAACTGGTGTCTCTGATCATATTATCCTTTACTCTCACTGGTAACCTGGATGAAAACATCCCTCTTTTACTTTACAAGGCACTAAGGAAAACACTCATATTCTGCTTAATGATTACTGATGGAAACATAATATTCTACAGGGAAGAAATCCCAGTCCTTTGCTTCCAAGAGGTTTTCTTGCTATGTTCCCACACAACTCTTTTCTCCTGTCCAGGAAAGAGCAATGCTTAGGAAAAGATCTCCCACCAGCTTGCCTTTAACAGCACCCACTAAGTTAACTCATCAAAGAAATTTCCCAGAAAAGTGTTAACAAAACAGAACAATGACTTATATGCGGGATCGTGATAGCAATAGTCATAATAAAATAATTTACTGTACATTAACTTTTTATAATTTGCTCCTCCTGTCAATAGAAGCTTTAGGAAAGAGTGTGAGTAGAGGAAGCAAAAAAAAAAGTTTAGCTGAGCTAGCACCAAGGAAGCCAAATAACTCTGATGATCCTCTGTGACCATCTCAGCAAGAAGCTGGGGCCCTAAGGGGCATTTTGCCTGCAAGCTTGGGGGAAGGTAACAGTTATGTTGTCTCTTCAGTAATGCCTTCCTGACCAGCAGCTTTTCCCACCTCCACAACACCAGAGCATGGTGATGATCTGGGTTGAATAAACATGCCCCTCTTGGCATACTGGACCCTATGCCTTTGCTCTGGCTTGGCCAGGCATCCCAGGGTGACCTCCTGGCTGCCTACAAGGTTGCAATGTGACCAGGGAGTGTGTGGGCTACAGGAGATGCCCTGTGCTCAAACACTCAGGAGGGCAATATTTGCTGGGGTTGCACATGTAGCGAGCAAAAGCGTTGCTCCAGCAGTTGGTCATCTTTAGATGACACTCATGTTTCTCCCCATTTTTGGCAGATACCTTCCTTTCTTTGAAGAGAGTACTGGGAAGATGGTAAGCAGCCCACCCTATAAGTGTGCAAACAGCCGGCAGGAATGGTCCCCAGTGTTGTCCTAGAGATGCTAGATGAGCAAGGGCACAAGACCGGGAAGCTTCGCCCTTCCCTCCTGCAGCAAGGGGTGGGAGTGCTAAACACCACGTTTCAACTTTAGGCTTGTGCACAGCTTAAAGGGAAGAGGTCAGGCCCCTGCCCGACAGCAATCTGACTTGCCTTACTGAGTGCATTAGAACTCAGGTACAGACCGAGGATCTGGCTTGGGGTTTTCCATTACTGTATTGACCAATTCAGATTATTGACTTAGGCAGCTGAACAAGTGGTTGCTACATGCCTGTCTGCCCACTGCAGGTCAAAAAGTGAACCATTTTTGCACCCTGCAAAAACCCAGCCTTCTGCTAAAGATAATGCATAGAAAATTCTGCATCAAATACATTAAGGAACGAGTTAGGCTGACATACCACATTTTGTACAGATGGAAACAGGTATAGCAGTCTGTCTTCAATTTTGACTGAGAGCATGCATTTCAACTGAAAAATTACTTTTTCCTTTGAGCTTACAACTTAATATTTACTGCCTTTAAAAAACTGAGCAGAATTAATTAACACTGCAATATGGGGAATTCAAATTTTGATGCTTTTCTCTGCAAGAAATATGGACATATGACAAAGCACAAGTTAAACCTGGGAGAAGTGATGCCAACCTGCTCCCCGCTCCTGAGAACTAAGATGCTGGAAGGAACTGCTCCATTACACAGATTGCATTTTTCAGGGGTGTCCAGCCTGGACACTAGCTGCTTGCTGGGCATGGACTAGCAGCATTATGCACCACTCCTTAGTGACTATGGACTGATGGCTTTCAGGACGTGATGCAAAATGCAGTTGCTCTTTCCTCAGGCTACTAGGGACCAGGAAAGATAGAGTGATGACTGTTGTTGGATTTGATTAGACATTTCCTGTTTATCTTTCTGGCTACTTTTTTTCTGGTTATGAAGATAGCAGCAAAATTGTTAGTTTAAATGTCTGTCAAGAGCAGCTAGAGGCAAGGACTTTTCCCAGTGGTGTGTTAATACAAGTCAAGAAATAATAAATATCCAGTTTTGGCTATGATGCACAACACAACAATAAAAACCACGTGATGTGCTGCAGGTCTGATCATTCAATCCAGACTTTCAGCTTTACCTACAGATGCCTTTGTTTGTTTATTTAAGTCATTGTTCCAGAAGTGAAATGGCTGGTAATTGAATTTACCTCTCTGCCTCTGTGAGCTGCCTAGAGTGGCCCAGTGGCCAAATTGCTTGTAAGCTCGTGTGGTTCTGAGAGCGGTCCCAGAGGGTTGCAAGACTTTAATATTGGCCCTGACCAGATAACTAACAGAAAGTGATCAGCCAGTTAAGGACGCATAAGTAGATGGGATACCATGAAGTTATTTACAGCTGTAAATCAGCTGGCACTGATCTTCCTGCCCTGGCATTTAACTCTCCAAATATGTTCACTGTCCAAATCATCTGACTGCAGCAGATGGGTAAAACTGCCTTGGTGGGGCCATGCCCATCAATGACTCTGAAAAGCCATCTGGTCAAAAGCACTGTCTGTCTTTGGTCATTTTGGCTATGGCTAGGCTACTTTAATCCACTTGCTACATTGTTCAGTTTCAGCATTATGAGAGGCAGAACTTACATATGGTGGCACTTACTCCATAATACAAAGTATTCTGCTATAACCCCAAAGCATCTCCAAGGGTGCAAGCAATAGTGTATGGGTGGCAACAAACACACATACACATATGTTATATGGAAGTGCTTTGCAAGTGATTCATGGCAACTTGCCTCTTCCCACTGCCCCCTGCTTTTGTAGATATTTGACTGCTGATGATTACCTTGAGAATTTATGTTCGTCTGACAAAAGTCTCAGTGAGCAAAGGGCTGTGCTGTCCTTGAATCCTCTGTATGCCCTGAATTCAAGAGGCTACACTGAGATTTCAGGGTAGCTTTTCAGCTGGCTTTGCTTCTGAAACAGAAACATCTTCCCTCAAATATTGCTCTTTTTGTCACCATCCAACATGAAACCATGCAGATGTATCAGTTCCTTAAAATATTACCCCCTCCCTCCCCAAAAAGTGGCTAGAAGATTTCTCTTGTTCAGAGAGGCAATACTGATAGCTCCTTGTATGACACAGCACCAACTCTACATCAAACCTGCACTGCCACTGCACAATGTCGTACAGTATTTTAACTCATCTTTCTGCTTTCTTACATACTGTCAGCCAGGTGTTCAGCAGCACAGAAATTTGCACCAGGCTCAGAAGTGTTCATTGTCCCCAATATAACTGTGGCAGATCAGATGTGGTGACTCGGCAGCCTCTTCTGCTTTCTCCTCCAAATGAATTCTTCAGAAACCACACTGATGACTCAATGCAAACATGCAAACCATATCCTGATACTGTTTGACCTGAAAGGTAATTAGCAAACACATCTATGAGGAATGGTTGAAATACTTTTTTCCAAGAACAAAGGATAAACCTCCATGCTGGTTAGTGAACAAAAAGGAAGTTGGCAGATAAGATGCTATCAGAAAAAGGTGAAGGTAAGCTCTTCCTTTGGAGAGTTGAGCTAGGAGCAAGGTTGAGATTTGAAAAAAAAGTGATGTAGGAAAAAGGAAAGTAATCTACAGAGAGGATTTATTTTGCTTTCAGTATTTTAAATTCCTTCCATACATGAAGAAAGGTGGGGACTTCTTCAGAAGGGTGAAAAGACTCATCCCAGGAACAATCAATGAGGAACACAAACAAATACCTAAGAAATTACTGGTGTAAATACATAAAAGGCTAAGCTAAAGAAAAAAAAAAAACCCAAAACCAAACAAACCAAACAACAAAGAATTACTTGTCCAGATGAGATCCTTATGGAGTTTAAAATACATGATTGGAGAAAACATTTCATTGCCACACAGGGAGTCTTATCTCTGTCTTCCAATGCCCTCCTTCCTCACCCCTGAATCTCACAAAGTACATGCTGCATCAGAGATACTTCCAAGTCCACAGACAACTTCCAAAACTGTTGTACTGCAGCTGAACGCAGTATCTGTGTTTCCATTAAACTCTGCACTGTGGGCTCCCCACCCCCAACAGGGAGTTTTCTTTAATATATGATTTCAATTTCAAACCAGCATCACTTTAGGGACCTATTCTGCCTTTATTTATGCAGCCCAGGAGATGATATATCTATCTACTGATAGCAGCTTTAATCCAAAAAGAATATTTTCAATACAAAACTAAACAATTAATTTGACACTTTTGAGAACAGGTGCATTACACCCTTGTCATAGGTCTTGAGATCTGCTAGACTTTAAAACTGATAGATAGGGTGTCCTTGTATTCTTTAACCATCCCCCAGGGAAAGTAGTTTGTAAAATAGTAAAATTGCTCAGGCACAAATATTTATCACAGATCCAATAAGATTTTATGTGCCTTGTAACTACAATATTACATGTTTTATGCTCCTTCAATCTTTGGTTTAGAGTACATCCAGTTTCTTCAGTACAGATAATTTCACAAGCAGTGGAGATCTGTAAACAATATTTTGTTACAGCCTCATGAATAGTAGGTGCCATTATTTCCCCTATAGGTTCAATGAAGCTTTATTCTTCCTGAACACACATTGTTCATGTTCTAAAAATGCCTGGTACAGAAGGCATAATTATCTTTATTTTATTGGATTTGTCAGGTTTACACAGTTTTCAGTCCATTAGAGGTTAGCCACCATTAGGCAAGCATACACACTTAATTTTAAGTACCTGGCTAGTTTGTCTCATTCAGTAGGTGCTGCTTTGTAGAACAGAACAGCTTGTCCTTCTTTAAAAATACAGCACAGTGTCACAAAACTAAGGCACGCATAAAGGTGCACTCCATCCTGCCCCTTTGAGATAAAGGCAGTTAATGGAGGTAGTAAATATTGCAGCTTTAGGCGTACAGCTGCCCAGGAACCAGGTTGCTCCATACGAATGAGTGCAAACCAGTCATTGTTGACTGGGAAGCATAGCTTGAGTACTAACATAACTGTTGGAGTTAGGACTCACAAATCCCGGCCCCGGTCTTGGCTGGGGCTTGGAAGTTGTACAACCACCATGCCAGAGCTGTATCCATGCTGAGAGCAACCTCAGCTCTGTAAAGCTACTGTGGGTTCACATGGCATTTCGGCCCTTAATGCAGGCTGTGGGTATCTGAAAAAAAGCAGTGTGGCATTAAGCAGCCACTGCTGGATCACTCATTTCTCTCTGCTGTGTCAGCATGAACAGGGAGCTAGAGGTGGGAACTAATTTGGTTGCAAAACACAACCAGTGCAGTCAGGACAGTGGGGTAGGGAAACAAAGCAACAGCTGAAGCAGCTCTGCTGCTGGCTGACCAGCATGGGCTAACCTGGGCACATTCACCACCCCAATGAGGCAGTCACTGCATCCCTTCCAGCACAGTGGGTGGGGAAAGCATTGCCCGTGTTGCTCCATGAGAACAGGCTGATGCTTGACATTGCCGTCTTCTTCTTCCCTGCTTTTTTCCTTAGAGTTTTATACCTTTGTAAAGGCTGTATTTCTCCTTTTGAATCCTTGGACCTGCTGACTATCCCTTTCTCTCATCCTGCATGTCTTTTAGCTCATAGATTTTCTCACATCTTAATGGCAGTTAGTGAAATCAGAGAAAGTCACACAGCTGCACTGCACAAAACGGGGCCTTGGAACTTCCAGCTGAAACCTGGGCTGAGGGTTGGAGAGCTATGCTTTTTGATTTATCCACACAAACTCAGTCATCATCATCTGTGCTTTGGTGATAGCTGTGGTAGCTTCCAGCTTCTACTCCCTCCCCACTCCCATGGCCCCTACGCTACTTCAGCAAACAGTTATACAGAGCTCTCCCCCATGTCAGCTAGGAACAGAGGTATTTTCAGTCCAAATGACCTTTGTTTTATAACAAGGGAATAACAAGTAACATTTCTTTGGGTGAAGGTATCTTAACTGCCTCTGACAGGCTGTGCTGAGGAGATCATAAATAGGCCTGCCACAGCCTGTAGGCAAAGGCACCATCTATTATCTGACAAGGAGACAGGACACAAACCAAGCCAAGGCTGAGGCAGGCAACATATTGCCCTGCTGCTGACGGAAGCAAAGCACTAGCAGGGCCTTGACCAACGTGCACTGCTTGCTACAGAGCTGAAGAGCAACCCTGCTCCCATAGTGAACACAGCAGCCTCGGGGTCCTGGTCCCAGCCCTGTGGCAAGAGATATTTTTCCTTAATGTGTGTTTCACTTTCTGAGAAGCAAGTATAGCTTTTGTACAGCGGTCAGCATGCCTGGATGGCAGGGTGCCCTGACACAGCAATCTGCTACTTATTTGAACATCCTACAGAGACATTCTGCATTATTATTTTAAAAAAATGGCATATTCAGGGTATTTCTAAAATAATTTAGAGTCATTAATTCCCTTGTATAACATCCATTAACTGCAGGCTATTATAATAAATAAGTGGCATAATTATTGGGCTAATTGTCCAAAAAGCTAAAACAGTCACTCTAATGAATGTTTCTGCTGCTGTCTTAGCCATCATGCTCTGTCTGGAAGCCCAGCAGCACCACAGCTCCTTGGCAGAGGAGACCCCACAGTCCCTTTTGCTTTGGTCTCGTTCCCCAGGCCTACAATCTCAGCCCACCCTTCCCCTCTCTGCCTTTCACCATGTCTGCTGTACCTCAAAGTCCATGCTTCAACAGTGCTTGTCCAGCATCAATAACTCACCAGCAGTGTCGGCTGCATCGAGCGCGTTTATTCCTGTGGCACTTTGCCTCCTCCTATACCCCAGTACAATCTCTGTGGCTTTATCTTCCTCACCAGGGGGAAGAGGCAGCTATTTCAAGCCACGGAAAACTCATGGTGTGGCTGTCCTGTTATCTGAGATGGGTAGAAAGAACAAGAAAGCTTTCTTACTCTATTTTTATAACCATAATCACCAGGCAATGCAGTTGCTCTCTTGGTATATGCTACTGGAAGAACGTGTATTAAATGACTCAGGAGATGATGATTTTTTATTGTAGAGCACTCGAGCATTAAGTAAAAAGAAAACAGTACTTCTTATCTTCCATAGTGCTCGGTTATCCTCTTCCAGGTGTGCCCAACAGTCTTGTGCCCAGTTCAAAAAAAAAAAAAAAAAAGGTCTGCATGAAGCCAAAGGGACATACTAACTTGTAGAAGAGACAGACAGGAGAAGTTAAGTCATTCAAACTGGCAAAAAGTTGGACAGCTCGGTGGGGAGGGAGAGAACAAAAAGTAGAAGTGGCCAGCTGAAAGGCTTGGCACCCTGCCATAGCTACAGGTAAGCAAAGGAGATGAGGAAGAGGAACAGGCTTTAAATTAGAGTGATCACATAGCTACAGGTGCTCTGAATTTTTCATCAGATGCTGTCACTTGGTAAAGAAGATTGATGCTACTAAGGTTCTTGCGCAAACAGTGTTTAAGAGAGACTGAGCGAGAGATTAGACTGGATAACCTCGAGAGGTCCCATCCACTCAGCATTTCTGTGGTTTAAGAGCTGGATCACAGAGCACCCAAGACCTTTAGTCATACACAGCTTTGTGAGTGAAGGATGGGGACAGAATTGGTACAGGATGGAGAACAGACAAGAAATCAGTGGATAGTTTTTCCAAGCAAAGAAGCAAAACCAGAGCAGCCAAGGAAACTTTTTGCAAGTTTCCTCCTATTTCTAGACAGAGGCGTGTCTAGAAGCGACCTTTTATGTGATCTATTTAAAGGCAGCAAAATACTCGAATTGTCAACAGATGAGCAATCGTGGAGGTACTCAGCTCCCTGTCTGATGTCAGCTGGCAAGGATTGCTCACCTTCCCCCTCCCTACTAAAATTAGTCATGAAGCTCCCAGTGACTTCAGTGAAAGTAGTCTCAGCCTTCAAACACTTGAAAGCCTCTATCTTTCAATACACTGATAAACTTAAAAAGGTATAAGGAGGCCAAAAAATGATAGAAAGGAAAATTTCAAGTTTAAATAGTGTGAGTTTTTTAAAGAAAATATAACCAAAATGAAAATTCTTTCTTTCCTTTGAGGGAAAAAAAAAAATCTTAAAACCCTCTCTGTCCATCCAACACTTTTTCTTCTTGTCTGAAAAGCAGTGTCACCTACCATCCACCCACATATACAATGGACATTTTATGTGAATATTGCCACTGGGTTCATAAGAGAAATTCATGTGAAAATAGCAGTCTTCTGTTGGACAAGTTCTATGGGGAACTGTGATGCTTCCTGAACCCTCTATTTAGACAGGAACAAAACACCAAAGGGTTGCCCCAGCAGCCTCCGTCTGTGCCATTTACTCCATCTATGCCATCTACTACATCTAACAGAGGTGACCCTACTGTCAACAGGTAAGACACACGTTCTCTCAAAGATACTTCTAGAGAGGCCTAAGTGTTACTATTTGCAAGAGCAGATGGGATTGTAAAAGCAGATAAGATTACCGATCCATCAAATTCAATTCACCGCAAATTCAAGGATCTGAACCTTGACAGCTCCTGTGTGAGGCCTTCTTCAGACCTGCCGGTTGAAGTAGAGTAGACATAGCCTATACATACTGACTAGCATGATAAAAAATGGGGATCATATTAAAGCAGTGTCTTTGAAGGGAAGGAAAACCTCCTCTAAATGTAGTGCTAATTTCCATTTCTCTTCATCTCTGATGTTGCAAGAACATACACATTCATATAACCAAGTCCCCTAGTGTACCACTGGGCAGAAAACCAAGACTGAGAGGTTTTGGAAAGCCTGTTTTCACCATTATGTTCCTTCCTCAATGCGGACATGAAGACGGCCAAATTGAAACTGAAAACTTGAGAGGAACTCCCAGGTCAAAAAAGTCAAATCGCCATATTAAAATGAAACCCCATCATGAGTGTTAACAACAAATGCATTATTCAAATAAAAAGTTTCTTTAAAAATCTAGGTAACTTACAGTGAATTAAAATTTGCTTCTTGTTTGACTCAGGAATGAAAATAGTCAGGTTGTACTCCATTGTTTCAGGTCATTTTCTCTTTTTAGGTTTCAGAGTATTGGTAACACTTGCTGTATTTAAAATAAAAACAACACACAATTAGGTCCCCTCAAAGAGGAAAAAAAAATCTCAAGAACATAAAGCCCCAAAACTTTAATCTCATGCTTAAAATCATTTATTTGTTACTCAGTGAGAGGGATCATATTTATACATTTTTTACTGCAAAAAAGCATATTAACATACAGTATAAGGCTTTAGGTAACACGTTGACTGTTGTCGCTGTTGGTGTCTATATCTAGGTACAGAAAGATCCACTCTAAATATCTGTGCTACTTCAACTAAGGTTGAAGTACCTGGGTTTCTTTTAGAACTTGCCCTCATTTAGAAGATTGGATTCTGTTTATATTTAAAAAAAAATATCTTCCATGTTATAAAGGGTTTCAGTAGTGTCTCATCATCAGCAGGGGCACTGAACTAATGGGCAAGATCACTGCCGCCCTGCTCGTATTTTTAGCAGGTTAGATTTGGTTTGACAGCACATAATGTTGTTGTTCCCAGCTCCTTGGCTGATTGCTTGACCCGGTTTCTAACCCAAGTAACCTTCCTGTGTCTCTCTCAAGCTGAGCAATGAGGACAGTATGCTCTGTGCCATCTACTCACACCCTGTGATCCATTTTATCAGGCATATACATTGCAATCAGATGCTAAATAAATATTTAGTGCAGAGATTTAACTAGAAACTGCTTGAATTTGTTTCCATATTGACCAGTCTCAAGACAACTTACTTGGAGACATTATGAATACCACATTCATAATTTTTGTGCCATTTGGGAAAAATTATTACCAATTACTTTTGCTATAGACTTGTAATACTGGTGGATTGCAGTGGCGATTCATTAAGTGGTATTTGGCTGCATTTTTCAGTTGTTTTGCATTGAAATTTCCATCATCTCTGTTGTTCAGGGGCAGAGATTTAGATCAACGTGCTTTCTGGGCTGGACTCGTGAGCATCTTTGAATGAACCCTGTACATGAGCTAAACCTAATTTCTCCGCATGACGTGAGCATTGCGCAGGGAACTCCAACAGTTTCCCCACATTTTCAGGTTGGTTTAGGCTGTTTTGTTGTTTCTTTTTTCTTCTTTTTCCTTCCCCCCATTTTACTGGAAATCAGGATACTGTGGGGAAAGCTGGGGATTGAAGCTGAAGCCAGGACAAGGCAAGAGGACAAATAGCAGTGAGTCAGGGTAGATGAGAGGACTAGCTGACAGGGCAGGCAGTTGCTCTAGCTTTCATAGATAAGGCTAATGGAAACAGCATCAAAACTGTTAAGCTGCACATTATTCATTTTTATATGCTGCTAGTAGTTACAGTGAGCCCTTCTCATCACCCTCTATATTTTTAATACCTTCTGGCAATGTGATAACTCCTGATTGCTCCCTCAACCTTTGCAGACAGAAAAAACAATATTCAGAATATGAAACCATTACACAGTTTTCAACAGGCATTGATAAAAATAAGGTGCTTACAAAACAAAGACATTAAGTTGTTCCTGAAATTTTCTTCGTGGAAAGCAGAACTCTTTTAATAGGAGAGGGATTTCCATTCCACAAACTCCCTGAGCCTGCAAGAACTTTACTGTAACATCAGATATTGTAAGCTCAGATGTCTTGGCCTAAATGAATAAATGGTGATATTGAATAGATGCGTCAAAGAATCGCAGCTCTCAGGGGAAAAGCCAGTGTCTCAAATAATAAATCATGGGAAAAAGAGATTAAAAATAAATAAGGACAATACCACACCTTCACTCTTCCACTTTCTTGCTATCCCAAGAAAACTAGAGGAAGTTATCCCTCATGCAGTTCTGAAAACTAATTTAAGGCAACAATGACACCCATAGTTTAATCAGCAATGTAGTCCATGGAGCATTTCAGAGGTGGATGTGGACCCCAAGTTTTTGCTGAGATAATTCACTGCTGGATTACTCTGGTTTTCTCCTGCCTACACCCACTGATTTCAGCATAAAACCGGAATACTGCAAGGATGACTCAGACCCACTGCTTTTGTTTCAGACAAGATGGCATGGAGACATCTAGGAGCAGTAGTGTTCACTTAAAACTCCTCCTGTCCTTGGAGGAAAACATTGGTTAAAATTAAGACATCTCCTGAAGAGCTCTGATCAGAGACCTTAGCTTAACGGATGAAAAAACATACCTTTTGTAAGTAGATTAAATGCAGTCTTTAGAAGGAAATGTGCCATTTCCTCGCAGACATGATGGCATGGCACAATCACAGCAGGATGATGTCAGGAACCTGACATTTTAAGTGTCAAAATAGGGGCGGGTTTGAATCTGTAGTTGGCATTAAGAGGCTCTGGAGCTTCAGGATTTTAGGATCTCCAAGAATTGCTGAAAGGGGATTTGAGGACATGTGTTTCACTGTTCTGTTGACCTTCATTACATTGCATTAATTCAGGACTTCCACTAGTAATTTTCATAGAATCATAGAATTGTTTTGGTTGGAAGATACCTTTAAGATCATCAAGTCCAACTTCTCAGAAGTATCAGGAGAGAAATATTTTCTATTTTATGTTTAGAAAATAATTCTTCGCTAAGAACAGATCAGAAAATACCATTTCTTAACCCTATCCCTCTCTAGTGCTGAGGGTAGCAGAGCAACATCTCTTGATTCCTGCCATCTCTTGGGTCTAAGGAACTAATGATGTCTCTACTATCATCCTGTGAGATGGTCTTTTGAACCGAATTAAACCAGAGTAACTAAAGGTATTCTATTTCTTAGAGGGTTTTAGCCTTATGTGGAATAGGCTAAATAACTATTGTAGACTGATTGAAACCAGCATTAATGTATAAACCCCATGAGCACAGACATCAAACTGCATGAAAGCACAGGGAGTAAGAAACTGCTTTGAAGCTCTAGCAGCTTGACAACAGAAAAAAAGAATTCTTGAAGTGACATCCTTGTTTCCTCATATGGCCTGCAGAGGAGAGGCATTGAAAAGTTCTTGGCATGGGCACCACCTGGTTCTTACTTAGCTGGTGAGGAGTTTCACCCTGATTTGGGAAAGAACGAGAAGAGAGTTTCACCCAGCAGGAGTAGGTGCCTACCCATCTTCGTTGAAAAGTTAGCCTAAACATCACAGCAGAAGGGGTGACCTGCCTGTTTCTCTGCACACCACTTTGTTGTGTTTGGCAAAACATATCACCTTATCAACAGGAGAGAAAAAGGGGAAGGGGAGGAAGGAGCTACAACAGGGGTCTTCCTGTGGTCCCATGAGAAAGAAGGAATAGGACAGAGGCTGAGCACCTTTTACCACATAACCCATGCCCTAGTGCTACAACCTCCTTTAGGACCCTGTATTGGGTTTGCATGAGAAAGTTTTGGTAGCAGGTGGGCTACAGGGGTGGCTTCTGTGAGAAGCTGCTAGAAGCTTCCCCTATGTCCGATAGAGCCAATGCCAGTCGGCTTCAAGACGGACCTGCCACTGGCCAAGGCCGAGCCCATCAGGAATGGTGGTAGCACCTCTGTGATAATGTATAGAAGAGAAAAAAAAAACCACCTGTGTGACAGCAACCAAGAGAGAGAAGTGAGAGAAACAACTATGCAGAAACAAAGGTCAGTGAAGAAGGAAGGGGAGGAGGTGCTTCAGGAGCCAGAGCAGAGATTCCTCTGCAGCCCATGGTGAAGACCACAGTGAGGCAGGCTGTCCCCCTGCAGCCCATGGAGGTTAATGGTGGAGCAAATATCCACCTGCACCACGCCAGAGCAGGTGGATGCCTGAAGGAGTCTGTGACTCTGTGAGAATTCTGTGCTGGAGCAGGCTCCTGGAAGGACCTGTGGACCCATGGAGAGAGGAGCCCACACTGGAGCAGGTTTGCGGGCAGGACTTGTGACTCTGTGGGGTACCCACACTGGAGCAGTCTGTTCCTGAAGGACTGCACCCCGTGGAAGGGACCCACGCTGGAGCAGTTCGTGAAGGACTGCAGCCCATGGGAGGGGCTCACTTTGGAGAAGTTCACCGTGAGAGGGACCCCATGCTGGAGCAGGAGTACAGCATGAGGAGTCCACAGTCCAGTGTGAGGAGTCCTCTCCATGAGGAGGAACGAGGGGCAGAGAAAAATGTGATGAAATGACCACAACTCTCATTACCCATCCCCCTGAATTGCTCACAGGGAGGAGGTAGAGAAATCAGGAGTAAAACTAAGCCCAGGAAGAAGGGAGGGTGGGGGGAAGGTATTTTAATATTCAGTTTTTATTTCTCATTACCTTACTCTGACTTATAATTGGCAAGAAATGAAATTAATTTTCCCCAAGTCAAGTCTGTTTTGGCCATGACAATAACTGTTTAGTGATCTTCCTGTCCTTATCTTGACCCATGAGCCTTTTGTTATATTTTTCTCTCTCCCTGTCCAGCTGAGTAAGGGGAGTGATAGAGCAGCTTTGGTGGGCACCTGGCACCCCTTGCCTCCTTCTTATTTCATCTGGGCTTAAAAAAATCCATAAAACCAAACTTGTATGGCAATACTTCCCCCCTCCCCCCTCCCCCCCCCCTTTATTTTTTTCTAGCTCTGTTGTGCCCCGCTGTTATAAAGCAAAAGATAAACCAGCAACATATTATTTAACCAACATTGATATGGTTCAACACCTGGATCACTCTGCAAGCTTACATCTCTCCACCATTTCCTATAAAATATAATTGACATTTTATTTGGTTGGAGCAGGAGGTTATGGAGTAATGCATTAGACTAAGAAATCTTGCATGTCACAGAACAACCTTCCTTGTGAAGGCTGTGGCAAAATACGCTGAGGAAGTTTGGGAGGTTTTAATCTAAAGTTTAATTTACTACCCCTTAACAGGACACCATGTATGGACAGAGCTGCAAAGAAAACCATGTGTGCATGTGTTTAGCCAATGGCTGATGCAATAAAATTATTTCATTTAGCCTGCAAGGAATAAGAATTAAGTTAAGTTGCATTACTTTGCTTTTGGCAGGGTCTATGGGCGTTGCATAGGCAGCTACCGCACCTCAGCTGACTCACAGTATCTTGATAAGCTGCGTTATCTGGGTTGTGTGGCTGAGCCCCAAGATAGCAAATGCGCAATGAGCTCTGCTGGGAAGCCGCATACATCTCCAAAAGCATGATGAAATTAAGCAGGTTGGTTATTTCCATGTAGCCACTTGAGACTTGCTGCAAAACCAGCTTATTCTACAGTGACTGTTCCCCAGCCAGTTTCTCCCTGAGGAAAAACACTTGAAGGAACCCATTTTCTGCATCAGAGCTGGTACAAAGTTGCAAGGGATGCAGAAGACCCTCCATATAAATAGTGGATAATTTGTCAAAAGCCTGAACTGAGAATCCAGCCTCTATTTCCTGAAGAAGGACAAAACAGCCTTTTGCTCCCACAGTTATCAAAGTAACACAATCAAAACCCTACCACTGAAATGTACTATTAATTTGTCAGTGACCTAAGTGATCAGATACTATAAACAGCTGAAATCCCACTGATAATTGATTCTCTAACAGCAAGCAACAAGAGATGAGAAACTGGTAATAAATGCACACATTTTCATTTCTACTTGAAAAATAGCTCAGCAGAGAAAGACCAACACCAACTGTCTACCTGTGCTCTGACCGGGGAAGAAAACTATGGGGGTGAGGGCTGCTGGAAAGGCAATGAATGGCACAGCAGGTCCTCTCCACCATTGTATCACCTTGTCAGACCTGCTGGGATAACTCAGGGGTTTGTCTGACTTGCTGTAGAGGCTTCATGGCAGACTTCTCTGAGCTGATACTGTAGTCTATGCATAGACCGTGCTGAAGTAAATCAATTACCAGGCTAATGATTATCAGCAAGAACGAATATAAGCTAATATCCTATCTATGTGAACTGCTGATTCATTCACTGTTCATACACCAAATGTTTTAAGCCCAGGCCAAGAGTTGATATAAACAACTTGATAGACCTGAGTGGGATTTTGCTGTAGGTGGTGCCCTCCGTGCTGGACATGGTCATTTGTCAAGGACAACACATGCCATAATTAGGGTTTAAAAGACAATGTGTACTCAACTCTAGGATGGCCCGATCAGTCACAGCAAAAACAGGACATTGCACAGCTGCTCTTTAAAGTAGTTGATACCTTTATACTCTAACTCAGTATGTGTGGCTCTGTCCTCTGGCGATTACCTAGCTTGAGCCTTTCCCTCCAGAGGTAACAGCCTGAGGCCTTGTTAAAGGTCTTATGGTGCCAAGCTGTGGTCCAAAACAAGGCTAAGTATGTTTCAGCCAGCTTTCAACATAACTGACATAAAACAGAGTTTGCTTTGGTGCACCAAAAATCAAACCTTAGTCTTTACCCACCAGCACTGTTCCTTGCACTCTTTTCCTCTAACTCCGAAACAAATGCCATCCAACATCATTAGTATTATGGTGATGAACATTTACTCCATTTACAACTACCTCCTCTGCAAACAAAGGAGGACAGAGATTTAAAAGCATTCTTGCCAGATGAGTTGTGGGGTCTATTGTCCCCATCGCAGCTCATAAATTTGAAAAGGGGCAGTTCTCTTCTCCGAAAGCCCCATAGTAAAAAAAATGAAGAAAAAAGCCCCACCACTCTGAAGATGCAATAAAGAATGCAGTAACACAACTGTATGTAGTTCACAGCTCCAAAGTATATACTGCTTGGATTTTGACCTTTTAAAACTCCATTAAGCTATGTAAATACAGTACAAAAGAATGTGTACTGTTCACGAATGGTTTGCTAGCATTGGTCGGAAGAGGACCTGCATTCCTCCCTCATGCAGTACTGCCAGTGGTCAGAAACCAATGAAGTCTCTTTATTGGTCTGCACAGAACAGACCCACTGTGGAAGTTGTGTTATGGACTCCTTCCCCTTTATTTTAATACCTCTTTAACTTAATCCTGATTTTGAGGCAGCCACCCAACAGTGCAAAACTCTTTCCCAAATAGCTAGCTTAGAAACTGAATTAACACATTTGCTATTAAGGCTTGGCTTGTTCCCACAATGGGGAGAAGGACAAAGGAACAAAGGAATGCTTTTGTACATCTCCCATGACATCGCAGCTTTTCCACATTTAAATTATCTTCCTTCTGCTCTACTGTAGCAGCTCTTTATTTTGTTTCTTCAAATAAGCATTTCTCTGTTGTATTCGAAAGAATGAATAGTTTGGCAATCAAAGGGCCAGATGCAGAAGTGGTTTTACGAAGTAGTTGAATTATCTCCTGTAGATAAATCACCTGGAACACAACCTTTTCCACCCCCATTCACCCATCTAACTTCTATTGCCTGTTCACTGTTCCCAAATATTTGCCAGATAATTGATGGTGAGGAAGTAAGCCAACATTTTTCCCAGCCTACAGTCCTACCCCTGATGTAACACAACAGTCTTGGAGTGATCAATTTATGCATGTGGACTCTAAAAAAAAAAAAAATAAAATTCTTTTCAAGCTTAGCTATACAGAAACACTATCAGGAAGCCAAGGGTCCCAGGCTACACGGGTTTCGCCACTAACTTTTGATGTTCACTCAAGTCATGGCTTCAGCTGGGATAGTGTTGACTTTCTTACTAGCAGCTGGCATAATGCAGTGATTTGGATTTGGGATGAGAATGGTGTTGATAGCACACTGGTGTTTTGGGTTGTTGCTAAGCAATGAAGGCCTTTTCTGCTCCTCAAACCACCCTGCCAGCGAGTAGTAGCTGGGAGTGCACAAAAAGTTGAGAGGAGACACAGCTGGGACAGCTGACCCCAACTGACCAAAGGGATATTGCCTGCCATATGACATCGTGCTCAGTACGTAAAGATGGGGGAAGAAGAAGGAAGTGGGGGATGTTTAGAGTTATGGAGTTTTGTCTTTCCAAGTAACCGTTACGCATGATGGTTCCCTGCTTTTCTGGGGATGGCTGAATACCTGTCTGCTGATGTGAAATGGTGAATGAATTCCTTGTTTTGCTTGTTCGTGGCTTTTGCTTTACCCTATTAAATCGTCTTTATCTCAACCCATGAGTTCCCTCACTTTTACTCTTCTGTTTCTCTCCCCCATCCCACCAGGGGAGAGTGAGTGAGCGGCTGTGTGGTGCTTAGTTGCCAACAGGGTTAAACCATGGCAATTGGTCGTATGCTACAACCGGTTTCTTCCTAGGTCTTTTTGGTAGTGTCATAAGTTTTCAGCATCCTTCCCGGGACAATAAACAAGTGAATAAGCTAAGCATCAAATACAAAAAGATGCATTTCCAGACCAACAGTTCTGTGACAAAATGGACGAGCAGCATTTAAAAAAAGAAGCTTTAATTGGAAAACAAAAAAAAAAAACCAAAACAAAACCAACCCTCACTGAATGTCTTCTCACAAGTACAATGACCCTACCACAGTTGTTTGACGAAAATTTTTGAGCATCTTTTTTTTTGCTTTAGGCAACCTGCTTTGATGAAGCCTTAGGGGATATGAATCATATTTAGGCAGACCTCTTTAGAAATACACTTATTGTGCAACAGATGCAAAATTGGACAAACAAAAGTCCTGACAGGAATCTACTTGCACAGCCAAGAGTGAACTCAGCCTTTCTTCAACTCATACCTGAGAAGCCATGACCAATAAGTGCAAGAGTTGAACTACTTTCCCTGGCCATACATTCAGCTCAGAGCTGGCAGCACGGGTGAAGCATAATTGAGGATGCTTAGATGCTTAGGTGTTACCAGAGCCTACCTGGACAGGAAGGAATTGGTAAGGAAATAACATGTTCATCCAGATGTATATATTAAGTGTAATTTTGGCTGATCTCTTAAGCATAGTGAACACTGTATGCAGCCTTTGTATTTCTTTGTGGCAGACCCAAGTGCCCACCAGCACAGCACACCGCCTGCCCTCTACCTCTGACAGTTAGGAAAACATTGGCAGCATCATCCTAGAGGGAAACTCAATTGGAGTAGTATGCAAATTTAAGGGAGTGGAAGAAGCAAAAGCCAAGCATGCATAGAAATCAGTGGCCAAAACAGGTGGCATCAAAAACTTGTGCATCTCAGGAATAGCACAACTTGTCTGCAGCTAGCACAGCTGGGAGTACACGTGAGTGGAAGGAGGAAGAATCAGTTTCAGTTTGGATGTGCTCCTTGGATTTTGAGTCATGATATATGCTGGTAGCTGTAAGTGGTCAGAGCACAGTTCCTGGGATGGCTAAAGAAGTGGGAGGTGAATCAGTTTAGAAATTTTCTCACATTATTTAGGCTCACATCTGCATTTGGTTCAAGTTCTTGTGCCTGAAAGGTAGAAGACATGCTACAAAAATGTTGCTGCTCCAGCCATATAGAGCACAGACCCCATCCAAGGTCCAACCAAACCCAGCTCAGCCATGTGGGGGCATTTACACAAAGTTTTGCTTTCCAACACTGCCAAAACATTATCCAATCTGCACCAGAGAGGCAAGAGTTGAGAACCTACAGTACTTAACTCTGCTAAAGCATTTCCACTAGTATTACATCACCCCAGCTATGGGTTTTGCATAGGTCTTTGCTGACTACGAAGGCCAATGTAGTCTTAGGCACATCTTTAACACATTTCAAAGCCACCCTATAACAACTGAAGCCCTTTGTCCACTCCATACAGCCCACGGCAGAGA
Source organism: Vanellus vanellus (assembly GCF_965231255.1). NCBI lineage: Eukaryota > Metazoa > Chordata > Aves > Charadriiformes > Charadriidae > Vanellus > Vanellus vanellus. The sequence goes on along the minus strand of NC_138909.1, from coordinate 22,889,213 downwards.
GCTACCAGCTGTTCCTCACCTCTCCCACTCAGACTGAGATGCAGGTCACTCCTTTGCTACTGCAGAGCAGACAGCACCTAACTTTTCAAGGCATCCTTTTTCCAGTTGCATATTCCCTTAGAGTCCATACCACAAACTGGCCTTGACTTAGGGACTATATTTTCCCATCCTGCTAAAACTAATGCTCTCCCTAATAAGCTTTCTGGGCTAGATTCTTCGCTGGTACAAATCAGTGAAGCCACATTGATTTCAACAGGGCTCTGCTGGTTTTGTCAACAGAAGACATATTTCCTCTGGCTACGTATTGCTCAGTGGCTTCCCTTTCTTACACTGGAAGTTACAAAATGCTGTTTGCAATTACGCATTTCTATCACAACGTGCAGAGAGGAAATTAGTCTTCTGAGGTTCTCCCTTAGTGTACCCTCCCTCCCCACTCAGTCCTTGAAAAGGCCATTAGAGCATGCAATATTAATCATCAGCTGTGCAATAATCTTGGAAAAATGTAATATATTCTGGCAAATCGCAGGGCCTCCAGAGGAACTGCCTGCCTCTGAATGAATGGCTCTCATCCATTATCAGGCGGCGACGAACGCAGCTCCCCACTTACTTGCCCCATCAGCATGCAAACAGCGACTCAATTCAGTTGTGAGAAATGGGAGGAAATGATCTGTATTAATAAATGGCAAGAGCGTGAGATCGCCTGATTTCAGAAAATAAGATCAAAACCACTGAACTCCCTTCATTGTCTCATTTGATACAGTAAATGCAGCACTGGGAGTAATTAAGCTTCTGAAAGAAGTTTCATAGTGAAACCACATCACCCAAAACAATTAAGACAAACATTTTGTGCACATTGTCATCTGCCTTCATTAGTGTTTAAAGGTCAAAGAAACATTTCATTAGAGAAAAAAAAAAAGGGGGAAAGGAAAAAATAGGTAAGCTGCAGTACAATTCCTGGGTATGTCTGAGAAAAATGCATGCAAAGAGTCAGTGTTCAAGCAACTGAACATGCAGAATACTATCCATCTGGATGGCAAATGCTGTATAAATTACTTGTCATGCTCTGATAGTGTCTGGAAACCTTGGTCAGAGGGTAAAGTCTTCATATGTTACATGCTATAGGACAAAAAGGAGGCATGCTGCCCTGGCTTCAAACTGCTCATAATCCCATCACACTAGTAGACACAAAAGAGGGGTCAAAGAAGACTTCAATGATAGTAATCAGATGAGGGTTAGTAAGCAACGAACCCAGGTCGCCCCTACTGAGAGTGTAGTACAAATGTAAGCCACTGTTACTAAAATGAAAAAGCTCTTTAACTGGAAAAAAAACCCAACCAACCAACCAACCAAACAAACCACCAAAAGGAAAGCTTCAATTGCACAAAAATACGTTTAAGATTCTGCCTTCTTCTCCTCCGCTCCTCCCTGCCATTGCATTTCCTGCTGGGAAGAACAGTAAAAAAGTTATCATGCGAGATCTGCTTTCACCAGATTTTGTTTGTTTGATGGCTGGTTTTAGCGTGGATAAAAGAGCCAGTGGTGGAATGAAGTTTTAAAACAGTTATTTGTGTGCTCTTATCAACACACTTTAGAGAACGTAATTAGACTTCAGCAATAATACCCTCTTAATTATAGCTTCAAGCCCCCTCAGAGGGATAGGAAAGCATGTTCATCTTTCCTGTTCCTGAAGTGCACTAAGTGATGTGAAATAAACTAATTTATGGAGATCGTACAAAGAGCACTCCTACTTACTTTTATTCAGTTGACTTCGTTTCTCTGGAGGAATTTGGGCGAAGTTTATCCTCGGGGGAAGCAAAGTGACTTTTTCTCTCAGACATTCAGCCTGCATGTTTGAGCAGGTATAGTTATCACATGATGTTAATAGGCCAAGGGGAGGGGCTGGTGGGATGTGACTCGGGAAGACCAGTTTCAAGGGAGCAGCAGGATGAACAAGCATCACATAAAAACATGCATGTTTTTATTATGTTTTCTTAGGGTTCGAAGTCCTTTAAGATCAGGAAACCAAGGGCTTTGAATCAGGCCCTCCAGCCTTTCCATAACTTGAGAGCAATGTATTTTTGAGTGGATGTTGAAATATTCTGTTCACTAGTTGCAGATAGTTTCAGAGCAGTGAAAACGCTTTCACCTGCACTCATTTTAACGTACTGTTGCATTACGCTCAGATCCTTTCTTCTACTATTTGCAAAGGACCTGCTGGGTGCACAGCCTGACCAGTCCAGATGTACCATTTTAAGAATCAACTCTCACAAAGATGCTGTTAGCACCTCAGCCTGCGTCTCCGAATTGGAGTAGAGAGGCTTGGAACAAGTAATATCCATCAGGACTGATCTCCATTTTAGAAAACATTGTAATCAATGCTACATTGCGTGTATCTGGCAATGAGAGCCGGCAGACATTTTTTTGCAGAACACTTTTTCTCAGCAAAGAAGGAAGTGTTTTTAAAATCAAAACATTTCAGGGAGGATGTCAATTTCAGCTTATTTTTTGACAGGCAAATGTTTAAATGAACCATTTCTATTTTCTTGTTTTGTTTTGATAAGGCATGAAAATGTTTCATTTCAATAATGTGAATGTATTTTATTTCTACTTTTCCTTTTCTGTTCATTTCAACTTGCATGGCATAATAAAATATGCATGATAATATTGAATTTACACACCTCTTTTATTACATGTATCCAGCATATAATTTTGATAATAAATGATGTAGTTCAGCTATTATCAAAATGAAACATTTTTATCTTACTAAATTAGATGTTTTCATACTACTTGAGGGAATGCAGTAGAACCCATCTAGATGAACAATGTCTGAAAGTTTAGAATTCATTTTTACCAGTATTTTTGCTATGTGGCCTTTCTCTTGCTAGCAATCTGTGAAAACCACTGGTTCTGCCAATGGAAGGTGGACCATCTTTCTCTGGCCAGTCTGAACCATCTCTTTGCTCTTGTTTGAACCCAATAACATGTACCACTGCCTGTGTTTTTCCCATCATTTTTTCCATAATGGGTTAATTCCTGGGACTCCCTCATCAGAGGATATGCCTTCTCCTCCTCAGTGGGTAAATATGATCTATGAAATGCCAGCTGAAATTCTAGGTAGGTGAGCACAGATACAGAAAGGTGTTGCACAAATATCCATCCTATGCGATGCTGTTCCTGTTGTGTCCATGCAAGTCAGAGCTGCCTTTGCTGAGCCACCTATTAGGTGGATTTGTAACCTGGGAAATCTTCCAGATTTGGGGTGTTAATTTTTCAAAATCAATAAAATTAAGCCAAATACATTCAGCACATGACTGTTAGTACAAGATGTGACGAACAGAATTTAGCACCTCTCTACTAAAATGAAATCAGAAAAATATTTAAGATAATACCATAAAATTGCATAGCTATATCAACAGAAATATACACAGAAAGGGGAAGAGACATATAGCTCTTGGTCGTTTGAATACATTCTCTTAATCTTGCTAACTTAAAACTAAGGGAAAGCAGTAGCCCGTGCTTGGGAAAAGATGCTTAGTTTTACTCTTTTTTGTTTTCTTCACTAACTACTATAAAGATAAAAGACCATTTCTCAGTAATATCCTGACCTTTTTCTTTATGACTGCATTTTGATTATACATAATATTTTCCTATAAAATTACATGCCCTAATCAATAAGAACCACTAACATAATTTCAAAGCATCATTTTAATCCAGCCCTAATTTGATTTTGCCCAGCATCTGCTTAAGCATGCCACTTAGCTTGTGATTTGGTTCCAAAAATTGTCTCTGTCAAAATATCGTTCTGGAGGGCTATGTTTATTTTATCTTACTAATTCTGCATCATAAGTACTCCTTTTACAAGTAAAAGGGTTCCTTTTCCTTAGCTGCTTGCCTTACTAGCAGTCTGTTCCTGGTGTATCGTTGTTCCTTTTCACACATCATCGTGAGTAATGAATTTCCAGCAGGTCTCATGAACTGCTTCTAATTGCCTTGTGAATGAGATTGGTGGCATGTCCTAGGATGCTGGTACCCTCCACATAAGGTCAGGGATACCCGCTGTGTTCCTCAACAATCACTTTTTAGCTTACTTGCCCTGACTTTCAGAGCTGGGAAAGGAGGCTGTTACCATCCACATCTATCTATGGACAGGAGCTGCTGGCCTTGAGGTTTAGGTATGGCCTTTGGGTTCTGAAGCAAATTAATGCCATTGTCAGCAAATTTCCACTGAGGTATCAGCCAAGAGTTTAGCAATTCTGCTAGGGCTGGTGTCTCAGTTGATGCTAAGGACGGGACCAGGACCCTCCACAGTCAAAAGCAGTAATAGTTCATCTAGTTTGCAGTGTGCTCAATAGATTACACATACACAAAAGCCAGTGCATCCATTGCATTCTCCCACTGCTTTGTTGATGCTCTAGAGCTAATGGGAGCAGTAAAACTTATTTCAGGGTCTGAAATAAACCTCCGATATTAACTGATTATGCAACAAGGACAGATACACCAAAGAAGGAGAAGCTGGCTCAGGTTTTCAAAGGATACTAAAGATCCTGAGCACCTCAGTTTCTGGACATCAGACTTGATTCCATCCTTGAAGTGTGTGAGCAGAGCACACATCTCCAGGCATTAGACCTCTTCAAGGCATTTTGTGCTGCATCTCCACAACCACTTCTCACTTTTAAAAGCTTCAGCTACGTTTTTGACAAAGTCATTTTTCAGAGTAGCACTGCATTAAAAGAGCAGAAGAAAAATATGAACATCCAGGATGTTCAGAAATCTTTTATCATGTCTAATAATAAACCAAGGATTGGTTTTCATGTCATTCAGCTAAATATTTTGAATTGCAAAAGGTTCTAGCTGAGTTTCTTTTCATGTAGCTTTAAAAGCACAACCCAGACACTTCTTTAGGATGCACAGGTGAGCAACTGACATTTTCTAACCTGATTGCAATTATTTTGGAACACATTTTATACTACAGTTAATTATAGAATGGGTCAAAACCAGAGAAACTCTAGAGAATTGTTCACTCTCAATTCTCCAATGTGCAAATGTCACTTTTTTTACATTTCCCCCTTTTTTTTTTTATTTTTGGCTTGGTTACTCTGTTATTGTATTAAGCCACTTGGAATAGTGGCTGAATGCAAAAAATCTTTTAAAGGGGATATACTCTTCCCAGATCTACAGAAAACCCTGTGCAGGTGAGGTGCACAGTTGGGTATGTAACCATGACCTCATTCAAGAGGATTAGTAGTTAAAAACCCCTCACTCTGCTGCGTGGAGCAGCAGGTACCAGTGTGGGTGCTCCTCATTTGTTTATGCGCAAAGTAAAACAGGTTAGTTTTTTTAAGCTTTGCTGCTGTGAATGCTTCTTCCTGAGGTGCCCCATTCACACAATGGGTCCTTAGATACCTGACATTGTGTTGTGATTCTTGACCCTGCCTGCCACCACCTGCTGCTTCAGTTTTGTCTGGGGATTCAACAGCACTCACATCCATCAGTCCCCTCCAGAACTTTGTGGATGGGTTATTGCTTCTGGTGTTTGACAGAGGGAGGGGAAATTAAAAAACAAACCCACACCGTCCAGTAATTCTGCACCGTCCTGAAACTATGTTCCATGACTCATCATGGCGTAACTTTGGAAACAATACACTGCACAGTCCAGCCATCAGCAAAACCATTTCCACTGGAAGTCCTTGCTGTGGTCTACCTTCTCAACCACTTGGGACAAATCATCATGTGCTATCCTTCTGACAAGGCCTGCCTCCTTCTGCATGAGACCTCCTCTACAAGGTCTTTTTTCTTCTTAAAAAACCTGCAGAAATTGGATACAATTTTGTCCCTTTTTTGGTTAGTCTTTTTTTGGTCCCCTGGAGTGCTTCCTAAGCACTTCATTCATAATCTTTCAGTGTCATGCTGAGAATATGGTGAATTCTTTATCCCTTGATGCTTTTCTTCCCTGAGCAGATATCTTTTTAAAATTCTACCTTTGCACGGCTGGAACATGTGAGCTTTGGGCAGGATTGTCTAGCGTGACCTATGTGGAATAAAGTTGGGCCTAGAAGAACCTGAGTAACACCTTTCTTCATGGGAAAATTTATTCTCATAAGAATCAAAGTACTCTGCAAATAAGCTCATTTTACACATGTTCTCTGACAGGGAAAAAAACCTCATGTAATTCTGAATTTTATAATTTTAATGTTTTCAAAGGCAAATGTCAGTTTTTCATTCTGAAAAGCTTTTCGTGCTACCTGCTATGATGCCATCTTTCATTGTGTTTTGCAAATAAAATTGGTGAATCAAACCAAATTTCCACTATTTTATTATTTTATTTCTTTCTCATCCATTTTCTTGAGTTCAGACAAACCTTTTCAGCATTTTCTCTCATGCAGAATTTTCAATAGTTAGCTTTGGGTCTTAACTGGAAAAAAGCCGAACATCAAAAATTTCAGAATCCTGTCCTCCTCACAGCTCTAATGCAGGACACCCCATTAGATGATTATTTGGTCTGTCTTGGCTTTAAAAGGTATTAGTCTATTAATTATAGATCAGTGTCAGCATTTCTCCCTTAGACTTCTGCTTCAGCTTAATTTACCTTCCTTTTTTTCTTTTTATTTAGGTCATCCCTCTAAAATGGACTAAAGCTCCATCTACTTACTTTCCTCTGCCTCCTATTGCAAATATCTTTCCTCTGAATTATTTGTGTGACAGCACGCCATCCACTTTGAGTGCTAGCTGCTTGTCAGGAGAAATCAGCGTCTATCCCAAGTTTTTCTTGCCAGACTTTTACTTCAGACTGATTTCAGGCTAGCCATTCTTTGCATTGCTACCTGCACCTTGTAATATTATCAACACCGTCCTGGCTGATAGTTGTTTGTTGCCTTTACTGCATATCCAGAAGGCTGGGGAAGGTAGAATGGAGAAGTCTCACAAGGTAGCCATTGTACATATCTCTCTTATAGCAGCCTTCTGAATTTTGCCGGAGTAACACATAAGTCATTCTGTGTTCAGTGAAACACAAAGCCTTGGTTCCTGCAGTGCCTAATCATAGGGCATGAGTACATGAGTTCATGTTGTGGCCCTCAGTAAGGACACTTAGGGGGTTGCTCTTTTGTCCGTGTGAAGAAAAAAAAGACATTTTCATGTCTCTTTTGCATTTCTGTCACGGTTAGTTGAAAATAGCCCACATGTTCAAATGTTACTGCTGCAAGGCTACATATGGCAGACATAAAAAGGACAGCAGGATAAAGATGAGCAGGATACTTGTCAAAATTAAGCAGGTCATTGTGAAAAGGCTACTTTAGTTTTAAAGGCATTGAAGTTTCTGTGCTCTGGGCTTTGTTCTCATTGGGCAAATTATTAGGCGATGTCTGCATCAGCCAGCGTAGCATCATGACAAGGCCCTTGAGCTGGCCACTGTCAGTCTGGTAGCACTGCCCGATGGGGCCCAGTTTGGGTGCTGTACCAACATGGCCACCCTGCTTCTGGCACCCACGCTGATTACCTGTGGCTGATGCCCAACTTTGCTGTGTAGGTATGTGGACTTATTTGCCATTAGTGTGGATATCCCTAATGTGATTCTGGTAGGGATGTTATTAGTATCTCTATCCTCTTCCCCATCCATCAAAAGGGTATTCGTATTTTCTTTGTCTCCTTTGCCCAGTGTTTTATGAACAGCCCCCATTTACCTTCACAAGAACCAGGTCTCAGTCCAGCAGCAAAGTCACCTGCAAGAAAGCTATGTCACAACCATAAGTACAGTGTTACTGTTGATAGCTCCTTACTATTTTATAGTGCTCTCACTAAGCTGTGGGCAAAAAAACCTGTCCATTAAAGACCTGAAAAACTTTTGTTGCACTGGTTGGTTGCGTGCAGGTCTGCAGCTCTCATCTGTCAGATACCTCAAGCTTGTTATACCATAGCAAAGTGTGGTCACAAGTACTTTAAAACAATTGTGGAAACCACCTGTCTTACATATGGGAAGTCATAATATTGTTTAGCAACCCTGTGATTTTATAGTGCCTGAGAGGACAGCAGTGTACTTAAATGTTTCTGGTTGCACTGTAGAATTTCAGATCATTCGACTATTGGTATAATCTTTACATATCTTTAAGTATTCTGTTAGAACAAAATTATGCCTTGTCTTCCAGCTCAGATTATTTTACTTCCTCTAGCAATATATCATTCCCCATTCATTTAGATTCTCTGGAGTCTGCAGCTGAGAGCTCTAATTAGGTGTGCCTACAGCTCTGTAAAATAGGTCTTCCATCTTATTTTCATGTTTGGATTCAATTTACTGTATTGAAACAAATGCTTTGCTCTGGGATCTATCAATGTTTTCTCTTCCAGGGTAAGAATTTAACTTGGATCAATCACAAAAACTAAATGACTGTGAGCATCTTGCATGAAACCCATAGTTTGCTTGGTGATTCTCGTATTTGTCAAATGCACATGAACTCACATAAAGCAATGCCATCACACATCTTGTATGGGCCTATTTTTAGATATGATTTTGTTCAGGATGTGAAGTATTTTACACAGGAATTTAAAAGCTTCCACCAGCACACACTCTGTAATTTCAAGACCACCTGGGATTTCTTTTTTGTCTCTCTTTTTGGCACAATGAACACATACATCAAGATATCACTTTGCCTGCACTTATATGCATATCTAGTCATATTAAGAGTTTTACTGTTAACTTCTAGAAAAAACAGTACAGTGCTGTTTGCAGACACCGTAGGTAACTTTCTATTTGCTTTTCCCTGCCCTGTCCTGCTCACGGCTGGACAGGCGAAAGCAGAAGTGAGCCTGAGGCAGTTCAACATTTAGAGCTCAAAAGACCATCACCAGCATCCCCAGTGGTGAGGATCATGGCAAGCTGATGATATGCCTCTGCTTTCTTGCACCCTAAAATAGCTTTCAGTGCAGCAGCCAGGTTCATTTTTTGCTGTACTGTCTGTGGTCAGTCTCAGGGAGAGCTGTTTGTTACGGATGTGTCCAAATGAAGGATGACTCCTGCCAGGCCTTTGACAGAGGGAAAAAAGCCTCATTTCCTGGCTAACCAGAAAAGACAGAAGGCTTTTCTGAATACATTTACTGTTAAAACATGTCGTTACTTGGGTTATGAGCTCATTTGTGCGTGAACTGTCATTTAGTTTTGTAACTGTGCAGTGACTAGGCAGCTGACCCAGGAATGGGTCTCCGGTGATGGTGATACAATATGAAAACAAATAGTAATAATAGCTGCTAATGCTTTGGATTGCCCACTTAGACTCCAAGTGCCCCAGAGGAACATTTTCGGTCAAATGGAGATAATGCTTACCCATCTATGGAAAGTTCTTGGAAATCTGTGGAAGTAAAGCACAGTAAGCATGCTATCTTTTAGCATTTAATTTCCATTGCAGCTTGCTTGGTCAGGGTGTGTGTGAAAGCCTGGAGTAAGTTAGGGAAATGACCTCCAAATGTACTGATTCTCCATCTTTTTCTGAGTCCTAGCACTGCCAGGTGTTGTCACATGTTGTAAAGCAGATGGGACCAGTTCATATGTCTTCCTGGCTATGAGAAAAGGATGCAGCACTCAAAAATGCAAATATACCTAATCAGAGTTGTGGGTGTCAAAGGAGTCATTGAGAACAACAAAATCCCAGCAGCCTTTAGTGGTCACATGCAGAGGAGTCCAGAATCTACAAGACCTCCTTCCCAGAGCCCTTCCCTGCTGGAAGCATCCCTCCCCTCCTGTTCTCCCACGCAGATGTTATCTGCAGCCTGGCCATTGAAAACCAGTCAGCTGCAAACCGACCAGCCTGGACACTTCAAACTGGGCACAAAAGTGGGAGGTATCACTTTTTGTCACCTTCAGCTGACAGAAAATCAGTGCATACATTGGGAATTTGGCTGCTGAACTCTTTGATGTGAGAAGCTGTACCAAACGCCTGCTTTTCCTTAAGTAGTACATCTTGACAAATTACGTAATCAAGAGCACAGTGATCCAGAATTAATCTCACAAAGATTAAGTCATATTCTAGCACATTCAGCACAGAAATGGAGAAAAAAATGTGTTGTTTTTTTTTGTCACAACGGCAAGCTATTAAAGACCTCTACACTTGGCAATCACAGTAATCCACAAGAAGAATCCAGATAGTCATTGCTTCCATGCTTGAATCCTGAAATCTGTGACCTTGAGGACAGATTTTGGGCATTCCTTGTATTGGGCATTCCTGCTTTTGAAGGGGAGGAGGAGTCTCATCTCCTGCTACCTTAGTATGGGGTGACTGCAGGCTTGCATTCAGCGGATCTGGAGAGAAAACTGCAGGGCCTTCTGAGATTTCCGGGTCTGTAGCAACCTCTAAATCATCACAGTGCTTACCCCATGCTTGCTTAACCTCATTTTTCAATCATTGCAGGAGTCCAAGTGCAGCAATATGGCTCTTTATGTGCTTTTTATTAAGCAGTGAATAAAGGAAAAATATGGCTCATTCAGCATGTACCTCAGAAGACATGAACATTCAGCCTGCCTGTCAGTTAGCTGCTCATGCATGCAGAGAACAGCATATATTCACTCTGAATGCTTTTGTTATATATATATAAATAAAATTCCCACATGTATGCAAAATGCTATTCAGAAAGACTCATCACTTGGCCAAATCTGAGCTCATTTTCATCAGGCCACTCACAGGGGTTTCACAGGGAGGCCTGTCTCCCCTGTCAAGTGGGATCTGCTGGTACCAAGCTTTTGTAAACTGTCTGTAAAACCTCTTAAAAATTCAAGATTATTTTAAGGACCAGGAGAAGTGTATTCTGTCTCCCTCAAACACAGCAATGCATTCATGTTTGCAGTATGAATTATGTTTGCTCTGTGTTTGCTCTAGCGTTCCAGAAAAGTTCAATTCAGAGGGAAATAACAAAAGTACTAATGCAAGAAATATATGTAATTCAAATGCTCCAGTGATCTTAACTCTGGGTGCCGGTAACATTTTAGCTGTGATCAATACAGTTGCATCTTTCCCTATCTGTTGTATAAAATCGTTAAGGCAAAGCACCCAGCTGACTTGCAGTGATTAATATGTCGTTCAAGCATGCTGCCCTGTCTCAAATCACAGGAGAAATATGTAACGGCATAGTCCTAGTGCCATCATCTTGTTTACAACAGCAAATTAATTCCCACCCTCCACGGGCCTAGGACACTGGGATGCACACTTGGGCAATGTGCCGAGGCTTGTCCTCAGCTGGGGACCACAGTGCTCCTGCTCTGGGGAGCCAGCCACATCCCATCAGTGGATGCTTCACCTCACTGACTTCATGTTAAGGATGATGTATAGTCAGGTAGGCACCCACGTGCTTCCTTTGTCCAGGTTTTAGGTGAGTTGTTTCCATGGAAATAGGTTGTTTCTGTTTATTCATGCTTGTATTCTGCTGGAAATCCTTATTTTACTATCATTTCTTGCTGTGAATGGCCGAAATAGGCATCTTGAGGTTTCCTGTTCCCTTATATTTTACTTTTTTCCCATAATTTTATATACAGAAAGCTTAGAAAGATATACCATTAATCCACACAAATGATTTGCAATGCATGTACAGATTTAATGAAAAATAGCAAGCAGCATTACAAACACATATTGCTGATTTTAATAGTAGCGCATATGTGGTCAGTGAAGCAGGTTAAACATTTTTGTCTGCTTCTTTTTTTTTAATTTATTTTAAAAGCCCTCTTAAGAGAAAACCCTTTGAAGAAAAAAATTTGCTAGTTCACAGGAAAAAGGAGCTTTGGCAAAAATATTTTGGGAGTGTTTAAACGTACTTATCCAAAAGCTAAGCATTTGTCTTTAAAAAAAATAAAATGAAGGGATGTCAGCTTTCTCCTTTTCCTTTTCTTTCTTATTTCCCCCAACAGGAACAAAAGCAATCTTTGGAAAGTTGCTCTAAGAAAGGGGAAAAATAAATCAATTTGAAAATACGGGGAGAAACAAGGTATCTTCAACCACATCTCTTCACTAGTGATGTAACATGTCACAGGACAGTAGCAGCAGGCGCACTGCTACCTGTCTAGGAGAGACATGAGTAGTCATAGAACATATATCACAGAAAAAAACATGCTAGAGAAAAGTATATTGCCTCTTCCTTATTTCTTCAGTTTCTGTCTTATGACTGCATGTAGTTTTTTGATAGTGGTGAAATAATAATAATATATTTCTACATTTCCACTTTAATCTGGGGAGTCTCTTACAGGAAACTAGTGAGCTGGGTCTAATGATGCCTTTGGGAAGAAGACAGGTATTGTCTTCATTTTACACATGATGAAAAAGATAGATAAAATGTTTAAATGATGAAAGGAAAAATCAGCTTCCCCCTTCACTGCGGAGGTTTGGCATCAGGCATCTCAACTAAGGTAGTTTTGTTACACACGAGGGACCTTCATTTGGGGAAGAAATATTATGCCTCTTTGCAGGACATCTCCCATAGGTCTCCCTGGACGAGTTAAGATAAGTTAATAAACTGAGCAAATTCCTGATTTTGGGGGCACAGGTATGAAACGAAGCTGAAAACACTGTGCTACAGCCACAGCTAACTACAACTGCAGGTCCTTGACACAACGGCAGGAGATGGCATGCAGGTTTTGGCATGAAACAAAGGGATTTGGGAATCTATGTGCGTCAATTCAAATAAATATATTTGTTCCAGAGGAACAGAGGTGGTGTAATGATACATTGTGGCAAAAAAAGCACATTGTAATTACCTTGTGATGCTCCCACCACAGTCATTATGTACTTGGATTGTCTTCACTGTCTCTCTCAATTGCATCAATTAGAGCTGTACATTCAATTTTTGGGGGTAATTTTCTTGGTTTGGCATGATGAAATGATACTTTTACCTTCCTCATGCTACGCAGGTCTTTGCATCTTTCTTGGACTATTTTGAAGCTGCTCTGAGCAACATCACGCTAGTTTGCTTACTTGTGTTTGTACTGTTTTCTTTTATTAGTTACAGTCATTATCATTACTATTGTCCAGACTTTGTCTGTGTTGCACCCACATTCATTTTGTCTGTGCACTGGACCCTCCTTCCACTGCACGATGAGCAAGCCCTTGATGTTTGACACAGCTGAAAGATCACGTCTGATTCAGCTATGATTTCTCTTTAATGTGTACTTCATGGCCCTGTCTCCTCTTCCGCTTTGTGGAGATTTCTTTAGCCACATCTGAGCATCCACAGAATAAAAGTGGAAATGTTTTGCTGAAAGCAGTGTTTGAATACATGCTGTGAATTTATCAACTCTTCAGTGCCAAACTGCTTGAGGTAAAACTGATCCTGAATGTGCAGGATAAACATTCCCCGTTGGCATGGTAAGTTAGCAAGCCTGCTGAGTTATCCTAGGTTACAGACTATGTAGTCATTATCTTCCATAGCACTGGAGGTGGAGATCTGGGGTAGACATTTGGCACCATAACATTAGCCTTCACAAATTTGCCATCGGTCTGTGAAGTATTCCGTTTTTACAATACAAAAAGCAAATGGAAAAATACCCCCAAAAAATCTACCTGGACACCTCTCTGTTTGGGGAACAAAGGCTGTGAAGATTTGCATTCTTCTGTAGCATGAAGACAAAGAGGTTTCCACATTCATAAATCAAAATGGTGGTATTTGTAGCATCTGCTTGACTTGTTTAGCCATCATGATAACAAATGACCGTCCAATCAATACTAAAGAGCAAGAATTGTCAGCTCAGCTTCAGAATGCCTTTCTATCCCACAGATTAAAATGGTTTCCTTTTCAGTGACTCCTTTGTACTAAGGTTTTGAGGTTTGCTAGGAAAGCTCTTTTGGAGTGTGGGGATGCTGCAGAGTGGATGCCTGAATGCTGAGCCCCAGCTCTGTTTTTGATTACATAGGAATGGACTTCAGATGGGACACAGCTCCTCCTGGTTTGGGTTGCTGCCACTTGGCAGCATCCAGCATCTGCATACAGGACCTGTCTTTGCCTGCTCCTGAAATGAAGCCACCCATCTGAAGAAACGTGGCATCTCTTTATGGGAGCTTGAGTTCAGCACAGGTATGAAAATACAGCATAGACACACCCTGTGCTTAACTCAGTCTGCCACTGGATCCAAAAGGAAATGGGACACATGGTCCTGTGATATGCAGCCTTTTAATGCAGCCATTTGCACAGCTTTGTCTGCCCTTGCTACATTTTCTGTTTGTGCTCTGATGAACTTCTACCTTTTCAAGCATGATAAAGACATAAAAATACGTAGAGAACTGGCTTTGTTATATATAGCACTGATTTCCCTGTGGGAAGCTGTCTGCAGATCATTACTTTAAGTTCATGTTATGTATCTGAACTCTACTTCCAAACCTTACTGAAAATGCACTGCCTTGCGTCTAAAACATGTTTCTATTTTATTCATTCATTAACATTCACAACAACTTTTAAAGTTAGAATATGAAAGGAAGAAGATTCTTCATCTCAACACTTCTTTGTTTTTTTTTTTTTTTTCATTGTGATATTCAGATTTAGTCAACAATAAAAGAGTAAAGGTGTGAACATGTGAAAGAACAACTTTGTGAAGCTGCCTGACAGGTTTTAGAAAGAAAGAACCCTTTTTTCCCTTTCTCTGCGCTCTGATTTAACCTCAGCATGGATGTAACAAAGTTGCTCAAGTCACCTCATTTTTTTTGTAGGGTAGACTGGGAGAAGGGTGTCTGCATTTTATTCTCCCCTAGGGTAAAACCAAAGACCTGCTGGTCTGGTCCTTTCCCTCCATCATAGGCTTGTCAACTCGTGGAGCAGGTGAGCTGGGATACCCTAAGCTGCTTAGCCTTTGCAGATTCTTGCCAGCCACCCATGTCCCATTTGCCAGTATACTTTTTTGCTATCCTACACGGTAGCCCAGGACAAAGCAGAATTTAGGTCTGACGTTTGAGACACCTTGTAGCCTTACAAGGCTTATGAGCAACCCGAGCAAACTGAAGATGTACTGTTTAAAATGTTGTTCTTACCAGATATTATTTACAGTCGGTCTGACAAGATGAATCCAAAGTATAAATCAAACTTTGGAGCACAAATCTTGTTAGTTGCCATGTTAGTAAATTAGCTCACCTAAATTATCAGCTTTTGACAGTGATGCAGCCTTCTGGATTGAAAATTCAGCTCCTGCTTATGCAGTGAACTTGATCTGCTGACATTTCAAAGGACTGAGATCCTATTTCTGATGGTTCAGTCTATACCCAACCGTAAACTATTTTGAGCAGCACTGAGCTGAATAGAAACAGCTGATGTTCAGGTCTGTCTCCTCTGACTACATAGAGTAGGTTAGGGAAAGTGCGTAATTTGTATACATTTTCCAATAGAAAACAACAAGCAAACACAGGAATGTGGGGATACAAATAATAAAGCATATAACGGATGTTTCCTCAAAGTGCTTTTTGTTTGTTTTAACTTTTCCATTTGGAAGGAAAATCTGATCTTTTCAATCCATACCTCCAAGCTTATTCCCAGAATAAAAAGCCTGTGTTAGAGAGATGTGATTTCTGCTTTTTACTGAAGGTCTGGTATTATTTGGCAATAAATTGTATTCTATACAGCTTCAATTACTAGCCTGCTCAGATCTGACAGCCCTTAATTATTCAAAACATGATCTACTGAAATCTACATCTGGAAACGATGTCACTTTTTGCTTTTGGCATTGGAAAATCTGACTTAATGTTAAACACATACTCTTAAATGCAAAGCTTTGAGAGAAATTAGTACAGCTGAACACTCCTTCTACAGATTAAATTTTAAAATAAATTGCACATGCCTTTTATTTAATAGTTACAATGTTTCACCACATTTCAGTGTGCTGTATTTTCTCCATATATCTACTGGTTGATTTTGCTTCTCCCACAGATCTGACGCTTGCTCTTATGTGATCCTTCCAGCACAGCTGCAATGGAGCAGTACTCTCCGTGATTCAGAGTCTGGCTGTTTTGTCACTTCTGGATGGGCAGACTGGAGTTTCTGATAGATATGCATGATCATTTTTGCATCTCTTCCAAAGCTTGTCAGGATGCTTACTCTTCAAGCAGTCTCGTGGAAAGAAAAACAAGGGGGTTCTGTTACTGTTCTTTTTACATATAGCTAGGGATGTTGCAAAATTAGTACCCTTTTGGTTCAGTGAATAAAGCTTTGACTTGGGCAAATCTAAGCTACTAGCTGAACCAATATATTTGAGGGCTAATACTAAATTTTCTGAAAAAAAAAAAAAAGTTATTTTTTAAATAAATTCTGAGGAAAGCCAGGTACCAACCTCAGCTAAGTAGTATTAATAGCATATGGAATAAAGTTTTCTAGTCCATTTTCATTCTGGGCAATTTTTTTATTAAAATGATAGACAGCTGGAATATGTTCCTGGCATATTCACCAATGGCATGGTTGGCAGAGCTTCCAACTGTAGAAGATGCCTTCAGACTGAGTTTGTTTTTCCCCATACTTAAACTGGTAAACAAGTCTAATAAGTTTAGAAAATATCTTTCTGCCTCAGCTTAATTAGACTGGCATTTTATAACAGCTTGTTAGAGTAAATCATATGTTGCTTTGATTAGAATCCTTATATATGGAATAAGGTGGAGTTTGTTCAAAAACTGCATTGTTATGGACACAGTAGTGTGTGCTTGGAGACCACATGACTGCCTGCCATCCTGATTAGACCACCTACTGGTATGGAGACTTCCAAACATAACTGGCCAATAGTATCTGGCAGTGCAGCAGTATCAGTGCTGCTGGCATGGAAGTGGAGAACAGCTATTATATAAATTAAAACAATCAAAGCCTGGCATTGGGTGCTTTATCCAGCCTGTTGAAACCCAGTGGGCTTTACTGCTGAAGTCTTTGCAACCCTGGCTGGGAATGTGTTCCAGAAGAAAGAAAGGATGAGGCTCTGTTTGTGATGTAGTTACAATAGATAGCTTTTGTCTTGCTGACCAAATTCTTACTGGAACTCCCAGAAGGCTTTAAACATATAAATAGTAGCAGCAGTATTTAGAACTCAGAAGCTGTTTTTCTCAGGGGGCAACTTATGACAATGCAGTTTCTGAAGGTAAACCTATACAATCTCTTCTGTCATTAAGAAGGGAGTTAAAGATACTTTGGGAGTGGTAGGAACATTCGTCTTGAAAAAGTGAACATCCATATCTCCACAACAAATCTGTTATGAAATAATGACTTTTTCCACTCCAACTTTCCTTAAAGTTTTGCAGGGAGAGCTCCTTTACCTGCCCTAAGTCCTGAGTAGTAATGTTGATGTGGTGGGATGTGGCTCCACCACCTTGTCTCTGACCACTGTGGAAAATATCTGTTAACTTTTTTGTAAAGGGCTGTATTTTCACGGTCCCTCCCTTGTTACCATCCAAAATAGGGGTTGTCAGATTAGTTGCTCTCTAGTCCCTAGCTAGCATCAATGAAAATATTGCAAAGGTTTGCAAATGGTTTGCCTCTAATTCCTTCTGATACACTTTTCTGTCAAGTCCTGGAGCTATCTAAAGTTTTTTTGACTGATCTAATTCCTTTCTGTTTCTTCAGGTACCTTCCTCACTTGTTAGTTATTTTTCTCCTTCCCAGTCTGTGCAGCAAAATTATTCCTGCTTCCTCCAATCTCCCTGGTGAGCACAGATGCAAGGAAGTCATTGAGATTCCTGGTTCTGTATGCTTGCCCTGTCTTTCAAAGCTTACAGTGTTCCCTCAGCAAGATTACTACTTTATATGACTGCAAAAGCTTTTATTTTTCTTCACAGCTTGTGCAGTCCTCGTTTCATTTTCACTAGTGGTTTTTTAAGGCTGTACCTTGTGTTCCCTGATCGACATAAGGTTAGTGTTTCATCTACAAGGTTAGTGTCTTCATACACACTTCTTTCTTTATCAGTCCCCGCATTTCGCCAATCAGCTATGTTTGTTGTTTACTGCTGCTAGTAAAAGTTTATTCCTTAATGTGTTTTTGTTGCATTGGGCTCTTGGAAAGCTGCTTCTCAGGGCTCAGGTCTCCTTTCCTCTGCCTTACTCCTCTTTTCTCTAGCAGCTGATTTTTAGCAGTACAAACTTTTCTGCTTTTCTGCCAGATTTTAATAGCTGAATTTGACACTGGGTTTTCATTTTGGGGATTCTCCTGCTCTTTGTTTCTGGCAAGCACAGGCTAACATGTGAAATCCTCATGAAGTTAAGTAAGTGTTTGGTTCCACTGGTGCCTGGTCTGTTAAATATGAGCCTGATTCCTTCTTGCTTGTAACTGTGTATCCATATTGAATTAAGTGGTTTCTGCAGACGAAAATGAGCAAAATATGGTTGTGATTACATAGAGACAGCAGAGCACTGTTTCCCGTCCTCCTGCCAGGTCTTCCCTCCCAGCCAACAGCAACGCTTAAAAGGGCCAGAGGCATCGCAAACTCCAGAGATCATTCAGGGGTTAGTCACTACTGTGGGTGGAGAGGACTTTCCCTTTGTGGGTTGGTATAGTTCAGCTTGAACAGTATGAGATGATCTACAGGGTACCCTGGCTGCTGCACACATACACTGAGGAAGAGCCATGGGACTACCCAGGTGCCAGGATTTGTTCCTGGTGGGTGGCTGGATCCTCAGCTAGCCCAGGTAGGTATCATCTGGTGTCTTCGCATTCCCTGGGAGGTGCTTGTTCATACTGACTCCCTGCTGTAGCAAGGACAACAGAAGACTTTGCACAGGCTAGTGTAGTGTGAAGATACACAAAATTACCTCTGAGAGTTTAAAGAGGGATGATCCTGGAGAAAGACAGAACAAAAAAAAGTAGTTTCAATTTTGCGCTGCTTATTTCTATAACACCTTAGAGTTTAATGGCCAGGGTCCAGGAGCAGATGCCCACAGTGTTGAGAAGGGAACCAGAAATGATGCTTCTGCATGTCTCAGTACAGGATTTTTGACAGAGAACGTAGATGAGGAATGCTTATACCATCTAATACTGTATATTGGAGAGAAGGGACTGAGAAGAAAACAATTTTTTAATCAGGTGCATCTGAAAAGCTAGAAAGAAGGACTGGAAAGCTATGCTGTGCTTAGGATAAGATGCTGGGCTCGGATTTTCCTTCAAAGGTTGGATGTAGTTCATCATTTCTGTAACAGTGGAGAGGTTAGAGCTGTCGATAAAGGTATGCAGCAGAAGGTGGAGAGGGAGGGCTGGCCCTGTGGTAAATTCCCTAATCACTTGACAAGAGGCTATTTGAACTGGAGTAGCTGAGCTGCTGAAAATTTCCATCTAGCAGAAGGGAATTCAAATCTCAGGGCCTGGAAATAGCAGGAGAGGGAGCAGACAGAGTGGCAGAGCAGGCAGAGCACTCGGGTGCCAAAGATCCAAGTCCTGTCTGTCCTGGTGGAGTTATTTCTACGCTTTATATAAAAAAGTTACTGTAACAAACCCAGGGCACTGTTTTCCAATACCTAATTCTAAATAGCAAAGTTGCAAAGGGCGTTTTTCTGCTTTCAATTTTATGCCTTTCTTCCTGCACTGTTTAGGCAGCATAGGTACAGCTGCCTGTGATCCCAAATTCTTCCTGGGATGGAAGGGGAAAGCCATCGGAAAACAAGATCACCACCTGTGTATCTACTGGATTTCACGCTTATGTCCACACTTCAAGCAAGCTATTGCACTAGAATGGTGAAAGATGATTGAATACTTGTGATTGGTTCAGAGGTTAAAGAACTCTTTATTGCAGATTGCCCCTTTTCTTTTCTTTTCTTTTCTTTTCTTTTCTTTTCTTTTCTTTTCTTTTCTTTTCTTTTCTTTTCTTTTCTTTTCTTTTCTTTTCTTTTCTTTTCTTTTCTTTTCTTTTCTTTTCTTTTCTTTTCTTTTCTTTTCTTTTCTCTTCTTTTCTTTTCTCTTCTCTTCTTTTCTCTCCCCTTCTTTTCTCTTCCTTTCTTTTCTTTTCTTTTCTTTTCTTTTCTTTTCTTTTCTTTTCTTTTCTTTTCTTTTCTTTTCTTTTCTTTTCTTTTCTTTTCTTTTCTTTTCTTTTCTTTTCTTTTCTTTTCTTTTCTTTTCTTTTCTTTTCTTTTCTTTTCTTTTCTTTTCTTTTCTTTTCTTTTCTTTTTTCTTTTCTTGCCATTAAAGCAAGGCAACATTACTAATGTCTTTTTTTTGGCTGGAAAAACAACAACAACAAAAAATTAGCCATAATAAATTGTAACCCAAGAGACCCTCTGATCTTAAATCCTCTCATTACTGGTTTGTTAATTGTAATCTACGTGTCACTAGTCGATCACTGCTAAGTCTAAGCCCCTTGGCTCTGGAGTGATAGGGGAACATTTGCTGTGTGGGTCAGAATAGGCTTCAGAAGACCATTTTATTTCAAACTTTGGACATGATCTCACTCAAGCCTATTGATCTTTTGCTTGTCCCTACCACTGCAAGGTCTGCAGTGGTGCAGGACCGGGGAGAGATCCTGTTCTCTTCCCAGCTTGGGAGCAAAACATCCCATTACAAAGAAATCTCTGAAGGAGCAAGCGATAGTGGGCCCACAGAGACTATGGTTGGGTGTACAGCAAATGTCAGCATCAAACTCATTCCTTTTGTGATGGCTCATTTCCATAGCCATGCCAAGCACTCACTTTTGCTGGAAAGAGTGTTTAAAAATGGTGATTCCAATCTGTAGCTGTAGGCATAAGCAAGCCATACACTTACTCTGGTGTGAATAATCCAACCTAGCAACTGGAATGTTTTTTCAATTAGATGGACTCAAAGTTTAGCTTCTGGGCAGTTCATTTTTGATTTACTCTAAATCCACAGACAAATTGATTTGTGAACAGCCATTGCTTTCACAGAGGGATTTGATTTGAGGAATTATGGGGTAGATTCATCATACTGATGACAGATAGATTTTCATACTTTGGATTTTATTAATGGCATGTTCTTTGCTTGTTAACATTCAAAGGAGATCAATCACACAGTGTTCTGCTGCTATTGAGTTCCTCTGGAAAAAGGACGCCATATGTGGAGACAGGAGTACAGGTCAGTGTGTAACGGCCTCAGAGAAATACAATATCTTTACTAGCAGGGAATAATTGGAAATGGGTCCAAATTTCAGCCATTACAAGAAGATCACTGATGTCTTGGAAAACTCTGCCTGGACTGAAATGCCTTCTTCTCAGTGCATTTTTGTTCACAATGCCTTGATTATCTCCACCCCCATTTAAGGGAAGAAATATAAAATTTGTGCAAAGCTGTGCAGAGTATATACATTTATCAAGCGCTCCTGGTGACCAGTCCTGTGCTCAGGTTACTAACCCCTGGTGCTTTTCTCCAGTTATAGACTTATCCAAGTGAACTCTCCAGTCTTAAAAGCCTAGCATCATACTTATTCTCTAGAAAAATCAGCTGCCGCTTCTTCAAGCATGCATCATTTACCTCCTTGAACCTGTGCCACAGTAATCAGTACTGTATGGGGAAATCATATTACCTTTAAGTAACCCTTTTATACAGCCCATGCTGTGCATTTTCCTTTCAACATTTTTGGCATTTGATACTATTGTTTAAGAAGTTTCATTCTCTACTAAATTAGCTGATTGAATGAACTGTATGTAGCTCTGTCCAGCTACAAGCGAGCGGTGAACACTTAAGTTCTGCAGGACTGTTTTGTGTAAGATTGCTGAAATAACTACCTAGTATTTTTCAATTTTGTTCACTTTGGGTGAAACTCCTTATTATGAGAAGCCAAAGCTTTACTTTACTGACCCAGCCAGACCTGTTCTTGGGAGCTTGCAATGAAATGAGGTGAAATGGTTAGTTTGCTGTTTGCAGCCACTTCAGAGCATGGAACCAGCTTATTAGCTTCAAACTCCAGCCAATTCACAAGAGCACAGAAGGCACAGGACACTGGGAGGATGCCTTAACAAATGCAGGAGCCCAATGAATGCGTTGTCTTTGTTTTAGTGTTAGCAAGTTTCTTAGCAATAGAAATGCTTCAGATTATGACATCCCTCATTTGGGATGGCTGAAGTATTTAGCTGTCCAAAGACAACTTAACACAGACTAACTTTTTTTTTTTTGGGGGGGGGAGGGGGGGAGATGGCAAAAAATAAGATGTGTCAAAGACTAGACTGGTTCCTCTGTGCAGTGTTCTCTTAACTGTGCCATTGGTTTCCCTTTCGGCCTTTTTGAGAAAAAAAGCCTGCATTTCATAGAATCGTATAATGGTTAGGGTTGGAAGGGACCTTAAAGATCATCGGGTTCCAATCCCCCTGCCCTGGGCAGGCACACCTTCCACTAGACCAGGTTGCTCAAAGCCCCATCCAGCCTGGCCTTGAACACCTCCAGGGATGGGGCATGCACAACTTCTCTGGGCAACCTGTTCTGGTGCTTCCCCACCCTCAGAGTAGAGAATTTCTTCCTAATGTCTAATCTAAGTCTACCCTTTTCCAGTGTAAAAATGTTACCCCTTGTCCTATCACTGTACTCACTGATAAAGAGTCCCTCCCCATCTTTCCTGTAGGCCCCATTTAAGTACTGGAAGTCTGCTATAAGGTCTCCCCAGAGCCTTCTCTTCTCCAAGCTGAACAACCCCAACTCTCTCAGCCTGACTTCATAGGAGAGGTACTCAAGCCCTCTGATCATCTTCATGGCCCTCTTCTGGACTCACTCCAACAGGTCTGTGTCTTTCCTATGTTGGGACTCCACAGCTGGATGAAGTACTCCAGGTGGGGTCTCACCAGAGCAGAGTAGAGGGGCAGAATCACCTCCCTTGACCTGCTGGCCATGCTTCTTTTGTTGCTGCTCAGGATGTGGTTGGCCTTCTGGGCTGCAACCACACATTGCCGGCTCATGTTGAGTTTCTCATCCACCAATGCCCCCAAGTCCTTCTCCTCAGGGCTGCTCTCAATCCGTTATCCACCGAGCCTGTATTTGTGCTTGGAAATGCCCTGACCCAGATGTAGGACCTTGCACTTGGCCTTGTTGAACTTCATCAGGTTTGCATGGACCCATGGTTCCTCTGGATGGCATCCCTTCCCTCCAGTGTGTCGACTGCACCAAACAGCTTGGTGTCATGGGCAAACTTGCTGAGAGCGCACATTTCTTCCCATCAGACCATTTGCTTCTATGGAGGCTGATGTTTTTTCCTTGCCCATTGATTCCCATTGAGCTAACAGTTTTCTCTGCCATTACTTGGGAATTGCATACATTATTTTGAGGGCACAGCCGGAAACAAAGAATAGCCTGACACACACAGAAAGTGGAAATTCATAATAGGTATTTTGTGCTTGACCAGAAGCAAAGGAACAGATTTTATTCCTTAGGGGTTTTTCTGTATCTCAAAATCTATATTGAAATAAATGTTATTACGTATTACATACTTTACAGGGAGACTAGAGCTTCCTGAGCAAGTGATGTGAAAAAAATGGTAGTCTTTTTTTTCCAAAGACATTAGACTGTCAGTTTGAAAACACTTCATATGGAAAATAAAAGTGCATTGGGCTCCATCTGAGAGTCACCTTTGCTGGAAGAAGGGCAAAGAATCAGGCTCGTTGAGCAAGGGCCCTGAAAAGCTGACTTGACGGGATTTACCTGTGGAGACACATGTCCAAGTGACTGTTTGACTTTGTGAGCCTGATCAGCTATCAGTTGACTGTCCAGGCAAATAGAAATAGGAAATTGTTATTAAGTTTAGACATATGACATTTTGGTAGGTTTCCTTCCCATGTTGGAAAACACAAGTCAGCTTTTTCCAATGGTAAACTCCTGATCATTTTATGAAGGTTATGAAACAACACATAAAGCATAAAATACAGGTAATTATTTTTTAAAGAGCCAATTGAAAACAGCAGGCCAGTGTTTTCTAAACCCTCCAATGCAAATGCAACTCTGGTCCTTTCCAGAAATCAAAGGTAAGGCTTCTATTTGCCTCGGCAGGATCAGACATAGACCCACGTTTGCTGTTTTCAAAATCTCAGCCTGGGAGTCTCTATTTCCTTTTACCTACAGGAGAGAAAACACAAAGATGCAACAAAAAGCCAGCCACACTTACCACAGAAAACACAATTTTTCCACTGATATATATTAGCTGTAAAGAATGTACCTTCCAAGGGTCAGATTTTAAAATTAGAGTGCTGTCAAAATTTCAGGGTCAGTGAACTTCCCCAAAATACCATTTGTCAGGTGGTATCTATAATTGTTAAGATTCCATTTTCCTATCATTTTTTTTGTGTTAAAAAATATGTTTACTATTCATGTTTCTCTTTAGACATGTACATATTTATAATTCTATGCAAATGGTTTAACATCTGGTCTCAATAGAAGGTGATATGTATATTATTCTAATCTACTTCTATTTGCAAAAGAAAAAAAATTACCATAGCAAAGGCTGCCTTTGACTGGAGTCGTGTGCCTACAGCCTCAGGAGTGCATAAGGTGGCAGTGAAAATGCAGATCATAACTGTTTAATTTGAGCCCTTCTCCCAAGCTCATGTCAGCCTTGCAATACATAGTTCTGTGGGTGTGTTGCAGGACTTGGGATGTACCTTACTTCATACGTTCACATCTGGCTTTTAGCCAAATGATTCCTTAGTTCAACTGTAAGTGGAAAACACTCAATTAGACGAATATACATCTTAATGAACTGCCTGCTGCACATCACCACTTGGAAAAATTGTATGCTAAATGCTTCTTAAAAAACAGTTTCACATGTGAGAAACTAAAAGATGGTTTATTTGCCCTGCAATGAGGAAGGGGTTATTACAGGCACTTGCTTGCTTGAGGATTAGCTACAATTGCAAAGGACACATGTAAACCAGCCGAGGATGGGATGACCCCTCTGCAGTTTCCCAGATTAGCCCTTGCATGCTATTCCTGCGGATCAGGGAAAGGGTACACAAGGCTGTGGCAGACATATTCTTTGCCTCCAGAGATGCACAAATGAGGGGGAAAGCCTCATGCTGTTCCCATCCCCTTCAACATTCCTGAGCCTTTGCTAAAATCTGTAGGGGTGGATTGCGTCACCCACCTCTCTGTAAATAGCAATGCCTCTGTCAGTCCAGTGTATTCTGCAAGCACACTGGGGTAAGCAAATGCTTTATCCTTTTATCAAGTGTCTTCTGAGTTAAAATTACGTCAGCATGTGATTCATTCAAAAGCAGAGAGGGGAGAGAAAACCAGTAATAGAAATCCACCCCTCCTCCTCTGCTAAGGCATAGTGACCTTTACGAACCTAAAGTTTTACTACCTTTATTATGTGAGGGAAAGCAATCGCTGGAATTTCCTTTCATATCTTATTTTGTAAGACAAAATTCTTTGCAATGGAAGTGAAGCTTAAGTATAAGCAGCAACCTCCAGACATTACAGGTCACAGGTCAGCTCTCTTCTCCCTCCCCAAATCACAAGAGTGACTTAAAAATCATGACAATTGTTGTTTTCTTTTCTTGAATAGATGCTGCATTCTTATTTGTCCCTTCCATTTCAAGGGATTCATTCTTCCAGTGCTATCTTGAACCATCTACTCAAAGCTTTTCAGTACAGTTCAGGAGCTGCCTTGTCTGTTCCTGAGTGCAATGATCTGTACCTAGAGGGAAGGGAAGGGTTGTATCTCCTACAAGCAAGAGGAGGAAGAAGAGTGAGGAAGAGGAAGGACACTGAAATTTCCCAAGTGACAGTGCCAACAGCTCTTTGAGTGTTTTTGGCATTGCTCACCTCTAGCAGTAGTTGAGTCGCAACAGAGCCTGTGCCAGGGCACAGCAACCGCAGCCAGGTGTGGGTCTCTGAAGTCCATTGGCAGGGGCACTTTCAGATCAGAAGGCATCAATTTTGCTGCTTGTTGCTTGCTGCCAAAACTAGAGCAACCTTTTCATGCCATACACACGGCAATGAGTATTAGTGAGGAGGCTGAGCGCTGCCCGCCACCAATGCAATGGCAGGACCTGGCTGAAGGGGACGGAGGAAGCTATCCGCATCTCACATGGGCTGCCTGCACACTACTTCAGAGAGCAAGATGGAAATGGTGGCCTTCTGACCCTGACAGCCACAAGGTACTGTACAAATATAAGACTTAGCCCAGAATGACTGGACCTATATTGGAGCTCAGAAAGCTCTATGATGAGACCGTATTGATAAATAGCAGAAGGCAGAAAGCTCCCAGTGCTACATCAAGCAAGATACAATGCAGTGTTGCCCATCTTTTCCACAGCATGGGATATAGGAAGAAAACGGCATTTTGAAGTCTCGTTGCACTAATAGGTGGCTGACTCAACTTTGCAAACCTATCTGTACATCGACACCAAATCCAAAGTATTATTCTCTTCCATTTTTGGTCTGCCATCCACAAGTTTTACATGCTTACAGCTACTGTACCACATATTGGTGGTTTGTCATCTCCAAAAATCTCTGTGTCCTTCATCTTTAATTGCTATTCTCCCATCCGTGTTTTCTCAGAAAAAACAAAACAAAACAAAACAAACGAATTTTGTATTTAGTGAGCATTTGTGTTGTTTCTTCCTTCAGCAAACTAAGAGTGAGGCATTCTTATGTTTATTAGCTTAACTGGTTTAGGTGAACAGTTCTCCTCCCTAAAAGAAGGTATTAGAGACAAGACCATTAAATAAGAGAGTTACAGTGATGGTCTTCTAGAGCTCCTTTAAATGTTTTAGGTTGCTGCTTTCATAGGCATCTGATTGAATTTCAATTCCAGATTCTACCACTAGACTGAAATATTGCCCCTCAAAACCTGAAGGAATCTTGGACTTGTTGATAGGAGCCACAACTAAGATACAGAGTCCCTTTATTTTCAATGCTAAAAGCGACAAGTCAAGATTTAAATTGATTGTTCAATTTCATGTAGTCTCAGCTTGTCATCTCTTGATTGCATGCCTTGATCTGACTGTCCAGGCCCACGGTCTTCATGCCTACCCATTTTACCTGGGGACAGAAGAAGCCACAGCAGCAACGGATTAACAGTGCCCTTATCTTCTACTGTTACAACCAACAGCAAAGTTTCACTGTAGCTTTGCCAAACTTCTGTAGACCCAAGCAGAAAATACAGGCACACATGGGAATACATAGGTATAACATTAAGTGTCTGAATTTTAGATTATTCAAATAATTAACTCAACTTGGTGATCCACCTCAAATGATGAAATCTCTGGAGATGCATGCAGAATCAGATTTAAAATGACAGATATGCCTAATTACAATAATTGCAAGCAGAGCGATTTATCACAGACATTTGTGGACTATTAAATGACTGGTTTAAGTGATAAACTAGTTAATCAGCAGCAGAAGGCTTTGGTGAAGTTATATAAATGACACTAGACTTGAAAGGTTTTATGGGTTGAAGCCTGTGGGTATTGATGAGATTTACTCTATATAGTGTCAAAGGAAATTTAAAGCAAGAAGGCAGAAAGATGTTCCTTATGCATTCATGTGCCCAAATTCACACTGACTGCAGTGATATTCCCAGTTTCTGATACCTGATTTCTCTGAACACCTGCACAAGCAACTTTTTGCTTATAAAGGTGTTTTCCAAAACAAGATGCATGAAAGAATAAACCTGCCATGACTATGCAGCTGTTGAGACTCAAGAGACTTACGTGGCCAAGTAGAGAAGCTGTAGCCTATCTGGGAGTTTTCAGAATCACTTATGTTTGTGTTAGTCTCTGAGGTTCTTCTGCAGAGCGCCTTGCTGAAACCCCTTTCTATGATCTGGGTGTTGAGCTCCAATAGATACTCCTGGAAATCTGAATCATGTTTGGCAATGAAAGAGTAGATAATACCACCATATGCCAGTAGATAAGTAGCACAACATAAATATCAATTCATTACAGAAAAAAAAAGTCTGCTAAAATCTGAGACAGATGCATTTGCATCAGGGACATAAGCACTTTTCTGTAGCATTGCTTCCTATACAGGATCCTGATGATGGATCCTGATAGTTAGATCAACTAATCTATTTAAACCATGAATAAGGACAGTTGGCTGAAAGACCAAGGAAGAGATACCAATATATTCAGAAGGACTGAGCACAAAATTTTTATATCAACTAGGATATCTCCCCTTTATTGATATGCAGTTTATTTATTAAGATTTAATAAGCACAGTATAATGAAGTTCTCAAATTAAAAAAATAGAAATAAATATAACCTGGAATGCAATGGAGACTGTAAGGGATTCCATGCTCTTATCCTTGTGATTCTTCATATTTATAATGTGGATAATAAATTAACTAATTATGTAACAATATGGATTGTCAACATCTGCAAAATTAATCAGTTTGAAATTAGAATAATTCACTTAGTGTATTCTCCATTGGTTTTTATTCTTTTTTTTACAGTCTTAAAATGTATTTATTTAAAGTTTATTTTAAGGTATTTCATTAAGCTCTCAAAATAAAACCCATGTGACTTTTTCCTTTTTGGAAGGAAGAAGAAAATGCATTTTCTACATCAGAGCTACAATGATGGGTCAAACTGCATTATCCTACATAGCAAAATAAATAGCATGCAGAACTAGTCTGAAATGAGATAAATAATCTACAGCTTGAAGGTCAACAGCATGCCTGTGGGAGAGAAAAATGTATATGAGAAGTACCATTCAAGGCATTTCCATATATGCATGTTCTGGAAGAGCTGGTTACGGATGATATTCCTGACTGAATTCCCAGAACAGGGAACAGGCGTGAGTTGTGCCTCCCCAGATGATGGTGGTGGGCAGAGAGTGATAAATGTGGACTTATGAGAATGCAACCACTGCAGCTAGCCATGAACTGTGATATGAGCCTGGAGGAAGTTGGGGGAGGAAAAGAACAGAGAAGAGATCAGTGTGATGAATGTCTCCAGCCTGCATGTGCAAGACAATATTGCTGAGTAAAAATCACTTCCCCTACAAAAAAGCTGGTGGTGAATAAGTTTGGCTGTGGGGATTGATCACCCTTTTTTCCTTCGTCAAAGGAACTGCTGCATTTTAATCCTGCCTGCAAACATCTTAAAATGACTAACATTAGCATTAGCATATTTGATTTTCATTTGTGACTTGATAGGTTTTGAAAGTCTATTATATCCTGGTTGCATTATGAAGATAGTGGAAATGAATGAAAAGAACAGAACAGAGAGTGAAAAAAGGTGGTGATGGTGGTGAAATAAAAAAGAAAGCGTTGGTTTGGGCACGTAGAAAACAAACTTTTATTAAATCAAAAGTCCAACAGGAAACAGTGGAATATATTTGCAACATGTTGGCAAGCCTCAAAGTAAATAAGTTCTCCTAGGGTTTCAGATTGTTGATTTTTTTCCATTTGGAATTATGAACAGCAGTCCCAAATAAAAAGTGGAAAACTCTACTTTAGAAACATTGAAATGCTTTGATGCTACAGCCTACATTTTTTTTCCTCAAAACAATTTGTCAACTTCAGCCCAAAAATTCATGAAACCACATTTTTGAGCTTACTATCTTCTGAAAAGAATTTGCCCAGCTGTATTTTCTGACTTCAGTGATAAAGAATACATACTTCAACTCTCAATGCATGTTTGCTGAATTGATGTCTTAAACATTATTATAGCATTGCACTGGCAGCAAGTTTCAGGCATCCTCCACACTGTGTTGTAATCCAGAAAGCACTCTGTTTATAACAGTTTCTAGGGATAGCAATTCTGGAAGATGACCATACTGAATTAGACTTATAGTTTTTATCCATCTCAAAGTTGCAATGCCTCTAGATTTTCCAATGGAGATGTGGGTCACTGTTAAATGAATTTAGATTATTGAAAACCAAATTATTTTTAATTGCTTTTTGCAAGGTTTACATATAGTCCACAGATTCCCCAATGGCTGCAGTACAGAGGACCACTGAGCTAGGCAGAACAAGAAGCCTGTGCTCCACTTTCACCAGCTGGGCTAAGTCACAATTACATTTAAGCACATCATGTAGGAACTATTGGAACGAAGCCCTAATCTGTCTCTTCCAATGTCTGTTATACTGCCTCTGGAATAAAGAGAGAAGATCATAGAATGGTTTAGGTTGGAAAGGACCTTGAAGACCATCGAGTTCCAACCCCCTGACATAGGGAGGGACACCTCTCACTAGACCAGGTTGCTCAAAGCCCCATCCAGCCTGGCCTTGAACACCTCCAGGGACGGGACATGCACAACTTCTCTGGGCAACCTGTTCTGGTGCCTCACCACCCTCAGAGTAAAGAATTTTTTCCTAATATCTAATCTAAATCTACCCTCTTCCAGTTTAAAGCCGTCCTATCACTCATGCCCTTGTAAAAAGTCCTTCCCCAGGTCTCCTGTAGGCCCCGTTTAAGTACTGGAAGGCTGCAATAAGATCTCTGTGGAGCCTTCTCTTCTCCAGGCTGAACAACCCCAACTCTCTCCGTCTGTCTTCATAGGAGAGGTGCTCCAGCCCCTCTAATCATCTTTGTGGCCCTCTTCTGGACTCAATCCAACAGGTCTGTGTCTTTCCTATGTTGAGGGCTCCAGAGCTGGATGCAGTACTCCAGGTAGGGTGTCACCAGAGTAGAGTAGAAGGGAAGAATTACCTCCCTTGACCTGCTGGCCACACTTCTGATGCAGCCCAGGATGTGGTTGGCCTTCTGGGCTGCAACCACACATTGCGGGCTCATGTTGAACTTCTCATCAATCAGCACGCCCAGGTCCTTCTCCACAGGGCTGCTGTCAATCCATTATCCACCGAGCCTGTATTTGTGCTTGGAAATGCCCTGACCCAGATGTAGGACCTCGCACTTGGCCTTGTTGAACTTCATAAGGTTTGCACGGACCCACCTCTCAAGCCTGTTCAGATCCCTCTGGATAGCATCCCTCCTCTCCAGCATGTCTACCTTGCCACACATCTGGGTATCATTGGCAAACTTGCTGAAGGTGCACTCAATCACACTGTCCATGTCACCAACAAAGATGTTGAACAAGCACTGGTCCCAGTACCAACCCCTGAAATACCACTTGAAACTGCTCACCACTTGGACATCGAGCCGTTGACCACAACTCTTTGTGTGTGACTGTCCAGCCAGTTTTTTATCCACTGAGATAAAGAAAGCAAGATCAACACTTGCTTCCCCAGCTTTACTACGCACGGTGAGTGTGATCATATTATTGCAAGTTACACAGACTGTTGAGGTGGCAGCCAGCAAACCTTGATGGACAAGACTGTTGAAGCCTGATCCTCTTCCAAAATTGGCTCATGTAGATTTATATAAATCAAGACAAAGCACTACAGAGAATCCTACCTATTATGTTCCATCATTGAAATAAAAGCAGAGATCTCCTTTTTGCACAACTTCAGTCCTAGGAATTTGGAAAATGCAGTGGGTGCCAACACATTGTATTTCTGAACAGTTATTGAGCTGTACTTTTTTATATTTTTTGCTTTGGCTCCACCTGCATGCTCTAAGATAACATCAGAACCTGGTAATTGTTTCAGAACCTGTTCTTACTCTTTCATTACCCTAGAAAAATGTCTTTATTCATAAACTGTTAGAATGGATGAAATTATACACACTTGATTTCTGCTAATACTCTATACCTGTATTTTATCTGTTAATTACAGCAAATAGAAAATCTAGACAAGCATGAATACAATAAGATAATGTCTTTTAACAGTATCTAATTAAAACATAAAACAAGATGTGCTATTTAAGGGATATTGTTCATGGCACTTGAACACATCGAGCAATAAGCTGTGTTTGTAGTTGATTAAATGTCAGAGTGAATCTGAAGCATCTGATAATTGCAAAAATAATTTCCTGCAGGTATACTAATGATATGAAAAGGCAGAGATTCACAATATGTGATGTAGTGATGGAAACATCCTGGACTTACAAGGAGAAGGAAAGTTTTGATCCATAGCCAGTAGTCTGTCGGTGAGCTGTGTGAGTCAGGACAAGCATCAGTTGAACAAGTGGTGTTGTGCACACCCGTGACAGCATTCTTCTGTTCCTGTACTGTGTAAGTGCTTTCAAATGGCAAGAGCCATGCTGACTTTAGCATGGATGGCTTTGGTTTTGAGAAATGGGTGCGTATGTTAAGCACCTTTGACATTTTCTGAAGTAAGGACATGAAGCACATTTTGACGGAGTATGGACAGATCAAGCTAATAGCTCCCTGCATTTTGAATTTCTTCTCATGGTTACAATCTGATAAGATTTGAGTCTTTCCCTGTCTCAGTCTCTTGTGCTGCTGAAGAAGTTCACCACAAAAAGCTGAGTTTTAATCCCAACATAAAAAAGAAAAATCCTCCTTGTGTTTAGCATTAATTTACAAAGGCTTGTAGAATATGCATTCTTAAGTATAATTTTTTATTGTCAGATATCATGCATGGAAAGAAGATATTTCATTTACTTTTCTTTTGCAGAACTATAAACAGCACTTCTCATTAATTAATTATAAACTTGCTGTCCTTCCTTGAGTCACAGATCTCAAGTTCCAGTGTATAAATATTAATGGCAGCATTCTGCTTGGCGAAATGTGTAAGCTGTTCAGTCACATAGGCCCATATTTTCTGGACCCAACCTTATTTGCTCACACTTCAAACTCTGCACCCTGTTGCTTTGCCAATAAGTGTCAGACTCATTTTAGAGTTAAGCACTCTCTGGCCCACGATTGGCTCTAATCCCTCTCCTGTCATCATGCAATTCTACAAAGTGTCTTGAAATGGAAGAAATATGGCTAACAACATTTCAGTGCCATATAATTATCAGACGGTAGCTACCCACGCTGATTACCAGTCAAATTAAACAGGGAGTTTAAAGATGGATTTGTGTATGTATGTGTGGGCGGAGCTGGTGGCTCATCTCTGCCCAGACTCTTCAGCAGTAGGAAGCACAGGTACTGTATTTCCTTTAGCAAGAATGCTAACTGAGAATTCCTAGCTAGAGCCCAGAAAAAGAAAATGGGCCTTAGTCCAAACTTTTTTAAAAGGAAGGAAAAAAAATATGTTTTTCCTAACTAAGCTTTGGTTCTTATTTAACGTCAAGTGGAGCAATTTCTGCAGGAGGCTCTGTATTGCAAGTTATTGCATTTGTGCAAGTTGCTCTGTCTCCCTTCTGTTGCCTTTTGGCCAAGTGATGGTTCATGTCTGGGCTTGTATCAGATTGATATACATCACTGGAGAGAAAGTCAGGTCACAGAACCCAGCTTCGTGCTTCTGGATAGATGTTCTGACTACAGACTGGAGCAGAGAAATGGGAGCTACAGACAGAAAGTCAGGTAGTAAAAACAACAGCTGACTCACCATTTAGCCCTTTAAGGATCTCCAGCTGTTCAGTGCAGTACATTATAGAAGGAATCATGAAAGAATCTTGCCTATCTTTGTAGCTGAACTCCTCACAAGTATGGATGATTCTATATTTAAGTTATCCTTCTGATATAGGGCACAGAATTTTAACAGAGATTTCTACTGATGTTTTACCAGGCTGCTGCATCTATTGAGGTAAATCAGAATATCATCTATAATACCATTAATTTTACACCTGGGATTTTAAACTAGATCAACCTGTATTCAAGCTGGGTTTTTCCAATCGAGGCATTTGCAATAAGGGAATCTGTAGACAGGTGCAGAAGATAAAGCCACCACTGTGCATCAGTCCATTTACAAGGGGATTATTCCATAGCTTCTGCTATTAGCAAGACCATCCAAGCTTTTCTCAGAGGCAAAGCAGCTTCACTCCAAAGTGCACCTGCAGTAGACATATCTATTTCCAGACTTCAGAGAGAAGAGAATAAAAGTTTGTGGCGTCCTTAAAAATGAGCAGTTAGATGACAGTAATCCCTACCTATAAATACTGCACTTTGCTGTGAGCACTTTCCAAGAGTAGTCTCTTAAGCCTATTTTCAGGACTGATGAAGACACAAAAGACTGCATCTGGTGAACTTGGATGCTTTCTTGAGTAGGCAAGGGGATTTTTGGATGTTCCTCTGTTAAAACCGATCTTTTCTAGTAAATGGTATGGTCATGGACAAGTAGAACAGAGGTTAAAGAAATAAGCGAAAATCATGGTAAATGGCAAACAGTCTTGGTCATTGCCAGGCAGAGGGGAAAAAATCCCCCTGCAAAAAAAACACAAGTATTGTGCTGATGACTGTCTATTATCACAATATAAAAGTTCATTTTAGTTGGAAATATGAGACATGGGACTCAATGGACCCAATTTGCCTCAGTGTAGTTGAAACACGGGTACAGTACGTTACTGTTCTAGTGATTTCTGAATGAGCAAGAAAGAAATCCAGCTGGTACAGTGCAATGAAATATCATGTTGGCAAAACTGAAACAGGACCATTTTATTACCATGACGTGTGGGTGTCTGCATGTTAAGATGGTTAAAGTCACCACATCTCATTCCAAGGCGTACGATGGTCCTGATACAGGCCAGGTTTCTCAGCTGACTCTAGGAGAAATTCCCATCTCTGCTAGCTACAAAAAGTTATATCATCTTCCCTTATGCAGAAGTCAAAAACTTGGAATATTGTTTCAAGTTATGAATTTAGGATTTTTAAATTTTTAATTTTTTTAAGAACTTCTGCTGGCATAACTTGCTTTATAGACCTATTAGTTTGGGATGCTAAAGTCTTACACAAAATAGCAGTAGCATTCAGACAGATTTCTGAGGTGCAGAGCCATAAATTTTGACCACATTTTATTTGATGAAAGTAAATAGTGTCATTTTCCACTTTATGAACTCCATTTGACATACACTCCGATCTTAAAAAATTTATTACATTTGGAGAATGAAGAAGATGGGCTGTTTAAATTCTCCATGACCAATAATTTATCAAATCTGTCTCCTGTTTTTTCTTCGCACACAAAAGACTGTTCTGCTAATGTCCTCCAGCACTTAAAGCTAATGGGCTATATTTGGGGTATTCTATTATCTAAGATATGTGACAAATATTAAGTATTAAAGATGTCTACTGAAAGGGCAACAAGATTTATTATTAATCAAAAGAATAAATCAGGTTTTCCTCTCCTATGGCAATCCTTGTCTATTTAAAATGTCGCTAATATTCCAGTTCTCGCATCTCATTGTTAGTGAAGCTCCAGATGTTTCTTCTCCTGAGTCATTTTAGGGAGTTTTCACCGATTCTACATCTAGCTTGCTAGACCAGGGACAAACTCTTTTTCTGGTCCAGAACTGAAAGCTGCATGATAATAACATAATATTAGGCTTCAATATTAACGTTGCGTTTATTGAGAACATATTCCTGTTCCAAAGAAAGCATTTTGGCCAAGCAAGCCATACTCTTTTGTGCAGCAATAAGCCACCTAGAAGTGCAATGAGGTAGCCAAGTGCAGGTCAGACACAGAACTTTAAAAAAATACTAGTTCCAAAGCTAAAGATCTCTCTCCAGCTGTGATCTATAATGGAAAAAAGACAGTTGTTCCCATCACATCCAGCTCATGGTAAGCACACTGTTTTGCAGAGTGTCCCAGATGAAAGTTGCCTCGAATAAACTGGTGTCCCCCAAACCTTTCAGGAGTCGAAAGAAAGAGGCGCTAGATCTTCATGATAAGACTAACCTAGAATACAGCTGTTCCCAGTGCCCCAGCTGCTAATTTTTTCTCCTTAACATGATGATAGCATGCAGATCCCCATGTACCCATCATAAGCAGATGCAGCCCTAACTCCATGTATTCACATTCCCTCGATGGGAAGAACATGAGGCTAGTTAGTTACAAGGTGAGTCTTTCTGCCTTGTGGGGACAGAAGGTCAAATTACACCAAAAATAACTCTCAAGAGTACGAACGATGTGGTCTATCAAATGTGACTGCTGGGAAACACTATCAGAGGCAATCTTTCCAGCTGGAAAGATGTAGTCCCTCTTGCTGCTGGAAAACAAGTTGGAAATCTAACTGTTGTTTGACACTCTATGCTCCTCCCTAAGCATCCAGCTAGAGGATACAAGACCAAATGAACTTTTTATAGGTGTCAGTATGACAACACTTATGTGAAGAAACACTGCTTTGGGTTGATGGTACTTTCACAAATAAGCCAAAAGTGTCAGATGGGGAGGAAGGCTGTGAAAGTCAGACTACAAGTGTGTTACGCTTGTTGTGAAATATAACTGTGCTTGGTGCTCCCAGTTGGCTTTTGTCCTTCAAGTGAGGGATCCTATTTCAATGAAAAATGCAATTTCTGGTAGTTGGGGCGGGGGGGGGGGGGTGGGTGGGTGCGGGGGTCTGGGATTAGAGAATAAGGCAAGAAAAGAAGAATGGCTTTTGACAAAACTTATTTTCCAATTCTCAGTGTGTTTCCTCTGATGCCTAGTGTCCAACTCCTCACTAGGAATTGCAATTGGATTAATGACACCATGACTGTTCTAAGCCAGCAAAAAGTAGATAGGAGAAAAAGCATAAAGTTCTGCTGAACATCCCAGCTCAGTGTGCTGCACAGCTACCATGCCAAAAGGGCTAATGCTGCTCCTGTCCAAGCACAAAGAGAAGTCACTTCCCTGAAAGCCACCAAGCCCTATCCTCCCCATGGGACATGGGCAAGACACAGTGGGAGCTCTTTAGGGGAAAGACAACTTTCTCCATCCCATGTTTCCTCCCTCTCACACTACACAGCCATGTGTAGTGTGTCTGTGACATTGTCCCCCCACCCCCTCCCTGCCCTGGGAGGTTAGGCTAAAATTCTCAAAGAAGAGGAAAACAGACTTTTCTCCTATATTCCCTTCAAGCAATCTTTATCTCCGATAAATTCAAAGGGGTATTGCCACGTCATCCACCTTCACCATCCAACTCAAGTGTCCCAAATTACACTCAGGAGATGCCTACTTCTTTGAGCAACTGAAATTTGCACATAACTGGCTTCAGATATTCTGATCTAGCTGAAGCCACTGATGCCATATGGGGATTTTAATCCTCATTCCTGACCATGGTTTGAAGTGTATTTCCATCTATATTGCTAAATTAAAGTAGCATGAGGAAGGGCAGAAAACGAGAGGAAGAAAATATTAAGAGGATCTTCTTAAATATAGCCTCAAGTCTGATGCAAAGACCTCGCTGGAGGAATAAAACACTTTAGTTGTTTTGCTGTATACTTTAGGAGAGAATAATGTCTTAATTCTGGGTCTGTAATCATTTGCCTTTGAGATGTTTAGAAGCCTTGCTCCCTGCCACAACATAATTATACAGCACAGAATAATTATTTTACAGTCAATTAAGTACACTAAATGTGCATATTTAAGAAACACAATTTAAACGTCATCTCTACTATGCTGCATAGAATACTGCAATTCTTCCATCTGAACCAGAGACCAATTACATCACTAATGAAGCTCAGTGGTTCAGTCAACTCGTGAAGTAGTACTGGAAACTTTGTTTTGTCATGGAAATTATGCATGCCAGCCAGTATAACAGAGTTTGACTGTAGGTTTCCACTGATTTTTGTAAGCCAAAAAGGAAATTCTTCTATAAAGTTCTCTTTTATTAGTGCTAGAGCTCAAGCTGAGTGCCTCCAAAGAGGGACCCTGAACAAAGAAATCCCCAGGCAATTATACCCTTACAATCTAAGTTCCCACCCCTCATGCAACAGTTTGGGCCAATAATAATATTAGGGTCTGGGGTCTTCCTGTTCTTCATTAGGTCCTTTCATTGTCTCTAGGTGGGCCATTTCTTTTCTTGTCTCCAAGACTGCAGCTTCTACTGATGATTGTAGCTTCTCTATCTTCCAGCTTGAACCAGCTTTGGGGCCTTCTTTTACTTAAGTAGGTAAAAGTTCAACATATCTAGGTGAAAGTTCACAGCTTATGGCCTAAGGCTTCAGCAAATTTAGCTTCTTATGCTAAGCAAGTTATGCTAAACAAGTTCTACAGAAGTAGTATACCAAATTGCACAACAGTTTTCAAGAACCCATCTCAGAGCTTGCTCTGCAGAATGTATTGCTGAGGTCAAAGCTATGGAGAAGCATCATAAAGCTTGTTGCTTCAGTTCACAGAATACATTTTCTTACTGCAAAGAAGTATATTTTTCAATCACATATCCTATCAGTCAATGGAAACTAACATTTTTGTAGCAAACCACACTCATGGCATGCACAAGAAATCCGTTTTTGTTAATGGCTGACCAATGGTTTATGAAAGCTCTTATTAAGAAAAATAACATAGTCATTTATTTACAAGTGACGGTGTTATGGGAGTTTATCCAAGTGTCATTATAATATTTATGCACACATAAAGTTCCTTCATCTTTTCTGGGACACAAGTTCTTTCCAATCTATAGAATAACTGATATGCATGAGAGGAGGAGAAAGATAGCAATGCCAGAAGGAAAGTGGTTATTAGGTGCTTTCCTCCCAAGCATTTTACTGCACTACTTACATAGAGGATATCTGATTTGGTATTACACTAAGAAAGGGATGCAACTGACTTCAAAGTAGAGCAGAACAAGAACAAACCAAAATCATGAAATACCACTAACACCAATAAAAAATTATAAGAAAATTATAAAAAATTATACAAAATCCTTTCAGCTAAATTTGAGACATTACCTGAACCTAGTCACGTGGAGGATCTGATTCTTCAGCACTTCCTCCAAGCATATATAAAGAAAAAAGCCCCCACCTAAATCTTTTAATGAAATGCCTTTTTTTTTTTTTTTAACTCAAACATCACCTTAATTATTTAATATTTACTAGGTTTTTACCTTTAACACTTACTCATAGCAGGCAAATACAGAACTGAAAAACACAATACAAAGGCCATGAACCACTTGGGGCTTTTATATTTAGCAAGGCAGATGCTCTGTTAGTAGCACCTGGCTCCACTTAACATTGAGAATACAGCTGTATTTTGGGGGAGGAGTAGGAAAAATTGTAATATTGCAACTTTCCTACCCTGCTCTGCGATCAGTCCCAGTAAAGCTCTCCCTGAAAAACTATGTTACATTGGACATTTGAAAAATAGGAGTATCACACTGTCAGGGATGTCAACGATAAATGACAAGGGTCACCTCTCTTGATTTCACTGGGATGCTCCCAGATCACATAACCAAAGCCTGGTAACTTCTTTTAGGATGCCTGGAATGTTCCCTCAGTTTTTAGCTCCTCAAACAAAACATCCTTTTCTTCATTCAAGTAACAAATGGATTTAAGACATATTCCTGAAGTAACCTGGGCTGTCTCTGTTTTCTATCAGGAACTAGCAGCCCAGTAGAATGAGTATTCAGTGTGATGAATTGGGTGTGGGCTGAAGGAAAAAGATGAACGAGCGCAGACACTGTCAAGGCTTTTCTGGTAGAAAATGTTAACGATGTGCTTGGAGTTTCCTGATAACTCTGTCAGACGGCCCATTACTGGGAAAAATCTTCCCATTCAACATCATTCCAATGTGGTTGTGGAGTAAGAATTGGGAAGTAGTGGCACTTATAAAACACAAAGTGAGGGAAGTTTAGTTCTCAGCTTTGACTGTCAGAAATATGGTCACTGTACCTAAGCGCAAAAAAGGTGAATGGGGCTTGTGCAGCAATTTAGCTTAATTTGCAGGAATACAAATTCAATAGGTTGTGTTTCTGGCTGTACAAATAGAGCTTTCATAAGCTACTGTATGGGGAAAACAAGATAAGCAGCCAACTTATTGGAGTTACTGAAAATATTTCAGCAGTTACTTGTAGGTTTTTTAATATAGCTTAAATATTAAGAGAGGCTTTGAATTCAGCTGCTCAGAGCAGACATCTCCCAAAACTGAGCAGAAAAAGGGGAAAGAGGGCAACCCTCTTTCCTGATTCAGGTGCCAAATTATTTTTACATTCTTTTAAATTTAGGCAAAACATTATCAAAGAGTGGTTGCTGAAGGCTTTCCACTAACTCCAGAGGCCAAAGCATTTTTGCTTTCAGTGGATATGTTATTTCTGGTCTGTAGCATTAATTCTCTAATCAAATGCAATAAAATTCCTTTAGCTAACCTTGAAATAAAACCAGATTGATTAATTCTGACATGCCGTATTGAAATCAACACCTTGCTGTGGGAGGGTTCTTGAAGAAGGACCTCTATCTTAAATTAAATATTGTTTCCCTTGTGTAGGGAAGAGATTAAAATCCTGAAAATGCGAAGTCTGGCAAATTGATCATCAAGATAAAGAGACAGCAGGGGCTTGACCTTTCAGCCAAGCACAACAACTTTTCTAATGCTTGTATTTGTTGAATGTTGCCAATTACTGAAGACTAGGCGCTGGTTTCATCTAGCTGCCTTCCTATCATTCAGCAGCTGTAATGTAAATACTGGCTGGAAAGGGAGGAGCTGGACTGAAGATGGATGATGCTATAACCCCTGGTCCAAGCTAGAGGAGTCTTGTTCGTGGTGTGGAGGAACCTTTATGCCTTTGCACAAGTGCGGGACAGCTCCAGTTCTCGGGTGGGCCCAATTCTCAGGCAAGAGTCTAGTGGCACTGACGTTACAGGATGAAAACAGACCATACCCATTCAGATAAAGGAATGCAGCTTTCCCATTCCAGCTCAACAGCAAGCAATAGCAGAAAAAAGAATCCAGCACTTGCCTGTGTGAGTGCAGGAGCAGCTCTAGAGGGCTTAATAACTCCAACGTTCTCTCTCTCAAAGTCAGTCTGGGAGCGTACGAGCATCTTTGCAACTATGAGTCTATAATATTCCCTATAAAAGACTTAGTCCTGGGAAAGAAGTCAGAATAATCTACATGTGAGCTGTTCAAAGGTTAAAGCATAAGGCCTCGATGTCAGTGTACATTTTGTAGAGCCCCTGCATCTTTTCCAGCTGCTAGAGCCTGATCCAAACTGCATAAAAATGATCCATTTTTGCATGGGCCTGTGAAAGAAACTCTATCAAAGAAAGACTTTGTATGTAAACATCTCTATTACAAATCTGAATAGTTGATATTCACCAAGAAACTCACTGGAGAAAAATTTGAAATGCAAGTACACTACAGAAATTCAAAACTGAAATAAAACTGGGGGAGTCTTTGGCAATTACAGTTACACACACACACATACCCTATGTAGATGGTTAAGAAGTTTTCAGAATCAAGAATTGGGGCCTGAAAAATGCTAGAAATACAAGTAACTGTGAAATTTATTCTGCTCCCCGGTAAGTATGATTTTTAACAAAACAATTACACACTGTGGTGGTTTTTTCCCCACAGGACACCTGCCTCCTCCAGAGCACAGGAGGGATGGTGTCTGTGGGTGAATCAGGCTTGTGAAGGAGACTGTTGTTTGTGGGTTTGCCTCCTTCAATTTGATTAAATCCTTGCCAAGCAAATTCTGGCATATCTGTACTTTTTAAAAATTGCTCCACCAGATGGTTATTATTCAGCCTATGGGGGAGGCACTGGGGGAGTTGTTTAGGATTCCAGAACTTTTGTGTGCGCATGTCATCAAATTAATGACTGTTTCTCTCAAAGGAGAGCTTGATTTGATCTGGTACAATGTAGGGGCCTCAACACAGGGCTGGAAGTAGCAGTGCAGTGCCAGTGTCTGCTGCTTTCCTCTTGCATTGGCTGTATTCCATCTGTAACGTGGGATGTGCCACAGAGGCACCTGGGTTTCACCAGTGATCCAGTTAGCCCAGGACCCAAAGAGGGTATTGACTGGGGACTCCTGCAGGGACAGCAATATATTCACAGTGACTACTAGTAGACAGTGTCTGTCCGCTCCCTCTGTGGTCGGTGGAGAGAGATGGAGACTCCTGGCAAGGGCAGTTCAGATCAAGTTCACACCTCAGCAGCCCTGAACTGTCCTTCAGGGAACCTGCTTTCCCTCCGTTGCCAGCAAAAGGGTGACAGGAAAGGAAGCCTCACTAGATGTACCATGTGCTATTCACAGAGACCCGTACAAACCCATCACTTCTGGCCAATGCTCTCTTTCCCCTGCCACCACTCATCCTGCTACTGAATGAAAGTGAAAATGAAGATATTTATAAATTTCCTTTGACAAAAGGAGAGCTCAAGCACATTTACAGAGTTGGACCAGATGTCAAACTGTTCCACCTGAGCCCACTGATGAACTGCAAGCATGTTATCCTTCAATGGGGAAATAGCCAGAAACTGGTTGTTCTGTGTTAAGATTTTCTTAGCAAGCCTCTCTGCTGAGAAATTCCTCAGTGCCAGATTTTGCTGTGTTTTTTTTTTTCTCTTTTAGTGTACACTCATACTTTTATTTTAATATCTTTCTTTACTCAGAACTTTTTTAAAAATTGAGGGAGGAGAGGGAGAAGGGGTGAAAGATTAGAGAGAGTTTTCTTATGAAGGTTTGAAAAGGCTGAACATCTCCGTGTATAGGGGAGAATCCACAGTTGTTTTCTTGATCTGAGGCTTTGTTCAGATGGTCTTTCATCAGCCAGACTAATTTCATTTAGAAGTTCAAATGTGGCATGTAGCCTCTGATGAATAAAATTTGCTTGGCTAAGATTGGAATCAAAATATTGATTAAGAAATAAAAACATTCTATAAAAGTGGTCAACGATATCTTGGGAATACCCAGCACATTACTTTTAATGGCTTGTAATGGGTGCAGAGTCTTATCTTCATATCCCTGTGACAAAGACATGCAATATTTCTGGACCTCTGCACACAAAAACAGTGACCAAGGACTCATATGCATACACTACCATGTGCTTACATCTTTCTTCAATTACTCAGGTAGTCACATCAGAGCCCCGTTTTAGCTTGGCTCAGTGAATAGAAGACAGCAGGTGTTGAGTGTCTCTACAAGTTTGACAGATTTGTTTTCAGCCAGGCTTTGTCTGTCTTGTTTATTTAGAAGATAAGCTTTTTGAGTCATAGACTGTCTTTTTCTCTGGGTCCAATTCTGAGCCACTGAAGCTAGAAGATTCATCTTATCTTTAACAGAGGCTTGAGAAGGGCCTGTTGTGTAGGACTTAGTGTCGGAAAGAACATCTATGTACTCCAGAAGTACTAACAATTATTATTAATGATAATTGATTTCTGTAGACAAGGGCTGTATTCTGTAAAGAAGATGCTCCCAGTTGTGGTTGCTGAGTACTTCTGATACATGCACCTTCAATTTAACCTTACACAATAAATTTGAATAAATGTGTGTGAATAAATATGTGTGTATGTGGGGTCTTTCAAAGCACTCTTCATTGTCCTGACTCTGCTGGCACTGATGTCAATAGAATAATCCCCTTGGAGTTCAGATAGCTGATATAGGCCAATGCTAAGTGCTTCTGAAAATCACGGTCCTATAATGCATTTATTTGAATGTATCCTTTCCCTTCAAAAATGGGAAACCAAATAGGAATTTTAAAGGTTCAATGTTACTTTAATCACAAATGTTGCACACTTACCTAACATCTTCCAGCCCAAAGAGTACAAATATGCTTAAGCTATACATGGAGCACTTAGATATCTTGATGCACAAATGAATGCACCAGTGAATTCTGCTTGGCAGAAAATGTTTGTGCCAGGCAAGTCTGGCACACATCAATTGCTAAGTTGTTGAACAGTTGCTGCAATTAAGCCTTTGAGGAAGAACATCAAGACAAATTCTCATTCTTCGCTATTATCTCACAAGAA
Source organism: Vanellus vanellus (assembly GCF_965231255.1). Lineage (NCBI taxonomy): Eukaryota > Metazoa > Chordata > Aves > Charadriiformes > Charadriidae > Vanellus > Vanellus vanellus. Next base: position 22,845,744 of record NC_138909.1, on the reverse strand, counting down.
GTTTAATATCCATGCAAAGAGGCTAGTATATAATTTTTTGAACTCTTATCTGGCAGATCCCCAATCACTGTTTGCCTGCTTTTGCAGAATAAAGGCATAAATTGACCCTGCCAGGATAGGTAGGCATGGATTTTAGAGGCTAGTAAGCGTTCATCCCCAGACCTGGTAGTGCACAAATTTTCCTCTCTGAACAGTGGAAGAAAATAGAGATTTTATATGCATGGAAGTATAGAAAATTGTTACCATTGTGCCCCCATAACCTCTTATACTGCAGCAGAAAAGTACAGCAAAAAATATGATACAGATGAACAAATTAGATATGAATGAAACTACACATCAGGGGAGCAAAACCAACAGTAGTACTGACTGCATAAAAACATGTGATATCTCCATATTATATGTCACAGGCATTGCCCTACATCTGTTTTACAGTGCAGTGCATAGGTTCCTGAGCTCCAGCAATATTTGGCAGATAAAACTAACACCAGAGGCAATGTAGGCCCACTACTGAATGGGGTGGGTGCCCTGGTGACAGAAGATACAGAGAAGGCAGAACTACTGAATGCCTTCTTTGTCTCTGTCTACTCTGTCGGGGGCTGTCCTGAGGAGTCCTGTTCCACTGAGACCCCAGATGAAGATGAAGTCAAGTCAATGGATGAGTTTGCCTTAGTTGATGAGGACTGGGTCAGAGACCAGTTAAGCAACCTGGACATCCATAAATCAATGGGTCCAGATGGGATGCACCCGCGGGTGCTGAAGGAGCTGTCTGAAGTCATTGCTGGACCACTCTCCACCATCTTTACCAAGTCTTGGGAAACGGGCGAGGTGCCTGAGGACTGGAGGAAAGCAAATGTCACTCCAGTCTTCAAAAAGGGCAAGAAGGAGGACCCGGGTAACTATAGACCGGTCAGCTTCACCTCCATCCCTGGGAAACTGATGGAACAGCTTATCCTTGGTGCCCTCTCAAGGCATATCAAGGATAAGAGGGTTATTAGGGGCAGTCAGCATGGCTTTTCCAAGGGGAAGTCATGCTTGACCAACCTCATAGCCTTTTATGAGGAAATAACGAGGTGGATGGATGATGGCAGAGCGGTAGATGTGGTCTACCTTGACTTCAGTAAAGCATTTGACACAGTCTCCCACAGCATCCTCATGGCTAAACTGAGGAAGTGTGGACTGGATGATCGGATAATTAGGTGGACTGCGAACTGGCTGAAGGAGAGAAGCCAGAGAGTCGTAGTCAATGGGGCAGAGTCCAGTTGGAGGCCGGTAACCAGTGGAGTGCCTCAAGGGTCGGTACGGGGGCCCATATTATTCAATATATTCATCAATGATTTAGATGAGGGAATTGAGTGTACTATCAGCAAGTTTGCTGATGACACTAAGCTGGGAGGAGTGGCTGACACGCCAGAGGGCTGTGCTGCCATCCAGAGAGACTTGGACAGGCTGGAGATTTGGGCAGGGAACAACTTAATGAAATACAACAAGGGAAAGTGTAGGGTCCTACATCTGGGCAGAAACAACCCCAGGTTCCAGTATAGGATGGGGAGCTACCTGTTAGAGAGCAGTGTAGAGGAAAGGGACCTGGGGGTCCTGGTGGACAGCAGGATGACCATGAGCCAGCACTGTGCCCTTGTGGCCAAGAAGGCCAATGGCATCCTGGGCTGTATTAGAAGGGGGGTGGTTAGCAGATCGAGAGAGGTCCTCCTTCCCCTCTACTCTGCCCTGGTGAGACCGCATCTGGAATATTGTGTCCAGTTCTGGGCCCCTCAGTTCAAGAAGGACAGAGAGCTGCTGGAGAGAGTCCAGCGTAGGGCGACTAAGATGATTAAGGGAGTGGAGCATCTCCCTTATGAGGAAAGACTGAGGGAGCTGGGTCTCTTTAGTTTGGAGAAGAGGAGACTGAGGGGTGATCTTATTAGCGTTTATAAATATATAAAGGGGGAATGTCATGAGGATGGAGCCAGGCTCTTCTCAGTAGCAACCAATGATAGGACAAGGGGTAATGGATTCAAGCTGGAACACAAGAGGTTCCACTTAAATTTGAGAAGAAACTTCTTCTCAGTGAGGGTGACAGAGCACTGGAACAGGCTGCCCAGGGAGGTTGTGGAGTCTCCTTCTCTGGAGACATTCAAAACTCGCCTGGACGCCTTCCTGTGCAACCTCATCTAGGTGTTCCTGCTCCGACAGGGGTATTGGACTAGATGATCTTTTGAGGTCCCTTCCAATCCCTAGCATACTGTGATACTGTGATACTGTAATACCTGGGAAAAAAGCTGCCAAAGCAAGAGTTATCTGCCAGAGGAAAGGTAGAGAAGGTTGCCAGTGGATAGCTGCAGGTGTTTGTCTAAAACTGGAGGAGATGCAGGAAGCAAAGATCAGGACAGGAGAGAGATTCATATGCTACGACCCACCACAGTAGAGGGGTAAGCAAAAATTGACCTAAAATGTGGAAACGAGAAATACATTTGGTGAGGGGAAAATAGCTGGCAGCTGGAGACTTTCAGAGTGAGTTTTAAATATTGCTGAGACTACATTGCTCAGAAGTTAACTGAATCTTCTGGGCATAAAATTTCATTTAGCACATTGCATTAAAGTACTGCAGCTGTCTGCAAGCGTGGCAAAGTTTTTTACACAGGCTTGTATGTTACATCCACCGCTGTGATATCTGGCAAGTTTGTGCATAAGGTAATCTGACATGCATCTCTTAGGTTATTCTTCCTTCCAGCGGGAAAACTTCATGTGCATTATTAATGGCTAAATTTTATATTCTCTTGGCTTTTATTTCTTTTGTACTTCCCCTATTAGATCAGGAGCAAATTTAGAAATAGCTAGGAAACAATGTTTTTCCTCTGCAAAAGTCTTAACCAAAAGCAATTTATTTTGTTTTCATAGACAATTGCAATTGAAACATATGAGGCTTTTGCCATAAACCTGATGTATTTTGATTAAAAATATAATTAGTTCAAGTTTCTATTTAACTGAAAAGCTATTCCTCACACGATTCCTTAACAAAATTGAATAAAAATTAGTTTTTTACTATAACACAGACCTACCACAGCACTTGTCTCCCTGAAGGACCTCAGACATAGAAATTAGGCGTTACTGGGAAGTAGTTTGAGACATCTTTAGCAGCATAGAAAAGCCAGTGAATGGGTTCAGGTCAGAAATACAATCTTTCAAGTGATATAAAAGAGGATATTTGAATATAGGAATATTACTTAAGCTGGAACCTCAACATTGGCACAGGTTTGTATCTTGACTGAAGGTGAATTCTAATTGTTTAACACACCAAAATCCTTTTGCTGTATTTGAGTAATTGGCAAGTAGATGTGAAGATGAGCATTAATAAGGCTGTTCTTCTGTCATTTAGGAATGTCCCAAGTCTTGGTAATGTGTGCCTTGAAATGTGTATCAGAAGGGTCAAATATCAATGAAATGCCTTTGAGAAAGTCAGAATGATTGAAAAAACAAAACCTGTTTGGATCTGTATTGTAAATGCATGATAAAGCAATGATGGATATTTTATTAGGGTTTTGTGGATTTTTTTACCTTTTTTGTAACTGAGTTAATCTGTCAAGAATTTTAGTTAGGAAGTTTTCAGAGGCCTGTTAATTCAGTGCTCTGTTTATCCATGGCTTCTGAGTGCAGCTGCAGAGCATTATTGTGTCAAATGTATTAAAATGAGGCAGTGATTTAGTTAAAGGGACTCTGCAGGAACTGATGAAAGCACTCTCTTGAAAAAGAGGGAAATATGCTTCTCCAGAGCTCTTAAAAGGGACACTTTGACAATGCACCAAGCAGTTTAGAAACCCAAATGAAAACCCATGAAGTCCACACCAGGTAGTATCCCTCTGGAACTCAGTATTCTCTCATCATTTAGAATAGATGAGCATGTGTTTAACCCTAGGTCTGAGTTTAGGCCTTGCTGGTTTCACTGAGAATTAAATCCACACCTAAGTTAACAGCAAATATGAGGAATACAAAAGTCATTGTGAGACGCAGCAGATATGGAAGAGCAAAGATATTTTACGAGGGTGTATGCAATAACTATGCCTCTTGGGCTTGAAAGTATTATTCACATGCTATAGGAAAACTGAACCTTCACAGGTATGTAAGCATCTTGGTCCTAGTGATGTCATTGGGATTAGGCATTTAAATACCCCTCAAGAATCAGAACAACACAGTGCAAAGGTAATGGTGTATACCACTTTGCCTAGTAGGATTTCTAAAGTTGCTAAAGTACCTAGTTTTAGATGGTTTAGAAAAAAAAATACATTGCATTTCAATGAGTCCCATTTCTTACAGCAGCAATAACATTGTTGCGTTATGAATGCTTTCTTGTTGAAAAAGTCCTATTCAAATAAGTATCGTATGACTTGTATAATAACATGCTGTGCATCTGTTTGCTGTAGCTTCAGCTGGATTAATGGATGTGAGACAGTATGCAATACTTTGATATTCCTTTTCTCATAACTGTTGATTTGCAAAAGCTAAACAATATAACCCTGAACAAAACCACATTAAAATAGGCTATGTATTGGGTGTGATATAAATAATGTGACAAGATGAGACAATACTTTGCCATTTCAACAATTTGGAAACAATTTCAATAGAAGAGTAGCATGTTACCACCCACACCATCTATTTTCCCTTCTTTTATTTATTTTTTTTTTAAACAGGTATGGGCTTATGATTATGGAGATAACGTTGTGTTTCCATAAAGAAAAGGCACACAGGCAACCGAGCTTGTATTAATTCACAGAGTTTATCACCTCAGGAGTCTGGAACAGGTCAGCATTCACCTTGCAAATGTGTTTTAAAATCTGTGCAAATGTATTACATTTAATTTTTGGAAACCTGACAGACTAGGAGGAATATCAAATGAAACAGATCTTATAAAAAATAAACCAAGTAACAAAAGGCAAGAAACAGCTTGCCAAGCAAGTCATCTATGCAGGCCTTCTAACTTGCGGTTAAAATCTTGTGGCCTCCACTGAAAGATGCTGGAAAAGGGTGATTTATTATGACAGAAAGATCCACATCCAGATGTTTCTTGCCAGCTGAGTAAATTTTCCTCTTACAACACTATCTGCCTTGAAATGCCCCACAGACATCTTCCACCCCAGTGGACAGTGCGTCCCCTTCCCTGCTGTGAGAGCGCACTTAGCACATGTAGTCTTTCATGGTCTTTGCTGGCATTGCAGGTAGGTGACATAAGGCTCAATTTTCAACTTGGAAGGACAGAGGACTGCTTTCTGTTGGGTTCCTTTCCTTCAGCCTGCCTGGCATGTGGGCAGTTAGATTTTGCCAAGACAACAAACACTCTAGGAGTGGGGCTGCAACTGACTTTCCCTGTGAAGATACCTGGTGAAGACTGGGAATGTGTCACATTTCAAAGTGTTCTTTGGATACTGGATAATAAAATGGCAATGGACTAAGGATCAAGTCTGACCAACTTTATTATAATAATATAAGTTGACAATCAATCAGTATAATTAAGCCTAAATGGAACACAAGCAATTGAAGAATAAGCAAAAGGGAAAAGGCGAAAGCTCACTTGCCATATAGGCAAGGTACAACATTATTAATGATTAATCTTACCTCCTAATGAGCAACAGTCAGGGAAATTTTTGACCTCCCATATTCTCTGTCATGACGTAAGGATGTCTCCTTTGCCAGGCAACACCTCTGGACCAGCCAAAAAGAGCTGACCCATATTAGTGTTGGGGTGCTATACTTATGGGATTGCACCTTCTCTGTTCAATTGTATGACTATCAGGTTGACATAGACACATCCTTTACACACAAAACTGGACGTGTCTCAAAAACTTTGGTGATCTGCAAAAAGTTATATGTGGTTGATCACAGGTTTCTTTGTATGAGTTGGTCCATGCAGCTATGCAAGCAGTGCAAGTGCATCATTTAAGTGTTTTCCATTGTCCCGTGCCATACCTGAGGTCAGGAGCATCTCACCACAGAAGGGCATAGGAAAAGTGTCATCTCATGTTTAAAAACATCGCAGCTATCACAATATCATTGCACCCATTTTAAAAGCAGACAAAGCAACAGTCTTGACATTTTGCCAAAACAAAATCTAAGTTCTCCCATGCTTTTCACAAAATTTTGAAAGTACAGTTCAAAATATCCATCAGCCATGTGGTCATATGGGAGACATCCATCATTTAATGTGAGTCCTGTGAAGAATGCACCCTAGCCATCAAGCTACATAAGCAGTCTTGCCAATTGATCCTTTTCCACTTGATATAAAGCCTGACTGATCCACCAGGGAAGCAGAGGTATCTCTGTAGTCTCTGATAAGGCCACCTCCCTGAGATAAGGAAGACAGAACAGCAGCATTTTGAACTTCCTACAGCCTACTCAAATAGGCTAACCAACAAGATATAGGCCAGCCCTTTTTACTGACAGGGATGTGTGTGGATAGTGAGTTGCTTTTTCATGTAATTTTTCATAAAGCCAGTAATTTTCCATAGAAAGTTTAAAATTTTAATGATATGCTTAGGAAATCCTTTGCCCTCTGATGTCCTCCTTCCAGCTGCTGCAAGGGAGGGGGTGACTCTACAGCTCTTTACCATGTATGGTTTTGGTAATTGTTCGAGCCTTTTAGAACTGGCTTGTTCTTTTACCTGAACTAAAAAGGCTGGAGCAGGGATGAGTATCTCTTCTACTCAACAAAAGTTTGTTTACATTTTCAGATTTTTGTTTAGGGACCTACTCTTCCTGTTCTTTTGTTGGTTTTCTTTTTTTTTTTTCTCTTCTTAAACTCTAGCTCTGGTTTGCTATTTCTCTTCCATTTTATGTTTTTGTATCAGAAAAATCAATAATGTTTGTTTAAATTATACCAGCATTTATAGCTGATGCTTTTTCTTTTTTTTTTAACCATTTTACAATATAAATTTATGGTTAAACTATGACAGCAGAATAGTTAGCAGTAGTGAAGGCCACAATGTATTAAAACTCCTAACAGGACTTTCTCAGACATTTGTGCTCAGAAGCTGTACTAGTTTCTTCATCATCTGTCTGAACGCTGGTGTGAGTGGGCTGAGCTGTTTCTACTCCAGAGCCAGACATTGTGGCTTGATGAGACATTAAACCAGATGGGCAATGTGAAAGTCTGGTTCAACATTTCAAGATCTGTACAGCAAGACCAATGTGCTAGCAGAGTTACCTATCAATTTTAAAGGATATCTGTGGGCTCCTTCTGAGGCCCCAGCTGAAAGGTGCTGAAAAAGGGTGGTTTACTACAACAGACAACATCACACTGCTTTTGTTGTTCAGGACAAAGTCCTATAATATGGAAAACACGTTGTTTTAATTTTGACATTCAGGCAATTTCACTCCATTTTCTTGAATCTGTCAGCATTGCTGCGTGACCTGGAAAAATTACTTTTTGTGTGCAAGTGTCTACCCAACTCTTGCAGATCATTTAAAAAAAAAAAATAATCCAGGTGTCTAGTCTTCAGTCTTTTCTGTGTAGCAGTGTTATAGCTGAGCATACATTATTATACCCTGAGGAGACAGCAGGGAGGGACAGCCTTGGCAGTTAGCAGGTGTCTAGGTTTTACAGGCAAGCACCTGGGGTCGAGCAAGTTTTGGTGTACGTGTATTAAATCTCCAGTTTTGGTGTCTTTAGGAAGAACTCACAACCATCTTACATATTATCCTGATTATAATCAAAATCTGAGCAAAGTCCCAGGGTGTCCTCTTCTTTCCTGATTCCTTCATCAGCAGCTCCTGAGAGCTATAAATGTGATGGTTGCCCTAACGGGCAATCTGGTATCTGCCTTGAAGTTCAAAGGAAGGCAGAATTCTCCTTGACTTCATGCACCAGATGTGTCTCTGCAAGCCTCTACCCACATCTCCCTTCCCCATCAAGGGTTAAAGTCCCTAACATTTTTGACCTAACTTCATGTAGGCACAAAAGTTTTCCTTGTCAGTATAAATAACTCAACCCTCTTAAAATCCTGTTAAACTTCTCCTCAACGATTTCCTGTGGCATTGAATTCCACGGGCTGATAATGTGCTACTTAAAGACACTTTCCCTTCTGTTCATTTCACATTTTCTGCCTGCCAATTTCATCAACTTTTCTCTTGTAATTGTGTTACGGGGCTGGGACTGGTTGCGAAGGAGTACCAGATTTCTTTTCCTTAAACCATTCATTATTTTAGGTGGTCCTTCTTATACTCCTTTCTAAACTAAATAGCCTTGGTCATTTTAATTGTTCTCAATATTTAATCTCTCTTCCACTCTCTTATCCCCTGCCCATGTAAAGCTTTGCTATCTGTGGCATACTGGAGCTTGGAGCTGAGACAGACTACCCTACGTACAGTATTAAGGCGAAAAAAATGTATCACCGAACTATAAAATCCTAGTCCTGCTCCAATATTTTCTTTAACAATCCTTGCCAATTTTATTATTTTGCCCAATCATTTCCTTGTTCTAAACTCTCAGCAGCACATCAGCCTGCTAATGATGAATGCTAGATCCTATTCCTGAAATACTCAAGGTAATTTTGATCTCTAGGTAATTTACATCCCAGCAGTGATTGAAAAATACTTAGGCTCTTTCTCCCATTCCGTATCACTTCACATTTATCTAATTTAAATTGCAGCTGCCACCTGACTGCATTGCTGATAGGTTTGTTCAGTCCTGTTTGAGCTCAGATACCAGCTAGCCTAGTTGCTCATGTTTTGTTAACGCTGAATTAACAGTGCCTTTCTTAACTCCCTAGAGGTAGAGTGAAGTTAAAGGGATAATGGGGCTAGTGTCAGAGCCTAGAAGCTAGGGTGCTAGAGGATTATTTGACCTGTAATTTGCCTCATATAAAACAAGATATGTGTAAGCCTTACCTTGCCACACAAGATATTTGTTACTATCAGAGTACCTAGGGAAGAACACATGCAAAGTTTTGTGTTGTTTTGGTTTGTTTTTTTTTTTTTTTTTAACTTTTAAAATTTATTTATTTATTTATTTTATTTTTGCTATTAGACCAGTGACAAGACAGTTCTTAGGTCTCCAAGACCCACTTGGCTTAATCTTGGAATCATGTCTTCTTTCACATTTGGTTATCAAAATTTTTCAAGAGATTCTTTGAAGCTGTAAAAAAGTTGTGTTTGGATTAGAGGACAAGGGGATGATAGCTATTGAGATCTAATGCATGGACTAGCAGCGTACACTCCATTTTGGTAGTAATTGAGTGAAGTACAGATGTTTTATCTAAGCTTTTTTTTCAGATTTTACATTCATTGGAACTTGAATCTAAAACATCAGCTGGTAGGTGCATATGAATCAAAAATGAATGTAATGGTCAAATGAAGAAAAGTGATGTAAAACTATCTGTCTCAGCACTTTTCACAGTGTCTGTTACCATAGCATCTAAACAATTATGGCATAGCAACACCTGCAGCTGGTGCTGGTTTTGAGAATACTTCTAAATTCTTTAATAAAAAACATCTGGATTTTAGATTAACGGGCTTTTAAGCCATTCTCACGGACAACCCTCCTAGCTTTTTTTCTTGTGTTCAGCAGATTTTTACACAGACCTGACAGGATTTTGTAACCAACAAAATGAGAAGCACCAAAAATTTAGCCAGCTTTCATTCTAGGGTCATTGCCACTACTGCGTGGATTGTATGAAATATATGCTCACCAGATTGTTCAAAGTGCCAGTTCAAGTAACCTAGTAAAATACAGCACTTGTTTTAATTGCCTGAGGTACATATTAGTATCATATTCACTGCTAACAAACTAAAGTGCCATGTTATATTAGCAGTTTAATCACCGATAGTGAGACAAACTGGCAAAATTTGTTTGTGTTTGGCAGTTTGCTTACCTTTCATTTTTCACCACCATGCAGATCTCTGTCCAATTGACAAGAATACCAGGATAGTCAACAGCCCACCAGCTCCTTCTCTGTTTTCTCTTCTACTAACTGCTGGCGTATTTAAGTAATACACTTTTTCTATAAAATGTTTGATGTGGAACAGTATAGTATACTTTTTCTTCTTTGGAATTTATTGGTATTTAGTAAGCACTTGATGCAGATTAGGTTGATTGAGGTTACTTTGACATTGTTATCGTCAGAGTGTCTCAGGTTTTTCAAGGAATAGTGACTGTTGATTATAAACTCATGAAAAGAGATAGCGATCTGCAAAGATGGATTATGGTAGAATATAGGGCCTTCAAAAGCCTTACGGTTCCTAAATTACATGGCTCTCTTCATGTCAGCTTCCTTTGAAAGCAAACAGTCGGGGTTTTTTGCCTTTTTTGAAAGGAAAGCCTAAAAAACGTAGTTTAGGCATATCAGATATTGTCTGAATCTACAGAGGCCTGAAATGATGGCCAAAAAGGGCTGCTGGATGATGCTTCAGTCAGTCAAACTGTAAAGACAAGATAACAGGTCAGAGCTAGGCAGAGCTAGGCAGTGTATGCTGCAGTATTTTGTAGGAATCAGACCGATATAATCTATCATGGATGACAGTGCGGTGATTGACCTGCTTGTGTTTAGATACCTGTAGTTTTTCTCCGTCACTCCAGATGAATTTCACTCAGCCCTGATAGACCATCAGAAGAGGAAGCTCTTGGCTGGGAAGGTGCTGAAAAAGAAATAGTTCAGCCAAGGCTGCAAGAACAGGGATTGATAGCCTGAATGTAAGAATGAGCAGGAAGCTTATGTTGCCCTAGCTGAAGTCTATCTGTTGCAAATTAAGAGAAATTCAACAGTCCGGTGACTTCCGGTGACTTCCAGTGACTGAAGCAAGACCATCTGGATAGAGACTGCCTATGAAACACCAGTGCCAGCTCACACCTCTCTAGTAAATATTTGTGGATGGATTGCCCAACTCATCAAAGAGTTCTACTGGAAACATTCACTCTCCTGGAGCCATAGGAACTGCTGAGCCTAAGGAATTAACTCCTGGATTTTGTGAGTGGGTTTTTCTTCAGTCCTTTCTGGTGGAAGACTGTTAGGAGCGTTTTTGCCAGAAATTATGGAGGAATTGCCTTTCCTTGTGAAATACCACTTTGAGCTTGGAGGAATACTACTATTAAACATGTTCTTTCCAATGGGTTGTAAAAGGAAACTTGTAAATCTCAAACTGCGAAGGAGCAACAGTTCAGTTTTTCACAAAGAAACTGTCTGGAAAGAGAATGTCTGATAAGAAAACTAAGTGTTTTCAATTAAATATAGGCACTTAAGGAAGTACCATGGATATCCCAAAATGGTGCTTCACATCTGTTTTCCACAGAATGGCATGGTTCTGCCTCTGCAGGTAAATGTCGCTCTCCATAGTCTATAGAAGGAGCCTGGTTGACAAGCCTAGCTGAAATCCCAACTTGGGCTACTGTAGTAACAGCTTTAGGATAAGAATGAGCATTGAAATATCAAAAGTAAAAAAGTAGAATCACAGCCTCTTTCTATAAACAACCCTGAGCAGTGCTTAGAACACCATCCCTACACAGCAATTAAGCCAACAGACAAACAAAGATCTGTAACATCTTGATCCACAAAGACTACATTTATCAGGCTGATAGAACATGAAGATGCTACATCTCGTGTCATCTTATGTAGCATCTCCTCCTGCACCTAAGACTTCCTATACTGTCCCCAGTACTCCATCAAGGGAAACCTTGCATTCCCACTCATTGCACTCTCACTGCCCTCCTCCAGTCTGTGCTCACCAGAGGGGCATGCTTGCCCACAGCACAGAGCAGACTTCCTTCATAAACCACACAACATAATCCCAACTTCACCAGGATCATCCTAGTTGTGACAGATGTTACCTGTCCCCATACCAACAGTCCACATCATGGAAGCCTCTAAGACTACCCTGAATATGTACAATGTAGAGACTAACCCTCATAAATTCAAAGCCGCCAGCTTCTTATCATCCTTACACATAACTTCACCTTTCATATCTGACAGTGAGGGCACAGCTGCATCACACAGAGGGTCCTGCAATATGACAGACTTTCAATGAGCCACCTTGAAGAAGATATTTTAAATGTTGATTCCACCATGCTTATGCCTATACCTTTGCTCTACCTAAGACTCTATAAATGACACCTTTATCATCTAGAGTCTTTCACTGAAATCTATTACAAATGCAATGTGTCCCCCTGCCTAGAGGCATCTCCGTCAACAGCCCTCCAACCCTCAGTGTGGATCTTTTCTAAACTTATCAATATAGCAGCCCTCTTATGGACCAACACATACTAAACAGACCCAAACAAAACCAAACAACCTCTAAACACCAGAATGAGTGAATAATTGATGAAAAACAGACACACTCAAAGATCTGAGAAAGAATATTTCTCACAAAATGTTGATTTCATTTTTGCTTTTTTAGTTCTTATCCTCAAGGGAAACCTTTAAAAATAAGTATCCGGGAACTAGAATTCATAATGCTATTGGATACCAGAAATCATTAATCGGGTAGAGATATACTAGTTTTATAGCTCATTATGCCTTCTTTTACCCACGCCCATTAATTTCTGGAAGTTCAATTGATGATAAATTGCCCATCTCTTTTTCCCACAGGAGACAGATATCTTATCATCTCTTCTGTTGCAGGTGTCATTCCTCTGTTCCTGAGGAACCAGCTGCCTTTTTTTCTCAAATGATCTAACTGATTAACAAATTCAAAGCAATTGTTCTCAGCTTGTATTTAACTCCAAAGATCTCTGCTTCTCTTTCAAGCCTGAGGAAGAGCTTGTATGTTTGAAAGCTTGTCTGTATTGCCTATATCAGTAACTTAAAAAAAAAAAAAAACACACCAAAAAACCCAACCTCCCTCTCCTTCAAATCTTGCTTAGCTTAGGAAACAGACCTACTTTTGAAAACAGTGTCTATATGGTAAAAATCTGAAGATTTTTATTCTGCTTGGAATGAAAAAGGAAAAAAAAAAAAGCTATCCTTTGAAGTAGCGACTAGTTGATGTTTATACTGCTCTCCAAAATGCTAAAGGAGATAAAATTCTCTGATAACTACCTCCTGTTGTCTTACATGGATTTTATAAACCATGCAGAGCCATATTTGAAGGAGTTAATTTAACATATAAAAATCTTTTAAAAGCTCAAATCTATGCAAAAAGTATTGTGTAAATGATACACATTGTTAATCAGTCAGATGTTTCAAACAGTTTTTGTTCATCACAGAATAGATTTCTTCCCTTTGCAAATATTTCTGAACATGAAAATAATTTGTTAAACTGGATAAAGCATTCTGTGGTCTATGCTTTTAAATAGAGTGAAAATAAACTTTGTTTTTCCAGTGGTTGCCTTTATTTGTTTGGTTCTGATCCAACTTACTCTTTCTTCTCTGTGGTTTGTTCAGCGATTGGTCAAAACTCTAATATGGTCGACTCGATGTTGTTGTAATGGTTTTGGTAAACTGTATTTTGATTCTCAGTGAATTTGGTGGCTGGCAGATGTGTACACATTTTTCTGAAGCAGCTGTGGGTACAAAGGTAGGTCTGTCTACTACTTATTGCTTACATGGGGATATTGGTGTTGGCCTTGGTGGTAGCACTAGTTCTGGGCTTCAAGATTTAAGGCTTGGCAGAGAAGTGTTACCTTGCCTTTGGGGAACAGGGAAAGTGTGAGTATTGAGGCTTTGTAGTGGGAATGCCCTGTATTGTGCCTTTACAAAAATGTTTTTCCTGCCTGCATTTCCCTCTATAGAGCTATTTGTTTGAATGATTTGTTGGTACTTACAGAATGGGCCAGTGTATAATGCTGTCTAATATCATCTGTTTTCTATGTTTCAAAACACATTTGGATAAACTTTTTTTGGGGAGTAAATATAACACCAAACCCCAGCAGTTGCAGTGTAAATCACTTGTACACAACATGGTCTATCTTTCTTAATGTAGCTGCACTTGCTATGAGGGAATTAGGTTAAATTTCCAACAGAGAGAGCATGCTGCATTACATTTACAAGTCTCAGACCCTCGGGCGTAGGAGAATTGGAATTGAAATACTTTTACAAAAGCAACCTAAAGATAAGTGCTTGCCCATTTTTCCCTTCCCATCTCCTGCATGGACTGCTCTCCTGAGAGAAAAAAAGAATAGCATTAATTCAGACAGTAATAAGTGTTGTTAGTTGGCGCATCCAAGTCCATAACATCAAAAAGATGAGCAACATCCTCCTGCCCTTAAATATGGTAAAACTTAAAACATCCCTGAACTGTGCACTTCACCAGCTGATGGCTGGGATGAATCAGAGCAACCATATGGCAGGGAGAGAGCTGAATGGTGAAGAAGGAGGCTTAATTTTCTAATCTTACAAAGGGATGTCAAATAGCCACTAAAAAAAATAAGTAAGTAGATAAATAAATAATGGAAACTGCCTGAGTTCAAGTGATGAAGAGTGTTTTGAGTTGGCTATGTACACAGGCATATCATACAAACACACACAGTGTTTTTCTGATGCTTTGTTCATCTGGTTTTTAGAGCAGCCGGTCAAACACATTGGTTATATAAATATCCTGCTCTGTGAAGCATTCTGTCTTGTGCTTATGGTTACAGCAACAATAACATGTGCTGGTTTGTTCTGGTAGGGTCACCTCGGGTGCAGTGGTAAATCAAGTGGATTTTGTGGTCTATTTAGGAATTTTGAGCATAGGGAGGAATCACTGCTCTGATTTCATTGAGACACTAGAGTCAAATATTACTATAACTCTTAATTTAGATACAGCCTTTGTTCTAAGATGGCAGTGTCCCTTTCAGAGTATTTTACTGATGCAGCAATATCTGGGCTGCTTTCTGGTCAAGTAGCTAGTAAAAACGCTAGGGGAAGCCTTTGACACTTTTTTTCGCAGAGACAGAGATTTCCAGCCTGTAAGAGTAAGCAGGAAGAGTTTAACTCTTTTGATGGTCTAAAGCTGCCTGACTTGAACTTTAAAGAGTCCTGTTGATTCAACATCCTTTTAAAGAAATAGCACTGGAGTTATCTATAATCTCATGAGGAGCTATAGTCCTTCCTATTAACTATGTCACTTTATGGAAAAAGCCTAGGTGTACCTCTTTGCAATTTCACCAAGTCCTTTTGATACACCTTGTACTTGTACAACGAGTCACACTGATGTTGCTGAAAGGGAGTGGGATGGCACAAATTCTGCCTATTTCCACAAGCAGGGAATGCACTTCCTGAGCCTGCAGAGCATCTCTAAAAGTGCTCCTGTCCCTCCTAGTTACACACAAGTCATGAAGAGGAACAGCATGCTTCCTATTTTCTCCCTGAAGCTAAGAAGAATATCTTGTGCAACCACCAAAAATATTTTCAGTCATCCATAACTTCGTCACCTCGGATCATGACTTATTTTCTCAAACCAAAAGCAAATTCCTAGGTTTTTTTCAAGGTGATTGTGTATGCCAAGTCTTCTGTATTAGAA
The DNA here is from genome assembly GCF_965231255.1 of Vanellus vanellus. Taxonomy (NCBI): domain Eukaryota; kingdom Metazoa; phylum Chordata; class Aves; order Charadriiformes; family Charadriidae; genus Vanellus; species Vanellus vanellus. Next base: position 22,830,330 of record NC_138909.1, on the reverse strand, counting down.
AAAATAGACTCAAAAGAAACACAAGATTTCTGAAATGTTTTGAATGCCAAAATGTTGCCTGTTGATGAAAGTTCATATATACTATGGGCCTCTTGAGCTGCAGGAAGCAATATGTTGGACTGGATTTGGGGTACTTGTGGCATTTTGAGTTACTTCTGTGATCCAAAGCCTCATCTATTTGTTCCTCCACAGCATGTGCATGGCATTTGCTACCACAGAGAGGTCAAATTAAGTCAGTAGCTGTGTGGGGGAGACCAGCTGACAGCAGCAGTAGCCAATCGAACTCCCCCTGTTCTTGGCCCCTTCCCCTCACCCAACAAACCCATACAAAGAAGAGGCAGAATGCTTTGTGCTTCTCTCAGAGAGCCATTGAACATGAAATGAACTACTAGTGCCATGCAAAAGTCATAGCCAGCACAACTGTTATCAGGGGATAATGGTCTTTTTGTAGACAGCAATGGGCCCAGTGCAGTATTTGCTGACTGTGAACCACAGAATAAAGCATGGTAAGCTTATAGCACTATCCGTGGCCTGCAAACAGAGGAATGAACCTATGACCCTCCCTCTCTTCATTGCTACAGAAAAGCCACTTTCTCATGCAAATGTGCCTCTTTTGTTTCCTGGTGTTAGCAGCAATGATGTCATATATTTAACCATCTCATCTTCACCAAAGTGTGTAAAGCACTCACGAATCAAGGACCTGCAGTGGTTTCTAAAGAAAGTCACAACAGTCGGTCAGAATCACAGTCAAGCTTTATTAAATATCATGTGCCTTGCTCACAGTACCCTCTTGGCAGAAATGGCAAATGTATCTGTTTGGGTTATTGTTAGAATGTGTAAAGGTAGAAAAACTGGTCACCCCCAAAGCCTTGGGACCTCTAAAGAAATGGTTTTTTTCTTTTTAGTTTAAAAAAATGTTCTCATTTATTTTTCATTTTTGTGTGTTCAATATCAACTAAATTTTCTCACCCAAGATATAATGTACTGCTTGTCAATATCAGTTAATATCATGTGGCTACACAGGAGAGTTGCATCGGAAGAACTGTTTTCTTTGGCACCCAGCTGTAGTTTTTGATTTATTGTAGCAGGATTGCTTGCCAGTTACCTCAGTAATTGCCAGTTACCACAGTAAGTAAGACCACGTCCAAAAAAATGACAAGAACCTGGAAAGCAAAACCAGTGGTGTTTAATTAAATAACTCTTCCTTTTTTAAAGGAAAAATTCATCCAGGAAAATTAAAAAAAATATTTTGAGAAGCAATTTAGTTTTAAATTGAAGCTGAATAGTTAATTAGTCATTGATTAAAAATCTACTTGGCTTTGTTGTGTTGCACTTCAAGAGGGAATAAGAATCTGAAAGTTAAGTGAGAAGAAAAAACTGGTAATATTTCTATAATACAACAGGGGATTTTACAAAGCATTCCCTTGTTCTATATGCCAGGATCCAGCCAGAATTAGCATGTTCTAAAAATAATAAGAAAATATCTTAATTATTTATATCTACTTACTCGATTATTCATTAGAATGTGTTTGTTGTCACTGTAAAGACAAAACCCAAATAATTACTGCTACCAAACCTATTCCAGTATTTCAAGTTGCTATAGCAAAAAAGGACCACAGTATGCACAAACTGTAGGGGAACATCTTTTTCTGCATGCAGAGGACAGTATGGAAAACAGAGGGCAGTCAAAGATGTAATAAACAGAATTTATAAACCAATACATGTACACGAGTTGTATTTGTTAAGGCTCCAAGCCTTCAAGGATTTATGCCAAGGGACTACTTGGAGTACATAAAGTCTTTTAGTGTCACTGCCTATGTTATCGTTGGGTGTTGAATTTAAATGTTTCGGTGTCAGTTGCAGAAATGAAAGAACATTACAGTATACAGTTGGGTAAGAAACAATTCTATTATCTTTTTCTGAAAAGAGTGTCTGCTGTCAACTTATACTTCTTAAAGGTAGATCAGGTCCTTGAGTGGCATAAAGCAGTACAGCTCTACTGAGGGAAATGAGTCTTCCAACAAACTTTGAACCTTCAAGGCAGATTCAGGACAGTGGAGCATAGAGCAATTGAAATTCCCGTAGCAGAAAATACCAACCACCATGGAAAGAAAGGAAGAAACCCAGAACTCTGGAGAGCTGATTTAGGACTAAATCAAAAGAGGAAAATAGTACACGGAAAATGAAGATGGATTTGTTTGAATAGGTCACCTATCTTCTCACAGTTAAACCTGATCCAGAAATCAGGTGCTCCTCTGTGTATGTTCCACAAGGATTCACATGGTGAGGTCTACCAGGAAATTTCTTACCGGATGAGAGGATCAGATGCCTGCGAAGTGAGTATGTTCCCACAAAGTCCAGAAGATGCAGATGAATATTAAACTAATATTCTGCCTCCTGGGGTTCAGTGTCATGCCTTTTATTGAACAACAGAGCTGCATAGCCATCAGGATGTCTGCTTTTCAGAAAGGAGGTGGTCTGTGTGAAAGGGCATTTTCCACTCCTTTTTTTTGGCTTTATGTAGAGGAGTCTATAAGATTCCTTTGACCAGAGAAAGCGACTGAAAACAGATGTGACCTTCTCTCCTAATGGTTTGGGCAGTCATCCTGGATAGTTAATGTTAAGTGATGTACAGCAGTGGGGGAACAGGCACAGGCTTTCTGGGTAAGGATGTTCTCTTTTTTACATTAAACAATCACTGGATAAAACTGTGAAAGTTAAAGTTTAAGAGCTTATGAAGTACACTACCGTGCATGATTTAATCTAATGACTCACTCAGGCAGTGCAGCAGTTTGTAAAATGTAATGTTTAATCTGTTGGTTACTAGAAAGTATTCAGTTAGATTCCAGAAAATATTAATGAATTAATGTTCTTTTAAAATCTTAATTAATATTTACTCTTCAGGCAATGGCACTTTGCTTTGAGTAGATGTTTTATGTGGGGCTGAACTCCAGACTTTGGATTGTGTCATTTGATTAATTGCATTTATTCATTCAACCCAGTGTGCCCACTTGGAGAACAGGGTCTTACTGGAGGGCAAGTGACAATTTGAGCTCTTGACCCTATTTAAGTTCACCTAGTCGTTGAAAATAAACTCCTTTTTTATAAAAAAAACCCTTATGTGACATGAATTTAATCATAGTTTTCTCTCCAATCTGACTATCCATTTTTCACCATTTCTGATGATTAGTCTCCAATAAATTTGTGATGGAAAACAATCAAAAGACAATTGCAAATGCTGATTATTCACCTGAAGTATTCTCATTTACCCAGACCTGATCATTAATAATAACAAAAAAAAAAAAGGTGTCATCTTAGAACTTAAATTTCTGATAAAGATATTATGTTCTGGGCCTGATGACACATTATGATAAGATATTTGCCACTGGAATGAATGAATTAAAATAGTGCAGGTGTTTTATGACCAACTGTATTATACCTGTGATTTATTGTGATTGTGATTTATTGATGTCAGAAATCCCTTATTAGCATATTCAATGTAAAATGAAAGGCTGAGTGATAACAGCAGCCCAGAAACCAGAGGCTGAAAATCAGATTTGCTGGAGAAAAGGCTGTCAGCAGGACCTCTCAAATCCTAAACTTCAAGGGCTGAATGATGCAAAGACTCTTGTCTGTATGGCAGACCTGCATTTCCACTTTATATTTTTAAGAAAAGTATTTTAGTAAGGGGTAAAAGTTGATCTAAGCAGTTTATATTTTCTCATTCTGCCTTCCTCCTCACTCAGAAAGAGGTGTACAGACAGCATATACGCAGCATGAACACAGCTACGAGAACACAGCCATGGTTGTTCAATGCATTATCAGGGATGTTGTGTGAAGCTAAGTAGGATCTTGGTAGGGTCCAGTACCAAAATAAGCTAACAGCATTTACCCCTTGCCGTAGAGTTCACCAGTCTGTTTTTCCTCATTTTTATGTTGTGTTTTTTCTTGTATCGTATTTAATTATTTCAAATCTCTGCATATTTTTACATATCTTCTGTTATCTAAAGCTATAGTGTAAAGGAAAAAAAGTGATAGAGCATTACAGCAATAAATGATGCCTAATAGCTCCCAGAGAAAACAGGCAGTATTTTTACAAGAAGGAAAGGGGAGACAGAGACATAAACCAGAAAACAAAGGTTTTTATGATGGGTTTTAAAAGAAAAATCATAAAAGTGATGGTGGGAGCAAAGAAGTCAAAAAAGCTGAACCTGAAAGAGGAAACAGTATTTAGGAATGGCAACGGAGAATAAAATATGCCAAGGTCATATGAAAAGAATAAACTGAGGAAGACAGAGACAGGAAGAGTTTGTTTGAGCACAGCAATTTCTGTCACATTGGGGGAAGATATGCAAAGGAAAAGGAAGAAAAGGAAGGACAAAACAAATAAATACAGTAACTAGAAAAGCAAAGATGCACATTCAGAAACATACATGCTCACAGTTGTTTTATCTCCACTGAAACTACAAAGCAAAGAGAGAATTTTTGAAGAACAGCTCTTTAAAAAAACAAACAAACAAACAAAAAACAACACACACACCTGCCTGGCAATTATTCTGACTTGCAGAAAGTTTAGAAAGGAAGGTAATAAACTGTGAATGTGTTTCTGGCCAATCTTGATCTCTGGCAAGAATGTATGGCTATTGCTTCTCTTTGAAAATATCGTCTGGTTAAATCCTTATAAAATAATAATATTCTGTACATGAGATATAATAATATTCTGTACAGAAGACTGAAAATGCTGATACACAAATGGAAGCTTGCTCTTGTTTATCAGTTGCTCCAGCAAACCCGAATATGCAAATTTCATGTAGTGCTGTATGTTATACTCAGTGGAAGCAAGGCTGCTACATAAATGTCTATGTACTTCCAGAATACAGGAAGCAGATTCTAAAACTGCATGGGTACACTGCCATAGATTTGGAGATTATGATCATAGTATACGGACGTAAGTATAAGACTACCGCTTATATTATGACACAGTAACAAGCTTTCCCTTTTCTTTGAGAGTACAATTTATGCCAGACCCCCAAGGAACTTTGGACAATTGCCTTTGAATACTCTAGTGTAGTGCAGTGTAGTGCCTGGCATGATGTTGATTTTACATCTGTTGGAATAATAACACAAAGAACTCATAATAGGCTTTCTAAGTGAAATGATAGCTTCAGCCATCTGGAAATAGTTATAAGGTTTATATATGCACTTCTGATTTTCCTAGAGTATTCCTATCAGGCATTCAGTGCAAAACTTGAGAGTACAAGAATAATCTGTGTATGCTTGCTGCTCTGTAAGTGTGACATGTACAGGAACTTCTACATGCCCCTATAGTTTTTTTTTAAGGGAAAAACTGTTGAGTGCTTTAGCAGTCAATGGCACCCTAAGTAGTCTGTCTGTGCTACTGCACAGCGCATCTCTTTAGCACTTCATATGAGAAGTTTCATCCAAATCTCTAGGTGCTGACTCATATCCTGCGCCATCACTCTGCAGTCACCGTAACAATTCCTCAGGTTTATTGCAGCAAAGACTATCTTCAGATATTGAGTTCCCATTTAAACAATGCATAATGGTTAATTCTGTTTTGGCAAGATAGTTTCTCTTTGGAGTAAAACCTGGCCATCTGCATGGGCCCTAAATTATTATTTACCTTCTGTCTGAGCAGTACCGTTCTTCCCATCTCCAGAGCTATTGGTGAGATGGTTGTGTGCTCCTGAACAGTCTAAGGTCCAGTGTTGTCAGGGCACTCCTCTAGGAAGCGGAACACATGTCTGAGAGGGCCTGATTCAGGCCAGCACCTTAGACTTCAGTCTCACCTGTCCCATGCAAGAGTAGGAAACACCAGTTATTGGCTTCGTGGGTAGAGGAGTGATGCTTGGGTTTATCCTAATATTGAACAAAGCAATCTGTGGTTGAGAATTTTTCAAAAGAAGGAAAAATTGTTTCACAGTTCTGTTTACAGCATCTGGGCTCATTGCTGTTCAGCTTAGTGGCAAAGTTTATGCTGATGTTTTTCATACTGGCCAGTTGTCCCTTGACAACCCTTCTGGAGTGCTGAACTTGTGACTATATCTGCTTCAGTCTTTGGTTGAACTTCTGTTGAATTCATCCATACCTATTTTAAGCCAGGATTAGGTTGTAAGGGATGGGTGGGCAATGAGAACCAAGCATCTCAGACATGCAATCTTTGTGCTCCTGTCCTCAACACAGTTGATTGTTCCCCTCTGAACACACCTCCCTGGAGGTTAGAAGTGGATCGCTTTTGCTAGGCTACACTGTACAGTGTCGATTCTGAATTTCCTGTATCCGTTTCCATTTGAATCAGCAATCTTAAAAATGAGGTTACCCAGAGCTCCTGAGGGGACAGGTCAGGGTGAGATGCAAACCCTCACTGAGAAGCAGCTATCATTTACTATTCAAGCTGCATTTGTTTGAAAATGTTGTCTGGTTAAATCCTTATACAATAATAATATTCTGCACATGAGCACAGAAGACTGAAAATGCTGATATATAAATGGAAGCTTGCTATTGTTTATCAGTTATTCAAGCCACACATTTACTTCAAGCTGCATTAAAAAGTAATTAAATTTAAGCGGTCCTTCATTCAAAGCTGCAGGGGCAAGTAAATAAACTTAACAGAAGCCACAGCTATTAAATGAAGGCATATGACACACACTTCCGCAGGGCTGCTCTCAATCTGTTCTCCACCAAGCCTGTATTTGTGCTTGGGATTGCCCCGAAGCACATGCAAGACCTTGCACTTGGCCTTGCTGACTCTCATGAGGTTTTCACAGGCCCACTTCTCAAGCCTGTCAAGGTCCCTCTGGATGGCATCCTTTCCCTCCAGCATGTCGACCGCTCCACACAGCCTGGTGTCATTGGCAGTCTTTCCCTTCTTCAGAATGCAGCTCCTACAAACAAGGCAAATCTCTGGGAGAAGTGCCTGTATTCACACTTACGTTTCGCTCCAGCTGCTGGTACAATGGCAGACTCACATGTTCATTTCATCAAAACCCATTCTCAACTTTTCTTCTTTTTTTGCGTTTATAAAACTCTACAATAGTCTTTATGGTCACACAAGTGATCATATTACCTGGTAGCTAACTTGTCAACTGTCTATCAACAATTCGGGAGGGGACAGGGTGCATTTCAAAGGTGCTGCCCAGTGATTTGATGGGACCAGAGCTAATGGCTTCAAAGTAGAAGAGGGTAGGTTTAGATTAGATATCAGGAAGAAATTCACTATGAGGGTGGTGAGGCACTGGAACGGGTTGCCCAGAGAAGCTGTAGATGCCCCATCTCCGGAGGTGTTCAAGGCCAGGATGGATGGGGCTTTGAGCCACCTGATCTACTGGGAGGTGTCCCTGCCTATGTCGGGGGGGTTGGAACTAGATGATCTGTAAGGTCCCTTCCAACCTAAACCATTCTGTGATTCTAGGATTCTGTGACTAACTAGAGTACTAACCAGACTGGAACTTTGTTTTCCAGCCTTTTAGGAAAAGCATCCTTTAACATTTCACACATCATTTTCCTAACAGATTATTAGATTGTAGGTGTCCTGCACTTGCTATAGTGTATTTAAAATAATAATCCTTGCAAAATGCTTAGATTCAGATTGTAACCCTTTAGCTTACATTATCATAATTGGTATGCATTATCTAGAAAACGCCCATGTCCTGCATCAGAACCCTGACACCATTGTTTCTGGATAGCTGGGCTATCCACATATGGGCTTTCACCTTCACGCCTCTACATGAATTTGGGTTAAGACCTCTAGGTGGTTTGCTGTAGCTTTCCAGAGCCTCTCTGTAGACCAGCTCCCAGCACTGAGTCTGTCCACCATCACAAATGACAAAATCAGGGAAGCCATGAAGCTAAAGCAACATGAAAATCAAGAATAAACAAAAGAAAAACATAACAAGAAAATCCTACTTCACTATGACTTGGCAGAGAGTCAATCACCAGAAGATACTGATACCTTTTGGCACAACCTTGCTGCCATCATCAATGTCCATAGGAAAACAAAGAGTGAAAAAACCCCAAAGCACACAATATTAAGTTTGACTTTCAAAACAACACTCTTAAAAAGCCGATGGCAATCACAGCCTTAGCATTACAGCCATATCTATGCACATGACTCCACATTAAACAGAAATCAGAGGCATCATTAAAGCTCAGGTATAAATATCAAATTTCCTGTGGATTTTTATAACTTTTTTTTAGAATTCAAATAATTGTTTCTTTTTATCTGAGATCCTCCAGGTGTGTGATGCCTTAAAATGCTTAATGTATTCGACATGATACCTTATTCTGTGTCACTCTATTGTATGACAGTGTTACAGGGGAAGAGACATCAGGAGGAAATATGGGAAAGGAAATATGCATTTAAATTTCACCAGGGTAGCCAGGGTGTGAAGCAAGGATGGGTGCATTGTATGTGTGATAGTTTGCAAAGTAAGGTTCTTGCACTAGACAGGAAAAGGGACAATTTGGAGGTAGTTGTTCCACAGTCTGAGACACATAATTTACAACTACGCAGGACCAGAATATCTAAAATAATCATACTCCACAGTAAGACCCCAGTTTTTTAGGGTTGCTTAATGCAGACTAGTGGAAGTTGTTAGGACCCAAACGCTCCCTGAAAATGCCGACATTTCATCTAGTGACTTAAACGCATGCTGAGTGCCTTTGAAAATTTAGCCTCTTCTTTTCTTCTTTCTTTTCTTTTCTCTTTTCTTTTCTTTTCTTTTCTTTTCTTTTCTTTTCTTTTCTTTTCTTTTCTTTTCTTTTCTTTTCTTTTCTTTTCTTTTCTTTTCTTTTCTTTTCTTTTCTTTTCTTTTCTTTTCTTTTCTTTTCTTTTCTTTTCTTTTCTTTTCTTTTCTTTTCTTTTCTTTTCTTTTCTTTTCTTTTCTTTTCTTTTCTTTTCTTTTCTTTTCTTTTCTTTTCTTTTCTTTTCTTTTCTTTTCTTTTCTTTTCTTTTCATCAAAAACACACATGTATATAAGGGCAAGGCAAGTAGATCAGGCAACAAAGGTGCCCTGTAATGAAGTATCAATCGGATGCCCAGTACATCTGGATGGGCGGTGATATCTCTTTCATGAAATCACTGGCAACAGGGTGGCAGATAAGGAGTATGAAACAGGAAATCATCAGCATGTTTTGTTCTGTGATTTGCTCCAGCAACACTGAGACAATATTGGCTGCATTCCCACAGGGTACAAACAATGCAGAAATTCAGGAAGCCTGACATTAGTTCACAAAAATCTGATGATACACAATGAATTTCCCAGTGCTGTGATAATGTAGCTCCAGCCAGTTGCTCAATTTACTTGTTGTAAATCCTTTTCAAAGTATAAGGGAAAAAAAAATCACAGTGGGCAGTGTCCAAACCTGACAAGTCTCTTCTATCTTCCACCCTGTAGTGTATCCAGCTGGGCTTTGGAGGTGAGACTGAATAAGCTATGTCTTGTCCAACCTTTAGTATTCCCTTGTCAACCACTCATAGAAACCTATAGTGCCTTTATGCCTCCAAGAGCTCTCAGAGGCAAGTATTGGCCCCAGCAGCCACTGGAGCAAGGGTGGTGCTGCCCCTATTAAGCGGAGCATTTGGGTAAGCTCTGCCATATCAACCAACAGGATACCCCACATCCATTGCCAGGGGCTTTGAGGAAACTTATGAAGAAATCAGCCAGATATTTACTGCCTAGGTTCTTTTAGCCCCACACTTTGAGCATGGGTATTCACAGGCACTATGAGTATACAATCACGCACTACAACTGAGTGGGTTATGCTTGAGAGCTGTATGTGATTGAAATGAAAGGGAGCACGCTTACAAGAGTCTGAATGGAGTTTGCATTATCTTTCTGATCTCTGGCTAAGTTTGTAATATTTTTTTCCCCTTTCTTTGCCCAATTATGTCTGTTTGGTTTTTCTTCATTGTACCGTATATAACTAAATCTCTTTGTTTTCCACATATAGTAGTTGACTCAAAGCCTTCAAGAATGATGATGACCTAGAAAAAGAGTTGCTGAACAGTACAAACCCATCAATTTTCGTTATGGAACATTTAAATTTTTCTAAATGACATCCTTTTTTTTTTTTTTTTTCCAGCTGAAATTTTTGTCCAGTTGGAAGAAGGAATGTAGGCACATGTCTGGGATAGCTGGCATCCCATCAACTTGTCAGATCAACAGAGTTTTGGCTTAACTCCGGACATGCAAAAGTTCCAATCAAATCGTAACTGTAGCATACTCAATCTGACCTCTCGGGATTTTCTGCGAAGGTAGTGCTCACACACAGCAAATCAGACACTTCACAAAACATTGAACTTGGAAGTTTAAAGCACAAGTACACATTTCTAGTCAGGGAACACTGGAAGAAAATGTGTGGCTTCCCTACCACTGCACCATAAATCTAGGTCGATCATTAGTCCATGGTGTAAATGCAGCAATTCCGCTGTCTTTGGCAATGCACAGAGACATCCCAGTCAAGTTACTGAAAGAGAGGGATTGTGAACTGGTTGTGACTTTTATCAAGCATGAGTGCAGGAATGTGCTTGCAGATGGCAGGAACACTCCTTAGAGTGGGTTATTACCAACCATACATCTAAAAAGAGCCCTAAATCCCTTAACAGTCCTTATATTATTCACTCTTTGCCCTAAAAGTTTGTATTTTCTCTGTGTGAATAGTACATACTTGATTCATACTTGATACATACCTTTTCTTACTGTTATAGCAAACTAGTATCAAGCTTTGTAAAAATAAAGATTTATGAAATTTAATGAATTCTAGTTCAGCTTTAAAGTAAAACTGTTACAATAATAGTGATATTTTATCAAGATGACTCAAATCTGGGATAGAAAAACTCATTCTGATTTGAAATTAGGTATGCATAATTCTAAGGCAAAATAAAAACAATTAAAAAGCAAAAGTAATGGCCTATTTTTGAATGATAAGTCAGAACAAATGTACCAGTTTCAGGTATCATTGTGAAAAACAGAAAATACAATATGGCAAGGGAGTGGCTCATCATATCGTTTTATTAGGCTTTTCAATCAGTTTTCCATTTTTGACACTCAGAAAGTTACTTCTGAGAGAGCACAGTAATTTCATACAGATCACTTTGTAGGTCTACTCTCACCAAAATGTATAGCCAAAAAGAGCTACTTCACACTGCAGGTGCAAACACTGTTTGCAAAACTGTCTCTATCTGTTAAATGAAAACAGCTCTGAATGAAATAGATTGGAATATAAATTGTTTTAAGTATCCATTTGAACAAATTCTTCCATACTCATGTAACTACGCTGATTATTCAGAGGAAACCTCCTTGTCTTATAAAGAGTTTTTTTTTTTAACGATATCTCATAGTTCCCACGTGGGACATTTTGAGATGGATTTTTAATGAATACATTTAATTATAGAATGGAGGCATGTGCAGAAGACATACTCTAGATCACAACTGCAGACCAAGACTAGGTTGTGCTTTAAGTCAACTTAGATTGTCATGTGACAATAGTGTACTCTGTGTCTTGACAAACTTAAAAACAAGGTAAGCATCATGCTTACGACTTGAGATTTTGCCCCTGAAATCATTGTCCATCTCCCCTAAAAGATCCCCAAATAATCCAATTCAACTCCTTAATTAATTTAAATATAAGCTCTGCATTTGAATACAGTCATCTTATCCCAAGGTGATGGTACTGAAAATTTGAAGTAACTGACAAAAAGGTGATTAAAATCCAGGAAAATTTTTTCATAATAATTCCAGAATAATCCTAAATATCTTTACTCAAACTTTGCAGAAATGTCTTCATTCATTTTCAGCATGGTTGGGGCAATTTTCAGTCTAAAACTATCTTTCCAATAGAAATGAAAGAAAATTACTGGATAAAGTTAAAATAGGATTTAATGACCATGAGAGCAGTCTATAACTACACTGTTGAAGAACAATTTACTGTTTCTTCAAAATACACACCAATCTGTCTATCTGCCAACTCGCTTAACATAGAGTATATATAAATTTCTGTATTAAAAAGAAGTACCTAAGGGTTTGCTTCTGACAGGTGCCGAATACGTGACAGAAGCAGTTCAGAAGCTGTCAGGATCCTACTCAAAATACATGATTTTCACAGACAGCAGAATAACTGTGAAAGAGTATTTCTAACCTCAAATAAATACTGGTTTACCAACTTCACTTTCTGATCTGAATTGAAACAAAACAGCATTGTTTTTCTTTTTTTTCCTTAATTTAAACTTCAAATTTATAGACAGAAATCTCTTTAGGGTTAGGTAACATTTTTGTTTGTTTGTTTGCTATTGTGTCCATCACTGAAACTAGGGGACCTGAAAAATTCTTATTAAATGCTTATTAATTTGCATCTTGGTCCAGAGTCAGGGCTAAGATGCAATGGGAATGTTTCTTTCAACATCAAACCAGTTCAGAGGAAGTCTCTGGCTAACCAGGTAGGATGTGTCTCCAAACTTCTGCTGGTCCTTTGTAGTCTGAACCATAATCAAGTGCTAAACCTGGGAATTCAACTTTTGCCATAGAATTGCTTAAAGCACTACCAAAATGCTAGTGAATACTGCTGAAAAACTTCTTCAGACATGAAAACCAAATTATTACTCTTTACACTTGTGAAAATCAATTGATTAATTAATTAATGTTGTCTTCAATGTTCAGCTTTTATAGTTCTGCCTCATTCAGACTGCAACCTTACTGTGACAGAAATATAAAATCATAGAATCATACAATGTTTGGGTTGGAAGGGCACTTTAAAGGTCATCTAGTCCAAGCCCCCTACAATGAGCAGGGACATCTTCAAATAGATCAGATTCCTCAGAGCCCTGGCCAGCCTTGACTTCAAATGTTTCCAGAGATGGCGCATCTACGACCCCTCTGGGGAACCTGTTCCAGTGTTTCAGTACCCTTATTGTAAAAAAATTCTTCCTTATATCTATTCTGAATCTACCTTCTTTTAGTTTAAAACCATTACCCCTAGTTCTATTGCAACAGGCCCTGCTAAAGGTTTCTCCCATCTTTCCTGTAGCCCCCCTTTAAGTACTGAAAGGCCACAATAAGGTCTCCCTGGAGCCTTCTCCAAGCTGAAGAACCCCGAACTGTCTCAACCTGTTCCATAGGAGAGGTACTCCAGCTCTCTGATCATTTTCGTGGCCGTCCTCTTGACCTGCTCTAACAGGTCCATGTCTTTCCTGTTCTGAGGACTCCCGAGCTGGATGCACTATTCCATGTGGGGTCCCACCAGAGCAGAACAGAGGGGCAGGATCACATCCCTTGTCCTGCTGGCCACACTTCTTTTGATGTAGCCCAGGATACAGTTGGCCTTCTGGGCTGTGAGCACACATTGTTGGCTCATGTCCAGCTTTTCATCCACCAGTACTCCCAAATCCTTCTCCACTGGCTGCTCTCAATCCCTTCATCCCCCAGCCTGTATTGATACCAGGGGTTGCCCTGACCCACGTGCAGGATGCTGTACTTGGCTTTGTTGAACTTAAGGTTCACATGGGCCCATTTCTTGAGCCTGTCCAGGTCCCTCTGGATGGCATCCTGTCACTCAAGTGTGTCAACCGCACCACTCAGCTTGGTGTTATCTGCAAACTTGCTGAGGGTGCACTTGACCCCACTGTCTATGTCATTGATGAAGATATTGAACAGTACTTGTCCCAGTACGGACCCCTGAGGGACATGACTTGTCACTGATGTCCATCTGGACATTGAGCTGTTGAGCACTACTTTCTGGATACAATCATCCAGCCAATTCCTTACCCACCGAACCGTCCACCCATCAAATCCATATGTCTCCAATTTAGAGAGAAGGATGTTGTGAGGGACTGTGCCAAAGGCCTTATAGAATTCCAGGTAGATGACATCCGTAGCTCTTCCCTTGTCCACTGATGTAGTTAGTCCATCATAGAAAGCCACTAGGTTGTTCAGGCAGAAATTGCCCTTGGTGACGCCACACTGGCTGTCTTGAATCACCTCCCTGTCCTCCACATGGCTTAGCATAGCTCCTAGGAGGATCTTCTAGAAGGATCTGTTCCATATAATTGCTTTAATGGTGCCTTTGCAGTCATTTTACATATTTACCAAGCCAATTCCCAAATCCAAAATAGTTTTCTGTGTGCGTGTATACTTGTTTGTTTGACTATTTTTGTAAAATGTAGAAAATAAACTTCAAATTGCACTGGCAGATTATATCATACAATTTATGCAGAAGAAGGTATTAAAACAGATTTTTTCCTTTAGATTAGGTATGTATTTATTACAAAATCTTGAACTGTCTATGTTTGAGACAAGGTAAAAAAGAAAATTCACACAGTTTAACACATTCCATTTAAATCTTAGTACTTAATTTTATGCAGATTAGCATGTAAACACTGATAAGTATAAGTCACAGCATTGCTGAAGGCTACTAACATTTTTGCGTACATGAGAAAATTAACTGGCACTACAATAACTTTGTTGAGGAGCTATGCCCAAGTAACTCTCTGCATATATGATTCTGAAATAAAAGTTACTTTATTCTGGAATGATTATTCCCCCTCGGAAGCAGAGTAATTATTCTGGAATAAAATCACTTTCATTCTGGAACTGAATGTCTGCACTGGGGAGTTATTCTGGAATAGTTAAATTACACCGAAATAGAAATAACGGAAGTTATTATGGAATAGCTCTGCTGGTTAATTTCCCCTGTGTAGTGCAGGCCAAAGGTTGATTTACACCAGAATGTATTATGCATAATTACATGATCGATTGCTGCAGAGCAAGAGGGGTTTTAAAATGAAATTACTCCCATTTAAGACCCCTCATACCCCTCATCCCACCCAAAATAAAATCCTGGTTAATTAAGCCATGCAGCTAAGAAAGCTTTGATAAAAGCTTTCAGGCAACTGGAAGAAGTCTCATATTTGCAGGTCCTGGTCCTTCAACCACTTCAACCACCCTGATATCTCCTGGAGGGGGAATCCAGCAGGGAACAAGCAATCCAGGTTTCTGGAGTGTGCTGATGATAACTTTCCAACACAGGTGACTGAGAAGCCAATGAAGGGAGATACTTACGAACAAAAAACAACTGGTCATGACGTGAAAGCTGGGGACAGCTTTGGGACCATGAGACGGTGAAGTTCAGGATCTCAAGATGAGGGAGCAGGGAAAGCAGGACCATAATTCTGAACTTCAGGAGAGGAGACTTTGGCTTGTTCAGAGATCTGCTTGGAAGAATCCCACGGGAGGCCATCCTAGAGAGAAGAGGGGTCCAGGAGAACTGGATGACTTTCAGGGATAATTTCCTCCAAGCTCATGAATGGCTCATCCTAATCTGCAGGAAACCAAGATGGCAGTAGGCCTGCACGAGTGAAGAAAGAGGTCCTAACAAAACTCAGACTTAAAAAGGAAGCATATAAAAGATGGAAGCAGGGACAGGTGACCTGAGAGTAACTTAGACATGCTGTCTGAGTGTGCATAAATTGGGGCAGGAAATCCAAAGATCATGTGCAGCAAGCCTCACCACACCCTAGCCTTCTAAGATGAGATGACTATTTTGGTGGAGGAGGGGAGACCACTGGATTTTATTTATCTTGATTTAGTAATGCTTTTAACACTGTCCCCTGTAGCATTTACAGACAGATGAAGTGCAGGCTGGAAAAGTGGATGGTGATGTGGACTGAAAACTGTTGGAATTGCTGGGCTCAAAGGCTTGTGATGCGTGTAACAAAGTGCACCTAGAGGCCAGTCAGTAGCAGTGTACCCCAGGTACTGATACTGGGGACAACATTGTTCAATAACTTAATGAATTGGATAATGGTACAGGACCTCTGCAAGTTTGCAGGTGATAACTAAATTGGGAGGAGTAGTTAATGCATCAGACAGTGGTGCTGCCATTCAGAGGGACCTTGACAGGACGGAGAAATGGGCCAACAGGAACTTCATTAAGATCAACAATTCCTGCCCCAGGGGAGAAATAATCCCAGGTACTGGTGTATGCTAGGTGCAGGCCAGCTAGAAAGAAGCTTTGCAAAAAAGGACCTGAGGGTCCTGGTGAGCACCAAGTTGAACATGAGCCGGCAATGGACCTTTTTGGCAAAGAAGGACACCAGCCTCCCAGTCTGCATTAGACAAAGCACTACCAGCAGGTTGAGTAAGGTGATACCCTCTACTCAGCACTGGTGAGGCTGTATCGGGAGGAGCTCTGGGCTCCTCTGTATAAAAGACATGGACATACTGGAGAGACTCCAAAGAAGGGCCACAAAGATGGTTAAGGGTCTTCAACATCTCTGATGTAAGGCAAGACTGAAAGACCTGGGACTGTTCAGCCTAGAGAAGAGAAGGCTCAGGGGTGATTTTATCTATGTGCAAATGCCTGAGTAGGGGGAGGAGTAAAGAAGA
Organism: Vanellus vanellus; assembly: GCF_965231255.1. NCBI lineage: Eukaryota > Metazoa > Chordata > Aves > Charadriiformes > Charadriidae > Vanellus > Vanellus vanellus. The sequence continues at coordinate 22,813,930 of NC_138909.1, read as the reverse complement.
GGGAGCCAGGAAGGTGGAGGTCAAGGAGGTGATTGGTGACAGCCAGCATGGCTTCACCAAGGGCAAGTCATGCCTTACAAATTTGGTGGCCTTCTACAAAGGGGTTACAGTGGTGGTGGACAAGGGAAGATCAACTGACATCATCTACCTGGACTTGTGCAAAGCGTTTGACACTGTCCCACACAATATCCTGGTCTCTAAATTGAAGGGACATGGATTCGACAAATGGACCACTCGGTGGATAAAGAACTGGCTGGATGTTCGCACTCAAAGAGTTGTGGTCAACAGCTCGATGTCCAAGTGGAGAGCAGAGACGAGTGGCGTTCCTCAGAGGTCGGTACTGGGGCCTCTACTGTTCAATGTCTTTGTCGGCAACATGGACAGTGGGGTCGAGTGCACCCTCAGCAAGTTTGCCGATGACACCATGCTGTTTAGTGAGGTAGACACGCTGGAGGGGAGGAATGCCACCCAGAGGGACCCGGACAGGCTGGAGAGGTGGGCCCAAGCCAACCTCATGCAGTTCAACAAGGCCAAGTGCAACGTCTTACATCTGGGTCGGGGCAATCCCAAGCACAAGCACAGGCTTGACGGGGAATGGCTGGAGAGCAGCCCTGAGGAGAAGGACCTGGGTGTGCTGATTGATGAGAAGCTCAACATGAGTCAGCAATGTGCGATCGCAGCCCAGAAGGCCAACCGTATCCTGGGCTGCATCAGAAGTGTGGCCAGCAGGTCAAAGGAGGTGATTCTGCCCCTCTACTCCACTCCACTCGTGAGACCCCACCTGGAGTACTGCATCCAGCTCTGGAGTCCTCAACATAAGAAAGACATGGACCTGCTGGAGCGTGTCGAGGAGAGCCATGAGGATGATCCGAGGGCTGGAGCACCTCTCCTGTGAGGAGAGGCTGAAAGAGTTGGGGCTGTTCAGCTTGGAGAAGAGAAGGCTGCGGGGAGACCTTATTGCGTCCTTCCAGTACCTAAAGGGGGCCTACAGGAGAGCTGAGGAAGGACTTTTTACTAGGGCACGTAGTGATAGGACAAGGGGGAATGGCTTTAAACTGGAAGAGGGTAGGTTCAGATTAAACATTAGGAAGAAGTTTTTCACTTTGAGGGTGGTAAGGCACTGGAACAAGTTGCCCAGAGAGGTTGTTGAGGCCCCATCCCTGGAGGTGTTCAAGGCCAGGCTGGACATAGCCTTGGGCAACCTGGTCTAGTGGGAGGTGTCCTTGCCTGTGGCAGCGGGGTTGGAACTCGATGATCTTCAAGGTTCTTTCCAATCTAAATCGTTCTATGATTCTATGATTCTATGATTCTATGATTCTATGAAAAAACTGAGTACGTTCCAGAGCAGGTCATTAAATTAATGTAGCAAATCCCATCCAAATTACATCTGCCATTGGCACTACCCCGTTTACTGGGTCATACATGTGTCATCCATATCAGGTTTTCCTCCTTTCCATTCACAGTGGCAGCTGTCATTGAACTCAGGAAACAAAAAGCTCTTGTGTCTGTTCTTAATAAGACGTAGGTGTTTCAATAGGTTTCACTTTGTGTCCTCCAAAGTGGGACAAAACAGGAAACATCATGTGAATTTGCCTTTCTGAAACAAGCTTTGCACTCATCTAGCTAATGAGAAACAAGGAAGGGAGAAAAAAGGGACTTCCAGCACTCAAGAACAGGTACTTAGAGGTAATTAAATGGAATAAACTGGAGGTCTGCAGGTATGACAGATCTCAGCTTTGTAGGAGGCAACACAGTAAGGATAAGCTTGTGGGGTTTTGTCAAACCTCTACCTAAGGCTTTTCTTTTCCTTTCATTCATAGGAGCTGGATAGTTGGGTGAAGTCCAGGATTTGGACTTCAGAAGAACTAAGGCTACTCCACACAATTAGGGCTGTGGACAGAGTTTAAAATAAGAAACATCCACTCGCACTCCAAGGGCTTGCTCCATTTTGCTGTGGTGTTCACCAGCCGCAGCTTAGTCTCCCCAGGGGTGTTAAATGAGCAGCAGCATCAGGGGCAGAGTCCCACTCTGGCATGGCTCTGGAGGCCTCAGAAAGATTTATGTTAGCTATGCAGAAAAACAACTTAGAGAAAAGGTGTGCGAGGGGAGAGGTGAGGGGGAGCTTGGTGGCATCTGTGCATACCACATTGGAAAAAAACTCTGCTGCAACAGGCTGTTCCTGGGTCTGAGATCTAGGTGTTTTGACTGGCATGTCTAGGTGTCTTCCCTGCTCATGCTGTGACATGGAGTGGAATCTGCCGTTCCCATGCTAGCTAGTTTAAGTCTTGCAGACTACCTGACCTTAAGCCCTTTTTTTATTTGCTGGCAAACCCCTTTGCGATATGTTAATGTTGACACCAAGTCTTTGCTGGCTGTCATTACTTTTAATGGGAATTAGCACTATGAATGAATGAAATCTCACTTGCAAGAGACAGACAGTGAATACCCACAAACATGACGCATGTTTTATTTTGGAAGTCACAGTCTCATCTGCTCCCAGGTGTTTTTCAAGTAATTGGATTAATCCTGCAAGACCCAAGAACATGGGACTTTTATGATGGCTGTAACCAGCTGTGTGTTTAACAAATGAACCCTGGAAAGGTGCTTTGTGGTTTGGAGGCCTCTGATTTTCAATGGTGAATTGAATGCTCCTGTGTGCTGCACTGTAAAATTTCAGAATAGCTAAGAAAAAGAGTATATAAAGCTAAAAATATTTGCAATCTACAGTTCTCCAGACATGCTTTTGGCCAGATAGCGGGGTATATAATTTTCTAGCTTTCAGGTGTCTGACTTCAACACTGTAGCCTGTCAGCCTATGGAAACGAGATTTGGGTGATCACACTATCAGCCTGTGAATATTTGTCTATTGTTCTCTGATAACTTTTGTACACTTCCACTGGTGTCAACGAAATGTGACTGAGGAAACCAAAGTCTTCAGTGGAGTGGTGTTTCTATGACTTCTCTGGAAGTAGGTGCTTGTTGAAGGAGACAGATGGTATATGACCACAGTGTTAGCTGAACCCCTAAAGAATGTAAGCAGGAGAGGTACTATGGGTGTGAGAAAGACCTCAGTAAGAAGTTGTACTTATTTCATGCAAGTAAATTAGTTATGATGCACAGACATACAGAAAACAATGTCACCTGAAGTATTTATTTTCTGATTCTTTTATCTGCATTTTTTGTCTGCCTTTGTTTGTTTGGTTGGTTATTTTTTTAATAAAGGCAACAAAAATGAATTTAGTTATCTACTATAGGATGCATTATCTTGTTGCTGGGATGGCCACTACTTTTGCCGAAGCAAGGGTCTAGGAAGGCCTTCAAGGCTATAGAACATATATGCACTGCAGTGGATCCCAGGATGGGCTGGTCTGTCAATCTGTGGTACCATTAAAAAAGCATACTATGTGTTACTTGTGTTCTTCAGGAAATTTTTGAAGGGTTAAGATCAAGTGAATCAAGTAAAGTGTTCCAATTATCGTAAATGGGAGCTATTTAGTGCTGAGACCTCTGAAAACTTGCCCATCAAGAAGCCTCATAAATGGGCAAGTCTGCTCCATAGTATACATTAAATTTAACTTCATTTTTTTGTCCTCTTTATATTTGTCTTACCAACTCTGTGGTTGCAAAATTTTGGATGTGGACATTCCTTTCTCTATTCTTCCTCCAAGAAAGTCAGGCAAATTGCACATGGGTGTTCCCAGCAATGATCTAGCACAACATTTATGAAAAATAGATGAGCTGTGTTACAACTTTGTCCACTATTTCTCATATAGTTCATCAAGATGATGGTAACAGAGGGTACAGAGGGAAACACCCACTGTTTGGCTTTGCTAGTAGTCTGAGCTAAAGAAATTTCATAGTACCTATGTGCTCTGAACAGGGAACAAAGAACATCATCAGAACATCGCTTCTTCATTTTAAGACTTTGATACAATTGTATTAAAAACTTTACAATTCTAGTCTCATATTAAGACATTGGAAATGTAATGTGGTTACACTGACTTCAGCTTATTAAGTGTCCTTGCTATATATATATCTGCTACTTTTGGGTGGTGAGGCAGCAATAATAGGTAGGAACCCATGCTGCTGCAGTCATACATTAACTGATCACCAGATTAAAAAATGACAGAGTAATAGGTAATAAAACTCAGATGAAGTAAGTGGCTTCCAGCTCATGACCTTGCTGGCTAGCCTTCCTGTTGTAAGAGAAAGGGAACACGTGTAACTTATGTGGTGGTTCTCCGCTCTCTACTCCACATCTCCTTTGTGCTCTCAGACCCTTTTTCTACTGCATTTTTTGCTTTTATACAACAATGTTATTAACACGGAATAAACACTGTTTTCAAAAATCATTAAATATTGAACTTACTGTAAATCAATTAAATAGTAGATATACTGCTTATACTTGAAATGTCCTTGTCATGAAAGAATTCAACTGAGCCTGTTTGTTTCATTTTTAGTGTCTCTCCTGAGAAACTCCAAGTCTGGGGTGCCTTGTCTCTCCTTTGCCACAGCATCATTCATGCTTTTGTTTTGCATGATCTTATATCTCTAGTTTTACTGTATGACATCGACAGTAATTGAGGGTCTGACCTCTCTGTATTGACACAGAAGGAGTAACAAAGAGAAAATGCTGTATGTTGTCTATTGGTTTAAGCGAAGCAGAGCCTCTGTACACAGCACAGTGTTACTGATGCTATAGTCAGGATGAAAAAATCAATGTTTCCTACCCTGGCTAAATACTTGGCCACTGGTATTGAATTCCCTTCAGCTCTGGGGTAACACTCAAGTTATTTTACCATTTTGTGGGTGTTTACTGCAGATTGTGGGTGTTTACTACAGGTCACCAGATCAGGAAGAGGAAGTCGATGAGGCTTTCTACAGACAGCTGGAAACAGCCTCACAATCACAGGCCCTGGTTCTCATGGAGGACTTCAACCACCCTGATATTTGCTGGAAAGGCAACACAGCCAGGCACACACAGTCCAGCAGGTTTCTGCACAGAATTGATGATAACTTCTTGACAAAGGTAGTGGAGGAACCAACGGGGAGTGCTGCGCCGCTGGGCTTTGTGCTGACAAACAAAGAAGGACTAGTTGGAGATGAGAAGGCTGCTGGTAGCCTTGGCTGCAGTGACCATGAGATGGTGGAGTTCAGGACCCTGTGTGGAAGAAGCAGGGCAAAAAGTAGAATTAAAACCCTGGACTTCAGGAGAGCTAAATTCAACCTCTTCAAAGACCTACTTGGAGGAATACATGGGCTAAGGCTCTAGAAGGAAAGGGGCGTGCAAGATTCAAGCACTACTTCCTCCAAGCTCAAGATCGGTGTATCCCTAAGAGCAAGAAATCAGGCAAAGGAGACAGGAAGCCTGCATGGATGAGCAAGGAGCTTCTGGAAAAGCTCAAATGGAAGAAGGAAGTTTACAGAATGTGGAAAAAAGGACTGGCCACTTGGGAGGAATATAGGAGGGTTGTGAGAGTATGCAGGGATGCAACGAGGAAGGCTAAGGCCCACTTGGAATTAAATCTGGCAAGGGATGTCAAGGACAATAAGAAGGGCTTCTTCAAATACATCAGTCTCAAAAGGAAGACTAGGAAAAATGTGGGCCTGCTGGTGAATGAGGTGGGTGCCCTGGTGATGGAGGATGCAGAGAAGGCAGAGTTACTGAATGCCTTCTTTGCTTCAGTCTTTACTGCTAAGGCCGTCCCTCAGGAATCCCAGACCCTGGAGGTAAGAGAGGGAGTCTGGAGAAAGGAAGACTTTCCCTTGATTGAGGAGGATCGGGTTAGAGATCATTTAGGCAAACTCAACACAAATCCGTGGGACTTGTTGGGATGCACCCACAAGTGCTGAGGGAGCTGGCAGATGTTATTGCAAAGTCAGTCTCCATCATCTTTGAAAGGTCATAGAGAACAGGAGAGGTGCCCAAGGACTGGAGGAAAGCTAATGTCACTCCGGTCTTCAAAAAGGGCAAGAAGGAGGACCCGGGAAACTACAGGCGCCAATCAGCCTCACCTCCATCCCTGGAAAGGTGATGGAGCAGCTGTTTCTGGATGTCATCTCTAAGCCTGTAGAGGAAAAGAAGGTTATTGGGAGTGATCAACATGAATTCACCAAGGGGAAATCATTCTTGACCAATCTGATAGCCTTCTATGACGGCATGACTAGTTGTGTGGATGAGGGGAGAGCAGTGGACATTGTCTACCTCGACCTCAGCAAGGCTTTTGACACTGTCTCCCCTAACCTCCTCATAGGTAAGCTTAGGAAGTGTGAGTTAGATGAGTGGACCGTGAGGTGGATTGAGAACGGGCTGAACGGCAGAGCTCAGAGGGCTGTGATCAGTGGTGCAGAGTCTAGTTGGAGGCCTGTAACTACTGGTGTTCCCCAGGGGTGAGTACTGGGTCTGGTCTTGTTCAATATATTCATCAACAACCTGGATGAGCAGATAGAGTGCACCTGCAGCAAGTTTGTTGATGACACATAACTGGGAGGAGTGGCTGACACATTAGAATGCTGTGCTGCCATTCAGTGAGACCTGGACAGGCTAGAGTGTTGGATGGAGGGAACCTAATGAAGTTCATCAAGGGCAAGTTACCCTCGGTCCTGCACCTAGGGAGGAATAACCCCACACACCAGTACAGGTTAGGGGTTGACCTGCTGGAAAGCAGCTCAGCAGAGAGGGACCTGGGAGTCCTGGTGGACAAGTTGACCATGAGCTAGCAATGTGCCCTTGGGGCCAAGAAGGGTAATGATATCCGGGGGTGCATTAAAAAGCGTGTGGCCAGCAGGTTGAGGGAGGTCATCCTCCCCCTCTAGTCTGCCCTGGTGAGGCCACATCTGGAGTACTGTGTCCAGTTCTGGGCTCCCCATTTCAAGAAAGACAAGGAACTACTGGAGACAGTCCAGCGGAGGGCTACAAAGATGATCAAGTGACCAGAGCACCCCTTTTATGAGGAAAGGCTGAGAGACCTGGGTCTGTTTAGCCTGGAGAAGACTGAGAGGGGATCTTGTCTACACTTATAAATATCTAAAGGGAGAGTGTCAAGAGGATGGGGCCAGACTCTTTTCAGTGGTGCCCAGTGACAGGACAAGGGGCAACAGGCGTAAACTGGAACACAGTGAATTCCGTCTGAACATAAGGGAAAACTTATTTTTTTTGAGGGTGACAGATTCTCCTCTGGAGAAATTCAAAACCCGCCTGGGTGCATTCCTGTGCAACCTGCTGTAGGTGAACCTGCTTTGTCAGAGGGGTTGGACTAGATGATCTCTGAAGGTCCCTTCCAACCCCTACCATTCTGTGATCCTGTGATTTTATACCTACCTAACACACCAATGCCAGACCTGCTATGACAACTTGGGTTACCATCTTACTCTGAAACTTATCATTGATAAGGGACCCAGCAGTTTTCATAAATTCGAAGAGTTTTAGATTACGGGGTCTGCTACGATCTTTTAATATGATTTCCAACACAAAACAGACCATACTGTTCACGCTTTTTCTCCTTGAACTATGCCTTTGCAAGGACTGAGCAACAGCCAGGAAAACAAAACAAGATGCTACATGTTAGATATTCTTCTCCAGCTGACTTGATTACCTCTCTACCCATAAGCCACAAGTCTGACGACATTTAGTGTCTGTCCTTTAATAGCTTCTCAGTTAGCAAAACCAGATTGAGGAACGACAGCACTCTTCTCAGGACAGATTTTGATGGATACTAGCACACTAAATGTCAAACAGAAGAGAAATTTTCTTGTTGGGGTCATTTGCTATTGTATTGTATTGTGCAATGTGACTGCTTATCTCGGGTTGCAGAGGTTATTTGCTGCAGGGAAGGCTGAGAATGTCATTAGTGCACTGTGCCCTGAGATAACCTGCAGCATATCATTAAACCATCTAATGACTGTATGGCCCATTGACCTCCATCACTCATTTGCTAACAATGTTTGTTATTTACAGGCACTAGGGAAATTACTGTTCAGTTATAACTCACTCTTTTCTTGCTGCTGCCATCACAATACTTGGGGATATCTAGCAGGAAAATTTAGAAAGCCAGAAAATTGGCTTTAATGATATGATCTTGTGTGCATATGAATTAAGTCTGTGGGTGTGTTTACTGAGTCCCCCCTGTCATCATCCTCCCCCCCAATATTCTGTTATCTTGGTCTTGTCACTGAAATAATATTTTCGATTAGCCATGTCTTGTCATCCAGCTTTGGGTTCCACTAGCTGCACTTTTCTTTTAAAAGCATGTTATGCAACAACCTGGAATAGAGATGAATCCAGTGATGGAAGAAGTTGAATACGTAAATAATTGGCATCTGTACTGAAAATATCACTTTATTCCAAGACTGTTAAAACAAAGCAATTGGAATTCTTAAATTACTACCTATGTGAAGTATTTACTAGCCCTCTTACTAAAACACTGCTTCCATTAAACCAAGTATTTTCAAAGGCATTTAATGCTATTAGGCACTTAAACCTTACTTGAACTGAAAGGTATTGGCTTTGATTTTTGGTTGTTTGTGGGGTTTTGGAGCAGGGGTGGGTAGGAAAGATAAGGTAGTTGTTTAATTAAACTATTTTGCAGTTAAAATGCAATAAACAAAACTGCTGGGCTTTTCAGTAAATATTAAGCTTTCCTTGTGGTCAAAGGTCTATTCAGCAAGCCAAATTAACCTGCTGTTTATCCCAATTATGAGCAATTGAACTTTCCTTCAAGGTAAATCAGGGTTAAAGAACATTAAATACATATGGAGTAATATTCCAATCATGTGCTTGTTTGAAACCTCAGAGAGAGGGGTATAACTTTCACTTTTTCAGTGAATTATGACAGTACAGAAAACAGCATTGTGTACTGCTAGAATTAATTAGCATTGCTGGCTCTGTTCAAGGGTGACCAGATGTCCACAGCGAAGGCAGGATGCCTATCTCTGTCTGCCAGGATTTCAAAAGTGATAGGACAACAATGTGCAAATAAAGCCAAACTATGTTGGGACTGCAAAAATTACTTCAGCTTTTGGGATTTTCTTGTGCAAAAGGGAGTAGTAACATAAGTGAGGATGTTTGCATGGCTTCAGTGGTGTTTGTGCTTGAGAGTTTGATTCTGTTAACAGAGCTATTGCAGTTGTCCTTTTTGAAGCAGGGGTAAGTATGCTGGGTTCTTCAAAATCCCAATCACTATCATTTTGTCACTTCAATTCACCATCTTTAAAGTGGGGTTAATAAATAACGATATTGTAAAGGTAACAGTGTGAAATACACAGGAATGTATGTCTGGGATACGGGTCCAGCAAGAATAAATAGCCAGGCCAGCTAAGGACATTCTGGGCATCAGCTCCAATCAGTCTGTAGAGTACCACAGTTTAAGGATGGTATTAATAAGACGCGGTATTAAGAGACCAAATAGCATTTTACAAAGCTGAATAAAGTTGCAACGAAACAGAAGGTCAGTTATTCCAGTCTAAGAATACAAAGTTGATCATAATCTAGGATACACCAGCAGCCAGGAAAAGTTTAGCATGAAGATGCACAAATGAATTATCACAGCTTAATGCATCAGTTGAGCTACAGGAACTGACTATAGCAGAATCCTTCACCACCAGCAAATGCATTAATCTAAATCATAGTGAACTTGCTACACTGCAGTAATTCCACTCAATTTTGAGTCACAACACTCAAAACTTTTTACTAGGTTTCATTTCAGCCAATGTGGATTAGTCACTGACTTCAAAACTCCGGATCCCGAACACAGGGAATTCAGTGGAGACACTCGATCTAACGTTGCCTTTATTAAATTCCAGAGTGAAGACCCATCCAAACCTCCAAACTGTTGAAGAAATACTGACCTGACACAAGTCCCTTTATTTTCTTTCAATCTGGTCATTTATTTAATAGAAAAGCTCTCTATGGTTCTCCATATTTTACTGTTGGTTTCCTTCAAGGTTATAGCATGATTTGCTGGCACCAAGTTCCTCTGAAATAGTTTTGCAGTGAAACTGCCACTGTACCCCTCCATAAAGTAAAGCTACTGTTTTTTTAAGTCAGGAAATATCCTGATAATCAGACAAGCCTGGTTCCAAGTACAAGCCTAATAAAATGACCCAACACAAATCTTTTAGGACTTGCAAGTTTATAATGAAGATTTCAAATGATTCAGGGACCATGTCTACAGCACAAGAATTTCCTTGTAAACAGCTGTTGGTGTAACATCTTAAAAATGTAATGGCGAAGAAGTGATAAGGGGTGCCAGTCTTCTGGGAAGGAGAGAGGGGCATGCTTTTATTGCAAGTGGATCTGACTCAACTAGTGAACAATATAGGAAGCGGGCTTCTTGGGAAAGACAGCTCATGTGGTGCAAAGAAGCAGCTATGTCAAAGTGAATGATCACAGGCTCTTTCAAAAATCCTCACCTATCTTCAAAGAATGGCCAGGCATGATGAGTTAGGGAAATAGGACAGTACTGCATGTACCTCATAGTGTCAGATTTCAGATCAACTATGTATAGAATCACTTATGTGGGCTTTGTGCCTGTTTGGTTTTAACTACCAGGTGTTCTTGGAGGGTCAATTTATAAACCTGGAGAACCTGCAAGATTTGGGAGCTGAGAAAAGTTGTGCTTAAAGTACTAGATAATCAGGGAACAATAGCCCTAGGCTTGTGGGACAGCATTGCCATATAATCTTATGTCTACTGGGAAATAATGGGGTGGAGGTATCATAAAGAATTTGGAAGGGAAAGATTGTGTTGTAGTGTTCTCAGATCAAAGAAAGGCATGAGACTGGCTTCCTGGAATTTGAACACATCAGCCTGGTAAACTTTTAGGTAGGAAAGGCTTACCCAAAACTATGTGACAGAAATCACTTGCAGACTGTGGCAAAACTACTTCTTGCCTTTCTCTCATCTTAACCAAGGAGGCTAACGTGTGAGCCTAACCAGTCAGGAGCCCCAGTGAGGGATACAACTCGAAGCCAAAAAAATGTGAGAACAAATGATCATCTTTTAGCTGGATTTTATCTCTTCTGGATGCTAGTCCCTCTGGATTCCATCATTAAAGACACAACAGTCTGCTTTTCAATGGCACTTACACATAATAATTGGCGTGGTGCTGATATTAACTATGTTGGATACTGCACTTCTCCTTTTGGTATCCTTCAGTACTTTACTGCTTCCTTGGCAGTCTACAGAGGTGATAATTGTGTGTAGAGGGGGTTTGCTGAGGGTTTTATTTTTTAAAAAATTAGTAGCTATTGTGTATTTCTGTCACAGCTTTTATTATGTTCCAGTGATGGTTTGACAATTTTTATTTTCAAATTGACAGTTCCAATAATGATGTACTACTCAGGAAATCTGTAAATCTTCTGGTGGATAAATCCTCTGTATATTTTTGTTTAATGTATTTGGCAGCATTATAATGGATTTAAAATTACATTTATCGTGCATGTTACTGTGTGACAAGGGATGGATTTCAACCACTCATTTCCCAGGGAACACAACATTATTACTTGATGCAGAAATACTGCTTTTACATATAGGCTACTTATCACAATTTAAACTTGCCCTCTGACAGTGATTCACATAAACCTTGTGTGCTCTGTGGCCAAACTGGAAAGCTCAGCGAGCACTGAGTATTATCCTATTCTCATCCTTCAAGGGAAAATATACAGATTATGATGACATTAAACCTACTGTTCCTGTTTCCTGCTATATCACCTTAATATTGCCCAGTCTGAGAGTATCTCCCACTGTGACCCACATGGAGCCTCTCTGACCATGTCTGCTCTTCGTGTGCATCTGACTGGAGCAGGGGAGGAGGGAAATGGGAAGAGAAGAGCAGGACACTCAGCATCTCTCTGCTCTTGGGCTCATCCAGGGAAGATTTTTTTGAAGAGTCCTAATCACTCTGATTTGTTATTCAAATTTGGGGTTGCATCTGAAAGCATATGGTATGCTTTCAGATGCTCCATCTCCATCTCCATCTCCATATCCTAACCCTCTCAAGCAGACTTAGCAAACAAGCCAATCTCACAGGGAAACGTCATGAGAAAAGTAATGATATTACCAACCACAGAGTTGTGCAGGAGCTCTTTCCATCAAATTCCCATTCAGGTCCCTTAGAAATCATTCTCCATCTTATGTAACACCCTTCTTCATACTGAGAGACTTCCGTGAGATATACCTTCTGTGAGAGGCTCTGTGAGAGACTAAAGGTCTAGCAATAGCCCACAGGACTTTTGATTAGTTTCCATAAGTTAATCATGAATCATGGTTGCTTCAACCCACACTTAACTATTCCTGGCGGAGCTCCTCTTAACAGCAGCTCTTCTTAACAGGAGCTTGGTGCTTTTCTAGCCTCCCACCAAACTGCATTGTCATCAGGGAGACTTACACTCCTTAAGCAGACCCTCTTGTCAAATGAATGCCACTAACTTGATACCACAACAAATGCGTTCACTTCACACAGCTTCTTCATAAGTTATGTTCTGTCAGACTGTTGTTTTGTCAGTTAATTTGCCAGCATAGTCTAGTCAACAATCAGTACATGGGGTTCCATGCTTTTCCCCCTCTTATCCTGCCTCCAGGAGGCACTGCCTGCGTATAATCATGGATGCTATTAACATGTGTGGTGGCACATGTTAGACTCGGGGCACAACTTCCTCTCTCCTCTCTACCTGTGATTACTCCACAGCTCCTACTGGCCTGGAATCACGAAGGGAAGAATGTTGCCCCCAGATTCCTGTCCTTTTCTTTCCCTCAAAAAAACCCCAACAAACAAAACAAAACACAAAAACCCAACACCCTCCCCCCAAAAACCAACTCAAAACAAGTGAATGAAACATTTTCGTTCCAAAATGTTCCAGTAAGGGCATGGGAAATGGCAACATTACAATTCAATCAGAAGATTTTATTTTGTCTTTGATGTTTTTCCCCTATGATTTAGATCTGTCTTTCCTCAGTATCCCTTTGTTTAGTGTGTGGGTGCAAGGGCAAGAACACAGAGAAAATTGATTTTTCCACTTCTTTCTTCTTTTATTCCCACTGGTGAAACTTGCAGAACAGTCTTTGTTTTGTTTTGTTTTTCAGGAAAAACAAACAAACAAACAAACAAACTAACCAGGAAGCGGCAAGAAAATCCCTTCATTCTCTACTTCAAGAAAATCAGGTGTCTGCCTGTTTTGACTCTAGTGAGGTAAAGTGTTGTTACTGTTGAACAGCATGACTTTTTCTCTAGAATGGTACTTTCTGTTGTGGAAATTATACCAGCATAACTAAATTAGAATCAGTTTTGTTTTTTCTTTACTATCAGTAGCTATAGCTGCCAACTTTTCTATGCAAACAAGCCATCCTAATGTCATACCTGGATCGTGCTTTTGCAGAAACTTTTGAGACAGCCATCCTTGCCCATTAGTTTCAAAGCATTTCTGCAGTTGCCTAGCTAAACATACAGTGAGGTGATTAATGTAGTCTAATATGGCCATAGTGCCCCATTGCCACTAAAGAAAGGAAGTTATGCAGTCTGAAAGACCTCTGCCTTGTAAATATTGAACCAGTGACCCTACTGAATGTGAACTTGTGTGGTTAATTTCAATGTACTAGTGAAATCTCCATTTATAATGCCAGAAAAGCTGCTGCCTGCCTGGGGTGGAGGTAGTATTGCCCGGATGTTCCCAGTTTTATCTGCTCTTCCTTTTTCAGAATTTTCTTTACTATCTTTTCTAAGTCTGATGTTAATAACTTACTAGAGAGCTCTTAATGTGAAAGAAGGTAGTATATACATCCTCACTCTGCTTTTTTCAGGGATTGGGGCTTATTATGAATCATCTAGTTTCAATATACTTTTTGTCTCTTCTCTTTTGTCTAAAGCTCATTTGCTCTTTTTTAAAAAAAAATGTTTATATTTCACTTAAGAATTCACATACCAATCACAATTTCTTGGATGGAAGTTAGCAGAGGATATGTTATGAACTAAGTCAAAACTGAAATAGAAGCATCGTGCATGGAAAAATTCACTAGAATACAATCATCATTAAATCATCCATGAAGCTATGGAAGTGTTTTAAAAAACATTAACATTGGAACTTTAAAGAGAGTAATTAGTGATTTTTCTCCTTTGACACCATGACTGATACTCTCACATCTTGCCTGAGAATCTTGTCTCAGAAAGACAACAAAACATTATGAAGAAATAATAAGAAATTAAGTGTCGGTAAGTATCAACTATGCCAGCTATTGTGCTATAATTTCTTCCTTCCATCAGCAACTGCTCCCAGAAGTCACGTGTAGGAAGGTCATGATGATGTGGTCTGTTCCACTGAACACAAATCTTTTACTTTGTGCTGCATGCTACCTATGAATTCCTTCATCCTGTCTTTAGACTAGGGCTGTGAGCACTTGTTCTCTTCTGGAGCAAACTGCGAGGGTTGAAGCGGTTCATATTTCTTGCTAGCAGCTACCCATTTCATTGCTGGAGGTTACTGTCCTTCCTGGTTTCCTAAGGGAAGAGCAGACCTAAACAGCTGGGGGATTTAAATCTTTCTTTTGGTATGGATGGAAAGAGGAGTTTATTCCTAGCAGGACTCTCCTGGCATTCAAATCCATCTCCCTTCCCAAGAAAAGCTTTTGCCTTTGTGTCCACAAATGAGAGTAGTCTGAAAATTGAGGAAGGCCATTATCTAATGAGATCAGAAGAAAACACTTTCACCTATGCTTGTAACCTTCAATTCAGTCTCTTAAGGTGTGTATCCTCATGACCCAAGGCAATCTGTAAATTGTATATTACTAAAAGCCTTGGAATGGCTAGAGATAACAGACTTTCCTGTAACAAGAACATACTGAAAAATGATTTCCAAGAACTTTTATAAGTTCCTGTATTATTATTATTTGATTATTCCATTTCCTCTATAACTGCAAAACTGTAAGACAGCACTGCAGTTGTAACTGTTTGGCACTGTAAAGCAGGCTTTTCTCATCTGTATGGAGAACTGGGTTCTTTTTGCTTAACATGATTAGTCTAAAATATTAGGCATCTTATCCAAACTATTCCCCTCTGTTGTTCCCTTTACAGTCTGTGGACAAAATAATCCATCATACCTCAGCAGTCTGGACTGCCCCTATGATTTTCAAAATTCCTTCAACAAGTGTCCAAAGAGTGTCTAGCTGAGACAAAATACCAGTTGTCAGATGATGAAACTTAGATGAGATGAATCCTACCCTAAAGGAACAAAAATTTCATTAAGAATCTCCCAAAGTATTTTCAAACTGTTTTTTTTTTTTAAAAATATATTATTTACTTTTGTGAAGTAAATTAAGTAATTGCTTGACAATGTTTTATAAAAATCTGATTTTATATGAAAAGAGCTTTCAGTCATGTTATGCAGTATTTGAAAACTGGTGGGATCTCTGAAAAAGCTCTTGGTTGCCTTCCTAATTCTCTTCTTCATGGAAATGAAAGAAGGGAGCAAAATCAACTTATTAAAACTGGCCTATACTCATTTAATTCAAATAGGTCATAGTTCATTTTATACATTCCTAAAAAGATATAGCAATGATTCCAGAGCTTATTTAAATGAACAGGGATAAGATTTATCCTTATCCACAGTGACTTAACTTGTGGATGGACACTAGTTTATAATGTACTTTTAGAATATTTTTCTTTTAAAATACCCATTAAAATGTTAAAATTGAACTCTTACTGTTTCATCCTTTTTCTGGACTACAACAGTGTATTCAGCATGACTAATCTGTTCCTAACTCAGTTGTGTGTTACTCAGTGAAACACATCCAATTAGAACATTCAGTGACACAACATAAAATAAGTTAAAAGACAAAAAATCACACTTCCTCCTCTAAGATTAGCCATATGAAGAACGGATTAACAAATAAAACCCAATTAGTGACACAGTAAAACATTCAAAATACAACCCCTAAACATATCCAAGCTGAATGTTCAGATCTTGCTACAGATGAGTAGACGTACTACTCTGGGATGGGTTTCAAAATGTGATTACAAATGTCAGCCAGGGAGTCTGCATGTTTTAATATCTAAACTTTTCACTGTTTCTCTCTCTCCCTGTCTCTTTACTTATTTTTGGTTTTTACCTTCAAAGATCTTATTAAGTGAGGAGTTTGACTTCAGGAACCTGTCACTCTGATTATGATATTGAAAACCTAATGACCTCTGCTTGTCGTCCGAGCAGACCCCTTCCTACCGCTAACAACTGTACGCTGAAGAAGAAACTGCTGCTTCCTTACACTGCCTTTTCTATAGATCTTACATAACAGAATTTCTTGCCTAACTTTATCCTTTCCCTAAACTCTCCATTTCCCATTACAGTGAAAGCTGTGGGTCTGTTTCTTCCATAGACAAAATAAATATTCAGAGGTCTAATCCAAAACTTTGAAAACCGTGTTTGAAAACCATGGCCTTTAAGTTCATTTGTGTCTTTAGCCAGACATATTTAAATGTTTGTGCGCTGTCAGTACCTTTGAGACAAATTATTTTCTTTCTTGGACCTGAATTTAAGCTGAATTTTTTTTGCAAATTGAGCTGGCCAGAGAATGAGAACTACTTTTTAGGGCAGTTTTAGAAGCTTTAATTTGCCCTTGTCCTTCATTTGAACAAAAAGGCAAAGAGAGAGTCCAAAGGTGTTTGGGAATGAGGAAATTCAGGAAAACTTCTGTCTACACTCAAAGTATAAGTAAATGCCCATGCTGTAAATATAGGAAGCAAACTTTTCTATCAAGAAAACAAAATAATGAAGAGGGATATATGTGAAAGTGTTACCATAGTTTGTACAAAGATTTCCATTATGTTCTTAGCATTTTTAGTAATTTTCCCCAAATCACAGCAAATTATATGTGGGAACTGGAACTATTACCTTTGTGAAGCTTTGAAAAATGGTTCCAATATTATTTTATGAACATTTTTGTTTATTTTTAATTTCACTGCATAAATAGAATAGACAATGTTGTCTAGCATTGTCAAAAAGTCACATGCGCAGGATATTATTTTAGTGCTGTGTTTCTTAACTGAGCTACATGTCAGAGGCTGTTCAGACCTTGTTAATGATGACTGTAATTGCCATGATGAAGTTAGTGGCTATGTCCTTTGTAGGATGGCTTCCAAAAGAGGACCAATGATTCCCTACTGACTTAGGAAACTACAAGCAAATATTATCGTGATGTACAGCCATTAATGCTGACTATCTGCATCAGTGTCTTCACGCTCCATGCCAGTGCTATCTCTATAATGAATTTCCCTCCTTTGTATCTCCAAAATATGCGCTGGTAAAATTTCACAACTGGACATTTGTCCAGAATTTTCAGAGATTAAATCTGGTTACATTTAACTCAATCTGGTTAGAGCTGCAACAACAACCTCAAGATAGACATCATATCTGGACCACTCTTATATTACTCTTGGACATGGCTGCAGGCATCTTGGTGAAGTTTTGCAACTAGGTTGAGCTGTGCAGGTGCTTTGCAGCCCCCTGCTCACCCATTAGTGGAAGGTTAGGAAACTTGTAAACAGGATGTCCATATTGCTCAGGAACTGAAGATTATTTCATAAAAGTTCTCATTCTACATTAGAATTCAAGTGAGACCTTTCAAAGCTTTTCATCAAAGGCCCCAGTAAAAGAGACATGTCTGAGCTGGTTTGAGGACACTCATTCCTCAGGAACTAGAAGGGGATTAGATCGGCCCTCTGTTGTTTCTTCTGGTGGGAAGTATCTGCTTTTGCCTCTCAGTTCTGTCCTCCATGTAAAATAACTTTGGGGGACGTTTTTTTTTAAGGAAACAATTTTTGCTAACACTTTTTTGTTGTGGGTTTTTGTGGTTGGTGGGGTTTTTTGTTTTTTGTTTTTTGTTTTTTTTTACAGATTTGTGATTATTATTAATCTTAGTTTTGATGTGCCATGGAGGTAGGCAGCCTTCTGTTATCTAGGATGATAATACATTGCCTCCTTTTCTTGTGTTCTTTTCACACACAAATATCAACAGAGCTAAGCCACTGTAAGCAAGAGTATAATAGCAAGTGCCTTGAATAACCACTGAAGAGGAAAGATTTACTGCTTAATAGATGTGCTGGATGCCAGCACCGAGTCTCATTTTTCAGCTGTTCTTCAGACTATTAAGTTATCAACAGGTGTTCACTAATGGGGAGAGTCATATGGTTTTGATGCCGTGGTGCTGATTCATTCTAACCCTGGGTGCACCAACACACGTTCGGGGGAGGTACTGTGTCAACAAGGCTGTGGCAAGCAACCTGCAATGTGTCTTTTCTTTCTAGACACTGCAGTGTTGTGCTCCCTGTCTTGCCTTCTTCCAGGAGTCCTGCTTTAATGGCAAATTAGCCATTTTGTGCAGGTATTGGCATCCAGCTAAGAGACTGGTAGAAAGGCATCACTGAGAGGCTGGGTATTTGCCTTAGAGTTAGTCTAAAAGTTTCAGAGGATCCATGCTTGGAGGCAGATTTCTTGAGGATTAGATAAACATAAATCTGAGCTCAAGCTAAGAAATCTTATTTCATTTAAAGCAGGGAACTGAACCCCAGTTTCTTATTGTACATACAAGTAGCTATTTTCATGGTCATTTAAATTTCTTTTACACATAGCATTGAAAGCTCTATTAAATTCCTCATCAAGAGTAAACTCCAAATGTGGACATATTTTGTTTAGCAAAGTTATTACTTTCAGAATAGCCTTGGTCAACAGATATCAAAGAAAAGGAACTGTCCAAACATGCTTGTTACTAATATAAGCCAACATCCAAAAAAGCTAATCTCTTGTATGAACATATGAAACAGTTATCTGAATTAGTGAAAAGCAAACGGACAACTGGACTGCAAAACAGGCTCCTTCTGATGCTGTATACCTGTGTAATAAGTTAAGTAACACTACATCATCTAATGGTCTCTTCTTGCTTTAAGAAATAAACAGGCCCGTGATTAGGATGCACTTTAAGAAAAAGACAGCATCATCCCATTTCATCCACACTTTAGGTGGAAGATGATTACAGAACATTTGTTGCCTTCTTGTCCAAAATCCAAGAAATCTTGTACGTAAGATACATTTGGATATGTGGCTGGTGAGGTTACTATTCTTCAAAGAAAATGTTTTTAAAAAAAGACACTGGTGACTATGCCACAAAAACACAGCTGAGAAGCTGTGGCAAGGTGAGCACCACCTTGTGGTGCTGAATCTGATGATTGGTCCATCCAGGCCTGTATTTCCCCTCAACAGCAGCTTTTAGCTGACATTTCAGAGGGAGATAAGGCCAATGAACAGAGAGTCAGCCCTATATCCCTTCTAGAACATTTTGTTAATACTGTATAAAACCCCGAGCAGTTTCCATATCCAAATCTTACTCCGAATGCTTCTGAGTTCCTGATTCTAACACCACTGCAGCATTGAATTTCACAAGAGATTGTGTAGGGTGGGATAATTTTTCTCATAATCAGCTTTCAATTTTCCACTTTAGATTTCAGTTCCTGAATGTGAAGAAGAGTTGCTTCCATTTACAGCACGTTTGGATACTGTTGGTACCTTTATCATGGCAAGTCTTGCATTTTTGTTTTCTGAAATTAACAACTCGAATGTTTGGCTTTCTTTAAAGAGACATTTCTTTACACTTAGTTAATTCCCAGGGTCAGTTTCTATCTTTGCATATAGTTCTTTGTGACCCCTTCGATGAAGAAACACCACTAGAGTAGCGTTTTCAGAACAGGTTACCTTAGTATCTTAAAATTTTTGTAGCTGTGCTTCTCTTGGGTAGGAGGAATAGTGTAGCTTTGTTTTATGTTTGTTTGTTTTGGGTTTAAATAGTACATTTAAAACTTAGTAGGAATATATATTACTCCTACTGCATGCATTACTTTGTCAACATTAAATTTCACTTGCCATTGCATTTCCCATTCTTGTAGTTTGCTTATGTCTCTTTGGAACTGCTGATAAGGCCTGATTTAGACAGGGGAAGGTGAACTCCCTTTTTTTCATGTGACTTTTCATTCCCTTTTTCAAATCTTATAGAAGTCCTGTTTCTTCATTAAGGTGAGATGAGTTTGCATGTTACGCAGTGATTTGGTCTCGTCGCTAGAGAGGAAGACCATATCTTGCTTCTTTGGAGTTATAGCATTGACTGGACAAAGAATGAACTTTACATGAAATTCTAATTAAATACGTTAACACGTTTATGAGATGAAACTACTTTAAAATTGGGTTCTCCTGTATCTATAGTATTAAGTATTCATACTTTTTTAGCCAGGAAAAAATATTGTTATGCAGCTTCTTCACACTTTCTATGTATTCAACTGCATTGAAAACTCTAGAGACAAAATGGGGAAAAATTATAATTTTTTTTTATATAATGAATCATTTAAAGTAATTGTGTTCTGATGTCAAGTGACAGTGTCTATTATGCATTAATAATCGCTGCATTATTATTGCATAGCTTCAGTAAAAGCAGTCAGTTTCTGTGTTGTTGGTGTAGGGCATTTCCACACATCAGCTTACTTATTTTAAATTAAACCTTACTTCTGAATTTCCTGGATTTATAATGTCTAAGTTGGAGATAATTACAATGACTCTCTCATGTTTGTTTGGTCTCTTCCTTAAATTGCTTTACTGCGCTTTTAACCTTCCTGTCACTTTAGCACAGTTTCTGTTAGAAAATTAACAAATGCACTAAGCTAGGCTGACCCCGGCACAGCACCTCAGCATTCCCCTCTGTTAGGTCTGTGCCCCAAGGAAACCATTTATTCCTGCCCTTAGCTTCGGGTCCCACAGCTAGCTTTCTGCGCCTGTGTCATCCAGCCCACAAGCACTAAGACGCGATTGATTGTGAGCCTAGCAGGAACCTGGCAAAACCGTCCTAACATGCAACTCTGCTTTGACAAGGAAGAAACATCAGAGGCCTGTTTCGCTGCAAAGCCCTCTCCTGGTGACTTCTGCATGCTCAAGCTGGCCTTCACCCTGGGCTGGGCTGCTGGACCGGTCACCTTGGTGGCACCCGGGATGGCTGCAGGCAGGGCTGGCACAGCTGGAGCGGCCACTGGGAAGCAGTTGGGGCAGGGGCAGCAGTTGGGGATTTAATAGAGGCTTGCTTGTTTGCTGCACTGAAATCCCCTGAGGACTCTCACTGCCTTGAGCACATGTGCCGGGCACTCACAGAGGCAGTGCTTCAGCAACAGGTTAGGGGGGAGTTAGAGCCTAAACCAGACACCTTTACATTGCAGGGTCGAACAAAGCCTTCATGGCTCCTCCTCCGCAGAGCTTCCAGGGGATGCTGCGGCAATGAACATGGAAACCAGAAAGAATTTCATCCCTAATTTTCTGATTTGACTGTGGGGAGGGACAACTGGGAGATGCAGAAATAATAATTAAAAAAAAAAAAAGTATTCCTCTTTTTTAATGGCTGAGCACAAAGGGGATGGTAGAAACATCTACTAAACTTTTGCAAGGCAATATATTTCCTAAATGTGGTGATTTTTCCCCAAGTCGTCTCAAAAATTACAGAGCATCAGATTGCTAAATTCAGTTTAGGATCCAGCAAGCTGTTTTAGCAAATACGTTGCTGTGATGTATTACGCATTGGACTGTACTGCTCACATGTAAAGTGAATCCGAGAGACTTCTGATGTTTCTGAACTGCCTAATGCTCTGCTTTGCCATCTTTACTACATTAGTATTTCTACCACATTTTTGAAAGGAAGAATAATGTTAATTATGCAGAATTTTAAGAACCATGTGTGACACATTTTTACATTTATGGTTTAGAGTGTGTGTCTGTGTGTCTCTGAGAATGTGGTACAGTGATGAGCTGCAAGGCCAGACTAAGTATTGCACTTAACATTTCTCATTAAACTCTGCCCAGGCTATTTCCTTCACAGCAACTTTAATTGCAGTTTTCTTTTTAATTGACACACTTTCTCTCCTTTCTTTCTCACCAAAGCTCACTGAGGCCCAGGATAGGCAAAATCTTGCCTCGCAACAGAGCAAAAGTCCAAAATCCTAAATGCAGGAATTTCTGACTGGTGGTGGAAGTGTATACTGCACACCAATACACTTCATATGATTTAGGTTCTGTCAGCATCAAAGGTATTGTTTTTTGTATGCTTACACAATTACAAGCGTGATGTCAAAAAGTTGGAGATGTCCAAGACATATTGGATACATATTTTTCTGTGGCTGCAGTGAATGTATCTGAGCTGATAGTACTGAAGGCACTTGCTGATTAGTTATAGGCATACATAATAACTATAATTTCTTGAAATTCTTGAAAATAGAAGAAGTATAAATAGATGGTATATACAGAATTCATAATGAGGCTTGTGTGGAATAAGGAATTTGTGCACATGTGTTTGGAATGTTAGGGCCACTTTGCTAGTGTCTACTTCTTGGGAGTAGCATATGAATTCAAGTCTTTCTATCACAGCACATCAACATATATTTTCTCTGTGAGTTTATATGTATGTATATATTTATGCATGTGTATCTCTCCCCACGTACCTCCATCTGCAACAAACATCTGAAGCAACGAACCATTTCTATTTTGCAAAGTTTTGAGAGAATTCTCCTAGCTATCCTGCTTATCAGGAAAGAGTAAAATGATAATACATAAAATTATGCCTAGATCAGTTTTATTCTATTTAGATTCTGTGCATAAAATCTGTCCACATCACTCTGTCACCTAGCTACTTGGATTTCATTTAACAGATGACTAGCTAACCATTTGACACCTTGGCTGGTTTCATTTCTTTGTTAGGTAACTACAAAAATGTTCAGGTGGTTCTATATAGCATTCATTAAAACAGCAGTAAAACCATAGCTATTTAAACAAAATAAATGTGAAGCAATAAAAAGCTTTTTCATTTGTTTTACAAGATTTCTGCCTTATTTTCTTTCAGTGATTATGGAGCAAGGGATGGAGGAGTTGTCTACTCTTCATGAGAGTGTTGAGAGGTCTAGTTGGTATAGAACAGACTGCCATGTGATAGAAAAACAGAGAGATGTCCTGTACTGGAATTTGGTTGCAGGGTTTTTTGCTGGAGAGAAATCAGTTGTTGAAAACAGTGCTTTGATATTTTTTTTCTTCTTTTTTTAATGTTTACTCGGAAGTAACCACTGTGGTGAATGCCTAGCCTCAGCGATGCCTTCTAACTATATGCATTTAACAGAGCTACCCTAATAAATATGTAATGACAAGGTCACTATTGTTATCCTTTCCTGTAGTCCAGACTAGAGCAGCTGTTGCTGGGAATACTTGGTCAAGAAAGGCAGTAACTTTATAATAATAATATGATTACATAGAACCATGTGATTAGCATTTTACTTAATCTAATAACCTGTGCTCTGTGTGCAGTTTGACGACGAGGATGTGGTGCAGACACTTTGCATTCACTTTTCCACCCTTCCTTTTTATCATTCATTCAGTCTTTTGCCTTGCCCTCTTTCCACACACCTTTTTTTCAGCTCTTCAGTGCAAACTGTATTCTGTTTTGTTTAACCAGCAACTTCTGGTTAGTTCACAGTATCACAGTATCACAGTATGCTAGGGATTGGAAGGGACCTCAAAAGATCATCTAGTCCAATCCCCCTGTCGGAGCAGGAACACCTAGACGAGGTTGCACAGGAAGGTGTCCAGGCGAGTTTTGAATGTCTCCAGAGAAGGAGACTCCACAACCTCCCTGGGCAGCCTGTTCCAGTGCTCTGTCACCCTCACTGAGAAGAAGTTTCTTCTCAAATTTAAGTGGAACCTCTTGTGTTCCAGCTTGAATCCATTACCCCTTGTCCTATCACTGGTCGCCACTGAGAAGAGCCTGGCTCCATCCTCATGACATTCCCCCTTTATATATTTATAAACGCTAATAAGATCACCCCTCAGTCTCCTCTTCTCCAAACTAAAGAGACCCAGCTCCCTCAGTCTTTCCTCATAAGGGAGATGCTCCACTCCCTTAATCATCTTAGTTGCCCTACGCTGGACTCTCTCCAGCAGCTCTCTGTCCCTCTTGAACTGAGGGGCCCAGAACTGGACACAATATTCCAGATGCGGTCTCACCAGGGCAGAGTAGAGGGGAAGGAGGACCTCTCTCGATCTGCTAACCACTCCCCTTCTAATACAGCCCAGGATGCCATTGGCCTTCTTGGCCACAAGGGCACAGTGCTGGCTCATGGTCATCCTGCTGTCCACCAGGACCCCCAGGTCCCTTTCCTCTACACTGCTCTCTAACAGGTAGCTCCCCATCCTATACTGGAACCTGGGGTTGTTTCTGCCCAGATGTAGGACCCTACACTTTCCCTTGTTGTATTTCATTAAGTTATTCCCTGCCCAAATCTCCAGCCTGTCCAAGTCTCTCTGGATGGCAGCACAGCCCTCTGGCGTGTCAGCCACTCCTCCTAGCTTAGTGTCATCAGCAAACTTGCTGATAGTACACTCAATTCCCTCATCTAAATCATTGATGAATATATTGAATAATATGGGCCCCAGTACCGACCCTTGAGGCACTCCGCTGGTTACCGGCCTCCAACTGGACTCTGCCCCATTGACTACGACTCTCTGGCTTCTCTCCTTCAGCCAGTTCGCAGTCCACCTAATTATCCGGTCATCCAGTCCACACTTCCTCAGTTTAGCCATGAGGATGCTGTGGGAGACCGTGTCAAATGCTTTACTGAAGTCAAGGTAGACCACATCCACCGCTCTGCCATCATCCATCCACCTCGTTATTTCCTCATAAAAGGCTATGAGGTTGGTCAAGCATGACTTCCCCTTGGAAAAGCCATGCTGACTGCCCCTAATAACCCTCTTATCCTTGATATGCCTTGAGAGGGCACCAAGGATAAGCTGCTCCATCAGTTTCCCAGGGATGGAGGTGAGGCTGACCGGTCTATAGTTACCCGGGTCCTCCTTCTTGCCCTTTTTGAAGACTGGAGTGACATTTGCTTTCCTCCAGTCCTCAGGAACCTCGCCCGTTTCCCAAGACTTGGTAAAGATGGTGGAGAGTGGTCCAGCAATGACTTCAGACAGCTCCTTCAGCACCCGCGGGTGCATCCCATCTGGACCCATGGATTTATGGATGTCCAGGTTGCTTAACTGGTCTCTGAACAAGTTACTCTTGTATTATCTTTTGTGGATTTGAAACAGGAGTATGGAAATGCATGGATACCCAAACATCAAGCTCAAGCATTTAGCTCAGTGTGGGCCTGGTTTGAGCTGCGACCGTTTCCCTGTACACAAGCCACAGGTCAGACAACAGCATTATTAAATTCTCCTTATCAAGATTTGAGAGAACAGAAAAAGAGCTATTGTAGGTTTTAACTGCATACATTTGAAGTTACTTCCTCTTAAACCTCACACTATATCAATGAGTTCAACCCCAAGGATGCCTGTATTCTGTCACTATCGATCATGTTCACTGAATAAATCATAGCTGTATTGCTTCCAAAGCTGGTAGTGAGATACACATTCACCAAAGAGAAAGATTAAACACTTTTCTGTTTTACTAACATTTTCAAATACAATGAAGCATTATTAAAATCCTAGTAGTCCTCAGTGTTGCAATGCTAAATTAACATATATTTTTAAGAACAAACAGAAGATGTTTGAATAAGACCTACCATGATGTTTTCCTTTTGTCCTTAAGTGTAACAGACAGTTGCTCCTTCCTGACTGTGTTTCTCTTTTCAGGGATGTTGTGTTTGGTTTGGGAATGCACTGGAACTGTAATGTTACCAGGTCTGGAAAAGAAAACAAGTGAAAAGAGTTTCAGCTTAGGCATTCACCTTTCCAGTAAGAAATGCTTTTAAATCTTTGCATGAAATAGGAAGAGTATATTAAAATAAAGGAAAGCTTGAATTATTGCTATGTCCAGCCTACCGGTAAACTATGAAAATCCCTGCAGCGTGTAACTCCTGAGATGAATGATATTATTGATGATGTTGGATGTTTCAATTCTAGATAGCTCTGCAAGCTAGAATAGTTCAAAAAGGCAATATTAGGAGGTAATCTTATTGCTGTTGCAGGACTTGCAAAATGTACAGGAAGCCAACAGTGACATGCCTCTACTGACAACAGTTGGAAAAGCTGCATTTACTGCCAACTTGGGTACTACGTAGTTTATGTGTACATTTGAAAAATTTACCTGCACTTTCAGAACACACTATGCATAGAGGAGCCTAAGGGAAGTTAAGGGAGTTAGAACTAGAACTCAACTCCAATGTGATGATTGATTCAAGCACTTACTGTCCACAGGTATTTAAGCCCTGGGTCCCTATGCAGTTGATAGAGGGATGTAGTTACAACTTCTAAGTTTAGGGCCTGTAATGGAACTGACTGTAGCCTCTAGGCTATTCTGGAAATGATGGTCAGCATCCTTACCTTTTGATGCCATAGTACCTTTGGGTTTCTGAGTCACACTGTAACAGATCTAGCACGACATTCTCAAATTTGCCAAAACTTTCCTCATTTACTGTTATTCTTTCAGCTATTGGTATGAGAAGGTAGTATTAAAGATGTGTATAGAAATACTTTGTTTAAAATTAGTCATTACTGGTAGATGTTTAATAAATTGCTTTAAGTTCTAAGAAGTCAATAGGTGGCTTATAACTGTGTATAAATTTTCCTGCTGACATTTTCATAAACATCTATTAGGCATGCCGCTAATGTTGGTAACATACCCTAAAATATCTGCTAATCAACTATTAATACTTCAAAAGCATTTATTACTTTCTTTGAAACACAAAGTGAAACCAAGGAAAGCATAGTTGTCATATGAAAATGTATATGAACTAAAAATTGCAGTGAGCCATGAGGATAGGTATTGGTGTAAGCTCTTTCATCTGTTTTGAACATGTTCTTTTGTCTCTCTTTTCAGTACTAATGAGTTTAAAGGCAAACTGTGTCAAGTAACATCATGCTTAAAGCGACAAAGAAGGACAGTTTCTAAGAACATTACTGCTTTTTCTTCAGAATGAAAATTTATTAACCAATCCATTGGTTTATTCATTACAGTAAAACAGAATCACAGAACAGTTGAGGTTGGAAGGATGTCTGGAGATCATCTGGTCCAGTTCCCCTGCTGAAGCAGGGCCACCCGAAGCAGGCTGCCCAGGACCATGTCCAGACATGATTATCTCCGAAGAGGGAGACTCCACAAGCCCTCTGGGCTACCAGTGCCAGTGCTGTCATCCCCATAGTGAAAAAGCGTTTTCTTATGTTCAGAGGGTGAAAAAAAAACAAACTATGTTTCAGTTCGTGCTGATTGCCTCCTTTCCCTGTCACTGGGCACCACTGAAAAGAGGCTGGCTACCCCTTGTGTGCACCCTCCCATGAGAATTTGCACATACTGATGAGATATCCCTGAACATTCCCTTCTTAAGTCTGAACAGTCTCATCTCTCTCAGATTTTCCTCATGAGAGATGTTCCAGTCCTTTCTTCATCTTTGTGGCCCTTTGCTGGGCTGTCTCCAGCTCTGTGTTCCTGTTGTGCAGGGGAGCCCAGAGTGGGATGCAATATACCAGGTGTGGGCTTACCAGTACTGAGAGGAGAAGGATCATATAGTACAGGGGAAGGAAAATATACTGTTTTGTTTTTTTAGTACCAGTTTCAATCTGATAAAACTAAACGAATTAAAAAATATGCCTATCTGCGGCCTTTGTTGGTAAGATGGCCTTCAGCAATGACATCTACTTGCCAAGCCTGAATTCATTACTTTAAAGAGTTTCTTTCTCTTCTTATACCTCCTCTTTCTTTCTAGCTACTGCTTTTTGTTACTTCTGTAGAAGCTGATCTCCCACAGCTTTTTTGTCTCTTTTTGCCCTCAGCATTACAGATGCCTGGCGGCATATTGGTTGCTCTTTTCTTTCAAAACCTTCCCCTTTACTACTGCTCCCCTATTATTCTCATTTTGCTCTAACCTGTCCCATGCCTGGCTATGTTTCTGGCTACAGTCCTGATTTACTTGCCCACTGGTGTTTGTAAGATGTAACCTGAGGCTCCTGTCTGAGCTTCTCAGAGAGCAGCAGTCAGCACTCAGCTAAAACAAGACCCAAGCTCGCTCTAGATTTTCTTTCAGCCTTTTGGACAACCAAGTCGTGCTATACATTTCTGCCACTAGTCTCTTCACAGGCTGAGCCTGTGTTCGCCTGATGGCTTGCTAAACCTGTGCAGGGTGAAAAAGTTTTTCCCTGGAAGTACCAGAGATGAATTTTACAAGGAAAAATAATCTGTTCTGCTATTTCTGCTTCCTCTCCTTTCCATGAAAAGGTTTAACCTCTTCTGCCATTGTATCTGAAACCTCTGCTTCTGCTTGTCCTGTCCCCTGAATTGTTTCTCTCATTTAAGTGTAATTTGTGGGGCAGACTCACAAATGCCACAAATCCACTCCACCCCTTCCTGTTTGTGCTACTTTGGTAGGGACAGAGTACTGGAAAATGATAAGAATGAGGTCCACGGTGCACTAGCCTTCTAATTAATCTTCCATATGTTTTTATTTTGTTTTTCTTTCTTTTTCTACTTTTTGTATTCCAACCATCTGTTGCTTGTTATCATCCTAGGGTGTTTCGGTTCATGTTTTGGCTGCATTGTATAGGGCCCCCAGCTGTGGATCTCTAATACTTGTTTGGAACCTGTGAGTTCTACTATTATATGCAAATACTTAAATATTAAAATATTTTTCATAGCTCTGAGCAAATATTTTAATATTCAGCATGTCCTAATTTCTCCAAAGAATGAAAAATCCATCTTGTTTTGTCAGATGTACACACATTAGCAGCTGAGGAGGTCCTCAGTGAAGGCAGGTGTATGACCAGTGCTACTCACATTATTCCTTCTAGGCCCACGGTAGGCTGAACAGGGCAGACTGTGTGGAAGGTGATGGTCAATGGAAAAGGTGTGCTGATTCCTAGGAAGGGTAGCAAACCATAGCAATCTAACTAAAGCCAAATGATGTTGGGAAAAACACTTGTCTAATAGTGTCTGGACATTAATACATGCCTTATTGTAAAGATGCATTTCTGAGTGGAAAACAACCCTCTGCTGTTAATACAGGAAGTGAGAAAACTAAAATTAGAAGAAAGAATATTTCCATTTTATTTTACCCTGTAATATATTTATCTTGGGTCTGTTCATTTCTTTTTTGTTTGTGTTTATTTTTTTTTAAGCTTATAACATGACTTTCATTCTGTCTTCTCATATTTATTCCCCTCAGCCCAACAGCGTTGATGGAGATTCTTAGTATTTCAAGTTTCATTTCAATGGGTAGACATGGTGGAACAAAGTCTTATTCAAAATAATCAGGATGGAGAGAATGTGCCCTGGCACTTTTCAAAGGACTCTTTCTCAGGGTTAAAGAGAGCAAAATATTTTGCCTGACTGTCTTCTTTAACTTCTGCCTGCTTTGCAGTCTTTGGCATTTGGGAATTATCCCAAATACTGTCCACTTCTCTAAGAGGCTGCCTGAATAGGAATTGTCTCCTACACAAAGCAGTATTGCTTTAGGGGAAGAATTGTTACTTGGCCTGTTGATGTACTTTCTGCTGATGTAGTGGGGTCCAGTTTATAATTGTCACTTTGGTATTTTTTCTGTGGACTACTAATGAAAATGGGGATTGGGGAATATTGCTGATCCCACTCCAAAACAAATATTACTACAGAGAGAACTAATATGTAGTTTGTTTGTATCTGCTTGGTTTATAAAGAAGGTGCACTTGTAAAGAAGGTGGTAGTGGATTTACTATTAGAGTCTCTTTTTTCACTTCTATTTGCCTTAGCCCTTCAGGTAGTGGCACTGTACTAGTTTTGTAGCTGTTTGAAACTTTGCACACACTGATGCTGCTAACTAGATTGACCTCCTTGACGTGCAATGAGCATGTTTTTCATAATGCAAGTCAGAGTGATTTCCATTTCTTCATTGTAATTCTTCCCTTTCCACTTTGAAATTCCCTCTCATCCTTCTATTGGAACTAAATATTAGTTCTATAGGGTTAAAATAGTCAAACATGCAAGTGCAGGAATGGGTCAGTTTCTTTGAGATAATATGAATTTCTTACAGTTCTGTACATTTTGTTAAAAAAAAATATTGATTAAAAATAGGCTCAAAGTTTACTAGCAATCACTGTTTCTGTAGCCAAGGATGTATTCCAAGATTAAATATCAAGATTCCAAGATTAAATATTATAATTTAATTCTAGCAAACAATTAGGTATTAGAACCCACTTCTCTATCTGTTGTGTAATAAGCTCAGATCCCAGCTCACAGTATCATTAGCTCTCCAGCTGTGTCCCTTGACTTTGTCCCAATTCTAACCCTTCTTTGAAGAAACTGGTGTTTGCTTTGGCTCATGCAATATCACACATTTGTCCAATGACATCAACATCACTTGCATCCTGAAATGCAGCTGTCTTTCTCCCCTTCTGAGTCTAGGTTGCCTTCCCATAGCTCAGCCATTCTACGCACCCCTCTATAGTATAATTTTTAAAAATAAAGAAGCCCTGGTTTAGGTGATTAAGTTTGGGGTGTTGGACTTGAGAGGTGCAAGTGTTAATTGGAAACATCATTTCTTTATCCAAGTTAAAGTGGGTAAGAACTGTAGGTGCATACCAATTCCAAAAATCAGGACTTGCCACTGGCTTTCCAAATGGACTCACTGACCAACATCTCTCACACAGCATTTAGAAGTGGATTTTCAAAGGGTTTCAATGCCATTTCAGATTCATACAATAAGCTACCATTAGAATTGTTTGGACTGCTAATTATTTTTAAAATCTACTTTTCACATAGCTTTTTCAGAAGCATTACATTATTATTTTTTTTCCATAGATAGTAACATACTTGATTTGCTCTTGCTCCCAAGCCAGGGAACATACATTAATGGCTGTTTTTAAACAATTTTGTTGTTTCAAGATTCATAACATGATTTCCAATCTGATTTAAAGGTTCTACTTTCCTCCAAGGAAGAAAGAGTTCCCTTTATTCCCTTGGGAGACTGCTTAATTGGAATGTATTAGAAAATTTAGTATATAACAATAACGGCTGTTTATGGAATATAACATACAAGAATTAACCAAGCCTGCTACTGTCTCAATAGTGGTAATATGAAATATCTTTAACTTGAGGACATATGTTTTTGTCTGGTTGTGGGGTTTTTGAGGGATTGTATTCTTCCTTTCTACATTATAAAACTTCCAGATAGGGGGAACAGTGCATAAATTATTCATTCAGGTAACTGTTATATCATTCAGGCTGTCTTGGAAATAGCACTGTTATCTGAACTTTTCGCCAAGTAACGTGCAACCATTTTCTCAGGGCAAGAGATGGTAAAGAGGTGAATGAATAATAATTAATAACAATTATAGTGGCAGGCCTCTCTTGGGATTTTTAACATCATGATTGAGGGTTAAAAGGAACTGCTTTGAAGGAAGGATTTGTGGCCAGAGTCCCTAAACCCCACAGGCATTGCTTCCAAGGAGGTAGATATCAGCCACTTCTGAGGCACAGAGCATTTTACATTGTCAGTTATGAAATATTTACCAGCCATTTAGACCTTTGTGTGTGCAGCTGTCTTCCGATCTAGACAACTCACTTCAGCCTTCCTTGACCAAATGCACCAAACCTGGAAAATGGTGGCTTTCCAACACAGAGCTTTTGAAACATTTAAATATCACTTCAGCTGTCCTTTTCAGTGAGCTTTCATTTTAAGGATGGACATTTTCATAGTATGTGCATCTTTCTGAGATTCATTTGTTCTTCCTAGGAAGTGTGAAACCAGCCTGCAGGGTTCTCTTGGTCAACACAGAGAGAAGAGGGCAGCTGGACAGTGGATAGCTGTTGGAGAGCCAGGGGAAGGAAAGGGACCCTGGAAGAAGCAGCAGCACAGTTGCATGAGTTTCTCATAGTGCTTCCTGGCACCTACATTTTCCATCTCTGCTCACTGATATCTGAGCAGACTGGTGCCATGGCTGCAGAGGAACAGAGAATACGTGGGCAGCTGGGACAGAGCAGACGGCAGGGTCAGTAGATGGCTGTGGTGGAAATCTTGTCGCATTCTGTTCCCACCCTGTCTGATAACCGAATGCCAAGCAATGTGTGTTAACATTGCTGAGTTAATTATCTCTTGGCACCACGATAGCAAGAGTTTCCAACCTCATGCTGGACTGAGTGGGTTTGCCGCAACCCTACAGTTCATATCAGACAAAAGAAAATCCTAGCTTCCAGGAAAATCAAGTGTGCATACAAAACTAAATTCCAGCAGGGATGGGCAAAGGACTGGGCTTCTCTAAAGCTAGCCACGGGTACAGAAATGTGAACATCACTTTGATTAATTCAGCTCAAACATGAACCAACAGAAAGTGAAATGCTTTAGAAGTTATACTTGAAGACTTCTCTTCCTTGGAGAAAGCTAATAAATTGAATACTCAGCCTGTCCCTTTTACCCCTCCAAAGTACTCTAGTGACATGAGACAAGCATTCACACCCACAAACTGGGAGATGGAAGAAGGTCCTTGATGCCACAGCACAGTAATATCTTTCAAGTTCTTGGCAAAGACGACTTTCTTATCTTTTCAGAAAGCAACATTTTTGTGTATGGTCCCTTGAGAAGACACAAATTAGGCATAAATTTTGAAAATTACCTGACGTTAACACAGCCCCCTCCTGAAAGAGGAAGGAATACACGGAGTGAAATCCTCCCTTTCCAGCAGCATGTTAGTTTGACAAGTCTTTTGGAAGCCTGCTTTAGGCATGGACAACCTTCTAGTTGTAAAGAGCTTCCCACCAGATTTTATGGATTTCAGGCCAAAGCTAACAGCTTTTGAAGATCCTCCTCCTACACTCTGTTCTCCTTTGGCAGCCTCCACACTAGTCATATGGAACAAGGGATGGTATTTCAAAATGTTGTGGTTAGCTTGTACAGCCCTATTGACCATCTTCTGAATGAATGTTGCAGCAATATTACATATGGCTGCTGTCTAAGGGGCTTTTAAGATTTCAGAATCATAAAGATTTTGCCTTAGGCTACAAGGTAAAGTTAGAAGAATGAGATCTTCATACAATTTAACAAAACATTTTTTGGCAGATCAAAAAGTCTTTTGCTTGATCTGCAGCTCTGGTAAGAGAAGGCAACAAAATAGGAGGATGGTGGAGGATAAAGAATAACAGAAACAATTATAAATGCCATTATTTGTATTAGTAGCTCAACTTTAATTCAAAAGCTATGTTCAGTTCTGGGTTCTCAAAAAGGATAATGCAGAATTAATTGAGGTTCAACAGAAATGAATAGGGGTACAGAAAAATGCTTGTAAAAAGGGTTAATTGATGCTTACAGATTAGGTGTGTGAATGCTGTAGTTCAAAGTAATGCTAAAACTGCCATTGATCTTAATTGAACAACATCAATGAGCAAACCAACCAAAGCTGACAATCAAAACAGAAAAAAACCCCAAAGAATATTATGAAGGGGAACAGGCAACTGCCATGCAGAGGAGGAACTAGGAACTCTGGACAGTAGCAAGTAAGCTTATACAGTCTGATTAAATGAATGTTTCAGCACAACATGCACAATTAGATTATGCTTCTCATGACCATCAGAAGCTTGAAGGCCAGCAGCCTTAGCAGGGGCTAGAAGAAGAATGGCTGTTTTATTAAGGCGGCAAAGATCCCAAGTTACAGTGGCACTTCTAAAGGAGTATCAAATTGTAAAGGCTTTGGCACTCTTCCAAACACTCAGACCTTGAAGCATTCAACATCTTCTACCTGACAGATGAGGACAGAGATTATTAAGGTTCAAATTGTATCTGCTGCTTTATGAATTCTTACATGTAAGGTGACAGTCCCTCTCCCAGGAACAGTAGTTTGTGCTGGGCGTTCTGGATCTGCCAGGAAGCTCTTGAATTTCTACAGCCTCACAGAAGAAAACTCTCCTGGAGTCTGTTTCTCCTGAAGTCTGTTTCTCCTGAAACCATTGCCATTCAGCTGAGGACACTGCACTTGTGCATTTATTGATTTCTTATATAGTTTAAGAAATTCCTCAAGAGGCTTGGTCTATTCAGTAAGGATGGAAAGGAAGTCCTGGACACCTGGACTGTTGTTTGGTCAGGGAAAGGAAGTGTTGTTTGTTCTCATGACTCTCCTTATTTTGATGGTCTGCTTCTCCTCCTAGTCCTTTAGCCTCTCCCACCAGCCACACCCTAATCTTACTTTTAAATTGTATTTGCTCCCCTGTTCCATTTTGTAACTTCGCATGGTTGATCGGTGTCATTCCTGTTTGTCCAGTGACACATTCTCAAAAGCAGCCCTGTTAAAGCCAGAAAACACAAGCTCCCATTTGTGTTTCCAGTTACACATGTGTATTTAATCACCATCGGCAGTAACAGAACTGACCCCCCTCTGCACCTTTCAGACATGGGTGAGGCATTCTTTGATGCCAGCTTTACAGCCTCCTCCTTTTGACATTGGACAGGGGCTCTTACTGCCTATGGCCATGATTGGAGACAAATATTTATTTCCTATTCAGTATCCTAAGACAATGTGTAGCACCAGGTATGTTCTAGTTCGCTTATTTTCTGGGAGCTTTGTTCCTTTTTGACTGTTCTCTTGCCCCTGTTCCTTGTGGCAACCATTTTGCCTTCTACTTGCCACCAACTTCACAAATGTGCTTTTTAATCATAATATTTTCGAGGGATTGTTTGCTTTTTATTGTCTTTAAAGAACAGGATATGGAAAAAGAAGTAGAAACTCAGTCAAAACTAGGATGTAGGAAAAAATAGGAGAGAAGATGTTTTTAAAAGTGTTATCTGGATGAAAAGCAACTGTAAGTATTAAAAAATATGACTCAACCTGTATAACATTTTGACCTGGGATTTTTAGCATGTCAGGTTAGGTACTCTCCAGAAGTCCCCTCTAAACTAAATTTTAGATGAGTCTTGTTTCATCATGTCACGTAGCTATCGCATGGGCATCAGGGCAGTATGGTTAATACCCAGCCAACAGGACAAGGATTTCTTTTGCACATTGTCTTTTTATTTCACCCACTTTAACACATTTCAAATTTCTCTTGAACTTAACCTCGCTTGTGAATTATGTGAGTCTTTCCAGGGATTACAGCAGCAGTATTGTACTACTATCGTGGTTTGGCCTCAGCCACCATCTAAGAACCACGCAGCCGCTCGCTCAAGTCCCACAGCCATGGGAAAAATCGGCAGAAAAAGGCAAAACTCCTGGGTTGAAAGAGTGCAATTTAACAGAACAGCCAAAGGGAAGAAGAAAGAAAAACAGTAACACCAATAAAGGAGTATAAAGACGCAATTACAGTACTGGCACGTAGCGCACCGACCAGACAAAAACCACCGCAGCTCACTCCCAAGTGCTGACTGTCGTTGTCGGCCGTCAGCCTCTACCCCCCCCGGCTAGCTCCTCTTATAGCTGGGCATGGGTCACGTGGTATGGAATGCTTGCCTCCCCTGCCGGCTCCTTGGGGAAATTAACCCCATCCCTGCTGGAACCAGGACAACTATTGTTACTGAAGTGAATGAGCGCCAGTTTGGCACAGAT
The DNA here is from genome assembly GCF_965231255.1 of Vanellus vanellus. Taxonomy (NCBI): domain Eukaryota; kingdom Metazoa; phylum Chordata; class Aves; order Charadriiformes; family Charadriidae; genus Vanellus; species Vanellus vanellus. Next base: position 22,778,395 of record NC_138909.1, on the reverse strand, counting down.
CCTCCCTTACCCTATTTTCAGCATTTTTGAAGAATAAATAATATCAATACATTTTTAAGAGCTCAGGCTTAGTATCAAATTTGGTAAGCTATAAGCACTAGGCATATTTTGATCATAATGAGAAAACTCAGTGGTGCTCCTGTCACTGCTGCAATAGATTAATTGATCCGACAGATGTATTAACTTATAAACTAGGAGGAATTAAAATGTTACTGACATTAGTTAGTGATGACTGTATTTCACCATAGGTGGATCTAAAAAAAACCCAGATTCCTGAGTTGCTTATGCTGAACTATCTTTTTTTCCCTTAAAAAAAAAAAAAAAAGGTTCTTTTCTGGCCCCATGAAATGCAGGGTGATGCATTTGATTTATTGTAGCAAGGCCTTAAGTTTGTGACGGCTACTTGTAATCAGAAACAGTGTTTTGTTTTGATTTTCTTTTTTTTTAACAATGTTCTGTGTTAGGATCAGGTGATTGATTTGATTCCAGTTTAGTTTTACTTGTCAGATTGTATAATGTAACCATAGGATGAGTGTAGGAGATGCATGACTAGCTTTGGCTGACTCAGAAGCTGATGGTGCCAAGGGAATTTTATGACTTGCTACTAGAAGAAAGTGAGTTTTCAAAAATATTGCCCAAATTTTTACTCAGGTTTTGACCAAACACCTGTATTTACATAGTGTTTTGCCTGTCATCCAGTTACGTGAACACATTCATTTCATTCCCCATCTACCACAATTGTTCAGGAGGCATCCAAAAAGATACCAACTCTGTTTTGTTGTTAGATCATGCTAAAAATACCACGTCTTCTGATAATGAATTCCAAAGGAAAGAATTGTGTTTAAAATAAATAAAAGACAAGCACCAGACCTCCCTCCCTTTATCTATGTAAAACGTACTGCCTGACAATTTTATGGCATTTCTTCTAGTTTGGGAGATATGAGCAGTAAGGCCTCTTGATTTATATATTTAGCTCAGTCTTTTATGTAACTTCCGAGTTCATCTCTAAATTAAATAGTTGCAGTCTTTTCCCTTACAATGATATATTGAGCATCTCTCGCTTTGTCGATGGTTTTCTGGTTGTTTTTTTGAAACCCTACAGCAGGATGTGCCCCGTTACTTTTCCCCTGATGTAATCTGCTTCAGTTGCAGTCCATGGAGTGAAGTGTAAGGTTTTTCTGCCACCATTAGGGTGGGAGACGTACTGCAGCAGCTCAGCAGCAATGCTGGAAGGACCCTTAAAGAGGCAGAAAAATAGGGACTGAAGAAGCAGTCCCTACTTTCCTACCCCTGAAGAGCTTTCAAATATATGTCAACAAAATAAAGGAGGCTAGAGTCCCTTGTTCTTGTCCTGCAGTGCAGAATCAGGGCAAAAGAGCATTATTTCAGGTAAAGTAGCAATGGGTACAGTGAGTGAAAACCTAGATACCCACCTACTGTAAGTGAAAAATTTAGTAAGAACACTGCATTTGCTCATATCTGGAACCAGCAAGCGGCATGAGAGCAGATTATCGAATGAGATTCCCAATAAAGAATGCACTTTGCTGTGACTAGTTAGGAATCACTGTATAGATGTAATATAATATCCAATCACTGAACAAAAGTTGAGTACCCCATCTTAGTAAATTATCTGCCAGGAATGGCCTACATCACTCTCAGTCCTCTGAGTGCACAGGTTGTCCTAACACATCAGTAAAACTTGCTGCAAGTCCAGCTACTGTCCATCTGAATGGAGTGACTCCTTGGCTTGTCAACCAAAACCTGTGATCTAGTAAAACCATGACACGTATTTCCACGGTTCTGTCTTCACCGAAGACCAAACTGATCAGCCTGCCACTTACTCTTCAGAATCCACCAATGTTACCACTTCACACATCCCACAGTAAAGGATGACATGCTTCCTCAAGTTCATAAGATAAAAGGAAGTCACAAAAGGAAATTAAAACTTTTTGGCTTAATTTCTTCAGCAAATGTGGAAGGTTATAAGAAATGACCGACGTGAGAAAATAATTCAATTATATTATGTGTAGTATCTTATAGAAAATGGGTTTATAGAAACACATTTTCTGGGAAGGGGCTGTTCTTTTAGGAACCTATACCATAGAATCACAGGATCACAGAATGGTATGGGTTGGAAGGAACCTTCAGAGATCATCTAGTCCAACCCCCCTGCCAAATCAGGTTCACCTACACCAGGTTGCACAGGAATGCACCCAGGCGGGTTTTGAATTTCTCCAGAGAAGCAGAATCCACAATCTCTCTGGGCAGTCTGTTCCAGTGCTCTGTCACCCTCAAAGTAAATAAGTTTTTCCTTATGTTCAGATGGAATTTCCTGTGTTCCAGTTTATGCCTGTTGCCCCTTGTCCTGTCGCTGGACACTACTGAAAAGAATCTAGTCCCATCCTTGTGACACCCACTGTTTAGATATTTATAAGTGTAGACAAGATCCCCTCTCAGTCCTCTCCAGGCTAAGCAGACCCAGGTTTCTCAGAACTGGACATAGCACTCCAGATGTGACCTCACCAGGGCAGACTAGAGGGGGAGGATGACCTCCCTCCACCTGCTGGCCACATGCTTTTTAATGCACCTCAGAATACCATTGCACTTCTTGGCCTCTAGGTCATATTGCTGGCTCATGGACAACTTGTTGTCCACCAGGACTCCTAGGTCCCTCTCTGCTAAGCTGCTTTCCAGCAGGTCAACCCCTAACCTGTACTGGTGTGGGGGGTTATTCCTCCCTAGGTGCAGGACCCTACACTTGCCCTTGATGAACTTCATTAGGATCCTCTCCTAAGGCTATCAGATTGGTCAAGAATGATTTCCCCTTGGTGAATTCATGTTGATCGCTCCCAATAACCTTCTTTTCCTCTACAGGCTTAGAGATGACATCCAGAAACAGCTGCTCCATCACCTTTCCAGGGATGGAGGTGAGGCTGTAGTTTCCCGGGTCCTCCTTCTTGCCCTTTTTGAAGACCGGAGTGACATTAGCTTTCCTCCAGTCCTTGGGCACCTCTCCTGTTCTCTATGACCTTTCAAAGATGATGGAGACTGACTTTGCAATAACATCTGCCAGCTCCCTCAGCACTCGTGGGTGCATCCCCACAGGTCCCACGGATTTGTGAGTGTCAAGTTTGCCTAAATGATCTCTAACCCGATCCTCCTCAATCAAGGGAAAGTCTTCCTTTCTCCAGGCTCCCTCTCTTACCTCCAGGGTCTGGGATTCCTGAGGGCCAGCCTTAGCAGTAAAGACTGAAGCAAAGAAGGCATTCAGTAACTCTGCCTTCTCTGCATCCTCCATCACCAGGGCACCCACCTCATTCACCAGCAGGCCCACATTTTTCCTAGTCTTCCTTTTGAGACTGATGTATTTGAAGAAGCCCTTCTTATTGTCCTTGACATCCCTTGCCAGATTTAATTCCAAGTGGGCCTTAGCCTTCCTCGTTGCATCCCTGCATACTCTCACAACCCTCCTATATTCCTCCCAAGTGGCCAGTCCTTTTTTCCACATTCTGTAAACTTCCTTCTTCCATTTGAGCTTTTCCAGAAGCTCCTTGCTCATCCATGCAGGCTTCCTGTCTCCTTTGCCTGATTTCTTGCTCTTAGGGATACATCGATCTTGAGCTTGGAGGAAGTGGTGCTTGAATCTTGCACGCCCCTTTCCTTCTAGAGCCTTAGCCCATGTGTTCCTCCAAGTAGGTCTTTGAAGAGGTTGAAGTTAGCTCTCCTGAAGTCCAGGGTTGTAATTCTACTTTTTGCCCTGCTTCTTCCACGCAGGGTCCTGAACTCCACCATCTCATGGTCACTGCAGCCAAGGCTACCAGCAACCTTCTCATCTCCAACTAGTCCTTCTTTGTTTGTCAGCACAAAGCCCAGCAGCGCAGCTCTCCTTGTTGGTTCCTCCACCACTTTTGTCAAGAAATTATCATCAATTCTGTGCAGAAACCTGCTGGACTGTGTGTGCCTGGCTGTGTTGCCTTTCCAGCAAATATCAGGGTGGTTGAAGTCCTCCATGAGAACCAGGGCCTGTGATTGTGAGGCTGTTTCCAGCTGTCTGTAGAAGGCATCATCGGCTTCCTCTTCCTGATCTGGTGATCTGTAGTAAAGAAATACAACAGTGTCTCCTGTATTAGCCTGCCCCTTCATTCTTACCCATAAGCTCTCAACATGTTCTTCATCCACTCCTAGGCAGAGCTCGATACATTCGAATTTCTCTCTACCTTAGAGAGCAACTCCACTACCTTGCCCCGCTGGCCAGTCTCTCCTAAAAAATATGTAGCCCTTCATGATAGCATTCCAGTCATGCAAGCTATCCCATCGTGTCTCTATAATTGCATTGAGATCATGGCCCTGCAACCGCACACAGATCTCTAGTTCTTCCTGTTTATTCCCTACGCTGCGTGCATTGGTGTACAGGCATTTCAGACAGGGAATCGAGCATGCAGGTTTCCCTGGGAGGGAGCAAGAGAATCCATCATAGTCATACGCACCCTTGTGGTGGTTGGCCTTCTGGTTCTCATCTTGGGAGGCAGCTAAGGAACATTTGTCGTTGCACTGGTTTGCCTGGCTTATTCCCCAGTTGGTAAGTTGGTGTGAGCATTGCCACCTTGGACCCCACTCCCCAAGTCCTTCAATTTAAAGCCCGCCTCACCAAGTTGGCCAGCCTGCTGCCGAAGATTCCCTTGCCCCTTCTAGACAGGTGGATCCCATCCCTCTCTAACAGGCCATATTTATCACAGAATGTCCCGTTGTCATAAAAGCCAAAACTCTCACAACGGCACCAGCCACGTAGCCAGGAGTTGATAACCATTATCTGTACATTTCTGGCTGCTCCCTTTCCTCTAACTGGTAAAATGGTAAGATATCTTGATCACCAATATTTTTGACTTGCACCCTAGGGCTTTATAGTCTTCCTTAACTCTGCCCAGGTTCTGGCTTGCAGTGTCATTCATGGCCACATGAAAGAGTAACAGTAGGTAGTAGCCTGTGCTCTTGACAAGTTGTGCCACCCTCTCGGCAACATCTCGAACCTTAGCTCCCAGAAGGCAGCATACCTCATGTCACTCCCTGTCAGGATGGCAGATGGGTGCCTCACTGCCCTTTGACAGAGAGTCACCCACTACTAGCACTTATCAGGGTTTTTTACAATATCTACTGTGCTGCTGGTGCAGGCCCTCCCAGCAGACCTTGCTCCTAGGTGTTTATAGCTGTTAAAGTTTCATACCTGTGTTTTGTTGTGATGCCAAAGGGTGGGCACCAAAGCGGAGTCCTGCTTTTGTGGGTCACCAGGGTCCAAGGTGCCTCATTCTCAGTGGTATCTGCTACAGGAACACAGTTATGAAACCACCTGTCTGTCTCTGTCTTGGTTCCTCTGATACTATGCAACCTTTTAACCATTTCTTGCAACTCGGCCACCTGATGTAACAGATCATTGACCTGTGCACACTGTGTGCAAGTACTTACGTTTCTGCCAGGAGAAGGAGAAGGGTCTGGGCACCCACTGCAGCCTATCATTTGTCCTGAAGTCTCCCTCCTTACCAGTTCCATCTGGGTGGATGCATCAGGCATCTGAGAGGCTTTCTGTATAGGAGCACTGGTTTTAGCTCTGAGGCAAGTGCCCACCATTTTGGCAGAGACCTTGAGCACTTCCCTGGGCTGTGGACCAACAGGCAGGCTGCAGGGCCCTTCCTGCATGCCCTTCCACGTGAACTGCCATGCAAACTGCCATGCCACTGCCTGACTGATGCGCCATACCCTGTTTGCCCTCCTTGTTCGCAGTGCCCCTGGTTGATCGCGCTCCCTAGGCCCATTTAAATCTCCCGTGGCTCCTTCTGGAAATGCCCACACCAGCACATCAGCCTCACTTGTGAGAGAGCTGACAGCTCCTGGCAGGGCTCTCTGCTCTTCATTGAGTTTCCCTGGCTCCAGGAACCCCCTGTCTGCCTCAATCTAGCACCTGGCCACAGAACTTACCGTTGTCGCTGTTGTGTTCCTCACTGGCTGTCTTGCATGACTTATACAAAACCTATAGTGCATTATTTATAGGACTTCAATGCCGAAAGATTGGTACATTTCCTTGAAAGAAGATATTGCTGTACACCTGCCCACAATAATTTAAGACTTGAACTACTCTTCAGAACTATTTCAAGACTTCAGGAAAATGTGATCCCTTCAGAACTCAGTGGTACTCAGTAGTGCATGGTTTGCATGGAGAAGTCAGGTTCTCAGATTAGTACAGCACCATGAACACTTCCATGCTCCCTTCCCCCTCCCAGTGCCCTACCTCTGCCAAACTGGCTTTGAAAAAGATGATCGAAAGTACCAGTGACACTAAGGAGGGCAATCCATAGCCTTTGATGAGCTTTGAATGAGGCCAGAGAGATTACCCAGTTGTTTGAGATCCTGATAACAAGGAACATCTGCTGCCCCAGAAAGTGGGAGTTCAGGCTGGCAGTGCTGATATGAGAATATTGTTCCTTGACACTTTGCTCCCTTGAGTACTTTTGTTTTCACAATCAGCCTTTTTTTATTATTATTAATGATTTATTATTAATTTAGGGTGATAAAAAAGGTTATTTGCCTTTTCTTTTATACAGGAGATATATGCTATTGATATATGGATATTATATACAGGAGATATATGCTTTTGTACAGGAGATATATGCTATATATATATATATGCTATTCTTTTTAGCAGCCACAGGTAGCAACATGTCATACTATTGGAATTTATTCCTGTAAATTTGTGTTATATTTGGTTTCATTGCAATGAGGAGTTTGTTTTGATTTTTCCCTTGGGCTGGTTACTAGCATTTTCCCAGAAATCAGTCTAGATGGGTCTCAAGATTCTGAGATTTTCAGTCATTAAAATATGAAGTAATCACAGAATCACAGAATCACAGAATTATCAGAGTTGGAAGGGACCTCTAGAGATCATCTAGTCCAACTCTCGTGCTAAAGCAGGATTGCCTAGAGCACATTACTCAGGACTGCATCCAGGCGGGTCTTGAAAATCTCCAGGGAAGGGGACTCCACAACCTCCCTGGGCAGCCTGTGCCAGTGCTCTGTCACCCTCACCGTAAAGAACTGTTTCCGTGTATTTGAACGGAACTTCCTGTGTTCTAACTTGTGCCCGTTGCCCCTCGTCCTGTCACTTGGAACCAATGAAAAGAGCCTGGCTCCATCCTTCTTCAACCCACCCTTTAGATACTTGTATGCCATAATAAGGTCTCCCCTCAGCCTTCTCTTCTCCAGGCTAAAGAGTCCCAGCTCTCTCAGCCTTTCCTCATAAGGGAGGTGCTCCAAGCCCTTAATCATCTTAGTTGCCCTTCGCTGGACTCGCTCCAGCAGTTCCCTGTCCCTCTTGAACTGGGGAGCCCAAAACTGGACACAGTATTCCAGTTGTGGCCTCACCAGTGCCGAGTAGAGGGGGAGAATGACCTCCCTCGACCTACTGGCCACACTCTTCCCTATGCAGCCCAGGATTCCATTGGCCTTTTTGGCGACAAGGGCACATTGCTGGGCCATGGATAATTTACTGTCAACCACAACCCCCAGATCCTTCTCCTCCAAGCTATCTCCCAGCAGGTCAGCCCCTAACCTGTACTGGTGCCTAGCATTCTTCCTCCCCAGGTGCAGGACCTTGCACTTGGTTTTGTTGAACCTCATTAGGTTCTTCTCTGCCCAGCTCTCCAGCCTGTCCAGGTCACGCTGGATGGCAGCACAGCCCTCTGGGGTGTCAGCCACCCCACCCAGTTTGGTATCATCAGCAAACTTGCTGAGGATACACTCTGTCCCCTCATCCAGGTCATTACTGAATATATTAAACAAAATAGGACCAAGTATTGACCCCTGGGGGACACCACTGGTTACAGGCCTCCAACTAGACTCTGTGCCGCTGTGTTTTTGTCTTCTCAAAACTTTAAAGAAGGTATGTCTAAGAGGAATCCTTCCTATTTCTCAAAGCATCAGGCAAATGCCCCTTTACCTTAGTACAGCCTAAGACAAGTTGGATCAGATCAAGTATCTGTTCAGTGCTGTATCTTTTTTTTTTTTTTCTGAGAGCAGTGAGAAAAGTTCAGGGAAAGAGCGTTGCGATACAAGATTGACAGGGTGAAGTGATGTGTCACACATATTCCTCTTGCTGCTAGTCCTGAGGAGGACTTGTAGCTCCCACCTATACTCTTCCTCCATGACAGTAGAAGGATCAGGCAGGGAAACCTACATCTCACTTCTGACTCAGTTGCTTGTCAGTTCTTGGCAAGTCACCTCACATTGCTCTGCTTTAGTTTGCCCACCTGCAAAGTGGCAGGGAGTATACTTTTGCGATGGAAAAAGTATTTTGGGGTCCACAGAAAGAGAAAAAAGTATGGATACCTATGGCTGGAGCATTCTCCTTTGTTTCACTGGCCACCTCTAACAGTTGTCTTGTCCGTATCTTGCTGCCTACCTTTCTCCATTAAATCTAATCTGAAAATATAGTTTTTGCTCCTTTTCATGTATTTCAAATTCTCTTTCCTCCTGGCTATTTATTCATTGTTTATCTTGTAATTTTATTATTGAATGGTTCTACAGATTTCTCAAAGAATACTTAAACTGTTATTCTGTATCTAAAAAGCCTTTTTTGTATGGCATATTGAACAAGCCTTGCACCTTTATTGTCCCATAGGGTCAGATTTATCCACACTACTGCAAGCAACTGGAATAGGACCTTTTGTTGAAATGTGTTGCCTCCTGGTTAGCTTTGCCACTACAGGAAGAAAATGCATAACAATCCCCTAGCTCTGGAATTATTCTAGGAAAATAAGTTCAAGTTTTCACCAGAAAGTTTTGAAGCCCATCTGGCTATGGCTTGTCATGTGTGAATTGTCCATGATTTTTCCTATATTGTGAGACCAATGTTTTGGCCCATGCTGGTCATCTCGTTAGCTTCCTTCTTGAGAAGGAACTGCAGCCTCAACATTATGCTGAAGTAGGGCCAGATGAAAGTACGGGCATAGCATGTGTTTACCACCACTATAGGTATGATTACAATAGAGGCTTAACATTCCTTTTCTGCTCAGTAAAGTATGTTTCTGTCCTCACCTGAGTGAAAACAATTAAAAGAGATGACTAAAGTTGGCAGGCCAATGGGAACAGTAGCTCTGAAGGAGGACATGGCTCTATGCATCCTTAAACAAGGTTAACTCTGCACCCTGCTGTTGGGAGATTTCCAGGGAATGTCTAGGAAAGAGGATGCAGGTTTACAACTACAGGAAGGACAATATTATAGGAAATAAGGCCCTGGGACCTTCATTCTTGGCTGCAAAGTACAACTTGGTGGATATTCTGCTCCTAGCACAACAGATTGTGTTGCGCTGGCCAACAGACATGTCTTTGCTGCTTTTCTCATTTCATTCAAATTATTACAATTTACATTATTTTGCTGATCCTTCTCCATTAACTCCAATTCCATTGCTCAGGATCTCTGGGGATTACTTTCCCTCAACACCTTCATGGCACAATTTATTTGAAAAATTAGATTTTTTATATTTTACATATTAGATTTATTTTATTTTATAACTGGTTCCCTTTAGGAAACGTACGGGCCAGCTGTGAGTGAGTGATGATTATGAGGGAAACATATGGTCCTTCACTGTTGCACCTTATTGAAACTCAGAAGGAGATATATATTTTTATATATATGGTGTATCTGAAATTATTACATCATACAGCTTTCCTTAAGGTCTCTCCTGTTCCATGCCTTCCCCTTCTCCAGAGGAGTTAAGATTTTACAGCAGAAAAATTTTTGAAAAAGTGACTGCCCCATTGTAAGTGTTCTTTTCTTTTCAAAATTTAGCACTAATTGGCTTTTTCTTGCAAGCACTGTGATGACTAGCCTTCTTGGATAATGTATAGTGAATCCAAGGCTTACATGAAAACACACATAAAAGTAATGGAAAATGTTTTGCAGGGCTTCTCTTTCTTAGATAATGACAGGAAGGTGATACCTGTGAGGAACTTCTATAGCACTGCTTTGTTCACTAAAATGAATGAAAATTCCAAGAATTATGTCTCTTCCAGCAAAAAGCAAAGTAGCAGACACAATCAATTCCCTATGAGGTTGGGTTTTGTTATTTTTGTTGGGGTTATGGTGTTGTTTTTTTTTTTTAATCTGGCACTGAATTGTAAGGACAGCATGGGAATACAGACAAATCTTCATTGTAGCACCAATAGTATTGCACACACCAACTAAACTGTCTTGTCCCTTCCAACCCAAACCATTCTATTATTATCGAATTTGGCACCTGAAACAGTGCATGTAAAGAGGAACTGGATCCTCAGGAGGCCTAGCTGTTTGGGAGATTTCCTAGACTGCATAAAGGAAGTTGGGTAAGTTGAGATGTAATGATTTGTCATTGATTTGGAAGGCAACACTTCTTTTTGTTTAATGGGATGGTAAGGCAAGACCACTTTAGGGTGTGTAGATTTATTGGATTAGAAGTGGCTTAAAGCTGCATGATGAAAACATTTTCTTGAAACGCTTATGAATTTGGGTTGTTCTGGTGCTGAAGATCTTTGAGGTTTTATAAGGTCTTTGTGACCTGTTTGTGATTACACACTAGTAGTATTAGTGTGGAAGCAAGACAAAAAAATTTGAACTAATATTTCACCAGTGCAATGAACACTCCTAATGTATAGTGGTATACATATGATAATTTAATCCTTTAGATTAGTATAAAGCTGAAAAAGTACCAGAGACTGTATCTGAAAGGATATAAGAATCTTCAAAAGTGATGCCTTTAAAATCTGCACACACTCTTCTGCCAAATACATGATGTTGTGAATAAAGAAGGGATAACAAGCTGTTAGACTAGCTTTGTGAAAGCGGGTCTTTGATCCTAGTAATAAAGAACACTAATTTTACCTCTTCATCTTTTTTAGGTAGCCCTATGATTTTAATAATAGATTTAATAAGACTAGTCAGAAACGTTGAAGAACAGTAATCCTTGTGAATGGGACCCTTCCAAAGGCAATGGTCAACAGTTTTTGGTATGGGTTGCCTGTCTCCCACACTGGTCAGGAGACTTCCTTTATTTTTCTAGCTCACTCTCATGCCTGTTGGCTCTGTGTCCACAATAGGTACAACTGTGCCAACATGGTGATCATGGTGATCAGAATCCTACTGCAATCACTAGCTACATTCATGCATGGCTAGGCTCCTCACGGATCACATCCATGAGTCTCACTGACAGGGCTTGATTGGGTCATTGCCTCCCCCACAAAGTGGGCACAACTGTTTCATCTGGACAGTTGTGGATCTCTGTCCCCCATAATTGTCTCGGCTGCCAATATTCACACCCAGAAAAGCCCTTCCTACATCCATGGGCCAGAGAGCAAGGGATCTGAAGGTAACCTGCTGAAGCATAAGGCAATGCAATCATGCAAAGTCTTTATGGCTCTGAGAGAGCAGGGCCAAATGGGAAGCAGAGACAGAACCGAAGGCGTTGTTTCAGAAGCACTAGGATGGGACTTATCAGAGCTGCAAGTTGTACTCATGCGAACCTAGCAATTAGTAGACAAGCTGTGTTTTCCGTTTCCATTTTCTTTGATACTTTTCAGGATTTGGTCAACACCACCAGTATTTTTGATACGCATAGCATTTTTGGATGGGAAGTAGGAGAGTTAATGAAAAGAAGATTTTTAATAAACCATTTTTCTCTGGAAAGACATTTTTATTAAACATCTTGTTCTAGCTCTATCCACGATATAGGTAGCATAACAGAGAGAAGCTGTTCTTGGCAGGAAATATTAAGAGAGAAAGGTGAAAAAACCTAGCTATCTCAGCATAATTACTTCCCCAGAAAATAATAATAGACTACAGTATATAAATTCACAGAATCACAGAATCACAGAATCATCAGAGTTGGAAGGGACCTCTAGAGATCATCTAGTCCAACTCCATTCTGCTTTCTGTTTTCTGTCTTTGAGATACATATATTCTGCTGTGGAAGCTACCCAGTTTACAGGAACTGTTTTCATAAGAGGGGGTGATCGGGTTAGGGGGCAGAACTTTTCTTGTATGAAAGTTATCTCAGGCCTTTCTGTGTTGCAGCGGTATAAAAAAAATGATCAGAGTATGTATGAATATCAGGACTAGAAAAATTTCACCAAAATATTTCTCCCCACAACTAAATTAAAAATTTTAAATATGGTTTTTAATCAAAGGAGAAACTCCCCCACGCCTCATTCAAGTAAAAAAAAAAACACAGAGATACTTCAAAATAGAAAATTAGTGCACTTTCTGATTCACAGGACATTGTTCAATTAAAAATTCATTTATTTTACCTCAAGTGAACTTGATGACTCTAGATAGATTCCTATCCATTTGAGGTAGCAATGCCAGCAGCACATCTGAATCAACTCTAAGGTCATCCTGCCACAGCTTCAAGTTTTGCAAAAGACAGTCCAAAGTGAAGCAAATGGAGAAAACTGTCAAGAACTTCTAAACATGGGGAAGTTGGGGTGTATTAGATGGTAAGAAAAACTGAATGCTTTTCCATTTTATGTCCTCATTGGTTAGTACAGTTTTGAGCAACTATTCTGAAATATTCAGGCAATCTCATTAGCATTGCTTTGCCTCTGATGTAACTACAGAGTCTATCCTCAAGTACATATGCAGAGTTTAGTTTGAATATAGTGAATAACATAACCTTATGTATTTTCTGATACTGTAAATACTCACTGCTTGTAGTGACTTGTCTAGTTTTTGATTCTTTTGGGCTTAATGGGAGGTAGCCTAGCAAACTGTATAGATCATACTCACTAGACCACATTAATAGTGTCATTCATAAATTGCAGCAATCTATCCAAATGATACTGCATAACTTGTGCTTATCCCCAAGGTACTACTGGCTAAACTATGTGCACTGAAGAACAGCATAATGGCATTGCTTTGCCAGCCTGAATAATGAATTGCTAGGGGCCAAATTCAATACTGCAGAAACCCCAGGAAAGTAATGGCATTACACCAGGGTGAACTTCTCCCCATTCAACTAAATCCATCTGATTGAAAAAGTTATGTGTAAAGGCTGGTACAGCTTTTGTTGACTAACAGGAGAAGGGCATTAGATTTGCTTTCTCCTTCAAGTATCTGAGGTGTCCAGAAAATGAAAATTGCTTTCAGGGGAAAATTGCATCACAAAATGCATCCCAAATGTGCATGAGGAACACACACACACACATTTTAATTGGAGAAAGTTTTCAAAAGAATCAAGATTCTAGTTTTCAGTTTACTGCCTTTACACTCTTCAACAAGCAATAAAAGCCCGTGGGCAAATTCCAGGAGACTGAATCCTGACTTTCATGCTCCTTCATGTGTCTTTTTCTGTATTCTCCTGGAAACTACAAGTGAGGAAGATAGAAAATACATGCACAGACTTTCCAGGAGTCTGTCTACAGAAGGAGCCTGTCTACAGATAAGAAAATAGAAATAATCAGGCTTGCGGGTAGCAACCTGCCAGTTTCCATTTTCCCTCTGAAAGACAACTATGTCCAGCAGAACTACAGTTTTCCAGTGAAAACATTTAGGCTTGTTAGAAAGGAAGTTTAAGTTTGAGCTGCACATGCACAGAAACATCAGGGGAACTATAATCCCCATCCTCAACAACCAGGGATGTTTAAAAAAAAAAAACAAAACAAACCAGAAAAAACTCACACACACAAAAAAAACCCCTCTCAACCAAACACACAAAAACCCCAAATCCCAAGGACTAAAGAGAAATTTGCTTTCATAGATGTTCTTCCCACATTCTTACAGCCATACTCCCCACATGGAGGGCACCATATCTTATTGCAAGTTCAAAATTTTCCAAGTAGAGGAAGCCAAGTGGAATAAGGGCAGACAGAAAGAGAGAAAACTGACTATCTTCTAGTTCCCTTGTAAATCTACAAACTCTCATGTTACTGCCTAACAACAACAGCTGGCTATATATGTGACCACCTAACCCTACCTTCTTTCAGGCCATACTGCTTTTGCAGTATGTTACTTTAGCATTGGAACAGATGGCAAGGTTTTTCCCTAATAGTTACAGGTCAGAATGTCTCAAAGAATAACATATATATAAAGGCTTTTAATGGAAGACTTTTTTAAAAGAGGAATGCCTTGTTTATGGAACAAGTTTCAGAGATGATGAATCTATTTTGCATAAATCGCTAAATAATAGTAATGGACCAGAAGGCCTACCCTTTGTAAGGAAATTAGGGAGGGACCCAAAAAGTGAGGTAACAGGGAAACGTAAGATATTGTGCTTCATTTTCTCACTGTGCTGTTTCAAATTTCCATTGCAGTAGGTTCAGCTGATGTGGAAAAATAAGTTAGAAGAGAAGAGGAGGCAATAAATGTCATCCATTGTAGACAGTAAATTATCCATGGCCCAGCAATGTGCCCTTGTCGCCAAAAAGGCCAATGGAATCCTGGGCTGCATAGGGAAGAGTGTGGCCAGTAGGTTGAAGGAGGTCATTCTCCCCCTCTACTCTGCACTGGTGAGGCCACAACTGGAATACTGTGTCCAGTTTTGGGCTCCCCAGTTCAAGAGGGACAGGGAACTGCTGGAGCGAGTCCAGCGAAGAGCAACTAAGATGATTAAGGGCTTGGAGCATCTGCCTTATGAGGAAAGGCTGAGAGAGCTGGGACTCTTTAGCCTGGAGAAGAGAAGGCTGAGGGGAGACCTTATTATGGCATACAAGTATCTAAAGGGTGGGTTGAAGAAGGATGGAGCCAGGCTCTTTTCAATGGTCCCAAGTGACAGGACAAGGGGCAATGGGCACAAGGTAGAACACAGGAAGTTCCGTTCAAATACACGGAAACAGTTCTTTACGGTGAGGGTGACAGAGCACTGGCACAGGCTGCCCAGGGAGGTTGTGGAGTCCCCTTCCCTGGAGATTTTCAAGACCCGCCTGGATGCAGTCCTGAGTAATGTGCTCTGGGCAATCCTGCTTTAGCAGGGGAGTTGGACTAGATGATCTCTAGAGGTCCCTTCCAACTCTGATGATTCTGTGATTCTGTGATTTTGAGAAGCTGCATCCTAAACTACAGGAGAATAAAGGAAAGAACTAGAAGCTCGTACTTGAGTACGTTCACAATAGAAAGATGATTCTTTGATATAGAGTGTATAATAAAAATCAGCAATGCTTTAAACCATGAGAAAAGAATCATGTTCTGCTCAGTATAACTAGTTTACCTACCATAATTCTGGATAAAATAACAGTTGATTGAATAAATATGGAAAATATTGGGATAGGAACAATTCTCTCAGGAAAGAAGAAACTTGAAAAAAAATGGAAAAGCAGTTTTCAATGGTTGCTGCCTAGGTAAAAAAGATAAGTTTCTTTTTCTCAAAGTCACACTTTTCCTTTTAATTGCAGTGAGAAATACAGATGACTTGCTAGGATTGTGCTGGCCATCTTCCTACAAGAAATGTTTCTATTGAACTCCTAATGTGAAAGGGGCAGAAAAGGAAGATGGACCACAGAAAGAGAGCAACCATGGCTACTAATGAAACACCTTTTATGATTCCCAAATTTACTGTGGGGATGAAACACTATTGAATTGATGTACTTCAGCAGTCACTGATCCCAGGCCAGAAATTTTAACTATTGGTACCACCTGAGATGAAGTCATCATGATGCCTTTGAAGGCTTTGTATATCTTAACTTCTATTACTCAGAGCAAACTCTGATTAGCAGAGACATTCTTTAGTTACCTATTTTCCTAGTCTCATCTGGTAATAAATTTATGTAATTATTTATTTACTGCTTAAGATGTACATTTAGGGTCACAAAAATGTTATGTACATCAGTAGGCAGTTAACATTTATACGGATGAAGAGTATTTATTATATATTAAGAGGGCCATGAAGAGGATCAGAGGGCTGGAGCACCTCTCCTATAAAGCCAGGATGAGAGTTGGGGTTGTTCAGCCTGGAGAAGAGAAGGCTCTGGGGAGACCTCACAGCAGCCTTCCAGTACATAAAGGGAGCTACAGAAAAGATGGAGAGGGACTCTTTATCAGGGAGTGTAGCATTGGACAGTAATGGTTTTAAACTGAAAGATGGTAGATTTAGATTAGATATTAGGAAGAAATTCTTTACTGTGGGGGTGGCAAGACATGGGAACATGTTGTCCAGAGAAGTCGTGGATGCCCCATCCCTGGAAATGTTCAAGACCAGGTTGGATGGGGCTTTGATCAACTTCATCTAGTGGAAGGTGTGCCTGGCCAGGACTGGAGTGTTGGAACTAGATGATCTTTAAGATCCCTTCCAACTCTAACCATTCCATGATTCTACTTTTCCATGATGAAAAAATGTTGGATGAACTGTATGGCATCTGGAACACAGAATAGGTAGGATTCATCTCATCTAATTTTATCTCTGTTAAAGGAGTGGTAAGTATAAACTAATCATCTAGGCCCTCTTTGTAATCAGTGGAGAGAGTAATAAAACCAGAGGTTGATTCATTCCCTCCCAAAAGAGACGGCATGAATCACCATGGAGGGTTGATGTATGTAAAGAAACTCTAAAGTTAAAGTTTAGGAGGTAAATCCCAGCCTATCTGGATTATCTTAAATTACGTGATAATGGTCTTTTATTTTCCCTCAAAACATTCATTGAAATTGAAATTTACACACTACAGTAAAAAGTTAACTTCAACTTTTGGTGACCACTCTTTTGTAATTTTCACAGTCTGTGCATAAACCCTTTCCCAAAGCATGTATATTCATTTCTTCAACAGGAATTGCATCTGTTAAGGTTTGGGATGACTGTCGGTGCTGGTGGCCCCTGTCTGCTGATTATTCTTTTTGGCAACAATCACCCAGCCACAGCTTGTTAGAGAGAGCATGGCAGAGTATCCTTGCTGAATGACTTGCATGCAGCATGTGTGGTATGTGCTAGAATATGCAGCCTTTGCAAGGTGGAAGCTGTTCAGAGCCAACTTCCTCATCCTTGCTGCAGAATTGATAATGTCATTCAGTGACACCAGTTGGTGTTCTTGTATGGGATTACAGATTGCAAGTGAATTCCTGCAATGTGTGAAAGATTTCCTGTAAAAGCTCCTATTCTTTTCCCATTTTGGACAAAATCTGCTAAGTCATAGAATCATAGAATAGTTTGTGTTGGAAGGGACCTTTAAAGGTCATCTAGTCCAACCTCCCCTGCAATGAGCAAGGACATCTTCAACTAGATCAGGTTGCTTAGTGCCCTGTCCAACCTGACCTTAAGTGTTTCCAGGGATGGGGCATATACCACCTCTCTGGTCAACCTGTTCCAGTGTCTCAGCACCCTCAGTGTAAAAAATTTCTTCCCTATATCTAGTCCGAATCTACCCTCTTTTAGTTTAAAACCATTGCCCCTTATCCTATCACAAATTTGATTTCTTTTCATGAGTTTTAGGGGTGCCACATTTCTCTTGTCTTCAAAGCTGGCATTTTGTACCCCAAAAAGGTCTTAGAGCATGTATGTTCTATTCCTTTTTCCCAAAGAAAGATGCTGTTCATGAATTTTAGTGAATCTTATCCAGGTACCATGATTGTGTTTAGCAAATACACTCTAGCTAAAGCCATAACAGAAGCAAAGGTAGTTGTACCTTCGGCAGTGATTATGACTTACACTTTTGTGGCCATTACAGAAGCATGAGAAGCAAATCCAGTAACATGTCCTTTTTATGAGATCATTTAGGAAGGTCACTTTCCTCATGGTGACCTTGATTGAATGTTAATAAATGAACTTGCATGTGGCATCTAGAAATTTGTTGTGTAGCATTTTTTATTTATTTTTCTATTGTTCAAATGTGAATTTGTGGAGGTTGGTGTATTGTTGGGCCTAGTTGAAAACTGGGTCTTGTGACTTGTTGTTATGTTCTTGGAATGGATGGGGTTTTTTAGGTGCTCAGGTATATCTCCAAGAAACTTTACTGATGTCTCCCTTGGATCAGTCATCGGTTGTATGACTTTCTACATCTTCACATAGTGCCAATGACCAGGCACATTCCTCAGGCTCTGCAAATGTCTTGGTAACACAATTTATTCTTGGACTAGACTAATGTCATCAATAATACAGACAGATGGCTTAGTATGGTTTCAGCAGGAATCAGATTCTATCTTACTCTTTATCTAAGGTCACCTTGTTTGTTTTTTTCTAATAATAGTCCATCTGATGTTGCCATGCACTATGAATGTGGCTGTGAGATTTGTTGGTTCTTTTCTGGACTCCAACTTCCTGCTTCAAGCAATAGTTAATATGTTTCCAAATAACTTCTCATTTGCTATGAAAATGACTTCATTTTTGATGTACTTACAGCCTCTTTCTTTCTGTAGGTATCTGGAGAAAAAAAAAAAAAAAAAGAAGGTAGTTCTATTTAGTCATCTGGACATGAAATTTGTGATTAAGAATCTAACTATCAGAACCATATGTGTAAACACTGTCTACTTCCTTCCCTATTCTTTCTGCTCTGAAGTATAACTAGTAGTAAGTAGTAGATGCAGCTGCTTATCTATTCTACAGCATTTCCAATAAAGCTGCCACATCTCCTGAGTCCTTGCAAACAGCAGGCATGACTTCAAATTGTATGGCTGCATTGTATTTCTCTTGTCTCAGGCAAGTGTATAGGTGCTCGAGTTAACTACTGACAGCTCCTTGTTTGAGATGCTTCCAAGTTTGAAGACTCAAGGTGGAAATTATTTCCAAGCTGCTCGAAGAAAATTCTTCATATAGGACATTGTGAATGGGTTATAATGACAGTGTCCTTCAGAATGGCAATTTGATTGCAAATCTAGGATGCACTCAGAGGCATATTCTATGTATTAATGTCCCCAAAGTGACAGCAGATTGACCTTAGAAGTTTTATTAATTATACTTTTGGGGTTTGCTTATTTGGCAGAGTGTTGGTTGGCTTTTTTTCTGCTGCTTAACGCCAGGGATGGTATGCTTATGCTTCAAACTCTCAATAGAATTGCAGGTATTGTGAACAGCACAGAAATTTGCCAGCATTGTGCCCATAGGAGCAGAAAACCCCCTGATACTCCAGTATTGAGTTTTTACTTTTGTAAGTGTCTAGGAGAAACTCCTGCAGTAGAAAGGCTGTTGCCTATAAAAGATGACCAATAACCTATAGACTAAGCCTATCTGATCCAAATTTTGACTCAGATGACAGTTTACTTTTCTCGCAGAAGAGTGTTCATTGAGTTGAATGGAGGTACAGCAATTGTAAATGTTAAAGGATTGAAATAATTTAGGAGTCTTGATTTCATTCCTTTATATATCACCCTTTCTCATCTGGATATGTGACTCTGTTCGGGCTAATCCCTTTTTGGATTACTGGATTTGCAATTGCATGCTGTAAGGGAATCCTTCAGAAGCATAGCTGGGATAAATCACCCCAAGCACTTTATGGTCCCATGTGTTTTAATTGATCCTGCCTTGTTTCTATCAAGATCCAGTAATGAGTCACACATGCAGTCTTATGTTTGTAGACAGAAAAAAAAAAATTTAGATGAAACGTGATGTTTTGGACATCAAAAGGCCTTACAGTGAATGTGTGCATTGTATTGAGAGTGAACACTTACGTTAAGTGAATTAAGAATTTGCGGACAATTCAACTGACGGAGGGATATCAGCATCACGAAAGAAAATACAGTTAATAGCCCAGGACTAAGGTGTTGAAGCTACCTACTGGGTCAGTTCAATGTATTTAATCCTGGTTAAACCAGTGGGTAGCTGAGGGCAGAAGCAGCAGCTTTTATTTGACTTAATGCCTGTTCCCCCTCAGTGGGGATCTAAATAGAGTGTAAGAGCTAGTGTACTCTTAATAGTCTTATTTTCTAAACACAACTAAAGGAAGCAGAACTGGCTGAGACTAGACCCTAAAACACCCTGAAGACAGGATCAGTACTTTACAACCTGCCACATGCAGTTAAGCAGCACTTGTTATGGGCTGACTTGCCGTTTTAGAAATCTGTTTGCTCGAAACACAGGGTTAAACAGATTTTTGCATTCTGCTTGTTTTGTGAAGGGCAGACTTAGCATTTGAGTGACCGTAGAGGTCTTGTCACTCTTCAATGCACTCACAATATCCCCATTAATACTAATGGGAATCACGCACATGCACAGGAGATGGATAGACTTCTCTATACGTTCAAACAAATAACTTGGTGGTTCATTATTCTGTTCCACTGCAACAGGAGGTTTCTGCTCAGTAAATGCCTACCTCAGTGATAGTCTTAAAAGAATGAGTTTGATAACTGGAGTGGGAGAGGTGGGAAAGAAAGCAAAGAGAGAGAGGAAATTGATCAGAGCATAAAACTGGAAGTTAATTATTAAGTGTACATAGTGGGTAGGATAAAAGAGGAATTGTTCATAGAAGACTTTCATGTTTATGACTCCAGTTAAGCATAAATTAATTTGATTAGCGTGTTGGGCATAAGGAGGAAGTGAAGATCCTTCAGAGAATGAAAGGCTGTCTCCCAAGGGAAGAGTTATGTTAAAATTGCTATTCTTCCAGATACTGCCTTAGAAGTTTTGGTCTTTCTTGACTGATGTCTAAGAAACTTGCAATTTTCCCAGCCTCATGCCCTCTCTTACCTGGCAGATTGTGGTTCTGAAGGTAATGAATCACAACAAAATAACACAGGAAAGTGCTAATGCCAATAAGGATGAATGACCACCTAAGGCGATGGGTTTGGGGGGACGGGGGTTTCCCAAGGGTAACTTGAGGTAACCTAAGAGTAATTAGCACGGTAAAAATCACAGCCCTGGGAGGAGACATTACATGCTGATGTCAGACTGCCTTTGTATAATGAACTAGGCACTAATTGGAGCGCATGCAGAATGGCATGAGTTATATAATCGAAAGGTGATCAAAGAACAAACAAGTTTTGTGTAACTTTTTCTTTCTTGTAAACTGTATGAAAACCTGCAACCCCTTTGAAGGGGTGTGCTAGCTTTGTGAACTATCGCCTGGCACTCCTTTCTGTACAGAACTATGCAGTTCTAACTTCTAAAGGCTAGAAGGTGGATCTCAACTCTGTGTTCTCATTGGCTCCTGCACACCAGGCACCAACCCGAAACCCTGATTAGGGGACAGCAAGATCTTGAGTCCTGTAGCAGATGGTACAGATATTTCTGCAACAAGTGCATGCCTCCACTATACTCTATGTGCAGAAGCAGTAACTGGGTTACATTGCAGAAGTGGTCAGAATTATTACAATTTTTTTACTGAAAATTTTAAAAGGACAAAACAAAACCATTGCTTCCAGCAGTGTTCTGACTTGTGGATCAAAAATAAAGTAACCTTTCAAGACTGAAGCCACTTCCTCTTTCATTGTTTTACCAACCCCATTCAATGAAATAAACCTAACTTTCAGCCCCCACATTTATCAAGAATCATTGGCTAAGGAGGAAAGGGCCCAATAAAACCCGAGCAGAGTTGTTTTTTAGCTGTGGGAAAGTAACGGAAGATCGGCAGTTTACAGTCCTCCTGGACTGTAAACGCGCTTAAGTGACTGGCGCGTGGGGTGCCGGAAAATCACACTAATTGTTGTTTAGCCTTAACGTGCTCGGCGAGAACCGAGAACCGCACCCGGTCACCCGCCCAGACGAACAGCTCCGGCGCAGGCAGCTCCGCAGCCGAGCCGGGCGACGGCGGCGAGAAGGGGATTCTCCCGAGGTTTCCTGCGGCGGGGAAAGGCGCGGGCAGCGCGGGGACCCGCCGGCAGCTCGCGCCGGGGCAGCGGACGAGGCGGGGGCGGGGCCAGCAGCAACAGCGGCCAACAACTCCCCTAAAAGGCAGCCCGAAGCAGCGCGAGCCACCAGCGGCGGAACGCGGCGGTTCGCGCGGAAGGAAGGGCGCGCGGAAGGGCGCGCAAGAGGGGCGCGGAAAGGTCTGCCAGCTCAAGCGGGGAGTTCAGCTGGTGAGAGGGAGCTTAGCCATGGTCTCCGCCCGGCAGAAAGCTGCGTCCTCTGCGCTTGCCAGAGCAGATGTAGCCACACAGGCGGAGCTTCCGTTGAAACACGCAGCCACCCGGGTCTCAGGCTGCAAGGAGCGCCGCAACCTGACACGGCTAATGGGCGGCAGTAGGGATGACAGCGGTGTGAGGTGTGACCAGGTGGACGTTCTCCTCAGCCCGGTGGCAGAGCTCACAGAGGAAGTAGAAAGACTAAAGAACATCAGGGAGTGCGAGAGAGAACTAGGTTGGTGGAATCACGCCCTTACCTCTCTGAGTGAGAAGCAGGGACAGACACCAGAAAAAAAACCCGCAAGATCAAGGGGATCCTGTGTCCTCCCCCTGCCAGGCTGAAGGCGGTGGCCAAATGGAGGGCTGTGAATGGAGGCAAGTCCGTGCTAGGGGCGGCAAGCAAACCCCCTCCTTGCCCACCTCCCCTACCCAGGTTCCTCTGTACAATAGCTATGAGGCTGTGGATGAGGTAGCCCAGCCTATGGATGATGTGGAAGATGGTCTGATTACGCCAAAGGAGTTGACGGTATCAGAAAGGCCTACTCCCTGTTTAATGACCACCTCCACAAAGAAGAAAAGACAGGATGTAGTTGTGGGTGACTCCCTTCTGAGGGGAACAAAGGGTCCAATATGCTGGGCAGACCCTCTTCTTAGGGAAGTACACTGTCTCTCTGGGGCCCGGGTTAGGGACATCACTAGGAAACTTCCTAGCCTGGTGTGGCCCTCGGACCCACTGCTGCTCTTCCATGTGGGTGGCGATGAAGTGGCAACAGGTATCCCCAGGGTGATTAAAAGATACTTCAGGGCCTTGGGATGGTTAGTAAGGCAATCTGGAGCACAGGTTATCTTCTCTTCTTCCAGTTATAGGCAGTGACACTGGAAGAAGCAAATGTGCTCAGTCTGTTAATACATCCCTCCGTAGCTGGTGTCCACAATTTTGGGGTTTTTGACAATGGGATGGCCTACATGGCAGCAGGCTTGCTGGTGTTGGATGGGGTTCATTTTTTTCAAAGGGGGAAGAGGGTCTTTGCTCATGAGTGAGCAGGGCTCATTGACCAAGCTTTAGACTAGACTCGAAGGGGACAAAGAGGGGCTAATGGGGAATGTAAAGCTCAAGGGTAACCTTGGCTGCAGTGATCATGAAATAGTAGAATTCAGGACCCTTAGGGCAGCAAGGAGGGTGCACAGCAAGCTCACTACCGAGGATTCAGGAGAGCAGACTTTGGCCTCTTGAGAGATCTCCTTGGTAGGGTTCCATGGGATAAAGCACTGGAGGGGAGAGGGGCCCAAGGAAGCTGGTTAGCATTCAAGGATTGCCTCCTCCAAGCTCAGGAGCGATGTATCCCAACAAAGAGGTCAGGAGACCTGCATGCACTCACAGCCCAGAAAGCCAACCGCATCCTTGGGCTGCATCAAAAGAAGTGTGGCCAGCAGGTCGAGGGAGGTGATTCTGCCCCTCTACTCTGCTCTTGTGAGACCTCACCTGAAGTACTGTGTCCAGCTTTGGAGTCCTCAGCACAAGAAGGACACGGACCTGTTGGAGTGGATCCAGAAGAGGATCAGCAGGCTGGAGCACCTCTCCTATAAGGACAGGGTGAGGGAGTTGGGGTTGTTCAGTCTGGAGAAGAGAAGGCTCTGGGGAGACCTTATAGTATCTGAAGGGCAACTACAAGAAAGCTGGAGAGGGGCTTTTTACCAGGGCATGAAGTGATAGGATGAGGGGTAATGGCTTCAAACTAGAAAAGGGTGGATTTAGATTACATATTAGGAAGAAATATTTCACTCTGAGGGTGGTGATACACTGGGACAAGTTGCCCAGAGAAGTGGGTGCCCCATCCCTGGAAATGTTCAAGGCCAGGTTGGACAGGGGTTTGAGCAACCTGGTCTAGTGGGAGTTGTCCCTGCCTGTGGCAGGGGTGTTGGAACTAGATGATCTTTTAAGGTCCCTTCCAATCTAAACCATTCTATGTTTTTATGATAATTTGGGCTTCTGATGGACTCAGGGGCACCTTATCGAAGATACCTGAGATTCCTGCCCTGCTGTTGAAGATCAAAGCACAGTGAAAAACTATGCCTACTTGAACCCTTGAAATACAGGTGAGAACAAGTCTGAACTCTCACTCTCTGTCCCCCTTGCTAACAAGGTCTCTGTCTCTAACAGGGACTCTCTCGCTCCGTGGTGCCTGCATCCCCTGCTTGCATGCCTCTGCCCAGGTGCTCCTTCAGAGATCCCCTGGTCCATGAGGTATCAAGATTAAATTTGTTCTTTGCCTTTTGTCTGTGGTTTTGTGGTTGTTGCTGTGTCCTGCCTGTGTCGGTCACACATTAGCAAACTGTTTCCCCTGCCCCATTATTTTTACTGTTTTCACTAAACTCAGAAAGTTTAAAAAAGCCTCCCCACAATAGTGTTGTTGAAAAGAGAAAGCATGCTTCCAGCTGTGTGAGATGGACAGCGGCCTCCTTCAAAGGATTCAACAACTTTTTTTTTGGGGGGGGGAGGAAGACAGCAAGTAAAATGGCAGTTTCACTTCACTATAGTATTTGGTTCCCAAAATCCAGAAAGCGATAGCTCATGCATTTAGTAAATTACTTCTCAGTATAGAAAGGCATCTACAACAATAATCTGAAATTTCCTCCTGCTGGAAATGTCCAATTTATGGTCAATATTTATTTTTCACTAAGCCTTCAAACTGGTAACATAATTTAGATGAATCTGGGGAAAACCTCAGCAGCAGAAGGATCCACTTAGCTGCTTAGCAGACCTTTGGGATTTTGCCTCTGCACAGTGTAGGTCCACATTTTTTCTTCACCAGGACTTGCTATGCTTTAGAGTCCAGTAACTAGGCCACGTAGAGACAATCTCTTCAAGAACAGACATGTGTCCGTCTTTTTAAGGCCTGATGTGACTGGTCTGTCTTTGCATCTCATGCAATGGCACAGAAGACATGTTGTCTGTGACTTATTTCATAGGACTGCCACCCAGTGTTGTCTCTGGTGACAATGACAGATCTGTCCACGAAGGGCTGTGACTCTGTGAGGTTGTCTCTGGTTCCCCATGACTGGCATTTATGTTTAAATACATGTCATTGTTTCTTAGTAGTACTTTATTAGTGCTTTGCATGAGCACATATCATAAAGGCAAATTGTAAGAATAAGGAAAATTATATCTTGGGCCTGTCTTACAGATTGCTTACTTTCATAGGCAACACCTGAGAGGGGATTTTGAAAATATGGTCTTTGAGTAATGTTTCTGAACTGCTGGTGGTCATCGAACCACAGGAAATGATTTGTAAAATGTGTTGCCAGTTGGATATCATGGTAGAAATGTCAGGAACCAAGTAATGGTACCTGACCTGCCCATCCTTTCTCCAAAGCCTCTGTGCAGTTTTCAGGAATTGGGCTTTTTGCTTCACCATGCTGGCAGGTACGACCTTCCTTGTCATGCCAGTGAGGAGGTGAGAGAGACTAGCTCCATCCTCCACTGTGTTGAAGACAAACACTAGTGGAAGTAAGGCTCAGTGGCTGGAAATGAATAATGTCTTTTAAGCCAAAGCGGGTA
The DNA here is from genome assembly GCF_965231255.1 of Vanellus vanellus. NCBI lineage: Eukaryota > Metazoa > Chordata > Aves > Charadriiformes > Charadriidae > Vanellus > Vanellus vanellus. The sequence continues at coordinate 22,752,851 of NC_138909.1, read as the reverse complement.
GCAGTTTTGATGTACGTTAGAAATAGGAATCTTTCACTGAGCAAGAGCAAAGAGCTGTAAAAGGTTACAAAGCCTTGTGAAACAGGAGACTTTGTATAAACAGTGCATGCCTTGCTAATGAATATACCCTTGAAGAGGAACAGAAGGCTGATAACAAAGGAACATCCCTCTGCAAGAGGTGCCAAAAACCACGAGGATGATCCGAGGGCTGGAGCACCTCTCCTATGAGGAGAGGCTGAAAGAGTTGGGGCTGTTCAGCCTGGAGAAGAGAAGGCTCTGGGGACACCTTATAACGGCCTTCCAGTACCTAAAGGGGGGCCTACAGGAGAGCTGGGGAAGGACTTTTTACAAGGGCATGTAGTGATAGGACGAGGGGGGATGGCTTTAAACTGGAAGAGGGCAGGTTCAGATTAAACATTAGGAAGAAGTTTTTCACTTTGAGGGTGGTAAGGCACTGGAAGAGGTTGCCCAGAGAGGTTTTTGAGGCCCCATCCCTGGAGGTGTTCAAGGCCAGGCTGGATGTGGCCTTGGGCAACCTGGTCTAGTGGGAGGTGTCCCTGCCTATGGCAGGGGGGTTGGAACTCGATGATCTTCAAGGTGCCTTCCAACCTAAACCATTCTGTGATTCTATGATTCTATGACTCAGAGACTAAACTGCCCCCCATTGTACTGGAGCATTTGCACATCAGTTAAAGGACATCGTAGCTTTAAATGAAAGCAAGAGACTGTACTAACCAATAGAAATTGATAATATAGGTGTATATTTCTGTGTTTTGAACCATATAAATACTCCAAAGAATTTGTAGGCCGGTGTGCTAGCTTTGTGGATTACCACCTAGCACCCAAGTCTGCGCAGAAATGCTTTAAATAAATACTTCTTCTCCGTGTGTACATTGGGGTGTTGCACAACAGGTAAATGACCTTGCTTTGGGACAACAATTTGGGCAGGTGGACTGGGTTTTCTGTAACTTGAACTATTGCCTCTCCATATCCTGGGTATTTGGATGATTTGGAGAGAGAGACCTGAGAGACCTCATTAGATGACACCAAAGCAAAAAATTCCTAGAGGGAAGTTCTTCATTTCTACACCATGTTACTCAGGAGGATGTGACAGGCTGTGGAATAAGATGAGGGAGGGAATGGCAGAGCCACCTGTAAACTGCCAGGGCACAAACTTCCCTGGGGCTGTTGAACTGCTGGGCCGCTGACTTCTTTGGGATGATTTTTTTTCTGTCTTCCTGTTGCAGGTGTGCCCTACTTCATAAGTAATGAATAATAATTTAGATAACAAGAGGCACACTGATTCTAGTGCCTGGTGTATTTGTATGGAGTGAAGGACAGTGTCAACTCTTTCCTCCGCCTGATTCATTACAGGGTTCTCAATGGGGGCTTCCTACATTCCTAGGTACTTAATGGTTTCTCTGCTCCTTTTGCTCGATAGCTTTGAGCAAATTTAACTGTAAATCTGGAAGTCTTAGATGCCAAGGAGATATTCATGTTCATGAAGTATCTGGAGAATGTGATGGTAAGTATTATTATTGGGAATCCAGTATATAATATATATAAAAGTACAAGCTTTCTTGTACGGTGCCTGAACTTAGAGATTTAAAGAGGATTTGTAACTTTATTTTTGTCTGCTCACACATAACTTGAAAGGCAAGCATCACAAATAAAAAGTGGTTGTATGAAATTAAATTAGATGTTCAAACTTAATAGGACATTTTCTCAAGATACAAGTTCTGGTCTAGTAGAAAGTAGTACACAGAATAGATAAACACAAAGAACAGTGATCCAAAACAAAAATGAACACAAGTGCATATAAAAGTTTTATGGAAAGGTCTGGGTTTATGTGTTTTCAAAGATGATCTGTTCCTCAGAATAGTACAGTGGTGTTTGTTAAAATGCTTATGGAGTGGGAATCTGAGCAGTTCCCCAAAATCCTGCTGCAAAGGAGGATATCTTTATCTATAATGTATGTGTGGCTCATAAGGGACAGTGATAATGCTCTACCATTTTGTGATGTTTATTAACATTTTATTAATATTTTATTTGTGGTTAATGGATGTTCCACCAAAGTTTTGTTATAAGTTAATAAGCATTTGCTAATTTTTTAATTCCAGTGGCTGCAAACTGATAAATTGTTTCTAATAAAACCTTTCAAAAATATCCTTTTTTATCTTTCACAGGCTTCAAATATATTTTTATGCACATTAAAGAAAAACAACTCTGCAAAATTCCTGGATTTTTCCCATATAACATTTTCAAGTTGTTCTTCATCTTTTATAGCTGTCCTTTTAGGGGTGAAGTATTACTTTTTGCCTATAAAATTCCAGAAAGAGTTGTTTCACTGGCTTAGATCAGTGGTCAATGCAGCCCAGAGATGTTATTATGTAAGGTGGACACTTAAGCCTGGCCACTACTGGCGTGTGCACAAGTATGTTCACTCTCACAGGCAAGTTTTCCTTTGACTTCTGGAGACATTTCAGCTTTTTGACTCGACTTGCCACTTTGTATTCTCCTGGTCTGCTTCTCACTGCTGTACCAGATGCTCCACTGGTGATGGCTGTACACTCCCATATATTTGCAGAATTTGTATTGTAAACACTGGAAGTTGAAAGAAAAGGAGGAACAATCACACTGTCTGAATTTAGTCATCCAATTTAAAAAGCTCAGAAATGCTTTCTGGAAGTCTCCTTGCAATAACGTAGGAATACCTACCAGGAAATTCAGATATGGGAAGTGGCCCGTGATAGATGACTTTGTAGTCTAAACCACATGATAAATATTATTCTGATCTACGAGAATTCACTTTGGGAGCAGAAACATTTACTTCCTTTGCAAGAGCAAATCTAAGAGAAAATGTCAGCAGTATACTGTGAATGGCTGACAAAGAGTGAAAAATAGAGGACTGTTAGCTAATTCATCCAAATAAGCTGTTATGATATTGCACTGAGACATGAGGAAGGTAGAGCTCAGGGTAGAGTTGGCTTTAATTTTTCCCATGCCTTGAGCTAGCCTAGAAAATATTCTGTGAAACATTAGAAAAAAATATGTAAGACCAATACACTGCCGAAAGATACTACTGTCCTTCCTGGTGAAATTTGTTTCAAAATAATTCTGCTGTAATGTATTGCTGCTTTTGTATTTAATACCACTTGAAAAATCTATGTTTTGTCCATGCCAGGCAAACTAGACTTTTTCTCTTCCTACTGAATTTCAATATCACTAGGTAAAATTGCTAATGATTACTCACATGTGGAATCAAACCAGAAAGTCTATGCCAGCAATGGTATTAACCTTAGCTTATTAGTGCTGGTAGAAATATATGGGTGATGCAAAAGTCTATCTGAGAATGAAATTATATCCGTGAATTTCATTGTGATTACTTGTACCTGTTTGCTTTCTACACCTTCTCTCTCCATTTCCGATGCTACATGTTCCAAACACAGCCAGGCTGAAGATAACCTAAACCGAGAATCCTGTAATTCATCCATCTTTGCAGTTTACTATAGGCTTACTCTCTCCATGGCATAGTCCACTTCCATGCTATTGTACAGAATTCAACAAGCCTGAAGAGATTTCTAAAATACTTGCTTTGATTTTAAAAAGCCTGTAAGACTTTTAATGCCTGAAGAGGGTAGGTTAAGTGTTTAGAAGGATAGCAGAGAGTCGAGGGTCTTGCATGTTGGCCTCCCAGTGGAGACAGAATAATTGCTTTTCCTATTTGTACTTTAATATGCTTCATTTAAAGTCATACTACTCATTCAGGAAGGAGAAGGGTCCAATAACATGCAGGTTAATCTTTTCCTCCAGGAATTTTAGCTCTGTGCTAACAGCAGCTTCTCAAGAATAACTCAACCTTGAGTATTAACTAATCAGAGCTCTGAGAAAAATCCACTGATAGTGTTGTCACTCTTTTCTAAAAATTTTGTCTGAGCTCAAAAATGCAGAGTAGCAAGTCAGTTGAAAAATCAAAACTTGACAGCATGCTAGGAATAAGAATCAAGAAATGTTTTTGTAATACTTTCAGCTGATAACTCCTATAATAACCACAACTGAAAATCTCCCATCCAAATAAAGACGTGTAATTATACACAGCGAATGCTAGCTGGCCAGACAATGTGTGTATTTCAAGTGTGTTGGACAAAGGTATCTCAAACATGTATGCAAATGCACAAACCTGTACACACACAGTTAGTTTTTTCTTTTCTTTCCTGGAACAAAGCTTTTTTAGCACTTTGAGTTCCTTGTGTCAAAGTGAATTTTCAAGTACTACTGGTTTAGATAGCACTGACCTTATCAAATAGTGTTGTTTGATCCTGTCCATCCTGAAATCTTTAACATCTACCACCGAAGTCAGCTTTCTTCCTTCCCTTGTGCAGCCTCCATCCCTTTCCACCATTGTAATGAACTTCTGTGGATGCATTCCAGCACCTCAACGTCAAGGAAAATAAAACCCCCAAAAGGGTCCAAATAAAAGCAACAAAGCTGGTGAAGGATCTAGAGAACAAGTCTTATGAGAAGCAGCTGGGGAAACTGGGGTTGTTTAGTCTGGAGAAAAGGAGACCTGGGGGAGACCTTATTGCTCTCTACAGCTACCTGAAAGGAGGATGCAGCAAGCTGGATGTCAGTTTCTTCTCCCAAGTAACAAGTGATAGAACAAGAGGAAATGGCCTCAAGTTGTGCCAGGAGAGGTTTAGATTGGATATTAGGAAAAATTTCTTCATCGAAAGGGTTGTCAAGCATTGGAGCAGGCTGTCCAGTAAAGTGGTTGAGTTATCATCCCTGGAGGTATTTAAAAGACATGTAGATGTAGTGCTGAGGGACATGGTTTAGTGGTAACTTGGCAGTGCTAGGTTAGCGGTTGGACTTGATTATCTTAAAGGTCTTGTCCAACCAAAACAATTCTATGATTATATATATTTATATATTCTTATATATTTATATAAAATTGTATATGAAGTTAAAATTCTGATCCAAAAGATTTATTTGATCTGTAGATTGCATTTAGCATTTCAGAAATGAACCCTACACAATGATAAATAGTATTTAAGATTCAGACAGAACCTTACAGGTGAAAAAATAAATGTTCGTATTGAAACATATGGGAGAACAGGATAATCTTGAGTGTGTAGCAACAACAGTTTGGATTTGTAGTACTTTAATACTTATGCTGGGAGCCAAATTTTGTGATCTGGGCTCTCTGTTATGGTTTTATCTTCCTTGGTTTTGAGCTGCGGGAGGAAGCCTGCAAAAAAAATGAAAGGAAGATCTAACTTAAAGAAAAAATAGTATTCTGCGTGATGGGCTTCTTTGTTGTAGTTCTGGAATTGTTCTGCTAAAAGGACTGGAAATTTCAAGGGAACTTCCCCTGCAGGCAAACACAACCCAAATTCAAAAAAGGCTTCAGTTGCCAGCCACACAAGGATTTGGCCCAATATAAAAGCTGAATTGTCAGCTAGTACAGAGCAAAAGCAGCCAACTTCTGTACCACTCTTTAATGCCTTTTACCTTAAGGAGAGTGTGGGGTAAATACAACCAGATCGTGACAATGCTTTGATTTCTCCTGGGAACTGTATAGTCTGCTCAGGGTGCTGCTTATCCACCTTGTGAAGATTAGTCTATGAATCTCTGCTAAGCTCTAAAAGCAGACAACAGGCCTTAAATCTAAGGAGAACTACACCTGTCTTCTCCCTCCCCTCCAACACACACAGGCTATGAGAGGACAGCTGACAATCTAGTTTCACCATACTTAATTGTTTCTCTCTACAGGGAAAGTCAGGCAAGTTTCTGTAGCTGTAAGTCACAGTTGACACCAACCATCTGGCTCCTTAGTCCTTTCTCGTTCAGTGGCACATGCCTTCCATTAATTGTTCCAAGGCCATTTATATTTTTCATTAGCCCCTGCTCTTAAGCAGATGGTTTGAAAAAAATCTGTTAAAAAATAAATATATAGAGAGAGAAATTTTCAGGCAAGCAAGGGCTGTGAGAATGACTGAAACTACCAAAAGGAATGGTTGACTTCATTCTGATGTAGGCATTAATATTTCTGTTCCTTTAGACTGGACGTTTTTTTCTCTACAAATGTAGAAGATTCCTTCTGCATCATATTCCTGAGACACGTTTTCTGTGTCTCTTACAAAATTATACTGTAAAAACTGCAGTGTGTAGTGATATGAAAACATAATTGTGATGGCATTGATAAGGACCTGAAGAGGCAAGGTTGCGGGTTGAGATGAGAAAGGTGAAATTATTTTCAGTGGGACACAGAAGACTCCTCTAAACAGCACTAACTGAGAAGTGCTTGTTTAATATTTGGGCTTGAAGGAGTGATATGGTCTATGATGCTACATAATCAATGATACATCACTGCTGTTCTATGATACCGTATTAGCTAACTGGGTAAATGATAATAGTCACTCTATGCAGAAGTGTAACATCTTCCTCATTTCTTGTTGTGAACATTACTTTTGACAGGGTTAGGAATTTATTGTAGATAGGATAGAGTTGGAGTGACTGCATTTTGGTACTGATGCTGCGAGGATGAAGGGCCTTGTGCAGCCAGAGTCTCTGTGTGCAATTGTTCGTGTGTAGGGTGGATCCTATGAGCCAGGCTTACTATATGTGCGCCAGACAAGTATTATGTCTCAGGTGTATCTGGCATCAAACTTACATTGCTAGTCATAGCACTCTTCAAATTGCACACCAAAGGCTTGAACCCCAGAAGAGGATGCCTTGTAATGGTAATGCCAAAGAGCAGCATTTTAGGACTCACAGAAGGAATTTGTTTATTTAAATGTTTTGAGAGAGTTTTATTACACTCAGAGACTGGTACTTATACATACCTAGGATGGAAAAAACGGACACTGTTTTGAGAAAAATACTGAAGGCTCCCTGCATGGTCTTTGATCTACGGAATCTGTATAGCCTGTAATGGGCTTTAGATAAAGCCATTTTCCCCCATGATGTTGTATCTGTTTCTTTCAGCTGCTATCTTCTCATTAAAGAAACTATAGGGGTGCTGGAGATGACAAGTAATTGTTCTGCTGGACACACCTTGAAGGCAGAGAGAGACAATGAGATGTACAGATGTGGTTTACAGTTTGATTCAAGGTCCTTTTTATGCCTACTGAGAGGACCAGCTTTGTTAAAGCTATTGTTGCTCGATCTATCCAAAACTGGGCTAGAAAATTCCATCAAGTTAGATAGCTCTGAGCTGAAAGAAAAAGAAGTATCTCCTTTTGGACCCCTGGATATCAGAAACTGAGGCATTGCTTAATACCTGTTCTGCTAAAATACAGTGGACTATTAAGTTTGTAGAGTTCTCTGTTTTCAAGGAAGTGACCAAGTTGGACTAGATACCACCTTTTGCTGTGTTACAAGTTGGCAGAGCCAGGCCTAGCTTACTGCTTCTTCCTTAAGTCTGTTCTTGTTTATCTCTTGGCTCACATTCTAGTACCTGGTGGATGGTGAAGTAAAAACATTACCATATAAAACTTCATCAGCACCAAAACTCCCTATGTTCTCCATGTATGTATGTACCCACCCACAGGCAAATTTGTTTTTGTGGATGTGGTCTCATCTTCGTGTGTCATTGCAGAAGGATATAAGTTTTCATTACCACTTCGCATCGATATCTTTGAAAACAGCCACCCAAACAAGTGAGCGCCCACTCCTGCTCTGATCTATTTTAACCATTGGCTTCATTGTCTGTACCCACATGATTTTTGCACTTACTTGGAGCCTTGTAGTCTCTATGACAACAATAGACATAATGTGTGACATAGTTTGTGTTGCTGGGCACTCTGCTGCTCATCTGCCTAGCCTACCTAGGCAGTGACGAACCTTCCTTATAATGAATGTATTTCTTCCTTCAGGAAGGATGATGATGTCTGTGATGGGTGACCTGTATTTGTGCACTGACTGAGATGAATCATTCTGAGGTATGAGGGATGACTCATCTTAAAAAGAAGTGATTCATGGTGCTTTAGAAGCAACTTCTACTCAACTTCCATGTGTTTTCAGAAAACTGACATCCTCCCTTTCTTGAAGATGTGTGAAAGTATGCGTGCATGCTGATATAGCTCCTTCATGAGCCAGAGCATTCTGTTTGAAGGCTCTCCATCTTTGTTCTCCTAATGGCAAGAGGCATCAGATACTTCCAGGAAGGGTTGTCATATGGAAAATATTATCAGTAAGTCTTCCATTCTTCTTGGTAGCAGCAAAGTCCCAGTTTAAATGCGGCTCTAGTTTGGGGCTTTGCTCTTCAAAAAAGGCACAGGATGTGACAGAGGATGACAGATCTTCAAAAACATCCCAGGAGCCTGAAAGAACTGCGGTGATAAAGTCTAAATTCTGTAGAAAAAGGAATCATGACAGTTGTCTTCAAAATATGTAAAAGAACAAGAGAATAGACTGCTCTTTGTTCATTAGGGATAGGACAAGGATTTGCAGCCTGCAATTAGAGGAATGGAAATTTCACTTGAATATTAGAATAAACTTTTGTTCCAGGAACACTGACACAAGCAATAAGCTACAGGATGTAGGAGGGGAGAGAGAGATGGTTTTTAAGTTGATAATAGAAAACATCTTTTTGGAGGGATGGCTCTGGAAATACCAGGGGGTTCTTCATGGTTCAGCCTTATTTTTGTGGAATCCTTTGTCCAATTTTTGATGCAGTCAATAAGATGATAAATCTACTTACCTCTGAGGCTTCCTCTCAAAAACCTGATGTTTTGACATTCTTTGGTTTCCCAGAACCTTCATGACAGCTGGTCTTCTGTAAACATGCTAGATGTTATTCAGACAAGACAGATGTGGAGCAAATACTATACTGTTGTTCAGCACTTTTCAGCCAAAGATCCCAAAGCAGCTCATTCTTAAATTGCAGAAAGGGAAAGCAAAGAACATGGAGATGGAGTGAATTGCCCAGCATGATCCACAAAGCTATAAATGGAGGCAGGAACTGGTTTTAGTCTGCTAAGATGTAGCCTTGCCCATTAGACGTTCATGTAGTGTAGTCTGAGAATAGGGCTGCGGTACAAAAGAGGGAGCAAGGCAAATTGACCATGTAGATATAGCTATCAAGACCTATTCCCAGGGGAAATCTTACCAATGTGTATAAATACCTGGGGGAGTGGTGGGGGTGGGGGGTGGGCAGGGAGTATATGTGATGAATGTCATATGCATCTGAGCATAAGGAGGAAGCTGTTTGTGAATAATGACACTTCTCTTCCATGAATCAGTGTGCACTGTCCTGGTGCTCAGCAGAAACAAATATCAGCCTCCACAGTCTCAAATGCAATTCCAGGTTGGCTGCTTGTGACAATTTCCCTCCAGGTGACAGCCTTTAGTACAGAGAATAACATCAATACCTGAAAGAGCTGAAACTTTTGTGGTCTTCAAATCCAAGGTAGTTGAATCAGTTAGGGTCAATCCAGATAGGTGACTGGAATGGCCAGTCTATCAGAGATGGTTTCCAGCAGGCTGTCAGCTTCAGCTGGTGCTACAGGAACAGTTTGGAAATGGGGTTTGGTTGTTGTCAGTGATCAAGTTGAGGGGCCACCACGTTGGCTGGAAGCCAGCAAACTTGCAAGATGCTAAGCCCACGAGCAAGGGAGGCACTTGGATGGAACTGCAGCATGTGGGGATGTTGACTCCTTTGAATAACCACATTTTCCGCTCCTCTGCTTTGCTCTTTTTAAGGAATTGACTGGACTCAGCGTTATTTTGCAAGTGCTGTGAAAAGTGCTATTTGTCTGACACTGCCTTTACTGTGGGAGGGGAGGTAAACTCAGGTCATTGAGCCATTTGATCTGCATGAGAGTACCTACTACTGAAGAAGACTCCACAGCCTGCAAAACAGGGGCACACATCCAAATTATTTTTGTAGGTCTAGGAATTATTTAATATCTCTTGATTTGCATTCCTATGGGTCTTCCTGTTTGAAATGCCTTGTACTCATGGTTTCATTATAAATTATACATAAACCTTTTAAAACTGGAAACTGAAATTGTTAGCTCACAGTTTCCCCATTAGAGAACTTAATCCATAATGTCAGATTGACAGTAAATGAAATTAATTTTTTGGTTATATTAAATTCAGATCAAAAGCTCATTGTGATCAATTGGAAGATTTCTACTGATTTCAGTACACTTTGGATCACACCCTTTAAACTGTAGCACGCTAATCTAAACACCAGGGACTCATTCAGGCATTTATCTAGTGGAAGTAAAAGAAAACAAACCATACAGTTTTATTATAAATCACAAATAAAAGGATAAAGTTATTTGTTACTCATCATGAAAGGACTGAACTTCATTTGCTCAAGATTTTGTATGTGAGAGATAAAATACATGCTCATACCTGTGGAAAGAAGTTGCTGACCTAAATATTGGTAATGAAAAATTATGTCCTTGAAAATTTTATGAAGACTGAATGTGTACTGCATGGTAAACAACCTCCTCCAAATGGTTTTGGAGGGTCTAGCTGGATGAAAAGGGGAAATATAATATTCTTAATTCTTGCTGACCCACATCTTACTGCACATAAGGCAAAAGGGAGATAGGGTGGAAGGTTACCAGCCCATGCTGCAACCTGCTAAATACTTAAGCATGTGCTGTATGTGAATCCTGCATGTAAATTTAGAAGAAGGGAAGGAAAAGTTGGGGAGCTAAAGCTAGATACATCCCAAAGTTCTCAAACAAAGGTGGACTCACTGTAAAATGCTAGGGCTCTAAAATTCAGGTGTGATACATAGGACCTTGGGCAGGTCTAAAGAAACCAATTTCAAAATCTATTACAGACAGCAAGATTAATATGGGCAAGGATTTCTGTGAATTGCATAAGTTTGATTTCCACTGAAATTAGCAGCAGTTGAATTTTTATGGCTAAGCATTATATTTGGCACCCAGTAAAAACTCATTAATAGAAATATAGTTTGGCAGAGATCAAATCTATTCACAAATCCAAGTAAAATCTGTGGAAAAAATAAGCAAAAAGCTTGGGGAAGTGTTTTATTGAATATCTAAAACTTTTTACAAATTTTTTTAATACTTTTATATTTCCAAAATATTTGAATTTGACACTCTTGAAATTAAATGTTTCACACATTTACTTTTAAAAAAAATATTCTTCATTAAAAATTACCTTTTTATAAAACAAAAATATCTGGATAAATAAGTAACCCATCAAGTACAAAAAATACTACCTGGGGCAGGGGGGGCAAACTAAGCGTGCTGCCAGTTTGTCAAGAAATGCCATATATTTTTGTTTGTTTCAGGACCTACACTACATTAAATGCAGTTTTGGCTTAACTACTGACTGATCTGAAATCTGCAGCTACACATAGAAGTCCTCTAAAGAAGACCTCCTAAGACTGCCAATAATTTTCCTCACACCTTCGTTCCCTACCATATCAGATATTGTCAAGTACCAAAACTTTGCAAAGAAAATACTCTGGGCCTAATGCGAAGTCTTTTGAAGTCAGTAGGAGTCTTTTCATTGACTTCAAAGGGCTTTAGATCAGGCCCTATTACAACAGTTTAAATAATTCAATACAAGCACAGTGAATTGGGGCTAGCACATGGATGTTATGAAATCTGAAGTATTGAGTGGTTCTACATAAGATTGGCCATAATAACAATGGTCTGGAAAAACAAACCTTGGATCCAATTAATTTAAATAACTAAATTATTGAAGTTGTTAATCTTAGAGTTAATAATCTTGATTGGGCTTTGATGGTAGGAGTTTAGTAGGCAAAGGAAATTATTCATTTTTGAGTACCTCTAGTTTCCATACTGCTGCTAATATTCTTAGAGAAAAACTAGACTCAGAAAAAAAATTGGGTAGTTTAGGCAAGATTTTTGCATGTTTTTCTTATTCATTCTCCTTGCAATTCATTTTAGCCCTGACTCTCAGATTAATCAGTAGTTTCACAGGACATTCTTGGAAAGTGTTGATCCTCTACACGAATATGAATAGAAGTGTCATATCGTAAAAATGAGCACTTTTGTCTTATGTTTTTACTTTGATCTTTTTGATAAAGTCTTTCAAATGTCTGTGTTTAGTTTTCAGCCATCACTTTATATTTCTCTTCTGTGCTTCTCAGGTTGTTAATATCAACTCAGTTTATTTTTAGCTCTGTTTTCACTATTACATTTCAGAAAGCGCTGTGCTATTTTCCCTTTGTATCAAGTCAACACAAATTCCATCAACATAAAGGAGCTGTGATTAAATAATAACTGAGAGTCTCATGAAGTATTCATTAGTCTTCTGTATGTCAGAGCTACACTATGGTACTCCCACAGATGATAACTGAGAGGCACAGAAGGGAGGTATCCTGCATACCATTATCAAATTTACTAAGCGCAGAGAGAGCAGAACCACAGGTCCTTGACAGCTAAACTGTGCCCTGATTTAGCAAAGTATTTGAACCTTTGTTTAATCTTGTATGTATACCTTGGTTCCACTGAATTAATGTGTAGCACACACTTCATTTCACTGATGAATATGGAGTAAATATATCCTTTAATACAAACGTGTGTTAATTTCATTTACTGAGTCAGTTTTCCATAGTAAGCTGTGTCCTGGATAAGCCTTTCTCAATTTTTCTTTTTGGAAGCTTTTTTTATGTTGCCCTTTTTTTTGTTTTGTTTTTGTTTTTCAGCCTCCTTACTTTTACTATGAGAATAGAAATGATAACAGAGATAACTGATGTCTAGTTGATTTGTACATGTTTCAAGCATTTGATAAAGAAAACCTGATGTATGCAGGGAGATTCTCTCAGCTTAGACTGTAATAAAATCATCACCACCTCATGACTCTTTTCATTACCTCTTTTGGGAGTCAAGTCCATGTGCTTCACACAGTCTGACTTTTCACCAAGGCTTCACCAAGGGCAAGTCCTGCCTGAACAACCTAGGGGCCTTCTATGATGGTGTGACTGCATCACTGGACAAGGGAAGAGCTATGGATGTTGTCCATCTGGACTTCTGTAAGCCCTTTGACACTGTCCCCCACAACATCCTTCTCTCTAAATTGGAGAGAGATGGATTTGATGGGTGGATTTTTTGGTGGACGAGGAATAGGTTGAATGGCTGCATCCAGAGGGTAGTGGTCAACAGCTCAATTTCCAGATGGAGATCGGTGACAAGTCCCTCAGGGGTCCATATTGGGACCAATGGTGTTCAGTATCTTTATCAATGACATAGACAGTGGGACTAAGTGCACCCTCAGCAAGTTTGCAGATGACATCAAGCTGTGTAATGTGGTTGACAAGCCTGAGGGACAGGATGCCACCAAGAGGGATCTGGACAGGCTCGAGAAGTGGGCCCATGAGAACCTCATGAGGTTCAACAAGGTCATGGCAAACCCTGGTATCAATACAGACTGGGGATGAAGGGACTGAGAGCAGCCAGTGGAGAAGGACTTGGGAGTACTGGTGGATGAAAAGCTGGATGTGAGCCGACAAGCCCAGAAAGACAACCGCATCCTGGGCTGCATCAAAAGAAGAGTGGCTAGCAGGTTGAGGGAGGTGATTCTGTCCCTCTACTCTGCTCTGGTGAGATCTCACCTGGAATACTGTGTCCAGCTCTGGAGCCCTCAGCACAAGAAAGACATGGATCTGTTGGAGCAGGTCCAGAGGAGTGCCATGAAGATGATCAAAGGGCTGGAGCACCTCGCCTATGAAGACAGGCAGAGAGAGTTGGGGTTGTTCAGCCTGGAGAAGAGAAGGTTCTGGGGAAACCTTGTAGCAGCCTTTCAGTACTTAAAGGGTGCCTATAGGAAAGATGGGGACAAACTTTTTAGCAGGGCCTGTTGTGGTAGGAAAGGGGTAATGGCTTTAAGCTAAAAGAGGGAAGATTTAGACTAGATATAAGGAAGACATTTTCTACAATAAGCGTGGTGAAACACTGGAAGAGGTTTCCCAGAGAGGTGGTAGATGTGCTGTCCCTGGAAACATTCACTGTCAGGTTGGATGGGGCTCTGAGCAACCTGATCTAGTTGAAGATGTCCCTGCTCAGTGCCAGGGACATTGGACTAGGTGATCTTTAGAGGTCCCTTCCAACCCAAACTATTCTATGATTCTATGACTCTCTGTTTAGAGATCACTATCCCTCAGTGTATCCTGTCTTGGCTGGATGGACAATGAGTCTACTCACTTTCCCGGGGAAGTGTGCCCTCACTTGCAGTGGTCTTCTGTGCATTTCTGTGGCCACTGGCCTTAGACAGCTGTTGAGAACCACTAGCTACACTGGCCAGTGGCACTTCATGAACCAGTGCTGACTTGCTAGATAGAGGACACAAAGAAATCCATATTTTATCTCTCAGCTGATGGTCCTGATGCTGCTTTGTCAAATGAGTAACTGAATCCACATTTATCAACAGGTAATTGAATTCTATTGTGCACATTATCATCAGAAATGCCAGAGCTGTGTTACATTGTTGTTTGAAAGATGGAAGCACCTGGGTGGTTGTAGCCCTAATTTAGAGCCCCACTGAACACACACATGTGAATTTGTCTTGGATCTGACTTGTATGTCAAAAAGCATTCAGCTTTTACATGAAGTAATAGAAAACATCTTCCCCACACCCTGATTTCCCATTGTAAATAACTAATAATTTCAGTCAACTCTGATCAATTGTAAATGACAGAATAATACTTGGTACTTGGCTCATGTACATTCCTCTTCTGTTTTTCTGTTTACTTTCTCATTCCCTTGGGTTTAGGTTGTTGTCATCCCTGTCCATCCCCTGTTCCCCCCTTCTTTTTTAACATCTTTTTGAATAAGCAACTGTCTGTCCTTCCTTCTCCCATGCACCCCCCTCCTTTTTTTAGCTTCCTGGATTTCATTACTCTTCCCTCCCGTCTCATCTCCTCTAACTCCACAATCTCATTTCATTAATGGCTAGTATGCTGCTTTCACTCTGTCCATGTATCACAATGGAATCAATTCATCAGGTTTCTTGATCAAAGACTCTTCCATCTCTACAAAAACTTTGGCTTGAAAGTGATTCTATGCTGTATCAGCTTTAGTTGTCATATCGTGGCACTGTGACAAATGGTGGCACATTGGTCTTATTCAGTGTCGTGGTTTAAACCCAGCTGGCAACTAAGCACCACACAGCCACTCCCTCCCTCCTAGTGGGATGGGGGAGAGAATTAGAAGAGTACATGTGAGAAGAACTTGTGGGTTGAGATGAAGACAGCTTAATAGGTAAGGCAAAAGACACGCACACAAGCAAAGAAAAACAAGAAACTTGTCACCACTTCCCATCAGCAGGCTGGTTTTCAGTCATCTTCAGGAAAGCAGGACTCCATCATGCGTAATGGTTACTTGGGAAGGCAAAACTCCAAACTCCATAATGCCAAATGTCTCCTGCCACTTCCTTCTTCTTCCCTAAGCTTTATATGCTGAGTATGATGTCCTATGGTATAGAATATTCCTTTGTTCAGTTGGGGTCAGCTGTCCCAGCTGTGTCCCCTCCCAACTTCTCGTGCACCCCCAGCCTACTCGATGTGAGAAGAAGAAAAGGCCTTGACTCTGTGTAAACACTGCTCAGTAATAACAAAATCATCCCTGTATTATCAACACTGTTTTCAGCACAAATCCAAAACATAGCCTCATACTAGCTACTATGAAGAAAATTAACTCTATCCTGGCCAAACCCAGCACATTCAGAATTTCCATGCAAAGAAAGTAATGTTAATTGCAAATACTGTGTGTAGGTATCAGGAAAATAAGATATATGATTGCCTTATAGCTCCTCAAACAGGGTCATTCTCATTCTCTCCCCCAGGGAAAGGGAACAGTCTCCAAAGAACAAAGTGCTTAGGGGATCAACATCATAAATAAAAATAATGTATTTATTCTATACAGGAAATTAGGGAACTGACATGTGTTCAGGAGTTCTCAGGACACAGGAATCTCCTTGCAAACTAGCTTAATTTGAAACCTGGGAAAGAGTATTGCCTGTAGCTATTTTGAGGGAGGTGCTCTTTTAACTCTCCAAAACTGCACAGTGTAGCTATATGGAAAGAAATATATACAGAGAATTTAAAATGTGGAACGCAGTGATAAAAACAACTCTACTAGTTCAGCTCACAGATCCCATCTAGTCCCATTTCCTGTCTCCAGCAAAGTATGTATGATACTTCCTTGCTCTTGGACCACTTGCAGAGCAGGGAATTTCCTGACATAGTTTGTCTGTCAGTTTAGAAATGCCTTCATGGTTCTTCTTCCAAGTCTTTCATCCTGTTCTTCCCTTGAACTCATGCAAACCTCTCATCCACAACATCCTTTGGAAGGGTGTTGAACAGGTAGTTCTACTACCTGTTACCTGAAGAACCACCTGCTTTAATTTGTGCTGCAGGTGGCTTTTGCTGTCTTCATTTGATTACTCATGGTACTTGTACTGGAAGAGAGTGAATAGTCAATCCTTCTCTATCCTCTGCGTGTTATTCATGGTTTTGTAAACAACATATCCACCTTCAGTTGTCTCTTGCCCAGGATGGACAAATTTAGTCTACTCTGTGAGTCATTCCTTACTTGGGAGCTGCTCCAGAGTTTAACTATCCCTTGCTGCCTTTATCAAATTTTATACCATTTCCAAGATGCATGCAGTATTAAAAGGGTGTGAGAACCATGAATACATAGGGTGGTATGATTATCTTTCCCGTTTTACTGCTTTCCTAAAAAATCCTATAAACTGATTCGCTTTTTGGACTGTTGTTGAGCTTGTCTGCTATTTTCATGGAAGATTGAAATATCAGACTGATATTTTCATGGCATTATCTACTTTCTACAAGCCCCATGTCTTGTTTCTGGCTAGTGTCAGTGTAGAGCCATCATTTCCTGTGTGAAGCTAAGACTCTACAGCAATTTTTCTATTCCTTTGATTTCACTGAGCTGATCTGTAGACTGACTGGTCCAGCTCATTAAGGTGGAATTTTCACAGGTTTTTTTTTGTTTGTTTGTTTATCTTGAAAGCATCAATTTTTACCAATAACACTAAAACTTAATAACAATTAAAAGAGATGCTGCCAACCAGTTGTAGATCTCAAAGGTTTTTGGTCTTTTAGGTCAGCTACCAATAGAAATATGTTCAATTAATTGTAAGCACATTCAAAACAAGTTGTATAGTTTAGCATTACGTTTTTCTTATAGCCACTCCTGAATCACTGTTAGCAGTGACATGATATAGGGTCTGTGTGCATAAATAATGTGTTTTCCTTTTCTATTTAAATAATTCCCGAGCATGGATCTGTGCAGACTCATACACTGAAAAGTATATCCAAGTGCTTTGTCATGAATGGGAAATAAATTTTAGTTGAGAAATGGAGAGAGGAACTGAATGTCAGAAGTAAGGAAAATACAATTTTAATACAATTACCGTAGAAAACTCCTCAGAGTATCTGCTGAATGGGCACAAAGCTCATATTTGGACATACTCTTCCTGACCAACATTAGCAGAAAAACTAAGACAAGGAGGGTTCCAAGAGCTATGGAAAACTATGCAGGAGGAATATTTGAGAAAAGAAACAAAAGTATTTTTGATGGAATTTGGCCCAGTAAACACTAGATTTTGGCTCTCAAAGTAGCATGGTTCTTTGTTAGACAAATATCTAGCTCTCATCTGAAAGTAACAATGATGAATGCAAAATGGGTCCGGTGGGTAGACTTAGAGCACTATGTAACTCACTCTCAAAGTATATCTTTAACATCTCTATAGTTTGGACCTGTTTGGAGTAGCAAGGCAGTCCCTAGCTGATTTCCAGTTCCATCTTTCAGCTTCTTTCTTCCGATTTCCAAAGCAGATGATGTTAATTAATCAAAGAATCATTGAATGGTTAGAGTTGGAAGGAACCTTAAAGATCATCTAGTTCCAAGACCCCTGCCATGGGCAGGAACACCTTCCACTAGACCAGGTTGCTCAAAGCCCCATCCAACTGGGCCTTCAACACTTCCAGGGATGGGGCCTCCGGAACTTTTCTGGGCAACTTGTTCCAATGTCTCATCACCCTCACAATAAAGAATTTCTCCATAATATCCAATCTAAATGTTACCTCTTCCAGTTTAAAACCGTTACCCATCTTCCTGTCACTACACTCCCTGATAAATAGTCCCTCCCTGTCTTTCCTGTAGGCTTCCTTTAACTACTGGAAGGCTGCTATAAGGTCTCCACAGAGCGTTTTCTTCTCCAGGCTAAACAACTCCAACTCCCTGTAGGGAACCAATACCAGATGTGATTTTTCTCGACATTGCCGCCATGCCGCCATCTTCCGGGAGGACCATCTTCTTCATGGTTTTGAAAGTGGATGACCTCGTGCACCTCTGCAGGGACTAAAGGAGCAAAAAGAGCAGGAAGAGACTTGTAGGGGACCAGCGCTTCCGGTTGATCTGCACATGAGCAAGATCCCTATATAAGGCTTTTGGCAGGTTTCTTCGCTCTCTTTGTTCTCCTTGCCTCTCTGCTGCACACATCCCAGGACCCCAGACTCAGCAGAAAACCATTGGACTCAGGGTAGCAGTAGCGAACTTTCTCCCTCTTTCTTTGTTTCCTTCCTTAACCCCCTTTCCTTTCCCCTTTGCCTTCCCTTCCCCTCCCTTTTTACCATTCTTTCTCCGTTTTGTTATGAGAATTAAGTAAAAGGTTGTACCACATTTGACCGACTTCAGCGTCTTAATCTCGTCCTTGGGACTATAATGAAACCTTCCCGACACTGGATCGGGATGATCCCTCAACCTGTCTTCACAGGAGAAGTGATTCAGTCCCCTAATCATCTTTGTAGTCATCCTCTGGACTCACTCCAACAAGTCCATGTCCTTCTTATGCTGAGGGCTCCAGAGCTGGACACAGTATTCCAGGTGAGATCTCACCAGAGCAGAGTAGAGGGACAGAATCACCTCCCTCAACCTGCTGGCCACTCTTCTTTTGATGCAGCCCAGGATGTGGTTGTCTTTCTGGGCTTGTCGGCTCACATCCAGCTTTTCATCCACCAGTACTCCCAAGTCCTTCTCCACTGGCTGCTCTCAGTCCCTTCATCCCCAGTCTGTATTGATACCAGGGTTTGCCATGACCTTGTTGAATCTCATGGGCCCACTTCTCGAGCCTGTCCAGATCCCTCTTGGTGGCATCCTGTCCCTCAGGCTTGTCAACCACATTACACAGCTTGATGTCATCTGCAAACTTGCTGAGGGTGCACTCAGTCCCACTGTCTATGTCATTGATAAAGATACTGAACACCATTGGTCCCAATATGGACCCCTGAGGGACACTACTTGTCACCGATCTCCATCTGGAAATTGAGCTGTTGACCACTACCCTCTGGATGCAGCCATTCAACCTATTCCTCGTCCACCAAAAAATCCACCCATCAAATCCATCTCTCTCCAATTTAGAGAGAAGGATGTTGTGGGGGACAGTGTCAAAGGGCTTACAGAAGTCCAGATGGACAACATCCATAGCTCTTCCCTTGTCCAGTGATGCAGTCACACCATCATAGAAGGCCCCTAGGTTGTTCAGGCAGGACTTGCCCTTGGTGAAGCCTCGGTGAAAAGTCAGACTGTGTGAAGCACATGGACTTGACTCCCAAAAGAGCACGAAAGGTAATGAAGAGTCATGAGGTGTACAGTGTGCTTATTAGCCAGCAGTAGAAATTTTCTGCACTTTTTCTGCACTTCAGCAGTGGACTGAATTTGACATAGATGCATGAACTTGACCCTTAATGCATGACTTCCTCCCTAATAGAACATCAATTTATCAGTGATATCACAGATTGGACTAAGCACTAGCGAGATAGATCAGATTTTCTAAGGTCTAGGCAGTTTAGATTGAACTGCATGCCACATCAATTATCTCTGGCAAATATTAACTTCTGCTAATAAATATTGATCTCCTCTAATTCTATCTTAAAATTTCCATTGGACTCAGAGGACAAATGGAAGACCTGTCAGCACTTGCAGGAACCTCGGGAACGTTAAGATCACACACAGAGGGAGAACTGTCATAAATTATGGTAGAAGCATTTGCTGTATTTGAAATGACTTGTACTCTGATTCCTGCTTGGGAACTGGAAGATCATCCTTGTGACCCTTTTGAACAGAAGAAACATTGTATAACACCAAGTGGCTATTTGTAGTCTGCCAATTTTATTAACTTCATCCTCCTGTCTCCTGCAATCTCCAAATCAACATGGCCTGTACAGAGCACTGCTAGAATTTCTATTTGAAGTCAGAGTTTAGAAGAGGTTTGTCAAGAGGTAAAGCAGAGAAGAAGGTAGAAATGAGTAACCTAAAGCTATTCACATTGTTAAGGTGGTTAGACTTTTGGTCACAGTAGGTTTATATCTGAATATTTCTGTTGGCAAAGGGAAGGAATCGATTCCATGAAACATTTTTGACCTGAGGGGAGAGATCACTGCTTATTTTATTTTGATGGAATGATGGTGTTAAGGCAATCATGGGACTGTGACTTGCGACTGAATGCTTGGGCTTGGCCCTACCCTCAACCTCCTAACTGGCCCTAAATAAGTTATGTTTCTGAAGTTCAGTTTGTCCCTGTGTAGAAACAATTTCTTAGCTTCAAATGCATTTTAAGGCTTGGTGTACTCAGATGAGAAATGCTATTGGATCCTCTGTAACAGCAACTGTAAATTCAAGCACCCCTCCTGCCACTCTTTATGCTTTTGAAGCACAAAAACATTCCAGTGTCCTCTGCTGTCCTGGTAGGCAAGAACTTTCTCAGCAACTTTGAGAATGATTTCCCCTCATTCCACAACAGCACAGGATGGCTTTGCACTTCCCTCCTCAGAGACTCATCCTGAGATAGATCCCATCATCTAGTCATGGGGAAAAATAGTTTTCTCTCTTCCTTACATTAGGGGTCCTCCAACAACATAGCTGTTGGTCTGAGAGGCCAGACAGTAAAATTTAAATGATTGGGAAGCAATAGCATGTGGTTTTGCCCAGGAAGTGAGTTTGCTAAGGCACCTCTCCTCCAGCACATCTGGCACAGCTGTCCAAGGAAGCAGGCTGGGCTGACTCCAGAGCTAATGATGGACTGATTTAGGACCTTGGCTTTCATGCTCTGTCAGCCTCTAGGACAACATTTGCTCAGCAGTGGTATAGTCCAGCATATAGATATGGACCAATCTGGAGTCACTGGACCCAGTGAGAGTGCTGGTGGGATGTTTTTTCTGCCCCAAACTGTCATGGGGATGAGGACACACGTGAAACTCCAGGAAGAGATGCTCTGAGCTACTGACGCAAATGAGATGGGTATGAAGGATGGAAGTTTCCTCTGTCCAAGCATCTTGGGCATATCCTTAGCAAACTGAATCACTTTTAGTGGCATTGTGTGGAATGGTAATACATGAACACAAATCAAGAAATGCTGATCAGCTACTTCTAGTGTCATAGCTTGGTATAATACTGCAGAAAAACAAGGGAATATGCTTATATGTGTTATTAGCTTTCTGTCATGCTGTTACATTATGATTACCTGAAACACCAAATATATAGTGCTGACATCCAGTAAAACAATTAAGTTGCAACTTATTAACGCAGTTGTGCTGGTAATTGCTGACATATCTACTCAAATTTGCCTAATTATACAATGACTTACCAGAAATTCCTTACTAATGTAATTAAATTATCTGTGCCATTTTGAACAAGGTGAGCTTTACAACCTAGGGATATCCACATTTTGATGTTGTTTCTCTCATCTCCAGCTATTTCTTCCCATCATGAGTGATATTATTAAAGTGGAATCTGCCATGCATCATGTATCTGATTTTGATCTTTTTACAATCAATTCCTCTGTAGTTTACTTAGCAGAAACTACAGGTCCTTCCCTGTATGTTAAACAGGCTCTGATTCAAGAATGGGGTTAGCCTAGCAGTTAGCCATTACGTCTTTCCACATTACATCTTTCCCAAGAGCTTCTAATGCCCTGAGGAATTTCAGTCTGTAAAATGCTGTTCAGTGTGTATTTAACTTATTCTCTTGATTTAGTTCACAGCAGCTCCAAACCTGTGATAATCCAGCCTACAAAGGCTGGGTCTTTATTTGAAACTGCAGAGTTCTGATGGAGATGTACACCTTTAAACCTTTGCAAGGAAGAAGTACTTGGTCAGAAAGGGCTACAGGGCTTTGCTGAATAAGGGTGATTTCCTGAACCTGTGCCACAGTGGTTTGAAAACATGAGACTCTAAAGCAGTTCCTTTGATAGCTCAATCAGCAAGACTCACAGTTTGTGCCTGGGGAAGCTGAGAAGCAGCAACCGTGACTCCAAATTTTATAACAGATAATGCTGAGATGCATTACTCAGGGAATCCTGGAAAGGGAAATGGAGCCAGTATTGGCATGAATATTTACTTATCGATAGACAGCTCATACTCATCCTTTAGTGGTATTGTCACTGTAGCTGAGTTATAGGAGAATTAATACCCTTGACTAGGCACAGGTTCAGATACACTAGCTTTTCTGATCCAGATCCCTATGTCTGGAGATGGTTTTGAAGGCAAAACAATGAAAAACACAAAACTGACACAAGTTATGATGACACAAAATCATCTTGGAGACTCTATATGATTTAATTAACAGAATAGCAGTCTAATCATCTATTACTAAGCAAATAGAGTCCTCCAAAAGCCAGTGTGACCTTAAAAAAATTGCAACTTACATTTAGTACCTTTTTGGAAGAATTTAAATAATTCTTACTCTAACGGAGGTGCCTTTGTCCTTGTGTTTCCTCTGATAGACACACAGCACTAATGTGTTGGGCAAAAAAAAGCTGCTAGAGACTATTTCCTTTTCTATTTCTACTTCTTTTCCATTTCCAGTGAAGCCTCCTTCTGTGTAAATTACTTTCAATACTGTTTACATGGTCTGTACAGTTATCCTCATCCCTTGCTGAGCAGGCCACTGAGGTGCTTGAAGCCAGAGCACAGTCCAAACAGTCCATAAAGACAGAGATAAATAGGAAAAAGGACAAACTGTAACCAGTGACTAATGCTTGTCTCCACCTCCCCTTGCATTTTATCCATTAGCTACAGCCTCTGTTTTCTCCTAATATCTTTTCTACGTGCGCTTCTCTCAGTTGTGCATCTGACTGATTCACCCTTGCTGAGGTAGCAGTTCACAAAAGCTTACGCTGCAGTTTGTTTCTTTCATGCACTCTTTCTGTCCCTTGCTCTGCCTTTCTGAATGCCTTTGGAAGACTTCTGCTACCATTGCAAAATATCTATTTCATTACAAAATATCTATTTTTTCCTTTATTGTTAGTGGGGCCATCTACTGTGTTAGGTGAATGATTTACTTCTGTTTTGTACTGACTGTCTCTTGCTTTTTGCTTTCTGACATCGGCAGTAAGCAGGGTTTAACTCATAGCTAACCAGTAATGAGATTAAAGACAAGATACTCTAGGGAACCAGAGGTCAAAGCTGCTTGTCAAATCTGACAGACGGCAATGGATTATGTAGGTTGGCTGTGAAAGAATTAAATAAAAGTTTCTAGTCAGAAGCACATTTGCTGAATGTGCAGCCCAAAGACTATATTCATTAAGTTTTAGCATTCTAGCCCCTTTAACAGGCTCTAGACCATCACTGCATGGCACACATTGAGAAGGGACTGCAGAGAAAAACTGTATCACCCAAATCCTCTGCCAGGCTGGAATCAAGATCTTAAGGAAACTTGAATTAATGCATTTGACACCTGTATTGTTTAACTTAAATAGATAAGAGACCTTTGGACATTTAAAGGAGCAAGGACAACTATTTTACTTGGTTTACATTAAAAAGAAACAGGGACACGTTTTTTTTGTTTCCTTCAGAGAGGGATATAACATTTCAGGAAATTCAGTCATAACAGACTGAAATGAACTCACAGAAGAGCTATGTCTGGAATTTGTAAAGTACAAAGGAAAAGGCAATTAGCTACCCAAATCCTATTGAAAGTCAATAGCCTTAAGCCACTTTGAAAATCCCAGCACATAAAACTCACTAAACGCAAATTCTGCAGTGAGAGTTAAGTAGGGGAGACAAGAAAAGAACAAAGAACAGAAGATATCTATTAGACTGAAATAGGTGTGCAAGTATGAAGTACATGCTGTAGATACATCTATAATGTAAGTTGCACATGCATTCGGGTTATTCTTCACTATGTCATAAAATATGTATTGCTCCCATTGCAAATTAATTTATCCTCTTTCATTCTTCTGAGTTGGCTGTAAGCCTTCTCCAGTCACTAGGAGTTTGTGCCTATGGGCAGCTTGCTAACTACTCCACTGATTGTTAGTGGAGATACAAGGCATAAAGCTGCTTTTGTAAGAGGCTAATGAAGCAAGCAGGAGTGCCTTTAACCTCACTGTTCTGAAAGGGCTACGGGGCTGGACTTTATCAAAGCCGTTTCTTCCCAGCGGTATGCCTGTTCTAACATCTGAGCTGGGTTTTTTTGTTGTTGTTTTTTTTTTTTTTTTTTTTCTTTTAAATGGGGTCCATCCTTCTCTGCTGTTCTTTAGAAGGTGGGGGTGTCTGCCCCTACTTTTTCTTGTCCTCAGGTGACACCAGGAGGGTCCCCTTTCACCCTTTGTTCAAAATTGTGGATTCTGCTGTGGGACATGGCAGCTGGTGAGCGTTTTGAAGAACGCAGGTTTTGACAGGAGAGCCTAAATCCTCCATAATCCCTACTTGAGGCACATTTGACTTTCAGTGGAGCTCAGTGCACAGGCTTTATTGCTGAATGATGTACAACCCTCTATTAATTAAATAAGAAATTGTTGTCCACAATCACTTGTCAACACATTGTATTATTGCAAGGGGGGTAGAATGTCACTTTCATGCAGACGATCTGGAAATGTGAGGTGCTGCTTCAGCAGTTATCAAAATCTTTTCTCCTGAATTTTAATTTCACTAATAAGTGTTACTGAGTAATCGCAAAAAAAAGTTTTGGTGTGATTTGTCTGCTGTTTCCTTAGAAGTAGGACACAATCATTTCCTAATAGGATGCCTTTCCACTAAATAACACTCCAGTCATAAATCAGTAGAACAGCAGTGCAGGAATTGCTTGAATTAAGATACAGGACAAATCCCAGTATAAAAATGAGTGGTGGTTTCAGACTTCTATTCACCTGATATTTGGGGTAGTGGCATTTTTATTATGGGGCACACCCTGAAAGGTGAACCTAAATCCCTTTGCACTGACTAGGTGATTTACCTCCTGCCTTCCCTCTTTAGCTTTTTCCTTACATGGTTATTCAGTGAAGACACTTTGCATTTCAACTAATTTGCTTTTTATAAGGTAGATATGATTTTTAATTAACCAGAATGTAATGAAATCTGGCTTATCATTTATCACTATTAGTTCAATATTCTATTTAATGAGTTTTAAAATGCTGTCAGAAAACAGAATGCACATCTAATGAATGGTAGAGATGCCTGTGAATCCCAATTGCTAATAGCTGGAATAATAATATTGTCTTGCGTTGATGTACCATTTTGGATGCTATTATACTTCACATGTTACATCCAGGAATCACTTCACTAACCTTAGCACTTGTACTTTATCCATGCATGCCATCTCAGCACTACAGCAATGGCTGTTTTCCTCCTGTATCTGAATGAAGAGCCTGATCCAAGACCTGATGAAGCCAACAGAAAGCTTCCTGGGCTTTGGATTAGGCCCACAACTCACTGTCGGCAAGATGACAAGTATTCCTAAATTACTGAACCATCATTTTGACAATTATGAAAACATATTTGTTATTTTCAGTGCAAGTGATTTTCACTAATTATGACAATATTCAGCTCCTACCTGGGAAATTGTTCTTGCAAAGGAAAAATTCTAGAACATATCTGATAAGCAACAAACAAGCATCCCAATATATAACCAGCTTAGTTTTCGTAGCTCTGTTGGGGAGCTTTGTCACTTGTTGCCCAGGCAAGTTTTAAGCAGGCTGAGTGACAATGGAGGCACACAGGAAAATATATACAGAGCTGTCTACTTTGGATTCCTTGTCCAGTGAGGCAAGGTTGGCTGAGGTGCGCTACTTCAGTTTAATTGAACTTCCAGGGGTTTCTAGGTGGATTACCTCAGGGTCAGAGACTCTGAGAATCCAGTGTCTGTGGCTACAAAGCCTACTCCCAGGGGCCATAACCAAGGTCAGCTTTTAGATGCAGGTCGCTTGAGTTTACCCTTCTAACAAGATGCAGAGGGGGGTGGGGGAGGTGAGGGGGTGGTGTGTCGTTCTCTCCTTTTCTCAAAGCAAGCACTGCAGAAGTGTTTAAAGATGTGGTGAAAATACTTAGCAATGGCAAACACTCGCAGGACAATGCTTACCCCACCACAAAAGAATCCACTGAGTTGTGCAATGTAATTGTGCCCTGAATATGAGTAGTGGATCGTGAAAAGACCTTCTCTGGTTTGGAACCAAAGCATGATTGTCAGCTGCTTGATATCACTGTTGTCATGTTTGTCTTGATTGCAAATGATAATGCCATGTTTAGCACAGATCTCCGGTATTTTCATATTGATAATTTTACAATAGTTATGTTGCAGTTCCTGTTTAGTCTCTTCTCCTTTGTCGCTGGAAGCAATTTTCTGAAGCTACCAAAAAAATAATTTATCATTTGTTGCAGTAGAAGAACACAGAAATATGAGGCTGTGTCCTGACAGAAAACAAACTTTTCAGTTCACCACACATTATTGCTCTTAATTCATATTACCATCCTATGGCTCTCTGAAGAACTAGCAGTCCTTTTTTCAAGTTTGGGATCTCCTAGATGCTTAAAGACCAAGGTATCACAGCGTAGAAGGTGGCTTCAAAGTAAAAGTAGTTTTGAAACTCTGGGCATTCATCCCATGGATACTGACTAAGATTTCTTTTTGAATATGTTCTGAAACCGTCTAAGTCATCAAGTAGTAATATTTTGTAGATTTCTCTGAATTCCACTGTGGAAAGATTTTGATTTTATTCTTTTTTTGACACTTGAGATAGATTTGTATTATACATGCAGTAATAATAGCATTAATGGTAAAATCATTAACAGTAATAAATCAATTCTTAAATTTGTATTGTAATAATGCATGGGATCCTGTTGTACTAAACACTGGTCTACTACCATTAAGAAGATTGGTTGTTGCCCCGAGGCTTCTACTCTCCAGATAATCTAGGTAATGTCAGAACCTCAGTGATTCTGGGAAGTTTGCTGGGGCAAGGACACTAAGGTTTGCTTGTTTCTCTAAATCTTGTCTGAAGAATTTCTGAATTTATGAAAATGAATTCAGAATCAGATATGTTGGTACTTCTTACAAAATATTAACCTGACAAGAACCATTTTTCCTGAGGTATTTGGCAATATGTTCTTCTGGTCTTCTTCCGGCCCGACAGATCCTGAGATAAGAACAGTATAGTTTTTGCAACCATGTCAACGAGCATTTAAAAAAATATTTGCGTTTGATTTTCTTGCTTTGGGGAGGAGATTTGTTACTTTAGTCTCCTGTAACTAGGCTTCATGACATCAAAGGTCATGTTAGAAATACAGTGTCTCAAAATAGATGGGTAATAATGGTTCAAAAAATTTAGAGAAAAAATGAACGCTAGCAATGCATGTAAGATGTGAAGAATCTTGTCTTGACAAGAGTCAAGGTGAGAAGGAATAGAAGAATAATATTTTCAAATATTTTTACCCAAATTACAGCTGATGGGAGAGAAAAATCACCGAAACATTTTATTTTAAAAACTCTACAGACATTGGATGAAGAAAATTGTTTCTTGGAGTGGATTAATATTTTCAATTTTTTTTTTATTTTTAGCTGAAACAGTCAACACTTGTGGCCTTGCTGAAATCTTTTGTGATGAGGACCAGAGGTTTGTTGGCTGGGATGCCTTTCAGCGGGGCTGTCTCTGCAAACTCTGAGAACATAGAGCTCTGGAGTGAGAGAATCAGACAGGGCTGCCCTGGAGCTACAGGTTGTGGAGCACATGGAGCTTGCTAGGGAGCAAGCCAGCTAGCCTCCTGCTTAGCTGTTCATTCACAACAACTATCACCCAATATTCCCAGCTGCAAGCTCTGTGTCACAGATGACACCACCCCATATTGCAGAGAGGCCCAGGAGTGTGATAATAACTTCATAACATTGGCTTCTGCAGCTCAGCTGGTAGTGCTGCTCTGCTCTGTGTCATAGCTCCCATCCACATGGTGCCATGGAAAAAAACTCTTATGTAATAATACCCAGCAAGTTCAGTTTGAATTAATCAAAATAAGACCTACCTGGGTCACTTTCATACATGCTAATATTATGCAAGTTTCCACCCACCACTTATTTTCTGCTTTTCCTCATGGAGCAGGCAGAATAGCTTGATGGTTTGATGGAGGTCAGGGCAAAGCTGAAGCAGTGGCCATGAGTGTGATAAGACATAGCATAACATTAGAAGTTGAGCATCTCTCAAAACTTGCAGCCTGGATTGACTCATTTCACTAGTCCCTTGTTTTGGCCAGCTCTACAGTAGCCAGGCTTATCAAATATTCCTATTGTCTGGCCACATGAAGTTATGCACATAACAGAGCAGTAAACAGGACAGTGCTTGCTCAGAATTACAATAACAACTGTATTTACGATGTACCCAATTGTGATGGCAGTTGTCCTGGGAGATTCTGCTATTACCATCCTGTCAGTCAAAGTAAAACACCTTGGATCAGGTTTCACAGACTGAAAGAGAATTGTGGCCTCACCTCTCCCAACTGGCAAACATCAAACTGAGCAGCCTTGGCATGTTACATATGAGGAAGATTGAACCATGATAAAGGAGGAGAGTTTCCAGCTTGGCAAGTCCTGGAGGCATGCATCTGTTCTCATCCTGAGCCATCCAGGACCATCTCAAACTCTGAATCCTTCTTTTCCTCTGGCACCATAGGAGAAGCTCATTATGCAGCACTATCGTTTTCCTCAACATCTCCCCCAAGGTATGGAAAGAAATGGCCAAGTTACTTTCATAGCAGAGATAATTATCTGCATGTCATCTAGCACTGAGGCCATAGCAGAATTACAAACAGAGCAGATTTGGTCTACTGAGGAGAAAAGGGAAAGGGATGAAATGTAACAGCTCAGTTTTGTGTGATACCCTGCTGCTGTTCCTGCATCTCAGTTCAATTCAAAGCTTAGTATCCCAACATAAACAGCTCTATGGCTTTTGCTACAAACTGAGCCCTTATGGGTGTACTCAGTAGCCTGGAACTAAGGTGTTTGAGGCCTTTCTTTCCTTGCCCTCTATAATATCTCCAGCAGGTAATGTAGACCCAGGAAGACGCAAGCAATGCACAAATTCTCAGTGATATTACTGTCCTGCCAGCTGACCTGGGTCAAATACACTACAATGTTACTGTAAGCCCCTACAGCTGATATAGGGCATGGCATAAGGGTTGTTATGTAATTTCACAAGTGCTAACCCTTGTTAACACAATCTCCATTGTACTCAAGGCTACAACAAAGGCATAACTTGAATGTGTATTTTAGACACAGGTTCATAACTCACATTACCATGTTTTCCTCTTCAGTGTCAAGGACTCGGGCAAGATGGAAGATGCACATTGTATGTCTTGTACTCTGCCTTCTTTGTTCATCACCCTTCAGTGGGAAAGGCTTCCAGTTACATGAGCCACTGACATTCAGGAACAAGTACATTACATCTGGGGGATAATTTTAAGCCTGCTATCAAGACCAGGCATATTCTCTGAGAACTTATTATCTGAGAACTGTGATTCTCCAGGTTCAGGTGGCAGGTGGTATTGGGAATATATTGGAAATATATTTTGCATTTGGTAACTTGGTTTAGCACTAGTCATGCCCAGAGAGGCTTCCATGTAGAGGCTGGGAGTACATCAAGTGAACAGGGCTTCTTGTACCTGTCAACCACACTGTAGACACACACTATAGACAGTGTCCCTGGCAACAGCCATGTTCCAAGAAGATGACCACAATTCTCTCCTCCCTTAACTTTCCTCTCATTCATTCTTGATGTTGTCTCAAGACTATCCACAGGGTCATGCTTTGTGAGCAGAAAAGTTAGTGGCTTGTGCCATTTTTATGCCTGTTATTTACTTTAAACTACCTTTGCAGAGCAGGTGGAAAAATACCAGTTCAGAAAGCTGTCTTTGGAGTTATAAATCATTCCTTTGAGAGTATAACGAAAGCTGTGCTCATCAAAGTTGGAATAAAAGTTTAGTAGCAAATGACATTTAATTTTCTAAGTATATTTGATAATTAAATTTTATTTTGGCTCTGCTGCATGCCAGAAAGCATGAAGGAGTATTTATTATGCTCTCAGCAGAACTTGCCTGTGGACTATTGTTCTGCACTGATGGGAGTGAGGGTGAGACAGAGACAAACAGTACAATCCCAGACATGGGCTGGGCAACAGGTGGATTGAGAGCAGCCCTGCAGAGAAAGACTCAGGGGTATTGGTGGATGAAAAATGAATATGAGATGGCAATGTGCACTCATAGCCCAGAAATCAACCGCATCCTGTGGCCAGCAGGTTGAAGGAGGTGATTCTGCCCCTCTACCCTGCTCTGGTGAGACCCCACCTGGAGTACTCTGTTCAGCTCTGGAGCCCTCAGCATAAGAAGGACATGGACCTGTTGGAGTGAGTCCAGAGGAGGACTACAAAGATGACCAAGGGACTGAACCACCTCTCCTGTGAGGACAGGCTGAGGGAGTTGGAGTTGTTCAGCCTGGAGAAGAGAAGGCTCTGGGGAGACCTTATAGCAGCCTTCCAGTAGTTAAAGGAAGCCTACAGGAAAGCTGGGGAGGGACACTTTATCAGGGGATAGGATGAGCAGTAACGGCTTTAAACTGAAAGAGGGTAGATTTAGGTTAGATATAAGGTGTCCAGCAAAGCTGTGGAAGCTTCATCCCTGGAGGTGTTTAAGGCCAGGCTGGATGGGACTTTAAGCAACTTGGTTTAGTGGAAAGTGTCCCTGCCCATGGCAGCAGGGTTGGAACTAGGGGATCTTTAAGGTCCCTTCCAACCCAAAGCATTCTATGATGATGATTCCTGGATCTCAGTAAGAAAGGCCTGACAAAAATTGGCTTAATAAAATAACTGTTTTAATCAGATAGAATAAAAAAAGGAGTATAGATAGCGAGAAAACCTTACGTTCTTTCAGATGCTGGGAACTCCACTGCTGTGCAGCGTTGGGTGGACCTTGGATGGATTTTCCCACAGAGCAATGTGCAGAACAGATCCTTTCTTTTATCCTTTGAGCTATTGTATATAATTTCTTACAAGAAAACAACTTTATTCCTAAAGCATATTCACATGAGAACTTCTTGCTGCACTATGAGATAAAGTTCCAGTTTCAACCACTTATTCTAGCAAGTGCATAACTCCCTCAGAGAACCAGTTAATCAGTAAGACAGCACTGAAGAAGTTTTCCTGTTGGAGAAGAAACAACACCTTAGTATTGAGATAGAGCACTAAGCTTCTGCTCAGCTGCAGTAATTCTTAGTACCACCTGACTGCTTCCCAGTGTAGGTTCACATACTTGGTTGAACAGAGAGTGTCATTGGATCTACACTCCTCAAATTGTAATCCAACAAGGTAACCCAGCATCAGATGTGCACATAACTACATGCTTAAAGTTAAGTACCCACCTTAAAGCTGGTTTGTACTGATATGTGTGCATATATTACCCTTATTAAGGACACAAAGGACAAATCCAATGCTTAGTGGTGACACTGGAAAATTTCCAATGACCACAGTAGGCAATGTACAATAAAAGCTGTTAGTAAGCCCTCAAAAGGAATAAGTGATAAGATCATAGAAACATTTGAAACAACTTAGTGGGAAGAAAAAATATAAACACCAAGTCCCCCTGCAGTAATAGCTTCTTACTGAAGTTTTAACACTTTAATCACAATAAGTAAAATATTTAAATAATTTAAAATGTATAATACTAAGCAAGATTTTTATTCTCTCTGCAGTCCTTATTTCTGCTCCCTTTTCCTATATATTATTTCACAAGCAAAACTCAGTTTGTCTTTCAAATCCTCCTTCTTTTGCGGAAAAAAGAGAAAAAGACAATACAGATGGTTTGGGATCACAGTTACTAGAGTGCAATCTTTCTTTCAGGGATGGGGGAACCACACACAAATAACAGGAGGAGAGAAAAAATTCTGCTCTTCACATGTGAGCCTTACCTTCAAAATCACACTGAGCTCTCTGACAGGCATAGAACTACAAAACCTGGAGGATAGAAGTTTTAACAAGATATTAAATAAACAAACAAATGGCTTAATCTCGACACTTCTAATATGTCTTTCTGTAAATCTGCTTTCAGAATCTGTAATCACAGCTGCAAAGACAGAAGAGAAAATGCTCCAGTGCTAAAGAAAATGCACATCTCATCTATGCATGTCACAGAGCATGCTGTGATAATTTTAAATTGTAACACACCATAGGATGTAGTGTCATGGAAAAAAAATACAAATTTGATAAGATACATGCAACAGCTTTGTCTATATAATATCCAGTCTAAGAAATTAGTGGTCATTCAGCAAGCCGGTTCTGTTCCAACAGTGGGAGATTTAAATTATTGGAGCTAGATCAGATCCAGGGATAATGTAGTATCAGCACATTTCTGATTGAAAACTTTATCCCACAAAGCATCTGACAAGGCTAAGAGGTTCTTTTCTTATGCTGTTTCCTCACAATTGATTTCTTTCCCTGCTTTGCATTTTCCCATAATTAATATTTTATCTTTGCTACTTTAATGCCATTCTTCTGCTTAGGTATAATCTCTCTGCTCATAGCAAAAAAAAAAAAAAAAAAAAAAATCCTCCCTGGTGCAAGTTACATACAAGAAGGTTGATATTGAAAAGGAGAATGGCAGAAAGAGAGAATTTTTTCATATAATTCCTGATTCTTCTCAAACCACTCACATTTCAATAACATCTGTTCCCAGTATTACCAATCTTCCTAACTCTGTAACTGCAGTTAAAATCATCATATGACCAAGAGTTCAAAGACAAAACCCAAGTATCTCAGGCAGCAAAGGAAAGGGGTTCACAACTACAACCATTTAATGTTTCTTATGATTCCACTGCTATGCCAGAGTGTGGAGTTGTAATTACAGAGCCTTGTTGGCAGCACAGGCTGACTGGTACTGATGTGCTCCTTAAGAGGAGCTGCACCAGAACTGAGCCTCCATAGCCATAGTGTGGTCCCTGCTAATTGTTCAAAGGAATGTTGTCCTTTTGAAAGACTTGTGTTGTTATTCCCAGTCTTACTGTCTGACAATAAGAAGATGTCCTGCCCAAATTTCCCAAGTACATTTACTTGGGAAACTAAGCACATAAGCAAAGACATTAACAAAAGAAGCAAGAGAACATACCAACCATCAACCTTGGTAGTTGCCTATTTTCATGCTGTTAGCTTAGGGCAACATTTAGCAAGGGGCGTGTGCATAAGAGATGTGCAAATGTAGACTTGCCCTTCACTCTGAATCGCTCCCTGTTATACTACGTAGTCAGTGCAAGGATATAGTCTTCACTACAGCATGGTTGTCCAGCTTTGACCACATTTGGTTTTCCAGCTGCTTTCCTGTCAGTGCAGCCCAGTCTGCTGTGGGGCTCTGCCACAAGCATAACTACCAAGCAGTCTTCAAGCACAGATGCATTTTACTATGCTGCCAACCTCTACCAGTGGATGTAGCTCTGCCACATAGAGATAATGGAGGTTAATGGTACATTGCAGATATTTTTTTTAATATAAAAGTGTGTATATGTGTGTATGCATGTGTGTATGTATATGTGTATCTACACATTCTCTAGCAGTTTTCTAGCTGCTACTTTTTTTTTTTTCCTTTTTTCCTTTCTTATGCCCTTTTTCCCCAGAAGCTACCATGAGGAACAGGGAGTGAGGGCTGGGAGTTTAACCTTGGGAACACCTGCAATGATGGAGGTGAATGCTAAAGGGAAGAATGTGATGAAGGATGCACAGAGGGAAGTAAAATACCTAGGCAAGCAAATGATTGAATCAGTGACTGGAACAACCAGGTCTCTGCTGGAGATTAATATGAATGAGATGCTATGCTTCATTGACTAAGTTCACTAAATTTCTTTAAACATCAGTATTGTTTTTATGTTGCACTTGCCTAACTTAGCTGCAACTTGCTATTTAATCTATAAAGCCATTATTAGCTGAATGGTGATTGGAAAGCAGCAGGAAGATACTCTGATTACGCCTTTATTATTGTCCTGTGCTTGATCTTCTTAGAGAGGATGTATGGTCCTACTGTCCCCTGTTGCTCTCAGCATCTCATATCTGAGCCGTAACTAACATTATTGCATCTGTTTTAGAACAGAACTAAATGTGTTTCCAGTGATTTCCAGAATAAGATGTAAGCCTACAAAGCTTTGTTTACCTTTGCTTTCTTTCTGGTCCCAGGCATCAAAAGGTGATACTTGGTTAAAGGCTAATTAGAGGCTTCCATTGAGCAAGCCAGAGCTTTGTAAATCCACATATTCCTCTGCATACGATTTGGAATAAGCTGAAAGTTTTGAGTTTGCATTTTGCCAAGTTGGATGCTGCATTCACACAACTGGAAACTTTGAAATAAGCAGGGATGAAGCAAACCAGCAGGTTCTTAAACCAAGGGATATGAAGTGGAAAAAATCCATGATTCTCCTTTCAGGTAGAGACCTGAAGATACATCCTTGAAAATTAGATGTCATGCTGACTTATTAGATCCCTGATCATTTAAAATGTAAAACCTAAGAAGGAAAAAAGAGCTACAGCAAATAGCATGGGTGGGTTGGTTTTTAATAAATGAACATGGCATCTGCCTCTCTCATCTCCCAATGAATTAAGCATTGCCATCTTTGTAATTAGCACTGTCAAACAGAACACTCCCAGGAAAGAGGACAGCAAGATACAGTGCATTAATTTTGCATGCTGTGCTGAGCTATCATGGGGCTAAAACTTGGGGCATATTGGCTTTCTGATAGGGCTGTTGTGAATTGATTGCAGTTCCTGCCCAGGAAAGCATACAGGTATAGATAGCAGAGTCATGGATTCATAGAATCATTTAGGTTGGAAAAGATCTTTAAGATCATCAAGTCCAACAGCTAACCTAGCACTGCCAAGTCCACCACTAAACCATGTCCCTAAGCACCACATCTACATGTCTTTTAAATACCTTCAGGGATGGTACTTCCCTGGGTAGCCTGTTCCAATGCATGATAACCCTTTCTGGGAAGAAATTTTTCCTAATATTCAATCTAAACCTGCCCTGGTGCAACTTGAGACCATTTCCTCTTCTCCTATTGCTTGTTATCTGGGAGAAGAGACCAACCCTCACCTCACTACAACCTCCTTTCAGGTAGTTGTAGAGAGTCTCTCCTGAGTCTCCTTTTCTCTAGACTAAACAACTCCAGTTCCCCCAGCTGCTCTTCATAAAACCGGTTCTCTAGACATTTCACCAGCTTTGTTGCTCTTCTTTGGACATCCTCCAGCATGTCAATGTCTTTCTTGTAGTGAGGGACACCTAGGTGACCACATTACCACAAAAGCCTGGGAATATGCTCCTGAACCTGCAGTTACACCACACTGGTAGGGGCATTTAAAGCCCCAAAAGGGGAAGACCATGACTGAATAGGAGAGGGGGTCTCTCTGGCTCTCTAATTTCTTTCCTACACTCTCAGCACGGAGCATGAGAGATGAAGAATAAATACCACTGGAGGGTCATGATACCCTCAAAAAAATTAATCTGTAGGAAATATTTGGCCTGAAAATTGGAAGACAGTTTTAAAAGACAAATTTGTCTACTTTGTTGAGAGTCCTTATCAACTCTGCCTTTACAAAGCAAATTGCTGGAAGACAAATTGGTAGTTTCAACTGCTTCTACAGTGAGCCATTGAGAGGCACTGATATGTTAAAGGTGGACATTTTTGGTGTTTACAGACTGTAACAAATGGAACTAACATTGTTCCTCTGCTTCTTAAAGAAGAGAAGAAATGGCAAGCTATTTCTTTTCATTACAGAGATATTCATTTCACTGCAATTTTGCTAATGTGCATAGGAGGGAGACACAATTTACCTCTTAAGGCAGTCACCAGAGCTTCCTTTGTTGCTTACATCCCTGGGAGATACCAATGGGATACTTGCAAACATGCATTTAGGGATTCTGTGGTGGACAGGCCACAGGGCTGCCCGTGAAACATGAAGAAAGCATTTATATATTAAACAAAAATTAAAAAGAAACCATTTCTATTTGAGGTGGTTTATGAGTTCTCTTAGGAACATATAGTAACTGAGCATCACAGATTTTTCCGCATAAATTTATCTGTTTTCTGGTTGAACGTTTTTGAGGGCATTTGTTGAGAAATGTAATGCAGATTCCAAAGATCTGTGAGAGACTGCCTAACAGTTAAATACTGGCTGAAGTCAGGTCTGATTCTGCCACTGCTTCTAGGAACAGGGATTTCAGAGGTGATTTGATGTTGTTCATCTGCAGTGATTCACAGTGACATTAGGAGAACTCCTGCCTGGGAATTCCTTTCTGTTTGTTACGTGGTATGTGAAATTAAAGGAAAAGTAGACTAATTAAGTGGTCCATTTAGTAACCTCAGGGCTGCAACTCCATAAGGATTTCATACTATTTTATCTGGTGACAGCTACACTTTAAAAATTGTAGGACAGTAAGACTTTTTGAAAATCTATCTCTAAGTCAGGTAAATACTGAGAACATGAATTTTCCTTATTTAGCTTAAAAGAAAGAGGAGAGATATTGGTGTGTGTTCACTGACTGGAAAAAAGGATAGTCAAAAAGCACAGTTAAGTTTTGTAGGAAAAATTACCAGTTCAAAGATGATTTGCAATGTTGGAAGCTTTTCATAGACTATTTTAATTCATAAAGCATTCTTTAAATATGGGCCACTTTGTTTTGATGGGGAAGACCTACTTATTCTTGTTTTTTTAACTGCTTTTCCTTTGTTAGACTCTCTCCAGACAAAGACAAGACAATGAAAAGCTGAGATAAAATGAGCTATTCCCATTTATTTTTAAGCAAAAATGCTCAGAAGCTGCAAAGGATGGTTGGCGAAATGATTTCATTTTGAATGTTGTTACAAATCAATGGCATTCAAAGGAACATTAGTTGTTTTGCAAAAAGTAATTGAAAGAAATATCATTGCTACAGGGCTCTTTCTAATAAAAGTACCAAACAAATAAACAACACACCTGCTCTACTAAGATATTTTTCAACTTTATTTAAGGGTCAGTGGCTTGTCATAGCTGCAGAGTATAAGGGATGCAGTTTTATCTGTCAGCTTGGTTTCTGATGTGACCCAAATGATCAGTTTACATGATTACCTGGCAACTACCACACCAGACTGGAAAAGATTAAGTTTCATTATTAAGAACCTCAGCCAAAAGCAAACTTCACACTGGCTATGCCAAGCTTGATACAATTCTCAGAAGTATCTGCAGAAGTGGAGCATCATTCCTAACAGTTAAGTTAGTTAAGCTTCCAGTCAAGCACTTGAATACTTAGAAAGAACATAGATTAGCAAAAAAAAGCAATGGAAGCAAAATAGGTCTCTAAATCCTGCAAAGAGCCAGAAGTGCTGCCAGTGAGGATGTGAAGGGAACATTCACTAAGCCAATGTAAGCTCGGGAAGAGCCATGAAGCAACAATGTTATAAAGCACAGACATGACTGGGCAAGTTGTAAGATTAAAGGATGCTACAGGGCTGGTCTAGCCTTTCCTGATTCCTTTCATGAGGGGTCATCCACCTTTGGTTGTTTGCTTTTTGTGCTGCACAAAGCCAGATGTGGTTCAAAATGAACAGATAATTAGGTCAGTAGGGGAATCTTAGCTGCAGAGCTCTGTGCCGGAGTGAAAGGGACAGGCAAGGTTTTACATGGGAACATTTTCTGTTCCCTGCTACAGCAAGGAGCCAGAGTGCCTTGTAAACAAGAGACCCTTAGAGCCCAAAGAGCAATCATAATTTTCTGCTGTGCCTGACTAGGGGTTAGTGTACAAGCATGGCTCTCTTTTGTCTAAAACATACAGCCATCTTTAAGAACAGCCATCTTTCCCACAGTTAACTGCTTTCTTTGTCCCTCGCTAAAAAAATGAAGCAACCCACACCCTTTAATAACTGGCCAGGTCATTTGCGTCTGGGGCAAATGTATTAAAAAATCCAGGGGAAAGAACAGTGATGCTAAAGATAATAACCATGATTAGAACAAATTAATAACTGTGATGCTTATAGACAGCATAACCTGCAACAGTATTCCTGATGTGCAGCAAAATTTCTGGGCAGAGCAGAGGGACAGTTTCAGTTGCAGGAGCAGCCAGAAAACCAGATAGATGCAGACACTGGGGCAGGTGAGAGATGGCATTGCTGTTCCCACTATCCTCAAGGGTTGGATTTAGCTTGCCTAAGGTAGATGTCTGGGGTGGGTCAGGTGACAGATGCCTCAGAAAATCCATCCATTCCAAATCAGTCCTACAATAGGCTTCTGATATCATCCATCTCTGAAGTACCCCTGCAGCCTTCCCCCTCAGTTTTCTGAGGCAGGCATTAGGGTCCAGAGACCCTCAACTGTGTGCTGTGAGTTCTTAGAACTCTAGAGAGGTTTTGATTTATACAAAAGTGGAGGAGGAATAAGTGGATTCTTGGGACCCTTTTCTTGCTATTTGCCACAACAGTAGATCTACTGGCTACCTCCAACCCCATCACAGCTAGGAGGTACAGAGCATAATCAGCTGGAAGCTAGGAAACATCTCAGAGATGATACTCAAAACAAGTGGGACTTCCAGTGGTCCCAGTAGATGTTATTTTGACTTGCAAATGAGTTTATCTACAGCAAGATTTATTGTTTCAGAATAGTGAATGCACTAGAATATTCACCAAAGGTGGAAATGGAATATCTCCTAGAGTTTGCTTCAAAAATTTGCAGCACCTCATGAATTTCATCAGGACACAGGAATATTCCGTATGATAGGTGTGTCCAGTCAAAATTGCTCTGTTTTCTGACATTTATGATTTGCAATAAATTGTTCATGAATAAGCTAAAGACTAAGGATTATTTACAGACACTATTCCGTGAGTAATTCTGAGTACCTTTGAGAAAATTGTCGCCATGTGAACACTTCACTAATGGAAAACAGCCAAAATTTATCCAAAAAAGTTAATTATGAATTATTTACTTTTAGCTTTAGTCACAGTCTTCTTGTAGAGAGGGAGGAAAAGATTGTCTGCAGTGCTGTTTGCTCTCTCTTTTGTAATATTAGTGCTTTCTGTAGTTATTAGTGAGTCCGTAGTTATGGCAATCGGCATGGGACTGCTAAAATCACTTTCTTTGGAGGACTCTTGACAAGTCTTTGGGCAAAACAATTATGGCCAGTCCCATATAGGACCTTGTACCAAATTATTGACTGGCTGTACAAACTCCCTTCTTCTCCCAGCATTGAATTAGGGCCTCAGAATTGAGGGCCCAGGATCGTCCACCATATCAAGCTGCTTTGTCTAGTTAGACTGGATGCTTTTTTTGGGAGGCACTGCTGCTATGGCTAATCAGGTACAGATCTAAGATGGCATATTCATGGCCACCACAAAAAGAGACAATAAAAGGCTCCCTGAAAAGCACGTTTTTGCTCTAAATCTACCTCAACCCACCTGGAAACAGCATTAAAGTTGTGCTATTTACTGTTGTCCAATTCAAGGCAACACACTTTTAAAGCAACAGGCCTTAAAAGAGCACTCTGCTGCACAGCCTTCATCTGCTTTGACAATGAGTTTCATGTCTTTCCCTCCTAGAGCTTAGTGGGGGCAAATAAAATTCCTGAGTGCTGAGGCAAAGTGCCACTTCTACATGCTGAAAAGGGAGAATGGAGAACACAGCTTAGAAAAATTCCCAGAAACAGATAAAAACAACAGCCTGAGAGACCTAGTTTTGGAAGACAGCAGGACAGAGGCATCTTCTGTCTGATTGGAACACCAGCTGTGTGATGGTGTGCTGGGCCAGCTCATGCACCTCAAGCTGGTGCTTATATGAGGACTAAATTGCCCCAGAGTGGCTATGGACCCTCCCACATCTCTCTGCTCTCTCTCTGCTAACAGGCTTAAATGAGATACACTAAGATACAACAGGGAAAACAAAACAAAACAAAAAACCCACAACAAAACAAAAACAAGACACTAATTTCATCCAGTTAAGGAATAATATAATCACAAACCTTTGCTGAAAATTGCCAGCCTAACAAGGGTGAAGTGTTTTGTCCTATGATCTCACCTTAGAACTGTGCCTTGCTCAGGACTGGATGTCCAGGAAGTGCACCTCCTTGTTCCTATTGCCTGCATGGAGCTGCAAAGTTATTAAAGCACACCCAGCTAATCACCTCTTCCACTGAACTGACCCGGGATCTGGAAATAGGGACATTTTAATCATAGCTCAATCTGGTTCAGAAAAGAAGGATGGGATTTCCTGCTTACGGGAAACAGTGTATGTTTAGCTACATTTCCATACAAAAATCCTCAAGACAACCTGATCCAAACTCAGTCCAAAATGTTACACAAGTGTTAGGACCTGACATGACTTGGCAAAAGACTTAAACATGTGAAGAATTCTATGGCAATCAAGCATAAAGTTAAAATAAAATCCAATGACACATGTTAGCTGAACAACTGAAATAGCTTTCAGTGAATATTCTATACTCAAATGCATAGGGTTTTAAGGTCTCATATCCAAGAACACTCAGTGCTGGCTGTTGTATTACAGTGTTGGGAACTAGTTCGCAGAAGATTTCCCCAAAGTTTTAAGATCATTTTTTAGCCTTTCAAAGCTGACACACATTAATCCTAGCACTGAACTCAACATTGCTGAAGCTGGGTCTCAGGAGGATGACACTTTGGGGGAAGAAATCTGTTGCTAGAAGGATCCATTTTGCTAGCAGGTTGAGTCCCCACCCGACCCTCCAGTGGCTTTTTGAAGTTGTTCGAAAGAACAAGGATGGCTGGAACAATGTCACTCAGTAATACCCCTCTCTCCCTTACACGCTTAGACCTGACCATACAAAGAAAAGGAACTCAGGGTAGCTTGTAAGCATACTCCTATATTGCTGTTCTATTGTTGCCATAGAGGAGGCTTGTGTTATAATACGAACACATTTGTCTTACACACAGAAAAACCCTGGGTTATACAGTGCTGTTGCAAATCAGATAGTGAGCACCTAGGTGAGAAGATGACTTTCCCATCTGTTGTACTGTGGCACAAAACACTGGTCACTTGCTAATGCAGTGTGCGCTACACGGTTGTGATTCATGGCACTACCATGTTAGGCACTGTCAGAGTATATAATAAAAAATGCATCCACAGCATGATAAAGGATAAAGGTTTGAGTGTTTTACAGCCAAATGATAGGAAAGACGCATTCAGTAAATAAAATTATCAGGAAAATGAAGGATTTCACGGAGGGTGCATCATTATACATGCACACACACATTTTTAAAAAAAAGCCAACAGCAAAACTAATTGGCCTGTTTTGTGGTAGGATAGGAATACTCATATTTATGCAGGCAGCATAGCAGTGTACATATCTACCTACTCATTAGAGGATATGAAATCTTCATTGACAGAAAGATTCTAATTACAGTATACCCATCTTTGGTCTGGAAACAATTATCTGCTAATGAATGTTAACTAAGGCACAAGAATGAGTACTGAGCAAAACAGGCCGGTTGAGTGACCAGGATGACAGTGTTGAAATATCTCTCCTTGTCTTGGCTGGTAACAGAGGATAATTGTGGGGAGTGCAGGGAGCACAAAGTAGAAAGGTCCCATTCCAGCTGACAGGAAAACATGTTTGAAATATTTCCGTAATAGTGGTCAATGTTACTTTGTACCACCAAAGGGGCAACCTGGACTCAATGGCATAATGAAGTTGACTTCAAATAGCAAACTACACAAAGTTTCAACTACACAAAGCTATAACAGAGAAGGCATAACAGAAGAGAGCCATAAGAAACATCCACTGATTCCCTCCCCCCTTTCAATCATAGAATCATAGAATCATAGAATGGTTTAGGTTGGAAGGTGCCTTGAAGATCATCAAGTTCCAACCCCCCTGCCATAGGCAGGGACACCTCCCACTAGACCAGGTTGCCCAAGGCTATGTCCAGCCTGGCCTTGAACACCTCCAGGGATGGGGCCTCAAAAACCTCTCTGGGCAACCTCTTCCAGTGCCTTACCACCCTCAAAGTGAAAAACTTCTTCCCAATGTTTAATCTAAACCTGCCCTCCTCCAGTTTAAAGCCATTCCCTCTTGTCCTATCGCTACATGCCCTAGTTAAAAGTCCTTCCCCAGCTCTCCTGTAGGCCCCCTTTAGGTACTGGAAGGCCGCAACAAGGTCTCCCCGCAGCCTTCTCTTCTCCAAGCTGAACAGCCCCAACTCTTTCAGCCTCTCCTCATAGGAGAGGTGCTCCAGCCCTTGGATCATCCTCATGGCTCTCCTCTGGACATGCTCCAGCAGGTCCATGTCTTTCTTATGTTGAGGACTCCAGAGCTGGATGCAGTACTCCAGGTGGGGTCTCACGAGAGTGGAGTAGAGGGTAGAATCACCTCCTTTGATCTGTTGGCCACACTTCTGATGCAGCCCAGGATACGGTTGGCCTTCTGGGCTGCTATCGCACGTTGCTGGCTCATGTTGAGCTTCTCGTCAATCAGCACACCCAAGTGCCTCTCCTCAGGTCTGCTCTCCAGCCATTTTCCGCTGAGCCTGTATTGGTGCTTGGGATTGCCCCAACCCAGATGTAGGACCTTGCACTTGGCCTTGTTGAACAGCATGAGGTTTGCTTGGGCCCACCTCTCCAGCCTGTCCGGGTCCCTCTGGATGGCATCCCCCCCTCCAGCGTGTCTACCTCGCCAAAAAGCTTGGTATGATTGGCAAACTTGCTAAGGGTGCACTCGACCCCACTGTTCATGTCGCCGACAAAGATGTTGAACAGTACAGGTCCCAGTACTGACCCCTGAGGACTTCCTTCCAAATGAGACTTCCTTCCAACAGAGCATTTCTTATTCAGAGCTCATCTCCGAAGACTCTACCTTGGCATTCCGTTAGGAATGTAATTTGAAACCTTTAAAAAATATATCATAAAGAAGTTTTGCAAAGATAGC
Organism: Vanellus vanellus; assembly: GCF_965231255.1. Lineage (NCBI taxonomy): Eukaryota > Metazoa > Chordata > Aves > Charadriiformes > Charadriidae > Vanellus > Vanellus vanellus. Next base: position 22,709,665 of record NC_138909.1, on the reverse strand, counting down.
TGAGTGTTTGCACACACTTAGCAGGAAGAAGATTACCCATTTTTTTCCTCTACTTACATGTCACATTACACCTATACAAAAGTGATAAGGGCCTGATCCCCTAGCCACAGTAATAAACCATTAGCCACAGGGAGGAAGCTGAAATCTCAGCGTGTTGGATTGGTTTGGTGATTTACCTGGTAAAAAGTGAGTTTGGCAAAGGATACAGAAGAGGCTGAATTTCTAGGAGGTTTTCCCTTCAGGTGAAAGTAGATTTTTTTCTGCCATGACTCTCTGCTTCATAGTGCATCCTGCCTAATACATTTCAAGCTGTGTGACAACTGTTTGGCCTTGTGATTCAATGTCAGTCCCAAGGGGTGGGAAGTGCTTTTGTAAAGTGCCTTTCAACTCACAGGAAGCTGAGCGGCTGATGTGAGCTTTTGAAAATGTCTGGAGGCCTGGCCATGCATACTTATCTCAGTCTAATTTGAGGAGCTTGGTGCACCAGATTGTGGAGGTAAGGTGATTTGTTTCTCAGCTAGAAACAGGTGCTTGTTTAGAACAAAACCACTGACATAAAATGATTCCTTTTTGTAGTGTGAGCAATGTGGCACCACTTGCATGTGTGTTACTAATAGAGATTGAAACTCAATGGGAATAAAAGGCTGAGCTCCAGTAAATCTAGATATGATGCCTTGAAACCTTAGGGGAGACTATGAATTTCTCAGCTTTTATTCTTAAACCTTAAATACAAATGAAAATATTTCAAGCTTAGTTTTTCCCTGATATATATTCACATCTTTATATGTGTTTCCATGCTGTTTTATAGTACAGCATTCTGTAGCAGTAATTTCCTCTGTGACATTACTAAACACAGGAGGACTCAGCAATCACATATATATAAACATACACAAGCATAATTGAACCCAAAGATTTAGAATTCCATTCACAAATACTCACTTAAGTAACTTAAGTTACAACAGAATACCATTTTCCATTTGAAAATTATTTAAAAATCACAAAATGGTAAAATGTTCACCCAATAATTTATTGGAAAACCTCTTAGAGAAGTCAGTTGTAATACATTATCAACAGATCAGGCTATGGCAACCTACTAACCAGCACAGAACATAAATAAGGTAATTTTTATTTAATACATCTCTGTCTTTAATACATGATTCCCTGAAAACTATAATCAAACATTGCGAGGAACTGAGAAGGATATAAATAGAAAGGTGGCATTGGCAGAAGATAGGAGGTATTTGGGCTGCCCCAGATGAGCTCAAACCTGCTGCTCTGTCCTTGTCAGCCTAGAGTTCCCCATTTTCAGTGGCGGTGGTGGGTATATTTTGTGTCAGCATGTAACACAAGGCCAATCCACCAGCTAGGACATGGGGGACAATTCCCTGTGACCCTACCCATTTTTTAATCTCCCTATTCCCAAGACCCATTCACTAATTCCTGTGCAACTGCATGTTTGGGAAGCTAATGATGAAAGTCCTGCTGCAGCCTGCCTGCTATCAAGAAAGTCAGAAATGGAGCTTTAGGTGGAGTGGCTCTAGGTCATGGCCTCAACTGACTCACACAGTGTTGGAATGTGTTGTTATGAACGCAGAGGACCAAGAAAACCAAGGCAAATTGGGGATACCATTTGGGGCAATGAGTGATTGCTAATGCATGTGTCTTTTTGTAGTGAAACATAACAGAACAATGTTCCATTAGCAATTACCAGGGATTTAAGGTGCCTCTTGTGTTTATTTTTAGATCTTCTGGGGATGCTAATCTGCATGGAGAATTCTGCACCTGATTAATTTAATAGATTGCATTGAGTAAGGGTAGATTTATTTTCTAGTTTATATATACATTTGAATGAAATTAATGTTGTTCTCTAGCTTGGGAACATAGGGTGCCATTTTATTGGAGTCTACAAGTCACTTCCTTCTTTTTATACTTCAGTAAAACATTCTGGCATAGCTACAACATCCTGTTCCCTTGCAACTTCATGGACAACAAGTGCTTAAAGAAACATAGGAGATTATTAAACTCACTAATACAAACAAGTAAAGTCTTTAGATCCACTTATTTCTGAGAGAAAATACGTTCTGTCTTTACATTTTGTTTTTGACATGTAGGACAATACAAGACTCTTTGGAAACTCAGAGTGCAAAGGGAAAATAACAAACTAAACAAAACTCAAGTGCTTTTAATAACCAGTGATTTAAATATCAATTTGCTAGTACTATTAAATCTCCCAGGTTGAGGAAAGGGAAATCACTGGGAAATAGCTTTATATTAGTGACCTGCAATGTTACACGGGTGCTAGTGAGCAGAGGGAATTTGTCTTTTTCTCTCTAGAGCTATTAAAGACTCTAGGAACCACTGAAAATGATGCAGAGCTCTACAGATATCTAAAGAAGGAAGCAAAAGCCCTACATTAATTTTTCCCCCAAATTATGAATGAATGAATCCCTTTCCTATCCTCCACACTAAGTTTTAAAGTTTTAGGTAAGTTCTCTTTTTGTGTGTGTGTGTGATTTGGGTTGCCTGGAGTTTTCACGGCAACAGGACAGTATACCAGAAAACATTCCCTCACTGTAATGATGGTAATTGTTGACTGTTTGCTGATGTTCAGTGGAGTGCCCAGCAAACATGTATGCCTGGATGGATACTTCTTTTGTATCAAAGGCATCAGTATTTTGAAGATGTGTGAAAATGGAAGTGGTCCTTAAAGCCCAAGGAGTAAGTGGTGGTTTAACATACCAGTGAAGGTGACGACCACTGTAAGCTACAGAGCTGGAGCAACAACAGGAACTTGATCATTTTAGCCTAACTAAATGCTTGCTCTGTGACAGCAAAGCCAGGTCAGCTCATTTACTTGGAGAGAGCTCATTTACTTGGAGAGAGCTCATTTACTTGGAGAGTGCTCATTTACTTGGAGGAAAGGTGGGGAGGGACTTTTTACAAGGGCATGTAGCGATAGGGAGTTTGAAGACACATTCCGTCCATCCAGGCACAAAACTTTTAGCAACCTAAGAGTTCCATTAAAGATTCCTTAGAAAAGGAACACTTAATTGGGTGAGAGACCAGACAACCTGGGAGGTACCTCAGCCTTTGGAAAAAGGCTAGCAAGGAAGCCCAAGAACCATCAAAACTTTCAGTGTTTTCACCTCCAACTGCAAGAAACCTTCCTGTAACCTTGCCTGCACTCACATAGAGGCATGTGTACACTTAAAAGATGCCCACCAGAGGAACATACTATTGTTGGTCATTCTTCTGTCTCATAGAAAACTGGGAGAAGTAGAGGACATGACCAATACTAACCAGTTGCAGCTGACTTAGCTGCAGAAAGAGTTTGGGTTCAAGTAACCATTCCCCCTCAATCAAAGGACTCAAACACCATGGTGATGAAGCAATATGAAAAGCTGCTCAAATGTCTTCCATGTAGCTTCAGAAAGAAGCTCAGGACAGAGATGGAACTCACCCTCTCTCCTCTAACAAGCTGGATCTTGCCGCAGAAAAGCAGGTTTCAGCTGGGGAGATTAAATATATCAGAGAAAATCCTAGTTGTAGACAGTAACATGCTGCTAAGATATGGCAAGTTCTTCCTGTTGGGATCTTACAAGGTGGGGAAAAGTTTGCCAGAGGTTCAATTTGCATGAGATGCTGCAGACCATGATAATTCTTGTTAAACTTTCACACATGATTTTATCATCCAGTTAGGAGTGACTGTGAGAATGAGGCTCGGCAGAGAATGGATTGAGGACAGCCCTGAGGAGAATGACCTGGGGGTGCTGTTTGATGAGAAGCTCAACATGAGCCAGCAATGTGCAATGACATCCCAGAAAGCCAACCATATCCTGGGCTGCATCAGAGGAAGTGTGGCCAGCAGGTTGAGGGAGGTGATTCTTCCCCTTTACTCTACTCTCATGAGACCCCACCTGGAGTACTGCGTCCAGCTCTGCAGCCCTCAACATAGGAAAGACATGGGCTTGTTGGTGCAGGTCCAGAGGAGGGCCACAAAGATGATCAGAGGGCCGGAGCACCTCTCCTATGAAGACAAGATGAAAGAGTTGGTGGTGTTCAGCCTGGAGAAGAGAAGGCTCCAGGGAGACCTTATAGCAGCCTTCCAGTACCTAAAAGGGGCCTACAGGAAAGGTGGGGAGGGACTTTTTACAAGGGCATGTAGTGAAAGGACAAAGGGCAAATGTCTTTAAACTGGAAGCGGGTATATTTAGATTAGATATTAGGAAGAAATGTTTCTCTCTGAGGGTGGCAATGCACTGGAACAGGTTGCCCAGAGAAGTTGTGGAAGCTCCATCCCTGGAGGTGTTTAAGGCTAGGCTGGATGGGGCCTTGAGCAACCTGGTCGAGTGGGAGGTGTCCCTGCCTGTGCTAGGGGTGTTGGAACTAGGTGACCTTCAAGGTCCCTTCCAACTCTAACCATTCTATGATTCTATGATTCTAGGAAACTTCTAAAGCAACATTTTTCAGATCACTTACCTCACAAGAGAAATAGAATTTTCATCCTAATTTAGGATGAAATTTAGAGATTAATTCTGAGAAGGATTAATTGCAAAAGATTCACAAATTGACTCCTCAGAATCTTTGAACTTTCTAAATTTCCATTACTCCATTCATGTTTTTTAATTTAATTTTTGTACTGTGCAAAGTATTGTCCATTGAAGAATAAGAAAAATAGTAACATTAAAACCTTACCGTGTAATTATGTTGATTGGAAGAAGTGTTTGGTCTCCTGAGATGATTAGAGGATCCTCATTCTTAAGGGTTTGAAAAATTTCTGAATTACTGAATTATACACGTCTACTTTTTCATATAGTCTTGGTTTCCTCAAGTAAAGATAGCCACAGTTTTACTCCTTGTTGTGCTGCTTGATCTGGCGCTAGGTACAGTTCTGAAAAATTTAATGGCCATGAAGATTTTCCTTTTATTTCACAGAGTCATTTTACGGTAAGGTGTTCTGTATGTACATGGTCTTTGTTTCTATATGGGTAATCCTTAAAACGCGAACTGTCAGCAAAAGTTAAACGCATGGCAGGTCCCACAGCAGTCTGTCAGGGAAGTATTCAAAAGCCCACCGCTAGGGTGTATCCCAGATGATCTTTTGCTCTCTTCAGAGTTTAGTTCTAGTTAAATGCAAAATAGTTTTGTCCCTTAAACAGTCTGTTCCTGCACTGGGCCTATCTGCTCCAACACTGCAAACTGCCTACAGTTTGCTGCAACCTCACTTCATTGATTTAATTCTGCCACCCCCAAATTTTGCTCTGAGCCAGGTTTTTCTTCTGCTTCCATTTCCTGAAGGCTTCACAAGGTGCTTGTTCTCAGAGAGCAAGGAAATAGAGGTTTGAGAAAAAATCAAAAAGGAAACAACTGTTTCCAGCATGATCTCTCTGACAGGGTGTCTGCCATTCCTGGCAGCTGGGTTGTCTCACAAGGAGAAATGTCTCCAAAGCGTTCTGACTGACATAAGAGGAAAAGCAGCCCCAGCTATGTAGCAGCTCCATTGTCTTGACCACAGCACTATGCACTGACCCAGGCTCCCACTGTTGTTTTCAGATGCAAACTGCATCTATTCCCTGTTACTATTAGGGTTAGAAACACACATTTACTTACAGACTGCAGACAGGATAGCTATCGATGTGTATGTCTGGCTGTTTTCATCTGCAGGATACTAAAAATATTCCCAATCTGCCCAAGCAGAAAGACTGGCCTAGTTTTGTCCTCTGATCACCAGAATAAAAAACATGATGAAAAAGCCCTGGAAACATGTTCTTAACTATTTTCCTATGGGTGCCACTAGCAAGTGATGGAAGTTGTTTATATAACTCTTGTCCCTGATTGTAGTAACACAAGCCCCAGTGTTTCAGGCAAAATACTATGAAATTCCAGCACAAACAGGGAAACGTTCCATTTTTTTTCATTAATGCCTCTCTCCATTTCAGTGATAAAGTACTAGCCTGAAAAAGCTGCTGTCCATTGGCCTACAGGAACCATATACATGTCTTACCTCATCATTTGGATCAAATCACACTTAACTTCTCCTGCTCCTACTTCTCCAGGCCTGCATCTTTAGAACGACTGAAGGGCAAAGAGGCTAAGAGAGCATCTCCACTCCAATGATGTTGCCTAACCTAACCTTGACCATGCAGCAGTGAAAGCAAGATAAAAACTTCAGAGCATGAGAGAAGTGGGTGAAAATCTGCTACCCCTTCGTACAGAGTGATACATGAACATTCAACTGTGCTGTAGATACCCTGTGTGTGCCATGCCCAGGACAAAGATCACCATGTGTCTCCTGAATCCTCACGGTAAAGTTGTGTGGCTGCAAAGTTATGGGAAGCAAGGCTTGGTATTCCCTCCAGCAGGAGCTGATGGAACATGTAGGTAACCTGAATTGTGGCCATCCTAACCCAGCCTGGTCTCAAACCCTACCTTGCGCAGAGACAGTCTGCGTAACACTCTTGACTTTCACACACACCAAACAGCAGATATGTAGCCATAGACTTCAATGTGGATAACCTTAGTTTTTTCTGCATTAGTCCTAAGGATCCCCTGGGTTTATTAGGCTGATTCTCTAGTCTTCCCATAGAAGAAAATAATTCATTCCCTCCTATGATAAGCTCCTTCTATAGATTTAACCAAATCAGGGATGTCCCAAAAAAAGATAAAATAAAAACAAGTAAGACAATGTGGAAAAGGCCAAAGAAGTTATGAGGTGAAAACAGTTATTTTGCAAATAGTTGGGGACATAGAAGACTAGACAGATGACTAAACCAATGACAAAAGAAGTCAGCTTTCTCTCCAAGGTATTTCGAGGTTGTTTGTAAGCTCAATTACAGTAAGCAGTAGTAAATAGAAGGTAAGGAAATGTTTTCATCTTTAGAAAGAGAATAATTCAGTCACCACAGACTTCACCTCCAGTAATTCTAAATCTGTCACACATCTACTCTCTTCTGCGTCTGTCCTTTGGTGCAATGCAGCTCTCCTGGGCCTAGCCTTGATGATTAAATGGAAGACACAGGCCCCCATCTCTGCCCACCTTCCCGTCACCCAATTTACTATGTGGACACTGGTGGTGGTGTGCCCTCAGCAAGTGCATCCTTGCTTGCTCTGACTGAGCTTAATAAAGATTGTGAAAGTCCTTCAAGGCAATGCTCTGTTTTTTTAGAAGAAAGCTTGTTGGCCCAACAGTGGCCTGCGGCCTCAAAGTTACCAACTGGACAACTCTGGACAAGTCATCTCATTTTCACTTTCCTTTAGCTTCCCAATTTTGAAAGGGGTTTGAAACAGCACACCTTTCTTACAAAATATTTTAAGTGTGTGAAGTGACAAAGATGGTAGTATGTGAACATACATTGGTATAAAAGCAGGTTTTGTGTACTTAATCCCCATTACAACGTTGGGAGCCAAAAGCTGTGTGTACCACTAAGTATTGACCTGCATCTATGCAATTCCTTGCTTTACTCTGGAGTTAATTCTTTGCAATTATGGCATGGATTTTTCTTCCTATTCAAAGGTATTTCCATGGACATTTCTCTTGCACCTGTTTGAACAACAATAAAATCTTTATTAAATAAAGCCACGTAATACTTATGGGTAAAATCAAGCCAATTTGACTTGTAACAAATGCAAAATAGAGCCAGTTTGCCTTAATTGAACTCTTTTACAAATTGAAATTATCTCTTGCTTACTTGGTGAAGAAACATCATCATCTTTGAACACAATCAAAACAAACAAACAAAATTTCTGACCTTCATAAGCAGCACAAAAGGACATAAGAGAAATATGGTGGTTTCTCACAAGGCCATGGTATCAGTGGGCAACAGGGAGGATATGAAGTTTTCAAAAGTGCCTTATCAAAAGAGCATCCTGCTGTAAGTGTTTCCTCATCAAAGTTAGTTATTTCAAGGGGCAGTGCAGGCAGGGTGAAATTTCTACACTCCCCCCTCACCCCTCCGGCCCCCTCAATTCCTTGATAAATTGATTTAAGCTTGTTATGAGGCGTGGACTGTCCCTGGAGGACTTCATCCATGGTAGCAGCTATAGCTCAAGGTGGTGCTGAGGGGCTCTGAGAACCCTCCCTGTCCAAGCATTTGGAATCCCTTTGTCCAGCATAGGAGAAAGTTTCCTTCTGTTTTCTCCTGAACACCTGATGCAGCTGAGGTCCAGCTTTGCTCTGGCATGGCTGAAGAATGGGACTGGTCCAGAGAAGGAGTTCCACCTCCATGTCTCCTCTTCCCCATGCCGAAACAGAGACACAATGTTGTGATGGGTTGACCACAGGACAGGGTGATCACTCAGAAATTATCATGGGCAAAAGAGACTTGACTTGGGGAAATGTATATAATTTGTTGGCAATCAGAGTATGATAATGAGAAATAAGAACAAATCTAAAAACACTTTCCCTCCACCCCTCCCTTCTTCCCAGGCTCATCTTCACTCCTGATTTCTCTACTTTCTCCCCACAAGCAGCACAGGGCGATGGGGAATGGGGGTTGCAGACGGTTCATCATGCTTCATCTCACTTCTTCCTCCTCACACTCTTCCACAGCCCAGTGTGGGGTCCTTCCCACAGGAGACAGTCCTTCATGAACTTCTCCAATGTGGGTCATTCCCATGGGCTGCAGTTCTTCACGAATTGCAGCAGCATGGGTCCTTACCATGGACTACAGTCCTTCAGGAATGGACTGATCCAGTGTGGGTCCCCTGTGGGGTCACAGGTCCTGCCAGAAGCCTGCTCCAGCGCGGGCTCTCCATGGTGTCACAGCTTCCTTTGGGCACATCCATCTGCTCTGGCATGAGTTTCACCATGAGGCACAGGATGGCTATCTGCTCCACCATGGTCCTCCATGGGCTGCAAGGGGAACAACCAGCATCACTATGGTCTTCACCATGGACTGCTCCAATGCCGGGAACGCCTCCTCCTCCTCCATCTTCACGGACCTTGTTGTCTGCATAGTTATTTCTCTCACTTCTCTCTCCCAGCTTCTATTGCACAGCAGTTTTTACCCTTTCTTATATATGTTATCACAGAGGCACTAGCACTGTCACTGATGAGCTCAGCTTTGGCCAGTGACAGGTCCGTCTTCAAGCCAGCTGGAACTGACTCTGTCTAACATGGAGACAGCTCCTAGTGTCTTCTCACAGAAGCCACTCCTGCACCCCTGCCCCACCCCAAACCTTGCCACATAAACTCAATACACATTCTCAGAACCTGTAGAAACAAGTTAACATGTGGACATGAAAGTCCAGTGAGCCTGTTCTGGGTCAAGCCACATGCAGTGTGCAACACAAGATGAATGTCACAGATACAGCAATTGTGTCGGTGTTTAAATTAATTGGGTTTTGGTGCATTGAGGGTCGGGACTGGGCCAGAATAAGTTAAGCTGAGGAAGCAGAGAGTAAAGGTATCCTAGCTGGTCCACTCTGAATGGCCTTGGGTCTGGAAACAATTCAGCTGACTTCTCAAAATGCAGCCCTAAAGGGTAGTTCCCTCAGTGGGGCAGGGACCACCTGCTGCTGGAAAACCTGTACAACACCAGCACAGCTTCCAACGCTTTGATACTTACCTGCAGTTCAGGTCAACATCTGTACAAAGGGGTGTCAGACCATTGCATGTGACCTCCAAATAGATGCCTATCTCTCTGCTAGCAGGACATATGGTTGTGAAATAAGGCAGACATTCTGCATGCAGCTATATGTCTGGGCAGGGAGATGGATGCAGTAGCTAGCGACGTAATCCCTAAATGTATGGTGGTGTCAGCACAAGTGTACATTCCCACTGCTGCTCCTGTAGGAGTTACAACTAAAGGTGATAACTTGTTTGAAATCTGTGAGGATTTTCACTGAGGAAATATTAAACCCTGAGCATCAAATATTTTTTTTCTACACTGTGTTATTTTCTGTATATAATATTAATTCACTGTCTCATGGAAGTTCTGTGTAACATGTAGTTCAGTGGGTTGGATTCTCTCCCCTCCCTAGTGTGTTACTGAAGACTCTTTAAAAGCCCTTGACATTATTTCAGCCTTAATAGATACCTCATGAGTTATTTCAGTTTTCTAATGCTCTATCCGCATGAAGAGAATTTTCTGTCACTATCTGGGCTTCTTCGCTTGAGATCCCTACCAAAGCAATCCTGTACTCAATACATCATTAAGATATGTTGCATGTGTGAAAAAAAAAAACAAAACAAAACAAAACAAAAAACAAACACCCCCCCATCCCCAAGCCTAACACCATTTCTAATGAGTGTCTCAATAATCTTACTCTTACATTTTTATGGAAGGTTGTAGAACATTTATTGTTACCAAGAATATAAAAGTTGATATCTGTTTGTGTTTGGAGAAACATTTTTCTGGGCACATGCCAAGCTATCTTCAATTTCTATAAAAGCTGTGAAAATTGCTGCCATCATGATTGTCTGTGCTCCATTAAAATGGAATTAACATAAACCATCTAGAGAAGCATTTCAAAGCAGTACATTTTTATACAATAATCTGATTTGGAGCTATGACTAGATGAGGAAAAACTACATGAAGATTAACATGGCACCCTGTGTTAATACAGAGATAAACAATCCTATGCTCTGACTAGGAACAGTCAGATAAATGCTTTTGTCTCAATGCATTCCTACAGATCTGAAGGAAGCCAAGAAAGCAATGAGGACTGAGCTCAGGGGAACACACTGTCCCATGACTGAAGTCAGTGAAAGTTAATCTGTTATCACAGATCGGATCCACATCTAGTACAGATGATAATTTCTTCTGAAACAGTATAGATGTTTGTTTTTTTTTTAAAGGTGAAGTCGTGAGATGTTTCAAGATGTTTTTGCAAGCTTTCAGTCTGTGGTTACTCTCATGCTAGTTTTGTATTTCACAGCCTGTTAGAATGAAAGATAGCATTTTCCCTGTCTCCTTTAGCTCATTTCTGTACCACATCTGGGATCTATAAAGGCAATCTGATAAAGAGTCTACAAACCTCAGGCTCAGCATTACGACTAATAACATCAGAGCATGCAGGAAGCCAGCCCACAACATAGCCTGACTGCCTGAACCAGCACACAGCAAACTTTCTGCAGCATAACAAAGATGTCCAAGAATCATACCCTGGGGAAAAAAAAATAATAAAATTGGGAGATAGTAACAGTGCCAAGATTTTAAAAACCAGGAACAACATAATTAACCGATTTGCTTGCCTTACATACTCATCTGCTCCCTAAAGTCCCTACATCCTTCATCTAGTTATCAGCAACAGACTCTGCATAGCTGTCACCTGATCTACGTGGTACCTGATCCTCTTGGGTTCTGCCTGCATGCATAAGTGCAGCCTCCCACAGGGTGATGCTGCACTAGACCCAGTGGTCTGGACCAGCTGCTGAACCACACTGGAAGCCTGGAGACTGTGAAACTAAAAGGGATTAGGATCCTTCCTGTTCTGCATTTGATCCAGAGACTTTCATTCAAATGGCAAACACTGTTCCTGGAACAAGGACCAAAGATAGGCTTCATCCTTCCCAGGTTAACATCCTCACCTTGTGTGTTCCCTTTTTGTTCGATATTTGCTTCTCGGGTCCCCAAAATGTTAGCAGTGCAGGACGAATATTCATCAAAGATTAAAATTGCATCAGGGCCATTGCAGTGGATATCTGTTTTGAAGGCCAAGAACCTCACTCCAAAAGCTGACTGGAAGTGTCAAAAACAAAAGTGATGCCATGTTACTCATGGTTTTAAATTACCGAAGGGTTAATTTACTATTGTTTTGTTGTGTGTGGGTAACTCTGCTACTGGTTCTTTTAGAGCTGAAGGAGAGATTTTCAAAAGAATACACTTCCATGTGTCTCAGAAGACAACCAGATATTAAAAAGGTTTTGGCAGATATGCTTGGCATAAACTGCTTTGGAAAAAGATGACCTGTGATATTTTTAAAGTACTTTTGAACATAGTGCTCAGATGATAAAGTGAGATGCTTTTGTATATTTATATCATCATAGAAATAAACCTACAAAAATGTCATTTTCGGGCAGTCTCAGAGTTAGTAGCGCTTGCCTCCTTCCTTCTTTGGAGGACACCTGCCTCCTGGTCCTCTGTACAAGACCTTCCAGTAGGGTTTTTTTCTCCTCCTTCATCAGACACAGTTGTTTTAAATAGACAAATAAACACATCACCCTTAAAAGTGCCAAAATAAACATTGGTTTAAAAATTGTTACTACTTTATTTTTTACAGGAACAATTTGGTGAACTTTTCAGTATTGCCAAATAGATATTGTTTTTTCAAATGAAAATAAGCTTCAGCTGAAAACTGAGCCCAAATCTAGTGTTTAAGTGCTCTGCTGGATTGGAGTCAAGAAGGTATAAGGCTGAAGGTCACACACAAAGGTGCAACACTGGAGCTGAGTAAGGAACCAGATGCATCCTGGTTGTCTGAATGCATGGGCTTCCCTAAAACACTCCCTTTTGTCAAGTTCCTTTGCAGAGAGGTAGGTGGTCAGGCTACATTTCGCTTGTACTGAAAGCCTGGACACAGCAATCATCAAGGTGGGGAGAAGGGAAAGCCAGAAGACAGCAAGGTTGCCTGCAGCAAGGAAATGGAGGCAAGAACTATCACCTATACTCCTTTATCAGTTTTTAGCATGACATCTTCACAGAAATTCCTAATTCAGAGCTTAATTGCTGCTAAAGAAGTTGGATTATGGATATATGTGACAGGAGCAGTATTGAGCACATAGCAGTGGCTCCCTAGGATGCAACTGGTGATGGCTTGTGCTCCAGGGGCCATGTGATGCTCAATAAAGGGAAGTTTCAGGGTGGCTGGACACCAGGAGCACATGTTGCTGGTTAGCTATAGCCACACATATTCACATATAGAAATTTGGACATCTATTTTCACCAGTGTGGCCAATTAAGCAAGAAGCTAAACTCTTTTGTTGTTATCAAGAAAGAGAAGCCAGATGATGTTCCATATTTTGATACATCCAGTAGGCTTGGAGCTTTGGAGACTGGACCGGATATGGTACAAAACCAAAATAATCTCAAACTTATGGTCTTGATTACACTTTTGCTTGAAATTTGGGGGACGCATAATAGTTATCTATCCCACCCTTAAAAATATAGAAAGAAAAAAGGGGTTGTAAGGAGCTCTGAGGTGTTATAGTATGTTCTGGAAAGACTGGCCTCTGGTGAGATGTGTGTGTCCTGATCCACTACTCTGGCTCTTCCTATCGTAGTGCTCTGTTCAGAATTAGAACAGCCAGTTATTGTTTTTATTAGCTGCTCTTCAACTACTCAACTATCAATGCATTTGTGCAGTTCTAACCTGAACCAAGCCTTTACTACCTGTAAGGTATCTAACCTCCCTACCGTGCCATTCTATATCATTTTCTGAAAGACTCATAATTTTAAAGTGGAACAATGTCCCACTGCAGAGTCCTCTTGGTCAGTACTTCTAGTGAAAGACTTAGATACTGTGAAGCAGGCATAAAACGATTATTTAAACAGAGTTCATAATATTTTATATTCATGACAGAGGTAAAACAAAGTTGACTGTTGTCAAACTAGATGCTTGAATTTAGATGGCAAAACCTCTATTTTAGTTACCTTAAAAAGTAGAGCTTCAAGGAACTGATCACCTTACTGAAATCAATGGAGTAGAGTTTATTCTGCACTCAGAAACCTATGGCATTTCTAGAGAAGCTAGTACAGTCACACTAGCTTGGGAAAGACTGCTTGATTTAAAAAGACACCAGACAGGTTTTCCTATTAGAACAGCAGTTACGTACTGCCTAGATGTGAGTGTCAAATCCTGCCTGAGGTCAAGGCTGCCATCATTAAGGCATTCAAAAAACACATATGGAAAGAAAATCCTTGCCCTCAATAGGTCCTGTTCAAAGCTAAGAGGTGAAATAAGTTGCCTAAGGTTTGACAGCTGCCAAGCACAGGACCTGATCCTCACAAATGTATGTGCCTGCACTGCCAGGTATTAAACACAAAACAAACAAACAAAAATTTTGAAAGCATTTGTGCCAGCTGATGCTCCCTTACAACCATTTATCTGAGCCAAAATATATAAAAGGCCTTTTTTCATGTAACTACCTCTTCCTTTGTAATTTTACTATGCTAGCATCTATATTCAGAAAGCCCTGGGACATGAAGTGTATGTGCTTTTTTAACTGGGGAGAGCTTCTTGAAATGGAGCGTAAAATAGGCAAAATGGGGATAGCATTAGGGAAAATGTGGACTTTATTGGAGTCTCCCAGACTCACCATGGCAGCGAACTGGGTGACTATCGTTATTGATGCTGGCTTACCACTGTGACAGCAGTGGTAATAGTGAATAGAGGGCACTGCTTTAAAGAAAGAGAAACTGCAGATGCTTCTGAACATAGAGAGGGCTGCAAAGATGGCATGTACCAACTTCTCCATACAGAGGGCTGTCCACCCATTTCCTCAGGAGCTGGCACCACTGAAGTCAAAGGGAGCTAAAACTTAGGCGTTAGTACATGCGCAACATGGAACCAATCTGCCTCTGACAGAGACTGTGGCAGAAACCAGAGTAAGACAACCTCATGTTCAACTGATGGAAGTTACTAATTGTTTCTGGTGTACATAAAGGCTACAGTTACACTGAAAAGAAGTTGTTGGCTTGCAAGGCAAAGATACTTTGTGTCTACGTTGCTCTTGTATGCAGCCTTAAATCAGTTCAAGCTCAGGATGCCTGTGTGGCAGATGATGCTGTGGTCTTTCTAGGGCTTCAGACTGTTCAAGTGTTGGGAACATCATTTTCTCTGGACTAAGCACAGAGCTCCAATGTGAACCAAAAAGAAGATAAGGGTGTTCTTGAATACATATATGGCTTCCCCTCCAGTAACACCAACTCAATTTTTAGACAAGGTGTTTAAGTTGGTAGCATGCTTGACCTGAACCATGAGCTGTCTCCTAGGACCATGCAGTTCAGGGGTTAGGGATCCAGAGGAGTCAGTTCTGATCCAGGCTCTGAGCCTGACTTTAAGCAGATGTGCTGCTCTCTGCTACCTGACTTGTCCACTTAAATGAGCAGATTTTCAGGCTCAGTACTCTCTCTGCATGGTTCAGATCATGACTACTTCATCTAGGCATACAGTTTTGGCAAGAATCTGACTGTTCTCAAAGTCAATAGGATCTCCACAGACTTCAGCACAGTCCTTCTCACCATTGATGGATGGCAGGGATAAGTGTTAGGGCTGGGGGATAACAGGGCGATAGAGCAAGAGGAAGGACTGCTGTAGAGAAGAAAAAAAAAAAAAAAAGGAAGAAAGTTTGCTTACAGACAAATAAGGGCAGGGGGACGTCTGGGAGCTGAATTTTTTGTCTCCTCTCTGGATAATGCTACCATTCTCTCCTGGAGCGCACACTGATTTTTGTTGTCAAACAACCCTTAGCAAGTGTTATCCTGGAGTTGGTAAATTCTATTAGTAGCTGTGCACCTGTTCTCCCATTTTTATCTCCAAAATCTACTGACAATTTCATTCTGGTGCCAGAGTATATCAAACCCCATCCATAGAATATGTCAGCTCAAACTGGCAGGGAGTGAGAGATTGGCATAAGGCATGATTGGGAATTACGTTAAAGATTTTGGCATGCCAATCCTTTACATTTCACTTGTAATTAATTATGTCCTAGCCTACCAGATGTGATGTGGAGTACAGTTTAGAAGGGTAGTCTCAGCTTTTCTCTTGGCATATTTACATTAAAATTAAGGATTTACCTTTTCTGAACTGGAAGAAAGATGATTATTTGGACCCCAAATGATGTAAAGGGTGTTTTTTTTCAAAATGTGATATTCCCAAATGTGTAGTCAGAGCGAGGGCAGTTACCACAGTAACAGAGTTCAGATTCTGTTTCCCCAACTGGATGATGAAATAATGATTAATTATTCTCAAGTTGGTATGGTTACCAAGCCTAATGCATTTATTTAAAAACCTGCTTTTCATGGACATCCGTATAGATTTTATCTATGACTGAAGTAGATCAAGACGTGTGAATAAGGCTAAACCAAAATTTTATTCTCAATTTTTCAAAATATCCCCAGTTATTTTTCTTCATCAATACACCAGTAGAAGTTGATTGCAAAATAAAAGCTTCAAGTGGGATTCTCAAAATAATTCCTGCCATTACTCAGCCTTTTAAAACTAGTGGTGAAACTTTTCAGTCAGATTTAGGCTGTTCCTATAAGCATTTCAGAATGATCTGGGAAGACACCTCTGTAGACAGAAGTGGAAGAGTTGTATGTGATCACATTTCACCTTAAAGAACCAAAGTCCACAAGCTGTGAATTTACTTCTACACTGTAAGTTGTGCTTTATCAATACATGAGCAACCTAGGCTCCGCCAGACTTAAGCCTAGAGAATTTGAGATGCTCACACTCTCTGGCTGGATCTATAGCCTAAATACCATAATACATGAGGCAACAACTGAAATAAAAATTTCTGAAGCATCTTATATTCTGGTAAAGGCCCCACATCCATCACAGAGCCACAAAAACATCCATGAATGTGACTTTTTAACAGAGAGGGCAGAATTGGTGCTGAAGTGTCAGAATTTTCCAAAGGATTTGGCTTACCATGTGGGTCCTAAACTTTTTGTCGCTCAAACAAGATGAAATTGGACTTAGAACTACTTCAAGGAAGAAAAGAAATGGTAGAGAAGTAGGTGTTACGTTTGCAAGCTCAGATTTTCCACGGGGACATTCTTTAGAGGCATGATATGTTTGATAAAAAAAATCCAATGATTTTTAAGAAAATTTTTCAGCAAGCCCAACATAGCTGTCATGGGGTAGCAAATGATGGGATAGATGCTTCCACATGAATTATTTTTCCTAAGGAACACCAGTGTGATTGGAAGGGCTGATGACTTTTTAAAAAGTGGTTTCTTCACTCAGGTCCCTGCATGGGTAATGACTCCCAAATATACTTAAAGGCATTCAAACTGCCTCCAAATGCATAGGGGCCTCTTGGCCTTAATTTCAGAAACAGACATCTAAGTACTTCAGAATATCCCACCTGGCACATACTGCAACCTTTCAGGAGCCCAAAGTCTTCACAAAGTTAGCCATAATAATTTCAGGTATCTTATGCTCCCTTCAATAATGAAGTCTATGTCCATCAATGTGTCACCTTCACAGCAACTCATCCTCAATTACAGTGTCCTCTGCTGCTTTATCTTACATTCCTGCACTTAGTTCTCCCTTATTTACTTGCTTGATATTAATATCAAAATCACAGAATAACTTAGGTTGGAAGGGACCTCTGGAGGCCTTGATTTCAAACTTGCTCAAAGCAGGGCTCCATTAAATGAGATTTTGCAGGGTCTTGTCCAGCTGAGTTTCAAAACTCTCCAAGAATGGGACTCCACAGTCTGCTCCAGTGCTCAGCTGCTCTCATTGCAAGAACTTTATATCTAGTAATAAACAGCCTGTGCTGCAATGTGTAAGCATTGCTTCTTGTCATTATGCTGCACACCTCCAAGAAGAGTTTGGCTTCATATTCTCTGTAAAGTGAAAACTGAGTGTTCATCTGATCAGAATAGCTACCCATTCCCTCCTACGTGTCTTCACTCTGATGCTTTCAGAGACATTTTGAAAATTAAGGTGTTTACATATTAATTTTAACATTCAATGTAGCAGTGACACTGCAGAAAAACACTCTTCTTCCTTAGCAGCAGATCTAAACACAGGGCTTTTTTACCGCATGTATCACAAGGAGAGCTTTTTATTTCTTATTAGAACTATTTGAAGGTTTCTATTTCACAGTAAACATATGCTTAAACATAAATATATGCATAAAAATAAGCATAACTCATAAGTGGGTTTTCAATATATCCTATTAAATCTAAACATGTGCTTAACTTTTATCTGACTAGTAGCAGCCTCCTAAATTTTGATTTTTTGCTACTAATTACAAAAGCTTCCAACTCAATTCCTAAATACTGAAAGGAAATCTTTCAGAAGTGACCTGATTTTGCTAAGGGTGGAATGTCCTGCACCTCTCACAGCCCCTCTGCCTTTCTGAAAAATATATCTTGTGTCATGAATGTGTATGAACAAGAAAGCACAGTTAAGGCTCATGGCCTTACAATCCACATCTTCACGCCTTTTTTCCCCTAATGTTTAAAACCATGTAGCCTCAGTATGATCTTAATGTTGTAAAGGAGAAGTTGTGTGATTTTGAGAATGAAGTTTTCATCAAATCCCCTTAGCAAAATTGTTCAATGAAATATGCTTATGGTACAAAAATTTGGAATTTTTTACTATTTGGGTATTCCAGGAAGCTGTTTCTATGCTGACTGTACAGTGGAATCAGGCATGGCAGCTGTGAATGACAAGCTATAGATGTGCAGCACAAGTTGTATCAAGGCAAAGGTGGGTGAGCTTGGGATCAGCCTGTGACTTTCAAAATCCAACTGGCAAATGACTGGACTTCACATCCTGAGGGGACTCTTGCTTTATCCCTTTTGCTCACAGAGTGGAGGTATTATATAAAGCCTACTGTATAAAGAGCTTTTCACACTGCAATCATCAAACTATTTTTGCAACTACTATAGGAGAGTGAATTAAAAAGTATTGCAGAACGGGCTAATTCAATTTCAATGCAGAGAAAATAGTCTTAGCAGGCATTAAAGTGGTTATCTATATGAATTATATGGGACATATTTATATTAAATCAGGCTAACTGTAGTCACACATACACAATTTCATATATGAGTCCCTATCTAGGGGGTTTTATACTGGTTCTTACATATTAGAAATTATCTAATTCAGGGCCCTCAAGTTATCTAATTCAGGACCCTGAATTTTAGGAAAGTGAAATTCCAGCTCTTCAAGGAGTTAGTCAAGAGAACCCCTTTGGAAACTACCCTCAGGGAAAAGGGAGCAGAACAGAGCTAGCAGATCTTTAAGGATGCTTTCCTGAGAGTGCAAGAGCTCTCAATCCCCAGGTGTAAAAAATCAGGAAGGGAGGGCAAGAGACCAGCATGGCTGAGTCAAGACCTGCTGATCAAACAAACTAAATGGCAAGAAAGAGATACACAGGGAGTGGAAACAGGGACAGCTGTCCTGGGAAGAGAATAGGGACACTGCATGGTTGTGTAGGGATGGGGTCAGGAAGGCCAAGGCACAACTGGAGCTGAACTTGGTGAGGGATGCAAAGAATAAGGACTTCTACAGGTGTGTCAATCAGAAAAGGAAGATTGAAGAAAGTGTACCTCCCTGATGAGCAAGACTGGCAAATTGGTAACAACAGATGAGGAGAAGGCAGAGGTACTCAATATTTTTGTCTTGGTCTTCACTGACAATCTCTCTTCCCACACCTCTTGAGTGGATGGACCACAAGACGGGGACTGGGGGAACAAAGTCCCTCCCACCGTAACAGAAGATCAGGTTTGTGACCACCTGAGGAACTTGAACATACATAAGTCTATGGCACCTGACAAGATGCATCCCAGAGTCCTGAGGGAATTAGCTGATGTAGTTGCCAAGACCTTCTCCATGACATTTGAAAAGTCATGGCAGTTACGTGAAGTACCCGGTGACTGGAAAAAGGGATATATTGCACCCATTTTTAGAAAGGGTAGAAAGGAGGACCCTGGCAACTACTTACCTGTCAGCCTCTCCTCTGTGCCTGGGAAGATCATGGAACAGATCCTCCTAGAAGCTATGCTAAGGAATATGGAGAACACAGAGGTGATTTGAGACAGACGGCATTGCTTCACCAAGGGCAAGTCCTGCGTGACCGACCTGGTGGCCTTCTATAATAGAAAGACTGCATCAGTGGACAAGGGAAGAGCTATGGATATTGTCAATCTAGATTTCTGTAAGGCCTTTGACACTGTCCCCCACAACATCCTTCTCTCTAAATTGGAGAGAGATGGATTTGATGGGTGGACTGTTTGGTGGATGAGGAATTGGTTGGATGGTTGCATCCAGAGGGTAGTGGTCAATGGCTCAATGTCCAGATGGAGATTGGTGACAAGTGGTGTCCCTCAGGGGTCTGTATTGGGACCGGTTCAGTTCTATATCTTCATCAATGACATAGACAGTGGGATCGAGTGCACCTTCAGCAAGTTTGCAGATCACAGAATCACAGAATCTCCTAGATTGGAAAAGATCATGGTCATTGGACTAGATCATCTGACAAGCCCACCACTAAACCATGTCCCTAAGCACTATATCTACATGACCCTTAAATACCTCCTGGGATGGGAACTCCACCACTGCCCTGGGTAACGTGTTCCAATACCTGATGACCCTTTCAGTAAAGAAATTCTTCCTAATATCCAATCTAAACTTCCCTTGGTGCAACTTGAAGTCATTTCCTCTTGTTCTATTACCTGTTACTTGACAGAACAGGTCAACTCCCACCTCTCTGCAACCTCCTTTCAGATAGTTGTAGAGAGCGATAAGGTCTCCCCTGAGCCCCCTTTTCTCCAGGCTAAACAACCCCAGTTCCCTCCACCACTCCTCATAAGATATGTGCCAGACCCCTCACCAGTTTTGTTGCCCTTCTTTGGACATGCTCCAGTGCCTCAATGTCCTGTGGTGAGGGGCCCAAAACTGAACACAGTACTCAAGGTGCAGCCTCACCAGTGCCAAGTACAGGGGTAAAATCACCTCCCTGGTCCTACTGGCTACTCTATTCCTGATACAGGCCAAGATGCTGTGTGCCTTCCTGGCCACCTGGGCCCACTGCTGGCTCATGTTCAGCCGGCTATCAATCAACACCCCCATGTCCCTCTCTGCTGAGCAGCTTTCCAGCCACTCTTCCCCAGGCCTGTAGGATTGGCGGGGGTTGTTGTGGCCGAAGTGTAAGACCCGGCATTTGGCCTTATTGAAACTCATATGGTTTGTCTTGGCCCATCGATCTAGTCTGTCTAAATCCCTCTGCAGAGCCTCCCTACCCTCAGGCAGATCAACTCTTCTACCCAGCTTGGTGTCGTCTGCAAACTTCCTAAGGGTGCACTCGATCCCCTCATCTAGGTCAGTGATAAAGATGTTAAACAGGATGACACAAGAATGACAATCATGGTGTGGCTGGCACACTTGAATGACAGGATGCCATCCAGAGGGACTTGGACAGGCTTGAGAAGTAGGCCCATGTGAACCTCATGAGGTTCAACAAGGCCAAGTGCAGGGTCCTACACATGGGTTGGGGCAACTCCCAGTATCAGTACAGGCTGGGGGATAAAGAGATTGAGAGCAGCCAGTGGAGAAGGACTTGGGAGAACTGGGGGATAAAAAGCTGGACATGAGCTGACAATGTGCACTCACAGCCCAGGCGGCCAACTGTATCCTGGGCTACATCAAAAGAAGCGTAGCCAGCAGGTCGAGGGAGGTGATTCTGTCCCTCTATTGGGCTCTGGTGAGACCCCACCTGGAGTACTGTCTCCAGCTCTGGAGCACTGTGTCCAGCTCTGGAGCACTGTGTCCAGCTCTGGAGCCCTCAGCACAGGAAAGACGTGGACCTGTTGGAAGGGGTCCAGAGGAGGGCCACGAAGATGGTCAGAGGGCTGGAGCACCTCTCCTATGAAGACAAGCTGAGAGAGTTGGGGTTGTTCAGCCTGGAGAAGAGAAGGCTCCAGGGAGACCTTATAACGGCCTTCCAGTGTCTGAAGGGTGCCTACAGGAAAGATGGGGACAAACCTTTTAGCAGGGACTGTTATGACAGGACAAGAGCTAATGGTTTTAAGCTAAAAGAGGGTAGATTCAAATATAAGGAAGAAATTTTTTTACAATAAATATGGTGAAACACTGGAAGAAGTTTTGCAGAGAGGTTGTAAATGCGCCATCCCTGGAAACATTCAAGGTCAGGTTGGCCGGAGCTCTGAGCAACCTGATCTAGTTGAAGATGTCCCTGCTCATTGAAGGGTAGGTTGGACTAGGTGATCTTTAGAGGTCCCTTTCAACCCAAACTATTGTATGATTCTATGATTTTATGATTTTATGATTTTATGATTTTATGATTCTATGATTTTATCTTAGGAGAGGAGCAAGATGTCACACATAGCCTACTTTCCAGTGAATGGGTGGCTGAACATACAGACAAGAAAGGATACTCAGTGTGCTTCAGCTAAACCCACAGTCTGGACAACCAGGGGACCAAGACCTCGCACGTACTTCTTGCAAAGCACCCAAGGGAGTCAGTGCTTTTCTGCACCTTCTAAAGCGAGTTTTCTGAAGTATAGCTGTCTCCTAGCTGTAAGGGCTAAATTACTTAGGTGCACAGACCATGATCCAAAAGAGCTTTCAAAAAGGTGGTGTCTTGCTTGGTAGATATGTTTTCTGGACAGCAGTTGCAAGAGAGAGTTGAGAAATGAGTCCTGCTACACTGGACTTCTAAATGTGTTCTTAAATATCTTTTAGTGCAATAAAAACATGCATGGTCTTAGGACAGTGCTTCTTGCTTCATCTGCAGTGGCATCGGTCATTGTGAGAAATGCTTGGAGCTGCACAGAGTGGCTGTGATGTGGATGCTCAAAATGTATAGCTTTACATGTGGAACAGTGTTTAGAGAATCACTTCCTTACACCAAGAAGGGCCTGCATAAATTTCAAACTCAGATTTCTGAAGAGGAAAGAGGAGTAACATTAGAGTTGACTTAGTCCCCCACCTCGGTTAAAAAAAAAAAAAAGGTGACATCATACGTCATGGTGACATCATTAAGCACTGGAGAATAGTTCAGGACCGTAAGAAGCTTTTAGTATATGAGACAAGAACCGAAACCAAATGATATTTTGTACCACTTATGACAAACATGCCACACAGAGAAGAAATTTCATGGAAATAAGTAGAAGGTGAGAGTATGTTCAATTAATGAAGTAAAAGTAAGCTGCAATATTAAAGAATGGCTGTTTTTGGATGTGTGCAGTAGGAATTTTAAGTGATTACTTGGGATTGAGAGAGATGTGCAGGGAGAAGAATTTCCTTGCTATTTGTCCATTTAATCTGTTTCTTGCTTATATTCTTAACTTGGGCTGTGGTGCTTTGGCTATTAGTTCTCGTTGTTGTTTCCTAACCAAAACCATAAATCTCCTTAGAAAAAAAAAGAAAACAACCAACTAACAAATCAAACCCACTGTTAGTGAGCTGCTCACTCATCTGTCTGGAATTTTTTTTTTCAATACAACATGATATTTTAATTG
This sequence comes from Vanellus vanellus, assembly GCF_965231255.1. Classification (NCBI taxonomy): domain Eukaryota; kingdom Metazoa; phylum Chordata; class Aves; order Charadriiformes; family Charadriidae; genus Vanellus; species Vanellus vanellus. The sequence continues at coordinate 22,686,500 of NC_138909.1, read as the reverse complement.
AGGTAGGAAAGAGAAATGAGACTATCAGAATACAAAAGATAAAGGAGAATAAGATTACATTCCTGTCATGCTTTTATATGAACATCAAATGCAGCCCATGTCAATAACTACTTTTGGGGCTTTTGTTTTGGTACATATTTATTGTTCAGCACCTCTATTTGATCCACAGTTCTGAGCAGCATGGAGCCAGGGACAGCATAATATTGAAACAGCTGACTTGGCTGCTATGTGACATATAGAATAGAAAGCTACTTCTTCCCTCTTCCCCCAACTGTAAACAGATAGACTGGCTTTAAAACTGGCTTCAAATTTTGCTGTTGTCATAAATAAATCAGTCACTAGACCTCAACCTCACCTGGAATGAACTGGGCTAACCAGATTGAAGGACACTTGATTTGCAGACAACTGAAAGTCTGGCCTTTTCTGCTTAGAAAGATATGTAAGGAAAAGACTATGTAAGGAAAGATATGTCCTCTTCCCAAAAGGAAAACTCAGTAAATTAAGATGTGACCATCAGGCTGGCTAAAATAATGTGTCTTGGAAAAATACAAGAATTATGCAGCCCCAAACCCACTAAAATTAAGTTTCCCTTTGTTTTAAACAGGGTTGGATGATATTAAGTAAAAAAAAATTAAGTACTGAGCTCTAATGTCACCCAGGCCCCTTTGCCAAGTTCCTGTCTCTTCTTTTAGAGTCTGTATCCTGTTCTGGAACTAAAAACTAGTGGATACAGCCACACTTGTAGGCCAGTCCCCTTTGACTTTCAGTTTTCCTGAGTGACAGCTCCATTAAAACCAGACAAATTCCTTGCCCTGCATAGGCACTCTTATTTCCCCCCAGTGTTTTTTGGGTTGAATTGGGAAACTTCATACTGAGATCACATTCATGCAGGATGCCTACACTAGGAATGGTCCTAGGAACTGCACCAGTTGCTCCTCTACCTACTAGGTGCCAGTGGCAACAATATGTCTTCAAGCACACTAAATCAGGAGAAAATTAAGAAACAGAAGGAGAAAAATTCTACTTTAGAAACATGTCTGCACATGTAGATAGAGTAGCCTTTTCAAAACGTTAGCATAATGCACTGATTTGTTAGTGCCTTCTCTCAAATGCTGTGATCAAGGCATCAAGTCTTGCAATGACTCACAACATACAACATCATTACCTTATCTTTGAAAGATGCATAGTCCCCCGAGAATCCCTTATTTTGTGCTGTCAATTATTGTTAATGGTGATCTTGAATGCAAGTGCAGATGACTCTCCCTTAACACAATTTCTTTCTTTGTATCCTTTTTTTGGAAGCTGCCAGAAGAATTTGGTTTGGAATTGATACATATCCCAATAGTGATCAAACACAGCTTTGATTTCCCTTTGTTCCCTCTTTCTCTCTGTCACTGACTCAGTTACATTTCACAAATCAGGAATGATGAAAAATGCAGGCTGGGAACTAATGCTAAAGGTGCAACTTGGAAGAAATCTTTCGAGCAGCTAAAAGGATCACTAATATTTCATAAATGAAAGGGAAAAATTAAGATGCAACTGTTACAATTGTGCTGTATTATAAATAAAGGTTACTAGGGAGATTTCAAGAGAGCTTTATTTGGGAGCACAAGAGCCATTGAGAGGAAGTGAGATGTGTGCTCCCAAATCCCCCAATGATATCTTTTCAAAAATATTCCCTTAAGTCACTTTAAAAAGCATGGCAGAAACATAGAGGGCAGTAGCTGGTTGTCATGGTTTGGACTGGATTGGCCACTCACGCAGAATGACAGATGCTCTCCCCTACATCTCTCCAAAGAGAAGCAGGAGAGAGAGAGACTTCTGAGTTTAGAAGGAACTAAACTACTTTAATGAAAAATTAATAATAAAGTAAAAAGGAAATAATGAAATATATACAAAACCGTATCAAGCTTGCAGGACGACAATCACATCACTGACTGGCACTGGGGAAGTCCCAGACTGGACTCAGTGACAGACGAGAACTGGATTCCAGATCTGGATTCAGGATCGGGATCAAAGGCAGAAGAACAGACAGAGTCCTCCTCGGATGCCGTCCATTGAAGGAAGAGAGCTGACCCTTTGATCCCTCAGCTTTCATACTAAGCATGAGGCAGATGGGATGGAATACCCTGTTGGTCAGTTTTGGGTCACCTGTCCTGTACACTTCTCCCCACAGGTATGACCTTCTATGCTTTTCCGCTTCCGACCCTCCAACATGGCAAATAACAAAGTTAGCTGGCCTGGGGTGTTAACAGCAATAAGTATAAGCAAGAGCCTCTCTGCATACCATTCCTTGGCATGAACTATAAACTTAGGTTTTATCAGTCTGAGAGAGCGAACAGTTTTCTGCACAATATGCTGTTAATTTCAGTAGTTAGAAGAGGCCCAGCTCAGAAGGACAGTTACTGAACAAAATTGGTTCTGTTTTACCTCAAACCAGGCATTTGTAAAGCCATGAATCTGACCTGTTTCCTAAGTGACCAGAGCTTGCAGATTGTGGCCATTTTATTTTATCACAATGCAACACACTACAGACTGGTCTGCCTCTTCCCTTATGCAGCTACTTTTCCAGGACATTTTTTTCTTAACTGGCATGGTTTCTGGAGACCTTTCTGTTTCTGTGTAGATTTCTAGGCAGTCACTCCTCTTGCTTCCTTCCATCCCAGCTCCTGCCATGGCTTCTCAACTAGCTCTCCTCCCTTCACAGCTGCCTCAGTGCCCTCCTCACCTTCCTCTTTACTCCTGCCTCTTGTTCCAGCTGTACCGGAAGGGCACCCAATTTAAGAGGTCCAGTAAAATTAATCAATTTGGGACCTCCTCTGAGGTCTTTTCCCGGTGCTGGGGTGCTTCAAACAGTGAGTCACTATTTCACCTAAAAGCCAGTACCACCAGAAAACAGCATTCCTACAGATTTTAGCTTTTATGAACCGTTATTATTGATTTCTCTATTGCTTCATGTTGATTCACCTCAACTGAAATGTGTATTTTGGATATAAAGTAATTCACTGTTGTCGCCATTTTAGATCCCTAATTTGAGAAAATGGCCTGAAGTAATGAGAGGCCCTTTTGAAAGCCAAGAAAGCTTGGAGAGGATTTCTTTGTCACATGGCTGTCACTGTCAGTTCATCAGTAGGAAAACTTTCTTCCCCCTGATGATAGGCATAGGCATAGCATAGTCCACGTCTACAGCAGCAGAATCAATGCCTTCCCCTCATGCTGTATCCACCAGAAATGTTCCCAGCCCATCCACAAGCACAGTCAATCCTATGCCTCACCCTTCATCCCACCCTGCATCTCTAGCCTGTGATAGCTCTGACCAAAGGCTTTTGGATCCTGGGAGTGGCCAAAAGAGATATTCTAGGGAGGAATATCACAGTAAGTCAAACACACAGCAATGCTTTTCATAAGCTCCCCAACCTCCAGCTTCCTGAGCTGGACGTTATTTTTATGTCTTAGAAAACCTCACAGTGCACTTCATTAAGTTTTCCTGTCTCCACTTGAACCCCCTAAACTGTTTGCAGCCAGTGCAGCTTTGGCCAGTGTCGTGGTTTGGGCTCGACTGGCCAATGAAAACAAACAGCAAGTGCTCTCCCCCACCTCTTTCTCCAAGGAGAGGAGGGAAAGAGAGAAAGAGACTTATGAGTTTAGAAAAAACTAAACTACTTGAATGAAAATATTAATACATTAATAAAATAATAAAAAATAAAATAATGAAATATATACAATATATACAAAACTAGTATCGAGCTCCCAGGATGATGATTGCATCACCAAATTCCATTTGTGACTCCAATTAGTTAGAAGGGGCTTAGCTGCAAAATAGAATTACAAAAGAGAAAATGGGTTCTGTTTTACCTCAAACCAGGACAGCCAGGAGTGGCACACACAATAAGTGCCCTTACTTGCTTGTTTTCAACCTCCTGCTAATTTCACCTAACAGCCCTCATTCCTCTTATAAGAGACATTCCCTCTCCATTCACACCAGGGGCACTTAAGGAATATCCAATAGCATAAGGACAAACATTTGAAAGACTCACAAATTAAGAAATCTCAGAATCCTTTTGAACAAGAAAACAAAGTTTTCTCACAGTTTCATGCATGCTTTAAATGAAGGGTGGTGATGATGAAAGAACAGTCTCTTGAGCTGGAGAGGAGCCATAATCCTGCAGTTCTAGGAGCTGGCTGCACTTATCTTTAAATGAGGCTCTCTGGAAGGGTCTATGGATGGAGAACATTACCAAAGCCCCTGCATACTGTTTGTGAGTTTTCATTTACATTAAATAGAGATAAGCTGGCCACCTACTGTCATATTTGCATATCAGATGGTTTTGTCTCACATCAAGAGAAACTAAATGGTTTTAGTTTAAAACAGATGGCAAACTGTTGGCAGGAGCTTTCAGAGGCATCAACAATTGTACAGTAAAGTAGGACTCATAGGACAGATGAGAAATGAAATAACCAGTGCTAGAAAGTGACCTGAAATTAAATCCAAGGTATAGGCCATCACACAGCAGGATGTTGAAAACCTTCCTACAGATCTGCATTCTGCAACTAACTCCTGTCTCTCTCAAGGACAGAGCAAAAGCCCCAGTTTGGAAGGAGATTGCCTTTTGGAGCAATGAAAATCTGCATCCAAGTCTGGATCAGGCTATTTGCATGTCTCTCACAGATTGTTTTAAACAGAATTCCCATCTCTCCTGAGCCAGGTGACAAAAACTCAGTAAGACAGAACAGCTGAAAAAAAACCACTGCAAAAGCAACTCACAGTAATAAAAGACAGTCTGTCAGTCTATCAAACATGAGCATACAAAAGATATTCCTGAAAAACACACGCATAAATACCCTGTTTTCTAGGTATTACCTGCATCTCGCCTGCCTGAAATCCTGATTTAAACACCTGGCTGGGGAAATAATGGTGTTGGGATACACAGGCAGGTCAGTAAGCACAAACGTGCTGAGGGGTTACCATGACTGGCTATATTGGAAAGACTCGCATTTCACCTTGCCTCAGTACAGAGTCCTGAGCTTGGGGAACTGCTCTTCATCTGGTGCAGGAGCTGCTGCTGGGGTAAAGAGCACTCCCCTGTAACAGGGACCCTGCCTGCAGGCTATCCCTGCTGCAGGAGATGAGTCTGAAAGCTGCCAGATAAATATTCTTGCTGCTTAGAAATGGAAGCACAGGCCAAGAACTGTTTAATTCAGTCTCGAGAAAGTGAGTCAACCAGACATGTGGAGTGACAGCTTATGTGGCACCTAGTTGAAGCTGGCCCCACAAGCTTTTGCCACAGCACAGAACACTGTTTCTACATGCCAGCTAAACCATCCCCTACTATTATAATCATTGCCAATAAACCATCATCCTTCCAGCATTCGTATCCATGCCTTCATGACACCCTGAACTTTTGATCATCTTGAACTTTGGTTCTCATCCTGCTGGGAGCTCTGAATAACTATATAAAATGACTATAGTCATTTTGAGGAAATCCAAAATAAGAGCTGGAGGTTTACTCCTTCTGTAGGCACTGACAAGTTAAAAATTGGTTTGGATCCCATAGAAGGTTTTTTAATACTTTAAAAAATGTATTAAATGCCCTGTCCCAGGGCTTCATGGCTTCTCTTGGTCAGGGAAGATAGTTTTCTTATGCATAGATGTCTCTTAATTACCTAGCAAGAGTAGAGACAGAGAAAGACAGTCCTTTCTGAAAAAGATAGCTGTGCATTCAGTTTCTCCCAGGATCACACAGTCCCTTTTCCTTACACTTTCTCATAACTCTCTAGTGAGTAAAAACTCCTGCAGATGAGCTTAAGCTGAACCAAATGCTTTTGAAGCCTGGCATGTTTTTCTTAAGCTGTTTGTCTCTCCACTCAGAGTTCTTTTCACAGCCTAGCCCTCCTGGGCCCTTTATAGAGCCCCTGGGCCTTCCTAAATTCCCCAAAGAGAATCAGCACTTGGGTTTCCATTTTCATGTGAATAATTATGTGCCACTGGTTTAACTGATTTGGCTATTGGTTTTTCTGAATCATCAGAATGAAACTCTATTACAACTCAAAAAAGTTGCACTTAATGTTGACTTTTGACACCCTTTTGTATACAAGGCAAGTTGGCAAGATTGCTAGATATACATATACTACACTGCTGAATCTTTCATTTTTAATAGGAAAATGCTTCAGTCCAAAAACTTTGCTTCCCTGTGTTCTTGCTCTCCATATTCCTCATGCATTCATCTCCAAAGTACAGCACTGTTTATCTCTGCATCTCCAGTATCCTACTGCTGGAAGAAATTTCATATAGTGAAAACCAACTTCTATTCTGTGTACAGAAATGCTGACATCGGTTAAAAGCACAAACATGTTCTTACAGACAATGAGAAAGCCAGCACACAACCATAAAAGCTTCTGATATAATAAAACCAACTTAAAAAAATGAGATGAAAACAATCACCTCCCCAGATGTAGTTCCTGAGATGGTCTTTCATTTTTCATCTGTCTTACCTCTTTGATCCCAAATTGACTCTAACACACACCAGTCAGCCTAACCCATCTGGCACATTTTTTGAGCAGATCTAGTGTGAGCTTGTTCTCCTTTCTGGTTTTTATGCTTGAAGCCTTTCCTTAATTGGTGAGAGTATAGGACAGTTGTACTTACCCCGCAAAAAACATAATCTTCTCTCCCCCTCCTGATGCAAGAAAGTAGGACACCACAAGCCAGTGCTTACTGCTGATGTCAGAACTTCCTTTACAGTGATTGAAAGTAGCAATAAGACCACAACTTCTTGTCAGATTGCCACATCCATGGAGAATTCATGGCTGTCTACCACTCTTTACAACAGGTAAAGGTGCAGAGCCAAGACCTAGAGAGAAATCATAAGTGCTTTCACAAAACTGATTTTTTTCTTTTTTTTTCTTCTTTTTTTTTTTTTCTTTCTTTAAATCTTGAAGGAGGAGGTAGCTCTCCCAGTGCACACACAATAAAGCATCTTGATCTGGCCTGTGCTACCAATGTGCTTCATACTTCATACTTCATACTTCATACTTCATACTTCATACTTCAACCATCTTGGGACAGAAAAACTCAAAGCAAGCACTCTAACCTAACATCAGACTGAGGCTACTCAGGGATGTGGATCCTGTATAGTCTGCAAACTAACCTCAGTTAACCCTGGGATTTCTTAAAGCACTCTGGAACTTCGGTGATTTTGACCTGAGCTTCCAGGGTACAAAAAGAAACTAAGGACAGATGCAGGTTGCAGAGTGAATTTTGATGTGAAGATGACTTTGCCCAGCTCTGCTCACCACATTCAGGATACAACCTGGGCTGCAGACTCTCTCTTTGATTGCCTGACTTGTGGTTTCAGTTGGGATAGAGTTAACTTTTTTAGTAGCAGCTGGTGCAGTGCTATGTTTTGGATTTGGGATGAGAAATACTTTTGATAGCGCTCTGGTGGTTTTAGTTGTTACTAAGCAGTCAAGGACTTTTCTGCTCCTCATACTGCCCTGCCAATGAGCAGGCTGGGAATGCACAAAAAGTTGGGAGGAGACACAGCTGGGACAGCTGACCCCAACTGACCAAACAGACTATTCCATACCATGTGATGTTATGCTCAGTATATAAAGCTTGTGGAAGAAGAAGGAAGAGGGGGATATTCAGAGTTATGGTGTTTGTCTTCCCAAGTAACCGTTACCTGTTATGGAGCCCTGCTTCCCTGGAGATGGCTGAACACTTGCCTGCCAATGGCATGCAGTGAATGAATTCTTGTTTTGCTTTACTTGCGTGTGAGGCTTTTGCTCTATCTATTAAACTGTCTTCGTTGTAATCCTTGAGTTTTTCCTCAATTTTACTTTTCTGATTCTCTCCCCTATAGCTAACGGGGGGAGTAAGTGAGCAGCTGCATGGTTCTAGCTGTTGGCTGGGGTTAAACCACAACAGGGAGGAAGGCAGGCTCAGGATAAATTGCAGTGAAGCAGAACAGAGGTTTTCGGGACAATGGAATACCAGGAGGATTAGTACAGGTACACTGCCCCTGCAATTAAAAGCAGCCATCCTCCTCCAGAATACATGACCACCTTGTCCTGGAATCAGCACATCCTTCAGAAAAGGCATCACCCCTCTCTTTGCAGAAGGAGGCTGGTTGTTGTGAACACTGGTATGAGCACATACCAGGTCCATATGGTAGGCATCTGATTCAGAGCGGTATAAACAGTGCTAAAGACTCACAGGAAATCAGGAAAGGGTGAGTTTTCTTTCTAAAGATTTATGGCACTCACATCACAACAACCCAAAGCACATTGGCTGTACACAGCAAAACATGCCTTCTTTAAACACCATCAAGTATTTCCTTTTTCATTTCATTCGTTATCTGCAGGATTCTGGTATATGGATTGCTTCTACACAAATTAGTTTGGATTTAACAGAATGTTGTTTTTTTCCCCAAATACCTGGAGGCAACCTGGCATGGACACCCTGTGGTATAAATTAACATATATTATCTCTATCACTCTATTTGTTTCAGTCAGTAGAACATCTAAGTAAAAAGGTTTCTTTGGAGTTTTGAGCCTGTCTAAATGCCTCAGGTGCTTTCAATTTTTTTTTCTCCATGAAAAAATGCATTCCCAAATGATAAAATATTGTGGAAAGTGAACAAACAGCAGATCCTGCTTTGTTCATTAACAAACAGTGTTGACTGGGAACACAGGCTGCATTCATCTAGCTCAGTCCCATCTTTTTAAGAACAGCCAACACCAGATGCTTCAGACAGAGGTGGAAAGAACCCGTGCAGGCAGAGGCAGAAAGATTTGCCTCCACTTCGGTCCTGACCTGATCCTACACATCCGCTATGGTGCCTTATGCTGTAGGGGCTGAAGACCTTACCCTGTCCTACCAAGTGGGAGCAATAGGGTGGAAAGCATGGCACAAAGGTAAGTACTCCCAGGCAGGAGGACAAGGAATGCCATGGGGGGAAGGGAGCCCACAGCTTATGAAGCCCGCACAGTTGATCTGCCAAAGACTCCAGAGTGTGGTCATTAGATTTCAGTCACACAACCACAACTACCAGAACTTTACTGGCTGCTGGATGATTCAGAGAGCTCCTTGGTTGAAACCTTGTTATTCCATTCCTGAGCCAGGGTGAGCTGAGCATCATCCTGTCAATTGCAGTCTTTCTGCCAGAGAGTCTCTGGAAGAGAGACTGAAAAACTAACTGTACGGGTTCATTGGTGGCAGAGAGAGCAGGAATGATCTGTAAAGAAACATTTCAGGGCTCAGTGATTAGTACTGAAGCTTACATATTCATCATATATTGAAGGAGTAGTTCCACACAAGAATAATTATGTCATGAAGAAAATGACTAGATGGAGGAGAGGGGGATCAAATGCCAGGCTATCACAAATCCTGAGATTGCTGAGAAACCAGGGTGCCTGGGATGAAATAAAAATTTTAAAAGAAAAAAAAAAAAAAGAAAAAGAGAAAGAGAAAAAAAAGGATCTTGCTTTATTTCACAGCTTTAGAGGTTCAGGCTGTCAGGTTCTTCCTAATTATAATCAAATATTACAGCTTCCCAGAAAGTGGAATTGCCTCTCTATCCAATAGTTTAACCATAAGACAAAGAGGCTGTGAGCATCACATTTCTGAAATAACTCAGAATAATATATATTCTCTTATTCTTTTTGAATGTTTTTGAGAAAACATTCTGAAAAATTGTTGATCATAACATTGATTTTTCAGTCTGAAGAAGTTTCTCATTTCAATTCCTTTGTTAGACATGAATTTGTTATAAAGTCAACATTGAAATGACACCACTAAGAAAACAATTTAAGACAAGCCTAAATGATTATTTTTTTCCACCAAAAATATACCTTCTATGGAATATTGTCAGGCCACGTTCTTAGCTTTGGAGTGAAGCTAAATTTCATGACACAGTACAAAATGCAATTCCTTTCCTCTGCCCAGAAACAACAGGCCGTATCCTGGTCATCACAAAGGAGAACAACTGGACTGATATCAGGACCCAGCTCACTTTTACACTAGCTGAAGTCTGGGCTGAAAATAATTGCATATATCTGAGAATTCATCTATCTGTAGATCAAATCAACATACAGGTGGAATAAACACACAAAAAAAAGCATTACACCTAAGGTCTACAAGGTTTTATAGCAAAAAGGAACAATAATATGCACCCTCTCCCTTTAAGAAATGAAACTGATTTTGAAAATACTGTACTTTACCTTGCTATCTTTCAGATACCTGCTTCGCTGTACGTGCTTTACTACAGCAAAACAGTAAAGAAAGATGCAATACGAAGCAACATCAGGAGACACTCCTTCCTGTGTGTAGTTCACACTTTTCTAGAAGAGAGAACTCATCTTGTGTCAGGGAAGGGTATGCAACCAGCCCCAACAACATTCAATAAGGCAGGCCACAGATATAGCTGGGTCTAACAGCTTGTAGGCCCCTGTCATCATTTATTATCCATAAAGGAGATGTAATAATATAAGAGGCTGCAGTGTGCAAACCATCTCTATTTTCTTGATTATGGCCTTTGTTAACATACCTGGTTAGAGCGAGGGGCAATGGAAGTTGAGATAGGGCTCTGAAAAGACTGTTCAACCTTCTTATATTTTGTGGAAACAAAATTTAAAGGAAAATGGTAAGACACAGAAGGCTTTAATTAATCTTGAGCTCATTAACTCCAAATGAACAGCAATAGCTTAAGAAGCACATTATGTGTACTCTCATAAGTGATAGTATAATGCTGGAACGTGAACTTTACACCACTGCAAAATTTAACTATCTATGTGATGTACCAAAGAGACAGTCACACTAAGTGCTCAGGACTGCAGTTTTTACTTGACCACATACTTAGAGAAAAGGTACACAAGACCCCTGTGGTGAAAAAGCCTACTAATGGGCACAGTCAGCAACTGTTATTTACCTGGGAATTGGCCTTGAGCTTCCTCTTGCATGCATGAGCTCACCTTTCCCATTTAGCAGTTCTCCCTATAACTCACAGGACAATGCTTACAAGACCCTATGATAGGTACTAGGATGTTCAACATCGTTGTCAGCGACATGGACAGTGGGGTTGAGTGCACCCTCAGCAAGTTTGCCAATCATACCAAGCTTTTTAGCGAGGCTGGAGGGGGGGATGCCATCCAGAGGGACCCGGACAGGCTGGAGAGGTGGGCCCAAGCCAACCTCATGCAGTTCAACAAGGCCAAGTGCAAGGTCTTACATCTGGGTCGGGGCAATCCCAAGCACAAATACAGGCTCGGCGGGGAATGGCTAGAGAGCAGCCCTGAGGAGAAGGCCCTGGGTGTGCTGATTGACGAGAAGCTCAACACAAGCCAGCAATGTGCGATCTCAGCCCAGAAGGCCAACCATATCCTGGGCTGCATGACAAGTGTGGCCAGCAGGGCAAAGAAGATGATTCTGCCCCTCTACTCCACTCTTGCGAGACTCCACCTGGGGTACTGCAATCAGCTCTGGAGTCCTCAACATAAGAAAGACATGGAGCTGCTGAAGCGTGTCCAGAGAGCGACGAGAATGATCCGAGGGCTGGAGCACCTCTGCTATGAGGATAGGCTGAAAGAGTTGGGGATGTGGATATAGGACAAAGAGAAAAAAAAACCCAAAATTAAATAGTGATTTCTGCAGTTATTTTACATTTAAAATAATGTCTGCACCATGCAGACAGCAGTGGATTTAGAATCACAGCCTTATTCCTGGCACAAACTCCTCAGCATCAGCATAGGATCTTTCTGGGTCACACAGCAGCACCATATTGCTCCCCCTCAGCACAGGGGACCTGATCTGGCCGTTATACCTGTGCTTACAGGGTCATGGAATCATAGAGTCATAAAATGGTTAGAGTTGGAAGGGACCTTAAAGATCAGTCAAACTATTTCAATAAATACAGTCACATTCACACTGGATTAGTGATATTTTTGTCATGTGACTGCTGCATTTCTGGTCTGAGGAGGAGGATTGCCTGTATTTTAGCCCTTGGCTAAATCTTGCACAAGCTTTTCTTTAGACATGAGGAGGTTGATGAAGTATCCTGCTCACATGCCACAGCTGAAGATGAAAGATTATGTTTGCCCACAGCCTTATGTTTTGGCAAAACACAAACATAAGGGATAAAATCATCCGCTACTGTGGACAAGCTGTTGAGGATCTTCTGTCTCCACAGAGAGTTAGGAGCCAGGCAGTTCCTTGTGGCCATTTCAGCTGCTCAAACCAGCACTGCTACATCAATTAAATTCCTTTCACGGACGCTAAAACCACAAGAGTTGCTTAAAAAGTCTAATCAGCACCAGAGTAGTGATATTAAAAAGGTCATGATGGTGGCATGTGGGGAGGGTTTTTTTTTGGCAGAAAGCGTCCCTCAGAGCCAGGAAGTCACTTCTGCTCTCCAAGACACAGAAAGTCCTGCATGTAACAGGGGGCTGTTTCTTTCCCTTTGCTGAGCAGCTTGAAAGCCACAAAGAGAAGCTGCAAAAGCCTTGTCAGAGCAAATATTATAGGATATAATATTCTCAAAGCACTTCTGATCTACAGGAGTTATGCCAGTGGCTAATGATACATTAGCTGAGTGCATTCGAGGAGATGTGTACTACTCATCTAAGTGGTTTGAAAGTAGGAAAAGTGTTTTGCAGGGCTGGATGTGCCAAGTACAGAGCAACACAAAAGAGCTGGGACCCACCCAGGAACCACAGGCCTTTTTTTAGTGGGAACGAGTAAAATGGTTGTCATTCAATGCTGGAAACTCTTGGATTTTGAGGGGTTGGTTTGTCTGTTTACAGTTTGGCAAAAATATTTATTGAGGGAACACAACTGGCCCTGTCACAATTAAGAACTGAAAAGAAGTTCTCTTTACTATAAAACAGCTCAAAAATTTTTGAACTTAGTACCGTTAATGCTTGGAAACACTTAAACAACCTTTTAATATGACTATGAGCTGTTCCAAAGCAGCAAAAAATCTGTTTAGAAGCAAGATGGGTGAAGTATTTTGGAGATAAAAAACATTGCAAGTCTGGAAAATGGCTATAAAGTAATTTAGGTAGCAACTGACATTGCCAACAATCTTATTTTTCTGACCCTTTCTTCATACAGTAAACATTAGTGTTTAGGATCCTGTTTCTGAAGTAGAGTTGTCAATTTTGCTCCATTCACTTGGGTATTGCTCGGTGCCTCACAAGCCTGTTTTCAGGTGGAAACTCCTGTGTCAGATCTTGATACTTTGGGCTTGCAATCCACACCCCTCAGCTGGCCAGATGCTATGGGAATAAAAGGAGGCCTGAGGTACCCAGTTCAAGTCCTCCAGATCAGGGGCAACACAGTGGGGGACAGCAAAGAAAGCATTCCCATCCACCTAGCTAAGGTAAAGCTGCAACAGGCAAGAGAGCCAACTTGTGCCAAAAGCAGTACCCAAGGTACCCTGGAATCTCTGGGGAGTACAGTCAGGGACCTAAGGTTCGTGATGTTCCTCACTTCATATCATGGCTACACAACTTTATGTGTCATTAAATTCATCCAATTTCAGGCTACAGAAATGTCGCAGAGGTGACAGTAACGTCCCATATATTTGTTCATGACCCATTTCAGAATCAAGATGTGTTTTAAAGACTTTATACACCCATTACGCTTTATTATGAACTGATGGTCATACAGATAGTACTGAGTTTTATGACAACATATCATTTGATGAGAACACTGTTTTGTTATTATATCATCCCCTTGGATAAGAAGTACTCTACTGCACCACACAACCCCACTCTACTGCAAACTCACTTTTGTACCCGCAGTTAAATTGCTGGCAAAAAGATCAAGCTTTTTATTATAGTCTCCTCAATCACTGGAAAAAAGCTTAACATTATGTTCACTTAAAAGCCACATTCTCCCCTTTTACTTTTATTTTCTCCAACTACAGGGTTTTTTTTATTCATTTTAAAACCAAAAATAAAAAATAAGAATGAACAAAAAAGTGCCAAGAAGGAGTAACAGACAAATATGCAAGCAGAAAATATTGAGAAAAACTGACATTTTGGCACAAATTCTGTTTGCTTGGTTTTCATGATACAGTATTGAACATGGCAGTATCCCTATGGGAGAGTGGTCAGAAAGCCTGATTCAGAGAAGAGGAGTGGCAGTATCAGCATTAGAGCTTATTTGAAATACTGGAGCAGAACTGTCCTTTCTAAGTTAGTATCAACCAGCATGAAACCCAGTGCTCTCATTCCCAAAACATTTTTCCCCCCAGAACTATTTATGACACCATTTTCAATATTTCAACATTTCTGCCATCTCAATCTCTTATATTTAGGATGAAAACAAGCACTGAAACACTTGTTCACAGAACAGAAATCCTGTTTTTCCAGTCAGCACCTGCATCTGCCTTTTCTGAACATTTCACTGTAAGGACATATATTTCCTGATTCATCATTTGTACCCAAGAACCCTTTCAAAGCTTCATGTGTTTCCCCGCCTATACTAATACACAGACAGCAATGTTGTGGCATTTCTCAGCAGTTTAATTCTACTTTTTCCATCATGTTGGAGTAAGGCAGGAAGGTTTAATCTTAAAAATTGTTTATATTAATGTAGAGACTGGGGGCAACGTTTCCACTAATAATTTTGATTAATTTCTTCTCCTTTTTTGAGGATGAGGCAATTTTTATTGCCCGACATTAATGTTCTTGTTTTTTTCTTACAAAAAATGCACCAAAGATGCTTAAGAAAAGAAAGGATTTCATTTGTTACATTATTTTTTCAAGTATAATACATAAATTCTACACGGGCATATACAAAAGTAATAAATAGTTAACATCATTTTGAACCAGCCCTACTGAACACAAATATTTTAGCATTCTACTCTACAGTTACACAGAGAAATAAACAGTGTTTTTTGAAACTGAACAATACCTCTAGGATCCCTTTGAAACCTTTCCTTATTTATCCTTCTCAGTAAAGTAGCCAGATTTTTCAGAGAAACTCAGCACACAGCAGCCAAGGCCCAAAAACTGAAGAGCTCTTAAGCAAACAGAATATGTGTCAGACATATTTCATGTATGCACTTCTCAACTGGAGTGTTATTTCTCTTCCATGGTCGTTTGTTACAACTAACAAATCTTTCTCTGTTCAGCCCTCTATTCAGCAGGAGAAATAAGGTTGTACGATCAACATGCTGATTCTTTCTGTGATTTGTTCACAGCTTCAAGCACAGAAAATAATAATGGCAAGCACATCACCTGTAGAAAATTCCTTCTTGTTTGTTCAGACTAATGAATGGACCACACGGATACGAGCTTCTCTGACTCCAGTAACAACTGAACCAAGAACACAAAACTTACCGGGCGAATGCAAGTGATTATAGGAAATGAAGTAACTTTTAGAAATGAGAAGAATTCCAAACTGGTAGAAAGTAAATTGGTTAGGAAAGGTTCAACAAGATGTCTTCAAGAAAAAGCAGATAAAGAAGAAGCAGTAGTTTGTAAAAGCTGTGGGAAAGTAATTAAGATACTTGTGTTGATAGCCTCAATGCCTAGATGCCTGCAAATAATCTAAATCTGCAGTCTACTTTAAAGAAATTGTACTAGAAGGGACTTACTTGTATCTCGTTGTGTTTATCTTGCTTTCTTGCTCTGTCATTGCCAATCTTTCTTTTTTTTTTTTTTTTTGAAGTGGGAAGTCTAACTTTACAGCAAAATCAGAAACACTAATATAGATGGAGTTATTAAATCTTTTTCTCCCCACCTTTTTTTTGTTTGTTTGTTTTCCTGCATTAAATCCTATGCAGGTGTGTTTCCTCTTAATTTAAATTCACTCAACACTGTATTCCTGGCTGTACAGCAGAGTCTAAAAAAAAGAAAACCACAGGCAATATAACAATACTAATCTTCAAGTAAAAAAGTCTTATCACATTTAGTTTCCATTAAGTTGACCTGAAATCATAGTTAGATAACAGCAAGAGAAATGTTAAATCTGTAGACATTTAGAATTTCATTCCCCATAAAACTGTTCAGCGTATTTACCAGCTGCCAAAAAGACAAACACCCATAACAGCCTTTTGGCCAAAGACAGCTACAAGATTTGAAAAATTGTTTCTGTTTTGGTGGCAAAAAGTGCCTTCATTCAACATTTCTCTCCCCCTTCCCCAAGTAAGGGATCATATTTTGCAAAAGCATACACACAAACCTCCAGCCTTTTGCAAAAGCTGTTTTATTTCTGGGGAAGAATGACTCAACATCTCAGTGGAAAGTTTTCAGCCAGTCTTATTTCAAATAGATTGAAACCCTCCTGGCCATTGATTCTGGCAAGCCTCAGCACCAAGATGTCCCAGGGAGATGAAGAACACAGAGTACCATCATGCTGTGGTTCTTGACCATCTGACGCATTCAGAACTTCTTGTGTCCTGAGACTAGGATTGGGTGAGCTGTCTGGGCTGCAGCACAGCCTCTAAGAAGAACTGAAAAGGAGAACTTTTATGTTTGGCAGGTATTTTCCCACTGAAAGGTTTGTAACAATCTCTCAGGACAGAGGTAATCAGTACTTTGCCTACCATACTCTGTTCTTCTCTTGTTTCTTCTCTTGTTAGGGCTTGCTAATGTACAGGCCTTCCAGCATGTTTTCACTCACAGTATCAATGGGAAAGAAGAAGGTATCAAAATGGCAAACTTCCACTACTCTTCTTCAGAACAACCTGTCTCACAAGCTCCTAGAAGCATCCTCAGTTACCTATCCTTCTTGATGTTCCCGTTTAATTCTTCTTCTTACCTTTACACTTCCCTCTGTTTCTTCTCTCCTTCTCCCATCACTTTCTGTCTTCCTTCCTTCCATCACGTGCTTCCTTCCCCTACTGCTAGTTATGCTCAACCGAAGATGACCCTGGAGACTAGACTCCTTTTTAAAACTCACAGGCTCATATGAAGCTAGAGCTGTTCTTTCCATACAGTTTGCACTGGATTGGCAACACAGTCATCCAGGTCAAAAGAACTGGAAAAACATCATCACCTCCACAAAAAATTCATCAGGTAGAGTGTTGTGAAAAATCTGACAACCCTGCCCAGGTAAGAGAGGTCTTTCCTCTCTACCCACTTGACAACAGAGGAATTAACACAGTAGATAGCTCGTTTCATCCATCAGCCTTCCCAAAACATTTCTTGCTCTACCTCCTCATTCATTGAAAGGATAACCATATATAACTTGCCATTTTATGTCTCAATTCTCCTGTTGGTTTTGACATCATGAGTGAGAGGCCTGAGTTTTCGGCTTTGTAGCAAACTATGAGGTTCCGGGGTAAGTCAAATCTGGGTTCAGCTGTACTGACAACCTTGTGGGCAACCCCCTTTTGCTTGTTGCATTGTTCTTCTAAACCAATATTGTTTGTACCATCTTCCTGATGTAGATTTAGATTATGAAATCTGGCTTTAAACTCTGAACTGGTTCATATACAAGAGTTACCACAGGTTTTTATACCTTGGCCTTTTTGTGGCAAAAAAATCATATGTCAGATGGAACAGGTGCTAAGGACATCAGATACAAATAACACCAAAGGTGAAAAAGTTAAACCAGTGTCACTAACAATCGCAGTTTAATTGCAGGCCTAGCAATATTTATAGGTTTTCTGAATGCTCTAAAAGTCTCTCAGATAACCTGTCAGCTTGCTTTCTTTGGCATGTTTATCAATTTATTTCAAATGTACACTTCTAGCTTTCCTGAAAATAGGAATCCTAAGTAATAAACGAAAAGACATGTAAGAATACGACACAACACCCAAAGATCATTCCAAGCCTAAATACGATGCTTTTCATCCAATGTCATACTTTCAAAGGTGTCACTGTTTTTGGATCAAGAATATAGAACAAAATCATACTGTTGTAGGGAAACAGCCTGACATAAATTTTTCCTTGGATTCCTTCAAAACTTCTTTTACTCACTTCAGTTTTTGGGGAAATAAGACTGTGTCAACAAGGATCACTTTCAGAGCATTTTGACAATTTTTCACTAAAGCTGAAGTCCTATTTTTGCAATGCGTTTTATACATCACTTTAAACTGGCTTATTTATTCAGTTTTCTGGCTTTGGCATTTATTTTTTAAACCAAATTATTTTGCTGGTTTGAAATAATTGAGACTCTAGGGAATTCCTTAGCACCGCATATGCATAAGGAAGTTACAAGATGACAGTATACTTACGTTCTTTAAGCCATCAATTACAGTCTTCCTCAAATACTGTACTTACAGGTGTGACAGAAATCTAGGTAGGACAACGCATGATACACTTGATGTAGCCTTCCATTCTACATTTAGTCTCAAGTGAGTTTCTCCACTTATCTGTTATTAATCTGTATATCTCATGTCTGCACATCAGAGATTAGCTCCCTACATTCAGAATCTGGTACCTCTCCATCTGGAGATAGATTATTTTGCTTTATGTGGTCCCAGTGAAAGCCATGAGACACAGCGCACCTCAGCATAAAGGAGAATTAGAGTTTTTCCCCTGGACACTGCCACTGCAGTGATAATGTTAGCCACAAGCAGATGTTTCAGAAATATGTTTAAGAAAATAAGGGAATGCATGTTTCCTCTAGCTATATTCACACTGTGGGGTAGTCAGCTCCAAAGGAAGATGATGAAATAGCAAAATTAGACTCATTTGTACTTTACTGGTGTTGTCACAGTATGCCTCAGGGTCCTCTGTGAGGGACCTTCAACTCTTGAGACCTGTAAATATTAGCAATGAAAGAGTAGTACGTGGTGTAAGATGGTGAATATTTGACTACTCCCTAAATTCATCAAAACCTCACTGCTTTCTATACATTCTGAATAGAACAATTTCCATTTCCCTGCCCTTCATATTCTGTTTTTCCTGTCATAATGAGCTTCCACCACTGTTGTTAGAGAGGGCTGAGGCAAAATAATTGCTCAGCCTTCATGACATAATTAAACTACCCCAATCTTTGTCCCATCCTCACAGCACAGCCACTCTACTTGTTACTGTTGTTATAGTTTATTTGAAAGAAGAGCATTTTCTGGTTTAACTTCTTCATGGGGGGTAATTCAGCTGACTTGGGACAAGTCTTCCTGTAGCCCAAAGCCTTCTGATGTAAAATTTTGTTTCCTCAGAGACAGGTGCAACTCCATTTTGGAGCTCACAAATGTGTTATTTTCACTGGCACAGCATTTTGGGCTAAAGATACTCATTATCTCAAATTTCATAGCTTTCCCATTCCAAACATCCGTAGAGGGCACATGGACACACTGATCCATGACACGTTTTGGAGATGCTTTGCAAAGTGCCTTCTCAAGTACTCTACTGCAACAAACACAATGCGGCTAACAGTCAGAGAGCCTATATTTGGCATTTTGTGAGACAGAGCATAGGTGCAGAGGGATGTGGGACTTGCAAAACATGTCTTTGCTGAGAATTATCTGTGCCATGGTTTTGTATTGGCCTTTAACAGGGAGGCAAGCCATGACACCGGAGCATTTCAAATATGTGAAAACAAAAAACTCTACTTCAAACTCCCATTGGAGGCCACCTCCTTTGACCTAATTGAAACTGTTCTTTTGGGTAGGGAGGGAAATGTTCCAGTGAGATTTTGGGAATAGTTGCCAGTACTCAGAATTGCTTGAAGAAACTACTGTACATCAACCATGCCAACCAATTGGATCTGTTAGTCTTCAAGGAACTTTGTGCCCTTAATAGCCCCTATCTCCTGAGAAAATGTTTCCGTGGTGTTGGGGGAAACAAGTGAGCAGCAGCTCCCGCTTTCCTTCAACTTGTACCTACTAGATGGAAGAAGACTCCTTACTTCTTGCAGCTTTTCTTTGGGAGCAGTCAGACCCTTCCTAATCTTCTGTTTTTCATGTTATCCAAACGATGACCTGTGAAAGACACAGCAGCAGACATGCTCTATTTTTTCTGTGTAAGGTTCTCCATGGGTACCCATAAAAGACCACCTCTATTTCACCTATATGGTAGGCTGAAAGGACCTGGCTTGCACCGTATGCAAGAAGGCCAAATCAACCCAACGTCCTAATGGGTTTGGTTGTGTGCCAATCAGATGTTCAAAGGTACAGCACCTTGAGTTGCATCAGTGCAAGCTCAGTTTAGTGCTCTTTAGCTTTACACAGCTAATCCAAGGATGAATGGCAGGACAAGGGAGAACTGTCAACACACTGGCTGTGGACTCTGCTGTAAAAGTGATCCACCCAACTTATGCTTAGAAAGAAGCAGTATATTTTGTCATTAAAGTACTTGAAATAAATCCAGCCCATGAAGTGCTGTGATTATTTCTGAGACTGGGAGAGAGAGGAGGACCAGGAGCAAATTCAGTTGGATGATGCACTCCAAAATCTTCCCTTAGTGCCAATTACCACACAAACAAAGCTTAGACAGTTTTAAGGCTGAGAGTAACTTAAGGGTAAAAAACCCGCATTACTGAGATGTTGTATATTTCCTAAACCCCGTCATTACAGAGTCAAGAAATTATCATTGATAATTTCACTTAATTGCAAACTAATTTCCACAAATACAGCTTCCAGACACATTCTCAATTAATTTTTATGGTGTGAAAAGTTTGAAGAGGTTTTGTTGCTCCCTGATTAAGCACCTTCAGAGAACAAAAATACTAGCACAAATGCTAAATTTCTTAAAAGACGTAACTTAAAATTAATTTTCAGTTCTAAACTTGCTTGAAAATTCTATTAAAGTTCATTCTGCCCTGAGAAGACAAGTGGTGTATACTGAGGAGGAATCATATTTTTCCAGTGCATCCTGAAAGGTGAATCTCAGTTTTAAATGTAGACTAAAACTCAGACTGTCTTCAAGGGAGGTACGCAAGTGATATCTCTTAATGGGTAAAAAGAGAAGTCTGTACACTTTAAGCTGTAACTTAGTGTTTGAGATGTGGGTTTGAATCTTTGCCATTTCTCCCCACCATCAGCCTACTTTGATCTTAGGCAAATTACTCAGCCTGTTTCTTCCCAACTGTACAAAAAGGCATTATCACAGCCTAACACCATAAGTAGTATGCGAATAAAACAATTTTGAGAATGCAAAGTGCCTGGACTCAAAGTTGCAACAGTCACAGAAGCATTAAGAACAAAGGCTCCTATTAGACGCAGCAAGCAATAGCATTTGATAGCACCTATAGCTGCTTCTTGCAGGGCTTTCTCTTGTTTCTTTGTTTGTTTAAGATATATACTACTATGTGGCAAAGTTCAGTAGCTTTAGGCAGGGCAGGACCTTTGCTCAGATTTAGAGCTTCTTAAGTAAAGCACACTTCTTCTGGGCCAGTGAAGGTGGCTCCCAGGTCCACACCATGATGAATGAGTCTACCAGAGCCTACAGCTATCCGTGGTCACATTTCAGCCTTAACCTAACTATTGTAATACTTTCACATATATCACAGCAGAGCACCTGGACAGATGTTTGCTGAAAAATTAAGAGACTTCAAGGAACCTACCCTAGAAAACTGGTTCTTCATGATAACATATGAAAATAATTTTATTTAATCATATAATACAGTGCTACAGAATAGTGCAATATGTGTAATGACATGGTACTGGTGTGTATGATGAACATGTCCATGTAGAATGAGAATAAAAAACAGTTCTTGAAGACTAAATATGACATCAAGAACAGTAGCAGGGGAAAGAGCTATTAGAGCAGAAGTCCAGTCTCATCTATTCAAGCTTCATGGCTAAGTTTCAGGAACAGTTCAGACATCTGCAGATGGAAAATACACTCGAGTGCCAGACCCCTCTTCTATTACCTTCACCAATAAAAGGATTTCTACAAAAGATAGTGGAATATGATCATTCCATTCTCAGTTGATTACATTTATTGGTTAGAGGGCACCCAAGGTGCTCCTACCCACCTTTTGCACCTGAAAATCCCTAACTCCTCTCTGCTTCGTGTCTCTGGTATTTTGTAATTTTATAGCTTTCACTTTGCTAAAAATTAGTTACATCGGTTAAGGTACACAGCCTGTAATAATTACTTACATGATATTCATTGTTATCCTATTCTATCCCTATGGCTACCATAAACCATTAGTTTACATTAAATAATGTAACTAGATTCACTGTCAGAGTAATGATTTAATCATAGGTCTACATAGATTAATTTCTAGTAGTTACAATGGTTTTCCCTTGAAATTATTCATTTCAGCACACATCTAAATTGATTTCTTTGAGGAAAGAAGACAGGAAGAGATGTCCGTGTACTAACACGATCCTTGGCATGAAATGATACTGTCAGTTTGATACTGTGTATAGCTAGCAAAATAAATGAAAGCACTTCCTATAGCAAAACTGTAAGCTGCATGCAGTTTGTCTCTTTCATTGGACATTCATATTTGAATGTACAATCCTTTATAACAACCTGAAAAAGTCCTGCGTCACGAAAAAAAAATTGTTGTTATCTTTATGTTAATACAAAGCTCCTCTGCAATCAGCATCATGTTTACAGATCTGATGACAGGTGGCACTTCCTGAGCAATATGGGAAGCTAAAAATTTGGTGGCCTGTATCTTTATGATTCAGAGGATTTTCTGCAACATTTTGTGCAAAGCAGGAAATAAATTGTTGCCTTTTGTCTAATTTTCATGGCTTTGTTTTGTTTTGTTTTGTTTTTAAACAAAGCAGTGGGTAGTTGCCTATGCTGCCTTTCTGTGTACATCTCAACCTTAGGATATTAAGGGAACTTTCATGACATCATTCCTCCATTGTAAAAGACAGTGACCAAGGTACAGAATAATAGTATAAATGTCCATGTTTAGTATGGGAAAACACAAGACTAGCCCCAGTAGTTCAGATCAAAGGTCAGTCCAACCCAGTGTGGTGTCTTTAAGGTAAGCATAGAATGATCCCTTGTGCAATCCCAGCTTCTGAAAACCAGCTTCTGTTATTATCCTGAGGCAAAGCCTCAAGATCATCGACCAGGAGCGCTGTGAACAGGGAGCGCAAACAGGATGTGGCGCGTCCGTCAGGCAGTAGCACATCAGTCAGGCAGTGGCACAGCAGTTTACACAGCAGTTCGTGTGGAAGGGCATGCAGGAAGGGCCCTGCAGCCTGCCTGTTGGTCCACAGCCCAGGGAAGTGCTCAAGGTCTCTGCCAAAATGGTGGGCACTTGCCTCAGAGCTAAAAACAGTGCTCCTACACAGAAAGCCTCTCAGATGCCTGATGCATCCACCTGGTAAGGAGGGAGACTTCAGGACAAATGATAGGCTGCAGTGGGTGCCCAGACCCTTCTCCTTCTCCTGGCAGAAATGTAAGTACTTGCACACAATATGCACAAGTCAATGATCTGTTACATCAGGTGGCCGAGTTGCAAGAAATGGTTAAAAGGTTGCATAGTATCAGAGGAATCAAGACAGAGACAGACAGGTGGTTTCATAACTGTGTTCCTGTAGCGGACACCACTGAGAATGAGGCACCTTGGACCCTGGTGACCCACAAAAGCAGGACTCTGCTTCGGTGCCCACCCTTTGGCATCACAACAAAAAACAGGTATGAAGCTTTAACAGCTATAAACACCCAGGAGCAAGGTCTGCTGGGAGGGCCTGCACCAGCAGCACACAGTAGATATTGTAAAAAAATCCCAATGAGCACTAGTAGTGGGTGACTCTCTGTCAAAGAGCAGTGAGGCGCCCATCTGCCATCCTGACAGGGAGTGACGTGAGGTATGTTGCCTTCCAGGAGCTAAGGTTCGAGATGTTGCCAAGAGGGTGGCACAACTTGTCAAGAGCACAGGCTACTACCTACTGTTACTCTTTCATATAGCAATGAATAACACTGCAAGTCAGAACCTGGGCAGAATGCTTATGGGTAAAAATTAAGGGGCAGGTTAATATTGGAGACACTGTCATAGGTCTTTACTACAGGTCACCAGATCAGGAAGAGGAAGTGGATGAGGCCTTCTATAGGCAGCTGGAAACAGCCTTACAATCACAGGCCCTGGTTCTCATGGAGAACTTCAACCACCCTGATATTTGCTGGAAAGGCAACACAGCCATACATGCATAGTCCAGCAGGTTTCTGCAGAGAATTGATAATAACTTCTTGACAAAAGTGGTGGAGGAACCAACAAGGAAAGCTGCGCCACTGGGCCTTGTGCTGACAAACAAAGAAGGACTAGTTGGAGATGTGAAGGTTGCAGGTAGCCTTGGCTGCAGTGACCATGAGACGGTAGACTTCAGGACCCTGCGTGGAAGAAGCAGGGCAAAAAGTAGAATTACAACCCTGGACTTCAGGAGAGCTAACTTCAACCTCTTCAAAGACCTACTTGGAGGAATACATGGGCTAAGGCTCTAGAAGGAAAGGGGCGTGCAAGATTCAAGCACCACTTCCTCCAAGCTCAAGATCGGTGTATCCCTAAGAGCAAGAAATCAGGCAAAGGAGACAGGAAGCCTGCATGGATGAGCAAGGAGCTTCTGGAAAAGCTCAAATGGAAGAAGGAAGTTTACAGAATGTGGAAAAAAGGACTGGCCACTTGGGAGGAATATAGGAGGGTTGTGAGAGTATGCAGGGATGCAACGAGGAAGGCTAAGGCCCACTTGGAATTAAATCTGGCAAGGGATGTCAAGGACAATAAGAAGGGCTTCTTCAAGTACATCAGTCTCAAAAGGAAGACTAGGAAAAATGTGGGCCTGCTGGTGAATGAGGTGGGTGCCCTGGTGATGGAGGATGCAGAGAAGGCAGAGTTACTGAATGCTTTCTTTGCTTCAGTCTTTACTGCTAAGGCTGGCCCTCAGGAATCCCAGACCCTGGAGATAAGAGAGAGAACCTGCAGAAAGGAAGACTTTCCCTTGGTTGAGAAGGATTGGGTTAGAGGTCATCTAGGCAAACTTGACACTCACAAATCCATGGGACCTGTTGGGATGCACCCACAAGTGCTGAGGGAGCTGGCAGATGTTATTGTGAAGCCACTCTCCATCAACTTTGAAAGGTCATGGAGAACAGGAGAGGTGCCCAAGGACTGGAGGAAAGCTAATGTCACTCCAGTCTTCAAAAGGGCAAGAAGGAAGACCTGGGAAACTACAGGCGCCAATCAGCCTCACCTCCATCCCTGGAAAGGTGATGGAGCAGCTGTTTCTGGATGTCATCTCTAAGCATGTAGAGAAAGAGAACATTATTGGGAGTGGTGAGCCTAGATTCACCAATGCTTGACCAATCTGACAGCCTTCTATGATGGCGTGACTGGCTGGGTAGATGAGGGGAGAGCAGTGAACGTTTTCTACCTCAACTTCAGCAAGGCTTTTGATGCTGTGTCCCCTAACATTCTCACGGGTAAGCTTTGGAACTGTGGGTTAGATGAGTGGATTGAGAACTGGCTGATGGCAGAGCTCAGAAGGCTGTGATCAGTGGCACAGAGTCCAGTTGGATGCCTGTAACTAGCAGTGTTCCCCAGGGGTCAGTGCTGTGTCCGTTCATCAACGACCTGGGTGAGCAGTGTACCTTCAGCAAGTTTGTTGATGACACAAAACTGGGAGGAGTGGCTGTGCTGCCATTCAGCAAGAGCTGGACAGGCTAGGGTGCTAGGCGGAGAGGAACCTAATGAAGTTCAAGGGCAACTGTAGGGACCCGCACCTAGGTAGGAATAACCCCATGCACCAGTACAGGTTAGGGGCTGACCTGCTGGAAAGCAGCTCAGCAGAGGGGGACCTGGGAGTCCTGGTGGACAACAATTTGTCCATGAGCCAGCAATATGACCTAGAGGCCAAGAGGTGCAATGGTATTCTGAGGTGCATTAACAAGTGTGTGGCCAGCAGGTGGAGGGAGGTCATCCTCCTCCTCTAGTCTGCCCTGGTGAGGCCACACCTGGAGTGCTATGTCCAGTTCTGAGAAACCTGGGTCTGCTTAGCCTGGAGAAGACTGAGAGGGGATCTTGTCTATGCTTATAAATATCTAAAGGGGAGGTGTCAAGAGGATGGGGCCAGATTCTTTTCAGTGGTACCCAGCGAAAGGACAAGGGGAAAAGGGCATAAACTGGAACACAGGAAATTCTATCTGAACATAAGGAAAAAATTCTTTACTTTGAGGGTGACAGAGCACGGGAACAGGCTGCCCAGAGAGATTGTGGATTCTCCTTCTCTGGAGAAATTAAAAATCCGCCTGGGTGTGCTCCTGTGCAACCTGTTGTAGGCAAACCTGCTTTGGCAGGGGGGTTGGACTCTGAAAGTCCCTTACAACCCCTACCATTCTGTGATCCTGTGATCATCATGCTCATGGGCACTGGATGTGTACTATATCACTCTGAACAAATTAATTCTTGAGGCCTTTAAGGAGTTCTACAGATTAAATATATGTTGTTGAGAAACAGTTGTTCCCTTTCCTTCATCTTAAACTTATTATATGTAGTGATTTTTTAGAAGTCTCTTAGCTCTTCCTTCATTAGAAAGAATGAGTGACTTCTCCCCATCCTCTGTCTCCACATCATCCATCAGGTACATTGCATCACCTCTTCCAACAGGAAAATTAACACCAAAGGTCCATATAGAAATGTTATTGCTTATCATAGCCATGTCATTCACACAAACAGATGAGACCAGAATGTTCATATTAATCACCAGAAAAAGTTGTAATCAATTTTAGAAGCAGCTGGCAAAACTGGGTGAAGGTGGGATGAACTTGCAGAGGAGTTTGATGAAGGCCTGTTGAAGGCAGAGAATAGGCAGAAAGAATATACACAGTGAGAGCATATTGCTCAAAACAGCCTAGGTATTCTCACGCTATGTCCCAAGCCTTTTAAAAATAAAGGGTACAGAAAATTTTACGGAAATTATTTAAGTGCTTTGAGGTAGTATCAAGACTATATGACCCTCCTCCTTCCTCCCCCCCCGCCAATGAGCAAGACTGGCAAACTGGTAACAACAGATGAGGAGAAGGCAGAGGTACTCAAGAACATTTTTGCCTCAGTCTTTGCCACTGACAACCTTTCTTCCCACACCTCTAATGTGGACGGACTGCAAGGCAGGGACTGGAGGAGAAAAAAAAAGTCCCTCCCACTGTAACAGAAGATAGGGTTCATGACTACCTGAGGAACTTGCACATACAGAAGTCTATGGCACCTGACAAGATGCATCCC
Organism: Vanellus vanellus; assembly: GCF_965231255.1. Lineage (NCBI taxonomy): Eukaryota > Metazoa > Chordata > Aves > Charadriiformes > Charadriidae > Vanellus > Vanellus vanellus. The sequence goes on along the minus strand of NC_138909.1, from coordinate 22,659,412 downwards.
AGAGTCCTGAGAGAATTGGCTGAGGTAGTTGCCAAGACCCTCTCCATGATATTTGAAAAGTCATGGCAGTCACATGAAGTCTCTGGTGATTGGAAAAAGGATACACAGCACCCATTTTTAGAAAGGGTAGAAAGGAGGACCCTGGCAACTACCGACCTGTCAGCCTCACTTCTGTGCCTCGGAAGATCATGGAACAGATCCTCCTAGAAACTATGCTAAGTCTTATGGACAACATGGAGGTGATTTGAGGCACACAGCATTGCTTCACCAAGGGCAAGTCATGCCTGACCAACCTCATCAACAGGGCTTTTAACTACACTCAGCGGCGGAAGGGGGGTATTATCAAGCTTGCCTGTGACAAGCTAAGGGACGATGCACCAAGGATAGAGGAACGACATGCTAGTGAGGGCCTGCAGGCATTTGCTCCAAGATGTGCTGGGTAGAGTGCAGCACACTTAAAGTCTTATGTAGATGAGCATGGAGCTCCTGGGGTAACAGAAACCAATGGGGAGGCACCGTTAATATAATGCAAAGGAATGGCGCCTGGAGAGCAGCGCAAAGGAATTGCAATTGCTCCAACCAAGTCAGCTTCAATGAGGACACAACCGAAATGCCTCTACTCAAATGCACATTGCATGGGGAATAAACAGAAGGAGCTAGAGACATGTGCGTGCCTCCAAGGCTATGATCTCATTGGCATCACGGAAATGTGGTGGGATGGCTCCTACGACGAGAGCATTGGCAAGGAAGATTACAGGCTCTTCAGGAGAGACAGGCAGGGGAAATGAGGAGGTGGTGTTGCCCTATATGTCAAGGACCAGCTGGAATCCATGGAGCTTGGCCTAAGGATGGATAAAGAGCTGACTGAGAGCCTATGGGTCAGGATTAAAGGGAAATCAGGAGCAGGGGACATTACAGTGGGGGTCTGCTACAGACCACCTGACCAGGAAGACCAAGCAAATGAGACCCTCTATAGACAGATAGGGGTGGCATCGCGTTCACAGACCCTGGTCCTCATGGGTGACTTTAATCACCCCAACATCTCATATTGCTAGACCACTCTCCATCATCTTTGAACGGTCATGGAGAACAGGAGAGGTGCCGGAGGACTGGAGATCAATGGCTCAACATCTAAGTGGAGAACAGTTACGAGTGATGTTCCTCAGGGGTCGGTACAGGGACTCATGCTGTTCAGCATCTTTGTGGTGACATGGACAGTCGGACTGAGTGCACCCTCAGCAGGTTTGCTGATGACACCAAGCTGTTTTGAGCAGTCGACACGCTGGAGGGGAGGGATGCCATCCAGAGGGACCTGGACAGACTGGAGAGGTGGGCCCAAGCCATCCTCATGAAGTTCAACAATGCCAAGTGCAAGGTCCTACATCTGGTGCAGGGCAATCCCAAACACAAATACAGGCTTGGCGGAGAATGGATTGAGGACAACCCTGAGGAGAAGGACCTGGGTGTGCTGATTGATGAGACGCTCAACACGAGCCAGCAATGCATGATCACAGCCCAGAAATCCAATTGTATCCTGGGCTACAACAAAAGAAATGTGGCCAGCAGGTCGAGGGAGGTGATTCTGTCCCTCTGTTGGGCTCTGGTGAAATCCCACCTGGAGTACTGTGTCCAGCTCTGGAGGTCTCAGCACAGGAAAGACACAGACCTGTTGCAGCAGGTCCAGAGGAGGGCCACAAAGATGGTCAGAGGGCTGGAGCACCTCTCCTATGAAGACAAGCTGAGAGAGTTGGGGTTGTTCAGCATGGAGAGGAGAAGAGAAGGCTCCAGGGAGACCTTATAATGGCCTTCCAGTATCTGAAGGGTGCCTACAGGAAAGATGGGGACAAACCTTTTAGCAGGGACTGTTATGACAGGACAAGGGCTAATGGTTTTAAGCTAAAAGAGGGTAGATTCAGATATAAGGAGGGAATTTTTTTACAAAAAAGGTGGTGAAACATTGGAAGAAGTTTCGCAGAGAGGTTGTAGATGCGCCATCCCTGGAAACATTCAAGGTCAGGTTGGCCGGGACTCTGAGCAACCTGATCTAGTTGAAGATGTCCCTGCTCATTGCAGGTTAGGTTGGACTAGATGACCTTTAAAGGTCCTATTCTATGATTCTATGATTCTATGATTCTATGATTCTGTGATTCTATGATTGTATTCTCAGAGGGAATCCAGTTCATTTCTGTTTATCTACTGGGAGACAAGAAAAAAGAGAGAGATGGAAGAAGTTCTGAAAAGAGGAAATAAAACAGCTGGAGGCCTGCCAAGGCAGGTCAGGTGGAAACTGTGTCACATAGAAATTAAGTAACAACAGAAGACAGGTAGAAACGTAGAAAGTGGTTGTTGCCCAAGAATTTTTTTGAGAAGGTGAATTATACTCCTCTTAGGCCTTTATTAATGTAACAACAAAGGGATATTCAGTGAACTAGAGATGTAACAAACACAATGTAATTAAGGAGCAGACTGATTTTGTTGGTTTTGTTTTGTTTTGTTTTGTTTTTAAAAAGGAAAAAAAAGAAAAAGAAAAGAACAAATGACATACCTGTGAAGGATATGCTACTTTCTCAAAATCCTTATACTACAAACCCACAAAATTACTATCAATATATTGTTTAAGGATTGCTGCTGTAGGTCTTTCTACATGCCAAGCAAAAGCCATCCCCACTCCACTTCGCCACCAGTTAGACATTTATATTGATTATGAGAGCATGCAGGTTTATATTACAGATTATTCTCAATCTTAAACTCTTTTTTTAGGAACTCTTGTAACTATTGGAAATTCATTAATTCAAGACATATGAAGCTCTTCATCTCTGAACTACTCAAAAAACCTTATTTCTAAAACAAGGTCTTATATCAATCCATGTGTCATGTTATAAAGAAACACCTATGTGACATGTTTGGGCTACAAAATGTCTTAAAATCTTTATAGCTATTGAAGTAAATTCCACAGCAAACACTAACTGCTCTTGGAAGAAATAATCCTGACAAAAAGTTATTACATCTGTGTAAGGCTGATACTGACCACTTCAAGCATTTTGTGATATTTTGTGGACCACTGATTCCTAATAATTTCATTCAATAAATGACACTCTTCATTAACTCAGTCAACTACAATTAAAGCTTAGTTTTCAGTGCTGCCCTGGACTATCTAAAATCACAAGTGGAACTTATTTCTTCTTCAACTAAGCCGATTAAAAAAAAAGACAGGCTACTTTTGCAATCTTACTTACACCTTACACAGGAGCAGACTAGCAACTCTGATTTGTCTGTGGAAAGAACAAGTTGTTTAGCATTTTATCCAACTTGAGTTCAGACTATGAATTTATTTGGCCTTTCTTCTGCCTTTCAGCAGCGAGACAGACTTTCTGAACTCATAATGTTGTGTTTCTCTGCAGAAACACGAACAACTTGTGACCACTTGAATTTAATTCAGAATGTTTCTCTTGTTCAAATTATACAGTAACACCTTATCAGTGTGGTAATTTGCTTGTGGTTGAAGATTGTTTATATATGTACAGGCAAGAAGTATACATGGTGGATCCAGAGGCTAACCTGGAAAATTAAGTTTTTTTATTTCTAACCTCAAGTCCTAATAAAAATAACTACTAGGATTTCTTTCCAATTGCTGTATGAGAATTTCCTTCCAATTGTTGTGTACTGTGCCTCATTTTATTACAAGTTATGCCCACTTCTGAACAGAACACAGTTTAAGCTCTTCCCTTTTTATATCAGTGTCACAATGGACTAGCTTCTAGCATACAAAACTGAAGTATTTTATTTTTAAAAATTGACAAACCTTTCCCATTCAGGTGGTACTTCAGGGGGCTTCTTAAAATCTTAAGCTGAAATTTTTGGTAGTAAGAAGATATATCCTGGTAAATAAACCCTGTCTCAGAGGTCATACTGTCCCATATATTCAAGAGTCACATGCATAGTAGTGTAAAAAGAAGCTATACATTTCAGATGAGATGAAAATTTGACACCTAGAATACAGGTAAAGAAGTGTATCAGTATATCAGGAAAAAGAGAGCAAAATAGGAAACAGTGCTTAACTGTACACAGTTATTCTAATGTTTTGCACTACTGTTGGATCGTCTGTAAAAATTATCTCAGCATAACGATTTTGCAACTGAATTACTCTGTATCTGGGAGTAGGTGGACACTGAACTATACCAAGTTTGCCTCATGGCCCATCACTAATTAGGTTTTCTGAGCATTGGTATTTCCTTCTGACAGTAGGAGGAAAACATTTTCTTCTAAATAACTTCTAGAGTTTATAAAGAACTCATATATAATTTTCAGTTATTCAGTGATTATTTTTTTTCCAAGCATCACATATATCAGAAAATTGAAATGAAATCACTCTGTTTCTTTGTAGTGGTCTAAATTCTGCTTGTGGTTTTGTATCCAGGTACTGGATGCTTGCATTGAAATGTGACATTTACACTGGCTTATGTGAGTGTTGCTTTAATTAGTTCTGTTTCCATGGGACCCTAAGTATCGTGAGATGTGGTTAACGGGCAAGGACAATATTCATAAAAGAAGTGAGATCACTTTTGTAAACGTTTGCACAGTTTTTGCAATATAGGAACTGGTGCTGTCAGATGGCTTATAGTGAAGACGTTTTGTCTCAAACCCTTCCAAGAAATAAGGTATAGCCCCCTTCCATTCACCTCCTCCAGATGGAATTTCATTGGGGGTGGTGGGAGAAAACTATAGAGAACTAGATAAGTGTTTTCATCTTTGTTCTTCCATGTGCCAGAGGGAAAAGCAGGTCTGTGGTCTCGCACCAAAATAAACACCTGCCTGACAATCATAGTCAGGATAAGGGCAAAACGTCCTGGATACTTGATGAGACACAAGGACCAGAGGAGTGCACAGATAGCTACTTCCTAGTCATGTTAAAAGGAGTTATAAAATACTAAATGGCAGAAAGAAAAATAAAAGGCTTGGTGGATGCAGCCCCCTTCCCCTCACAATGACATTCCCTGTGATCAGGCAGAGGAACTGCAGTGATTGCAAGCAGCCAAAAGGCAGGGGGATAGATGAGTCTTTACAAACTCAGTTTAGCACAGCAGTCCTTGGAGGGAGTAGGGGAAGGTGTAGGCAGGCAATATACACCAAGGGCCACATATGCACAAACATACCAAATGTCACATGGAGGAACAAAAATACAAGCTGAACTCATCACCACCTGATCCTAGATAAACTAAACTGCCTTAATAGACACAGCTCAAAAATAATGATGTTTCAGTGGATTTTTGTTTATTGACACCATCTGATGCCCTATGATGTTGCTACGGTAACTGGGAAAAATACCCTGCTACTGGCATTTCATGTTAAATGACTGCAGTTAATGATGAGTCTGTGTTAAAGGTTACATTCTCAGGAAAAAAAAAAATAGAACAGTAAAAAGCCTTTGGAAAATGCCTATCGACATTTTTTTCCTTAGAGATGAGTCTGGTCCAGCCAGACTGCCACAGAGTGCTATGAAAGGTGAAAAAAATAAAAAGGGTCCCACTATAAGAGCTAAAGGGCTCGCTAAAAGTTATAGCAGTCATAGTCAAAATGACTTGTACAGCTTTTATACCACTAAAACCATTTGGAAAAAAATAATTATTTCTTCTCCATGTACAGAACTGAGATTTCTTCTTTCCAGTGACAGTTTGAAACCCCAAATAGTTTGAAAATTGAAACAGTCATTTCAGAAAGTTGCCATGTGGCATCTGATGAATGGTTTGAGTGTCTTTTGCCCTGTTGACCCTTGCAGGCAGAGTCTCAGTCGTAGTGCTGGGATATTTGCATTAAGGACAGACATAGAAAAAGTGGTCTCATGGGCAAGTCTGAAAGAGAAAAAAAGAGGAGGAAGATAACAGAACTGTAGCTCCCAGGAAACATAGCACAAGGATGCCACATTTGGATAAAATACGTATTTTCTTGAATAGCCAAAGTAAGTATTCCATAAAACACAGACAATAACTCTCAAAACTCCTCCTCACGTCAGAAATAATTTTCTCAAATACAAATAATTTGTCATTAGCTTAAAAAAAAAATCAACATTTCAGGTGAAAACTGGTTTGCAAAATGTGAGAAGTTTTCAGCCAAACTTACTCCAGTGCCTTGACCAAATTAAGGAAGGATGCAGACTTGCTGTCTGCTGTTTGTCCCCTTCATACATGCACCTTCTAGTCATATAAAGCATTTCCCACTGACCTGTATTACCCTTCCTGTATACTGGATCTTCCAAGAATGCTGAGGCAAAAGGGCAGCTGGACACAATAGGAACCTACACTGGAGAAATGTCGAAATAAACACTAAAAGTATATGTTAAGGTATCCAATTCCAGCCTGAGCTGTTGAGAGTAATTTAAATAATCCACAGGAAATTGTTTTATCTTGAGACATTTGCACTGCTTTCAATCTCTTTTTGCTGACATTTCCTATTGTCATTCAAGGAAATTTTCACCACAGACGTGCAGTGAGTGAGTTAACAGTACAGTAAATCTTGGAGAGGGGGTGCGGAGCAGGGCAGCATGGGAAAATTGATCCCACAAATGTTCTGAAAAAGAAGACACATGAGATGGGAAGGGACCACAGATCTAGATTTTCAAAATATGGGTGCTTCAGTCTGTATAAGGGCTCTTAGGTGGGGAGTCTGAAATGGAAACACAAAGTCAGGCACATGTCAAACCCTGGCTGAGACCCCTCCTAAGCCTGCCTAGTGCCTACTACAGACATGATCTTCAACCTTTTGCAGTTCACAGGCTTTTTCCAGCAAATATGCAAATCATTGCAGAGCAAAATGTCTGCCAACAGTGGGCTTGCTTTACCCAATTACCTTTTATATACCCATGCACAGGAATGCCTAGGCCCTCAGCACACTGTAGATCAAAACTGATACTGTTTGCTGCTACAATACAGCAAACTTTCTCTATTCACATTCACCACTTATATCTTCTTCTACATTGCATGATTTGAAGCACTGACAGAAGCTTTTCTGTTCTAACAGTGCTCCTTCCTCATATACATGCTTAAGATGCTACCTTGTCTCACTATTATTTTTTCTTTAAATCCCCATCTCAAATGAGTTTAACCTAGTGCAACCAGTGGACTAATTAAAACCTGAGTGGTGTGTACATCTGAAATCACCATTCAGCACACTTCAAGCCTATTCATAACTTCCCCTGCAGAGCATCACCTCTCTGAAGAAAACACACACAATTCAGTACAGCTGAAAACTACAGTTGTCCTAGCTCATCTTATACATAGTAATACCACACCAGGTGATCAAGACTAGGGCTACCAAGATGATTAGGGGACTGGAACACCTCTCTTATGAAGAAAGACTGAGGGAATTGGGTCTCTTTAGTCTGGAAAAAAAGACGGTTGAGGGGGGACCTGATCAATGCTTATAAATACTTAAAGGGTGGGTGCCAGGAGGATGGGGCCAGGCTCTTTTCGGTGGTGTCCAGTGACAGGACAAGAGGTAATGGGCACAAACTTGAGTATAGGAAGTTCCACCTAAACATGAGGAGGAACTTGTTTACCTTGAGGGTGGTAGAGCACTGGAACAGGCTGCCCAGGGAGGTGGTGGAGTCTCCATCTCTGGAGACATTCAAAACCCGCCTGGACGCGTTCCTGTGCAACCTGCTCTAAGGTGTCCCTGGTCTGGCAGGGGGGTTGGACTAGATGATCTCCAGAGGTCCCTTCCAACCCTATGATTCTATGATTCTATGATTCTATGAAGACCACCTTTACCTCCCCAGCGTCACTCGTAGAATGAACTGTCATTTCCCTCTCCCTGTCCTGGCTCTGCAGGTGGGAAGTACATTAGTAAGCAATGCAGAGAGTTATCCAAAGGAAGAAAAAGTGATCTTTCCAGTCTCCCAGGGCAGTCTGTCTATATTCATGGGCCAGATGGTAAATACCTTTAACTATCCCCAATGGAGCCCTGTTTCCAGCAGCACTCAATACCTGTTACAGTCCCTGAAGAAGAAACCCATTTTTAATCTGCTTTGTACCCAGGCACCCAGTTATTTTATCGCTGTGCACTTAAACATCTCCCCCTAAGATGCTGATACCCAGCTTTAATCAAATGTTAGATTCGTTGTCAAAGTTTTCAGACACATAAGCTGCAATTTATCACTTCCTCTGAAACAGGGGCCTGTATTATTGGATTAGGAGTACTAAGACAACATCACTTTGTAGAAGGCTTTGTTTCAAATTATGTGACAAACATCTACTATTGTATGCTAGAAAAAAAATAAAATAGTTTTAGGCTTTGATTTTGTTGTGCCAGGTTACAGCCATCTGGGAGAAGCATGAGTCTTTGCAAATAAGACCTTTATTCCTGATTCAAAAGTATAAGAATTTTTCTTCTTAACTAAAAGGAAAACAGGAAAATCAGTCAAAATACCTGTTTTCATTAGCAATGCTGAATAAAATCTTTCTGCACTATCAAGTCAATTTATAAAATTGCTTCTGTGCTTGGAAGAACCACCACCAAATGCATCTGCAGGCCCTTTGTGAGCTTGGTTGGACATTTCAATAGAAAGCCCTGGATCTGGACCATAGGCAAAGTAATGACTGTATTAGCAGTCAGCTGTAAAATACACTCTGAAGAGACCCAGAGTTCAGTCTGAAAGGTTTGGCAGTAACAATATCCAGCAGACTAGTAGTCATTAGTTCCAGATGATCTACTCTTCTGGATGTAGCAGAGGTTCATTTTGAACTATCTTAATTTAAGGGGTCTCCTCATAATGAAAATGAAAAGCCTGAGGTGAAAGCCATAGCGTTTATGACTTAATTCTTCAGTTTTTATGGTGTCACAGCCATTTCAGCATCACAACTGTGTTAATACTTTGTATTTCATTGAAGACATTGTGAGGACCCTTCTAAGCTGCAAGTGGCTGCCACCTATAGACTCTTTGCTATGTCTTGTTTTCACAGAAATGAAAATGTCACTTCAACATCCTCAGAGGATAGCCAGAGCCCTAGTGCACAAGATTTTGGATTTGTCTAAACAGATAGAAGACAAAGAGTGTACACAAAAGCACTGATGAAGGCCTAACACTGCCTGCATGGAAATTAAGTAACTACTAGTTAAAATTACCAAGTTAGTTGTACCTTAGAATACAATACTTAGAACAACGTGGTACTTGTCCCACATGCCAGAAGGGCAATTATTAATTTGCCACTGGCTTCAAGTAGCATAAGCAGAATGACTTCAAGTGCCTCTAAATTCTTACAATTTTACCATTTCATTTTCCTTAATTTAGAAGTGTTTATCAGATTCCAAGGAACTGACTTTAAGCCCAGCAAATAGACTCCATTTTGCAGTTAATATAACAGCCTTATGTTGTTACCATCTAACTAGAAAATGGTAAATGGATTAGAACAGTGCCCAATATACAGCAACATAACGTGATAAGCTTTCACAGCATCATCTTTATTAATCAGACACAAACACACATACCTCTATTTTTGTCCCTATTTGCTTTACGTGTTGTGAAAATGTACACTTGTTACTGTGCAAATCCTGCCATACTGGAATCCAAGTTCTGTAAATGAACAGCACAACTGCTTACAATGCAAACAACAGCGTACACAGGCAAATATTATAAACATGGAAGTGCCAAAGTTGTGAAGTTTGGGGTTTACCAGCTGATGAACCCTGAAAAAAGGGGAGTTAATTTGTAAGTAGTCTTTTTGAAAGCATCTTTCATTGACCTTTTTAAACCAATATGGTGTATTTGCGCGCAACCTCCTATTTGAAGATGCTTAGTAGAGAAATTACTCTTATTTCTCTTATATACCTTAATGAATTCTTTTAAAGAGCTAGAAGACAAACAAAAGTCCCAAAGAAGCTCTTTGTTTATTTTAACAGACTCCTTTTAAGTATATGAAAGTAGCGAACATGACCTGAAATAACAAACTGTACTGAAGAACAGTGGACACGAGCTAATTCCATGATTGTGTAACAAGTTGATATATAGACAATGTATTTTCTTTCAAATAATCACACAATTCCAAGCTATATTTGCATCATTTGACAGCTAGGGGAAAAAATTAACTGTGTTCTTATTTATTCTCCAGGAGTCCCAATGTTATTAACCTTCTTGAAGCTGTGAACATTCAAGCTCTGTTTCAAATAAACGCATGTGTGACATGTTTTCTTAGTGAAAACATTGATTCAACTGAGCAAATTGGTTCAAAGAAACAACATTTTTAGTGTAGACTGTATGTTACCACTGCAAAGTGAAATGAGCTGGAATAGAAGCACCTGCTCCACGTCTGTAATACGAGGTATCTATAAAATCCTAGTGAGTTTTGCTGAATCATTAAGCTATGATACCATTTCAAAAGCTATTATCACCCACAGAAGACTGTAATTATGGTAGTGTCGTCACAGTACCAGTCAATCAATAATCTGAAGGTGCAATATCACTTCTGGAGATGGTGTGCAACAGTGGAGCAAAACAATGAGAAATCTGTTAACAGCAGCAAAGCCAAGGTAGAAATGTAACTACTCTCTCTTAGGCTTCAATATGGATTCACATTAAGATTTCACTGCGATGAAATGAGCAATATTGCCTGTGTGACTCAAGGAGTCATGACTATAGAGAACATGAACCTGAAAGAGACTTTCTTTTGAAGGGCAACATCTTTCTACTGACAGCCCCATCTCAAAGGATTTTTTTCAAAAGTCTAAAAAGCTTCCCCTAGAACTGTTTTATTTCTTTGTCCCAAGCACTTGCACTGGCTGGCCATTCCTGAAACTTTCCACTGAGATAGCAGGAACATCTCCTAATTTCTGCACTTCAAAAATTCATGGTAACGCTCTTGTTTTTGTAACAGCTTGGCCCTTTGGCTTCAGTGGCTTTTCTCATGCTCTGGTGCTGCTCTGTCTGAGATTTTTACAAAGTTAGGTGGTTTTTCCCTAGTCTTTGTTTTGCCAAACCAAATTGGTTCTTGTTGATTCCCCTCATGGAGTTCTCTACCCCCTTACACACACGCCCCACACACACACTTCCCCATCATCTACACAGTCCCTCTTTCATCAGGTCCTCTCCAAGTTCATCTTTGACCAGAACTCTCCATGGAGCACTAGATGTTCTTGCTCTACCTTGCACAAATGTCAATGACACTTACTGGTCTGCCAGAAATATTCTAATGGGCAGGTTGTAACACCTGAGCTTCCATTTTCATGATTGTACAATGTTCGTACCAAATCATCACCCTGAAAATCAACAAAGGCTGTTTCCTCAGAAAACTCCATGCAACAGTCTTTTAGTAAATGCTCTGTGAGGCTAGCATATCTCTTTTAGGAAGAGATCCAGATCAGTGTAAATGACTTAGTGACAAAAAGCTCACCCACCACCATCAGAACCAAGTCCTGCCAATGACAAGTTTCCTTTAGCACATGAGAATATGTACTTATTTTTCACCCTAGACTTTCTTCTGAATGCCTATAAAAACCTTCTTTAAGAACTGACTCTGAAACTCAAGGAGGACAAAAATAGTTTCAAATAATCCGACTGGACTAGAACATTGTTTCTTTCCAAAACTTTATTTTCTTTCTACATGCTGCAGAAAAAGAGGAGGGTTTTGGTGATATCAGACCCTTTCTTTTTATGCAACACATGCTGGTTTCCTCCTCTGAAAATTCTACTGTAAAGAATTATTTTAGTACGTGGATCACAAAAAACAAGCATCTCATCAATTAATACAAGAAAAGGGGACGTGACTCCTTTTCCCCACTTAGCCAATATGGAGGGATCCACAATTGCATTCAGAGTCTGGGCAATAACAGGAACAGAACATTAAAGTTTTCCATTTTTCTTTCCCTCTGAAGACTCTTACAGCCACAAAGTGAGCCCCAAATGAAGAAGAAAACCTGGTAGCTAAATGAATTCAAGAGAACCCACTAAAATCTTGAAGGGCCTTTAGGAATTCCGCTCAAAATGTTCCAGAAAGCAATGTGGCATCTCCATATATTAGAGGGAGTAAGTTAGTACTGAATTATTTAAAAATTTAGTTAGCTTCCCTTGCTTCATCAACAAATGTTATTAAATTTTAATGAGTAAAAATGGTGCAATAAAACTAATGAAGTTGGTTTTACTAGGAAAATTCAATAAAGAACAGTACCTTTTATTTTAAAGGAGATATGTGTTCAGTACAGTTTGTTTTATAATATAATAAAAGGAAGATTATTGGTTTTTATAGTTTTCGCATAAACTTCCTGTTTGCAGTGAGGTCTACAAGTAGAATGACAATATCCTTACACAGCCATCACATAAACACTTGCTCACACAAGCAACCTTTCCAAGCAGAATCTCAGTGAAAAGAAAATCGGTGTGAAAAAAGTAAAGCACTTTTTCACAAATGTTTATGGGCCAAGTGTTCTGTGAAGTGCCAACCCTTAGACAAAAAAAAAAATAATCCAATGACAAAATAACTGGCAGGACATTAAGCCATCTGTGGTGTAGAAATGTACCAGATCTTAATATCTCCCTCTAAATTATGGCAGCCTTGGAACCAGAGTGTGTGATAATCTGTAGCACAAACTCGTAACTATGGGACTTGACAACAAATGGCACCATTGCCTTATAGGCCCTCCTGGTATCCCCTTGGTTACTACTGCATAAAGGAAGTAGAAATATTAATTTTCTGGCAGCCCTCCTAGGCTGGTCCTTTTTTTCTTAGAAGGATCATGTAGAATAATGGCATTAAACATCCCAGAAACATTTGTGTGCAGGTATGTTTATGCCTCCTTTGGGCATAAATATACGAAGTTCTTCCAAAGCTGTTCACGTTGGCTATTTCAGGCCACCAGCGTAGTGTTGCCAACTACTGTTCCCTGTGCTGGCCTTCTTGTACAGTCTTTGGCTTGCCTTGGCCAGTCTCAGAGGCTAGACTCATGTTCAGACTCGACTTCCCTTTTGCAATGGATGCCAGTGAATGCTTTGACACCTGCTACAGAACAGCTGACAAGAGCTTTTATTTGGAAGAGAGCTGATAGCAAGGGGGCATTGTATCTCCTGAAAGTGGCAATCACCTTGTACAAGAATGCAGCAGCTTTGGAGAGATGGATGATCACAACACAATGTTAGCCTCTTGAAGACAGTCCAGGGTCACAGCAGTAGGACAGGAATTGTGTTGAAGGACCTGCTGAGGCCCGTAGGGGCAGCTTCTCTGGGCAAGGGCACACAGTACTATAGAACCCTCATCTGGAGCAGCTGCCAAAGCCTGGACAGAAACACTGTCATGCTCATTTGGCAGAAGACACTACAGCAGCCTGATCACACAAGCTGCTGTGTGTCAGGGCATTCACATTCAGCAGGACCAGGCACCTTATGGGTCAAGAACAAGAACATTTAGCAGTATTACCAAAATCATTCAGGCACTTCAACTTCACCAAGATTTCTAAGGGGGATGGGCCCTTGGCCCATTTTGGAAATCCTTTTTTGTACCTTAAAATTCTCTAGAAATCTAGCCACACACTTCTAGCTGCAAAATTTTGATCTTCCAGCATTCTCTGCTTGGGACAGGCCAGGTATGTTTTTCAAAGAACATAGGCTGAGTTCAAATTTTTAGAACTAATCCTTGAAAACATGCAAGAATCATGCTGCCTTGAGATCATGGAGAAAGCTAACATTATTGTTCAGTACAAAGCTGTATTTCCTGCCTTGGGAAAGTAGCTGCTTATGCACAGAGGCTGCAGAAAACTTGGTTGTGCTCTGGTTGGTGTTCGGAAGCAAATGCCTTTTAAGTTATGAATGTGATACGAAATGTCAAAAGCCATGATGAAAGTATTTCTTCTTTGGACAAGCGTGTTTAAGTTCAATGCTTAAAGAGTTAGAGCTTAAAGGGTTCAGTGCACAGCTTCATGGCGTGCATAGGCATGTATGCTGAGAGCCAGCAAGACTTCTGTATCATTTATCTTCTTTTTCCCTGTCAGAGGGTTATACTCTGCACCTGAATGTCAAGGTGTTCAAACCATGCATTGCTACAGAAAAAGCTGAACCAGTCCTTGGGTTTTGTGGCAGTTTTTATTTGTCTTGGTCAGTGAGTGAGTTCTGAAACTACATATATAGGAACAAGCGTAATGTGTGTATCTAGGGATGTGTGTATTCATAGACAATTACATGAAGATGTACTACATATTAAAAAAAAAGGTATGCCACAAACCTCTGTTTTTTAAGTTAGTGACTCTTGAGAGAGAGATACCAAATTCTGCTGTGGAGCCACAGTTTCCATTCCAGTAAAACCAGCAGAATAAGAGAAGTACAGCACAGATCACAGTGTGACTCTGAGGGCAAATATCTAATGCAAATCCTTTGTTTTCTGTCATTTTCCTTTGTCCAAATCTTTAGAGTTAACTATTTTTCTGAACACAGAGTGTTCTCACAAAACACAAGAAAAAGTGGTTGTTTCAGTATGAATAAGCAAAATTGTATAGCAAACTTGAAGGTAGACAATGGGTTTTCCTTTAATTAGAAATATCTGCTCAAATTTTTAGATTCTAGAGGCAATTGTCTAAAGCTGAAGACACTGATACTTTTTGAAGGGAGAATATACATCAGTTTAGAAGTGCTATTATCTAGTAATCTATTTACTATTACAAATAAAGGTCCAGAGCCAAGTTGCACTTGCAGGTAAGTATTGTGTCAAGTCAGGTCACAAACTATCCTAGCTGAATACTGTAAAGGCTCTGTAAAGACTAACACTGCATCAAACAAACAAACCAACCATATATACACACCCCTTGGGAATAATGGCTGTTGTGTCTTTGTCAGAGATCTCACAAACTATTTAAGGAAATACTATAGCTGCACAGTACTTATTTCTACCTAGCACAACACAAATAAAGCACAGACTTCCACTCAAGTTGGGAGGACGGTCTCTCCCTGCTTGAGATGAGAGTAACTCTTAAAGAGAGTAATTTATATGGTCTCTGGGTCAGGCTCCTGCTGTGAATTGATGGCTCCAAAAAAAGCCTGTGTGTCCTGACAAGAAAGAAGGCTTTGGAAGGGCAGATCCCCAGTTTCCACTCATAGCACAATTATCTGTTGCCCCACAATGCCTACCCTTAGTGTTCTAAATTCACGCCCACATCCCACCAGTGACTTCCATGCCAAGACAAGCCTTTTGCAAACTGAGCCCCAGGACGCTGTGGTAGCCATATATTGATTTACCATTTGCAAACAGGGGAGCCTGTTTTTCACTTTCTTTCAGGAAATGCCAAGCTGTCCAAGCTCCCACTTAGGACCCAGTTCCCAGGGGGAGTAACTGGTGTTCCCATGCAGGCCTCTGGAATAGAAACTCTACCACAACCTTCATAATAAAGCCAGGATTCCCATCTGAGAACAGGATCAGTGGAGCCCCAAACTATGTTGTATCACAACTAACTACCCAGAAGCCCAGCTGGGAGATGAATTTCAAGCCATCTTGTTAAAGATGAAGATCTGAGTGATAAAGTTGAATTTTCTATCCCTCCTAGTGGAAAAAGGTGATTTTTTACTGGATTTGGCTCGTAGCCAAAAAGGGTCACGTACCAGTGTCCTCAGGGTAAGGAGTCTCATTCCCCTCGACTGGGGTGATCAGCTACCCAAAGTGCTGGTTGGTAATCCCAGCCAGAACCTTCTTTCTTGTCCACCCTACCTAGCAACTTGCCTTGACAGCAATTACTTTGGGCATATCTACTGCAATGTTACACTGATCAGTGGGGGATATGTAGTGCGAAGGTGCAGGAGAACCATTCTTTGCCCATGAAGGGTTTCCAGTATTTAAGAAGGCATTAAGAAGGAATTTCTATCCCTCTGGCTGGGAAGGAAATAATCTTCTTCATAGCAGCCCATATGGTGCTGTGTCAAAACGTTGTGACTAAAGCAGTATTAATAACACACTAGTGTTTTGGTTATTGCTGAACAGTGCTTGCACAGTGTTGACACTTTCCCTTTTTCCCAGTGAGTAGGATGGGAGTGAGCAAGAAGTCGAAGGGGACACAACCAGGACAGCTGACCCCAACTGACCAAAGGGATATCCCATACCATATGATATCATGCTCAACCATAAAAACCTTGGGAAAGAAGGAGGAAGAGGGAGGACAGTTGTGGTTATGGCACTTGTCTTCTCAATTAACAGATCAGCATACTGAGGCCCAGCTTTCCAGGAAGTAGATAAATATTTGCCAGATGATAGGAAATACTGAAAAAATCCTTATTTTGCTTTGTCTGTGCACACAGCTTTCACTTTCCCTACTAATCTGTCTTTATATCAAGCCACAAGTCTTCTCACCTTCCTTCTGTTTTCTGCTCATTCTGAGGGACAGGGGAGCAAGCGAGCAGCATTGTGGATGCCTGATTGCTGGCTGGCATCAAGCAACAACAGTATCCCAGCAATTTTAAGACTTCTATGAAAAAGAAGTTTAGTGGTAAATGCATATCTCCCCCCCCCCCCCTTTTTTTTTAAACAATAAACCACACATTTTACCCTACATTAAATATTAACAGTGGTCTCTGTCGGTTAGTTCCTCCACAAATTGATTGTATCAATTAGCTACATGGAAACTCCTTTCAGCATTCTACAAACTCCCTCTCGCACCCTCACATTTTCCTCCAGTCTCTGTAGCTTGGCACCTTTGGTCACATTAATACAAAGTGATTATCAACACACACAGAGGTAGTATGCATATGTATATACATAAACACAACGGCTCATCTAGAAAGGGAAATTTCACAGGAACATATAGATTAAGCTCATATCAATCACGTGTACAGAAAGACAAAATAAAAATTCAATTTATCTAACACATATTTAATTTTAACTACAGGATCCTAATTACCTGTCGTTTTACACACAATAGCTACCAATTGTATAGGTTAGTTATAAGTCAGCCTCTTATCCATCAATGCATTTCTGTTTTCACATCTTCCTTCGCTACTCCCACTCCCTCATCTCCTTCCCTCCCCAACCTTTAGTCTTAGACCAAGATTATCCTTCTGAAACTATGACAACAAATGGCCTTATCAAGCCTTCCACAGTTTATCAGTTTTGTTGTGCTTTGTTGGACTTCATTGACTCTCTCTCATTTGGACATTTGCATGAACACAGTAATCAAGTGTGCACACAAGTATGTTGAAGCTGAAAATGCACACAACAGGATTTGGAGCAACTCAGGCTGCCAGAGTACTGGAACAGCTCTATTGCCAGAGTTTTGCGCATCACTGTTTTTCTCCTTCATCTCCAAAAAGCTTCAGTCTTTAAATTGTATATGAGTGATGTGTTCCCTTATTTAGCATTAGCAATGAACTTCGCTATGACTTGGTTTTGTTGTTAGCTAAAGACCACTGCACAGTTGGATAAAAGTACAAGTATCATCCAAGAACAGCCCTGGCTGTAAAGGTCAGTTTGCTGCACTTTCTATTTTCCCCATATGCAGGCCAGCTGCTTTTGTGAAAGAGGGGAAGAGTTTATACAACAAAATTCAAAGAAGCAGAGGAAACGGGGAGGCAGGTGACCAGAAAACAGGACTGCAACTGTGACCTGAACATTACAACTACACTAAGGTGCAACACTGCTCCCAGCATACAGACAGAAACGTCTCATTCCATACACTTGGCCATCACACACGCTTCTCTTCTGTATCCTACCATCCACTTCTCTATTTACAGCCTCCAATAATGCTGTCTTCCTGCCTTATTTGTCCCCAATTCTTTGCTGCTAACATACCAGCCTTGCCTGATCCAGTCATCCACTTGTTCCTCTCATGAGGGCATATCCAAATGCCACCTCTACATCCCCCACGCTATAACCACTTCCTCACCTCAAGGGAAGGGAAAACAGAAAAATGTTCATCCTGAGCTGGACAGGTGTCAGGCAAGACCCACTGCCCCATCATTGATGGGACCAACAGCAGGTGACTGGAAAGAATTAAGAACAAGGAAAGCCTGTAGTAATGCTTCATCAAGGTACTCCCCTCACTTCCAGGAATTTGCAGCTGAAATATTTCCTAGCCTTTGCCTCTTCCCCTCACCCCATGCCTGCCCAGCCCTAATTTTTCTTACACCACGTGCTCTCTGCACCATGTCCCTGGAAGAGTCATTTGCTCTGCAGACCTTTCACAGCCTCCTTATACATAATTCCCTCCTTGCATTTGGGTTTTCAGGCCCCACCACACCTTTTCATGGCAGGGTCCTGAGCTGATTTTCTCTCCCTTTGACTGTTACTAGACCCTGTCTGTGCCCTCTCAGCTCTTCTTTCCCCTCCTCTCCCTTGTGTGTTCTTTTGGATGAGTTGATACAGCCCCAGGATTGTCTTTTACCTCCCCCTTTGAACACCTAGCAACAAATGCTGTCCAAACTGAGTATGGAATAACATGGGCACTGGCAGCAGGGACATGAATGTGTGCACTCAAGTGTCTTTCTACCCGAGACGTGATGTTTCAGAGAACGACTCAAACTGTGTCCTGTGCAGAGAGCAAGCAAGACTTCATGGGACCGATTTTCCTGAGACACCTCCACACCACATGTGTTGAGTCAGGAAGTCTGGACCCTGGGACCAGGCAAAATGTAATCTGAAGTAAATCCCATGTGGTACTTGTAACAGGGATATGGAAACCCTCAGGGTTTACTTCTTCTGTTCATCCATCTGTTTCTATCATGCCCAAGGCAAACACAACCAAAAGTCAGTGATAAGTAGGGCCATTCTCAGATGTTGGGAGTATTAAATTCCAACTTTTCAGCAAGTCAGGCATATAAGCTTTAAAGATACAATCAGAGTGGCTCTGATTCAAAGCCCTGACTCTGGATCTATGTCCATTCAGGACAAGGGCCATAGTAGTGACTGTATATAAAAAGACAGTAATTTTATGTATGGCATACTGTAGAAATTGTCTGACAATCCAGTGAGTTATTAATTGCTGAAGGGCCCCTGTATTTCAATTTGACTTTCTGATTTTACTAGACATGGAATACAAGATCAGAATAGCTCTGTTAATGCTACTGCCTTCAAGACATTTGACAGCGTTCAACAGAAAATTCAACATTTTCACTCTCCATATGAAGCTGTGATGGTATTAAAAGGGCATATCTGTTACACAACAGTAAAAAAGAATTGAGTCACAAGAAATATATTTTAATAATTTGAATTACAAAACTCAAAGCCTACTCTAATTTCAAAATTATTATATTATATGATTAACTCAAGCCAGTGTTGCATTTTATATAATTGCTTTTAAAAAAACCTCACACATGATTTGTAATCATTTCTAACAACACTGAGAGGCTCTTGGACTGACTTTACGTGCACTCTGAATATACTTCTTTCTCTCCTAGTGGGACATGGTGACAATTTCTCTCACCCTGTGAATTCCCCTTAAGTGTGATTTTTTCAATGGTAAACATTGAAAGATAATAATGAAATCGGGGGGGGAAAAAAAGCCAAAACAAACCCCTCAGTGTATAGCAAAAAAAACCTGAATGCAGTACTAATTTTCATAGAGAAAACAATGATCAATTATTTTCTTGAAAAGTAAGATCTGGAAGTTCATGAGTATTAAACACCAAGGAATTGTGCTTCACCTTTATGAGGAGCTGGCCCTGAGATCACATCTATGACAGGTTCACCCAGAAAGATACCCTGGCCAGATTCTCCATTGCCTGAGCAGAGACAAGGGCAATAGAGAACTAGGCTCAACTACGGCGTGAGAAGAAAAAGGCTTGCACACATAGAGCCAAGAAAGGAGCTGCTGAAAGTCAAAGGTCTGAGTGATGCTATGTGGGATTCCATTCTAGTAACCTACATAGTATTGGCTGAAAAGCCACCCATGCAGCAAGGAAAAGTGTCAGGGATATGTGTCAGTTAGATCTCACGGTCCCACAGCATTTCACAGGCCAGATGATAGGCCCTGTGACAGCAGGAGTATTTCTTTCCTCCTGGTCTCTTCACAGAAACATAAATTCCACCTTTTTCAGCCAAAGAAGTATTGTTATGGGGGCTGTGTCTGGAAGCAAAGCAGTGACAGCCTGACGAGTTTTACAGGAATGAGAGCCAGAAGTTACCTGAGGGATATACAGCAAGGCCAGCACAGGGGGCTGATGTCCTGGTTTGAGGTAAAACAGAACCAATTTTGTTCAGTAACTGTCCTTCTGAGCTGGGCCTCTTCTAACTACTGAAATTAACAGCATATTGTGCAGAAAACTGTTCGCTCTCTCAGAGTGTTAAAACCAATTGTTTATAGCTGATGCCTAGGCATGGTATGCAGAGAGGCTCTTGCTTATACTTATTGCTGTTAACACCCCAGGCCAGCTAACTTTGTTATTTGCCACGTTGGAGGGTCGGAAGCGGAAAAGCGCAGTGGGGTCCCACCTGTGGGGAGGAGCGTACAGGACAGGTGACCCAAAACTGACCAACAGGGTATTCCATCCCATCTGCCTCATGCTCAGTATAAAAGCTGAGAGATCAAAGGGTCAGCTCTCTTTCTTCAATGGCCGACATCTGAGGAGGACTCTGTTTGTCTGCCTTTGATCCCAATCCTGAATCCAGATCTGGAATCCAGTTCCCATCCATCACTGAGTCCAGCCTGGGACTTCCCCAGTGCCAGTCAGTGTCATGATTGTCATCCTGGGAGCTTGATACAGTTTTGTATATATCTCATTATTTCCTTTTTATTTTATTATTAATATTTCATTAAAGTAGCTTAGTTCCTTCTAAACTCAGAAGTCTCTCCCTCCTCTGCCTCTCTCTTTGAACCACAACAGCTGAGCTGCCCAAAGGAGGGCAATGAGCTAAGCTACTGACAGTCCCTGCAGAAACCTTAAGAACCAACAGGCCAATATGGCACCACCAGCATACAAAACCCCAGAGCACTCAGAACTTTTGTTTGTCAAATATCCTTCTAACTTCTCCTGTGAAATAGGCAGAAAAAAGCAGACAATATCTTGTTTCAAAGTGATTTTATTTTTTTTTTCTCCCCTCAACACCAACAATATTAGTGAAGGGCTATTACTTCCTGCTTTACTTTTCCTTTGGTTAGTATCTAGCAAGCAGTCTTGAAAACAAGGTTATTTATTTAGGAACCTAACTTCAAGTCAGTGTATGCAAGATGCATCCTAGTCTTTTCTCCACTTCTGTGAATAGAATAAGACAAGCAACCATGGTGTGTTATACATTGGTGGTGTGTTACAGTCATTTACAAAAGCAGATCATCTCACAGCTTACACTTTTGGTAGCACTGCCATAACACCCTTCTTCCAACAGACTGTATCTCAGCTGGAAATGCCTAGAAAAGAGATAGGTAGAGGGTGAAGCAGAAAACTCAAGAAATACTCATGCTGTGTTTATATCATCTCAGTTTTCTCTCTCTTTAAATGGCAGTATGAGATACTTAAATTTTTGTGCAGCAAACAAATCACCTTAATTGAACATGGTTTTCATTTGAAAACAAGCTGTGGAGCTTAAGGCAGAAGTCCTCCAGAGAAAAGGGCCCTATGATTTATATCAGTGCTGTAAGAACTAGAAGCAATTTGCAACATTGCACATGAATAATGCAGGGTGAGAACAGGACAGGATGAAACCATTGAAAGAAAGTAAATGAAGTTCCCTTAATACTGGTACATGCAGAGGAAAGTACTTTAATTTGAATTATTTACCAGTACTGGTGATACTGCAGAACCACCTCAGATCAGCAAGTATTTCAAGTCTTGGGACAGCTCTGATGCCACCAATTCCATAAAAATCCCTGCCTCCCCCAAAAGTCATTAAAGCCTATGAATATGCAGGGCAACATGGTAACAAATGGAATGGTGTGTAAACTCTGTAACATGCAGCATCAAGCTTACTAAGCCGAAGCTCCGGTGCATAGTCCAGTCCAGTTCAAGGGACATCAGCAGAAATTACCTTATGTGAACCTACTTAAAAACAAATCAAATAGCAACACAGACAGGGGCAATTTCCAGTAGCACTACAGATTCCTGATTCATACTTTCGGTGTTACTATGTTGGACTACATTCTTCCACTCCAAGTAAATTTACTGTAAAAAAAAAAAAATATTCAGGTGTCAGATATTTTAGCAGAAAGTATGAGCACTAAAGCAAAAGTAAATGTGTGGACTAGATAGGTTAGTGAATTGTGATAGACTATGAAAACTTTCATCTTTGGGTGTTTGGTTGAAATTCACATAGGGTTACTGTGAGGGGAAGTCATTATCATCCAACTGCTTTTTGAGGACTGTGCTGGGGGAAGAGGGGTGCTGGTGGCTCCATTCAAAGTTCCAGTGGGCAGCTGTCTATTCAATCACAAGCTGTCCTAATTGCCTCACTGTCAAAGCAACATAGGAGACAGGAGATTGTCGTGGTTTGGGCTGGACTGGCCACTGAGGCGAGTGACAGATTCTCTCCTCCACCTCTGTATTCAAGGAGAGAAGGAAGAAAGAGAAAGAGACTTATGAGTTTAGAAGGTACTAAACTACTTTGATGAAAAATTAATAATAAAATAATAAAAAGGAAATTATGAAATATATACAAAACTGCACCAAGCTCCCATGATGATGATCATGTCACTGGCAGGCATGGGGAAAGTCTGGACTCAGTGATGGATGGGAACTGGATTCCAGATCTGGGTTCAGGAATGTATGGATTGGGATCAAAGGCAGAAGAACAGACAGAGTCCTCCTTGGACACTGGCCGTCGAAGCAAGATCCCTCAGCTTTTATACTGAGCATGAGGCAGATGGGATGGAATACCCTGTTGGTCAGTTTTGGGTCACCTGTCCTGTACACTCCTCCCCACAGGTGTGACTGTCTATGCTTTTCCGCTTCCAACTCTCCAACGGGGCAAATAACAAAGTTAGCTGGCCTTGGGTGTTATAGCAATAAGTATAAGCAAGAGAGTCTCTGCATACCATGCCTTGGCATGAACTATAAACATAGGTCTTATCACTCTGAGAGCGAACAGTTTTCTGCACAATATGCTGTTAATTTCAGTAGTTAGAAGAGGCCCAGCTAAAAAGTAAAATTACTGAACAGAAAATTGGTCCTGTTTTACTTGAAACCAGGACAGAGGTAGACACCTTGTTGAAACATGAGTTGTTATTAGTTTGTCTCAGCTTAAGAAGTGATGTAGTTTAAAAGAAAAAAAAAAAAGTAGTTCATGTGCAATATCTGGGCTCCTAAATCAAGTGTAATAGTGCCTCAGCTGATCCCTATTCCTCTAGAGTAGTTATGCTTTTTCTTCAAAAAGAAGAAAAAGAAAGCAAATTATCTGCTAATGAAAAAAAGAGATTTTTAAAAGTGAACCAAGCCCCACAGCCCTGGATGGGTGTGGGGTTGTACAGACAGATAAGTCAATATAGCTGAAGGGTCACTTCCCCAACTGCTTCAACTGCCTCCAGGCAGAGTCAGTTGATTCCACACGATGTTCAAAGGGGTGGGTGGTGAATCCTTTCTTGAAGCAGGTCCACACAAAAACTATCCCCTATGCTGAAAAGGTGGCTCAGCCCTTAGGCAGATCTGCCTGAAGAGTGTAGCGAAGTTCCATGGATGCTCAAACTTAGATCAAGAACAGCTGCTGGTCCTAGGAGTAACTCCTGGTGGCAAGAGAAAGATAAAGCAAGTGAGAACTTCCTAGTGTTCCACATCTTAAAACCTCCTTTTCATAATTTAACTCCAGATGGCAGATAAGCCCCACACAGCTGCTTGCTTACTTGCCCCATGTAACAGGATAAGGATTTGATTCTAGGCCATGCTTTCCCAAGAGACCCACAAGAGCAGTGAATTTTCAAAATGGATTTATTGGTCTAACAGCCACTGACTGCTCCTTGCAATGATGTAGAAATTATGTGCAGTTCCCTTTGATGAGGGGTTTGACTACTACTACAGTAGGATTTGACTTGGAAATACATTCTTCAAAACTAAAAATCCCAAGATGAAATTCAAAACTGATTTCAGACCACTCACACAGCAGAGTTGCACTGCTTCAGTGACATGTCTTTCTAACATAGTATAGTTATCTTATTACAAATTTGCATTTAGATGTCACCTTTTACGCTCTGCAGATCAGTTATAGATTACAGTCTGATGCAACCTTTCTTTGTTTCCCAACTAACCAGAAAAACACATTTCTTGAGCTCATTCAAAAAAAAAGCCCAACCCTAAACTCTCTGTAAAGCCCAACATTTATTGGCTAGAATAATAGCTCTGTTTTGTCATTGTTTTATTAGCATTTTATACCTTAGTCATTTCCATTAAATTAGTGATGCTGTGTCACTCTCCAGCCAAGGTGACTGAAATGGCAACTAAGATCTAAGAAATCTAATAGAAACATGCTACCAGGGCTCCTGGTGATCTACTGCATCATTTTGCCTGTCCTGTCACATTGCAGTCTGATGCAAAGCAATGTGACCACAGTATACAGATGGCTATAAACTCCAGAAGGGATAGACAACGAAAGAGAGTCAGTGTAGTGGTGCTGTATGTTAGGGAGTGTTATGAATGTCTAGAACTTAATGATGGTGACAATAGGGTTGAGTGTCTATTGGTAAAAATCAAGGGGAAGGCCAACAAGGCAGATATCATGGTGACAGTCTGTTACAGACTGCCCAACCAAGATGAAGAGGCAGATAACATATTCTATAGGCAGCTGGGAGAAGTCTCGTGATCACTAGTCCTTGTGGGGGACTTCAATTTACCAGATGTCTGCTGGAAATACAATATAGCTGAGAGGGAACAGTCAAAGAGTTGCTGGGACTGTGTTGAGGATAACTTCCTGACACAGCTGGTGAGGAAGCCAACTAGGGAAGATGCCCTGCTGGACCTGTTGTTTGTAAACAGAGAAGGACTTGTGGGGGATGTGACGGTTGGAGGCTATCTTGGGCATAACTATCATGAAACGATAGAGTTTTTGGTTCTTGGAGAATTGAGGAGGGGGGTCAGCAGAACTGCCACCTTGGACTTCCAGAGGGCAGACTTTGGCCTGTTTAGGGGCCTGGTTGACAGAGATTGCCTTGGGAGGCAGTCCTGAAGGGCAAAGGAGTCCAGGAAGGCTGGACATTCTTCAAGAAGGAAGTCTTAAAAATGCAGGAGCAAGCTGTCCCCATGTGCCAAAAAATGAGCCAGTGGGGAAGACCAGCCTGGCTGAACAGAGAGCTATGGTCACAACTCAGGGAAAAAAGGAAAAATTATGGTCTTTGGAAGAAAGGACAGGTAACTCAGGAGGATTTTACAAAGATGTTGTGAGGCAACAACATCTAGATAGTAGGGAGAAAATTAGAAGAGCCAAAGCCCAACTAGAACTTAATCTGGCTTCTGCTGTTAAGGACAATAAAAATGTTTCCATAAATACATTAACAATAAAAGGAAGACTAAGGGTAATCTCTGTCCTTTATTAGACATAGTGACAAAGGATGAGGAAAAGGCTGAGGTAGCTAATGCCTTCTTTGCCTGAGTCTTTAACAGTAAGACCAGTTGTTCCTTGAGTACCCAGCCCCCTGAGCTAGAAGATAGGGGCAGGGAGCAGAATGAAGCCCCCATAATCCAAGAGGAAATGGTGAGGGACCTGCTACAGCACTTAGACACACGCAAGTCTACGGGGCTGGATGGGATCCATGTGAGGGTACTGAGGGAGCTGGCGAAAGTGCTCACCAAGCCACTTTCCATCATTTACCAGCAGTCCTGGCTAACGGGCGAGGTCCCAGTTGACTGGAGGTTAGCAAAGGTGACACCCATCTACAAGACAGACTGGAAGGAGCATCTGGGGAACTTACAGGCTTGTCAGTCTGACCTCAGTGCCAGGGAAGGTTATGGAACACATCATCTTGAGTGCCATTACGCAGCACATGCAGGACAAGTAGGTGATCAGGCCCAGTCAGCAAGGGTTTATGAAAGGCAGGTCCTGTCTGACTAACCTGATCTCCTTCTGTGGTAAGGTGACCCGCTTAGCAGATGAGGGAAAGTCTGTGGATGTTGTTTACCCAGACTTTAGTAAGGCCTTTTACACCGTTTCCCACAGCATTCTCCTGGAGAAACTGATTGCTCATGGCTTCATTGGGTAAAAAGCTGTCTGGATGGCCGGGCTCAAAGAGATGTGGGGAATGGAGTTAAATCCAGTTGGCAGCTGGTCACAAGTGGTATTCTCCACAGCTCAGTATTGGGGCTGGTTGTGTTTAATATCTTTATGAGCGACCTGAATGAGGTGATCAAGTGCACCCTCAGTAAGTTTGCAGATGACACCAAGTTGGGCAGGAGTGTTGATCTCCTTGAGGGTAGGATGTCCAGACAGATCTGGACAGGCTGGATTGATGGGCCAAGACCAATGGTATGAGGTTCAACAAAGCCAAGTTCCGGGTCCTGCATTTGCGTCTCAACAACCCCATGCAGCAATATAGGCTTGGGGAAGAGAGGCTGGAAAGCTGTCTGGCAGAAAAGGACCTGGGGGTGTTGGTCGACAGCCTGCTGAATATGAGCCAGCAGCGTATGCAGGTGGCCAAGAATGCCAATGGCATCCTGGCTTGTATCAGAAATAGTGTGGCCAGCAGGACTAGGGAAGTGATTGCCCCCCTGTACTCAGCAGTGGTGAGGCCACACCTTGAGTACTGTGTTGAGTTTTGGGCCCCTCACTTTTTTTTTTTTATTCCAATTTCCATTAGCTGAAGATGTATCAGAAAGATTCTGCTGTTTTCTAATTCTTAGAGTCAACACACATGCGCCTTCTGCACTCCTTTTTCATGCAGTTGTCTTCTGAAATCTGCTTGGAGAAATAGGAGATCATAGTCTGCACAGCCACCTCGTGAGAGATGAGTTGAATGTGGGGAAGAGCAGATCAGAGCAAGAACAATAGGAGAGAATGCCAAAACAACTTTTTTTTTTTTAATTATTTTCTACAGATATTCTTTTACTTTCTAATATCAGCCCAGTGAGGCAGCCCATTCAATTCCATACCACACTGATCATTTGCAGATTATATATTTTAATAGGAGGCAGCCACTGCATCTGGAACTAGTCAAGTAGTCTGAATATTTACTTGAATCTGTCATACAACAGTCAAAGCTAAATCAACATGCATGTGTGTCGTCCTCCTTGGGGAAACTGCAGGAGTGCAGGCAGAGTAGATATCAAAGGGAACAGGAAAAAGCGTAGTCTCTAGTAGCATTAATTACTGTCTGTTGGCAAGTAGAAGAGAATGGCGAGTGTTGTGAGTCATCCTCAGTGAAAAGCTTCAGTTTACACTGATTGCTCACGTGACAGCAAGCATTACAAAACCTGTGCCAGAAAGGTAAAGGGAGACAACAGCTGGTTTTGCCCTCATGCAAGTCGGAGGCAGACTGGATGAAGACTGAGCTCAGATTCTCCCAAGCCTGTAAAAGTCCTCAAATACTTTAAGCATCTGGATCTCAAATACAGGCCTGAGGCCACAGAGGAAGTTTGGGTCAAACCTAGAAAGTTCAGCTGCATTCCCAGTCTCCTCCATCAGTGCTGGAGCCACTGGACTGCACTTTGCAAGAGCTGCTCAAAATAAGCAACACAGAAACATGAGTGGCCATTACTACTGCAGAGCCGCTATGCATGGGAAGCACAGCCACAAGTACCAGTGTGTTTGGGATGTCCTCCTCATGGGTGCCTCAGTTTTACCTGCCAACACCAGGATCCCACATCAGGATAGTGATATCCTTGGTTCCCTTAATGCCTGGACTCTTCTACATGAACTGTAGGAGGATATAGCCTATTCCCCACATCTCAGATTGACAGAGCTATTTGAGCAGATGGACTGTTGCTGCAAAGTGTAGCATATAGGCTCAGCTGATGTGACGGGGACACTTTAACATGAAAAAGTCATGTGATGACAAAAAAGAAGGAGGGAACTGGGAACTATTTTATGCCCATGTTTTGGAGCACATGCAAAGAAACACATTGTGTTTTTTTCCCTGTTGCATTATTCAGCAGCTGTTTTCTTGCTGTTGGTTACATTTCAGCTGGGCTCTTTTCTGCAGGTTGGGATCCCACAAGGAAGTACACTTCTTAGTGCAGTGCATCATCATCTCCGCTCCCATTTAATGGCCTATGTGCTAGGTGCAGCTGGTTTACAAGTCACCTAGCATCAGAAAGTCCAACAAATGCTATTGCTTCATTGTCAGAAAAGTCCTTTGAATAACACTAGTGATGATGGATGGCTGTTCCATAAAGAAAAAAGTGCATCAAACCAAATTAATTCACTTAAACATTGGGTAGCTCTTTGGAAAAAAAAATATGCAAAAGGTCCTGTTTTGATGGCAGATTTATGGTCATTTTCTATGTGCCTGTTGAGCCTCAAAGACTCCAAAACACTTTCACATCAATTAGTCTTCATGCTGCCTTAAAGCAACATTCTGTGAAGTAGGCAAGCAATGTAAAGAGCCAGCATCAAAGTCAGTGTATTACAGCCAGGTAGCAGTAACTGACTGTTGAATATCTAATTGCCACACTTCCAAAGAATACATATCTAGAAACATGATCTTCCAAGTAGACAGCATTTCACGTACACTAAGTGGGATTACTTTTGGCAAGATATACTTGAGTACAGGTCCACTTCTAAAACCATTATTCATAGGCACAGTTCAGTTAATAGGGTAGGAAGTGGAGAGGAGGGAAATAAAACCCTCATTAGCTGGAATGATACAGCCTCTCTAATTGTTATACCTTCTGAGGCTTTCTCTGAGTTTCCTTAAAATCCTCTCTGAGTTTGCCTGTGGATAGTTAATTAGCAAGGAAGACAAAATTGGAAACACAATAGAAATTCATTTTACTTCATACTCAAATCTCTTATATGCTAGGTTAGGTACAGCCTGTATCTGCTCAAGAATATCCAAATGCAAGCCTATGCTTCTTTAATTGATCCCTTACAGCAGCAATGAATGGAGCAAGCATGGGATTGAACCCTGAATTCAGTGATAAAGTTACAAATATCAAGCAGTGTTTTCTAAAGAGGGAACAGTAACTAGTATAACAGATTTTAATGCCAATTAGAAAACTGTTTGATATTGAAAGCTATCTAACTTCCTTCTCTGTTTCCTCCAATGAACAGTGTGAGATGACATTATCCAGCCTACTAAGCAGAGTTCTCCCCAGTGGCCAGGGCTCATATTGACTTAGAGAGGTCTGGGATGATTTTATTCAAGTTGCTGTTTTAGAAACAATCTGCCAAACACAACAGTCTGAGCTTCAGGACTTGTTCAAGCACAAAAGTGACAAAGCAAAAACCAGAGCAAATCTACAATTTATTTCGTGTTTTTACTCTGACCCCAGGTTATTCAGCAAGACAGTATTTGATTGTATAAAGCCATGATATCAACCTAAGGTTATTATACAATTCAGTCAGCAACATTCCTAAAAACAACCCAAAGACATAACAAATCCTTTGGGACTATACTTGCATACAGCAATGAAAAATATTTATCATCTGATATGAGGACAGTTTAGAAACAAAATAAGTCAAGATTGTAAAATATCAGAGTAAAGTTAAGCTTTTAAATCTGTATATAGGAAAGTAGCTTCAAAAGATTTTCATCAAAAATAACTTCTGTTCGAAATGTCACCTTAAATCAGCCCCTCCTCCTCTTAAAATTAAGCATTTGTAAGATTCTTGTCCATGGGGAAAACAGCATGTTTTCCCAAACAGCTCTAGAATAGAACCCCAGGGGGGTTTATTCATTTATTTATTTTTCTTTCTTAAGGCAATGATGCATCACCTTTATTCTAAGGAATCCATGATTCTTTGCCTAATATTGAGAATTTAAAAAAAATTGGTTTCATTTCTAAAACCCAGAGCAACAAGTAATTCCTGCTGTAGTTAACTAGCTCTGAGAACAGAGCAGAATTTTGCACAAAAATCAGTCCAGGCTCATTTAGAATTTACAGGCAGTTAAAGGACTTAATCTTATTTGCTTATAATAGAGATGAGGTCTGACAACCCAAACAATCAACAAGTACAGGCATTTCTTAGAGGGAAAAAAAGGTAAATTCCAGAATTATGGCTTTTTGGAAGCACCACTTTCCAAGTAACTATGTAAAATCTACATATGCTGAAAGACTCATGGTTTAAAAAAGTGATTTTTTTTTTCTTGGCCAGTTAATGCCAGAATCACCAGCAAAAAATACTAAGAAGTGCCACCCTCTTAAAACCTACAAAGCAAGTAAATCATCCTAATATACATTTGGCATCTATTTCCCACACCACTATTAACATTATTACATCTTACAAGGGTGCTCTGGAGACTGAGTCTCTCCTGCTCTACTACAGCAATTAGCAGTTGCTGATGCATTTAAGCTAACAGACCTCAGGCTCACAGGAGCAAGGGCTGACTGATGGGTATTTCCAGTGAGATGGTCCTCACTTTGGGATCTTGCTCTTCTCCTAAATGAAATATTCTTCACACTTGACCTCAGAATAGGTCTAAAAGTTAGTGACACGTTTATTCTGGAGTTTGTCTAAGAAAGGTGATGGGGCAAGAACTGGTGCTGGGCTGCATGACAATTATGAATTTTAAAGTAATTGTCCATGCTTGTAAGGGTCTTTCAATATGCTAAATTCACTGCTACTACCATATCTGTAAGAAGTGTATTTGCTACTCTAGTTGCAAGTTGCCTTATGTTTTAACCTCTAGATGGTACCGTGCTAAAGCATGTTTGACAATCATTGTACACAACAGACTGTGGTTAAATCTACTGACTGCAGCAAGGTCTCATCTCATCAATAGGAATATGTCTCTAATGACTAGGACAAGTCCGTGTTCACATAGGTGATACATTGCTATACATATTCCAGATGCATTTTATTCATGGCTCAGCTTTCTGAATGGTTCATGCAAATGCCTTAACTTCACCATAATAAAATCCAAACATGCATATTGTTAAAATCCCTATAGAAAAGGCATTAACAACACTGCAAAAGAAATCACACTCAAATCATAATGTAAAACATAATGAAAACTTCACCTCCACTACTACAAGTGCAGTAGTGATGATCACAGTTTTGTATAGCATCATTCACAAGTGGCCCTTGCCTACAGGGCTGGAGCACAGGGCAACCTTTCTTCTTTGCTCTATGCAGCCATGGCACTTTTGCCTCCCCAGCTGTTCTGTTCAGTATTGTGGTCCAGGCTGCCATTTTCCAGCCTCCCACCCTTCCATAAGACTCTTCCTTCCTCTCTCAAAGGTCATGCAGAACCCACAAGCAGCTATTACATGAGGTAAAAGAACATTACCTTACCAAATTTCTTGCACAGTCCTTCCGTTTGTCTTTCTACCTTCTAATGCACTTTTGACTGCCATCATGCAACTACTCCCAATAAAACTTATTCACCTTATTTACCTAGGGAAAAGCTCCACAAGCTAGGGTTATGTTTCTTACGGTGACCAGAAAAACAGCTTTACCAGAGCCTGCAGCAAGGAAAATTTCATTTTGCATTGTAGTATGACCCCATAGCTCTTGAAAGCCCTGGTTCTTCCCAGTCATTCCCAACTTAACATTGTTATATACTTCAGATTGACTAAATTTAGCTAGAGGAATGCTGCATTCTTTTTGGTACACCCCAAATACTGATGTAAGGGGAAAGAATATTTATCACTGGAGATCCCCAGCAACAATAATCCATTAACAACATCCATGTTTTTCTTTCAGAATTAAGGATCGTGGAGAGCTCTACAGCTGCCCTAATGGTTGATCTGTCACCTTCCAACTGTCAGGTGCTCATACTTGGTATTTAAAGGAAATAAGCTTGTAGACAGCAGTATCCAGCTACTCTGCACTGCAGGAGGTAATCACATAGATATTATCATAATGGAGGTCCAGGGTAAACAGGGAGGCTAAATATGTCAGAGGTTTCTCATTCACCCCAGGTCTGCAATGAAGCTTTAATAGTAAGAAGTTAAGTCAATGGCTGCTCACCAAGTGAAACAGCTTCAGAAGAAATACCTCGGTTTTGCTTAGTATGCATAAAGACCAGGCTTGCAACAAGGCTTGTGATGGAATGACCTAACAGGAGCCCTAGGAACACTTTAACTTGATGAACTTGATGAATGTCAGCTGATATTTCATGATGTTTATCTTGCTCCCCTGCCCCTTCTGTGTTGTCTGCCACACAGGTCCAGCAGCAGCACGTGCTAAATGCACCGTGAGCAAGAAGATGAAATTTGTGAGGTTGTTGCAAACCAGTTTATCCAATAGGGAAATTGCTTGACATCTTCAAGCTTGGACACAGGATAAGAACAACCACATCCAAACAAGAAGGCAGCAAGTCAACAGGGGGGACCATGTGGCAAGCAGAGTTTTGAGAAACTTGGTGTCAAACTTGTTTGAAGTGAGAAACCATAGTAGCAAGTCATAATGAAAGGGGGAGCTGTCATTCACCCACATTTAAAATTTGGAGGAGAGGGTTACAATTTGTATGATTTTGATTATAGATGAATGACCACTGCCTGGAGTGGTCTGCGTAAAGCAGATTTTACAGGTGAACAGACTTTCCTAAAAATCTGAGACTATTTATAGAAGACTAAACTGAAAGGCAACTCCAGGGGTTTTTTTGGGGGGTGTTCTTTTCCTTTTCTTCTTTTTTTTTTTCTCTTAATAGTCAAAACTATATCAATAGTTACTTTCAGCAGGCCCAGGGGAGCAGTCTTGTGCTTTAGGTGAAATTATAATGACACTGTTAGGAAAAATTACACCTTAGTAATATAGATCCTACTAAATTGCCTTTAACATAGTTATCAAAGTTATTTAAGAGAAACTTCAGTGCTAGTTTGTAGTGACAAAAAGAGCTACAAGAAAAAGAAGACCCAAAACCTCTGTATGCAAGACCCATATCTCTCTTGACAAAGACATTTAAAGAAATCAATTCTAATTTCTTTCTGAAGCCCATACTTCAGCAAAAGAACACAAACGCTCGTATTCAGTTTTCTTCTTTGTATTACGGTATTATATATACTGTCCCTGATGCACTTATTTATTGTGGTTTGAAGAGAGGGCAGAAGATAGAATGGATTCTGATAGACTGATAGGGATATACACATGCACAGTTCCTACTGAAGTCTACTGAACCGCTGTTCACTTAATGAAGTGAGCTAAGGCATCAAATGGCAGCATCGTTTGGCTACTAATCCATAAGGCTTGGCATGCAGACAATAGCCTTGAGAACATACACAGACATGCATTCTCAATCCTCCATCTTTCATCAAATAACACTATGCAAAAAATTATATTCTGCATGTTTGTAAGGGACCGCTGAACTTGGAAACACAATCTCTAGTGACCTGCATATGTAAAACTCACACAGCAGCAAAAAAAATCACTCCTCCTGTGTTTAGATACATTTAAATTTTTGACTGTATTTTATTAGAGCTTGATCTTTACCATTCTCTGCTCCCAGAAGGAAAAAAAAAAGACAAACTTACCCAATTTCTCCTTCAGATTTGGTTTAGCCTTCAGTTGGAGTCAGAGCCTAAATAAGGAGGCAGGGTGGGATTTTGATCCTTCGAAGCACAGACGTCCCATGAATTCTGTTCTATCACAAGATTTTCATGTTAGGATGGAATAAACTGAACAGTAACAATGGCCACAAGTGGAGGATTGCACTAGACTTAGGTATAGGGGAAAGTTTCACAAAAAGATACAAATGGTGATACTGGCAAACCCCATTGAGAATCTCTGCTGTAGTCCTCTAGAATCCTTTCCCCTCAGTGGAGATAAGGTGGTACTTCCAGAGCTGGAGTCAGATGACTTATTTTAGGTGGCCACCCTAGGATGAGATGCCTCTGCTTGCCCTTTTAGTGCTCCCATTTGAGCACCTACATTCTCTTTTGTAGAAGATGCCATAGGAGCAACCCAGGAGATTCTGCCTTGGATACATTTAAAGGAGCAACTTCACTATCACCTGCATGCAACACATGATGTTGGGAAGATGCTTTAACTTCAAGAGATGTTCAAAGGCTTTGTAGAAAGAGGCTGCCTCTGCCAGTTTTATTGGTAGGATAACTGAAGCAGAGAATAAAACTGAGATACCCAGGTACTCAGTAAGACAGAAATAAGGCCAGGAATTGATCTCAGCTCTCCTGAAATCCAGTACTCCTTCTATTAGTTCTCATGCCTCTTCAGGAGTATGAAGTTTCTCCAGTTAAAAGCTTCGAACAAGTCACTGATCTCTCATATCAAGATGCTGGGGAGTTTAAGGCAAGAGAACCAGATGGTATTGCCATGTTTACCAGAAATATCTGGTTACCTAGAACATGCTTTAAAAACAGACATAAAGGATATTCCCTCAGTCTTGGCAAGATCTACAGTTACCATCAGTGCCTTCCACCTGAGGCCCAAAGAACCTCCCCATCACACAAATTACACTGTGCCACGTGGTATTGCATTTGCATTATGCTGTGCAACTAACTAATTTAGCAGCACCTAGGTCGAGAAGATATATGCCTTCAGCTACCCGCAGTCAGTGAATTGTCCTTGGAGCTTCAGCAGCAAATGTCACAGGTAGGAAGGAGCATTTTCCATGCTGCCCTCCCACAAGTCAGAGCTAAGCCAAAGTACACCACCTGTTACTATCTCTTGCTTTCCCTCACATTAAGAACTAAGTTGCAGATAAACTGACTTTTAGGGGAAAAATTAAATTAAAAAAAACCCCACAAAGTAGAATCAATCTTCCTTTGGAATTTTGTTCTTCAGAAATTCCCTGCTCAAGGCCTATGAGATCACTGTCTACAAACTGGTTCCTTCAAGTAGTTATTGCCTAGAAAAACAGTAGACATGGTACTTCAATACCTAGCCTCTTTGAGATAAATGGACATTTAATAACATCTCTTCATTCATTCAATGCAGTCTTTTCTACTGTTCATATCCATGCTTTTTTTGGCTTCCTAGATTGGCTTAGATATGCAAGACCATGTGGCACAGTGTAATTTCTGTGATGAGGGAGGTTCTTTGGGCCTCAGGTGGAAGGCACTGAAGGTAAGTGTAGATCCTGCCAAGAGTGAGGGAATATCCTTTATGACTGTTTTTAAAGCAGGTAGTGCATTGGGGACAGTATATATAATACTGTAATACAAAGAAGAAAACTGAATACGTGGGTTTGTGCTCTTCTGCTGAAGTATAGGCTTCAAGCACCTTAATTTTCAGCTGTGCTTTGCGTTAGCTCAATTCTGTCTTGTAGTAGACCAGAATCAAAGCCGCCACATGATCAGGTCTTTCACAGACGATTTGCGATCTGTCATACCTGTATTTTCTCGGGTACAGCATTAATCTAAATATTCTCACCACAACTCTGGAATCTTCATTCAAACTTGGCTTCTCTTTGTATACATATTTTATTATAGCTTTACAGCACCAACACACAGCAGGACTGAAAAATGCCTGTAATATCACGGATACTTCTGTTAATTTTCTGTGTGCATATTAAATATTCTGTGTCTATATTAATATCCATCCATATGCAAACAGATATTAAATACTTCCTATTTTACAGGTTATATGCTACAAAATAAAACTTATGCATCTGACTTTCATAGGGTGATCCACACAAAAATACTAATAGGAAGAACTCATACAGTTGTGAACTTACACTCCTTCAGGGAGTCTTTTCTGAAACTCTAACAGTGGTCAGGACACAGAAGAAAGGCAACCCAACCCAGTCTAGGAACAGTAGGAAAATTCTGAAGCACTTAAGCACCTTAATTTTCAGCTATGCTTTGTGTTAACTCAGTTCTGTATTGTAGTAGACCAGAAACAAGCTGCCACATGATCAGCTTCTGCTGAGTATAAGCTTAGGAAGCTGCTGCCACCTCTTGCATGCTCCCAGTTCATGACCCAGTGACACCCAGCATCTGTCTGGATGTGTACAGATTCAAAGGAGTACTGCACTGCACCTCTGGGGCAGCCTGCAATGATTCAGTGCTTCTCTTCCAGACCACAACCCATGCACTTGTGCTACGTTTCCACAGAAACCAGAGTTAATGAAAATAGTTAATCACAGGGCAACCACGTGGGTATGGATTTTTTAAAAAAATCTGACACATGCACATGGACACCAGAGCTTCCACCTTAAAGCAGAGTATCCTAAGTTCATCCACACTAAGGCATCAGGCATGGCCACAGACCTGACATCTTGCTAGTTATACCACGTAGCAACCTCAGGTTCTAGAGCAAAACCAACTAGTACTGCTCAAAGACGTATTAAACTCTCCTGAAAGTCAGCCTGGTAGATGCACGGCTCCTACAAAATTCACAAATTTCATCATGAATACTCCTCTGCCTTCTGAAAAACCCAAGGCCTTGTCTGTGTACCCATATGCACCGTTTTAACTATGCTTTTACAGGATGAACAAGTAATAAATTTGGTCAGATTAACTAAAACCATAAATATGGCATTACTGCATGGAAGGGAACAGCAAATGGAAAGGAGATAGCTGAGTGTCTAGCACACTGACATCCTTAAGCCATTCTGCGGTGATTGTATAAACCTGGAGAGCAGCACATGCGCAGTGAAACAGCCATCAAACAAAGTCCAGATTGATCAGAACCCAAGGTGCCCTGCAGGACCTAAGGCTGTACCTTCCATAGAGAAAGACATGCTACTGTCCAAAAATCTGTCACTATGAAGGCAGTGATGATTCCTGTTAGCAGAGCTATTGGAAAGCTAGCTGAATTCTGGCCCATTCAGTGACATACCAGAAACCTGCTGGGGTATATGCATGGCACAAACCTCCTGAAATTTACATCTGAATAAAGAGCAATGTTAAATGTGCTCCAGATTATTGAGGGCTAAAAGAGTTTATTGCTTTTTTTTTTTTTTTTTGTCAGAAAGCCAAGGAAACCTGTTTATCCATTCTGCTATCAACTTTCTATGCTGTCTCAATAGGGAATGGGGACTAGAAATACAGCTTTTTTTATCCCTTTATGAGAAATAAATTAGAGGAAGTGTCTGCTGAATTATGCTATAAAGCTAGTCCTGACTAATAATAAATATATATACAATGCCATGATTACAGTATAACCACAGAAGTGGAACATTGCTAGGACATTCAAAACATTCCCCTCAATTCTTCTCTGTCTCCACACCACCAGGAGTACTAGTTCCTGAGTTTTCTTGAAAAGTTCTCCTATTTTTCACCTCCACACAGCCTCTTGGCCTCAGTAGATTGTCCAGTTCATCTGGGAAGCAGATTTAGCATTGAGGCCCCTCCTGGTATGGAATAGGCTACTTTTGATTGAGTGACATGCCAAGCAGCTTCAACCATCAGAAGCACATGATTATTAGCAGATTTCCAGGTTACATCTAGGATTTTAGCTGCTTTTGGCAGCTAAAGAGTTTGGCAGCTAATTGCCCCTAGCCCAAGTGCTTTTCCTTTCTTGAGGTGAGATTTTATCAACTTTTATTGCATTCTGAGATTTTTTTTTTCCTAATGGAGATATATCTTTTGAAAGAAAAGGTTGGAATATGTAATTATTCGGGAGGTGGAAGGTGAATTCTCACTTTGTTAGGCTTTACCAAAAAAAACCAAAACCAAACAAAACAACACTCCCAACCCCCCACCCCAAACAAAACACCAAATACCTTCCAAAACATACTATTCTTCTTCAATAGATTTTAACAGAGCAACATCTTGTCCGAGTGCAGACAATGCTGACCACCTTACAAAGTCACAAAACATATAGGCTCAAAGATCTATCAGGCAGGTTGACCCAGCATCTAAAACCCAGGAAATTATTCACAATGAACTTATGCTAACAAAACTGTTGTCCTTATGGAAAACTCCATTCAGAATCCCTAACCCTGCGTTAAGGCGTATCAATAAACGCTATTACTCCAGTAACCGCAGCTTTATTCTACACAGCTGTGTGCTACACCTAAAATCTAGCTGTTCATGTATATTATTGATACCTATGTACACCATTTTATCATTAGATTTGCCTAAGATGTGCATATACACTTATCATCCAGTGCATTATCACAAAAAGAAGAGACTGAATAGCTCCCAAGTATCTTAAAAGCTCTTTCACACTGCATAAACTGAACAACTAGAGACATAGATACTGTATATTTTCTTATACAAAGAAGATTCTAGGGTAGGCAAGAAAATAAATAGGAGAAAATAGAGAGTGCATGAAGAAGGCAGAGAAGTGACATGTACAACTGAATTGAGATGTAAAATAAAACTATTCAGAAGGTATAAATTGATAAAATAAAGATGTGTGACAAATAGGCATAACAGCCGTTGATACATGCTGTCTGTGGTTTGTTGGAAATCTCTATCATGAGCATTCATGTAAGCATAATTCAGAGAAAATTAAAGAGACATCCAGTAGTGGAATTAAATACTTACTGACCAGATGAGCTCATAACAGCATAAGCTCTTTCACCGGGCTGTTAGTACTGAGATCTCTAAAATAGTTGAGGAAAAGGCAGTCCTGGGGAAATTCATATCTAAATAACAGAGGTATCATAGATTGATCCTGTAGGATCAAAGAACAAGACTAGCACCAGATCCAACAACAAGCAAAAAAAAATCACATACTAAAACCCACCAATGTATTGCAAGACAAGAAAGAATATCTGAAGAAAGCTTCTTTGACATCCCTGAAATGGCAAGTTCCATAAATGCAAAGTTTGGTGGGGAGTAGGTTCTGTGGAGCTTGGAGGATGTTGTGAAATTTCCCTTCCTAACCTGTGGTGCTGCAGCTCTGCTCCTCCTCAGCACAGGGAGTAGCAGATATCCACACTCACAACCCCATCAAACAGGCTTGGAGATCAACTTGTAACAGGAAGATGTTTGACTTTCAAAACTCCTCAGTGCACGTCCTGAGGACAAGTTGCCAGTGATGCAGAATTGTGTGTTGGCTGTTCCATAAACAAGTATTAGAACAATTAATTATCTTGCATTGAAAGGATTTGGTATTGGGGCCAGTTTTGTTTAATACCTTTATCAATGATCTGGACAAGAGGATTGAGTGCACCCTCAGTAAATTTGCAGATGACACCAAGTTGGGCAGGAGTGTTGAGGGTAGAATGGCTCTAGACATGAATCTGGACAGGCTGGATTGATAGGCCAAGACCAATGGTATGAGGTTCAACAAAGCCAAGTTCTGGGTCCTGCATTTGCGTCTCAACAACCCCATGCGGCAATATAGGCTTGGGGAAGAGAGGCTGGAAAGCTGTCTGGCAGAAAAGGACCTGGGGGTGTTGGTTGACAGCCTGCTGAATATGAGCCAGCAGCGTATGCAGGTGGCCAAGAATGCCAATGGCATCCTGGCTTGTATCAGAAATAGTGTGGATAGCAGGACTAGGGAAGTGATTTCCCCCTGTACTCAGCAGTGGTGAGGCCACACCTTGAGTACTGTGTTGAGTTTTGGGCCCCTCTCTACAAGAAAGACAGGTGGTGAGGTGCTGGAGTGTGTCCAGAGAAAGGCAACAAAGCTGGTGAGGGGTCTGGAGAACAAGTCTTATGAATAGCAGCTGTGGGAACTGAGATTGTTTAGTCTGGAGAAAAGGAGGCTGAGGGGTGACTATAGCTCTCTACAGCTACCTGAAAGGAGGTTGCAGTGAGGTGGGGGTTGGTGTCTTCTCCCAAGTAACAAGTTATAGGACAAGCAGAATTGGCCTCAGGTTGCACCAGGGGAGGTTTAGGATGGATATTAGGAAATGTTTCTTCACCAAAAGGGTTATCAAGCATTGGAATAGGCTTCCCAGGGAAGTGGTTGAGTCATCATCTCTGGAGGTATTAAAAAGACCTGTAGATGTGGTGCTCAAGGACATGGTTTAGTGGTGGACTTGGCAGTGTTAGGTTTACAGTTGGACTCGCTGATCTTAGAGGTCTTTTCCAACCTAAATGGTTGTATGACTGTATGATTCTATGAAACTCATTTAAATGCGGACCTCATGGCAGGTATGTTATTTACTGTCCTAGCATGGTGTAGTTGAATAACAGATAATGAGCACTGTGCTCAACTCCCATCTGCTTTTCTGGCCACATGAGTATAAGATAACTTGTTCAAAAAATCATGTAAATCTTGCAGTGAATAACAGGTAATGAGGTTTAAAACAGAAAAAACCAACCCTATCTACTCATCCTTTAGTAAGGTTGTGGAGCAGTAACTGGTTTAGTAGTTGTTTTCACAGACAATAGACTGGTTTATCAATTTACTATCTTCTTCCCTAGTGGAAATCTCTGTGGAAGTGGAAGTGGCCACACAGTAACTAATTGGAAATTCAGCACAACTGTGGGAATGTAAACCTCCAGTAGAAAGATTAGAGAGATTAATACCTTTGGTTTTGGCAAGTTAGTTACAATGTGCACTTATGAAGCATAATTAGCAGCCCTAGGTACTAATATACAATGTCAAAGGGAAACAGAACTGTAGATCAAGGACGTGGAGATGGATAGTTCAGCTATCATGTCTATCTGCCTTTGAAGTTGCAACTACTGAATCCTTAAGTATCCTTATTGGAAAGCTTTGCAGCTGATAAAGTTTAGTGCAGAAGGAAAAGGCAGTTTTCCTAGAACTAATAAAATGGGTCTGGATTTCTTTCACAGCGTGCTTCAACTGCAGATTTCAGTTATGCCTTTCATTCTGAGCTGTATGCTTGGAAGCTGGAATGTTTGATGCTAAAGAACACAATGACTGTTTTCCATGAGGATGAA
The DNA here is from genome assembly GCF_965231255.1 of Vanellus vanellus. Classification (NCBI taxonomy): domain Eukaryota; kingdom Metazoa; phylum Chordata; class Aves; order Charadriiformes; family Charadriidae; genus Vanellus; species Vanellus vanellus. The sequence goes on along the minus strand of NC_138909.1, from coordinate 22,618,749 downwards.
CGAAGCTACAATGAAATAAAACAGATGAAAATTGGCACATCTTATTCATGTTTCTCCTCAGGTGATGCAACTATTTAGATGTTTTCCTACTAAAAGTAGAAGGAAAAGAAAAAAGAACAGGCACCAGCTTTGAGGAAAAGAGGTAGCAACCTCACCAGTTTTTACAGGACAGCCTCTTGTGCAACTTAAAGTGCACAGAGGCTCCTTTCAGTTCAGACTGTTGTCCAAATGCTTAGCTGAAAATTAAGGTCTTGCAAAACATGCACATCCTCAGCAAGTCCTGTTCCTGACTGTTGTAAAACCGCCGCCTAGACCCTGCAAATCACCTGTTGGCCAGGCCTTGGCTGCTTAGCACTACCTAGGTACATGCATAGAGGAGGAAATATTTTGTGGAAGAGCAGCAAAACTCAGCTCTTTGTTCTTATTGCTTTGCCACATCCCACTGCTTGCTCAGCCCAGAATCCAGAAGCAATGTGAATGTGGTTAGCAGTAAGATGAAGGCAAATGTCCCTAAATTCAAAGGTCATCAGGAATGACTGTCTTCAAGCAGTTAATCCTACCCTGAGAAACAACACTTATACCTCAAAGAAAAGATTTCTTGCCAGTGCCTTCACTTGTCCCAGTTGGGCCTCAAATTAAAAGTTTAAAGAGAGTTAATGAAGGATTAATACTATTACACTCCCTGGTAACAGCTTTTTATTTGTCTCACCATGCTAGCATCTTGAGATCTTGGCACTTATTTTATGCTAGTTTATATGAAAAAATATCCTGCATCATCCCTTTCAAACAGCATTTATTGAATTTGAAGCTAAATTATTTTTCTGAAAAATGCACAAATAAATACATAACTGCATCCATTTATGAATGAAAGTTCCCTTTAAGCCACAAGCATGCAGGTCTGGAAAAGTGTCTGCACTTTAATCCCCTTTCCTTTTGTCGTCTGCTCCAAGAGCTCAGATCTTTGTTGTGCTGAATTTTCTCCAGTCACTAAAGCCATATCCGCCCCTCAGAGCTTCCTTTGCCATTTCAATCCCTTCCATTACCAGCTAGGAAACACAAAGCACTTGAGAATTCTGACCTCATTAATGATACCTGCTCACCAGCTACTTAGTCTTCATTCATATATCTTTGTAACAAAGTGAAAGAACTTACACATTAGCCTAAATTGTGATTTAAACCTACAAACATTCTTCCAGTAAAGGAAAAAAAAACAAACAAGAAAACTCACAGTTACACAGGAACCCACGAAAAAACCTCCTGAAACCATGTGGTAAACTGCTACAAAGTTGTAGATATCCCTGCTTTATGAATTGTTCCACTGTTTCTTTACGGTACATTTTTTCTTCATCCTACATTTTATTTATAATACAAAGGCAACAGAGCAAGTAACTGACTTTCTCCTGTAATGGGCATAAAGTAACTATACATTGCAGTAGCAACAGCACCTCTGCAGTAGCACTTGTGGATCAGTCAGATGAGAACTTGCCCAGGCTAAAAGGCCCACACAGCGGAAGAGTAGGAAATGATTGGCCTTGCTCTGAGATATTTGTAACCAAAGACTCATCATCTCTAAGGATTAAGGCAGAGGCATAACATTACCTACTTTGCAATGACAATTAATTTCATATCTTTGTGACTTGTGTCCTCAAAGCAAGCTGAATGACGTATCATGTAATTGAAACTGTAGGAACGAAAATGGCTTTCTTGGATCAGTGATACAAACCTGATGAATGAAGGAAGATTGATGATCCCTTTGCCCACCAGTTTGTTGGACATGCTTATGAACAAGATACAGAGGCACCATTATCATTGACCTCCAGGAGCTTACCCTTGACTTCTTTGTTTAGCTGCAATGGAAGAAATGAAATCTTTTCCTACTTCCTTTCAAGAAGCACATAAAGACCATTTGTACACCTGGGAGTGTGGAGGATTCTTATGTTGAGAGAACTGTGTGAACCTGTACAGGATGCAAAAGAAGTTGGAGTACATACATGTGGCTCGCATGTGCACTGCAACCCACACCAACCCAAGGGATCAATCAGAATCCAAAAAGAAGACAACCTCAGTGTGGCAGCTGCGGCAAAGGGCTCACTGCCTGCAAATACTGCTGACTGCTACTGATCCTGCATCAATTCCATGTTAAAGGCTACAGCAAGGCATGTCAGAGGCAAAAGACACCATGTGGATGTTTCAAAAAAACAGCTCCAAAAAGGGAAGGGGAAAGAAAGAAGAATTGGGTATTTTCCCCCACAGAGAGGAAACATGACTGCTTTCAGCCTTAGGAGAGAAGTACAATCCCAGAATCCTAGAATAGTTTAAGTTGGAAGGGACCTTAAAGATCACCTAGTTCCAACCCCCTCCCGTAGGCAGGGACACCTTCCAACCAGGTTTCTCAAAGCCTTGTCCAACATGGCCTTGAACACCTCCAGGGATGGGGCATCCACAACTTCCCTGTGCAATTTTTTCTAGTGCCTCACCACCCTCATATTAACTTTTTTTTTCCTAATATCTAGTCTAAATCTACCCTCTTCCAGTTTGAAGCATTACCCCTCGTTCGATCACTACATGCCCTTGCAAAAAGTCTCTCTCCAGCCGTCTTGTAGGTGTTCTTCAGATACTAGAAGGCCGCTATAAGGTCTCCCCAGAGTCTTCTCTTCTCCAGGCTGGACAACCCCAACTCTCTCAGCCTGTTCTCATAGGAGAGGTGCTCCAGCCCTCTGATCATCTTTGTGGCCTTCCTCTGGACCTGCTCCAACAGGTCCATGTCCTTTTTATGTAGGGGGCTCCAGAGCTGGACGCAATATTCCTGGTGGGGTCTCACGAGAGTGGAGTAGATTAGTTTCTATGCTTAACATTACCAAAGAAAACCTGACTGATTTTGCCACCTGCACAACAGGACCCTGCCTGTGTCTTTGCTAGGATTGGGCTCTCTGTTTTGCTCTGCTTTTCAACAGATCATTAGGAGTTCAGTTTTATCCTAACGAAGAAGGAAGAAGTGACTTGTGTGGCAGATAATTTCCTGAGCTGAATTTTATTTTTCAGCTTTTTCCAAACTTCCTTCTGCTTCCAGTTGCAATGGCAGCCAAGCACACACTGCCTAAGGTGCTCTGACTCTGATACGCAGCATACATCAAAATGGAGAAACAATAAAGCAGGCTTTTAACTCCGGCATTCGGGAAAACGGACAACGAGCAGCATGGTGGAAAAAATTATCTGTTCAAAGTCTCCATGAGGGCACACCTTTCCAGGGATAAAAAATGTCTTCAACTGTGAGTATGAACAGTGCTCTACTATTTGCTTTTTCCCCCTGTTGTGCACCCAGCCTTCAAAATTCTGCTGCCAGTTCATACTTTTAATTTCAAGCATGTTCATAAGTAAATAAGTCTCCCCCCAAGGTTCACTGAAGTCCCAGGGTATTTGGCAAGCTTTGCAGCAAGAATTAAATGACAAATATGCCTTTGTATCTCAGCTCTCAAGCCACAAATAGCTAAACAGGTTTCCAAAATTACCTTTCCCCCCTCAAGTTAGAGCTGAGCTTTTAACAGTGAGAAAGTAAAAAGTGCTTTCTTTTAGTGTTCAGGGCAGCTGCAGGTTACTTAGCTTGGCTTCAAATGGTCCCTTTCATTGCATAAACTCTGTATGAGCTGCCATTACCTCCTGATAATGAGGGACAGAATGAAGTTAAGAGCCCCCTATACGCTTGCTGTAAACGGCTTCATTTGTGTGTACATCACCTTCCTATTGTTTATTGTCATTAAAATATATCTGGTCACTCATCTGCTTTTAAGCTAATAACAATTTTTAATGCTTTAGAGGCAAAGTGCATTTAACAATCAGTGTTTGTAGTTGAGAGAGTATAAATCATCTTCAACTTCCCGTTGATCAAACAACATTTAGGACCCCCTAGTTTTTAATTCTCTCAGCTGGAAAAGGTCTGGTCTGACACTTGCACATTTTATAGGAACTCTGCTGAAGTTTCTCAAAGCAGGCTCAGTTTAAAAAAAAAGGGAAAGAAAAGAAAGCAACACACACTCCAGCCACTCACGTTGTTTGCTCACACCGCTCTTCACTGAGGTCTATTTACTGGGTCTAGTTTTTCATTCAGGACCACAAACAGCTGTGCCAGTTTAATCAAGAAAACACAGGATAAACTGTTAAACAGTGAAGGGGCTGGGAAAAAGCAGGAGATCTCCTGGCTTGTTCAGTGCAGCACATAGTAACTTAGGAGTGCACAGGCAACTATGTATGTTTGTTCTGATTCCCTTCACCAACTTGCAGGTCAGCAAGTTCCTGGAGCTCAGTACTCTGAAAATATTATGAAACAAAACTACTTCACCCACCCTGAGGCAGTCCTTTGACAGAATGGGAATAATTCAAAGACCGCAGAGTTGTGCATTTATTAATTCCTCTAGGACCTGGCATAAACCCATCTTCAGACATTTCTGAGTCATTTCATTACCTGCTTATTTGATTTAGAAAATGACTGATATTGCCAACAAGCAAGATTATCCATTCCATTCCCAGCTTGTCCCTTTGTAATTGTGAGTATCCAATAGGTGCATTTCCAATATGCATTTGATTTAGATCAGATATATTCAACACAAGTGTGACATTAGCTAGCCAAACCAGTAATTCAGAGTTTATGCCAAATTTACACTAGATGAAAGATAGACAGAATCCAATTCAGAATAAGTAAGGTAGTGTGGAAAGGCAATATTTTGTTTGACCTAATGTAGCAACACCAAATTAACCTTTTATCATTTTTAGAGCAATAAGTTTATCAAAGGTCAGTGATGGGCATTTTTGTCCAAGTTCTGGGAGCCTTAACTCAGATTCATCATGACACCCAGTTTCACCCAGCACTGTGATTTTGTCAAGAGCCATTCCCCACCTCCATGTTAATATTTAATATTGATAAGGAAATAAGGAGCGGACAGAAAAACAAGCAACACTATCAGCATAACTCTTATACCAAGCATAATGTATCTGATACAGGAGAAGAACTTTTCCAGAAGGTTCCAATTTTTATTATCCTATATTCTGTGCAAGCCAGTTCTACAACTACCTGTCTTATTGGGCAATTAGGTGGCCTTAGGGTAACTCACAATGTATTGTTTAGTATCCTTAATTTTAATACTTCTAATGTTTGGTTTGCAACAACTACTAAGGAAGAACATTTGAAGATGCAAAGTGGATGTTTTGTTGTTTTTAGATGAAATGCCAAGGACCTGATTCTATTATTCTTAATGATAAGGTGTTGTATCATCCACAGTAATAAATGTGGTAATACCAAAGGTAATTGGGGAGTTCTTGTGTTCGATGTGCCTGAGAAAATATCTGAATCAAAGCTTGATTGATCTTTGAAGCCTTAATATACCAGATCCAACAAAATGCAGTCCATCAGGCATAAAGCAGAGGACTATTTCCTCTGCTTTAGGGGCAGGATTTTGTTGATAGTATTAAATACTTGGCAAACTCCTTAACTTTTGAATATGGTAAATGCACAAGAATGGTATCTGGTAAAAAGCGTTATTTCTTAACAAACTTGCAACTCTTGTGCACCCACCCCTCTACTTAGATGCTCATATTACCTGCAGCTTCAGCAACTGAATCTGAACAAAATTACACTGGTTGCAAAAATATCTAGTCATATCTATATATAGTCATAGTCTGAATCGTGCCAACACTCAGATGTGTGCTATCATTTTCCTATGCATAGTTCCCTTGACATCAGATTACTTATGTAAGTAAGTAGAAGTGTGCCTGAAAGGCCAGGGCTGCAATGTGCAGTGGGAAAATAGCAATCTTGGCTTCTTTCATTTTAAGGAAGTGGTATGTTGCGATATTTTCTGATAGCAAGATGAACCTGTGACAGACATTAAACACCCCATATTGAGGGAGTTGCAGTAAGTGCCAAAAAGGGTTCATTTAAACAACAAATTGCTTGTTTGTAAGCAAACAAAACAAATTCATGGTTTAAACAACTGCTTTGGAATACAAACTAAAGTAAACTCATAAAGTTGTCAGCACCCTGTAAAATAGAGCTCTATAACACTGTTGAGGTGTGAGTACAAGCTATGTAGGAATGTCAGCCCTGGCATACATTACATATGCATACTAGTACCTGCCCCAAGGTAAACCAGCAGTTTAGTGGCAAGGGTAGGTAGACAACTGTATATATTTTTTTTGAGAAAAAACACTGAAGATCAAAATGTAGCATAACTGCAGTGAGGATGGGAGGAGAACGAGGAAGTTACAGAAGCAGAAGACAGCCTGAGAACATAAGGAATATGGCAGCTGAATGTGGATGACGCGATGGTTTGTGAACTCCAAATTGCATATTAAAGAGTGTGTTCACAGTATTTTTAAACTCTAAAGGAGTGTAAATCTGCACCTGCTGGCAAAATACCCATTGGACAACAAGGCTGGTGATAGTTCCACTGCACAGTTTGAAACACAACTGCCAGTTTGTGTTCTGATCTCCCACCTTCCTAGTTCTGGCAGAGAAGTAAGGAAATTCATTTGCTTTGCATTATCGTTGCCATGCTGCCATTTATTTGTTTAGAGGTAAGAAGGGAAAAGACAAATTCAAGGTAGAGGGTTACATATCAAACACTGGTTCCTCATTCAATCCAGAAATCCGCAAGCCTGGCATTCAGTGTTGCTGAATGGTTTAAGCTCCTTCAAGAACAAAATTAGTGGTGTCTAAAGGACAACTCCTTTCTTTTAGGATACTAGGAAGTATCTGACCTACGACAACAAGGAGCTGGTTACAATCAAGCATAAACATGAGAATTAAAGACCATAAATCATTTATGCAGGTAACAAACATCATGTCATACTAGTCACACATTTTCCACATTGTGTTCATAGTAGGAAAAACATCCCTGCCTGGTTTTCTATGCCACTTTGTAAAGAGTACTTCGGTTCAGAAACAAACTATATTTGGCCCCTTCATATTCATGGAGTGACCTGGAGAAGGATGTGATATAATGCGAAACAATTTAATTTTGGACTCCAAACAGGGCATTATCTCCAGACATGGATGTGCTGGAGAGTGACATTAGAGACAAGTTTGAACTGTGCACTAATCATCATCAAAACTAGGCTCCTGAGAGGGAAAATTCAGCTTTTCTCCTGCAGAATTAGCAATGTAGGACCAGAAACTGACAAGATCTGCTGGAGCATTTAATCTTGCCTCCTAATATTCAGGACTAGTCACACCACATAAGTCCCTTCCAAAACAGTTGTTTTCATATGAGATATGTGTCAGGATCTAGCTGACCCTCCTTTGAGCAGTAGGATAACACTAGAAAATATCCAGAGGACTCTTTCAAGTCCAACTATTCTGTGATTCTATGATCAGTTTGGCCCTGAGAAACCAACCCTCAGCTTCTTTATAAGCAATAATCATATTTTACTCAAATATAAGAACTTGGATGATGAGAAACATGCTTTCTGATGTGCCTCAATTTCCTCTTTATTTTCATTAGATGTCACAATATATTCAGAATTATTGGGATATTCACCAGCTTCTTGTCCACCTTCACAGTAGAAATTGGACAATAACAGCTGCAGGTCTCAGTTCTGTACACATACCAGACACAGCACTGCTAAATTCTGTCTGCTCTGGAGACCATACCTTAGTTGCACCTTTAGTCCCATTTGTCTAATCCCTTGATACCATCCCTAGGCTTCCCTCCCCCGCAACCTGCCCCAAAATACAAATAAATGGACACCACACAAGATCATACAGTCACATTGGTTGGAAGGTACTTCAGGAGCTCATTCAGTCAATCTCCTGCAGAAAACAGGTCCAATTGGAGCAGGTAGCTAAAAAATTGTCCAGTCAAGTTTTGACATCTTGAAGGACACATATTCCACAGCCTTTCTGGCTACCTTGTTTGACTACCTTCCTGATGTGCCAATGCCCTTGCAGGCACCACTACTGCCTGCTGGATGGATTCAGAATGGCTTTGTTGGATCTCAGCAGGACCAGAAATTCCTTTTTAGATCAAGTGGAAAGCTTTGCTTTGAAACTAAACTTTCCAAAATGCCACCATCCTGAAACTTCACATGGTTGCAACAGAAGGCCATCACTATGCTATGTTTTCCAATGCCCAGAACTTTACCACACACTTTTCTTAAACTTACCATTATTGTTTGTAATTAGACTCTTAATCTGTACTGTTGAAATTAAAGCAATGGTAAAGAAGGTCTTCAGAGGGGGAACTGAAGGCAATGCAGGAAAAGCTTGAAACTTTCCTTTTTTCGAGGCAAGTCACTGGACCTTCAATTCAATGGGCACTGAGAGCAACCACCCCCCCTCTTCTGCCCCTGCTCATACAGATGTCTCTGAAGTAATGGCAAAAAAATAGCCTGACTCTGTTCTTGTTCCTAAAAAGTTTAAGAAAGTTTAATATGATTTTGTGACTTGTTCTTCATATTTCTCTATGCTTTTTCTGCTTCCATTCTGAAGCATTATTGTGTTAGACAAACTGTGAGGGCTTCACCACAAGACAAGGTAAGAACAGGAAGATAAAACACTGGGCACTAAAGTAAATATTAGCTGTTTTTGCAAAAAACTTGGACGATTACTTTTTTCCTTTTCATCCAGTTCTTCAGGATTACCATTTTCAAGCATCTACTTCCTACACCAGACAGCACCAAAACAAACTGAACACTAACCTAACTGCTAGAGAGTGAGGGGATTGGCAAGACAGGATGTATTTTGCCTGTCTTCAAAGAAGTAGTAGAAAAAGAAACTGCTACAACTTTTCCTCATTCATCTCCTTTTTGAATGTCACAGACCAGGGGCATGACATGTTTCACTGCCAGCCTATGGATTGCACTGCCCTCAAAAATAATACTCCTCTGCACAATATCTGGACAAGCTCATCTCTTTCAGGTAGAAGACTTTCTCATTTGAGGTATTGCTGTTGTCTCCCCTAATGCATTCCCTAACAAAAACTGAATTCTATTGATTAAAAAATATTTTCATCTAGGAAAGGCAAATAGGAGTCCTGCTGATACCTTTGAAAACACAGAAGGTGCTCTAACTACCCTGTGATCCCCCTCTCCCATTACTCACCAGCTTTTTAATAAAAAGAAAGCTATTTCCATCTCCTGCTGGCATTCAAATTCTTACTCAGGAAGGCACAAGTAGCAGACTCCGTTATATGGCCTACATCCCTCTAATTGCACAGAAACCTTTCAATGCAGATGACTCCAAATAGAGAATTGGGATGCTGCCATATCTGTTGGCAATGGCTGCAAGTTTTCTACCAAAACTGGTCCTCCAGCAACCAGCGAATCCACAAGTAAATATCCTGAATATCCTGTATTTTACACTTAATTGCAAGAGTGCAAGTTAAGATTCTTAATTTTTATTTGACATTTGCTTTGGAGGGTGAGGTCGTGGTAGTATTCTTTTAGTTATTCAGTGTCGTGGTTTGGCCTCAGCCAGCAACAGAGAACCACGCAGCCGCTTGCTCGACTCCCACAGCCGTGGGAAAAATCAGCAGAAAAGGGCAAAACTCGTGGGTTGAAATATTATAATTTAACAGAACAGACAAAGGGAAGAAGAAAGAAAAACAATAACACCGGTAAAGAAATACAAGAATGCGATTACAGTACCACCGCGAAGCACACCGACCAGACCCACACCGCCACAACCCACCCCAGAGTGGCGACTGACTCCCTCTCCCCGGCTAGCTCCTTTTATAGCTGGGCATGGGTCACGTGGTATGGAATACTTGCCTCCCCTGCCGTCTCCTTGGGGAAATTAACCCCATCCTTGCCGGAACCAGGACATTATCCACCCCTTATTCCATACCATCTATATCATGCCCAGATCTTTCAGTTCCCATAGTCTATGAGCCATCCCTTAAAAAATGTCCATTAAGCTCACATAGTCCATGACGGTAGGTTCCATCGGTGACAACAGTCTCTCAGGGCACATAAGATATGTGTAGTGCTGAACTGTTGGGTGCTGTATTTGAAGCTCGTGACTGGGGAACTCAATGCAGTCCATGCCCACGGTCCACAGGTTGAAGATGTCAATCTCAAGGAGATTGCTGGGTGCCAGCTGCTGAGGCTGGTGTACCTGATGCAGTCCATGCCCACAGTCTGCAGATTGAAGATGTTGGTCTTAAGGAAAATTGCTGGGCGCCAGATACTGAGATCAATTCTTATTACATCATCACGCACTTTACTCAGTCTCATCAAAGTCCATCTGTCATTGATTTGGGTGATTCTTCTGTAGTACCATTGATAGCAATGATAACCAGCAAGGTTATGTAACATTTAACATCATAAAATTATTCATTGGCTATTCTCACCCAAAATCAAATCCCCATGAGGTACACTTCGGACCTCCCCATCCTCTCACATCACCCACCAAGTGCACCCGGGTCCTTGTGCAAAAGCAATCCCACGGATGGGTTTGCCTTTGCCTGAGGCAGGGCTAACCCAGACTGTCTTACCTAACATATTCTTCAGGGACTTTATCCCCTTCTACTGTACGTGGAAGTTTTGATTGGGCAGGGCCAGCTCGATTGGCAGATCCCCTAGTGTTAACTAACCAGGTGGCTTTTGCTAAATGGGTATCCCAATGTTTGAAGGTCCCACCCCCCATGGCTCTCAGGGTAGTCTTTAGCAGTCCATTATATCGTTCTATCTTACCCGAGGCTGGTGCGTGATAAGGAATGTGATATACCCACTCAATGCCATGCTCTTTGGCCCAGGTGTCTATGAGGCTGTTTTGGAAGTGAGTCCCGTTGTCCGACTCAATTCTTTCTGGGGTGCCATGTCGCCATAGGATTTGCTTTTCAAGGCCCAGGATAGTGTTACGGGCGGTGGCATGGGGCACAGGGTATGTCTCCAGCCATCCAGTGGTTGCTTCCACCATTGTGAGTACGTGGCGCTTGCCTTGGCAAGTTTGTGGGAGTGTGATATAATCAATCTGCCAGGCCTCCCCATATTTATATTTTAGCCATCGTCCTCTGTACCGAAGAGGCTTTAACCGCTTGGCTTGCTTAATGGCAGCACACGTTTCACATTCGTGGATAACCTGTGCAATAGTGTCCATGGTCAAGTCCACCCCTCGGTCACGAGCCCATCTATATGTTGCAGCTCTTCCTCGATGCCCTGAGGCATCGTGGGCCCACCGAGCTATGAAGAGTTCACCCTTACGTTGCCAGTCCAGATCCACCTCAGCCACTTCAATTTTAGCAGCCTGATCTACCTGCTGGTTGTTTTGATGTTCCTCAGTGGCCCGATTCTTGGGGACGTGGGCATCTCCATGACGTACTTTCACAACCAGATTCTCTATCCGGGAAGCAATATCTTGCCACAGTTCAGCAGCCCAGATGGGCTTACCTCTGCGCTGCCAGTTGTTCTGCTTCCACTGCTGTAACCACCCCCACAGAGCATTTGCCACCATCCATGAATCAGTATAGAGGTAAAGTACTGGCCATTTCTCTCGCTCAGCAATATCCAAAGCCAGCTGGATGGCTTTTACCTCTGCAAACTGGCTCGACTCACCTTGTCCTTCGGAGGCTTCTGCAACTCGTCGTGTCGGACTCCACACAGCAGCCTTCCACTTTCGATGCTTTCCCACAATACGGCAGGACCCATCAGTGAACAGGGCATGTTTCTTCTCATTTTCTGGCAGTTCATTATATGGTGGGGCCTCTTCTGCACGTGTCACCTCTTCCTCTAGTGATATTTTGAAATCTTTGCCTTCTGGCCAGTCCATGATCACTTCCAGTATTCCTGGACGACTGGGGTTTCCCATTTGAGTTCGCTGTGTGATCAGTGCAATCCACTTACTCCACGTAGCATCAGTTGCATGATGTGTGGCAGGGACCCTTTCTTTGAACATCCAGCCCAGCACTGGCAGTCGAGGTGCTAAGAGGAGCTGTGCTTCAGTGCCAACCACCTCCGAAGCAGCTCGAACCCCCTCGTATGCTGCCAATATCTCCTTTTCCGTTGGGGTGTAGCGGGCTTCGGATCCTCTGTATCCCCGACTCCAGAACCCCAGGGGTCGACCTCGAGTCTCCCCTGGTGCTTTTTGCCAGAGGCTCCAGGTAGGGCCATTCTCCCCGGCTGCAGTGTAGAGTACATTTGTAACGTCTTGTCCCGCCCTGACTGGCCCCAGGGCTACTGCATGAACTATTTCCTGCTTAATTTGTTCGAAAGCTTGTCATTGCTCAGGACCCCACTTAAAATCATTCTTTTTCCGCGTCACTTGATATAGAGGGCTCACAATCAAACTGTAATTTGGAATATGCATCCTCCAAAAACCCACAACACCTAAGAAAGCTTGTATTTCCTTTTTACTAGTCGGTGGGGACATAGCTGCTATTTTGTTGATCACATCCATTGGGATCTGACGGCGTCCATCTTGCCATTTTATTCCTAAAAATTGGATCTCCTGTGCAGGTCCCTTAACCTTACTTCGTTTTATAGCAAAGCCAGCTTTCAGAAGGATTTGAACTATTTTATTCCCTTTCTCAAAAACTTCTTCTGCTATGTCACCCCATACAATGATGTCATCAATGTACTGCAAATGTTCTGGAGCTTCACCCTGTTCCAGTGTGGTCTGGATCAGTCCACGACAAATGGTGGGGCTGTGTTTCCACCCCTGGGGCAGTCGATTCCAGGTGTACTGGATGCCCTTCCAAGTGAAAGCAAACTGTGGCCTGCACTCTGCCGCTAAAGGGATTGAGAAGAATGCATTGGCGATATCAATCATTGCATACCACTTGGCTGCCTTTGACTCCGGTTTGTATTGAAGCTCTAGCATGTCTGGCACGGCAGCACTCAGCGGTGGTGTGACTTCATTCAGGCCATGATAGTCCACTGTTAGCCTCCACTCTCCATTAGATTTTCGCACTGGCCATATGGGACTATTGAAGGGTGAGCGAGTCTTGCTAATCACTCCTTGAGTCTCTAGTTGACGAATCAACTTATGGATGGGAATCACAGAGTCTCGGTTAGTGTGATATTGCTGTTGATGCACCGTTGTGGTAGCAATTGGCACCTGTTGTTCTTTGACCCTCAACAACCCTACCAAAGAGGGGTCCTCCGAGAGACCAGGCAAGGTGGGTAACTGTTCAATTTCTTCCGTCTCCAAGGCAGCTATGCCAAAAGCCCACCGGTATCCTTTTGGGTCCTTGAAGTATCCTCTCCTGAGATAGTCTATGTCAAGGATGCATGGAGCCTCTGGGCCAGTCACAATGGGATGCTTTTGCCACTCATTTCCAGTTAGGCTTACTTCAGCTTCCAGTACAGTCAGCTCTTGTGATCCCCCTGTCACTCCAGAAATACAAATGGGTTCTGCTCCTCTTTAATTTGATGGTATTAAGGTGCATTGTGCACCAGTGTCCACCAGAGCCTTATACTCCTGTGGCTCAGATGTGCCAGGCCATCGAATCCACACAGTCCAATAAACCCGGTTGTCCCTTTCCCCCACCTGGCTGGAGGCAGGGCCCCTCTAATCCTGATCATAATATACGTTACTCACTTGTTGCAAAAATGATTTGGAAGTCCCTTCAAGAGGATCAGAGGTAAGATCAGGCCTTCCATTCTGTCTGGGGAACTGTCTGCTGGAAACAGGAGCTGCACTTTTTCTAGAGGGATCCCCTTTTGTGATTGTTCTTCCTTGCAGCTCACGTACCCGTGTCCATAGGGTTGAGGTAGGTTGTCCATCCCACCTCCTCATGTCCTCTCTGTGATCACGCAGGTAAAACCACAGGGTGCCTCGTGGTGTGTACCCCCTATACTCTCCCTCTTGAGTAGGGAAACGCCTGCTCCTAATAGCTGAGACGCTGGCCTGTACAGGTGGGGAGTAGGAGATACTCTCTTCAAGTTGCTGGACCTTCTGGGACAGTTTCTCCACAGCTGAAACAAGGGGGGAAGATAGGCTTTCTTCATATTGATGGAGTCGTCCAGCCACCTCATCCACCGTTGGTCCCTCTTCACCTCTCCATTCCATCACTGCCAAGGAGTTGGCATATGATGATGGTGCGCTCCGTACAAACTTCCGCCATGTGGGCCTTGTGCACTGGACTTCATCAGGATCTGTGGGTAACTGCGCGTTATCTGGGTCGAAGTAAATCATCTCTCGTACGGCTAATTCCCTTAGGTACTGGATACCTTTTTCCATGGTGGTCCACTTGCTTGGACAACATACAACATCTTCACTGAAAGGATACCTTTCCCTTACACCTGCCAGGAGTCGCCTCCAGAGGCTGAGGGCTTGTGTCTTTTTCCCAATTGCCTTGTCAATGCCCGCCTCCCTAGACAGGGATCCCAGCTGCTTAGCTTCCCTGCCCTCTAATTCCAAGCTACTAGCCCCGTTATCCCAGCATCGGAGCAGCCAGGTGACAATGTGCTCACCAGGAAGTTGACTGAAATCTTTTCGCATATCTCGCAGCTCACTCAGGGATAGGGATCGGGTGATTATCTCTGGTTCTGTCTCTTCCTCCTGTTCCTTTGATGGCCCTGGTTCATCACCATCCTTTACTATGCGAATTGATTTCTTGGTGTATTTCTTCTTCTGTATAGGAGCAACTGATACTGGCACAGGTTGGGTGTCCGGTTCAGCTGCAGTGCCTGCCACCGGGGTTGGAGTAGCCTCATTTTCTGCTGGTCTGGCTTTCCCCTCAGGGTCCTGCATAGTACTGAGCAGTGTTTGGTAGATACTGGCCAGGGCCCAACACAGTGCCATAAGTTGTGCCTCTCTAGAATAGCCACAGCATTTTCCTTTCAAATATTCTATTACTTTATCAGGGTCCTGTAGTTGTTCAAGGGTGAAGTCCCAAGCCATTGGAGGTGAGAAGTTCTCTAGATACCTGCCCATATTCTCCCACATCCCATGCCACCTCTGACTATCTGGCCTTGGGACAGATTTCTGAGTGGTAGTCTTAAACAGCTGTTTTACCCTAAACAAGACTTGAAAAACATTCAGGAGACATAGCAATAGGAACACGCTGGTTTGAGCATCCCAAGGATACTCAAAATTCTCAAGAGGTGTTATACCTGGCCCAGAGGAGAAAAAGGCGGCAAAAGAGGTGGGGAAAGCATCTACCCCTGTTTCTCCCATAGACTGGGTGTGATTATTGATAACTTCTGAAGGACGGTAACCAAGGTATGGACAGGACAGCAATACTGCACAGAGACCCCAACAAAGCCACTTGAATAGTGATGTTACCATATCATAAGCTGATATTGCACAGGACAGCAAAATTATAGTCCTGATCCCTCTCCCTGAGATAACAAACAGCATCACAGGGAGTACATACAGCATATAGGAATTTACATAACACAGCCATGTAAACAAACGAAGCAACATTGTAACCGGCAACTATTTGACTAATAGGAGAAATGCATATAATAAATCCGTTTTAACAAGCTCTGGTCAGATCTGTCGTTATTACAACCCTTCGTGCCCCATGTTGGGCGCCACAAAGGACTGTCGTGGTTTGGCCTCAGCCAGCAACAGAGAACCACGCAGCCGCTCGCTCGACTCCCACAGCTGTGGGAAAAATCAGCAGAAAAGGGCAAAACTCGTGGGTCGAAATAGTGTAAGTTAACAGAATAGACAAAGGGAAGAAGAAAGAAAAACAATAACACCGGTAAAGGAATATAAGAACACGATAACAGTACCGCCACGAAGCGCACCAACTGGACCCACACTGCCGCAGCCCACCCCCGAGTGGCGACTGACTCCCGCTCCCACTCCCGGGCTAGCTCCTTTTATATCGGGGCATGGGTCTCGTGGTATGGAATACTTGCCTCCCCTGCCATCTCCTTGGGGAAATTAACCCCATCCTTGCCGGAACCAGGACATTCAGTTATTCTGCTAGTCCTTAATTGCACACAGCTTTGAAGGTTCCAATATCGCATGTTCTCCATGAGGCATGTGACAGTCTTGTAGTGGCGGAACAGACATGACAACCCCAAAAGAAAACAGTCAACCCCACATGGACTAAACCCTCTTACCATTTGTCCTGGTTTGAGGTCAAACAGAACCAATTTTCTTTTCAGTGATTTTACTTTTCAGTTAAGCCTTTTCTAACTCGCTGAAATTAACAGCGTATTTTTCAGATAGTATACGCTTCTAGCAGATATGGTCTGATATTTATAGTGAATACCAAGGAATGGTATGCAGAGAGGCTCTTGCTTATATTTATTGCTACAACAACCAAGGCCAGCTAACTTTGTTATGCACCAATTTGGAGGGTTGGCAGCAGAAGAGCAAAGAGGAGTCACACCTGTGGGGAGGAGCGAACAGGACAGATGACCCAAAACTGAGAGATCAAAGGTGTCAGCCTCTTTCTTCAGTGGCCAGCATCTGAGGAGGACTCTCTCTGTTCATCTGCCTTTGATCCCAATCCGTGCGTTCCTGGATCCAGATCCTGAATCCAGTTCCTGCCTGTCACTGAGTCCAGTCTGGGACCTTCCCAGTGTCTGCTGGTGATATGATCATTGTCCTGGGAGCTCGATATGGTTTTGTATATATTGTATACAATTCATTATTTTCTTATTAATATTATTATATTTTCTTTTTATTATTTATTATTAATATTTCATTAAACTAGTTTAGTTTCTTTTCAACTCATAAGTCTCTCTCTCACTCTTTTCTTACTCGGGAGAGAAGTTAGAGACCATCTGTTGTTCGTTTTAGTGGCCAGCCCAGCCCAAACCTCAACACCATAGCTGAAAGGACTTGGCTAACACACCAGTAGATGGTTAATATACAGAATTCACCAGTAATTGAATAGTAGTTTGTGGTATTTGATTAGTTTTTCTTGCATAGGACTGTAGTGGCATACCTTTCATTACTTAGGCGCATAGGGAAAGCAGAGGACAAGGAAAGCTAGTGAGGTGGGGTGAAGAATGCTTTAAATTTTGTATAATCAAAAGGTAGAGAGGTTCATGCAGTATATAACCTAAGCTATTTCTACTGCAGTTTCAGATTCCAGAAAAGTTTTCATCTTCATAAATATTTATTCTAGACGATACTAAGTTTCGTTTGTTACAGAAGACAATCACTGACTGCACGTGTGATTTATAAAGCCCATATATCTGATTCTTGAAACACCTATCCAGCAGCATACATGAGAACAAACTCCCGGTAATAGCTACGCAGACTGCTGCTAAGTAAAAGGATGGCATACACTATTAATTCTACTCAGTCTCTCATTCAGTAAATCAGGCAAACAAACAAAAAATCAATGTTTATGAGAACTTTTTAATTATTCAGAGCACACAATAGCTTTTCCCCTTGAATGATAAAGGCAGCACAAGATTTATGTCCATATCCTTATCAAACCTTTTAAAGCCTGATCCTGATGAGGATCTTGCAGCAAACATAGCACCCCCCAGCAGAGGCAGTAAGTGACTGGAACCCTATTCTGTGACTTAGCGTCCTATAAGTATCCTCAATGGTGTTTTTACCTCTGCAGTTCAGCAGGCCTGGTTTGCACAGCCTCTCAATTACTGTCGTATAAATGTGTCCTCAGGATCCATGTAGATATCCATACTTACAAAAGGAAGGAAATAGTGTACATTCAGTCTACATTTATCTCAAAAAAACAATGATGTCATTAGGGATAACAATATTTTACTCTGGAATTGGAGTAAAGTTAGAATAATCAATCAGCCACAGCAAGCAGACACTTTTTAAATCACCGTAACTCAATTATGTTCAGTTGAGAATTCATACCCATACTTTCAGGAAAGGAGTTGTAAAGAAGATGAAAAGGAATAAGCCAACCTTTCCAGCCAGAGATCAAAGCTAACAGGGAATCAGCATTCATTTCATCAGGCCCCTGGAGCAGATTTCCCTCTGCTCTGCTTACAGCATATAAAAAGCCCTATGGCTTTCCATGCAAGATGAAGCCATTTTGCCTTTCACCAACTTGATTCGTAATTCAGGGTGGAATTTAATTCCAGGGTGGATTTTATTTAGTGCGGAGGGACTCTCTAAGATTATTAGGATACAGGAAACATTTAAATCAACATCCTAACATCAATGGTTACCTGGGGTATTACAAAAACCTTTAAAACAAGGAGGTCTCAGTGTATAAGGAATAATAACAACTAAAAGACGTAATACAGTTTCAGGTACAAATTTTCACAGCTGAAGCAGAAGACCAGCAGCATTCTTATCCGAATGCTACAGCTAAGGACACTCACTTTTTCCATGATAAGAGCAATAAATTTATCCGCTAAACTGAAGAAGGCTACTGAATCCTGTTTAAACCTCTCACTAACACAAGTAACTGACAGTTGACAGGTTGGGTTCCAAAAATCACTAATACAATAATATTGACTTCAGAATTAAATCTGAGCATAAATCACTCATATGCTTCTAGACAGACACTTCAGTTTAGAAATTAAGGTCAGTAACTGAGCCTACTCTGCACAATTTGTTGCTTCTTAGCTTTCTAATGTTGCAGTTTAGCTGGTTTTTCTACATCAATCCTTCAACATGACAGACTGTGATCACTGAAATGACTCCTTAGAGGAGAAAGGTACTTCTGGCATAAAAGCCAATTTCAGAGATGTATACGTAATATGCACATGCACACACACAGACCCCTTAGCTTTAACTCTCTTTTGAATTGCTTCTCACGTGCATACATATTAACATGTAATATGCAGCCAGTTGCAAAGCATGGACAGCTATTCCCTTGCCATCTCCAAATGGGATTACAAATTCTCTTTTTCTTTTTTTTAAATAATTAAGACTAGATGGTCACAAGTATTTAGGTGAAAAGGCGGTGAGCACTCTGCAGCAAAGTGTAAGTCTTGTAATATTGATCTCCACTGCACCTGCTTCTACTGAAGCTAAACACTACCAAGTAGACAGCATAATACAATATGTAGAAAAAGATTAACTCAAAAGTGCTTCCTTTCCACAAAAAAAAGGAAAAAACCTAATTAAATAAACATACCACAAAAAGTTTTTATGAGATCTGAACTTTTAGGATATCAATTTGTTCCTATGCATATGGACCCTGTAGTTCAGAGGCCTTATGTCTCCAGTCTTTGCTCTTTCTCCTCCCTTAGCAATATGTCCAGAAAGAAAGCCCAATTTGCGGGGAGATGCATGCACCAGAAGACATACAGGCTGATCTCAGAGCTCAGACTCCTGAGGAGAAATGGAACAAGGCATCTGTGATGGGTTGACCTTGGATGGCCATCAGGTGTCCACCAAGCCGCTCTATTACTCCTTCTCCATCAATAAGACAGGGGGAGAAAACTATAACCAAAAAGATAATGGATTGAGACAAGGACAGGGAGATCACTTACCACTTACCATCATGGGCACAACAGAATTGACTTGAGGAAATTAATTAATTATCATTCAAACAGAGTAGGATAAGAACGAATCCAAAACCACCTTTCCCCCATCCCACCCTTCTTCTCAATCTCAGCTTCACTCCCTACTTCTCTACCTCCTCCCCCTTAGCAGCTCAGGGGGATGGGAAATGGAGGTTGCAGTTAGTTCATCACGCATTGTCTCTGCCCCTCCTTCCTTCTCATGTTCTTCCCCTGCTCCAGCATAGTGTCCGTCACACGGGATACAGTCCCTCATGAACTTCTCCTACATGGGTCCTTCCCACAGGCTACAGTTCTTCAAGAACTGCTGTAGTGTGGATCCTTTCCATGTCCTTCAGGAATGGACTGCTCCAGTGTGGGTCCCCCACGGGGTCACAGGTCCTGCTAGAAAACCTGCTCCAGCATGGGCTCCTCTTCACAGGCCACAGCTCCTGGCAGGAGCCTGATCCAGCACAGGCTTTCCACAGAGTCACAGCTTCCTTTGGGACACATCCATCTGGTGTGGGGTCCTCCACAGGCTGCAGGCTGGATATCTGATCCACCGTGGTCCTCCGTGGGCTGCAAGGAGGACAACCTGTGTCACCATGGTCTTCGCAATGCGCTGCCGGGGAATCTTGCTCTGGTACCCAGAACACCTCCTCCTTCTTCTTCATTAACCTTGGTGTCTGCATAGGCATGGTTGTTTCTTTCACATTTTCTCATTCTCTCCCAGCTGCTGCTGCACAGTGGTTTTTATCCTTTCTTAAATATGTTATCACAGAGATGCTACCAATGTCGCTACTGGGTTCAGCTTTGGCCAGCGGCAGGCCTGTCTTGGAGTCAGCTGGAACTGGCTCTGTTGGACATGGGGGCAGCTTCCTGGTGTCTTCTCACAGAAGTCACCCGTGTAGCCCCCTCCTGCTGTGAAAACCTTACCCCATAAACCCAATACAGTATCTTAACTAAAAATATTCCCAAGAGACACCACAGCAAAATTTCCCAGAATTCAGATTTTACAATAGAGATTAATGAAAAGAGAATCTTTTTCCCATCCAGGGAAGATGAAAGAGGAAGCAAGGTCACTTTAAACTTTATTTTGTGGAGTTATAGACACACAGGTGAGCACAAGGAATGGCAAAGCTGGCACAAATATGTCATTCTGCTTCTGGCAAAGGCACAGGAGGTATCAAACAGTGGTGTGAATACTGTTTGCCTAAAGTGAAGGAGGACAAAGAAATTAACAGCATGGAACAGGAGGGGGATGACAAACTATGAAGCAGATAGGTACATAGTAGCCTCAGAAGATGCAGGGCAGAACTCATTGAGTCCAGTTCTTCTTGCATCTACTTTCCTAAACCCCAACACAGCAGCACAGTGAAGCACAGAACATCCCTTAGTTAAAATACTTAACAACAAATGAAATAAAAATGCTGTCAAATATCAGAGACGTGTAACCCTGTTGGCTGATGCTTCATTGTTGTTTTCATTTCCTCAAGATTTTAATTATTTGCTAATTCCTCCCGGGAAATCTGTGTCCTAGTTTTCTAAGGAAACACAGGACTTCATAATTACACAAAACCCTCACTGCTTCATGGTGAAAGAAGCAAACCTCACAAAAAAGCCTGTGAAGTTCAAAATGGTAAACAAGTAAAAGCTAACAGCATAAAGATTAAAAGGAGGGATTTATTATTCAAAGCATTAACAAAAATGAACACAAAATAGAATGTAAAATGCTTTTACATCATTTTAGGTCCACTCTAAATTTAGCTGATTTAGAATGGTGCCTTACTACTCAGATTGAGAGACAGGACACTCATCCACATAGACTATTGTGGATTTTCATTTAAATCCTGTCATGCTTTTATATGCCCTCCCCTACCAGGTCAGTTTTAATAAGGAAAACCAAGGTAATAGGAAAGTTTGTAAAGTGCTTTAAAATACAGGCATCTGCCATTCATTACACAGTGGTCCCTTTCCATTGGCCAGAGCAAGGTCAAAACAACACAAAAACACATGGCAGGCTTTAGGGCTCATGTTCCTGTTCACTTCCCGAACGAGCACCCTAATGAACAGCAGTGTGTTGTTCAAACTGATCTGTCCTGAAAATCCTACAGTATTTTAATTTGTCATTTAGTGCCACCTCACCTCTTCCTTTTAGCTTCACCAAGGGGAGGTAGAGTGAGGCAGCAAAAGTTATGTCTCTGTTTCACTCCCACATTTCACTTTCTTCAGTCACCACTCACATCAGGATTACTCCCTGTTTCCTTCTATTACCCAATACCTGTAGTTTTAGTAAGGGAAATATGACTTTGTATGCCACTCTGATCTTTAACATGTTTCCTTGTCATCTTGTATGAGTCAAAGATGGCCTTATAAAGAAAAGTCTGTAATTCCACATCTATTTCTGTCCTAAGCCAGGGCAAAGAGTGGACAGAGAGAAGTTAGAGGAGGGGGAAGACATAGGCAGTACTGCTGCCTGCCTTTTTTTTCTTAAGCCACGCTGAGGGAGATAGCTGGTAGATACATAATGGTCTCTTGTTGTCTCTAAGCAGACCAAGAGGTTTTGGAAGCATCTTCTTTGATTTTGAAGGTTAACAGATCTGGCCTTCCAGGAACAGTCTGTGAAGGACAGCCAGGCATATCATGCAGAGATTCTTTCTGGAGAGACACTGCTCTTCCCATCAAAATTAGCAAGCACAGTGTCTCAAAATTAGCACACTTGGTGCTCACAATTTATTATTGTTTACCTAATTCCCAGATGCTACAAGAAGCAAGCTATTCAGAGACAGGCAGGTGGCCTGCTTATTCCAAAGAGGCCATGAAGTTGCATTTCTCTGCTTCACAGAAGCTACAAGATGTCTTTAGCCTGAAGATCGCTCCAAAAATATCTCCCCAGCAGATAGCCAGACACATAAAGGCCATTTTTATTTACACAAAAGAATTTAATTTTATAGTCTTACTGTAAAGGAGCTAAAACCAGAAAGAATCTGTAAGCACCTTCAATTTTGATAACAGTCTCAATGGCAAAGTGTTGGGATGACCTTTTTTTATAGATGTTCGCAAAAATCAGAAATCCAGCAGTCACATAGCTGGTTAAAAAAACCCTAAATCTGTTTCCTGAGCAAGACAGAACTGCTTATGAAGAGATCAGACACAGCTCTTCTCAAATATGAGGGGTCTTTCCTGAGGTATCATTCACTTCCCAATCAAGAACTACTCATTACTCTAAATTTTAGAAAGGCACGTTTTTTACCCGACATCATAGAAATTCACTTGCTGACACTTTAAAGTGAACTCCTCAGAAGGGATAGGACAGGCTACAAACTGGATCACAGCTGTACTTGCAAGGAGAAAACCAAGGAAGCCCTGTTAGATATTCATTCAAATTAGTTAAATTAAAACATAAACCAAGACCATTATCTAATAAAAATCTTTCAGAGAGGCAGCAGCTGAGGTCTCAGAAATGAAACCATTCTCGGGATTAGGTAAGAGACACCCATATTGACAGCTATAATGGGAACCTCCATCTGAGCCAAGATGACAACTATTTAACTTCACACAGGCAGTGGGACAGCACAGAGCCTAGCATGCACGTCCATGGGTGCATGCTTCTCTCCATACCGAAGCCAGCTCTGGTGTTTTCTGAGGCTCAGGGAGGGCCCTACATCTCTTGGTCACCTTGGTCTGGTGACCAGGTGCCACTTTGCCCATTTTAACTCAGTCTTCCTCAGCAGCTCCCAAAATCTTCCTACTCTTGGGTAAGCACCACCACCTCAAGGTGGGAGGAGACATATAAAGATGGACAGGGTTGAAGTCCAGCAATACTGCAGGTAAGAGATGCTATGAGCATGCTTTAAAGCACACCATCAAACAGCCCCCAGAATCATCTGGAGGGCCCCTCAGGTAGCCTCAGGTGTATGTTTTAAAACAGATATAATGGATGGGAAACAAATTTGGCCTCAAGACTTCTGAAATACAGCAGGGTAAGAACAAACAGGGAGACAATTACAAATCCTAAAGATTGCTTTAGGACATGTATTTCCCTTGATTTTAGCACGAGATTGCTAGATTTAAACTAGCCCAAGCACAAAATGATTGCAGATTCGTAAAAAACTAAAGTCATAGGCCATAGTGGATGCAAAACATGCACCACACCAACACTGTAGTCATGTTTAGCATCATAGATCTGAGAGACATTATAGCAAAACTATCAGAACAAAAAACCAAATACTATTATTTGGAAGGAAAATGGTGACATTTCCCCGTCATTTCCAGGGAAACAGATCAGGTAACATCAGGGGTGAATAAACCTTTTTGCTTAACCAATGCCATAGTCAGTGTGGCATCAGCACCTGTGGTAAGTATGTGAACAAAGTTGTCATTTGACTTCCTGGAAATAAAGAGACAATAATAATACACCTGTCTCTTGGATCTCTCTGTCTGTTGGATAGGTTCTACCTGTCATCTCATTGCAAATGGCTTGCTCCAATGCTGGTTCATAACAACAAAATCTGTCTTTGCTCTGTGTCAATGGATAAAAGGTTCTCCCCTGTTAAGTTTTGACCTTTGGGTTTCCATTACAGAATGACATCTGATAGATCCATGTTCTTCCTGGGAGCATCAAAGGCGGGGTGGGGGGTGCAGACATGAGAATGCAGAGTTGGGTGGGGTTTGGGATTTTTTTATGTTTGTTTGTTTTCAAATTGGCATTTGCAGTTCAATATGTTGGTGAGTTAAGAAAAAAAATGGCCGTTTTTGACAGAAATGATACTATTCCATCCTATGAATCTCTGCTTTTGGTCCAGAAGAGTCCACAGGAGGCCAACACAAGAACCAGAAATTGTGACTACTGAAGAATGTTTTCAGTCTTGTGAGAAGAAACATCACACTTCAACGCCCAGTGTAGAGAAAATGCTCTTCAAACCCACAAATTTATTAAAAACCTAGAGGCTTTTAGAGCAAAGGATACTAGTTTTGAATTTGCAATTTGTCCCTCATACTCCGGTACAGTTAAGTGTGTACAAAGAAGTAGGGAGCTTGAATTTTTGATCCTACAGGACAAGAACATGAAATTCAGAGTATACTACTGACCGTTCACCCAAAGGCCAAGACTCCCCAGCTCATATGAACAAAACCCCTTTCCTCTTCTCCCCCAATCCCTCAATTTTCCGTCCTTTTCCATAGCACCTCTGAAGAGCAGGCAGGTTTTAAACCTGCATGTACATACCAACCTCTAGTGATCAAACAGGTAACTACAGATCATATAGGCAACAGTAACTTCCCTTGGCAGCCAGACCACAAGATCTCTTCCTCAGAAGGAAAAAAGCCAGGACTGCAACACTTGTGACAAAAATCCAAAGCGTCTGTAACATCTAGGAAGGAGAAAAACTGCTGACAAGACTCACAGTAAAACTCCTGTAATTGCAATGATTTTTTTAAAAAAGTGTTTATTCCATAAAAGAATCCTGTGGACCTACCTATTCCTATTTATGAAGGAATGAGCCTGAAAACTCACTGTCCCCATCCAAAGAGGTATTTTTTTTCCCAGCAGGGCAATAGCAGAAGAGAAAGTTGAAAGGTTGTAGGTCAGCAAGCACTTTACTACTTAGGAAGCAGAAAACGAGCAGATTTCTAAAGAAATCCTTGCTGGGTGCAGGGAATGAGCAGAAACCCTTTATCACCTCATCTGAGTGTGGTGGTGGGAAGTATGCATTCCAGGGAACGTGACCCCAAACATCCCATTAATGGTGATGCCAAAAGTTTGTGACAGAACTGGTAATAAAAGCTTGATCTCCAATTGAATAGACAGATTTTATCCACTGTAACACAGCTTTTGAAAAAAGTGCTTCTAGTCTCTGTACACAATAGTTTTAAAAAAAAATCACTGATTTTTTAAAATGCTTTTAGCTTTATATATGAGAAAAGACTTTTTAAGTGAAAAGCATTGCTCCTAAGTATATTTTTCATCCAGTCTCCTGCTCGGCAAAAGTATTTTCCAAGTTAGTGGCAAAAGCTTCCTGTCCCTGTACTTCAGCTTTTAATTTTCCTTCACTTACTAGAAAAGCATGTTTCTTGATAAGGCTAGGAGGAATTGGACTCCGGACAGAACTTATGTCATCTCTTTTAGCTGGGATTGAGTTAATTTTCTTCATAGCGGCTAGTATAGGCCTACTTTTTTGATTCGTGCTGGAAGCAGTGTTGATAATACAGGAATGTTTTAGTTATTGTTGAGCAGTGCTTACACAGAGTCAAGGCTTTTTCTGCTCCTCAGACCACCCCACCAGAAAGTGAGCTGGGGGTGCACAAGAAGTTGGGAGAGGACACAGCTAGGACAGCTGACCCCAACTGATCAAAGGGATATTCCATACTGTATGATGTCATGCTCAGCATATAAAGCTTGGGGAAAAAGAAGGATGGGGAGGATGTTTGGAGTTATGGTGTTCTGTCTTTCCAAGTAACCGTTACGCCTGATGGAGCCCTGCTTTTCTGGAGATGGTTCAACACCTGCCTGCAGATAAGAAGTAGTGAGTGAATTCTGTGTTTTGCTTTTCTTGTCTGTGTGGCTTTTGCTTTACCCTATTAAATCATCTTTATGGTAACCCACAAATTTTTCCTCACTTTTACTCTTCTGATTCTCTCCCCCATACCACTAAGGATGAGTTAGTGAGTAGCTGTGTGGTGCTTCGTTGCTGGACGGGGTTAAACCGCGACCATCAGCTATAGAGGGAGCCTAAGACACTTTGTACTTTAGATAGCTAAGCTTCAGGTAGGGTTAATCATCTCAGCTAAGGGTGGAAGAGAGTCCCAACTGTGTCTAGGATTTAGCCTACACACTGGCCAGCTGCTTTATTCTATTTTTAGCAGTACTCCATGGACTTGCAAAACCCTGACCCCAGGGAGACAGTCGCCAGAAGATTATGGGGATGGCAGGATGTTCAAGATCCCTAACATATCCTGAATGCTGTTATCATCAGTTCAATCAAAGCCTTTTACAGTTGTCTCAACCGTAATACCATTTACACCATTTCACTAATACTACATTTTCATTCACTTACACAAAGGAAGCCAAGAGAGGGAAAAATATTGATTAAAAACCCAAAGAAGCAGAAATCTTGGCAAATTTGTAGACATAAATAGTTACAAGTAGCACCTCAATCCTACTGCTTCATTTGCAACCCTTAAATACTTCAAAAAGATAAACTCATAAATTTCCTCAAAGATATACATGATTCTAACCAGAAAGTAAAGCACTCATTTCACAGAACTATTAACACAGACTCAAAATAAACCTTTTAAGTCCACAAGTAATTTTAAAATATAAATATGTGACCAGGTGGGGGAGAATATTTTGAGCACATGTCCAAAAAAGCTTCGGGAAAACTCTATAGCCATCCTTGGGCCCAGCAGACATCCTTACCTCATGCACTAATGCAAGAGGCAGCAGTTGTGCCATACTTCCCTTCCTCAGGAGGAGAGAATAGACACCACCACCCCACTCACCAGACTACAACCACATGGTAAAAGCAATGCACAATCCTTTGTACCAAAGAGCAAGTAAAACCAGAGCAACCTCCTGCAGCCCCTGACAAAAGAGAGGGACAGATGATTCCCCAGAAGACAACAGGAGGAATTCTCCAGCCCCACTCCTTGCAGCTAGCTTCCCTAAGTCCATCAATCCCTGTTGCATCTGTGGCATCTGCAGTTGTGACATTTTGTCTTAAACAACTAAGATACGACGTACAAGCTCCAGGGGGAAAAAAAATAAAATCTTTCTGTTATTTTAGACATACCTAACATCTAATGCAAACATCTGGGGAATAAGACCTTTCCCTATTCTCTCCACATGGGTGCACAATGCACTCTTTAGACAGCTTCCCTTTCCTTCCCTGTTCCTGAGGTGTTGAGGAAACTTTTCCAAGTTTTGATAACTGCCTTTTGGCTGGACAATCATTTGACTTCTCCCATTTTAGAAAATGGGTCTTTACTGGCCAAGCTGCTCTCTGCTTGTGACAGCTTATGTGAAATGATATTATTACAACTATAATGATTTCCAATTTGGGGACTATAAATCAGATGCATTCCCATTGAAAAGATCACTTTTTTCAACCTCTTTTCATTCATGCTTGAATATCATTAGACAGTAAGGAGATTCTGTGTATGGCTTTTAGGGAGAAAGTAAATATTAATACACTGTGCTTTAATATGTAAGCTTGTCAAGGTGCTGCAATGGTAAAGTGATTTATAAAATGAAAAATCAATATGAATAAACTCTAGTGAATAAACAGCATGGATTTATCTGTAGAAAGGGGTAATGAGAGAATGCCTTTTTGCTGTCTCCTACTGCTACAGAAGATAGTTGTTCTAATAGGAAAATGCATTTTCATTACAGTCCATCTAATGCCACTGAGATCTGAAATCTGGCAGCCCATCAACCCAGAGAACCAAACAAAACCAGTCCTTATTTGCAAATTCACTTTTGCTGTGACTTCACAAGAACTGAGACTGCTACAGAATGACCACCATGCTAACAAATAGTATTGGGTCATGTAATGCTCAAATGGAGATGCTAATTCTCTGAAGAATAGATTCCAACCAGCTGGCATATTTTTATGCTTTTTCATTCAAAACCAGCTGGGAGGTCAGTGTATTCAATACACTCAAAAATAGAAGGCTCATTTACAAGAAGAATATTCAGATATTAAATATCTGAACCTAATGAAATTCACCAAGGGTAAGTGTAGGGTGCTGCACGTAAGGAGGAATAACCCCATGCACCGGTACAGGTTAGGGGTTGACTTGCTGGAAAGCAGCTCTGCAGAGAGGGACCTGGGTGTCCTCGTGGACAGCAAATTGACCATAAGGCAGCAATGTGCCCTTGTGGCCAAGAAAGCCAATGGTCTCCTGAGGTGCATTAAAAAGAGTGTGGCCAGCAGGTCGAGGGAGGTCATCCTCCCCCTCTACTCTGCCCCAGTGAGGCCACATCTGGAGTACGGTGTCCAGTTCTGGGCTCCCCAGTTCAAGAAAGACAAGCAACTACTGGAGAAAGTCCA
Organism: Vanellus vanellus; assembly: GCF_965231255.1. Classification (NCBI taxonomy): domain Eukaryota; kingdom Metazoa; phylum Chordata; class Aves; order Charadriiformes; family Charadriidae; genus Vanellus; species Vanellus vanellus. The sequence goes on along the minus strand of NC_138909.1, from coordinate 22,590,364 downwards.
GCAGAGGGCTATGAAGATGATTAAGGGAATGGAGCACCTCTCTTATGAGGAAAGGCTGAGAGACCTGGGTCTGTTTAACCCAGAGAAGAGAAGACTGAGAGGGGATTTAATCAAAGCCTATAAATATCTAAAGGCTGGGTGTCAAGAGGATGGGGCCAGACCCTTTTCAGGGGTGCCCAGTGACAGGACAAGAGGTAATGGGCACAAACTGGAACATGGGAAATTCCACCTCAAAATGAGGAAAAACTTCTTTATTTTGAGGGTGCCAGGGCACTGGAACAGGCTGCCCAGAGAGGTTGTGGAGTCTCCTTCCCTGGAGATATTCAAAACCCAGCTGGATGCATTCCTGTCCAACCTGCTGTAAGCGAACCTGCTTTGGTGGGGGGGTTGAACTACATGATTTCCGAAGTTCCCCTCCAACCCCTACCACTCTGTGATATTCACGGTATTGAGGAAGTGACTGGATCTGGGATGTAACTTTGGATCTACCTTTGGTTAGAAAACCATTGCTCTGAGAAAGTAGAAAAATAACCTGACTCCGTGAAAGCAAGCAGTCTTGGAAAATACATTTCAAAGAGCACAAGGACACAAATTAATGACACAAAAATGTAAACCGCTATATTTGATTTGGCTGAGATGGAATTAATTTTCCCTATAGCAGCCCTCATAGTGCTGTACTTTGTATTGGTAGCTTGAAAGGTGTTGATAACACACCAGTGTTTTGGCTCCTAATGAGCAGTACTCAAACAGCATCAAGGCATCTCCATCCCATCTTTCCCTCCTTTCACCAGTAGGCTGGGAGTGGGCAAGAACTGGGGAAGGGACATAGCCAGGACAGCTGACCCATCCTGACCAAAGGAATATTCCATACTATATGATGTCTGCTCAGCAATAAAAGCTAAGAGAAAGGTGGAGGAAGAGGGGGCATTTGTTATTTATGACGTTTGCCTTCCGGAGCAACCACTATGCATACTGATGCCCTGCTTCCTGGGAAGTGGCTGGACATCGCCTACTAATGGGAAGTAGAGAATAAATTGTTTATTTTCCTTCACTTCCATGCACAGCCTTTGCTTTTGCTTTATTAAACTGCCTTTGTCTTGACCCACGATTTTTTTTTCCATCTTATTTTCTTCCTGCCCAGTCCTGCTGAGGAGGGGAATGATAGAGCAGCTTGGTGGGCACCTGGCATCCAGCCAAGGTCAACCCACCACAACCCCCCCTCAAAAACAACACCAAAAAGCAACCCCAAACCCCACATTTTAAATGTAGAAGTCAGAACAGTCTTAGAAAAACTGAAAATTTTTCAAATTAGTTACTTTATTGCACTGGAAAGCAAACCTTGAAAGTTCCGAGAATACCAGATACACCACCCTGCCTGCCCTTAATTTCAGCTTCTGCCAGTGTAAACTACAATCTCTGTTGTGGTCGAATTTAAAGTGAGGGAGAAATGTAGCCTTTGGATTGTTTGTATGAAAGCTCAGCTGAAACACTTCTCTTCTTAACAGGAACACACCTAATGAAACTCTGCCAGCAGCTGAAGTATATCAGTGGATTCCCCTAACTTCATAGCGACTTTTAATTCTGTTTAGTGGCAAACCCCATTTCTTTCATCACCCTAACTGTTGCAGGTTCTTATTCTTTGTTTCAAGCTATGCAGCTTTTTGTTTTTCAAATATGTCAGCTCACTGGACGGAGAATGGTACCATAAGTAGAGAGAAATGGTGTGGGAGGAGAAGAAGGAAAGATGAGGTTGTCAGAATCTTTGAGATGATTAATTCATAGCAAAAACTAAGCATATGATTGACTCATTTTGATTTGCAGAGTGTCTATCACAAGTCTCCAGGTGCATTAAGCAAATTAGAAATACAAATGTGTTACAACAGTAAGGACAATAAACCTTGCTAACTCACAAACCTTAAGCAGAGTAAATTAACAACCTCTCCTCATATACCAGAAAAATGGTCTTGAGCACATCCTGAAAGTTAGAAGGCCTGACAGACACTCAGGAAATAGTTTTCAGAGTTCTCCAAGGAAAACACTGCATTTCCTTTGGTCTCCCTGTCAGACTAGGGGTTATTGCCATGTTTCACAGTTGGCATGAATAGCTGCAGAAAAATGTGACCTTAAAGACAGTAACTTGAATAGCAGAGCTTTGCAGCTACTTGATCACCAGCTTCAACTGTACATCTCTTGGCTATCTTTTTTACCTGCCTTGAAAGTTTGTGCTCCATGTATCACTGAGAAGCTCCAATACCAACTGAGATTTCTGGATGTTATTCTAAGACAAATAAACAACAGCCTATACAAGCATTATCAAAAGCATCTGCGAATCTAACAATTATGCTGTAACTTAGGAAATTGTGCATTTCTGCAGGGTGTCCATTCTGCGCTCTGACAGCTGGGACTGTCCTTTCATTTGTTTGCATTCAGGTTTGACCCCCTTGATAGTGATGTTCCCCATACCAGGCAATGAAACCACACAGGCTGAAGAGTAAGTTATAAATGACCCTAAAAATGGATGGTTGGAAAGCATAAGAATCCAAGGAGGTTAAATATTGCTAGCACTACCATTTCATGGCCTGTGATTTCCACAACTGACTGCACTGCATGGGGATACCTAGCGAAGCTGGAGTCCTCATGAAGAGGTTTCTAGCAGGGTCTAGCCAGCTGCCTCAGTGAGTGATGCACCCTCTGTCCCACCGAAGGCAGAAAGTGACAATATTCACAAAAATAGTTCCCTCATTCTTGACGCAAATAGAGGTGATGTGAATGTGTCTGTGTACACCACCACTGCCCAAGCTTACAACAGAGAAGGTTGCACCATTACTTCAATTAGACACCTCTCCCAGTGGCAAACAACCCTGGCTCAGCAAGAAGACACTAGAAAGCCAAGGAGATTCTTCTGTTTAAGCAGGATGGGGATTTATATCCCTCCATGGCTGCCTCCTGCAGAGTAGCAGCCTGAACTAGGCCAGACAACAGAGTAGTCAATGCTTCACATCATACAGCTCATTGCAGGACGATTCAAAATTAACCATCCTCTGGCAGGGAACAGGGTGGGGCTTTATTCTTTGAGAAGGCTGTCACTTCATACCAAACCTGTTAATCTTCCAGAATAACAAATAAGAGGAGTTTTCCTGATTAGTAGTTGTTTGAATGCATGGGTATTTTTCGACTATTAAAATAATACCATATAGATGTATTTTTAAGTGCTGAATTGAAAATGACAGCTTTCATGCCATAGTTGTTGGCTACCAGACCTCAGTGTGAGTTCCACATATTCTAATAGGGGAGCAGAGGTATTGCATAGAAAAGGAATTTGTTATCTCCTTTTCTCTTTCCTTCTGTATAGAAATCATCTATGCCTCCTACCTCTTTCCCCTGTAAAATAAGGATTGTGTTTCTTCTTCCCTGTCTCCTATGTAAGGGGAAAAAAGCAGGCTGCATCAAATCAGCAATAGGTGCTTTGCAGCATCAGCTCCTTTGGCTACAGAACATCACATCCCAATTTGCTCAGGTGTTGTCAATGAGCAAATGTTTCCGTATTGTTTAAAAGTCACATGTGATTTGCATAGCAATGTCTTTCCCTGCTTTTTCAACAAGTATTGCTCTGTAAACAAGTGTGAAAATGTCAGACTAATATATTAACATTTACATTAGCAATTAAATGGAAATATTTCACTACTTAAATATATTAAGAGAACTGATTTTAATCATGCTGCACCACCACTCTTTCCCTGGCATTTTGGTTTTCAAAAACAGCTTGTCTTTTTCAAGAAATATTTTGGGGCGTGTAACTCACCTCAAGATTATAGAGTGCCATACCAACTAACATAGTGTGCCTGGATCAGACTAAATTTCACACATGTTCACGTCCTGCATAAGTACAGTGTTGTCTGAGGCAGATTCAGCTGAAGGGTATAAATCAAAGATTACAAAATTTACTGTCCATGCAGTACTCACTGGAAGAAAATGCAGTGCCTTTACGAATACTATACATCATTATACCAGCAGCAAATATATTTCTATTGACAACAGTTTTTGGTAAGATCACTGTTTCCCATTCTTTATGTTAAGCTTTCTATCTTAGTCATGGGCACCAGCTAAAACACCTTGCTGTCCTAATCAGTCTCTCAGAGCATCCATCAGTTCTGCCTTTCCAAATGAGGAAAGCCGGGTCCAGAATGAGTGTGGAAGCCTTTAGCCCATACCTCTCTTTTTCTAGAAGTAATGTTCCATTTCTCCAACAAAACTATGAAGGAGATGATAACCAAAACATCTCGTATATCAGCAAGAAGCACAAAGGGTACTGATTTTATTTTTTATTCCAGTTGGAGGTATTTTCTACATCCTGAATCTGCCACTTCTGTTACTGGAATCTGTGCTGACTGCTTTGTCTTCTCCGTGGCAGAGAAGGCAGAGTTACTGAATGCCTTCTTTTCTTCGGTCTTCACTGCTAAAGCTGTCACTCATGAATCCCATACTCTGGAGGCAAAGGGGAAGGTCTGGAGAGAGGAAAATTTTCCCTCAGTTGAGGAGGACCGGGTCAGAGACCACTTGGCCAAGCTGGACATTCATAAGTCCATGGGCCCTGATGGCATGCACCCGCGAGTGCTGAGAGAGCTGGCGGATGTTATTGCTAGACCACTCTCCATCATCTTTGAACGGTCGTGGAGAACAGGAGAGGTGCCTGAGGACTGGAGGAAGGCTGACATCACTCCGGTCTTCAAAAAAGGCAAGAAGGAGGACCCAGGGAACTACAGACCAGTTAGTCTCACCTCTGTCCCTGGGAAGGTAATGGAGCGACTTATTCTGGATGTCATCTCCAAACATGTTGAGGAACAGGAAGTTATTGGAAGTGGTCAACATGGATTTACCAAGGGTAAATTGTGCTTGACCAGTCTGATAGCTTTCTATGATGTTATAACTGGTTGGCTGGATGAGGGGAGAGTTGTAGATGTCATCTACCTTGACTTTAGCAAGGTTTTTGACACTGTATCCCATAACATCCTCATTAGGAAGCTGATGATACCAAACTGGGCTGACACCCCAGAGGGCCGTGCTGCCATCCAGCGTGAACTGGACAGGCTGGAGAGCTGAGCAGAGAAGAACCTAATGAGGTTCAACAAAAGCAAGTGCAAGGCCCTGCACCTGGAGAGGAAGAATGGAAAACACCAGTATAGGTTAGGGGCGGACCTGCTGGGAAGTAGCTCAGAGGAGAAGGATCTCGGGGTCCTGGTAGACAGTAAGTTATCCATGGCCCAGAAATGTGCCCTTGTTGCCAAAAAGGCCAATGGAATCCTGGGCTGCACAGGGAAGAGTGTGGCCAGTAGGTCGAGGGAGGTCATTCTCCCCCTCTACTCTGCACTGGTGAGACCACAACTGGAATACTGTGTCCAGTTTTGGGCTCCCCAGTTCAAGAGGGACAGGGAACTGCTGGAGCGAGTCCAGCGAAGAGCAACTAAGATGATTAAGGGCTTGGAGCATCTCCCTTATGAGGAAAGGCTGAGAGAGCTGGGACTCTTTAGCCTGGAGAAGAGAAGGCTGAGGGGAGACCTTATTATAGCATACAAGTATCTAAAGGGTGGGTTGAAGGAGGATGGAGCCAGGCTCTTTTCAATGGTTCCAAGTGACAGGATGAGGGGTAATGGGCACAAGTTAGAACACAGGAAATTCCGTTCAAATACACGGAAACACTTCTTTACGGTGAGGGTGACAGAGCACTGGAACAGGCTGCCCAGGGAGGTTGTGGAGTCCCCTTCTCTGGAAATTTTCAAGACCCGCCTGGATGCAGTCCTGAGTAATGTGCTCTAGGCAATCCTGCTTTAACAGGGGAGTTGGACTAGATGATCTCTAGAGGTCCCTTCCAACTCTGAAAATTCCGTGATTCTGTGGCAGAATGGAAGGATTATCAGTTCTCCTCAGATCTGTGAGTATTCAGCATTATAAGCAAAACCCACAAATACATATACTTTTTCTGCTTCTATGCAAGAACTCCTCCTGTGAAGAGCATAGCCTTCAAAACAGTGCTATAATAAGCTGGAAGAAAAACTGACAGCGGAGAAAGTCTTCAGCTGCTTGACAAGTGCAACAGGATCTGTTCCTGGAAATCCTGGTAGAGGATGGTGTTCTGAGAGGCTAACAGTTGGGAAGACATGGTCCAAAAGATTATCAGTCCATGGTCAGATAAAACAGCAAAGAGCTAGTTCTGCTCTCCAGTGTATTGGAGCAAAGCCAGAAAAATTCCATGAAAGTCACCAGTGTTGTTCTGGATTGAAAACAGCAATGCTTAGAGAAGAACTTGACCACAACTTCCTGAACCATAGTGTAATATTCCCAAAGCATAGAATGTCCTTCACTAAAATTCTGAGGAGTGTGAAAATAAAAAAAAGCCAAAGAAAAGATTATACCAGAGTGGATCTGCATTGGTCTAGGAAGGGGGAAATTTTGCTTCCAGATCTTTATATACATCTAGTAGTAGAGGCAGTAAAACTAAGACAAACAGGCTGGGTTTGAAAATATACCTTTTTACATGTTTTGGTGATGAGTACTGATGGTAAATAATATTGAAAGACATATATGAATGTAACCAACTTTCCCTGCCTGTATTACATGCAATGCCCAGTTAAAACTGCATCTCTTGAAATGACTTCAGTATTGTGTTGCCAACTCTTATGATATCACCGTACTTCTTATGATGCTTAGCTATTATACAAGCACTGCATCTGTCAAGGAGATACTGCATCAGAATCTCAACTTCCATCAAGACACAAAAGTTCCTAGTACTACTACACTTTAGGAACATGGAGAAAAGCTTGAGACATGATCACAGTTCATTACAAACACCTAGAAAACAAAGAACTGATAAAGAAATACCCTAAAACAATGATAACATTTTAGTACTCTGATATGATTGTTTTAAACTAAGCTACCCTAATGAATTTGGGTAGGGAGAGATCATACTTCCTAAGAGTACTTGTAACTGATGGTACTAAACCCAACAGAATTTACAGCATAACCCATGAGTTATAGTCCAGGTATGCATCAAGAGAAGGAAGTATGCTTGCTTTTCCAGAGAGTAGATAGTCTGAGATTATTAGTTTTATAGTAGCTGGGCTTCCCTGACAAGTATTGTTCTGAATGAATTAATGTGGTAATGAACAAATGAATAATTTTCTGACACACTAAATTAAAACAAGGTCCAGATTTATGAGCTGTGCAGTGGCAATCAGGGTGACATGCTCCTTTAAAAACAATTTCTCTTTCTTTTTAATGGAAAAATACAAAACTGGCATAAGCGACCGAACACTGAGAATTTAAAATCTCTATATTGGACATGCTAGGTCCTAAAAGAACCCAAAGGAATTGCAAGCTAACTTCTTTATGCTGCCTTGAAAGTTTTAGCAGAGAAACATTTTACTGAAAAGAACACAGGAGTTACATGAAGGTAAATACCTCTATACTTGCTAACTTTCTAGTCTGATTTCAGAGCAGCTATTTAATAAATTGCATTCACATAATGTAAGCCAATAAAAAAAAACAATATGTGTTTGGATAAATTTTGTTTTCCATTTTTTTCTGCATTAATTGCTAAAAGACATACTGAAAAGTTTGTACTTTAATATTCAAAACCGCTTGAACATTTTAGGAGTTTGGATGGCAAACCAGTTTTTGAAAATATTCAGTTGTTTTCTTTGTTAATAATTTCTTTTATGTGATTTCATATGCAACCCATAGATTCTGTGGCTTATGTGAGTACTAAGCATGACACAAGTGGAAATTTCACTAACACAACTTCAAAAAAACCCTTTTGTTGGTGAATATTTAAGCATAGCAACCTCAGTATTTGATATTTAACAATACTGTATTTATGTCAGTAAAATTCCACTCTTGCGCATTTACAGAACACGATAATCAAAAAGACCTTTCACTATGAATCTAATTAAACATTTGTGGACAGATGTACTTGCTGTTAAAGGACATCCTTGCCTGCTTCTCAGTTGGAAGGAGTTTGCAGAAATGATGGAAAAATAAGTGTTGTCATATATATATTTCCTCCCTAAGATAAGATGATGGAAAGGCAAGCAGTGTGCATCTGTAAGAAGAGAGAATCAGGTGAGTAACTTTTTTCTGTCTTATGTATGAAGTTGCTTTGTTTTATAACACTTTTATATAGAACTACATGCAACTGTGCTCTGGATCAGCTCTCCAAGTTTAAAATCTTTAAAGGACTCAATCCAGTTCAGAATAGAACCCATACATAAATACACTTGTATAAGATGCCTAGGAGCATATATGTGAAGTTCAGAGACATTATACAGAAAATAGTTTGAAATATAAAATTATTTTATCTTAAGGTTAGAAGGAGTTATCATATTTTTACCTAAAATTAAAACTGGAGGGGGGACTGCAACAATCTATCCATGTATCTATCATCTAGATGGCAAATCCAAGCACAAATACAGGCTAGGCAGAGAATGGATTGAGGACAGCCCTGCCAAGAAGGACTTTGGGGTGCTGATTGATGAGAAACTCAACATGAGCCGGCAACGTGCACTCGCAGCCCAGAAAGCCAACCACATCCTAGGCTTCATCAAAAGAAGTGTGGCCAGCAGGTTGAGGGAGGTGATTCTGTCCCTCTTCTCTGTTCTCATGAGACCCCACCTGGAGTACTGCATCCAGCTCTGGAGCCCCCTACATAAGAAGGACACAGGCCTGTTGAAGAGAGTCCAGATGTGGGCCATGAAGATGATCAGAGGTCTGGAGCACCTCTCCTATGAAGACAGGCTGAGAGAATCGGGGTTGTTCAGCCTGGAGAAGGGAAGGGTCCGGGGAGACTTCACAGTGGCCTTCCAGTACTTAAACAGGGCCTACAGGAAAGACGGGGAGGGACTTTTTATCAGGGATTGTAGCCAGAGGTTGAGGGCTAATGGCTTCAAACTGGAAGAGGGTAGATTTAGATTAGATATTAGGAGGAAATTCTCTACTGTGAGGGTGGTGAGGCACTGGAACAGGTTGCCCAGAGAAGTTGTGGAGGCCCCATTCCTGGAGGTGTTCAAGACCCGGCTGGATGGGTCTTTGAGCAACCTGGTCTAGTGGGAGGTGTCCCTGCCCATGGCAGAGGGGTTGGAATAAGACAATCTTGAAGGTTCCTTCCAACTCTAACCATTCTATTTTATGATTCTATGATTCTAAACATTTTAAAAGCACCTAAATTGTTGCAAAGTTGAAAAGCTGATAAATGCTAGGATTTCAGGCACTCTCCAAAATGCTGGAATGTTGCAGTCATGCTGCTTTATTTTTCTGAATATGCTTAATTTTAGATGCAGCTTTGTTATACAGGTTTTGACTTTTCTATAATGACTGTGATTTCCCTTTGACAAAGTAAAGTTGAATGACTGCAGAGAAAGATTTTCCACCATTCACTCCAAACAAAAGAAAGTGCATGTTAGAGATGAAACATCCATGTTTCTCAGGATAGCTTGAGCAAGTACAAAAATCAGTATCTGGCTCTGTGAGGCCATTTCCAGCCCCTTTGCTTTGACTCTATGTATCATTTGTGATCCCCTTTAATGTTGAGCTCGGAAGAATGTGTTACCATTAACATTAGAGTGAAAGATATTGAAGCTAAACAACAGCCACAGGTGAAATTCTGTATTGTTGACAGCGCACACCAAAAAGCATCTTATTTTGGTGTTTCAAAAGGGCAGAGCTTGGCTTATAGTCAAGGTTTGCTACAGTACCTCTGAGTTTCTTCTCGTCTTATACAATCTGGTATATGCAAAAAGTATGTTACTCAGGACCTCGAAAAAAATCAAGGCTCAGTTTAAGGGGGGAGGGTGTAGCACACACCCCTTTGCAGCTGTCTCTTGGGAAGTGAAAACTAAACATGGCTGGCATTGTGGAGACAGAGTATGGGAAAGAAAAATAAAGGTACTTAATTACAGAAGCAACTTGAAAAGGTCTTCACAGTGATGAAAGTAAGTTAGTAAGAGCTGGCAAAACTCCACTGAATGGTGATTTACACCTGTAAAAACCCTAGTTGCGCTTGCTCATTTGCTAGTTTATCAAGGAATGTCTAAACATATCTACCCTTTATATATGAAATGGAAAACACCTGAATACTGTGTTGACATATTGTTTTCCTAAATTTCAAACAAGTTGAAAAACACTGGGAGGTATCACCTACTCCATTCATCATCAATAATTAGCAAAGTAAAAACACTAAATTAAAATACATATCTTGTAAACCCAAATCACCTCCCACAATTTTGCAGATGGCAAGAATTTTAAAATACACCTCCTCCTGAGTGTCATAAAGTCAAGGGATTTTCTGTATAAATTCCACAGTGATGCTATAGTTTCTGAATATAAATGTCTGCACCACACTACACTTTGTAAATCAAAAGACTGCAGTCCTTAAAAGATTAATATTAAATTACACATAACAGAGGATATTGAATAAGATTGCTCTTATTGTTAGTCTACTAGAAGGTTGTCCTTTTTAGTTATTTGAGGCTGATGTAGAGTTTCCAGTTTACTGGTGACACGGGGAGCAAGTTTGATGATGGACAGAGTCAGATACTGGAGAGCCATCACACTACAGATGCCTAAATAGTTAGACAGATTTCGAAAGTACTTAGATAACATTTAAGTAGCTAAATGAAAAGTGTGGTCTGCAAGACCTTTTTGCATCTGAAAACTTTGTTTACTTGTCTAAGTAGGACCTGGGCTTTTTGGAATACCTTTGCGGGGTATAGCTTATTTTTTTAAAGCCAGGATAGCTAATGAAATTGTCTGTTGGATCTCAGATTTTCACAGATGAGGGTGATGACACTGCCTATAACCCTAGGTCCAGCTACTTCTCTCACAGGTGCTGTAAGTGGAAGTGCAAGCAGGTGTAAGTAAGCAGGCTTCTTTTCTTCCAAGTTCTTCCAACAGCCACTGTGAAAGGAGGTCCCCAAGCAGTGTTATATAGCACTACCTCTCCTCCCACCTCTAAAAAAGAATATACTTGATGCATTCAGGATTGTGCCTTAGAACTTTCACACATGTATTGACATTTCAATATTTAGATCAAAACCCCAAATCAACTTTAAAAAAAGGCTATGTACATTTATATTTTATTTACCCCTTGTAAATAAAGGAGTTGCTGCCACTCTAACCGCAAGAGACAGTCTGCTCTTTCTCACAAAGACTTGCAAGCCTGACAGATAAAACTAATAGGGAAAAAAGCAAATACTTTCAGCTCGATTTTTCAAAATTCAAACTTGTCTTCGAAACAAAGATATTTAACTACAACCAAATAAGTAAAGAGTATGGTAATGTTATCCTCCTTAAGCTATGAAGTTTGTCAATAATAGCAGAAAACAAATGTAATATAATTGCAGGAAGTTAAGCAAAGGAATATGAATCAGAGCCATACAGATGTGTCCTCACTGAACCTTCGTAATGGGTAAGTAAGTGTAGTAATTTGTCTTGCTGTACTTACAGCCATTGAGAGACCACTATGTATTGTCGTCCCATGCACCTCTGATGAAGGTATGTGCCCAACTGTTCTAAAAAATTATTTCCTCATCTGTTGCCACTCATTTCATTTTGGGCGGCATGGGCTTCTAAAGTATTACAATAGAAGCATGAGTTGAAGCTGGGTCTTATGTGCAGTTATAACAGTGTTCAAATTTCCATTGAAGTACATTTCCTCTGCAGTTTCATTAGCTAAGCAATAGAGGTCCTTGGAAAAAATGAAGTTTTGTTTCTGTTGAAAAACAAAGGAGAATAAAAAAAAGAAACACCACGGACACATCAAACAAATGTGAAAATAGCATTTTGTTGAAAGTAGGAAAATTTAGTCATCATCAAACAATGGTTTTGTGACTCAAATTGGCAAAAAGTACCTTTTAAAAATAATAATAAAAGTTCACTTGCAACTGAATCTTCCTCTCGGGGCCTCTAAAGCCCAGAGCAGGTCACCACCTGAACCAGAAACAGAACATAAGCCTTCTGAGACCATACTTACAAGCTAGACTGTCATATTCCAATGACTGAAATGTACCCAGCAATGTCTATGGGATAATTTATTAGTGAAAATGTCACTTCAGCTTCTTGCAGCTCCCTAATAAAAATGCTGCAAACACTGGAATCCCACTTTATTTGCTGCCTGGCTCAATCCATATCCTTATTATGCAACTTCCATATATGGCCCCTGACTATGACTATTCCTTTTTGCAGGTAACAAAATTATGAACAAATGTGAAATTGTCTAATAATTGTTTCATGTTGATTTCATGGTACTGAAACTGTAAATGACATAGATGAGCCTCTTATTATAATAAGGCTAACTGGGCTTGTCAAATGAGTGATTCATAATCATATGTATCACCTAGAGAAACAGCTCAGTGATCTAATAGTAGTTTTCCCCTGCTGGACATAGGCACATATAATTCTAAATATATCTGATGTGGGTCTGATATTTCATTTCATCACACTACTATGCTATACGATGTAATATACTGTAACAGAAGGATGCACTGGAGTGACAAGCTCTAATAAAAATGTATGGAAATAGATATGTTTTCACCTGAGGAGGCAAACTGTTAGTTCATTCAGAGGTGTGCAAGCAGAAGGAAGTGCTACAAATAAACTGCAGACAAGCCTTCTTTGTCCTCCCTTTTCTGAGCTGGTTTTCTTCCACCTCACCTTACATCAGTCACTTTGCTCATGGTTCCCACAACACCATCTGGTCAGATCACTATTGGTTTCAGTGTGTCCCTAAATAAAGACAGCTTGTCTCTCCTCGTCATCCTAACAAGCTAAAAAAATTTTTCCCACTGAAAATGGGTCCCCTTTTGTCTTAGGTTATATTAGTTGTGATTCAGAGTGGAAGGTCAGGAAAGACATAGAAGAAAGGCTGGCAGAAAAGAAGTGTAGCAGTGAGATAGATACACTACAATGAGGTAAAAAGAGAAGAATATAACTAGTGGTAAATGGTAAAGGGAGGAAAAATCTGAGAAGCAAATGAGAAAAAGGAGATTAAAAACATGAAAAGAGGAGGTAAGTGGGGCAGTACCTATAAGTCTCACAAGACAAAGCCAAGAGGATAGGATAGGAGAAACAAAGCACCTCCTTTCCAGGGCTCCACAAATAGACAAGCAATTGTTCTTCCCACAGCTGGAGCGAAGACCTTCAAGTTTTTGTAAAATTATACCTGTGTGATATTTAATCCAATGCCCAGAGTAACCTGAATTGCTTCTCCAAAAAAATGTGCCTTACATACCAGTGCACTGCCCACACCAACCTTGTTAAATCTTGGACTGGACTTTGGAGTCAGATTTGTAGTGTGCAAGGAAGTAGCTAGTAGGTATGGTTAAGGAAACAGATGGCATGTGCTCTCAGTAATGACAATTGGCAACAAAACTTATTTTGTGTGGAGCCATTTACATTCACAGCATCATAAGACAAGATTAGAATAATATATCCTACATTATAGATGGAGAATTTGAGACGGTGAGTGGTAAAATGGCCTTTCAAAAGTTCACTTACCTTTTTGGGGCAGAGCTGGTGTCTGTTTGCCATTTCCCATATCAGATCCCAGGTCCTGTGTTTTATAAGTTTAGTGATGAAAAACAGAGAAAAAAATACTCATATTCAGAATTAAGTCTTACTTGCAAATTAATTTAAGCTTGCTCAATTGCTCTCTTGTCAAAACTAGATCAATTATCACCTTTACAAAATATTACTTGGCATGGTGGTCAGACTAAGAAGAGCGTCAGCTAGGGAGAGCGATGCTAGCAAGTCTTTGAGAGATTTTCTCAGTTTGAAAGAGATGTGGTGACTAGTATCTTCCAAAAGGCTTTCATGGACATTCTTTCTTCTACATGGAAAATAAATCTATTTTAAATCCCAGGGAAGTACAGCAGTTACATGTTAACATGGTACTGCCACATCTAAACATATGACATCCTACTTATTCGAGGAAATAATTTTAAAAGTGAATAACAAGAACCAGTGTGGTGGTGCCACAATGCTTTGACACAGCAGGATACCAGGATTTGTGTACCGAAATCAGTACAATTGTGGTTAAAACAGACTGATCATGGAGTACATTTGTATGGTATATAGCATCATAACATTTTACTTCCACGTTCCTTGTGTGAAGAGAAACCAAGTTGGATGTTGATATTTAAATGCTAGTGTGCTACACATGGTCATTGTAGGAAGGCTTCCTCCTCCTGACCGTGGCTTTCCACCTCCTGTCCTCAGGCCTGGACCTCTCCTCATACATGTGATTGCTAAGATATATTACAATCCTTTCACATGTTTCCATTCCTTGACTTCAGTGACAGTTATTAGTTCTTTTAACCTTTAACCATTTGTGAAAGCCTTCAGGTTGAAAACAGTGAAAACTGTATTTCTTTCTACCTTTACACACATTCAGTCAGATATTTTTTCCTGCAATATATTTTGTATAAAAAAAATGAGAGTTCAGCAAAATTAAAGTGTTTTGTGAAAATTATTCTTTGAAATGAAAATTGAAAAAAATATTTAGATAGGTAAAGACATTTTATTTTGACCTTTGTGGAACAGAACAGTCTAATCCTCTATTTTGGAATTACTTTTTATTTCAGTATTTGCTGTACTTCATCTTTATAAAACAATACAAAGAAAAGCCTCAAAACTGACATGAAATATATTGATTTTTCAACCCCAAATGCATTACTTGAGGGACATTTCAGTTAACAGAACATTTACATGAAAAGCTTTTGTTCTGCTACAGAAGAAAAAATATTTCAAAATTACAAAACTCAGCTAACGACGTAGCTCCCACGTGGTTTTAATGAATAGACAAAAATAAACATTGTAGCAGTAGGAGATTTCATCAAGTACTCTATCGTTCTTTCAGCTATATAAGCTATATAAGTATACAAGTTTTAAGAACTTGAGAGTTTTAAGCACTTAAGCACTTAAGTTATAAGTTTGGTGGTTTCTGTAAACTGAGAAACAGTCGATGGTCAACAGCAGATTTCAGAATGGCTGCCACACAGCAATGCAATCATAGTTCCTTTCAGCCATTAATGAAATAGGAAAAATTCCAACAAATGCTTACATGGTCAAGCATATTATTATTATTTCATAAAAAGGTTCATCTTCCTCTAAGTTTTGAGAAACAGTTGTTCCTCTGGTCTCATACAAACTATGAAGAGAAATGCATATGGGTAAACTTCTTTTAGATCCATGAATGAGATAACATCTATGCCAAAACCTGACACACAGGTTGACAGACTTGAAAAACTTACACAGCAAGGCATGGAAAACATCAGCTTGCTATTTTAACTAGAAACAAAACTTAGAAAACTAAGCTGAAGTAACATTCTCCATCTTCGTCTTGAATGCTGGGGTTTAGACTTTTGGGTGTAAGTCACATTTGAGGAGCAGTGGACTGTGCTACAGAGGGTGACAAACCTACATATCCAAGAATTCTATTTAAAAAAAAAAAAAAAAAGACTAGTAACTTGGTGCATCTGAAGATGTATTATATTTAGAAGTGTAGAGAACAAGTATTGAGAAAGATCAACCTCCTTTACAGCATCTGAAGTTAAGAATTCAGAAATCAGTGTATGCAAAAGTGTTATTCTGGTCAGAACGGACATGAAAATTCACTCATATTTCAAAGAACAACACAAAACTTAATTCATGAGGAAGAAGAATACTTAAGAAATTAAAAAAATCAGAGAGAAAGGCCCATGGAGTGTTGGAACACAGAATGCAAGCAACAACTACCTATATTAAAAATTAAATCTTGATATGTGTTGACGCGAGTACTGAAAAGACAAGCACTCTCTGGATTTCTGAGTGATGCAGGAAATGCTCAGGGATATATGCTTTCTATATCCATGTCACTGGGCCTTCACAATGTTTTCACTGAAATTAAAAATTCCTTTTTTCTTTTTTTTATTTTAATCAAGTTGAAAGCACCAGCAACCTAGGAAAAAAGTTGGGAGCTGAAAGAGCTGTTTTATATTGTCACAGTAACTGAAGTTTAAGAGTAATCATTACATTTTCCAGAAATTGGTGAAATGTTGCCCTGGGAAAATTTACATTAAACAAATTTCTATTTTTTTATTATTATTTTATTATTAATTAGTCAGTTAAATAATGCCATTCAAATATCATGAATAATACAATCATCATTCATATTCACCAAGGACTGTACTCATAATCATTCTTATCAGTTTGGACAGTTTGCTTTTTGGGGCAGACAAGTAGGGATTTATCCAAGATTTTTTTGAAGTGTTTTACTTTCTGGAATTCAGGAAAAGGAAAAGATGACAGCCCATGTTACCATGGAATTGAGTAGCAGAGTCCCAGGCAATAGAGTTCACAATTCATAACCAAAGTCTATTATTTAAGATAAAGTTTTCCTCTCTAAAGCAAAGATAACAAGTGCATTTATCCATGAAGAAGGCAGGCAGACTGTATAAAGAGTACTCTTGGTCCAATTTCCCAGCAGGAAAAGAAACAGAAGAAAATTCTGGTGCAAATGAATCCAGTTGAGTTAAATAGGATTAGGATTAGTACACATAACCTCAATTTCTGTTCATAACATAGAAAGCCAATTCTCACCAAACCAGGGACATCTAGGAATTCCAACCCTGCTATTTATTGTCATGCTATCACTCTCCTATCAGCAGATCAGCTTTTTTCAGCTTTGTGGGGCTCTGCCTGTAGTGAGATCATTTAATTTCCTCCTGCTAGCTGAATTCTAATTTCCACATAATGATTTGTGTACAACTAACAAACCTGTGACATAGTATTCTGCCATACAGAGGTGTATCAAGTGTTTTTGTCATAAAAATATGTGCACGCATTTTCTGCATGCATTGCCTGGGCATAAGAAAACTCAAACACACTTTATTCCTCACAGATAACAGTGATGGGCTTTACTGGGCAAAAGAAAAGAAGAAAGAAAAGGAATGAAGCCTCTAACTTAGCTAGATGTATGTGGTCTCAGTTTGGTACTTACAGAGAGGCATGGCTGCTTTCTTTCTACCCACCCATTAGACACAAAGTGAGATTATAAAGGAATGAAAGTCCGATCTTAAGCTGGAATTGCATCAGGTGACCATTGGACATGTATAAACAGTTTGGAATCCCCATATTATTCAAGAAAGGTTACAAAGCTCAGAGGCACAACCATCCTCTGGGGTGACTCTTGTGTGACTGAGGCATGGTGATTGACATACAAAGAGATGGAGTGCACTGGGCTATGGCAAAAGAAGAGGCAAAAGAATCAAGAATACCGAGGAGTGGTATTGTGCCTAAGTGAACCAGAGGTATATTACCTTCAACTGCTTGCCTGGGAGTAAGTTTACTCACAGAAGAAAACCCAAGAAACCTAAGAGTGATTTCCATATTTCACTCCTTGCCCTTGCAGCAAGAACTGCTGTGGGTTGGGCTAAAAATCAGGTTGCTTTTATACAGCTTCTTTCACCCTGATTATCCCTCCCTAGTGTCTCGCATTTCAACAGCTGTCATTCATGTTAGCCTAGCTTAGTTTTCCTGGTTTTCCTTTACTTTTTTTTTCCCTTCTTCCTCCCCCCCCCCCCCCCCCCCCCCCCCTTGGAAAGTGAGTTACATGAAAAATGAACAGAAATCATCACCAATCAAAGAATAAGTTGCAGCATGCCAATGAAATTCTAGGGAAAATCAATTACAGACCCCAGGATTTGAAAGACTCTGCATAAATATTTTTTGTGTGTTGCCCATCAGTATTTTTTGTTGCACACTGACTCCCTATTTGGTTTTGAAAAGAATAAGAAGTTATAGCAATGCGGCCAAATCACCTTGTACTCTTGCAGTACAGGGATCATCTACCTACCCTTCAAAATTCATCTTTTTATGTAGAAACAGGGTGTCCCTTCTGCCCTTGCTACTCTACATCATGATTAAGTTTTGAGAGGGAGAAATGAAGAACACCTTCTTCCACTAGGTGACTCTAGTAAAAATTAGACACATATAAAGAGCTCCTCAAAGTTTTCTAATTTAACTAATTAACCCTCTCTAGACATCAAAGTCATTACCTATAATTCAGTCACCATAATTAACAGCCAGTTATTAATGAATCCTCTATACCCACTAAAGTGGGAAAAGGTGGACATCAAGCATTTCAAAGAAATTTGTGCATCTACTTACCCATTTTCAGAATATTCATATTCATCCTTATTTTCCATGTGCCTTAGCAGAGTATCCAGGAGCATCCACTTCATGATCTTGCTGGGCACAGAGGTGAGATTGACTGGCCTGTAGTTCCCCGGGTCTCCTTTTTTACCCTTTTATAAAATGGGGGGTTTGTTTTCCCTTTTCCAGTTAGTAGGAACTTCACTGCGCTACCATGACTTCTTGAATATGATGGATAGTGGCTTGGCAACTTCATCTGCCAGTTCCCTCAGGACCTGTGGATGAATCTCATCAGGTCCTATGGACTTGTGCACCTTCAGCACACAATCAGCTCTTTCAGAATCCATTAAAAAGTAGCATTTAATAGAAAACTTTCATTTTAAGCATAAGTGGGGCAATATCATTTTTCTTTACATTAAACTTCGGAAGGGCAAACCTGTAAAATAAGACTCCCTTTTGCTTCCTTTTCTGTTCTTCAACAGTTATACATGGAAGAAAAATACCCCCTTTACAGTAATTCCTTGAAAAGCAAAACTTATTCAGCATTTTTGTTCTAGCTAAAGAGGACAAACTTATCTTTACCTTACATTACATGTGTTTTAAGTATATGATCCAGAGGAAGATAGTTTCTTATCTCTAGGAAGTAGAGAGGAGGGAAAGCTAGTTAGCTGTTCCCTTATCTTCAGTGGGTTGTCATCTTTATACAACTGCTATCAAGTTCTGCCTTTCAAAGACAGATAACTATGAATCCGTACATCAAAAATTTCCAAACTTATCTTGCATTGTGTGAAACTTATCATTTTGCGCTTTGCTTTATATCTTTTCATTTAAAACAAAAACACTTAAGGGCTTTCAAAGTTTCTACTTCCCAATGTATATGCTTAATATTATTATACTACCTAATGAAAGCACAAAACAATGTGATAAAATACAACCTCACAATGGAGGCCCAGACACAAGACAGATCTCTTATGATATACTGCTTTCAGTATACTCAGCACTAATAAGGCCTTACGTTAAATACTGTCACCAGCTTTTAGCATGATACTTCGGTAAAGATATGAAAAGACTGGAAAGAATAAAGTACAAATCTATATAGTTGTGGGATGAGATTAAAAGACTTGGGGCTCTGAATCACATTTTCCCTCAGAATATTAGTGGTAACTTATTGAGCACATACCAGAGTATGTGTTCCTTTTCCATGTTTTATGAAGGTGGCTTCTCCACCTAGTCACAGGCAGTAGCTTTGTACATCCAGTGAACATCATAATTAGTAATCATTATGAGATCTTTCCCATCTTTCCCATCATGATGGTATCACTCAAAGTAACCAATCTCTGTGTTAACAAACTCCAGTCTTCTCAAATCCACTCCTTCTTCCACCAGTTTTTTGTGGTCCCTGATGGTATAAGTACCTTATTTTCCAGACCATAAGACTATTTCGTGTGGCTACTGAAAGTGATCTGCATCGGCCGACCCATTTTGCCTATCCAAATATAAGGGTATACCACTCCTGACAGCAGCCCTCAGAAACTCTCGGACCAGAGATCAACTATATCCGTGGCAAGGACTTTGGGCAACAAATGCCAGAAATTTGTGTTACCTTTTGGGATTACTATTGAGTGGTCAATGAAGCCACTCAATAGGGATAAAATAATTATAATTCTGCCACACTGGGGCAGAAGGTCAGCTTGGTTACACCGAAGGGCATCCAGAGGGACCACATGGATGTGCACCTGCAAGCAGCAGGTTTAATGGTTTAGTTTTCAGCTTCAAGTGAAGTGAAACACAGGAGGAATGGTGTCTGTAAAGACACTGAGGGTCTGTGTGCCTCCAGTGAGTTGCTCACTTCTACTCTTTGAGACTACCACTTAATTCCTACTAAACTCGGAGTCTCTTGAGTCACTTTACTACTGGATGTTCGGTGAAAGCAGGGCTGAAGAACTGCAGAGAACTTAACCAATCTCATGGGCAGGTGAACAACCCCAAAGTATCTTTTGCAGGAAGACCTGTCCTACTAAAGGGTAAAACTGTGTGCCAGAAAGGCAACCCATCAAATTCCTGGGAAGGGGGAGGGAACAAAATAGCCATCAAATTAAGCATGGCTTTGTGGATTGGTCTTCCTCCATTAACCTGACACCTTCACCTCCCTCCATCAAGAGATTTCTGCTTTATATATAGATAATTCTAGACTCTGACTTTTGAAGCTTTTGAAACAAATAATCACCCAGTGTGTAAGAGGGACACTTTAAGAGAAGAGCTCCTTACATTCTCCAGTAGGATACATCTCCTTTGCTCTTTTCCTTTATCCTAGCAACTCACCACATGTCTCTATCCCTGACAAGCGTCTAAAGCAGTTGTTGAGGGGGCAGGAGGTGTTTCCATTACAATAAATACTATGCTTCTTTTGCTGCCTGTATTACTTTAAAAAACAAGGAAGCCTAACTGCCTATGAAAGAAGTGTTGAAAGTTATTTGTAATTTAAATTTAAATACATTTGTTGAAATGTGTCGCTCTGCTCTGATTCCCACTTGATTTGGTTTTCGCATAGGTAAGAATAATTATTTTTTCATGCTCTGCTACAATTTTAAAGGGGGAAAAAAACATCTTTCAGTATATATTTTTTTGTCTGCAACATTTGAAGAATATATTTTCATGGCAACTAGATATGGCCTGTGTCCCAGCCCTTACTGAACCTAGCCTTCCTAAATCCAGGACTGGCTAAAATTACATTATATCTTCTCACATGTGTGAATCACAGTACAAATGGGTTAGTTTGAAACAGGCTGACACCCCTAAGATATTACATGTGCCAGTGGTCTTGCAACATCAGTGATAATAAGTACCCAGCAACTCTGGCTTATTCCACTATCTCAGTCCCTCTTCCTTTCTGGTGTTGGACTGTTGCTGTTTCAAAAGAAGGAACTGACATGTGGTGAAATATCTGGGGGGTGTTGGGGGGGGCTGTGGGGAAATAATAATCACAGACTCACAAAATGGTTGAGGTTGGAAGGGACATCTGGAGGTCATCTGGTTCAATCCCCCTGCTCAAGCAGGGCCACCTAGAGCCAGTTGCCCAGGAAAGGGCCCAGACAGCTTTTGAATATCATGGAAGACAAAAATTCCCTAACCTCTCTGGTCAACCTGTGCCAGTTCTTGGTCACCCTCCAGTGAAAAAGTGTTTCCTGATGTTCAGGAGGAACCTCCTGTGTTTCAGTTTGTGCCCATTGCTTCTGGTCCTGTCATGGGGCACCACGGAGCCTGGCTCCATCTTTTTTACACCCTTCCATCATATATTTGCACACATTGATAAGATCCCCTCCAAAACATTCCCTTCTTCAGGCTGAACACTCCCAGTTCTCTCAGCCTTTCCTCATATAAAAGATGCTCCAGTCCCTTCATCATTTTGCAAAGCTTCACTGGACTGTCTCATGTATGTCCACATCTCTCTTGTTCTGGGGAGCCCATAACTGGACACTGTTGTTCGGGTGTGGCCTTAATAGTAGTGAGGGTAAAAGTCATACAGTAGACGGGAAGGAAAACGTAGTATTTTAGATTTTTAATGCCTAAATTAGATTAAAAGGAAGGACTCAATCAAAACTTTTTCAATTTTCTATTTAAAGGCAAGGGACATTTTTTTCATTTATTTGGCTTTTGACAATTGGAAGAAAACTGTTTTTTTCCAGTTCCTTTCATCAAACTCTTCTTCCTAAGTTCCATGCTGAAAGAAAAAAATCTTATTCCTTAAAAATAACTTTTCTGAGTAGTTGAAACAGAGCCTTTTTCCAAGAAATTCACTCAAGGTACCAACAACTTTTTCATTATAAAGCTACTTTTTTTTTTTTTTGAAGGTGTTGAAAATCTTTTTGTTTGGGTCAAACAGAACTTTCTAGATAATTCATATTTTCTTTTGTCATTGTTCTCTCACTTCAGTCCAAGTCCCCCAAAAATCGCTGTTTCAGTCCAAGTAAAACTAATGCCTCCCTCTTCAGTTGTTTTTTTTTTTATTTGTTTGTTTGTTTGTTTGGGGACTGATCCAAAAAGAAAAGAAAGAAAAAAAGCCACTGTTCACTGAGCTTGTCTCTGCATTTCTGCACTTCCATCTTCCCTCCATGGCCCCAATACATTTACCCCACCATCCTGTCTCCTGCATGGGCTCTGCGTCAGCTGTAGCATGTGAATGGTATATATGTTTCTTTTTCCCCAAGGTCAAGAATAAGAGGTGGTTTCAAGGGCAGGTTTACAATGTTATTGTCCTTTGTGAAAAACAGAGCCATTTAATCTCCCTAATAGTCACTCTAATTAAAGATGCAAATATTCCATTAATCTGGAATACGCAGTGGGTTTCACAATTGAGTGAAATAACGTGAATGAAGTAATTGGTCTGGGACCACAATTTATCTTTATACACTCTCCATTTCACAAAAGCATTACTTTGCTAAGAGTTATGTTTTATTCACATACTTGGGTGCCAATGTCCTGGGAATCTGGGATACTTAACTACATCAAGTCCACTCCCCAGCCACATGCACAATTACGACAACTCACAGGACATGTTTTCTATATTCCCAGCATTGTTAGCACACTCTCCCTCCCTTTGCTGTCCTGGGGAAGAGGTGTATGGAAGGACATGATTTTGAGGAATGTATATTATGATGCTTAGAAGCTTGTATCTCAAAGCAATTCTTTTATCTGGTAAGACTGATTACTATACCAACACTTTGTAGAAAAGAAATTCCAGAATGTGCCAATGTGATGAGAAGCTAATCAAGAAGCAACCTTTTAAGATGCATAGCACCATGCAATTGGCTGGGACTCTGGAGATCTGAATTTGTGCTCCATTTCTGCCCCAGATATGGTGTGAACTGTTGTGTGAATCTCCTATATAACTTGCAACTCTGTAGTCCCTCAGTGATGGGTAGGGTATTTCCCTTTCCCTCCCCACCTCATTGATGCTAATGATGATAGGCTATTTACCCATCACCTGGGTGTTGTCCAGGGGCC
Organism: Vanellus vanellus; assembly: GCF_965231255.1. Classification (NCBI taxonomy): domain Eukaryota; kingdom Metazoa; phylum Chordata; class Aves; order Charadriiformes; family Charadriidae; genus Vanellus; species Vanellus vanellus. The sequence goes on along the minus strand of NC_138909.1, from coordinate 22,567,183 downwards.
ACAGTGGAGACAACTCATTCCAGGTTTAATACAAAAAAACTACCTGGGAACTAGAACAGCTCCTTCAACTTACCTCTATCATGGTCCCCACCATGGAGGAAGACCTCCAAAATATTCCTCTCTCGTGGGAAGGGACTTTTGTATGTGTCTACTACTTTAGGAGCCTTTTGCCAAACAAAACAGGCAGGTATCTTCAACTGGGATACCAGGTTAAACACTCAAAGTAACCCACCTCACTGGTTACTGATACGAGTTAAATGGAATGTCTCATCTCACAGCAGCTGCTCAGATGAGGCAGTCTCTTTTTCCAAACAAAGGAAAGAAGTATCTGGGGAGTTCTCAGCCAGAGGAACATTCTGCCTGTCTGGAGTACAAACCCAAAAAGCTGTCTATAATGCTCAGGAACAAACACATTCAAATGATTGGTAACAGCTAAATATTGGTTTCAAGGCATCTATCACTGCCTTGATGTCCTTCCATCTCCAGTGAACTGCAAAGCCTTTATATTTATAAATGATAATGTTACATGAAAGCAGTCAGGTGATGTGTGCCCTCATTTTCTCTTGACAACAAGACACAGATTCAGCATGCCAGGCTCTGCATCAGAAATCAACTCCCACAATTCCCATTGACTCCACACCAGGAGAAAGAAAGCACAATCAATGGCACAGGTATGTAAACCCAATAAAAACAGTACAGAAATGTAGCACACTCTGGATCCAAAAGAAAACAAAATTTTAACGGATAAAATTCACCTGTGGAGAGGAACAGCTTAAAGACCATGTGACATGCATGTTACAGTTAGTCTGAAAATTCATAACAAATATAAATCTACATTTTCTTCCAGAAAAAATGATTCCTGTTTGCTTTTCAAATAAGACAACTCTTCCCCTGTACTCTTAGCAAATTAAATCACAGAGATAGGAGGTGTTTTTTTTTTTCTTCAGAGGCATTCGCAAGGCATTGAGTTCGCATGGAAGGGTGCACAGGAAGGGCGCTGAGGGTGCTCCCAGTTCCAGAGGTGGGTTCACCTGGTAAGAGAAGCTCAGGCATGGTCTCTACCCACTGGAAAGCCATATCCTCTGCACCTGCCAGGGTAGATGCAGCAACACAGACAATGGTCCCTTGGAAACACATAGGTACCCAGGCCTCAGGCTGCAGGGAGTGCCACAGCCTTGTATAGCTAGCAAGTGGTAGTGGTAGTAACGGTTGTGTGAGGTGTGAGCAAGTGGATGATCTGCTGAGCCTGGTGGCATAGCTCAGGGACGAAGTTGAGCAACTAAGGAGTATCACGGAGAGTGAGAAAGAAATAGACTGGTGGACCCAGGCCCTGAGCTCCTTGAAAGAGAGACTGGGCCAGACACCAGAAATAAAAAAAGATCACAGCAATGCCGTGTCCTTGCCCTGCAGGGCTGAAGGGGCAGAAGGCAGTGGCCTACTGGAAAATGGTGAATGGAGGCAAGTCTCTGTTAGGGGCAGCAAGCGAACCCCCTCCTTGCCTGCCTCCCCTCCCCTTGTACCGCTGTACAACAGGTATGAGGCCCTGGGCATGGTAGAACAGCCTAAGGACAATGAGGCTGATGGTCCTCATACATCACAGGAGCTGCTAGGATTGGAAAGGCCTACTCACCACATTAAGACCACCTCTACAAGGAAGAAAAGGAGGGATATAGTTGTGGGCGACTCAGCTCTGAGGGGGACAGAGGGCCTGGTATGTAGGACAGACCCCACTCTCAGGGAAGTCTGCTGCCTCCCTGGGGCACAGGTCAGGGACATCACAAAGAGACTCCCTAGCCTGGTTCAGCCCTCAGACTACTACCCACTGCTCCTGTTCCATGGGGGGGGGGCGACAAATGCGCAGATTGGAGTGCAAGGATGATTAAAAGAGATATCAGGGCCTTGGGACAATTACTATGGGGATCTGGAGCACAGGTCATTTTTTCGTCCCTACTTCCCATTGCGGGCAATGACATTGAAAGGAACAGGCAAGCTCAGTCTGTTAATACATGGCTCCATGGCTGGTGTCACCGCCACAATTTTGTTTTTTTTTTTTAAAAACAGAATGGCCTATGTGGCACCAGGCCTGCTGGCAGCAGACAGGGGTTGGCTCACTCAAAAGGCGAGAAGGGTTTTTGCCCAAAAATTAGTAGGGCTCATTAACAGGGCTTCAAACTAGATTTGATGGGGGAAGGGGGAATTATTGGGTTTGCCTGTGACCCGCCAAGGGATGTTATACCAAGGAAAGAAGACCGGGGTGCTGGTGAGGGCCTGCAGCCATTCGCTCTGAAATGTTCTGGCTACGCTGCAGCATGCTCAAAGTCTTACGTAGACAAGCCAGGAGCTCCTGGACCAACAGGAGCCAATGGGGACACACCATTAATACACGGCAAAGGAATGCCGCCTGGAGAGCAGTACAAAGTAATTACAGCTGCTCCAGCCAAGTCAGCCTCAATGAAGACACGGCTGAAGTGCCTCTATACAAATGCATGGAGCATGGGGAACAATCAGGAGGAGCTAGAGATGTGTGCACGCCTCCAAGGCTACGATCTCATTGGCATTATAGAAACTCAGTGGGATGACTCCTATGACTAGAGCGTTGCCATGGAAGGCTACAGGCTCTTTAGGAGAGACAGGCAGGGGAAACTAGGAGGTGGTGTTGCCTTATATGTCAAGGAGCAGGTGGAATGTATGGAGCTCAGCCTAGGATGGATAAAGAGCCAACTGAGAGCCTGTGGGTCAGGATTAAGGGGAAATTGGGAGCAGGGGACATTACAGTGGGAGTCTGCTACAGGTCACCCGACCAAGAAGACTGAGTGGATGAAGCCCTCTATAGACAGATAGCATCACGTTCACAGACCCTGGTTCTCATGGGTGACTTCAACCACCCTGACATTTGTTGGAAGGGTAACACAGCCAGGCATAGGCAATCAAGGAGAATCTTGGATTTCATTGAGGACAACTTCCTTCTCCAAGTGGTTGAGGAGCCAATGAGGAGAGGAGCTATGCTGGACCTTGTCCTTACCAACAAGGAAGGGCTGGTAGACAGTGTCAAATTCAGGGGTAGCCTGGGCTGTAGTGACCATGAAATGGTGGAGTTTGAGATCCTCGAGGCAGCGAGGAAGGTGCGCAGCAGGCTGACCACCCTTGACTTTGGAAGAGCTGACTTTGGCCTCTTGAAGAATCTGTTTGGTATGGTGCCATGGGATGAAGCTTTGGAAGGAAGTGGGGCCCAAGGAAGTTAGTTAATATTCAAGGATCACCTCCAAGCTCAGGAGCGATGCAAGCCTACAAAGAGGAAGGCAGGCAGAAAAGCCAGGAGGCCTGCATGGATGAACAAGGAGCCCCTGGACATGACCAAAAGTAAAAAGGAGGCCTATAGGGAGTGGAAACAGGGGTGGGTAGCCTGGGAGGAATACAGAGGAAACGTTCGAGCAGCCAGGAATCAGGTTAGACAAGCTAAAGCCCAGATAGAACTAAATCTGGCCAGGGACATTAAGACAAACAGAAAATCCTTCTTTAAGTATGTCAGCGAGAAAAGAAAGATTAGAGAAACTGTGGGACCTCTCCGGAAGGAAAGGCAAGAACTGGTTACCCAGGACAGAGATAGAGCTGAGGTACTCAATGACTTTTTTGCCTCAGTCTTCACTGGCAAGGACTGCAGCCACACTGCCCATGATGCAGAATGCAAAGGCGAGGATTGGGAAAATGGAGAACTGCCCACTGTAGGTGAAGATCAAGTGTGGGACCACCTGAGGGACCTGAAGGTGCACAAGTCCATGGGACCTGATGAGATACATCTGCGGGTCCTGCGGGAACTGGCAGATGAAGTCACTAAGCCACTATCCATCATATTTGAGAAGTCGTGGCTGTCTGGCGAGGTTCCTGACAACTGGAAAAGGGGAAACACAACCCCTATTTTCAAAAAGGGAAACAAGGAAGACCCAGGGAACTATAGGCCAGTCAGTCTCACCTCTGTGCCTGGCACTATCATGGAGCAGATCCTCTTGGAAACTCTGCTGAGGCACATAGAGAACAAGGAGGTGATTGGTGACAGCCAGCATGGCTTCACCAAGGGCAAGTCATGCCTTACAAATTTGGTGGCCTTCTACGAAGGGGTTACAGCAGCAGTGGATAAGGGAAGATCAACTGATGTCATCTACCTGGACTTGTGCAAAGCATTTGACACTGTCCCACACAACATCCTGGCCTCTAAATTGAAGAGACATGGATTCGACAAATGGACCACTTGCTGGATAAAGAACTGGCTTGACGGTTGCACTCAAAGAGTTGCAGTCAACGGCTCGAAGTCCAAGTGGTGAGCAGTGACGAGTGGCATTCCTCAGGGGTTGGTACTGGGCCCTGTACTGTTTAACATCTTTGTCAGTGACGTGGACAGTGGGGTCGAGTGCACCCTCAGCAAGTCTGCTGATGATACCAAGCTGTTTGGAGAAGTAGAAATGCTAGAGGGAGGGATGCCGTCCAGAGGAACCCGGACAGGCTGGAGAAGTGGGCCCAAGCCAACCTCATGCAGTTCAACAAGGCCAAGTGCAAGGTCCTACATCTGGGTCGGGGCAATCCCAAGCACAAATACAGGCTTGGCAGGGAATGGCTGGAGAGCAGCCCTGAGGAGAAGGACCTGGGTGTGTTGATTGACAAGAAGCTCAACATGAGCCAGCAATGTGTGATCTCAGCCCAGAAAGTCAACCGTATCCTGGGCTGCATCAAAAGAAGTGTGGCCAGCAGGTTGAGGGAGGTGATTCTGTCCCTCTACTCTGTTCTCATGAGACCCCACCTGGAGTACTGCATCCAGCTCTGGAGTCCCCAACATAAGAAGGACTTGGACCTGCTGGAGTATGTCCAGAGGAGAGCCACGGAGGTGTCTCTGTCTATGGCAGGGGGTTTGGAACTCGATGATCTTCAAGGTCCTTTCCAACCTAAACCATTCTATGATTCTATGATTCACTAAAGGCCTTTATATGATGGCCTTTATATAAAGGCCTCTATGTGATAGAGGATGGCATCCAATGAGGAGGACAGCAGTCCCTTCCAACTGAACACGTAACTGAGCAGATCATGCACAATTTCCATTCTGAGCTTCTTCAAAGCCAATACTGTCCCATTGACATATAGCACCTTAAGATGTGTCCCCTTTGTTTAGAAAAATTCATGAATGGATGTGAATCTACAGCTGTAGACACGCACTTAGGCTTCTCAAGATATTTGAACACAGGTATCACATGCTGTCCCATGAATTACACTGCAAATCCTGAACCCTCATTACAATTTTAAAAACGGTTTAAAATACATATTACAAGAAATTAATATTATTTTAAAAATACCACTTTTATGGTCTCAATCAAGTGACTAAGAGTATATATCTTATTGTTTTAGAAGACATAAGTTTTCAAAAGTACCTTCTTCTTAATATTAGGCTTTTTTCATTTTTTCCCATTTAAATTATTTTTCCCAACTTTCTAGGAAGAAGGTATGAAATGCTGAATCTTTTCCAAATGGATAAATATAAGGGATTTGTGTGACAGTGAGTGGTTTAGAACCATGAACGGGACAATGTTATGGCTGTGGTTTAACCCCAGCCAGCACCTAGGACCACGCAGACGCTCACTCTCCCAGTTGTGATGGGGGAGAGAATGAGAAGAGTAAAAGTGAGGAGAAACTCATGGGTTGAGATCAAGGCAGCTTAATAGGTCAAGAAAAAGCCACACATGCAAGCAAGGCAAAACAAGGAATTAATTCCCATTGGCAGGGAGGTACTCAGCCATCTCCAGGAAAGCAGGGTTCCATCATGTGAAACAGTTACTTGGGAAGACAAATACCATAACTCCAAACGTTCCCCCTTCCTTCTTCTTCCCCCAGCTTTGTATACTGAGCATGATGTCATATGGTATGGAATAATCCATACAGATTGGGTCAGCTGTCCTGGCTGTATCTCCTCCTAACTTTTTCTGCGCTCCCAGTCTACTTGCTGGTGTGGTGGTGTGAGAAGAAAAGGCCTTGAGTACTGAGCAACAACCAAAAGCATTAGTGCACTATCAACAGTATTTCTCATCCCAAATCCAAAACATAGCACTACAGCAGCTGCTAACAAGAAAGTTAACTTCATCCCAGCTGAAACCATGACAGTTACAAACACAAACCAGTAGCCTACAAGGGCAGAAAAATAGAAAGGGAGATATTTTTCCTAGTTGGACAAATAATATTCTTTTATGAAACCCATTTTACAAATGAATAAAAAATTATAAACATGGCACTTTTTTGTCTACATATATTTACTTTCTTCTTTTTTTTCAATAATACAAAACTAAAATCTATTTCAAAACCACCTTAGTTGCAGAACTTTAATAAAACCTGCTATAGGATTAGGGTTCAATTCTGTACCGTTGTCAGAGTAGGGTCTGCTCCTTCTTATTTTATGTCTCAAAGCTGACCTATGCATTGCATGTAAAGTATTTATGTTGCAGTTCTTTGTATCTTTCCAAACATGTCCTTCATAACTCCTCTTGCCCCCTAAAAAGCCCTAGCCAAATTATAACCAGATGCTTGGCACTTCTGAAGATATACTGTAACAACAAACAAATGTGTATATAAAAAAAAAGACCTGAGGGGAAATCCATTTCAATAATAAAGCATAATTCATTTTCACTTTCCTGAGATATTATTAAAAAGAAAGAGCAGAACAAATAGGTGAGGAAACATAAAAGATATGTTGACAGAATTCTAGTAAACATTCACCAGGAAATTTAAAGTTAAGGCAATGCTCACATTCTGCCTTTTGTAATGGTATTCATTAAGGATACCTTGGGCAGGTTTTCATTTCATCTTAAAAGCTAAAGATTACTATAATCTTAATTCAAAATGTGCTCTCTCTGGTTGTAATATCTACTTAAAATGTGAAAAGTCTTACATGGCTACTGCCCTTTCTATTTGACATTGCATCAAACAATTGAACAAACAACACAAACATTAACCTTGCAAAATCAAACACTCACAAGGCCCAAACCATGACATGTCAGAACCTATTTTACCCCCATTATGTATATATAGGAGGTTATATAGGAGGATAATGGCCATGCCCAGGTTCATCTGGTTGCTTTCTCTAAGACTGCCTCAACCAGTTCCTACAGAGAGAGAGTCACCTTAGGAAGTGGCAGGACTGAGGTAATTGTTTATTTTGGGTCATCTGGAATGGCATTTTGGAAAAGCTGTTGACTCTTCATTTGCCAGAGAAGCAGCCTAAGAAGACTGCCTAGCTACCTTAGCCAGCTAAGGTAATTCTTTGACATAAAGCCACATGTATACTCTCCATTTCTGAAGCAGTGGCATACAGCTATAAAGTACATTTCTCTGACAAAAATTTTCAGAAGTTCTGTTTGTTGTCTTCACTTTGGGCCCATTTGGATACCTGCCATGCACTATGCAAGAAAAGCAAAGTTATCATCACAAGCAGTCTCTAAACCAGAAGGTTTAATTGATTCGGCTTTTACCACATTTATTACTCTACTCTTTTCCAAAGCAAACCCTAAGTTTGAGAGGAACCCTCATTACTGCTGCTTTTTTCAGAAATATTTTTAAACTTTTAATTTACATATTTTCATTTACCTCCTTGTTTCATCCATAATTATTACCCTTAGTTTGAAGTTCAGCCCCTGATGAGAACAGCTAGAGCAGTTACTCATTGTTCTTATCTTTAACTGTCCTTTTAAGTTGTCCTAGACTCTCCAGAGACAGCTGAGAAGAGAAGCTTAATTTAGATGCTCTCAGCTGCCCCTGCAAGAAACTCTGTCACTGTAGCTGATAGAGGAAGATGGTTCCCAGTCTTTGGACCCCAGTGAAGTGCTAGAGTTAAGCACAAGGAATATCCACTAGACTTGGTATGAAACTAAGCTTTTCTAGTATGAAAGGCATAATTTTGGTCCTGAAATCCTACATAAGAGCTTATTTAAAGAAGATTACTTAATGCAAAGCATTTGACACCGTTCTGTGTGACATCCTGGTCTCTAAATTGGAGAGATGTGGATTTGACCAATGAGCCATTTGGTGAATAACGAATTGGCTGGACGGTTGCACTCAAAGAGTTGCGGTCAATGGCTTGATGTCCAAGTGGTGAGCAGTGACAAGTGGTGTTCTTCAGGGGTCGGTATGGGGACCGGTGCTGTTTAACATCTTTGTTGGTGACAGGGATGTTGGGATTGTGTGCACCCTCAGCATGTTTGCTGATGACAGCAAGCTGTGTGAAGCAGTCGATGCACTGAAGGGAAAGGATGCCATCCAGAGAGATCTGAACAGGCTTGAGAGGTAGGCCCGTGCAAACCTCATGAAGTTCAACAAGGCCAAGCACAAGGTCCTACATCTGGGTCAGGACAATCCCAAGCACAAATACAGGCTTGGCAGAGAATGGATTGACGACAGCCCTGTCAAGAAGGACTTGGGGGTGCTGATTGATGAGAAGTTCAGCATGAGTTTGCAGCCCAGAAAGCCAACCACATCCTAGGCTGCATCAAAAGAAGTGTGGCCAGCAGGTTGAGGGAGGTGATTCTGTCCCTCTTCTCTGTTCTCATGAGACCCCACCTGGAGTACTGCATCCAGCTCTGGAGCCCCTTACATAAGAAGGACACGGGCCTGTTGAAGAGAGTCCAGATGTGGGCCATGAAGATGATCAGAGGTCTGGAGCACCTCTCCTATGAAGACAGGCTGAGAGAATCGGGGTTGTTCAGCCTGGAGAAGGGAAGGGTCCGGGGAGACTTCACAGTGGCCTTCCAGTACTTAAACAGGGCCTACAGGAAAGACGGGGAGGGACTTTTTATCAGGGATTGTAGCCAGAGGTTGAGGGCTAATGGCTTCAAACTGGAAGAGGGTAGATTTAGATTAGATATTAGGAGGAAATTCTCTACTGTGAGGGTGGTGAGGCACTGGAACAGGTTGCCCAGAGAAGTTGTGGAGGCCCCATTCCTGGAGGTGTTCAAGACCCGGCTGGATGGGTCTTTGAGCAACCTGGTCTAGTGGGAGGTGTCCCTGCCCATGGCAGGGGGCTTAGAATTAGGTGATCTTGAAGGTCCCTTCCAACCTAATCCATTCTGTGATTCTATGATTTAAGTGCATTTTGGTTCACAAGCTACATTCTCTTTCTTTTCAACTGTTTATAGGCATTGTGTGTGTTCTATTCTCATAGAAATCATGTATGTACATGCCGTGTGGATATGAAGCTGGTAAAAATGTGAGAAATTGTATGTAATATTCTTCCAGTCTTTAAAAACTGGGGATAAAAATCCTGAAGTGTTCAGAATTTAACAACAAAAAGACAACATGTTTTATCTATAGCTTTCCCTGAATGTCTGAGATGGAGGATTAGGATACATTAACCGATATTTTAATAACACATGCATTCTTCAGGCTAGCGCTCACTCTATTTTTTAACTTGATTATTCCTGGCATTTCACCCTAAGTCTCGCCTTCTTCACAGGAACAAACCAATACCTTCCCTATCTGAAAGCTAGGAGTTGTTATCTAAAATTATATAGAAGCAATTAAATAATGTGTTCTTTTTTTAAGTTGCAACTGGAATGCTATACAAAGTCTCCCTGGGAGGGAGGAGGAGGAGGGGAGGTGACATGCACTCTCTCTGTATAATAAACCACAACTTTCTGGCCAAAGAGTGTTCTGTCATGTTGCCTGCCTGTTAGTGCATGTTCGTGACTTTTGATCAAGCTGTCATTTTTATACATTTCTCCCAGACCGATCAACTGCCTCTCTGCAAATTATGTGAGTTCATTACAAAGATGCACAACTTTGTAGTGTGCCTTGACAAAAGCAGCAAAAGCAGAAGTCCCCAGTGTTTCAGTATTGCCAGAAACTTTGTAAGCCACTGTTGACATCAACTGGTTGACAGAAGCAAGAACAAGAGGAGAGGTTTCACCCAGAACTTCCAGGAATGCGGTCAGTAAGTTGATATGCATAGTCTCTCTCATGCATCAAAGCTGTATGGAAACTAGGTTGTGCTCAAGCAGAGTTCTAAGGAAAGCATTAGGACATGCCAATGGGGAAAGCTTTGGGGCCCAAAAATACTCCCGCCTGCACTGCAGATACCTGCACCGCAGATGTCTGCACACAAAAGTACTTATTGCTGGAAGGCAGCCATTGCCTTAGCTGGATCTGTGGGTCCCCTGCATTCCCAGTGCATGCCCATACTTCAACCATTGTAGTTGTACCAACCATTGTAGTACCATTGCAGACTTCTGAAAGTAGGGTGTTCTCCATACTGACGTGAAGGCTGTGCTGTGAAAGTCATGGAGGTTCTGGCTAATCATAGCTCACTATCTTCTGAGTTGCAGGAGAAAGGAAGAGGTCAGCGGACAAAGGTTTTTATTTCAAATATTCTAAGTAGCGTTGGAGAGGCAACTCTTCAGCTATTTAATAATTTTTGCCTCTGAACCTGTCTTTTCTCCTCTGTAATTTCTTGTTTATTTTTAATATCAATAATTCTATAGCAGCATGCAGTCTGTACTCTATATACAAATCAGGACTACTTTAAAATGCAAACATCAGCATTTTAACAAATCAAACCAGGGACAGCAGGCTACTTCTGTACAAGATTTCTAGGTGATCTATCCTCAAAGGACCATCTAATCATTAAAACAAAGAGGTTTGAAAATTTAAATAAATATTGCACTTCAAAGCACGTCAAAGAAAAGCCTTTCTTGGCATCATGTATTTCTCCTAGCTCAAATACCCTTGCTCACTTTCCTATGAGTGTAACCACTTGGCTTTAACTTATTATTTGTATGCATGTCAGGTGGAAGGTAGTACTGAATTACTCATGCTTTGGTAATCACTTGAGGATTTTGCTTTTATGTTTTGGAGTAACAGGGAGCTTCAGGTGAAGTATAATAAAGGTCAGAATATTCAGAGTAAAAAAAGAGACAGGAATAGTCATAGTGACAAATCTCTATAATCTCTGACGCCGAGAACTCCACTTATTGTAATGGAAAGATTAGTGTGTTTTGCAATTTCATTTACCATGAATACCAGATGTATTTGGGTGGGATGGTGAAAGACACCTAGTGGAATTAGATACTGAAATCCCATTAAAAAGTTAGGTGCTTTTGAAAATTCTGTCTTCCAAGTTTGAAAATAAATGTTTCTACCTGGCTTTCCTCCTGCTAGGTCCTCAAAAATGTATTCAGGACGTTGTAACTAAGTCATAAAAAGGAAAAAAAGAAACTGCATAGAGGATCACTTATATCTTCTGGAAAGGCCAAAAGGGGCCAGTTTTCAGTTTGCAGTGAACTGCAGTCATGAAAATGCAGCTTATTCAGTACAATTTTTACCTTTTGTGTCCCAAATTTCCCTGGATTTTTTCAGCAGCCCCTAATAAGTAAGAAGTACCAAACAGTTCAACCCCCATATCATAATGGTAACTGAGTACAAATGTTTTACTTAGAAAACAAGGGTATTCTTATTTCTGTTTCAATATATATTGCTGGAGAGATAAATTTAAAAGGTTGATTTTTTTTTTTTTTTTCAAAATTGCTACACCTGAGAAATTAATTTAGACAAAGAGAATTAAACTTTGGAAAGCCAGCCTCAAAAATTTATTTGCCAAAGCAGGCTGAACTCAAGCTACTCATGACAACCCCTGACTGCAAATGAATATTGCTCACTTTTCAGATCAACATCCAAAGGGCACCAAACACAAGTGTTTGCTCATCTATGTATAGGAGCTGTAAGAAAGTGTGGGGTTGAAAGCAAGAGAAGAGAGGGGTTTCACTTGTAGGGAGCTGGGGCCAAGCCCTCTGTAGTCAATAAAACTGTGAGGTGTCCTGCTACTTGAGAGTTGAGTTTGCTTTTCACATAAAATGTAGAAGTCAAATAAAAACCAAGCAAATTTATACATATCATGGTTGGTAACATTTTCCAGTCCCATCTTGACAAATTTCTGTGATACAACAAAGGAATAGGAGCTGTTAGATGGCTGCTTAGATGACATTTTCAATAATCTTCTGTAAACATTTCATGAAGAGTTACCTTTCTGGAATCAAAGAAGTTGTATGGGGTTATTTGCAGAAAGACAAACATTCAAGAGTAAATCTGACTGTTACATTTGGAAAGAATTCAGGTGACGATTATGCAGGCAAAGCAGGTTAAGGTCTGAGTACTTGAGTTCACCTGTTCCTGAGACATGGCTCAAGAAAAGTTCACTGGTATTTCTAAATTTTGAGCAAGAACAACCTTCAGCACAATCACAGATCATTTATCAAAGGAAAGAATATGAGACTTAAGTTTACCATATTATGTCTCATTCACCCAGCTGACTCTCATTAAAAAATAGATATCAGTTGACTGTCCTGAACAGGGCAGTTATATCTCAAAACTTCTGACTTAGTATGAGTCAGATTACTACCAATGGCTTTGACAGTGGGGGAGATGGGGCTATTTCTTATTAAACCCTCTAAAATTTATTGCCAGCTCTACAGCAGCTGTGGATGCTATAGGCTTGCTTCTTGATTGAAATGAAGACTATCTTTGTCTTCCTTACTTAATAAATACTTACCCTTTGTCACTACATGACAAGATAAAGAACCAACAAATTTACATTAAATACTCAATTTTTGACCATAGCAGTCCAGTTACCTTTTGCTCTGCCTTCTAAGCTTATTATTCCCTGAAAATTTTCAGTATCTGTACCACTCCCTTTTCTCCAGCTATTTTCATCATCCTTCTCTTGACTTTCTTCCTGCAATATAAGCCACATGTTGCATACTTATTTATCAAATGCGTTAGAGAAGTACAAAGAACTGTGCTTCAGAATTTCATCTTTTGTTTGTGGGGGAAAAAACCCAACACACACAAACCAAAATGAAGAACAAACCCTCCTACATGCTTTTCTATTTATAGTAATAAGTTTGAAAACACAGACCAAGTAGAGGCTGAATAATGCTTGCCCGAATCCTGCAAAGACTTAAACTTAACAGCTCAGAAGTGAGGCAGACTTTGCAGCCATGGTCTAGTGTGTTTTCAGGCTGCCACAGAACTAAGCATTTCTCACAGCATCAGTTGAAGTTTTTTACTCTGTGCAGTAGAAACCACCTATTGCTGTTCCACGTACTCCTGTTTAGTTGCTGGTGTATCAGCTGAAGGCTCTCCTGAAGGCACAGCTTGACGGACACAACCAGCCCAAAGCATCCAATACAGCAGTACAAGAGCTCCTTAACCCATTCTAGGTGAAACCAACTGGGCTAACAAAGACCTACTATTTTAAAGTGTGCAAACACTGATTTATGCCAAAACACTTTAGGGAGCAACAGCAACACCAGGCCTTAATAAAGTTGATAGACTAAGTTCTTGGAAATAGAAGCAGTGACCTTTTTCAGTTGGCTGCCACTGAGTGAGGGTGTGTGAATAAGGTCTTGCGTGGGAGAACAGTGGTTCCCATACTATTCCTCTCACATATGAGGGGTCAAAAGTGTGGATTCATTAGCTGAGCAGCTCAGTAACCAAAGCCTAGGGAACTATGGAGATACTAGACTCTAAGAGCAGACTGCACGCCTCCTGGTTTTATGGCATGTATGGAAGAAAGGAAATTCTGAAGTAATTTTGCATCATTCTCAAACTTCACTAATTTCACTGAATTCATCTAGGTTTCTCTTCTAGGTCATTAATAAGTCTTCAATACACTAGCTATGTAACACTTTTTCTCTGCTTGCTAACCCAACAATTAATTTGTATTTTCTCTATAGATCACTGTTAAGGAACCTCTATTTCTGTTTCTAGTCTGCTTATGATGTGGGAAGCCTTTGCTTATTAGACCATAAATATTTATCATGCTTATCTGTTTACTCATGTATAATTTGTCTGGTTTTCCAGGAATGTTTTTGAGTTAGGAAAGCCCATTCTTCCCTTTCCTACAGTCTCACAGAAGAACTTCTACCGTTGCTCTGCATGTCTTTGACTTCCAGCCTCTATACATCAGGCCTGAACTTAGGTAGCATACCACTGAGACGTTGAGCCTCTCTGAAATATCTGCAGTGCTACAGGAGTCACCACATTGCAGCATCAACCTGGCAGCCTGCCTATGTCATCTCACAGGGGAAGCAGGGGAAGATCCTGGCTGTTCTTGTTCTCAATGGCTGGGCAGACATCTGCCCTTGGCAGCAGGCATACAGTAAAAACTGAGGACTGGGTCAGAGACCAGTTAAGCAACCTGGACATCCATAAATCCATGGGTCCAGATGGGATGCACCCGCGGGTGCTGAAGGAGCTGTCTGAAGTCATTGCTGGACCACTCTCCACCATCTTTACCAAGTCTTGGGAAACGGGCGAGGTGCCTGAGGACTGGAGGAAAGCAAATGTCACTCCAGTCTTCAAAAAGAGCAAGAAGGAGGACCCAGGTAACTATAGACCGGTCAGCCTCACCTCCATCCCTGGGAAACTGATGGAACAGCTTATCCTTGGTGCCCTCTCAAGGCATATCAAGGATAAGAGGGTTATTAGGGGCAGTCAGCATGGCTTTTCCAAGGGGAAGTCATGCTTGACCAACCTCATAGCCTTTTATGAGGAAATAACGAGGTGGATGGATGATGGCAGAGCGGTAGATGTGGTCTACCTTGACTTCAGTAAAGCATTTGACACGGTCTCCCACAGCATCTTCATGGCTAAACTGAGGAAGTGTGGACTGGATGATCGGATAATTAGGTGGACTGCGAACTGGCTGAAGGAGAGAAGCCAGAGAGTCGTAGTCAATGGGGCAGAGTCCAGTTGGAGGCCGGTAACCAGTGGAGTGCCTCAAGGGTCGGTACTGGGGCCCATATTATTCAATATATTCATTAATGATTTAGATGAGGGAATTGAGTGTACTATCAGCAAGTTTGCTGATGACACTAAGCTGGGAGGAGTGGCTGACACGCCAGAGGGCTGTGCTGCCATCCAGAGAGATTTGGACAGGCTGGAGATTTGGGTAGGGAATAACTTAATGAAATACAACAAGGGAAAGTGTAGGGTCCTACATCCGGGCAGAAACAACCCCAGGTTCCAGTATAGGATGGGGAGCTACCTGTTAGAGAGCAGTGTAGAGGAAAGGGACCTGGGGGTCCTGGTGGACAGCAGGATGACCATGAGCCAGCACTGTGCCCTTGTGGCCAAGAAGGCCAATGGCATCCTGAGCTGTATTAGAAGGGGGTTGGTTAGCAGATCGAGAGAGGTCCTCCTTCCCCTCTACTCTGCCCTGGTGAGACCGCATCTGGAATATTGTGTCCAGTTCTGGGCCCCTCAGTTCAAGAAGGACAGAGAGCTGCTGGAGAGAGTCCAGCGTAGGGCGACTAAGATGATTAAGGGAGTGGAGCATCTCCCTTATGAGGAAAGACTGAGGGAGCTGGGTCTCTTTAGTTTGGAGAAGAGGAGACTGAGGGGTGATCTTATTAGCGTTTATAAATATATAAAGGGGGAATGTCATGAGGATGGAGCCAGGCTCTTCTCAGTAGCAACCAATGATAGGACAAGGGGTAATGGATTCAAGCTGGAACACAAGAGGTTCCACTTAAATTTGAGAAGAAACTTCTTCTCAGTGAGGGTGACAGAGCACTGGAACAGGCTGCCCAGGGAGGTTGTGGAGTCTCCTTCTCTGGAGACATTCAAAACTCGCCTGGACGCCTTCCTGTGCAACCTCATCTAGGTGTTCCTGCTCCGACAGGGGGATTGGACTAGATGATCTTTTGAGGTCCCTTCCAATCCCTAGCATACTGTGATACTGTGATACTGTGATACTGTGAAAACATGCTAACAACTGGCCTTGCTCGAGTCTCCAATGTGGCCGGCACTGAGGCTCGAATGCCAAATGATGTCTGGCTGCTTGCTGCTCCTCTCTCTTGCCATCTGCACTCTGTGGTGAAGCTGGTTTGGAATAAGCAACTTCAAGTTGCTTGCGGTGGCTAGTATAAAACTGGTGGGTACTGCATACTGCCTATATGTTAGATGCCAGCTTCTTGCCCTAGATATCCCCTGAAATATTTGGGCCCGTACAAAAACCTGAAATAATGTTCTGTTTCACACAAAAAAATCCTGAAGACTCATTTTATAAAATTTAACCTTTTTGTACTGGCATGATTACTAGCATGAAATTTAACAAGTCCAAACTCTGCACCTAGAATGAAGTAATGCCGGGCACAAGTATAAATTTGGAGAGAAGTGACCCTGCAGAATGAGATCTGGGGGTGCTGGTTGACAGCAGGTTCAATATGAGTCAGCAGTGTTCCCTGGAAGTCAAGAAAGCAAACTGCAAACTGGGGTGCATCAATTATTGTATAACCAGCTGGTCAAAAAAAGTGATTATCCCTCCGTAGTCAGCATTGGTGTGGCCTCACCTTGAGTACTGTGTTCAGTTCTGGGTCCCACAATTTAAGAAGGATGTGAATGTTCTTTAATGCATCCAGAGAATGGCAACAAAGCTGGTAAAGGGCTGGAGGACATGTTCTATGAGGAGCGGCTAAAGACTTTGGGTTTGTCTAGTTTGGAGAAAAGGACACTGAGGGGTGGCCTCATTGCTCTCTGCAGCTTCCTGAGCAGGGAAAGTGGAGAGGGGGGTACTGATCTCTTTCTTCTTCCTGGTGTCCAGTGATAGGACCCATGGGAATGGTTCAAAGCTGCATTAGAGGAGGTTTAGACTGGACATTAGGAAGTATTTCTTTATTGAAAGAGTGGTCAAACACTGGAACAGGCTTCCTAGAGATGTGGTTGATATGCCACGCTTCTCAGTGTTTAAGAGGCATTTGGACAATGCTCTTAATAACATGCTTTAACTTGGTCAGCCCTGAATTACTCAGGCAGTTGGACTAGACGGTCATTGTAGGTCCCTTCCAACTGAAACTGCTTCTATTCTATTCTATTCTATTCTATTCTATTCTATTCTATTCTATTCTATTCTATTCTATTCTATTCTATTCTATTCTATTCTATTCTATTCTATTCTATTCTATTCTGCTCTGCTCTGCTCTGCTCTGCTCTGCTCCGCTCCGTTCCATTCCATTCCATTCCATTCCATTCCATTCCATTCCATTCCATTCCATTCCATTCCATTCTATTCCATTCCATTCCATTCTGCAAAGGCTGATTTCCTTTGTCTTAAATAAACCTATTAATTGTGGGGGGTTTTAGCCATGTAAATGCACCTGTCCCTGCTTTAATGTACCTTCCATTAGGATGCTGTTAAAGTTTCCTGTCATCTTGCCTTTTGTGTAATCACTTTTCCCTTCATTCTGCTGTTAATCATTTCCTTCATCTTGATAGATTATAAATATGTCCTTTTAAAGTTCACTGCCTCTACACTTCCCCTAAGAAAGCCATCTGCTCTTATGATGGCCAATCTAATTGTACAGTGGTCACAATTGCTTGGTGGAGATCCTAGACTCCCTGTCTCTATTAATTCCTGACTCCTATGCGGAAGTCACGTGTCATATCCTGTCCTATAGGCATCAAAAATAGAACTTAAAAAAAATGATTTATTTATATTTTCCTGGTGCTGTTTGATTTGATCAAAATCTGCCCGTTTTGTATGCTGTATCCTTCTGAAGCCTGTAATTCTCTGGAAGCAGTAATAGACCTGGGAGCAATGGCTCTAATTACCCTTTTCTGCTCAAAAATATTGTGTCATTAAAATAGAAAAACAGCAGTTGGTGGTCAGGGGGAGTGTTGTTATTTTTGCTAGCTCTGAAATATAATCAACTTTGAATACAAGGTTGAAAGGGAAAAAATTAAATACTGTAAAAATCTGAGTGCAATTACTAAGATGACAACATATGCCAATACCTGCACAGATAATTTATTTAAGGATTTGAAGTAGCAAAAAAGAAATTCCCTTTGGAGAAAGAACGAAAAGGACAAAGTACTACTGCCAAAGAAAATGAATGCCACCTCTGGCAAACACTCTTAGATGCTTAGGTACTCTGCTGACTAATCAACAGGGAATGAGAGGCAGACAAGTGAGACTCAGCGGTGTTACAGAGAGCTACCTCCAGGGACTTCATAAAGTGCAAAGTGCTCTTCAAGAAAGCTAGTAAGACCTGGATACCTGGATCCCACTGACAAAGTCCAGCACCAGTATTTGGATGCAGTTATTTTGGCTATCACATCATTACTGATTTAAGAATTCATCTGGCTATGATTTTGCACCAAATACATTTATTAACTCTTCCATGAATATTTTACCTCTAGGAATAAACAGAAAGCAAAGGTAAGCCACAAGTATGGTAAAATCATTTAAAAAGTTGCAAAATCCGCTTAATGCTGCTGTAATGGTTGTTTGAAGGATCTATATAAGTTTATGTCTGCAAGAGAGATTCCCCATAGCAAAGTCCCAGACTGAAGTGATTTAAGAAACACATCTGATATTTACATACCTGAATTTATTTATTTATTTAAATTTATTTAAATTAATACACAGAAGTCATGCCAGAACACTGACAAATGGGACAACCGGCCAGGGACCTTATTTCTCACAGTTGCATCCCAGGGAACAGATGAAATGTGAAAGCAGAGGTGTAAAATGGGGAGCTGGGCAGAAGGGAGAAAGCAGAGCAATAAAGGGAAAAATATCAAGTGCTTCACTGATCCTACTCTTTGTGTTCTGCCTTTATACACACTTGTATGTACATACACATATTTTTAATGAATAGTAACCAAATGAGAATATAAGAAAATGAAGCACAGTCACACTATAGTAGGAAAACCAAGACACAAAAGGTTGGCTTGAAGGAATTCTCTGAAGAGAATTCTCCCTAGTTTCCAGTTCGTGTCTGCAAACCAACACACCTTGGATTATTCTTGCTTAGGTAGAACATCTCACTTCTGCTTGTACTGTTGGCCCAAAATAAAACAGAGCAAACATATTTGTGATATTTTCAGTATGCTAAATTGCTACTGTACCCTTATTTTGAAAACTTGTTACATACAGATCAGAACCACAATTCTTCCTATTACAGGGCTGCTTAGTTAAGCAGCCTGATTAATACTTGTTTGATCTGTTCCCTGAACTAATATTCATTAGGTCTGCTTCCTAAAGTACAAGTCCTTAATTTAGTTGTAGATGTTTGCATGTTGCTATGGGTGTCAGTTATGAAAGGACAGGGTGTTCATCTAAACAACTTTTCTTCTCTGTAGAGAAGCAGGACTGAGGAAGTATTACATAGAATCAAATGGGGAAGACAGCCACAGATGAATGTGAAATATTTTTTCCATCGATAGGAAAGATTTTGGTGACAGCAATAAATAAATCTATTCACCCCACATCTTCTGAGGATGCCTATGTTACTGGGGTAAATGATTGTGATAATCGTATCCAGAATCCACTAGCACAAGGAATATTAAGCTGTGTGGAAATCCAGCAAATTATCAAAAGTCATGCAAAAGCTTCCCTCATCTTTCAGCAGGGAGGAAAAAGGATGAGGCAGCTGGCTTGTTCACAACATGACAACTAATAGGCAGGCAATAACATTAAGGAACAGTGGATGAGACCAGAGGACCTGGCAATAGATCTCTGGATCATTCACTGTGTAGGGGCTGTCCAATTGCAGAACACATGAAACAGGCTCAAAGCTGTTCTACTGATTTGTCTGGATGACTTAAAAGCCAGAAAGTATTAACAGAAAGGAGGGAAATGCAGTTTTAAATATTTTATATATAGATACCTATACACAGTATCAAATCAAATAAATGATAATATAGTAAATAACATAAGCTCAGTCTTATATAAAAAACATAGGTAGATCCTCACCTTCATTAGTGCTGCTCTGAGCAGTGCGCAAATCACTGACTTACATCAGCCAGCAACTCAAAGCAAGGAACTGCTGGGAAATCTGCCCACCATGTCTGTACTGCCAGGCATGAGGTTGGGGGGAGAGGAGGAACCCCTCACAGTATTGCCATGTATGGGTTTCGACACGTTTCATGAAAAACTAACAGTTGGTTAACATTTTCCTCCAGAACAGTGGGGTTTTTTTGTGGGTTTTTGTTTTCTGTTTTTGTTTGTTTGTTTGTTTGTTTTTTTAAATTTAAAATATATTTTTTAAGTAAAAATATAATTTAGAAGTTGATCTTAGAATACAATTTGGTAAGGGAAGTTGTTGGTGTGACCAAAACCACAGTATTAGCTTTTACTGAGACTTTTCATTGCAAGAAATAACAATTTGTGACCAGTTCAGGAGCCCATCTTTAGGCCGGAGCATACTTCCACACATTTGTCTGACAGTGACTAAATCCCCCAGGAGGCAGAGCAGAAGGCTTATTTTGTTACTTTCTTTTCACACCTCACTAACTCCATGAGAGGTATTGCCTTCAACTGTCCCCTAGAAACAAGCCCCAGAATAAAAAAAATCTGAGACTTTCTTATCCCCAAGCCTCTGTACCTACTCTATTAGTACAAGTGGACCTTAGCATGGCTGGAAATGCATGTCATACATTAAGGATGTATGTGCTGGAGAGGTGCAAAACTGTTCAACATGAATAAAGATCAAATCTTTCTATGTTCTATATTAATTATCACTTCTATTTTCATCGTTAAAGAGGAACTCCATTAAAGATCCATTAAAGAGTGCATTTTTTAATCAAGGCTTAAATTATAGTGCATGCTGCAATCAGAAGACCTATTGTGTGACAGCATGAACAGCAAAAGCTGTGTACAAAGAAGCAAAGCACCAAACTAAAAATATATTGTTATGATAGGTGCAGTGTTAGGAGGTAAATTTACATAATTTCCATACTTGGATACCAAACGGAGCTATAGGTACATAAACAAACTTTATACTGTTGATTATTCATCAGGTTACATAGTGTATTTGTTTAATCTTCTACAGTTTTGTCTATCTGCTCTTCTCCTAATACAATAAATCAGATTCCTCATATGCATTACGGCATCAGACATTCATTTCAAATTTGTAGGCATATACTCTCCTGATATTTATTTGTATTTCCCATTGAAATTAATAGGAGATATATATGGACACACCTTCTTTTGAAATCTTGTCTTTCAAAGAGGATCATCTCCTCTTCTCATGCAAATCCGCTGCCTACTTACAAGCAGTTGTTGCAGCATTCCTCACTTTTCACATTTTATCAAGAACTCTAAAAGTATTTTTAGTCCTATTGATTGCAGGAAAGAAAACTTCACAACAGAAACCCTCAAAATGCTAGCCTGCATGTGACAAAGTAAAAGACTCTCTTCTTTGTTCTCAACATTCATTAGGTTTAAATCAATCCTGACATCTCAGTTTTTTTATTTTGTCCCCTAGTCTGTTCCCACTGGGTTGACTTCTTTTCTGGATGATCACACTATCCTGCTGCTTCCTTCACAAACTTTCTTCTCTGGAGCAGCCTCCTTTGGTCTCTGCCTTAGCAGCTCTTCCATAGCTCTAGTTCGGCTGGACAACATTTATATTCTCCTATACCTGGACTGTGTTACAGCCCAGTTATTTCATTGAGATGACACACAGTGACATGCTTAGCAGTGGAAAACAATGCAAAAATAATACACAATCAAAGATTTAGCTTGTTGAGCTGACTAACCAATGAAATACACAAAGAAATCAACAATATGTCCATACGAACCGATTCTGATGCTCTTTCCTAACTAAAGCTACCCTTTGACGTTTCCTCAAAATCCAGAAATTCAATAGCCTCTCAGTTCTAGACTCACAAGCAGAGAAACCATTAATTTCTCCCTTCAAAGAAAAAGCTGACTTCTGGGTGGTTAGTACCCCATGCCTTCTCTATCATCACCTGAGCTCCATAATAAAAGCTCTCTTGAGTTTCCCCATTGGCAATCCTGACCTTATTATCCCTACCTTGGGCACATACACGGTCTCCAGGCTGCTCTCACTCATGCCCTTGTATGGGAGCACCCAGCCAAACCGGTTTCAGAGCACAATAGGTGAGATGCCGGGAGTTGTCATCCAACTCAGCTTCATCTCCGCCTTGCCTTGTCTATGCAGAGATAACTTGGGGGGACCTGCAAAATGGCTCAGCCCGGGGTTGTCTCAAGATTGCATCACAATAAGAACCGAAGCCAAATGCAAACAAAATGCACGGAGTCCCATCCCACCATTATTCCTGTGACTTTGAGTGCTAGACATAACAAATTGGCAACAGAGACTTGGCTATCACACCACCAGAGGTAAATATCCCAGATAGTGTAATCCGCTCAGGCATAATCCTGCACCCTCACAGAGTCAGGAAATATAAACCACAAGGTTTGGGGAGAAAAATGGGGAATCTTCTAACGATAGAGCTGGCCTGTAGGAGATTCGTCCCCCCCTTGTCCAGGACTGTGTACAGGGTAACTTCCCAGGGATTGAGCGACCTTACCTGAGAAGGAGAGTAAGTGACTAAGAAACATACGTGTGGTATAGGGCATGCTATTAAGTTTGTGTTTGGTGCACTCTTTTAAGGTATTAATATTTAGCACGCTTGTGGTTTGTGTTGTTACTTGTCAGGATCATTAGTAGGTTGCAATAGTGTATTCCGCTAATATCTTTTAAACTGCAGTAGTGTAATCGCCATTGTACACATAGAACTTGCAATAGTGACGTATTGGACCTGTGAGTGAAGTCCAAATAAATTGTTAATTTGAACCTCTTAGTGAAGACCTTTTTTCCCGTTTCGTCACACCCATCTGCTGAGATGGTGCTGTGCCCACTCACAATCTTACCCTAGGAGTTAGGTGTAGACAAGCAGTTAGCACAACACAACAGCTTCAACCTCCACTGCAGAAACTCCTTCAGTAAGGAGTGGTGAAGCATTTCCACAACATGCCCAGCCATAGACCATACTTTCAGGTTAGGAGTAGAGAAAGCACTTAGCTACAGGAGCATTGACTTAGTTCTGACTGTACTTTGGCTACTCTGATGTCTCATCTCCATAGGAAGTCAGCACAAATTAGTCTCCTGTACAGCAAATGCAGAACCTGTCTTTATGCTCTTGGAGGTGGCACCAGGCATGAGCAACCACCAGAAACAGGCCACAATCAGAATTGAGTCAGCCAGATATTTGTCTAAATGTTGTTGTTTTTCTAACTGAAAAAAAAAAAAATAGATTTGGTGGTGTTGTCAATTTTTTTCTAAAAAAATGAGACAGTTGACAAATGTTCTGGCAATGAAAAAAAGAAAGAGAGAAAAGAATCAGTTATTTTCTTCATTCACAGTTCCAAAGGTCTGTTTCATTTTTAATATTAATTTTATTTTTCCATTATTTTTCACACTATTGCTATTAACATATTTGCTTGGGTATAATACAACGGCCAAAAATACCATGCTGTTTTTTCTTTTAACATCATTAAGTGCAGCTGTACCTTCACACCAATTCAAATATGATCTCTTTTCTAGAAGATTTGCTGCAGCCAAGGAGATCGCACGTTAAGCATTGACGCTTTTTCTGGCTCATCACCAAGTGACACAGAATACTGAAAAACAAAACAACCCCCTGTAAATATCCAAAGTTCATAAATATTTGGGTTTTCTTTTTTTTCCTCCCTGAAGCTGGAATGCTTCTGAACTTCCCTGACATGAGCAGGATGTGGGTTTTTTGTTATTTTTCTGAGTTCTTTGGGGTTTGAGGTTTTTGGTGGTTTTTTTTTTTTTGTTGTTGTTGGTTTAGTGATTTTTAAAAACAACACTTCTAAAAGTGACCATTGTTCTTAGAACAGTGGCTTCAAGCTTTCACAGAGTGTAAGGTCACCCTGCTGTGTGTTTTTGCCATGTGGAAGCAGCACTGATATGAGACCAGATTGCTCCCTGCTGGGGTCACTAATGCACCCTCCAACAAGAAACACTGATGCCATTGCACTGTGTCCAGCTCCTCAGCTTGCTTTGGCAGTACTCTATCAGCAATATGGGATGCTGTTACTGACATATACCTTCTGATGCTCTCTAAATTCCCAACATCTTCTCATAGCCCATCTTGCGTGAGAGGCTTTTGTGTAATCCAGAGGTGTACCTCAGGCTAAAAGTGCATCTGGAGATCTAAAGACACCTTCAGCCTTCACAGGAAAACCTCAAAAAAGTCTATAAGGTTACTGGAACAACAAAGACCACCTTGTACCATTATGTCACACATTTTTCTCAGCTAGCAGCATCTCAGCCTAAACTCTCCTCTTAGAAACTCTGCTGTAAGGCCTGTAACGAGGACAGGGCAAAAAGGGTGTTCATCATGTGCTCCCGTCTACCAGGGAGCAAATGTGTCCATGATTCTCCAGCTGCTATTGCCACTCAGTAAAAAAGCCTGTGTGTCAGTAGCACCAGGGTGAGCAGGAGCCAGCCAGTAATCTAAGTCGTCTTCTTACTCCACATATGACGTAGAGGATAGAGTGTGACTGGTTGAGTCCCAGAAAGCTGGTTAGTGTTTCTAGAGTAAAACATGGATTTTTATTCTTTATGCAGCCAAGGACAGGGTTTGCAGATGCCAGCATATATTCACTGGAGAAGAAAAGCACAGAGAACAGATGGAAAAGCAGGCACCCAAGGTGCACCCTTTGGAGGGCTCAGCACCATATGTTGCTTTTTCAATGCATTCTTCTTATTTTCCAGAAACATTGGGTGTATTATTCCCCACTTAGCTGTTAGTTGCTTTTTATTTTGCTCCTTCAGTAATGTCTCTCTGGGGCCTGGTTTGCAATAGAAGGGTTGAAATGATTCCAGCAAGTCCTCTTACCACCGGTGCAACTTATGCCAGCAAAAGAGGAGTTTCTGTTTATAGCTCGTGTTTCTATGAAATGTTAGCTTCACTGCTAGAACACGTTCTCGTACGCCAGCAATTATGGCATCTTGACTTGAGCTATTGTCAATATAGAAGTGTAAAGTATCCTCATCCCTGACAGATATTACAGTACAACATGTTCCTGCCTGATTGTGAGTCCTTTTCTTTGTCACCAAGAGATGAGACAGAGAAGTCTCTCCCATTCTGTGGCAGCTGGCATGAAACCAGCCCCTCTGACTGGCAACATTTACAAATTTAAGGTTTAACTTAATGCAACATCAATATTTATAGCAGAAAAGAGCACATCGCAACAAGCCTTACGTAATTGCCCTTTGCAACAGGAGGTTTTTAAATGGAAAGCATAAGCAGTTCACAATATGTGCAGAGCAACTCCATACTAACAACTAGCAAGAGGATCTGCTAATCTTTGCCAGTGATTGACCAAATCAAGACTTGGGACAAATCAGCAACAACACACTGCAGACACACCCTCTGTGAAAGTTGCAGTCCATCTACTGCAATTTTCATTTTGACATAGCAAGAAGCAAAAGACACACGAGAAGACAGAATAAGCTAGGATGAGTTTGTGGCAAACCACTAAGGACAACTCTAGTTCTAATCCTCCGTAAACTACCTCCCAGCCTGAGGTCCAGATCCAAGTCTGAGATCCAGAGGAATGTGTTGGAACATCTACTCTGCCTTTTCCAAACTTAACCCATATTTTCCCCACAAACTCAATGCTCATGAAAGATCCTGTGTCACAGAAAGGGAGCAGGAGAAATTAAGGGTGGAAAAAAACCCCTACTGAAGTCTTATAGTGTCCAGCTGTTCCTAGGGAGTCCATCATAGCCAATACTGATGAGAAGCAAAACAACTCAGCTGCACTTGTCAGCCTGACGCAGATAAAAACACCTGACTCCATCTAGAGGTGCACAGCTTATATCTAAGAAACCCATGCTGTAATCAACATCTGTTTCTGTGGGAGGCTGTTTACAGCCAATAACCTGCAAATATAGTTATATATTGAGGAATGAATGAGTGGGGGAAGGATGCTGAGTGACTGGGCAATAAAATTGCAGATAACAGTCCCTATAAACTGAAACAAGAAAAAAACAGTCCCAACATAAGTATATAGAGGCAGCTTCTGAGCTGTCTGTTACTGCTTAGGAAGGAACCGTAAGGTAATAACAGGTAATTGCATGAAAATATCAGCTCAGTGTTCAGCAATGGGCAAAAAGCAAAGGAAAAATTCAGAATTATTAAGAAAGGAGTAAAGGGTAGATTATGGCATTAAATCTGTACAGCATCTGCATCTTCAGAACTCTATAGAGCTGTGATCTTTTCAGAAAAGACACAACAGCAATGCAAAAAGGGGTCAGGAGATGATGACAAGATGAGCAAAGGCTTTAGGATAGGAACAGCTTAAAAGTGAGGTTCATCAGCCTGGGAAAGTACTGTAACATTCCACGCATGCAATTTCTTCAGAGGCCTGTCAGTTCTGTGCCATCACTGAGAAGAAAACTTACGTGAAAGACGAAAGGATACAGTTGTTTCAGCTTTGGCAATTTTGAGAATAGCAATAGCTTGACTCTTAGAGGTAGGATGTGGAAATTTTGGATTCTGAGGCTCTTTGAAGACATAGCACTCTTTGAGGCTTGAACTCCATACTCTGGATCAGATCACAAGCAGTGTGAGTGTAATGATAGTTTTAAAGTGAAAAATTGAATACTCACAATAGAAAATTTAATATGCAAATTAACTTTCAAAATTTCCTTCTTGAAAACCTAACCTTGTATGTATTTAAGCATCATGCCTGCTTACTCTGGTATATCAATATATAAAAACAATGCTTACAATTAGCTAGTTACATTTGTTTTAGTATGCATACACTGCTTTCAGAGCCTCAAGCTTCAAATACTTACAAATGTTTTAATAGGATACTTGGCAATTTGTTAAAATGCTTTTCCCATGTTTTGCTTTCAAAGAGCATCTATAGCAAAGTCCAAACAAGTATCTAGTAACTACAGATATTTGCTCACAATAGGCACAAATATTAGATACTCATGACTGCCAAGCTCCTGAAATCTTTTCCATTCCACTAAACCCCTCATTCACAGCAGTGTTAGAGTACCTCGCATGAAGTGCTTCGATTAGCAGTTACCTGACTTATCCTGGAGAAGGGCATCAGAGTGCAAGATAGGATGGGATGGGATGAAATAGGATGAGATGGGGTGGGGGATGCTGAGGAACTGGGGGAGGGGTGTGTGTGTGACATGCTCAAGTGTATTGTTTCAGTTGGGCTCGAGGTTT
Organism: Vanellus vanellus; assembly: GCF_965231255.1. NCBI lineage: Eukaryota > Metazoa > Chordata > Aves > Charadriiformes > Charadriidae > Vanellus > Vanellus vanellus. Next base: position 22,540,129 of record NC_138909.1, on the reverse strand, counting down.
TCCAGGCCGTATTTTGCTGTGCCTACATGAAAAACAATCAGACTTGTGGGGGGAGAAGAGGGAGGGGAAGTTCAGCTACTGAAGTCAGCAGCACTAAAGCTTTGTTAAGAAGCAGATCAAAATTTTCAGGTTATAAATGAAGGCTTTGCTCCGATTACATACTGGCACCAACCACCATGCTTGCCCCAGATCTCTTCTCTTTTTTGCCTTAGGAATTTTTCAAAAATATTAATTGAAGTTTTGTTGGTTTTTTTTTTCCAAAATTTAAATATATATATATATGATCAAATTATAGCTGTATTGGAAAAAAATAAAGCAAAAAATCTATCAGCACTTCTTACCAGTCAGAATATGTATGAAAGATGTTTACCAATTAACTTATTGTGAATTAAATCTATGCATTACATAGTTATTCTAATTTTCTTGAAACTATAGATGTATTTAAAATCTCAATCTTTGAAAGAAAAAACTAACTGATCATTTAGCACAGGCTGTTTGAAAATTTACTAGAGTTCCCTTTCTTCATGTTTTATGATAAAACACAAGATTTAGGCACAATGTCAGGAAAGGCAATTATAGTCATCACTGACTGCACACAGAGAAGTAGCAGGCTGTTAATGAGTCTCTTTTGGACTGGTTAATAAGGATGAAGCGGGTCAAATAGTTCAGTACCAAATACATCTAATCAGATAAATTACATTTCTGTTCACTTTGGAAAAAACACATGATTTTTAACACTGCAATCTCCAGCACAACTATTCAGGGTATTTTTTCAATATGGAAATGTGTGCCCCAAATTGTTGCAGTATAGATAACATGACAGATCTGTATCTGTATTTTAGACATTTTGTTAACATCTTGAAAGTTACTGCTAAAAAAAACCTAACATTCAAACCCATGCACTCTTTTACAAAGTACTGTATTTTAATTCTGTTTCAGCAGTACTCAGACAATGAAGTATTCTTTCATTAATTCAGAACATATTGCAGCATTATTCATATAGTTTGGCTTAAGGTAGCCTGTATCCTTAAGTGACAGCAGTCAAACTAAGAGAGAGGAATTGTTAGCTTAATTTATAGATGAACTGTCCAGTCTTCATCAATGTCTAGCCATGAAGTTTATTTGAAACTCTGTTCTTTTGTGGTGTAATAAAGTCTACTCTATAATTCCATTAACTCCATAACCATTAACTCCATAACTCCATAACATCAACATATCATGAAAGGTGGAAGTAGACCATAACTCAGTTCTGTTTTCCAGTATGATATAAAATAGTCCTGCACTTATATATGCAAATGATATTTTTTAAAATGTCTAGCAATGTAAAGCACATTAACAAATTGCATTGCATATTTTCTTAATTAAAAACAAAAAATGATTCTATATTTAAGTGCTTAAATCTTGCAGATGAAACAAGCGCGCACATCTGCTTTGAATTTAAAGGAGTTTCCTCTGTCTGTGGAATAACAGAATATGCACAACATCGCTTGTTGGCATAATGAAGAAGAAAACAGAAGTGGTGTGTAACTGGGACAAGTCACTTTAACAACTGGTTCACAGGACCAGTTTAAAACCTGGTTCCAGTTTCTGTAGCTTTGCAGCCATTAGTGCAAATGCACAAATAATATTTAATTGTATGAAGCCTTTCTATCCTCCCAGATCACAGGGCACATTTTATTCAAAGCTCTCAGTGCCTGGACTGAAATGTCTATAAGGGAAACGTGTCTTTTTTTCTTCTTTTTCTCCTCCTTCCAATTCATGACAGTGATATACTGGAAAGTGTCACCATTAATGAATGTTCAAAATCACTTCATGTCTGGATAGGCCTGAACTTGGAGAAATTAAAAGGCTGAGAAAACTACACCCATAAATCACTACCATCATTTACTTTTCCATTTAGGGAATGAAATGAGTTAGCAACATGGAAATTCAACTCCCATTCTTCCATCAAGCATAGAAGAAACCTATTGGACATTTTTCCAGATGGTTCAACAAGTTGCTATCTAAGGAAATGCCAGTAATTCATGTGAGTGTCAATAACTGCAGGCACCGGTGTGTGGAGCTTCATTAAACCTCCATGGGATGAATATGAAATGGGGACAGCACTTTATAATCACCCACTTCTGCCCATTTAATAAAATAATCCTGTGGTATATCTCCAGTCCTATAACCCTGATGACTAGTCTCGACTGAGCCTTTCAGAAAGTTTGATCCTTTTTGTAGCAGTAGAACCTAGCTCATTACAGACTTTTCTCAGAAAACAATTTTTTTTTGTGTGTTGGACCATAGAATCATAGAATTAGTGAGGTTGGAAGGGACCTTTAAGATCATCAAGTCCAACCATTAACCTACCCTGATAAAAACACCACCACTTCTAAACCATGTCCCTAAGCACCTCATCTACCCTTTTCTTAAACACCTCCAGGGATGGTGAACCCACCACCTCTCTGGGCAGCCTATTCCAATGTTTAATAACCCTTTCAGTGAAAAAATGCTTCCTAATATCCAATCTAAACCTTCCCTGACATAACTTGAACCCGTTTCCTCTTGTCCTATCACTTGTCACCAGGGAGAAGAGGTCAGCTCCCATGTCTCTAAAACCTCCTTTCAGGTAGTTGTAGAGGGTGATAAGGTCTCCCCTCAGCCTCCTCTTCTCCAGGCTAAACAAGCCCAGAGCCCTCAGTCGTTCCTCATAAGGTTTGTCCTCCAGACCCTTCACCAGCTTTGTAGCCCTTCTCTGGACACGCTCCAACACCTCAATGTCCTTCTTGTAGTGAGGGGCCCAAAACTGAACACAGTACTCGAGGTGAGGCCTCACCAGTGCCGAGTAGAGGGGAATGATCACTTCCCTAGTCCGGCTCACCACACTATTCCTGATGCAGGCCAGGATGGTGTTGGCCTTCTTGGCTGCCTGGGCACACTGCTGGCTCATGCTCAGCCGGCTGTCCACCAACACCCCCAGGTCCTTTTCTGCCAGGCAGCTTTCAAGCCACTCCGCCCCCAGTCTGTAGCGCTGCATGGGGTTGTTGTGACCCAAGTGCAGGACCCAACACTTGGCCTTGTTGAACCTCATACCATTGGCCTCGGCCCATCAGTCCAGTCTGTCCAGATCCCTCTGCAGAGCCAATCTACCCTCAAGCAGATCAACACGCCCCCCTAGTTTAGTGTCGTCTGCGAACTTACTGAGGGTGCATTCGATCCCCTCATCCAGATCATTGATAAAGATATTAAAGAGAACGGGCCCCAGCACCGATCCCTGGGGGACACCACTTGTGACTGGACACCAACTGGATTTAACTCCACTTACCACCACTCTCTGGGTACGGCCATCCAGCCAGTTTTTTACCCAGCGAAGAGTAAACCTGTCCAGGCCATGAACAGCCAGTTTCTCCAGGAGAATGCTATGGGAAACGGTGTCAAAAGCCTTGCAAAAATTCAGGTAGGAAACATCCACAGCTTTTCCCTCATCCACTAAGTGGGTCACCTTGTCATAGAAGGAGATCAGGTTTGACAGGCATGACCTGCCTTTCACAAACCCATGCTGACTGGGCCTGATCACCCTGTTCTCTTGCATGTGCCGTGTGATGGCACTGAGGATGATCTGTTCCATTACCTTCCCAGGCACCAATGTCAGACTGACTGGCCTGTAGTTCCCTGGATCCTCCTTCCGGCCCTTCTTATGGATGGGTGTCACATTTAGCAACCTCCAGTCAGCTGGGACCTCCCTGGTTATCCAGGACTGTTCATAAATGATGCAAAGTGGCCTGGTGAGCACTTCCGCCAGCTCCTTCAGTACCCTTGGGTGGATCCCATCCGGCCCCATAGATTTGTGCACCTCCAGGTGCCGAAGCAGGTCCCTCACCATTTCCCTTTGGATTACAGGGGCTTCATTCTGCTCCCCATCCCTGTATTCTAGCTCAGGGGTCTACATTACCGGCCCCATCTACTAGAGGACAGATAATATCCTTGGTCCTCTTTTTATTGCTAATATATTTATAGAAACTTTTTTTGTTGTCCTTGACAACAGAAGCCAGGTTTAGTTCTAGCTGAGCTTTGGCCCTTCTGATTTTTTCCCTACATTGCTTCACTACCTCTTTGTAGTCCTCCTGAGCGGCCTGCCCTTCCTTCCAAAGGCCGTATATCCTCTTTTTTTCCCTAAGCTGCAACACTAGCCCCCTGCTTAGCCAGGCCGGTCTTTTTCCCCAATGGCTTGTCTTCCGACACACGGGGACAGCCTGCTCCTGCACCTTTAAGACTTCCGTCTTGAAAGACATCCAGGCTTCCTGGGCTCCTTTGCCCTGGAGGACTGCCTCCCAGGGGACTTTGTCAACCAGGCTCCTGAAGAGCCCAAAGTCCGCTTTCCGGAAGTCCAAGGTGGCAGTTCTGCTGACCCCCTTCCTTGCTTCTCCCAGAATTGAGAACTCTATCATTTCGTGGTCACTGTTGCCAAGACGGCCTCCGACCATCACATCCCCCACAAGACCTTCCCTGTTTACAAACAACAGATCCAGCAGGGCACCTTCCCTAGTTGGCCCTTTCACTAGTTGTGTTAAGAAGCTATCCCCAGTACCTTCCAGGAACTTTCTAGACTGTTCCCTCCCTGCTGTATTGTATTCCCAGCAGATGTCCGGCAAATTGAAGTCTCCCACGAGGACTAGAGCTCGCGATCTTGAGACTTCTCCCAGCCGTTTATAGAATATTTCATCTGCCTCCTCATCCTGGTTGGGCAGTCTATAACAGACTCCTACTGCAATATCTGCCTTGTTAGCCCTCCCTCTGATCTTTACCCATAAACACTCAATCCCATTATCACCATCATTTAGTTCAAGACATTCATAACACTCCCTGACATACAGGGCTACACCCCTGTCTCTCCTCGCTTGCCTATCCTTCCTGAAGAGTCTATAGCCATCCATGGCAGCACTATAGCTATGCGAGTCATCCCACCATGTTTCTGTGATGGCAACTACATCGTAATTACCCTGGTGTACAATGGCTTCCAGCTCCTCCTGTTTGTTGCCCATGCTACGTGCATTAGTGTATAAGCACTTCAGCTGGGCTATTGGTCCTTTCTCCTTTTTACTGGAGGGAGCTGAAGTTCTGCCATCCCCAGACATCTTCCTAAGGAGCCCAGTTACGCCCCCTGTCTTTTCCAAGTCTAGTGCCAGCACCCCACTTTCAGGCTTTTTGTTAGCAACCTTGGATCTATCCCCATCCCCCTTCGAACCTAGTTTAAAGCCCTGTCAATGAGCCCCGCCAACTCCTGCCCTAAAACCCTTTTCCCCCTCTGAGACAGGATTTTGCCGTCTGTTGCCAGAAGGCCTGGTGTCCTGAAAAGCAGCCCATGATCAAAGAACCCAAAATCCTGCCGACGACACCAGTCTCTGAGCCAGGCATCGATCAGCTGGTATTTCCTGTTAATCTTCCCATCCATCTTTGCAATTGTTGGGATAGAAGCAAACACTACTTGTGCTCCTGATCCCCTAATTAGCCGTCCCAGGGGCCTGAAGTCTCTCTTCATTGCCCTCAGGCGATTTCATCATAACCTAACTGAAAGATCAATAAAGGGTAGTAGTCAGTAGGCCTGACTAGGCTAGGGAGTTTCCTCCGGATATCCTTAACTCTGGCCCCAGGAAGACAGCAGACCTCCCTACAGATTGGGTCCGGTCTACATATGGGACCGTCCACTCCCTTCAGAATCGAGTCCCCTACTACAAGGACCTGTCTTTCTTTCCTAAATGATGATGTCGTTATATGAGGTGTAATCTGTCTTGGCTTCAGTGGCAACTCAATGTTTGGCAAGCCACAGTTATTGTCATCCTCCTCTTCCCTTTCAAGAACATCATATCTGTTCTGTAGCAGCACCTGGGATGGCGTGGGGGTTACCTGGGAGGCATGCCTGCCACGACGGGTGGGGACTTGTTGCCACTGGCCCCTGTCTTCTGAATCTCCACATTGAGACACAATGCTAGAGGGTGTGGGGTTCATTGTATGCGGAGCTCGGTCTCCCTGGGGTGCTTCTCTCAGGGAAGACAGAGTGTGACTCCAGTTATCTATCTCCTGTTCACTTTCCCTTATACTTCTTAAGCGGCTTACCTCCTCACGGAGCTCCATCACTAGCTGAAGGAGTTCCTCTACTTGGGCACACCGCCCACAGGCCTGCTCACCGTTACTATTCAACACCAGAGCAAGAGAAGGGCACTCCCTACAGCCCGACACCTGGGTGGCAGCATGTTGCCACGCTAGCCCTGTCTGGGTGGCCACCTCAGAGCTGCTCGGTGCAGAGCTCAGGAAAGCCATGGTCTTCTGCCGAGTTCTTACCATGACGTCCTGGCCGGGTCAAGAGTTTTTTAGTAACTTACCGTTAGAAGAGCTGCGCCCTGTTTGCCCACTCTCACCACTGTGACGCCCTGGGTGACGCCCACCAGCTGCCCGCGTGCTGGGTGCGCAGCGGCTAGCTCCTGAGCAGCCCGTTTAGAACTGCTGCGTGCATTGGTCAGTGCTACCCACTATACATGGTCATTGGTCAGAACTGCGCATCATGCATTGGTCAGAACTGTGCATAACATTGGTCAGTGCTACCCACTATACATGCACATTGGTTTGGTTTATTGAGTTTTTTTTCCACTGACTCTCCATCATTCTTTTACTCTGAAATATCTGCTTTTAATGTGCTTCATACACACATCATTCTTCTGTGCCATGGCTTGCTTTGGTGAAATGTAGCTAGAGAAGAAACCGGATCTTAAAAGAATCTGAAGTTTTTCAAATAAACTACATAAAGTGCTTTTGGGCTTATAGATGAACCTGAAAATTTGTATCAGAAATTATCTTTATGTAGTTTATATGACAACATCAGATTCTTTAAAGTTTCTCTTTACCACAAGGGCAATACATGGTTAGAAGCTCATAAATGAGGAACGGTAAAGTTGATTTGTAGGAGAGACCTTTCACACCTCCTATTTAAATCACCAGGAATCTTCACACTGATTTTCTCAGGGTTAGATGGGAGAAGTCAATTCACTGAAGGACCCCATCTAAAAAGACTACTTGATCTCTTTGAGAGCAGCCCTATGACATCAGTGCAGTTTTTGCTTCAGAATTCCAAATGATGTTGGCCAAGATTTTGGATTGTGACTGGAGTTAATTGGAGTCTTGGTGTTAATGCCTTGGTTGATCTGAATTTGAGACAAATGTTTTTAAACAAATGCATTGTAACTGTAAAACAACATGCATGGTAACCTCAGAGTACGTAACTGCAGGCCCAGCCTGTCCTTCACATATCTTTCCCTTTTTTAATGAATAATAATTATAGTAAGGACATATCCTATTCTCAGAACAGATATTCAAGCACTATAAACCTTGGGAAAGGGTAGTTAAAGGTAATAGACATTAAAAAAAAAAAAAAAGAAGAAAAGAAATCGTACAAAATTCAGACTGTAACATACAGTCTTCATCCCAAACTCTTGTTGGACCTTCCATATAAGCACCTAGCTCCTACTGTGCACAGAAAGGGTCTTAAATTTCCTTTGGTGCTTGCAGTGTAAATGACCATGAAATCTACTTCCTTGCTAGCTCTGAGGAGCTTATGGATGATACAGTTTATACAGTAATACTAAATAAATCCCAAAGCCCACGGGCAAATTTTAAAGTAACCTCTAAAAGTAGCCTGGCATATTACAATCTTGATATCACAGTTGCATGTGTGCCTCGTTGCGAAATCCTACTGAGATCAAGACACTTGGAGGCATGTTTTCAAGCCACATTCACAGCCTTTCATGTGAATGAAATAAAATGAGGCAAAGAGTACTACTGAGGCTTGAGGCATGAAAGATTACAGAGAATCTGTATAAGACAGAAGCTGATCTGTACACCAATGTATAAAAAGGACCCCCACGTTGGTAAAGCAGAGTCAGGAGAGGAGGGAATGACAATATCTGTCCTGCATCAGTATTGAAATACTTGTGTAAAGTAATGAAATCCTACCTTTTTTCATAGATAAGAAATTTTAAGTGTAAGTCAAAGAAGTGTCTTATTTTTAATCAATTTAGTTGTAATTGTTAGTACTGCACTCCAGTGCCTCACAGATGATATATTTTAGTTGCCCCCACTTTAATACATTCCCCATTGCATATTTGAAGTGCTGCAGCTTCCATAAAGAACAGTTGGAGAGGCAATACTAATGTAAAGAAACGAGTCTGTTCCTTTTAAGACTGTAAGTCCTTATGGAAAATTAAAGAAGCAGAAGATTAAGATGTCTACAACCACTGCAAATCTAAGACTAATTTTGATGTGGCTGATAGCAAGACAAGACACAATTAAGCTAGCTCTTCATGATTCACATACTTTATGATATTCTATTGCTATTTACAAATTTGCAGCAGTTAAAATTAGTAGCACTATTAGTGATACCTCATCACAGCATTAACTATAGTGCTTTTACTCAACAGAAATTATGACATTAACTTTGGTAATAAATCAGTTTTTCTTGTCATCTTGTAAACTTAATAGAGAATGCTTCTCACTAAGAAAAATAGATTGATTAAAAAGGTGTCCTGCTTAGACACAGAGCTGGCAGTCAAGTTCAGTGGAAGTGCTGAGTTAAATATACAGCTTCCTTAAAGGGCAGAAGCAGTAGATCACCTTGACACATTTCAGCGTTACTACATCCAACTGTCAGAAGGTACAGAGGGAGTATGCATGCAGGGCTTGAGGGAGATGGAACAGATGCTGTACCCCTACATCCATCAACAGCAGTACCTAAGTGATTCCCAATAACTCCAGATCTCTTTAGAATCTCAACCAACCAACCCAATTTATTGAAACTTTTTCTTGGATTGTTTTCATAATGTTTTTCCTAACTCCTCAACAGGGCTGTCTGGGTCTCAACTAAGGACAGAATAATCCATTGACAACAGATATCCTTTAACTTCAGAGCTTATCTGAGGAATTCATGCTAAGAAGTAAAAAGGGGAAAGAAACAGCCTGGCCACCTGTACGTGTGCATCAACCTACAGTCTTTAGCAGAAATGCTCTTGACTATAGCACTGACAAACCAGAGAAAAATTCAGACCAGAAAACATCAATCTACTTAAAATGACAGTACATACATTGTCATGTATGTACTCATGCATTCACATATGTATTTGTATATTCTTACACATTCACAGTCCTATCAGTTTTTTTTGTGTAAATTCATTACTTTGCAGAAGGAGGCAATGTTTCCAAAGAATAAAAGAAACAGAAGGATAGATATATGACAGAATGAGGTAGGCATCTTACTGAGTGCTGTGGCAACACGCCATGCCATGTTATCATGCCAGCAACCACACAGAGTAACACAATGCGACATGATGCAACCTCCTACAATTAAAAACTTCACATTCTGTATCTTACTAAGTGAACTGAGAAGTCTGGAGGCCACGGCAGAACAATGTTTTTATTGTTAGTCTCAGGTGTTTTCAATACCATCAGAGCAAATCCAACAAATGCAACGAGAATCTACAACATTTCCAGTCAGCATATTTTGTCATCAAGACTAGGGTCTGTATCTGCTCTCAAAGATGAAAACTCGACGATACAAAACACTGCAATCTGTGGTTTACTGTGATTACTTTGTCTTAGTTGCACAGCAACACAAAAATCTGCATCTACGACCCAACTAGATATGATTCTTCCCCTGCAGCAGTGAATATTTTCAAATGTGTTCTTCCAGACAGAAAAATGAAAACTGACACAACTGATGCCCAACATTTATTCCCCAGAAATTCAGATGGCAGCTCACACCACTACTTTTGTGACTATATGTCCAATTTTTCTGGAGGAAAAAAGAACCAAACCTAACAAAACCTCAAACCACCAAAAAGCCTGCAATGAATGCATTTATTTTGCCTCCTGTAGTATTCGAATTTATACCAGACCAGAGAGAGGCACATATAAAGGAAAATAGAGCAAGGGGTAGGGCTTGGGAGAGCAAAGATGAAGTTCTGGGATTTTCCTATCACTGCCTCAGACCTTGACATAGGTTAGAAGCAGATGATAGAGAAATTCCGAGCACTTACCTCCTCTGGTCCCTCCTCTTGGAGCCCACAGCTTCAAGGTAGAAGCTAATATGGTGGGCATACGCTACCTGGCTAGCCAAATAACTTTTTTTGCTTTAGGCTAGGATAAAGCATCAAGCTTGCCATGGTGAGACACTGGGAAAAGTAGGACAAGGAAACCAGTGCCATTACTGTCTTAGTTGTTTACTGCATCCTACTTTCAGAACCAGGCAGATCAGTGATTTAAAGTACAGGTATATTCAAGTTTGCTTCCCTGCCCTCTTAAGTTGGGAAACAGCATGATCTGTTATCCTGCTCCCTTAAACAGCCCACAACATATCACTAAGTGAAATCGTCGCACAAGCATTCATATAAGTGGGAAGGAAAATAAAAATAATAAAAAAAAAAAGATAAAAAGAAAAAAAGAAAAAAAAAAGAAAAAATTAATTCCTTTGACATCTCTAATGCCTCAGCTGCTTCACAGCCTTGGCTGAGCAAAATAGAGAACAACAGCAATGAAAAACTGAAGGAAACATAAGAAGTCCCAGCTGTGGAAATTATTGCTCAAATATTCCTCCATAGCTTATTAGTGCTGTGCAAATGAGCACACCAAATTTATCCCCATCCTGGAAAGTAACTTCACTCCTCAAGACAACAGACATAACCAACATCCAGACCTGGGCTGCAGAGAAGTATAAGGAGGTGTTTTCAGCAAAGAGTCTTAAAGCATGCAATGCTTCAAGCAAATGAAGTATGTCAGACATACATTTGGCTAAGAACATCCTAGCACCAAAATATAGTTACTATTCTCATTGATGAAACAAATGAGTCAACAGACCCCTTCACAGAAAGATGTTTTGCACACAGACATATGGACAGTAATAAGCATTGGCTTGCAAAATGGAGCTTGAACCCCATCTTCTGTCCCTTTGCAGTGAATAGGCTTAAAGTGGGCAGCACACAAGCAGAAGCAACTACCTGAGCAGAACAGAATCAAGTTTACTTAGCTTTATTTGTTAACTGACTTACTACTAATGAAGAAGCTTGTGAACCTTTCTGCTGCAACCCATCAACAAGGACTATTATCAGAGTATCATAATGTCAACTAGATTTATTGCTGTCAACCGGACCTTCAACCAAATTAATAGCTCTGTGCACAATTTAGCTATAGCTATAATTTAATATTTAAGTGATATGTTGCATAAGCATTTCTCAAGGAAAAGGTCAAATCGTGCTCTGAAGGACAGTCTTTGTAACAATTTGCACATTTCATGAGAAACCTGTAACTTTTTACACCATGCCAAGGTTGAGATTCTTATTTCAACTGTTTTACTATCATGTCCCTTAATTTATACCAACTTAAACAAGACAGATATAGCTTATATTTCAAGGTTATTTGAGGAATGTGGAATTGAGACAGTCCTGAAGTAAACGCCCTGAAGTAAATGTAAAATCACAACAAATCATCTGTAAGGAAAACACTCTCCTTGCCCTGCAACATGGCAACCCAGGCTCAGGAGAAGCTCCAATATTCATGTTGCCTTCAGTGCTTAATATTACACTTATGTCGTGATAGCCATCCAGAAACTCAGATGTGAGTAACGAATTGAAATTGCATTGCGATTCCACCCAAAGCCTGAACTCCAATCTGAGACTGACATTTGGCATAGCTGAGAGGTAATGTCACAATTTCTAATAAAAAAATTTAACCCTCTAAGGAGTTGACATAAGGGAAAAAAACACAGGCGGTATGGAATTTGGATAATGAGGTGAAGTCTCTGTGCTCAAAGAACAATAAAGACTGGCCTGGAAATCTCTTGTGCAACCCAGGGGAGTGGAGTCTCGCCTGGCTATCATGGGATGTTGATGAGGGAGCCCTGTGTAGGCAGGGCAGCCCTGCTTTTCATCAGTGAAGACAAGATAACAGGAACCTGTGTAGTTCTTTGTTTCTTCAAAAGGCTACCATGCCTGATGACTAACCTCTGCGTCATTAGCTGTGAAATGCATATTGAAGTCGGTACCCTGAATGATATAATGAAGTTATAGAGATAATGATAAAAATATGTGACTATAGCACTCGACTCTCCACCCAAATGACAGCACATGTCACCTGGGGGAGGTAAACCTTGTAATTTGGGGGATAAAAGGAAAGAGAAAATGATTGTCAAATTGGGAGAGAAGAATCTTGATACCAGTCAATGGGCTGCATTCTCTTCCTCCACCACAGGCAGGGATGCCTTTCTGGGTAACTGCTGTGCCTTTCACCGTCTGGTGAATGTTACCCCTGGGCTGTTGTGTTGTATTATTTTTGCTAGCAATATTCACTTTAATTAGTAGGCCTATTGTAGTCAGTGAATTTATCAACAGCAATCTCAAATCTGTTACGTCACTCTCAATAAAATAACTAATTTCAATTTTTGTGAATCTGACTCAGTGAAAATCCTTTGCTGGGACTCTGATAGACAAATCAGTGAAAGTCCTGGGACTCTGACAAATATTGAAACTACATTCCTTTTAACATGACAGGTGGTAATTATGTGAGGCTTAGGCAAGCAAATAGTTCATCTTTTATTAATTTTACTACATATATGCAATTGAGCAAAGGACTCTAATTTCCATGTGTTCAGTGTGTTGTGTGAAGGTTTTTATCTTTGAAAAAGGAGGATGCTTTAACTCTTACTCTTGGAGAGAAGAAAAACAACAAAGCAAGGAACCTAAATATTGAACAATGAACTATTGAACAATTCAGACACAGTCTGAATGTTGAAGAGTTCAGACAATGCTCTGAAGCATTATTTGCTATCTTTGGAGTCAGTCTTTAACTAGTAGAGTAGGAATTGCAAGTTTCTGATAAGTTTGTTAATTGCGAGTGGCTGCTTCTGTGATAGATTGTATGATTTTGCTGTGATGTTTTTCAGTGTCCTTCCCTCTCCTTCAGAAGTGTAACATATTAGAAAATTCAAAATGTTACTTCAAAAGATTCCTTATTCTTTATGAAGAGACATTTCTTTGAAGCGTGAAGGTAGAATGAGCAAAACCCATTTCTAAATTTTGATCCAATTTTACATGCAAATTCAAGGACTAACTCATGCATGAGGTCATTACTGATACTAAGTACATATAGTAATGTAATGTACAGAGTGATGCCATAATGCATGATACAACTTATCTGAATGTAACCAAGTCACTATACACAGCCTGAGTTCCTAGCATTCCTCCAAAGCCTGCAGTGAAGACAGTCCTCCTTAAACAAGGACATGGAAGCAAGTGAACCCCATCATATCATACTCTGATATACGATTTTAAAAAGGAAGAGCTACCAAATAACTTCAAAGAGGCCCAAATAATAAAAGCTAAAATAAAATTTGGATTTCTCTGCAGTTTCACAGTAACCATGAAGAGTGGACTCTCAATCCATTAATGTGCAATGCTGCCTTTTAGCTCTTTAGTTAGACATACCACAGATCCAAAAACTGAGATGCAGAGCTGCCTTCAGAAGAAATGCTGCACATATTTAAAATCATAATTTCGGTGCAGGATATTGGATGAAAATAAAATTGCAATGACCATGGAGGCTGGAGTAGCTTGTTGTAATTCCCCTCCCATCTCAAGATTAATTTTATCCATTTTTAATTTCTGTCCATTAGTACTGATGTAATTTACATTTTAAAATTTAAGTTTAACACCACAGAGGCTTCTTCAGGAATGTCTGAGATGACATGGGTTACAGATTGCTTACACTTTTACTGTCTGTGAAATAAAGCTTTAGCCCTTCATTTAACCCTTTCTACAGGCATTTTTCAGACCCAATTAAAAAATTAATCCCATTCAAATCTGCCAGACCAAACTTCTAGAGCCCTTCTGACTTTCCAAAGAGATATTATGCAGTATGAAAGGAGGCAACATGAAGAAATCCATATTGTCCACATCCATTTGGGAAGCCACAGGAGGATCCAACGTGGACACCACCATATTGTTCCTTCTTTGTGACTGCTGCTGCACATTTAGATTCCTCACAGAGCAGTCTGTACTGACCAGAAGGATTTTCAACATTAGCATGGGACTTATCCCAGGATTTACACAGTGTTTCTCTTCTGTGGTAGCTGATGTTCTCACATTTGGGATGTGCTGGACACTGCAGGGCAGCTGGTTGCAAGAAAGAGGTGAATTTAATCATTCCTCACTAAGCTTTACTGTACATGTTGGATTTGATTAAGCATGAATACCGAAAAAGCTGCTGCTAGATGGTATCGACAGGAAGTTAATCAGATCATGCATGGCAGTTACTCTCCAGGTTTCAGAAGCTGACAGCTGGAAGTGAAACATACTGAGATTCTCTTTGCTCTGGAACATTTGGTGAGGTCATTTCACAGAAAAATAAAAGGAGGGTGTGAAAGGGAATCCGTATTGCATTACATCTTACGAGTGCAATTATACTGTGCATAATTGTATGCAAACATAATTTCATACACTCTAACAAGACATGACAAAGATCATAATTTCCAGATTCAGAAAAAGGATAGCATTAGATCAGAGGACTGTTAGCAGACATGAGGCCATAACGATACGCATAGCTTTTCCCCTATCATATGAAACACTGTGCAAGTATAAAGCTTTCCAGTTGTGCTGGGACACTTCTTTTAGCTGCCCTGCTCTGAAAGTTATGCCAGATGATAGCAGACAAACCTGAGGCCAAAGGAAGGACTGAAATCCACCTCCAGGAGGTCAGTGGCTTTGCATTTCCATGGAGAGTATGAGAGTCAGAATATACGCTTCTGCTTCAGTGCCCTTTGAAGTTATTTCTGCATGTCAGCAACAGTGTTTTCTATAAAACAATCTCTTTTCAAAAGCTTGTGTCATCCCAGTGGCACATACTGAATCGGGGGTCCTTGCAGCATTAACCAGTACTTTTGAGTCTCTGAGATATTCAACTTCAAAGTCCAAACCCAGTATCTAATGACTTGAAACAATCTGGAACCACATAATTTTCTACTGTTCTATGTCCGTACACTTCCCAAAGCAACTAGGCAAACAGATGTTGGATCTATGTTGAGTCCTTTGATAGCAGAACAAATCTCCATCATTCTTGTCCCAATTGCTCAGTCCCCCAAGATCAACATTGCTATTAAAACCCTTCACATTTTAAGGCCAGACATTATTTTTTCCTTCTGCACAGTGTTCATGCTTGCATTACATCATCAGGAATGCCAGCATGGCAGTATCTTCACTCACTGACCCTGACAGTGTGTTTGTGCTCAACATCGTGCTTTGTAGTATAGCTCTATGCCATCCTTCTGGCTAAAAATATCTAGGCTATGTTTTTGTATTGGATGTGATACCTTTCACCCGGGACAGGTCTGTGCCTCCCTCTCTAGTATAATAATTGTGCCTGTGCCGCTAATCCTGACCTGAGTGGGCCATTCTGCCTGAATTTCTGCTAGAAATGGCCCAAAAGGCCTCAGTTGCTAAAGCTATTGACTTACGTAATTTCAAGGACTTGTGTTTATCAGGACTCTGTCTTTTGAAGGGGCGAAGAATAAAAACAACAACCATCAAATTCCAGGATCTGGCTCTACTCTGTACAGTACTGAAGGCATTTCTTTTCATGAAATTAAAGTACTTCTACAATGCCTCATAAAACTCAACTCTACCCATCAGAGTGCATTTGTTTACTATGCATCCTCCCTCCCCCATACGGCACAGAATGCTGTAATGCTTTTAACAACCAGGTTTAACAGTCTGCTTGCTGATGTTAGTTCTTTAATAAATGTAGTTTAAAATAAATCCCCTCCCCAAAGCTATCAGTTCACTGGAAGAGTAACAGTCAAGGAAGGACAGGACTATCAATGGATCCAAAATGAGGAAAAGAGGAGATGAGGTTTCATGGTGTTTCACCCCTTGAAAAAATAAACCAACAAAAAGTTGAGAGGAAAAAAAGGAAAAACGGGGTCTTGAAAGCTAGCTTCTGCCATCTCTTATCTTTTTCCACTTGACAAACCTGTCAAAATGAGTGATAATTAGCTTATTCAGTGGAAAAAAAATTTGCCTATTGTTGATAAGCAGCTGTAGCAGTCTACCACTTTGATACACCTTTATGTTGAAGTGAATTCGCAAGTCTAAGATGGAGCTTGGAGTAATAGTCAGAGGCAGCTATCAACTGCAGGTTATCCAGGGGTTAGACTAATGAGTTGTAAAACAGAGGGTTTGGGCACTTGTATTGCCTGAGCAACTTGTGGTTTGAAATCATCTGCTACAAGGCAAGTAATCAACCATGCTAACCCCTGAGTTTCTGGCACTCCAGGGAGAGATCTTTCCCTGAGTTTTGGTAGTTGCTGGTTCACTCCTTCAGACACACACTCCAGAGAGAAAACCCATTTCTTATGTCACTTCAACTCCAGTTTTAATCAAGTCATCTTCCTCACATTATTTTATAATAAAGCCCTTAAGTGAATCCAGTTTAACATGTACTTCAGAACCTTAAATAATATGCTGTAATATCACTTCTGATGTTAAATTTACATAGTCTAATAAGAAGTTTGTATCATATTGTAGGCTATTTTTGCCAATAGCACGGCATAAGTATCTTGATTGCCTCAACATAGCTTTCCAGCATTTGTAGTAATGTGGCATTTAACTGATAAGTTTAATAGCATTTCTATCAGGAAACAGTTATACTTCTGTAGATAGGAATCAAGTTTCATTTCCACTTTATCAGTACAGGAAAACAGGTCTTACACCATTACTATCTGTAATGAGTTATTTGAATTCAAAATAATGTAGGATATTAAGAATGAACAATTACTGCAATTAAAACATATTTATTTAAATGCTTCATAGGAGTCTATTTATCATTCACTGACACAGGGTACCCAGCCATTCCTAGAAAAACAATGGAGTACCTTTAAACACCTGTAACATTTGCTGACAAACTCGAAAAACACCACAGTACCTGTGGGCTAACAAGTCTCTAATCGCTATCAAGTAAAATATATCAGCTGCCTCTGACTCCGGTCCCATAAGTGTACCTCCCACCAGACCATCTATTTGCCTGGTAGCTGGTACACTAATTTGTTACTATCACAAGATGTACCCAAAAATCTCCCCATCCCTGCAGGGAGGCAACAATCAATACTAGTTCTCCCTTCATTGCATTAAGGATTCAGAATAGTGATTCATAAACTGTAGTCGGAGACAGTGATGAAACTTTTCCTTGAAAACTAACCTCAGAACTATGGTTTGAAGCGCAGTGGCACTCTGAGGAGGACTCTCACAGTCCAACAGCACGAAACTACATTGTGATGGAAGCATAGGCTACAGTCCTGCAAACTCTTAAGCATATGTTTTATTTCCTTAATTTCTTGCAGTCCCAATGATATCTGAGGTCAATTGCACTTAGAGGTGATCCTCTCCAGGAACAAGGATTTGCTTTATTAACCTTCCACAGATACTGAAAATATATAGAGAGATTATCTTATTACTGAGTTTGATATAAGTTTTTTATACAGTAACAAAAATCTTCAACAGAAATCCAAATCAATTACACACATGTGATGAAAATGCTCACATTTTTACCTCAGCACATGTTTAATATTTGATCCTCTGTGTGCAATAAATGACTTTTACTGCATGCAGTAATTAATTTCTATCCACAGATATTTATGTGTGAAATGAAATATATCATACATTCATTAATTTTATAATTTTAGAAGCTAGTCACTCTGAGGTGCACTAATCAACTTTTCCATTTTGTGTGAAAGGTAATTCTTTAATGGGCAGTAATAATTTTCTCTGCATAATAAGTCACAAAACGTGATCTGAATCCTGATCTCTTTAAATATAGACCCATCTTTGTCAACTTCAGCAATATTGTCTTGCATATGCACTGAAATAGATTAGCCCCCTTCAGCATCCTCCCCTTACTTCAATCTTTACCTAGATTAATCAGTCCCTAAAATGGTTTTGTCCTAATAAGCTTCTTGGTTTATTATGCATTCATCCCAAAGTGTACCTGTTCATTGATATTGCAGACATGTTTTTGAGCAGTAGCAACAGTAGTAGTAGGCGTCTTTCAAGAACAGCATTGTACCCTGGAGCCTGAAGCCTGAAACATCCAGTCAGAAGGTCATCAGCCCCTTCTTCCTCTATGACATTCAGTGAACAATCTTTGGTGTAACTCACTTCCTCTCAGTTTATCCACCTACAGACTTACATAGATAGCACAGATAGTCTATTTTACCCTCCCAGATGTAAAACACTGAATGGAATAACGCGTCTCTTCTTTCCAACTTTGTTTTATTGGCCAAGATTTCTGGGATGGAATAGTTTTAAATTTTTTTTTTTTTTCTGTCCTCTAACAGAAAGGAGATGGTCATACTACAGAAATACCTAGAAAAAAAGATTTTTGCGCATTCCAGTATTTAGCAGCCCTGAGGTTTGAGAAAAACAAAACAAAGTGTTAGACAGTCACCCCTTAAGTAGTTACTGAGATAATTTTAAAGCCCAACACTATGAAAACAAAAAGACATTTATTGGTTTACATCTGGACACTTTATTCTGATGTGAGTGAGTGAGGAAAGATGCATAGGTATGAAAATGGGAGAGCTGAGTTTGTGTAAAGTTAAAAAAATCTAGTGATCTCGACTGTGCCGTGACTGATTACGTTGCCTCCTCCATCACACTGCATCATATTTTTCAAACAGATAAGTGTCAGAGAGGAGAGATTGCTCACTCAAAGAAATTAAAAATGGCTGTCATAGTAGGAACTGTATTCCAGATAACCCACAGCCTGCTTACCGGAAGAATAAATAAATAAATAAATAGTGACACAACTGTGTCCTTCACCCTCAACAGCAAATTAAGACCAAGAAGAAGCAACTGAAAGGGTACCTCAAAAAAGCCAGAAGATGTTTTTTTTTTTTCATGAAACTGGGAAGAGAAAACATATTCCTACTGCAAAGTTTGACTTGTTTTCTTTCCAGTTGAGCTGAATTATTACTTCATACAATTTAATAAGGAAAATATGGACCAGATCTTCTAGCCTAAAAGTGAAAAATATGTCTCAATGAGTCAATATACAGAAGGAAGGAAAGCTCTTCCTTTATCACCCTGGCACACACCTCCCACCTCCATTCTGTTTCCTTCATCATTCTCTGTCTCCTTTTTCTTTTTCATGGCTTTCCTAACATTCAGGTTTTTGTCTTTTTTCATTCAAACTCAAAGGCATTGAGAGACTTTACGCCCCCCCTTTTTTTTTTCAGATAAAAATTTGGTCAAAATAGCTGTCTTACTAACAAGAAATTGCTTTTCGTAAAGCATCTCAAATTTCTATGAAAAACTAATTTTCGTAAAGTAGAATTTATAAGGTTTTTGGCTGAGAATGAAAACTTGTTTATCCAATAAAAGTGAATGTTTCTAATGGAAATTTGAATAGCAGCATACTTCTCTCTTAAAAGAGATACGGCTATGAAAACTGAATCATGTCAGTCTGGTTCTTTTGGCCCTGCACCTCTTCGCTGAATTCTCTGTTAGGTAATACAGCCATCGAAGTTTTTCTGTATTTAAAGTAATCATAACTCCTCTGCCCTACTTAAATCTGTTGGCATCTGTAAAAATTGAGATCACTCTGCAATCTCTCCCTCATAGCACTAATAGGGTGTCTCTCTCCCACCTGTCCACTTGTCCTCATAACAGTAGATATAAGCTTAACACTGAGATTTTTCATCTCATGATCAAATTTAACCAACAGTTTCAATAATTATAGCAGGTGGCAGGGGGAGATGAGACCAGAAGAGAAAAAACTGTACAATTCCAGGCTCCCAATGGAGTCGGAGCTCATGATTGGAGATGATGGCCATCTTCTTGCCTGAAATGCAATTCTGCGTGAAACCACCAAGCTTAAAAGGCTCAAGCAGCACACAGGAAACACATTTTCATAGTGAATGTTAGAACTTATGCTATTCCAGAAAGCACTAATCCATAGTCAGCTAAAGAATGACACTTAATTACCCAATGGACAACTATAAATGGAAAAATAGAGAAATACTGCGTCTGACAGGGATGGTTAATTTTCTTCATAGCAGTCCACATGGTGGTATGTTTTGAATCTGTGACCAAAACAGTGGTGATAACACACCAATGTTTTTGGCTACTGCTGAACAGTTCTCGCACAGTATCAGGCTGTTTCTCAGTGTGGCTCCCACAGTGAGAAAGCTGGGGATTGGGAAGAGGGTGGAAGGGGATACAGCCAGAACAGCTGACCTGAAATGGCCAAAGGATTATTTCATACCCTATAATGTCATGCTCAGCAATAAAGCTGGGGGATGGTTTATTTTTAACGTAGCCATTGCTCATAGACTGGCTGTGCATCAGTCTGCTGGTGGGAGGTGATGAGTGATTGCCTTTGCATCACTTGGATCTTTTATTTTTTTTACCTTCACTTGTTAAACTGTCTGTTTATAGACCCATGAGTTTTTCTTGCCTTTGCTATTCTGATTGTCTCCCAGTCCTGCTGTGGGAGAATGAGTGAGCAACTAGGTGTGGTCTTAGTTGCTGACAAGGGTCAATCCACTGCAAGCCTCCTACTGATGGTTAATCTTTCTTCATTCTTGTTGGGAAGTCAGCAAGAAACATAGCGCTTCAAAGACTCATGACAACAGTTGGGAGTAGAATAAAATGAAGGAGGGATAAAACCAAGCCAAACTACAAGGGTAACTAGTGTCAGCCAAGAATGGTTGTTTTTCACTCTATGGAGTAAAAGTGAGAAAAGCACACACGCAAAGACTTTCATCTTCTGAAACATTCATGTGTGCACACATGGAAACCCAATTGCCTGGTGGCTGAGCTTCAGGAGGAGGTAGGCAGATAGAGGGGCATCTGGGGGTCTGAGAAAGAGATAGAATAATGGAGCTGTACCATCTCTGGTACACACATTCCAGCTCTGTGCCAGGAGGATGGCAGTGATACAACAGACAGAGAGGACTGAAAACAAATTACTGCACAGAGCTGTAAGAAGAGCCTCTCCTTGCCCTCTGAAATACCTTTATACAGTAGGTATGAGGCTCTGAATATGGTGGACAATGGACATGATGAGACAGAGTAGTCTGTTCAAGTTTGTTCTCCAAGGGCAGATCAACCAATCCCTTACATCAAGAGCTGCATTATGACTAGCACCAAGATGAAACAACAGCAAGTTATGGTCACAGGTGACTTCATCCTGAGCAGAAGGCAAGCACACATCTGCAGACTGGACCCTCTTTTCAGGGAAGTTTGCTACCTCCCTGGGATCTGGATCAGATGACTCACCAGAAAAGTGGTGAGCTTAGTGCAGACTTTGGATTACAGCCCCCCTCCTGTTCTTTTGCGTGGGTAGTAATGATGTTGCAGCAAGAAGTCCAAGGTCAATCAAAAGAGATTTCAGGGCCCTGGTAAGAATGTTAAAGCATTCAGGAGCACAAATAGTCTTTTCCTCAATCCTCCCAGTAATGAGGAGAGACATTGGAAGAAACAGGTGTGCCCAAGACATCAATGCCTGGCTCCAGGACTGGTGCCACCACCAGAAATTTGTTTTTTTTTATAATCATGGAAGAATCTTTGTGTGGCAGATTGAAAGACGCGGACTTCAATATGCAGGATCAAAATCAGCTTTATTAAGCAAGCATGCTCTTTATATACTTTTCTACCAGGGCCAGTAATTTTCTACTTTACTTGTTTACACCATCGCATGCTCTAAAAGATCATGTTCCCACTGAAAAGGAAATCTCTCTTCCCTGTGAGCAGCACCTCCTTATCTAGGGAGTAGCTTCACACAACTTCATCATCGGCCAAAACAGTGTTGCAGCTGCTTATTCCTCCCTATTAGTTCTACCACACTTAACCCTTCTTTTGCCTCAGTCCCCACATCTTCAAGACACAAGGTATGCTGGGGCCTGATTGGATCCACCTGTCCCGACGGGGGAAATGCTTCTTTTCTGGAAAACTGGCAGGACTGACTGGACTAGAAATATTGGGGGAGGGGATACCATCGTGAGAGCTGAAGGTAAGCCAAGGGTTGGCATGGTACTGACTGATGTTGGCAACGCTACTGTGACCATTTACATAACTCCAGGGAGCACTGAGGGTTTAGGACCATGTCTGAAATGCTTGTACATTAATGTATGCAGTATGAGAAACAAATAGGATGAACTGAAAGTGTTGGCCAGTTCACAGAACTATGACCTCTTGGTATTAATGAGACTTGGCGGAATAAGTCCCACAACTAGAATGATAGGATGGAGGTCTATAGGCTGTTCAGGAGGGATAGGCAGGGCAGGAGAGATGGAGGAGTTGCACTGTATGTAAGGAAGAGGCTTGACTGTACAAGCCTTAACAGTTAGGGATGGTGTGGTTGAGAGCCTCTAGGTGAGAATTACGGGGATCGAAAACAAAACAGATCTCTTAGTGAGTATCTTGCACTGATCACCCAGCCAGGATGTAAGCACTGATAAGTTATTCTGTAGACAATTAGGAGATAACTTTGGATTGATGGCCTTTGTCCTTATGGGAGACTTCAACTTCCCAAACATCAACTGGGAATACCATACTGCTGTGAAGAGCAAGTCTGGGGAATTCCTGAAGTTTGTTGATATAACATCTTGTCAGAAGTACTCAGGGAGTCAACCAGGAAAGGTGCCCACCTAGACTACTTGTTTGTGAATAGATAAGGACTTGTGAGAGATATGTTGGCAGGTGGCTGTCTTGACCATGGTGACCATGAAATGCCCGAGTTTAAAATTTTTGGTCTAATAATGATGCAGAGAAGGCAGAGTTATTGAATGCCTTCTTTGCGTTGGTCTTTACTACCCGGCCGAGCCCTCAGGAGCCCCAGGCCTTGGAGAAAGTGACGGGGAAAGAGGAAGACTTCCCCTGGGTTGAGGAGGATCAAGTGAGGGACCAGTTAGGTCAATTAGATATTCACAAGTCCATGGGCCCTGATGGGATGCACCCGAGAGTGCTGAGGGAGCTGGCAGAGGTCATTGCTCGGCCACT
Source organism: Vanellus vanellus (assembly GCF_965231255.1). Taxonomy (NCBI): domain Eukaryota; kingdom Metazoa; phylum Chordata; class Aves; order Charadriiformes; family Charadriidae; genus Vanellus; species Vanellus vanellus. The sequence continues at coordinate 22,517,066 of NC_138909.1, read as the reverse complement.
CTCCACCATCTTTGAAAGGTCCTGGAGAACAGGTGAGGTGCCTGAGGACTGGAGGAAAGCCAATGTCACTCCGGTCTTCAAAAAGGGCAAGAAGGAGGACCCGGGGAACTACAGGCCGGTCAGCCTCACCTCCATCCCTGGAAAGATGATGGAACAGCTTGTTCTGGGCATCATCTCAAGGCACGTGGAGGAAGAGAAGGCTGTCAGAAGTACTCAGCATGGATTCATCAAGGGGAAATCATGCCTGACTAATCTGATAGCCTTCTATGATGGTGTGACTGGATGGATAGATGAGGGAAGAGTGGTAGATGTGGTCTACCTTGACTTCAGCAAGGCGTTTGACACGGTCTCCCACAGCATCCTCATAGGGAAGCTTAGGAAGAGTGGGTTAGATGAATGGACAGTAAGGTGGATAGAAAACTGGTTGCAAGACAGAGCTCAGAGGGTTGTGGTTAGGGGCGCAGAGTCTAGTTGGAGGTCAGTGACGAGTGGTGTTGCCCAGGGGTCAGTACGAGGTCCAGTCCTGTTCAATATATTCATCAACGACTTGGATGAAGGGTTAGAGTGCACCCTCAGCAAGTTTGCTGATGATACAAAGCTGGAAGGGGTGGCTGACACACCAGAAGGCTGTGCCACCATACAGAGAGACCTGGACAGGCCGGAGAGTCGGGCGGAGAGCAATCTTATGAAATTCAATAAGGGCAAGTGTAGGGTCCTGCACCTGGGGAGGAATAACCGCATGCAGCAGTACAGGTTGGGGGCTGGATAGCAGCTCTGTGGAAAGGGACCTGGGAGTCCTGGTGGACAACAGGATGACCATGAGCCAGCAATGTGACCTTGTGACCAAGAAGGCCAATGGCATCCTGGGGTGCATCAAGAAGAGTGTGGCCAGCAGGTCAAGGGAGGTCATCCTCCCCCTCTACTCTGCCTTGGTGAGGCCACACCTGGAGTACTGTGTCCAGTTCTGGGCTCCCCAGCTCAAGAAGGACAGGGAACTGCTGGAGAGGCTGCAGCATAGAGCTACCAAGATGATTAGGGGAGTGGAACACCTCTCTTATGAAGAAAGACTGAGGGAATTGGGTCTCTTTAATCTGGAAAAAAGACGGTTGAGGGGGGACCTGATCAATGCTTATAAATACTCAAAGGGTGGGTGCCAGGAGGATGGGGTCAGGCTCTTTTTGGTGGTGCCCAGTGACAGGACAAGAGGTAACGGGCACAAACTTCAGTATAGGAAGTTCCACCTAAACATGAGGAGGAATTTCTTTACCTTGAGGGTGGTAGAGCACTGGAACAGGCTGCCCAGGGAGGTGGTGGAGTCTCCATCTCTGGAGACATTCAAAACCTGCCTGAACACGTTCCTGTGCAACCTGCTCTAAGGTGTCCCTGGTCTGGCAGGGGGGTTGGACTAGATGATCTCCAGAGGTCCCTTCCAACCCTATGATTCTATGATTCTATGAATGAGAAAAAAAGATTAGCAGAGTTGCTACCCTGGATTTCAAGAGAGCAAACTTTAAGCTACTTGGGGAGCTACTTAGCACTATCCCTTGGGAATCTGCTTTTGAGGGCTTAGGAGTCCACAAGTGCTGATCAGTTTTTAAGAATGACCTCATAAAAGCACAGGAGCAGGCAATCCGTTGTATAAAAAGTCAAGCAAATGGGGCAGAAGACCAGCCTGGCTGAACAGGGAACTCCTCTTGGAGCTTAAGAGGGAAGAGAAATTGTGCAACCTCTGGAACTAAGATCAGGGTTCACAAGGAGGTTGCAGAGCCATGGTTTGCATATGCAGGGAGAAGACATGAAAGGCCAAAGCTCAACTAGAGCTGAAACTGACCAGTGTTGTATCAGACAACAAAGAAAGCCTTTTTTAAGTATGTTAATAGCAGGAGGAGGGCCAAGGAAATCATTGAACCAATACTTGTTGAAGGTGGTCACTTGAAAAATAGGGATGAAGAAAAAGCAGACGCATTCAATGCTCTTTTTGCCTTGGTCATTAATAATATTGATAGACATTGGGCTGCCCAGACCTCTGAGTCAGAGGACCAGAAGTGTAGGAGCAGTGACTTTCCATTTGTGGACACTGAAATTATAAGGCACCAGCTGTATCAGCTGAGTGTTCACAAGTTCATGGGGCCTGACAGGATTCATCCCAGCGTACTGAAGCAGCTAGTGGATGTTACAGCAACATCCTTCTAAATATTCTACCCAAGATCTGGAGAATCTAAATTATTCCAATTTACAAGAAAGGTGTGAGGGAAGACTCAGGAAACTACAGACCTGTTAGTCTAACCTCAGTCCTGGAAAAGGGACAATGCAATCATCAGGCGCAGTCAACAAAGGGAAAGTCCTGTTTAACTAATTTGAGATCCTTCTATGATAATCAGCCACTTAGTGCATGAAGAGAAGGTGGTGGATGCAGGTTTTTCTGGATTTTAGTAAGACTTTTGATACTATCCCTCACAACATCCTTCTGGATTAGTTGTTCAAATGTGAGATGAGCAGGTACACGGCGAGCTGGGTGAAGAACTGGCTGAATGGCAGGGATCAAAGGGTTGTAGTGAATGGGGCTAGAACTGACTGGTGACCAGTCACCAGCGGTGTTCCTCAGGGCTCAATTTGAGGGCTGTTTGTGTTCAATATTTCTAACAATGATCTAGATGAAGGAGTTGAATGCACCATTAGCAAATTTCCTGATAATACTAAACTGGAAGGTGGTATTGACTCTCTTGAGGGATGAGAGGCCTTGCAGGGAGATTTGGACAGACTGGAGCACTGGGCAACCATCAATGGCATGACATTTAACAGGACCAAATGCCAGATTCTGCACCGGGGACTGAGTAATGCCAGGCACAAGTATAAACAGGGAGATGAGTGGCTGCAAAGCAACGCTGCAGAATGAGATCTGGAGGTGCTGGTTGACAGCAGGTTCAATATGAGTCAGCAGTGTGCCCTGGCAGCCAAGACAGCAAACTGCATCCTGGGGTTCATCAAACACAGCATAACTAGCTGGTCAAAAGAGGTAATTATCCTACTGTATTTAGCATCAGTGCGGCCTCACCTTGAGTACTGTGTTCAGTTCTGGGTCCCACAATTTAAGGATGTGAAGATACTTGAATGCATCAAGTACCTTGGAGCAAAGGAGGCTGAGGGGAAACCTCATTGCTTTCAACAGCTTCCTGAGCAGGGAAAGTGGAGAGGGAGGTGCTGATTTCTTCTCCCTGTTATTCACCGACAGGGTGCATGGGAATGGTTCAAAGTGACACCAGGGGAGGGTCAGACTTGATGTTAGGAAGCATTTCTTTACCAAGAGGGTGGTCAAACACTGCAACAGGTTTCCTAGAGGGGTGGTCAATTTCCCAATCCAGTTGGTTTTGAAGAGTCATTTGGACAATGGCCTTATTAATATGCTTTAACTTTTGGTCAGCCCCGAAATGGTCAGGCAGTTGGACTAGATGGTCGTTGTAGGTCCCTTCCAATGGAAATATTCTATTCTATTCTATTCTACTCTGTTATTCTACTCTGTTGTTCTACTCTGTTGTTCTACTCTGTTGTTCTGTCCTGTACCGTACCATTCCATTCCATTCCATTCCTTTCTGTAGTTTAGTCATATACTCATGGGCAGGTTATCTCAAGCAATGTGGTGCCAGCACTCCTGTTCATCTTGATTTTCCAGAGCATGTTTATGTACTTAATTCATTTCAGCATGAAGGAGAGAGGAAGATTATCTGCTTTAAATGTGCCTGACATGAGCCAATATTCTCACTGTGACACCTCATCAGGTATTTGCTTAGGTCTGCTAAAGTAAAAAAATCGCTTTTCTGCACAGACCCTTGGATGATTCACTTTTCAAGCTATTGTCAACAGAGCTCAACATCACAAGTATACACCAAGGTTAATATGAAGACTAGCACTGACTGCTGCATCGCAGATCTTTCCCGAAACCCCACAGCCAACATGGATATCCTGGCAAGTTGTACATGCTTACTTAGCCAGAGATGTTCACAGTTGCTGAAAGATAACAAGTTTCTGAAAGACATTTGTGGTTTCTTAATTCATCTTCAGGGAAAACCAGCAAGTTTCCCACTGTAGCATGAAATATCACGTTTCACTGTTGAAAAAAAGGTGAAAGTAGTGGTAGTAGTTCCTAGTCCTAGAAAGCAAAAAAAAAAAAAAAGAAAATGTTTGAAAAACTCATATCTTAAGCATTTCTGAAGTTATTCCACAAAACCTTTACTTTTAAAAGTACAGGCTTAACCTTGTCTTTTTTAAAAAGAGAAGACTTGAGATGTAAAACTTCTTCCTTGTGCTATATCAAAATGCCTGAACTCGTCTCATCCTCAACCATCTAACCTCTTATTCTCTTAGTATATGAGGTCTAATTCTTATACTCTCCTTGGAGAGAGAGAGAGAGACAAGAGTCTCCATTTTTCTTTGCCGCAGAACTCTTATTCTCCCCCCCCCCCCCCATATTGTGTGGCTGCAACAGTTTCCAGTGAGTTCTTTGCATGACTTCAGTCTCACATCTGCATTTTTGCTTATGTGGCTTTTCTGCTGGAAAACGTTTCAGTCCAGTCAAACAAGCCTAGACATTTTTATGAGACATTTTAAAGGAAAATATAGTATTCCTTTATTTCATTTTCAGACACAACGACAGACCATAACCATTGATTTTAATTCATTCTGAGCTTCACAATGCCTGTTTCGCTGAAAGCCCCAGTGACAGGAATCATACGATTACATGAAAGAGCCACCATAAATGAAAGATACATCTCATAGATCTACAGTACAAGTATTATTCTATCTCCTTGAATATAGAGCAATAGCTCTCAAACATCTCACTGGATCAAACTCACTGTGTGGCACTACAAGATAATCATAGTATCGTTTAAGTTAGAAAAGACCCTAAAGTTCATCAAGTCGAACTGTAAACCTAGCACTGCCAAAACCACCACTAAACCATGTCCCTAACCACCATGTCTACCCATCTTTTAAGTACCTCCAGGGATGGAGATTCCACCACTTCCTTAGGAAGCCTGTTCCAATGCATGATAACCCTTTCGGTGAAAAAATTTTTCCTAATATCCAATCTAAACCTCCCCTGGCACAACTTGAGGCCTTTTCCTCTTGTCCTACCACTTGTTACTTGGCAGAAGATACTGACCCCCACCTCTCTACAACCTCCTTTTAGGTAGCTGTAGAGAGTGATAAGGTTTCCCCTCAGCCTCCTTTTCTCCAAACTAAACAATCCCAGTTCCCTCAGCCGCTCCTTATGACTTGTGCTCTGTACCCCTCTCCAGCTTTGTTGCCCTTCTCTGGACTCACTTCAGAATCTCAATGTCTTTCTTGTAGCGAGGGGCCCAAAACTGAACACAGTGTTTGAGGTGCAGTCTCACCAGTGCTGAGTACAGGGGAGAAATCACTTCCCTAGTCCTACTCACCACACTATACCTGATACGGCCCAGGATGCTGTTGGCCTTCTTGGCCACCTGGGCACACTGTTGGCTCATATTCAGGCGGCTGTCGACCAACACCCCCAGGTCCTTTTCTGCCAGGCAGCTTTCCAGTCACTCTTCCCCAAGCCTGTAGTGCTTGGGATTGTTGTGACCCAAGTGCAGGACCTGGCACTTAGCCTCATACCATTGGCCTCAGCCCAGCACTCCAGGCTGTACAGATCCCCCTGTAGAGTCTTTCTGCCCTCAAGTAGATCAACACTACCACCCAACTTGGTGTCATCTGCAAACTTACTGAGGGTGCACTCGATCCCCTCATCCAGGTCACTGAAAAAGATATTAAACAGAACTGGCCCCAATATTGAACCCTGGGGAATACCATTTGCAAACAGCTGCCAACTTACTGAGGGTGCACTCAATCCCTTCATCCAGGTCACTTCATCCAGGTCATTAAACAGAACTGGCTCCAGTGCTAAACCCTGGGGAATACCACTTGTGACTGGCTGCCAACTGGATTTCCCTCTATTCACCACAACTCTTTGGGACGGCCATCCATCCATTTTTTTACCCAGTGGAAGCATACACAGCATTGCAGCTCGTGTATCATCCCCAGAGGCCCATGCTTTTCAGGAAAGGAATGACTATTTTGAGGAGAAGAGGCCTTTCTTGTTAACTCACTGGAAGGACACTGAGACATAAGTGGGCTGTGTTGCTCCATTCTTTTTGTTTGAAATTACTTCCGAGTAAGACACTAGCCAAAACAGCTTTCCCAATTAGTTGTCCTTGTCTGACAGGAAGAAATACCAGCATGCTGTACAGTCATGTATAATATCTTAACACCTCTCTCCTGTCATCTACATGAAGGTGCATCCCATTACAACAAAAGGAAAGAAATACCATGTTGAGGTTGTATACCTATATATATAAATATATATGTATACCAGTGGATTAAGAGCTCAGTTTGATTCATCCGAATCTATAGCAAAAAACATTGTGCTGTTCTGCTAAACACTGATAAAAGTTGTTCTTCCTCCCTTGCTGTATATTTGTGTTTTGAGTATAGAGCACCAAGACATAATCAGGATGATATTTACATGACTTTCATTTACTATTAAAATTATTCATTGCTTAAGATGGAAGTATTATCTCTTACATCCAAATTAATAATATCAAAAGAATTCAACATGTTTAATGCTTTTAAAATCAATACCAAATGAAGTCCAAGTATTTTATCACTTGTAAAGTCTTGCTAGATAATCCCTCAGTAAAATTTTGATCATACATATACACCATTACTTTCTGCAACTTCAGTATAAATGGAGTGACAAAATCCAAGGGGCAAGTCTGAACAAAAAAGGCAGATGGGCCAAACAGAACCATCAAGCTCTCCCTTGTTCATTTTTCAAGCAACACATTCATAAAATTCCATTCCTTAACTTTTTTTCTTTGCACCTCATATTAACCAGCCCAAATAAGCACTGCCTGGCCAAACCATGACTACTGTACTGCCTACACATTCTTAACTGAGATCTTTTACTCAGCCTTTATGCTTAAACACTCACTGATCTGCCAGCTGGACAAGCATTTATGGGTAAACTTGCTTATGGTACCCATGACTTGCTCACAAGATATGCTAATTCCACAGAGGCTCTTGGTACCCATCAGACAAACACTTTTGCTACCTACAGCCTGGGGCTGAATCCATACAAGAATCATGAAGGCAAACAGGCCATTAATTAGCATCTTGACTTTTCAAAAAATGATGGCTTTTTCCCCCACCCTTCTTTGTCCAAGGAAGGAAAAATCTGGATACAAACATATCCAGATCCCATGGGATATCAGAGAAAGTCAGACGTCCATGGCCCCTAAGCTGCTGTTCCATTCAAGACACGATCAGTCACACTGCTAGCATAAAGCTTTTGAAAGGCTGGCCAAATTTTCTTTTTTTGGTGGGGAGGAGGGGATACAGGGAGAAATATGTCAAAATGTGAAGTGTCGGAAATGTGGCTTTTGGGTGAAAGGAATAAAGTGAGATACAATGGATAAAACATCTTTCACTTAATTTAGGAGTCTTTTTGGGTCGGGGGTAGAGAAGTACACACACAGGCAAAGACTTTAAAGCTAAAACCAAGACAGACATGTGGCTAAAGGAGAGAGAGACAAGAAAGCTAAAACAGCTGAGAGATCCTTAGCTTATCATATTTGGTTCTAAATTTTAGAAATGAGAGATGGCAATGAGACTCTGATATTTAAAGTTGTATTTTCCAGGAGCAACAAGCATCCAGCAGGACCCATTGTCCCATCACCCTCCTTTTTGACATGTCCTTCTACATAGGAATCTGAAGTCTATGGAAAGGTTTTGTTCTACATTCTGGTGGGCTAAACTACTGTTCTGGTCATTTGTTGCAAGGAGGACAAGTTCTAATATTACAGCCACCAAGAACAGTATTAAGAATGACAATAGCAGAGGAAAATATCCTTTCTGGAACAGACCAGACAAAAATCTTCATTATATAATTCAAGGACTTTGTTAAGATGACAGGCAGTCAAGCAAAAAGGAGAAAAAAAGGAAATGAGTGAAATAATATGGGAATATTTGGGAAAAAAAAAAGTCTAATCAACAGTCAAAAACAGTAAGAGATGGGGCAGCTGTACAAACCACCAACCTCTTCAGAAACCCATCCGTGAAAAGATGACTTTGGGAGATCACATACTAGAAGTAGGTAGATCACAAGGAACTGGCTCTATATTCCTGGCTTCCCATGCACAATCTCCTAGAGACCCCTGCAATCTGGAGCATGTCTGTGAGGCATCACTGCCTCTATCCCAAACAGCAGTTTGAACAGGCTACACAAGGGGGAACCCAGGACATTTTCTCTTGCTCTATTCAAGATGAGGGAAACAGAGGAAATGAGGGACACAAGGAGCTAACTGTAGGCATATGTCCTGTTTTGAGGTAAAACAGAACCAATTTTGTTCACTAACTTCGCTTTTTAGCTAGGCCTCTTCTAACTACTGAAATTAACAGCATATTGTGCAGACAATGTTCACTCTCTCAGAGTGATAAGACCAATTGTTTATAGCTGATGCCCAGGCATGGTATGCAGAGAGGCTCTTGCTTATACTTGTTGCTATAACAACCAAGGCCAACCAACTTTGTTATTTGTCCAGTTGGATGGTCAGAAGCGGAAAAGCATAGCAGGGTCCCACCTGCAGGGAGGAGTGGACAGGACAGGTGACACAAAACTGACCAACAGGGTACTCCATCCCATCTGCCTCTTGCTCAGTATAAAAGGTGAGGGATCAAAGGGTCAGCTCTCTTCCTTCAATGGCCGATGTCTGAGGAGGACTTTGTTTGTCTGCCTGTGATCCCGATCCTGAATCCAGATCTGGAATCCAGTTCCCGTCCGTCACTGAGTCCAGCCTGGGACTGCCCCAGTGCCAGCCGGTGTCGTGATTGTCATCTCGGGAGCTTGATACGGTTTTGTATATATTTCATTATTTCTTTTTATTTTATTCTTAATATTTCATTAAAGTAGTTTAGTTCCTTCTAAACTCATAAGTCTCTTTTTCCTCCTTTGCCTCTCTCTTTGAAGAGGGGTAGAGGGGAGGATCTGTCAGTCCCATCTGGGGTCCCTCAGGTCCCCAGTAGTGGATTTTGGCCTAAACCACGACAACATATCAGCTCAAAAGACAGGTCCAGTTAAGTCCTCATGCTGAAGTTTACAACCTGGGTTGTTGCCTGCTGTTTAGGGAAGGAGTGTAAGAAACAGGTCAGAAGAAAAGAGACTGGGAGAATACACCAGCAAAACTACCAATTTCATGCAAACAGAGGCTTTTGGGGTAAAAAAATATCTGAGAACAGTGTGTAATAACAGCCAGTGCACAGTTCTTGTTGTGCTTCCTTCATACACACTCTTCCTTCCACACTTTTTTCTCTTTTTCCTACTCCTATCCCTTGTCTTCTGTCAATACTACCTTAGCTGGCTATATCACATATGTATCTTTTGCAGCATTGGTATGAAACCAGGTGGTTATCTAAAGGGACACCCTACTCAAGACTCCAGGGTGACTGAGAAGATCTCATGTGAAGCTTTCTATGAGCAGTGACTCTGCAAGAAAAAAAAAAAAAGAAAAGAAAAAAAATAATCCCAGAAACAGCAACACGCTTGGTGATTTTGCTATGTGTATCTATCCTCTTCCATGTCTTATTTTGTCATCTTAATGGTAGGCACTGGAAAAGTTTCATGCCTTCTCAATCATTTCTTGCCTTCTTCCCCAAACTGCAGTTAGAAGGCTTTAAAAGTGACCTAAATATTTTCTTTCTGTAAAAAGTCCCTAAATCTAAAGGGAAAAAGAATAAGAAGCATTATAAAACCCTGAAATCTTACTTAGCATTAAATACTCTTTTTTTTGTATCTTCAATACAAAATTAAAAAATGTTTTAATGGGAGCTGTTAGCTGCCAGCAAAAAAAAAAAAAATAAAATTTAGCTCGCCCTGCTTTGTGCCCTTGCTCACATTATAGTATAGATTTGTAATTCTTTATACCTGCCTTTCAACACAGCAGGGACCAGATTTCCTAAAGTGCACAAGTCCCAAGTAGCAAGCCAAACGGAAGCTGCCAAACAGCAGCATCAGATGATTGTGTTATTCTTAATAGGGGAAGTTGGATGCTGACATCTTCTGAGGCTCTAGCAGAAAGAGTTTGAGTTTAGGTGAGGTTTTGTAAGCCTTTGCAGTAAAAACATCTTCCCAGAGGCAATCTGGCCCCTTGTTATAGGCTGCAGCAAGCAATTGGACCACACTGCCAAACTCTGAAGGGCCAAAATAGATGACTGAGTAAGCAAGTAAGTTGCAATGTACACCTATATTAGAGTTTCACACAGAAAAAAGAAGGTCGCAGTCTTGAGATATTTCCCTGGTATTAATAAGAGATTTTAACCATCTGAATGCAATTCAAAAGTGTCAATGCCACTGATTCCATTATATAAACCAAAGGCAATACTTTCCCTCAGCATTGCTGTCAGAAAGGCAATTTAAGTGAGGAACTAGCTATGAACTAGCTATGTTTAGAGACAGATAATATATTGAAAACACATTTATTATGTTTTTCATAGTTCTTATAAAAATGTGCAGGCATGTGCATGTGGCTAATGACCTTATGCTTTAGGGTATGATTTTCCAAGTCCTTAACCGGTTTAACAGTGTGAGTTTCAGAGGTCTTCAATGAACTACCCGATATCACACACTCCTAACTGTTAGGTTTTGTGCACTTTGCTCTGAATCTTCCACTACTGAACACTGCCAGGCAGAGGATCAGAGCAATATGAGCACTTTCTGTGCTCCCAGTAGTCACATGGGTACATGAAATGAAGCTCTTTAAGATTAGTCGTGCAATCCCGTACGTCAGCTGGGTCCCTTACATCAGCTGGGGCTGTGCAGCAAGAAGCATCAATCAGGTTCCAGATGCTCCATTAAGATGGGAGTAAACAGGGGATCTAAAACTGACACAACACAGTCCCAAAAAAATAAACTGTCAGATTTCTCAGCATTGAGTTAGTGCTTTCCCACTGCAGCTCAGGACCCTTTTTGATCGCAGAGTGTTAAAGAAGGAATCCATGTCCCAAAGGGAAACCTTTTCAAGCATGCTGAGATTAACTTTAAATAGGCACACATCTATAAACAGGCCCACAAAACTCAGGCTCTGCTCCTAGATAAGTTTTTTGGAATCGGAGCAAGGGAAAAAAAAAAAATCAGTATCCCCCACCTGGTGTCAGAATTGATAAAGAGAAACAGAAATTACAAAAATGCCGGGTAGTTAATGCAATGTCTGCCATGACAATTCCACTCTGGTAGTTAGCACTCAATACTGTGCCCAGCTCCCAGCTCTGAACTGTAAGCAGTGCTTAACATGTGCCGGCTCTTAACCAACAGATCTGTATCGAGTCCTGCCATAGCCCTGAAACCTCTACTAGAGGTTTTACACAGAGCAAAGCAGAAGCACAAACAGTACCAAGAAATTCACTGGCAGCAAGCATATCTGTATATATCGCTGCTTTGCCTCCGAGTTCACAATATCCTGAATACCTCAGATATTTGACTAGTGCATCCCATTCAACTGAATAAAAGAAAGCAGCATCCAGCTCTCTAGGACCAAATTTAGGGTTTCAGAATTTCTTTTTAAAGTGTGACTGAGAGAAGCCTGCCATCATGCTGAATAGCTTATTCAGTCCTTTTAACCATAATGATTTGTTAAGCCTTCAGCACAGGCATGTTCTTCATTTTACACAGTTGCCAATAAAATAGTAATGATTTCAGAGCCTATGTGCAATTTCAAGCAGTTATATGAAATGTTAACTACTTCTAAAAACAAAAACATTTTTTAAAAATCCTTACTGCTGGCAAAGCATAAAAAATGAAACCAATTGGTCTTTGACATTATTAAAATTAACTTTGACATTAATAAATAATTGACATCACATATTATTCAGACCTTTACATAGAGAATTAAGTAGGATGTAAAGTGAAGGTTATTTATTTAAAAGGAAGTAATATATATGAAAAAGTTCTTGAATATGTTCTTGAATTCTATTTTAGAATAGCAACAAAGTGGCAAATATATTGAACTTTATATAGCCCTGTTCTTAGTGTGGAGCCAGCTTTCCTGCTGTTTCATGTTGTGTTTGTTACAGGCTTGGCTAGGAAAAGAAAATCCTAGCTCCAACACATTGAAATACACTTGTTTAAACCACACAAAATGACTCATTTGTCTAAATCCTTTCAAAAGTCACGTGCCACACTGCTACTACTACTCTTTTTTTGTTAGATTAGAGTCATCCAGAACCCATGAGCAGGAGCCATCAAATCACAACCCTCCTGAAAGGCTTACCACATTCAATCCTAATGTTTCCTGAGTTTCTCACTTTCCATCTCTCATACTAGGAGGATGCCCCAGAACCTCCCATCTGACATTGTCTACTTTTTATACTTGTGCTAAAGTTTGGGCTCAAGTTCTTGAGTCCACTGTTTCTATGTTGATGGTAAAATATAATCCTTCTGGTCAAGCCCTGTGTCCAGGTTTGCTGGTCTGGAGGACCAACATCATCAAATGAGCCAGGTTATAAGCCAAACAAGTAACACATAGGAATCTGGACTACCATCGAAGCTCAAGCCCTAAATTACACAATTTGACAGATAAAGATATAGTCTCCTGCATGTCAACATAGGCTTCCCATTCACAAAATCACCCTCAAGACTATCCTTTGTACTTGTGTAGTAATTTATCCCAATGACAAGTGGTTGAATGACAAGAAACTGTCTCTTAGACATAGGCCAATGGAAACCTTTCATATTCCCAAATAACTTAATATGACTGAAACTAATATTTTTGTCTATTTACTTCAGATTTGCTCCAGTGCAGACAAAACTAGAATCAGCTTCCTGAATCCACTCCTTCACAGTTGTGTGGGCTGGCATGCCCTATGTTTCCTCCTCAGCACCCTGTTCAGGACAAGAAACTGCAATATATACCACATATATTGACAGAAGGAACAGATAACACACCTGTAATCAATCTTTCACAGGTGTAAAGCTAGCTTTAAACCGATAGGTATATACGTACCTGTAAGAGCTCACTGCCTGTGCTGAAGCGTGGTTAGACTGCCATCACTACCTGGGACTGAACCAGAATGAGGGACTTCTGCCAAGCGTTCTTAGCAAAGGCCATATGCACCAGCCTGTGCTAGGACAGAACAGAGACCCATGGCATAAAGTGCTGGATATGCAGCACCAGGCTACTACTCTCCCGTGGTTTAAATGCAACACCGTATAGACCTCCATCCAGCTGGATGCAGCGCATTTCTTCATCAACATGTAGTAGCTGTTAATATACCACATGTGCACAAGCTTTTCAAAAGCAACTTCTACACAAGAGTTTATTTTACATAGCACCAGCAGAAGAGGCCGTAAGGCTCACACAAAGCCAGTAACACACCATCCCCAGCCTTGCTCAATGCTTTGCAGCATTCGGGCCAGTCTCCTTTGGGTCCAAAGTGCTGCTCAGGCTGCAGGGACCTTTATTCCATGTAGCCAACCCTGCTATACAGATATATGTTCAGACAAATGCTATGTATTCAGACCCTTGTTGAAACTCCTACTTAAACAGGCTTCTGCTCTCGAGTTGATAACTCACAACTTGTGGTTTGTTCTGTGCAGCACAGAAGCCTGTTTGCCTTTTCGTGGCTGCTGTTCTCTAAAGGGTGACTTGCCTTGCCTGAAAGCACTGGTACCATTGTTTAGTGGTGGAGAGCAAGGGACGAGCCGATTGAGAGAGCACTAGGTAGGCTGCAAGGAGCAGATGCCCAGTCAAGTCTGTGGACAAGAGGAAGAAAATTCCTAGAGTTTCTGAGTGCACTCAAAGGATTTTGTTCTGCCCAGGAAGCTGCTGTGCTGGACTTGAACCATGAAAGAAAGGCTCCTTTCCATAAGGAACAGTGGACAGGTTTGCTTATCTCACATTGCACATCTGAAATTTCTTGTTCCAATGAAACAACTATTGGAATTTTAAGTCCTTTCTGTGCATTCTTTTTATGGAATAGAAGCATGCAGTCCAGAAAAATTTGAGTCCCAGAACAGATGACATCTGTTGTTTTCCATGTTCTGGGTCATGTGCCCTTTTGTTTTACCTTCTTAAATTTCCAGGTTCCTTTATCTCACTTAGCCATTTTCCTCCTCTGCAAAGATGATTGAAAACGTATTTTCTCCCATCTCTAAGCACCTTGGTATCTCATCGGTTAGTAGTAGTAAAATCGGTAAGGTGAACATCTGTCTGTCCTCCCTCAACTCAGGGCTTTGTTATCAAGTTGTAGGTCTTCCTTTGTTTAGAATCATTCAAACAAAGCACAGAAATTTTATGCTAACAACAACTTGACAATCAGGTGCAGCAAGATACAATGCATGGATTCAAGAGACAATGCACGGATTCTGGTTGAACAGAGGCCCTGCACCAGCTCTTTGTCCAGAGAAAGAGTGGGAACAGGATTTCCTAGACAGCATGGAGGGTGTCTGAAAATGGGTGATGAGAAATTTGAGAGGAAGAGACAAGAACTGTCACAACTCTGTGCAGATAGAGGACTCATTGGCCAAAGGCTGTCACTGCACAACAGCCAATTTTCTAATGTGACACCCTTGCATAACCCAGCTGCAGAACAGGTGTCATTAGGAAATATGCAAGGCTTTCAGCAGAAAGAAATGCTAAACAGCATGCAGCACACAGTGGCAGTCACACAGAAAGGACAGGATATCACTTTCACCTGGACCTCTGTGGCTCCTGACTATGTCATTATCCTCCTTTGCTTCAGCAAAATAAAAAAATGTATATACTTCCCTACTTTCCTTTCATTGTCCCTTAATCTCATGTCTTTGTTCTGCTCAGGCTACAGCTGTGGCTCAGAATCCTAATGAAGGGACAGGGAGACACTTCTCTGGGTAGGCAGATTTAAGTAATTAGATTGGCTACTCCACAACTCCCTTTTATTTGTTGGGCACTAAGTACATAATGTTATCTGCAGGTATTTCCTAGTTACTGGCACCTATTAAGTATTAAATTCATGATCTAGTTTGAAGTATTTCTTCCTTCTATTATTTTGAAATTAAATTATCAGTGCAAATAAGTGAGGAGGAGGAAGTTGGAATAAGCATTGTCTATTTTTTTAGAGAAATTCTTGGTGATTCTCAGGACTG
This sequence comes from Vanellus vanellus, assembly GCF_965231255.1. Classification (NCBI taxonomy): domain Eukaryota; kingdom Metazoa; phylum Chordata; class Aves; order Charadriiformes; family Charadriidae; genus Vanellus; species Vanellus vanellus. Next base: position 22,501,876 of record NC_138909.1, on the reverse strand, counting down.
AGAAAAGCCAGGGCATAGTAATTATTTTGATTACTGGTTACAATAATTTTAATTATACTAAGCTATTATAAATCCTTTAAAAATTAATCCTGAAACGTAACTTGTATTTGTTCTTGCTCTCTTTTAAAAGATTGATTTTCTCCCTAAATACATCCTAACTCTCTTGTTGTCATTTGACCACAAAAACCAATTGTCATACTGATCACAGAACTGGCTTTAATCATGAGAAAACATGTACTTTGCTTCCACTATTAGCATTTCTCACACCTTTTGCATATCCAAACATATTACAACGAGGAAAAAGAAAAGCAGGACAATTTGCAACTATATCTAACATGGCAGAGTACATTGATGATCACACTGAATTTTCAAGCCATGTGGTGAACACATTCCTCTCAGGTGAAAAAAAGCAGTACTGAAATGATCTACTGGCTCCTGACCATTTGCACTTCCTTTTCTTCTTGGGGTTCAGAACTTTTATGTAGGACAAACTTGTAATTATTAAGATGCTAAACTGGAACCTAGACTTCTTTGGTGCTCGTATGCCACTCTGAGGAAGAAGCAAGTGTCTTTGGCACCAAAGTACCTAACATTCGTGCTCTGACACAGCATTTGCAAAGCATAGTCTAGGAACTAAGTACATCTGGATAACATTCAAAACAGCCAACGCATTGGCAAGTTCTGGGTAACTTGCTACTTGAGCGGAAGGCAGTGAGGGCACAGTTAAACTTCATACCTCATTCTCCCTCACCTCCTCCTTTTTTTGAATGCATGAATTTGAAACCTTTCCAGAAGACAGGCAGCACAGCTCTTTGACCTTGACTCAGCAGGAAATTACTAAACTATTATAGAAAAGGAGGATCCATCTTCTGCAAAATGAACAATCAGAAAACACATTTGGGAAACAGACACGGATTTATTTCCCCTCTCATTTTCCAGGAGAGGGTTCTGGTCACCAAACTGACTTAGTTTGGCTCATTGTGCAAGAAAGACAATTCAGATGGCCAAGAAAATCCTAAGGGGGACCTTTCTCAACAGATAATACACCCTTATGAGAGGATGAATCCTGAGTCCCAGACTGTTTTCCTTAAGACACTTTCTATTTTTGTATGAAGCAGTCTATTTAAGAAACAAACCAGCATACCAAGGACCTAGAACAAGAGCCACTGGTTCACTCATCTCACATGAGAGGCATATTACCCTCTGGTTAGGAACAGCCTATGGAAGGGGTAGTGGAATCGTGTGGCCTCTTTTTTAACATCCCAGATTTATTCAGAAGCTTTAACATGGTCAGACCTGTCAAGACTAAGGAAGTTTTGAGTCTGTACAGAGACTCATCTTTAGGCATCTAGAAAGGTTTAAAATCAAAGAAAGAAGTACACATGGAGCCAAATATAAAGATGGAGGTTTTAAAATTGCCGTTTTGGAAGCTGCTGTATCCACTGTATCTTATTTTATTTGGGGAGAAATGTGATTTCTGACATCATCGAGATCCCCCTCTTCTAAAACAGGAACAGCCCCTTAAAGCACTCAAGAGGACTCCTGCTTTTAAAATGCTCTAAATTGCTCAGAAAATTAATGAGAGACTATATGAGCTGAAGGACCACACATGTGTCATAAATCCAGAGAACAGAATGGCCCATGTATTGCTTAATAAGGCCATATGCCATCGGTGTGATGCTGTATAGGAAGCCTGTTGCCTACGCATCCACAATTACTAATCACAGACATTAGTAAGCACATGTCTGAGTTCTCAGGCCAAAAAACCCTAGTAGTAACTAAAAAAGAAGGTTGCACCAGAACTGCTATTAAGTGACATAGCAGCAAAGCCTGTCTGCTATGTAAGGGAGAGAGACCCACCTGAATCTATTAAAATCTATATATAGTAAAATATCAGCACAGACTATCATCAGCTGCACACAGTCTTTTTAGCAACGTGTCCAAAGTGAGCATTTCAAACCATGACATATCTGCTTTTTTCTTCAGTTGCTGTTTATTACTTGTTGTCCATTTAATTACTTAATAAATTCAGATTAGGAGTTTGCATAATATGTCATGAAAACATATGATACAGACAACAGGCCTGAGGCTGAGCCTTTAGGCTCACAGCGTGCAAGCAATTTAGGAAGAATTTCTTTACAAAGAGGGTGATCAAACACTGAAACAGGCTTCCTAGACTGGTGGTTGATGCCCTATGCATCTTAGCGTTTAAGCAGAATTTGGACAATGTCCTTAATTACATCTTTTAACTTTTGATCAGCCCTGAAGTGGTCAGGCAGTTGGACTAGAGAATTGTTGTAGGTCCCTTCCAACTGAACTGAACTGAACTGAACTGAACTGAACTATTCTATTCTATTCTATTCTATTCTGTCTGAAGGCTGGCAGGAAACTAGATGCCATGGGAACAAATGAGCTCTCTGAGCATTGTACCTGGGGCCCAGGCTCCATTTCATTCTAAAAATCATATTTCTAAAACTCTCAGATTTCGTTTACATGGATTTTATTTTTCTTTTTGTCAAGTGTATTTTCATTGCAAAATATAACAGTTCTTTCCACAGTCACCTACGATTCATGGAGGAGAACTTTCCTTTTATGATCTATGCTAGAGCCTGACTGCACATCATTTTTAACAAAACCAACATCTCTCTTACATAAGGATTTCTTTCTCAGCAATAGTTTGAGAACGTTTAGCAATTTAAGAAAAAAGGCTGCCTTGTTTTTTGAACTTTTGAGAATCCAGCTCATGATTTGCAAGCTCAAATGTATATCCAATAAAGTGGCTGCCAGATAGTCACAAACAAAATGCAAAACACAGTTCGTGCACAACAAGAAGAAAAGCTAAATGCATTCGAATATATTGCTATTGACAGAACAGCTCAGACATCTTTGTTCTGAAGATGGAAGAACATTTTGCCTATTTTTTCCTCAATTGTTTTCTAAATGTGTTAAGCTCTTATTCCACATGTCTGTCTTGGTATACAGGTATCTGGTTCAAGCAAAAGCATCAGCATTCCTCAGCCTCTGTTATGTTCTTCAGCCAGAGCATCGTATCACAGAAATAACTGTAAGGGATGGAAATACACTTATTCATGACACAAATTACTCTTTTGGGTTTTAATTTGTTCACCAAGTGGCAAACCTAGTGTTGCCTGAAAGCATCTTTCATGCCCATGCCCATGCCAGGGCTGGGCTGTAATAAGGTTCAAAATTACCCCCCTGGGGCAAGTCTTGCATGGCCTCTTGTGGAGTCTGACAGCTCCCTCTCACTTACTGTGTTAATTGCTGTTAGTGCCTATTGCCCCTGAGCACCGTGGAAGCTGACAGAAAGTAGCTCTGCTTAACTTATCTGCTTTCCTGCCTTTTGCCTAAAAGGCTCCAACTATTCACTGTGAAAAAAATCCTCCTGCTAGGCCCTTTTTCCACTTGGTAACTGTGGAAGACAACCCATCCTTGCTCCCCTGGATAAAGAGCCCATTTTGTCATGCACTGGTTGCTCTGCTCCCATGAGAAAAATTTGTCCTGCTCCTAAATTTCTTGGCCACCATCCCCAGTTACCTCCCTTTGTATTATGGTTGTAATCTCTGAAGTTGCCTAGAACTGGAAATCTAGTTCTTATTAGTTTTAATAGGAACTGAACATCTAAATCAGGTGGACAGGTTTGAAATTTCCAGCCTTTTAGTTCACACTGTACAGCATGCCATACCCTTTTCTTTCATTTTTTGCCAAGCGGTCCAGATTTATAGACCTGACTAACCCTAACTAAAATCAGGAGATAAAGTCAAAGTCTTGGGGGAAAATACCAAGTAACAGTAAAATAAAGTTGATTTAATCAGTTTTTAAGGCAGCCCCAAAGGCCTCCAAATTTCAGCATAAGTGGGTTATATCCAGAAGTTTCAAGACCAGTTGTTAAAGCTGTCCAGCCATCCCACAGCTCTGTTTGCTTAGGCTTGCTTGTCTGTTTGGCCCTAGGAGGCCAAAAGAAAAGCCAAGAGGTATGCTACAAAAGTCTGTGTTTAGACACTGAAATAACTGATCTAATTTGAAAACCCATTAATCCTCCAGCAGCTCTTGGGTTAAGTCATGGCTTTGTTTGTGTCCTACAGGACTCTCTCACTCAGCCTGTGGATATCTTCACTCCTTTTAGAGAAAGAATTTTTTTTTCTCCAACAGAGAATAAGAGGTGCAAAATTCTCCCAGGAAATCCTTGCAAAGATTTTCACATCCTTCAGTGTGACTTAGTAGGCATATAATAACAGCCAAAGTATAGCTGAATGGGAGTTCTGCTTTAAGTTAAAGTTGCTCATTGTTTTCTCTGTTGCACAAATCAAAGGGCATCAGAAACTAGTGGAGCTATCCAGAGCCAGAATCAGCAGTGAATCAGGTCCTTTAATTAGAAAGAATATTGCTTTTGATTAAATAAGTCCCATCTCCATTATGAACTTAGCATTTCCAGTCAAGCTGGATGAAGTTTTCCTTTCGGTCTCAGCAGCCATCTTCCTCTGCTTTCCAACTAAAACATAACGAGCATTGCCATAATCATCCCATTCTCCCCCACCCCCTACCCTGCCATTAAAGGAAAAAAGTAACTAGTCAGTTCAGAAACTAGTTTAAGATCACACATGAAGAGGTCTGTTTAACATTTAAGCCAGTGTTGCAATACACCCACATATACCAATCCCTGTCATCTATAGCTGGTAGATCTTTGTACAAGCAGTAAATATAACATAGCTAAAGAAAGCACGAGCTAACCATCTTGGAACATGTTTTAAATGTAAATATTTTTGCCCTATGTTCAATCCTGCTGGTAGGTCATTTGCAAATCAGGTTTTAGTGATAGCTTTGTAGCTAGATTATGGAAAACCAGTTATCCTGGGTAATGAATATTGTCTATGTATTCACAAATACAACTTAATATAAGTATGTGTTCTGGTGTGTAACTGTACCTCAGATGATTCTGAAATGCTGTTGTGGTACCTCCTGGCAGCCACCTCTTTCATTTGGTGACCAGAGCTCCTCATCTGAACTACATTTCCTATAAGGTCCCACTTCCCAGGTGATTGCTGTGATATATCAAGGTGTTCTGACCTGGGAATAAGAGATATCTTAACAGTGAGAGGAATCAATAGCATACTTTGTATCACAGGTCCAGTTATGTTAATACCGAAGGCTTCATGGCTAAAAGAATCCAAGGTGTTACACATTTTCTCCAGAAAGGAAGCTACTTCTAGTTGTGCTAGATAAAAAGTTTAAATTAATGACAGGAGACAGTAGGAAGCTAAAGGCATCCTAATGTAGTGTTCAGGCTTGATCTTGCAGTGTGTGGAGTGGTACTGAGATTACAGGTCATGACTGGGCCCACCAGAAAACGGTCTCTGCACTATTCCGTGTTTGTCTAAGGGTAGCCTCTAGGAATCAGGGGAGAGTACCTGGTGTAAAAAAACCTAGAACGGCAAAGCCAAACTCAGCAAGGAGTACTGCTGCAAAAAGAGAGTCACTTCACTATGCACAAAGTCAGAAAACACATTCAGCTGACCTGAAATAGGGGACAGGTGAAAGATAAAAATATTTGTACTCCAGTGAACTTTGGGGATCATAAGTATACCTGCAAACTGATGACTTTTCCATATTTTTCAGTTTGGTTGTGAATATCTTGCAAGCTTTCCAAATAACATGAGGGAAGAAAAGTGTTTGATGTTCCACCAGTGGAGGGGGAACAGACCCTATTTCTGATGACTTCCCCAGCAACAGGATTTTCCAGCTATGTAGTTTTAAGAGTGACCGTGACTCAAAGTTGAGGAAAAGAACAGTATTTGAATCCCACCCATAACTAATCAGTGCCAAAAAGTGTGCTTCTGAAGCCTTTCAACTTTCCTTTCACTTTAAGAACTGTTTTTATTGTAACAAAATCAGAAATATCACCTAGGCAACACTGACAAACAAAAGAGGAAGTAGTAAAGAATCAAAACAGGTAATAAGAAATGCAGTCAACAGGCTGCTGCAGTACAAATGTAGATATAGCGCGTATGCTAATGAGACTTAATTTACCTTCATCCTTGATGAACAAACTATTTTCTGAGTTTTGCATAGGGTTTTTAACACATTCCAATTTAAGACAGTAGGAATGGCATGAATGAAAACCTCAACCTCAATGGGTGTTATTTTTGTAGTAACTTCTTACTGAAATACTATTATGGTATCCTCAGAATCCTAAACTATTTAAGGCAATGAATAATTTATTCTCTTGTCCATATCTAGTGAAGTGAAGCCTTGATCTTTCTAGTGACAATTATTTCTACTAATTATTATTACTAATAGCAAGAAAGTGTCAGGAAAAAAACAGAAATGTATGACAACTAAGTAAAGTAAGTGAGCATCAGAGGTCCATTTGTGTTACCTGATTAACAAGACGGTGTATAACAGTTAACCAGTACAGCACAGTTGCAGAAAAAACCTGTGATGCATTTTAAAAAGCACACATTTGAAATAATTTTGACAGCCTTCCTGCATTTCCTGCATCTTCTGTGTGCAAGAATGCCCAAACAGCCAACACACTGATGTGCATCTGTTTGAAGTCTGGCTGAGTTTCTGAAGTTTCATTTCCAAGGAAGAACTCTGCTGTATAACAGACTTCGAGCTGCCAGGCTGTGTTTGAACAGAACTGCCTGCTGGCTGAAGCACACAATTTAAGAAATGGAAGCTGTGAAAGTGGAAAAACACTGGAAATTATAAAAGTTGGGCAGAAGGGATATTTCCTCAGAGAAAAAAACAACAAAACAGGAAACCCTAAACTCATCCTCACAAAGAAATCATACACATTCAACTTTTTTAATAGCCTATGGTTCCTGGAGAACTTTTGGGAGCCACGTTGCTTACTATTATTTTCTGTCTGCGTGTTCAGTATTCTGCAAACATTTTACTGTGACATTTGTGTTATCACAATTGGGGTATTTGCATGCAAGCACCATATTTGTGAGTTACAATTTTGTCAGCTCCTGCTGTTCATTCCGCACCTAAAGTCATAATGTGCTCTGCTTAACATCATAATCACCTACACAGCAATCCATGTTGATGTCACAAACAAAAGGTTATGACTTCAGCTGAGGGATCAGTAGGAACAGAAGGACTCATGTAAAGAGAGATACTGTCTGCATGCAAATGTGTCCGTTTTAGAGGAAAAAACAAGTAAGCCATTAGTTACAAAGTGATATGTTTGCTGAATTGCATTCTCATGGAATATTTTTCAGACTCTATGAAGCATTCAGAAAAAAAACCACAAGCTGGCTCCAAGTCTCTGCTGTTATCAATTGGCACAGATCATTGGATTCTAGCTCATCTGCAATCTGCAGCAAACTGTGGTTTGCCTTTTGCTCACTGAAAGAGAAAGCTGTTGATTCACTGTATCAGTTTTTATCAGCCAGTCCCAATTTAAATCTTTTTCTTTATCTGAAACCCCTGTGCTCAAAGGCTGAGTATGCCAGAGTGTTGCACTAGAGCTTGGCATCACCTGTTATTAAATAAAACATTTGAACAGCAGATGGGTGTTAGAGACCTTGGTTGCTCACACAGCAGGTGCCAGCTGAACCTTAATGCCACTAAACAAGCAAATAATATGAAGTGAAGTTGGTGGTCAGGCTGTTATTCTTACTGGTTTCTTTCAAAGGCAAGGAGCACAAAAGCATGTCTACACACCAAGGGATGCAACCCTGCTTCCCGAGCCAGGAACGCTTCTTGTATTGGCCTTTTCTCCATACTGTCAGGTTGCTTAAAAGGCTGCTTGGACAGTCTTGCAGCAAACATGTGGAAGGCAAAGTTCAATTACAGCGTTGAGTTAAAGAGGAACAGTTTTATAACCGTCTCAAGACTCTCCAGTCTCGCAGCTGGGTAGAACTCTGCTTGGAAGCTGTTGACTAAAGCATCTTGACTCAACCTGAAACAGAAAGTGCATTACTTCACCCGTTAGTTTGTTTACAGAAATGCTGTCCAAGCAAAAACCAGAGGTTGAGAACAGAAGTAAACAAACTTAAAAGGAACTGGGTACTCATAGGATCATAGAATGGTTTGGGTTGGAAGGGACTTTGAAGACCATGTAGTTCCAAACACCCTGCCATATGCAGGGACACCTTCCACTAGACCAGTTTTCTCAAAGCCTCATCCAACCTGGCCTTGAACACTTCCAGGGATGGGGCATCCAAAACTTCCCTGGGCAACCTGTTCCAGTGTCTCACCACCTTCACAATAAAGAACTTCATCTAATCTAAATCTCTGTCTTTCCTTTTAAAACTGTTACCCATCATCTTGTCGCTATACTCCCTGATAAAGAGTCTCTCCCCATCTTTCCTGTAGGCCCCCTTTAGGTAATGGAAGGACTCTATAAGGTCTCCCTGGAGCCTTCTCTTAGTCACCATTCATATATTTTCTTGCTTACATGGGATGACAGAGGTGTGTTTGACCTCATCTTCTCGGATTATCCTATATATAAAGTTAATCCTGCACTTTTTAGTCTTCCATACAAAGGAAAACAAGTTGAGGATTAAATACTTGCTTTGGACAAATGGCAAAAGTGGCAGCTCCTAGCCCGCTCCATTCCTGTGCTACTAGGAAATACATGCAGTACAAGTTTCAGTCATGGGTTCAGTCTGTCAGACACACAACATTGCTGTAGACTGTTTTTATGTATTCCATGTCCAGTCCTCACATAAGTGTTCTGACTACAGATAGGTAGTTGAATTTTTCATCTGTTGTATCCTTTCTGGGGTCTACACCAGTAACTGGGATAAAAATTGTCACAAAATGCTGGTTCTTTACACCCCTGCAGAAAGTGCTTTGGCTTTGAATTTTCACAGTTGCTATCAAAATATAGCAAGATCCTCAGTTACCTTGTGCCAAAGAGCAGACTATTTTTTGAGCCATTCAGGACAGATTGAACAGTGGAATAAGATGTTCTATTTTTTGATGTTTAAGACTAACTCTGAAGTTGCTGCAAGTCAGAAGCATCTTCTGGCATTTTTAAAATGCCAAGCCCAAGAAATGGCTGTCCTGGTTTGAGAGACACAGGACTAATTTCTCTTCTAATACTTGGGAAGGCTGCACTTTTAGAAGACTCTGGTGTCTGAATTTGTGAAAATATTTAGTTTGTAACCAGCTACGGTGTGGGGGTTTCAAGGTCTCAGTTTTCGAGCTTGCCAGGTCCAGGGATGAGAAAGAGAGAGACCTGAGCACTTGACCCAAGCTGGTCAACAGGATTATTTCATACCATCAGCATCACATTCACTATAAATTAGAAAGTTTGCTGTGAAGTTCTCTCTCTCCCTTGATGGCTGTGATCCTGAGAACATTGTGCCCTGGTGCCAGACCCCTGAGGCCTTCCCTTCCTCCTGCTGTCGTAGCGCTCGCAGTTTCTGACATTTTCTATCCACTGCTGGGAGTGCACAACTTCCTACTGATAGAACTGGCTGAGTATAATCTTTGCATATTCTGTATGGGTATCAGGATCAAGATTGGTTCTTTAGTGTTATTAGTATTAATTATCTAAACCTACTCTCTTAAATCTGTTTATACTTCAACTCCCATGTTTCCTTGTTTTTCCCAATTCCCTTTCCTGGGTGGGGAGGGGTCACTGGGTGATAGAACGATTCTCTAAATGACAATAAATTGTTATGGGTCTCTCAAACCATAGCAATGGTATACCCTACAGTGCTGCAGGAAAAAAATCACTGCACCATGACATGGAAGGCAAGAATACATTCCTTACCCCAGGGTAAAGTAATTTGGTAGGGCAGGAAGACAGCACAGGACTGGAGATGATCAGTGAGTGACATTCCCTGTCCACTTGTTTCTGGAAAAATCTACCTGTTCTAAGAAAATTGATTCAAACCAGACACAAGACAAGCATTCGTATCTCAAAGTTTCCATACAGACAGTTATTCTGAAAGAACTGAATGCCCATAATGACTATGTGGCTAGCTATATCTGTACAACTTTCTCTGGTATGTGCCATTCTTTATTTAAAAAGAAGTCAATTTGGACAAAATAACAAAAGGCAATGCATCCGTGAAATAATTTAGAATACTTTCTCAGCCTCAGTGAGAATGCATGGATAATTACTTCTTTTAAGTATTAAAGGATCTTTTCTCTCCAGATACATGAAATATGCAAATGCTTAGCAACTCCAGTTCTTTATGCGTAGCTATTATTTTATTAGGTATGGCAGTAATCCCACGAAATTCACCCTGCCATTCTTTGGTAAGGTATGTGTTTGATGTGACTGTGGGCTATGACCAAGACTCAGCATCAGTTTTGTCCCCAACAACATACTAGAGATTGCCACTGTGGCCTTGAACAGCCAACAGCATCTTCAGCAGGTCCTGAGCCACCACTACTTTCAGGATAGCTATTCAAGCCCTATCCAGATAGGACCAAGCATGCTATGTAACTTAACTGTAAAGGCTCAGGAAATACTTGGTGAACTATTCAGCTATTCTTTTCCCAGATATAATAACCCACAGTCCACCTTTGCACTTGTGTCAGAGCCCTAATGGTACTAAGGGGACTCAAGTCTCCTTCTCATGTCACAAGGAGGAGCCAGATGCAAACCGTTACATTCCTTAGGTAAATGTGATCATTTAACTAGTCTATATCAGCCGACCACATTAGTGGGCTACTAATACAAAGACAGCAGCACGTGGTGAGCACCTCAGCCCAAACAGGGAGATTTTTGTGCTGCAATTCACATTTTCAGCAGGGTTGTAAATACTGTTGATCTTAAGTACAGAAAATGATTTCTATCGTAGTACAACAGGCCTGATATTTCACTACTTCATCCCAGGTTGCCTTTAGTTATTCTCACCTATCGCTTCTGACAACTCTTGCAAGAATCAACTTACAGTGTTGAAAGAAAAATGCATTGAAAAATAGCAGGTCACTACAACTGGAGGAAAGCTTTTTCTAAAAAAATGCAGAATCTTGATGCATACATGACAAAGGCTAAACAGCAGTATTTAATAGTAAGACAGTGGAGGGAAAAAAGGAGATGTACTGTAAAGCTGTAGTCTAAATGAAACACATTAAGAGAGACAGTAAACACTTATCTATGGAATGGACAACCACAGATATACTACCCATAAAAGTAAGTTAAAAAAATGGTGTGTGCATGGAAGAAAGTTTAAATACAAGGGATACTGATAAAAAATTATGTATATCTCAGGGCTGATATCCAGCATGCAAGGGATATGCCTTCAAGGGCATAAAGGGTTTCCCCTGTGGTTCATTATCTGGAAAACATTTGTAAAGTAGAAGTACATTATTCAGACCGAAGGATATGTATCTTCATACTCCAACTTTTGTCCTATTTATGTTTTTCAGTTCATCATTCCAGAACATCCCTCAAAAAATTTAGGAACCAAAGGCTAAAATGCACTGTCAAGGAAGTCAGTTCATATCCACAGTACTTTCATTAACTTAAGAGGAATATAAGACAAATTATATTTCATCTCAACAATTAAGAAAAAAATTGGTGGAAAGCAAATTTCTTTTCTGGATAAACAGTATTAATGGAATGCTGAAGGACCAAAGCAATGGAAATTGCCAATCGGTAGAAGAGGAAACCAAATTAAAATAGAAACTGAATGAACTTGAGAACAAAAAATGTGTTATGTGTGGTAAATAACACCTAAATACATAAATCAAAGCACAGATGCAGCACAGCATTAAGCCAAGGGTCTGAACTGACATGAGTCAGTTCAGCAATACATGGAAGTATGATAAAGTCTGTGAAGAGTACAATGTGTTAGACTAATGAAAATAAAGCAACTAATCAACTATGCAGGTCTAGGCAAGGAGAGGCTACAAGATCACTGCAATCTCTTCTGTATATTGCCTCAGGTGTGCTGGAACCAGCAGCCTCTCAGATGCTCATTGCATTTCTGCTTTGCTTTATGTTCCATAGCCCACCTAGCAGACTTTGGACAGTACTGCTGTACTGCAGCTGCACTGGGACTGTAGCAAGAGGCTGCTCAGCTGTGTTGTGCCACAAAGATCTTCTGGTTAGCTCACAGCTACCTTGAGGATCTATAACAACATACAGCATTACACTAAGGGACAGACCTGTCATGAATCTGCTCCCCTGCCATGACTTCTGCCTGCTGTGGAATCCTATACAGGATGTCCTCCCTGGACCTTCAGCTGCATAAGATACACAGAAAAGCAAGTGATTTTCCAATGACTTTCATGAGCGAAGGAATGAGAATTGCTCTCCTAACATGCCACACTACAGTGCATCCTCACATTCAGCCGTGAGGTCCCCCTGCAAATCTCCAAAGATGTTATTGAGGTGGCACCTTGACAGAGGATGCCTCACTCTCTCCTTGTATATCTTGCTGAACTAGCCAACATGAGTGGAAATATGTGGCTGATGGACTAAATTGCAACTCTTAGAAGACGCATGGCAGCAGTAGATCCCTGAGTTTGCAGTATGTTGTCCTGTCGTGTACCCACCACCACCTCAAAAAAAAGAAAAAAAAGAGCTTAAGATCTGTCGTGTTGTATTGACTACCAGTTGAATGAATAGAGTTTACCCTCTTCTAATGTAGACAACTTTGCTGTGCATCAAGAAGGTGAAACTGCTTTTTTGCCTGGCTTCCTAGTGGGAGGAGGCAGTTATAAAATAGTTCATCCAAAAAGGTACCAGTCAAGCAGCACACAGGCATTGGCTAGTCAGTGAGCACCTCTGCTTCCTCAAATGAACTATGATGCCACTGGGGACCACAATAGGTAGCAATAAACTGCTTGTAGTAATCTCCAGCACAAGGTAGGGAAAGACATAAACTTCGGCTGACACGGCATTTCTTCAAGTTGTGTGTCACTAAATTAACTGTCCTGAATACAACAGTTCTGACTCCTCTGTTCTGTCAAATTTGACTGAAACAGTCTGATTTAAAAGCTAGGTTTTGGGACACACAAATGTAAATTCACACAGCTACACTCATTTAATGATTGTATTGACCATGTTTTTAAACTCAGACAAAAATCTGTCCTACAAGCGCTGAACCACAGATTTTCAGAGGTACTTAGGCAATACTCCTAGAGCTTGCAGGCGATTTAAATGGATGCATCTGAATTTAGGTGCTCTGACTGTAGTAAACATTTTATTAATTAAGTTCTGTTGCTTTTAAGAAGGTTTACCACTTCAGTAACATGGAGGACCTGTGTAGTAGAAGACTAGGTGATACTGAGAGAAAGCAGAACTCAGGCTTAATTCTCAAGTGCCTTTAAAACTCCAGTGTTGAGAGTCACAGTCCAACAGCCTTTCAGTGAGACTTGGTTTCCAGCTTTCAGAGTTTCTGGTTCAGCATTAAATTAAAATTCACCTTTAACTTTCTTTCTGAGCTTGTACATGGGAGCACTATTTCTATGGTATCATTTTAAGAGTGGGAATTAGACATTCCCTTTTTGCTCACGCAGTGTCATCTGTCTATGCTAATCAGCAATTCAAAGAGGTAACAAGGCTAGGTGTTTTTTCATGACTTGCACACAAGAGATTTTCCAGAGACTTGTAGGGGAGAGGCAGGAAGAAAAACTCTGGACCAGTTCTTCATCTGGTGTAAGATGGCAGAAATCTGGTGAAATCAGTGACTCTTGTGGATTTACATGAACCTTCAGGCTTTACATTAGTGAAGAAGTGCCATTCAGCATTTACATGCGCTCTCACCTGTATCAACTTTATCGCGGATGAAGGCAGGAGAAGACATTTACAAAAGAGTGGATGGCAAATGAAGCTAAGGGAAGGCTATGATCATCAGACATGAAGGAGAATGACAGCACATCCCAAATACAAACATGACTGATTTAATGGGAGGGAATACATTTAATTCAGAGTGACACTGAGATGGAAAAGGGGGCTGAATATAGAGAGGTATGGACAAACAGACCAAGGGAACAAAATTATGCTAGCCAGATCACATTCCCTGAAAGACAAATAGGTTTAGACACTTGCATCTTTCCAAAGACTAGTTATCAGTGGTTTGACACCTCAAATGCTATCGTCTCATTAATTTGGGTAAAGGCACACTGAGACATTGTGATATAACTCAGGATGCAGAAGTTACCAGGTAGCACTAGGAATGGTTCCAGCAGTGAACCAACAGATATAAAGACAACAATAAGTTCTGCGTGATTTTCCAATGCCTGTTTTTCATCCATGAATGTTTTAATGTTCCTCTACTCCAGTAATTCATCAGAAAGAACAGGATTCCTGCAGGGGATTCCTGCAGGTTAGTTGTAACAGGATAAAGTCAAGTCTAGCCCTGGCCTGAAATGCATCCCTTTTCTCTAAAAATACTCAGACAGCATGAAGTGCCTCAGAAGCACAGAGAGGTTAAACAACTTGCCTAGCAGTCTTCCAGCATTTCAGAAAAGAGTCCGGTGCATTAAGTATGTCTGAACAGTCTAATTTCAGATCCATCCCCACAGGCAACCAAGAATATCATTCAAGCATATGCAGCATAGTAAAATGTATGCCTTTACTACCAACACTCCTCCCGTGTGGCTACACTTGTCCCAGGAAAAGGAAATGGGCAGAATGGAATAACCTCAACACAGATCCAGCCTTCAGGCTGTTTGGAGGCCACAGTACCTTTTGATTCACCATGTCTCAGAGGAGGAAAGAATTTCTGTTTATTAAGAATTAGAGGTCTCACACTGATGCAACCACTGTACTGCCTTAGTTTTCCAACAGCTAACTAACTGAGAGCAAAGACAGCAATAATGATCTGAAACAAACTTCAGAAGAGAAGTGTGGCACCCATCAAATCCACTTGCTCCTAGGCATTGTTCAGCAGGATTAATCCACTAAGGTGTAAGACCATAGGTCTGTACAAACAAGGATTGTGCATGGTTCTTATACCCTTTAATTCCCTCAGGCATGAAATGACTATTCCTGTGTGATCCCTCATGGCCCCTTAGGCCATCTGGGTGGAAGACAGACAGAAAGAGAGCAAGCTGATGGAAAACTTCAACACTGCTCCAAAGCATGGGATCTGAAGGCCCTTCAGTGTCCAGAACCATCTTTTTCCTTCACTGGCTTCTGTGAGTACTGTGAAGCTGATACCAGTCCTTCCTCAGTAGACTGAGGACTCTCCATCTCCAAAAGCTTTGAGGCAAAAAGGACCCCACATCTAGACAGTCACAGTGGAGAAAAAATAATGTTTTCTTATAATATGTTAACACTTGCCTGAAAGAGCCCGAAAGCTACACCAGGAAGAGGTGGAGGAACATAAATCTGCTAGGTATAAGTATGCTATGGAAGATAGATGTTATTACTTACCTCATTGAAAGTGTGGGATTGAAAGTTTGGAGCTTTATCATAAAAACAGTAATAGAATCAAAAACAGAATGTGGGGCAGCCAGTGACATTTTATGAGGAGCAAAGTTTAATTTCTTTCT
The DNA here is from genome assembly GCF_965231255.1 of Vanellus vanellus. NCBI lineage: Eukaryota > Metazoa > Chordata > Aves > Charadriiformes > Charadriidae > Vanellus > Vanellus vanellus. Next base: position 22,486,438 of record NC_138909.1, on the reverse strand, counting down.
TACAGTTGACACTTCATCTACAACTTGTTTATGTTGGGTAATCTGAGCACTCTTGTTAACAAACCTAAAAGAATGCCTTACATTCTTTCAGAGCATGGTGAGCATGATAGGAGATAATTTTCCTGAAGTTTTCCTCATAGCTATCTCAGTGTCACACTGCTGAAACATATTGTTCAGTGTTTATATGTTTACCTCCAAGACTGAAACTGATATGAAGTAATACAGGTGATGTGTGGCAGGCAATATATTAGAGAAGAGCATTTCTTCTTACAAAGACTGTGAGCTGCTGGCACGAGTGATTACACACTAGGCTTTCCACTAGTTGTCTTTGTTTACTATGGCAAGGAGGGCTGATCTCATGTGCTTTTGATACCCTGAGAAAAGCAGAAAAAAAATGAAGCACTTTCATCCCCCTTCCCACATATCCCCAGAAAAGAAAAACAAATATTCTGCCCCCCCCCAAATCCTCAGACGAAATTAAAACTATAATAGAGAGGCTGCAGAGCGCTCTGGCTTACAGCATCATAGTCCCTGGATTAACCAAGTATATTTATGTCAGGCAAAGTTGAACATTGTTTTAAAACAATGTCTCAGTTAAGGTTTAACTGCAGGTGGGAGCTTGCTCCTTGAATTAGTTATAAATATACAAAAGAGATATTGTTTGTTTAGAGATGTGGGAAAAAGGACACTCTTTTTGCAGGCTAAACAACTTGCTCTCAGGGCTAATAGGGAATTTTAATATTAAAGTCGTTTCTAGAAGCTCACAGATAAATGCGAGCCTGTATGTTTTAGATGCTATAGAGGGTAGAGAAAAAATAGCTCTGACCTTGAATACAAAAAAAAACCAAACAAACAAACAAACAAAACCCCACATTTAATATCCTTCAGGTATCTGTAAGTTTTCCAACTGGCCTTAAAAGCGAGGTATGATTTGCCCTGTGTATGCATGAGTGAAAGACCATTCAAAAGAAATAAGTCAAAAACCAGCACTAGTAAGAAATATCTTTTGGGGAACTCAGTTCTTCATACAAGCATTTAAATCAAGGATGCAGAATCCTAGACACAAAAACCCAGGCATTTGGGCGGAGAACTGACAAAAGGAGTAAACCCAATTATTTGAAAGGAGTTGAAAACAAGTGGAACCATGGCTCTAGACTTTCTCTGAGCATGCAGAAAAATAGCCTGCTCCTATAAAATGGGTACTGTTTTACTAGATGCCACATATGTAGTGAGAACATAGGAAAACACTCTGCCTTCCTGGGACAAAAACATTCTATACAAATGCCCTCATATTTTGTGAGATACAAAAAGCCCAAGGGTCTTGCAGTCATTGATGAGACCTCTGCTAGTGTCATACAACATAGTCTCTGGTTAAGTGACAATGTATAGATGAATGAGTAGATGATGTGTTAAAAAGAAGTGGTCTTGCCACCTTGTATCAGGAGGAATATTTTCATTACTAAGATTTCGTTACTAAGATCAGTACAGAAGTAAGACAGAAGATGCAAAGCTGCTTCTATTGATTTCTGCTGTTTTATGCTGGCCAAAACAATTCTGATAGAAAATGGAAGAAGGCAGACTTCTAGGATGTAGGGAGAAAATGTTCATTTCCTAAGCTTTATTCCAATTTGGGACATAAGCCAGTCCTGATAGGAAAAAGGAGATAGATCCTAAATGATCTGAATCTACTGCCAACTCAGTTAGCAGGTAAGTAATTAGGTCTTGAGCTTCTGTCACTGTCACTACATAAATATAGCATGTTCTGTAAAAACATTGCTATAACCTGTGTTCAAGGTTTTGGGTTTGTTTGTTTTTTTTGTACATACAGAATGATAATATAGTTCTCACAGTTTAAGTTTTTCTCCCAATAACAATATTAAAATACAGCAGCAAGAAGATACAAAAAGCTCATCATAGCAAACTCATCCTTTTTCAAGTATCTGAAATCTAAATTAACTCCACTCCATTGATTAAAAATATCGCTTACAGTGATTTGCCAGAAATATGTGTTCTGAAATTTAAATTAGGTTAAGTATTTTGTAGCAGACTGCCATAATAATTTTCCAAAGTAATAAAATCAGTTATCAGAATTAATGATACATAAAATTCATTTTATGATTTTACTTACATTACCTTGCTTCCTCCCTCATCTGTTTTCAAACCAAGTCCCATAACTTTATAATGTGCTTTTACACCATACAGTGACCCTTCTTGCAGCTGAAAGGACAACATAGTTCAGCGCAATCCTTTTAAAATTGCCTGGATGATTGCTTGAAAAAAATCAGAAGGAAATGCATAAAAGGCATGGGGACAGCCTTGTAGAACAGTTATAGCTACAAGACAACTGAAAGACTGAAAGTATGGCAGATGTCAAATCAAGCAAGGTCTTTTAATGCCATAAAGTAATGAAGTGCAGCATTAATTCCTGGGTTTCGCAGTGCTTTTAAGCACAGCGAACAAAACGGATGGTACTCTTAAGATATCATAGAATCATAGAATTGCTGAGGTTGGAAGGGACCTTTAAGATCATCAAGTCCAACTATTAACCTACCCTGACAAAAACCACTTCTAAACCGTGTCCCTAAGTACCACATCTACCCTTTTTTAAGCACCTCTAGGGATGGCAAATCCACCATATCCCTGGGCAGCCTATTCCAATGTTTAATAACCCTTTCAGTGAAAAAATGTTTCCTAATATCCAATCTAAACCTCCCCTGACATAACTTGCACCCATTTCCTCTCGTCCTATCACTTGTCACCAGGGAGAAGAGGTCAGGCCCCACCTCTCTACAACCTCCTTTCAGGTACTTGTAGAGCGTGATAAAGTCTCCTCTCAGCCTCCTCTTCTCCAGGCTAAACAACCTCAGTTCCCTCAGTCGTTCCTCATAAGATTTGTCCTCCAGACCCCTCACCAGCTTTGTAGCCCTTCTCTGGACATGCTCCAACACCTCAATGTCCTTCTTGTAGTGAGGGGCCCAAAACTGAATGCAGTACTCGAGGTGGGGCCTCACCAGTGCCGAGTACAGGGGAATGATTATTTCCCTAGTCCTGCTCACCACACTATTCCTGATACAGCCCAGGATGGTGTTGGCCGTCTTGGCCACCTGGGCACACTGCTGGCTCATATTCAACTGGCTGTCAATCAACACCCCCAGGTCCTTTTCTGCCAGGCAGCTTTCAAGCCACTCCGCCCCAATTCTGTAGTGCTGCATGGGGTTGTTGTGACGCAAGTGCAGGACCCGGCACTTGGCCTTGTTGAACCTCATACCATTGGCCTCGGCCCATCAGTCCAGTCTGTCCAGATCCCTCCGCAGAGCCAACCTATCCTCAAGCAGATCAACATGCCCGCCTAGTTTTGTGTCATCTGCAAATTTACTGAGGGTGCATTTGATCCCCTCATCCAGGTCATTGATAAAGATATTAAAGAGAACCGGCCCCAGCACAGAGCTCTGGGGGACACCACTTGTGACTGGACACCAACTGGATTTAACTCTATTCACCACCACTCTCTGGGTACGGCCATCCAGTCAGCTTTTTACCGAGCGAAGAGTACACCCGTCCAGGCCATGAGCAGCCAGTTTCTCCAGGAGAATTCTGTGGGAAATGGTGTCAAAAGCTTTGCAAAAATTCAGGTAGATAACATCCACAGCTTTTCCCTCATCCACTAAGCGGGTCACCTTATCATAGAAGGAGATCAGGTTTGTCAGGCATGACCTGCCTTTCACAAACCCATGCTGACTGGGCCTGATCACCCTGTTCTCCTGCATGTGCCGTGTAACAGCACTGAGGATGATCTGTTCCATGACCTTCCCAGGCACCGAGGTCAGACTGACTGGCCTTTAAGTTCCCCAGATGGGTGTCACATTTGCCAACCTCCAGTCAGCTGGGACCTCCCCAGTTCTCCAGGACTGCTCATAAATGATGCAAAGTGGCCTGGTGAGTACTTCTGCCAGCTCCTTCAGTACCCTTGGGTGGATCCCATCCGGCCCCATAGAGTTGTGCACCTCCAGGTGCTGAAGCAGGTCCCTACCATTTCCCTTTGAATTACAGGGGCTTCATTCTGCTCCCCATCCTTGTCTTCTAGCTCAGGGGTCCGGGTACTCAGGGATCAACTGGTCCTACTGCTGAAGACTGAGGCAAAGGTGGCATTAAGTACCTCAGCCTTTTCCTCATCCTTGGTCACTATGTTACTGGCCCCATCTACTAGAGGACAGATATTATCCTTAGTCCTCTTTTTATTGCTAATATATTTATAGAAACTTTTTTTGTTGTCCTTGACAACAGAAGCCAGGTTTAGTTCTAAATGGGCTTTGGCCCTCCTGATTTTTTCCCTGCATAGCTTTACTACCTCTTTGTAGTCCTCTTGAGTGGCCTGCCCTTCCTTCCAGAGGCCATAAATCCTCTTTTTTTCCCCAAGTCACAACACTAGCTCCGTGTTTAGCCAGGCCGGTCTTTTTCCCCGACGGCTTGTCTTTCAGCACACGGTGACAGCCAGCTCCTGCGCCTTTAAGACTTCTGTCTTGAAAAACATCCAGGCTTCCTGGGCTCCTTTGCCCTGGAGGCCTGCCTCCCAGGGGACTTTGTCAACCAGGCTCTTGAAAAGCCCAAAGTCCGCCCTCCGGAAGTCCAAGGTAGCAGTTCTACTGACCTCCCTCCTTGCTTCTCCCAAAATCGAAAACTCATTTCATGATCGCTGTTCCCAAGACAGCCTCCAACTATCACGTCCCCCACAAGACCTTCCCTGTTTACAAACAACAGATCCAGCAGGGCACCTTCCCTAGTTGGCTCTCTCACCAGGTATGTCAGGAAGTTATCCCCAGTACATTCCAGGAACTGTCTAGACTATTCCCTCCCTGCTGTATTGTATTCTCAGCAGATGTCCAGCAAATTGAAGTCCCCCACGAGCACAAGAGCCCACAATCTTGAGACAAGCCTCTAAAAATTCATCAACACTCGTACCTGTTCATCTCCATGGAAATCTTTAGTAAAAGGCAAAAGATTTATATAATCTGAAGAGAAACCAGTAACTATGTATCTAGCACAATAACCACCTTTCAGGTTATGGCTGAAGTTTTCTTCATCAAGACAGTTACTGCTTTTCTGTCTCTGTAGAAGGATATCTTTCTAGACAGCCCATACAGGGAAAAAGTCAGTTTCTTTGCTACTTGACAGTCATAGGATCATAGAATCATCAAATAGTTTAGGTTGGAAGGGACATTAAAGAACATATAGTTCCAACCCCCCTGCCATGGGCAGGGACACCTTCCACTAGACCAGTTTGCTGAAAGCCTTGTCCAACCTGGCCTTGAACATTTCCAGGGACGGGGCATCCACAACTTCCCTGAGCAACCTGTTCCAGTGCATCAACCACCCTCAGAGCAAAAAATATTTTCCTAATATCTAATCTAAATTATTAACTCTCAGTTTGAAGTCATTACCATTCATCCTATCACTACATGCCCTTGTAAAAAAGCCCCTCTCCAGCTTTCTTGTAGGTGCCCTTCAGATACTGGAAGGCCGCTATAAGGTCTCCCCAGAGCCTTCTCTTCTCCACACTGAACAACCTCAGCTATCTCAGCTTGTCTTCATAGGACAGGTGCTCCAGCCCTCGGATCATCTTTGTGACCCACTTCTGGACATGCTCCAACAGACCTATGTCCTTCTTATGTTGAGGGCTCCAGAGCTAGACACAATATTCCAGGTCGGGTCTCACCAGAGCAGAGAAGAGGGGAAGAATCACCTCCCTTGACCTGCTTGCCACACTTCTTTTGATGCAGCTCAGGATGTGGTTGGCTTTCTGGGCTGCGATCGCACATTGCCTGCTCATGTTGAGCTTCTCATCAATCAGCACCGCCAGCTCCTTCCCCTCAGGCCTGCTCTCAATCCATTCTCTGCCCAGCCTGTATTTGTGCTTGGGATTGCCCTGACCCAGACGTAAGACCTTGCACCTGGCCTGGTTGAACTTCATGAGGTTTGCACAGGCCTACCTCTCCAGCCTGTCCAGGTCCCTCTGGATGGCATCCCTCCCCTCCAGCGTGCCAACTGCTCCACACAGTTTGGTCTCATCTGCAAACTTGCTGAGGGTGCACTCGATCCCAACATCCATGTCACCAACAAAGATGTTAAATTACACTGGTCCCAGTATCAACACCTGAGGAACACTCTTAACTGGTCTCCACTTGGACATCAAGCCATTGACCACAACTCTTTGAGTGCAACCGTCCAGCCAGTTTTTTATCCACCGAGTGGTCCATTGGCCAAACCCATCTCTCTCCAATTTAGACACCAGGATGTCATGCAGAAGGGTGTCAAATGCTTTGCTCTAAGCCAGGTAGATGATACCTGTTGGTGTCCCCTTATCCACCAACACTGTAATGCTATCATAGAAGGCCATCAATTTTTTCAGGCACAATTTGCCCTTAGTGAAGCCATGCTGGCTGTCACCAATCACCTCCTTGTTTTCCATGTGCCTTAGCAGAGTTTCCAGGAGGATTTGCTCCATGATTTTGCCAGGCACAGTGGTGAGACTGACCAGCCTGTAGTTCCCCAGGCCTTGTCTTTTAACCTTTTTAAAAATGGGGCTTACATTTCCCCTTTTTCAGTCAGTGGGAACTTCATCAGACTGCCATGACTGCTCAAATATGATGGACAGTGGCTTGGTGATTTCATCTGCCAGTTCCCTCCAGACCTGCGGATGCATCTCATCAAGTCCCATTGACTTGTGCACCTTCAGGTTCCTTAGATGATCCCTGAAGCAGTCAAAGTCTGCTCTTCTGAAGTCCAGGGTAGCAAGTTTACTGTGCGCCTAAGTCTCACTCTTGTGTTTTACTTGTAAGCAATGAAATGAATGTTATAAAGGTAATCTTGCACCTATGAGGTGAAACACAAGGGCAGAGCAGTTAATGAGTAAAGCTACTGCTGAAGAGAAGTTTAAGAATTGCTTTCAACCCATTTCACTTGGTGAAAGGGACCAGGTGATTCACAGAGAGATGCAGTGAAAATGTGCTGACCTGAAGTCACCCACCACTATGATTAGAGTGCTGCCAATATGAAACATTTCAAGAACCCCTCCTGCTAGCCTAAAGTAAGGTCTTTCTGCCATTAGCTACTGGCATTTGCTAGTAAAAGATAACCTAGTAACTGTTGTTTGAGATCATTGCTTGGTCCACCAAGTATGACAAGCTAGGAGACCCCACATGTAGGAAAAGTTACTTCACTGGCAAGGACACAATTCCATAGTACCTATGGAGAGTCAGTGACAGTAACAGGTAGTGACCTTCAGAAAAATACAAGGTGAAAAGGCAGGACTGAGTACAACTTAGAAAGAAGAGTAAGCAAGCCATGCTCAGTAGAAAGTAAGAGCAGGCATAGAGTCACCTACAGCAAAGCTCAGGCCAGGCCAGGAACTGTACTTATATGGAACTCACAGGTACAGGAGCAGAGAGTGTGTGTGGAAGTCCCAGGTGAGGTTCTTCAGGGCAGTTAAGACCCTATTGGTGCACTCAAGCCCTAGCAAACTCCTCTTAAGACATCCCTTGATACTTGTTCTTCATTCTTTGTGTGCAAAGGCTGTAGTCTGTCTTCTCAGTCAGATGAAATGGATCTTGTGGAGCTGGAAAGTGTAAGAGCTGTTTTACACTAAGGAATAACAGAAAGTAGATCTATTCATGAATTCTTTACTGTGTAACCAGGAGCTCTACCCAAAACCCAGCTGATGAAGCATCAATCGTGTAACTCTGAGAAATAAGTCTGAGAGAAGGAGCAACAACAAGAGAAAGCATAAACATGTTTCAAGAGAGGATGCTAAATAAGAAGCTTATGGCAGTTATCTTTCAGTACTTGACTTATTCCATCCTCAAGGAAACAGGAACACATAGATAAACAATACTACTTTTGAAACATAGCTTGCGTTCTGCTGCTAACTGGCAAAACGTGAAGAACTGAACTTTGTCTCATTATCTGAGTGAAATAAGATTTTGCTGTATTTAGCGCCTGCAATTGTTTAATTGATAAGTAGTTTGATATCTATTCTTGCAGATCTGGCTTTAGCTGTTTTAAGTGATCAAAATTATTGGAAAGTTCTGAGCACATATTGACCAAAAAATAGGAATCTTAAAGATCTCTTAAACTGGACACCAAGCATCACTGAGTAAGGATGGGTTCCAGTGAATATTTTCAATGATGCAGAGTTGAGAATAATAAAATCCAAGGGACACTGATTTCTTGTTCATTATCTCTTAGAGGTACTGTTTCCCATAGGAAAAGTAAGTACAAGAAGCGCAGGTACATGTCTAATCTCTCAGAGAAGAGTGTGGGGCAAGAGCAGACAAGCCTTTTGCAACATTTACACAGCAGAGGCTGCCAAAAAAGTCCACTTGATAGTTTATACTGAAGGTCAAGTTAATTCAAAGGTCAGATTTCAAATGCACCTTAAGAAAAGTAGGGTTTTTTAATACTATGCAAGTAATAATTAGAAAATCTTAGGCATATATTCCTTTGTAAGATCAGATGGCACATTACTACAGGTAGTTAAAACCTTTAGCTGTAAAAACGTCACAGTGTATCTCAATTTCATACACCTGGCAGTGTATTTTAGAGCATAACCTGCACATTTCTTACCTTTTGTAAATGTTGAGGATGACTAAAATGTTTGTTCCTAGTAGGTGATAGATTGCTTCCTGTGTGTTTTATACTCAAATAAGTGAAATAAAATCACTAAGGTAAAATAAATTGCTTCTCAGCCATTCCAGAGCAGTGGGACTGTGAACATTTGATCCGAGCAATGAACACAAATATGACAGCAACTAAAAGGGGGGATTCTTATCCACCTGAACTCCTTATACCTTCCCACCACTATAAATACTTTAAAAAGGCTTTTGCAGCAGGAGAGCTGACTTAAATTTTTTGTCAGGTTTGACAGGTTTTGTTTAAAGTTCAGAACAAGATGAGACTGATATCACTCTGTTAGATAAGTTACGGTGCTGATATTTCAATACAACCAATTCTGTATAAGAACTCTAATATGACTACAGGGCTACAGCTTAAAGGATGGAAGACGCTTAAATCATGCTATGAAGATCTGGGATAAGAAAAATAATGTTTTTCTGTGAAAGAGGGCTAAAGAATTGATCTGGATGAGATGATAAGCAGATAGTGCAGTTCTGACTACTCGGGACTGCCTTGGGCAAGCAGGGATTTACATGTGCATTTTAAACGATCTCACAAAGGGCTCATTGAGTTTGGCTGGAGTTAAGGTACAGTAGACCAAAGTCTACTCATCTTTCTGATCTCGTTCTGGTTCCAATCAGAATATTTTTGAATGCTTCCAACCTTTTAAGCCCTTAATGTGCTCACATTTTGAACTAATGCAGAGCAGAAAAATACAATATATCATGCTGGAAAAACACATATATTGCATGTGCATTTGTATTCATTTTCCAGACTATTTCTGTTTCCTTTTACCCTGTGAATGCTTAAAGGTTTCACAATGAATACTTGTCCATTCACGTGCAGATTTAGTATGCAGATAAAATATGACAGAATTTTCCACAAAGAAGATATTGTATTTTACGTTGGTGACATTTCTATTCTTTTCTTCCTGGGATGTTAGGTACTTTTTAAAGATAGAATAGATAAATTTAATATGGAAACTTTTGTTTCAGAGAGGAAATGTCTTTTTTCAAGTGAAGGAAAAATATTATGATAACAAGACAATAATTCATAATACTTGGCATTTATAAACTGGCTTTCCTCAAATTGTCTCAAAAGCATATTGCAAACAGTAGCAAGGACTGAATCTCTACCTGAAAAAAAGGGGAAGCTGCTTTTTCTGTGGCAGAGAGAAAGCCAGTGACCGTAAGAGCATGTATTTTGGGGCAAATGTGACAGATGGAAACAGACAGGAGAACTGAAAAGGTATTAGCTCAAGCACCTGGGACCCAGGCAGTGCCAAAGGGTGAACTGCAACAAGATTTGAATTGTTGATGGTGCTTTGATGGTAGAGCAGTCAGATGAAAAGTGGTCATGTATACACATTCTGGCTGAATCCTCCCACCCCTTTCTTGTTGGGTTCTTATGGATCTTGCATGAATATTATCTTCCACTAAATAAATTGATTGCAAAACAAATTTGCATAAGAGAAAATTTAAGGTCAAGCAAAGCTAGACGCAAGGGTGGAGTTGTCGTTAAGTGTGGCAGCAATCACAGCTGAGTGGGTCACAGCGAAACCTCCATGTTGCCAGAGGGAAACTGGATTGGTAAAAGAATCCTTAGAAGCAAATGTAGGCATGAGCTCACAGGGACAGCAGGACTGGCATCTCCATTCCCACCCTTGCCCGAATGGCCTTTGATAGCCCCAGGGAGCACAGAGAGAGAAAGAGGAAGGAGTGGGTAGCTACACCGACTGCATACATGAGGGCGTTTGCATTCTTCCAGCCCTTTGGGATTTGGCCCAGATGATCTGATGTATTCAAATGCATTTGAATCATCTGGAGACAGGAAATATTATTTCCTAACATCACCCTGTATTGCTACAAATGGGGAGTTGGGAGGGCTGAAGTTTGGTTGTTTTTTTGGTATCTTTGTCATGGTCAATTTGCATATGTTAATAATTCATTTGCGGCAAATAAGGTAACACATAGTAATATGGCTGTACTCTTATAGCAAACAGCTTTTCATCAGTGCTTAGGTTTTCAAGATGTGCCAGCTTAGATGCCACATGGAAATCATCCAAGTTCTCTGTGCTCCCCCTACTGTAAGCAAAGCTTTCAAATCAGATACCTAGCAGCCATGGGAAAAAATGTGGAAAGAACAGCTTGTTTGACGTACTTTTTTGTTCCCAAGGCCTGGGTCCCAACAGTGCTGGTAAAGACAGAGGTGAAGAAAGTGTTCAGAACCTCTGCATTTTCAATGTTGTTGGTGACTAATTCACCTCTCCTGCTTATCATCAGGCCAATATTTTCTTTTTGCTTCTGCTTGCCATTTACATACCTGAAGAACCGTTTCTTCTAGTTTTTGACAACTCTGGCCAATTTCAATTCAAGCTGAGCTTTTGCTTTTCTAACTGCAACTCTGCAAGCCCTGGCAATGCCTCTGTAGTACTTAATGGGTATTCATCTGCTTTTCCATCTCTGGTACACTTCTCTTTTGGTTTTGAGCAGACTCAGAAGCTCACAGTTAAGCCAAAGGGGTCTCTGGCTCTGCCTACTTCCCTTACCTTTAAAGGGGATGAACTGTTTTTGTGCTTCCAGGAGAGCATTCTTGAAAAAATCCCAGCACTCTCTAACTCCTTTATCCTCCATGGAAGCTTGCCACAGAATCGCTCCCAACTGAGCTCTAAGCGAGCTGAAGTTTGCTCTTCTAAAATCTAAAACCTTTGTCTGAATACCAGCATTCACTGTGCTTGGCAGGATCCCAAACTCCACAATGTTGTGTCACTGCAGCCAAGGCTATCACTAACTGAGGTTTTCTTGGTTTGTGAGTACTAAGTCTAGCAATGCCTCATTCCTGGTTGACGCATCTAAGATCATAGAGGAAGCAGTCCTCTATGCATTCTAGGAACTTGATGGATGACATGTGAGCTGCTGTATTATTTTTCCAGCAAATGTCTGGGTAGTTGAAGTCACCCGTAAGAACTAGGTTCTATTGACCTGAAGCTTGCTTAAGTGCCCCAAATATTTCCTCGTTGGCCTTATCATCTTGGTTTGGAGGTTGGTACAAGATACCTACTCTAAGATCCCCCGTGGAGACATCCCCTCTGATGTTGACCCAGAGGCACTAGATAGGGCTTCCACAATCACCATAGTTGAATCGTATATATTCAAGGTTCTCCTTAACATAGAGTGAGCACGACTCCTCTTCCTTTTCTTCCTTACCTGTCTGTACAAAACAGTCTATAGCTATCCATCATCATCCTCCAGTCATGTGAGTTGTCCCACCATGTTTCAGTTATTCCTATATCATAACTTTCTGAATGGGTGCAGAGCTCCCGTTCCTCTTGTTTATTCCCCAGGCTGTGTGCATACACTTGAGGTGGTTGTTCTTCAGGTTCACATCTTGGAAGGCAGCTGAGAAACTTTTGTTGCTGATCTGGTTGGCCTGGCTTATTCCCCAGTTGGTTGCAATGGCACAAGTGTTGCCACTTTGGAACCTACCCCCAAAGTCCTTTGGTTTAAAGCCTTCTTCACCAAATTGGCCAACCTGCTGCAGAAGATTCCCTTGTCTGTTCTAAACAGGTGGATCCCACCCATCCTTATTTTACTGATCAACAAATAGACTCCAAGGCAGCTTAACATGTCACACATGTCAAACTCTTACTTAATCTAAAATTTTGCCTCAATTGGTAAGTTACTGATCATGGGGAGCTAATTATTTTCCCACTACCATGTATTTGTAGTTAATTGTTGAATTAGTATTAATTCTTGAATAGAATTAATTTTGAATACTTCTTTTTTTCCTTTTTGAACCCAAAGGTGTTTGAATTCTCTGTTGCTCATCTGAATATTTCCAAAAGCAGTCATACATGGCCAAATATCTTGACAAGGACAGGAGGTGATCACAGAATCATGGAATTGTCTAGGTTGGAAGGGACCGTGAAGATCAAGTCCAGCCACCAATCTAACACTGCCAAAACCACTACTGACCCATGTCTCTAAGCACCATGTCTACCTTTTAAATATGTCCAGGGATGGCAACTCCACCAGTTCCCTGGGAAGCCTGTTCTTATGCTTGACAAGCCCTTTGATGAAGAACTTTTTCCTAATATCCAATCAAAATGTACCCTGGCGTAACAGCTGGCTAGACAGCAACTAAGCACCACACAGCTGCTCACTCACTCCCCTCTAGTGGAATGGGGGAGAATCGTAAGGGTCAAAGTGAGAAAACTCATGGGTTGAGATAAAGACAGTTTAATAAGTAAAGCAAAAGCCACGCACACAAGCAAAGCAGAACAAGGAATTCATTCAACACTTCCCATTGGCAGGTAGGTGTTCAACCACCTCCAGGAGAGCAGGGTTCCATCATGTGTAACGGTTATTTGGGAAGACAAAGCCATAACTCCGAACAACCCCCTCTTCCTTTTTCTTCCCTAAGCTTTGTATGCTGAGCATGATGTCATATGGTATGGAATATCCGCATATTCCAATCCGGATATTCCATATGGTCGGTTGGGGCCAGCTTTCCCAACTGTGTCCTTGTAGAGAACCAATACCAGATGCGATTTTGTCTCGACATTGCCACCATGCCACCATCTTCCAGGAGGACCATCTTCTTCACAGTTTTGGAAGTGGATGACCTCCTGCGCCTGAGCAGGGACTAAAGGCGTGAAAAGAGCAGGAAGAGGCTTGTAGGGGACCAGCGCTTCCGGTCAATCTGCACATGAGCAAGATCCCTATATAAGGCTTTTGGCAGGCTTCTTCACTCTCTTTGTTCTCCTCACCTCCCTGCTGCACGCGTCCCCGGACCCCAGACTCAGCCAAAAACTGTTGGACTCAGGGTGGCAGTAGCAAACTTTCTCCCTCTTTGTTTCCTTCCTTACCCCCCTTTCCTTTCCCCTTTGCCTTCCCTTCCCTTTTTACCATTCTTTCTCAGTTTTGTTAAGAGAATTAAGTAAAAGGTTGTACGACATTTGACCGACTTCAGTATGTTAATCCCGTCCTTGGGATTATAACGAAACCTTCCCGACACTGTAACGGGACAGTCCTCTCCCAAATTCTTGTGCACCTGCAGTCTACCCACTAGTGGGGTGGTGTGAGAGGCAGTAACTGAAATATCTCTGTATTATCAACACTGTTTTGAGCACAAATACAAAACATATCCCAAATACAAAACATATCCCCATACTAGTTACTATGAAGAAAATTAACTCTATCCCAGCCAAAATCAGCACATCAGCAAAAGGAGCTAGATTACATTTCCTTACAGAGTAGGAAGGATTTGCATGGCTGTCTTCAGACTGCAATGAGCTGTGATGCTGGTCATGTTTCTTAAATACAATATGTAGTAAATATGCTACTTTAAGATATCATAGAACCCTAGAATGGTTAGAGTTGGAAGGGACCTTAAACATCACCTAATTCCAACCCCCATGCCATGGGAAGGGACACCTTCCACTAGACCAGTTTGCTCAAAGTCTTGTCCAACCTGGTCTTGAACACTTCCAGGGATGGAGCATCCACAGCTTCCCTGGGCAACCTGTTCCAGTGTCTCACCACCCTCACAGTAAAGAACTTCTTCCTAATATCTAATCTAAATCTACTCTCTTTCAGTTTAAAACTGTTACCCATCATCCTGTCGCTACACTCCCTGATAAAAAGTCCCTCCCCATCTTTCCTGTAGGCCCCCTTTAGGTAATGGAAGGATGGTATTTACATAATTGTAGACCCCCTTTAGGTAACTGGAAGGCTCCAATTTAGAGACCAGGATGTCATGCCGGACAGTGTCAAATGCTTTGCACAAAGACAGGTGGATGATGTCAGCTGCTCTTCCCTTATCTACCAATGGTGTAACAGTGTCGTAGAAGGCCATCAAATTTGTCAGGCACGATTTGCCCTTAGTGAAGCCATGTTGGCTGTCACCAGGCACCTGCTTATTTTCCATGTACCTTAGCAGAGTTTCCAGGAGGATCTGTTCCATGATTTCGCCAGGCATAGAAGTGAAACTGACTGGCCTGTGGTTCCCCACATCAGTTCCCTTTTTTTCCCTTTTTAAAAAGCGGGGTTACATTTCCCCTTTTCCAGTCAGTAGGAACTTCATCAGACTGCCATGACTTCTCAAATATGTTGGATAGCAGCTTAGCATTTTCATTCACCAGTTCCCTCGAGACCCTTGGATGAATCAGGTCCCATGGACTTGTGCACCTTCAGGTTCCTTAGATGGTCTCAAACCTGATCTTCTCCTACAGTGGCCGGTACCTCATTCTCCCAGTCCCTGCCTTTGCCTTCTGCAACTTGGGCAGTGTGGTTAGAGCCCTTTCCAGTGAAGACTGAGGCAAAGAAGTCATTGAGTGTCTGAGCCTGAGTGTCACCATGTCCTGGGTGTCCAGGTCTCCCATTTCCCTATGGAGCGGGCACATATTTTCCCTAGTCTTCCTTTTATCACCAACATACTTATAGAAGCTTTTCTTGATTCCCTATTTTACTGAATAGTAAAATTCCCACTGCCTTGAATGGGAGAGGAATCTCAGTGTGTCCTACCAGTGGCTTGTTTCAAGTAATCTATACCTTAAAGTTAGCTATGCATTCCTTTAACATGGGTTGCACATGCTTGTGTTCTTTGGTGCTGAAGGTGTCTAATGTGAGCTCAGCAACTGCCTATAGACAAAAGTTGAAACATAGTGCTTTAACATGCCCCAACTGGCATTTTAGCTAATCAACTGGAAGATTTTAGTTGAAGTTTGTACATTTCACCAGCTGAAAGTTGGTCAATCATGGCATCCCCTTTGCTTCAATGTAAAGAAGAGGACAAACTAACAAACTGTTCAGTTTCAATTCTTACAACTTGGATATAGCTACTATTTGCTCTTGAAGTCTGTCTTATGTAGCACAGAGTCCTTTAATAAAGCCAGAAAGGAGAAAAATTGTATCCGTCAACCAAACAGCATGCATATGTCACTGCCAAATGCAGGTAGAGCCAACAGAGTATGGTTTTTCAAATCCTTCTCCATCTGTGCAAGGACAAAGATAAGAGGAAAATACATGGATTCATAATACACAGCCGTGGAATAATTTGGTAGCTCACTTCTGGGATGCTCTGGAAGAGAAGCACCCTTTGAGGCATAAATGACCTTGACACCGTCAGGAAAAATGCTTATCTGCTTTTTAAAGAGAATTGGGACATCATAATTTTTTTTTGTAAAGAAACCAAAGCACATTGAAGGAAGAATATATTTTCATTAATTTTGCCCTCTGGTAGGGAACATCCATAAAGTCCAAAATGCTGCAGAACTGTTCAGATCAAAAATGGCAATGATACATATATTCATGTTTTGGTTAATAATTTCTACCACATTCTAATAAGAAAGCATGTTCCTATTTTCTAGACACACTTTTGATTTATACCAAACATCAACAAAGCAGCCTATAAACTTTAGTTCCATACATAGCTTCAATGAATCAGGAAGCTCCCATTTCAGAGTACACCATATGATGCAAGCAAAAAGTAGAAATTGGAATCTAATTTATTTTGGAGATGTTAACTAAACATTAACCTAGAAACCTCTTATCTTAGCTCTTTCTGTACTGGAATGGATGTACTATGTGTTCAGGGACAAATAATTGCTGTATGAACCTTAGTGCAATGAATTTGTCGGTAGGGATGTTCTAAAGAACTTTGCATGTATTTAGGCTCTTAAGTAATCAGTCACAATTTCAGAAGGTCTCAGCAGCTATTTGAACTACTGGTGATCTTAGGTGCTGGGAACTTTCGAAAGTCTGCTGGCACCTAGCTATGCAAGATTGCTCCTTGTTCAGTTACTTCCCTGTATGCAAAGTGGAACTTAAACAGCATGTACCATGGGCCTGGTTCTTTTCTCTGGGCCAACCTCAGCTGAGACTGAGCAAATGAATATAGAAAGTGGCACAGTTAAAATACAGAATTACAGGGAGCAAGTGGGATTTTAGCAGTCTTTAGAGTAGCAGAGAAGAAAGCCTTCTGCAGCTTGCTTTGGGCCTGAGGTAGCTTTTTTTGTGTGATATTTTTGGCATTTGTATCTGAATAATAGAGCTGAGCCAAGAAAAATTTTCAGAATCTGAGGTTTTGAGAGTTTTGAGTGTAGTCTCAGTCTTTCACAAGAGAGGAAGGTGAAGTCATTAGCCTTCAGTTATCCTTTTGCATGGGCGTTAATTTGAACCTGCTTTCAAAAATATCTTTCAAAGAGGCCAACCTAATAATTTCTTCACATTGCCTTTAAAGACCAGTTTGCTTTAACAATACAATATCTTTTAGCCATGCAATACAGTCACATTCCTCTGAGATATATGATTAACCTAGTTGCAGGAGCATAGTCGAACACCCTGTCAGGGCAATGTGGTTTGGGGGTGGGACATGGAATTACCCTCTTGCAGTGGCCTTTTCTGGAGGGGCTCCTGTGAACACCGAGTGCAGCTTAGAAACGTGCACTTAGCTGCTGCTCAGCAGCATAGCCTGACTTCTGCTCTGTGATAGCTCATGTGAAATGTAGACAGTTGTCAGGTCACAGATCTGCTTACCAAATGAGTTTGCACGTAAGAAAGGGTCTGCAAGGCTAACACCCAAATCTTCTGGCGTAACTGCAGACTCCAGAGAGTGGCACCTCTTGCATTCACTAAAGGCCCATGTGTCTCCCCTGACATCTTAGTCATGGAGAGTGTGTTCCATCCTACTCATAACCAAGTTACTATCCCACTGGTAAAAGGTGACAACCTCCTGCAGGTCCAGCCTGATGGATAGTTGAAGCTTCTTCCAGCAGCCCATGGCTTGTCCCACTTCTGCTCCAGCCTTCCCTCAGATCTCTGGACCAACCATTAAGCCTGTCAACAATGCCTTAAGAGTGTTTCAGCATTTCAGCTCTTTATTCCTTCAGATCTTTAGCACATATGAAACTGCCTGAATTATGGAGAAACAGAAGGGGATTTCCCATTTCCCCCAGATCTCCTAAACTGAGTGTTCGTTTGTTTGGTTTTTTTTGTTTGTTTTGTGAACTGCTACCTTTCTTTGTGTAATTTGAAAGACCTTCAGAGAAGAAGCTTATTAGATGTATGAAGAGAATGTATCATACTCCGAAATAAAATCCAAACAACTTTTATTACTCAGAAATTCACATTTAAGAAACCTTTCCAAGAAAAAAAAATAGAAAAAACAATGTCTCTAACTAATACAATAAACCTGCAAGCAGGTCTCAGGTTGGTACGGTAAAACAGGACCAAAGTGTAAAGCAAAGCAAAAATCTAGACATTGAAACCAAAATACTGACAGTCAAATAGGCTAATTATTGAGTAAATTACTTAGTAAATTACCAAGGAATGAGCACAATAAAAAGTGGATTGAATTGTATTGGATTCAGAATCCAGTTCAGTGGGAGGTAGTCTGATGCTATCATCTCATCGAGAAGCAAGACTTAGGCTTTGCTCTGCAAACCATTCCCCACGGGAGTCCTGCTCCCTGGTGAAATCCACAGCCTCAAACAAGCACCCAAGTCTAAAAAGAGCTGGACTCAGATTGTATCACACCAAAGCCCATACAAATTGAAATAAACATTTTCACGGGAGGGTCATGGTTTGAAATTCACCTCACTCATTGATTTTGCTAATCCTTTTCCATTTCCCTCTTCTGGACTAATAGGGGAAATCAGTTTAGCCACACAAAACCCAGCTGTTGGAAAAAGTATCAGAAACCCTGCATCTACTAGCCAGAGGTTTCCCTACAATGTGTGAGAGACCGAGAGCTTTGACAGATGAATCCTGGCTTGCAGTATGAAAACCTTAATGTCATGTAGATTGGTGCCCTATCTCCTGAATAGATACTACCAACCTGGGAGTATATGGAAGAACACAAACTGTCTCGTGTTTTGGGTGTGATAGCTGAGCTCAAACCCCCTTCACATGGGCTGCTAATATCCAAAGCCTATCTCAATGGGGATCAACTGCAACAGAGCCAAGCTTTAACAAATGTACATTCCTATTACACCTAAGCTTACAAAGCCCAAGATTTCCGAGATACCCTTTTTGCAGCATGGAAGAGGGATATTTAACTAAGATAGTAGTAAGACTCTTACAGCTGCTCTTGTTTCTTTTTAATCTCAAGAAAAGACCATGATGTAAATGCTAAATCTGCTGTGTCCATTTTTTAGTTAATTTGCCTACCAACTCGTGTTTACACAAAATGCATGTTAGATGCCCTGGGGAGTTTTCTGACCTACTTAGTAAAAGCAGCACTGAGTGTCTGATTTACTTAAATGAAACTAGACAACTTCTCAGGTTAAATGTTGCTTGTTTTTGTCTTATAGATAAACAGATGAGGCAGAAAGTAGACCACAATGACAACCTTTGGTTTCCTTCTTTTTTTCTTTTAAGGCATGAATTCAGAAATGGTCAGCCATACAAAGTTCTGCTTCCACAAATGTATAGGCCGCCTAACTCCCTTGGGCAACCATATTTGTAAAAGATGTTTGCATTGTTCTCCCTCATCACAATCTCTCTGTGTCAGGATATATTTGTACACAGTTGGCAGCAATGTGACAAGAGTAGCCTGTCCAAATATCTGGGATGTTGTCTCAAAAACTAGCATTTCAAGGAGTAGGAGTCATTTTTCTTTGCCTCCTTCATATTCTTTTCTAGAAAGCAATTTAAGTCACAGCATATAATTGATTTGAACCAACACTAAGTCAAAGGTAATGGTGGAACAGAGCTATGTTCCACTCTCAAACCAACACAAAAGTACTCAAGTTCCATTACACTTCCAGATCAATTATACTTTTTTTTAGAGAGGATTGGATTCATCCCTTACACCCATTTGATTGTTATAGATAATTAAATGGACAAAGGTCTTATGCAGTATATGTTGCTGGATACAGAGGTGGGTGGTTATGTAAAAACCAAGTCACAGATAGTGAGTCCTCTGCTGGGGTTCTTCTGCATGTCTCCATTGACTTCAGTGGAGTGATGCTGCAAACATGGTCCAAGATCTAACAGAATTTTAATTTTGTTTTCTTTTCTTTTTTTTTTTTTTTTCAGAAAACCTACTTTGGACACTGAATTAATTACCAAGCTTGTGAACTATAAATCAAGTGCAAGGTTCCCAAGCTCTGTACATCCCACACAATAAGCTAGAACTTACTTTAATTATGGCCCATCACCTGGCAAGAAATCAAAAGAATAAACAATAACACAAGGCCACGCAGAGACATTTTTCCCCATAAATTACTTTTTTGAAATGTGGAAGCATTTGCTTCAGAACTTGTTTCAGACATTACACACAAAAATTGCTGCAGTTGCTGGCCAGTTATACCTAGATATGTCTAGAGTCAGTCTCGTTATCCAAGGAGTAAATAAACAGCTTAAATTAGCTAAGTAATATATTTATAACCAAAGATACTCTGTCACCTGTTACTCAAGCAAGAACATTTTAACAGTGGATATAAAGGGGGTAAAGGTGTTGATGTACTTTAAAAAAGGTAAACTTTATCTAAAAGTAAGGTAAAAGGTAAAAGTTACCTAAAAGTAATAGACACTGTACCTTTAATTGAAGATGAGGACATTTTACGCTAATCGACATCAAGAGAAGGAATTGTGAGCACCAGTAAAAAGTTGATAAACCATGAATATGTTAATTATGCTAATTTACAACCTATAAATGAATGATTGTTTCAATGCTGAGTGTGCTAGCTTTGTGGAAATACCCCTTAGCACCCTTTTCTGTGCAGAACTGCTAATAAATAGCAAGTACCTTGACTCTGCGTGTTATTGGCTTGCACAGCGGGTAAATGATCCCATGAGTTTTGGGACAAGAAAAGAAGCTTTAAATCACCTCTTTCTGAAGCAAGAAGTGTGTTTATTTCTTTGTTGTACTCTTTCGGTGTTACTTTAAGCTGGGCATTCTGCAGAAAGATTGCTCTTATGGTGGGTGATTTCATTTTTAGCTGAATCTTTCCAATCCAATCCAGCTCCAAAATGGCCATAATTCCATTTCAAGACGAATTTTGCATTTTTAAATATACTTCACAATCAAATGTTTCTCTGTATAGTGAACTAGCCACTAATCAGAGCATGTGCAGAAGGGCATTAGTTATATAATTGAAAGGTGATCAATTAACAAGTTTTGTGTAACTTTTTCTTTGTTGTAAACTGTATGAAAACCTGCAACCCCTGGTGTGCTATCTTCGTGAACTAATGCCTGGCACTCCTTTCTGTACAGAACTGCACTAAAGGTTAGAAGGTGTGTACTCAATGGCTCCTGTGCACTGGGCATCAACCTGAAACCCTGATTAGGGGACAACACCATGACACAGCTTTTCCCTATAGACTGGTAGTTTCTGAGGAAGGCCAGAGTGGGTAAGGGAATCATGTATGTGTTGAACTGAAAAAAAATCTGAAGTGAATTGTTTCATTTGCATTTTTTAAGTTATTAAAAAGCAATGATTATGCTGGATTTTTATGAAGGAAAAAGCACCAAAAGATTTAACTAGATTTTAAAAGACTTCAATTTCCCTGGATGACAACCAGGAAGTTCTATGTAGCAATGAGCTCTCTGCTATTTAGACTCAAGGACAAAGGTAGCTTGATACCAAACTTTTCTGAAATAGCAGGTGTCAATTCAATATGGTTTTTGAAAGGATAAGGGTTCTTTTGTGAAAGAGTCTCATGAGCCTGTCCTCCGCAACATGGTATTCCTTCATTGATGGTACCCTGAAGATTTTTATCAGGCAGATGTTGTTTCTTTGGGAAAAAAGTCCAAATCATTTAAAATAATTTTATGTTTTGGAGAGTATGTTCTGGCATCTGCTTCTTAGTCCTGAAGATGGACAGTTTAATACTTATTGACTGGCAAGTTTTTATGTGATTCTATGGTTTCAGAATTCTTGAAGCAATGACACTAAGTGACATGGAAGTCTCTGAAAACACTACAAGGACAGATTCTTGTTTCCTGCTTGTACCTATGTCTTCTGGAAGACCCCAGTTGTTACCATCCCTGTGCTGCCACAGAGCGACTTGATCTTTGGGAAATCACTAAGCCTGCCTGTGCTGCTAGGAGCTCTCAGCCCATTGGAGATTATCCTTTCCTGCTTCACAGAGCTACCTATTAAAGTCTAGGAGATATGCAGATATCACAACAGTATCCAAGTAAAACCAATTAAATGATTGGCCAATGAACCTCTGAGAGCAATGTTCACAAGTATGGCAGTATGGGACTGTACACAAACCTGATCAGACTCGGAACTGGTTTATACTGTCACAAAGGAAGTTTTCCTGCCTGCTGTCATGCTTGTGCCACATCAAGAGATATCCGGTTTTGAGGTGATAGAAATACGTAATGGTAAATTATCTCCTTTCCACATTCAGATTTCAGAGAATCCTGAGCTCTCCATGGAATAACTGTCATGCAGAAATACTGGATCCAAGCTAGCCCATCAAACTAAACACATCTATAAATTACTGATGTGTGAATCTTCCCTCTCATCTAGTTTGCAATGATCTTTCGTTTCCTTCCTATATCCCTTAAGTCAGTGTTTCCAAACAGTATGTTTTCAAAGAACAAAGTACAAATGTTTCAAGCTGACTTAGCAGAAGTTTGTTTTCCAGCTCATGCTTTCTTCTTACTTGAACACAACCATGAAAAATGCACTTTCACTTAAAGCATTATATTTTAGCCTGTCCACATTCCTCTAGGCATGAAGGTTTGTGTTTGATATAGTACAAGAAGTGTAGACAAGATGTTCTAAAGATATAACCAGGGCAACATCTGAAAGGATATCTTATTTGAGATAAATTGTGAAAAATCAGATAATAATTAAAGACCTTCCCTGAAAGATCATCTGTGTTTTCTAGCTCTATCAATTGGTCTAACAAAAGAATACCACAACTCCTTAAAAACATTGCTGTCTTTACATAAGGAATCGTGCATAGGCTAGGTGAACTGTGTGAAAATTAGAAGATGGCCAAAACACCAAAGACTGAAATGGGAATTTCCTGACAAAATAAATGGTCTTTAACTGCATAAACAAAAGATTTAGGGTTGCTGGCACATGGCCCTAACACATTCACATACACTGCAACTCAGGCCAAGGATGACTTTTAATGCATGTTCATCAGTGGATTATAATAGAGTACCACTCTCCATAGTAAAAGAGGTTCATACTGATAATACATCGCAATGTGCAACGGAATATATCAGAATATCCATCCTCTATGGATGGATATTAAAATGCTTAAACTGTTTTTGCAGGATAAAATCATGGTGTTTGGTCCTTTCCTCCTTCCCTTGGAGACAGTGGTCAAGAAAAGTTGCCACCAGCAAGCTGTTTCTTCTCACCCTTCTGCCCTCCATTTAAATGTTTTTATTCCCTTCAAAATCATCCAAGTCTCTACAGATTAATTTGTTTTAACAGAACAGGGAAGTTAAGAGCTTAGATGAGATTTTTATCAGACAGAAATGTGTGAAGAAATGCTGAGCAGCAATAGACAAGTAGAAGTAAAAAAAAAAAAAAAAAAAAGAATAGAAGTGGCAGAGGGGAGCCAAAGGCTGAGGTGAGAAGTGCAATGGGAAGGGTAATTGTGATGCTTTTGCCCAGTAAGGAACAGAGAGCTGGTTGAGCATGGGAGCCACATTAAGGATGAACATGGGAGACTAAGATAAAAGGAGGTATCCAGGTGCTGTAGCAGCTTGTATCTGAGAAAGAAAGAAAGAAGAAAGAAGTGAGGTAGAGGGAATATGGTTAAGCTCTGGTCATGGCCACTGAGCTGCTAACAAGAAAACTGTTGTTTCTGTCACCAAGCTTTCGAGGAAAACAACGGGGAAAAACATTGCAGGGAGGTGAGAACTGCTAAGTACTGCAGCTCTTGTTCTGGGTTGAAGATGAGCAGAAGTATAAGGGCAATGCTTAAGAAATGGCTCCCCTGTTACTTGTGAGAGGAAAAGTATTGGTCTAAAAGACCATGCCCTCTAAATAAAGAAGCTTCAATAGCTGAGATGGTGTTGAGGTGTGCAGATAACAAAAGACTACGTTGCTTCTGTAAAAGGTGGGTGTCTACTGCCCAGTATCCTTGACAAAAGGCTAAAAAATAGGAAGCTGAAAAAAGACATGCAGGAGCTGCATCATCTGAGTTCTAGTCCTCTACTCCTAGGATATGGTGGGGAGAAAAGAGGATTTTTGCTGTTCTGTGGTTTGAAATGCAGTAAACTAAACAGTCCTTGGTAACAGAAACTGAGCCTTTCAGCAGATGCTGATGGCTCTTAATACCTTGCATTCGTCTGCTTGCTATAGACCTGTTTAAATTTCAACAAAGGGGCTGATACCTCTTGTCTTATTGAGGTGATCTTCCCTCTTTACAGAGGCATCAGAGCTACGATGTTATGAAGTATACTACTTAATCAAGCTTAAGACTTGCAGAAACCCAAATCATAAACTGGTAGGTGGCAGGTGGTGCTAGCTGCACTGAGGCAGTAGTGAGCAGTTGAAAAAAAAGCAGCTGGGAAAGTGCTTTTCATTGCCATAGCTGAAGTGAAGATTAAAAGAAAAGATGAAGAAAGTACAGTGAGGTTCTCTGCAGGTTTTCTTTCCTGAATGGGAGGGAGACTGCCCGCAACTTTGTCAAGGATGTCAAAAAAGTGAAGGAGAAGGAAGCTGAGCCCGATTCCTCTGGCAGGACATAGGAGGCAATCTGGCCACAAAACACAAGTAGTCTTTGGCGCTGTTTGGCGCAGCTCTACAATTAACACTGACTGCTCCTTCTGAGGCACAGAAATACTACAAAAGCAGCAGGGAGGAGAGGACTGTGTCTTCACAGCTTGGTCATATGGGTGCAGAAAACCTGACATACTACAAAATGTGTGTGGGGTGCCTAGTAAAGAGATAAATTCAGTGCTTTGACAGCTCTTCCTAAAAATCAGCTAAGAACAGGTGGCATGGCCCAGCCCAATGAGTGTCTTTAATTATATGTTTTTAAATTTATAGAATAATTAACCAATCACTGATTCCAGGGTCAGATATTTCCTGGCAAATAAAAATCTGTGTAGGGGCTGTTGCCTTGAGATTTCTTTATCCAACAGGTCCTCAAGTGCCAGGAAATGACTAATCTTGAGTTCACCATAGTTATCATATACCCGGATAGAGTAAAGATATAATGAAAAAGTGAAGCAATTATCTATTTTTCTAGAAGAAAATTAAAACTAGAAATGTTGGTTGCTACCCAGTCAGCTAACTGCCCTGGTGAGACTTCTGGGTATGGGGTGGTGGGAAAACTTTTAGAACCAGGACCTTGAGCTCCTTCAAAAGATACTTTTCTGGGAATATTTTAATTCTTTTGTTTCCTGAGAAAAGTTCAAACACAAACAAAAGAGGTTTAGGATTTCTAAAAAACCCCAGACTTGGCTATTAATGAAATTTGGGGAACACGTGAGAATAATGAAGATACTGAACCATCCTGGCAACTATCTTGGAAGTGACTTTGCTAACATTTTGGTCAAACAATTTCAACAGCTGTTTATATCTGGAGACCAAAAAGAATAAGCACGGAGACATCCTTTCCTTTGGTAACTTCAGGTTCTAATGTGTCTATTTTTCTTTAAACAGGATTTCTGCCCTTAAAATTGTGCAAATATACTTTATTTTCTTAAACAAAGGTTGTTTATTTCAGTGCTGAACTGTTGCATCAACCTATTTCCCATGTAGCTACAAACAAGTTTCAAAACTTGTTAAACTTTTTTACCTTTTTTTCTTAGTTACATAAATACATAAAGCTATTGTTGGACTGCTGTTATAGAATATGTGAAACACTTATTACCCTACGTTCTTGTGCTTTAAACATGCAAGAAAAGCTTCAACAATAAGCAGAGGACTGCTGATCCCAGTGTTATTCCAGTTATATGCCCACAATATTGTCCACCTATAAAGAAAGCTGCGTGCACTTATCATCTTTCCCCTCCTAACTCCCAGCAGGCTGTTGATAGCAAATAGGGAATGGAAAGGATATTTGCAGACTAAACATAGATGCTTCGAATAATATAATTATAGGGTTATATAGATTTTTTTCCCCTCACTCTGTATGTTTCAGTGTTTTTTACACTGTTGCAAAGAGATAATGGATTTTAAGGCGTGAATGTCAAAATTGCACTCATATGTTTGGCCAAATCATTGCTGTCTTTCAATGAAGCAGACAACAGTTATAAGGCAGTCTCCTAGAAGATTAAAAGTATTGTAGACTCCAGTGATGACAGCTGCATTTTAAAGTGGCTATATGAACAGAGCTGTGTCATTTTACAGCAACTACTGAGCTATTACACACACCGACTACACCTGAGGATAGGGCCAATCTGGTCTGAGGAATAATTCATGCGTGATGGCCCTTTATTCTTTAGCCTGGGATCTGAGGCTCAGAGCTTAGATGCTTTGCACGGATTGATCTGCTGACTTCCCCTGAGCCTTAAACTGCCAAGGCTTCACAACAAAGAAAGTGTTAATATGGGAGAAGAAACACATAAATGTCATCAGCCCCACCTCTAATTTCAAACAATCCATATAATACAAGGTGGCAAATTTGGCTTAGTTCCAACAAAGTACTTATAGCTTAGTTAAAATCTTTGTACATTTTAGTCCAGAACCATTAAGAGAAACCAAACTGTAAATTTTGCTTGAGGTTCGGAACACCTTTTTTTTTCTGCAAGAACAGTTGATTGTGGTTTTGCTAGCACTGAACTTCTTCAGCTCCCCTGAACAGAAGAGCAGGCCTTTCCTTATTGTTTCAGTCTTGCAGAACTGTTAGAAACTAGCCAATGTACTGTAATACTAAGTATGTTTGTTTAGGGTGAGGTTTGGGTAAACTGCAAAAGAGAATTGTCCCAGCAGTTTTTTTCTACCTGACCACAATCCTGTGGGCACACATTCTGAAGCCAGAAAGGATCTTTGTTTAATGACCCTCAGGCAATGTGATATGTTTAAAGGACAAATTCCATCCAGTGGCAGTACAAAGGAAGAAGCATCTGCGGTGGAGGGTCAGTTTTATATTTCCTTTGCAGAATTGGTTTGCGTATGTGGGTATTCATGCATGCACCTTACAGGAAATGCGAACCCAGGCCTCTGAGTGAGAATTATATAATGCAAAAATCTTTTGCTCCACCTGCTGTGCAGCTGACTTGTTTATTTAATGCTTTTCTACAGGGCTCCTGAACACACCATTAGGAGCTCCACAGGCTGTAAAAAAAGTTTAGTTATGTATTACAACATACCAAAATGCTTCTTTTCTCATGTATCTCATATATCAGGCAACATAGCTGGGGGTAGCTACACAATCATAGCCCCAGAAAGAAGAGCTCTGGAGCTCAGCTGAATTTAGGCTGTGCGTTGGGAAAGGAAATATGGGGAGAAACAACTCTGGAAATTTCCTCAGAAGATGAGATATAAATGATGGCTGGCAGACTGCTGAATTGGTGTTTGGATGTGCACCTTGTATAGTGTGAGAGTTTAGTCCCCCACCAAGCCTGAGCAGTTCGACTGCTGAGTGACCTAAAGGCTGTCAGACATGTAGTCAGGTTCTGGCAAGATAGGTTTGCCTCCCCAGAGCAGCTACAGTCGACAACACTACATGAATGAGTTAATTTTGCAGAATTTTTACTTTCCACAGAAATTGTAAATTCACCTTCACTAGAAGCCTTAAAGCTCTCCTGTACTGTAGGCTGGTGTTCTGTTATAGAGATCTGCTGCTGTTCCTCTGTATCTGAAAGCATGGCTCATCTTCTTTGCCTGTGTCTTTCCATATAATATTGAAATTCCTTATCTTGGATTAAAAGATAGTCTGTTAAAAACTGGGCTTATTCAGCTGGTGTAAAGTGGGATGTGCTTTGAACAGCAAGAGTTAACAGTGATAAGGCATCCTGCTTTCTTGCATCTGCAGTTGAGATGCAGGTAAAGCATACTGGGTAAATGAGACAAATTTGGAAAAAAAAAGAAAATATTTTAAAATAAATTTGAAAAATCAAGTTTTTCTCAATGCTTATTGTTGTTAAACTTTACTATTACAGTAAAGATGATTTTGCCTAGCTGTTAATATGAAAAATCAAATGTAAGACTTATCAAGAATGAATGCACAGCAGGTTTGTCAGCAAACTTGCTTGAAATACAGTTTCAATGTTCTTTATCAGTCATGATATTCAGGGTGGAAGAGAAACCTTCTGGAGGTCATATAGACCTCTCCTGTGCTCAAAGCAGGGCTTTCTTTCAGGTTTTAATGAAAAGTTTTTTTCAGCTATGGTGGCAAACTGTGGTCTTTCAAGAGCACTGTTTTAACTGATTCAATACTTGAATTGTTCTTGTTTCTCAGAAAATTTTATTGAAAGATTTTGAGTTCTTTTTCAACAAAGACAACTGTAACACAAACATTGAGGAAATCAATATTTTAACCTTATCTAGTTACAATATAACTGATCACAATAACTTTAGGATTATCTTTCTAATGGAGTGAAGTGAGAGGTGAGAACTTGTTCCAAAATTAGAAGTAGACTGAATATTCATTACATTTTGTTATGCTTATATAGCTTGTTTCTTTTAATAAACATAAGACTATACTTTTATGTATTTTATATATAAATATAAAATAAGGACATGTGTGTGTGTGTGTATATCTATGTTCTTTATCCAGACCTTCTGTAACATTCAGATTGAAACCTGAGAGGATCCCATTTTCCAGTTAGTTAAGGTGCAGTCAAAATGTCAGAAAGCAGACAACTTCTAGCAGAAAATGAGACCTTTTAAAAGTGTACCTTGTGATATTCAAATATAGCTTGAATGCACATATAAATCTAATCTTTAGATTTGATTTGTCTAAGAGTAGAAACACCAGAAAGATTAAAGAAAAGAAAAGCACTGGATAACAACATCTTTCCTGACTGTCTTCAGTTTGCAATGGTTTGACAAAGCTCCTTCCATCTTCTCAAGAAGAGTCTTGATTGTCTTCCAGCTTCTTAGTTTCTTGGTCTCAGTTAATGCAGCTGAAGTGTGCAAAGTTACCCTGACTAAAAAATTAAATGGCTTGGAAAAGTTCAGTTTCTATTGCTTTTCAGAAGTTCCTGGTGGCTTTCACTGGGGTGGCATTTGCCTTTAAAATGCCCAAGAGGATATGTCACATCTTCTTGAAAAGCTTTTGATTTCAAAGTAGCTATCAACCAGAAAAGTCGCTTACCTGCAGTGCTTCTCTGTTGAAGAAGGGGCAAAGGAAATACGAGAGCATCCTGAGGGCTTGTACAGTTAAGCCGTAGGTATCTCCTAATAATTGAGAATTTACAATGGGCAGCTTGAGCGTAACCATATCTGCTGACACCCACACTGTCACAACACTGTCTTTTTAATGTCCATTGCTTAATGAAGATTACTTCAAAAATAGTTATTGCTAGGAGAACTGTTGCATCATGATTCTGCCCTGGTGATGCCAGAAGACTCTCTGATCTATATGTGCCAGTTGCAAAAGGGTGAGAGCCAGTGTGACAATGACACAATGGATTTACAATATACAGAAACTATTTCTTCACTGAGTACAGTAAATATCAGTTCTCCAGGATATGTTTTACCACTAGTGTGCAGTAGACACCAGCAAGGTAGGCAGCAGGTAATGTTTACCAGAAAGATAGACTTTGTATAGATTTCCCATTATGGGAATTCCATATCCACTGATTGGAAAGGAAACTTGGGGACATAGTAAGACAGGCAACTTGTACAAGTCTGTTACTACCTCAACACAGGGACTAATTCTCAGGATTACAGAAAACTTAAACTACCCCAGAATATTGTGGAGAGAACTGTGGTGTTGCAGCTCGAATAACTACAGCCCTCTATGTGGGATATAGATATCACAGGACTAGTATGTTGTCTGAAATATTGGATTAGTTACCCATTGTGCAACAGCTGATCTCACACGCCAGGATGAGACATTGATTATTTGTTTCAGAGTTATGCAAGGCTGGGTGCTCGGTGATTTCCCACAAACCAAGTATACCGAATGGACTCTCCGCGCAGTTTATATACACATTTTACAACATCATTATCATATTAGGACCTCCTACCTATACCTGATTGGTTAGTAATTTACATATGATTGCACAATCAAGTTACAGCTACTATGTGTGCTCAGGGGAAGGGTCTTCACCTGGGCCAGGGTCTTCTTGACCTATGGGCACGATTTTTAGTATTATAATGCAGGTAGTTCAGCTTTGGACACTCAGAATTGTCACTCATCTGCCAAGTTGGCTAAACTTTTCAAAACATGTAGAATAGTAGCGTTTTCAAGGTCCATAGGCTCGCATGTTTCATGACATTTCTGATCAAGTATGATAACAATACTTGCTTCCCTTGATTAAGAGTTCTTTCCCTAGTTCATCCTTGATGGATTGAAGGATAGAATCATCATTATCCATGAGAACATACCCATGGCCTCTCAACATTTATTGCGATTACCTGTTTTGAGAATATGCTTTAATAACAAGTAGATCCTACAAGTATTTTGTTATAACCCTGTGTTGGAAATGGAATAGCTCAGAGTGTTTAAAAATATATATATATCTCCTGATTGAATTATGCATATGATGTGAGGCCTGCCCAGAATCACATGGTAGTCTAGGACACTATCACTGCATAAGTGGCTGCAGCAAGGGCCAAAAATTTGTGGAGTTTGAAGAATGGGCTACTTTTAAGCATCTGTGGAATGCTTAAATGAGGCACAACTCTAGAAATCATATGACTGAATAAAAAAGGGCTAGTTAAGTATGAGCTCTCTGTATGTTAACATGAAAGACAGTACGGGACTCTCCTTATGTTATGGGACTGGTTTTTTCTACTGTGTGCAAGAGGAATGGGGGATAAGATAGTGAGGCTGAGACCTGGTAACTGCCATAGTTTGCAGCTTGTCTTCTTCACCAAATTAAGGCTTTAAAAATATCTTTCTGCTAGATTCATGTGAAGGTGAGATGGTGATTTATTTGATCTTCCCGCATGCTCATCAAACTTTGAAGGTGAACAAAAATAGGAAAATTATATCAACTACAGCAGCAGGTGCTAAACCTTGCTCAGAGGGCTATTTTGCCTGTAAACCACCTAATTACAGCCTCTGATTTATTCATTTATCTGTGATCCCCTGGTAGCATGCCAGCAACAGCCAGCTCTCATAGGCTGCCTTACTCTGGTTTGTCCCAGTTGTTAAAGTGTATGAAGCTAGCTTTCATAAAAGTCTGCAATTTAACACAGCCTGCCATTCTTTCGTAAGCTCTATTTTTTTACTATTAGAGTGTTGTTTCTAAACTTTGGAATGCTTTGAATACATAAAGGGTAAAAACAGGCAGCGCACAATCTTCTGTTTCTCTGCCTTCTGTGGAAATTAGCAGCAACACTAGAAAAGTTCTAATGAAATTTCCCTCTTTGAATGGCACTGTAATTTTCTGGATTTTAGAGCACATCTAAGGGAATGACAAAGCCTCTGTGTCTAAAAAACATAAATGATGAAATCGCTATATGCCCAATTTCTTCCCATGGTCTTGTGTCCCAGAAGCTTTCTCCCATTGCCCTGAAATGTGCTGGCCTTTTTAGTCCATTAGTGCAGGTGTCCAAAATTTTCACATTTATTGCTAAAATATGAACTGTGTAGTCATTTATCTAGCCAGGAGAGTAAAATTCTGCTTGTCTGCAGTGTCTCTAAGAGCAAAACAATTTGACACAGCTGGCCAACACAGTGCCTAACCCACATTCATTTAGGTGTGACAGAGCTTCAGGGCTAGCTATTTCCTTAGATCTCCTTTAGCACAGTAGACACTGAAGACAGCTGGAGATGATATTTATCTTCTCTAACCACTAGTTTTGTTGCATAAAACTTGCTGAGGAGGAGAAGACCACAATAAAAGTGTGTGTGGAAGAAGAAGACTGTCTCACGAGTAAATGTGAATGTGGCTTCAGACGAGTGGCTGGAGTTCATCTTCCAAGTTCTGTGCAGGGGTATAGCTTTATCAGCAAGGATAGAGATCATTTCCTACTTTTCCCTTGACTGAGTGAAGGGACATGAACCTGTATTACTGCTCCCTGGACCACTATTTGTTGCTAGGTTATTATAAAGAGAGTGGTGGTTTGTTTCTCTGTCACCCCCATGGGCTTGGTTTCTAAGTAAAATGTCTCAGTGCATTTGGGTGCTAAAGAGATATGGTGAATGGAGACTTTGTGGAAATTAAGGTATATGCTTAGCTATTGCCTAGATACATTAGGATTTCTAAATAGTCTACCTATGGAAATGTTAGAGAACCTCTAACTCAATTTGTATGGATTTAGTTGCTGAAAATTTCAACTTGATTTCAGAAACATGAAAATTCAGACTATTTTTATAAAGCATGTCTAATGAATGATATGCAGTGTCTCTGTCCCTGGTCTTACAACAGAGAAGCTTTTGAGGAACATTTTCTGTAAGCATTTTGTTTATGGAAGGATTTTTGTGCTGTTTGGGAAGAATAAGAGGGTTTGGAAGGCTGCATCCCAAAGAGTCAGTCTGTTTTGTTCCTCTTCCCTGAATCTCTGGGGAATAGGGAAGGGCAGCAGCAGTTAATGCTTTGCTTCCTGGCTGCTGGCTTGACAGCAAGTGGTGCCTGCAGCTCCTTGGGCCACTCTGGGCCTCGTGATAGGCAGCTAAGACTAACTGGAGCTAACTCGGGCATGGCCCCAGTAGGCTAGGACTGGGGAGTTAAGGCAATAAGGGCTTTCATTTTTGGACAATAAACATGGGAAGAGTGGATCCTACCCCTAGGCTGCCTGCTGCAGGGATTCAGAAAGATGCTGAGAATTGATTACAGATAGAACAAATATGGGTGTGTCTGAGAGAAGAGATCTCTGATGGGCTTGCAAACACCATCCTGCTGCAGTGTGGTGGGATTTCCTTGGTTTGCTTCTGACCTGATGAAAGGTGAGTGTATGAAAGGAGAAAGCTGTGTGTTTGCTTGTAAGGCAACATTTCTTTAGTATGTAATACTACTAATAATAGACCCTTGAAACAAATCCAGGTTAATGTTCCAGGGGTGCAGTTAATCTTATAATATACTGTTGTCTTTCATAATGCTAGTACTTATTACGTATGTGGTGTGTTGACCTTGGCAAGATGACAAGTGTCCACCAAACCACTCTATCACTCCTCCTACACAGCTGGATGGGGGAGAAAGAATATGATGAAAAGCGCATGCGTCAAGATAAGGACAGGGATATCTCTCAGCAATTACTGTCATGTGCACAACAGAGTCAACTTGGGGAAATTAATTTAATTGATTACCAATCAAATCAGAGAAGAGTAGTGAGAAATAAAACCAAATCTTAAACCACCTGCTCCCTACCCCTCCTTTCTTCCCAGGTTGAACTTCACTCCTGAAACTTCTACCTCCTTCTCCCGAGCATTGCAGGGGGACAGGGAACGGGGGTCTCTGCCACTCCTTCCTCCTCACACTCTTCCAGCATGGGGTCCTTCCCACAGGGTACAGTCCTTCGTGAATTTCTCCAATGTGGGTCCTTCCTGTGGGCTGCAGTTCTTCAAGAACTCCATCATAGGCTCTTTCCACAGGGTGCAGTCGTTCAGGAAGAGGCTGCTCCAGCGTGTGTCCCCTGTGGGGCCACAAGTCCTGCAAGCAAACCTGCTCCAGCGTGGGCTCCTCTCTACCAGCTGCAGTTCCTGCCAGTATCCTGCACAAACATGGGCTTTTCATGGGGTCACAGCTTTTTTCAGAGCACATCCACCTGCTCCAGCAAGGAGTCCTCCATGGGGTGCAGGTGAATATCTGCTCCACTGTTAACCTGCAAGAGCTGCAGGGGGACAGCCTGCCTCTCTGTGGTCTTCACCATGGGTTGCAGGGGAATCTCTGCTCCAGTGCCTGGAGCATGTCCTCTCTTCCTTCTTCACTGACCTTGGTGTCTGCAGGGCTTTTTCTCTCATCATTCCTCTCTCCCAGCTCCTGTTGTGTAGTGTTTTTTACCCCTTCTTAAATATGTTATCACAGAGGCACTACCACCTTCACTGATGGCCTCAGCTTTGGCCAGTGGTGGGTCCATCTTGGAGCCAGCTGGAACTGGCCCTGTCCAACACAGGTGCTGGTTTTTGCTGGGATAAGGTTAATTTTCTTTATAGTAGATTGTATGGGGCTATGTTTTGGATTTGTGCTCAAAACAGTGTTGAGGAAACAGGGATGCTTTCATTATTGCTGAGCAGTGCTTACATAGGGTCAAGGCCTTTTTGGCTTCTCACACCACCCCTCCAATGAATAGGCTGGGGGTACAAGAAGCTGGGAGGTGATGCAGCTGGGACAGCTGACCCTAACCGATCAAAGGCATATGCCATACCATATGACATCAAGGTCAGCAATAAAAAGCTGCAGGAAGAAGGAAGGGGGGACATTAGCAGTTATGGCGTTTTGTCTTCCCAAGTAACTGTTACACATGATGGAGCCCTGCTTTTCTGGAGATGGCTGAACACCTGCCTGCCGATGGGAAGTAGTGAATGAATTCCTTGTTTTGCTTTGCTTGCATGCACAGCTTTTGATTTTTCTGTTAAACTGTCTTTATCTCAACCCATGAGTTTATTGTCACATTTACTCTTCCGATTCTCTCTCTTATCCCACCAGGGAAGAGTGAGCAAGGGGCTGTGTGGTGCTTTGTTGCCAGCTGGGGCTAAACCACAACAGTCCTTCTTGATGCCCAATGTGGGCCTTGAAGGATTCAAGATAACAACATATTTGGTTGGAATGTGCTAGATCAAACTTATAGATGTTACTGTTGTTTAGCTATTAATTGGCAGGCTCCTGTGCTTGCCATGGGGCTTGCTTTCTTTACTGTATGGTAGAGTCTAGTGCTCTTTAGTGGCTGCTTTTTGCTTTCACTGCTTGTTGTACTGCTGTACTGCTTATCATCTTACTCTTCTGTGCCTGGAACACTTTGATAACAGCAGTGGTAATGCACCTGGCCTGGCAGATCACTTCCATTTCTGTGCTGCTATACTGGACAGGCTGGAACTTCTGTGTGAACATGAGTCAAAGAGGCTGTGACCTGTGGATGGAGTCCACATAGGAGCAGGACACCCTGAAGCATACGTGACTCTGGATAAGTCCACTCTAGAGCAGGTACACCCAGAAGCATCTGTGGCTGTGGTTATGTCCATGCCGCTGCAGGTATACCTCTGAAGGGATTGTGGCCCAGGGATAATAAGTCCACGCTGGGGAAAGTAAACCTCAAAACATCTGTGGCTGTGCATGAGGTCATGCTGGAGCACCTCAAACATGGATAAGCTAATGGCAGAGCAAGTACACCACTGGAGTGACTGCAGCCTCCACTGCAGGAGGCCACTCTGGAGCAGGTGTACCTCTGAAGGCATCACCACCCATGAATAAGGTCACACAGGAACAGGTGTACCTCAAAGTGACTGTGACTGTGGATAAGTCTATGCTGCAGCATAGAGGACCCCTGAAGAAACTGTGGCTCATAGATAAGGTTCCACTTGGAGCAGATACAACTCTAAGGGACTGCAGTCTGTGGATAAGTCCAAGCCAGAACAGGGGCAAGAGGAGGAGTTCAGTGTGATGTTAAACCTGATGATCTGGTCCAAACGTACCAAGACTGAAGATTGTATTATAAATACTTTTAAATGGCTGTATCCTGGGATTTGAGTTGTATGTTATGGGAACTACTATAGCAGGAACCTCATGTTGCTAACCAGACTAGGAACAAGCAGAGGAGTTCATTGTAATAACCTGGCCCCTCTCTCAGGGGTGGAGATTGTAATGGATATACCTTTAAATTGTTGTAATCCATGATTTCAGTTGCATGTTATAGGAATTGCTATAGCAGGAATCAAGTGAAACAATGGAGGACAAGCCTTACAAAAAGTAGTGGAAGTGCAGCAGTGGCCCGATCTGAGCTGGCTTCGGTGCCCAATAGCTCCATGCAACATAGCACTTCTCCTGTCCTGAGTGACCACCATAACAGATGGAGCCCAAAGTCATGGACTAAATTAACTCAATGGAAATTTTGTGGACATTTTACAGGAAAACTGGTGGTAAGGAAATCTGCTGGCATCTTTCGGTTTGTTTTCCATTCTGGTGTAGTGTTCGCTTAGTTTTACAAACCCTATAGACAGGGTCAGCATCAAAGAATAAGGAGTTTAAACATGCGTGAATCCTGCTGGGGTTGATGAAAATCTCTTCTTAGGTACCATTGTGCTGCTTTTTCTGAACCAAATTCAGCCAGAGGGGAATGTGTGTCAAGAGAATTGCTTAGGAAAACATAGGCATTCTTTATGCTTCCTCAGTGTTACTGAATAGTTATTTAATAGTTATTTAATTCTAGTATTTGGAAAGAGTAAAAACCTATGGGTCTGTGTTCATCCATGGGACCTCCTGAGAAACACTATGTGCCTGCATGGTGCTGTCAACATAGTTCTTGTTTCCCCTTCAGTTCCAAGTAAAACTCAAATATTGTACAAGAGAGGAATTTGTTTTGTTTTTTTTTTTTTTCCTTAGAGGCAACTCTACTAACTCCTAGTTGTGAGTTCTTATGAAAACAGCTTAATTATCTACTTGCTGTAAAGGTCATGATGTCCTAAAGATCCTGAATGTACACCATGTCAGTGTTTGGGTTTTGAGTGCTGGACCTGACCATTTTAAGATTCATGAATAGGGTTCAAATTCTGCTTGTGTGAGACTTAAAAATTTGTCTTATTATAAGCTGGAACAAACTTCTTGATTTCTCTAATGTTACTCTACTACCCTAAAAAACTAAACTTAAGGAGAAATTCAGAAATATTCTAAGTATTACTCATTTAAAACTCCATACTTAATTCAGAATTAGACAAAATACATTTCCTCCATGGAGCAGGAACGTCTGTTTTTTCTCTGAAATCAAATCCCATCAGATGTGTCTCATTTACAGTGATATATCCTTTCATCAAAATTCATTTGATCAAATGAATGCTTGTCTTTAAAACTGCTTGTCCCCTTTGTTCAGATTTTCCTCTCTCCCTGTTCGGTAGTCCCTCCCTGAATCAGATGCTGTTTTGGAGGTCATTTGGATAGCAGTAGTCTTTTTGTACTAGCTTATTAGGATTTCATAATCGTAAGAGCTGAGCCCCTTCTGGGAGAGAGAGTTAACATTTGTCCAAAGAGATGCTCTTATGGAAGTGTGTTCCCCATTTACCTGAAGGTGGTTAACTCTGCACAATAAAAAGCACTTGGTCCTCTTCATAATGTTTTATACTGTGAGCTCCTTCAACTAGAAGAAGTAGCCCTGAAGTGTTCACAGGTGCCTGACCAAAGTTCAGTATCCAGATTTTCCATTCCCCTGCATGAAACAAGAATCTGGCCTGCTTCAGATGTCAGCCACATAGGCTTCCAGAAGAAAAAGTGCTGTGGCAATGTGTAGTTTTCCTTGTTGACATCTTCAGGAGAGGGTAAATATTGAATGGGCTCAGAACTGCCTCATGTGTTTCAGATTTTGAGGCTTACTGGAAGGATATTTAGAACTTGTTTCTTGTTTGGATATGTGTTTTATAGGAAAGATAAGAGGAAATACTGCCTTTGAGGATGCAGTATTGGGGGATGATAGTTGGGAAACTTTGCTTCTTGAATCTGTCATAGGTACTTGTAGTTGTGTTAGACACATCAGTAGGAACTCAGTGCTCATGAATATTGCTACTCTTCACTTCGTTGCCCTGGATTCATGTTGTTACAAATGGAGACAGATACTTTAGTTTGCCTCAGAGAAACTACTTCTATATTCCTGGAAGCCCTGATACATTAAGGACCAGGATGTTGTAAGTCCACTCTGGGCTTTGCAGCACTGAAATATTTTCTTACAAGGAGGTGGGAGATCTTCAGAGAAAAGTCTCCTACACTTTTTAAGCTGCTGGATATCAGAAAATTGTATCTGGAAGTACAAAATGGAGGTTTGATAGATGTCAGCTAACTTAAGTCTTGCAAAGTATAGCATAAATATTGTTGAAAGAAGCCAAACAATGCTATGTCAGAGTCACCAGCATACGTAGTGAGGCATAGATAATGAAAGCAGAGCACTTGCTGCCTGATGCAATGAAAAGTAATGCAGGGATGGGCTGTTGGCAGCAGTTTATGTTAAACTTCCAGATTGGACACAGTTCAGGGGAGACGTATATATGCATGTGCCCAAGTGGAAGAAAAAAAAAAGGGGGGGTTGTTAATCAAATGATTTCTGAAGTCAGCATTTTATACTGTGCTAAATCTTTTTTCCGGTTCTACCTAATGAATTTTAAATCAGTAGTTCTAGTGTACACTTATCTACACAATTTTCAGCAGAGGTGTTTTACATTGCAGTGTTGTGGGTGAAGCATGTTGTAGCAAAAAAAATTGTAAATTATTTAGAAAATGGAAAACTGTAGCCAGAAAATTCTACATAATTTCATACGGGAAAACCTGAAGGTAGGAGAAGCTTTCCTTTTTCTGTAGAAAAAGGTTTTTTTGTAGAAAAATATGTCTGTACTGATACTGGGGATTGCCCCACCCAGGTGCAGGACCTTACACTTGGCATTGCTAAACTTCATAATGTCCACATGGGCCCACTCTTGAAGCCTTTGAGGGTCCCTCTGGATGGCATCCCCTCCCTCAAGCGTATCAACTGCACCACTAAGCTTGGTGTCATCCAGAAACTTGCTGCATGTGCACTCAATCCCATTATCTATGTAATTAATGAGTATTTAAAATAGTATTGGCCCTGGCAGGGGGCAGACCTTTGAGGGACTCCACTCATTATTGGTTTCCACTTGGACACCGACTGCAACTGTTTGTATGCAGCCAATTCCTTATCTATCTTGTAGTCCACCCATCAATTCCTTATCTCTCCAACCCTCCAATGTAAAGTTGACTCTTATCTGTCAGATGTTCTGTGGCTAAATCTCAGGGCAGTCTATATAAAAGCGGGTTCACAGAATCACAGATTCTCCTAGATTGGAAAAAACCTCTAAGATCATCTAGTCCAATTATTAACCTAACAATGACAAGCCCACCACTAAACCATGTCCCTAAGCACTATATCTACACAACCCTTAAACACCTCCAGGGATGGGGACTCCACCACTGCACTGGGTAACGTGTTGTCACGGTCCACTCCTTGGTGGACGCGTGATGGTTCATTTCAGCTGTGATCCCAAAGTTAAAAAAAGAAATAGCATCAAGTCCAGGGAGTTATGCTTTCAACACACAATTACTTTATCAGTTTTGCCCGTAAAGCGGCATGTGATAGAAAGGAACAATAATAGAAAAGATGAGGTAAAAAGGGGGGGAAAGAGGATAATGGCTACCACTACAGGTCCACAGGCATCCCTATGGTCCCGAATCCAGAAGGCGTTCCGCTGCTTCTTCTTCAATCATCGTGATCTCTCAGTGGGGAAGATCTTCAAAATTTAGTTACTAAGGAACCATCTTTTATGCTAGGTAGCACACCTTGCTCCTCCTTGGACCCACCTCCACTCCACCTCTGTCCAAATAAGGTGCCAATCTCCACCTGTCTGGAGTAAGGCTTCCACGCATGCCCAGAGAGGAGTGTCTGAGGTGTGGTCAGCTTTGGAGGTGGGTAACTTCTTACCAGGAGGTGTGTTTTTATATTATAATGACATTATAATGAGGAAAGTTCAACTGAGGTTCAAGATTTCTTCATCAGTGCTGGCACAGCCAGTGCAGTCCATCTTCTTCGACAGCAGCTATGTGGTTACCTTCGCTTTGCTGCTTCAGTAAAATAGACTTGTACCAGGTAACGACATTGTTCGTACTTCAGTCCTTTCTCCAAGGTTTCCACGTCTGATAACATCCAGCTCAGCGAGCCACTGCAACCTCATGTCAAGATGTTAGTCCAGGTTTTGGGGTCTAGTCACTGATGACAATGCTGAGACAATACCAGTCTTCTGATCAACCCTTACACGCATTCCAATGCCTGATGACCCTTTCAGTAAAGAAATTCTTCCTAATATCCAATCTAAACTCCTTTGGCACAACTTGAAGCCGTTTCCTCTTGGTCTATCACCTGTTACTTGACAGAACAGGTTGACTCCCACCTCTCTGCAACCTCCTTTCAGATAGTTGTAGAGAGCGATAAGGTCTCCCCTAAACCTTTTTTTCTCCAGGCTAAACAACCCCAGTTCCCTCCACCACTCCTCATAAGACTCGTTCTCCAGACCCCTCACCAGTTTTGTTGCCCTTCTGTGGATATGCTCCAGCACCTCAATGTCCTTCTTGTGGTGAGGGGCCCAAAACTGAACACAGTACTCAAGATGCATCCTCACCAGTGCCAAATACAGGGGTAAAATCACCTCCCTGGTCCTATTAGCTACACTATTCCTGATAAAGGCCAGGATGCCATGTGCCTTCTTGGACACCTGGGCCCACTGCTGACTCATGTTCAGCCGGCTATCAATCAACACCCCCAGATTCCTCTCTGCTGAGCAGCTTTCCAGCCACTCTTCCCCAAGCCTGTAGGATTGGTGGGGGTTGTTGTGGCCAAAGTGTAATACCTGGCATTTGGCCTTATTGAAACTCATGCAATTTGCCTTGGCCCATCAATCTGTCTAAATCCCTCTGCAGAGCCTCCCTACCCTCAGACAGATCAACTCTTCCACACAGCTTGGTGTCGGCTGCAAACTTACTAAGGGTGCACTCGATCCCCTCATCTAGATCATTGATAAAGATATTAAACAGGACTGGCTCCAGTACTGAGCCCCGGGGGACACCACTCATGACCAGCCACCAACTGGAATTAACTCCATTCACCACCACTCTCTGGGCCCGGCCTTCCAGCCATTTTTTTACCCAGCAAAGTTTTCAAGCCATGAGCAGCCAGTTTCTCCAGGAGAATGCTGCGGGAAACGGTGTCAAAGGCTGTACTGAAGTCCACTTAGACAACATCCACAGCTTTTCCCTCATCCACTAAGCGGGTGACCATGTTGTAGAAGGAGATCAGGTTAGTCAAGCAGGACCTGCCTTTCATAAACCCATGCTGACTGGGCCTGATCATCTGGTTGTCTTGTGCATACTGCATGATGGTACTCAGGATGTTCTGCTCCATCAGCTTCCCTGGCACTGAAGTCCAACTGACAGGCCTGTAGTTTCCTGGATCCTCCTTCCAGCCCTTCTTGTAGATTGGTGTCACATTGGCTAGTTTCCAGTCTGCTAGGACCTTCCCAGTAAGCCAGGACTGTTGGAAAATGATGGAAAGTGGCTTGGTGAGCACCTCTGCCAGCTCTCTCAGAAATCTTGGGTGGATTTCATCCGGTCCCGTAGACTTGTGTATGTCTATGTGCTGCAGCAGGTCACTGACCATTTCTTCCTGGATTGTGGCGGGATCATCCTGCTTCTGGTCTCTATCTTCTAGCCTAGGGGGTTGGATCCTCAGAGTGCAACTGGTTGAATTAGTTATGCTGCTTGTGGAACAGATTAAAGGCAAAACAATATTTTGCCTTTAATTTCAGCTTTAAGAAGATCATTTGGCTCTCATCACTGTGGATATCTGAGCATTGAGGTCTCTGACACCCCAACATGACACTTTTCTTAAGTAGAAAGGAGCCCAGATATATATACAGACTATCTCATAGTATTGTTATGCTTATGTTTGGAAGTTTTATTAGGCTATCTCTTTGTGTGTGTGTGAAAAAGAGGCAAAATACAGATGTAAATTTCAGCCTGTGCCTATTCCTCTGCTGTTGTAATTTGTCCCTTATATGGCAAAGCATCTTTAAAGATACCTCTGGTGTGTACATACAGCAAATATAGATGAGTACATTGGACATAACCATGAAAACTAAGGCAGAACCCATTTAAACTAATCAGGAGGAAGCAGATCCTAGAGATCTG
Organism: Vanellus vanellus; assembly: GCF_965231255.1. Classification (NCBI taxonomy): domain Eukaryota; kingdom Metazoa; phylum Chordata; class Aves; order Charadriiformes; family Charadriidae; genus Vanellus; species Vanellus vanellus. The sequence goes on along the minus strand of NC_138909.1, from coordinate 22,444,891 downwards.
TGGCTTGCATCAGTTCCTATATTTTTGCAGTCAGAATCACTGGATGACTTCTGTAAGTGATTTTCAGAATATACATCCTCTACCTTGTCTTTTTTCCCATCTTCTGTTCCACCTCACAGTTTTCCTACAGTTCCAGTGTTTGCCCCAGCTGTCACAACACTCAAATTCCAAACTCTTGTTTGATTGTGGGCTTTCAGCTCATGCTTATTTTCTCGCAAGTACTATATTTTAATGGTTGACTATGAAGCATTGTGAGGTAGGCTTTCCTCAGTCACAATAATTTTAATTCTTTTCCAGAATTAATTAGTGACTTCAGTAGGGATCAGGATGCAGATCTCCCTAATGAGCATCTTGTGTGTTAGATTTAAGGAGTCGATGAATGATTCCGTACAGTATGGGATGTTCATCAGAGGCCTTCTCCAAAGTGGTAGCAGCAATGTCATTCACTGGGGATTTGAGAATTCTGAATTCAAATCCTACAAGACAGAAAAAGGATTTGAAACATGGGCTGACATCTTTCTATATGGATGGTGTGTCTGCTGGGAAATGGGTAGCAGCTGCCTTTGCTTTTGCTCTCTTTTGTGTGTCCCACATGGTAAGTGTGTTTTAAACTATGTATCGGATAAGATTTCAACCTAGAGGTGGGAGAAACCTTGGCCTATGAATTCTGGTGACATGTAGTCAAGTTGTTGGTCAAAACTTTAACATAAGTCATGGCTTAAGGAGTTCTGGTTTGGCCTGGCAGGAGTAACTGGGAGTGCCTCAGGAATGTCACTGGCACAAACTCTTGAGTTGCTTGCCTGTGAATCTGAGCATGATTGACTTGCTCAAGGTTGTAGCGAAACTTGGTGGCAGAGGAGGGAAATGAACTGAATAGTCTTTTGATCATTTAAGATGTCCATCTGCCTTGTTGGTTGTGTCTTTCCTTCCACCTTCATGCACTTTTTTTCCTTTTGCACCTGCTGCTATAATTTTTAATTGGAAAGAAGAAGATTCCCTGGCAGCTGAATACTTCTATGCCTGTGTCTTCTTAAGAAGTAGTGGAAAATCAGGATTAGAGGTCAGGGGATCTTATCTCAACAGGCACCCAGATGATTGATTTTAGTGCTAGTTTGCATCAGTGCTAATTTGTAATCCCAAATCCCAATGTTTAGTTACCAGAAAAAATGGAAGTCCTAACTTTTTGCTTAGCTGGTCTAGAAGAAGGGAGAAATTGTTTTATGCTGCTTACCGCAATCATTGACAGCATTTGAGACACAATATTTATTTTGTTCTAGAAATCATAGAATCATAGAATCATAGGGTTGGAAGGGACCTCTGGAGATCATCTAGTCCAACCGCCCTGCCAGAGCAGGGCCACCTTAGAGCAGGTTGCACAGGAACGCGTCCAGGCGGGTTTTGAATGTCTCCAGAGATGGAGACTCCACCACCTCCCTGGGCAGCCTGTTCCAGTGCTTTACCACCCTCAAGGTAAAGAAGTTCCTCCTCATGTTTAGGTGGAACTTCCTATACTCAAGTTTGTGCCCGTTACCTCTTGTCCTGTCACTGGGCACCACCAAAAAGAGCCTGACCCCATCCTCCTGGCACCCACCCTTTGAGTATTTATAAGCATTGATCAGGTCCCCCCTCAACCGTCTTTTTTCCAGATTAAAGAGACCCAATTCCCTCAGTCTTTCTTCATAAGAGAGGTGTTCCACTCCCCTAATCATCTTGGTAGCCCTATGCTGCAGCCTCTCCAGCAGTTCCCTGTACTTCTTGAGCTGGGGAGCCCAGAACTGGACACAGTACTCCAGGTGCGGCCTCACCAAGGCAGAGTAGAGAGGGAGGATGACCTCCCTTGACCTGCTGGCCACACTCTTCTTGATGCACCCCAGGATGCCATTGGCCTTCTTGGTCACAAGGTCACATTGCTGGCTCATGGTCATCCTGTTGTCCACCAGGACTCCCAGGTCCCTTTCCACAGAGCTGCTATCCAGCCCCCAACCTGTACTGCTGCATGCGGTTATTCCTGCCCAGGTGCAGGACCCTACACTTGCCCTTATTGAATTTCATAAGATTGCTCTCCGCCCGACTCTCCGGCCTGTCCAGGTCTCTCTGTATGGCGGCACAGCCTTCTGGTGTGTCAGCCACCCCTCCCAGCTTTGTATCATCAGCAAACTTGCTGAGGGTGCACTCTAACCCTTCATCCAAGTCGTTGATGAATATATTGAACAGGACTGGACCTCGTACTGACCCCTGGGCAACACCACTCGTCACTGACCTCCAACTAGACTCTGTGCCCCTAACCACAACCCTCTGAGCTCTGTCTTGCAACCAGTTTTCTATCCACCTTACTGTCCATTCATCTAACCCACTCTTCCTAAGCTTCCCTATGAGGATGCTGTGGGAGACCGTGTCAAACGCCTTGCTGAAGTCAAGGTAGACCACATCTACCACTCTTCCCTCATCTATCCATCCAGTCACACCATCATAGAAGGCTATCAGATTAGTCAGGCATGATTTCCCCTTGATGAATCCATGCTGAGTACTTCTGACAGCCTTCTCTTCCTCCACGTGCCTTGAGATGATGCCCAGAACAAGCTGTTCCATCATCTTTCCAGGGATGGAGGTGAGGCTGACCGGCCTGTAGTTCCCCGGGTCCTCCTTCTTGCCCTTTTTGAAGACCGGAGTGACATTGGCTTTCCTCCAGTCCTCAGGCACCTCACCTGTTCTCCAGGACCTTTCAAAGATGGTGGAGAGTGGCCGAGCAATGACCTCTGCCAGCTCCCTCAGCACTCTCGGGTGCATCCCATCAGGGCCCATGGACTTGTGAATATCTAATTGACCTAACTGGTCCCTCACTTGATCCTCCTCAACCCAGGGGAAGTCTTCCTCTTTCCCCGTCACTTTCTCCAAGGCCTGGGGCTCCTGAGGGCTTGGCTGGGTAGTAAAGACCGACGCAAAGAAGGCATTCAATAACTCCGCCTTCTCCGCATCCTCCATCACCATGGCTCCTGTCTCATTCAACAGTGGGTCCACAGCTTCTCTGGTCTTCCTTTTGCCTCCAATATACTTGAAGAAGCCCTTCCTGTTGAGCTTGACATCCCTTGCCAGGTTTAGTTCCAAGGCGGCCTTGGCTTTCCTTGTTTCATCCCTGCACACTCTGGCAGCATTCTTGTAATCTTCCCAAGGGGCTAGGCCATGCTTCCACTGAGTGTAAACTTCCTTCTTCCACTTGAGCTTGTTCAGAAGCTCCCTGCTCAACCAGGCAGGCCTCCTGCATCCTTTGGCTGATTTCTTGCTCTTCGGGATGCACCGATCCTGAGCTTGGAGGAAGTGGTCTTTGAATACCAACCAGCTTTCTTGAGCCCCTTTGCCTTCCAGAGTCCAAATGCTGACATTTTTCTTGGTTGTATGGCAAAATAAACAATCATCCAGGACCAGTTAGCTATTTGGATTGTTCAGCCACTCTGGCACTGGTATTATTGGTTGAAATAAGCCCTAATGCACAGCTCAAATTTCACTAGAAAGACGGACTGTTCTGAGGAAGAGCTGCTTGATACTTGAATGGTGAAAGAAAAGGTTGGGTATAACACAGGAGGGGAAAAATTAGCATGTTCTGTAAGGAGTCATTCAGGTTCAAAAAAAAATATTCTGGTTGCATCTCTGGCTCCCTTGTATCCACTTTTGTGGTCACTTTTTGTGTGGTCACTCACAGAGGTATTTATGTGGTTTAGCAGTCTTCCTGAATGCTTAAAATGTATCTTAAGTGAAGGCAACCTCCACTGGACATTTGGTTTAGAGAAGGCATTGGTGGAAACTTTTAGCCAATGCTCAGTGAAGTTTGGGAGTATTAATCTCTTGTTCTGTAGGGGCCTAGAAACTCATGTGGAGAAACTAAGGGAAGCAGAAGGAGGGCTGGCAGCTCTTAAGAAAAAGCCAATACACACTACAGGAAATGTTTTGGTCAGTGAAGCTGAAGTAGCAGCTCCTAAAGCAGCAGGTTGAGGCTAGCAACGATGCTCCTGTACAGGAGATTGATCTGGTTGATGGGGCAGGCTTCTGAAAACATGGAAGTGGCACTGAATCTCTCTCCCAGTGCTTAGCTGCCTGCTAAGCTTTAGAATCATAGATTCATAGAATGGTTTAGGTTGGAAGGGACCTTGAAGATCACCTAGTTCCAACTGGTCTGGTCGGTGCGCAGCAGTATTGTAACTATGTCTTAATGTCTCTTTATCGGTGTTACTGTTTTTTCTCTTCCCATTTGCTGTTCTGTTAAACTGTACCATCTCAACTCATGAGTTTTGCCTTTTCTGACGATTTCTCCCACAGCTCTGGGAGTCGACTGAGCGGCCCCATGGTTCTTTGTTGCTGGCTGAGGCCAAACCACGACACCGCTGTAACCCCCTCGCAGAAGGCCACCAAATTTTTCAGGCATAACTTGCCCTTGGAGAAGCCAGGTTGGCTGCTACCAATGACCTCCTTATTTTCTACATGTGTTAGCAGACCTTCCGGGAGGATCTGCTCCATGATCTTGCTGGGCACAGAAGTGAGACTGACTGGCCTGTAGTTCCCCGGGTCTTCCTTTTTTCCCTTTTTGAAAATAGGGGTTATGTTTCCCTATGTTTTTCCAGTCAGCAGGAAACTCACCAGACTGCCACAACTTCTCAAATATGACGGATAGTGGCTTAGCAGCTTCATCTGCCCGTTCCTTAAGGACCCGTGGATGCATCTCATCGGGTCCCATGGACTTGTGCACCTTCACGTTCCTCAGTTGGTCTCATACTTGATCCTCACCTACAGTGGGCGGTTCTTGATTTTCCCAGTCCTTGCCTTTGCCTTCTGCATCATGGGTAGTGTGGCTGCACTCTCTGCCAGTGGAGACTGAAGTAAAAAAGTCGTTGAGTACCTCGGCTTTGTCTCTATCCCGGGTGACCAGCTCTTCCATTTCCTTCTGGAGAGGGCCCACATCTTCCCTACTCTTTCTTTTCTTGCTGACATACTTATAGAAGGATTTTTCTTTTTGTTTGTCTTAATGTGCCTGGCCAGATTTAATTCAATCTGGGCTTTAGTTTGCCTAACCTGACCCCTGGGAGCTCAAACAATTTCTCTGTATTCCTCCCAGGCTACCTGTCCCTCTTTCCACCCCCGATAGGCCCTCTTTTTACTTTTGATCATGTCCAGGAGCTCCTTGTTCATCCATGCAGGCCTCCTGGTTTTTCTGCCTGCCTTCTTCTTTGTAGGGATGCATCACTCCTGGGCTTGGAGGAGGTGATGCATGAATAGTAACCAGCTTTCTTGGACCCTTCTTCCCTCCAGTGCTTCATCCCATGGCACCATACCAAGCAGATTCTTCCAGAGGCCAAAGTCAGCTCTCCTAAAGTCCAGAGTGGTCAGCTTGCTGCGCACCCTCCTCGCTGCCTCGAGGATCTCAAACTCCACCATTTCATTGTCACTGCAGCCCAGGCTACCCTTGAGCTTGACACTGCCTACCACCCCTTCCTTGTTGGTAAGGACAAGGTCCAGCATGGTCCCTCTCCTCATTGGCTCCTCTACCACTTGGAGAAGGAAGCTGTCATCAATACAATCCAAGAACCTCCTGGATTGCCTATGCCCTGCTGCGTTACCCCTCCAACAGATATCAGGGTGATTGAAGTCACCCATGAGGACCAGGGCCTGCGAACGCGATGCCACCCCTGTCTGTTTATAAAGGGCCTCATCTGCTTGGTCTTCCTGGTCAGGTGGTCTGTAGCAAACCCCCACTGTACTGTCCCCTGCTCCTGATTTCCCTTTAGTCCTGACCCATAAGCTCTCAGTCAGCTCTTTATCCATCCCTGGATGGACAAAGTGCTCCACACACTCCAGCTGGTTGTTGACATATAGGGCAACACTATCTCCTTGTTTCCCCTGCCTGTCTCTGCTGAAGAGCCTGTAACCTTCCATGGCAACACTCCAGTCATAGAAGCCATCCCACCACATTTCCATGATGACAATGAGATCGTAGCCTGGGACGCATGCACACGTCTTTTTGCTCCTCCTGTTTGTTCCCCATGTTATGTGCCTTTGCATAGAGACATTTCAGCTGTGTCCTCATTGAGGCTGACTTGGCTGGAGCAGTTGCAATTCCTTTGCGCTGCTCTCCAGGCGTCGTTCCTTTGCATTATATTAAAGGTGCCTCCCCATTGGTTTCTGTTACCCCAGGAGCTCCTGGCTCATCTACATAAAACTTTGAGTGCGCTGCACATCTTTGCAAATCAGGCGTCTGCAGAGGCTACAGGTCACTCTTGAAATCCGGGCTTTAGTTTTATTGGCAACTGTTTGCAAAGAACGACTTTATGATTCTGTGAAAATACAGACCTGACAGGCAAATTGTTGGTGGGGAGCAGTAAAAGGAGGAACTGGTGTCTTTTAGTGCCAATTGCTGCTTACATTCTCCAGTTGCAAATATTACAGCAAACACTATTTACAGCATTTAATTTGTGGGTATCTTGGGTTTCTTTCTGAAATGAGTTAGAGAGTTGTAACTTTAAATTGTTTCTAACACTTTAAACAAATTTGACACTTAGGTTATTCTTCCGGTGGCTTGGTACCTGTCTGCCTTTGTGGCCTTTCTTTCAGAAGAACTGAAAGGCTGGGCAAGATAAATTACTGTTTATAAGCAGGCTCTGCATTTTGTTCAAATCTCTAGAGTGGATGAAATGAGGGTTCCCTCCAGGAGTTTCCATTCCTTGTACCATTATGCATAGAGTTTACCAGACCTCAGCACAAGAATGAAGAGTGGGTGCTATGCTAGACCAAATCCGAAGGAGAAATAAGAAAAATGTAGAAAGAGACAGAGAGTGAACAGATAATGAAAACATACTTTATTGTGCTCTCTCCTGATGCTCTTATTTGTTCAGCAGCAGGGCCAGTTGGGCTGCAGTTCTTCAAGAACTGCTCCATCATGGGTTCTTTCCATGGGGTGCAGTCATTCAGGAAGAGGTTGCTCCAGCGTATGTCCCCCATGGAGACACAGGTCCTGGTAGAAACCTGCTTCAACACAGGCTTCCTATGGGGTCACAGCCTCCTTTGGGCATCCACCTGCTCCAGCGTGGGGTCCTCCAGAGGCTGCAGGTGAATATGTGCTCCACTGTTAACCTGCAAGGGCTGCAAGGGGAAAACTTGCCTCACTATAGTCTTCACCACAGGCTGCAGGGGAATCTCTGCTTCGACACCTGGAGCACCACCTCTCCCTCCTTCTTCACTGACCTTGGTGTGTCTGCAGAGTTATTACTCACTCATGTATTCTCACTCCTCCCTCTGGCTGCAGGTACTGTTGCAAAGCAATTTTTCCCCTTCTTAAATATGTTATCACAGAAGCTATCACTGATGCTGATTGGGTCAGCCTTGGCCAGTAGTGGGTCCATCTTGGAGCCGGCTGGCATTGGCTCTATCGGACATGGGGGAAGCTTCTAGCAGTTTCTCACAGAAGCCACTCCTGTAGCCCCCCTCTGCTACCAGAACATAGCCATGCAAACCCGATACAAGGGATTTCTCCTCTTTTTTCTTTTTTTTTGTGAACATTTTTGAAATAATTTGTTTTGCATGAAAGAAAATATTTTGCATTTTCTGATTCTTCTTCAGTTGCTAAGCTTCTATCAAGAAAAATAAAATCAAGCAGACTTTATTTCTAATTGTCTACTCCTCATGTCTTCACCATCCTCCGTGAGAAAGTAATGTGACTACATATAGAGGCTGCTAGGAGAAATAGTAGTGTTAATAGTAGGTACTTGCTTCTGTTTCTTTCTGAGCCTGTGAATATTATCTGGCACGTTACCCCAGTTCGAGCAGACTGAGCAAGGAAATATATGGCAAAATACTGATACTTGGGCACAGTCTAGTTATCACCTTTCAAAAAGATGTGGTGTTTTTCTCCAAAGAATTGCAAAACTGGGTTGGTGTTTGGAGAACATGCCTTGTATAATAACTAAATAAATTGGGTTGCTTGTCTATCCAGGAGAAAGATAAGAGGTAACTTGATTATTCGCCAAAGAACCAATATGATGGAGATTTATGATACTAAAGGGCTCTGTAATTTGACAGAAAGGGCATAATGACATCCAGAGCCACCTTTGGTGTTCTGGTGCTCATCCTTCAAGGATGTAACTGTTCCTGTGTGACAGTCTACAGATCATTAGTATAGTCTGTGTTACTTTGCTCTTTCTAGCTACTACATTCACCTGAAAAATATGGCAATCTGAAAATAGTCCTTCTATTGAATGGTGTTCCTTATACAGCTGGAACAACAGCTGCTGATATTTGGGAGCACATACTATGGAGTCATCACAGTAGAGAGCCTCCTTTTACTTCTTCCTGAAGGCTTTTATCGGTCACCTCAGAGACAGGCTATTGAATTACACCTACCATGGCAACCTGTATGTTGAAGAACTAGTCTGTTTGACACCTGGCACCTGTAGGGGGCATACGTGGAGCACGCTGGAGTAAATTCTATTTGTGCTGCTTTGATTGAAGACGCTCCGAGAAAAAGCAAAAAGAACACATTTTGTCCTGAGCGTGCATTGGAAATTACCTTAAAATGCAGACATTTCTAGAAGCAAGAAACAATTAGTTATTAGATTCATTGCAATTTATTATTAACCTCTGGTACCCTGAGATCATTCTCCTGCTTAGTCATTTGTGCAACTGAAATTTTAATTTAATTTGTTCAATTTCACTCTGTTCATAGACAGTGTTTAGTAAATTTATTAGGATTCTTTTACACTTTGCCCTCTTTATACTAAAAAAGTGATAGATTAGTTAGTCGTTCTGAATAAGCAATTTCTCAAGCCTGTAAGCCATATAAAACTAAGTGCATAAATAATTTATTGCCTACTCTGGTAGCAGAAATAATGTACATTTGGTAAATTCTAATTTAAATAATGAAGAGATTAATCATTTGATGGAAATATATTTATTAAATAGAATTAATTCTCTTAAAGGTGTACTTTAAACTTTGAGTACTGCTGTGTTCTTACCTGAGACTCGGTAAATTAGAAGTCTTTTTCTTTTTTAATCAGCAACTTCATAAAAAGTGTGGCACTTTTTAGTAAAATGGACATAAAAATGTATTTTTGTAATACTTCATGATGTTATAAAGGAAAAACCATTTAAGCGGATATTCCTCAACTGAAGTTATCAGATCAATTCCTTATACTGTAGTTAGGGTCTAATTTAAGGTACATTTAATGAAACATAAGGTTTTCTTGGGAAGTATTTTCATATGGAAAATATCTACAGAATAACTCTCGGTCCAAACTAGTTTTTGTAAGATAGAATTCATTTTGTTTGCCATAGCCTAATTTACATGTTTGTACAAATGCAGAAATAAAATAATTTTATTTGGAGGTTTACAGACACAGAATATTGTGAGCTACATGGTTGAAAAGGCTTTACTTGTTTTGATTAAAGTTTCAGAGGCAAAGACTTCTCAGGTCTGAGATGGAAATTCAGGTTAGGAGACAAAATTTACCTATTTAATATCCAGTAACTTGATTGTCAGAAGATTTGTCTATGGCCTTGAAGTTTTTATTCTTAGTTTGTGCTTTTCGCTAATCTAAGCAGGCACTCCTGACTTGTTAAATATCACAAGTGTACTGTGAAACTATGAAGAATTTCTACAGAGTAGGAAATATTTTCCACCAAGTAATAGTTCTTATAATTAAAAAGCCACAGCTTGAGAAGTAAGTAGTTTTTAACTTAAAAATGTGGTCCCCCAAATAAACACGGGAGCAAGGAACCAGATTCTGTAAGTTTCATTTACAGCAGTTACTGAAGTATTTTGATTGTTCATTGGGGGAATAAATCGCTATTTCAAGTTCCCCATAAAACCTTCTTTTTAGGAAGCTGCTAGATGACATGGATCTGAACATGCTGCAGGGTTTTGGTTTCAAGTTGTATTCTAAACCAGGAGAAGCCCATCTTCAGAGTAAAACTAGAGGAAACAAAGTAAAACTTGAGTAAAACTAGAAAGTTTTTGATCTCATGAAGACCTTATCCTCCAAAAAACTGAACTCTTGTTAGACCGGCTTAACTGATTCTTGGTTGCAAACAACTTTTTGCCAAGTCTGAAACTTGGGGAAAAAAACCTGAACATTAAAAGCTTTTTAAAAAAATGAAGATGCACACACCACTTCCTGAACTTCTTACAAGGAATCTAAGTCCCATGTGAACTGTAAATGAAAGCATCAACTGCAGAAATTCAATGTGAGGTTAATTTTCTACATGCTTAGCCAAGGCAACATTTTAAACAAAGATTTCTATTGTATTAATTATGTTCTTTGCAAACAAGTGAGTGTTAATCTTTGCATTCTAATTAGCCTAGGGAGAGGTACCAGCCATTCTCAGGGTAAGGTAGGCTGGGCATCTGCATATTTGGATAGAGAGGTATCTAAGTCTCCTTGGAACGCCAAACCAGACAAGAAACTTTCTATTTACTCTTTCCTGTGCACCCAAAAGTACCCTGAGAGAACAGATGTCAGTGCTTCTGCTTCTAGTTATACACAAAGCATGGAGATAAAGAAGAAATCCTGTAAAAGCTAACTGAATTTTTGTTTTATTCAAAGCAGATAAGAAGCATGTGTGGTAGTTGGAAATAACAGTATGCATGCCTAAGGTGCTCTTTATCAGGTGGCTGCTTCCAAAGACCTGTGCTTAAGAGAACATATGCTTTTGATGTGGCCTTCCTCCTGATGCCCTCTGTCTGGGAAACTAAATTGCTGGCAGGTACAGTTTGCGGTACCATCACATGATTTTGGAGTTACGAAGCTGTAGGAACCCCTTCAACCTGTTTTCAGTTTCTGTGGCTGCCACAGACTTCAGTGACTTTTTAAAGTTTTCTAACGCCTCAGTGATGGTTCTTGTTTGTTCTTTCTTGCTGTCCACAGAGGTTTTATTCAAAAGCAACATCATAGAAGCACTCTTACTAGGCATGCTGTCTTCTTCCAGTGCAGTGGTGAGCTGATTATATTTGTGGTCTACAGTTATGCTATGGGAGAGCCCAGTGCTTCTGGCAACTTCGGGGAAAAGCTTGTGTTGATTTTTAGCTGAAGGATGCAAGAAGACTCAGTTCTTCTTTCCTGACTTGTTTGAACATGTCTACTGTGACTGACACTGAAATCCAGTGAACTTTTTATTGTGGATCTGTACTTAGACACATAACTTCAAAATTAAACGTGTATCAATCTCTCTCATATATAGATATCTAAAGTTTTATTAGTTAGTAAGGAAACATTATTGTATAACTAGATGAATCCCTATTTAGATAAATGCTCTTCTAACAGTTAAAATATAGATTTTGTAAATTTTTATCTAGTTATATATACTTTTGCTGATTCTTACTAGATTTTCAGTTCTTCTAGCAACAAAAGTCTACCTGTGTAATGGATTACTAAGAGATTATTTTATATCTCATGCATTCTGATCTGTCTTGAAGTATTTGAACTATAGTAATCCTTCACAGCATATTTATGCTACATGTTTATATTAACATTTGAAAATGAGTTAATTCAGTGTGATTTTTCACCTGGAGACCTAGCTTGATTTCTGTATTTGTCTCTGAAGCAGTTTCATAAGAACTGTGAAATACCTTTAACATGCTTCTACTGTATTCATGAGGGTTTTTCCTCTTTTAACTGCCTCATATGATTGAGGTTGTTTTTATTGGCTATTATTAGGACAATTGCACTTTACTGTTTTTTTTTTCTTACAGTTTTATACTGAAAGTAGGTGTGTATGTAAAAAATATTATGATTTCTAGAAGTTTTGAATCTTGTACCTGTCTCATGTCAAAGTCTCTAGTAGCTGTGGGTGATGAAATAATGCCACTTGGATTTAGGTGCCAAAATACAGATTTATGTCAGTGATGACTTAAGGCATACAAGTTGGAACACTTTGGCCTAAGTTTCAAAGCCTCTTTTTTTTTTTTTTCTAAAGACAGCTTTGAGAAAGTAAAACAATTCCTAGGCTTGAATTATTGCCAGCAGTTTTTCATGAAAGAGGATAGTTTAACCACGTTTCTCCCTAATGGTGCCTTGAAATATATTTCTGATTAGTAGGCAGCTACTCTTTGCTGTACTCTGTTGTACTTGACCCATGGTATGGTCCTGCTATCTGCCTGGTCTTTGATCAGAGCAGGTCACTACTGCCTTACCTACAGTATTATGCTTTCTGTGTGCTATATTGAAAACTGTGGACATCTACAAAATGGAAACAAGGTTTCTTGTATATCTCTATAATGCACATCTACTCTTAGGTAGCTGTGTATTTTTGTAGCTTTATATTTTTTTCACTGACCCTAAGTCTGCAAATAGAGTCAAAATATTAGGCTTTTTAGTATTAAAATGGCATGCGTAGTGTTTACAGCAACTGAGTACTTGAGATCCTTTTCCTGATGCAGTCACCAAGCTCTTCACTGGAACAAGGTAGTATGGCTGAAAAGGGCATAATGTCTTGATTTCCACAGCCTTAGGAGCCCAGATTGAGATGTCTGGATTTCAGGTCTCTCTGACTCTGGCCTCTGAAAATTTAAGTCTAAGCTTTTTTCATTTGGGTCAGTGTGAACCTAAGCACTGAGAATGGGAGGAGTCCAAAAACTAGGGCTGTATTTTCAGATATGTTTATGACTATTTAAACTGGGCACCCATTTTGCTCTGCATACCAGAAGCTATTTCTATATTTTATAGCAAATGATTAATCAGTGAAAACAGTCCCAAGGCAAGGTCTTTCAATGTGACTCTCTCCATTTTCCTCAGCTGTCTACCAAATTTGGGGTTTGGGATACCATTGCAGTGTAGTCTCCAAAAAGCTTACTTCCTAAACACTTTTTTATTTCCCTTCCATGATGAAGTTGTTTTGATGCCCTTGCCATAAAAGAGGGTGAAGGAGAAGAGCGTCAGACACTGAATAGAATGGAGAAGAAAATGATCACCTGCCTAATCCCTTTAAACAAAAGAAAGGAAAAAAAATCCAAAACCCAAACCCATCTTGTTTTGATTACCTTGAACTCTGCAAGAACATTTCAGTAGTCTCTTGCTTATTATGACAAAGCGAATTTAATGCTTTTTGTATGACAATGTACAGCTAGAGACAGTATTTGTCAGAGAAATAAAACCATGCAAAAGTTGATGATCTTGGCTTGCAGTTCCTCCCCTGCCACTGGTGAAGTTGTTTGTACGATCATGCCATGAGCATGGCTCATCTGAAAAGTAAGGTAGTACTGTTTGAATCAGTCTCACTAGATCTGAAGCCTCTGTTACTAAACTGCTTATTATTCCTATACAGCAAATCTCACTGTTCAGCATCTTGGTCTCCCCATCTGTAAAACAGAGTATTGGTATTTATACAGTAATTTGAGAACTTCTGGTGAAAAAATGCAGATGCACTTAAGTAGCAGATATCATAAGAATACCTGCCTGTAATTCCATGCTTCATTTAGTTCAGCTTTATGCCAACATCCAACTAGAATATTCATTTCAAGATGCGAAACTAAATCTAATGGTACTGATTATGAAAATATCTTAGTACCATGAAACAGTAACTTTCTGTATATATGTTTGCTTTCAGAAATGTTTCCATTAGTCTGTCTGGAGATTGCATTTTTCTTTTGTTTTGTTGCCCAGTGAATGATCAACGTGTCCTAAAACTCCACTAGGTGTCGTGGTTTAGGCCAAATAGGCTACTGGGGACCTGGGAGACCCCAGATGGGACCAACATGCTCTCCTCTACCCCTCTTCAAAGAGAGAGGCAGAGGAGGGAAAAAGAGACTTATGAGCTTAGAATGAACTAAACTAATGAAATATTAATAATAAAATAAAAAAGAAATAATGAGATATATACAAAACCGTATCAAACTCCCAGGATGACAATAACATTACCAGCTGGCACTGGTGCAGTCCCAGGCTGGACTCAGTGACAGACGGGAACTGGATTCCGGATCTGGATTCAGGATTGGGATAAAAGGCAGACGAACATACAGAGTCCTCCTCAGATGTCGGCCATTGAAGGAAGAGAGCTGACCCTTTGATCCCTCACCTTTTATACTGAGCATGAGGCAGATGGGATGGAATACCCTGTTGGTCAGTTTTGGGTCACCTGTCCTGTATGCTCCTCCCCACAGGTGGGACCCCACTGTGCTTTTCCACTTCCGACCCTCCAACAGAGCAAATAACAAAGTTAGCTGGCCTGGGGTGTTATAGCAGTAAGTATAAGCAGGAGCCTCTCTGCATACCATGCCTGGGCATCAGCTATAAACATAGGTCTTATCACTCTGAGAGGGCGAACAGTTTTCTGCACAATATGCAGTTAATTTCAGTAGTTAGAAGAGGCCCAGCTAAGAAGCAAAGTTAGTGAACAAAAATGGTTCTGTTTTATCTCAAACCAGGATATTCCACCCCTTATTGCATACCATTTGCATCTTGCTCAGATTACTTTTAGTTTTATCTATCAAATCTACACACACATATATATGAATACATGCAGGTCACTCATCTACGATTTATATTTATATACAATAGTTTAAGGCCATTTAGTTCATGATTGCAGGATCTCATCTCAGGGCAGGAAAGAAGGTACCAAATTCAGTGTGGTTTGCGCCCATGGGTAACATGTCCATCTCGAAGAACTTGCTGGACGCCACTTGATGGAACTAGCTCAGGTTTCATCACCACTGTGTTATCCTGAAAAACACTTATTGAACACTGTTAGTATTATGTAGTGATCAGCATCATACAGCTCAGGTTCTGTTTTACCTCAAACCAGGACACTAGGTTATTCTGAATGATTTTCTTTACTTCTTAACAGTAGTCCTCTTTGAAATGCATGTGCCTATTTGCTCATACATTTACACAATATAGACCTTACTCAGTATAATCAAAATAGATTTTATTTGTTATCATACAAATTACTACAAAACAGAGGTGTTAATATGTTTGCTAGCTTTTTTTTTTTTTCTTTTTTCCCTGGAGATTAATGAAGGAAGCAATTCTTTTACAAAGTCAGTCACTGAAGGTAGATGGTAGCAGCTCCCTTCTGAACATTGCTGGTTTTACATTTGCCAGGTGAGTTCTTGCAAATTTAAACTGAAGCACTGGAATGAAGCACTTTTCTGAGGTAATTTTACAACAGGAAGCTTCAGAATTGCTTACTTATTGTGATACTACTTTGGTACCTATTCGAACACATACTGACCTTATGTACTACATATGTCATTACTGTGTCTTCCGCTAGGGGTGGAAAAGGAGCAGCCTTCAAGGGCGGCAACAAGGTGGGGCTAAAAGGCTAACTTCAATGGATTAATTGTTCTTTTGCAGTGCTCCTCAAAGGAATGAAGGCAAGATCCCAGTATTCTCTGCAGACAGGATAACTCGTCCTTAGGATGTTAAGGTATAAAGTAGCTTTATGTAGCCCACTGAAATTCTTACTGCTGAATATTCAGCCAGTTATTTGCAACCAATGAGCAACCAACAATGTAAGACTTGTTCCAGAACAAATTCCTTTACAGGTCACCTGGTGGCCATAAACAAGATTGTTTTTTTATTGGACAAACTGCATGTTACAGTCCTACTGGGAGTGCAAAGGATGTCTCAGATATGATTTTGTTTTGCCTAACCAGAATTTGTTAGAGGAAAAGCAAAAAAAAAAAGGCACAAATTGTACATCAGTTACGTTGACACAAAACCTTGGCAAATTGGGCATCAGGAGTCTAATAATATTCATATCCTTATACTTCTATTTTATTCTGGTTTATTGCATATGCTTTATTGCAATGGTATGTTGTTGGCATTACAGTGTGTTTTCTTTTTATTTCTTCCATGTGATCTGAATATACTAAAGAAGTGAAAACTTTTTTGTGCATTCTGGTCTGTTCATTCCCAAATTAATACCTTATGTATAACTTGGGAAGGAGTGAACAAACCCCAAACTAATTTTTTTTATATGCTCAAACTTTAAGAAAATTTTGTTAACTTCTTCCCTTATAAACATTTGTATCCAAATTCATTCAATTAAGTAGATAGGAAATTACCACAGCTCTATTGTATGTTTAGGCTGAGCCAAAACCATTGCTGCT
Organism: Vanellus vanellus; assembly: GCF_965231255.1. Lineage (NCBI taxonomy): Eukaryota > Metazoa > Chordata > Aves > Charadriiformes > Charadriidae > Vanellus > Vanellus vanellus. The sequence goes on along the minus strand of NC_138909.1, from coordinate 22,428,810 downwards.
ATTCCTTGTTTTTTAGGCAAGAGATAAGCATGATGTAAAGTGCAAATATATGAGTGATGAGTCAAAGAGGATGAAATACAAAGGGAAAGCAAGCAAAGGGAAGATTATCTTGAATTTTAACACAGTGACTTGGAATATTATTCCATTGTGCCTAAGACGTGATTTGTAATTGGCCCAGATGGTACTGTCTCTTAAGCAGCTCTTCATAACTGATAACTCAGTTGGCTACAAATTCCAGCTGTGCTGCATTGATTATGTTTACTGAAGTGCTAGGTGATAGTGCTACCAATATATTAAGTGCAAACACTTTCACACAGGACGTACATTATATCTTGGTTTCCCAGTTTTGTTTCTTCCAATATGTAATCAAGGTACTTGCCACTGTAATGGAAATGTTTAATGAGTCCTTTTTTTCAGTAAAGATCTGGTCTGTGCACAGGTTTTGGTTTTTTTTTTCTATATTTTTTGGCAGCTAGTCAGCTGAAAACCACAAGTCTGTGTTACCCTGTAGCTTTAATGCAATAGTATTTGGTCAGTAAGGAGGTGAGTTTTGCATAATGGCCACACTTGGTGCCTCCCTTCTTTTTCATCTTCTGTGAGCTGCTGCTCCTACTTGCTTTTTGGTGTTTTTTGTTTTTTGTTTTTTCTGAACCTTTGCCTTGTGTTTGCTGTCTGAGAATATCTGTTATCTTAAAGGCATGTTGCTTGTGTGAAAATATGATGCTCCTAGTAATGGTTGTGATTTTTCTGTTAAAGCAGCGTAATCTTTCTAGCCTGGATGCATTTATGTTGCTGCAACGATCCCTTATCTTTGTGTGGCTTTATGTCAGTTTGTACAAGCATCTTTGTGCTCCTGTAACCATATTTATGATGTGGACTGGGCTACAGAGTTGTGACAATACTGCTGTAGTTAAGCCAGTACAATCCTTGTTGGCAGGATAACTCTGAGGAGTTTATGACATGCTTTCACATGTAAATAATTTCAGAGCTTGCAGTGTTGCTGTGTGGTAGCTGTGTTCATCTGCTCTGACAGTGCTGAAACAAAACATTCTTTGCTGTCTTGTGCTTTTGTGTGGTGAAGTAATTGCTGATCTGTCTTGGGTTTTTTATCCTTTTCATATTCCTTTAACAACTGAACATGGGGGAACAACCAATCTGACTTGCTGCATGCACCTTTGCCCAGTCTTAGACACTTAATGATTTTTGGGTGGCAGATGCTATGCAAGTACTTTAGGGAATGCCATGCATGGTTAGCAGAGCCACTGTGGAATTTTTTAATGAGGAGGTCTTAAGAGATCTAATTCAGCATGAATCACTTCTGCTTTGGATCCTGTACTGTGCTTTTGTGTGCCTGCCACCCACCACGGAGCCACAGCAACATCCAGAGGCCCCAGCTGAATTCAGAGCTCTCTCCAGGGAGGCTTGGAAATGCACATAAGTCACTGCACTCAGGGAATTAAAATCTTAGTTGACAAGACAGAAGAAGGAAGGATGTTTGTTCCAATTTAAGTACCTGGGACTGCCATTTAAAGAGAAAAATATGTCAAAAAATGCCTACGACACTTAGGAGCACACATTTTTTTAAACACAAGTGGAGGGTGACTTCCAAACTGGAGCTGATCAGAAGTTGGAAGCTGGAAAAGTTCTGTTGGAAAAAGTTAACACAACATGATTAAAAAGTTGTGTGTTGACTTTTGTCTGAGTTAAACTGAACGCTTGTCTGGCTGCATGTGGCTAGCACGAAAGAGGAGGGCAAACTAAGGCACGAAGCTAGCCTGGTGCTAGGGAATTTCACCCTGGGTGACCCAGGTAACAGTGAGTGTGACATTACAAAATGTTAATTTAATTTCTGTATTACCTCATTTGTGTGTGCAGGTGGTTGTGTATGCAGATGTACTAACAATACTAAAAGTGGGTGCTTTTCAGAGGATGAAATGCCTCTTTTTTGATACAATATGTATCTGGTTTGTTTCATCCTTTTTGACATATTTTTGGCTTTTAAAAAATTCTTTATGAAAAGATTAAAAAGTAAAGCTAAAAAATTAATTTTGTTTCCAAAACAAGTTAAATTTGACAAGTTAAATTTGTTCTGCACTCAAAACTGACTCTCTATTCAGTAAAAAGTATTCAGGTTTGTTTTGAGGTGGAATAATTTTTTCTGTGGAGAATTCATATCAAGAAAGGGAATTCATTCTCTCTCTCTCTGTCTCTCATGCCTTACCTGCAGATACTTATGCATAATTTCTGAATTTCTGTTATATTTTTTAGTTGTACTAAAGTGCAGAGATTTGAAGATATGTAAACCAGTAAACCTTGACAGTAGGATATGATATAATATGGATATAAATCAGTGAACCTTGACAGTAAGATATGATATGATATGACATGATATGAATATATTCTCTAGCAGTAACTTATGTTAAAACTTTTAAAATTTATAATGAAGTAGAGGGACAAAAAGTGGTGAGAAGATGCTGACAGTGTCATATCAGGAATACAGTTTCTTTTGATCCCTAATTTATGTAATAGGGATATGTGAATTCTATGTACTCATCATGTACTTGTGTGCTAGGTGTACTGTGTTCTGCTGGGTAATATGTTTCCAGGACTAATGTTAAGTACAAACTTCCTTACTAATACCTTGAAAAATGAAATCAGGTCTCAGAAGCGTCATGTGAGAACATTTAATCCTTAAACATTTATTACTTAATTTGCAAGTATCTCAAACCAGGTTACAAATGTACTATAAGCTCAATTGTTCTTAAGGGGAAAAAAGATGATCTTGCTTAATGTAAGAAAAGCTTCATGTACTTTTTGAATCATCTCCAATGTCTAGTCCTCTTTATGTCTGCTGTGAAAACCAACAGAGAGTGAGAATTCGCAAAGGTATAATGATTTCTTTGTGTATCTATCCATTGGTGTATGAAATGTAAGCCCAAAATACTTCATAACCATTAGACTTTTGTGTACTTTTTGATATCATTCTTGTATGATCTTAACATAGCAAGTTGTTTTGAAAAGCTGGTCTGAAGTTCACAGTCAGGTTCCTTGGAAAACTTGCTTAAGCATCAAATCTGTCATAATGCCTGAACCTGGAGCATGTTTAATGTTCTAGGGTTTTAATGCCAGCAATTGACATGACAGAAGACAGAGCAAAGAAAGTTTTTAGAAGTGGAGTGGTACTGTTCGTACACACTGTCATTTGCAGTTATATTAGTTTGTATTTGCTAAATATATTTTGAAAGAAACTACATGAATTTGTCATATGATATGGATGGTTCAGAAAAAATCAAGTTCAGGATAGTAAGGCTCTTGTAGTTGTAGTCATCTGGGAATATAAGCAAGATGAGGCTCTGTTGGAAGAGCACTATCTGATATAATTGGAGGGAAAGCAGACAAGCTTTTGAGCACACAAACCCTTTTAGATCTGAAACAGAAACATGAAACTTCAAGCAAATTATGATGGGAACCGTTGCTCTGATTTTGCAATTCAGCTTTTCCTGGCATTTAGTTGCTAAATCATCATTACAGAGAGACATAGCTGTAAATTAATACTACCTCATTGATAAATTTAGGATTTTTTTTAAGCTCAGGGTAGGTTCAAAGGTTCGGGCATGGCTTTTCTGAAGTAAAATCTTGTTTCCCCTCACTCTTCCTTGTATTCTTGCTGTGAGTCTATATTACTTTTTTCTTTCTCTGAAAAACTGAATGTTTGCCCCCTCCCCCAAAAGTAAAATAAATGTCTCCAACCCTCACCCCCTGAAGCATGCTGTATTGTGAGCTGTTAGATTAGCTTCTCCATGTGACCTGAGACATTGGCCATATTTCTAAATCCGAAATTCTGCTCTAATTTCATAGAATCATTGCTGTAAGAATAAAATAGGGTTTCATTCTGTTTGTGTTCTTGTTTTCAAGATGTTTTTTATGTTATGTTTAAGAGTTTGTTTGGCACCTACACTTAGCTGTATAATTTCACTCTAAATGATGTGCCCAGGGGTAGATTCTTGTGTCAACAAGCAGTTTTCAACAAACTTTGTATGCTAATGACACATACTTTCTCAAGAAGCACGTGTGTGAAGCTGAATTCTGCTTTCAGTAACAACTCTGCCCTACTGTCCTCTCAGACAGATGCATTCAGATGTAATGGAAACATACATAACTATCTTGACCTGTATTTGTTTAAGCCATTTAAAACCAAAACGATTCAGATGTTCCAAACCTGGCCCTATATCTCTCAAACTGATATTCTTTGATTCATTTACCTCTCATTAAAAAGAAGGTAAGCCCAAATATTTGTACTTGTCCCAAGCCTGATTTTTGGTGCTTTTACCTTTCAGTCTCCAAACTACTGGGTAATTCTGACTAAAAATATCTAAAACATATTTTCTTCCAAGCATTGTTTCAAAATTTTAAAATTACCCTGAATGTTAAGAAAGCTCATTTTGAAGTTTCAACACTTCTATTCTAGAAATCAAGCCATAATGAGTTGTGTGATTGGAATCACAATACACGTGGGATTGTTTGTGTTTCCTAATCCAGATAACTCTTCCTAGTTAACATGGGGTTTCAAAAAGCCATATGGTTATGAACATCTGAAAAAGAGATGGCGGGTAGATGAAAATAAAGACATTTGTGGCCAAATGTATGGTAGCAGTTTCAGCAGATGTTGTAGAGGTTGCTTTAATGGGTTCCCTGTTTCTTCCCCGTGCGCCCACCATCCTTTTTTTAATCTGTTGAAAATGTATCTAAGTACCAGGAAAGTCAGGTTTCTGCCACCACACTGCATACATTTCTTTTGATTCATTGTTGTGTTAAGATTTCAGAGGCCTTAGAGGGTGAGAGATTATGGACTGACCTAACATTGCAGGTCAATGGCCAAGTTAGCTGTCGTTATTCAATAAGAAAGTGACCAGACCTAAATTTGTGGACATTTCTAGTGACAACAAAAACCAAACTGCTTGGAGAGCATGAAGTCCTTTATTAAAAATAATTTTTAAAATAATCAACTTTGCTTGACTTCTGATATTGGAGAGCTTTGAATTGCTGCCAGTGCAAAACTAAAAACCTCCCTCTGTTTTAAATGGTGGTTGGTGTTGCTCACAGTCCCATAATTAAAGCAGCAAGAACTCTTTTAAAATATTGGGTATCACAAAACTTATTTTGAAAATATCCAAACGTGAGCTCGCAGTGCTATCAGAAAGGGTCAAGTGTACCATCTGGCCTAGTCCTGTGCTGCCATACCTCCTGGCTGCCTCATTCCCACTGTTTTGCCACACAGACTTGTATAGCTGCTTTCACAGCTGTAGTAGTTTATTCTACTTCTGTTTGACTTTTTGTTATTAATATAACCCCAAGGTAAAAAACTGATTGTCATTCAATTCTGGCAGAGAATTCTTCAGAACTGTTGCTGAAAAGTATATGTCATAGATTAACCCTAACTGGCAAACAGGACCATGCAGCCACTCGCTCACTCCCCCGTGGTGGGATGGGGAGAGAATCATAAGAGTAAAAGTGCAAAAACTCATGGGTTGAGATAAAGACAGTTTAACAGAGAAACCAAATGCTCTGCATGCAAGCAAAACAAAACAAGGAATTCATTCACTACTTCCCATTGGCAGGCAGGTCTTCAGCCATCTTCAGGAAAACAGGGCTCCATCATGTGTAACTGTTACTTGGGAAGACAAAATGTATAACTGCTAATGTCCCCCCTTCCTTCTTCTTCCTGCAGCTTTTTATGGCTGACCATGATGTCATATGGTATGGCATATCCCTTTGGTCAGTTGGGGTCAGCTGTCTCAGCTGTGTCCCCTCCCAACTTCTTGTGCACTTCCAGCATACTTGCCAGCAGGACAGTATGAAGAGCAGAAAAGGCCTTCACTGCTTACCAACAACCAAAACCATTACTGTGTTATCAACCTTTTTCCTAAATCCAAAATATAACACTATACCAGCTGCTAGTAAGAAAGTTAACTCTATCCCAGACAAAACCATGACAGTTTAGCAGCTGAAGTTGGTTGAAAGTTTTGTGTTGAAACTTAGATATTGCACTGTTTGACTGTGCCTCAGTTTCAGATTTTTTTCCTAGTTGAAATGCATTCAATCTGAACTTGTCTTAATGTATTGTGGCTTTTATTTCCTTCTTTTTTGTTGTTTCAGTTTTATGGTGCTGTATTTGTATCTTTTAGAATTTTTACTATAGTGTGCTAAATATATTTAGACAATTTAGAAAGAGAATCTTTGTTAAGCTGATCTTATGCTTTGTGAAGATGAAGTGTTTCAAAATTTCTATTATACTGAAATGTTCCTGTTTTCCCCCCAAGTCTCTCTTGCTGGAGAGAACAGAAACTCTTCAGTTACCCAGGATTTAAAAGTCACTTTTCCTCAGCATCTGAATTTATTTATTCTCAATGGGCTGATGATATAATGACTGATACAGGACAATTAAGCCTTGGACATAATTCTTTATTTTATTGAATTGATTTTTCATTCAAATGAGTCAAAGGTGTAGTTTTGAGATGTGCAATACAAAATATTTAGTTTAGATTCAGTATTATGACAAGGTGATGTTTGCCCACATTGTGTTATTTGTATGAGTACAAATATCTTGCATTAAATCAGAAGAATAAATAAGATGATGCGTTGCACAGGTTTCTAGTTTTCTGGATTTTATTTACTTATTTTATCAGAGAGAACATTTCTAATGCTGTGCTAGCAAAAGCTGTTAAGATAGTGGCATGATTATGCTAAGTTACAAGGCTGCTTTCTTTCACTACTGAGATGTTATTCATTCTCTTGGTCACAAGCTCTTAAGCAAACTTTCTAAAAAAGCCTTAGGTTGTTTTCTTGCTGCAAACCTTTTCTGTAAAGAGACAGATTCATCTTTTGATTTAATTTTTAATTTTGAGAGATTCATCTTTTTCATTAAACTAAGCTTTATGCCACTTTTTATTTGTTAATAAAATACATATAAGTAAGTAGTTCATCAGGCTTTTATTAAGGTGTGCTAAATCTGAGACTAAGTATCATAATTGACTCATTACTGGGCTAAACAATACATGTGAGAAAAAAGTTGTTTTTTTTTTTTTTCTGATTATCTGTGCATCCTTGTGTTGGCTGGATTCCCAATGTAGATCATGAATTCAATTAGGATGTCAGCTCTGGCATTATGAAGCCATATTTTCTTTCCAGATCTTGTAGAAATTTAAAGATGGGAATTAAAAATAGTTGAAAGAACACTAGTGGCAAGATGTCATTATTTAATGATAAATGAAAGACAGGAAAAAAGGGGAGGAGGATTCAGCCAAATTGTGATGTCTGGTCTTGTGTATTCTTATATGTAGAAATGTATGGAGAATATTGTTGAGGTCTACTTTCTGTTGAACAAGGTGATGGCCAAGGTGATGTGCTAGCTGCATCTGGAGTATTGTGTCCGGTTCTGGGCTCCCCAGTTCAAGAAGGACAGGGAACTGCTGGAGAGGGTCCAGCAAAGGGCTACAAAGATGATTAGCAGACTGGAACATCTTTCTTAAGAGGAAAGGCTAGGGCGCTTGGATCTTTTCAGTCTAGAAAAAAGACGACTGAGGGGGGATCTTATCAATGCTTCTGAATACTTAAAGGGAGGGTGCCAGGGGGATGGGATCAGTCTTTTTTCAGTGGTGCCCAGTTATAGAACAAGAGGTAGTGGGCACAAACTTGAAAAACTACTACAGAAGAAAAGACTTTGTCTAAAGTTATGTTTTTTTTTCACCTGGAGCCTATAGATTAACCTCACTAATTAGTTGGTTTAGTTTCAGTCTTCTATGCAAAATGTTCTAACACTGTTTACTGTTACGTCAAAGAATCAAATGCATTAAATCATGTTGATGTGATTATTGACAGTCTATCGTTCCCATTAGAAGGAATATTTCATTAAGCCTGTAATCATTCTCTCAAGTAGTGTGTGGAAAAGTCTGTTGCAAGTTTCACTAGAGGCATGATTTACCCTTCTCTAATTATACAGTAAATTGAATTTCTAGGGAAATTTCTGGGGTCTGGCGGAATTTTATTACTTGTAAGAACAATCCAGAATTTTTTAAATTAATCATTTCTGGTCCTGGGCATGTGTTCTCTCTTGATTTAATCCTTTTTGCTTTTGAAAGATGATGACAGTATCTTATTGAAATCTGGGAAGAGATTATATCTGATGCTTTTGAATTAGACCTCTGTTGGTTTTGACAATTTTTTTTTAGTGAAGTGAACTGAAGACATTTATCTCATAATTTCAAAGAGTTGAGATGGGTTCATGCCTGTTCATGGGTTCAAATGTTCATGCCTGTGTTTGGAAAGTAGTCCGGCCTTAAATAAGTGCAGGTTTTTCCTTTACTCCTCTTCGTTTTCATTACCATGTACACATGGTACATGTGGCACAGACTACTGTTTTGCTAATGCCTGCATTGCAGTAGTAAGCAATCCCAGACACGCAGACGTGGCAGGGCTGCAAAATGTGCTGTCAGAGAAAAGCTATCGTTTCCAGAATTGTGGGAGGAGAGCATAGGTGTTGGGATTAACTGTCCACTTCTTTCACCTTCTCATCATGCCCAGCCAACCATGGTGGGCTGAAAATAACAATCTTGAAGATAAGGACAATTTTGAAGTGCATAAAACCTATTGCCATTCTTAGCAAAACGTCATGTCTGCTTATCTGTTACTTGTTTTGACCCATGTAACTATAAAAATATCACTCTAATTTATAAAACAACCCCTCTCCTTTTCTCAAACCCAATAACATCGTTTTCTGTGTTAAATTTGTGCATGTTCATATGAAAGAGATATTTCTCTGAACAGTGGTTGGAACTTGTGTTGTTGATTGTGAGCACTGTCATAGCAGGTGGGAAAGCCCTATTGTGGGTAGGCACCGTTCTGTGTTAGTTGCTGTGCAAGCATAGCAGAAAAAAGCCTGATTTACCAGGGCCAAAAAGCCTGCAGGCATCACTTTGTGTTTTCACTGGTAAATCTGCAATTTAAGTCATGGTGCTAACCTCTCAAAGCTGCACAATCATCTGTATGTACGTGTTTCTTTCACAGCCCTGGTGTGACAAGCTGTCGTCATCAATGGATGTGCAAAGGTTGCAGACAAGAATATTTTATTGGTAGGAACCAGCTCTGAAATTTAAATCCAGATGAAGGATCTCCAACTTCTGTTTTATGTCATAATTTTCTGTTTTATTACATAGAAATTGGGTAGAACAAAAGCCATGCTTTCCTCAGCTTTTAAGTTAGAGTTTCTGAATTTCCTGCTGTGGGAAAATTTATAGACCACCCCCTAAGATCTCAGAGAACCTTTCAGACAGAAAAAGTTGTTAAGATGGGAGTGGGCTGGATAAATAACTTAAGGGGAATCTTGATAGGTTTTAACTACTTTGGGAGAAGCAGAATGTTTTCTTTGAGATTTATAGAAAAAAAATTTCAAGAAAAGAATAAGAAAGGGATTTACATGTAAAATATAATATTACCTTGCAGAACACTTGGTTTTTTGAACTATTTTCATTTGATTTGAGACAGTAATGCCCAAATGGTATTTTAATATAAACCATGTGGTAGCAAAAAAGGAATCAGCAAGCCTACTGTATGTGGAGTTTTTAATGTTGCTTGTGGCTTCGTCATTTTCAAACAAACTGAAGTATCCCTCAGCAAAACAAAACCCTAGCTCAAGTGGGATCAAAAAGAAGACAGAAAGGGCTAGATTAAATTATGAATGAAATGGAATAATTAATTTATTCACTTACAGCAGTTGACAATCATAGTGAGCAAGAGATGTAATGAATTTTTAAAATTTTTTTATCATCATTTAAACATTGGGAGCCCTGGACATGTATTTTTCATTTTGTTGCACAGGGGTAAAAAGGTTGTGTCAAAACTAAGACCACTGCCAGACACACATAATGGGTTCTTTCAGAAAACAGAAAAATCCAAACTTAATTATTTTTGTCTGGCTTAAGTGATAACACCTGATCGAGTGCAAAAGGGTGTTTGCACTGCTTGCAGAAGATAAGATTGGACTGCCTCCTCAGCGCCCTACGCACACACGCCTCCTACCACTTCTTCCTCACACGCTCCTCTTCTAAAAAACAGTCCTTAACTTCTCATGTGTGCCACACTATCTTCCATTTCCTTATTTTCATGTATGCAGTTTACAGCTAACATGGATCCCTGGCCGTGACTACTTTGGACTTCCACCATTTGAGCACCATTCTGGCACTGGGTCATCATCTCTCTGAGCGGTTGGGAATAAGTCCCATTTGTACTGGAGTTCCTTTCACTCTTGCACTTCCCTGCTCTCTGTGCGGTGAAACCTTAAAGTTTTTAAAGTGTCTGTTACATACATTTCATTATTACTTAACTATAAAGGAGTTCTAATGTAAACCAAGTTGCTATCTACTGATTTCAACACATTTTCTATTCTGTTGTTCCAGAAATGTCCTCAGCTACCCCAAGCCATGTGAATTGCTTTTCCTCTTATGCCAAGTAATTTGTAGCTTACACTGAAAGTAATGACACTGATCTAGTTCTTTTTAAATGCACCTCAGGTTCTCCTGAACTCCTTCAGGAGTCTATTTAGGCATCCTTTCTCTCTTTCTGGACTTCTTATCACCTAGATATAAAAAGTTAGGAAGGAGTCCTGAGAGGATTCAGGGATCAGGCATTATAGGACTGCTGTGGATGGGCTTCTTTCAGTTTATTTGATTCTCTCAGAAAGGGAAAGACAAAGGAATGAGAAGGGTTGGATCAACCTCAAACCTAACTACAGAGCCCCTCATGGTTGCAGTTAAGCAATGGAGCTGAGGACTGTACCTGCACATGGTTGGCAGGTCTGGGCAGCAGAGGACTGAAAATACTGATGAGCGATTGTTGTAAAGCCCAGAAGGTCACAACCAATTTTATAAGCCACTTCCACAAAACTTTTATAAGGTAGGAATATGGCTAACAATGCAGATAATTTTTAAAGGAAAGCTCTCGTGATCGAGGTGTCCTTGGACTTAAAGTACACTCTCTGAAGTATTTAGTCTTATGTCTTCCATATTTTGAGCTGCAATTAGAGCTAATGGATTCTTTTTTAACTGATCAGCCTTTAAAATCTCATCAGGCTAATGTGATTTGTATACTTGATGTGTGCATTTCATCTACATTTTTGTTATCTGCCAAAGTGTAAACTACCTAATGAACTGGAATGCTGTGTTCTAACTTCCTAGATAAATCATCATCATTTCAGTCATCATCATGGTAATATTGCTAATAAGTCTGTGGTAAATTTGTTTGACTTTGGTACTAGGGGGATTTGGGCTTCGGGAATTAGCAACTGAGAAACTAAGGCTTGCTGTCCCACTTACTGCAGAGTGAAGAAAAAGGAAAAATGGAATATTTTTACTGTCCACTTTTTGAAAAAACTTGCTACTATTGGTATGAAACTGAGCAAATGAAGGAGATATAGTTCCAAGTAATGGAGCAAAGTTGCTCCCTGCCTTGAGCTTATTGTAAGGTATCTTTGAAAGTGGCATCAGGAGCTTTGCTAGATTTCCCGTAAAACAAGGACTACACAAACAGCTGCACTTGGAGAAGTAGTTGGCTGTTCATCAACCAAAATCTGACTGTTTTATTACCTGTGAGGTAGGTGGGTGGGTGCTGGTAATAAGCAGGAAATGAAGTGCTTGTAACCCATGAGATGTCTTCAGCTACCCAGCTACCTGAAGTGAGTTCAGATGATGTTTTTATAAGCATTGTATCAGTCAATTTGTTATGGAGACCTTATTGTATGCAGTGATACCCTTTAGAAATGATGGCACTGGCTGCCATAAAACACCACGATATGGCTATGTAACTCAGGAGGATGGTGTTATTCACTGTTGTAGCAGCTGCTGTTGGGTCATATGTCCTTTAATCATTCTTAATTAAGTCAATAACCCCCTGAAAACAGTAAAGGAATGTTTTAAGAGCTTTGACATTCCCAACCAGATGTGGTTTTTGAGGACTTGGAAATTGAAAGAGAATGCAGACTGAAAATGAACCCTTTTCAGTATGAGGAAAAACAACATTTAGTCTTCATTGAGTGGCATAATAACAGACTTGAACAATTTAAATCAGAAAAGTATGTTGCAGATGAGCTAGGGAAGAGATTGAGAAGGGCTGCAAAACTCAGCAACTGCACCCAAGGGCCAACTGCCAACATGCTCTGTTTGTGTATTAAATTGAGAAGAACTCTTCAGGTGACAGTTTTTGACTGTTTGGGATTTGGAAGACACTTCTCCAAAAATAGTAGGTAGGAGTGTCAATACCACTAGGAGTCTTTGACAATGGTCTTTGCCCATGAACAATACCATGCTGTGTAAACTGTCTAAGTCTGGTGCTTTCTTGCTACTATGTTTTGGTGCAAAATGAAGTTTTGCATGAATATACATCGCTTTCTTACGCACGTCAGACTATTAACTTAAAAATCTGGCAACATAGCTACTATAGAGGGTGCACTGCAGCAGGGCAATCTATTTATCTAAAGTAGCTGTGTAGCTGTACTGGTGCAGATCTTAGGTGTTCCTTTTTTCCTTTTTTTTTTTTTTTTTTTTTTTTTAATTTACTAGTTGAAGAAAGGCAGCACTGGTAATTCAGCCCAGGGTCACTACTTAAAAGACAGGCTCTTATTCTGCTGGAACAAGTATCTGGTAATATTAATGCAGCTTCTATATATAAACTTAATAGTAGTTTATTCACCTTTGTCTAATGCTGAGCTACTGTTTGGTGGCTCCCATCTTTAGATGGATATTTTTGTAACACTGTCAGCCACAAATTTTTTTATTAATTCTTTTAATTATTTTTCTTTTGTGCATTCTGTGAGTAATCCATTGTAAAAATAAATATTCTTATAAACTGCCATAGCCACTGTATTGGTTTAATTATTATTTGTCACTAAATGTAATGTTTATGGTAGTTTTGGCATTGTTCCTTCCTAAGCAGGAGGATATACTGTAAGTAAGCACATTTATTTTGGCATTTTGTATTGCTTTAATGTACATTTATTCAGATTCTTAATTTTTACATTTCCCCATTATGTTAAGAAATAGATAATAATTTATTTTGTATTTATTAGATAATTACCTTTTTATTCATGGTCTGTGTCAAACTAGATTTGCATGAAAATTGAAATTCAATTAGTGTAAAAGCACAGTTTAAAACTCTTTCTATTACTTGATTAGATTAACAGACTTTTTTCTTTACAGATGCTGGAACCTTAACTTGAAAAATGTTAGATAGATAAATATAATGACAAATTAACGAAGAAAAACCTAAAAGCACTTTTATATTTCAACTTAACAGAATTAAGGCAAAACCTTTCATGTGTCACAGAAATGGAAAGACATTGATTTTTTGGAAAGGGAATCTGGTAAATATAATTTTGATTAAGCTTTAGGTCTCAAGTTCTCATATGTGGGAGTTTTCCCACTCCTGGTGGTGGGAACTTGTGTCTGTGCACCACTTGTGCACTCCATAATGCTGTTTTGGAAATCTGTAATCCAGATAGTACGGTCCTGTTCAGAAAGTTTTGTTTCTTATCTAAAGCATTGCTGTCTGTATGTTTGGTTTGGGACCTTTCTGGTTGAGTGGTCTTTTCCTTAGTATGTGTAAGGTGATTTAATTGGCTGAATTTCTCTTTAAATAAATGCAACAGCTGTGGGTTGCCATACATCCGCCTCTAACTTAGAATGTTGGGTTTTTTTAAAAGAAACATTTTTAATAAAAAATAATTAGGGTTTGTTTATTTCATGTTTGTTTGCCCTCTTTATTTGCATCTTCCTGAGCAGAATCAAAATAGTTTAAGCACTAACTCTTAAGAATTCAACAAAAGCTTGGAATTGATTTTCAGAAGTATGAGAAGGTCATTTAAGTGTCATGTCATTTGGTATAATTACTAGCGTTAAAATGTATTTTCCACTCTGAAATGTCTATCTTGATATTTTTGTTTTGTAATATCAAATTGATTCACTGCACAGTCCCTTTTCCAAAATGAATTGTTTTGAATGGTTGAGGTTTGCAAACTTTTAAAAACAATGCATTTTGTTTGAAATCCATTTTGTGTTTATAAATGACTGAAACATAGCTCAAGGCCTACTAGACAAACCTGGCATATCTTATAGATCTGAAATGTCGAGGAAATGAATTGCCTATCTGAAGGCCTGATCAATGTCACACTTACACTTGTACATTGTGGTTTGCAGTCATGTCTCCTTGTTCAATTTACTGCTTAAAGGCTGATAGTGTGGATATTAATTTTCAGTATTGTATTTTACTTCAAATTTGAAGCACATATGCTTATGACTGCTCATTTATCTGTTCCTTCTACAGCACCTTGGATTGTTACAGAAACTGATATTTAAATTAGCATCAAGTCTAATGATTACAAATGCAGTTCTAAATTTACATTGCATAAACTTTTAAGAGAAAATGAGTATCTGTTGACACAAAATAGCAGTAGGGATTCATGTGTTTTAGAACAGGTATACCAAAGGTCAAAATTTAGTTTCAGATTAGTTGGTTCTGTGGTATTGGAAAGTAAAAAAGAGGGGGAAACTCTCCTCTTGGATGCATGTATTCACTCAAACACATATTTCCCCTTACTCTCACTGATACAAAACACAAATGCCTTGAGCAAGGTCCTAACTAATCACATATATGCCTCTTATGAAGCAAACAAGTGTGTTTGTCATGCTGGGAGACAAGTACATGCATTATACTGTTTCTCACTGTGATTAGAATAGAAAAAGCAACAGGAGCTGTCACTGTCTCTCATAAAGAAGTGAAGGATCCCTCCTTGCAGAAAAGCAGGTTTTTAGTTGAATGGGAGAATGAAGGAAAGGCCATTACTATGGCAGTTGAAGTGGCAATTGTGGCTGTATTAATGGCCACCAAGAAAAATTGCTCTACGGAAGTTCACAGCAGGGCAAGGACAGAGATGCCAATCTTTAGTCACAGAATAAGAGGATTGTTTGAAGGCTTGGATGTGTTGCCCTTCAATTCGTTTTACCACATTTGATCACTGACCTGAAAAAAGAATAATATTAGCATGTGTCTGAAATTTAATTGTGCTTGCGTACAGTTAACTAGAACGCTTGCTACTAGCTTGATGCCAAGAAACTCATACAGCAAATATTGATTCATGCAATTCCCAAAGGAAAATGAATCAGCTTTTTGTCAGGTGCAAGGATTTGACGCTAACTGAAAGAAAGAGGTGAATTTCACAAAAAATCCTGTCTTTTCTGAGTGGTTTTTAGAGTGGATATGAAGGTGTCTCCTGCCATCTAAGACCTTGAAAGCAGTTGAGTACTTCATAAATATATCGCATTGGGGAAAGCACTTAAGCACAAACTTAATTTTTAAACTTTAGTACAAAACTGTCCTTTCTGAAAAAGGTGGCAAACATTTTACGACTTCCAAGTAAATCTTACCCCAGCAAGACCACATTTATTTCACGTCTGTAACAGCCTTTGTAAATAGTTTACTACTTCAAGACATGAAGTTGTTATCAAGAAAGAGAGGAAGTGATAAGAGTGAGGAAAGGGAGGAAGAGGAATGAGAATAAAGTTGTGGGCTACGGATGTTTTCAGTCATAAAAGGAATTCCAGTCCTTTATACTAGATTAGCAAGCATGTTTTGGAAGAATGAAAACCTGCCTTTTTTTGTCTGTAGAGGGAGTGCTAGTAATAAACCCATTTACCAGCATTTGTCATGCAGTAATATCATGGTCTAATCCGCTATGGCATATCTTGAGTGACTGGGACCAGTGTACTAAGCAAGTTGTGAAAAGATTTACAATGTGAAATGTCTGGGATGCGAATGTAAAATTTAATCTTTGTGATATAAACAGTGGCAGAACCCATATTATAATAATGTACTGAAGCTGATTGAGATGAAGATTTTACTGACACATCTAAACTGACCTTTCTTTGCTGATTTGGACCAGCAGCAAAAATCATTTGCAGATTCATGCCTTTCTGCTAAGCAGCACTATATTAAAAGACAAAAAAAGAGAGAGAGAAAAAAAAGAAAGACAGCAGTAATAAAAAGTAAGATTATTTCTTAGATTTACATGAATCTTTTATTTTTCTGTCCATGGTATTGATAAATAAATAAAATTAATAAGCATATGGCCTGCTCCTGGACAAGTTGCTGTCTAGCCACTATCTTATGAGAAATCCTAGTAGGGAAAGTTTTATTTTTAACGGTAAGGCACATAATAAACTTCGGTTTACCAGTCATCGATGTGGAGAGAGAGCAAGTATCCATGACCTTCTTTGAAACTGAGAGAAGCAGGTGGTTGCATTCCTGAAATTGTTGTCACTGGATCTTCTATTCACACTCAGAGATCAGTATTAGCACAAAGAGCTAGTTCATCTGCCTTAACATCCCTCTTGTGGTCCTCAGGTGGGATGGGATTTTCCAGAATTCTGAATTTAACTTCATATCAGTCACGGAAACCTGAAACTTCCCATACGTATCCTCTCAAAATTTCTTAATCTTATATATATGTTCATACATATAGATGTACTTACATATATTTAAATTTTATTAATTTAACTGTTGCAGTGATTTGTTGTAGTACTTAGCCCAAGTGGTTGTGATCTAAACTTGCATACTGCATGGTTCATGAATGCTACAGCACTGTCACTGAGTGATAATGAATGCTAGTAAGAGGCCCACAATATCTCATTTCTTGCTTGAAGATCAAGTTCCTAGAATCAGGTAATTGTCAGAGTTGATAATTAGAGAACCATTGCTTTGATTTAAACAAAATCTATTAGTTTAAAATAGCCTTCTTTTGGGACAGCAATGTCATAAAACTACTTCTTGGAAGATGCAACATCTTAATTTTAAAAAAGGGATGATATAGCAATTGTAGGGCTTTAACTTCAGTGATCATAGCATAATAGAATGATTTAGGTTGGAAGAGACCTTGAAGATCACTGAGTTCCAATCCCCTGCCAGTGGCAGGGACACCTCCCACTCGACCAGGTTGCTCAAAGCCCCATCCAGCCTGGCCTTGAACACCTCCAGGGATGGAGCTTCCACAACTTCTTTGGTCAACCTGTTCCAGCGCCTTACCACCCTCAAAGTGAAAAACTTCTTCCTACTGTTTAATCTGAACCTGCCCTCTTCCAGTTTAAAGCCATTACCCCTCGTCCTATCACTACATGCCCTTGTAAAAAGTCCTTCCTCAGCTCTCCTGTAGGCCTCCTTTAGGTACTCTGATCCTCAGAGGCTACTTATGGTCTGTTATTCCTGGCCCTCATGCATTGAAGGCGAAACTTGGAAATACCACCTGAATGAATCTGAATCGCTCAAAAAGCCAAAAGACAAATGAAGGTGAAGTATTGATACAGATCATATATAATTTATGTAATATTTGTTTTGGAACATTCTTGACACTTTTTGGTGTCTGCCACGTGAATTTCAAACTCAGGACTGATGGTATTGTGTCAATAACAGGAATTCCACTATTAGTCATTCTATTGATGTCAATGTCCTAGATACTGTACTTTATCAATGTTTGTAGTAAAATAATGACAGCTGTTCCTTCATGAAAGTACAATATGCTGGCAGGTCCTCCTGGGTTTCAGATTTAAAGTCATGGCCAATAGAGTAAGAGATAAAAATCATGCTTGAGGATCTTTGTCTCTGCTTCTTTTTTTCCATCAACAAAAACAGCTACTTGCTTGAGAATCAAGACAAATCAGACAAGGAAATAACAACTGCATTGTCTTTGTGCAAATCATCACCTGGGCTTATTGCATACGTTAGTAATGAACCAAGTCTTCTAAATGAGATTTCTTAGACATTAATAGATTCAATTTTGTATTGGTTCAAAATCTTTTCTATTTAATACCTCAAGTGAAGTGGAACAACTTTTCAAAAACAAACTAAATGCAAAAGGGGAAAAAAAAGAACACAAAGCACAACCCTTCTCTGACAAGCTCTTTGTAATTACAATAGCAATAATATTTTTAACCATAAAATTTGTATTCCTCCAGACACATTTTTAGAGCCTCAAATTAGAGGATGTTGCATATCATCATTTGATCTGAATAAAATGTGACATATTTCAACAAATACTTTGTGAAAAATTCCTCCTATCCATGTACATTCCCATGGCAGTCTAATGGACTGCAGTATATACAATATCTTAAAAAAAAAAAGAAAAAAGAAAAAAGATACATTTCCTACTAGTACATTTCACAAATTCTCTGCATGCAATGTCAGGCATTAGAATTTGTCCAACATTGAGTTCCCCAATTGATTATAATAATAAACACCTTTTTAACCTATTTTCCCTGTAGAGTTTAATGTGTTTTTTTCTTTTTTTCCTGTATGACAATGTGGGTGCAACTTTATCAGGACTGCTAATATGTATTCTACAGCTGGTGTGTTATGAAATTACTCTGGACAGAAAGGCTTTTTTTTTTCATTCTGACATTTGTCATCCACTTTCACTAACCACAGCACTTTCTATATTATGGGACAATTTCTGTTGTTTTATATGTCCTAAGTCTGATTTAACGTCTTAAATTCAATTTGCCTATTAATTTCCAAAGCTGTTTTTTCTACATACTACAAAGTAATAGCAATTATACCTATTGCATAATAAAAACTAAGGGGAAAAGACAATTTTCTTTCCTATAAAGATTTTCAGTGATTAAGCTGTTGAGATTTCACTGTCTGCAGAAGAAATAAAGTACCTTGAGGAGAGATCAATGCATAAGAGGAACAACATGCCTGAAAGCGTTGGACAACATTAGCCTGTGATTCTATAGCTGTTCCAAGCCTGGAAAGTTTTACCATATATTATAGATGTCTTGTTTTATAGAAAGTGTAAATTTAACTTTGAAACAAGGAAAAGAGCAGCTGCTTTATTGCTTGGAGAGTCAAGATTGGTACCTTTTTTGACAGAAAATTTACAGTTGTTATGTTCATGCAGGCTGTAGTAGTAGGTCATGTTAGTGAGTTTATATGAACTAACACATTTTTTGGGGACATCCCAGTTTTTACTGTATCTGGCTGATGAATTGGTGGTGTCTGAAATGTCATGTGTGTGTTGCATTACCTTGTGTTGTTTGAGGTGGTACATGGTACTGTGCTGCCTTTGGTGAATATCACTGATAGGCTTTTCTACTTGGCAAAAAATCTGCTTTTCCCTTTTAAGAGTTTCTTCAAAGCTGTTTTATGACACTTTTTCTTAGGTGGAGTTTGCATAATGTTATTTTCAGGGGATTGATTCCATCAACCTTTTAAAGAGTTGGCAGTCTTTGAGAGTCCTGTTGACTTTTTCCTAAATGCAATGCAAGAAATAACAAATGAGAGCTAGGGAGTAGGTCTTTTCTAAAAACTGTGCTTGAGATTTCCCTGACTTTACTGAGAGCATTTCTATGATTACAATTACAAAAAAATCCTGATTATCCCCCCCCCCCCCCAATATTCCCTCTGAGGTTGTGATAGTTCTCATAACGCAATGGAAATGGAAGAAAGCATTTAATCTAAAGAATAATGTTATGTGTGTGATGATCAGAATGCTGCCGTTCATTCTTAGTACTGCTGTTCTCCACTTGAAACAAGTCAATTCAACAACTAGCACCAGAAATGTACCCTCTTGGAGATGGGTGGCTAGTGATGTAAGGACATGGCTACACTTTGAGCCTTTGCTGTGGTCTCGCTTGGGAACTTGACTTTATCTTGCTATCTGTGCTGTAGCTTTTCTAGGGATGAATAGGAGATATTTAACTTAGGCTGTCACTTTCTGTCACTGTTGAAGGTGACAACTTTGTGTTTAAGATATCTGTAGTGGATCGCAGCATGAGGCTTTGCTCTTTCACATACTGCATTTACTGTAATTTCCTTCTCGTGTTGTGAAGCAACTTTATTAGGGCTCAGATTTCACTTACTTGTCACTAAAGACAGAAGAATCTGCTCTTGAGTGACTGCTGCATAGCAATTGATTTGCAAAATATGCCTTTGAACACCATGATTCAGAGAAAATGGACCCACTTCTGTAAAGATTTCAAAAGTTGCTCAGATGGATTTTCATGTGATGGGAAAGATAGGCAAGCATTACCTTGTACAGATTTAAAACAAATTTTTCTAGAAGCCTCCTGTGATCCAGTTGCCTTCTGTGAACTGTACATGTTCACAGTGAAGATGATGCAGAATTTGTTTCCTTTATTTGTCTCAGAGCTATTTATGTCTTTTACACTGTGTATTCTAAACACCATTTTAATAGCTTCATTTCAGTTATCTGCTTTCAACCCACCATCTGAAGAGAAGAGCTTAGCTGAAAACTACTTCTACTGAAACTATCTAAACAGAAACTGGATGAGAATATTTAGCTTTCTGACAAAAGGAAAAAAAAAACCAACACATGGAATCATGGAATGTGTTTGTTTTCTACCCTTATGCCCTCCATCAGTTCTGGCTAAGGGTGACATTGTGCCTACAGATGCTTTGAGTGTAAGGATCTCCTGTTTTAGAGAGAGAAATGCCAACACAATTCAAATGAGTTCAAACCAGTGTCTTTCTTCAAATAATGTTGCTCAGACTATTGTATTTGCATGCATAAGGTGTCTGAATAACATGCAAAGGTTGTTTTTTTATCTGTATTCATTTAAAGCTATTTTTTTCTTATCCCATGCTCCCCCAGGGTTATAATAAATTCAGGGAGATGCTATGTCTAAAAATCTTAACAGCTCAACCTGAAATAGGTTATCATCATCAACTTAACAGAATGTTCCTGAGAAAGGCAGATCTGTCAGAGAAAGAACTGTATAACCTTTGATTTGGTGAGGCTGTTTTGTTTTTTTTGTTTTGGTTTTGGGGTTTTGGTGTTTTTTTTTTCAAAGACATGAGTTATTTTTTTGCCTGACCTGTATGCTGCTTTAGACCTGTGAAGATGTTAGTGGTAGGACTTGTCCCTTACTCTGAATGCATTCCGGCTGTTACTTAGATTTTAATAGAATCTATATGCCTAAACTCAGATGGAAACCCCAGGTCAACACACCTGGGAAGCAATGATCCCCGTTTCAAAAAAGGCTGTCTGAATACCCCATTTCAAAAAAGGCTGTCTAAATAGGAGAACAATGGCTGAAAGGAGGAGTTCAGAGAACAAGAAAATGTTTTTGCCAAGGAGGTTGAAATCAGGTCAGCTGTCTTCTAGCTTGGTTCTGTAAAATCAGGAGGGAAAGGAAGCAGGCTGTCTTTTGTATGATGCCCTCTGTAGTCAAGTTTTTGAAAGTAATGAGGAATCAATATTAATACAGTGTGAATGAAAGGAGAATAAGGGCCATGTTATCTCATTCATTAGGAACTGATTTAAAAACACAAACAGTAACATGCTATGAACACGAACAGTAACATGCTTTTTCTACCAAGTTGGAAGGAAACATGAGATACAGTCCTGGAAAGAAAACCTTGGTTTAGAAGAGAGCAAGGATACCTCCTACCCCACTAATATAATTTTCCAGTTGTTCAGAATTACTTTGGATATTTGATGTTAATATTTGGATTTATTACACATTTTTATTTATAGAACTCTAAGTGCTGCATAAAAGCTGTTTTGACAATGAAGGACAGGGAGGTTACGTATGTTGTCTCCCATACTTTTGTGTCCTGCTTCTTACCTAAAACTAATACCTGCCTTCTGAGTGACATCTTTACCACATTGGAGTGTGGAGGCCTATATCAAGGAAATAAGATGCATTATTCTGTCTTCCCTCATCTTTAAAATAAAGGGAACACTGCCTCTTGTCAGATCAGAGACAAAGCTGGAAATGAAGGGCAGGATAGCATCCTAGTGTCATAGGGCAGTGCATCCACACTGCTTTTAATGTAGTTGGGAGACTGAGTTGCAGTTTGCACCATCTCCTGTGGTATTCATGGGCCGGAAGAGCTCTCAGGAGAAGACTTTTGTTTATGCCTTAGGACCCTTCTACGGAGTTCTAGTTTCCCTTCATATGCAATATGTCTACTTTAGCCATTTCCTTTACTAGCCTGTTTCTAGAATGAGTGGATTTTTTATGGCTGTCACATCTTGAAATGTTGGGTTAAAGGTTAGGATTTTTTTTTTAACTGAACTGAAGAATTAGTGACTTATCTGCAGCTTCTTCCATAAAAATAATCGATTATTCAAAGTGAAAAAATATGGTGTGTCTCAACATATATAGCATCTAGCAATAGTCTGGACCTCATTTTTGTTCATACTTTTGTAAAATAAAAGGGGAAAGTGCCTTGTTTCTCCCCTGAACTGAGCTAATGGTGTTCAGATCTGGATATGAGACTTCACTATCCTTGACTTTAAAGATAGTTGAAGATTTTGGGGGGAGAAGTATGGGACTCAGGAGAAACTTTCTGAAATTTTCCTTGCAGGAGGAATTGATGTTTTGTTTTCTAGTTAGTAGTATTTAGGTGTATATCCTGGTACAGATTTTGAAACAAGCACAAATGCATGTATTCTGAATTTCATGCCATTAAAACCCCTAGAAAGATATGGGGTGCTGGTTCCAAAACTCTTATTCTGATCGCAGGGCAATATTACAGGGTCTCTGTATTTGGTTTTCTCTGGGGATTCTTTGTGGGGTTTTGTGTGCGTGTGCTCTGTTGGTTTGGGGGTTTTTTGTTGTTGTTTGGGCATTTTTTGTTTGTTTGTTTGGGTATTTTTCTTCTTATGTGAGCTTCCTATTTAAATTTTAGTAGTGTTCGTGTGGTATCAGGATGTTTATAAAGCATATGAAATTATAATCATAGCTCAGAGCATGACAGCTGGTCTGCTTTGTGTGTTGTAGCAGTTGGACATAGAATTTTACAGGTCTAGCTCCTGAGGAGAAAAGAGGAAGAGGAAGGATGCAGACACCAACCCGCAGATCTGAGAGTGCTTTTGAAAACCCAAATACATAAGCCACCACCACGAGAGCCTGGATTTCCTTGCAGTGAAGTAAATCTCACAAGTTAATAACATGTCCTTAATGGTCATGTACTATATCATTTGGCAGATAGGATGACCACTTTTTTTGTTGTTACTGAATAGCTGACAAATCACTTGAAAAAACATGTATAATTTCTTAGTGTGGTTATCAGTATTTGTAAGTTACCAATGCCCTGAAGCTGCTTGAATATACAAGACCATGTGGCTTCGTGACATGCATACCTTCAGATCTGTTGGTTGCCAGTGTGTGGCTCAGAATGAATGCTATTGTAGTTGTGTGAGAAGGGGTGTGTGGGGTGACAATTACCAACATGACTCAAGTGGAAGACGTGAAACAAGATCTTATCATGTGCTAGTCCAGCATTGTTCTTGGGCTACAGAATATGTTGTAGAGCAGTTGATCAGTTCCCTGTTATGTCTCACATAGATCATTGCTGCCAACACTACCAGCTGAAGTATGTGAAACCATATAATTAATCTCTCTAATACTATTCTGGTGAAGCTACACCAAACCAGATTTTGTCCTTCCTCACACTTCCCTTCCTGATCCTCCCTCTGCATCCTGTGTATTAACTTCCTGTGTCCTTTCTACATTCATCAATAAAATGAGTTAAGGTAAATAAAACAAAATTATTACTTTGTCGGAGTAAATACTGTTCTGGTGCTGTAGTAAAACACTATATACTCTGTTTTACTACACTATGGTCATAGCAAGTTTTAAACCAACTTCTAGTGAAAATCATATGCTTTCAAACTCCAAAACCACCCCAGGACATCTTTTTAGTCACCATTCCCAAAAACAGGACAGAAATTCCAGTGAAAAGAACCTTAAGTATTCTAAACTAAAGTGTCATTAAATGCTACAGTGTCTGTATACTTTGGCCTCTGGAAAGGTTGGGAGGGGAGATCTAGGCATGAAATGTATGGCAAATCTTGCAAGTATTTTTACATCAAATTGCAAGTATTTTTACATAAAATTTTACATCAAAACTGCTGTAAAATTCTGTTGGCCTATGGCTACCTATGTACCCAAAATACCTGTGGCTTTGGGCAACATGGGGGTACAGTGTGCTCATACCTGTGTAATGAGAAGCAGAACTGAATGACTAGTTGATAAAAATGGGGATGAAATTGACCCTGGGCAGATAAAGTTCTGGGAGAGAAAGTCCCTCTGGCGGATCTAAGTCCCTCCCACTGCGAGAGAAGATCAGGTTCATGACCACCTGAGGAACTTGAACATACAGAAGTTTATGGGACCTGATGAGATGTATCCCAGAGTCCTGAGGGAATTGGCTGATATAGTTGCCAAGACACTCTTCATGACAGTTGAAAAGTCATGGCAGTCAGGTGAAGTCCCCGGTGACTGGAAAAAAGGAAACATTAAAAAAAAAAAAAAAACATTTAAAAAACATTAAAACATTAAAAAAGAAACATTTTTAAAAAGGGTAGAAAGGAGGACCCTGGAAACTACTGACCTCTCAGACTCACCTCTGTGCCTGGGAAGACTATGGAAGAGATCCTCCTAGTAGATATGCTAAGGCACGTGGAGGACAGGGAGGTGATT
The DNA here is from genome assembly GCF_965231255.1 of Vanellus vanellus. Taxonomy (NCBI): domain Eukaryota; kingdom Metazoa; phylum Chordata; class Aves; order Charadriiformes; family Charadriidae; genus Vanellus; species Vanellus vanellus. The sequence goes on along the minus strand of NC_138909.1, from coordinate 22,404,265 downwards.
TGAGACAGACATCATTGATTCACCAAGGGCAAGTCCTACCTGACCAATGAAGTGGCTTTCTATGATGGAGAGACTGCTTCAGTGGACAAGGGAAGAGCTACGAATATCATCTATCTGGACTTCTGTAAGGCCTTTGACACGGTCCCCAACAACATCCTTCTTTCTAAATTGGAGAGAGATGGATTGGATGGGTGGACTGTTTGGTGGATGAGGAATTCACAGAATCACGGAATCACAGAAATTTTCAGAGTTGGAAGTGACCTCTAGAGATCATCTAGTCCAACTCCCCTGCTAAAGCAGGATTGCCTAGAGCACATTACTTAGGACTGCATCCAGGCAGGTCTTGAAAATCTCCAGAGAAGGTGACTCCACAACCTCCCTGGGCAGCCAGTTCCAATGCTCTGTTGCAGCCAGAGGGTAATAGTCAATGGCTCAATGTCCAGGTGGTGATCAATGATAAGTGGTGTCCCTCAGGGGTCTGTATGGGGACCAGTACTGTTCAATATCTTCGTTGATTACATTAGACAGTGGGATCAAGTGCATACTCAGCAAGTTTGCAGGGGTCAACAAGTTGAGTGGGGCTGTTGACATGGCTGAGGGACGGGATGCCATCCAGAGGGACCTGGACAAGCTCAAGAAGTGGGCCTGTGTGAACCTCATGAGGTTCAACAAGGCCAAGGGCAGGGTCCTGCACCTGGGATGAGGCAACCCCTGGTATTGGTACAGGATGACAGATGAATGCATTGAGAGTCCCTGCCAAGAAGGACTTGGAGATACCAGTGGATGAAAAGCTGGACATGACCCAACAATGTGCACTTGCAGGCCAGAAAGCCAACCTTATACTGGGCTGTAGCGAAAGAAGGGTGGTGAACAGGTTGAGGGAGGTGATTCTGCCTCGCTACTCTCATGAAACCCCACCTGGCGTACTGCCTCCAGCTCTGGAGCCCCCCACATAAGAAGGACACAGAACTGTTGGAGCAGGTCCAGAGGAGGGCCACAAAGATGATCAGAGGGCTGGATCACCCCTCCTATTAGGACAGGCTGAGAAAGTTGGGGTTGCTCAGCCTGGAGAAAAGAAGGCTCCAGGGAGACCTTACTGCAGCCTTTCGGTACCTAAAGGGGGCTTACAGGAAAGATGGGGACAAACTTTTTAGTGGGCCCTGTTGCAATAGGACAAGGGGTAATGGCTTTAAGCTAAAAGAAGGTAGATTTAGACTAGATATAAGGAAGAATTTTTTTGCAATAAGGGTGGTGAAACATTGGAAGAAGTTGCCCAGAAGTGGTAGATGTGCTGTCCCTGGAAACATTCACCGTCAGGTTGGATGGGGCTTTGAGCAACCTGATCTAGTTGAGGATGTTCCTGCTCATTGTAGGGAAGGTTGGACTAAGTGAGCTTTAAAGTTCCCTTCCCACCCAAACTATTCCATGATTCTATGAGAATTTTATTAAGGTTTGGTGTTTCTTGGTGATTTCTTGGAGCAGAGAGTTGTCAGTTGGATGTAGTCATCAGCTGAGAGTTGGGATTCAAGCCAAAACATAACTAGCAGCAAGATGACCTGCTCACAATAAGTAGAACAAAGAGCTCTTGATCCTTGTGTGGACAGCTTAATCTATTTTATACTGCATTTTCCCATCAGTAAAATGGGGATAATTACGTTTTGTTGCCCTCAGGGGTGCTGTGAGGGTAAACACATAACAAGTTACAGTGGGTTCAGATGCATTGGCAAAGAGAACTGTAAAAATACTGGGAAAGATAATACTTTTCACAGCAAACAGACAAGTCTGAAGCAGAGGCATGAATATGTTAGTCAGAGGCTTTGAAATGCAGTCCTCATCGTACACCCAGACTGAGCGTACAATTAACTATAAGGTAAATTTAGCACAAAATCAGGGTTTGCCAATGGCGTTGTACTGGCTGCTATTTTCTCTTCTTTCCTTCCATCTTCACGTGATGATGTGGGATGGAATGGAAAAATTAAGTCAATAAATGATTGGCTTCAGGACTGGTGCTACAGGCAGGGCTTTGGTTTCTTTGATAACAGCTGGTTTTATAGGACACCGGTCTGGACAGTGACATGTGGGAAAGGTTTATCTCACAGGGGCAAAAGGATGCTGGGGCAGGAGCTAGCAGGGCTCATTTGGAGGGCTTTAAACTAGATTCGAAGGGGGGTGGGGTTGTTACTGAGCTTGCATTGGTGGGGCAGCACTCCAGAATTGATAAAGGCCAGGAGGCCTCCCACACCCATAGGGTGAAATCGGTGTGCTCAGCCCGCTCCCTGAAATGCCTGTACACCAATGCACGCAGCATGGGGAATAAGCAGGAAGAGTTAGAAACTCTTGTTCGGTCAGGAGATTATGATCTGGTGGCAATTACAGAGACATGGTGGGACAGCTCACATGACTGGAATGTGGTCATGGGTGGCTATGTCCTTTTCAGGAAAGACAGGCCAGCCAGGCGAGGTGGTGGAGTTGCCCTTTACGTGAGAAAGCAACTACAATGTACCGAGTACTGTCCACGTGCAGTTGAGGAGCAAGTTGAGAGTCTGTGGGTGAGGATTAAGGGACAGGCTGGCAGGGGTGACACTGTTGTGGGTGTCTATTACAGGCCACCAGATCAGGGGGAGGAAGTTGATGAGGCCTTCTATGGGCAGCTGAGAGTGGCCTCACAGTCACAGGCCCTGGTTGTCGTGGGGGATTTTAACTTTCCGGATGTTTGCTGGAAGGACTACTCAGCCAGCCAGCCTCAGTCTAGGAGGTTCCTCCAATGCATTGATGACAACTTTCTGATGCAAATGGTGGAGGAGCCGACTAGGAGAGGTGCACTGCTGGATCTCGTCCTCACTAACAAGGAGGGTCTGGTGCAAGGAGTAAAGGTTGAAGGCTGCCTTGGCTGCAGCGACCATGAGATGGTGGAGTTCATGATCTTGGCTGGTGGAAGCAGAATAGCAAGCAGAATTGCAACCCTGGACTTCAGCAGGGCAAACTTTGGCCTTTTCAAACAATTACTAGGGGAAATCCCATGGACAAAGCTGTTTGAAGGTAAAGGTGCCCAGGATAGCTGGTCAGCATTCAGGGACTGCTTCTACCAAGCTCAAGATCAGAGCATCCCGACACGTAGGAAGTCAAGGAAGGGAGCCAGGAGACCTGTGTGGCTAAACAGGGAACTGCTTGGCAAGCTCAAGTGGAAGAAGAGAGTTTATAGATCATGGAAGGAGGGGCTGACCACTTGGGAGGAGTACAGGGCTGCTGTCAGGGGATGTAGAGAGGCAACTAGGAAAGCTAAGGCCTCCTTAGAGTTAAACCTGGCAAGAGGGGTCAAAGACAACAGGAAGAGCTTTTTCAAATACATGGCAGATAAAACTAACACCAGAGGCAATGTAGGCCCACTACTGAATGGGGTGGGTGCCCTGGTGACAGAAGATACAGAGAAGGCAGAACTATTGAATGCCTTCTTTGTCTCTGTCTACTCTGTCGGGGGCTGTCCTGAGGAGTCCTGTTCTGCTGAGACCCCAGATGAAGATGAAGTCAAGTCAATGGATGGGTTTGCCTTAGTTGATGAGGACTGGGTCAGAGACCAGTTAAGCAACCTGGACATCCATAAATCAATGGGTCCAGATGGGATGCACCCGCGGGTGCTGAAGGAGCTGTCTGAAGTCATTGCTGGACCACTCTCCACCATCTTTACCAAGTCTTGGGAAACGGGCGAGGTGCCTGAGGACTGGAGGAAAGCAAATGTCACTCCAGTCTTCAAAAAGGGCAAGAAGGAGGACCCGGGTAACTATAGACCGGTCAGCCTCACCTCCATCCCTGGGAAACTGATGGAGCAGCTTATCCTTGGTGCCCTCTCAAGGCATATCAAGGATAAGAGGGTTATTAGGGGCAGTCAGCATGGCTTTTCCAAGGGGAAGTCATGCTTGACCAACCTCATAGCCTTTTATGAGGAAATAACGAGGTGGATGGATGATGGCAGAGCGGTGGATGTGGTCTACCTTGACTTCAGTAAAGCATTTGACACGGTCTCCCACAGCATCCTCATGGCTAAACTGAGGAAGTGTGGACTGGATGACCGGATAATTAGGTGGACTGCGAACTGGCTGAAGGAGAGATGCCAGAGAGTCGTAGTCAATGGGGCAGAGTCCAGTTGGAGGCCGGTAACCAGCGGAGTGCCTCAAGGGTCGGTACTGGGGCCCATATTATTCAATATATTCATTAATGATTTAGATGAGGGAATTGAGTGTACTATCAGCAAGTTTGCTGATGACACTAAGCTAGGAGGAGTGGCTGACACGCCAGAGGGCTGTGCTGCCATCCAGAGAGACTTGGACAGGCTGGAGATTTGGGCAGGGAATAACTTAATGAAATACAACAAGGGAAAGTGTAGGGTCCTACATCTGGGCAGAAACAACCCCAGGTTCCAGTATAGGATGGGGAGCTACCTGTTAGAGAGCAGTGTAGAGGAAAGGGACCTGGGGGTCCTGGTGGACAGCAGGATGACCATGAGCCAGCACTGTGCCCTTGTGGCCAAGAAGGCCAATGGCATCCTGGGCTGTATTAGAAGGGGGTGGTTAGCAGATCGAGAGAGGTCCTCCTTCCCCTCTACTCTGCCCTGGTGAGACCGCATCTGGAATATTGTGTCCAGTTCTGGGCCCCTCAGTTCAAGAAGGACAGAGAGCTGCTGGAGAGAGTCCAGCATAGGGCAACTAAGATGATTAAGGGAGTGGAGCATCTCCCTTATGAGGAAAGACTGAGGGAGCTGGGTCTCTTTAGTTTGGAGAAGAGGAGACTGAGGGGTGATCTTATTAGCGTTTATAAATATATAAAGGGGGAATGTCATGAGGATGGAGCCAGGCTCTTCTCAGTGGCGACCAGTGATAGGACAAGGGGTAATGGATTCAAGCTGGAACACAAGAGGTTCCACTTAAATTTGAGAAGAAACTTCTTCTCAGCGAGGGTGACAGAGCACTGGAACAGGCTGCCCAGGGAGGTTGTGGAGTCTCCTTCTCTGGAGACATTCAAAACTCGCCTGGACACCTTCCTGTGCAACCTCGTCTAGGTGTTCCTGCTCCGACAGGGGGATTGGACTAGATGATCTTTTGAGGTCCCTTCCAATCCCTAGCATACTGTGATACTGTGATACTGTGATATATGATACTGACACTTTACTGCCACCAAAACCATTACAATTCTGCAGCAGCAGAGAAGCTGCCCGTAGCAAAGCTCCCCTGGACTGTGCTAACACACACAACTATTTCCTATTTGTTCTTTGAAGCTGCAATATGGGTCTTTAGTGTATATGAATACTATGCTTCGTGGGGTTGGGGCAGATAGTTGGCTGTGTTGGTATAGCTAGGGGACACAGTATGAGTTCCCTGAAGTCTTTATTTCCAGGAGAAAATGTCAGATAATGATTAGATGTTGAGATACTGTAATGACATGGAAACACTTATGGTTTAGGTTTTCTTGTTATGCAACAGACAATTTTAAAAGATCTAGGGCAAAGAGGTTCCCACAGTTCCAGTAACTTTTAGGAAAACTCATAAAAGGTAATATATCTCCTATGAATAGATTTCAGGTAACTGGAAGAATACATTTCAGGACACAGAAAGAAGCCTTTCCATTGATTTCAAGGAATGTTATTGCAGGGTGTAAGCGGAAGAAGAGTGTGGCCAGCTTTGTACAGAAAGTGTTAAGTGTCTTTCTGACACAACTTGGCTGTATTGTCAGGCTTGCTGAGGAATACTTCTCACAGTGGGTCAATGTGAAATTGAAGTAAGAAATCTTTGCTGTCCCTACTGTGGGAGGTTTAACTTGCTACTATTGTTTTTCCTTTGGCAGGAGCTTGGAACCCACTGTATCCAACAAATGCAAATGATGTTGCTAATTTAATTAAGCATGAAATCAGGAAAATTACAGTCCATGGTCAAGGGCAGTTTTTTATTTATTGGAATTACATCAATAGCTAATTGAAAAAGGTTGCACGATTGCTTTTGGTCATGGTTTATCCACTGTAGGCAGACCAGCTCCACAGAGCTGCTTGCTCACCCGTCCCAGTGGGATGGGGGAGAGGATCGGAAGGGTAAGTGTTAAAACTCTTGGGTTCAGATAAAGATAGTTTAACAGGGAAAGCAAAAGCTGCATGCCCAAGGAAAGCAAAACAAGGAATTAATTCACTACTTCCAACTAGTAGGCGAGTGTTCAGCCATCTCCAGGAAAGCAGGGCTCCATCACCTGTAATGGTTATTTGGGAAGACAAAATGCCATAACTTGGAACTTCCCCCACTTCTTTCTTCTTCCCCATGTCATTTGGGGCCAGCTGTCCTGGCTGTGTTTTCTCCCAACTGTGCACCTCCAGCCTACTTGCTAACGGGGCAGTGTAAGACGCAGAAAAGGCCTTGATGCTGTGTAACCACTGCTCAGCAATAACTAAAGCATCGCCATATATCAACACTGTTTTCATCACAAATCCAAAACATAGCCACATACAAGCTACTATAAAGAAAATTAACTATCCCAGCCAAAACCAACAAAAAAGAAGAAAGGATATGATATGCACAAATCTATTTAGATGATCTTTATTATGGCAGATTCTGAGTAATTAGTGAACTTTCATATACTTATCCTCAGAGCATCCCAGTGACAGAGGAAATACGTCATTTGACCATTGTAAATCTGAAGGATTCTGAGGAAAAGGGTCAGTACTTTTCCAATCTAATCACAGGGAGAGATGTTGCCTCTAGCTGACTGCAGTTCAAATTATGACCAAAATATAAGGCTTTTGGACAGCTATCAGATTTATTATGCAAGTCAACGTAACAGTTAATGGAAAGAGTTAAATCTACAAAATCTTGGACAGAGTAGAAAGTGTCTTTGACTCTGAACTTGAGATGCTGGGAGCGAGGCTTGTCATTTCTGCAGTGGAGTTCTGGTTCTTCTCTCCTCAGTTCCTGGCTTCTAATGGCCTGTTGTGTGCTTCCCTTCTTCTTTTCCTGCCCAACAATAAACTGTGTGAAGGGTGAAGAAAGGATCAGAAAACTAGAGATGCCTTTTGTATCTCTTCAGGACTAATTTTCCTTTATGTTATATCTGTGTCAATTGACAATACTTGATAAATAATTGCCTTGCATTCCTCCACCTCTAATGCAATGGTCATGCTGCACATTAACCTGCCAAGTATCACACACCAGAGTTTAATGTGTATTTACTTGTGGTGGGGTTGGGATGGAAGGGGAATTGCTGAGCAACCTCTGGCTTGATTTATCAATCAAATATCTCGGGACTTTAGAGTGATTTCTTTCTTTTGCAAACTCTAAATCATGTTCTGTTATGGAAGTGTTGGACTGGATAAAGACAGGACTTTTTTTTAATTTCAATGGAAATTTTTCATTTCCCGTTTTCCTTAATAAAATAGAAAAAAAAATGGAAAACACAAATATATACTGCTTTGATACATTTGAGGAGTAGTTCTTCTGTTGTGCTTCTATCTCTTTTTTTTCCCCTGTCTCCTTTTCCATACCCAGTGTAGAAAGGGGGCCCACAAGTACTGCGTCCAGCTCTGGAGCCCTCAGCACAAGAAAGACATGGACCTGTTCAAGTGGGTCCAGAGGAGGGCCACAAAGATGATCAGAGGTCTGGAGCACGTCTCCTATGAGCACAGGCTGAGAGAGTTGGGGTTGTTCAGCCTGGAGAAGAGAAAGCTCCAGGGAGACCTATTGCGTCCTGCCAGTACATAAAGGGGGCCTACAGGAGAGCTGGGGAAGGACTTTTTACAAGGGCATGTAGTGATAGGACAAGGGATAATGGCTTCAAACGGGAAGAGGGTAGATTTAGATTGATATTAGGAAGAAATTTTTCACTCTGAGGGTGGGAAGGCACTGGAACAGGTTGCCCAGGAAAGCTGTGTATACCCCATCCCTGGAGGTGTTTAAGGTCAGGTGTTTAAGGGCTCAAAGCCCCATCCAGCCTGGTCTAGTGGGAGGTGTCCCTGCCTATGGCAGGGCGTTTGGAATTCGGTGATCTTCCAGGTCCCTTCCAACCTAAACCATTCTGTGATTCTATAAAAATGTTGTCCCTTCAGTCATTTTAATTATATCATTTCTTCCTCTTTTTTCAAATCTTCATCAATCCTTTTTCTATTCCTTAACAACCTAGCATCTCAGCCCCCATATTTTAAATCAAAACTACCTACTTCTGTCTCATGTCCTCCTCATGTGGATTTGCACCATCTTTTCTTCTCCTGTCTTGTATGCATGTGCTTTCTCTGCTTCTGTTTGTGAAACTATGTCTTATTACCGCATGCTTACACTACACAGGTGCTCCTGTTCCCGATGATGCCGCATATTTTCATTACTTTCTTCATCCTCTAAGAATTAAGATAAGGTTATAGTGAGAGTAAGCATCAATAACTCAAATATCTTTTTCCTGTATTATTTATGGGTAGATATAAATAATATTAGTTACACTGATAATTCTGTGAAAAAGACATTCTGTCCTTTGAATTAATTAGCTAATGCAGAGCTGAAGGTTGTCCAGCAGACATGCAAAAAGATGCACCATCTGTCTTGAAATTAAAGAGCTGTGGGGCTAGGTAAACTGAAATTTGTTTACAATAAGTAATCACTCTTATTTTAATACATCAACTATGAAGTGGTCAGTTTCTTTGGAAAATAGCTGAGGTCATTTCAAACTTGGCACTTAATTTCTTTATTATTAATTAATGAATTGATGACTATGGATTTCTAAAGAAATAGCATTGTTATTATTTTTTTCAGTCTTTCTGTTCAAATTTATTAAAGTTCCCTATTGCAAGCTATGAAGTACCTGTGCTATTTGTTTGCTTGCTTACCTCAAAAAAGCCAACAGTTGCATGGTTATATGAAGATACTTAAGCAGTGAAGAAGTTGTATATACAGTTACACTGGATATCGCTGCTAACATTGTCTGAAAAGCGGATTTGTGCCCAGCATACAATTAACCAATCTCACACGCTCAGGAGAGATATTGTATTTATTCAGGCCTGGGTGCTAGGTGGATTTTCCACAAATCAAGCACACCTTAACCTGTTTTCCCCATCATATTTATACACAAAAATTACAAGGTATTCCACTTCCAGTTACAATGATTGGTTAGTAATTTATGTATAGTTCTAATATCTGCTGTGTCATTCTCTTCAATCACTGCGCCTGTGTGAGGGAAGGGTCTTCAGCTGGGCAAGGGTCTTCTTTACCTGTGGGTGTGTTTTTTAGTATTATAATGAAGCCAGTTCACTTCAGGATACCTTAAAAGTAGGTTTTGTTGCTAGGTTGGCCAGCTGGATACTTATCTTGCCAGGTCGTCAAATAACTCATCCTATACACAATCAATCCTAGATGTTAAAGTCCAGAGAACAGAGACTTCAAACAGAGCGTCCTGTTCATTACTAGTTAATTAAGGCTAGAGGGATTTCAAACAACACAGTGTTCTGTTCATTATTAGTTAACTAAGGGTAACATTAATAATATTAACATAGGCTAACCTCTTAGGTCAGGATGCTCTACATCACTAACCTGAGGCACTTGTAACCCTTCTGATGGATCATACAGCTGAATTGCTCACACAGCTTCTAGCAGAAGTCTTAGAGTATCCAATTTTGAGTCCAAGTGTCCAAGACTGTACTTAGAAGGATGGTAAGGGAGAGCTTATGTTTTTAACTGCTTTGAGATTAATTTTCAACCAGCCCATGGTTATTGGATCTGTTGTGGCCTGTTGTCATCAGCAGAAGCCTTCCCATCCATGTGTGACATGAGAAAAATCTAAACTCTCTCAAAGGAAGTAAAAAGACACCCTGCAATACTTGCAAGCTTTGGATCAAGCCCTGAGAGTCTCCAGAACAGAGCCATGCCTTTGACCTTTCTTGACAGGCTTCTTGGTAGTCCCTGCCACAATGGCAGACTTGAATTCCTGTGAAGATACAGAATTGGACCCAGTTTTCTGAAGCAGGGAAATCAGTGATGGAATGAGAAACATGAGAGGGTTTGTTGGCTTCACTTAGGATCAGTGAATAAAAAGGCCAGAGTCATTTAGTAGGTTCTCTGTCAATAGCTGTCTGAATGGTGAAAAGCAAGAGGGAGGACTAGAAAGCCAATAGTGCTTTAGTACAGTAGATAGTGAATGTTCATGCTATTGTATTCCAAAAGGTAAGGCTTTTTAGTGCAGTTGACCTTGAATAATGCAAATGTCAGAAGGAGGAGATGGACTGTATACCTGAAAAGCAGTGGGCCTGGAAGCTACTCCTGCACTAGCTACAAATGCACAGCCTCCTCTTTCACAAGCACTCTTAAAAGCATGCACTAACTCTTATATTGCTAACAGAACCTATTTGCAGGCCATACTCTCATGTCCATGTTCACATACTATGTGACGCTTTAATACCCAAGCAATTAGCTGAAGTATATGAAATTATTTTAATAAACATTTTACTCTCCTGTACTTCATTGTCCTACCAACAGAAGCAAATCAATGGGAGAAAATGTGCAAAATCATCTCTAGTGCAGTTTTCTCCCTTAAACAAAGAGATGGGCCAGATGGGCCAGGCAATGTGTTGAAGACTTTGCTGGGACAACCGAGGGACTGTAGTGCTTAGATGGTGCTGCTGTGACGGGTAATAGGATAAAACTGTAAGACAGGCACACAAGATGGCAGAAGTGGTCCCTTAAGAGTATGCTGTTTAATCATCAGATTCCTATCATCACCATCTCATCTTATGGCTCACCAGCACTCTTCCTGAAAGCTCTTTAAATAGAGTATTGTGGTGATGTGCATGTAAAAATGCCAGCAATGACTTTTGTAGACAATTTAGAAACCTGGGTACTTTGCAGACTTTTGGATAATCAGTCTCAGCATGTCCTTCATAGGGAAAGCTCACTAGTCATTCACTGCTTAAACAAAAACATGGCAAAAACTCAATAAAAAATAGAAGGTTTTGGGGGAATGAAGCCTCAGAGAGAAAAAAAAAAAAGAAAGTAAATAGGCACTGAACACTGATTTATCTGCAAATAAAATTGACAGGAAATAAGTGATCATTTGGAATTTTGACACTGATGTGTTTACTGAAGAACAGGCCACTGTGCATGTTTATTTGCTTACATTTTCTTCTTACATATAGTTTAGTTTAGTTTTCATTGTGAAATGAATGTGCCTCATGCTTTTATTTCAAGTATCTCAGAAGCCAAGACAAAAAATCAATAACACATTAAAAAATTGATCAATAGAAAATGTTTAAATAAAACACCTGTCAACAAAGACAAATGTTAACTGATAGTTAACATAATAAAGGTAAAACTGTTTCTATTTTAATAGTACTTTCCAAATCAGTTTCTGTCATGTATTCCTATTCATCAAACTCTGGCTTTACCGCAGGGCTTTTGAGTTAAAAAAATAACATTACATACGTGGATAAAGATAATTTTTCTTGACATGGCTTGTGTATTTGAATAATTGACAGGAATTTTATCTTCCTAGGCACTGTAACCTCCAAAGAACAACAGATTTAAGAATATGGTGAGAATGACCAAGTTTCATTAAATCACTGTATTAGTTCTGATACTACATCTACATGGAAAGCATTTTGTCACTGTGACTCATCATAATTCACACACTTTCCTAAGGAGTCTTCAGACTGGATAATAAAACAAACAAAAAAGGTCTACCATCATTTAGACACTTAAATAAGCAGATACATTTTCAAAAGTGATGAGCATTTCCTGGTGGAATTAATCCCTGTGCCTAAATAGGGAGATGAATTATTGTTGTCCCCTAATCAGGGTTTCAGGTTGGTGCCCAGTGCACAGAGGCCAATGAGTACACAGAGTTGAGATCCACCTTCTAAACTTTAACGCAGTTCTGTACAGAAAGGGGTGCCAGGCGAGAGTTCTCAAAGCTACCACACCCATTCAGTGGGGTTGTAGGTTTTTATACAGTTTACAACAAAAAAAAGTATCCATCCAAATAACTTAATAGACCAATAGTTAATAGCGTACACTTTTATTTTGTTGGGTCACACAGCAGATTGTAGAAAGGTTCTTTTAAAGGCTGCATATGTCCCCAGTTGGGATTATGAGTGATCATGATAGTTTCAAGAAGCTGATGCGTTCCCAGCAGATTGTCTCTGTAAGATCCAACAGACTGTTCCTAGTTTAATAAATCTGATGTATTAAATGGCACATGGATGAAAACAGATTCCCCTCCTGTCCCTAATGCCTACCACAATGGAGACTGGACACTTGGTCTTGTCTGCCTTCTGGTATGATGGGCAATTGGACTAGAATTTATACCACTCTCAATTGAATCAGCTGAATAATTTAAAGTAGATTGTTGTCAAAGCATACTCTCAAAATAGTCAGTCATAACTGATGTTGAGAGGCCATGGGTATGTTCTCATGGATAATGATAATTCTATCCTTCAATCCATCAAACCTGAACTAGGGAAAGAACTCTTAATCGAGGGAAGCAAGTATTGTTATCATTCTTGAGGAGAAACATCGTGGAACACGCGAGCATATGGACCTTGAAAATGCTACTATTCTACATGTTTTGAAAAGTTTAGCCAACTTGACAGATGAGTGACAATTCTGAGTGTCCAAAGCTGAACTACCTGCATTATAATACTAAAAATCATGCCCATAGGTCAAGAAGACCTTGGCCCAGGTGAAGACCCTTCCCCTGAGCACGCGTAGTAGCTGTAACTTGATTGTGCAATCATATGTAAATTACTAACCAATCAGATATAGGTAGGAGGTACTAATATGATAATGATGTTGTAAAATGTGTATATAAACTGCGCGGAAAGTCCATTCGGTATGCTTGGTTTGTGGGAAATCACCGAGCACCCAGCCTTGCACAATTCTGAAATAAATAATGTCTCATCCTGGCGTGCCAGATTGGCTATTGCACAGCAATTAATGAATCTGATTTTTTGGACAACAAGATGATGAGACCCCTGAATACTGGGAGGCACTCTGTGCTTCTCTCACAGGGGTGACAGGCACATTTCCCTGTTCTGGTGACATCTGGGTTACAGACAAACTTTCCAATAGTGAATTGTAGGGGGGGGGGGGGGGGGGAGGGGGGCGGGGAAGGGAGGAGCTGAAAGTACTAGTAATTGAACGTCCTCTGATTCTAAACTGGGTTAAAGTTTTGGAGGCTCACTTGATCCTCATTTACCATTGAGATCAATGCATGGCATCATATAATCATCTTTTAACCCACAGTCAACTTGAATTTTCTGATCTCAAAACAATGACATAAACCTGTCAACATATAACAGTTCATTTCATTTTCCTAGGTGCCTACAAAATAATATCAATTGAAAAATGGTATTGAAATTTAAGGTTCTGTTTTCTGGCCTTTGCTCTCCATCATCTAATTTATACTGGGGCCACCATTGGTTACATTATTGTTGCATTTTATCTTTTGTCATGGGGTCACCCTCATACTTACACCAATTCTTAAGGATGCATCCCAAGAGGGAACAAGGGGGAATCTTGGACTGGTGCCTTCCCGTTCTTTTCCAGTGGCTGCTCATACTCAGCCTTGGCCACACAATCAACTCGGTTCATGGGTTATCAGCCTGGTCTTGCCAAACCATGGTGTCTGCATGTAAGTCTGACTGACCACCCAACTGATGTACAAAAATTGTAATAAAATGAATACTCACTAGTCCAATTGATCCCTCCCACTCCCCAGGTTATCAGTGGATCTCTTGGGGCATTGCACTGTTGTATCACTCACTGACCTTGGACTGCCAGAGGGTTGAGGTCAGACCTCTGATAAAATTACTGGCACATGATTGGTCTCAGGTGTCCTGTCCCTCGATGTCCAATACTGCCGAGTTGGACTGGGCAAGTCTTTTCATAGGTCCCACTTGGATCACCAGAAATTGTCGTCCCTCAATTGGGGTTTTTTGGCAGGAGCCAATGAGCATGTTGTTCCAAAGTGGGGTCATTTACCCGGTGTGCAAGATGCCAATGTACACACAGAGCAGAGGTATTCATTTAAATCATTTCTGCGCAGAGATGGGTGCTAGGTGGTAATCCACAAAGCTAGGACACCGGCCTACAAACTCTTTGGAGTATTCATACAGTTCAAAACACAGAAATACACACCCTTAATTAAATGTATTGGTTAGTACATTGTCTTAACCATTTCTGTTGGGTAGTACAGTCTCTCACTTTCATTTAAAGCTACTATATCCTTTAACTGATGTGTGCATGCTCCAGTATGGTGGGCGGCAGTTCTGTTCAGTCTCTAGTTGAGTCAGTGGTCATGATCTCCCACTGCTGTCTTTACCTTTTCCCCACTTACTGCAAATATTTATTGACTTTCTGCTTCTTCCAGCAACTGTCCAGTTTTCAGCCAGTTTCCATGCCTTCTGTGGAGGGATGTTCCTTTGTTATCATCCTTCTGTTCTTCAAGGGTATATTCTTTAGCAAGGCATGTATTGTTTATACTGTGTCCTGTTTCACAAGGCCTTGTAACCTTTTTACAGCTCTATGCTCTTGCTAAATGAGAAATTCTCCCTTCTAAACTACATTCTGTGCTTTAAAAGTAAATTCTACCTTTTTTTAAAGCACACAGAGTCGAGATCCATCTTCTAACCTTTAATGCAGTTCTGTACAGAAAGGGGTGCCAGGTGAAAGGGGTGCCAGGGGTGCCAGTTCACAAAGCTAACACACCTCTTCAAAGGGGTTGTAGTTTTTTATATAGTTTACAACAAAGAAAAAACTACACAAAACTTGTTCATTGGTCACCTTTCAATCATATTAACACATGCCTTTCTGCACATGCTCTGATTAGTGGCTAGTTCATTCTACAAAGGCAGTCTGATATCAGCACATAAGTTCTCCTTCCAGAGGTGTGATTTTTACCTTGCTAATTAGTCTTAGGTTACCTTAGGTTACCCTTGGGCAACCCCCTTCCCCTTTCTCCCATCCCCCTAGTAGGGAGGTGATTCATCCTTGTTGGCATTAGGTCATTCCAGTGTTATCTTGTGTTATCTAGTTGTGACTTTTTACTTTGAGGATCACATTTTTAAGAGCCCAGTGACTGCAACCCCTATGGAGAATGAAAGAAAATGACCACTTATTTCAGCAGGACGTTTTGAAAACCAGGTACTTTTGTCCTGTTGGCTAAGTAAGAGTTGAGCTCCTTTGGAGATGTGTCCAATGTGAGTAGAAAATTTGCCTCTGTTCAGAGTTCTGTTTAATTTGTGGGAAACTGGACCAGTTTTTCTTTGTGTTGTTTGTCAAACAAGAAATAATTCTCAAATATAGGTGGATGTTTTAAGTGTTGGTATTTAATGAGTGAGTAGCAGTAGAAAAGATTCAGGGGCCTTGTTATACACATTAGTATTTCAAACATTGTCAGCAAATTCCCAAATTTGCATGTAAACCACAGAATCATAGAAAGGTTGGGGTTGGAAGGGACCTTAAAGATCATCTAGTTCCAAACCCCCTGCATTGGGCAGGGACACCTCGCAATAGATCAGGTTGCTCAAAACCCATCCAACCTGGCCTTGAACACTTCCAGGGATGGGACATCCACAACTTCCCTGAGCAACCTGTTCTGGTGTCTCACCACCCTCACAGTAAAGAAATTCTTTGTAATGTCTAATCAAATTGTACCCTCGTTCAGTTTAAAACCATTACCACTTGTCCTATCACTACACTCCCTGAGTGTCACTCCCTATCACTACACTCTTTAAGTCCCTCTCTCTCTTTCCTGTAGGCCCCCTTAAGGTACTGAAAGGCCACTATCAGATCTCCCTGGAGCCTTCTCTTCTCCAGGCTGAACAACCCTGACTCTCTCAGCCTGTCTTCATAGGAGAGGTGCTCTAGACCTCTGATCATCTTCAATGGCCCTCCTCTGGACTTGCTCCAACAGGTCCATGTCCTTCTTATGTTGGGAGCCCCAGAGATGGATGCAGTACTCCAGGAGGGTTCTCACAAGAGCAGAGTAGAGGGACAGAATCACCTCCCTTGATCTGCTGGCCACACTTCTTTTGATGCAGCCCAGGATGTGGTTGGCTTCCTGAGATGCAGGTACACATTGCCAGCTCATGCTGAGCTTTTCATCAATCAGCACCCCCGGGTCCTTCTTGTCAGGCCTGTTGTCAACACATTCTCTGCCCAGCCTGTATTTGTGTTTGGGATTGCCATGACCCATGTGCAGGACCTTGTATGTGGCCTTGCTGAACTTCATGAAGTTCACACCTCTCCAGTCTGTCCAGGTCCCTCTGGATGGCATCCCTTCCCTCCAGTGTGTCAGCTGCTCCACTCAGCTTGGTGATGTTGGCAAACTTGTGGCAAACTTGCTAAGGGTGCACTCAGTGCCACTGTCCATGTCGCCCACAAAGGTATTAAACGGCACCAGTCCCACCACCAACCCTGAGGATGGCCACTCATCACTAGTCACCATTTGGATATTGAGCCATTGACTACCACCCTTTAAGTGAAGCCATTCAGCCAATTCCTTATCCACTGAGTGGTCCATCTGTTAAATCCATGTCTCTCCAACTTAGAGACAAGGCTGTCATGCAGGACAGTGATAAATGCCTTGCAGAAGTCCAGGTAGATCATGTCAGTTGCTCTTCCCTTATCCACCAACAATATAACCCTATCACCACATTTGTCAGGAACAATTTGCCCTTACTGAAGCCCTGTTGGCTGTCACTGATCACCTCCTTATTTTCCATACGCCTTAGTATAGTTTACAGGAAGATCTGATTTTGATGATTTTGCTAGGCACAGAGGTGAGACTGACTGACCTGTGGTTCCCTGGGTCTTCCTTTTTTCCCTTTTTAAAAATGGGAGTTATATTTCCCCTTTTCCAGTCGAAGGGAACTTCACCGGACTGTCATGACTTCTCAAATATGATGGACAGTGGCTTAGCAACTTCATCCACCAGTTCCCTCAGGACCCATGGATGTATCTCATCAGGTCCCATGGACTCGTGCACCTTTGGGTTTGTCAGATGGTCTCAAACCTCATCTTCTGCTACAGTGGGTGGTTCTTCATTCTCCCAGTCCCTGCCTTTGCCTTCTATGACTTTGGCGGTGTGGCTAGAGCCCTTATCGGTGAAGACTGAGGCAAAAAAGTCATTGAGCACCTCAGCCTTCTTCATAACCCAGGTAACCAGGATATCCATATCAATCATTACAGAGTTTGTGTGAAGCAGTGAGCAGCTGCATTTCCAGATGAAATAAGTAGAGTGCAGATATGCTGAATGTTTTGTACTGATAGTGAAATATAAAAGTCTGGTGATGGTGATTGCCATCTCAGAAAAAACACCCCTTTGGAGAATACGAGGTTTCATTTTCAAGGGTAAATATTCCCTTCTGCAGAAACACCATTTTGCCATGGCAAACATCTGCACGTTCCAGTAAGCAGATTTTCCAAATTATGTCTTTACTACATGCCTATCCCATTAGCACAGTCACCTTGTCATTCATATCCTTGTAATGATCACTTCTGAAACATTTACACCCTGTGTTTGGCTGGCTGGTTGCTGCTTACTCAGTGGCAAGATTATTGATTGCAGGCAGTTATTAAGAAAGCATAAAGCAATAAGCTATGAGAGCTGTTGGTAATTCAGAAGGTGAAGCTGGCAATTATATAGGGATCAGGGGGATTATTATATACAGGGCCTGGGTAAATATGAGTGATTGCTTTTGAATTAAAATGTTTCATTATTGATTTTTTTTTTTACTTGCATTTTAAATTGACGTCTTTTTAATGTGAACAGCCTATTCTATACTAGAGCTAGAATAAACTTCTATAACACTGATTTATGAATATATCCCTGTGTTACAGTATTTTCATCTCTTGGTACAGGCTTTTTTCTTATTTTTCACTCTGCTGTTGCTATTTGAATAAGACACAAATCATGTACCTGATTTTGAATTCTGCCTCTTCCTCTGTTTCCATTATTACATTGCCTTTAAAGAGTTTTCTTCTAATTATGAAAAGACAATGAAGAGTGTTAAAAAAAAGAGAGACATATTTTCTCTTTCAGAAAAGTTATTTCTGAACCTGCTTTCAGAAAAGTGACTTTGGTGGTTTACTAGGTGGAACACAGTGCTTGCACTAGCTGTCTGCGTGGCTTCTGACTTGAACTATCAAGTTTTTGGCCAGTTTGAAGTTCAGTAAAAAAAAGTTGTCATTTGGCTACAGAATGCTGTGTAAACACACAGCATTTCCCAAAGTCATACACAGAAAAGCTGGCTGATATTTTTGCAAAAAAACAACAACAAAAAGAAAAAAAACCAAAACAAAAAAAAACACCTCAGGAGTTAAGATATTTAGGCAAAAGTATAATTTTGATAAATATTCCATTAGTGAATATCCTCTCCTTGATTCTTGACTCCAGAGTAGCATTTCTGGTTGGAGGTTGCCGAGAAGAGCTGTTCCAGAGCTGTCCTGACATGCAGTGGAGCAGCAGATCTCAGTGTACAGGTTTTCCTGAAGCAGGGAAATGCTGGGGCAGTGGAAGGCCATCCCAGGAGCTGGCAGCTCTTGCAATAGATACTGACAAGGACAGGGAATTGCCAGAGGAAGCACAACCACCCCTGCCTATAAAAAGCAGCCCAGGGAGCACGAGCAACGAGGATTGCTGTAACAGAGTGGGCAAACAGGGCATGGGGCATCAGCCTGATCAAGGGGAGACTGTTGACAAAGCCTTCTTACTCCAGCTACAGGAGCCATTGTGCTCACAGGCTCTTATCCTACTGGGGAACTTCAACCACCTCAACATCCCCTGGAAAAGTAGCATGATAAGCTGTAGGCAATCCAGGAGACTTCTGGAGTACATCAAGGATAACTTCTTAAGCCGGGTAATAGACAGCCCTACCAGAGGAGATGCGATACTGGACCTGATGGTCACCAACACAAGTGAACTAATCAGTGATGTCAAGATTGGAGGCAGCCTGGGCCACAGTGATCAGGCACTGGTGGAGTTCACAGTCCTGAGGGATACGGGGGAGGGGAAGAGAAAAGTCAGGACCCTATATTTTAGGAAAGCAAACATCCAGCTCTTCAAGGAGATAGTCAATAGAACCCCGTGGGAAACTGCCCTCAGGGACAATGGAGCAGAACAGAGCTAGCAGATCTGTAAGGATGCTTTCCTGAGACTGCAAGAGCTCTCAACCCCCAGGTATAAGAAATCAGGAAAGGAGGGCAAGAGACCAGCATGGATGAATCAAGACCTGCTGGTCAGACTAAAAGGCAAAAAAGAGATGCACAAGGGGTGGAATCAGGGACAGGTATCCTGGGAAGAGTATAGGGTTGCTGCCTGGTTGTGTAGAGATGGGGTCAGAAAGGCCAAGGCAAAACTGGAGCTGAACTTGGGAAGAGATGCAGAGAATAAGAAAAGCCCTTCTACAGGTATGACAACCAGAAAAGGAAGGTCAAAGAAAGTGTTACCCCCGTGATGAGGATGACTGGCAAACTGGTAACAACAGACAAGGAGAAAGCTGAGGTGCTCAAAAATATTTTTGCCTCAGTCTTCACTGGCAACCTCTCTTCCCACACCTCTCAAGTGGATGGACTGCAAGGCAGGGCCTGGGGGAGCCTCTGCAAGGACAAAGGCAAACATTGCACCCATTTTCAAAAAGGGTAGAAAGGAGGACCCTGGCAACTGGAGTCCCTGGAGAAGAGAAAGCTCCAGGGAGACCTTATTGTAGCGTTTCAATACCTAAAGGGAGCCTACAGGAAAGATGGGGACAAACTTTTTAGTGGGCCCTGTTGTGATAGGATAAGGGGTAATGGCTTTAAACTAAAAGAAGGTAGATTTAGACTAGATACAAGAAAGAATTTTTTTTTGCAATAAGGGTGGTGAAACATTGGAAGAGGTTGCCCAGAGAGGTGGTAGATGTGCTGTCCCTGGAAACATTCACCGTCAGGTTGGATGGGGCTTTGAGCAACCTGATCTAGTTGAGGATGTTTCTGCTCATTGCAGGGAAGGTTGGACTAGGTGAGCTTTAAAGTTCCCTTCCCACCCAAACTATTCTGTTATTCTGTTCTATGATTCTATGAGGTGCTGGGGAACCAGGTGTTGGGCAGTTTAACCACTTCACTGGATTTTGAGAAACTCCTACTTAGATTTTTTTGTTTCTTTCTGCTCCAGATTACAGGCTTGGATTTCAGGAGATGTAATTTTACATTACATTACATTACTGTAACATTACAAAGAAGCTAACTACCACTGGCTTTAGAACAGTTTAACTACTCTGTAGTCACCACACTCATGGGAAGTCTTGTGACTAGTGGTAAATTGCTTTTTATTCATTGTTAGATAGTAGTATGCCTGAAAGTATCTACCAAGCATAGCTGGCATCAAATAACTAGAGACTTGACCTTAACTGGAGTTAAATTGTTTGGGTAGTTGTATTGTCATTGTCCCACCTCCCAGTAGCTCTTCTGTGTCTTTCTCTCTGTTGTGGAGATGAGGAAAATGTGTATTGAATTTGACATCTTCAGAATGGGAATGTTTGGAAACCTTGAAAGCTCTGAGATGGGAAACAGTTACTACATGGGAGGAAAAGAGAAAGATAGATAGGTTTAATCTGCTTCAGTAGAGCATGTCAGGTGTGCAAAACCTTTTATGAAGGCAACATCTTTTTTCAAGAAAGCTATTTCAGAAAACTGTTACTAAGTGTAACTATGACCATGTTGACAGTGTCTCCACCTGTCCCCTAACCTCAATGTGGGCAGAAAGAGGGATGTTGCATCAGAAAACAAAGCAAACTGGCTTCCAAGTCAGCTTTGAGCTTGAACTGAAACTTTATGTGGTGATGTATCTTTGGTGTGACAATTTCAGGATGTCTTGAAAAGCTCTAAAATTCATAAAGACCAAGTGTAAATACTCAAGTGAGTTTATAGTTCATGCAATTGGCTATATTTTGTCCCTGTAACATCATTGCAAATAATTAAAATGTACCTGTTTCCATCCCATGATACTTCAGCGGTGAACCAGAACATGCTTCAACTAAATTTTTACAACTGTAATTCAGCAAAAATATTTCTTACTCCAAACAGACCTATAACCTAGGTCAGTCATAGAGCCTGAGGAGGTAAGTTTTTGCAACAGATTCTGCAGAATATAGCCATTGTTTTGAGAGGATGTCAGGAGGCAGTCAAAATCTCTGTGTTCTGTACTCCCTGCATTTAACAAGATTCCTTGGCTTGCTATGGGAATAAGGAGTTGCAAATTATCAGGTTAACACCACAAACTCCAAACAAATCTTTTATTTCCTTTGGTGTGTTTGGAATTTGGTCTTCTCCCAGTAAAAAGGTGGTGGGACCAGTAGCCCAGCTGAAGAGCTTGTACATTAACGCACATAGAATGGGCAACAAACAGGAGGAGCTGGCAGCCATTGTGCAGCAGGAAAACTATGATGGAGTCGCCATGACAGAAGTGCGGTAGGATGACTTGCATGACTGGAGTGCAGCAATGAATAGCTATAGGATCTTCAGGAAGGATAGGCAAGCAAGGAGAGGCGATGGGGTGGCCCTGTATGTTAGGGAGTGTTATGAATGTCTAGAACTTAACTTGGTGGCGATAGGATTGAGTGTCTATGGGTAAGAATCAGAGGAAGGGCCAACAAGGCAGAGATGATGGTGGGAGTCTGTTATAGACCGCCCAACCAGGATGAAGAGGCAAATGAGATATTCTATAAACAGCTGGCAGAATTCTCAAGATTGTGAGCCCTTGTCCTCTTGTGGGACCTCAACTTACCAGATATCTGCTGGGAATACAATATGGTGGAGAGGGAATGATCTAGGAGGTTCCTGGAGTTGAGGATAACTTCCTGACACAGCTTGTGAGGGAGCCAACTAGGGAAGATTTCCTGATGGATCAGTTGTTTGTAAACAGAGAGGAACTTGTGGAGGATGTGACAGTGGGAGGCTGTCTTGGGCATAGCGATCATGAAATGATAGTTTTTGATTCTTGGAGAAGCAAGGAGGGGGCTCAGCAGAACTGCTACCTTGGATTTCTGGAGTGCAGACTTGGGTCTTTTCAGGAGCCTGGTTGGCAAACTCCCTTGGGCAGCAGTCCTGAAGGGAAAAGGAGTACAAGAAGGCTGGACATCTTTCAAGATGGAAGTCTTAAAGGTACAGGAGCAAGCTGTACCCACGTGCTGAAAAATGAGCTGTTGGGGAAAAAGACCTGTCTGGCTGAACAGAGAGCTGTGGTTGCAACTCAGGAAAAAAAAGAGAATTTATGGCCTTTGGAAGAAAGGGCAGGCCACTCATGAGAACTACAAAGATCTAGTGAGGCTATGTAGGGAGAAAATTAGAAGGGCCAAAGCCCAACTAGAACTTAATCTGGCTACTGCTAAGGTCAACAAAAGAGTTTCTATAAATACATTAACAATAAAAGGACTAAAGGTAATTTCTGTCCTTTAGTAGAAAGGGATGGAAAAATAATGACCAAGGGTGAGGAAAAGGCTGAGGTACTTAATGCCTTCTTTGCCTCAGTCTTTAATAGTAAGACCAGTTGTTCCCTGAGTACCCTTAGTCCTTCCGGCTAACTGGGGATGTCCCAGTTGACTGGAGGTTAGGAAATGTGACGCCCATCCACAGGAAGGGTCTGGGGAACTACAGGCCTGTCAGTCTGACCTCAGTGCCTGGGAAGGTTATGAAGCAGATCATCCTGAGTGCCATTATACAGCACATGCAGGACAACCAGGTAATCAGTCCCAGTCAGCATGGGTTTATGAAAGGCAGGTGCTGATTGACAAACCTGATCACCTTCTATGACAAAGTGACCCGCTTAGTGGATGAGTGAAAAGCTGTGGATGTTGTTTACCTGGACGTCAGTAAAGCCTTTGACATGGTTTCCCACAGCATTCTCCTGGAGAAACTGGCTGCTCACAGCTTAGACAGCTGTACTCTTCACTGGGTAAAAACTGGCTGGATGGCTGTGCCCAGAGAGTGGTGGTGAATAGAGGGAAAACCAGTTGGCAGCCGGTCACAAATGGTTTTCCCCAAGGCTCAGTGTTGGGGATGGTTCTATTTAATATCTTTATCAGTGACCCGGATGAGGAGATTGAGTGCACCCTCAGTAAGTTTGCAGATGACATTAAGTTAGGCAGGAGTGTCAACATGCTTGAGGATAGGATGGCCCTACAGAGAGATCTGGACAGGCTTGATCAATGGTCCGAGGCCAATGGTATGAGTTTCAACAAGGCTAAATGCCAAGTCCTGCACTTAGGTCATAACAACTCCATGCAGCATTACAGCCTTAGAGAAGAGTGGCTGGAAAGCTGCCTGGCAGAGAAGGACCTGGGGGTGCTGGTTGAATATGAGCCAACAGTGTGCCCAGGTGGCCAAGAAGGCCAATGGCATCCTGGCCTTTATCAGGAATAGTATGGCTAGCAGGACTAGGGAAGTGATTGTCCCCCTGTACTCGGCACTGGTAAGGCCCCACCTCAAGTACTGTGTTGAGTTTTGTGCCCCTCACTACAAGAAAGACATTGAGGTGCTGGAGGGTGTCCAGAGAAGGGCAATGAAACTGGTGAGGGGTCTGCAAAATAAGTCTTCTGAGCAGCAGCTGAGGGAACTGGGGTTGTTTAGCTTGGAGAAAAGGGGGCTCAGGGGAGACCCTGTCTGTCTCTACAACTACCTGAAAGGAGGTTGTAGTGAGGTGGGGGTTGGCCTCTTTTTGCTAGTAATAATAGGACAAGAGGAAATGGCCTCAAGTTACACTGGGGTAGGTTTAGATTGGATATTAGGAAAAAATTCTTCATAGAAAGGGTTATTAAACATTGGAACAGGCTTCCTAGGGAACTGGTGGAGTTGCCATCCCTGGAGGTATTTAAAAGATGGGCAAATATGGTACTCTAGAGATGTGGTTTAGTAGTGGGTTTTGGCAGTGTTAGGTTGATGGTTGGACTTGATGATCTCAAAGGTGCCTTCCAAACTAGACAATTCTATGATTCTCTCCAGGAACAGTTGCTCTATATGGCAAAGGCAGCCAAGAAATATACAAGGTGTGTTCTGGAAAATCTGAAAGGCCTCTGAATAGCGAACACCTTCCCTCTCTCAGGCCTGCAGGAACAGATGGACTGGAAGATACAAGGTTCATTAATTTATGAATAGCTGGGACAGTGCTTCACTGAAATAAAACAACACACAGCACGAAAGACATGGTTTGAGCCTTGTTCCCAGGCCTCTGCTACTTCCATGCATCATATAAAGGAGTCACTTTTGAGTCTCTGTTTCCAGACTCTGATATGTTTAAATGCTTTGTGTGTCATTGCAACAAATATACAGTGGATAGGGCTAAATAAATTAGTTTGTTACATGTGATCTCTAAACTAATTTCAGTATGTTGGAAGAGTGTAGCATGTAGTACTTTTTTGAATGCTATAGCTTAGTAATTTCATGGAATTGTTTGGATTTTTATTAATAATTTTGAACAAGGTTAGTTTGATATATGTTCTTTCTTCTGATTGTTTTCATGTAGATACAGCAACGTACATACTTTTATGCTTTATTCAACCATTTCAGTATCTAATTTGTGGCAATATGTCCATTAAAGTGCTGCAATTGAATAGATTTCTCCATAGTTTCCTGGCCTGAAGTTTTCAGCACTGTTGTTATCTTGTTTCATATTCTTACTCTGCTTAGTTTTTTAATTATAATTGTATTGTGTAAAAGTGAAATTGAGGCTAAGAAATAATTTTTTTTGTGGGATTTGCACTTAATTACTTTTAAAAAGATTGTATTCTGACTTTCTAGATTTTTCTTTCTGAGTTACTTTCTCCTATATGCAGCTTGCTCAAGAATGTCATTGACATATCAATACATAAGTAACAAATATTGGTGAAACGTTGATAGACTGCTGGAGCAAGGTAAAGCAGACTGAATAAACTTGTATTCTAATGACTGCCATTGAACTGCATTGCATCTTTGGGAAAGTCACTTCGTGATTGAAGTAGTATTGTCTCACTGGCAGTCAGTGCTCCAAATCTAGCTCTTATCTATCTTGTGTGTTACTTTTCCCAGGAGCAGTTCTTCCAGAAACAGTACAGAAGTGTCAAACATCACTGACATGCAATGTACAAGTTGAGGACTGGTGCTAACTAGGATTGGAGTGAACTGCAGGTTTGAGACCTCGAATGAGAAAGTGTCTGTCTCCTGTAAGCCTGTCTGGAAAGCTTTGCTGTTCATGGGCACAGAATGATGCATATATCCCTCTGCAATGTCTTTTGTAGTAATTGCTGCATTTCAGATGGAGTTTTAGCTTTTCAGATGCAGGTCAGTTGCTGCTGCTTTGAAACTTTTGTTATCTATGTTATTTGTGGTCTCATTGGTGCTGGTTAATTATACTGTTTGGTCCTCTGCTGCAGTTTATTGCACACTATTCTATTGCTTACTCTTATTGTATGTACTAGCAAGTGGAAGATTTTAATATTGAGTCCCTATTTCTTAACTCCATGTGAAATTAAATGCTAGAAACCACCGATGTTCTCTTTTCCATTACCCAGCAGAATTAGAAAATTGCTTCTAATAAGCAATATAAAAGACACTTAATTATTTACAGTTCCTGAAGAGGCAATGCTTATAGTTGTACAATGCTTAAAGAAGTGAGCAACATTTTACTAAGATCTGTTATCTTTATCATGCTGTTCCTGCATCAAGCCAGTCATGCTCTGAATCACTTCTGGGCAAAATGCATCTTGAGATGCACAGAATGAAGCTTTCTCACACATCATTTACCCATGTGTGTTTAAAAAAAACCTCAAAACTCAGTAATACAAAAAGGAGGTTGTATAAAAAGCTGAGGCCACAGTTCCATCTTCACTTTAATCTACAGAAGTACAAGCTCTTACTGAACAAGGCGGTCCCTCACTGACTGGCCTCTTATTTCCTCTCTTACCTTCCTTAACAGGCTTATGCATCTCTGTAGTGGCCTCAAGGACAGATCTGATTGGAAATTAATTTCTCATGGTTTATGTTGTGGACAAATGAATGTAAATGTCATGTAAATCCACTACTGGGGACCTGAGGGACCCCAGATGGGACTGACAGATCCTCCCCTCTACCCTTCTTCAAAGAGAGAGAGGCAGAGGAGGAAAAAGAGACTTATGAGCTTAGAAGGAACTAAACTACTTTAATGAAATATTAATAATAAAATAAAAAGAAATAATGAAAAAATATACAAAACCGTATCAAGCTCCTGGGATGACAATCATGACACCGGCTGGCACTGGGGCATTGTTAATCTGTAGCTGCCATTTCCCAGTGCCTGACCCAGCAACTGTTAATGCCTTTATGAAGCATGTGGTCTTAAAAAAACAAAGCCTTGTCTTTCTTTTTTTTTTTTTTTTTTTGTTAGGTTTCATTGCATATTGGTCCCCTTTATTGCACTAGAGAAGTGGTACAGTAACAGGTAAGAAAAAAAATACCCAACTCATTGTGCATGCTTCATTAAGTTTATTATAATACTAAATTAGGGTTTGTCTTGATGCAGTATGTAAACATGTGGAAAAGGATAATTAATGCCTACTCTTTTCTCATCAATAGGTCCAAGAGAATTACACTGATGGAAGAAAAGTGGAAGGTTGGTTGGAAAGTAACAAGTTGGTTGTGATAATTTCTTCATCTACTGTTGCAAAGATACAACAATTCCTTTGCTATCATATCAAAGAGTAATGAATTTTGCTTCCGTTCTTACCCATTCCACTATTAAATAATATTACAAGAAATATCACTCCAGCCTGACATGTGGCACTGATTGGTCCTGTTTCCCTTCTGAAATATTTATCTATGGGGAACAGCT
Source organism: Vanellus vanellus (assembly GCF_965231255.1). NCBI lineage: Eukaryota > Metazoa > Chordata > Aves > Charadriiformes > Charadriidae > Vanellus > Vanellus vanellus. Next base: position 22,377,448 of record NC_138909.1, on the reverse strand, counting down.
GAGATTGTTTTAACTTGCGTTGTTACAACATGCCATGATCCAACACTATGACTTCTACACTTTGTACACTTTGTCTGCTTTTTTGTAGAAAGTACTAACTCATACACAAGTTTTGTGAAAAGTGGCAAGTTGGTGCCAAATAACCTCTCTGTGGGAACAGCAAGGAGAATTTGACTCTTACAACTTTTGCTGGCATCATCTGGATAGCCACTCAGTGTAACCAGAGATGAAGTCTTAGAGAATATGGGACAGAGCTTAAGGTCTGTGCATCTGGACAACTGGACATTTTCAGACAAGGAATAGAATCACAGAATCATAGAGTGGTTTGGTTTGGAAGGGATCTTTAAAGACCATCTAGTCCAAACACCCTGCCATGGGCAGGGACATATTTCACTGGATCAGGTTGCTCAAAGCTCCATCCAGCCTAACCTTAAGCACTTCCAATGATGGGATGTCCACGACTTCTCTGGGCATGTGTTCCAGTGTTTCGCCACCCTCATCGTAAAAAATATCTTCCTTATATCCAATCTAAATCTACCATCTTTCAGTTTATAACTATTACCCTTTGTCCTGTCACTACAAGCCCTGGATAAAACACTCTCCATCTTTCTGCAGTAAGGTCTCCCCAGAGCCTTTTCTTCTCCAGGCTGAACAACCCCAAATCTCTCAGCCTTTCTTCACAGGAGAGGTGTTCCAGCCCTCAGACCATTTTTTGACCCACATCTGGACCTACTCTAACACTCTTTCTTTCACTGTGGACCCAAGAGCTGGATGCAATACTCCAGGTGGGGTCTCATGAGGGTAGAGGGGGACATAGTCATAGTGAGCTCCAGTGAAGATGAGTGAAGACTGTAAAAGAAGGTATACAGATTTTAGGAGGCCAGATTTCATTACTCCAAATAGCAATTACTTGTAGAGTCTTTGTTCCTCCCTCCCCTTTTGCCTTTCTGTTACTTTGGGAAAGTCCAGTTGCTCTATGTTGGGTGACTCCAGTTCCAGACAGACTTCTGGCTGACGGAGATAAATAATTGTTCTATTAGTTGAAATGAACCTACTGATAAAAAGAAGAAAAATCACGAGCTTTAACTTTTGTCTTGGTTACAGATTGGGGAAAACCCTCAGTTTGTCAAAATAATCAATTGTCGTGGTTTAGGCCAAATCCACTACAGAGGGCCTGAGGGACCCCAGACGGGACCAACAGATGCACCCCTCTACCCCTCTTCAAAGAGAGAGGCAGAGGAGGAAAAAGAGACTTACGAGTTTAGAAGGAACTAAACTACTTTAATGAAATACTAATAATAAAATAAAAAGAAATAATGAGATATATACAAAACCGTATCAAGCTCCCGAGATGACAATCACGTCACCGGCTGGCACTGGGGCAGTCCCAGGCTGGACTCAGTGACAGACGGGAACTGGATTCCAGATCTGGATTCAGGATCAGGATCACAGGTAGATGAGCAGAGTCCTCCTCAGACGTTGGCCATTGAAGGAAGAGAGCTTTGATCCCTCAGCTTTTATACTGAGCATGAGGCAGATGGGATGGAATACCCTGTTGGTCAGTTTTGGGTCACCTGTCCTGTCCGCTCCTCCCTGCAGGTGGGACCCCACTATGCTTTTCCGCTTCCGACCCTCCAACGTGGCATATAACAAAGTTGGTTGACCTTGGGTGTTATAGCAATAAGTATAAGCAAGAGCCTCTCTGCATACCATGCCCGGGCATCAGCTATAAACAATTGGCCTTATCACTCTGAGAGAGTGAACAATGTCTGCACAATATGCAGTTAATTTCAGTTGTTAGAAGAGGCCCAGCTAAGAAGTGAAGTTACTGAACAAAATTGGTTCTGTTTTACCTCAAACCAGGACATCAATGCAAGAAGAAAGCAAAGATGTTTTTAAGCAAGAGATGATCAGTGTGCTGCATACTAAGGCCTGAACTGTCTGACCTGAAAGGAGACGAAAGTCCTTGGAAAGCTACAAAGGCTGAGCAGAAAAATTCAAAGTCAAAGATGCATTTTCTGTCCTCAAAAAGGAGACTATAGTCCTAAAACAATAATGTTGCACTAAGCGTTCCCTCTGATATGAAAGTCATTAACAGATAGTGCTGATTATTGTTAGTAACAGTGCTGATTTGCTTCAGTTTTGGACCACATTTGAGCCTTTTCTAAACTTTTACTGCTCTAGTCTAAGTTGCTCTTTGATTCAAAAAAATCTCATTTTCTCTCAATTTCCTGTAATTCCTAGGTACTTTTACAGTGGATGGCAACTTTGGCAGAATCAAGATTTCTCTGTTGCTGATGTTCTACACCTACCAACCCCACCACCCACCACCCCTGCAACCCGGGGAATAATTTAATTTGTATATATTTATATGTTTAGTATTTTTCTTCAGAGGACTTGTGAGTGTTACTGGCCATCAATATTAGGACCAGAAAGCATTTGCTAGGTCCGTGCTTAGTGTGAACAATTATTGTGTAAAATTTGGAGATGCTGAAATTGCCAGATTGGATCAGACCTAAGTTCCATCTTTTTCACTGTACTCTGCCTGTCAGTGGCCTGCTCCAGATGCCTCAGGGCATCTAAAGCCCTGGAGAGAGGGCTATCCTGGGGCTCTACTCTATGTTTTTCCCACAGTAGGTCTCACCTATCTCTAATCATTAGGGCTGTTACCCTCAAATTGCTGAGGTGCTATAACCTTCCTAAAAATTGTAACTATAATAATAAATCTGGATGGTTTTGCTATCCATAGAAACATCCCACTCTGCTAAGTTCTCAGCTTCATAGATATCTTATGGCAAAATGTCATCTTCTCTTGTCATGTTGTGAGAAAAAAATTCTCCTTTGTTGTCAGACTTGTCTTTCATTGCAGGTTCTTCTGGTCTCTTTTGAGATGTTCAGATGTACTGCCTTTTGAATATCTGTATTTTTATTTATATTTATGATGTTCATTCTTAATCATCTTAATTTTTAAGGCAAAATATCCCAGTTTTCTCTGTCTGTTTCTTCCACCCTACTTCGGGGCATTTTCCTGACATGTAGTAACATTATGTGGACAGTCTTCAGGCATATTTACATCAAAGCCTGAATTCTCTTATCACTGCAGAATGATCTTTTTTAGGTGTTGGCCCTAAGGTAAACTAAACTTAGAATGCTGTTTCTGTGCAGGTGCCTGAAATGACAGCATTGACTGGTTGCTACTCATAGTTCTCATGCCTAAGGCACTAATTTCAATTTTGGCAAGTGTCTGATATGATGTGGATTGTATCCTTCACTGGGTAATGTGAAAAGCATTTAAGTGCTTTTTAAATGACAGCCATTTTTACTGTGGGATTGAATCAGACATGAGGTCAAAGATCAAATGATTCATTCTACAGCCCAGAAACATCTTCTCCCTCCTAAGCTGGGCAGTGTGGTTTTCATGACTTGGGCTGCCTTTTGCTTGTAACAACAAGGACGATGTATCTGTGCCAAGGACAACCCAAATCACAAATAGTCATGATGCTGCAGTTCATCTTAAGGACTCTTATTAGAGCACTGAAAGTATGGCCCTTTGATGTAGCTAGGTGCATTATCGACTTTAAAACAAAGCTGTGGCCACTGGGAAGTATAAAATCCTGACCTGATATAACTGAAATAATCAAAGGCCCCTGAAAATAAAAAGACGACATTTAAGTTCACTGAAAATATTCCCACACTGCCCCTTGGACAACCTGTAAAGTAATGCAGTCTTTGAGAACATGGCCATTCTAAATTCTAAATAATCTCTTAAAAATAATTCTTGTTTTAGCATTCTCCTTCCATTAAAAAAATGTAAAATAAAAAAACTAAGTGAATGAATTAATAAAACAAAGTGCTGGGCACTGGACCAAAAGACAGAGTTATGCCAATATTTATACTTTGGGACAGTATCACTAAGCCACAGTCCTGCACAAGAGCCAAAATAAATAAATATATAAATAAATGAGACTAAACTTCAGGTCAAGTGCTAATCTGAGATCAGTGCTATGGACCCAGTGGAGGAGTTTGGCTGACGATCTGAATTAGTTGCATTTCTGTTTTCAAATATGCTATGTTCATACTGGTTTTCAGATTTTCAAATTCGTTTCCCAGGCCTGTGTGACAAACCTTTTTTAAATAATAAAAAATATAATGACAAGAATGCAATGAGTCAGAACAGCTTCAGTCAGACTATTCTGCATGAAAATTATGCAATCAATTTGAGAAAATATTAAAAGGTTTCATGAAGAAAGCTTCTAGCTTTGATCAGTGCATTTCAACAAAAGGAGAGGACCAAACGTTTGAACAGCCTGTGCTCAGGATTCATTTAAAAATAAAATTAAAAAACAAACAGACAAACAAAAAACCTCCAAACCCACAAAAAAAATATCTTTTTTGTGGTATTTTAAATTTGCAGCATGTAAGCACACATAAACCATAGGGACTAGAAGGAGTTTACATTACTATAGTTTCACTTTTGGGAGCTCAAACTAGTCCTATTTTAATGGTATGTGAAAGCAGTATTCTTCTGTTTTATCTGGCAAATGATGGTGGCTTTATATTCACATAAGAACATTCCTCTAGAAGAGCCTGAAAATATCTCAGAGACTGATCAGGGTTGCTTTCACCAGGAAGGTGAAGGATGATACTTAGGTCTTGTCCTGAAAGCTTTAATGCTACATGCCTCCCAAGACACATAATCAGTCACCTGAAATTGTCATCTTCTGTGCATCTAAACAGATTCATTTCTGGGGAAATCCCCATCTGTCTCTTGCTCTGGCTTTTCCCTCCAGATGGAAAAAGCCTTCTAGGCTTGCAGGCAGTGTAGGCCCTCTGTATATATAAAAGGCATGTTTCTGTCTCTCAAAAGTAATTGTAAGGATTTATACTGGACTCAAAATCAGCTGGTGAACTGCCCAATGTTACAGCTAAAATGGTTGTCCTGTCCCTTTTTGTCAATTGAGGTTACATAGATGCTCTTAGTTCAAGCATTTCCTAAGGCTGTCATTTTTGAATTTGTAAACTGATTGGTCTTCTAATGGATATCAAGACTCAGCAGTTCAAAACCAGACCTATACTTTGTGCAAGGGTGGCTTAGCCTGCCCTCTGGGATGACCTTCACTACGTTGCTTTGCATATATGCATCCTGTCTTTGAAGTGAAGCTGATTACACCACACTCATTTTTAAATAATGTAATAAGGAGGACCCTGGGAACTACTGACCAGTCAACCTCACCTCAGTGCCCAGTAAAATCATGGAACAGATCCTCCAAGAAGTTATTTTGAAGCATATAGAAGATGGGGAGGTGATTAGAGACAGCAAGTATGGCCTTACCAAGGGAAGATCATGCCTGACTAATCTGATGGCCTTCTATGATGGAGTGACTGCATCAGTCAACAAGGGAAAAGCCATTGATGTCATCTACAGACCACCAAAGCATTCTTACCTCTGAATTGGAAAGATATGGATTCACTGGTTAAGGAATTGGCTGGACGGCAATATCCAAATAGTTAGAATCAATGGGTCAATGTCCAGTGACAAGTGATGTCCCTCAAGGGTCTGCACTGTGTTCAGTAATGTTGAATGTCTTTATCAATAACACAGATTAAGTGTACTCACAGTAAATTTGTAGATGACAGAGTCGCACAGTTGATACGCTTGAGGGGAGGGATGAATTTGCTTTCTGAGGTGCAAGCTCACGTCCAATTTTTCATCTACCAGTAACGATAACCTAAAGCTAAGTGATAACACCGAAAAATGCTGCACAAGTCTAGAATGATTCTGTTTTAACAAAGCTCTTCTGAATGCCCTTATATGCTATTGACTTTTGAAAACTTAAGTACATGATAACCTGATTTAATACAAAGTGCCTAAACTAATGAGTAAAACCTTGAAAAATTTCTCTGGTACAGGTTACCTATCCACAGGCTGTGACACTTTCCATTTGCCTGTAACAAAGAGAACCTCAGGGCTATTGAGGAAAGATCTTCTGTACTGTTTACATAGAGGACAAAATAATGGAAACCACAGCAGAACTGAGAGGAGGACACTGAAAAAAAAAAAAAAAAAAAAAAAACAGTAAAAAGAGAGAGAGAGGTAAATATTAGAAGATTAAAAAAATGCAACAGAACAAGAACAGACAGCAGCAGATAGAGAAAGTTAAGCAAGAGACAAAAGGTAAATAAAAAAAAAATAAACAGTGTGGGAAAGAGACATGAAAAGAAGAGAGAATTAATCTCAGAAAGTGTTTTAGTCAACCAGACCTAAGGTGATGCAGGAAAAAAAAGTCCGGATGCATAAATATGCCCTTTTTATGTCTCCAAATTCATTCATAGATCAAACCTGATATGATATGGTCTGATCCAAATTAAACCAGTCATAGGAATCACAGAATCAGAGATTGATCAGGGTTGGAAGGGACGTCTGGAGATCATCTGGTCCAACCTGCCTGACAGAGAAAGTCGACCTACAATAGGTTGCACAGCATGGTGTCCAGAAGGGGTTTGAATGTCTCCAGAGTGGGAGACTACACCACGTGTCTGGGCAGCCTGTTCCAGTGCTCTGCCACCCTCAAAGTAAAGTTAATCCTCATGTTTAGATGGAACTTCCTATGTTCAAGTTTGTGGCCATTACCTCTTGTCCTGTCACTGGGCACCACCAAAAAAAGACTGTTCCCATCCCCCTGGCACCTTCCCTTTAAGCATTCATAAGCATCGATAAGTTCCTCCCCTCAGTCTTCATTTTTCCAGACTAAGAAGACCCAAGTCCGTCAGCCTTTCCTCTTAAGAAAGATGTTCCAGTCCACTAATCATCTTTGTAGCCCTTTGCTGGATCCTCTCCAGCAGTTCCCTGTCTTTCTTGAACTGTGGAGCCCAGAAATGGACACAATGCTACAGATGAGGCCTCACCAGGACAGAGTAGAGGGGAAGGATGACCTCCCTTGACCTGCTGGCCACACTCTTCTTGATGCACCCCAGGATGCCACTGGCTTTCTTGGCCAGCAGGGCACATTGGTGGCTCATGGTCATCCTGTTGTCCACCAGGACTCCCAGGTCCCTTTCCACAGAGCTGCTTTCCAGCAGGTCCGCCCCCATCCTGCACTGATGCATGGGGTTATTCGTCCCCAGATGCAGTACCCTACATTTGCCTTTGTTGAACTTCATAAGGTTTCTCTCCGCCCAACTCTCCAGCCTGTCCACGTCACACTGTGTGGCGGCACAGCCTTCTGGCATGTCAGCCACTCCTCCCAGTTTTGTGTCATTTTGCTGATGGTATATTCTATCCCTTCATCCAGGTCATTGATGAATATATTGAACAGGACTGGACGCAGTACTAACCCCTGAGGGACACCACTTGTTACTGGCCTCCAATTGGACTCTGTGCCACTAACCACAACCCTTTGAGTTCTATCTGTCAGCCACTGTTCTATCCACCTCACTGTCCATTCATCTAACCCACACTTCCTAAGCTTGCCTGTGAGGATGATGTGGGAGACAGTGTCGAAAGCCTCGCCAAAGTCAAGGGAGACAACATCCACTGCCCTCCCCTCATCCACCCATCTAGTCACTTCATCATAGAATGCTATCAGATTAGTCAGGCATGACTTCCCCTTGGTGAATCCATGTTGACTACTTCTGATAACCTCCTTTTCCTCCAGATGCTTGGAGATGACACCCAGAATGAGCTGTTCCATCATCTTTCCAGGGATGGAGGTGAGGCCGACCAGCCTGTAGTTTCCCAGGTCATCCTTATTGCGCTTTTTAAAGACTGGAGTGACAATTGGCTTTCCTCCAGTCCTCAGGCACCTCACCTGTTCTCCAGGACCTTTCAAGGATGATAGAGAGTGGCCCAGCAATGACTTCCCCCAGCTCCCTCAGCACTCGAGGGTGCATCCCATCAGGCCCCATGGACTTGTGGGTATCCAGTTTACCTAACTGATCTCTAACTTGTTTCTCTTCAACCAAGGGAAAGTCTTCCTTCCTCCAGAAGGAAGAATCATGAGTGTGCAGAATGTAGTTATGCTAGTCTGCCACAAACTGATTTAAGAATTGCAGGTTTACAATATAAAAAAATTCTTCAGTTTAAGAAACAAATCTGTTACTATTTGGAAAGTGTGCATTGGAGTGCTTTGACTAAGCATGAAATCTAGCAGTTTGCTTTCTTCATTACTGGTTTACATGCAGAAATATTTTTTAGGGGTTTAATGGAATGCAACCCGAGTTCTTCTCAGAAGGATATGCTATTATCTTGGTGCATGTGGTATTCCACACATTATTGAACACACCTACAATCCCTTCCATCTACAGATATAATTTTATATTTATTTTATGTGTAATTTGTCTACATTGGGAGGAGAATAAATATCAGGCAAAGTATTTTTTTTTTTTTATTTCCCCTAAGTTCAGAGAGAGCTTAACTCACTAGTGCAAATATCAGGGTCTACAAGATGTGTCAATGAAGGTAGGCAAGGTGAATGCAACCCTCTGTCACACTGCCTTCTAATGTATTATTGATGCCTTATTAAATATGTAGTCTGGTGGAAAACATACTACAAAAACAATAGGACAAAAATATGAATGATGTAGCATCTTTGTCCATTGTATTTGTAAACATCAGATAACTCTTTCAAAAGAGCTTTGCCCTTAAATCTCATTAAGAGCTATGTGAGAAATCATTGGAAAGTGTTTCTATTTTTCAGTATATTTGGGACAAAAATAGTCAGTATATTTGGGACAATATTTGGGACAAAAAGAAGAGGTTAAAAACCACTGTGAGCAATTGCAATATGACTTCTAAGTTCTAGAATGTATTTTTGTTATGCTTTAGAAAAACTGTGTTGACTTGGGGACAGAAACTTGTTTTTTAGTGAGGGATGTTGGATTGTCACTGTAATCAATTACCATAGGGAAATGAAGCTTTACGTAAAATACCCTATATCATGAGATTCATGACAAAAAGGGTGAGAATTTACCACAGTGGGTTCTTGAGGGCACTGTTTGGTGCCAAAAAAACCTGAATCAACTCTATCTGTTTTTTCAGAAAATCATTAAATCATAAAATGATTTAGGTTGGAAAGAACCCTGAAAATCATCCAGTTCCAACCCCCCTGCCAGAGGCAGGGACACCTCCCACTAGACCAGGATGCTCAAAGCCCCAGCCTTGCCTCAAACACCTCCAGGGATGGAGCTTCCACAAGTTATTTGGTCAACCTCTTCCAGTGTCTTACCACCTTCAGAGTGAAGAACTTCTTCCTAATATCTAATATAAATCTACCCTCTTCCAGTTTAAAGCCATTCCCCCTCATCCTATCACTACAATCCCTTGTAAAAAGTCCTTCCCCAGCTCTCCTGTAGGCCCTCTTTAGGTACTGGAAGGCTGCAATAAGGTCTCCCCGGAGCCTTCTTTTCTCCAGGCTGAACAACTCCAACTCTTTCAGCCTGTCTTCATAGGATAGGTGCTCCAGCCCTATATCCACAGTGGTGGATCAGAAATGCCCTCACAACTGCTTTCCTCTAAGGTGAAGATCTGGTTTGTGTTCTACTGACATACTGCTTTGAAAAGACATGATCGTTCTTCATAGTGTGCCCAGATATCCCATCCCCAAGAAGACACTGTTCTTTGGAGGCCTTCCAGTGCTAGAGTGAATGAAAACCACTCAATAGGATGGGCTAATTGTGCATGGTTTTCTAAAACCATCTGTCTGCTTGATAGCTGCAAGGTTGAGTCATACCTTTTTACTCCTCTTTGTGAATGATGATGGTGACGCTGTTTATAGTATGAACGAGAGGCAGCACTAAGGTCCGTTTCATTGCAGCTTGTGTTGTAAATAATTTATACTTATCTATTAATATATATAACACAACATATGCAGTGTGCCTTCGGTAAACATGTTAGTCAGCAAGTTCTTCAGTCACTTGTCAAATGAGTCAATGGATTTTTGGTGTATACTCAGTCAGTTTTAGCAATAATTAAACCACAAAAAACATTAATTTAGAAGAAATTTCATGCAGAGTTCTGTTGGTGCATTAGTAGAAGTAATAATCAATGCATTGAAATTTAAATATATTTTTTTAAATATTATTTCTTTTTAATTCTTTGGAAAATAAAAATGCCTTCGGTGGAAAATTGAAAAAGTCTGAATCGATCCCAAATTGAAACATAGAAAATCTAGGTATTTAAATCTGTAACATTTTTATGTTGGAAATGGGAGATCACTGTAATTCATCAACACTAAAGAATGATGGATTTTAAAATACCTTATTTTCTTTCTTTTATATCTTTATATCTTTTGATATATATTCTTTTATCTTATTTCTTTAAAATACCTCATTTTCATAAGAAAAATTTTCTTTTTTATATTTTGATAAGACACAATTTTCATTTCATAACAATTTTTTTTATTTAGGATTGACATTTAACATTACCATTAAAACCAAAAAAGTTTCACTTTAAAATTTTATTTTACCATAATCCTCTGTTTTAATTCTCTCATACCAAATCTTTGCTTCAGGATGCAGGGGAGAAAGAGGACAAAAAACTAATTTTTCAGCATTTTTAGAAAGCTTGAATTGATCATGACCTTCATTTAAAATACTTGAGCTAAAATACTCTACCTCAAGATAACTTGCTTTAAAGAATCCTGTTAGATTCTACTCACTCATTTTTAAATAGTGCTTTGGACAAATATGTTGTACTTTTTCCATGCATTTCATTCAGAACAATCACAGTAACTCAGTAACAGCCAACTGAATTTAATCAAACATGGCTTATTTTGTGGAACTTGAGGAGGCTTCTAGACTACACATCCATTCAATAATTATTTTTTCTCATGCTTAGAAAGATCTTTCTTCTTTCATCATGTATTTCATGAGCGTTGAGGATGTACAAGTCTCATAACTTCAAGACAGAATCCCTCTTCACCTCTTCCAGAAATTCAAAATTAGTCTCACTTCAACTTTAATATTCCAGAAAAAGATTTCAAAGGTTAGGTCTTGCTGTAAAAGAATAACCATCTGTAAAAACATAGAAACTGATAGTAATTCTTTAGGGATCAAGATTGTAAGACTTCAGAATTTTTAATTATTAATGCTTTTTTAATGTTTTGAAGCAAGAGAAGATCACTGACCAGATTATTGTGACTATTTCACTGAGCATTTTAGGATAGGATTTTTAATGTGACATTGGCTAAATCTACTTTTCTTTCGAGTGGAAGGTAGAAATCACAGTTCCATCAGCTGCAAGCAGAATGAGGCCAGCGCTGAGTTGTTCTGAGCAGCTGAACCTCTGTCCCATGTTGTTTATGCAGCAGGTGTGGGATGAGTGGTCTGCCATTTCTTTCCTTCCTTTAATCTTCCTGGTATTTCTTTCAGTATAAACATGTTTGCATGCACCAGTGCTGAGAACAGGCAATTTTACAATGTTACAAGATATAACTGGACCATATTAGAATTAATTACCACAAAGTTTTCTTTCCTCTCCCCCATTTGATTGAGGACCAAAGTTACCATTCTGTCAAGAGGAACATATCCAGCCTGATCAAACATTATAGGGTAGAGCTCAAGGCAGCCAACACTGGAAAAAGGTTTATGATACTACATTTTAGAAGTATTTTAATTTATTCTAGAGTAAAGAAGTACTGAAAATTTTAACCCTTTGAAGTAGAATTTCTGCTAAGCATAATTTTATTTTTGCTTCATGAAACAATTCTTAGCAAGAAAATACATTTAATGCTTGGCATACTTAATGCATGTGATTCTTTTTTCTTTTTTTTTTTTTTTCCTTCATTGTATGGATTTCATATCCTTACATTAGTCTGAGATTTGTTTTGATCTAAGAGTTTTCACTGTGGACAAACAGCAAAAAAAAAACCAAAATGAAACTGACACAAAGAGTTAGATTTGGGTGTAATGAATTTAACAGAAGAAACTACCTTAAGGATTACTTGGTATTTTTTTTTTTATTTTTAGCCAACATAAAACTTTTTACCAGGGGAAAAGTCTGAGATTTAACTGTAGAGGATGAGAAAAAACCTCTATTAATTTTGCCTCAGGAAATCAAAGATTTGAGTTTCAATCTTTTTGGGGGCTTCTTTATTCTTTATCTCCCTGTCTGGTCTCAGAAATAATCTCCCCATATATTTTGTCATATGATTTACAGGTTTCTGGTTTGAGAAACAGGGACAGTAAGTCAATAGTCTCTCTCTGAAAATCCTGCTCAGAGTTCGGATTGTCTAATATGAGACGTGCAATAAGAGTCAATCTGCTGTCGAGGAGTTGTATTCTCTACTTTGTATTGAGACACCAACTGGAATAATTTCCCCAGAGTCTTCTGAAGGCTTGTCACTGAAAGGCGCAAGGGAATTTCGATGGAGTTCTGGAAAGTCGTCAAGGGCATAAGAGTATGACCTTGGTAAATCTTCATTTTTAGTTTCATTGCAGGGGCTGGTTGACTTGATCTTAAAAAGAGAAGACAAAAAAACCCATGATATTCTTGTATGCTCAATGTTTATAAGACAATATTTAATGTAAATGATTTCTTATAGAAATATGTCATTCCAATTGAAAGCAGAAGTTTAACACTGACTTCATGTTTAAAGTTTTGCTCCAGTTTTGATAAAAGAAGATACAGAATCTATTGTCTTACATGCACTTAGTTCACTATATTGTTACCTATAACAAAATCTTTCCAACTAAAAGCCTATCATGTTTTTTTGACAAGGTCTTCTTGGGTTAGTCTGAGAATATCTCCTGAAATGTACAGCAGGGGGAAATTTAAATAAAATTAAAATTAATTTTATGATACTTTTAAAAAAAATGGCTTTTGACTTCTTGAGTTTCTTTGGTGCCCAAACTAAAATACTTTTAATGAAGTGAGTAGCTTCATTCTTCCTGAGAATACAGCTAAATTAGTGTGCCATAAATTTCTGAAGATGTAGAGCATTTTCTTTTCTTTTTCTTTTCTTTTTTTTCTCTTTTGGAAAGGTTTCAGAACTTTGTAGGGCTTCAGCGCGGGAAACCAAATGAGTAAGAACAGCTTATTCATCCTTGTTCTTCTTATACAAAAGTTTTTCTTGTATACAGGAGAATACTATACAGGATTCCAAATGCAGTGAGGTTACTGTGGGCTTTAAAGACATTTAGTTTTGAAAAAAAATCATGTGGACTTTGAAAAAAGGACAGAAAATGAGGTATTATTGCAAGCAATATTTGCTCTTCTCTGTGGGAAAAAACATCAACAGGGTTTTTTTGGTGAAAAAATATGACAGACTTGAGCTGTCAAAATTTTTCTGCACTTTTGAGGAAGGTGGTGTATGAGAAAGAATGACAGAGAACTCACAAGCTCATGCTACTAGCAGCACTAACTGTGCTGTATCTTTTATGTCTTGCCAAAGAGTGACTATTTTCAAGAAAGCTATTTCTCATTCCAATAGGAAAGTATCAATAACAAAGTCTAATAATACAAGTTGCTGATGTGAGAGAAGTCTTGAGTTTGTCAAATAAAAAATGGACCTTGGTGTCCAGAGTAGGCAGCAAGGGACGGGAAAGGATAACTCTTCACTTCCCTGGAATACAGTGCTGTTCTATGTATGAAAATAATGTCATACGATGTCTCATAGAAATAAAAATAATAGGCCTCAAACTCAGCATGCAACATTTGTTAGGAGTTAACATACTTATTTTCTGAGGAGACCTGAAGTTGTTAGCCCAGTGTCTCTTGGCTGCAATTTTATGCATCAGGAGACCTTGGAAGCAGAGTCAGTTGTGTATTGCTGAGGGCCTTAACTCTCTTCCCCACTTGAAAATCTTTGCATGAGACACCTAAACTAAAATTTCATCAGTAAGACCTTCAGCTTATTTCGAAGAAGTTTATTGTGAATAAATAATTAATGGATGTAATCTCCCTCATTAAAATGAATAAGGCTTTGGAAATCTTAGTTACACCTTTGTCATATTGCTGTAGAAAAGATTTGGAAAGCCAGCTTAACATGACAGTGTAATAGGAGATGATAATAATCAGTTGTTTCTTTTGCTTTTGCTTTACAGCATGCAATGAAATATATTTTCAAGTAATTCCAGTAACCCCGTGCCTAATCTACAATTACAGCCCTGATCCAGTTGTACTTCAGTGTATTGACTGCCTCTTATAACAACTGAATTAGGCTAAATAAAGATTAAAATGTACTTTGCATTCCCCAAAAGACCTTAAAATTTTTATGGAATTAGTGAGATTCTTAGAGGGGTTTTACTAAAACTACAGTGGACATATTCATCCAAGTCCTAGCTGTTCTGCCAGCCTCATCATTGGGAGCTGCCAAAGGTAAAGCTAGCCTTCATAGATCAAATGCAGTCTTGGGCTCTGCAACAGTTTTCTCTGGATTGCAGTTCATGATTAATCTCTCTGCTTTGATATTACTGAGCTAGCAAAGAGTCTGATCCCTCATAATCAATGATTCTTTGGCAGCTACTGAAGTGAGCCACACTGGCTTTAGTTCCTGAGCCAAATGGGAGTTCATCCTGTCATTTATTTACTGTTTGCTAAAGGGAGCATTTTAATCAATTACCTCATCACATTTTTGATATTTCTTTGGCTCATGACAGTTGTTCTGCTGTTTTCTGGATTTTAAATTCTTCATTTGCTTTAACCATTGTACAAATTAAATTAATAAATAAAGATAGAACAATTTAAACAGTATGAAAGTGAGGTCTGCAAAAGAACGGCTGAGCTTTAGGTCTAGATTTTCAACACAAAAATACATTTTTCCAGAGTCAAGATTCAAGTTTGTTTAAATGTAAGGAAAGAAGCAATTGTGGAGACCACAAGCAGAGGTGGGACAGAGTTTGATACAAAAAGTGAACTTGGGAAAGGCAACATGGTTGAAAAGTTTTTCCATGCCTCTTGGCATTTCCAACCTTGTCAACAAAAGCAGAATTGATGGCTATGGGGAAATCTGAGCCTCAGATGGGTAGAAAATCTTACAGAAACTCAGAATTCAGGTCAGCCTCAGAGAATTAATCTCCCTGTTCCAAGTACAATGTTTTATGAGGAAATGCCTCCTCTTGTTGCTACTCTTGACCTTTGAGCTTTGCGTGTGAGTGAAGCCCAAAGGAAAGAGCTGTCTGGTAAAGTCAATTTGTCCATATCTCTAGAAATGGCTCATCTGACAGAGTCAACTGCTTCGTTATGAAGTAGTGGTAATTAATAGTGTGCTTCTAGATGAGAAGCCTCCTTTCTGTTTTGTAATACTCTCTGATGTTATAGTTTAACAGAATAAATCCTTAATTTATGTCTCCTTAGCAGCTTTGCTTTTTAAGTAACTGCCCTGATGAATTCTCTACGTGTTAATGTTGAGTAGAGATTATCTTATGAAATACTAGAGTACTGATCTGAAGAAAATTAATGATATGAAGCATGAAACAGCACTTAACAAATTGTCTTTATCACACCTTGAAATCTTGCTCTGTGTGTTTCATATCAATCTGTGCATTGGTTTGTAACCTTTAGCCCTCACTGGGAGCTGTTCAGTTTGCATTTGGAATTCCAATTTTGCTTAAAGATGTGTAAAATCCCAGTAGCCAGATGATTCCCTGGTGAACACACAACTTATAATATTGAAAAGCTGAAACTATTCAAGCAAGTGTTGGCATTTATTTATGCTCTCAGCTTTCCCTCTGGATACAGCTCTTTGTGATGTAGTAATATATTTTAGGTTTGTGCTCATAGAGATTTTTTTTT
This sequence comes from Vanellus vanellus, assembly GCF_965231255.1. NCBI lineage: Eukaryota > Metazoa > Chordata > Aves > Charadriiformes > Charadriidae > Vanellus > Vanellus vanellus. Next base: position 22,361,718 of record NC_138909.1, on the reverse strand, counting down.
TGCATTTCTTGAAATCATACCTTCTAGATACAAGGGATTTTCCAGGCAGCTACAATGGAAGAAGAAAACCAAAAGGTTCTTGGATTGAGATGCCCTTATTACCAAGTGATATAATTCAGGGGAGAAATTAATCAGAAGACTTGACTTCTATTCTGAACCTGTTTAAAACAAAGCAAAGAAAATAGTTTTTTTCTTTCCCTTCTCTTACATTCCTCATTTCTTGGATCTGTCTGGGTGAAAGGTTTCCAACTGTAGATTACCTGAGAACAACTAATGGCACCAGGAATAGTTAGCTCTTAACTCCTGTCCTCCTTTCCTCTCTGTTTCCATATTTTACCACGCTTTTCCAAAGTAGGAATATTTCGATTTTGTACTACCCATTTCCTTAATCACCTCCAGCACCCCCTACAAATTCTCAAACCAGGAATCAAAATGTTGGCCAGTTTAGGATCAAAAGCATCTTGGAACCATCTGATTTAGTTTAAAATCTTTTTTGCTATCTTTAGAAAGGCCTGTTCTAAAGAGATCCACAGTCTTAATTATATTTATAAATAATAAAAGCCATGAAGTACACTTGCTGGTGTCACTTGGAGAAAAATATGTAGTAAGTTTTGACAGAGTATTCAGTTCCAAACTGAGTAAAAACATTCCCAGTTTGGAAGACAGACCATTTGTTCTTCTACCAAGCTCATTTCTTCTTCCAGAATTACAGTACCTGACTCCTGTGCTGCATGTTTAGTCCCTTTTTCCTGATACTTTGGCTGCATCTTGAAAATGAATATAAGAGGAAATTTAAATAATAAGAGAACACCATTTCATAATAACCACAATCAGACCATGATTTGAAACTTGGGAGCTGTTTTCAGATTTCTGAGAAAAAAAAAAAAAAAAAAAAAAAACAAGAAACCACCACTGTGAATCAATTCCCTACATGAATGGAAGGAAACTAAGGGCCAGAAGAATATAGTTTTCCTATGACATGGACTTTAATTACATATATTTTTCTGAAAGGAAGGAAATGTGTAATGCGTTTTCTTCAGTGTGAATGGAGATAAAGACTGCTATCTGTTGCATACACAGCTCTTCTGAGAACTTCAGAGTTTGGAGAGCTTTATAAGCATGTGTTATGTACATATGTTAGTTGGTGGTTTACCTAAGTCTACGCTTGAGGATTTGAGCAGTTTTATATCAGTGGTTCATATGTTTTTGTTGTGCTTCACTACCTGTGGTGGAGGACGTCACACAAACTCAAGAGATAACAGTTTTCTCTACTCAGTTAGACCACACTCAGTGCAACAGCTGTTTCACCCAGTCTTTTCCTTCCTGACAGATCACAGAACAGATTTCCTTTTTCTGTCTAAAAAAAAGCTTTCTAGCAGCTGTACTTAGAGAAGCTTAACTTTTCTTACCATTTGTGAAAATTTCAGCATATTGAGTCATTTTGTTTGACACACCTAAAACCCTCCATTATATTGTCCATTATACGTTGTGTAAAGAGATTTGCCTGTAAACAGAATGGAAATCAGTCCATTTACCTGTCTCTTCCTTATGGAATAACATTGTATTTTAAAGCACCCAAAACATTCATGATACCTGTGTGAATATGCACATTATCTCATTAGTTCCATGCCTGTAACTAGCTACAGAAGGTTATTTACATGTTGCGATGCATTGCTCTGTCTCTTTTTATGTTTAAGGGAGCTGATGGATCTGATTTCCGTGCATGGAGTTGCCGAAGCACTACCATGGGACTGCAGCAGTAACTGCTGAGTGGTATTTTTGAGTGTGAATATGCTTTGGAAACTTCCACTACAGTTTGTTCTTTGATTTATAAAGGTCAAATAGTGACTGCATAGATCAAAATTTGACTTGTTTTCAATAAGGATCTAGCTTAGTCAGTCAATAGGCTACCACCTTTCAGACTGCAGTCCCAAAAGGCCTTGAAAAAGTTTTCTTCCATTGCAATCTCACATCCCTATTTGAGGACAATTAAAAAACATATCATAGTTGTTTCTCTGTAACAAAATAAGAAGCATTTAGAAATACTTTTATTCTGGAATGTCAGATAGGTTATATTAAATGTCCATTTGTATTAAATGGCTTTGTCAGGGTTGTCTAGAGCATCCTACAACTTAATGCATGACATAATACTTGCTGAAGTACAAGCTGTGATTGTAAACCACTCACTGAATAATTCTTTCCTTTCAAATCTTATTTTAAGCATTTTTTCCTGCTTGGTAGCCTCAAAGTGTTCTTGTCCTCTGTTCTGGGTTTTACAACTGAACAAATACATCACCTGTTCATGCACTGTCAGTTTCCTTTTATGTAGCTGGAAAAAAGTTATATGATTTTAGAAAATCAGTAATTTACATGACACTAAAATAATTTTTATGAAAGTTCCAGGAATTGGGAAGAGTTGATTCATCTGAATTAAAGTAAGTTAAAAATTCAGGGTAGGAAAGTATAGGTATTATTATTTTCTCTTTAATCACTCAGTTATTCCGCCCTTTCTGCAATGACCAATGCAGAGAATGAAAGAATGCAATCTGAATTATTTTCAAAGTATTTTTAGACCATGAACACATTCTCCCAACCTAATCTCAATATTTTTTCCTTAGTTATATAATAGATCTTATTGGTATAATTTCCTGAATTCGGTCAAAATCTGTATTAAATCCAGAAAATAGAGCTTTATTGTTAGGGAAATAGCATAAGAAATCCAGCCAAGGTAATGCTTTCGTTGTGTTTGGTGTGACTTAAATAAATAACAGACACAAAACCCCTATATATTTTTTAGAAGCATTTACCTCCTCAGTCTTGATTTTGTGGAAATGCTACCAAATCATGGCCATTAATGGAATGTGAGAAAAAAGGGAAAAAAAAAAAAAAAAAAGCATTGCTTCTGACACTTCTGACACTGTCAAATTCAGTGGACTGAGAGGCATGGCACAGAGAGTGAGGTATTTTAAAAGAGAACTAAGACCTTCAGAGTGATTTAACCCTGTATTTTTTTTTTGATAGCTTTTGGAAGTTCAGACTCTGGGATGCAGTTTACAAGTGATAAAATTCAGTCCTGCAAATCTCAGAGGTGCTTTTTGAAAATGTAATCTTTAACCTAGGAGGCTCAGCCCTTCAAATCTGTTGTTTTGTAGAGAACTGGTTATGAAGGGGATGCTTTAACAAATGCTGCTCAGCAGAGATGTACAGAATGCTGATCTGATAGGGATGGTGCAGGGGAGACACAAGGATTCATGGTGTGGGAATGCCTGGTGCTAGGTGGGAAAACAGGAGACATGTCATTTGTTCAGTTCCTCTTGGTTTCTTTCCTAAGAAATCCCTGGCTGATCATGATTTCATTTACTTCCACTTCCATCGGAAATGTTCAGTCTAGGAGTTGATTGGCTTGTATTTAAAAATTAATATTTAATTATTAGCTACCAAGTAGCCTGGTGATGGGAGAGAATTAATTTCTGACTATTGCTTTAGATGCGGTGCATTTTTTTTAAAAAACATAGTATGCTGTGGAAAGCAGAGATTTTAAACTGAATGACACTAGTATTAATGGATGCAGTATTTGACTAGACATTTTGTATATGTCAGTTTCTTCTTTTAAAGAATCCCATTTCAATCAGTTACTTAGGAGGTCATGTTTAATGTCACATCAAAACTCTTCCAAAGAGATTTATTTTTGTTCTGGTGCTGGTAATGTTAAGCAAATATCCAGGGTTCTGGTCATTATCTTCAGTTCATTGTCATTACATTCAAACTTACTAAGATATTTCAATCTTGTTTGACAGCTTTATGTTTTAAAGGAACACTCCAGTTCTCTTATCACTGAAAAAGCACCATAATTATATGAAGAGGCTTCAGTCATATGTGTGAAGTGCAGATACTTTAGTTATAGAGCAGTAGTAGTCACAAAGATTGGGGACAGATGGCAAGATTTCCACAGATGTCCTGGTAAAACCATCATTCAGTTATTTCTAACTTTCAGTGAGAATTAGCAATTAGGTCTTTGAAATCTTTCAAAATCCTAGATGTGAGTGACTTTGCCTACCTACTGCTCCCCTAGGAACCAGAGCTAACTTTGCTTTCAAATCTTCTGGCTTTGGCCTTTTCATGTAAGCAATACTACTGATCTTTTGATTATTCCAATTATCTTAAAAATAAATAAAAAGCAGTAATTGGGACCTGCTGGGAAGTAGCTTTGAGTAGAAGGATCTGGGGGTCCTAGTAGACAGTAAATTATCCATGAGCCAGCAATGTGCCCTTGTCGCCAAAAAGGCCAATGGAATCCTGGGCTGCATAGGGAAGAGTGTGGCCAGTAGGTTGAAGGAGGTCATTCTCCCCCTCTACTCTGCACTGGTGAGGCCACAACTGGAATACTCTGTCCAGTTTTGGGCTCCCCAGTTCAAGAGGGACAGGGAACTGCTGGAGCGAGTCCAGCGAAGGGCAACTAAGATGATTAAGGGCTTGGAGCATCTCCCTTATGAGGAAAGGCTGAAAGAGCTGGGACTCTTTAGCCTGGAGAAGAGAAGGCTGAGGGGAGACCTTATTATGGTGTACAAGTATCTAAAGGGTGGGTTGAAGGAGGATGGAGCCAGGCTCTTTTCAATGGTTCCCAGTGACAGGACAAGGGGTAATGGGCACAAGTTAGAACACAGGAAGTTCCGTTCAAATACACGGAAAAACTTCTTTACGGTGAGGGTGACAGAGCACTGGAACAGGCTGCCCAGGGAGGTTGTGGAGTCCCCTTCTCTGGAGATTTTCAAGACCCGCCTGGATGCAGTCCTGAGTGATGTGCTCTAGGCAATCCTGCTTTAACAGGGGAGTTGGACTTGATGATCTCTAGAGGTCCCTTCCAACTCTGAAACTCCGTGATTCCGTGAAATCTCTAACCATTGAAGTCATGAAGAATAACAGTTATTCTTATTCTGGATGGAGGTAGGAAGGTTTGTGTAAATGAATAATCAAAGGAAATGAAAGCACAGAACAAAAAGCAATGCATTGTAACACTGCTCTCTTAAGCAGTGAAATCAAACTAACGAAGGAAGTTTTAACCACAGAAAATGTAGATAAAAGAAAACTAGGGCAAAGAAGATGCAGATAAGACAGTTTATGTACTGAAAAGATCATGAAGTTTGTCAAGTTAAATGCAAGCAGGTTCTATCAGGTGACATAAAATAACTTAGGAAGTAGCTTGTGAAACACATTAAAATTTTAGCAATTTTTTTTAAGATGTTCATCCCAGGAAACATATTGGTACTCTGTAGATTAGATAGGTGACTGATGAACAAAGGGAGGACTGAAAAAAGGTAAAGCCACATTAAAGTATAAATTATTTTTGTCAGCCTTTTTATAAGGGCCTGAGACATTGCCTTGAGAGAGGCCTGAATCAGAGACATTTCCTCAAATTGAATTGTCAACATTCGAAAAAATTGCTAAAATAGGTAGTAAACAATTGCCAGGTTCAGGTGGTATTTACTGAAAACAGGAAGGAAAATTTGCCCAAGTATTAATGGTGGCGTTCTAATCAGCTTATGTCCAGGGAAATAGAAAGCAGAAAATGTTTTAAAGAAAGGATCCAAAGAGATTTAGAGCACTATGGACCAAGTCAGACTTCCAGCATTGGTACATATGATGAAATGATGATAAGGGACAGAGTAGAAAATCATATCAATATATTTAGCAGCTGAAGAATCAGTGTGGCCTTTTCAGAGAGAATGATGACTCTCAAATCTGAGGGGCTTTTCTTGAAAGGAATCAGTAAATACTGGGGCAGGGGCACTGGTGTTATGGATTTAAGTTTCCAAGCATCTGAAAAAAAACGTCGCTCACTAAGTATTTTTAAACACTAAGTATTCTTAGAGAATAGGTGCCATCTTCTAGATTAATGGTTACGAAAAAGATATGAAATAAAGAGTTGATTCTACATCAGATAGATCACAGTATCAGAATGGATTGGGTTGGAAGGGACCTTAAAATCATCTAGTTTCAACCCCCAAATATGCAGTTGTATCCTGTAGAGATTTTGCCATTCATTATATTCATAAGTGATCTGCAAAGGAGGGTAAGTAGTGTGATGACAAAGTTAATTCACAATTATTCAAACTTAAACTGACTGTGAAGATTAGGACAGTGGCTAATGAAATGGCATATTAATTTCATCACTGACAAATGCAAAATGATGTATACAGGAAACAGTTTCAGGAGCACATATGCATAGTATGGTGCTCTAACTGAGCTGCTCAGAAAAGACATCACAGAGTTTCTTATCTGTTATATTCTAAAACCTCATCTCTCTTTTTATCACCGTTCAGAAAGGCAAATAGTATGTTAGGGGTTTGGGGGAAAAATTAAGGGAAAAACAGAAAACATCATTGTGTAACTTTAACACCATGATATTTTCTTTGCCTTATCTAAGAAAGGATTTTGTAGACCTAGGAAAGTTACAAGGCAGAACAAGGGTGGCCAAAGATATGGAGCAGACTTTGTATGAAAACAGATTAATAGATTCATGCACTTGGAAAAATGGTAGCTGAAGAAGGATATTACAAGTTGTACATAAAAACATGTGGTGCTCGAAAGGCAAATAGGTATCTTTATTTGCTCTTCTTCCATAAAAGGCAGCAGATTTCCAGTACATACAATGAATCTCTTATACCATGCAAAACTAAACCATGGAATATTATGCTGCAGGGATTCTTTTATCCAATTCATCCCAAATGTAATAAAAATGTGATTTTACATAATGGTGGGAAAAATAATCATGAATGGCATTAAAAATTATTTCGAAACAATTTAAGATGCAGCCTCTGGAAATGTATAGCATGCAGCTAGTTGGCTATTGGGAGGATGTACACACGTGAAGCATCATTGCATACTTGCCGTGTGCAATGTGTGCAAATACTGAGGGACAAGCAGGTGAGTAAAAGCACTTGTATTTACCGCTAATCCAAATAATTTAAATAGGCTCTGCTCATTTACCAACAGAGAAACACGTTCCATCATCTTTTTCAGAGGGAACAACAGTCCCAGCACATTTTGTAATATGTCCTTGTTCCTATGGGGTAGAATAAAAGAGGGCTTTTGAGATTCAAGATCCAGTGTAACATAAAACCTGTGCTTTTAATTCTTGTTTTTGAAACATTAAGTGGTGGTGAGGAATTTTCAGAATGGTAAAAATGTCGATTTTCCAGTTTCCAAGAAATCCTGGTTTGTCATCTCTCCCAGTGCACTTTGCTAAGAAACAATGGAAATATTCAGCTAGGTATCAGTTCAAACTCCAGCTAATTTGTTTGCAAATACATAAAAAGTGTTAGAAAGCTTCTTGTTAGACACATTACCTACAGCACTTTCATTTGCTAAACTTGCCTGACAACTTTAATTTTGAGACCCAGCTTTCACTCACTTGAACCTTGAAAAAGTTTAACTCTGTGGTCTGAAATTTCCCTTACTGTATATCTGCCCGAGGCTTAGATGCTTTGATTACTGGGAATATGTTTGAGGCAAAATTCATTATGTTGCAAAAAGCATGCAAGCAAGTTTTCAGGTTTGTCACTGAACATGTAGTTTAGGAAAACCAGTTTGCAATATTTTATTTTCATGGAATTATTCACATGAGGTTTCTTCATGTAGTTATCATGGTATAAAGGAACACATAATAAAAATCATGTAATCAGATATGCATGAAGGACATGAAGCAAAATTGCCTGGACTAATTTATTTTGTCATTTTCCAATTGTGAATTTACTTGGCTATGATAACATAAAAAAATTCTGGACTTTCAAAAAAACAATTTCTGTGCAAAGGTGAAAAAAGCAGTCTTTCCTGGGCTTTTCATTCAAAATACATAGTAGAAAGCCTGAAAGTGAAATAAGACTGTAGGTAGCTAAATTGCTGTGATCAGACCCCAGAGTCATTGCATCATTAAACTCAACTGAATTTTCATCTTCTAAATTTTTTCTTTCTTTTTGTGTAAAGTCAATGTGACAGGACTGGATCATAAAGCAGCAGCTGCTTTTTTTTTTTTTTTTTTTGGCTATAGGAACTGCATATTTGGTTTGGGACTAATTGTGCCGTTTTCATGCAGCATAGCATGTTTCATGTTTTCATAGTTTAAGAATCACAGCATAGGTGTACTGCTCCAGGGCAGCATTATGAGCAAGAATAAATCAGATCCTCAAATAAGATGTATTTAGTAAATCAGTCCCATGAAGTACACCCTCATTAATGCCACCATCGACATGTTAAATATTTTTTTTAGTCAGGGTAGTAAAGTGCCTGGAGAAAGTGCATGGCAGTCCAGGCCAGGGCTTTTTTAATTGGAATGTAAGAAATGATTGCAACTGTCTGCATTGCAAGATTTCTGAGGGCAAAATACCAGGGTTATTCTAACAGTTGATACTCTCCCAGGAAAATGAGATATTTCAGGAGGTTATCTAGTTTGTACCAAACAGACCTCCTTATTCCTAAATTTCTCATGCCTTTTGTCATGCTCAGCAAAAGCACTATTCAGCTGTATCTTGCTTGACAGCTAAGATACATACTATACCCATTTTATTCAAATGAATGGCAGTAACCTTTATTCTGAACAAATAGCTAGTCCACCAGGGAAAATGCAGCATTGTGTCTGCAGTTTCTCTGTGTTAACTCCTCATTAGTTATGGCTGAACAACAATCATATTTTCCTCCTCTCCATTTTGTCAACTCCCATTCCAGTCTCTGTAAGTGATCACAGTATGGTTCATTAGGTTTTAGGTTTTTGTACATATAAAATGATATTTTGAGAGTTGTTACTAAGATCTACAAGTGATGGAATCTGGCCAAATTTCTTGTACTGCTTTGCTCAAAGTATGTTTCCCCATTATAACACTGTGCAAAATGACGTTATATTTGATGGTAATTCCACATTTAGAAAGCAAACTTTTCTTCTGAATTCTCAAAATTATGCTGAATTGTTGCAGAAAACATTTAAAATTGTGAAGGACAGGATTTTCCAGAGAGTGTGATGTTGATTTATCTCTGCCATCCCCAAACTGCATGAGAGTTTTATTATGTGTATACCATAGCATATAGAAATGGAACAAGATGAAAATGGTTTTATTTTTTTCTATATGTTTTATTGTTTTCAGTTGAACTACAGTTAAAAATAAGGCAACTTTATAGGTAGATATGTAGGGTGATAGGCAATGTGTAACTTAATCTAGGAATCATAATGAATATGCACCTTTGAACATTTCCACTATATGCTTAAGTTGACACATACAAATGGACTGTCTTGATGGGTCAACCTCTGAGTAAATATTTATAGGACAAAGCCATAGGATTTCTTTGTTGAAAAACATTATTTTACACTTTATGGTAAAGACCACCAGCACGAATAAGTAGGGCAGAGGATGGGTTTATTTCTGCATCTGTCAGAAATGCTCACCAGCGCAGCTGGTGGAGCTCTCACCCCTTCCTCAACTTTTCACCTGTGTGTCTGGCCAGGTGATGGCAATTCCTTTCTAGGGTATACAGATACTAGAGCCTGAAGCTCTGCCTGAGCAAATTTGCCCTATTATTTCCACGTATACCTAGCATGTCAGAGTGTGGATATCACTGAGCAAGCCTCTGAGGTGGCTTGCATCTCTGAACAATGACTCACTGTGCTTTGTCAGCATGTTCATATGTGTCTTGAAGCACGGTGCTGCCAAAGGAGCTACAAATTTAGGACTAAAAATGCCATTACTGATAAGACCACTTTTTTAAAAGCAGGAGCCAGAATCTTCTAAAAGGTCTATCCTTTTGGTTATTCAAAGCCTATATAATTTCAGGGAGAAAAAAAAAAAGACTTAAACTAATACATATATGATAGTAATATATGTATGTATCTATATATAAAATATATATATGATACCAATGCATTTGAAAATTATACCTAGTCTGATTAAAACTTTCATTGATGGTAATCAGGACCCTACCTGCATGTGTTCAGTAAATACATTAACACTTTTTTTGCTTTTTAAGTTATTGCCTATGAAATATTGTTTCTGCCATGCATTAGTATTCAGGGTTCTGTGCTACAAAAGGTGTGTGATTTGAATAGCTACTTATATTCTATTGTTCAGAGTATTGGAAATGCACAGAGCCAGCCCACTCTCAATTTGGCAGATGGAGTTCATGAAGCTAATTAACAGGAGATATTTGATTGAAATAAAGACCCATTTAGGATGAAGCTTTGCACAGATGGAATAGCCTGAATTTCCATGGTCTAAGTCCATGAACCTTCTAATTATGTTTAATTTTGCTCTAAACTTGGCTAACATGTAAGTACACAAAGTACGGCTGTTATACCTAGATCGTGATGTTAAGTGAGTGTTCCTGATGTGACAAAAAAAACCAAAAACCAAACAGAGGTTAATGTTGCATAGAACTGTGAGCTGTTCCCTGTGCTCGAGGTCCTAATTTCTGGTAATGTGTTTCCCTTAGTATATATGGTTACTTCCAGAAGTGGGGAGTCTTTTTGAGTCTCTAGCCAGCTGAGAAAGCTCTAATAATACACTTAAGATATGTCATATTCTTCATCCTGATTCAGCAAATGCATGAAAAGCATTTTGTGTGATGTCTTGTGCTTAGGTTAATATACATAAACTGACAAATTCTCACTTGTGTTAATATCTCCCAAATCTGATCTGTTTCTGAGATTCCTGAGCAGTGCTCTCTGGGGACTAAGACAGCTTGAAATATACCTATCACCTTTGTCCTAAAAATTTGCCACACAATGCAAACTGAAAGCCATAAGCATAGAGCAATGCTCAGGCTGCCTGGCCTAATACCAGTTTGAGATAACTCCATTCCCAGATTTTAGATGCTTCTGGTGAAAAAAAGGATTTCTATGACTGGGAGAAATTCTCTGGTACCTTCTTGTACTGCTCTGTCCTGGTAGGTCCCCTTAATTCTTCTCTTCACTTGTTCTCCTGAAGGGATTCAGGCTTAATCATTTTTTAACATCTTTTTCCCACTCTTTGCCCCTGGGCTGCTTGGTATGCATAGGTAGAGGAAGGACGAGCTTCTCAGCACAGCAGCTTTTTTGGACATAGCTTAATAACCTGAGACAATGTGTTCCAGCACAAGCTGACTCTGGTTTTGTGGTGGCAGAGGGAAAGAGACTTAGTAACCGGCAGCAAGTTTGACATGTAGCTGGGGATGTGGGGGCTTGGATTTATAGCATCATATTGCTCAGTCATGGATTGAGAGTTTCCACATGGTGTATGTGAGTTGGTGGCTGCTGCATTTTTTGTTGCTATCTGTTGTGCTTCCTGTGTAGCTGATGCTGTGTCTGTAAGCAAGCACCTTTGCTTGTTTACACCGATGAAGTATTCTATAAGCAGTCGGCAGAGGTCTCACAATCATCTGCCCTTGTTCTTGTGGGGGACTTCAACTTCCCAGACGTCTGCTGGAAATACTACGCAGCAGAGAGGGAACAGTCATGGAGGTTCCTGGAGTGTGTGGAAGACAACTTCCTAACACAGCTGGTAAAGGAACCAACTAGGGGAAGTGCCCTACTGGACCTACTGTTTGTTAACAGAGAAGGTCTTGTGGGGGATGTAAAGGTTGGAGGTCGCCTTGGGCAGAGTGATCACGAAATGATAGAATTTTCAATTCTTGGTGAAGCAAGGCGGGGAGCCAGCAGAACTGCCACCTTGGATTTCTGAAGGGCAGACTTTAGCCTGTTTAGGAGCATGGTCGAGAGTGTCCCTTGGGAGGCAGTTTTGAAGAGCAAAGGTGCCCAGGAAGGCTGGGCATACTTCAAGCAGTACTCCTGCTCTTAAAAGCGCAGGAGAAGGCCATCCCTGTGTCTCGAAAAACGAGCAGACGGGGAAGAAGACCAGCCTGGCTAAATAGAGAACTTTGGCTGGACCTCAGGAAAAAAAGGAAAGTTTACATTCTCTGGAAAAGGGGGTTGGCAACTTATGAGGACTATCAAGATATAACAAAGCTATGTAGGGGGAAAATGAGAAGGGCCAAAGCTCAATCAGAACTCAGCTTGGCCAATGCAGTTAAAGACAATAAGAAGAGATTCTTTGAGTATATCAATATAAAAAGGAAGACAAGGGAAAATGTAGGCCCACTGATGAATGAGACGGGTGCCCTAGTGGTGGAAGACACAAAGAAGGCAGAGCTACTGAATGACTTCTTTTCTGGAGAAAGGAAGATTTTCCCTCAGTTGAGGAGGACCGGGTCAGAGACCACTTGGCCAAGCTGGACATTCATAAGTCCATGGGCCCTGGTGGCATGCATCCGTGAGTGCTGAGAGAGCTGGCGGATGTTATTGCTAGACCACTCTCCATCATCTTTGAAAGGTCATGGAGAATAGGAGAGGTGCCTGAGGACTGGAGGAAGGCTGACATCACTCCGATCTTCAAAAAAGGGAAGAAGGAGGACCCAGGTGGGCATGGACTGTATTGGATTCCCCAGTCACGAGCTTCAAATACAGCACCCACCAGTTCAGCACTACACATCATCTTATGTGCCCTGAGAGACTGTTCTCACTGATGGAGCCTACTGTCATGGACTATGTGAGCTTAATGGACATTTTTAAGGGATGGCTCATAGACTATGGGAACTGAAAGATCTGGGCATGACATAGATGGTATGGAATAAGGGGTGGATAATGTCCTGGTTCCGGCAAGGATGGGGTTAATTTCCCCAAGGAGCCGGCAGGGGAGGCAAGTATTCCATACCACGTGACCCATGCCCAGCTATAAGAGGCGCTAGCCGGGGAGCCGGAGTCAGTTGCCACTCGGGGTGGGCTGCGGCGGTGCGGGTCCGGTTGGTGCGCTTCACGGCGGTACTGTAATCGCGTTCTTATATTCCTTTACCGGTGTTATTGTTTTTCTTTTATCTTCCCTTTGTCTGTTCTGTTAAATTATAATATTTCAACCCATGAGTTTTGCCCTTTTCTGCTGAGTTTTCCCACGGCTGTGGGAGTCGAGCGAGCGGCTGCGTGGTTCTCTGTTGCTGGCTGAGGCCAAACCACAACACCAGGGAACTACAAACCGGTTAGTCTCACCTCTGTCCCTGGGAAGGTAATGGACCGACTCATTCTGGATGTCATCTCCAAACATGTTGAGGAACAGGAAGTTATTGGAAGTGGTCAACATGGATTTACCAAGGGTAAACCATGCTTGACCAATCTGATAGCTTTCTATGATGTTATAACTGGTTGGCTGGATGAGGGGAGAGTTGTAGATGTCATCTACCTTGACTTTAGCAAGGCTTTTGACACTGTCCCCCATAACATCCTCATTAGGAAGCTGAGGAAGTATGGGCTAGATGAGGTGACAGCGAGGTGGATTGAGAGTTGGCTGCGGGACAGAACTCAGAGGGTTGTGATCAGTGGCACAGAGTCTAGTTTGGGGCCTGTAACCAGTGGTGTCCCCCAGGGGTCAATACTTGGTCCAATTTTGTTCAATATATTCATTAATGACCTGGATGAGGGGACAGAGTGTATCCTCAGCAAGTTTGCTGATGATACCAAGCTGAGTGGGGTGGCTGACACCCCAGAGGGCTGTGCTGCCATCCAGCATGACCTAGATAGGCTGGAGAGCTGGGCAGAGAAGAACCTAATGAGGTTCAACAAAAGCAAGTGCAAGGTCCTGCACCTGGGGAGGAAGAATACAAAGCACCAGTATAGGTTAGGGGAGGACCTGCTGGGAGGTAGCTCTGAGGAGAAGGATCTGGGGGTCCTAGTAGACAGTAAATTATCCATGAGCCAGCAATGTGCCCTTGTTGCCAAAAAGGCCAATGGAATCCTGGGCTGCATAGGGAAGAGTGTGGCCAGTAGGTCGAAGGAGTTCATTCTCCCCCTCTACTCTGCACTGGTGAGGCCACAACTGGAATACTCTGTCCAGTTTTGGGCTCCCCATTTCAAGAGGGACAGGGAACTGCTGGAGCGAGTCCAGCGAAGGGCAACTAAGATGATTAAGGGCTTGGAGCATCTCCCTTATGAGGAAAGGCTGAAAGAGCTGGGACTCTTTAGCCTGGAGAAGAGAAGGCTGAGGGGAGACCTTATTATGGTGTACAAGTATCTAAAGGGTGGGTTGAAGGAGGATGGAGCCAGGCTCTTTTCAATGGTTCCCAGTGACAGGACGAGGGGTAATGGGCACAAGTTAGAACACAGGAAGTTCCGTTCAAATACACGGAAAAACTTCTTTACGGTGAGGGTGACAGAGCACTGGAACAGGCTGCCCAGGGAGGTTGTGGAGTCCCCTTCTCTGGAGATTTTCAAGACCCGCCTGGATGCAGTCCTGAGTAATGTGCTCTAGGCAATCCTGCTTTAACAGGGGAGTTGGACTTCATGAACTCTAGAGGTCCCTTCCAACTCTGAAACTCCGTGATTCCGTGATTTCCTGTGTTAAAGGACCTGTAGTCAGGTATTATATATGATGGTAAGCCTATAGGGATTTTGGCATCTGTTGGAGCAACCTCATGGCTGTGACAGTTTCTCCCCAGAAGCATGTAAGCACACGCAACGCACTCTGCCAAAGAGTGTTCTAGGCTCTGGGGAAGTTAGTTTCTGGGCATTTTGAGCAACCAGGATGGTATCTGGCATACAGTTTGGATTCTGAGACCTATTTCCCATTGGAAACTTCAGCATAGAAGACTTGTTTATTCTGCACCTCCTTTAAACCTCAAAGCCCTTGCACACCAAAGAATAGGTCAAATGTAAAGCAGTGCTTAATTGATTTTGTGGATTAAGGGTCAAATGAATTGTCTGTCTATGCCGTCCTTTCTTTCTCAAATTCAGCAACGTAGTCTATTTTAAAATATATCTAAATCTTCTGCCATTTTTTCCTCCCCTTTCCTTTGTCCCCTTTATTTGTATTACTCCAAAAGTTGAATAAACAAGGTGCCATCACCCAAAGATGTGGAAAGCAACAGTTGTCTGCAAAGGGAAGTGCTGAAAGTTTCACTTTTGAGTATTCAAGTCTAAGGAATAGCCTGCCTTCCTAATAAACCATTTCATTTTTGCATGTCTCATCAGCATTGTAAATATAGAGCAATTCTCTGCAGCTTAACCTGCCATCTGGGACTGAATTCTAGTAACAACCCACCATAAAGAGTAAGTAATGAATAAATGTAAGTCGGCTCTGTTGTTAAGAAATACAGCTTTGCAAGTTCCTGCTGTAAATTTTGCAAATTTTTTCCTCTTTTCTGAATTAGAGATCTGCCAAATTATCATGAAACAATTTGGATAGTCTGCAAATTGAGCTGTTTTCTAGATAGCATAGTGAAATTTCTAATAATTGAGAGCACTTCTTTCTACAGAAACTTTTGCTTGTTTGTTTATTTTAGTAACATGGGTGGCAGGAGATAAGAGCACAAGCTGTCATTAGAGCTCTGCAGATACCAAAATGGCCTCTAGCTGTATGAAGACCAGCATACAAAACTTCCATAACGATCACAACAAAAATATGTTGCTCTTACCAAGGCACTTCTCAACTGCAAAATATTTCATGAGAGCTAACCACTTGGTTGTGTTTCCAAATCAGCAGTGTCTGAGAAGTCTCATACACATACATAGGTGAAAGCTGGAGTTGTATAAGTCAGTAAGTTGCCACATTGCAATTGTTTTTAAATCTCTCGTAAATCAGTATGTCATAAATTACTGGAGGCTGATAGAAATAGTGGTAGATCTGACAGCTTTTGCTGAGAATTTGGGTGTGCTATGAAGGGCTAGATGCAGCTGTGGATGAGGAAGGGGAAAGGGACCTAGCAGCTGTGCAGCCCTGTAGTGTGAGTGGGAGAACATGCAGCAACAGATTGTAATGAGGGGTGGCTGAAACCCTTGAGCCTTCTTCCTAAACTTGCTCTCCTTTTTGGCATTGAGACACATTACCTGTGCTTGACCTTTGGTAGAGGAAATGGAATTTTGCAAGTTTTTTTAAACACTCTCCAGAGTGCAAGAGGAAGCTTGTGGCTTGTATAATGCAATGCCTCGTGCATTTCCGTAGATGTGCTGCATATTTGGCAAAATCTCAGTATGTTACATGCAACTAGGAGAGAAGAGGGCAAGAGTAAATCATCAATTTGTATGAAGCAGTGCACTAGGGCAAATTCAAAGTGCAGAGCTCAAGAATTGACACAACACGAGAAGGAACAGTGCTGGTGCTATTCCTGTGGCCAAGTACTCAACAACCAATTTGCAAATACCACCCTTGGACTATGCTTCCTTTCATTTCCCATTCAGAAAGCACTAACACTGTTGCCACTTGGTATTATTTACGCTTGTTTACTAGTATTAGTCATTTCTCTATAGAAAGGAAAAGCTGTAGGAAGGCTACTAGGACTGTTCCACAAAGGCCATGCAATATCCTTTAGCAGAAACAGTTTTGTTCATTACCAGGCACGACTCAGTTCAAACTGTGATTTAAGATGTATGGCCTTTCATTTAATTTCCAACCCTAGCTTCAAAACAGATCTGCTTGCCCAAATAAAGAAATTTAGGTAGTCTTTTACAAGTATATCAGCACAATATTCTCATCTGTGTATCTTAGGATATTTTCTTAAAATAATATGTATAAGTTGCCACAGTGCTTGCACTTTCTAAGCATTAACTTCCTTGAAAAAAATTTTTTAAAATCTCAGCCTACAGAGTCTGAGATGGTCCAAAGCTACTGTGTTTATTTTCCCTATTTTTTTTCCCTTGGAAAGGTAAACCATGCTGTCTCATACATGTGATCCCATGGAAAACATGACACTCCTGTGCACCACTTGTTCAACAACTGATATTTATAAATGTATGACTTCCTTAATCTGCTTTTCAGGTTTCTGGTGAAGTCTACAAATGAGCCGTAAATATAGATTATTTTTTTTTCCCATCTCAGGAACTTTACCCAGAGACCAAGTTAAAGCTGGGACCACTTTTGTTTGATACACCACTATATTTCTGTACGTATGTATGTATTTACTTACATGTATGTATTTCTAATGCTTAACTATGAGTTCATAGAAACAATCCCTGAAATACCTGAGACATACCCATGTGTTTTTGCAGAAAATCTTTTTTAAAGTGCTGAGATGTGTTATACATGTTAACTCTGCATAAACCTGAACCATCTCTTTTTTACTTAGTACAAAATTTTTGTCATCCTCGTTTTTTGGTTCTGCACAAGTCCAGGTGTTAATTATAACGAAAGAGGAGAAAAGAAATTCAGACAGGCCTGTATGAAACAGTAACAGACAACTGCTTTTAACTCACTTTGTTGGAATATGTAGTGATGGCCTGAGTTTTGTGGTAGAAATTTCATACTGAAATGGCCTATATCTGTCAGTCAGTCACATCAAGACTGCACTATCAGTAGCACTAATGGACCGCAAGCATGGCTGTTACTACCAATACTGAATTATATAAAGGATGGCCAAGGTAAAGAAGCATGAGTACATTAGTTAGTTATCAGTTTTCTGTGTATATGAAGAATATATACCCTGAAGTGTAAAGCAACTGGACAATCAAAAAAAGGGGAAAAAGGGTTCTGTGAAGGTAGTTTACTTCAGACCATTCAGGTAGGGAGATCTGGGGAATGAGGTTATTTTCTTGAGCAAGTAGAATACTATTTAAACTCTGAGACTAGCTGGGTATGGAGTTTATCTGGATCTGCTGGGAATGCAATTGAGCAGCAGAGACTGCATAATGAATTCCTGCAGCTTACTGAGAACCATTTTTAATGAAGAAATTGGAGAGAGGGCAACTGTAAAGGGTGATCTTTGAGACTTTATTTTTACTAATCTGTAGGAACTGATTGTTAACAGTGAAGGTAGGAGGCAATTTGGCAAGTGTGAACATAAAAAATTCCTTTTAGCCTTCTCAGGAGAGACAAGGAGGATACAGCAAGATAAAAATGGTGGCTGCCTTCTAGTATTAACTTGAACTGCAGTCTTTCTTGAGGTTATGTCTCCATCTGCTTGCTCTGTGCCCTTTTCCAGAAGACTTTCCAGAACCTGTCCTGTTAACCTACTCTCACAGCAAATGATTCCTGCTCCTTCCTCACGTCCAGAAGATTTAACACTGATGCAGAATGCAGCAGTGAAGACCAGGAACTATGCAGCTTCCTTTCTAATACTAACCCTATGTCTTTAGCAAAGCATACAGCATGTAGCATGTGTGTTACTTTTCTGCAAACAAACATGCGGCTGTTCTTTCAAGAGAAGCATCAGTGAAATTTGAAGCCAGTTAGCCATGGTGACAGTGCTCACTGTGCACCACCAAAAATCTATAGAAGCCTTAGTGATTTTTCTACCCAATTCCAGCCAGTGTTAAGGAGTTCCACACTGTTGCTGCTGCTTTTCTGGTTTTCATCTAAATGCAGAGGGAAGATGGACAGGATTAGGGAGATGAGGTGTGTATTGTCTGTTCTCTGGTAGCTCGGTGTTTGGGTTGGGAAGCTGGAGCACAGCTCTGTCAGTCATTACTAGGAAACCAAATGATCAATTATTTATGTGTATAGGTTTTACTGTACTGTAACGTGACCTGGGGAATTCTTAGAAGTGATATATTGAACGATAAAGAACACGAGTATTTTTTTTGTCCTTCTGGTCAATGTTTTAGTTTAGAAATTGGTTGTCCTCTGTGGCAAAGTGACTGCTAATCTGAAGACACCTACAGTGGAGGGAAAGGGAGCAAAATATTGAGGAAAAGGGAGTTTAGGAAATGATAAAGGGGGATGACAGGGGACAGCGACATCTTTTAATGGAATGCAGACAACTAAAGGATGGTTACCTTTTCCCAGTTGGAGAAACCAACATGGATAATTTGGCAGGATGAACATGCTCCCAATGATACCCTAGAGAAATAGGAGAGAAAATTATGAGTGGCTGCACAGCAAAGTATGTACCTTCCCCTGCAGGTGTGGAAAGGTTTGACAGCTCTCTGGCAGAAGAATAGAAACATGAGTGTAAGCAGAAATAAAATGGGTGACAAGTGAGTGCCTTGACTGTCTCTACCTGTGTGGTGTTTCTCAGCTTGTGTGCTGTGTTCCTCAGGAGGGTCAGAGACAGCAAAGAGAAGAAGGTAGAGTGGAGATCCAAACATTTAATGACAATCTAGAGCAAAAATACAAAATTGGTAAAACAACTTTGAAATAAGCAAAACCGGGGAAAGGAGGGTAAGATGACATTATTTAGTAGTTGTGAAGGAGCTCTGTACAAATGGCATGGTGGATCTGGCTCTGAAACAGAAGTTGAAGTGCCCATATGTGATCAGGCTGCATGTCTCAGCAAGGGTGTAACAGACTATAGGAACAGGAGGTAGGAGCAAGCGCAACAAATGGCTTCGGTCACTTCAACCATGTGTGCACAGTTATATGCAACTGTGGTGGTTATGAGTTGAAGAAACAAATTTCCCCTAAGTGACGCAGACACCTCTGGATAGTCTTACTGCTAGGAACTTAAGCTTAGTCTCTTATTTCAGGGCCGTTTCTTTTTGATTCACATGCTTGTTCCTCCAGTAGAGAGGAAGCTCAGCAGTCTTGTGTTCACAGCAATAAAAAAGCAGAATTTTTTTTTCTCACTTTGCATGTACATAATTATTGTGGCTTAAGCCCAGCTGGCAACTAGAACCACACAGCCATGTGCTCACACCCCCTCGTTGAAGGGTGGGGAGAAGAAGGAAAAAAAAGGAGAGGCAAGGGAGAAAAAAGCAACTCATGGGGTAGAGATAAAGACAGTTTAACAGAAAAAATAACAGGAAAGGAAAAATAATAACAATAACCATAATAATAATGACATGGGTCACTCTCACCACCCAGTGAATTGGCACTATCCTGAGCAGTGATTGCAGATTCCCGGCCCCTGGCTACCCCCATTTATATACTGAGCATGACATCTGTGGTATGAAATATGTAATTGGCCATTCCATTATTCTGCCTATGCTTCTATGGGAAGCCAAAAAAAGTTCTTGAATAGTATAAACATCACTTAACAACAACTAAAGGTGTTATAGACATTCTTTTCATGACATCACTAGAAAGAAAGTTAACTCCTTCCCAGCTGAAACCAGGACAACAATACAGTAAATATAAAATAACCAGATATTTCCTTTCTGTAAAAAGTGATGTGGGGGAATGTTGCAAGAACATTTTGCATGAGTACATTTTGAAGTTGTCTGTGTTTGGCACAGCTGGACAAGGACTGGGGAGAACTACTGAATATTTTAGTCCAAAATGAAGAAATTTGTCCTGTATGTTATGTGACAGAAGAATCTGCAAATTATTTACAAATTTCTGGCAGTGAGTTTCTCATTAAGAACAACTTCAGATATTTTGAATGGGATGTGTGATAGCTGAATATCAGGTTTCTTACCTGCTAACTGAAAACTTCAGAGCCTTGAAAAAATAAAATCCATAGCATTGTAAGATTGTAGCAATCTGGAGGATTACTTTCTTGCAACTGTCTCCTCTACTTCCATATGCTATGGTCCTTTCAAGTTTTGGTATAGATTCTTAGACCATGCTGCCTCCTTAATATGCTAGCAAATGCAAGACTAAGACTAGAAGAAGACAAAGCTGGGGTTATAACAATTTGGGTTTTATGGTTGCTCGAGGACATGCTTGGCATGGTGAAGATATGGGACATATTTTGGAGGTGATAATGTTTTTAAGTGATATTTCTGAATGAAACTGCTTTCCTTCAGTTCTGATGGAGTTCAGTTGTCATGCCTCACACTTGCTTACAAGTAGGGTATCAACCCAATTCAAGCTTTTATTTACCCATTTCAGAGTAGTGTTGTGCATTAACTGGTTTGGGTCATAAGCTATCCTCACTAAAATGAGGAGTAAGGCAGATTTTGAGCAGGATCAATGATATGGATGGTATCACATTCTGGATTTAAGCTACTATGTTTCTTGTGAGCCCGTGAGCTGCTTCATCCACCAGAAAAAAAAAAAAACAAAACAAAACAAAAAAACAAACCTAAACCACCCCTTTTATATTAAATATGACTTGCTTTATTATAAAAGTGTTGAATCTGTGGAAGAGATAGTGATACTGTGCACCTGGTTTGGCTAAAGGATGGACTATTGTAATAGGTTTCTTCCTACAACACTGAATCTGCACCAAAAAAAAAAGAGAGGAAGCATTTTTTTTCATGAAGTGATGCAACTCTGTTATATTAAGGTCAACCCGCCCTTGAGCTTTCTAACTGTATCGTCATATTCCTGGTGAAATGTGATTAGTTTTCACATGCTGAAGCTGATAAAAATTGGAAGATTTCACTGTCATGTGAGTTTTGTGAATTCCCTTATGGATTTGTAAAAATAACATTTTTGGGGGTGTGTTTTTCATGTCTGGGAGGGGCTTAAAGTAACATGAATTATACCAAGAACTTGCCAGTGCGATACAGCACTTTAGTTTGTCATTCCACCATCGGTTTCTTCATTTCCTCCAAACCGCGATCTATAGCTCTCTTCACGGTAGCCATAATTCATACAAAACAGTTTCAAGCTCTTTTAATTGTACTACACAGCAAAAGTGGCCAGAGTCCAACCCAGAGGAAGGTGAAACAACCAGCATCACTCTATCCGTCAAGGTAGATCAGGCCCTTTGAAATTAATCACTACATTCCAGACAGCCTTGAACCAGAGACAACCATTCAATTTAGGATCTGACTTGCAATCCTGTCAAAGTAAACCTCATGCCCCCACCCAGAGAAATTGTGTCTATTTGAATACTACAGGACTAGACCCCAAAACAGCTTGTCATCAGAGTATTTTTTTAGAGTATGTCCCAAAGTTACTTTATAATAGGAGAGGAATATTGAATTACATGATATTTCAAGGTGTTGTACGGGAGGAAAAAGAAATTTGGTACTCTTCTATTTTTCACCTGAAAAATAAATTGGTGAATGGAAATACATAATACATGTATATAAAAATTATTAATTTCTTATTTTAATGTTGTCATGGTTTGGGCTGGGCCGGCCACTAAGTGTTCAGGTTTCTTTTCCTATGCTATAACCTGAACTGTCATTTACATTTCTGCTTCTTGTTGAAGTCAACGCATAACCACATCCACTTGTGTGCACTGCAATATCTGACCTGTTCCCAGCTGACCTCAAATAGGCATGTTTTCCTTTAACTCCAGAGAGAACCAGATTCAGAGCAACTGAACATGGTGGTTTTCCCTCAAAGAACAACTTCTACTTTAAGGATAGAATGAGGAAACCTAATGTTTTACCAACATTTTTTTAACCATCCCCTACCTCAGACGTGTCAGTAAAACAGACAACAGACAAGAAAATAGAATCACAATTGGACTGTCGCATTTGAAAGTTTTCATCCAAAATTAGTAGATACAATAACTTAACTCGAGTAAAAAAACACTTTGAGAATGTTAATTCCACTTGAATCTCAAGACTCCTTCCTCTCATGTTTCTTCATTCACAATTCCACTCTTTTGCAATCACATTAATTACCCTACTTGCAAAGAACCAAAGGTCAGAGTGAAAACTTCTAATTCTGATTTATCCAGTTTTACTGAATCTTATAGTCAATATTTTACTCACGTCTTCAACCATATTT
This sequence comes from Vanellus vanellus, assembly GCF_965231255.1. Lineage (NCBI taxonomy): Eukaryota > Metazoa > Chordata > Aves > Charadriiformes > Charadriidae > Vanellus > Vanellus vanellus. Next base: position 22,339,156 of record NC_138909.1, on the reverse strand, counting down.
GTCATTTACCTCTTCCTGCCTCCCAGCATAACATGTGACAAATGTAGTATGTACTAGGTGACACACACCTGTATGCTAGCTAATGCTTCTTTGGCACACCAGAAATGCAGTGTGTTTACCATATTCCAAATAGGAAAGTGTCATTTGTAGTAAGTATAGTGAAAAGAATCAGAGTTTTAAATACCTAAAATTTTAAAACACCTATAAAAAGAATGGCTATAGTGACTCAGACCATATCACTACCTGTCTCTGACAGAGGCCAAAATCTTAAGAACACATAGAATAGGGTTAGGCTTCTCTCTTTAAGTCCTCCATCTCCCCACAGACTGCAGCTTAGGAACCTTGTATAGCATTGTTTCCAGCATGTGTTTTTTATTAGCCCTCAGTAACATTTTTTCCCATTAATTTTTCTTGAATTCTTTGTATTGAGTCTCAACAAGTTCCTGTGATGGGGAATCCTGCTTTAACTATACACTGCATGAAACAGTATTCCCTGAATATTTCATTTGCTTCCCCATAGCTGTTGTATTGCAAGACACAATGAATAATCATTCCCAATTCACACTCATCATATTGCTCATAATTTTAGGTACCTCTGTCACATACCTGTTCAAATGCTGTCCAAACTGCAATGTTCTGTCTATTTAATTTTTCCTCAGGGAGGAGCCACTCCATGTATTACATGATCGTTTTCTTTCTGTGTCTTTTCTACTAAGTGAGAGTTAGGGAAGCAAATCTTAATTACACTAGGTATAAGAAAACAAGACGACTGAAGCAGAAAAATATAGTGTGTGATTTGAGAGTAGCTGAGGGGTATCTAAAAATAACAGGTCAGTAAAGTAATGGACAGATGTGATTTCAAGGAGGGTGAATGAAATGTTCATGAATTACACTACTGAAACCAATATGTTAGCAGTATTTAAGCAGTGATTTGGCCTTGATTTACTGCTGAAGTCAATAGGAACAGTGGTAGGCCAGTGTTACTGGTGCATATGAAAATATCACTCCTAAGGACACTGCTATACTTTGAACTCCCGTGGCTGGCTTCTTCTGGATGTTGAACACAACAAATAAAATGGAAAATATTCACTGAGCAGAGGTGAACTCTTGCTTTGCTGTATTTTGCAGACATAGAAGAATAACATATACTTTCACAAAGATGCACATACAACTAATGCAGTGCCAACAGTGATGTGTAGAATGTAGACCTGAAAAAGAATTTTGCAATAAAAGATTTAATTTAATTAATTTAATTTGAATTAATTGGAGAGCAGGTATCTGAACTTTGAAAACTTGTTGTGAGCCTGCACCACCTTTAGGTCCTACTCTGAGCAATTGTGCAGTATTTTTTCCCTCTTTTCCTCCCCTAAAACTTGGTTTTGTTCAGATTTTGTATGTAGAGTTTCTAAATCTTGAAAATTGTCAATGCTGGGAAAATAGCTTCCCACCTGTATTCCTACGCAAGGCAGAGAGTAAGGATTACTCTGGAGTTGGGACAACTTGAAGCAATGGCTTCTGTAAGAGGGAAAGGAAAAGGCCAAATTTGAATATTTACACGTAGAGGCAGTTTAAACACAGTTAGATGAGAATGTGAGGGAAAAATAAGATGGGATGATTGGAATGCATTTTGAGATGGGGGCAAGTCACCACTGCAGACTTCTTCCCTCCCACACTTATGTGTGCAGTGTTGAAGGGAATGCTATATATTAAGGAGATAACCAAGTCACCTTCAAGGACAGAGGTCTCAAACATGACAGTGGTGACAAAGTGACTGAAGGACAAATGGGTTATTCCAAAGAAATCTTGTTACATAGACATCAATATTTAAAAGGCAAATGTTTGTAGGCAATGGAAGTTAACTATGTGAGGGCTGCTAGAAAAATTTCAGGAGGAAAAAGGGACTGACTGATAGGGATTGGAGTAATGCATATTTTCTAGTATTAAAATCTTGTTACAAAGCTGGAAAAGTGTGGAAGGGTACAGAAGTGCAATGTTTTTGCCTAGATTAAGAAATATCAAATCCTTCAGAGAGTTCCTCATGTTTTCTTGCTTTTTAACCAATTTTGAACAGGTGGGTTAATGCCTTGTGTTATTTTTCCAAACAAAGAAAATCTGAGTCCATAGTCTGTTATATGCTGTTAGAAAAAAGCATGTGCAAAGTTCTAAGAATGAAACAGAACAAAACCAAAAAGCCTAAAGATCACATGAAAGTCAAAGAGGGTGTATAATGTACTTACATATACAAGGTCATCAGTTGTTTGAATTCATTCAGCCTACACCCGAATTCCCTTCCAGCAGCCCTGAGGTGCTTAGAAACACAGAAGTTGCCAGTAACCAAATTATTTTTATGCTGTGTTTTGAGAAATGCCCTAAATCTACAGCTGACTAAAAATTTGGGGATTTTCTTTAACTGACTTTTTCGTTTTTTACTTATAGACATGCATATTATACATATTTGCACACACATGCTTCTCTTTCATTAGACATTGTTTCTCCCGTTCACCTCTCCTTTCTCCCTTACCAGTAAAAAAGGGGGAAAGTGGGAAAAAGGAGAGAAGAGAGACATTCCTGCAAGTTGCTGAATTGAAGTTGAGAATGTTATAATAATGTTGTATATTTTGCTCAAAAAGTCCTCCTACAAACATAAATGACATTAAAGTGATTTTTTTCCCCCTAACAGTTTAGATTTAATAGAAACACTGTTGACAAGTCCTGACTTTAGTCTGAATGTCTCACTTTGATGGGGCCAAAATTGTTGTGGGCCAGAAGAGGCTGACCCAGAAAAGATAAATTAAGAAGCAGCTGGTAAGTAGTAAATGACAGCTGCAGCTGAAAAGGGACATAAAACTGTTTTTATGATGGTATGACAGGAAAAAAACTAAGTGGAGGGAAGATGGCTTTGCTAATAAATGTGGAATGGTGTAGCTCTGCAGTTTTACGGATCTGAAATAATTTTAGAGAAGTAACTGCTATAGCAGCCTATGCAAAGAAATATTTGCAAAATAGAAGAATAAACAGCTCTAACCTAACTAGGAAACATAGCTGGGTTTCCTATGGCAAAATCCAGTATACAATCCCAGTTGGTGCTCCCAGGAAGGACAATGGGTGCTACTTGCATTTTCCTTATGAATTTGTTCTCAATTAGCCACAGAATTGCTTCAGGACCCATGCTCTGACACTTACCCTTGGCGTAGGGAAGCGAGCAGGATAAGCTTCCCTCACATGCACCCTGGGCTGGTCCTTAATGTTAATTGTAATTCAGTGAAGTGTCACCACAGGGCATGTAATAAAAGGAACATTTAAAAGGCATCTGCAAACTCTAAACCACACATAATAATAAAAAAAAAAAAAAAAAAAAAAACAAACGAATAGTTGATTTCAGTGTGATGCATATTTGACTCATTGGAATGAAAGTTTTAGAAATGAAAACAGAAAAAGTATACCTCAGGGAAGAAATCTTGTACTTCCAAAGAAGCTGGAAGTCAGCTGGTTGGTTCAGGATTTCAATTCTGCTTTTGTAATATAAGGAGAGATGCTTGTAACATGAATTACCCACAAAGGAAAGTGGATAATCCACTTTCCTCAAGCATCAAATCCTGTCATAATCTTGCAAGCACCATAAAACCCAGTTTACCCAAGCATTTGATGCATTCTTGTCCCCATGTGTTAAGCTGATAAGGCAAAATTTACAAAGTGTTCCTTGTGGGATAGGACAAAAATAAAAGAAAAATTGTAAAAGCATGTAAGTGCTTTAATTAGGCCTTTGTGTAGTACTTAGTGATGAGGGCATTGCCCCTTTCCCTAGTGTCTGGTACTAAGGACTTGCTTTCAATCCTTTTCCAGTCTCCCTTTAGCTGTGACTGGTGTCGCTGGGCAAATGGTGTTCTTAAATACTGGATTAGTGACTCTTCTCCATGCCATGCAGTCTGTAGAAAAAAATTGTTAGGAATCAGGTGACTTCATTTATTTCTGAGGAGTCATTCCACAGAGGAGGATTTCCTTCTCACCCTTGATCCTTCCAACAGTAGCCCTGTTATTCCCTTGGGCAGCCCATCTGCTCTCTCTCTTTATCTTCTTACTCTTAGGTGGGCCTATTGCAATCTGTAAGTAGATGCCAGCAAGGGATATTTTTTCCACTCCTTGAATAGATTTGGGATTAAAAATAAAATCAGATCCCAAATCAGAATAAAAGGCTGAAATGTTGTCACATTCTGTGACTTGAACAGTTGAAGTGGAGAAAACAAAACGATTTGAAAGAACAGAATTACCCTAGCAATTATGGTAAATTTTTATTGTCTTACTATGCATTCATTTAAATCTCTAAACAAAATGCTTCCAACTGAAAAATATTATTTTAGGAAATGTTAAAATGTGATAGTTCTGAAGATATTTTTTTCAAAATGAAACATTCATAGAAAATGTCATAGAAAAACACTCATGGAAAATTTCAAAGAATTGTCAGCATCTAGTAGAAAACTGGGAGCTTGGGGTTTTTTTTGGCAAAAATTCCCTATTAACTGTGTCTGCAGGCACTTCATAAAAGTAACAATCTCTTATGGTCCTTGGGTTATGAAGCCTCTGCGCTATAATTCAAATAAAATAATGATACATCAAGGTTCTTTCAAAAAAACGGCCCCTGTATCTCATTCTCAAAATATTGTATCCCACATATGTCTCTCATTAAAAAAACAGTTATGGGCAGAATTCTAATGAAAGCGCAAGATTCTGCCCATTTTACAATTATTTTACCAGATCTATAAAGCAAAAAAAACTTTTCTGGAAAGTAATGGAGGAGAGGTGCCATGCCAGACTGTGTTCTCACCAACAAGGAGGGGCTAGTGGGGAATGTGAAGCTCAAGGGCAGCCTTGGCTGCAGTGACCATAAGATGGTGGAGTTTGTGATCCTTAGGGCAGTGAGGAGGGTGCACGGTAAGCTTGCTGTCCTGGACTTCAGGAGAGCAGACTTTGGCCTCTCCAGGGATCTGCCTGGTAGAGTTCCACGGTATTAAGCCCTGGAGGGAAGAAGGGCCACAGAAAGCTAGCTAATATTCAAGGACCACCTCCTCCAAGCTCAGGAGTGATGACTCCCAACAAAGAGGAAGTCAGGTAAAAATTCCAGGAGGCCTGCATGATGAACGAGGAGCTCCTGGACACACTCAAAAGCAAAAACGAAGCCTACAGAGGGTGGAAACAATCACAGGTAGCCTGGGAGGAATAAAGAGAAATTGTCCAAGCAACCACGGATCTAGTTATGAAAGCCGAAGCCCAGATAGAGTTAAATCTGGCCAGGGACATCAAGAGCAACAAGAAAAGCTTCTATAGGTATGTCAGTGATAAAAAGAAGTTTAGGGAAAATGTGGTCCCTCAATGTAAGGAAACGGGAGACCTGGTCACCCGGGATATGGAGAAGTCTGAAGTACTCAACAACTCTTGCCTCAGTCTTCACTGGCAAGTGCTCTAGCCACACCGCCCAACTACCCTTTGCAGAAGGCAAAGGCAGAGACTGGGAGAATGAAGAACCACCCACTGTAGGAGAAGAACAAGTTCAAGATCAGCTGAAAAGATGCCCCATCCCTGGAAGAGTTCAAGGCCAGGTTGGATGGAGCTTTAAGCAACATAGTCTAGTGGACCACCCCATGGCAGGGGGGTTGGAACCAGATGGTCTTTAAGGTCCCTTCCAACTCTAACCATTTTATGATTCTATGATTCTTTGATAACAGCATGCTAACAAAAGTTTTTGTTTCTAGCACGGATGCATGAGTAACAGAAGGAACATGTAGCAATTTCTTAGACATGTGGATAAGCCTAAGAATAGAGGACATAGCTAAAGGCAACAGAAAAATTATTAACTATTATTGAAGAAAACCCAAGAGGTATCTAGGAATAAAATCTGTGATTTGTCACAAGGTGTGACTGGAAAACAATAAAAGCCTGGAACAAAGAGGAACACTATATGCAGTATAGTGGATATAAGACGCATCTTTTTTTTACTACCTCTTTATCCAGGCCTGTAAAGGCTAGCACATATGAAAATAAATTAGTTTGTATCATCTTGAGATCCTAGTATAAAATTGACAATTCCTCCTATGAGATTAAAGACTTATTAAAAAAAAAAAACACAAACAAAAAACAAACAGTTATTTTATTATTTTTAATAGCTTTGCTTTGAGGATTTTTAACAGTAAGTATAATTAGAAAAGAATAAACATTCGTTTACAGGAGTATCCTGATGTGATAATAGTGTTATTTTGTTACTTTCCTGCATATGTTGTGAAAGGCAAAAACTTCCACATATCTCCCACTCCAGTCATGTTCTGTCTAGAAAAAGAATTATGAAAAGATTCACTTATGCATTGTTTGGAATCTTTCTTGGAAAGGTCAGATCCCTGGACAACTGATATTAGCAATTTGTTCAGAAGCGTAACTATCTGTTTGCATCATCTTTTTTCTAGTTGTGCAAGTTCTTGGACTAAATTAGCCTGAAATAGAAGTGTTTGAGTTGATGTCTCTATTTAATACATTTTGGTTTACAAAGGATTGGGTGACAATTGCACCTGCTTTGCTCAGCACAGTGGTCTAGAAAGTTTTGTTTGTGTGTGAAAGGAAATGCCTCCTGCTTTTGCATCAACTATAAATTTCTCTTTTGTCAGTTCAAGTTAAAATTGGCATTTTTTAAGAGCTTGTTAGTTAAGCCCCTCTGGCAGCTGCCATCTTCTGAGTATAGTTGCATTTGCTATCACATCTGACACTCACTGCAGGGGTCCTTGTCAGTATGTGCTGGCTGCGTGATACCTTAATACTAATACACCAATTGAATGGAGAACTTAATGTTTTATAGAACATTACAAAAATATGTGCATAGTCCTTACATCTGGGGTGTTGTGAAAGCTGCAGAACAAGAGACAGGTGATTGAAAAAAAAATAAAAAGGCTTTATGAATGCAAGGCTATTAACTCCCTACCAGAGCTGTGTGGTTTGATTACCATAGGCAGGATTATGCCAAGGAGGAATGACAAGGGGATTCAGATGTCGCTTGAACAACCTTAAATTTGATACGTTTCTGACAGTGTTGCTACAGCTTAGTCTGATATTATGAGGTAGATGCAACATGTTTCTGGGTCAGCTGCTCCAGCCTTTGCTATACAGACAGGGTGATTTGAAATCTGTGAATCTTTGTGAGGGAAGGTTCCAGGGCCTGGAGGCAGGAATGGACCAAATATGTTTTTAATTCATTAATGTATATCCCCATTCTCTGCCTTGACCCATCTTCTGTTCTTAAATAGATAGCAGTGGTTGCCAGGCTTTTTCCAGCCTCCTAGTTCATGCTGAGGAGTGCAGTTTTTTCTATGTTGGAACTTCCTGGGGTGCTTATCCTATCCAAGGGAGTAAATAATCAAAAATATCCTGGAAGCAAGACAAAACAATGGAGCTGGACTAGCAAATGATGAGCAATTGGTATCCTGATAAACAGTGCAGTATATGTCTCCTATGCAGTGTGTGTTGTTCCTTGCAACTTGCTTCCACCTTCTATCATCCTATAAAGCAACTTTTAAAAATTATAGAACCATGGAGAGCCTCAGATTGATGTGAAATAATGCAGTGAAGGTTGTCCTGACTCCACAAAACTGTGAAAATTGGTTACAGTAACTGCAAAACCCCTTGCCACAGGATATACTTGATAAGCTCTAGGAATGATTGCTTGTTCGTAGCAATGGGCCACACAGTCTTCCAAAAGGGGAAGGTAATTCTTACTAGCCTGATCTAATGATCATCAACAGTAGGTATATGCTGGCAGATATCTTTAGGAAGGGCCATGCTTGATAAAGCAATGGAACAATCTAGTTCCTAGAACAAAAAAATGAAGGGCACCTGTCACTTCAGGAAAGGAGCATATTGATTTGCATTTTGAACTCTTGGATTACGAAAAGCGTGCTTTTTAGCCTTGGTATGTAAATGCAAAATTACGTGTCTGTAACACATAACGTGTTATCAACTCTTTTTTGAAAGAGTTTGCATTGCGAGATTTTACTTCAATGCTTCTTGTCTTAGACCCGTGATATGTCCCTGTTCCCTGGTCTTACAGCTGCGGTAACTCTTTATATCTGTTAAGCCCCAAGAGTAACTACAATTAAGATGTTCTTATTCTTGCTTATACAAAAAGGTTTTGCTAAAGAATCCTGGCTCTTTTTTATTTTTTATTCTCCTCCCTGTTTTTTTTTTTCTTTTTTTCATAAAGTGCCAAATAACCAGAAATGACCATTTATTTTCACAGCTTTGCAAATTAGGTGCACATCAGTTTCAGGGGAAGTAATAGCTATTGAATCAGTGAGATTGTGTGAATGCTGTTCCAATGTACCTGTGTTATTGGTTCACTGTCTGATCCTTTAATGGCATTCAATTCTTGTTGACTATATGAAAATATAGTTGTGGTGAAGTCTCCTCCAGAGATATGAATTAGACTTTCAAGACTTGCAGAATTAGGCTTTCAAGATTTAAAGTGTTTCAACAGAGCTTGGACTGAGGGGCCTACTTCCTATACTTTTGAAAGCTGTCTAGTCTTAGACATTGAGGTTTCTTTAAAGAATTGTTGCTAGATGTAAGTGCTGAACATTTTTAAATACCTCTCTTGGTGCATAATTCTCTAATTTGAAATATATGTATGATTAGTGAATGTGGTACTTACATCCTTAACTTTTTATATATCGAGCTGTTAATCTACTTGTATTCATTGCACCCTGCTTTAATCAGGATGCAAGGAACAGGCTACAAAAATTACTGAATTAAAAGTCCATTTTTAAATGGCTCATTCACAGAGACAGGAGATCTTACACTCTTCAAATGTGATTTTTCTTGGTGAAAAATTCTACTCCTACGGAGGAAGGCTATTTAGAGCTGTGTTGTTTAGGCAAAAAGTAGACCTGGTTGAATAATTTATTGCAAGGAGTATTAGCTGTGAATTTAGTTATATTTTCTTTTCACACATCATTCATGAAATGACCTGATTCTTTTTGTGAATGAAAAATGCCAACCTACAGGTTATTCTATCAAGCTATTTGCCTGATTCCTTCTAGGTATGAGAAATTTTCCATCTATACGTAGTTTTATCCAACAGCTTGTTTTCCATGGGATTTAATTGCCTGCCAAAACCAACCTTACTTCTTTTACCTCAGTGGACAACCAAACTTTGAAAATCACAAATATGTATCTGGAACAACGGTAGTACTCACCTGTAGGCGAAGGTCTACAGGTCAATCTGAAAAATAACCCTTCCTCTGTCTTCAATGCAAACAAAATACCTTCCCTGAAAATTGGCAAAAATAGCTGACAGTACATAGCAGAAAATTTGTAACTAAAGGATACTCTAGTTTTGATTTATATACTTGATTTTCAATTAATGCACTGTGTTACTTTTTCACCTGTCTAGCAGGAAGTCCTTTGTCCTCTGCAAATGACATTAAATGAGGAATTCTGAAATATGGTTACAAACAGCCTAGTCATGTCACGTGCACTCATCTAAGTGTATTTATTAAAAACTAATATGTATGGGAGTGAAGTTCAAAGCAATGGGAAAAAAACCTGAAAGTGTTAATTTTGCCTCAGTGCCAGAATCCCATTACTGGAAGTAACATAGGCACTTAGCAGCTAAATCCTTAAAGATATTTAGGTGCTGAATTCAGTAGTAAGTAAGTGCGTAATGCTTTTAAGGACCTGAGCCTCAGTTAACCCAAGTCTATATAAAAGGAAAAGATAATCAGATTCCTAAGTATTAGGCCTCAGTTGGAGGCTTATATATCATTATGAATTAGCTGAGAGCCAAAACCAAAGCAAAAGAGCATAGAGGAAGGAATGGTTCTCCTTTTTCAAAGCTTTCATGTAGGAAAAGTAGTTCAGAAAAAAATCTGGGGGTTTGAGGGGGTTGTTTTTGTTTTTTTTCCTAGATTGGAAATGACCTGTAAGATCATCTAGTCCAATTACTAACCTAACACTGACTAACCCACCACCAAACCATGTCCCTAAACACTATATCTGCACGACCCTTAAATAACTCCAGGGATGGGAATGCTGTTTTGAAATGCTGATTTTTTCTGAGGATTGAATGGTGTTGACACAGAATAGACTTTCTTTGTTTTTTTTTGGAAGTCCATGAAAAATTACTTGGTTTAATTATTTTGTTTTGTGCCCAATCTTTTCTTAGTTTTCTTAGAATCTGGTTATTTGCAGCAATGTTAACAGCAGGTTCAGTTCTCTCCAAACTATGCTGAGATGATTAAAATGGAAAAGCAACCTGTGAACAGTTCTGAGGATAATCTTAATACTACATTGTGATTTACATGGTACTCTATGTTCCTAAGCTCTTAGCAAGATCTCTTAAGATGTTTTGCCCTAAACCAACCATAAAGCAAATATTCTCCTGCTAGTAATGAAATCCATTTCCATGTCATAGCATGGGTCCCAGAAGTTGTATTTGCCTCTCTAAAATTACTCATGTTAGAAAACTGGTAATAAACCCATAATGCATGGTGAATCTCAATACTGTGCAATTAACATTGCAGTTTAAACCTTAATTAGGTTTTGCCTTTGAATGCAGCAGAATTCAATGTAATTTAATGGTTTGTTTGTTCGGTGGCTCTCTGCTTCTGTTTAATTATGGCACTTTTAAAAATAATTTTCATTACTAAAACAGCAAGAAGAGGCTGAAAAATGTTTTACTACTTCTTCGTAAGGGAAAAGGTAGGTGGGAAGATTCTTAAAAAGGCTGTCAACATGCTTGAGTGGAACTGTGTTGGTATACACAATTCTACGATGTAGCAGTACTGTTAAAAGTATGAGGCATCCTTTTGACTGCTGTGTGGATAGGCTGGAAAGCATCAGTTTTTGTAGTCCCTTAAACTCTTGTCAATGAAACTCACTCAGACCCCATCCCTGGAAGTGTTCAAGACCAGGTTGGATGGGGCTTTGAGCAACCTGGTCTAGTGGTAGGTGTCCCTGCCCAGAGCAGGGGCTTGGAACTAGATGGTCTTTAAGGTTCCTTCCAACCTAAACGATTCTATGATTCTACGAAATAAGCTCCAGTCCCTCTCTAAGCAGATTTTAGTCCAGATCCCCCGATAAATAGATGTCTTGCATGTATTAGATCAGAAAGGTGTTAACAGCATAATTTTGGGGGGCCTTAAGTTTTGTTTCGATGATTCTGTGATTTGTACCAAGAGAACTTACTGTGACTGCAGCCACGTGTAAGAACAAATTTGCTAAAACTGAAGTTATATATGGTTAGTCAGTTATGACTTTGAAGTCATAACTTTGAAGTCACTCCAGGATTGTCCTGGTGATGCCCTAAGCCAAGCTGTCAACAGAAGTAAACAGCCACACCATAGAGCTTTGCTATAAAATACTTTTCTCCTGGCATAGATTTGAATTACACTGAAAATTTGGAATCTAAATCAGTGGCTTGTTCTGAGAGAGGAAACAAGCCTTACTCATTAATGGAATGATGCCAGGGATGTTCTCCATTCCTGTAATTATTCCTTTTGTTATTGTTTAATATTTCATGGGTTTTTAGATGCACAAACTACACAAAACCTTTGTGATTTTGTAATCAGATCTTCAGCATCTGGTTCGTGCATTTTCACCCAGAGATTCATCTCTCAGCAGCTGTGTTCCAAACCCCAGGCAAACTTCAGATAAAGCCTTTACCCTGAGGAGCTTAGGAGACGTCAAGAACAGAAACACAGAAGGGGTGAGTGAAGGCGAGAGAAATGCAATTCAGAGTCATGCATTTTTCTCTGAATGTAATTCCTCTAATTCCTCCTTCTGTTTCCTTTTGTTTCGTTTTCCCCTGGATGGACCACCTCTGCAGTTGCTTTTCTCCACTGTTCCTCGGTCCTTGAAAAAAGCTGCCAATAAGTGTGCTGAAGTGAGCTGACTGGAGCAGTGTTTCTGTCTTTGTGTATGTTTATAGCTGTATTATCTTCTCTATACTGATTTGAATGTTATCACCTAGGAAAGGTATAATTTAGTCAGAGCAGTGCTTCTGGAAGCAATGCAGCCTGACTGAAATAAAATGCCCTATTTTTTGCATACTTATTTGGGAAAGCAACAAGTAGAAATGTGTTGACTTTTTTAGTGCTGCTACCCTTGTTGGTTGTTCTTTTTCGGAATTGGGGCATGTTGTGGTTTGGCCTCAGCCAGCATCAAAGAACCACGCAGCCGCTCACTCAACTCCCACAGCCATGGGAAAAATCAGCAGAAAAAGGCAAAACCTGTGGGTTGAAATAGTGTAATTTAACAGAAGAGCAAAGGGAAAGAAGAAAGAAAAACAGTAACATCAATAAAGGAGTATAAAGACGCGACTACAATGCCACCACGCAGTGCACAGACCAGACGCGCACCGACCAGACGCGCACCAACCAGACGCGCACCACCACAGCCCATCCCAAATAGTGACCAACCCCCTCTCCCTGGCTTGCTCCTCTTATAGCTGGCCATGGGTCACATGGGATGGAATACCTGCCCCCTCCCCCCCCCTCCCCGCCCCCCACACCCACCTTCACACCCCACACCCCCACACACCCACCCCCCCACACCCCCCCCCCCCCCCCCCCCCCCCCCCCCCCCCGCCGGCTCCTTAGGGAAATTAACCCCATCCCTGCTGGAACCAGGACAGGGCAGAAACACAGGTTGCTCTCTGAACTGGAGAAGAAATGTGTGTAATCCTAGTATGGCTGACTGTAAAGATTCTGCAAAACCTCCATGCTCAGATCCATCCGAGGCTTCTCATTGCCAAAAAGAAGAAATGTTGAGTTGAATACTTTCCTTTGAATGGGGGAGAAAAAAGGTACTGTACTTTGAGGTGTAGCTCAGGAATGGTCACAGAAACATAGCAGCTTTAAATTATTTAATTCCCTTTCTTCTTAGTAATGTTTCTATTGCAGAGGTATCAGTGGGAAATCCTTTGGTTTTTTGGTTTACAATCCCGATGGCTTGAGTTTTCAAGTTCCAGTCTGAAAACCTGGTGAGAAAGTACATGTTGGGAGAGATAGATGAGACTATTTGTACATAACAATGGCATTAGAGACAGGCATTAAAGAAATGAGTTGACCTGTCCATATGGCTTTCATCTAGACTAAAAATATTTAATTTGTATCAATTGCACCATGTCCTGACCGATTTCTAATGTGATTCCAAGATTTTCAGAGTTTTACAATGCAGTTTGAATTCAATAATAGAGAAATAAGAGAGGAATAATCCAGATTCTGTGCTCAGGATAGCCTGAAATAGGAATGGTTTGGGCTGGGTAGGTGTGGAAGACAGAAAGAGAAGAATCTGTGTCTTTTTTTTGTGTCCAAATGTTATCAAACATTTTTTCATTTTAGTTTCTTGCTCATTGTGGAATGATTACTAAAACTGATCAATAATATAGCATTGGTCACACATTAAAGAAAGGTATAAAATCAAAAGGCTTCTAGGGTAAAATACAGACGCAGCTGGTATGTGAAGGATCCGCTATATCTGTGATTCCCTGTACAATATTGTTTGCAAAGCAACATGGGGAGTGGAGTGGGGTGGAGACTCCAATGCCAAATCCTGTGGTAATCCAGAAGACATGGGAATGAGATGGCACCACGGAAGGAAAACAGTGCGAAGGATGGAGCAGAGTGGAGACACTGCCACTAAAATTCTGTGAAAAACTGGGAACTTGGGGACCAAATGGAGCCCTCGAAGGTCTTATAGAACTGATAAACTGCCCACTTGTTACCCTGAGCCAACAATCTGTCATTTTTTTGATGAAATGCTGTCCTTTAGTGAACTTTCCTCACTATAATGCCATTATAATACCAAAACACCCCTCCATCCCAAAGACTACCCGCCTCCAAGGTGCGACCACTCCTCCTTGAGTCTGCGCCCTGAATTTTTCATAAACTATACCTTTAAATGTGAGGCAAGAAAATTTTACACCAATCATAATGAAAGTATTTATGACTAGAGTCACTCAAACTCCACTTTGAAGATAAAAAATAGTATAAAAACAGCCCAAGAAAAGGGGCATGTGAGGGAAGACACCATCGTGGACTTCTGGGACCAGTGGACGGGCTAAGCGTCTCTTCCCCCCCAATAAGGATGCTTGTGGGTAAGATTCGAACACTTGGCTATACCAAGTGCTTCCCCAGGAAACTTAGAAATCTCTATATAGAGTGGTTTTATAACTTAGCACTTTTGTAACCGAGCTATATTGCTAGCATCTTTAGTCTTTAGTATTTTCATGTGCTTTGCAGACAGTCACTGTCACCGGCAATCCAAAAGAACTTGTGTCTCTGTTGCTTAAATAAACTGTACTGTGTAGGCAGCTAGTTCTTTGGGTTTTCTCATTGAATGTGACCAAAGAGAGGCTGTGTTAATTCATGAGCATGACTGGGCTGAAGGTGCAGTCTTCTATTATTTTATCCAGAACTGTAACAGTTTATTATATATTAAACACGCCTGGACTGATAGTGGTGAATTGGGCATCACTCAGAATCTAAACCTAGCTGCACCTAGCCTCCCACCTTGGTGAGGAGTGTTAGAAAGCAAGGGGGTTTATTTTCTGCCATAACTACTTTGCCCCTTAATGCAACACTCATATACTAGAAATATTTTTAAAATATTTATTAATTTAGTAACTGTTTAGTAAGCATTTTGCTGGTTAGTATTCTTGCAATGTACTACCTCTAATGTAGTACTCTCTCTTGATTGATGTAGGTAGCTTAGCCAACTGGCTTTCCTGGATTCCCGTGTCAGGGGCTGCTAGGATGCCTGCCAGTGTGTTGAGGATTCAGTATGGCAGTGGGATGGTCAGGAACTGAGAGCTGGATGGATTGATTTGCTTGATTATTACTATCTTTTTGGTTGTGTGTGATTTACTTAAATTAATATAACTTGGAATTGTCTTTCAGCCACTCATCACACTTACCACGGCACATTTCTTCTAACCATTTGCAATCCAAAGATTTTCCCATGCTCTGATTTTTAGATAGCTCTTTGTCACTTAACACAGGAATGGAGGGGGCTGATGACATACAGATTATTTCTAAAGCAGCAACTGCACAGGCAGGTGTTTTTCAGAACTGAAACCATAATACTTAAACCTGTTCCTGTGTAGAAAATGTCACTGAAGTTGTGATCAACTTTACAGATGTTGTGAAATATTTTCTTTCAGTAAAGGCACATGTTTGTCTTGGAGCTTAAATTCAGATTAGAGCTAGTGCTTGCTGTTAGACTAATAGCTAACACATATCAATGAATACACCTCTTCCTGCTTTGTGTCAAATGGAGGCTGAGGGCACCCTTCTGAGTATCAGATCATGCCTTAAAGACCATAAACTCTTTTCTTCCTATAACTGTCTCTGGCACAGTCTGGTGACATCCCCGTTGGTCCCTGTAGCTCTGAAATTATTCTTCCTCAATTCAATGTTATTTTTGGATCTCAAGTGCAAGAAGCTGCTGGAGCTTTAACTTGGGTTTCTTTCTCCCATACAGCACTTAATCTGTAACGCTTGACATCCTGCTTTGCCCTGTTATGTTTTGTAACTTCATGTCCCCAGATGCATCAGCATTATGCAACGCTGAAAAAGATTGCCAGGTGATTTGGGTCTGTCTTATAACAGATTCCCCAGTCATTAGTCAGTGCACATAGCAATTTTTTGTGCTGTTCTTTTGAAGCACTTCAGGTGCTTTTAAGAGGACCTTTACTGAGAATTAAATAAATTATGTAATGTAGGACTGTTCCATATTGCACTCTTCATATTACGTGTTTCCCTTGTATTGTATATGTAAGCCTAGAAAGCTTGAAATAGCACTTTCACTCACTTGCAGACCTGTTGAGTCTTGCAGTAGACTTAGGTCCCTGGTATGTAAACTGTATTTAAATGAATCGCCTTCTACATAATTTAAGCATTATTTCAAAGGCTAAGCATCTCAGAAGTCCCACTTTACCTTTATCCCAGTCCCACTGGGATATGACGTCTTGAACTTGCTGTGTGCACTGGACCTGAGTTACACTGTAGACATGGAAGAAGAAAAGACAAACAATCATTGTGCAAAAGAAGATCATTAGATTAAAGTTGTTATTAGTAACTGGATGTCCTCTCAAAGTCTGTGGAAGATTATCAGAGAAAATTTTGTTTGATCAGTCTGGGTTTAAGGCTTAGTTGCATTCTGACACATGTAGTTGTGTTGCTGTATATTTTGAAAATTTTTGTTTAGTAGCACTGCTGTAGGGCTTTAAATATATGCTTATGTGGGTAGTTTTGGGCTCAAGCAATTTGCAAAAACCTTCAACCACTCCCAGACAGGTAATGAGTCTCACAGAGATTCCTGATTGTTGCACATAAGGGGGTTTGAAGAATTGCACAAGGTGCATTGAAGAGTTTGATTTAAAAACAAGCCATAAAAGTTAGATTGTGGAAAAGCCTATTGGCTAATTTCTTCTCTATGTGGTATAACCACATAGATGATTTTTTGGAGAGACTGAGGCAGCATTCTACAACTTTGGGACTTTGAGGAACAAGACCAGCTTAGGGAAGCTTTGTTTCCCTCCATTTTTTCCCCATTCCCCTTCATTTTGTCTGCCTTTTGACCTGCACATTGTGTGGGCATCTGCAAAGAAAACAATTATATTTAACCTGGATCAGTTTTCTGAGGTGGTTCACAATATGGTCTTGTAAAACAGTAGTGTCAGCAGTCTGCAAGAGATGACATGCTGCAGCAGGGAGCAAGAACAGCTTAGAGTGAGAAGGAAGCTATTTTAGTTGATTTCTCTACAGCAGTCCCTGTACTGTGCAACAGCCTGAGGGTCTCTGTCCCTCAGCAGCTATTAAAAATGCTCCCTGTATCTTTTGGATTCTTGAAATTGAGATGCAGAGGGTTTCAAGGCAGTTATCCTTCATTAAGCATAGACTTCCTCGCAACTTGCAAATCACTGGAAGAAGAGACAAAAGCTTACATTCACATAGCCAGGTAAAAGAAGAAACATTTTTCGAGATGTGTTACAGAAAATTACAGCTACAGCTATTAAAGGAAAAAAAAGAAAAAGAAAAAGAAAAGCCTTAATCACTTTTGAAAACATGCACTAATTGTAGCTGTTCTGCCAGTGAAGGCCATCCTGTGTTTGAAGTTTCATTAGCATTTAAAACCACTGCAAAGGAAACTTCAAAATACAAAAAAAAAAAAAAAAAGAATTGCACTTTGCACCTTTGTCTTGCACTTTATTACTGTTTTCAATACAGACCTTAAATTCATTGGACTGACAGTGACCTAAAGCTCTTTCAGTAAGCAACAAAGTTTTGCTGCCAATTTGCTATAACTGCTCAACCACATTTGGTAGGAAGATAGATCTATCATTAAATTCAAAACTGTCATCTGAACAGGCATGAAACATGACATATTGCATATAACAGGGGAAACAATATAATGATAAATACGAGAGGTGTAAAAAAATAAAAGATGGTGAAATGGTAAAAATATGTCCCAGTAAAGAGAAAGGTTTTCAAAACAGGCATTGATTACCATAAGGTGACTTCAAATGACAAATTAAATTAAGATGAAGTGATGTTCTTGCAACAAGCAGAAGATATGACACACAGATGTGATAGACAGAAAACATAACGAAAGCAAGACAGCAGAACAATGCAGAAGAAAATTAAAATGTATCAGAGATGTTTAGTGATTAAGGCTTTTTGATCCCACTAATGAGCATGCATGTATTTAGCTTTTTGAATGGTTTCAATGATGCTTTTCACGTGCATTCAGTGAGCACATACAAAACCTGCAGAAAATAAAAGGAGATTGAAATGCTTGCCCTAAAAGAAATCTACAGGTGCTGATAAGACTTTACACCCAGAAACATTTTTTTTCTTAGTCAATTCTCTGGAAAAAATGAATTAATCAAAACAGTACACTGGACATTTTAAATCTGGAGTGGTTTTGACACAGGAATGAATGTGTCAATAAAATTCTTAGACTTGTGTTTAATCCTTTGAACAAAAGTTATTCTTCTAGAAGGTTAAAAGGTTAAAAGTTCAAACAGAGGAGGATGCAAATCATCCACAGCTTAAAACTAAGCAGAAAAAGACACAGACAGTATGTGTTACAGAAAGCTCATTGCACCTAGTGTTTTCTGAATGGTTGAGAGGCTCAAATTAGAGGGAGCAAGAGGATATGTTATGGGAGAGGAAGTTTTCAAAAGGCTGGTTCAAAGGTTCTTACTATAGCAAAATCCTAAGCCTGACTGCTACTTCCTAATATTATTTGAGATATAGGCTCCGCACTTCTGAAAATCCTGGTGTAGTCTCATGCTCAGCTTCAAATCAGTGAGTTTAGACTCACTGAAAAGAACTTTTGTATGCTTTTGTGGAGGAAGCTGTGTTCTTGTATTTGAAAAATTTCATTTTATCTAGCACAGATCTGCTCCCTCTTCTACGAGGAGGTTCCAGAGGCACTTGCAGCCTGAAGCAGACCTACATACTAAGCAGAGCTGGGTTTCCCTGTAAACATACTGAGTGAAGGTATCTCAATAAATGTTTTGTTTGATTACAAATTTTATCTCCCATAATAAGGAGGATTACCTGAATATGGATTTCACCTAAATGAGGCAGAAAATTGTGTGGAAGAATGCCTTACTAGCTATGTATTGCTAATAGTAGTACATAGTGACCTTTGTTTTCTTCAGTGGCTGGGCTGGTCTATTCAGAAACTTGGATGCTAAGTCCCTGAAGGCAGGAGATGCCTTTTAACATCTACATAGTGTATACTTAGCATAATGTGTCTGCTTTTTCTCGTCTTCTGTCTTTCTATATGTTACGTTTTTAGGGCTTTTTAAAAATACAAAGAAAATAAGAGATTTAAAAGTGATTTAAAAGTGATTCTGTGATTCTGTGAAAATGAAAAGGGGAAAAAGACACAGTCTCACTACAGAATTTATGTTGTAAATAACTTCTCATTGAAATTAATATTTCTGAGCTCCTGTTTCCTCTAAAGATGATAAAGCAATCTTTGATTTTCTTATCATTTGTTTTATTTTATATATCAGAGTCCTTCCTAGCTTTCCCTTTTTTATCAAAGTCATGCTTTGCCAATAAACCACTGCAGTGGCCACAAATAGAAGAACCCATCAACCTACTTCTGCTTTATATAAGCCTATTAACTTGCATGAAGACTTAGGCTTTGGCTGTCCTGAAAATCTGCTTGGCAGATTGCTGTACCTGGCCATACATCCTTTCCTGGAGTGTCACAGTTCTTTTCCTTTATGCATGGATAGCGGGTGATTTAGAGCTTCTCAGCCAGGCTTCTGTGGCCCATCTCCAGTATCTCCATAGCTCCAGGCATGCTGGAGAATTGCAGGGGTAGTTATCATAATGTTTCTTTTAGCTTAAGAAATCAAACATCTGTGAAGTCTTGGAATGAATGGCAAGCAATGTGATTATCAAAATCCTGCAGGTTTCTAGCACACGTTCAAAGTAATTGGGAAAGACAGATGACAATTAAAGAGATGCTACTGGGTAGAGACACACCAAATCACAAAAGACACATGTTGACATAGCCTACGTTGATACTGCAAGTAAGTCCTACAGGAAGACAGACATGTAGCTGGTGTCAATCAACAGATGTTTTCCCTTAAGTACAGTAATGGGACAGCATTGCAAGCAGTCATGGCAACCTGCAAGAAAACATGTATCTTTATGGTTGTCTCCCAGAAGAGGTAGCTAATCTGCAAAGAACTGATGTCTTTGAAAATGCTAACAGTAAGAGATCTATAGAGGATATCTTTCCTGCACTATAACAGGAGCCAGGATAGGCACTAGAATAAAATATCTCACAACAACCCCCTTTTTAATCAGATTCTGATATCTGTAAGGGAGAAAGTAGTTTGTTGCAGCAATAATGAAATCTTACAGATTTGATATCACTAACATAAAAGCGTATTTCTTTTTTCTGCAATGACCATTTACTTTGACTCCTCCATGACATGGTTAATACCTGATTAGTATTCCACTTTTAAATGCCAGCAAAGAAAACCTGTAGAGTTTTACTTCTTAATTAGCTTCTTGCTTTCCATTTGCAAAGATTATATGTCATCTAATGTGCTGGGTTTTGTCTCACCAGAGGAATTGAACACTGAAGGGGTTCATATCTGGAATAATTGATTCTAAGGGAAATTCCACTGTAACAGAGCCAAAACTTCATTTAAAAAAAAAAAAAAAAGAACAAATAAAAACAACCATTCTTTTGATTTAAAGCCATAAGAAAAAGTTATATTGATTACAAAGAAATTGTGTAAAATATGGGACCTCATATATAAGCTTGAATATAAGAATCACATTACTAACATAAAGGGATGGAAGAGTGGAAAGAGGTGTTACCATGAAGGAGTGACACAAGGGACACAAGGCATCTAAGGCATCTAAGATGGTGTAATTTGCTGCTGAGAAGACATAGGAGGAATTGTTAGAAAACATGCAAGTAATAAAAAGTCTATATAAGTATGATACCTTATACTGTTATTTAGGTGTTAGTTACACCATATTTTGTAGCTACAAAGTTGGTCAAAGATGTTGAAGACTCTAAGCAAGCTTTAGACTAACCAGCAAGAGTACTGTGAACAGACCAATTTTCAGGTACAAACCAGAAAAAAAAAAAAAAAAAAGAAAGAATCAAGTGTTTCATGAATAAATGCAGCACAAAGATACACTAATTTAAAGAGAACTTGGATATGGCTAAATGTATATTGCTTGCAGCAATGCCTGTAGTGGAAACAAAGTCTTGGAATCTGAGACTTGGATTCCAATAGTCACTGAACAAAACCAATGGCTCTCTTTTTTGCCCTGTGTCTACCAGTGCCATCCTGGACAAAGGTATGTGGTCACAGAATTATAGAATCATAGAATAGTTTGGGCTGGAAGGGACCGCTAAAGGTCATCTAGCTAATCCCCCTGCAATGAGCAGGTCTGATGATGTGGCACCAACCTCTGAATAGAGATCTTGTTTGGCATAAGACACTTGCCAGAGAAGAGAGATTGCAGAAGAACTCCCAGGAGAGTTTAAAACCTGTTTAAAAGAACTGTTAGAAATCATAGAGATGAACTGCACTGTACCAAGCCTCCCAAGGAGTACAGAAATCATGAAGAGAAATCATCCATACAGAATCAAATATCTGTGTTGGTATTATGTCATCACATGGAATGGTACGAATAAATTGGCTCTCTGATAAGCAAAGCTAAAGCTTAGAACAAGAGTTTGATAAAGACATGGGAACTATTAAGATGTTCAAGAGTCAAAGTGCATCTTATCATAAAGCAAAGAAGCAGACATGAAGGAGGTAAACAAATAAGTTTGCACAACCTAAGCTGAATGTGATTAACTGAGCAGAATATTTGATCCCAGACAAAAAAGAAACAGGGTATCTGTAAGAGCTGTTGGAAGGTCTTACTTCCTACAACTGTGATGGCATTTTTTTGGCAGTGAACTCACAGAATGTTTTTATTATAACTTTATCTTTCAGTGGTTCCTTGCCATAAAACATCCAAAAGTCTAGAGAGAATTCTTAAATAAAGAAGTAGCTTGTTACACCTCCCGTGTGTTTCTTACTCTCCTGTTTCAGAGACAGTACAAAATAGTTTGCGATTGGTCCTTTCCTAGTTCAGATAGCTGCCTTGTCATCCTAATATCTGAACAACTTTAATTAAAAAATAAAAACAAAACAGCAGTAGTACCACCTCATAGATTCACTGATGCTTTTCCAGAGTGTAAATTTTCTTTGAACTAGATGCTTTTTACAATCAAGGAAATATTTGTGTCATGAGTAATCGTGCAATAAATTCTCAGATCCTTTTCAGAGTTTTCTCTTTTTTTGACAGTTGCTTAAGAGTTCCTTTCAAAAGGTAAATATCATCTGTTCCCCCATAAATATGGGAAATACAAATTAAGTTGATCAGATGTTCTTTCACAACATACTAAGGTTTATTTTGGGTGTGTGGACCAGCAATGGGAACAAAATTAGCAGGAATGTTTTTTCACCTTCTGGCCCGTTCTACTAAAAATATTCTCTGTGTCCTTGACAGTGAACCCTGACTTCACAAAAGCTTAAGGTTTGAAACATAAAAGAATGAAATTTTTCATTAAGTTGTAAAGAGGAACATCACTGGGAATGAAAAAGCAGTGTGTACACTGTGTGCATGTAGTGTTCTTGAAGAAAGAGGGCCCAATTCTTACATGCTGCTCTATATCAGAGAAGCAAGTTACTTTGATGCAAAACTTGTGAGCATGAACCCTTGCAGTACTGCAAAGACTGCTTTCAGCTGCACAGGGAAATAAAACTTTAGCCTATTTCATAATGGAGAAAGACTTAAAATAAGCTGGTAGAAACACCTTGAAGTGTCAGGGACTAAAAGGTGAGCTGAAATGTGTTCTTCTATAAGGAAGTCTCTCCACTATTATTTTTGAATGGTTGAGTCTTGCTGCATATATGAAAATGAACACCCAAACTGTTTAAAATAAGTTCAGACAAATTAATGAAGTAGCATATTTCTATGTTTTTGCTTTTTTTCTCCAATTTAAGATCTGGGTATTTTGAAAAAAAAAAAAGAAAAAGAAAAAAAAAGCCTTGCCATCCTGACACGGGACATAACAGTTATTTCGTAATGAGAGTACCAGGTGGTCAGTTTTTCATCAACTTGTCATTTCAGAGGATTGTCATTTTTTTTCTGGGGCGGCTCAATTATGCTACTGGGGACTTCACAGACATCAATAAAAAAAATGTTTCTTCAAGAAGGTGTCTTCCCAGATAAAGAGTTCAAAAATATTATTGTATATATATTTAATACTGCAAAATGTTCTGAAAATGCATTCTGCTAAGAATAATTCTGAAGTTTTAAAACATAATCCAGTACTTAGTTTTGTGACTGTAGAAATGTCTAAAAGTATGAAAATATGTTAATAGATATTAGAGGAAACATCAAAAGATTTTTCTATCTCCAACCTGCAAATCTTTTGACTAAAAAGAATTCCAGGCTTTGGAGCATGCATAAAGAAAAAGAAAAATAAACTTCCATTTATATATATATATATAAAAAAAAAAATAATGGACTTTTTTGAGTAGCCTTAGAGGATTTTCAAGATTTTGCAAAAATCTTTTTGATGCTAAAGTATGAAGATTGGAGCCCATAATTTGGAAGACTTAAAAATCTGGTATGTTCCTTAAAGTAAGGCTTCTAAAAGCAATTACTATGGTTTAGAATTCACTCTGAAATCTAGATTTGATCATTTTAACAGAGGATGGTTTAAATTTCAGAAGTCCTGGAAGTAGAACACATTTGTTCAAAAGACAATTGACATTTTAGGGTGGTGTTTTCACATTCTTCTTTTTTGTTTGAATACCTGGCTCAATGGCTGCAGTACATCATTCTGCACTGTCAGTCATATTTGCATAATGTTAGGATAATAAATGAGTACATTATTTGCCACCAGAACTACAAAGAGATTGTAACTTTTTTTTTTTTTTAAAGTCACAGTTCATACTTAAATAGGTGGCTACAAGAATCAACAATAACAGACCTCTCCCTTCTTCCAGAAGTTACCTTTGCAGTGATCAAGAGGACAGCACTTGAAAAAAACACTAAAGCCAAAGGACTTTCTGTCAAATAGGGACTGAAAGCCAGCTCTGTGCTTTGATCAGTAAATGGCACATTTGTGCACCTTATAGAGAACTTAGGTGGATTGTAACTATCTTTTGAAGGTTTAGTATCTACCTAATGATGAAGCTGATGAAGCCTTTGTACGATAGAGCTTTGATGGGAAGGGATTGAAGGGAGAGCAAGGCATCATTCAGTGAATTCATGCTCTGTTGTACTTTTGGAAGTCAAGTTTTGGCTATCAGGTTCACTGAATACTTTTTTATCTTTGGTCTGTAAAAGCTGCACAGGCTTCTCGAATATGCTTTAACATCCAGTTCCTTTTGATAGAATATGCTGGTATAAAGACCATCAGAAGAACATGCTGTTAAACATTTATACTCTAATTTTAGTGATGAATGGGGAAAAAATCTAGGTTCCCGAAGAAGATTCACCACAGAGCTGCAGTATACTGTTTTGCCTGGGCTTCAGGAAATTGACTCAAGGAAATTAGTCAACGTTGTAACTATTTGCCAGAGTTTCAGACTGTGTAACTGCACCTTTTGGCCTGAAGTTTAATTTTTGGGGGGCCATATGCACCCAAATGTATAGCGTATAATATTCCTTGAAGATCAAAATCTAAATTCTTGCTTTCCTTCTCGAAATATAACGATTTGATACACATTTAATTATTCTAGGATTTATACAGTACTTATCACTATCACTTTTCACTATGAGGACCTAATACCATAAAAAACCCACATTAGATTACATCCAAAATATTGATAGTTTCTTTCCTTCCAACACTGCCTGACCTGACTTGCCATACCTGATCTGGGTTCTGATCAGGATGTTATGACAGCTCATAGATCTTCCACTGCTCTTCTGTGTGACACCATAGCTAAAGTGTGAGTCACCCACCACATTATTATTGTTTTACAGCGAATGAGCTGTTTATGCTTTGCTCATCCTTAGATTGCTTAGAGGGAAACCTAGTGACAAGTTATGTCTGATCTCCAATCTGGATGTTGAATTCTCTTTGGAAGAAACTGGAAAGTGATGCAGAAAATTACCCAGCTTTCCAAGGTTTGAACTAAATTATGACCTTGACAACAGTAGCTGGGACCTTTTCAGGAAGAAAGCCAACTTGGGGGAACATGATTAATATACCTTCACCTTAATAAGTAGTACTTTCAGCTCCTTCTTACCCTGTTTTTATCAAGTGTTGTACTTTATAGGTCAAACCTAAACAATCTGCAAGGCCAAATAACATGTGGTTTGGTCTCTGTCTGGAGTTTCCGAAAAGTGTTCAGCTCTGTGGTTGTGTCTGTTTTTGTTTACTAAACATCAAGATGTTTGCCAGCCTTCCCCCAGTTTTCTGGATTTTTGTTCACTTTTACACTAATTTCAGGGACTGCAGTGGGGATGAAAGTGTTGTGGACTGACAGAGATAACGATATGCCATGTCGTCCTTGGTGATGCTCTGAACGACGAAGGAGCAGCTTAATAAAAGTTCATGGCACTCTGAGAAGGAGCTAAGCAAAACCAGGTGGTTAATTCCTGTGTCTCTTTTTCAACTTCTTTTTTCAATTTACCTCATTAATAGTCCAAAGATGGCTGGATAGATCCATATTCTGGTGTAGTGCTACTCAGTTCAGCTTCAATTCTGGGTGCTCTGAAATGCAAGTTTGGTCTTCCTTGCACCTAACTCATCAATAGGTGTAGTAATCTAGCCTTTCTGTTTCATGCTCTTAGGTTTGTTGATCAAATGATTTCTGACAGACTCACCTGTGAAAACAAGATGTGGAGGGGCAGAAAATGCTGCTGCTGTCTCCTGGAGATCTATGTTACTCAAGCTAATGGTGTGCCGATTAATCTAGTAACATCATCTTTCTGTGGGAAGATCAGAGATTTAAAGATTTGCTTGAAAAGTTAGAATGAGTATTTTGTGAAAGTCGGAATATTTCAAAGTTAAGTTTTAGCACAAGTAATGGGTTCTGTATCAATAAAGATGGAGGGTTTGGATTTTCAGATTTACTGGTGTACAACACGGGTGAATAGAAGCACAGTTTGCAAAGCACAGAGTAGAAAGAATACAACACGGGTGAATAGAAGCACAGAGTGCAAAGATTTGCTGCCATTATAATGTAATATACTATAACAGACCAAATGAACAAACTACATCAAAAAGGCAAAAAAAAAAAAAAGTGAAATCATTTTACTTTATCAACATGAAGCATGTCAATTTGATTGAATCAGCATTTCCTAACAGAAAATGATTCTTTTGGCAGAACTTTTAAGCAGTTTTTCTGTAGGCACTGTTCCAAATGAAACAATGTAAAATATATTTATTTTTTAAAATGTAATAAATGTGTCTTATTTTGACCTGTACATCGGTAAGATGTCTATCTGAATATTTGGAAATATTTCTAATTGGAGCAGAATATATATTCTAAAATAAATATTTCCAGATGGTAGACCAGAGGGAAAACTAGCTCTTTGTACTAAGTCACTTGAGATGACAGTGTGAATCTTTCTGAAAACTGCTGGAAAATATTGAATTGGCAAAAATAAATGGAGTCAGACAATGTATGCCTTATCTCAGGGCTAGAGTATGAGTGGAATAAGATTTTCCCTCAAAATCAATCACACATTGTGCTTCTGAAACATCCTTAGTAGCAGTGGTGCTCATTTTTAGCAAGTATCTGTAACTCTTAGCTCTCTTCCAAACAGAGGTCTTGGCAATCTCACCACCAGCCCAGCCACAAAATTTCTTTTCCCTCCTTTATCTATAAATCTGTTTATACCTGAGGATTATTACTAGGATTTTTCCTTGGTTTTACTCTGCTTTTGTGAAATTTTGGGGTTTTTTTGAATATCACACCTTAATCCCTTGTTGTCTTAATCCATCTCTATAATCCTCTCTTTTATGGCATTTTTAAACTCCAAGGTTGAAAATCTGGCCCTTGGAAATCAATTGGAGTTTTGCCATTGATCTCAATGGAACTAGCTCTCTAGTCTTTTTTTTTCCTGTAAATTATGTTGTCCTGAATGCTGAGATCTCATGTAGCACTCAATATGAGAAAGGTGCTGGGCTTCACAAATGTCATCCATGGGTTTTGTGTGAAAATGATGGGCGGTACTTACCCAACAAGGCTTCTGAAGCAGCATCCTATAGCAAAAGGAGAATCAGAGATAACATTGGTCCATTGCTTGCCAAGGTCGGTCACCACAGACAGGGAAGTAGACAAAGCGGAGAAGTTTAATGCCACCTTTGCCTCTGTCTTCAACACCAATGATGGGCCTCGGGACCTTCAGAGTGCTGTGTTGGAAAACCGTGACTGGAGGGATGGTACACTGGATGAGAAGTCCAGAATTTGTTTGAGATTTGCTGCTCTAGCCGGATGCACATAAATCTATGGGGCCTGATGGGATTCATCCTAGGGTACCTAAAGAGCTGGCCAATGTCATTGCAGGACCTCTATCCATTATTTTTCAATTGTCTTTGGAGTCTAGAGAGGTCCCAGTTGACTGGAAGCTAGCAAATGTCGTCCTAATTTTCAAGAAGGATAAGAAGGAAGACCCTGGTAATTACAGGCCTGTCAGTCTCACTTCAGTGCCTGGTAAAATTATGGAGGAGGTTATTCTGGGAGTTATTGAAAAACACTTGATCATTGGTCATAGCCAGCATGGGTTCATGAGGGAAAAGTCTTGCTTAAACAGCTTACTTTTATGACAAGGTTACCCATCTGGTTGACAAAGGGAGGCCAGTAGATGTGGTGGTTTTGGATCTTAGCAGAGCTTTTGATACTGTCTCTCTCAATATCCTTCTGCATAAAATGTCCAGCACAGAGCTAGACAAGTCCATATTGTACAATGCATACAGACAAGTACAAATTGGGGGATGAGAGACTGGAAAGTAACATCAAGCACAGCAGAGCTAGCCATTCAAGGGAAGTGATTGTCCTTGTCTACACTGCACTGGTGTGGCTCCACCTCGCGTACTGTGTGTGGTTTTGGGATAAGAAGGACATCAAAGTATCAGAGTGTGTCCAGAGGACAGCGACCAAGAAGGTGAAAGGACTCGAGGGCAAGACTTACGAGGAACAGCTGAGGTCACTTGTTTTGCTCAGATTGGAGAAGAGAAGGCTGAGGGTGACCTCATTGTAGTCTACAACTTCCTCAAGGGGAGCAATGGAGGGGGAGGTGCTGATCTCCTCTCTCTGATGACCAGTGACAGGACATGAGGTAATGGAATGAAGCTGTGTCAGGGGAGGTTCAGATTGGACATTAGGAAAAGGTTCTTCACTGGCAAGGTGGTCAGTCACTGGAACAGGCTCCCTAGGGAACTAGTCATAGCACCAAACTTGTCAGAGTTGAAGGAGCATCTGGACACTGTTGTTAGTCATATGGTTTAGTTTTAGGTAGTCCTGTGAGGAGCAGGGGGTTGGACTTGATGATCCTCATGGGTCCTTTCTAACTTGAGATATTCAATGATTCTATGAGATTCTAACAATTAAATTCTCAAATATCACATCAATGAGTTGCTCTCAAATGCTAGCCTTCTTAATTGAGTTCATTTGTCAGGATTTGTTTTGACTTGCAAAGCTACCAGGAGGTATATTGAACTAACTGATATAGCTGAGAAAAACTTGGAGAGGGGTCCGACAGAAGCTATTCTTCCTTCAACTGCAGTATAAAGGCTATGTTAAACATGTAGTTAAAGGACTGTAGACAGTAAGAATGGTAGCCAAATGTTCTATGACCTCTGTATCTTTTACATCACTGTTCAAAAAATGATGTTGGGGATTTAATTAGCACTGAAACTCAGCATTTATGAATTGTAATACTAATAGCTTAAGAAATATATGTATTCTTTGATGAACAAGTATAGCATAAGATTGTCCTGAAAATAAAAAAAAAAAATTGCAAAGATAAAGAATCAAATAAATATCATCTAAAAGGCATTAATTGTATTCAGAGCTCATCTATCTTGGCTACTTTTTTGTGTGGCAGGAGATATCCTCACTGGGCTGTGGTGCTGCTTGCCGTCATGCCAATAGTGTAAAGAATGCCATGTCAACTTTATTCTCTTTAAGAGCCTCTTTCTTTCTTTAATAAGGAGAATATATCTTTCCTTGACTTCAGTAAACGTCTTCTGAACAGCTGACTAATTTGCCTGTAACATATTTCTGTACTCTATTCAAGCCTGCAGTAATTTTTAATGGAATAATTAATGAGGGAATGTTTCTTTTATAGCTTCTTTTTTGCTAATTCAGTTAACATAATATTACAAAAGCAGAAAGTTAAACTCTAGATGAAGAATTAGTGTCAGTACTTATGTACAAAGTAGCTGTGGGCAGGTCAGCTGTACATTAGTTGGGATTTCATCTTCAGGCTTCCAAAAGAAAGCTTAGGTTGCTGTGGACTAACTTGGAGATAGAAATCTGATGGCATGTGAAATTCACAGAAACATGGAATACGCCAGGTTGGAAGGGACCTTGAAAAATCACCTGGTCCAAACTTTCTTGGGAAAGGAAGCCTAGATGACATTACCTAGAACCCTGGCCAATTGCATCTTGAACACCTCCAATGATGGGGACTCTACCACATCCATGGGGAGGTCGCTCCAGTGATTGATGAGGTCCTCACTGAGCCTTCTCTTCTCCATGGAGATAAGATCTAAGTTCTTCTGAGTAAGACTAATGTCCTAGTCACTTTTACTGTCTTCTAGGAGACCACTATATCAGATGTAACCTTGCAGCATGAAAAAGTCTGTTTGTAAAGACGTACTTTATATGCTCTAGTATGTTCTTTTTAAGTGTCTAAGTCTTTTCTTGATCCCATTGACAGAATTGAAAGTGTTTGACTATGCCCTCATCCCAGAACCCAAGAACACCTCCCCGATGCTATTCCTATTGTCAGAGTTTGCTTTTCACTTTGCCGTGGAAGCTACTGCCATTGTGACAAAACATCAAGACATTGCTCCATTTTGTTTAAAAAGCATTGAGCATGTATTTCCCAGCTTTCATTGAACACAGCCCAGCACATTTTTTTAGCTCTTCTACTTGTTTCAGTACTATTGCCTGCTGTGGGAAAAAAATAGATATCTATCATAAATAAAATTGTGAATTCATATGCAAATGCAACAGAGGAGGATGAAAATAATCAACTGTTTTGTTTGGCTGCAGTCTATTATTTTAGTGAACATTCAAGAAGTAAAGACATTTGTTCAACCTCTCCGTATCTTTAATACAAATTTTGGTGAAAATGCCTTTAAAGACCACATATTAGGTACTTCAGGCTTGATAGTTTTCATGACTTATGTGAAACATAAAGAATGGATTTCCTAATATAAATTAGTAACTGAATCCCATACATATTTGCATATAATTTCTAGTCCTGTATTTTTAAGAGTATGCCTTCAAACCATGACAGGAATATTTGTCTTGAGGTACCGAGGGGAACAAAAGTCCAATTGGAATTAATATTATGCTGAGTTCCTTCTGCAGCATGTCCCACCTTACCAAGGGGGGAAGTTGTAGTCTCTACAATATTTCCTTGGTAGAAAAGATTCTAGTGTATATATGGGGTGAGGAGGAGTGAAGAAATAAGAGATGACAGGACTTCCATTGAATATAGCACTTAAAAGAAAAAAAAAAAAAACAACAGCCTCATGATGAATGAAAAGGTTTACTGTCACTTAGAGCACTTAACCAATGAACTTGTTATCAAATAAACAAGTCTGAAAAATTGTTTCATTGCTGGGTTGTTTTTTTTTAAACTTAATATAATCCACCTGTTCAAGCTGGCAACACAACGACACCCTCCCACACTGATTAGACAGAATTCCAGATGTTAAATTTATGAAGTGAGTGTTTTATCAGTTCATTATCTATAAAACCGTAAGATTTGTCAATTAAACAGCCAAGTCTGTGCCCCATGAAAAAAGTACTTCTAGCAAATTTAGGCCATAAGAAAACACATACCTGTTTCAACTCTACAAGCCAATTAAACCAGTATGAAATAATTTGATTACTTTGTACAAATTGTACATGTGTTTTCTCTCTTGTTTTGGGGAAAATTTCTGCCTTAAAGTTGAGTTTTGGTACAAGGAGTACATTACGTATTTCTCATTGAGTATAGTTACATAGGCCTGTAATTTTCAAATATATATACCAGGGACAGTGAAGTATTCAGTCAAAGAAAATTGCAGCAACATATAGCTTTGATGAGACTTAACAGTGAGTAAGTGAACAGTGTGTTCCCTACTTGCACCAGTTTAAAGGTCAGAATATAAAAATTAAGCTTAATACTGTGTTCATGCAAGAGCAAGACAATGCTTAGCTTTCCTTAGCAAGCATTGACTTTATTTATAAATTAATAGAAGTAGTGGAAAAATCCTGATGATGGTCAAACTCCTGAACTGAGATGTAAGGAGGAATGTAAAAAGACACCTTGTGCTATGTCCTATGTAAAACTACGCTACCGCCTCTGATGGTGATTTCTAAATGAAGATTTTTTAAATACTCCCCTGAATCCCAAAACTCTAGAAATAAAAGTATTTTAATTTGTTTATCTTTTTATGTCTGGAGGATACTTCTGAGATCACTTTACTGTGAGAAGCCAGTAGGAGCAAAAACCAGCAAGTATAAGATATAAATAATACATCAAAACACACAAGTGCCTCCAGTGTGTCACTTGCTGCTTACCTTGACTCACTGCCATGTTCATGTGGAGACAGATCTTGGAGTTATCTAAACATGGGTCACAGTCTAGTTACAAAAAAATGCAAAGTATTTTTTCCTACATGGATATGAATAATGTTGTTAAAAAAAATATTTATATTTCATTGTTATCATGATTATCTAAAAGGTGCCAGTTTATTTTGCAACGGTCTGTTGTAGTGAGCAGAATCTGAGAAAATGAAATGCATTAAATCCACATTGTCTCTTGATCCTATACTGTGCTGTATACAAGTCAAGTTTTGCCAGTCCAGTTGGCCCACAATCTAGAGACTGTTACATTTGTTAATTACTGTTAACGATCAGTATAGTTTTGTTTCTCCACACTTGACATACCTATTGATTGGCAGCACAATGAAAGCATATTCAAGGACTGAAATACAGCCAGAATAAATTATGATATAATGCAGTTTCTTGTTAGGGTACACCTGAGAAAGGTCTTGTTTTCTACTTAGCAATGTAATATAAAAACTTCCAAGAAGTGTTTGGAGAATTTGTCTCCAGTGCTTTTACTTTTTAAGTTTATAACTGGGCTCAAACGATAAACATGTTACAAGAAGTGTTTTCACCTTTGCTGCTTGAATACCCAGCATAGCACATACTCACTAACATGCAAACATATAACACTAGCATCTAGTCCAAAACTTAATGAAGTTGATGAGAACATTTCATTTGACTTCAAGGAATTTTATTTATTTATTTATTTATTTATTCCTCTGCGGAAGGACAATTTTGTTCTTTCCTCGTCTGCTTCCTGGAAGAAACAGGAACAGCCAGCAGATCAATACCTGGGTCCAACCCTGGTGTCACCAGCAAAATTTTGCGATTTTGGTTCATGTGTCACTTTACATTACACCAGGCCTGCTGGCAACAGACAGGGTACACCTGTCTCAAAAAGGGAAAAGGATCTTTGCACAGGAGTTGGACTCAATGAAAGAGCTTTAAACTAGATTTGAAGGGGGAAAGGGATAAAACCAGGTACACTAGAGACAAACCTTGGGGCAACACGCCGATGTTTGAGGGACAGTGTTCTAGTGAAGTCCTTTGGTCTACCGCCTCAGTGGAGGCAGGGGATGGAGCTCCATGAAGCAGCAAAGACGCGAGGGTTATTAATGTATTAGAAACCACAGAAATGCCTGAGAATGGTCATGTAGGAATTAGGGCTTCTCCCAAGTAAGAAGGTGGAGGGATCGATAGCCTAACTGAAGTGCATCTACACCAGCACGGGCAACGAACAGGAGTTTGAAGCCATTGTTCAGCAGGAAAACTATGATATGGTTGCCATCATGGAAACATGGTGGGATGACCCAAACACCTGGAGTGCTGCAATGAATGTCTATAAACTCTTCAGAAGGTATAGGCAAGGAAGGAGAAGCAGTGGGGTAGCCCTGTATGTTAGGGAGTATTTTGATTTTCTAGAGCTTAATGATGGTGACAATAGGGTTGAGTGTTTATGGGTAAGAATCAGGGGAAAACCCAAGATGACAGATATCACAGTGGGAGTCTGTTACTGACCATCCAACCAGGATGTAGAGGCAGATGAAATATTCTATAAGCAGCTGGGAGAAGTCTCACAATTGCTAGCCCTTGTTCTCATGGGGGACTTCAACTTACCAGATGTCTGCTGAAAATACAATACAGCAGAGAGGTTCCATTACAGTCTAGGAGGTTCCTAGATAGCATGGAAGATAATTTCCTGACAGCTGATGAGTTAGCTAACTAATGAAGATGACCCCCTGGACCTGTTTCTGTGAACTGAAAAGGATTTGTGGGTGATGTGATGGGTGGATGCCATCTTGGGCATAGTGATCATGATGAAATGATAAAGTTTTCAATTCTCGGAGAAGTAAGGAGGAGGGTCAGTAGAACTGCTACCTTGGACTTCTGGAGGGCAGACTTTGGCCTGTTTAGGAGACTGGTTGGCAGAGTCTCTTGGGAGGGAGTCCTGAAAAGCAAAGGAGTCCAGGAAGGCTAGACATTCTCCAAGAAGGAAACCTTAAAGGTGCAGGAGCAGGCCATCCCCATGTGACGAAAGATGAGCCAGTGGTGAAGAAGACCAGCCTGGTTGAACAGAGAGGCTGGAACTCAGGATAAAAAGGAGAGTTTATGACCTTTGGAAGAAGAGGCAGGCAATTCAAGAGGACTAAAAAAATGCAATGACGTTATGCAGGGAGAAAATTAGAAGGTCCAAAACCCAACTAGAAATTAATCTGGCTACTGCCGTAAAAGACAATTAAAAATGTTTCTATAAATACATTAGCAACAAAAGGAGGGCTAAGGGGAATCTCTGTCCATTATTGGATGTGGGGGGAAACATACTGACAAAATATGAGGAAAAGGCTGAGGTACTTAATGCCTTCTTTGCTTCAGTATTTAATCATAAGACCAATTTTTCTCCAGGTACCTAGCCCCTCATCTGGAAGACAGAGACAGGGAGCAGAATGAAGCCCCCATAATCCAAGGGAAAATTTTTAGGGACCTGCTACACCACTTAGACACACACAAGTCTGTGGGGCCGAATGGTCACAAGCTGGGCAGAAGTGCAGATCTGCTTAAGAGTAGGAAGACTCTACAGAGGGATCTGAACAGGCTGGATTGATGGGCTGAGGCCAACTGTATGAGGTTGTCGTGGTTTAGGCCAAATCCACCACTGGGGACCCGAGGGACCCCAGACGGGACCGACAGATGCTCCCCTCTACCCCTCTACAAAGAGAGAGGCAGAGGAGGAAAAAGAGACTTAAGAGTTTAGAAGAAACTAAACTACTTTAATGAAATATTAATAATAAAATAAAAAGAAATAATGAAAAAATATATACAAAACCGTATCAAGCTCCCGAGATGACAATCACGTCACCGGCTGGCACTGGGGCAGTCCCAGGCTGGACTCAGTGGCGGACGGGAACTGGATTCCGGATCTGGAGTCAGGATTGGGATCACAGGCAGAGAGAGTCCTCCTCAGACGTCGGCCATTGAAGGAAGAGCCCGTGACCCTTTGATCCCTCAGCTTTTATACTGAGCATGAGGCAGATGGGATGGAATACCCTGTTGGTCAGTTTTGGGTCACCTGTCCTGTCCGCTCCTTCCTCCAGGTGGGACCCCACTATGCTTTTCCGCTTCCGACCCTCCAACGTGGCAAATAACAAAGTTGGTTGGCCTTGGCTGTTATGGCAATAAGTGTAAGCAGGAGCCTCTCTGCATACCATGCCTGGGCATCAGCTATAAACAATTGGTCTTATCACTCTGAGAGAGTGAACACTGTCTGCACAATATGCAGTTAATTTCAGTTGTTAGAAGAGGCCCAGCTAAGAAGCGAAGTTACTGAACAAAATTGGTTCTGTTTTACCTCAAACCAGGACATTCCACCCCTTATTCCATACCATTTGCATCTTGCTCAGTTTACTATTACTTTTATACATCAAATTTACACACACATAGTTATATATGATATGGATATATGCAGGTCACTCATCTACGGTTTATGTTTATATACAAATTTTTAAGTCCATTTAGTTCATGATTGCAGGATCTCATCTCAGGGCAGTAAAGATGGTACAAAATTCATTCTAGTTCGTGCCCATGGGTAGCATGTTCATCTTGAAGAGCTTGCTGGACGCCACTTGATGAAGCTAGCTCAGGTTTCATCACCACTGTGTTATTCTGAAAAACACTTATTGAACACTGTTAGTATTATGTAGTGATCAGCATCATACAGCTCAGGATTGTGTATTCTCACCAAGGGTTAAATTCCCTTGAGGTACACATTGAACTTCTCCATCCTTCAGCATCACCCACCAAGTACATCCAGGTCCTTGGGCAAAAACAGTCCCACGAATGGGTTTGCTTTTGCCTGAAGCAGGAAAAACCCAAACAGTTTTCCCTAACAAATTCCTTTCATGCACCACAGGGACTTTATCCCCTTCTACAGTATGTAAAAGGTCTGATTGAGCAG
Source organism: Vanellus vanellus (assembly GCF_965231255.1). NCBI lineage: Eukaryota > Metazoa > Chordata > Aves > Charadriiformes > Charadriidae > Vanellus > Vanellus vanellus. The sequence goes on along the minus strand of NC_138909.1, from coordinate 22,303,823 downwards.
GACCAGCTCGATTGATGGATCCCCTGGTGTTAACTAACCAGGTAGCTTGTTGTAAATGCTTGTCCCAATTTTTAAAGGTTCCACCTCCTATAGCTTTTAGGGTGGTTTTTAACAGTCCATTGTATCGCTCAATCTTCCCAGAAGCTGGTGCATGATAGGGGATATGATATATCCACTCAATACCATGTTCTTTTGCCCAATTACTTATAAGATTGTTTTTAAAATGAGTCCCATTGTCTGACTCAATTCTTTCTGGAGTGCCATGTCGCCACAAGACTTGCCTTTCAAGGCCCAGGATGGTATTCCGGGCAGTGGCATGAGGTACGGCATAGGTTTCCAACCATCCAGTGCTTGCTTCCACCATTGTAAGCACATAACGCTTACCCTGGCGAGTTTGAGGGAGTGTGATGTAATCAACTTGCCAAGCTTCCCCATATTTATATTTCAGCCATCGTCCCCCATACCACAAAGGTTTTAACCGTTTAGCTTGCTTGATTTCGGCGCATGTTTCACAGTCATGGATAACCTGCGCAATAGCGTCCATGGTTAAATCCACGCCTCGGTCACGTGCCCATTTATATGTTGCATCCCTTCCTTGATGACCTGAAGTGTCATGGGCCCACCGAGCTAAGAATAGTTCACCTTTATGTTCCCAGTCCAAGTCTGTCTGGAAAATTTTAGCAGCCTGATCCGCTTGCTGATTGTTTTGATGTTCCTCAGTGGCCCGACTCATGGGTACATGGGCATCTACGTGACGTACCTTTACGACTAGGTTTGCTAGCCGGTCGGCAATGTCTTGCCACAGCTCAGCAGCCCAGATGGGTTTACCTCTGCGCTGCCAGTTGTTCTGCTTCCACTGCTTTAGCCATCCCCACAGAGCATTTGCCACCATCCATGAGTCAGTATAAAGATAGAGTATTGGCCACTTTTCTCGTTCAGCAATGTCCAATGCCAGCTGGATGGCTTTTACCTCTGCAAATTGACTCGATTCACCTTGTCCTTCAGCAGCTTCCGTGACTCGTCGTGTAGGACTCCATACAGCAGCTTTCCACCTTCGATGTTTTCCTACAATATGACAAGACCCATCAGTAAACAAGGCATACTGTTTCTCATTATCTGAGAGTTCATTATATGGTGGAGCTTCCTCAGCACGTGTCACCACCTCCTCTGGTGGCATCCCAAAGTCTTTGCCTTCGGGCCATTTTGTGATCACTTCTACGATTCCTGGGCGATTTGGGTTTCCTATTTGAGCTCGCTGTGTGATTAAGGCAACCCACTTACTCCAGGTAGTATCGGTGGCATGATGAGTAGAAGGAACTTTACCCTTGAACATCCAGCCCAGTACTGGTAATCGGGGCGCCAGGAGGAGCTGTGCCTCAGTACCAATTACTTCTGAAACAGCTCTAACTCCTTCGTATGCTGCCAAGATTTCTTTCTCAGTTGGAGTATAGTTGGCCTCAGAGCCTTTATATCCCCGACTCCAGAATCCCAGGGGTCGACCTCGAGTCTCCCCTGGTGCTTTCTGCCAAAGGCTCCAGGTAGGGCCATTATCCCCGGCTGCGGTGTAGAGCACATTTTTAATGTTCCGTCCAGTTCGGACTGGTCCAAGGGCTACTGCATGCACAATCTCTTGTTTAATTTGCTCAAAGGCTTGTCGTTGCTCAGGGCCCCACATAAACTCATTTTTCTTTCGAGTTACTTCATAGAGAGGTTTCACAATCTGGCTATAACCTGGAATATGCATTCTCCAGAAACCCACAACACCTAAAAAGGCTTGTGTTTCCTTTTTGTTAGTAGGCGGGGACATAGATGTTATTCGGTTAATTATATCCATTGGGATCTGGCGACGGCCATCTTGCCACTTGATTCCCAAAAACTGGATTTCTCGTGCAGGTCCCTTGACCTTACCTCTTTTAATGGCAAAACCTGCTTTCAGAAGAATCTTAATTATTTTCCTACCTTTGTGGAAAACTTCTTCTGCTGATTTACCCCACACAATGATGTCATCGATGTATTGTAGGTGTTCTGGAGCTCCACCCTTCTCCAGTGCAGTCTGGATCAGTCCATGGCAAACAGTAGGGCTGTGTTTCCACCCCTGGGGCAGTCGATTCCAGGTGTACTGGACACCCCTCCAGGTGAAAGCAAACTGTGGCCTGCACTCTGCTGCTAAAGGAATAGAGAAAAAGGCATTAGCAATGTCAATTGTAGCATACCATTGGGCTGCCTTTGACTCCAGTTCATACTGAAGTTGTAGCATATCTGGCACAGCAGCACTCAGTGGTGGTGTAACTTCATTCAGGCCACGATAGTCTACTGTTAATCTCCAGTCCCCATCAGACTTTCGCACTGGCCATATAGGGCTGTTAAAGGGTGAGCGAGTTTTGCTGATCACTCCTTGGCTCTCTAGCCGGCGAATCATGTTATGGATGGGAATCAGGGAGTCTCGGTTGGTGCGATACTGTCGTCGATGCACCGTGGCAGTAGCAATTGGCACCTGCTGATCTTCAACCCTCAGCAGTCCCACAACAGAAGGGTCATCTGAAAGACCGGGTAAGGTAGACAGCTGTGTAACATCCTCAGTCTCTACAGCTGCTATACCAAAAGCCCACCGATACCCTTTTGGGTCTTTAAAATACCCTCTCTTGAGATAGTCTATGCCAAGGATGCACGGAGCATCTGGACCAGTAACAATGGGGTGTTTCTCCCATTTATTCCCAGTTAGGCTCACTTCAGCCTCTAATACAGTCAGTTCTTGAGATCCGCCTGTCACTCCAGAAATGGTGACAGTTTCTGCCCCTTTATGATTCGATGGCAATAGGGTACACTGTGCACCAGTGTCCACTAGGGCTTTATACTTTTGTGGCTCTAATGTGCCAGGCCATCGAATCCACACAGTCCAATAAACTCGGTTGTCCCTCTCCTCCTCCTGGCTGGAGGCAGGGCACCTCTAATGTTGACCGTAGTACCTACGATTATCAGATCGGTTCCTACCTGGTCCGTAGGATCGTCTACCGTAGGTTGGAGCAGCCTTCTTCCTGTCAGAATCCTTTCTCCTACCTGCTTCATTTTGCAACTCAAGCACCCGTGCCTGTAGGGCTGAGGTAGGTTCTCCATCCCACTTCTTCATGTCTTCACCATATTCACAGAGGCAAAACCACAGGATATCTCGCATCGGGTTTGATTTGTCTTGAGTCGGAGGGTGTTTTTTCTCTTGAGTAGGAGGGCGTTTCCTCTTAGCAGCTGCAACATGAGTCTGTACAGGGAAAGAATGGAGTTTTTCCTCCACCTTGGTTAGTTTATCAAACAGTTTATCGGTTTGCTCAACTAATTTCTGGGTCATTTGCTCTATTTTCTCAGTCAGTTTCTCAGTCATTTTCTCGGTGGTCACAGTCAGCTTTTCTATGGCTGCCACAGAAAAGGGACGAGAGAGACTGTCTTCATACTGTCGTACCTTATTAACCACTTCATTTACGGTTGGTGTGTCAGTATCAGATCCTCCCCAGACCATTGTTGACAATGTGTGGGAATATGTTGATGGTGCACTTTGTACAAACTTTTTTAGCATAGATCGTTTGCATGGCATTTCATCAGGGTCTACAATCACTTGCCCATCACTATAAATCACCTCTCGCACAGCCATTTCTCTCAGGTACTTAATACCTTTTTCCATGTTGGTCCATTTACTTGGACGACATTCGATATCGTCCTTAAAGGGATACCTGCGCTTTATGGCTGACACCAGTCGCCTCCAGAGACTGAGAGTGCTTGTCTTTCTCCCAATCTCTTTATCAATACCTCCATCCTTGGCCAGGTTTCCCAATTGCCTAGCTTCTCTGCCATCTAAATCTAGGGTATCTGCCCCATTATCCCAGCATCGGAGCAACCAGGAGACAAGTGTTTCACCTTCATGACGACTAAAGTCCTTCCTGATATTTCTCAGATCTTTCATAGAGAAGGATTTAACAACTACCTCTACATCTGAGTCCTCCTGTGGTGAGGCTGCCCTAGAAGGGGCCTCTCCAGCATCTGCTCTAGAAGAACTCTCGCCTTTGTCTGTTTTCAAAGGTCTCTTTCCTTTATCTGGTCTTGAAGGACCCTCCCCTGGATCTTCTTCAGAACCCTCCCCCAAGCTATCTGACTTGAGGTGGTCTTTGTCGTAAGGGGTAGGGGAAGGAGTTGACCTCTTCTTCTTCCTCCTGGTTACTGGGGCAGCTTGTACCGATTTTGATGGAGTTTGAGTAGGTTTGGTACTGGTTGTAGTGGCTGCAGTAGCTTGTGCCGGGACGGGCGGCGGAGGGGCCGGTGTTGTTGCGGTGGGGGGGGGCGGCTGCCGGTGGTGCCGGTGCCGTTGCAGGCGGCGGCGGCGGAGGAGGCGCCTGTGCCGTTGCGGTGGGGGGGGGGCGGCTGCCGGTTTTGCCGTTGCTCTGGGGGGGGCGGCTGCGGCCGGGCCGGGCGGGGCCGCGGTTCGCGCCGCTGCAGATCGCCGAGCGGCTGCGCGGGTCTGAGTGGCGGCAGCGCACGGTCCCCTACAGCTACCCCAGCACAGATGTTTCACAATAAACCACCCCTGCACCACATTCAGGAGCATCAACAACAAAATCACGATCTTAACAAGGTACCAGTCCTTATCCTCAGAGCCCAGAAGGTTTCCATGCCCCAGCTCTGAGTGTGTCACATTAGCATAAGTATCAAAGGGCGAAGTAAACATTCCCCAGGTAGAACTGAAAGTATAATTAATAACAGAATCCATCACCTGATGCCCGAGATATACAGGTAGAGCCGTTACCCAACTCATCGTGTTATACATCTGAATTGCAAACCACACCAACATAGCACCTTTAAACTTTCGCATAAAAAGACAAAGAATAAATGAAGTTTGCAACACATTTGACAGGTTAGACCAAGCTGACTGCATTAAGGTCCAACAAAGCTGTTTAAAGGCATGATACATGATTTTGTCTAAGAACGACATGATGCAAGCTGTCTGTTCTAATCTCTGAGCAAGTTGGAATTCAAACTATTTGGACAATTTATCACAGCTCTGGTGGAGCACTGTTCATGCCCCACGTTGGGCGCCAATTAATCTGTCGTGGTTTAGGCCAAATCCACCACTGGGGACCCGAGGGACCCCAGACGGGACCGACAGATGCTCCCCTCTACCCCTCTACAAAGAGAGAGGCAGAGGAGGAAAAAGAGACTTAAGAGTTTAGAAGAAACTAAACTACTTTAATGAAATATTAATAATAAAATAAAAAGAAATAATGAAAAAATATATACAAAACCGTATCAAGCTCCCGAGATGACAATCACATCACCGGCTGGCACTGGGGCAGTCCCAGGCTGGACTCAGTGGCGGACGGGAACTGGATTCCGGATCTGGAGTCAGGATTGGGATCACAGGCAGAGAGAGTCCTCCTCAGACGTCGGCCATTGAAGGAAGAGCCCGTGACCCTTTGATCCCTCAGCTTTTATACTGAGCATGAGGCAGATGGGATGGAATACCCTGTTGGTCAGTTTTGGGTCACCTGTCCTGTCCGCTCCTTCCTCCAGGTGGGACCCCACTATGCTTTTCCGCTTCCGACCCTCCAACGTGGCAAATAACAAAGTTGGTTGGCCTTGGCTGTTATGGCAATAAGTATAAGCAGGAGCCTCTCTGCTTACCATGCCTGGGCATCAGCTATAAACAATTGGTCTTATCACTCTGAGAGAGTGAACACTGTCTGCACAATATGCAGTTAATTTCAGTTGTTAGAAGAGGCCCAGCTAAGAAGCGAAGTTACTGAACAAAATTGGTTCTGTTTTACCTCAAACCAGGACAGAGGTTCAACAAGGCTAAGTGGCAGGTCCCACACTTGGGTCACAACAACCCTTGGGTACAGAGGATATGAACACACAGTACTGGGGTGTCTCCCAGTCCTCTTCTATATCATACAGACAGTAAATTGCCTAGCATACTGATTGTTGACTAAAATTTTTTCAGTAATGATAATTTCTATTTTAGCTTCCTCCCGCCCCCCCCCCCCCCATTTGTTGAATTTGTCCTTTGCATTCCTCTCCACTCTTAAAGGAGAAAAAAAACTACTATGCTTGTGCACTAATGCTTGACTAGACAGTATTTCTGTGTATCCTCTTTGGTCTTATATCTGCAAATGTGAATACTACCGCTATAGAGTCCACTACAACTTGCTGATAGCAATGAGGAGGAGCTGCACACACTCATAGAGTTTGCAGGCATTATAGAATCCATCAGCTGCTGGATGCTACTAACAGGGACTTCATGCAGCAATAGTTGGTGTCTAGGCTAACAGAAGCCTTTACCATGGCAGATGTGCTCCTGGATGCTCTGAACCCATATCTAGCTTGTTCTGTAGCTACCTCTCTGAGGCTGGTCAGCAAATAAAAAACACAATTTGTTGGGGATTTTCTCTGCCTCATGAATGCTGAAGTAAATTCTACAAACTCAGTCTGATTTGATATATAACAGAGAATCATTATGTGATTTTTAAAGAGAGTTCCTCTGTGCATATTGTGTCTAGGAGTCCTGACTAAAAAAGGATGGAGAAGAGGAAGGCAGAGCTGCTGAATGCCTTCTTTGCTTCTGTGTTTACTGCTAGGGCCAGTCCTTGGGAGTCCCAGACTTTGTAGGTAACAGAGACAGTCTGGAGGAAACAAGACTTTCCCTTGGTTGAAGAGAAACAAGTTAGAGATCAGTTAGGTAAACTGGATACCCACAGGCCCATGGGCCCTGATGGGATGTACCTGTGAGTACTGAGGGAGCTGGCAGAAGTCGTTGCTAGACCACTCTCCATCATCTTTGAAAGGTCCTGGAGAACAGGTGAGGTGCCTGAGGACTGGAGGAAAGCCAATTGTCACTCCAGTCTTTAAGAAGTGCAATAAGGATGATGCAGGAAACTACAGACCAGTCAGCCTCACCTCCATCCCTGGAAAGATGATGGAACAGCTCATTCTGGGCATCATCTCCAAGCATCTGGAGGAAAAGGAGGTTATCAGAAGTAGTCAACATGGATTCACCAAGGGGAAGTCATGCCTGACTAATCTGATAGCATTCTACGATGGTGTGACTGGATGGGTGGATGAGGGGAGGGCAGTGGATGTTGTCTACCTTGACTTTGGCAAGGATTTCAACACCATCTCCCACATCATCCTCACAGGCAAGCTTAGGAAGTGTGGGTTAGATGAATGGACAGTGGGGTGGATAGAACAGTGGCTGACAGATAGAGCTCAAAGGGTTGTGGTTAGTGGCGCAGAGTCTACTTGGAGGACAGTAACAAGTGGTGTCCTTCAGGGGTTAATACTGCGTCCAGTCCTGTTCAATATATTCATCAATGACCTGAATGAAGGGATAGAATATACCATCAGCAAGTTTGCTGATGACACAAAACTGAGAGGACTGGCTGACATGCCAGAAGGCTGTGCCGCCACACAGTGTGACATGGACAGCCTGGAGAGTTGGGCAGAGAGAAACCTTATGAAGTTCAACAAGGGCAAGTGTAGGGTACTGCATTTGGGGAGGAATAACCCCATGCATCAGTACAGGTTGGGGGCTGACCTCCAGGAGAGCAGCTCTGTGGAAAGGGACCTGGGAGTCCTGGTGGACAACAGGATGACCATGAGACACCAATGTGCCCTTGTGGCCAAGAAGGCCAGTGGCATCCTGGGGTGCATCAAGAAGAGTGTGGCCAGTAGGTCGAGGGAAGTTATCCTCCCTCTCTACTCTGTCCTGGTGAGGTCACATCTGGAGTATTGTGTCCAGTTCTGGGCTCCCCTGGTTCAAGAAGGACAGGGAACTGCTGGAGAGGGTCCAGCAAAGGGCTACAAAGATGATGAGGGGACTGGAGCATCTTTCTTATGAGGAAAGGCTGAGGGACTTGGGTCTTTTCAGTCCAGAGAAAAGAAGACTGGGGGGGGGGATCTTATCAATGCATCTAAATACCCAAAGGGAGGGTGTCAGATGGATGGGAACAGTCTTTTTTCAGTGGTGCCCAGTGATAGGACAAGAGGTCATGGGCACAAACTTGAACATTCCATCTTAACATGAGGAGGAACTGCTTTCATAGAATCATAGAATGGTTTAAATTGGAAGGGACCTTGAAGATCATCGAGTTCCAACCCCCCTGCCATACTTTGAGGGTGGCAGGGCACTGGAACAAGCTGCCCAGAGAGGTTGTGCGGTCTCCCACTCTGGAGACATTCAAAACCCACCTGGATGCCATCCTGTGCAACCTGCTGTAGGTGACCCTGCTCTGTCAGGGTGGTTGGACAAGATGATCTCCAGAGGTCCCTTCCAACCCCGATCATTCTGTAACTCTCTTATTCTTTGCTTTTTCTGTAGTATGCACTCTTCTGGTTACATGTGTGTGTGCTTCCTTTGGCTGTATTTTATTTCTAACAAATTTATTTCCAAACTTTAAATGACAAGTGCAAAATACTTAGGGGTCACTTTTTTCCAAAGTAGTTGCAATCTGGAATACAGTCTCCAAAATCTCAAAGACATTAAACAGGTATATGCATGCATAGAAGGAACTGTTGCCTCTTTGCATATTCAGAGCAAATGCTTGCTATTCTGGAATCATAAAAGAAACAAGGTTATTTTCAGATATAAATAATGGAAACTCTTGTATATATAGCCTGTTAAACAATTCTCAGATCTGCATACTGGATGAAATTTGCAAAGGCACAAAATGCCTAATGAAAGGTATTAGGAATTTGACATCCAAGTACTTCCAAACACTTTTAAAAAGCCATCCATTTTTCTTCCCACAATTTAGTCCCAGGTACCCACTGGTTTAGATGAACGGTGATTCTGAAAAGAGACACAAGAATGTGGGATTAGGTCCCCAGCAGCAAGAGGCTAAAAGAGGAGACAAATTGACCAGGTGGCTTACTAGGATAATAAATTATTATCTATGGAAATATATATGGAATATATATTGGATATACATGGAAATAAGACAGTGACTATTTTGAAGAGATTTTTTCTAACAGGCAGTAGTAAGGAAAAAAATTCTGCTATTTTCTCTGCTGCTCTCAATAGTCTTTTGTGACATTTTTTTAAAATTTCAAGTAACGATGGAATCCCTAATTTTTGACTGGGTTTAACAAAATGCTCAAGGCTTCATAAACTCTGTACAGACTTGCATTTGAAGGGAAAGTTAACTACCTAAAACAAAATGACAAATGTATTGGTCCCACTTTTGCATTCTGTATAGAAGCGGGGAGAAAAAGAGAATAGTTTCTAGGTAAACAATTGAAATTAATGAGGTGCCATAAATCAAAATGCCTGCTTCAGGATGAGAAGTGGTAGGTTATAATCTATTTTTATGTGTGTATGTAGATTATAATGAATCCATTAGATTACTTTTATATTCTTGTTATTAATGGTTTCTCTGCTTTCCTCGGCATTTTAAACTCATTGAATAGATTCAGTACCTTGAACACAGCAAATACTAACTCCTGAGGAAGGAGGAATCAAAATTTTGCCTTCCATGTAATTGAAAATAAAACAAAAGCTTACAGATCATAAGTCTGAGGGTACCCTTGTAAAATCCTGAAGCAGATTTGTCTTCATTTAGGGCTTGTTTGTCCAAGGAGGTATCAAGCAAAGAGTTCAGTGAATTTGCAGCATGTTTGCTGCTTCCTACTAACTTCCTCTGGACACAGCCTTGGGCCACAGACAAGTTTGTTTGCATACACATAGTGAAGGCAAGGCAGATAGTGTGCTAGCAATCCTCATTCTATTTTACTGTGAGCTGATTGTTCACTAGCTGTGAATATCTTTTAGCAAAGTTTCTATAAATTATCATTTGGTTTCATTCATTGATGATATTGGATGCCTTAGCCTGGTTTTCAAAGAAAAAAAATGACAATAATTTAAATACTCTTTTAAAGGTCCCAAAATAATAAACGGGTCTTGGCCTTCCCTCAGCTAAAGGCCATTTAGAGTTATGTCTTCATTTTTCCTTGGACAATGTTGCAGAATGTCAGAATACTGGAGCTTGGAAGGGACCTCTGGAGATCATCTCCAGTTCAACTCCCCTGCTCAAGCAGGGTCAGCTAAGAGTAGGTTGCTCAGGACCATATCCAGCTGGGTTTTTTAATATCTCTGAGTAGGGAGAGTCCACAACTTCTCTGGGCAACCTGTGCCAGTATGTGGGTCACCCTTACAGTAAAATATGTTTTCTTATGTTCAGGTGGAATTTCACATATATATAGCTAACCTCAGCCCACACACCTGCATGCTTACCTGTTGGCCTGAATGAAGCACTGTTGCTTAATTGAAACATTTTGACACTACCATAAATTTTGGTGAAGATGTTGGTTCTTGTTGTTTTAATTGTTATGGTAGGACACTTGTCTGCTACCACGTTTAGTCCAATTGGAGTGCATACAAGGCAAATGTGTGCTTATGAGTGCTTTTCTATCACAGATGCCAAAACCCTTCCTAAATGAAGGACTTGCAGGACTTTGCAACATTTTGGCACACCAATTGGGTACACCGTGACAGCCTGCTTTAATCTACACAATGTCTCATTGAGTTCATTTGGATTTGTTAAGAAAAACTGTGCATTGCCTGCATTCTCACGTTGCTTCATTTGATTATAGTATACCATAGCAGCTGGGCAACCATAGAAGTCACACTAAATAATAAAAACTGGGGCATGATTTACCTATAATACACACACTCAACCTGTATCAGACAGATATCAGAAAATAATCGTTTCTCATTCATAGCTCATCACTGTAAAGGGTTTAATACCTGTTGCCTCAGTAGAATTAGAGTTGCTCTTCTGCAACAGGAGCTCATGTATTAAGTAAAATAAAAAAAGGTAGAACCTCTTCAGCTGGCAAATAGTTTAAAATCAATGAAAACAGGGCTGTAAAGTGTCATACATGGCAAAGAGAAGGAAGCTCTTTGTAGCATCCTAAATTTCAACTATTCCCAACACAGTAGTACAGAAGGCTAACTGGCACTCCTATGTAATCACTGTACTAAATTATGTCTAAAAGATAAATGGATCCTGCTAAGGCATATGACAAATCCAGCTCCGATTTCAGGGTGAGGGGGGTTTGTAATGGTCCTAAGAGTGAGATTGAGATGTAAATGAGGTCAAATGCCACCAATCAGGCCATTTTTATTGAATAAGTACAGAGGAATGGAGCGATAGGAAAGGCAGGAAATATTAGAAGGAAACTAAGCAAACATTCAGAAAGATAAGCAAAGGATAGTCGCTACCACGGATCCAGCAGTGTCCCGTTGGTCCTTAGTCTTCAATCCTTTGGTGGTTGGTGCACACCACGGTTGTTTCCATGGTCTTTTTATCTACGATCTGGTTCCACGTGCCATTCACTAGGCCTCCTCTATCATGTGGCCTTCGGTGACCATTGGTGGTAAACAGGAAAAGACCTTCGTGGGCTGCCAGCCCAGCCCAGCCCAGACAGGGGTCGGTTTTGGTAGCACCTGATTTGCAAAAGAGTGGTCTGCTGCTATCAGTAGTTTGCAGCTTGCAAGATACACACAAGCAATCTTTGAGACAATTATTTGATGTTCCAGTCTCTCACACCATAGTGCTAGAGAGTTTAGGTATTAATACATGGGAATTAAAAGCAATAATATTTTTTTTCTAATTGGTCTTATTTCATATTAAGTCCTACCATCTGTCTCCTGCTCTTGATCATATGAGTAGAATGATATTGAAAAGCACAGTAGCATGATCTTAAGTAATCTTTTTTCCCATCTTCTGCAGCTCTCTTTTTTTCAGTACATAACACTTTTATTTCCTACTAGCAGACACTGGAATTGTTTTTGCTTTCATAAAGGAAAAACTAAAGCTCTGACAGGATTTATAAAGATCTGGGGTGACTGACTCATAGCAAAGTGACCAGTCATAATGCAGCTCATTCATTAGTTACTTGTATAGATTGTTCTTTTATTTTTCACAATGAAGGAAGAAAACTGGATTAGCATTCCAACGAGTTCTGTCTAACTTGCTGTTGTAATAGTTTTTGCCCTTATACCATTGCATGTATTTTACCATCCTAAGTTGCTGCTTTCAAACTCTTCTGTAATTTGTTTGACAAGGTTCACTTTAATTTGTTTTATCTTGGTATCTGCTAAAAGTTTTTATGTTTTTTATTTTTATTTTTTGCTGTGATGATACACAGTATGCTCATAGCATTGAGGAGGGACATTGTTGCATCAGGCACATTGGATTAGATTTTTGATCATATTTACGTAGACATGAAGAATGGAATTACGCCTATCCGTGGATGGGAGATCAGCATCTCACCTGTGAGTGTAAGTCAGCAGCAGAATACAAAAAATACTGATATTTAACACTAACAAAAACAACTTTATGACCACCAGATTCTGTTTCTACTCTGTAGATAGCAAAGCTGAAGTTCTTAGCTCAAAGTAAAACTTTGCAAGGGATAAGGAAATTAGACTCAATTCCCTGCAGTGCTACATCAATTCATAAAACGTTGCTTCCAAGTGTTAGATAGCACACTTTCTAAATCACATATAAATGCCAAAGCAAGTACAGAAAGGCACCATCTTATAATTTTATTAACAATAATAATTTAATTTGCAATTATGCTATGCTGGAATGCTGGTCTCTTGAATGAGTGTAGGAAATGTGTAAAACAGGGCTGTGTAGCAGCCATTTTCACAGAAAGTTATGTTTTGTTTTATTTTCACAAACCACCAATCCTGTTCATCATCATTATAAGGGTTCATTTGAGATAGGCCCTAGATAGGCTTCTCTATCACTTCCTCATATTTGCTGCAAACGCTGTCCTTAATGTTCCAGCTTAACAATGAATGTGAGGTGAGCTTTTAATAAATGTCTCTGAATAAGATTTTTAGTAGTACTTAAGAATTTAAAGATCCATTTAGGAACGTTGAAGGCTTTTCAAAAACACGCAGACTCCCAGCTCCCACAAGTCTGGTCCTTAAGGGACTTTGGGGCACACATTCCTATGACCTTTATGAACCCTACACTGAGGTAACTGAGAAATTTGAAAATCTTGCCTCTAGCTTTGAATTGATTCACTAAGGATTTTCTCATAAAAGTGAACTCTTCAGAACATGGACAACTTCTATATGTGGATGCTATAGTTAAGCACACATAACACAGGGAGTGCAGTTACACGGTTGGTTTAACTAGGCATATATACCCTCCATGCCACTTGAAGCAGCAGCTCCATCTGACTTTTGTCATGGGCTGCTCATTCCCACAAGCTCTCTATGCCAATGCTGGTTAGTTTCCAGCTGGATCAGTCCCCTTTAGCCCTGGTGTAAGGCCAAGGGGTAAGGCTTAGCAGCTGTGGTACGGAGGGGAAGGCACCTATGCTCTTTTCAGTAGCAGAGTGGACTTCTGCCAGGTTAAAGCAAATGTTTAACCATAGCCTAAAAAAAACCAATGCTCTGATAAACATAAAGCTTCCAGTGCTGTTCATACTTAACGCAGACAAATTTCTGAATCTTGCATCAGTTTTACATTATTATTACTTTTTCAAAAATTACCTCTACTCTCTAACCGTTGAGAACTGAGAAGTGAAAAGGGTTAGTAAGATGGAAAGCAATTATTTCAGTCTGGGAATTAATTTTGAAACTATAAATAAAGCTTCAGTTTAATATTTCCAGTCATCTGACCTGCAAACTAACTGGAAGAGTCAAGATATACAGCAAGAGAGACTTTTAAAGAATACGTCATCTTGTTCTTGACATATGGAGCGAGAAACTTACTGTACAAGAATGTCAGCAGTACTTGAAAGGTTAATGGAAGTGGGATTTGTAGAGACATGACTGATTCTTCTAGAAAAGTTGAGGAAAAAAAGACAATTTGGACAAAGACCTTTAAAGCTCTTTTGCATTTGCATCTTTCCTTATGAAGGGAAGAAAAACACTACTATCTCTTTTAACTTAAATCACTCTAATTCCTTGAAGGGATACAAAATTTGTCAAAGAAAAAATCTTCAGACTAAAAATGAGCCGTGACAATAGGTGAAGTACTCAGCGTGAAGCTTACAAAAAATCTATCTGTCATGGTGTAGGAGAATGCCTTATCATATCAACAGAGTTAAGGTTAAATGTTTTGGTTTTACTGTGTGTTGCCTTTTTCACACACATATGCACATGCCTGCATATATGCATATTTCTGACTCATTTTATCACGTCTAGTTGAACTGTAGATCCTTCATTCTTTTTTTTTATTTTTAAATTTAATAAGATGAATTAAAATAGCTTTACACGAAGAAAGCAATTCACAAAAGAGAATTATTCTATTATCAGGCCACCTGTGATTTAAATTCCTCACTTAGATTGAAATAAAAATAAATAATGGTCCTATTGTATGTTAAGTAGAAGACACATTCTCCTTGCATTATGTGAATTCACACTAAGCCAACAATTAAATTAAAACATAATAATAGGATTGTAATTTTGTTGACTGAGAGCAAGACTGAGAAATCTAGAAAATAACCTTTTTTTCTAAAAAATAACCTCAAGCAAAGCCCTATAACACTAATCTTACTAATTTTACTTCCTAAGCCTTTGATCTCAACCCTTCTGTCCCAGCATCACTGAGCACGTTGCAGATGCCTCTGCTGAGTAGTGTTGGCTCTGCACACATGAAACTCTCTTTGGTTTGGTGAGGCAGAAACAAACATGTTTAAAGATGGGGGCCTCTTGACCAGAGTTGCAAATTGCTCTAAGATATCTAATGAACACTACCCAGCTTAGAAGATGACTTTCTTAACATTCCCAGTGTCTCAGCTTAGTAGGATGTGGCCCTAGGGACTTGGCTTGTGATTTGAGCTGTAACTGCTTCAGTATGGTCTGATTATAAAAGACAATGAATGTTAAGCTACAGGGAATAGAAATAAGCTTTTCCTATACAGAAGATATCCCATAACTGTTCCCTTTTGTATGTTCATGTCTTCATCTACTACATATGAAATTAGGAAAAGGCAGGCAATCTGCTCTGTATGTATCCTGAACTCATTCAACAGAGTCTACCTCTGCATCTGTGTTCTTCTTCTCTTGTGGCCCTTTTCTTATGGCCTGATGCAGGTAATTTTCACTCATTTCAAGAGAGAAGCAAGGCCTGGGGTCAGAACTGGTTCATTCTTGCACAGACATTTTGCTTGTGTGATATTGGGAGATCATTAATCAGAGCCTTTTCCTTCTGTGGTTGTAAGGACAACTTGTAATGGGAAGGGTCCAAGCTGGAAATGCCACTAGACTCATGCTGTTACCTGCAAGAAATGTATTGATGAAAATGAGAGGATTGTCAGCTGTGAGCTTTGGAAAGCCAATTATAGAGGGAGCAAAGTCAAAAACTCAGCATTTATCAAAATAATGCTTACGGATAGTCTGGTAGACTAAGGTACTAAAACCTAAATTCATCCTGGACCTAATGCATTTAACAGCAATGAGAATAATTCATCACTAAAAGGGTATTTCTGGGATTGTGGTGTTTTTCTCTAGCAATGCTTTGAGTTTCATGAAAAGTGGTTTGGAGTTCCTGGGTCACAGCAGGGAGCAGAATACACAATCCCATTTGTTTCTTCTAGCCCTAGCAATGCATGAATGCAACTCACTTCCCTTGACAGGCCATGACTTTCTATTGAAAAATACAACATCTCTTATCTCTGTGATGACCTACAGGCTGTCATTTGGTGAATGTTTAAATGAACATTGCTCTCCTCCAAGCTAAAGCATACCTGTGGCCTTTTTCCCATTTATGTTCTGGTATATGTGACGTAAAGTAAAATGGAAAAAATAAAATTAATTTAATCATCACTTAGTAGATGGTGGCAATTCTAAAACATTCCCTTTGTCTTTCATATATATAACATTATTCACTTACAAGCTTCATCAACACCATAACACTGCAAGCAGATTGGTGTTTGTTGTTAGATTATTTTTTTAAAATCTGTAAATCCTAAAAATAACTTGAAGCTGTGTTATCCTCAACAATAATTTGTCTGCCAAGGGTGGATAGCACCACATAACCTGATTTGATGCCCAGCAAAATAATGTAATTTGAAAGAATTCACCATTCAGGGGATTGATTGACTGATCTTTGTTGATGTAACTGTTTGGCAGGCAGCCTGAATTTTATAGAATATTTGATGAGATAAAGGACTGACTAAAAGAGGGTAAGTATAATTGCATGGAAGTCACATCTCTAGCTTATTCAGTGATCTCCCAACCCTAACCATGGCTTGCAGAGTTCATATGGCTTCGTGTGTCTTTCTGATTTTTTTCTGGCTGTGGTTTTTAACACATTTACTGCCTGTTTTGTCTGTTTGGTGTAGAGCTGGGGGAACTCTGCAGTGTTTTCCATCTATTTTGTCTGGTTTTCAGAGCTTACAAAACTTGTTCTGGCTGGATTTTTCTTGGGAGTTTAACTTCATAAAGTTTCTTGTTCCAGTTTCCCACTGATATAGCTATATGCTAGCCAGACAGAAGGCTATTTGCATGGTATAAGTAGAAATGGTATTGGTGATGTGTACACATATCCATACATTCCTGTCTAATAGGAATACAATTTTCTCCTCCATGACACTCTTTTCTCAATCCCTGGGCAAAATATTTTGGTTACATTGATTTCACACCACTTACATTCCGGTTCCTAATTCATGCCAGCATACACTACAAAAAAGGGAAGTCCTTAGCCCTTTGGGAGGCTTTTCTTCCTGCTTTTTCTTGGCAGAATATGTCATTTTACACCTTTCTTAGGTTTTCTATCTCTGCATTCATGGTGCTGCTCCTTCATATATTCTCTTTCAGGCCTAATCCAAACAGTATTTTTGTGATTCTTTGCTGTGTAGGTTGCATGTTATGCTTAAAAATAAACTGTATCATAGATCATAGAATGGTTTAGGTTGGAAAGGACATTAAAGAACATCTAGTTCCAAACCCCCTGCCCATGGCAGGGACACCTCCCACTAGACCAGGTTGCTCAAAGCTCCATCCAGCCTGGGCTTGAACACTTCCAGGGATGGGGCATGCACAACTTCCCTGGGCAATTTGTTCCAGTGTCTCACCACCCTCAGAATGATGATTTTTTTTTCTAATATTTATTCTAAATCTACCTTCTTCTGGTTTGAATCCATTACCCCTCATCCTGTCACTACATGCCCTTGTAAAAAGTCACTCTCCAGCTTTCTTGTAAGTGCCCTTCAGATACTGGAAAGTTGCTATAAGGTCTACCCAGAGTCTTCTCCAGGCTGAACAACCCTGACTCTCTCAGCCTGTCTTCATAGGAGAGGTACTCCAGCCCTCTGATCATCTTCGTGGCCCTCCTCTAGACTCTCTCCAACATGTCCATGATGTTCTTACATTGGGGGCTCCAGAGCTGTATGCAATATTCCAGGTGAGGTCTCACGAGAGCAGAGTAGAGGGACAGAATCACCTCCCTTGACTTTCTGGCCATGCTTCTTTTGATGCAGCCAAAGATATAGATGGCCTTCTGGGCTGCGATTGCACATTGCTGGCTCATGTTGAGCTTCTCATCCACCAACACCCCAAAGTCCTTCTCCTCAGGGCTGCTCCATTCTCAGCCCAGTCTGTATTTGTGCTTGAGATTGCCCCAACCCACATGCAGGACCTTGCACTTGGCCTGGTTGAACTGCATGAGGTTGGCTTGGGCCCACCTCTCCAGCCTGTCCAGGTCCCTCTGGATAGCATCACTCCCCTCCAACCTGTCAAATATTCCACACAGATTGGTGTCATCGGCAAACTTTCTGAGGATGCACTCCATCCAAACATCCCTGTCACCAACAAAGATGATAAACAGCACCGGTCCCAATACCAACCCCTGAGGAATGCCACTTGTCACTGCTCGCCACTTGGACATTGAGCCGTTGACTGCAACTCTTTGAGTGAAACCCTCCAGCCAGTTCCTTATCCGCTGAGTGGTCCATTTTTTCAAATCCATGTCTCTCCAGTTTAGAGACTAGGATGTTGTGCGGAACAGTGCCAAATGCTTTGCACAAGTCCAGGCATCTTTGACACCTGTTGCTCTCTCCTTATCCACCAACGCTGTAACGCCATTGTAAGTTGGATTTATGTTTGCTTTGAATCGAGTTTAAGTTTTTGTTTTCAGAAACTTAACAATTCTTTGAAATATGATATCCACATGTCTACTTACTAGCTGCTCCTGTTTGTCTGTCTTCAGAAGTGTGAATATGCATGTATGAAAACTATGTTTTTCTTCATGTTATCACTGCTGCAAGAAGATCCATTTATCTATCCATTTATGGATAAGTATGCCTTCCTGTGGATTCCATAGACCCAAGTCTTTGTTAGCACCAGAATAAGTGGGCCCCACTAATGGTATCTTTGTTCCCAACGTCAGTAGTCAAATATTTTTCATACTAATTGCAATGGTTCAAAAAGCTAAAAAGATCCTTACAGCATAAAGTTTAAGAAGGTTTCAGTCTCAAAATGAGCCTAACTTTTTGCAGGCATTTGCCATGTACCCATGGGCCAAGGAAACACAGCGAAACATTAGGAAATGCAATTTCTGATTGCCAGCATAAGGTATACTGAATATTGCATCTGTAAGGTTCTTACATATTTTCATTTTAAAACTTCAATTTAAACACAAATTCTGCCAATTAAATAGTATCTGCATGTACTTTATTACACTGTAATTGTTGCTTTCCAGCTTGCCAGACCTGGCATAGGAGATCATTTTGCTAGTCCCCTGAAAGTGCAATTGAAATCAAGGACCCATCTTCTCCTCTATTTGCAAGTGGCACACGTGTTTGAGGAAAGATCTGAGGACAGAGTTAAGCAAATGCTCTAAAAAATATTGTGCCGTTGTACTTAAAAGAGCATTTCAACTGAAAAAACAAGACCCCTCCAGAAGTCATCATCTAAATGTAACCTTGTAAAAGTTAGCCATTTAACCTAGGGTAGTTATTGAGACTGTAGTAGTAGTTATTCCTAGTAGTTATTTATTCCAAGATGTAATTATTCTTCTGCTGTCCACGGAGGAAACTTTTTACTGCATTGGGTCATCTTTCCACTACTAAGAGAAGCATCCAAGACTGGGGGACAAGTTTTTCTGTCTTCCCAATGGTTGTGGCAGGAAGGTAACTAGCATTAATGAGAAGTTCTAACACTCAGATATTAGGTGAGATTAATCCTGCCCTTATCGTCTGTTGTTCCTTCCCATTGTCTCCCAGGGTCATGCCTGTGTTTTCTGGCCAAGATGTAAGTACAAAGCCACATTTAGTCTGTCTCAAGGATGACAAGGGGCTCTCAGATCTATCATTTGCTGTTATGTTAGAAGCCATGGAAGGTGAGAAAACCTTTGCATAGATTTTCTCCTTTTGTCTGGGATGTGATTCATTGTCCAGTCCCTTGTCTGTGTCCATCCTTTACCCAGGCAGCTGTCACGTGAAACATAGCTATTATCATCCCTTTTCTGACTCTGTGCCCTTCCAAAGGAAATAACGGCCGTCAGAGCCAACTCTCCAGGCTGCTGTGACCCACAGTGCTTGTAAACCACACAGGAGAGGAAGAAGTATTTTTATTCTTTTGTGGGACCTTGCTTTGACACATGAGGCTTTCTACATACTTATTCATGTATGAGACAGTCTGTTCCTTCCACAAGGTAGCTGCTCACAGTGCCCTTTATTTTGTCTGCAGCTCACCATTACGAGGAATATAAAATTTCCTGGGCTAATCAGAATTATTTTTTATCATTTGTGGTTTTCTGTAGTTAACCTCATAGCCCTTGGGTTCAGTTAAAGTTTTAACATTGTGACTTAAAAAATTGTCCTGGGTCATTTGGCTGATCTGTGTAACTAGCCACATACATGTTTCTAGCCCATAGCAAATACAAGATGCTACACTGAAGGCTAAACCTAATGCCCTTGCTTTTTCTGGGGACCAAGTGTGCACACAATCCTATTACCACCAGACTCTGTGGGGCTTGGTAACATGAACTTCATTGGGATCCTTCATTTCACACGACTATTTTTTCACATTACACTGTGCATATACATCTCTGAATAGCTTTTTATCTACATATAAGTGTGTGTGTGTGCGTGTCTGTAAATACATGGATACAGAAATGCTATTTAAGTTTGTGGTTGTGTGCACTTATGTATATCCGAAGAGACAGGACTCTTAAAAGTATGATCTATATATTTGCAATAGAAAGTGAAGGGCAAGGTACGTTTTTGAAATATCAGCCTTCAGCATATTAAAATAATGATTTGCAGCCTTGAGGCTTTCTTTGTCCTTTTGTTGCAATTAATCTTGACTGCTTTGCAAATGTGGTGGCCATTTAATGGTAGGTGACACTTCTTGAATGACTTTTCTGTTTGAGAAGTGAGTAAATCCGTTGGCAATGTTCATTCCCCATCCCTCAGTTGTTGAATCTATGTGCCATACTATGTAACAGCATCTCCATATATTGTTTTCCAACTTCTGCATTTGTCTTTTTTTTTTTTTTTACTACAGTAAAACAAGAAGGCTGCTCCTGAAATTAGGTCTCTACTGCTAATTTAAAAAGCTGTGTACTCTGCACATAAAACACTTAACTCTGGACTATTGAACATGCTGTTATGACTTAAACAATTGGAAGCAGCTAACTGTGCTAGATATTACCCACACATTAAAGGTGTGCTAATTTAATCAAAAGCTATTTAAAAACTAAGCTGATTAAGCCAGTACAAACTCCAGTGTAATACATTTTTGTCCGTTCATTCTTCATCCCTATTAGTTAAGCTTACTATGGTAAATAAATTTATACACTGGTCTTAATTAAGTAGAACAACTTTTGGGTGTATCTAAAGATCAATTTTATTGTCTTTTTGGTCTGAATTTATAAGAGTTTTGACTTGAACATGAATTAGAGAGATTAACACCATGGGCCTATGACTCACTACATGTTCTGTCCCACATACACAACCCTTGAAATACGCTCTTTTTTCTGTGAACATCCAAATGCAAAATTATATGATATTAATTTAGATTAACATGAACCTATAATTTAGCAAGAATATTCCTGTCCATCCCATACAGGCACGATTTCAAAAATATTGGTGGTGTGAGAAGATAGGATATTGAGGAAACATTTCTGTCAATATAAATAAGTTCAGTGGTGAAGAAATGAAAAACAATGTTTGGAATTACTAGGAAAGAAAAAGAGCAGAAAAATGGAAGACATCACTACGTCACTATAAATGATCGATTTTCATTGTAAATATGGTGTGTGGTTTCTTCCCCTTCTCCTTTCCCACAAATGATATGGTAGAACTGGAAAAAATACATTAAAAAGTGATCAAAAGTCTGGAAGTAGTCTGCCAGATGCATAGGCTGGGACTCCAGCTTTGAAAAGAGATGACTCTGGGCAACATGACTGGAGTCTCTAAAATCAGGCACGCTATGTGAATACAAAGTGACTGTGCATTGTTACTTCTATCATGAGAACACAGTTGAGTCAAGTTAAACTTGGGGAGGAGGGAATAGTGAGAAAAAACAAAGACGTATTTCTTCACCCAACACCTAGTTAAGTTTTGGACAGTTGCCACTGGATATTGAGGATGCTAAAAGTATATATGGTTTCTAAGAGCAGCTTGTGGTTTTTGAAGAGGAAAAACACATCAGGGGCTCTTAGGTGCAAAGACAACATGTCTATTTCTGGAAGTAATTTAATTGCAAATCA
Source organism: Vanellus vanellus (assembly GCF_965231255.1). Lineage (NCBI taxonomy): Eukaryota > Metazoa > Chordata > Aves > Charadriiformes > Charadriidae > Vanellus > Vanellus vanellus. The sequence continues at coordinate 22,282,107 of NC_138909.1, read as the reverse complement.
TTGAAGACTGGGAGGGTTTTCTGGGAAAATATTGCCATATACTTGCTTAGTTGTTATACTCTTCCCTACTAGCTGTTATCAGAAATCAATTATGGAGCAAGATATCTGTTTGGCTGGACTCATTACGGTTATTCCTGTCCATTGCTTCCCACTGTCCACAGAAATTTAATTTATCTGTGATCACTGGTTGTTGTCAAGGTAGGATAATAAACACTGTGTTCTGGCTGTCATTATATTAGCATAACCACCAGCCCTGACAGCCTGCTTTAGTTGCTCATTGCCACCCTTTCACCAGTGTTCATGATGCCTCTTACCCTGGATAATTAAGCAAAAATGCAAATGTAGTCATTGCCTACCCTCTTTCTGTCAAAGTGATCCAGATTTAAAGGAAGTAATTTTCTGGCTACCTTGGATCGTTTCTGCTAAACTGAGTTAGGAGACACAGTACAAGCACAGCTTTGCTGCCTGGTTCTGAGTGAGTACTGGCATTGCTTAGCTGGCTAACCTGCAAATTAATGCAAATTAAAGTCTCTGAGTTAAACAGTCTTCTGCTCCCAGCTGCCTGCTGGATCTTCCTTGAAGACATCCTGTCTCCTGTGGCAGCGTTGACTAATGCACATGCAGAACAGCTCCTGGAGCACCACATTCCATATGTTAAAGTAGTCTGTGATCCATTATCAGTTATCTTTGAGTTGAGCTTGAGTTGCCTCGGGATATGCTGTAGAAATAGACCCATATATAGGACTAAACCACAGCTGAGCTGAGAAATTACACATAAATGTAGCGATAGTATGTAACAACAGACTTCACTCAGACAGCTTTGGTCAGAAAATCATGCTGTGTAAGAGAGACATAGGGTGAAACTTGGAGGAATGGGACTTAGCTTTAACTAGTCCAGAGTAGGAGTTGGGATCCCAAATTAATCCATTGTAGGACTGAAACAAAGATGCTTTGTTAACAGTAAGGTTTTTTGCTACCTGCTGGAGCTTGCACAGGGGAAATAAAGATTCATGGTATTGAAAGGGATGATATTCTGCACCATGCAATTTCCTTTAAAAAGTCAAAGGCTTAAAACCATAGGTCAGGATGTCTTACAAACTGAAAAAGTCAAAAATCTTTTCTAGAAAAGAACAACTTTTTAAAATTTGTTTCCAAACTAAAACCTTTTTCTTGTTGTTGTTTTCTAACATCCCTACGCCCACAATTAATAAAAATATGTGTTTTTAAAAAGAATGCAAACATACATGGTTTATTGGGAAGCTTTGAACTAGCCCTATTCACCGTATCACTATTTGTTTTTTTCTGAATGCTGTCTTAGAAACATAGGCTCAATTTAACAGGCAGGATGCAAGGCAATGTCTGCCTGATTTTAAGGATTGTGTCATTTGTACTATCCTTTCCCTTGCTGATATGCTTACATGAAGTCCTATGGGCTTGCTGTGGCCTTTTCACATACTGCCGAGCTTACAGAGGTAATGGAACCTTTCTGGGTCGTATTTTATTTCTGTATTTTTCCTAAAGCGATACATGAATGAGGGAAGACAGATGTGGCAAAATCATTATTTATATTAGGTGGAGTGATATACATCGGAAAATGTTGGCAAGGCCCAAGGGAAGTACCCAAGGCATTGGCTAATCTGGTAGCATTTCCATCTCTTGTTAGAGGCAGTTAAAAGAGATGTTGTAATTACTAAGATGATCACAGAGCATTAGCAGCCTCCAGAATGGGTGTTACAGTTGTCCCAACAGCACGCGGTGGTAACAATTTATACATTCCACTTTAGAGCGTAATCTTTAAATATAGAGGATGTCATTAAGTACTTTTGAAACAACCAGGATATACAATGAGGTTTTTCCACTGCATGACAGTGTCAAGTCTACAGGAGAGCAGAGAAATATGGGGCGGGGGCACAAATGATGTCCTTTGTTATTAGCAGAGAAAGGAAAAAGGAAATTGAATGACAGAGGGATGCAGGCATGATAATGGTATCTTCAGTAGAAAAAAGCTGGTGCAAAGATAAAGGAAATAAACAGCCTTATTCCATGCCCAGAGAAATTGGAAAAGTAATGAAATTAAATTCCAACAATGTCTATTATAAGGAGAAGCTCTTACCTAAGAAGGGCTAAGCAATGGAATAATCTGCAGGAGAAGCAAGGAAACTCTGTCAGTGAAGGCCTGATGGAGGTCAAATCAGGTCAAGCAAACACCTGCAAGAAAAGTATAGATATAGCTGATCTTTCCCTTGGACACAATAGTGGGCTAGCTGACCTCTTGAAGTCCCTTCCAACTCTACTAATAATAGTTCTGTGTAGACTGATATTTCAAAACTTTCAAGTATCTTTGAAAAATTTGCCCAGTTTTTTCCATACTTCAGGCATGATTGGGGTGAAGGGAAACCTTATGAAATTCAACAAGGGCAAGTGTAGGGTACTGCATTTGGGGAGGAATAACCCCATGCATCAGTACAGGTTGGGGGCTGACCTGCTGGAAAGCAGCTCCGTGGAAAGGGACCTGGGAGTCCTGGTGGACAACAGGATGACCATGAGACACCAATGTGCCCTTGTGGCCAAGAAGGCCAGTGGCATCCTGGGGTGCATCAAGAAGAGTGTGGACAGCAGGTCGAGGGAAGTTATTCCTGGTGAGGTCACATCTGGAGTATTGTATCCAGTTCTGGGCTCCCCTGGTTCAAGAAGGACGGGGAACTGCTGGAGAGGGTCCAGCAAAGGGCTACAAAGATGATGAGGGGACTGGAGCATCTTTCTTATGAGGAAGGGCTGAGGGACTTGGGTCTTTTCAGTCCAGAGAAAAGAAGACTGAGGGGGGGGTCTTATCAATGCATCTAAATACCCAAAGGGAGGGTGTCAGATGGATGGGAACAGTCTTTTTTCAGTGGTGCCCAGTGATAGGACAAGAGGTCACGGGCACAAACTTGAACATAGGAAGTTCCATCTTAACATGAGGAGGAACTGCTTTCATAGAATCATAGAATGGTTTAAATTGGAAGGGACCTTGAAGATCATCGAGTTCCAACCCCCCTGCCATACTTTGAGGGTGGCAGGGCACTGGAACAAGCTGCCCAGAGAGGTTGTGCGGTCTCCCACTCTGGAGACATACAGCAACCTGCTGTAGGTGACCCTGCTCTGTGAGGGGGATTAGACTAGATGATCTCCAGAAGTCCCTTCCAACCCTGATGATTCTGTGATTGAAGGGTTAAATGATATAGAATTTTACCAGTTGGGCGTGGAAACTTGGTTTTCTCATCCTGTTTGCTCAATCTCTTGTGGCTGGGTAGCGTGCTTCATCCTCTTACCAGCATGGGAGGAGACTTGCAATAGAGTTTGCTTGGGAAGCAAAGCTCAGAGTCAAGCATTCACCACGGGTTGCATTTTTATTCTATGTAGGGAAACTACATTCTTTTTAAGGAAGACCTTTCTTTTCACCAGGAGCCTTGCATGTAGAGTGATACGATAAGTCTCAGCTGTATGCTTCTCATGTCCACTTTCTTATATAAACTCTCAGACGTGTGACTCTTGCAGTGCTTTTTGTAACACTGGAGTCAGAGTAGAAACAGGAGTTAGGCAAAGGCTAGAAGAGGTAATGGCTTCTCCTTTTGAACAGCAGAGTGGCAATCTCTTTCTCTGTTGTTTTGTTTGTGCTTTTTCCCCCCCCCCACAGGTCTGCAGCAAGTCTATAACCGAGATTTTTAGAGTATGGCTATGAAAGATACTGTGTTTGTGGAGAGATTTCAGGTGAAAGGTAGTAGTAGATAACGTAATTTATAACCCAATCTTTATTAAAGAATTCATGGTGTATGAATTGTTCATTGATTAAGTGATGGGGTTGCTATGATTAAAAGGAACAGCTGGTTGGAGAAAGCAGAAGGAATGTACTGTTAATGTATATTTCTTTGCTGAGTCCTTGAGATCTACTGGTCCTGGAAATGAATAGATGCAACACCTCCAATTTTAATAAGCTAGCATTGTCATGCAAGGCCTGAAGGCAGGAAGAGATGGGATTGAAGGAAACAATTCAGAAGCACTAACTGTTGTCTGACCTTACCCTGTAAGGAAGTTCCAGAGACTAGAAGTAACATATTAATTGGAAAGACAAAAAATTAAACCAAAAAATAAGCAATCCCACAGGTACAGGGTAATGACAAAAGAAGGCAAAAACTCTAACAAATTACTAGAAAAGCCTGCCCTGTGAACGGATGAATCTCATCTTTTGGTTTCCAGCTTCTATCAGTCTGGGGTTGTATTGTCTCTGAGTCTTTTGATGGGTAAATGATCATGCCAAAAAATCTGTTGTCTTCAACAGAGTGTCAAATCTGATGTACGGCTGTCCTGTCAAGCTCGTAATTGGCATAAAGCATCAACACATTTTTTACTGGTGTTTCTTGTACTTTTGTGGAAATGTAACATGGCAGTTCTAACAAGAGTTAGCAGGCATAGAAATAGTTGCATATACTTGGTTAATAACGATTTTACCTGGAAAACAGGTTTTTACTTTGATTTGTGGCAATACTATATTGCATCAACTTCGGAAGTGTTTCAAATTTGCAAAGTCAAGTGCAAGGTTTAAGATTTTCAATTAGGAAGTTTGCAGTTTTCAGTTTCAAATGAATCTTAGTTTTTTAAAAAGGCACATTCCCTTTTCATTACCACTAGAAGTAACTTAGAAGTTTGTCCCTTGAATTTAATTTTAATTAAATTTTCATACCAGTTTTACTGCATTAGAGTCAATGTCAGAGTCTGAGTGCCTTGGAATAAAGTATTTTCACCCCCAAAGTCCAGATGGTTTTTTGAGCTTCCTTCCAACATGGCTGTTCTATGATTTTGTGAAACTTATTTCTATTGCTATTTTGTTGTCTTTCTTGTAATTAAAGTAATTTAAATAGTAAGACATATTGACCTTATAGAATTTTCTGCATTTTATGTAATTAAATGCAAGCACTTTCATTCTAATAAATGTACCTTAAAGATTTTACAGTACCTTTAACAAAGACTGGGATAAAACTCCAGAATTTCTGATGAAGAAAAAATGAAGTGCTCGCTAGTGAAATTCCAAAAATAAGGTACTTGTTCAGAGTGAAATTCATACCTGCTCAGGGAACCCATAGCTTGCATAACTATCCCACAGGTCATGAGTAAGTACTTCTCTGGCTGTAAGGGTGCCGCATATGGGAATGAATATCATCTGTTGTCCTTAGTTACATCTGTCCTGAATGTCATTTTGTCTTTTAAAAGTCAGCTTAACACAGTAGCTGGACCACATAGTGATTAACTTACATGCTTTCAACTTCAACACGTCTGAGAATATCTTAGGTCTACTAGGAGGGACTTCATGGTCTTAGATACAGAGATCTGAAGGACTCTGTAAAAAAAGAGAGTTTGTGTCACAGAGTAATCAAAGGTGTGTTGCCTATAAAAAACCCAGGCTGGGTTTGTGTTGTCTTTTTTGGAAGGGTTCCTGATCCAAAGGAAGGCCTCCTGCAAAGTAAGCTACTATTCTGAAAAGTACAGTCTACACTGTTAGGGGTTAGAGAATAAACATTTAGAATGGCAAACTCATTAACTTCTCTATTGTTTCTGTAAAGCAAATTGTTTTTTTTGAGTACATCCTGTGGAATGAATTAAGAAGACACTAAAGTCAAAATGCAGCACTGCTTCTTTTAGTTATATCTATGTGCTTTTTAAATAAAAATAAAGGAGTATTCAAATTTGCATTTTTATCTCACATCCTTGTTCGATGGTTTATTTTTTTCAAAAGAAATGCTGAATTTCAAGAAATAGAGCCTTTATCCTTAAAAATACTCAGCATCTCCAAATTGCAGTTGACCCTTATATTTCCCCCATCCTGATGATCACAGAATCACAGAATCATCAGAGTTGGAAGGGACCTCTAGAGATCATCTAGTCCAACTCCCCTGCTAAAGCAGGATTGCCCAGAGCACATTACTCAGGACTGCATCCAGGCGGGTCTTGAAAACCTCCAGGGAAGGGGACTCCACAACCTCCCTGGGCAGCCTGTTCCAGTGCTCTGTCACCCTCACCGTAAAGAACTGTTTCCGTGTATTTGAATGGAACTTCCTGTGTTCTAACTTGTGCCCATTGCCCCTCGTCCTGTTACTTGGAACCATTGAAAAGAGCCTGGCTCCATCCTCCTTCAACCCACCCTTTAGATACTTGTATGCCATAATAAGGTCTCCCCTCAGCCTTCTCTTCTCCAGGCTAAAGAGTCCCAGCTCTCTCAGCCTTTCCTCATAAGGGAGATGCTCCAATCCCTTAATCATCTTAGTTGCTCTTCGCTGGACTCGCTCCAGCAGTTCCCTGTCCCTCTTGAACTGGGGAGCCCAAAACTGGACTTATGATGCATAAGAAGTGCCTGTGCTACTCAGTATCTACTTATCTACTTATATTCCTGGAAAAAAAAATACTTTGGACAAGCTGTATTTACATTTTCTTATTCATATATCTGTACAGAATCTAAAAGCATTACAGGAGAAACCTTATTAACAGTGGAGCCAGGAGGAGTCTGATGTGCTTCATATACAGCTTTTAGTTTCATATTCAAAATGCTGAAGACTCTGCAGTAGAAGTGCCTTAATCTCACCCTGGGTTTTTGGCAGCCACACCTTTGTTTCATTTAAACTTCTTAAATGTCAGTCAGGTTTCACAGAATCAGAACAGCCATGTTGGAAGGAAGCTCAAAAAACCATCTGGTCCAACCCTTCGTGGGAAAGGGAATCTAGATGAGATTATCTAGGTTTTTTATTTTTTATTTTTTTTAAAGACCCTCTAGCTTGTCCATTGCAGCAAGCCCCAGCTGCAGAGGTTTTAGGTAACTACCGATGCACTATCATGGATGCGTGCTAAATATTTTAAAAAACAAAAAAGACAGAAGAAACTATGGCTTTTTCATTGCTTGGAGAGAACTGATCAGGTGAGAGGGTATCCTGAAGGATTAATCACTGTAAACACCCTGTTTAACTGAACAATAGGGAGGCTTAGTATTAACACTGTGCAGAAAATCTAGCAGTAATCTATTTTACTAGCTTTACTGACTTTACTGACTTTAAGGTACTAATCTCAACATCATTTAAGTATTTACTATGTAACCAAAAAGCCATGCAAAATTAAAAGTGTTAAGGAATTGTTTTTGTTTGGTTGGAAACAGAAATATTGAAGGGCAGTAAACATAAACCTTAAATCACACAACAGTTTCTCAGTGCACCGTATATAGTGAGTTTGTTATACTGGCTTCTGGAGGAATTTATTAAGTAATGTATTTAATGTGTCTAGAGTGCTTTGAAAAATATGAAGTGCTTTATAACTGCAAGAAATTTTATTTCTTAATTTGTTAATTGTGTATTTATTTAAGTGATGCAAATTCCAAAGCAGATATAAAAAACCTCAATAGCTTACTTCTTCAATTATTCAGATTTTGTTTCAGAACTTCTTTTAAAATATCTGGTCTTTCTATTTACAATACTGTTAATTTCAATAGTTTTGTGAAAATTGAAATACCTCATTTCTATCTTTAAAATATTTCTTCTTGTGTTTTAATGACTCAGTGGGAGACTTTGATACAGAAAATATGGAACACACTTAAGGGCATAACCACATAGAGACTTGCACACCAAAACAGCCAAGTTCTCTTACTTTTTACTTTTATCACTCAGTATGGATCCGTACAGGATGCACAAAAGTTATCTGAGGGAGCACAGGAACCCAGGAACTCCTTCTTTCTGGAAAGTAATTGCCCTGCCTACTAGTCTACAAACTTATGGATTAATTCATTCTTATTCACTCATTCTCTCATTTTCTTTCTTCTAGAAGCATTTACCATAGGCACAAGATGTGCAGAGGAATGGAATACTTTAGACTTGTAGGTGACTACAACAGTATAGGACATACATGTTGTTCCAGACATTGTTACACATTGGTGGCTGGTGCTGTCCCTGAGATCATAGTGATGTGGGTAGGTTTCAGAAAATTGAACTCTCATGGAATTTTGTTGCCTCTTGGGTGTTTTCAATTAGCAGCACAATTTAATTTTCAAAGGACAAAATTTAATTTGTGTACTGATAGTCCTTGTTGTTTTGATCCTCTTTGCTAATTTCACTAATTAGAGTATCAGCTGTTTCTAGTAACCTCTGAAAATTAATCCAGAGTAATATGAATTGTAATAAACAAAGCTGCTCCTAAATATTGCCTGGAGTTAGATATGATCTTGAAATTAATGGTTTCTGAATGTTAATGGAAAGCTGCAATTTTTCAATAGAGAGTGAATGTTCCAATGCACTTTGCCTCAGTCATTTTTCTTTCCCTGCTTTGCTCTTCTTTCTTGCAGTTGCGTGTTAATTTGCTTCTTTGCCCATCATACTTGGTGCCTTTTCCATCCCTCCCCATATGTTTCAAACACTATTATAAAATCCAGCTCTCTGGCAAAACTTTCAAGCCCATTTTTTTTTGTGCATCACTGAACTGATGTTGACAATAAATTTCTGATGGGCTGGGCATGTAGTCTGTGTGAATTAGTTAATAAACTGTGTTTCTTTATTTCAAATGTTCTCACAAGAATGAGGCTCAGATCATGCAAATTTTTTGCACATCTAACCCTGTGTTTCCCTTAATGTGGTCATTGTTCCCCTCTGTTCTGTTGCCTGTGTCTTCCATCAGATGTGTGTGCTTGTAGGTTATAGTCTTGCAGCATGTATAGCAGCCAGCACAAAGAAACACAAATACAGACCAGAATGTGTGTTGCTGTCATGCTAATAAAAGATTTCTAGTGTATTTGCAGTTTTCTCTTAACCTTTTGTGCTCAGATGACAATGGTAGAGCAGAGTTTGGCTTGAAGAAGCAAGAGCTGTCTCAGTCAAGCATCCTTGGGAATTTTGGCGGGGGGACAGTGGGAAAGACAAGGGGAGACTTTGGAGTCAATCCCTATAAGAGATGCCTACATTGTTATTTTTTCAGGAACATAGCTGATGAGCAGGTGGGCACAAAATGCACTCTTTGTCTCACTATCAATTCTATATGCATCTTTTATTACCATATAACTGTCAGCACAGCAAATGAAACTGAGATTACACATATAAATTACAGACTTGGGCTGGCTAGCATACTATTGCAGGGAAACAGGGCTGTGTATAAGCATTCCATCAAAAAAGGATACTTTTTTTCTCAATCATTTTGTGTCTTGTGTTGTATTTTTATCAACGTATTTATAAGCAGTGTTCATTGTTTCTGTCCTTGCTATAACAGCTTTGTTGTAATGGATTGGGAAATAGCAATGATACACATCTGACTTTGTGTAGCCAACTGATACAGACTGAAAAAGGGTGGCCAATGCTGTCTTCGTCAGATGAGGAATATTTTGATGGAAGGCTAAGACTTGTGCATATTGGGAGAGACAGGATATTATTCAACTTAGTTTACAGCAGTTATGGCATCAGTATTCGATAAATCTATGATGTGATCTTCAGTCCTAGGTTTCAGAGCTGGCTTGGACTCTTGCCCACTGTATCAGACCACTATCCATAGATTTGGTCCAAGTATGCTGAAGACAAGAGTCCCCCCAACTGAGAGGCTGTCTCGATCATTGCACACTTGACTTGAATGAGGCTGGGAGCCACCAGCCCTGTAAATATCTGTGCTCATGGTGGAAGTAAGGTCAAGAAGCAAATTGTCAACAGCATGCAAAAGCCATCAAGTATCTTGTTCCAGACTTTTCCTAAAGAAAACTGTCATGGTTTGGCCTCAGCTGGCAACAAAGAGACACACAGCTGCTCACTCAATCCCTCACAGTGGTGGGGAGAATCAGAATAAAAGGGCAAAACTCGTGTGTCAAGATAAAGGCAGTTTAACAGAACAGCAAAGGAAAGAGGAAAACAACAACAACACTGACAGAGGAGTGTACAAACACGATGACGGTACCACTGCTCACAGAAGCCCCAGCCTGGTCCCAGGTGGTGCCTTCCTGCCCCCTCCCCTGACCAGCTCCCTGGCTATAGACTGGGCATGGCATCACAGTGGTATGGAAGACCTCGGTCCTGTGCCAGATCCTTGGGAAAAAAACCCTATCCCTGCCAGAACCAGGACAAAACCCCTACCTTTTATTCTCCAGGTACACCTCCAGCCTGGTCTGTTGCTGTCATCTTAGAAAAAGATAAGAACAGATGCAGACAAAATATTCACCTTCTCAAATGTCAGCAATGCACTGCAATCTTTCCTTGTATTGTACAAGAGGGTGCGGTTTACTTTGTGTGTCAGAATGATTGAAGACATTCTGGAATGCCATCACTTTGCAAAGTATTTATGTCTTTTTAATGCACAAATTATCTGAATAACTATCTTGTAACTGACAGTTTTGTTTTATTATGTTGTGTGTTTTCCCATCACTAAAATAGTAGGCTTTCTATGCTATGATTTTGCTTGCTCTTCATTTTGGGACACTGAGGCGGTGGGAGCTTTGCCTTATTCTGGATTATTTTCATGTTCATCTGGAATGCAGTTTGCTTCTCGCCACTTGAGGGAGAAGCTGTTTTACAGCACTGAGGTCAACATTCAGCAGACAACTATAGGAAAAGTGACACGAAGTCTGAAAATGTAGCTTTCTAGTGTTATCTTACCTCTTACCTTTTTTTTTTCCCCCTTCTTTAAAGACTAGGTGTCTATGTATGATCCCTAGGGCTTCTACAGTATTGGGTTGTTTGCTTTTATTACTCTCTAAAAACTAAAATGAAATTATTTTAGTCTCTGCTGTATACTTGAAAAGACCTACATTGTGATGGATAGACTAACTTTCCACTGGGACTAGCTCAAAATAATTTTACAGTAAAATGTATGTGTACTGTATTTTAAGTCCCGATTCTATACACAAATGCCTCTTATTTTTTAAAGTCTAGCATCACGCTTTTTTAATAAATTCCCTCTTGTTGATATTTTATGCATCAAACCAAAAGGACATGATTTAAAGGATCTAAATAAAACAGAATGTGACCTGAAAAACCATCAGTGAGAATTTTAATAGAAGCGACTCTAAGCATATGTAAGAATTTCAACTTGGGTTTGTTTTCCTTATTTACAGAAAAGTATGCATATGTTTCTGTGTCTGCTTTATGGTAGTAGACGGAAATGGAAGGGCAGTGTGGAAAACACTGCACATGATGTTTATTACATAGCCAGCCTCAAGGTTTCCTTAAGACTTGAGAAGAGATACTCTGTGGGTTCAGTGCCATCATGAAAGAGGAACTCTTGTTTTGTCATCTAAAGATTGTTTATAACAGGAAACATAGCTTCTTTGACATGTTGTTCCCTGCAGCCATGTCACCTGTTATTATTACCTATTTGTTTCTGGTGATGAAGATTTATCCTCTGGGCTGTGTGTGTGTTGCACCTCTTAATGCAATTTAGCCTAGCAGGCCTAGCTAGGATCTTTGATGTCTTTATTCTCAAGCAAGTCAGAGATGAGAATTTCTTTATGATCATGACACAAGCAGCAATGTGATGTGTCACCTCAGCTTCCTGTGGCAGTCATTGAGACGTGTTACCAAAGAGTCAAAACAGCTACACCTGCCTTGCCTCACTGAGGTCATATTGGCTAGAAGAGTGTCATGGGTGAGGTGGCTGAATCCATGTGCCTGTGGTCAGCTGACTGGGAGTTAAGAAGCACCACACAGCTGGGGTAAAACCAACAAAAGCAGTTGGCTTTATCGTGTTTATGTTTTGTTGGGGTTTTTTTGTGTTTTTTTTTTAAGGCAGCTCTATGGCCATGTGGTCTTACTGAAGCAAGATCTCCTCTTTCAAGAAACAAAATGTTGGACCATATAGACAGGTTTGTTTCACTGACCTGCAGCTGGCTAACAGCTGGGCAGCTACCTAGGCTTAATCACCAGAGAGAGAGGGAAAGAGGCACCTCCAGATGTGAATTCATTGCCCTTCTTGGTCTCTGTTAGGATGTGAGAACACACTGCGGAGGGGCCAAGGGCTGCAGAGGTGACTTGGAAAGATGCATTATACTAGGTGCATAACTTATAGCAGCCCAGCTGCTGGTGAAGTGATTGTTCCCCATGTCAGAAATCCATTTGTCTCTCAGTATACTTACTCGCACAAGACATTTTCCAGCTCAGCAATTAGCTTAAAAAATGGAATTTTTGTCTGAAATAACCCTAGTGGGAATTATTTATCTCTCAGCTAGCCTGTCTTGGCTACCACTGAGAATTTTCAATTTTACCCCAATATGCCTAGCCACAAAGCCCTCAACCCCATAGGGAAGGATTCAGAGGCTTTGACTCTGAGCTAATCTGATGGGCACTCTGACCACACAGATACATTAGTGTCATTGATATAAGCACTATTACCATATGGTTGAAAAGGCACAGTAGCACAGGCTTGGGATCATGTTATCAACCTGTATCACCTGTCTTAAGAGCTCTTTTGTTCAGAGCCAGAAGTTCACCTCTGGCTCCTTCAGTTATTGTGTGTATAATTTTTGTAAAACATGAAGGATGAAAATAAAAATAATTCACTTGAAAAACAAACCTTTACTGACAAGCAGCTGACCTTAACTGATCCATTGGTTTATGTTGTACTAATATTTAAATAGTCACTGATTAATTATTGTTATAGCCTGCTTCATTTTCCACTGCTGACTGGGAATTTCTTTTTTTATTGAAAAATTATGATGTGTTGCATGGGAATAGGTCAGGATTTTTGGAAAAGTCCTAATTTTTAGAAAGATTGAAAAGCATTTAGAGATTGATTAAACATAATCTTTGACATTTTCAGAAAGAAAACAAAAATCTTTTTTTATGTTTCTACTGATTTTCCTCCTTATTTTTGAAAAATAAAAAAGTCAAAACCAAAATGAAGTGTTTTAAAACACTTATGTACAAGTTTATGAAAAAATGTATAGTTCTTCCATTTAATCCTAAGGATGGAAAAAAATTCATAACCAGAAAAATGTTTCTCGTTCGGGAAAATCATTTTTTTCATCAGGTTTGTTAAACTTCCATATTCACTATTATCCAAATCTATCATATCTGCCTTCTTTTCAAAGAAGAGAGAAAATGGCTTGATATTGTCTGGTAGTAAAAGCTATTTCATAACAAAATATGATAAATTTGCCTTGTTTCCCTTAACTACATAATTTCTACACACGCTACTGTGAAAAATTAAAACAAATATTTCCATTTTGAGATATTTTCTTGTTCAGACTGCAAGTTAGCTATGGTTCACTGATTTCACTCAGCCTCCTCTTTATTTTTCTCATTTTTGATTAGGAAACTCTTCATTTTTAGTAACTAAATAAAACTGATATGCTCTAATTTTTTAGTTAACTAGATTTAAGTGCATTCCAGTGAGAATAGTCTACTCTGGGTTATCAGTTTGACTATCACAGGAATAGCAGGTCATACAAATGTTCTGATTATTACACAATGTACAGGCCCAGTTCTGCTTTTGGGTATTACAGCAGGTTTGCAAGGCTGAAAAGCAAAGGAAGCAACAGAGCACCAAGGGGAAATCAAATCAAGTAGTTTTACATTTGCAGTCACATGAAGAAAGGATTACTCTTGTTCTACTCATACTGAGAAGCAATTATTCTGTAATAAGGATCACAAATTACCATTATAATGAAGCTTTGCTATGGCTTTAAATACCTCTAACTTATTACATATTTTTGGCATATTATTAACAATCATATTGTATGATATTACTGGTCATCCTTGTAGTTTTGTGAAACAAGAAACTGCTTGAAAATCATGACGGTTAAAGGATCATGGAGTTTCCCATGGCTTAATGGAACAAACATACAAAAGAAATAAAAAGAGCTTTTCTTAAAGCTTCTAGAAGGGAATGGGTGTCCTTCAGAACAGGTCACACCTGAGCTTCTGCTGTGAAAAAGGGAAGATGGATCAGCTTTAAAGGTCTGAGTATGCTCAGTGCAAATTATACAGGGGCTACGCCATTTAAGTGGATGTTGAACCAGCTGCATATAACATGTAGAATTACTGTGTCAAGGAAGAGCTTCACTTGCATTCTCTCTTCTGGGGACCACTGTTCTCTTGGAAGTTGTGGAGTTCATGGTAGCAAGAAAGAAGGAAAACCACGGTACAGTGACTGACTGAGGCCAGGCAACCATTGCGTCTCTTGTGCTTTGGGGACTGTGAAGTCAAAGGCTGCATAAGACTGCCTGCCCTTCATCTGCCTTGGTGGTTCACAAGGGCAGGCAGGTTTATGAAGCCCTTGCTCTTCATGTAATTGTAGCTGCCCTGGGCTGGGAACTGGATGAGGAAGGCCATCTCAGCAGCAGACCTTGTGCACTTCATCAGCCCACAGACTGTGAGGGGCTGGGTGATCTTAGCTGCCTTTCCCATGCACATTAATAAATGAGGACAGTTTGGTCATCACCACAGCGGACTTGCCAGCCCCAAACCAGTTAATCAGTGAACAGGAGATGTGAGTAGTGAGTTTCCATGGGTAATTGTCACTTTTTACAACAGAAGTATGGGCTCCTAAAATTTTGTTCAGCAAAGCACAGTTCTATGACAGAGGACCTTTGCCATGGCCCCATATTTGTCCCTCAGAGGTCCATACTAGGACCAGTACTGTTTAACATCTTCATCAATGAAACAGTGGGATTGAGTGCACCCTCAGCAAATTTGCAGATGACACCAAGCTGAGTGGTGTGGTTGACACACCCGAGGGACAGGATGCCATTCAGAGAGACCTTGACAAGTTCTAGAAGTGGGCCCATGTGAACCTCATGAGGTTCAACAAGGTCAAGTGAAAGGTCTGCACCTGGGTAGGGCAATCACCAGTATCGTTACAGTCTGGGGGATGAAGGGATTGAGAACAGCCAGCAGAGAAGGACTGGCAGATGAAAAATTGGACATGAGATAGCAATGTGCACTTGCAGCCCAGAAAACAAATCATATCCTGGGTTGCATCAAAACAAGCATGGCGCGCAGGTTGAGGGAGGTGATTCTGCCCCTCTACTCCGCTCTTGTGAGACCCCACCTGGAGTCCTCAATACAAGAAAGACGTGGACTTGTTGGAGCAGGTCCAGAGGAGGGCCATGAAGGTGATCAGAGGGATGGAACACCTCTCCTATGAAGAAAGGCTGAGAGAGTTGGGATTGTTCAGCCTGGGGAAGAGAAGGCTCCAGGGAGAACTTATTGCAGCCTTTCAATACTTAAAGGGAACTTATAAGAAAGATAGGGACAGACTTTTTAGTAGGGCCTGTAGCAATAGGACAAGGGCTAATGGTTTTAAACTAAAAGAGGGTAGATTGAAACGATATTTATGGAAGAAATTTTTTACAATGAGAGCGGTGAAACACTGGAACAGGTTGCCCAGAGAAGTTGTAGATGCCCCGTCCCTGGAAACCTTCAAGGTCAGGTTGGACAGGGCTCTGAGAAACCTGAGATGCCCCTGCTCATTGCAGGGGAGTTTGGACTAGATGACCTTTAAAGGTCCCTTCCAACACAAAACATTCTATGATTCTATGTTTTGTGCCCACAGCTGGTTGTCCTGTGTTCCAAAGATGTCCCTGTTTCTTTGGCTTACCACAAGATCATAAGGTCAAATAAGGCTCAAATGGAAAGCCCTGTACAGGCAATGAGGGCAGCAGCTGCAATATGCTGCCATCATATGTGTGAGTTAAATGGACAGCATGGTATCTGAAGAGCAGCCTGCTAAAGGACCAGAAAGCAGATTCTTGTGGGATAGCTTTCCATGAAGTAGCTTTCAACGACGTATACAGAAGCAAACTTCATCAGAGGGACCAGACTAGACCCAGTCTGAAGCAAGACAATGGAATGCCTGCAGCATGAATGTTGGGTCCCCAGTACCAACTGCATCCACATACTAGTCTTCTTCGATTAGGCCTCCTTTCTTGCAAGTGTGGTTATGGTCTGATTTTACAGAACTGTTTTTAGGTGTGCTGTAATTAGAAAGTTGCATAATCAGGACAAAACAGTTCTGATAACTTCTTGAAGCACAGGAATAGGATACTAGCAGTTCATTTTCTCAGGACTCAGGAGACTAACTTAAAAGTAAACTGAAAACACCTTGTAAAGGGGAATTCTTGCTTCCCTGCTGAAAGTATTTTTCTGTGTTGCAAGTGTGAGTCATCTGGGGAGCTCATGATGGGCA
Organism: Vanellus vanellus; assembly: GCF_965231255.1. NCBI lineage: Eukaryota > Metazoa > Chordata > Aves > Charadriiformes > Charadriidae > Vanellus > Vanellus vanellus. The sequence goes on along the minus strand of NC_138909.1, from coordinate 22,265,946 downwards.
GAGGCAGGAACAGGACAACAACTGAGATGACAAACTATGTACTATGACACTCTGAAATGGCCTCTGAGTGGGTGTCTGAGGAAACTGACAAGCTTCCTGCTACAGTGAGCTCCCTCTGCCCCCATTCACAAGTGACAAGCTGACAAGAAGGGGAATAGCTGTACTTATCAATGCAGTAAAAGATTTATATCAGGAAATGGGACGCATCTATTGTGTGGAAAGGCATGGTTTAGAAGCACTGAGCAGTTTTAAGCAGCTGCTATCACATTATCTCAGCTTAGTATTGCTGTTATAAATAAAACAACTGAGCCATAATAGAGTAGAATGAGCTAGACTCATGCCAAACCCTGCGTGAGTAAACACCATAGAGAAAAGCCATTTTCATTGTCCTTCACAGAAGCTGGAAAGAATAATGGCCCCATACTGAGCGGGAATAATGAATATAGGAGTCAGCTCACCATGCAGCAGGGACTGTGCTGCTGCTTCCTCGAGGTTGGTGGAAACACCATGGGGATGTATGTCCCGACCCTTCAGAGAATGCGTGTCTGACAAGGAGCTTACTTCTGGAGTCTCAGACCTTGCTGCATGTCTTGGCTGTTTTCAGGTTTTGGAAGCAAAGGCAATCTGGGCCTTATGTTTTCTGAGTTCTTATTTTTTATGAAATTCTGCCTCTGTCTCTGAGATAACTATTGATTTCAAGGAAAACAGGGCTTCATCATGACTTTGAAAGAATTTCTATCCTGTTCTGAACATCACCGTTCTGACCTCAGTTCCATCATTGAATTAAGTCATTAAAAAGATTCAAACCCAGATCCTTTTCTGTACTGAAGTCTGCATACGAGCATGTCCTTATAAATTGAAGCTGTTCTTCAGAGACACAATCCAATAAAAATTTAGAAAACATAGGAATAAAAATGCTTATACTTCAGGCTTTCATCTGAAGTGTCAAATTTTTATCTTTACCAAACATATCTCCAAAATATTTATTTTCTTAAATCCCGATGTCATGTGGAGATTTGTAATTTACTCAGAATATATTCATATTAGAATATATAATAAATATAAGACACAGAAAAAATATCAGGAAGAAAAATACATATAACATAAGGACATTTTACCTACTCCCTGCACAACATTTATAAGATATTACACTCTTACATACTGTCTCTGTAAAATTCAAATGAGGGAACCTCTTGTCTTTTTTTGGCATTCTCATAGTTCTTGGTGCCAAAAGGAGCAACGAAATTGAGAAATTTCTGTGGAAGGGTTTGATCTTGCTAAATCAACATTTTCTAACAGAAGAGTATTTTGTTAGAAAATGGTGATCTGACTCAACCCTGGGTATAAAAAAGGATGCAGAAGCTTGGCAAAACTGAGCTGTCACGTTATAGTTATGAGTTACGAGTCATACCTGCCCCTTCTTCCTTTTACGTGAACTGAGTGTTTTTATCTGAACAAGAAAATAAAGTATGATAAGATGTATGACAGATCTTGGCAATCTGAAGGTCTTAAAGGGAGCTTACAGACTGGTTTTGACTTTGGTAACTACTTAAATTCTATATGATATAACTGAGCTTATATTCATTGTGTACACTACAGGCTACTGTATTTTCTTTAGGATGCTAAAGTACTAACATTGTCCACATGTCTCTGTCTTGTACCTATGTGGCAATATATCAAGGTGCACTAATATTCCGTCTTGAAAAAGAGCAATTATAATGACTTTTACTACCCCTAAGTAGTAGCCACAGGTATAATTTGTCCTTGAGTCCTGTATGAATATTGGCTGGTTTCACATTAATGTAATTCCAGTTCAAAAACTCTGCCTTACACATAATAGACGTGCCAGCTCTGGCAATTTTGATTAGCCTACCAGGTGTCTGATTTGACACAGCATTTCTGGAAACCAGTCAGCAGCAAAAAGTAAATAATCTAACAGAATACCAAAACAGAGAATGAAGCACTCATCTTCTCTCTACCACAGTCCTCCTTAAGGACCAAACTTGGAGTGGTTGTGAAGACCTGCATCGCCCATAGACTTGGCCAGGAGTTGCAGGAGCAGAGCACCATTCAGGATCAAGCCTGGCCCATTTGCCTGTATCATTTGCTGCTGTTCTGCTGATGTGCAGAATTTCTCTCTCCCCAGCACCTTCTCAATGACAATAGAGCAAGATCTCAGATACATCTTGGGAGAATACTCATCCTTCCCTCTTTTTTCACCTTTTCCATTGGCATTAGGTATGCCATGGGCAGCAGTAAGCTGTACCACTAAATCCTTTTTTACACAATTTCAGAGGCAATGTCACTCTGCAGACACATCACGGCAGCATGAAGAAGGCGAGTGATACATTTTACAAGCTGGTTGCACAAGCAGAGTGCTAAGTGCAGACAATATATTTCATAAATGAACTATATGGTTAATGGCTGTGAAGCAGTTTCTTAAGATACTTAAAAGTCTGCTCTCTAAAAATGTTAGTGTAATTCTAAGGGTGCTTGAAATAATATTTTTATAAAAGTAGCAACAGCGTTATTTATAAATTGATTCGTAGAGTATTAGTTGTACTTTGTCACACTACTGGAAGATGTTGAGCTTCATGGCATGGATACAAAACTTACTGATCTCTCTGAGAGTTGACCCAGTACTTCATCACATTTACAGCTCAGTTATTTAGACCCAGAACCTTTCAATATTCCTCATATGAACCCTCATGCTAGAAAGATGGGACTCTGCAGTACATTTATAATTCCCTTATCGCAATCACAAGTAAAAAAAGTTGGCCGAGGCCAATTGTATGAAATGCAACAATGCCAAGTGCCAGGTTCTGCACCTGGGTCACAACAACCCCATGCAATCATGCAGGTTTGGGGAAGAGTGGCTGGCAAGCTGCCTGGTGGAAAAGGACCTGGGAGTGTTGGTCGACAGCCAGCTGAATATGAGCTATCAGTCTGCCCAGGTGGCCAAGAAGGCCAATAGCGTCCTGTCTTGTATCAGAAATAGTGAGGCCAGCTCTCAAGGTATTAGAACAACAGATGCTTTCTATCAACACCTCTCCCTTCCCAGAGTGGGAAGGGAGAGAGAATAAGGGAGAGAAATGTAAGGGTTGGAAAAAAAACCTATAACAGCTTTAATGAAATATTAAATAATACAATGAAAAGTTAATAATATTAATAAGAAAATAATGCAATAGATACAAATATATACAAAACCAATATCGAGCTCCCAGGATGACAATCATGTCACCGGCAGGCACTGGAAAAATCCTTGACTGGGCTTAGCGGCAGATGGGAACTGGATTCAGGAACACACAGACTGGAGTTAAAGGCAGAAGAATGGACAGAGTCCTCCTCAGATGCTGGCCGTTGAAGATGAGAGCTTGACCCTGTTGGCCAGTCTTGGGTCACCTGTCCTGTCCACTGCTCCCCACATGTGCGAGCCCTTTACACTCTTCTGCTTCTGGCCCTCCAACGTAGCACATAAAGTTAGCTGACCTTGATTGTTATAGGAATACGTATAAGCAAAACATTCTCTGCATACTATTCCTTACTATTAGACACAAACAACAGACATTATCTGCTAGAAGCAGACGCTGTCTGAAAAACATACTGTTCATTTCAGAGTGCAATTAGTTAGAAAAGACTTAACTGTAAAGTAGGATTACTGAAAAGAAAATTGATTCTGTTCTACCTCAAACAAGGACACCAGCAGGACTAGGGAAGTGATTGTCCCACTGTACTCAGCACTGGTGATGCTGCACCTCGAATACTGTGTTCTGTTTTGGACCCCTCACTACAAAAAAGACATTGAAGTGCTGGAGCACGTCCAAAGAAGAGCAGCAAAGTTGATGAAGGGTCTAGAGAACAAGTTGTCTGAGGAGTGGCTGAGGGAAGTGGGGTTGTTTAACCTGGAGAAAAGGAGGCTCAGGGCAGACCTTATTGGTATCTACAACTTACTGAAACAAGGTTGTAGTGAGGTGGATGTTGATCACTTATCCAAAGTAGCAAGCAATAGAACAAGAGGAAATGGCCTCAAGTTGCGCCAGGGGAGATTTAGATTGGATATTAGGAAAAATTGTTTCACTGAAAAGGTTGTCAAGCATTGGAACAAGCTTCCCAGGGAAGTGGTTGAGTCACCATCCCTGGAGGTATTTAAAAGACGTGTAGATGTGGCTTTTAGGGACATGGTTTAGTGGTGGACTCAGAAGTGTTAGGTTAACGGGTGGACTTAATATCTTGATGGTCTTTTCCAACCTAAACAATTCCATGATTCTATGATTCTACAACCAATGGCATCATCTCCATGTCCAAATCTTAAGATAAGTGCTCACTGCCTTGAAGCCAACGTAGAAGCTCTGCCCTACTGATTCACACATTCCCTCAATTTCAAGGACTTTGCTGTCGTGATGATACATGGAGGCACGGCATGATATGTGGAAGACACGACATGTTTATAAAACTATGCAAAACCAAACAACAACAACATTGGGAGGCAATAGTTACTGAAGTATCTCTATGATTGGCTTTCTCCCTTCTCCCTTCTCTTATGCAGGCAGTATTTGCCTTTGCTGTGCCTGTGCTCTCCACTTGTCCCTTCTCCTTTCAGCAGGGAACTATCACTTATCATGTAATCATAGAGCAGTGTGGGTTGGAAGGGACCTTTAAAGGTCATCAAGTCCAAGCCCCTGTGATGAGCAAAGACATCTTCAAGGGGCTCAGAGCCCTGTCCAACCTGACCTTGAAGATTTCCAAGGAGGGGGCATCTACCTCTCTGGGCAACCTGGTCCAATATTTTACAACGCTCATCATAAAATAATTCTTCCTTATATGTAGTCTTAATAAACTCTCTTTTAGTTTGAAATCATTACCCCTTGTCCTATTGCTACAGGCCCTATTAAAAAATCTGTCCCTATCTTTCTTATAAGTTCCCTTTAAGTACTGAAAGGCTGCAATAAGTTCTCCCTGGAGCCTTTTCTTCCCCAGGCTGAACAATCTCAACTCTCTCAGCCTTTCCTCATAGAAGAGGTATTCCATCCCTCTGGCATGGCCTCTCATCTCTGTCATGATGGGAGAGTACTGGGATGGAGCTGAATATTTATGAGGGGATGAGACAGACCTCTGCTCTCAGCCATAACCCTACAAAGCCTTACAGACACACCCAAAGCACAGTACCTTCTGATACCATGAGAACATTTTCAGAGTTGGGTTCCATGGCATCTCTGCCATGGACAGCTCAAACGATGATGCTCAGCCATGGTTCTCCATACGCTCTTGACTTATTTCCACTACCACTACAAACTCCAAAATTAAAATCACAGGTTAAAAATCAAAAGTTGCTCAGGGAGAAGAAGGGATGAAGCCTAGTTTCCTGCAGACTTCTAGGCATTTCACCTCTATCTCCTAAACAACTTCCTTCACTACAACTACCATGGCTTTCTCCTGTAGTGGTACAGTTCCTCATCATCAAGACAGTGCTGACTGGTGCTGCCAAAATGTGGTTTCCCCTCTGTGGCATTATTTACACAATCTCTTTGCTCTGCCTGATCATGAAGTTTTCACTGCAATTTATCTGATTACGCAGGTCTGAATGCCAACCTTCCTAACCCCTACCTTCTCAAATACTGGCTCTTAAGCATAGGTCTCACTGTTTATTTCAGAACACACCCCCAAAAGGCATTTGGATTCTCAGTTCAGTGCATTAAAGATAGTTGTAATCAGATACTGGTAAAGTCACTGATGTGATAATATGAATTGGTTAGTATGGTGTCTGTGTGTCTTGATATACGTACAGGAATTACTGCGTGAAAGGCTGAGGTCTCTCTCCTGGGGTCAGGCAACCCCAAATGGCCTCCTGCCCATCAGAGCATGAAAAATCACAGGCTGTAAACAACCTAACATTTTAAAAAGCAAGAGGATGGTGCAGCATTTTGGGGCAGTGTGCCCAGGGATGTCAGAAAAAGGTTCGGCACGTTGAATGTGCAGCTGATGCACGCAACCCAGGCTATGGCATCTTACAGCAGAAAAGGTAGTGCATGCCACTTCACCAAAATGCCAGCCATATATCAGAAAACTGTCCATTCGTATTTCACCATGTGACAGCAATCTGTATCAATTGGGTTTCCAATCTGCCTGGGCTAGTTAATAGATGGGTTATCCATGGAGAGCTGCGGAGAAGGAGAAGCTGTCTGTGCCTTACACATTCAGCTAAGGGGTATTTTATTTCTCATGTAATGCTGGTCTTATCTCTCTGCTGTATTCTGCACCTGGTAAAGAAGCCCACTGCACAATGGAAAGGCAACAAGTTATGTATGTTAGTACAGTTCAAAGAATTAAAGGTGATTAATGCCTGCTTATTAGTGGAGGAGATATATAAATTTGCCTTCCAGCACAACTTCAAGCAGTACCTCCTATAGCAGGAAAGAGGTACTCTGCATTAGCTGCTCTTCAGCTATGCAGGCACCTGTTTGGGAGAGTAACTTTTATCATTACTGTCATCAAAGTCACATCCAAATAATTTCACTGCATTGGCAACAACATGCACCATGTCATTGTTTACTGTTTTCCCTGCTACTATTTTTTGTACTGCTGGCATCAAATGCTGTTCCCTTTTAAGAAAGCTCATTGAGGCTAATCCAGCAAAACTCCCACCAAATCCAAGGCTTTGTGTGACCAGAGAGAGCAGAAGCAGGGCTAGCACTTTGCCCTGTTAGACTCCATTGGAAGAAAAGGGAAAGATAACTTACTGTAGTCCTAGAGAGACAGCAGCTCCAAAAATGACATACTCCAAAAAATCGAGGAAATAAATCCAGCAAGAAGTAGAAAAGCTTGTCTGGTTGAAATCTTTTTTAGCTCTTTATCCAGCATGTATGATTATGTTTTCTAGCTTCCTTTATTCAGTTCTTTTAGTTTTGAAAATGCTGCCTTGACAACTTCTTAAATTATTGTTAAACTCCGTAAGCAAAGTTATAGGATATAAGAACTCTTCAGTTAACTCTTTTGTTACTTTTTTACTTTTCCCAATTTGTTTATTGAGGACACACTTTGTGCTGCAAAACATTTTGAACACCTGTTCCTTTAAATGAAGTCTCCTGCTAGTTAATACCCTTATTAGAGTTTTGTCTACATAGTGGTTTGGGCTGGACTGGCCACTGAAACAAATGACAGATGCTCTCTGACCTCTCTCCCTTCAGAGAAGGGAGAGCATCTCCCTTCAGTGAGGGGAGGAAGAGACTGAAAGAGACCTATGAGTTTAAAAGAAAACTAAACTAATTTAATGAAATATTAATAATAAAATAAAAAAAAAAGAAAAGATAATAATACGAAAATAAGAAAATAATGAAATATATACAATATATGCAAACCCAGTATCAAGCTCCTAGCATGATGGTCATGTCACCAGCAGGCACTGGGAAACTCCTAGACTGGACTCAGCAACGGATGGGAACTGGATTCCAGATCCATACTCAGGAACACACGGATTAGGATCAAAGGCAGATGAACAGACAGAGACCTCCTTGGATGCTGGCCATTGAAGAAAGAGAGGTGACCCTTTGATCCCTCAGCTTTTATACTAAGCATGAGGCAGATGGGATGTTGGTCAGTTTTGGGTCACCTGTCCTGTCCACTCCTCCATGCAGGCACAATCCCTTTATGCTTTTCTGTTTCCCACCCTCCAGTGAGGCAAATAACAAAGTTCGATAAGCTTAGTTGTTATAGCAATAAATATAAGCAAGAGCCTCTCTCCATATTATTCCTCGGCATAAATTAAAAATGATCGGGTCTTACCACTCTGGGATCAAACAGTGTCTGAACAATACACTGCTAATTTTAGAGAGTTCAGTTAGTTAGAAGATGCTTAACTGAAGAGTAAAATTACTGAACAGAAAATTGGTTCTGTTTTACTTCAAGCCAGGACAGTCTACATCTAACCCAGGCTAGTTATTTCTTTTTCTGATTCCTGTTCCTTCATCCTCTCTGCAGTAACCTTCATTTCTTAAATTTAGTCAATTTTAGGTCATAGATGAAGAGACAGAGCAGTTTCGCTTAAAAATACTCAGAGACAATAATGTCTAACACTGTTCTCTGATTTAATGAATAATTCATCACAAAAAATAAATGGTAACTTAAGCAAAATACCTTCAATACAGGATTTCCATTATAAATATTTAGTGTGTTCATATTGAAAAGCTCTGTATAAAACTGGGAGGGGTGGGAGGGGAATGGCTTTTAATTGCCACTACAGGGAAATTAATACTTTCTGTTAGGAGAATTTTCTCTATTTACATCTGGCCAGATCTTCATGCTTTTTTGTTTTAACTTCTTTGTAGTTGCTTAGACCAACGCAAGAGGAAGCACAAACAGAATCAAATCCAAATAGGGTTGAAAGTTTGCTTGGTGTTGGAAATTACTACACAAAGTGCAAGTTGTTTCACATAGACCTTTAATCCTGAGTTAAAAACAAAACAAAACAAAACACAAACAAAAAATCCCCAAACAACCCCTCCCAATCTAGTCTGTTCAACTTGCCACTCAGCTGTGTGTCAGACTTTATCTACTGAAGTCCTGCAACAAAATCATTACTTTAGTTACATTAATAGGAAAGTTCCATAAACTCATCGAAATGTAAGATTTGCCCATGGAGCAGTTTCACTGCAGCTGATCTAAATGCTTTTTTCAAAGTTTGTTAACCAGTGCTGGTTTGTCATTCCTTCAGATGATGGAATGCCCAGAGAGAGCATTCTTCATCATCAAATCTGATCTCCATAGCCAAAACTCCATAATTTCTTTCTGCAATCCTTTCAATTTTTGGAACTGGAAACTATTTTTAGGCTGGTTTTACCAGCTTTAGTGAATATGGCTTGTTGCAACAATCAGCCAGTCATTAACAAGCAGTCACCTGAAAGGAAAGAGAAGCTCTGGAGACACACATTTAGTTCATTGAATTTGTGCTGGACGAAGAGGCTGATAGTTACATGATATTTTGCTGGTTCCAACTTGTTACCAACATATTTGACCCAAGCAGCTAACAACAGCATACCCAGAAGTGATGAGATCCTGACAGCTTTGCAACTGCTAGTTAGTTGCATTCCAGCATCAATAGTCACTTTGTTAACAGAAGACTTCTTCCCAAAGGCTTTGCCAAATGACTTGCTTCAAATGGCTACACTTTATAAGCAGCTTCATTTAAATAAAAGTGGGCATAATAAGTTAAGTGAAAAATCAAAGAAACTGAATGGTTCGAGCAGATGTATAAAAACAACATGGCAGAAAAATAAAACTGTGTTCCTCCCTTTGCTTTCATATCGATTTCAAGGAAAAGTAGCAGCAGTTTGTTTTCCTGGTTTTCTTGCTCATAAATTCTCCATTTTCCTTAATGATTAAAACCTTGCTCCATTGCAAAGAGGGTTGTTTTATGTATGGAAAATTCAAACCCATGGAGATAAAAGGGTAGTTCCTCCCAACAATTAAATTTTATTTGAGAACCCACATTTTCTGTGATAATATATCCAAAGTCTTTCTGCCAATCACTTGCTCTGATGCACAAAAGAGCACATACTCTTTACCTGTAGGGCCTACATCAAAGAAAATATTTACTTGACATGGCATAAAACTGAAATGACCCACCAGTAAATGTCCTGGCTTTGTGTGAGTCTGCAATCAGTAGTTGCACTGATTCTGAAATGGAATAGACGAGAGACTGTTCATGTCCTTGCTGGCAGGAAGAAAGAGAGCATCTGAAGGACAAACATGAAAAGGAACATGTGTCCAATCAACCTTAGTTCTCTAAAGAACTGGAACTGCACCCAGAAATATACACAAAATAAGGTCCCGTCTTCTGTCTAGTTACTTCATCTCTGAATGCTTTGTTGACCCATTCATGATGGTGACAGGCAGCTTAAATTAAGACACTAAACTTGAAGTTCTTCTAATTATTGGTTTCTAATTACTGGATTTTTTCCCTGGTTCCATCCTTTTTTTTATTTGATTGTTTCCTGCAATGTAGTCTAACAATACATCCCTGCCAGTGTTGGCTAAGTAAGTTTTCCATTATTCTGTATGGGTGGATGTCCTACAGGCTTGATCTTTCTTCAGCAATCATGTTGACTGTTTTGCCACCAGTACAATAATTGTAATGGGAGAGGGTTCTCCCTCACAAAAATGGAGACTTTAGGATGCTTACTGGTACCCCTTTTCACAGAGGCCTCCAAACATTTCTATTTTTCTGTAGTCACTACTAATCTTACTGTAATCACTAGTGCTCTTATTCCTCTGCAGCTACAGATAATAAGTATGAAGAGCAAGCATAAAAAGCTCTTTTCCCCTACATCACAAAAGGCAGCAGAAAATAGTGTGGCCTTAGTATCAAATAACATTAATAATATCTGGCATACCTGTGCAGCAACAAATTGGGAAACTGAAAGCAGTTCTTAACAGGACTACCATCTTGCAACCCATCCTCCAGTTGAAGGGCCTTTAGCTACCCATTATAAGGTATTTGCATCCTCTGTATATCCACATTACAGGTATAAATGGATCATTGTTCCCACCTGGTTAACTCTAGCAGTGAAGGTGCAAAAGGGTAGGCTTCAATGCAAGCTTCATGAGTCTCCTATGGACTCCTCCATCTATCCTCAGCTGCTGAACTCCTGCTGCTATGTCTAATCTAAACAAGTTATATAAAGTTGCTTTAATCTGCTTAGAATCTAGCACGTGAGTATAACAGTACCTCTCTGGCAGGCAGTGTTATTCCTTATCAGGCAAACAGTTACAGGATAAAGAGCAAGCACAGCTTTGGCTTAAGTCTTATAATCAGGCACGTTTTGCTTCCTTAAAGATCCATGGTCACAGAATTACAGAATAGTTGAGGTTGGAATGAACCTCAAGATCATCTCGTCCAATCCCCCTACTCGAGCAGGGTCACCTACAGCCAGCTGCCAAGGACCATGTTCAGACAGCTTTTGAATAGCTCAAAGGGTGGAGATTCCACAACTTCCCTGGACAGCCTGTGCCAGTGCTTGGTCTCCCTCACAGTGAAGAAGTGTTTCCTGATGTTCAGAAGGAGCCTCCTGTGCTTCAGTTTGTGCCTGTTGCCTGTGGTCCTGTCACCAGGTACCACTGAAAAGAGTCTGTCTCTGTCTTCTTTACACCATCCCTTCAGGTATTTATATACATTAATAACTTTACCCCTGAATCTTCTCTTCTCCAGGCTGAACAGTCCTAGCTCTCTCAGCCTTTCCTCATAGGAGAGACATTCCAGTCCCTTGATCATTTTAGTTGCCCTTTGTTGGACTCTCTCCAGCATGTCCATGTCTCTCTTGTACTAGGGAGCCCAGAAGCAGACAGAGCACTTCAGGTGTGTCTCACCATTGCTGAGCAAAGGGGAAGGATCAGTAGACATGGCATGGTGGCAACACTCCTCCTAATGCAGCACAGAAGGCTGTTGGTCTTTGCTGCAGGGGCACATTTCTGTGTCATATTCAACATGGTGTCTGCCAGGACCCCAAAGTCCTTTTCTGCCAAGCTGCTTTCCAGGTGGTCAGCCCCCACAGTCTTTGTGCATCTCCCATGACTGGAGATCCTTCTTATTCTGCTCAATTTATAACCATTTAAATCAATCAGTGCTCTTCCTTTTGGAATAATCCCTTCCTCCAAAATCTTTTGACCTACTCGTTTTTGTTTTCTGCTTTACTATTCCGGTTAATAAGAGCAATTGTATGAATAAATCTCTCTCTCCCCTAAAGGCGTATCTGTTCAAGCACATTTTTCATTTTCTTTCTGGAATAATTAACTTTGATTTATGGTGTTCCAGTAAGGAATTGTTGAGGTGATGATGATGAACAGTCTGGATTTCTGGAGAAGCTAGATGAACTCTTAAGGTGTATATCTTCACCACATAATCCTAAAAAGCAAGCAAGCAAGGAAGCAAGCCAAAAACTGAGGAGTAGAGAAATGAGAAGCTTGTCGAAGTATTTTCTGTAAAGCAAGTTTTAAATAAGTTTTTCTGAGACATCAGTGAAGTTTGTGAAAAGCCATTATTTGGTTGTTCACAAGTAGAATTGTACATCCACCTTTAGATTGAGCAGTTTCCTCTTTCTGTAAATGTCATGTAAGTGATGCTAATATGCACTTAATGCAAACAACTATGATGAAGACTTGAAAAAACAGGATCAAATAAATCTGCATTGAAGTATAAGCCTGATATTCAAAATCACTGTGTTCAGCAGTTCCTTTCCTAGTAATCCTTATATTTACCCACTGAACAGGCACTTTGGCATTAATATTTTACACCATGCATGCACTAACAGGCAGTTGAATGTTCTCTAACCTGTATAGATTTACTCCAACCATAATTGCTTGAAATCCAGAGCAAAGTACATTTATGTTACACTCTTCACTTGAAACATTTTTCTCTTGTCATCCAGGAAACTACATTTGGATATTTTTGATAAAGGGCTGTGCTATAACTGAGGCCTTTTTTATAATTGAGCTCTTGAGGTTTGTGAATCATAATGAGATTTTGAACAATGTGTTTAATTCATGCTAATTCAGCATGGTGTCTGTCATGGTCTTGTGATGGGTCTATATAATAGACCTTATAGCCGGTCTATAACTACTTGTCCCAGTCTTGAATGTAGATGTTACCCCTTTATCACTGATGGTCAGGTAGCGTCTTAATGTAATCTTAAGAAAACATTTCAAGTATCTTTAACTGAGCTTACTTCAAAACAAGGCTACAGAACCAACACTGCATATTCATTTGTGCCTTTAAAGACCACTCTTACTATGTCCTGATAATCATGCTTACATCCTTGCACAGTGCTAATTTCCCTCATTCAGATAGCAGGCTTTGTAGCAAATTTAAATTACAAACAAAGCAAAGTGTTCATGAAAAGTGCATTAACTGCAAAAGCTAGAAATACAGAAATTGAATATATGATTTATGCAAATTATGGAACTTGCAAATGCTTTCCGAATTAAGCCACTAATCTGTAATGTAAACATAGTAAAAACATTCTTTGAGTATAGCATGAAAAATGATGTATAGCTACTGCATAAAAGGCTTTATTTGTGATTGCGCCTCCTGAAAAAAGGAAATAGAGCTGATAAGGCTAGAGAACCCTCAGCAAGGAATCAAATGCCTGATACTCGTTTTGTGGCTTGTGATTTCTTCTCTTGTGGTGTGGAACAATCAATCTTTGCATGAAAACGAAGAAGTTTCACACTACATTTTACTCCATTTTGTTAATTTTGTAAACACTAAATTATTTTCAAAGTTATTTTTAAGATGATTCTAAAAAATCTCCTCATAACCACTGAAGGACCTTTCCTCTAGAAGTTTTTGTGATCTCCTATTTGCTGACACACAGACTTGCTGCCCACACAGAATTGGGCACTATACAGAAAAATGACATCCTCTCAGACTTCATGCTGTGCAGGCAAGTTCCTCTGGAGCTCCAAATAATGGACAACATGTAGTTATCATATTCCATTAGATCCTCAACTCTCCAGGATCTTAACAAGATGGTGAAACCTTTCCTGTTCATCCTTGAACATATATGTGTTCACTCACTCATGACCAAGATATAACTCTAACCCTACAGCCCTAGATCCTTGTGGGAAAGCAGCAGATGTCCCTCCTGGCCCTTCTCTTGCTCTCCTGGCCTTCTTTTACTCCTGCTGGTAAATGAAGCTGTTACTGGTAAAAACAGTGACAGACAACACTGCGTGGACAAAACTAAGGTTCTGACCATCCTCCAGGCATTCAGGCAGAGCAAGAAAGCATCTGTGAAACGTACTGGCTGCACAGAGGGAGTACCTGAGGAGGTTTTCTCTTTATGCCTGTAGTCGAGCAGTAGCAACAATTTATGCTAAGAAATGGTGACATTCTGAAAGCTGTTTTCTTCACCCAGCAGAAAGGAAAGTGAAATAATGGTAGGATTTTCCATTTGAGATCATTAGTAGTTATTCTAGGCATGCCAGAATGTCCCATGTCACAGTAAATAAAATTATTTTGTAATTTTGTAAAAAATAAAAAAGGGCAAAACATTTAAAATGAAATCTGAAACTAGTTTGAAAATTCAAGATGATATATTTCTCATAGAAAGTCAATTTGATCCAGTTTGATAGCACCAGAAATGAAATCCTAACTTTAAAGCAATCCTTTAATACCTAGCTGTAAATTTAACCAGGCTTATTCAAAATGAACCCGAGTCAATATCCATAAGAGAAGTTTTCTAGACTTGGTTTTTATGTCCTCTTGTCTACATGGCTTCCTTTTCTGCAGAAAAAAATATTTAATTCAAGAGATCTGATACAAGTTCCATTCACATTAATCGGTGGATTCTCTCTGACTCATGTGGATTTGGGTTTAGGCTTGAAAGGGGTGCCACATTCTTAATGGGCTGGAGAACTAATTAGCAGAGTGATGTTATGAAATGAAATAATATAGCAAAACAGAATGATGCTTTACTTTCACCGCTGGAACAAGTACAGCTGTGGTAATCCTGCAGTAGTGATTCATTGTTGTTCCAATGTACTGAGGAGCAATAGGTCTGCAGCTTGGCTTAGAAATATCTACTATCTTCACAGGTAGTTCTTGTTAGCACTTGGAGTAGCAGAGAATTACACCTAGAATTAAAATAGTCAAATTTGTGTAGCTGCAGTAGATGGATGGTGTTGCACTAGAGTACAAAGAATTACACAGTGCAAGAACTTCCATAATTTATTAAAAACAATCAGTATTGTATCATGTCCTTTATAGTGAGTGGTATCTGACTGCTGCCTCCTTTGATCAAATACAGCTCTGGGCTCAAATGATGTGTTTTGGAAAACCAAATGTTGTGCCTCTACTTAGAGAATTAGCTTCTCTATTGAAAACCTTGTACAGGTTATCGATACAGTGGTACTGCCTGAAGGCCCCTTGCAGAACATATACGATAAATAGCAAGACAGTGCAAATGGCTATACTAGTTCACATCAAAATTCCCTGTAGCTCAATATCCTGTTTTTGATGGAGCCTGAGAGGAAACAAATAGGTAAGCATTTATAGTAGTTCCCCTAACTGATCTCAGTCACTTGTTTTAATATTTAGCTCCTATCCTTGCTAGAAAGGAAAACTTTCTGGACGTTACTAGAAAGGAAAGCATGATAATTTATCTGGTCTGTACAAGAATAAAAATTTGAAGCTGCTTTCTATTGAAGTTCAGTCATGTCAATTAATATTCATATCAAAATCTATGACAAAACAATTCTGGATAGCATGAGACTCACTTGTGCTGGCATGGCTTGAATGTGAAGGCAGACAAGGTCTAAAATACACTTGTGTGTACGATGTAAATTTTTGGAAGATCAGTTATCTACAAAAAAATGTGTGCCTGAGGAGACAGATGATTGAATACCTAGGATGTGGCAACGACAGATATCTGTGAGTAAGGTTAGATGACAGGCAGACACTCCTCCCAGGGAAACAGGGTTTCAAAAAGACCTAAGGGAGCAGAAGAAAAACTGTATTAAATTGCAGTGAGATTGCACTGCTAAATCACAAAGGATTGATATATTTGCACAATTACGTCTAAGTGCTTTTCAATATCTTTTTCCAACTTTTTATTTTCCTGGCAATTATAAAGCTTCTTGAATGTGGAGATTAAATACAGTGATCATTTTATAATAATCAATTTGTTTTTAATTCCTGAACAGGTTTTACTGACTGCATGTAATCCAAGCATTTTAAAGCTTTTCCCTTGGAGCATGCTGTCATTACATTCATTAAAATATCCCCTGTGTAGTCAGCTTTTATCAAATAAATTATAGAGACTATCATTCATTTGGCATTTCACAACTTTTGATCATACATTTCTCCATTCAATATTGTTAGGAAGAATTTATAGGTAATATGTAAGATTGTGTTTCACAAAGCTGCTGTTTGATAAAATAGATTGAGTGTATCATCAGGTAAAAAGAAATTGTACTCAAGTTAAAGAAAAGAGGGATGTGGTTCTTAAAAATTTTATAGTGAGCTTAAAATACAGTACATACGGTCTGCTTTCTAATTGCCTAAAGAGCGACAGAATAAAGGTTTGTGAAGAGTTTGTGCAGTTGTGTGATGAGAAAAACTACTCAAGATTTTCCTTGTCTTTGAAAGTCTTCATTCAATATGATGAAGTTGTCTGTGTTGAAAGCAAAGTGATCTCTACCCTTTTCTGCAAATTCTGGTGATATTCTTGTAGCTGAGTTCACAAACCTAATTCAATAGTCTTTCACTTAATAATCTTTTCTCCTCAGATTTCTTTCTCCAGCCACCAGCTGAAACCTTTGTGCTAGTTGACCTTGTAGAAACACGTCTAGAATTGCTATCCCCTTGATACCTTGAAAGTCAGTCAAAATCCTGAAAATTTCCTTGTTAATTTTTCCATGGTCAAATTTAGCTGGCTTGACCTTATATCTGCTGAAGCCAGAGAACATACTATATGGAACATTACCATTCACACATGAGCAGCAGCTTGCGTTTGTGGATGAATAAAATGTAAGATCTGGCCTCTGCACTATAAAATAGTGGTTTTTGCTACATGAGTGTAAATGTTCACTGTTTACAAGTGTCAGGAATACAATCTACAATGCTTTCTTGTTATGTGATCGAAACACATTGTGTACAGGTTCAACATAAGCTTATTGAATTACATAACATCTGGCAATTCTATTTCACAAACAAACATTTATGAAGAGGATAGATTTAGAACAGATGTTAGGAAGAAATTCTTTATTCTGAGAGTGGTGAGGCACTGGAACAGGTTGCCCAGGGAAGCTGTGGAGGCCCCATCCCTGGAAGTGTTCAAGGCCAGGCTGGAAGGGGCTTTGAGCGACCTGATCTAGTGGGAGGTGTCCCTGCCTATGGCAGGGGCGTTTGGAACTAGATGTTCTTTAATGTCCTTTCCAACCTAAACCATTCAATGATTCTATGATTTAATAGGGAGTGGATAGAAAATTACATAGATAGAGTTATTACATTATGATGTGAAGTTTAACCCTGTAATCCTGAATTCTGGATACAGTGAAACGTGAATTTTAGTGTCATTCATTTCTCACTATCAGATTGCCAAAAAATGGAATATTGTCACTACAACTTATTTGAAATTAGCTGCTGTTTTATGGGAAACTGTGAAAAACACTCTGCTCAGACAATACAGCATATAGCTGGTATTTTCTGTCTTCTCTGACTCTTCTCAGACTACATTAGAACAAATATAGGACTGTTGTTTCCCCCTTGTCCATCTATTCCCACCTAAAATGGGAGATCTTTTTAGATTAACCTCGTAGTTATTATACAGCACCAAGTGGGAGGTACAAAGGAGGGTTTTAGCAAATGCTAGTGAAGAGGAGGCAGCTGCAGAGCAGCAAGTTAACTCCAAGGAATAGGGATTCCATTTTTATGCAAATGTTTCTATTAATAAGGACTGAAGAAGAAAACCACAGAAAATCATAATTTATATAAAAAGTCTCTAAATAAAATGGTTTTATTCCTTGAGATGTCAGCAACTTTTCAGTGCTTTGATGCATCCATATATGGGTATCAAAGTATTACATATAGCTACATGTATATTTAATACCCATACCACACTAATTGATCTTTCTGATTACTTCAGTGTGCTTTAGTGTAATTTGCTGAGACAGACACAGAAATATGCTTGTTTGCAAACAATGCTTTGAAGACTCGATAATTGAGTATAAAGTCGAGGATTAACCAAAAGGAAATCATAAAACAGCATGATACAATATGCCAAGTGATTGCAAAGATATTTGATGAGGTAACTTTTAAACAACTTT
Source organism: Vanellus vanellus (assembly GCF_965231255.1). Lineage (NCBI taxonomy): Eukaryota > Metazoa > Chordata > Aves > Charadriiformes > Charadriidae > Vanellus > Vanellus vanellus. Next base: position 22,248,132 of record NC_138909.1, on the reverse strand, counting down.
GACATTCCTCTGAGCCAATTCTGCCATCCTTAGACTGGGTAGTATTTTATTCCACTAATAACTGTGATCTGACCAGTGGGACTCTGCAAATTTAGGCACAACTCATTGTGAGCCAACATGGCAAAAACAGGTCCATGGTTTACTGTGTTTCTATGTTTATATGCATATTTGTAGTCACTTGGGGAAATGATTTGTTGGTACTGACTCTTTGATACAAAAATACAAATTAAACCTGAGTGCATTTTTCAAGAACCTGGTGTTTCTTTCACTGGGATTTCTCTGCATCATGAGCAAAAGGATTGCAGTCTGATTTTCATCAGTCTGGAGTTTAAGGACTGAATAAGCATGAATTCATTGGAAAGAAAGGAATATTGTTCTAATTTGATAGACAAGGACCTGAGGCACACATTAGATGGAAGATCTGAAGATCCTAGGACAAGAGCTAGCAGGGCTCATCTATAGGGCTTTAAACTAGGTTTGAGGTAAGAGTTAGTGTCCTAGACTTCACGAGGAGACAATTTTCATTCGAGACATAGTTAGCTTTTGTTGTCTTTCCCCATGTTGAGGATGAAATGGATTAAAATGCTTATTGAGAGGGCTTTTAATTTTTTTTTTTATTTCAGCCTACATGTACAATCTACTTCACTTTTTATTAATCTACATCAATTGACATACTTAAAAAACATGATCTTTTGGTCTTCTGAGTTCATTGCCTTTCTGGTAGTTACAGCTTTGCTATAAAAGCCATTAATTTGTAAATGACCTTGATTTCTCTCATGTTGTTTGTTCTGAAAATGAATTATGACAATCTAGTGCTCTCTGCAACTAGGCTTTGCACTGTAGGCTGTATAATCAAAGAGATTTTCTTAATAAGTGTGTTTATTCATAGTTGTTCAATCAAATAGTGCTTTTGAAGAGGCAGGAAAGGTTTTAAGTGTGTCAGGAAATGAGAAAGTGTGAAAATAAGTGTGACGTTTGAGGAAGGTGCTAGTTTAGTGTGACACTTCAGCGGCAGACCCTTAAACTATGCTGCTACAAGGTACACATTGATTTTATTTATAATATCTTGTCATGGTTTAACCAGCTGGCAGCTAGGACCACACAGCCGCTCATGCAATTCTCCCCCGTTCCCCAGACAAACAAGGAGAAGAGGGAGAACAGGAGGGGAAAGGCAAAGGAAAAAAAACTTGTGGGTTGAGATAAAGACAGTTTAATAGGACAATAAAAGAAAAGGGAAATAACAATATCAATAACGATAACAATAGCAATAACAATAATAAAAATAATCAAAATCAAAATCAGAATAAGAATAAAAATAATTACACAAGTCACTTTCACCACCTGGTGAATTGATACCTTCCAGAGCAGTGATCACAAATTCCCCTGCCTTGGCCAACCCCCATTTATATACTGAACATGATGTCTAGGGTACAGAATATTCCATTGGCCATCCCGTTGCTCTATCTATGCTCATCAGCTTCTATGGGAAGCAGAAAAGAGTCCTTGAAAAGTATAAATATTGCATAGCAACAACTAAAGCAATATGCATTACTCACACTCCTTTCACAGCAATCACTAGAAAGAAAATGAAATCTTTCCCAGGTGAAACCAGGACATATCTCTTTTTTTTTCTAATACTTTGATAAAGATACTGTGCTCTCACTTTTCACTACAAACCAAGTTAAAGAGGCTGATCCTTAATGGGCAGCAAAGAAATAAGTTCAAGTGTAATTTCTTGGTGCATATTCTTCTCCTGCAGGAAACTGTGTAGTCATATGTTTTCAAGGAAGTGTATTTTGTCAGCTCAGGCTTGCCCCAGATCATGTCTACCCCATTGAACTCTTTTCAGATCCCCCTTTCTTAGATACTTTAATTTGGACTTGAAAATGAAGACTACCAAAGATACTTGATGCAGGATTGAAACAGCAGGTTGCAGTTGTATTTACATATTCTGTGTATATATGATATATACAAAAATGTGCATACAGATATATGACACATGTAAACATGCAAAAAAACTCTTATCTGCTGCCAGAATGTAAACTGTATATTTTCATAGGATGCACAGAATACATGTATGATCTGTTAGATCTTTTTTACAGATGACATATTTCTCAAAAAAAACCCCATGGTCTAAGATATATGGAAATTTTCACTTCTTTTTGCAAAGCTCAGGATTCCCCAACCTATCCCTGAGTGCCCCCTGCTGCAGACTAGCCCTTGAGGCCACCCAAGGCCTCAGACTGCTCCTTTACCTCTTCTCTAAACTGGAGAGAAATGGGTTTGATGGATGGACAATTCGATGCATAAGGAATTGGCTAGATGGCCACATCCAAAAAGTTACAGTCAATTGTTCAATATCCAAGTGGAAACCAGTCATGAGTGGTACCCCTCAAGGGTCCATATTGGACCTAACACTAATATCTTCATCAATGACATACATAGTGAGATTCAGTGAATCAGCAAGTTTGCAGATGACACCAAACTAAGTAGTGCTATTGGTATTCTTGAGGGAAGGGATGCCATCCAGGGACACCTTGACAGGCTGGGGGAGTGGACCCCTGCAAACCTCATGAAGTTCAACAAGACCAAGTGCAAGGTCCAACTCTTGAGTTGGAGCAACCTACCCTATCAATACAGACTGGGGGATGAATGGATTGAGAAGACCCCAGCAGAGAAAGACTTGGGGATACCTGGTGGATGAAAAATTGGACACAATCTGGCAATGTGTGCTTGCAGCCCACATCCTGGGTTGCATCAAAATAACCATGGCCAGCAGGTGGACAGAGGTGATTCTCCTGCTCTACTCTGCTTTCATGAGACCCCATCTGGAGTACTTGCATCCAGCTCTGGGGTCCTCAGTGCAAGAAAGACAAAGACCTGTTAGAGTGGGTCCAGATGAAGGCCACAAAAATCATCAGAGGTCTGGAACACCTTTCCTGGGAAGAAAGGCTGAGAGAGTTGGGGTTGTTCAAATTGGAAAAGAGAAGGCTCTGGAGACACCTCATTGCAGCCATTTATATTGGGATTACATGACAAGGTTTTGGTAACAAGGGGGTGCAGGGATGGCTGCTGTGAGAAGATGCCAGAAGCTGCACGCGTGTTGAACAGAACCAGATCCAGCCAGCTCCAAGATGGACCCACCTTTGGCCAAAGGTGAAGCATATCAGCAATGTTGCTAGCATCTCTATGATAATATGTTTAAGAAAGGGTAAAAACTGCTGCACAACAGCAGCTGGGAAAGAGGAGTCAGAATATGTGAGGGAAACAACTCTGCAGACACCAAGGACAGTGAAGAAGGAGGGGGAGGAGGTGCTCCAGGTGCCAGAACAGCAATTCTCCTGAAGCCCCTGGTGAAGACCATGGATAAGCAGGCTGTCCCCCTGCAGCCCATGGATGTCCACGGTGGAGCAGATATCCACCCTGCAGCCTGTGGAGGACCCCATGCCGGAGCAGGTGGATGTGCCTTAAAGTAGGCTGTGACCCCATGGAGAGCCCATACTGGAGCAGGCTCCTGGCAGGAAATGCAGCCTGTGGAGAGAAGCCCACACTGGAGCAGTTTTTCTCGCAGGACCTGTGACGCTGTGGGGGGGACATGCTGGAGCAGTCAGTTCCTGAAGGACTGTAACCCATAGAAAGGGCCCATGTTGGTGCAGTTCTTGAAGAATTGCAGCCTGTGGTAGAGAATTTAATGAAGGACTGTGTTCTGTGAGTGGGACCCCATGCTGGAGCAGGGCAAGAGCTTGAGGAGGAAGAAGTGGCAGAGACAAAGCATGAGGAACTAACCGCAACCCCTATTCCCCTTTCTCTTTCACCACTCAAGGACAGGAGTTACGGAAGTCCAGAGTGAAGATGAGCCCAGAAAGAAGGAAGGGGTGGGGGGAAGATGGTTTTAAATTTATTTTTATTTCTCTTCATCCTACTCTGTTTGGATTGCAATAAATTAAATTAATTTCCTCAAGTTGAGTCTGCTTTTCCTGTGATGACATTTAGTAAGTGATCTTCCTACCCTTAACTTAGAAGCCTTTTGTTGTATTTTCTCTCCCTGTCCAGTTGAGGAAGGGAAGTGACGAAGAGGCTTGGTGGGCACCTGGTGGCCAGCAAAGGTCAACCCACCACACCATTCAATACTTAAAGGAGGCTTATAAGGAAGGCAGAGAAAAACTTTTTAGCAAGGCCTGTAGTGACATAACAACTGGCAAGTTGTTGATGTACCATCATTGGAAGCGTTCAAAGTCAGGCTGGATGGGGCTTTGAGCAATCTGATCTGATGAAAGATGTCCCTGGCCACAGAAGAGCGGGGAGAGTAGATCATCTTTAATGGTCCCTTCCAACCCAAATCATTCTATGATTCTATCATTCTGTCATTCAGAGGTATGGGTATGATGGCAATAGGAACTCTAGAAGAAATGTAGATAAATAGATTGTATTAAAAGAAGCCTGCAAAACTATGCCTTTTTACCTACCTCACCCAAGAGTTTCATTTGCAACTATGGGACAGAAATTGTGCCTTCTTTTGTGAAGACAGACAAGAAACTGTTCAGCTACCTAGGCATGGGCATCTGTCCCCATTTACATGCTCTAAGGGATCCCACATGGCCTCTGGCAGACCCTTCAGAGCCTATTGGTCTCCCTGAAATCCATCTGCAGCTTTGTGAAGACATCTTGATACCTAAAGATGATCAACATCAATATTCTGACTGTGCTGTACAGGCCTCAGCTATTTTTCCTTCCCCAAATACCTCTCTCTCCTCCGAAAGTCATCCAAGTACAAACTGCTTCTTTGACCCCTTACGTAAGACACTTGAGTCATCCTGTCAGGAGACAGGACCAACACAGCATGATTTCACAACATGTGAGCGGGGCTGCAGCTGGTGAGTGAACACCTTGCCAAAAAGGACAGTTTGGAAGTCGTTTACAATCCAGTGTTTATCAGACAGATCAGACTAATGCACAAACCCATGCAAGTCCTGATTTGTTCCTAAATAATCTACAACAAGAATAGATGCTAAACTGATGAATTAGAGAGAGAATGGATTCCATGCTAAGCTTGATAATGTGGCTAATTCACTGTTAATGTTTTGACGGGTGCTATTGTAAAGTGTCACTGAGATTTTCTCTGGGCTAATACATACCGACTGGAGAGATGTCATGTAAATAATACAGATTATCTGCTTTTATTACAGAAGATCTTGAGCACAGTTTACTAACAATGCCCTACCTGTCATTTGAACAATGGGTGCTGGCCAAAGATGACTATTTAAAATGGTCAGCACTGAAATGACATAATAAACCTGCTAGCCTGTAAGCATGTCACCATGGCCCACACCCCCTCTCTGCTGTGTAGAGAAATGAGACCTGCAAAAGATCTTTAAGCATCATTAAGTCCAATTACATTCTAAGTAGGACAGACTGTTAAAAGACTCTCATTCAAGCTTTTCCCCCCTTTGCTCATCCACACAAAGGTGTGTTATGTCCCAGTTCTCCAGGACCCGAACAGGTTGTTTTCATAAATGGGTAGAGAAGTAAAAGGGTCTTTTGCATAATACATGGTCATATCAGTATTATTAATACTTAAAATGGCATTTACATTAGTAAGTAAGCTAAATAATTAAAAAAATGCAAATTTGGACTCTTAAGAAGCAATAACTTTTCATATAACTTTTATGAGAGACATTTTCATTCTTTTTTTATAAAGTGGTAACAATGAAAATGAGCAAAATTTAGTAACAAAGTGTAAAAGATGGCCCGCAGCAATTTTATTCTAAGTAAATTCAACCATAGTGACACAGCACAGATTTTATATAGAAGTAAACTTGCATTAGTGCTCTCTGTCATTACTAGCTGACACAAATATAGGTTGAGTTACTATCCATGGTGGACTGAGATTTGAGTTACTTCCATAACCCCAAGGTGTAGAGGATAACAGTACTGTAAGCATGCCCTTACATTTATAAGATGGCTTCTACATGGCACTGAGTGATACAGCAGTGGCATACTTGGCTTGACGTGACTTCAAAGCCAGGCTGAGTTGCTTTTGCAAAGTTCAGCTGGCTGCAGTATTGGGCTTCAGAAGAAGTCCAGGATGGGATGAATAAGTACAGGAAGAAGAGCAAGCGAGGATGTAAGGACATGAGGAGAAGAGACCATATTGCACTTCATTTTTTTCTTTAGCATGGTACAAAAACTTGTATGAGACACTTTTGACTGGAACATTCGATGAGGTCAATGGAATTTTTACCAGTACCTCTTCCTAAAGAGGGCCTACAGGAAAGATAGGGAGGGACTCTATGAGGGGCTGTAGTGACAGGATGATGGGTAACAGTTTTAAACTGAAAAAGAGTAGATTTAGATTAGATATTAGGAAGAAATTCTTTATTCTGAGGGTAGTGGGACACTGGAAATGTTCAAGGCCAGATTGTACGGGGCTTTGAGCAACCTGATCTAGTGGAAGCTCTCCCTGCCTGTTGCAGAGGGGCTGGAACTGGATGATCTTTAAGGTCCCTTCCAACTCTAACCATTCTATGATTCTATAATTCTTTCTTTCTCTTTGAGAGACTGCTCACTTTAATTCCCTTGTGCTTGGAAGGCAGAGGGATGCCTGCCAGTACCATTACTGTGACCTGGAAGGAGAAGCTTTTCTGTGCTCTGTGCCTGTGAGAAGGCAGCTGATGTTGGTCTGAACATTGTGGCAGCAAACTGTGGTTGTTTGCTGAGAACCTACTAGATTTCCTCTGACTCTGTCACACTGCTTGTGTCCTGACGGAGCAGGACCCAGTCAAGCAACCTGATATTTACTTCCACTTACATATCAAATGCCATATGTCATCTTGAGGGGAATCTGCTCTGGATGTCCTCATAGTGTTGATAATGTTCTTTCCCTGCAGACACCAACTCCAGTCAGGAGTTCTTACCATTTCTTACCCTGCTGCCAAAGTAATTAAAAGTAAAAGACCTGCAAGTAGAAAATAACCAAGAAAACAGGTGAAATTTCTTTGCTAGTCTGGACTTCCCACAGGAAGTCTAATTGTCTTCCTCTGTAATCCCTGTAACAGCTCCCACTGTTTTCAAGAGCTGAATCTCTCTTTGCATTTGGATTTTCTTGCAAAATGGCTTCCAACTCTATAGTCTTATAATACATATAATACATGACTGTGTGCTTATATTCATGCATATAATGTATATAATTCATGAATATTCTATGTGTGTGTATGGTTATCAAAACTGATCAGCTAGTCATAAATTTTGGGACAGCAGAAGCATGTTTGAGTCCCACTGGGAACATAGACTGATGGGGATCTGAGGAAGATTCTGCTCGCCTCATGTCTCTGAAACCAGAAAAGCAAACCCAGCTAGTTTTCATATGGAGCTGAGCTCTTCTAGGACACGGAGTCAGAGACATCATCCCCTAGTAGAGCAGCTCTGCCAAAGCTGGGGTCCTTTGTCACTTTCAGCCTTCTGATTACCTTTTTTTTTTTTTTTTTTTTTTTTCTGGGGAGGGGGGGAATAAGCACAAAGAGTTTAACTCAATGTGCAGTAGACAGAAATTTCCAGTAATTGAAGGCATACCTGAACACACAAGGCTATCCACATAAAGCGTTGAGACAGCATCTTCAGGCAGATTTACTTATTGCCACCATCCCTAAGAGACAAAACTCTTTAAAAAGAGAGGAGAAAAAAGTACTGTCTGATATTCTCCCAGATGGAAGAAAAGTAATACTCTATGCAATTTCTATGGCTTTTTAGAAGCCTACCAGGATGATCTTTCAAGAATACTAAAAGATTATGTGCATAAGGATGACTTTTCAGTTCTTTTTGGCTTCACATTATCAAACACACATCAACTGCGTGCCATCCATGTTGAAAAGTACAGGTTTTTTTGCTGCCTTTAGATCTCTCTGATGCTTCTTATGGGGGGACTTGATCATTTGAGGCAAACTGTCTGCAATCATGTGCTTGAAAAATATGTTCCTCTGCATGTGAGAATGAATACCACAAGAACACACTGACTTTGTGTAACTATCCTTGTGTACGTGTTAAAAGTTGAGCAATAACTCTACGCTGAGAGAGCCAGTTTTCTTAAAGTATGTCTGCACAGTGAGGTGCAGGTGACTGCATGCTAACTCAGTCCATACTCTGAGTTGTCGGGACATGTACCTGTTTCAGATCCAAAGACATTGTGTTATCACAGTGCAGTACAAGTCCCATATTAAGTTGTTTCTGATGGGCTTAGTACTGTGGGTAAAACCATGATTTAATATCACCAGCTATGTTCCAGCTGGTCTGTGCTGCCATGGGGCAGGATGTGGGCAGATCTAGAGCAAAAAATGTTACATATGGCTGTGCAGGCGTGCATCTCTGTGCAACACCCTGCATAAGAGGAGCTCAAATGTGGAGGTGGAAACTCCTGAAGGTACTAGTAAGATACAAACCACAATTAACAAAGCAAAAAAGACACAGAATGATTGAAGTTGTTTAGGAGAGAGATTTCTGGAGCTGGTCTGTCACTTAAATGAAAAATGAAAGGAAAAGTAACTTGCATTTCAAGGGTAGGGAAGCAGTCTCCATGTATGAAGGAAGGATAATTTCTATTTCTGTTTTGAGAAGGGACATCATTTTGGGTGTGGGTGGTGCTTCAGAGTTCTCCAGTACAGTCATACCAATACAGCCAAAGTAAGGTTCCTTCTACACTGTACCAATGTAGAAATTAAAACTAATTGAATTTTATTTATTAAATTATTATTTTCTTAATTAACTTGAGCTGGTATTAAACTGTATGCTCTTTTTCTGTGCTGCTGTGGGTGTGTTGCTGGTATTCATGCCAGCTACTGTAAAGGCATCCAAGTTACTTGCATTACAATTGAGTTACTTACCAGAATGTGAGGTAGGCATTTCTGAAATTCAGGACACCGTCTGAAATCCTGCCACACACTGACATTGGTCTCTTAGCTTTCAGTCTTTTTACTTCTTTGGTATTGCCAGACCTACCTGAAGAGACCCGATTAGCAGGCTAAGCTCCAGAAGGTGGCCCCTCAGAAGATTACCAAGGTGGCAGCTTTGAGAAGATCTTCAGACAAGTAAAGGAGTGCTTTGCACCTGGACACCTCAGCTTGTAATGTGAGCAGTATTTCAGAAAGGACAGTAGTGGCCAGCTCTGTGCTCACCATTGGGATTGTGTGAGGAATAGCAGTGGTCTGGTAATTTTTGAGTTTCTTGCTTTTACATATGCATGTGACATTTTGGACTCAGTTGGCTTTGCAATTGTGGAAAAAGTACCTGTTAGAGAGTTCACAGAGAGTTAGATCCCTATATAAGGCTTTTGGCAGGCTTCTTCGCTCTCTTTGTTCTCCTGGCCTCCCTGCTGCGCACCTCCCCAGATCCCAGACTCAGCAGAAAACCATTGGACTCAGGGTGGCAGTAGCAAACTTTCTCCCTCTTTCTTTGTTTTCTTCCTTACCCCCATTTCCTTTCTCCTTTGCCTTCCCTTCCCCTCCCTTTTTACCATTCTTCCTAGGTTTTGTTAAGAGAATTAAGTAGAAGGTTGTACAACATTTGACTGACTTCAGCGTCTTAATCTTGTCCTCGGGATTATAACGAAACCTTCCTGACACTGGATCAGGACACCCTCTATGACAAAGTAACCTGCTTGATTAATGTGTGTCTACCTGGATTTCTCCAAGGCTTTCTATACAGTTCCCCACAGCCTCCTCCTAGAGAAACTGATGAGTTACAGTCTAGACAAGTGGTCTGTGTGGTGGGTGGGAAACTGGCTGACAGTCCGCACCCAGATGGTGGTGGTAAATAACTCCTTTTCAAACTGGCAACCTGTCACAAGTGGGGTCCCCCAGGGATCGATAGTGGGCCCAGTGCTGTTTAATATCTTCATAAGTGATCTAGATGATGGGTTCAAGTGTACCCTGATGAATTTTGCTGATGGTACCAATGAGTGAGGTAGTGGACACTTTGGAATGGAGAGCCACCCTGCAGGAAAACCTGGATAGGCTGAAGAGTGGGAAAACCAGAACCTTATGAAGTGTAAAGTCTTGCACCTGTGAAAGCATAATCCAGGAGTACAGTACAGACTGGGATCTCTCTGGCTGGGGAGCAGCTCTGTGGAAAAGGACCCTGGGGGTCCTGGTGGACAACAAGCTCAATATGAGTGAACAGTGTGCTGCAGCAGTGAAGAAAGCCAATAGGATGCTGGGTTACATCAACAAGGGCATCACCAGCAGAAATAAAGAAGTCGTTATAGACAGTAAATTATCCATGGCCCAGCAATGTGCCCTTGTCGCCAAAAAGGCCAATGGAATCCTGGGCTGCATAGGGAAGAGTGTGGCCAGTAGGTCGAGGGAGGTCATTCTCCCCCTCTACTCGGCACTGGTGAGGCCACAACTGGAATATTGTGTCCAGTTTTGGGCTCCCCAGTTCAAGAGGGACAGGGAACTGCTGGAGCGAGTCCAGCGAAGGGCAACTAAGATGATTAAGGGCTTGGAGCACCTCCCTTATGAGGAAAGGCTGAGAGAGCTGGGACTCTTTAGCCTGGAGAAGAGAAGGCTGAGGGGAGACCTTATTATGGCATACAAGTATCTAAAGGGTGGGTTGAAGGAGGATGGAGCCAGGCTCTTTTCATTGGTTCCAAGTGACAGGACGAGGGACAATGGGCACAAGTTAGAACACAGGAAGTTCCGTTCAAATACACGGAAACAGTTCTTTACGGTGAGGGTAACAGAGCACTGGAACAGGCTGCCCAGGGAGGTTGTGGAGTCCCCTTCCCTGGAGATTTTCAAGACCCGCCTGGATGCAGTCCTGAGTAATGTGCTCTAGGCAATCCTGCTTTAGCAGGGGAGTTGGACTAGATGATCTCTAGAGGTCCCTTCCAACTCTGATAATTCTGTGATTCTGTGATTCTGTGATTCTGTTATCCCACTCTACTCAGTGCTTCTCAGGCCACACCTGGAATACTATGTTCAGTTTTGGTCCCTACTGTATAAAAAAGATGCAGACAGGCTGCAGAGGGTCCAGAGGAGGGCCACAAAGATGATCAAATGACTGGGAAGTCTGCCATATGAGGAAAGGCTGAGAGAATTTGGTTTGTTCAGCCTTGAGAAAAGAAGTCTTAAGGGAGACCTTATCACCATGTTCTAGTATTTAAAGGGTGGCTACAAAGAGGATGGAGACTCCCTTTTTAGAAGGAAACACATGAAAAAGTTGAGGGGCAATGGGTACAAGTTACTCCTGGGGAGATTCCAACTGGAGAGAAGAGGAAAATTTTCACAATGACAACAATCAGCCATTGGAATAATCTTCCTAGGGAAGTGCTGGGTTCCGCAACATTGGACAATTTAAAGATTCAGCTGGACAGGGTGCTGGGCCATCTTGTCTAGGCTGAGCCTTTGCCAAGATAGGTTGGACCAGATGATCCTTGAGGTCCCTTCCAACCTGGTATTCTATGATTTGATAATTCTATGATTTTCTTTTTCCTTCTCATTACAGGAGAAGCTCTACCAGGAAGTCACTGAATTCTCTGATGTTGCTGAAAATCCTGTGGTAAGCAGAACTGAGACATTTTACATTGGTGCATTTTGGGGGGGATGGATGTGAGCTTCACCACTCATATCTTCAACGTTGTAGCTACAGTGGGACAAAAAACCCTACTAGCCAACCAACCAAACAAACACACACCCCTGACCCCACTCCCCGACATTATTATCATCTAGGCTAGAGCATAACAGAAAAATGGTTCAGTCATCCTTCAAAGCAGGCTGAAAATCACAGGCTACAGGTAGAAACGACTTGTCATTATTACCACACTATTTTACAAACAAGCATTCAGTTAAAATGCCACTTAAACTCCAAGAAGATGCGGGGGTTAAAGCCCAACATGTGTGTGAGAAAGGTGGGGAGGGGAGAGGAAGTGGTTTTGACAAACAGGAGAATAAATTGTTTTTTCTAACTGAAGTTTCAGCTTCTGTTTTGAATTTCAACCTAATCTAAACAATTTTCATCACAATTTCCAATTAATCAAGCATCCAACACTTATCATCTCTCAGGAGTGTTTCATTCTAAACACTAAAGAATATCTTTAGGAATGATTCAGCAGATGATCTTAGTCAACTCTTGTGAGTAATCTCCTTTTCACTCTGAATGAGAAAATCACTGTGAGCGGCCTGTACGGATGTGAGAAGACCATCATTCTTGCATTTCCAAGGAGGGAAAATTATACTGTCTTCTCCTTCCTACATACCTTCCAATGTTTTTTATTATTTTTTTTTTCAGGGGGGTGTTCTTATTATTAACTCTTTTATTTCCTTTGGCTGTTTGCAGTCCATTTTGATTTTAGTTTGTATTGGATCTGTCCATCTGCTCCCCACCATACTTCAAAAAAAGACAACTAAGCATCTTCTTCCAGTCACTGAAACTAAAGTATGCTATTAGCTTTCCCATCTTTTGATAAAAAAAATACAATGTGACTGACACGAGGAAGTAAAATTTTGTAACAGCACTCTCTCTGTGAGCTCATAGAACGGGTAGAGTTGGAAGGGAACTTAAAGATCATCTAGTTCTAACACCCTGCCATGGGCAGGGACTCCTTCCACTAGACCAGGTTGCTCAAAGCCCTGTCCAAACCGGCCTTGAACATTTCCAGGGACATGGCCTTCCCAGCTTCCCTGGACAACCTGTTCCAGTGCCTCATCACGCTCAGAATAAAGAATTTCTTCCTAATATGCATCGCGGAGGGAGTGATACATTTCATCATAAGAGAGCAGCAGTGAAATATTTTTTGTTATAAAACAACCTTTTAACAAAGTTTGATAGTAAATGCGACAGTGTTTTAACAAGATTTGAGATGGCAAGGCACACTTGGTTATTTACTGCACAGAAGACAGGGTCAGAACTCTCAGGGAGACATGAGGTTCAGAAAGGATCCCCTTGCTTTCTAAACTCCTTCTCAGAGAGGAGTCTAGTTGCAGCTGGATCCAATCTCAGTCCCAGGCTTAGTCAACAGTTTATGTCTAAAGGACAATATTCTCAATCAATCCTTTACATCACTTAGCTAAGATTTAAAAGTTTAGCATGCTATTAACCACTTCCCAAGGATCTGTTGCAGTAAGGAATCTCTCAGCCTCGAGGAGTAACAACCTTGAGAGGCGTCCCTATTCAAGGGGAGACCCTGGCATGCAGCCCGCTGCCATGCAGGAGAGCTCATTGGGCCTTGGGTTGTCCACTATTTATAGAGTAAGAAGATTGACCTATAGTCATATCTGCATATCAGTGAGACATCTAAGTTCTTATTCCAGACAGTGTTTGGCTATGTTGCCATTCATCCCCCAAAGTCCAGGTGCAACCCATCACAACCTCCGCTGACAGTTATGGCTATAGCAGGATCAGAGGCAAGAAAGTCACGGGCAGTGGCTGGGGGGGAGGGGAATGGCAGTGGGAAAGAGCATACCGTCATAATATCTCATCTAAATCTACCCTCTTTCAGTTTAAAACCATTACCCCTCATACTATCACTACATGTCCTTGTAAAAATTCCCTCTCCAGCTTTCCTGTAGGTTGTGTTTAAGTACTGGAAGGCTGCTATAAGGTCTCCCTAGAGCCTTCACTTCAGGCTGAACAACCCCAGCTCTCTCAGTCTGGCGTCATAGGAGAGGTGCTCCAACACTTTGATCATCTTCATGGCCCACCTCTGGACTCCAACAGGTCTATGTCCTTCTTATGTTGGGAGCCCCAGAGCTGGAAGCGGTGTACAAGGTGGGGTCTCACAAGAGTGGAGTAGAGGGGCAGATTCATGGAATCATAGAATGGTTTAGATTGCAAAGGACTTTGAAGATCATCGAGTTCCAACACCCTTGCCATAGGCAGGGACACCTCCCACTAGACCAGGTTGCTCAAAGCTCCATCCAGCAAGGCCTTGAATACCTTCAGGGATGGGGCCTCAACAACCTCTCTGGGCAACCTGTTCCAGTGCCTTACCACCCTCAAAGTGAAAAACTTCTTCCTAATGTTTAATCTGAACCTGCCCTCTTCCACTTTAAAGCCATTCCCCCTGATCCTATCGCTAAATGCCCTAGTAAAAAGTCCTTCCTCAGCTCTCCTGTAGGCCCCCTTTAGGTACTGGAAGGCCGCAATAAGATCTCCCCTCAGCCTCCTCTTCTCCAGGCTAAACAACCTCAGTTCCCTCAGTCGTTCCTCATAAGATTTGTCCTCCAGACCCCTCTCCAGCTTTGTAGCCCTTCTCTGGACACGCTCCAACACTTCAATGTCCTTCTTGTAGTGAGGGGCCCAAAACTGAATGCAGTACTCGAGGTGGGGCCTCAACAGTGCCGAGTACAGGGGAATGATCACTTCCCTAGTCCTGCTCACCACACTATTCCTCATACAGGCTAGGATGCTGTTGGCCTTCTTGGCCACATGGGCACACTGCCGTCATGTCGCCAACAAAGACGTTAAACAGTGCCGGTCCCTGTACTGACCCCTCAGGAACACCACTCGTCACTGCTCGCCACTTGGACATCGAGCCGTTGACTGCAACCCTTTGAGCCCTACCGTCCAGCCAGTTCCTTGTCCACCAAGTGGTCCATTGGTCAAATCCATGTCTCTCCAATTTAGAGGCCAGGATGTCATGCGGGACAGTGTCGAATGCTTTGCACAAATCCAGGTAGATCATGTCCGCTGCTCTTCCCTTACCTACCAATGGTGTAATGGTGTTGTAGAAGGCCACCAAATTTGTCAGGCACAATTTGCCCTTAGTGAAGCCATGTTGGCTGTCACTTATCACCTCCTTATTTTCCATGTGCCTTAGCAAAGTTTCCAGGAGGATCTGCTCCATGATCTTGCTGGGCACAGAGGTGAGACTCTGTGCCCGGGTCTTCCTTTTTTCCCTTTTTAAAAATGGGGGTTATGTTTCCCCTTTTCCAGTTGATGGGAACTTCACTGGAATGCCACAACTTCTCAAGTATGCTGGATAGTGGTTGACCAGGTCTCCCGTTTCCTTCCAAAGTGGGCCCACATTTTCCCTAGTCTTCCTTTTGTCACTGATATACCTATAGGAGGCTTTCTTGTTGCACGTGATGTCCCTGGCCAGATTTAATTCTGTCTGAACTTTGGCTTTTCTAACCTGATCCCTGGCTGTTTGGACAATTTCCCTGCATTCCTCCCAGGCTACCTGTGCTTGTTTCCACCCTCTGTAGGCTTCCTTTTTCTCCTTGAGATTGTCCAGGAATTCTTTGTTCATCCATGTAGTCCTCCTGGCCTGACTTCCTCTTTGTCCGTGTACATCGCTTCTGAGCTTGGAAGAGGTAGATTTTAGTGGCTAGAAACAATGGTATCAGGTGCATAGCATTGAGAATATTTCTCTCCTACATGTCAAGTGCTTTCCTTGCCCAAACGAATTTTACTTGCTCATACAGCTGTAAAGCCTCAGTGTCACCCATGGCCACGAGTCCTTATAATTACTTACCACTTCCTACACAATTTTTTTTTCTAGTGAAGATGAGACCCAGTTGTGCACAGATGATCAATGGCTAGAGTTGGGAATTTGCCCTGGGGGCTGTCCTTATCTTGAAGTCTTGCTTTAAACTCATGATAATGCTAGGCAGGTTCTTCTTCCCAGTCATTTGACTGACTCAATCTATACTTCAGTTCCCTCTCAGCAACTCCTCCTTCTCTGTCCTTGTCTTTGTAGGAGATTTGTTCTAGCCCTCTGATCATTTTCATGGTCCTCCTCCGGACCGGCTCTAACAGGGCCATGTCTTGTGCTGAGAGCCCCAGAGCTGGATGCACTACTCCAGGTGCAGTTTCACAAGTGCAGAGTAGAGGGGGAGAATCACCTCCCTCCACCTGCTGGCCATGGTTCTTTTCATGCAGCTCAGGATAAGATTGGCTTTCCGGGCTGTAAGTGCACATTACTGGCTCACATCTAATAATATTTCATCCACTAGTTATCCTGAAGTCCTCTGCAGGGATGATTTCAATCCATTCACCCCCAGTCTGTACTGATTGCCCTGAGCCAAGTGTGGAGCCTCGTACATGGCCTTGTTGAACTTGGTGAGGTTCACATGGGCCATCCCATTTTGTAATTGGATACTTTGCCTACTTGTGGGGTTTGGGTCTGAACTTTGCAGATCTTTCTAAACACTAACCAGAGATGTTTTGTCTTGCGCCTGCTTGTTTTGATTTCAAGTCTGATTTTTTAAGATATTTGTGGTTGTGTGATTTTTTTTTGTGTTCAGGTTGAGATTTTGAAAATCTAAGGGCTTTTAGGGAGATAAAAGAAGTTTGTTGCCAAAATTATAAAGACACTCTATTCTTCTAAAACTTCATGCCCAGTTAACTCCTGTGCAGGATTTACACATAGAATAAACTTTAAGCACAGCATTCCCATCTTACGTTTATCAAATACTATTGGTGATGCCTGTGAAATATGTCTAGATCAATTAAGAAAATGAAAACAGTGACGACTCTTCTGATGATAGCTGTCGGCCAAATGATTTGCAGGGCTAAATCACATCACACCTAGGGTTTTAAAATGTTTACAATAATGATTGAATACAAAGCCACATTCTCTTAGGGATAAAACATAACTAATTATTTCTTTTTAATTCAGCACAAAAAGCAGACAGCCCTCCTCTTTTGAATAGCATATCTCCTGTTGTATCTCATAGATAACTGCAACTTAGGTGCAGCAACTGTCTGTAAAGCCTGATAAAGAGGCAGATGACAGTGCTGGAGGAGGCATCTTTCATGGTATTTTGGGACTGAAAGAAGATATGTTAGTTGTTCCACAGATGTAGACTTGTACGTGTCATGGTTTAGGCCAAGCAACAGATGCTCCCCAACACCTCTCTTCAAAGAGAGAGGCGGAAGAGGGAAAAAGAGACTTGTGAATTTAGAAGGAAGTGAAATACTTTAATGAAATATTAACAATAAAATAAAAAGGAAATAATGAAATATATACAAAACCGTGTCAAGCTTTTTTTTTCTTTTCTTTTCAATGGTCCACAGTGACAGGACGAGGGGTAATGGGCACAAGTTAGAACACAGGAAGTTCCGTTCAAATACACAGAAAAACTTCTTTACGGTGAGGGTGACAGAGCACTGGAACAGGCTGCCCAGGGAGGTTGTGGAGTTCCCTCCTCTGGAGATTTTCAAGACCCGCCTGGATGCAGTCCTGAGTAATGTGCTCTAGGCAATCCTGCTTTAGCAGGGGAGTTGGACTAGATGATCTCTAGAGGTCCCTTCCAACTCTGAAACTTCGTGATGTCTGTTCATGGAATCATGGAAGAGTCAGGAGGACTCTGGCCATTGAAGAAAGAGGGCTGACCCTTTGATTGCTCAGCTTTTATACTGAGCATGAGGCAGATGGGATGGAATACTCTGTTGGTCAGTTTTTGGGTCACCTGTCCTGTCCACTTCTCCCTGCAGGTGGGACCCCTTTACGCTTTTCCGTTTCCAACCCTCCAAAGCGTAAGTAACAAAGTTAGCTGGCCTTGGCTGTTATAGCAATAAGTGTAAGCAAGAGCCTGTCTGCATATCATTCCTTGGCATCAGCTATAAACATAGGTCTTATCACTCTGAGAGCCAAAAGTGTCTGCAAAATATGCTGTTAATTTCAGTAGTTAGAAGAGGCCCAGCTAAGAAGGAAAGTCACTGAACAAAATTAGTCCTGTTTTACCTCAAACTAGGACAGCATGAAAGGGAATTTCTTTAGGTTAGATCAAGGAGCAAGTGGGTAGTCACTTTAATCCAGTCTTGCAATAATTTACAACTCAAAGGAAAAGGAGAAAAGATGAGAAGAGCTTGATTTATATACTCTCTGTGCTGTTTGCAGAGATGGGCAACACAATCAAATATCAAAAAAAAAAAAAAGTTGTCTGTGCAGTCAGACCTGCACCCTAACAGTATTTGCTTAATTCCTGATTTGATTGGCTATTCAGGAAAAGTGAAGGTCCTGACAAACTGCTTCTGGCTATATACTATATACTAAAATACTATACTTTTTATACTATGTACTAAAATACTACACTCCATATGTTTAATATAGTGTGTTCTTTAGGGAGACTAGAGCAATGAGTCTTGAATGTCTTAAAATGACTCATATTCCTGCAGTGGGATTTAACAAATGTTCAGAACTCACCCCTAATTCCAGTACTTCAAATCCAGTTTTCAAAATTAAGAAGTTGGTATAAATGGATGGTGCAATTCTGTTCTACAAACAGAACAATAAATTGCTTAAAATGTGCTAAGTAGCTTTGAATTGTTTCTGCTTATAAAAGAAGCAGGTGAAATAACAAATTAGTTTTACCCCACCCCAGAAAAATACCATCATCTATATGCACAAAATATCTAGGGGGGAAAGAAAAATGGAGGGGTGTAATTATAGCAAATTTATAACAAGTTGAAATGTCTGTTCACTGCAAACAAACTAAAGGCTGCATTGGGAAGTATTAATATTTGAAGACGTTCTTCAGGACATTTTCAGCAGCTCAGTGTGAAACATCTTTGTCTACTTAACACATAAATATTTTAAGATGTCAATATTTTGCACACATAGAGGAAAACCTTAACTTACTGCAGGGAAATCAAAGGTCAATGTCTTTCCATGCTCTGGTGAGCACACTACCAAATTATTGGATTCCTAGGAGATATTTCAGGCGTAGGAAAACTCACAACAGTTGCATCTAATTTCATTTCAGGTTCAGATGTAGCCTTGACTTTAAAAAAATCACTCTAGAAAGTAAGTATCTGCAAGTCTGAAGCAAAATTAACAAAACTAAGAGAAGATCTAACATGAAACTAAAGAATATGAAATAAGCAAACAGCCTATAGGTACAGCCATTTTGTTTCTTTGTTTATTTATTTATTTTAAGGAATAATGATTGACTTTGCTGGGGCAGACAGTTTGTGGCAACTTGGGACAAAAAGCATCAGTCACAAAGACCAAGTGGTAAATTCTTCAAATTCAAGCTTGTGTCCTATGTTGCCCTTCTTCAGGCTCTGCTACGCAGGAGGAAAGGGATGGATGTGCCATGAATTTGACAATCTGATCTGTGTGCTTACTCTATGGATTTCTTCATATCGGTTTCTTTACAGCATTCATTCAAATAGCTGAAACATTGACAAGACATGTCTATAAAACTATTGTTTTTGTCATTGTTCATTAAATACCTCATTCAATCATATCCACTTGTGGAAGCTGATACAGCCTTTGTTGACATTGTCATTAGAAATGTTTATGTAGTTTGATATTAGAGAACCAATCTTTATTATATTTGCTTATTGGATAAAAAAATATTAGCTTTTACTTGCCTGTATTCTGCACATATAACTTCCACTGGAAGAATAGTCAACAAAGAAATACAGGCAGCAGAGAACAGTACTTCAGGGAAGGATATGGGACTAGAGTGAGTCAAAAATTGGATATAAGTCAACAGAGTCTTGTTTTTGGATGACATGGGAGAAACTGCAAATGCCATCTTGGCATGTAGAAATGGAAGAATGATGCCAGCATCATGGAGTAATTTGCTATAGCCTTGTTACGGCATTAGTACTAGGACTTTTTATGCTTATGGTTATCATACTTGGAGAAAGACTGGGAATAGTTGGTGTGAGAACAGCAATGAGAATGAACAGTGATCTAGAAAATATGACCTGAGAAAGGGAGGCTGGAGATATTGGAGTTGTCTCATCTAGATCAGAGAAAAAAATTGGCGGAGGATATTGGCCTTCAGGTATTAAAAGAAAGCTTAGAAAAGTAAGTAAATTTCATATTTTTCTATGCACATTCTGTAGAGGATGAGGAGTAGCAGGGTCAAATTAGAGCATATGAAAAGGAGATAGGCATTAGAAAAGTATTTTCAACTCTGAAATGGATTGCCTGTGATGTTTTCTGACTCCTACCATTGAGCAGCTTTAAAAATAGTGTTAGATAAATGTCCTTCAATAATGATTCAGTTAGCCTTGGGCAAAAGGATGGTTTAGGTGACATCTAGACAGCCCATCAGTCTATTTTTTTAATGTAGTTTCATTTCCTGGAAATTCAGAATTAAAACCAAGACCTGTTTTTTTTACCCATTTGCACTGTTAATGTTCTGTGGGTCCTATCTTCCATGATTTGAAGTGTCCTGTGTTTGGTCAGAGTAAGCCCTTAATATTATGCTGTTTCCATTTGCTCAGTACTAACATGTTTTTGCAAAGAATAGGTTAGTTTTTTCAATTTTTAGTTCCACAGAATGCCTGGAGGATTTTCTCAGGATAGAAATATCGTTTGGCAGATTTAGTGGAACTTCCCTGGGACGAAGGTAAACATTTGACATCTCCCTATAGGTAATGGAACTGATCTTGACAAGCTGTTTACCATCAATTCTTTAGATGATTGTGTCAGCTCAGGATAGAAGTTTAGAAAAATAAATTTTACCCTGCTTTCAAAAAAAAAAAAAAGCGTCCTCCTTCATGTTTATCTACCCAGTTTTGAGCCTGCTTTCTATATTTTAACACCTGAAACACAAGTGTCTACAACATTTTATACTATCTGAGCAGCTTATTATGGGGTGTGATACTGAAGGCCTATATAAATAATTAACTACATTTTATACTATCTGAGCAGCTTATTATGGGGTGTGATACTGAAGGCCTATATAAATAATTAACTACAACTGAATCATTGCATGTTTGGGTGGAGGTTCATTCTTGTCAAGTCAGGAGAAATAGCAAAGCTATGGAAAGTAATGCATGTGCCTACATGAAAATATTGCAGGAAGTCAGAGTCTGCTTGTATCTTAGTAGCAAAATTCACTTGAGGTTAAAATCTTTTTAGATATGAATAGTCAGTATCACTCTAAGTGAGAAAAGTAATTGGGGTTGCTATCACTTGAGACAGTTATGAATTCCATCTCAGAATAGCTTCAGAATGAGAAATACTAAGAATTGTCAGGCTCCAGTGGGGCCAGTGGGGCTACTCTGGTCATTCTAGTCAGAGAGTCTTATCCTATTTGAGGACCTGCTTATTAGCAGGAGTGAAAATGGGGTTGCAAAGAACTGAAATATCAAGACTTTACTGTTTTACAGCTGTCATTGCACCTCTTTCTCATGTATTTAACACATTTTGAAAGCTTTAACTTGGGGAGGGAAAAAGGACAAAAGTTCTTGCGGCCATGGATGTTATCAGATATCTTCTGCAGCATGAATTATGCAAACTGGCTTTTTCACCCTTCATTGAATCTTCAAAATTTGGGTTCAGCTCATGTAATGCATAGGAGATGGTGGGACACCTAAGGGATGTTCTTATAAAAACTCATTCTTCTTTAATGGTCAGAATTTAATTCAGTAGAGATCCCTAAAGGATGCAATTTTGAGCACTTGTATTTAGTGTTTATTCAGTTGCTGTAATAGAGTCAATATTGTTGACATTTTTTGTATTATGCTGTGGACACTAATTTGACTTAACACCACCAAACTCAATTAGAAGCAATTAATTCTCACTATTATTTCAGTAACAGATGTATATGAATATAATGAGAATATACTGAGAAGCTCTGAAAACCTGGGTAGCCATTATCGGATAAATGCATGTTAGTGTGGCAGTAACTGTCTGGATTTCCCTAGTTACCCCCATATGGTCTGCCTAAGTGTTCTAGAAAGACTATTATGCTTGATTAGTTTGGAAGCACAGATAATTCATTACTCTCCAGGAAGCCAGAAAATGTTTAAAATCTTTTAATAGCTCTCATAAAAAGAAGAATAAAATTAGAGACCACCATGAGTACATTGAATAAGTGACCAATGTACTCCTACTAGTAGAGTTTTCAGAATTATATATTGACAGGGAACATTAACAACAACTGAAGTTAGTTTCCTTTTCATGGAGAATACGCATGAAGAGATGCCACTGATAGTGCTTGGATGTTGCAAGATGAAGCTGCTTTCCACAAAAGAATGCCAAAAAACCTCACAGATATAGAAAATTATTATCTAAAAGGTTATTTAAACTTTGTTTATGCAACATGATGAGCATCTCCAATGTCTAATTTAGATAGGATCTTTGATTTTGTTTTATTCTAGTTAAACTGGAATTAGCTCAGTCTTTCATTGTAGCTATGCAGTTTCTAGCTAGGCTACAGATCCTTGAAGGTAATATATCTCAAGAAGTTCAAAAAGTTACCTTTTCTTCAGGCTTTATGAATTTTCCTAGTATTGAGATGCAGAAAGAACTTTCCCCAGGTTTTGTGAGCTCTGTACGGGACAGATACGTGGTAATGTCAGGCAGCCTTATATGACCTTCCTTGTTCTTTAGTTCCTAAAAGAAACATGAAGGGAAAAATCAGAGGAGTGTGAGATGTTGTGTAAGGAAAAAGTCAGTAGAACTAGTTGCCTGCAAGAATCTATGTGAGAATGAGGAAGGACTCTGCTGGTCAGTCAGTCCATGTGAATGTGAAATAGCTGCTGGAAAAGATGCTGGATTACCAGGACCTCTGTTCAGAGATGAACATATAGAGCCACACATTAAAGTTTGCTTTTGTGATCAGCAAAAGGGAATTTTTAGCAATGGGATCAGTGAAGATCACTTCTGTCAGCTTCCACCTCTCTGTCTGCTCTGTTATCTCACTCTTTTTCCTTGTAGTTACTATAGACAACGCCCTTTATTGAGCCCTAAATGCAATATTCATGCAATGTGTTGGGGAAAATGGGGACAGTGAAGAATAAGGAACACAGACATTCTCAGGATGCTAAAGTTATATAAAAGATGCACCATGGATGAGATGGATAAGCAGAACAAAATGTCTTCACAGTCTTGGACAGTTCTTTTCAGGTTTTAGCATGCCCATTGAATGACTGCATGATGCTAGCAGTCATTCTGAGTTCTTCTCTATGTGTTGTCGAAAAGTCTTAACTGCTTCCAAAATATATCCATCTCCACTATGGTTCATGTTCCTGTACAAAACAGGCACAGAAGTGTCTGGAAGCTGGAATTCAATGGCTCTGGGCACCCCAAAAAGGAATGAGGGTATTTCAGAAGACAAGTGAAAGCAGCACTTGGAATTCTTGACTGAATTCAGAGTGCCCCTGTGGTACCACTGTGGAATTTCCAGCATCCTTCACTATTTCTGAGGAGAAGAAAACTGTTATGTCTTATTTGCTCCTGCCTTCCTATCAGTAAGCATATGCCCTTGTCTATGTAGAGTTGAAACAGAAGGGAGTGGCAGAACTTACTGCATGCACTTAAATGTTGTGCAGTGTGCTGGATACGCAGAACACCAATGTTGTTTAGATAAATTACATCTCTGGGCTTACAGATGGACAAGTAAATTCCCCCAGTGCTTCTTAGACATTTAATTTCTGTTCATCAGTTCACTACAGTGGTACCATTTTTGAGACAAGAATATGGATATTTGATGGACTTGCATTGCAACTAAAAGAAAAAAAAAGTATTGGTTGCTTCTAGGCTTGTAGTCCTAGGATTTTTCAACTTTCAGGCTGTACTGATATTCAGGCTGCTACAGGGTGCTGCCTACTTAGTGAAGTCTTCTTACATGAAGATGCTTGGTTCTGAGGTCCGATCCATTGTTTCCTGAGGAAATTTAACTCCTCCTGTTGACTTAAATGGCATTATATATGTGGGCCAAAATGAAAAGTGCAAGAGTATCATGGAGAAGCAGGGAAGCAGGGAAGTAGGTGGTAGCGCTAAGAAGGTATTTTTCTGTGAAGCTAACTATTGCCAAAGGGGAAGGATCCTGAATCCTGAGGATCAGGATGTATTACAAGTAGTAATGCAATTCATACAAAAAGCCCAGAAGGACAGATGTATACTGCATAGTTAACCAATGTGCATAAACCTTAAATCAGGACAGCTATCCACTCCAGTACTTGGTAGTCACATGATCATTTTTCAAAGAACACAATGTAATATCAGAGATCTTTTTTGCTGTCTTCTACTAGTGAGTGCTTCTCTGGGAATGGCAGGCAAACAGTCTTTCAAAATCATTTACATGTCAGCTATGAAGTGAATGAGGTAAAACTGTGAAATTAATTGAAACTTGTATTGCAGCTGATCATTCTTTCATTTGTCATCTTCTCCTTCAGGAAAAAAAAGTCATGGACTAAAATAGGAAAGGAAGAAGACGATTAAAGAAGCCTATGCAGAGAGTACGTTCTGCCATGTGCAAGCTATCAGCTCCCATCTATTGGCCCTGCTGTTGGAAGCATCACTGGGACCACTCACAACCCACCAATGCTGTAGGAAAGCAATTTTGGAAATGGGGTGTTTGCAGTTATTTTATAACTGAAGAAAAAATGCCCCTGCAGCTTAAGATGAATGAAAATGAGTTTAGGGCTGAGCATCATAAGAATGAATTAGGATATTCTTTTTCATTGTATTTTAGATGTGAAATTAAGGCATGCACAACCCTTGTGTTACACTCTGAGGCTGGAGATTACCTGATGACATAAAAGGTGATGACACAAATATTGCTCATTTATGTCACTATAAAGTTAAGTTTATAGTGGTACGATCAGTACTACCATTTATGCTATCTAAGCTTGATATTACTAATTGTATCGCTGTAAAGCTATTTTATAGTCATATAAACAGTACAGGTAATGCTGTCAGGCATCAGTATTAATGCTGCAAATAAACCTACAAACACTTTATCTGAGTATCTTTCATGGTGCTAATAAGCAAACATTAGGGGCAAGCTCACCACTGTAATCTGTGATCCTGTGGACAGTTATTTTTTTCACTGGAGAATGAGACAAAAGAGTGCCCTTGAACTTTCCTCTAGCTGAAATATTTATTATTGCACTTGCTTTTCATAAATGTCTGACTATCACATCTCCATTTGGGGATGCGCAGCAAGTATGTCTCTAAGGGCAGGTCCCACTCTATGGACCTGCAAGCAGAAGTTCAGTTTCTGGGTGAGAGGCTGGTATAATTCTGTAACTCCTCTTTTTACTGGAAAAGATAGTGGAATTCAAGTTGGGAAAGTAACCTTTTCTACTAGAGAGTACATTGTGTTGCCTCCTGAGCATAGCAGAAAGCAAAAAATGAAAGAGCCCCTGTGAGAGTTAGTATTGTGCCCTGTTGCCAGATTCTTGTCTCATCTATTGCCTCCAGTAAGTTTCTTGGGCGGAAGAAGATCTCAGAGCTGTAATGGAAGAATAAAAGGGAAATTCTCGTCTCTCATACACTTTTACTATTAATTTGCAACTCTTAGTCATAAAGCTGTGTTAAATAAAAAAAAAAAAAGTATCCAAAGACCATGATAGGTTATATCTAACCAGCAGCAAAGGCAGTGAGTGAATGCAGGGGTACAGATGATTATTTTATGGCTTAAGGGCTATTAAGCTCAGGAATGGATGATACAGTTGCACATGCAGTGTGATCGCATAAGCCTTTTTTCTCTAGAACATCAGGATTAATGAGATTACAGGAAAAAAATAAAACAAGAAAAAAAAACTAACACCGGGAGGTCTGCTACAGGTGTTGATTAATCTTGCAGGAAATACAAAGTTCAAGTGTTCTAAGGTCTGGGACATACTAAGGGGAACCTCAAGTTTATTCCCCAGGATTCACAGACAAGCATAGCTTTTGAGAGCCTTTCCTCAGTTTCTCTCAGAGGCTCACAAGTGCTGTAAGAGCAAACCAAGGGGGACACTGCTCTCAGTAACATATTGCAGATGGGCACTGACTTGGTGCAGTGGGGATGGGATGGCACACATATCAAGATACTTCATTGCTGTTGTTCCTGGCTAGCAGTAGGAAGAGTAGGTTGAAGTAGGGAAAGGAGAAGTGCTCTGAGACCCCAAGACAGGTGAGGAGACTCAGCAGAGATGATTGTCTCTTGTCATGGACTGTGCTGAGAAGTTAGGGTACCAAGATGCTGGGCATCATAAGAGATGCTGAGAATCAGTAATATGCTTCATTTTTCATATGGCTAAAATGAGGCATAAGAAATCCTCCCTTGGTATCTGAATGGTTGAAAAACTGCACAAGCACAACCTAGGATGCACTTACAGCATTGGTCCTCCTTCAGCCCAACATCGTGATGCACACCAGCCTGGGGAAGAGGGGACTCCCAGCACTCAGAGACGACACAGGTAGCAAGGAGAAAGCCATTCCCACTCCAACTTTCTCAAGTGACAGTACAGCTTGCCTCCACTTTGGCAATGTAATTGAACTCTCAAACTTTGCTTTAGAAAACTCTTGGAAATTCAGACATTTCTGAAGCTTTTCCTGTCTGCAGTTTGGTCCTGGGCTGTCAGGTCCTTTTTCAAACTCTCTGCTATGAAAGATTGGAAAGGGCTTTTCAAACGGATGCCTAAGAGGTACTGCAGAGGAAAAAAGATCTCTCCATTCGGTGTCACTCCTGTTTGATATGTTTCATAAAAAGTGAGATGATAAAATTACTTTTTTTTAACTCTTCCTCAGTATTCTGTGTTTGCATTCTGCTTTATACCAGAAATGCAGGCTGGTGTTCAAATAAGAAAATTTCAAATTTTATAAAACATGTACCACATAAAAGCAGAGCTCCTAGAGCCAAACCTGCAAATGCTAAGGGCAGAAAGCTTAAGATCTCCAGACACAAGATTTTGAAACAGTGAAATGCAATGTATTAACCTCCTACTCCAGTTTTAACCAAAGGGGGAAATGTCCTACTTCAACTGGTCTTGGAATAAATGGGCAAAATGTGATGCAGCTAAAACATTACTCAGACTGCAGGTTAAAAGCAGGATGACTTACTCCAGACCTCCTAGTGCATGCTACTGTGTGTGCAGCCCAGCTGAAAATTCAGGGTGTTTATTTTAAAATTATAAAAGAGATGCTGCAGACACACAGTAGTATAGTCCCCACGGTGCTCCTTACAGGGCTGTGACCCTCTGGACATGTAAAGAAAAAGTGAGGATCTGTAATGTCGTTTAGGATTCTCTGTGAAGCCCATGTTAGAGGGTAGGCATTTTATGGTTATAAACACAGAAAAAGAGCCTCTTACTGGAAAATAAGATCAGCTTTTAGTCTACATCTGTCACATTTTTATATGGTATATATTTCAAAATTGATGAATATAATAAATAAAAAAGCAATATCTTTTTTATACTTCATATCAAGTCAATTTTATTTTTTTTATAATTGACTGTCTTTACAGTAAGAAATTATACGTAGAAGGAATATATGTAATCTCTATTTGAAAACAGGCTGACAGACACAACATAAAACTTGCCTTAGGTACTATATTTATATGTTAGCCACCTTTATTATTCTTTCGAACCGGGTAAAGTTAATTGAAAGAAGCTCTCTGTGTACAATTTAGTCACTTATAGAATCATGAAGCATTTTTAGGTTAAAGAGTTCAGCTTCCTCTTCTGAAATGTGTAATGATGCTTTGACTTTAATATGACTTACCATCATTATGCCTGGACTCTGTGCCCAAGATTTTTGGTTTGACTTGAATGGAATGAGTTCTTCAGACTGAGACCAGAATATTCACCTTCTCAAACAGATGAGGAGAGAATGCTAATAAATTACCCCATACAATTAAAAGTGCTGTATCTTATTAGGAAAAAGGAAAAAGATAAGTATAAATAATGCAAGTATTAACACACCTAAATACCTTAGGACATCAAACTAATGCTTTGAAGACCAGGAAACGCAAGCCGGAATGAAATAAGCAGGCTTGATAACATCAGATGATTAAAGGACATCAGAGGGCACAAGGCAATTTGTGCACTGTGAATCCAGATTGATCTCTACAGTGTTTCTTCAGTTGTATGCATAGACCTACTCCACACTAATGATTTTCAGACTAATAAAGAACCTTTCATTCTGGAAAATAAGAGGTTCTGCTACCAGAGCCTTGGTGGAAACTGTCTTTATGGCTTATAAAGGGAACACGTATGTTAGCAGAATCAGTTTCTTTGTTTTCCAAATATTTTGTTGTGTCCTATTTGTTTGTTTGAAATGAAGTCTCTCTAGCTGCTACAATTGTAAAGAAATCCTTGAAAATATGATCTAAAGGTAGCCAATGCAATTATATATGCTTGAGTATACCAAGAGCTTGAAGCACCAACTGTGAGAATAGCCCCTTTCAGCTTCACATATTAACTCAGATGCCAGTGATGACATTTCAAATGTCAATAACATTAACTGCTTACTTGTTCACTGAAGCATGGAAAGTAGACAATGGAAGCAAAGATCTGTGTGATCTATTCAAAGTGGAAATTCTTGCTTGGATGCAGCAAGAGATCAGTGCTTGGTAGATACCCACACTTAACATCTTTGCTGGCAGGAGAAGGTAGGACTTAAATGTTCAGCAAGATGTGAGGTCTACTGAAGGAAAGGCAAAAACAAAAGAGCACCCAGAGACACTTTGTCACATCTTGAACATTCAAGCAGTCTATGCAGAACATCTTCGTTTGATTTCTTTGGGGACGTCCCATTTACTTAGTTTGAATAAGCAGGCAGAGCTGCATATTTTTTTGTAATTCATCCCCTTATCAGCTATCACTGGTATCACAATTTTTTACTTTTGCAGATTGAGGCATAGAAGATGGCACTGAGTAAGCGCATTGTCACTGAGACCAATCAAATGATTTCTCAGAACTCGTATTTTTCCTCATTGTTTGTCAGATGCTTTTGGGTGTCAGAGGTGTGAAATAAAGGTCCCAGGATGGGGCCGATTCACGTAGTAGACAGGATAGCAGACAGGTGTCTCTGCTGAGGACTTCATCCAGTTTGAGTGGGGTCTTCTGAGGCAGGCTGATCAGGAGCTGAGGTTGAACAAGGCTGGGCAGCTGTGTAAAAGTTGAGCTAGTCCACGATATTGTTTGGTACGTATTTGTGAAACACACTGTTTTTTTCATTAAAACATGCAACGCTTCCTTTCTTTTTTTTTTGCTGAAGAGGGTGCATTTCAACTTTGAGACAAAAGATGCTGAATTTCATCACTTGAAGATAAGGCTTGTTCAGCATGCTGGTTTTAATGTTGTACTAGATGAGAGCTAAGCACTTCTCCTGAGCCCAACATAAAAAAAAAAAAATAGTTAATCAGAAAGCCCACAAACCCTTGCAACTTTTGCAAACAAATCTTACGTTTTCCCTCAGCTCTGCAGTATATTTTCCTCAAACCAGTGACTAAACCTCCTTACACCAGCAAAGAAAGGGCAGCAGCAAACACTTTATCAGCTTGGCTTTGGTATTCCTTTCTCTCTCTCAAATGAATTATTTTTCCAAAGTGCCAGGAAGGGCAAGGGAAAAGGCTTTGTCCCCTGCATTGTCACACTGCAAAGTCAGGTCCTTTCTCTTGCATGGTCAGCTCTAGGCCAACTGTTACCTTTCTACATTACAGGTTGGTAATGGCATAAGCACCAGAGACGTTCAGCACAGCACATTTAATCCTTCATGCTGACTCAACAGCCTTGGTTTCCTCCTGCTGCTCCATTAGTCTCCTTCTCTATGTAGCTATTGATTAGAGTGATACTTACCCCTCTTTCCAGCACTCTCTTACTCTCTGTTCATCTTCACTTTTCTCTTGTTCACTCACTGTCTTAATTTATTTTTATTCTATCCTTGTTAGCAGTGTTGCTGGGGGATCTTCTGCCAGTGCAGCTGCTCCCCAGAGCCAAGTATTGGGTTGTGTCTAATTACTCTTCTAAGTGCACTGCAATGAATCAGTTGGCTTTCCCAGGCACCCTGTGCGATAAGAAAGAATTTACAGCAGCAGGTGAGCTGCTTTGCGCAAAGCTAGAAAGGTGAGGCCAGGAGGTGAGTTTGCTCAACATGTTCAAAGAAATCCTGTACAGGAAGGGGCAGATACAGACAGATGTGTTTTGACCTCTACAGCACGTGGTCTAAAGATACGTATTTTGTATGTGGGATTCCAAAATCTGATTTCAAGAGGGTTCACATGGGATACCTCCATCTCCATTTTTCCTTAGAGCTCTTTCATATGAGGATTGGTGTTTAACATTCTCACTAACCCTGCACCTCCTACACTTTAGAAGCGAAAGAATTAGGCAAGAAAAAAGTCAAAAGCAATCAAAAAGTGAAACTAACTGATAAGTTAGTGAACTACTGGGCAAAGAATCATTGAATGGCTTAGGTTGGAAGGGTCCCTGAAGATCATCAAGTTCCAACCCCCCTGCTGTAGGTAGGGACACCTCCCACCAGACCAGGTTGCTCAAAGCCCGATCCAGCCTAGCCTTGAACACCTCCAGGGACGGGGCAACCACAACTTTTCTGGGCAACCTGTTCCAGTGACTTACCACCCTCAAAGTAAAAAAATTCTTTCTAATATCTAATCTAAATCTACCTTCTTCCAGTTTGAAGCCATTACTCCTCATCCCATCGCTACATGCCCTTGTAAAAAGTCCTTCCCCAGCTCTCCTGTAGGCCCCCTTTAGGTACTGGAAGGCCGCAATAAGGTCTCCTGAAGTCTTCTCTTCTCCAGGCTGAACAACCCCAACTGTCTCAGTCTGAACGCTATGGTCTACAGCTTCAGAATAACAAAGTGTAAGGTTACTGGGCAGCTTATATGTGAGATCTACATCCAGCAGTGTTGAAATGGGAAAGGACATGGTTTTAAGGGACAGGCAAGTTAGGATCATGAATAAGGGAGAAATCACTAAGAGCCTTTATTCACAGTGGATGATATTATCAGCTTGTTCAGTGTGACATTGCAGACAACTTATTTTCTTGTTGATGTGAGGGGAAGTGAACTAAGTAAATCTTTTCTTGTTTCCTTTTTTTCTTTTTTTTTTTTTTTGGAGGCCTACATGAAGTGTGAAGGATGTGAGTACTTTTCTTATTGAAGTTCATGGTGCCTCAGTTTTTCCTCGGGGTAAATTTGAGGGTCCTTTAATTTTTTCTAGATTTTTTTTCACTAGCTGAGAAGCATCTCAGTTCCATTGTAAACTTTTCTGTATACCAATCCTGGGATATGAGAAGCTGTGACCGCTTTTTGTGTCTATGATTCTAGCAGACTTTTAAGCAATTAACCATGTCTCTGTCACTTGGTGATTGCTTTAATATGGTTACTCAGTCTGTCTTGCCTAAGAAGGGACCAGATAGGTCTTGTTAGTAAGAAAGCAGTCCCTACAGTTGGGACATGACACTTTTAGGATTGTCGCCTTGTTCACCATCGAGACAAAGCTCCTTGTTTTGCTTTTATATCAGTGGGTACATGAGCATTTCAGTCTTTTTCTGTGCCAAACTGAGTAAGAACAGCCAATGGAAATCTGCGTGAGTTGTTATCAACAGACTCACAAACTGTGTGAAGGTGTAACAGCTAATCTATAAATAACATACAGAATGTGACCCCAGCTTATTTTTAGAGAGACTGTTTTGCAGGAGTTGGGAACTGTGAGAGGACATAAAAACAAACCTAAGGTCTTCCACTACTGATCAGAACAGCAAGGGCTGGACAAGAGTCCAGCACATACAGCCCCAGGGACCGGGGTGAAACAATACTCCTGGGGGAAACCATTCCAGCCAAAGCAAATGAAAATGATTTCACTGATAAGAATTTTCTAAGGTTATCCCGTCTCACTCTCATTGGAGTGTCTGAGCACTTTCCAAATCATACAGAGGCTATATAGCTAAATCCGCAGGTTTTCAGGAATTCTCTGGCGCTTCTCTCTCTGAACTCTATGGAACATTTTGGAAAAACACTGGGTTATTTTTTCCTGTCATTTGCATTAGCTAAATATTAGTATGGAAGCTAAAATCATTGCAGCATCACTTAACATAAATGGGAACGAATTAATCTTTGCAACACCTCTGCAGAATACATATGAAAAATTCATAGAATCATAGAAACATAGAATTGTCTAGGTTGGAAGGGACCTTGAAGATCATCAAGTCCATCTATCAACCTAACACTGCCAAAACCACCACTAAACTGTGTCCCTAAGCACCACATCTACATGTCTTTTAAATACCTCCAGAGATGGTGATTCTGCCACTTCTCTGGGCAGCCTGTTCCAAT
Organism: Vanellus vanellus; assembly: GCF_965231255.1. Lineage (NCBI taxonomy): Eukaryota > Metazoa > Chordata > Aves > Charadriiformes > Charadriidae > Vanellus > Vanellus vanellus. The sequence goes on along the minus strand of NC_138909.1, from coordinate 22,216,156 downwards.
GCTTAACAACCCTTTCAGTGAAGAACTTTTTCCTAATTTCCATCCTAAACCTACCCTGGTGTAACTTGAGGCCATTCCCTCTTTTCCCATCGCTTGTTACTAGCAAGAAGAGATTGACCTCCACCTCTCTTCAACCTCCTAGTTGTAGAGAGCGATAAGGTCTCCCCAAGCCTTTTCTCCAGGCTAAACAAACTCAGTTCCCTCAGCTGCTCCTCATAAGACTCATTCTCCAGACCCTTCACCAGCTTTGTTGCCCTTCTCTGGACACTGTCCAGCACCTCTATGTCTTTCTTTAGAGAGGGGTCCAAAACTGAATACAGTACTCAAGGTGGGGCCTTTCCAGCACCTGAGTACAGGGGAATGATCACTTCCCTAGTCCTGCTCACCACCCTATTCCTGATACAGTCTAGGATGCTGTTGGCCTTCTTGGCCACCTGGGCACACTGCTGGCTCATGTTCAGCTGGCTGTCAACCAACACCCCAGGTCCTTCTCTGACAGGTAGCTTTCCAGACATTCCTCCCCAAGCCTGTAGCGCTGCATGGGGTTGTTATGATCTAAGTGCAGGACCTGGCACTTGGTCTTGTTGAACCACATACCATTGGCCTTGGCCCATCAATCCAGCCTGTCCAGATCTCTCTGTAGAGCCTTCCTCCCTCAAGTAGGTCAACGCTCCAGCCTAACTTGGTGTCATCTGCAAACTTACTGAGGGTGCACTCAATCCCGTTATCCAGGTCATTGATAAAGATGAAGAGAATAGAGGACCAGCCCCAGTACCAAGCCCTGGGGACCACCACTTGCGACTGGCTGCAAACTGGATTTAACTCCATTCACCACTATTGTCCGGCCATGGCCATCCAGCCAGTTTTTACCCAGCGAAGAGTACACCCATCCAACCCATGAGCAGCCAGTTTCTCCAGGAGAATGCTGTGGGAAACCGTGTCAAAGGCTTTATTGAAGTCCAGGTAGATAACATCTACAGCTTTTCACTCATCCACTAAATGGGTCACCTTGTCATAGAAGGAGATCAGGTTTGACAAACAGCAGCTGACTTTCATGAACCCATGCTGACTGGGCCTGATTACCTGGTTGTCCTAAATGTGCTGTGTAATGGCACTCAGGATGATCTGCTTCATAACCTTCCCAGGCACTGAGGTCAGACTGACAAGCCTCTATTTCCCCAGATCCTCCCTCTGGCCCTTCTTGTGGATGGACGTCACATTTCCTAACCTCCAGTCAACGGGACCTCCCTGGTTAGTCAGGACTGCTGATAAATGATGGAAAGTGGCTTGGCAAGCACTTCCACCAGCTCCATCAGTACCCTTGGGTGGATTCCATCTGGCGCCATAGACTTGAGTATGTCTAGCTGCTGGAGCAGGTCATTCACTATTTCACCTTGGATTATGGGGGCTTCATTCCACTCCCCATCCCTGTCTACTAGCACAGGGGGCTGGGTACACAAGGAACAACTGCTCTTACTGTTAAAGACTGAGGCAAAGAAGGCATTAAGTACCTCAGCCTTTTCCTCACCCTTGGTCATTATGTTTCCACTCCTTTCTACTAAAGGACAGAAATTACCCTTAGTCCTTTTATTGTTAATGTATTTATAGAAACTCTTTTGTTGTCCTTAACAGCAGTAGCCAGATTAAGTTCTAGTTGGGCTTTGGCCCTTCTAATTTTCTCCCTACATAGCCTCACTAGATCTTTGTAGTTCTCATGAGTGGCCTGCCCTTTCTTCCAAAGGCCATAAAGTTTCCTTTTCCCCTCCCTGAGTTGCAACCACGTCTCTTTTTCCCCTGACAGCTCATTTTCTGGCACATGGGGATGGCCTGTTCCTGTGCCTTTAAGAACTCCTTCTTGAAGAATGTCCAACCTTCTTGGACTCCTTTGCCCTTCAGGACTGCCTCCTGCAGGACTTTGTCAACCAGGCTACTGAAAAGACCAAAGTCCGCCCTCTGGAAGTCCAAGGTAGCAGTTCTGCTGAGCCCCCTCCTTGCTTCTCCAAGAATCAAAAACTATCATTTCATGATCGCTATGCCCAAGACAGCCTCCCACCATCATATCCCCCACAAGTTCCTCTCTGTTTACAAACAACTGATCCATCAGGGCATCTTCCCTAGTTGGCTCCCTCACAAGCTGTGTCAGGAAGTTATCCTCAACACACTCCAGGAACCTCCTAGATTGTTCCCTCTCCACCATATTGTATTCCCAGCAGATATCTGGTAAGTTGAGGTCCCACAAGAGGACAAGGGCTCACAATCTTGAGAATTCTGCCAGCTGTTTATAGAATATCTCATTTGCCTCTTCATCCTGGTTGGGCGGTCTATAACAGACTCCCACCATCATCTCTGCCTTGTTGGCCCTTCCTCTGATTCTTACCCATAGACACTCAATCCTATTGCCACCAAGTTAAGTTCTAGACATTCATAACACTCCCTAACATACAGGGCTACCCCACTGCCTCTCCTTGCTTGCCTATCCTTCCTGAAGATCCTATAGCCATTCATTGCAGCACTCCAGTCATGGGAGTCATCCCACATTTCTGTGACAGTGACTACATCATAGTTTTCCTGCTGCACAATAGCTTCCAGCTCTTCCTGTTTGTAGCCCATGCTATGTGCATTATTGTACAAGCACTTCAGTTGGGCTATGGATCCCACCACCTTTTTACTGGGAGAAGCCTTAATTCCTGCCTGACCATTCCCAGGCATGACCAAAATTTCTAGCTTATCAACAACCCTCACATCTCTGCTGCTGCATGAATCTCCATCCCTTACCTTCACTGAGTCAGCAGATCAAAGGACCTCACTAGCGTCCCATCCCACAGACATGTGCACATGACCCCCAGGCTTACCTCTAATGAGCCTGGTTTCATGCCTTTACCCCTTCAAATCTAGTTTAAAGCCCTTTCAATGAGTCCTGCCAACTGGCACCAAGAAACATTTTTCCCCTTTGAGACAGGTGTACCCCGTCAGTTGCCAGCAAGCCTGGTGTCACATAAACCAACTCATGGTCAAAAGACCCAAAGTCCCGCTGCTGACACCAGGCTCAGAGCCAGGTATTTACCTGCTGGCTCTTCCTGTTACTTCTCTCATCCTTCCCTGCAACTGGAAGGATAAAGGAGAACACTACTTGTGCTCCTGATTCTTTAACCAGTCATCCCAAGGCCCGCAAGTACCTCCTGAGCACGATCGGGTTTCTTCTTGCCAGTTCATTGCTGCCTGTCTGAAAAATCAGTAGTGGGTAGTAATCTGAAGGATGTAGCAGGGAGGAAAGCTTTCTCTTTATATCTCTAGCCCAGGCCCCAAGGAGGCAGCAGACTTCCCTGAGAAGTGGGTCTGGTCTGCATATTGGGCCTTCTGCTCCCTTCAGGAGGGAGTCACCTACCACGATGACCCATCTTTTTTTCTCTACTGAGGAGGTTTTGATGCTGGGTGTAGTTCAGCTTAACCTCAGCAACACCTCCACACCCATTGAATCATCTTCCTTTTCATGGTTTGGTTCTACTTGCAGTACCTGATATCTGTTTTGCGAAGGTACCTGAGAAGGTGGGGGAGTTACTGAGGAGACACACCTTCTTCGCCAGGCAGGAACTTGTTGCTATTGCCCCTTATCCTCTAACTTACCTCATTCAGCTTGGCAGAGAGATGACAAGGGATCCTCTCTGTGTCTGTGGAGCCTGGTTCAGGGAAGGTAGAGTGCGACTCCAGCAGTCTATCTCCCTCTCATGCTCCCTGATAGTTCTCAATCTACTTACCTACACCTCGAGCTCCATCACTAGACAGAGGAGTTCCTCTACCTGGGCACATATCCCACAGGTGTGCTTGCTGCTGCTATCTGATACTGGCATCAGAGTAGGGCACACCCTGACAGCCTGACACCTGGGTGGCAGCGTGCTTCCACGAGAGCTCCGTTTGGGAAGCTGCCTCAGTCCTGCTGGGTGCAGAGCTTGGCGGGGGGGAGGGGGACAAGGCTTTCCACCGGTTGGATACCATGACTCCCTGGTCGAGTTGATACAGATTTCCACACCGTACCTGAGCCCCCTTCCACACAAACTGCCGCGCCACCCTCTGGCTGACGCGCCACGCTCTGGCCGCTGTGGTCACTGCGCTCCCTCGGGTGCCTCGTAGGGGAGTGGGGTGCTGCTTTACTGCTGGCCCTGCCCCCACCTTGTCAGCAACCCTCGTGCCAGCTACTGGCTCCCACGGGCTGCCTGTGCTCTACCGGCCTTTCCCCTGCTCCAGAGAGCTCAGGGAAAGCCCCTTTTGCGGTGAACCCTTGCTCCCTTGCAGACGTACCTGCACTGGCGCTGTCCCTCGGCGAGTGTAAAAATAAATCCTTGCCTTGCTGAAATCAGCGAGAGCCTTATTTCTGACTTCACTGGAGCCTGATTTCACCCTAAAAATACAAATCTTTTTCTCTGTTTTGTAGATGACTGACTTGGGATAAGTATTGGATTCTGTCCTAGAGAAGGGGAAAATTCTCTAAATTTTCCATGCAGTTTAGGACTCCTACACAGTTTTGTTCATTTGCCTGTAAAGAGAGTTCTTCATTACAATTTACTCATGTTTGTTTTTGAAACTTAGTATGAACCCACAATGATTTAAGGCTTATGTATTCAGGTACCAAGTACATAGATACAATTCTTTTTGACTTTTTCCCTTAGACATAGTCATAAGATACTGACAAACGGGAAAGAAAAGTACCTGTTCAAGTTGAGATATGGTGATTGTGAACTTGAAAACAGGAAATAATCAAACTCCTAGTAACATGGGAAGGGTAGATGAAAAATACAGGCATATGCACAAGGGAAAATATCCTCTGGGATTTCATCCCGATCAATTGTTAACTTTAACAGGCTCTTGGACTCCCTCTCACACAGATTAATATTTTCTAGTGTAAAAAGGAAGGACCTTTTAAAGAATTTTGCAGATGTTGTTTTCTTGCCTTTTCCTTGCAAATTCAGATTGGTAAAAGTTCTCTCTGAGACATCAAGTTTCTAGCGTTTTGACCACTACTCATCTACTGACATCCAAAAGTATTTTAAAAGATCACTGCAGCAATGTAACATGTGGATATTTTTATCTGGACCTCAAATTCAAAAGACTGAAGAAATTTCAACAGGCAGGTGAAAGAAAGGCTGGCATTTGCCTTCTCATCACTATACCTGACACTGTACTTTTATATATGCCTGTGCTTATTTACTGTTCACAAAGGCTTTCTTATAATACCACAGTTTAGATTTCCAGATTCAGGAAGCTGCTTCTTTGGTCTGCTTCTTTGGTCTGGTACTTCTACAAATTAGTTTTCTTCTGTTTAAAAGTGAGTTGAGATTTCTCTTTCTTATAGAACTGGCAGGTTCTCTAGCCACTGTACATGTTAATGATCTACATTGTTATGTTTATAGAAGGAAATTGTAGATTGATTAAGCAGAGGCACAAGAGATTTATAGTGTATGGAGGGTTCTGACACAGGCCTCCTCTATTCTTGGGCAGGAGCTATTAATCTGGTCATGTCCCTATAAATTAGCATGAATGGTCTTTTCCTACCCATTCTGTGTGTGCTTAATTAACATTTGTAAACAATTTTCAAGTTACTGAGACTACAGAATGACAAAACGGCAGTATATATTTAACTAAAAGGGCAGTGGAACGTGTGGTAACGTGGGTAAGTCTGTGTGTAAAGTGCCATCTCTCCCCAAGGACCATGGTATCATGGCCAGAGAGACTATCCCGGAGTGGGTATTTTTAGTGAAATAGGCAAAATACCCGTTCCACTGTTGTGCATCCCTGGCTTTCCAAATGCTAACTAACCACACACTGAAACAGACAGAGTGGATGAGCCAAATGAATCAATAGAAATGCTTTCCAGGGCTGGAAATATAGATTTCACTAGTGAAACACAAGGCATTTCATGCTCTGCTTAAGACAGCAGGGATGCTTATGTAAGATTATCTGAATTTTCCCCTTGCTATATTTAAAGTAGTGCAACAGCAGTATGAGACAGTAAATTTTAGAAAGGTGATGCTGCCTTTCATATCCCGGAACTGGAATCTTTCCTTTAAATGCCAAATCCCCAAGGTCAGAGCATTTAGTCACTGCTGAGAAGAATTTTCTCAAACTTCAGTAGCATCAGCCATTGTGCTGCTCTACTTTTCTGTTCCTGTGATTCCATTGATTTCCATTGATTTCAGTTACAGCCATACAAAACTGGGTTAAAACGGAAAGTAACCCAGATCTTTGCAAGGACACTTCCTTAATTACAGGAAACAACAATATTTTTACCTGGGCTTAAGCTTTCTGCTTTTTTTCAAAAAAGCACATCCAGGATATGTTGCTTCCTCATCTTTCACAGCATTGTAACTTATTTTTTTTAATTTTTTTTTTCTTCTGAAAACTTATAGGGGAGACTTTATTGGTGTCTACAAGTACCTGAAAGGAGGTTGTAGGGGGGTGAGCGTTGGTCTCTTTCCCCCAGTAACAAGTGGTAGGGCAAGAGAAAATGTCCTCAAGTTGCACTAGGGTAGGTTTAGATTGGATATTAGGAAAAATTTCTCCACCGAAAGGGTTGTCAAGCATTGGAACAGGCTGCCCAGGGAAGTGGTTGAGTTACCATTCCTGGAGGTATTTAAAAGACATGTAGATGTAGTGCTTAGACCTGTACGTGTGGCATTTAAGGGCAGTGCCACAGCAATGGTGACCTCCCCTGGCCTATAAAAAAGCAGCCTAGGGAGCACAAGCAACTAGGAGTGTGGCAAACAGGACAAGCAAACAGGGAGTGGTGCATCAGCCCAGGCATGGCGCAGCAGTTTGTGTGGCAGATCGCATGGAAGGGCACATGAGAAGGGGTGCCTCTTTGAAGGAGGAGCGTTCTACTGGTTAGGCACCAAGCACCATTTTGTGACCATCTGCACGGGTTAAGGACACTCAAGGCAGAATGGTGGGTAGAGGCTGCAGCTTGGACTCAGGGCTCTCCACCATCCACCCCAGTGGTGGTTGATGCCTGTGCCCAGACGGAGCTGCTGAAGAGAGAGGCTGCAGTGCAGACCTCAGAATTCAGGAGGTGCCTGGACCTTTCTCCTGGGGCAGGGATAGACGACAGACCTGCCTGCAAAAGGTGTGCCTGGGGGTAGGACCTCCTGCAGCAGGAGGCTGAGCTGCAGGAGGTGGTGAGGAGGCTGTATAGCATTAGGGAGGCTGAGAAGGAGATAGACAGCTGGATACAAGTGCAGCCTGCAGTGGACCCGCAACCCACAGCCAGTCAAAACATTCCACAGTGGCACACAGAAGGAAGGGAGGCCAGTGACACAGAATGGAAGGTTGTAACTGCAAAGCCCAGCAGGAGGAAGTGACTTCCCCCAAAAACTGAGGTGCCTTTGCAGAACCACTTCGCTGCTCTGCAGAGTCAAGAGGGAAAACCTACTGCATCAGGAGAGGCACTGGAGCTCAGTGTAGATCAGGTAGTTTTCTACCTGATCTGTTCCATGTATAACAATCAGTGCAACTCAGATAAGGTGACAGGTGATAGCTGTAGATGACTTTCTTCTGACAGGTACAGAGTGTCCCGATCCAGTGTCAGGGAGCTTTTGTTATCCCAAGGACGAGATTAAGACACTGAAGTCGGTCAAATGTCGTACAACCTTTTACTTAGTTTTCTTAACAAAGACCGAGAAAGAATGGTGAAAAGGGAAGGGAAGGCAAAGGGGAAAGGAAAGGGGGGTAAGGAAGGAAACAAAGAAAGAGGGAGAGAGTTTGCTACTGCCACCTTGAGTCCAATGGTTTTCGGCTGAGTCTGGGGTCTGGAGATGCGTGCAGCAGGGAGGCGAGGAGAACAAAGAGCGCCAAGAAGCCCGCCAAAAGCCTTATATATGGCTTGCTATCTACCGGAAGTGCTGGTCCCATACAAGCCTCTTCCTGCTCTTTTCGCATCTTTAGTCCTTGTGCAGGCGCACAGAGTCGTCCATTCCAAGACTGTGATGAAGATGATCCTTCCAGAAGATGGCAGCATGGTGGCAGTGTCGAGGCAAAATCGCATCTGGTATTGGTTCTCTACACCACCCCGTGGCTCGACATTGCAGTTTGGTGGCAGAGAGAGAGAGAGAAAATGAGGGAGAAAGGAAAGAGAACACAGAGAGGCATGGGAGAGTTGGGGATAAGGATGGAGAAAAAGAAAAAAAAATAAAAACAACAAAAAACTGGGGGACAACAGGGATTTAACAAAAAAAAAGAATTGCTCAATGCAAGCATATTCTTGAATAGTTTTGACAACATTTAACTTTACAGAACAGACATTGGAATTGAGTCAATGAGACAGGTAACTGTTACAACAAGTACAACGCGACTGACAAGTATGATATGAGTATCAACATGCAATTTTCTTTACTCACAATAAATTTGGAATGGACTTAAACAATAGAAACTGAGGTGGGTTGCGGCCGATTGATGGCACGGATATATTTTGTGCCATCGGGCGAGGAAGTAAGAACAAATTGCATATTTGATACGGCATGTCGAATTAGCTGAACAAAGCAAGGAATTATACAGGGTAAGAACATTAGGGCAGCAACGACACATAGCAGATACAATATTAACTGTTTGACCCATGGTGCCCCTGGTAGACAGGACCATAAATCGCCATTCCAGTCATTCCAGGTCCGGACAGGGACGTGGGCTATTTTTCGAATATCTTTGGTTAATTGGAGAACTACTTCACCCACATCGTCTGTTTCCAAGCAACAGTTGGAGATATTCAATTTTCCACACACCCCTACCTCCTCAGCCAACAAATAATCTAGAACCATGTGCTGCTGAAGGATTGCCGTGAGCATTTGTTGAGATTGTTGAGTTAACAAATCTATTGCATCAGCGGTTTTGTTGGTAATGATTTCTAGAGCCGCTTGTAGCCTGATTATTCGATTTAGGTTATAAATTGGTTCTCTCGCCCCTGCAATGGGCTCGTTAGGATTCCAAGTTGCTAGTCCATAATGTTGAATTATTCGTTCGGGGGGCCACTCATTATTCCACCATTTTTGCGTCCCACCCAAATTTACCTCTATGGATCTCATCTTATGGGCAATGCTTCTGTCCCCGAGATTGTCATACACTTTTACACCCAATCGGGATCCACCTGTGTCCAGTAAAAGGAAGAATAAGGGCCTGATGATTCCTACATAACAAACTCATGACCACCCGATGGGTAAAGATTTATATGCTGTGTGTCCACAAATCCAATAGTGACCCTTTTTAGCTCTATTGCCCCGAGCAAATGGCCCATTTTTCCTTGGTGGAAATTGGAAATAAGTCGTGTCTCTGTTACCCAGAGGGCTGAAAAAGGTGGTTGCCCCATCTCCTATCCAGCCAGTGCAGTACTATGCCCCAGCAGTGCCCCTCCACTTGCAGGTTTGTTTGTAACGACGGTAATTGGGTCACTCGAGTATTAAGGTTTCATTTTTGTCTGACCAATATCCCTCAAACCCTCGACTACGTCCCGTCTCATCTAGCCACGCCCACAGGTAGAGGTCCTTTTTCTTATCGAGGGGCTTTCGTGTGAAAGTCCATCGACATTGGCTTTCTCCCACTTCGATCCCTCCCTTTTGAGTGCGATTTAAAGAATATTGCCCTTTAGTCGGAAACTGAATCAGCCAGGTTCCACTGTCATCCCATGGATCGTCTGCTTACGATTTGGTCTGGAGAGGTACGGAAGTCCACGGCCAACTTGATAGTCCCATGGGTCCACCGCATACCCAGCAGTGGCTCAAATTGAAAGTTTGACTTACAGCTTTTGCCAGCAACACGAATTTGTTGTTTTCGAAGGGATGGTATGGCGGAGGGGAAGGTAGAGGGAGTGGTCGTCCATCACTTACATGGAGGCATCTCTGAGTTGAGATGATCCAAAGTAGCAGGTACATCATTGTTGCATTGCCGTCCTTAAAAACAGAAAACAGAGACAATCTTGCTTCTCGGGTTAGAAAGAAGGAATCATCCATTTTGTGTGGATTTTGTAGGTTTTCCCACTAGCATCTTTTGCCTTCCAAGTATACTTATTCAGCGGGGTGTCTAATACAAGAGCGACGGCTCCCATGGTGGGAAGCTCAACCAGAACAGGCTGACCAGGGGAGTGAGATGGGATATCGGGGGGATCAGAGCCTTGAGAGATGGGTACAAGGGCTGGGGCTTGTGGGCAGAACGCTGCCATTTTTGAGCACCCATTTGTTCCCCATTGACTATTAATGCTGGTCACTCCCCAACCCGCTCATCCCATCCCGGTTTGTGTGGTTTTAGGAGGCGCTTGAGCAGCCCGTTGGTCCGTTCCACAATCCCGTTTGCTTGTGGATAGTACGGAGTGTGGAACACCCATGAAATTCCTTCCTGAGCTGCCCATTCTTGGACCACTTTGGCAGTGAAATGCGAGCCATTATCTGACTGGATGGTTTGTGGTTTGGGAAAAGTCCCGAACCACTCTTTGAGGGCTTTCACTGTGTTTTCCCCAGTTGCCTTTGCATAGGCTCAGGCTTGTAAAAGTCCAGAGACTATTTCAACCCCCACCAGCACATAACACTTCCCTGCAGACCTTTGGAAGGGCCCGATATAGTCAACTTGCCAGGCCTCCCATAACCCTTTCCCTTCTCTGAGGTGCAGGGGCTCATTTTCTAAGGGGTGTCTGTCCAGACAGACACGGCATTGTTCACAGGAGGATATGCAGGTTTTACAGTCTTCTCTGGTGATTGGCCATCCTCAGGCCTGTGCCTCGTGGAACAAATTGTTGATCCCCGAGTGCTTCCATTTAACATGCAACCACTCTAATAGGTATTCCCAGTCCTCCTGCACTTGGGTGCTCTGCAGTGGGGCTAATTGGGCCAATTTGTCCGCTGCTGCATTCCACCGGCCAGCTGGGGTATCAGTTTTTTGGTGGGAAGCTACCCATGCTACTGCAAATGTCCCCTGTCTTGCAATCGCAAGAATATCTTGCCACCTTTCCTTTTGCCAAATTGGTATTCTATTAACATCCCAGCTGTTCTGCTCCCAAAATGGAAGCCATTCTGTGCAGCCCTTGAACACTGCATAGGAGTCTGTATAAATGTGCACAGGGGAAAGAGTCTGTCTCTCACTTTGAAACACACTCCACACTGCAACCAGCTCTCCCACCTGTGCACTGCCCTCTCCTTCTGTAATGATCTGCTCCTTGGTTTCTACCTGAAGGGCCACAGCCCGGTACTTCCAAACTTTCCCTTCTCGCTTCGATGAAGCATCAGTAAACCATGCATTTAAAACCTACTCCGAGAATGGGGGAGTTACCCTGATCACAGGAGAAAGTTGGGGCATCTCCCTATCCAAGCTCACCTCATCTTGGATAGGCAGTATTTTAGCAGTCCCTTCTGTCACAGAAAAAAATTTCACAATAGTGTTCTATTTGAGCATACCATTTCCTCACGGAGGTGCTGAGCCACCCAGTCAGGGGGTGGGGTCCCTGTTACAACTGCTTTGATCACCTTGAACCGGCCCGAAGAACTATGGGTTGTTTTCGAATAGTCCGTTCGGCCTCACGTAAAGCTAAGCTAATTAACTCAGCGATGTTTGGCACGACGGCTGATAATGGGCCCGTATTGTTATTGAGGCGCCGGTAGTCTACAGTCAATCTCCATTTCCCATTAGGTTTTCTCATGGGCCATACGGGAGAATTGAAGGGGGACTGTGCCAGGGCTACGACTGCCTGTTTCTTCAGATCTTCTAACACGGGGGTGATGCCCTCCCTCGCTCCCAGGGGTAACGGGTAGGGTTTCATATTAGTCAAGCGGGAAGGGGGGAGGGGAGGCACCGCTTGTAGCAGGCACACTGCCGCACTGAAATTCTCGGTTAGCCTTCTAACCTGAGGAACGCCGAAAGACCTTAAGTTCCCTTGAGTGTCCCGCTACTGTCTTCCCTTCAAAACATCTATTCCCAGGAGATTCATTTGAAAGGGCCCTATAGCCGCTATGGTGTCTACTGGACTTTCCTCTCCTGGTAGCCACAAGGTTACCGGAGTCATGGGCACAGATTGGGTTTTCCCCAAAGCCTTTAGTATTATTAGGTGTTTAGAAGGGGCCGAGATGCTGCACTGTTCTGCCTCACTCCGATTAATTGCTGTAATTTGGACCCCTGTATCAATTTAAAAAGTCACGGGCTTTTTCCTTGGCCCTACCGCAACTGTAATTAGTAAGTCTCCCTTATTATTGCAGGTGAGTCGTCTAATAAACATCCACCCTCCGCCTCCCCCCCTCACCTTTTTTTACCAGTGGCACACGTGGGGGGTGTTATCTGTGGCGTCTTTTAGTTTTCTTAAATCCTCCTGAGGGTAAATTGGGCGTACCCCTTTTCCCTCCAGCATCACCTTTGCCTCAGCGAGGGTTTCTGCCTCCCTAAGGAGCTGAACTCTTACCTCCTCTTTCAATATTAAGTTTTGGTGCTTTTCTTCCTCTAGCGCCTGCTCAGTTTCTAGTAATTGTTCCTGCAGCGGCGCCAGTGCCGCTTGTATTGAGACAACTATCGCCTCTTCTTGGCGGGGCACCCGCCTCTTGTCCTCCACCGCAACCACCAGGCATGCTCCCAGCACAGCACAAACAATAGCTTTCCCTTTTTCCTTTCTAACTCTAGCTTCTTTATGCAAGACCACTATTCGGTCTATGACACTTTGCAGTTGGAACCAATGGTCCCGTGCCCAATCTCGTCCCGAGAGTGAGGGGCAAGAACGATATGTTTCCAAAAAATCATACAATTTTTCTTTTTCTTCCCCAAAATCACCTTCCTTCTGGGCAGCCATGTCCTACAAAGGGGAGTTCGTCCCGGGAGGGTCAAACAAAGAAAAATCCAAGGTTCCCCTATACACTCCCGGGATGCCAAACCGTAACCTACTAATAAACAACAAAGGGCCTACAAAGGGGATATCATCCTGAGGTCACACTGTAAAACCCAGTTTTCCCCTATACTTCCTCAGGAGGCCAAACTGTAAACTAATACTAAAGAACAAAGGGCCTACAAAGGGGATATCATCCTGAGATCCCACTGTAAAATTCATGTTTCCCCTATACTTCCTCAGGAGGCCAAACCACAAACTACTGTATATAAGTTTTAACACGAAGATCTCAACATTCACTCCTTCCTTACGCTTCATTCGTCTCCGGCTGCTTCCCTCGCGGGAGAGCAGAACCGCAGATCAGAACTCCGCACTCACTTCGTACTTGTTTGTACGTCTTGTTCACGCACAGTCACTCAGCACACCAGAAGGTTGTACGACACTCTCGTCTCAAGGGATCCTGTCCGCGACGCCATTTAGATGTCCCGATCCAGTGTCGGGGAGGTTTCGTTATCATCACAAGGATGAGATTAAGACACTGAAGTCGGTCAAATGTCGTACAACCTTTTACTTAGTTTTCTTAACAAAGACCGAGAAAGAATGGTGAAAAGGGAAGGGAAGGCAAAGGGGAAAGGAAAGGGGGGTAAGGAAGGAAACAAAGAAAGAGGGAGAGAGTTTGCTACTGCCACCTTGAGTCCAATGGTTTTCGGCTGAGTCTGGGGTCTGGAGATGCGTGCAGCAGGGAGGCGAGGAGAACAAAGAGCGCCAAGAAGCCCGCCAAAAGCCTTATATATGGCTTGCTATCTACCGGAAGTGCTGGTCCCATACAAGCCTCTTCCTGCTCTTTTCGCATCTTTAGTCCTTGTGCAGGCGCACAGAGTCGTCCATTCCAAGACTGTGATGAAGATGATCCTTCCAGAAGATGGCAGCATGGTGGCAATGTCGAGGCAAAATTGCATCTGGTATTGGTTCTCTACACAGAGGCACCCATTTGCCAGCCTGATGCACTCTCTAGGGAAGTGTGCTGCTTGCCAGGGGCTCATATCAGGGATGTCATCGAGAGACTACCAAACCTCGTACATTCCTCAGACTATCATCCGCACTGCTGTTTCACGTGGGCACCAGTGGTGCAGCTTGGAACAGCCTGAAGACAATCAAGAAAGATTATAGAGCCCTGGTAGCAGCTATCAGGGACGCTGGGGCACAGGTAGTTTTTTCATCTGTTCTCGCGGTCAAAGGGAAGGGGGCTGATAGGGCCAAGCGAATCTCACTAATTGATAACTGGCTACAGGACTGGTGACACAGCCAGGGGTTTGGCTTCTTAGATCATGGGACTCATTCTCATAAACCTGGTCAACTGAGGCCAGAGGGGGTCCACCTGTCGGAAACGGGGAAGAACATCTTTGGTCAGAGTCTTGCTAAGCTTGCGAAGAGGGCTTTAAACTAGAGTTGCTGGGGAAGGGGAATCACAATCCATACGACTCCTACCAATACGGTGCCAATACCAGTAATAGAGGCCCAAAACCTGGAGAAGGGTTGCAGGTCAACAGGAGAGCACCTGGAGTGCAACATAAAGGAAAACTAGCCACTCCAGCCAGGAATCTACGTTCATCAGGGGCCCAACTTAAGTGCCTCTGCACAAATGCACATAGCATGTGGCATAAAGAAAAGGAGTTAGAGATGTGCACATGCCTGCAGGGCTATGATCTAATTGGTATCATGGCGACATGGTGGGATGGCTCCTGTGACTGGAATGTTGGAATAGAATGGTACAGACTCCTCAGGAAGGACAGAGAGGGGAGACGAGGAGAGGGTGTCACTCTCTGTGTCAATAACCAACGGGAGTGCATGGAGCTCCACCTGGGGATGGATGAGGAGCCAACCGAGAGCTTATGGGTCAAGATTAAAGGGAGCGCAGGGGCAGGTGATGTTACAGTGAGGGTCTGCTACAGGCCACCTGACCAGGAAGATCAAATCAAGGAGGCCTTTGTCGTGGTTTGGCCTCAGCCACCATCAAAGAACCACGCAGCCGCTTGCTCAATTCCCACAGCCGTGGGAGAAATCGGCAGAAAAAGGCAAAACTCATGGGTTGAAATAGTGCAATTTAACAGAACAGCAAAAGGGAAGCAGAAAGAAAAACAGTAACACCAATAAAGGAGTATAAAGATGCGATTACATTACTGCCACGTAGCGCACTGACCAGACCCACACCACCGCAGCCTGCCCCCGAGTAGTGACTGCCCCCCTCCCCGGCTATCTCCTCTTATAGCTGGGCATGGGTCAGCTACCTGCCTCCCCTGCCAGCTCCTTGGGGAAATTAACCCCATCCCTGCTGGAACTAGGACAGCCTTCTATAGACAGATAGGAGCAGCCTCACATTCACAAGCCCTGGTATTCACAGGGGACTTCAACACCACCAATATCTTGAAAGGAAACCACAGCAGGGAAGAGGTTCGTGGAATGCGTCGACAAAAACTTCCTTCTCCAAGTGACAGAGGAGCCAACGAGGAGAGGGACCATGCTGGACCTTGTTCTCACCAACAAGGAGGGGCTGGTGGGGAATGTCATGCTCAAGGGCAGCCTCGGCTGCAGTGACCATGAGGTGGTGCAGTTCAAGATACTTAGGGCAGCAAGAAGAGCGCACAGTAAGCTCACTACCCTAGACTGCAGGAGAGCAGACTGTGGCCTCTTCAGGGATCTGCTTACATGAGTTCCATGAGATACAGCCCTGGAGGGAAGAGGGGCCCAAGAAAGCTGGCTAATATTCAAGGCTCACCTCCTCCAAGCTCAGAAGCAATGCGTATCGACAAAGAGGAAGTCAGGCCAGGAGGACTGCATGGATGAACAAGGAGCTCCTGGACAATCTCAAAGAGAAAAAGGAAGCCTACAGAGGGTGGAAACAAGCACAGGTAGCCTGGGAGAAATGCAGGGAAATTGTCCAAGCATCCAAGGTTGTCCAAGGGATCAGGTTAGAAGCATCCAATTGTCCAAGGGATCAGGTTAGAAAAGCCAAAGCTCAGAGTTAAATCTGGCCAGGGACATCACGAGCAACAAGAAAGCCTCCTATAGGTATATCAGTGACAAAAGGAAGACTAGGGAAAATGTGGGCCCACTCAGGAAGGAAGCGGGAAACCTGGTCATCCAGGACATGGAGAAGGCTGAGGTACTCAACAACATTTTTGCCTTGGTCTTCACTGGGAAGTGCTCTATCCACACTGCCCAATTCACAGAAGTCAAAGGCCGGGACCATGAGAATGAGGAACTGCCCACTGTAGGAGAAGACCAACTTCGAGACCATCTGAGGAACCTGAAGACACACAAGTCCATGGGAGCTGATGAGATGCATCGGAGGGTCCTGAGGGAACTGGCAGATGAAGCTGCTAAACCACTATCCAGCATACTTGAGAAGTTGTGGCATTCCAGTGAAGTTCCCATCAACTGGAAAAGGGGAAACACAACCCCCATTTTTAAAAAGGGAAAAAAGGAAGACCCGGGGAACCACGGGCCAGTCAGTCTCACCTCTGTGCCCAGCAAGATCATGGAGCAGATCCTCCTGGAAACTTTGCTAAGGCACATGGAAAATAAGGAGGTGATAAGTGACAGCCAACATGGCTTCACTAAGGGCAAATTGTGCCTGACAAATTTGGTGGCCTTCTACAACACCATTACACCATTGGTAGGTAAGGAAGGGAAGAGCAGCGGACATGATCTACCTGGATTTATGCAAAGCATTCGACACTGTCCCGCATGACATCCTGGCCTCTAAATTGGAGAGACATGGATTTGACCAATGGACCACTTGGTGGATAAGCAACTGGCTGGACGGTAGGGCTCAAAGGGTTGCAGTCAACGGCTCGATGTCCAAGTGGCGAGCAGTGACGAGTGGTGTTCCTGAGGGGTCAGTACAGGGACCGGCACTGTTTAACGTCTTTGTTGGCGACATGACGGCAGTGTGCCCATGTGGCCAAGAAGGCCAACAGCATCCTAGCCTGTATGAGGAATAGTGTGGTGAGCAGGACTAGGGAAGTGATCATTCCCCTGTACTCGGCACTGTTGAGGCCCCACCTCGAGTACTGCATTCAGTTTTGGGCCCCTCACTACAAGAAGGACATTGAAGTGTTGGAGCGTGTCCAGAGAAGGGCTACAAAGCTGGAGAGGGGTCTGGAGGACAAATCTTATGAGGAACGACTGAGGGAACTGAGGTTGTTTAGCCTGGAGAAGAGGAGGCTGAGGGGAGATCTTATCACCCTCTACAAGTACCTGAAAGGAGGTTGTAGAGAGGTGGGGGCTGACCTCTTCTCCCTGGTGACAAGTGATAGGACGAGAGGAAATGGGTGCAAGTTATGTCAGGGGAGGTTTAGATTGGATATTAGGAAACATTTTTTCACTGAAAGGGTTATTAAACATTGGAATAGGCTACCCAGGGATATGGTGGATTCACCATCCCTGGAGGTGTTTAAAAAAAGGGTAGATGTGGTACTTAGGGACATGGTTTAGAAGTGGTTTTTGTCAGGGTGGGTTAATAGTTGGACTTGATGATCTTAAAGGTCCCTGCCAACCTCAGCAATTCTATGATTCTGTGATTCTATGATTCGACGATTCGATGATTCTATGCCATGGATGTTGGGATGGAGTGCTCCCTCAGCAGGTTTGCTGATGACACCAAGCTGTGTGGAGCAGTCGATGTGCTGGAGGGAAGGGATGCCATCCAGAGAGACCTGGACAGGCTGGAGAGGTGGACCCATGCAAACCTCATGAAGTGGCCAAATGCAAGGTCCTGCCCGTGGGTCATGACAATCCCAAGCACAAATACAGGCTGGGCAGAGAATGGATTGAGAGCAGCCCTGAGGAGAAGGACTTGAGGGTGTTGGCGGATGACAAGCTCAACATGAGCCAGCAATGTGCAATCGCAGCCCAGAAGGCCAACCACGTCCTGGGCTGCATCAAAAGAAGCATGGTCAGCAGGTCAAAGGAGGTGATTCTGCCCCTCTACTCCACTCTTGTGAGACCCCACCTTGAGTACTGCTTCAAGCTCTGGGGCTCCCAACATGAGAAGGACATGGACCTGTTGGAGCAAGTCCAGAGGAGGGCCGTGAAGACGATCAGAGTGTTGGAGCACCTCTCCTATGAAGACAGGCTGAGAGAGTTGGGGTTGTTCAGCCTGGAGAAGAGAAGGCTCCAGGGAGACTTTATAGCAGCATTCCAGTATCTGATGGGCGCCTACAGGAAAGCTGGAAAGAGACTTTTTACAAGGGCGTGTAGTGATAGGATGAGGGGTAATGTTTTCAAACTGGAAGAGGGTAGATTTAGAATAGATATTAGGAAGAAATTTTTCACTATGAGGGTGGTGAGGCACTGGAACAGGTTGCCCAGAGAAGTTGTGGAAACCCTGTTCCTGGAATTGCTCAAGGCCAGGTTGGATGGGTTTTGAGCATCCTGGTCTAATGCGAGGTGTTCCTGCCCATGGCTTGGGGGTTGGAACTAGATGACCTTTAAGGTCCCTTCCAACCTAAACCATTCTATTATTATTCTATGATGAATTAGGCCCTCAACGCCTTCTCTACGCAACTATGCTTACTATGATGGCTCTGCACTGCACTGTACTGCATAGGATGGCTTTGTAGAAAGGTAGCAGCTTCCACACAAGGCTAGATTATGCATGAGAGAGAAGAGTTTTGACTGTACTCATAACATGACTGATGACCCCCGAAAGTGTATGACTGCACAGACTGAGAAATGGCATAGGGTTACTATGCAGAGTAACCAAGTGGTCACTTTACAAACAGCTGGCAAGTCTATTGGGGCAGAAACTGCATCCTTGTGTCCACATAAAATTTACTAACGGATCGCTGCTATTGCAGTATCGAGTGGTCATTTGCTTCCTGGATGATTTTAGAAAAGATTTCAAGAAGCTCGTACCTTAGTACTGCTTTTAGGTATATAGCTCAAAGCATTGTAACATGACCCAGCTTACAGAGTAAAAACTCTAAGCATTTTCTCAAAATTAGGTACTGTTAAGGTCGATAAAACCAAGCTTCCAGGAGGAAAAAATAAGAAAATCTAAGATCTTGGCTTTTGTGAATTCTAGATCGTGTAACAAGTAGATGTACTATCCAGAAAGTAGCCTTGGTGGGCTTGGATCCAGGTGTTTTTGGAAGAATTCTGTGTATGTAGTTGTAAGTACACCTTTTTTTTTTTTTTTTTTTCCCAGAAAGAGAAAAGTTAATAAGTGTCAGCCTTTAGGAAAACCCACGTTTGTGTTGCACTACTGCTGCACCCCAGCCCCAAGTTGGACATACTAAGTCTGTTTGTCTTCCCAATTGCTGAGACAAGGATAAACCCTGATTTCAGACTGTGATTCAAACTGACAGAGGAGTGTTTCCATCCTGCGGAAATCTGTCTATTGAGAAACTAGACTGAGACACGAAAAGGATATGATCAGAGTCCTTCGGGTGAAATGTTAATGGATTAAACCCCAGCAATGTTGGATTGCACAGCTATCCCTGTAACAGTTGGTACTTTGTAGAGATCTTTCCCAGATGCATTTATTGTCACAATTTATATGACTACAGAGAAGAGAGAGGTATGAAAAAGTTCCAAGGAGATCTTACTCACGGGACTACCACACTAGTACGTATTATCAAAAATTCAAGGCAAGGAGCAAATATGTTCTCGATGGAGATTGGTTTGGCTTTTTTTGCTAGCTGTGTCATTTTGAGTCATTGGAAGGATTTAGATAGTAATTGAAAATATGAATCACAATCCAAACTCAATTTCCTATAAAGAGAAGCAGTTTTATGCAGTGTAATATTGTATGGGTAAGATAATTACCTAAGAACCAGTAAAACAATAATCCATAAAGCTGTACAGCTAGGGAAGCATAAAGATTGAATATCATTTTATGTGCTTTAGCAAATGATGTCTCAGTGTCTGGCACAGAGCGCGTGATTAAAACAAAACCCAGAGCGCTACAGAGAATTTGTGGGTGTGTCATGGTTTCAGTTGAGATAGAGTTAGCTTTCCTACTAGCAGTTGGCATAGTGCTATGTTTTGGATTTGAGGTGAAAGTGATGTTGACAATGCACCGATGTTTTTGGTTGTTGCTAAGCAGTCAAGGCCTTTTCTGCTTCTCGTAATACTCCCCCAGTGAATAGGCTGGGAGTGCACAAGACGTTGGGAGAATACACATCTGGGACAGCTGACCCCAACTGACCAAAGGAATACGCCATGCCCTATGATGTCATGCTTAGTATATAAAGCTGGGGGAAGAAAAAGAAAGGGGGATGGGGTTGGGTGTTCGGAGTTACAGTGTTTGTCTTCCTAAGTAACAGTTATGCATGATGGAGCTCTGCTTTCCTGGGGATGGCTGAACACCTGCCTGCTGATGGGAGGTAGTAAATTAATTCCTTGTTTTGCTTTGCTTGCATGTGTGGCTTTTGCTTTCCTTATTAAACTGTCTTTATCTCAGCCAATGAGTTTTCTTACTTTTACCCTTCTGATTCTCTTCCCCATCCTGCCACGGGGAGAGTGAACAAGTGGCTGTGTGGTTCTTGGTTGCCATCTGGGGTTAAACCATGACAGGATGCCATTCAAAAAAGTGCTGTATGTGTCACGGGGAAAATCGTCATAAGTTATTTCACTGACATAGCCCCAGGAAATTTGCAGAACTCACACAGTTCTGTAGCTCCAAGTCATGGCAAGTAATCCTTCCAAAACCCATCTTCCACCTGTCACCATCATTTACTCTTCCATTAACTCCATATATACAGCAAATGAAGCAAGAGGTGAAAAGGATGCCCAAACCTGTGTTATAAAACTACTATTGTTATTAATAACAAATACACTGTGTATAAATATTATGCAGCACTTTCTTCCTAATGTATGCAAAGCTCCACTTTTTATATGAGTAATGACAATTCTACTGACAGCACCTGAAGCTAGCAAAGGAAAAAAAATTAAAGAGACCCATCTTTATCCTAGAGAAGAGAAAGCTGTGGGGAGACCTTATGGCAGCCTTCCAGTACTTAAATGGGGCCTACAGGAAAGATGGGGAGGGACTCTTTACCAGGGAGTGTAGTGACAAGAAGATGGGTAACGGTTTTAAACTGGAAGAGGTAACGTTTAGATTGGATATTAGGAAGAAATTCTTTACTGTGAAGGTGGTGAGACACCGGAACAGGTTCCCCAGGTAAGTTGTGTATGCCCCATCCCTAGAGGTGTTCAAGGTCAGGTTGGATGGGGCTTTGAGCAACCTGGTCTAGTGCCAGGTATCCATGCCTATGGCAAGGGATTGGAACTAGATGATCTTTAAGGTGCCTTCTAACCCAAGCCATTCTATGATTCTATCATTCTATGATTCTACGATATGAGTTAAGGGTGTAGCAAAAGCTAAAACAGTATGTGGTTTCAAGAAGCAATCAGACAAATCCAGGGAGGAAAGCCCATGAGAGTCATTAAAGGCAAAGACATCTCCTCCAGGATGCACCTCAGTCATTGACAAGGAGGTAGCAGAGAATTTTGGGGACATATGTCATTGCACACTTTTGTCCTCTCCTTCCCTCAGCATCTGTTACTGGCTACCAGTTAGCAGCTTCCAATCTGATGGTCTATTATTTTGCCTCTAAGACCTGTTACTTCAGTCAAGATGTGTGAACAAATTATTTGCTCCCTGTTTCCTCCCTTAAATTAGTATTAAACCCATGCTGGTGCTGGACATGTTTTGCCCCGGTAATGACTTGAGGCTGGAGACAGCTACAGTAGAGGAGAATGGAGGCTGCAGGATCATACAGGGACACAGAACACCCCCACATCAGCTGTGCTAAGGCAGCATCTGAGTCCTTTCTTTCTGGAGACTGATCTATTCTATGGTCAGTAAAATGTCATGCTTTCTTGCAGCTTGGTAACCTGTATTTATTCCATGGCAGTGCCTTAGACACCCCCAGAATTATTTGGGGCTGCAGTGTTGGGTGCTGCCAGGGAGAGAAATCATCTGGAATTCCTTCTGAGAAGGAAGGACACCAAACCATGCAGCTCTGGGGCTTCTGGGATCTGGAAGCAGGGGCAATCTTGCTGCTAGAGAGGAGGACTACCTGCAGATTCACCACATATGGTACACAGAATAGATATTGGGGAGGGGATCATGGATCCCTAGGTGAGATCTGCAGTGCTAGGGTGAGATCTGTCCACAGATCATTTATAGCAGAGTCAGGCTTTTATTTATGTAAAGTCATATGTAAAGTTATGTAAAGTATGTTCTTCAAAATCACTAGTACCATCATATGGCAATGCCTTCTTCAAATTCCCTCAAGGCAGATGCAGTCCCAGTCAACAGGAGGCCATATAGTAATATGGCCAAAACACATGTATTAGCCTCAAAAGCACATGGCCAAGGCACTGGGGATAAGAGAGTGAGTGAGAGGCCTTATAGCTACCTGGTAAATATGCATCTTTCTTTCTAAGACAGTATATCAGACATGAATAAAATGACCCAACTATCACTACCAGTTCTACCACAGCCCTTTCAAATAAATAAAGCTGAGTACTCTTCTCTCCTATGCATTCACAAGGATTACACTCAATTTAATTCCTCCAAATAAAATGTAAATGGAACTCATGATTTAGTCAGGCCTCATGCTAGGCAACTAGGCAGGAATGACTTGGCAGCACTTGTTAAAAGGGAGGTCTAAAAGCAAAAATGAAAGGAAGGGACTCTTCAGGAAGATAGAGCCTATCCTCCAGGTAACAGCAGGAAGGTCATATCCAGGCTTACCAATACAAAGTGTTCATTCCTGCAAAGATGCTGCTTTTTTTTCTGCAATTGCTACCTGAAGTCACTTCATCATTATGCAAAGGAGAATAGAGGTGTGCTGTTGCTGTTGTCAGCCCCACCATGCTTCTTGTAGCATTCCCTGTTGTTGGTATCTCTGCTGCAGCCAAGTGCAGAGATGCACAATTGTAGGCAAGGTTTCCCAGAAACTTCTAAAGCAAACATGGGTCACCACCAGAAGTGAATATAACAGTTCCCAATTCTTCAATAAATTTCCACAGAAAATCTGTGACAGACCAAGGATCTGAATCTACAATCCTGAAACTGGTCCATCTTCTTCACATGTAAGACCTTCCTTCTTTGCACATCCTCTTTTGTCCCACAGAAGCTGGAAAAGAGGATGGAAAATACATTATTGGAATTTAGACAGTTTTTGAAAGCAATGTCTAAATTACTATAAAAAAATCCAGAAGTACAACTCCCAAACTCATCTATCCAACTTTAGTGTTAAACAGACAGGAACAGTGTTAGAAACTTATCACGCTGTTTCATTAGTAAATTGAAAGCAATCACCTTAATCAGCATTTTCACAAGCACTAGAAATTGTAATAAGCTTTTAGAGAGCAGTTGGCTTTACATCCTAATTCAGAATGGATGTATTTAGCTTATCCACCCAATAGCTAGAATACTCTGTCACTGAATCTTTAACAGGGAGTTTGACTACAGAAAACCAGGCTTTTCAACACAGACGTTCATTCAGAGACAAATTTTCCTTGCATTCCTTTCATTTATCCCTGAAGTTAGTAATGTCTCTGGAAGAATTTCATTTAGCTTTGTCTCTGAAAAAAGGTACTTGTCTTTTTTTTTTTTTTTTTTAATTATTTTTAAAGCCATTCTATGTCCAGAAAGCATGCTATCTCACCCCAAAGAAAAGAATCTTTATCTGTCCACATTTTTGTCTAAATTTAAGCCTGAAACTATAAAACATCAGTGTGCTTATTCAAACTACTTCATTCCTTCTGATATATTACATTTCTTTTCCACAATCTCTGATTGGCAGGTCTTAAATAATCTTCTTTTCATTTAACTTTTCATTGCTTAATTTCAGGGAAGGCTTGCATGCATTTTTCTCTGTGTTTTTTTGTTTTGTTTTGTTTTGTTTTGTTTTTGTTTTTTTTTGTGTGTGTGTGTGGTGGTGTTCAGGCGGGAGGGGCAGAGGAAGGGTGTTTGCAAAGCAATTGCGTGTTTCCCAGGAAAAAGAAAAATTATATCCCTGGCCTGAAACCAGCAGGTGGAGCCATATCAGCTTCCTGTGCAGCAGATTTCGTTCTCCTTCTGGGTGTTGAAGGCATGTCCATCATGCAAATATTTTTCAGCTGGACCGAAACCACCTGGCTTTTCCTGCAGAACCTTCAACCATATCTCACCATTATCCCTGTGACTGTATTTAGCTGTTGCAGAAAGGTATTTCTGCAGGAAACAGGCTAGGTATTTCACAGCAACAGTTCTGTCAAATGCCTCTGCAAGAGCTCAGCTAAGAACTCAGTGCCAAGACTGAATACCCCGCCTGCTGATATGCATATGACATCGAAGTGACCAGGCAGCCTAGCATGATTTAAAAGCCGTGGAGAGATGAGGTTTTATGCACACTGTTGCTCTATACCAGCACTCTGCTCTACACCAACACACACAAAGAGGCAAGATCCCTGGGATATATGCAGGAGTATTTTCTGAGGAGCAGGGCAAAACCTCCTGCTTATGCTACATTTATTACAGCCTTCCCATTTTGTCTGCTCTGATCCCACCTCCTCCCAGGCCTTGCTAATGCTGTTCACCTCTGAGTAGGCAGAAGCAGCTGCCCAGCTTTGACAAGCCACCTGCATATGCAGCTACTCCCCTCGTGCCCTAAGCAGGAGCAAAGGCATACAGATCTGCTAGTTTGAAAAGCAGCGTGGATGATGTTCAGATGCATCCTGCTCATGCTGTCTCTTGACACATTGAGGCCAGGAACAGAGACTTCTGACCTTGATGAAAGAAAGCAAGGGTGGATTCTCAGTGCCAACAAAGCAGTGGGGACCAAGAGCCCCATCCCAGAGCTGTATCTAGTATAATCCAGGGCCCCTGGAGTTTTGCACATGGAAGCAAGGAAAAGCTGAGGTCCAGAGGGACCTGAGTACTGAGACGCTGACAGCTGTGCCAGTGGTGACATCTCTCCCATACTCCCGTAAGAGTTTCTACTTATGGGACAAAAATGGAGTGATGATTGCTTCAGCTCTTCTTCCAAAGGGAGAGAAGATCTGATGGGGAGCACATGGGGTCACCATTTCACCAATTCAGCCCTTGAACAATGTCCAGACAGGAACAGGCAATGCATTACATGGGTAATGGGTGATGCATTACCACTCCCAAGAGGACCTGGAGTGAGGCCACAAGCTCATTCCATACAAGCCTGTAATAAGTTCTCAGATCATGATTGCTTCTGCTTTGGCCTCAGGTCAATCAGTGAGTCTCACCAGTCCAGACTTGGCTTCCCAGTCTAACTGCACTCATGTCCCTGGAGCTCACAGAAATCTGCTTGAAGTCCAGTTGGTAGAGAAGAAGTGTCTCACAGTGCAGTAAGACAGGTGAATCTCTGCTACAGGGTAACAATAAGTTCCATATTCAAAGAGAAAATAGACCTTTCATGGGAACCTGAGTTAAAGACTTTCATACTACTCAGAGTTTGGGAAGGGAACAAAAAATCTGATTTAAGGCATAAACTCTATTCCCTCAGTGCAGCAATGTTATGAGCCTTTTATGAGCACAGGCAGGGTTTCTTCAAATAACCTCTGAAGTGGATAAAATTAGTGGCCAGGCAGTTGGACTAGATGATCGCTGTAGGTCCCTTCCAACTATTCTATTCTATTCTATTCTATTCTATTCTATTCTATTCTATTCTATTCTATTCTATTCTATTCTATTCTATTCTATTCTATTCCATTCCATTCTAAAATGCTGCTCTTAGTTTAGCCTGGATGAAATTCAAGGCCCATGTAAGGCATTGTCCTAGCTGCCAAATATGACACATGATCACAGAGGTCTGCTTTTGTGGAAGCAGAGGTAAACCCAAGACCTTTCTCCTGAAGTTGATCACAAAATTCCTGTTTATTGTGGTGAAATATATTAAGCCTACAAGGATTTTGTGACACTAGATAAAAATCTACACAGATTAAACACCAAAGCTGTGAGCCATCCAGACCGCACAACAGCAAGCTTACCTACACGTTTGTGTGCTGGATCCCCGTACCTAGAAAATGTGCTTACATTTCTATTCCTTAGACTCATGATAATTTAATATTTTGGACAGTATATCAGTATTAAGTCAAATACTTTCCCCTGACTGTGCCACAGGGCATGTTGCTGATTGACAGGCAGCAAGACAGACACACCTTTCCATTCTTAACAGTGACCTGCTACTTTTTATTTGCACAAGATTAAGGAATAAAAAGCAGCTGATTTTTCTAGTTAATGTCAAAATACAGCAGGTCCAACTTTGCTGTTAGGCACTTGTGATTTCAAACTCTAATCTTAAAGAAAGACAAGATGCGGATAATAAACCACGTAGAGTGAAAATAGCAGTCCAAATCTTTGTCTCTGGACCATCTGTGTAATCAGGAAGAATAAGGAGAATTAATAGGAGCTGCTGTTGTCTATTGTAACAGGTTACTTCCTGGGAAAACATAGTAAAATGTCAGGCCCCTAGCAATAGCTGCATTTTCAGCAGTGGTCGGAGTGATAATCTGTGCTTTCTGTAAAGCATATGGGTAGACTTTGAGACGGGATGCCAATATAACTATTAGTTGCTACTATTTTTATAGCTTGAACAAATTATCACCACCTCATTAATTTAACTCTAATTGTGCAACCATTTTGGGGGGGAATATTGCAGCTGCTGAAAGTCTAACTTCGCTGCCAGAAATTGCCTGCCACAGTGTCTGACTGTATCTGAATGCACGTAAGTCAGGGCAGCACTGAGAAGGTGGAAGTCACCTGAGGTTTCACCTGAATGCCAAATACACACAATCAGACTGCTTATAGCCTAACAGGCACTCTGAACTTCTGGTGACATCCCCCTGCTTTGTTAGCAATAGATGGTTGTTTTGGTGCTGGAGTTTTATACAATGCTTTCTTCTCCAAGTTCCATCCTCCCTGAGAGACATGGGCTGATCAGCTTCTTTGACTTGGTTAAATGAAGCAGAAAGGAAGCTGGAACACACAAGAGGAACATGTGGTGCTGCTAAACCCTGTCTACACTGTCTGAGCATTGTCTACACTAGCATTCCAGCAGTATTAGCTGAATCAGTGGGGATGACTTAAGTAATTTCCTTGGGCTCTCTGTGAACTGGAAAACCAAAAATAGGGACTGAAGCATATTAAATAACTGCTAGCTTTCAGTATGCAGGTTTAGGTACTTCTCTAGACTATCTTACGATCTGTCTTACTTTAGTACACTACTGACAAAGCCATGTCAGTTCCTACTTTATTCTGTCTCTAAGATTTAGTTTATAGTGAAAGTATAAAGCCTGTGCTAGTATTAATTTTTTTTCCTTTTTCCTATTCCCACTGACCAGCATTTGCTCTAGTCCTACCTACTGCTACGTATTTTGATTGGTCAATAGCATGTCTCAAAGTATAAAATCAGTAAATTTTTCTGTGAGACACAAATGATTGTATATTTTTAAGCATGCAAAATTTACATGCACACAGTTATTTGACCTCATGCAAGACATAGAGCTGTTAAACCCAATTCTGTATCATGGCTCATGGTATTTGATAATGTTCTGGTTCATTAAAAAGACCAGCCTTTCAAATTAATTTCTTCTTCAGCTCTGCTCAAACTATGACATTCTCACTAAGTAAATGCAGAGCCTTCTCTTTTAGTTCTCATTAACGATAACAAAAATGAAGAGCATTCCCTTTAGAATTAACCCCAGAGACAGCACTGGACATGACACTGAAACTAAGTGACCAAACCGTCATCAGTATCTCCAACACAGGTAACTAGGTGGGGTGGCGGGATGGAATAGCTGTTCTTTGGGATACTATGGTACAATCTGACAGAAGTTATTGCTGGATGAAAAGTGTGTATTACATTACACACAGACAAAAATAATACATTAATGATGGCAGAACCATTTATCTACCCATTAAGCACCGACTCACCCTGCTTCCCAGCCTTTTTCACTTAATGACAATACAGACTTCATAAGGTAGAAAGACCAAAGCATAGCACTTCCTAAGGGGCTTACTTTTGCCTGTGTTTTTTTATCCCTGTTATACAACAATTCGGAACTACATCTGTTCATATATGTCATTTGCATTTGTCAAACACAACAGATAACCATTTTTAGTTATCTTAAAATACAATACCATAAGAAATAGGAACCTGGATAGACCGAAAAAGTTTGGCCAGAAAAATAGATTAACAAAACAAAACAAAAAAGTATTGTCCCAGATAGCTAAAAGCAAATTCTGTAAACTATAAATTTAATCACAAAATCCAATATTGACATCTAACAGGTCGAGGAGCAAGACATCTTATAAGGAAAAAGTTCTTTCAGCATAATAGATAGGGATTTATAAACCTCTGGTCATAAGTTACACACTAAACAAAAGCAGTAAAAGAGAAAAAAATATTAATTACCAGCTAGGAGAAATGGGGTTACTGTAGCTCACCCTTGAAAGTGTATATGAAAACTGTAATAAACAACTGCTTTTCTAACTATCTGCATTTTAGACAGATAAGAAAAATGTATAGTTGTATAAATTTTGCATGCATAATATATTTGTATGTAAAGCCCCCAACATAAGAAGGACATGGACCTGTTAGAGCGAGTCCAGCAGGAGGGCCATGAAGATGATCAGAGGGCTGGAGCACCTCTCCTAAGAAGACAGGCTGAGAGAGTTGGGGTTGTTCAGCCTAGAGAAGAGAAGGCTCCGGGGAGACCTTAGAGCAGCCTTCCAGCACTTAAATGGGGCCTACAGGAAAGGTGGGGAGGGACTCTTTATCAGGCAGTGTAGTGACAGGAAGAAGAGTAAGGGTTTTAAACTGAAAGAGGGTAGATTTAGATTAGATATTAGGAAGAAGTTCTTTACTGTGAGGGTAGTGAGGCATGGGAACAGGTTTCCCAGGGTAGTTGTGGATGCTCCATCCCTGGAAGTGTTCAAGGCCAGGCTGGATGGGGCTTTGAGCAATGTGGTCTGGTGGGAGGTGTCCCTGCCCATGGCAGGAGGGTTGGAACCAGATGACCTTTAAGGTCCCTTCCAACTCTAACCTTTCTATGATTATATAATTCCATGAAACGTGGTTGTTGAAAAAACGGTAATATTCTCTGTCTTTGTTTCCCTTTATCATTATGTGCTTTGATTTTGGAGGTTTTCCTATGAAAAATTTCAAATGTTCTTCACTGTGCTGAATCATGACAGCTGGAATTTTAAAACAAAGATTAAGTGTGTGATGGCAGCATTGCAAGATTATTGATGGGGTTTGTTCCTGTTTGCCTCTATGTGAAGTCCTGCTGTAATAGCCAGAAAGTGTAATGATATTCAGCTCCTAATGCATCTCAAAGACTATCAGGGAGACTGATATTATTCTCCTTACTTTCAAATGGGGATACTGAGGCACAGGAAGATGAAAAGATTTTTCTAAGCTTGCCTGTCTGCTTGTACAAAGGTGGGCACAGGAGGCTGACAGGTTTCCTGAAT
Organism: Vanellus vanellus; assembly: GCF_965231255.1. NCBI lineage: Eukaryota > Metazoa > Chordata > Aves > Charadriiformes > Charadriidae > Vanellus > Vanellus vanellus. The sequence goes on along the minus strand of NC_138909.1, from coordinate 22,186,820 downwards.
CTTCAATTATACCTGACCCTGGTTGCTTCCCAAATCCCAAAAGTGGAACTACCTTTCCATCTCCTCACTCATTATAAACTTTTCTGCCATATAACTGTGTTTCAGCTACATTTTTGATGGGACTTCTGCATTTTCCCCAGAAACACATGATGGGTCTCTCTGGAGTAATGGAAGGATGTACCAGGCTTGTCTTAAAAAGCCAAAAATTGTACAAACACAAGTCCCGCACCAGCAAGGGATCTGCAGTACAACCATGTGACTGGTTTTCCTGCGTAGTAGTCTGATAAATCTGGTTTTGGACCTGCCTAGTGTATCTGTATACTGTTATTTTAAGAAGTCATCATACTTATTCCTGGACTTCAGCCAACTGTAAGTGTCAACTGCTAAAATTGCTGTAGCCTGGGGCTGTGAGCAGGTAGAGATGACAATGTAAAACAGAGCTCTTTGTATTTCAGTCTTAGAAATTAAAAAACCCATAGTGGGATTGTTCTAGCCTCCCTCCATTCCTTCCTTAAATGAATTTCTCACCTGCTCCTTTTATAGCATGAATAAAACATTAAGCTGAAAGAGCTGTGAAAAATGGGACCTAATATGGGGCAAGAGTGAAAGCACTCCGCCAGGAATCAATGAGGCCTGTTTGGAAATTGATCACGGGGATCCATGTTGCAAGCTTAAGGCAGAGGTCATAGAATCATAGAATTGCTGAGGTTGGAAGGGACCTTTAAGATCATCAAGTCCAACCATTAACCTACCCTGACAAAAACCACGTCTAAACCATGTCCCTAAGTACTACATCTACCCTTTTTTTTAAACACCTCCAGGGATGGTGAATCTACCACCTCCCTGGGCACTCAGTTTCACTTCCATGGAGGACTCAGACATTCTCATTCTCTTTCTAACTCTAACAAGACTGAGGCTTCCCTCTCTGTGACTAAAATTTAATGCAAAGGGGTTGTTATCACCTTGCTCCAGTGAAACTTCTTGGCTCAAGAGCTAGACCCGGCAACTGCCTGAAGAGGCCCAGCTACTCATAACACTCTCCATGTAGGTGCTTGGTAGAAAGGAAATGGAACAGTTTTGAGTCTGGATGAAGAGGGGCCAGAGAAGAGAACACAACTGGCAAGAGGAGGAGGCTGCTGTGGCATAGCATCAGTGAGGCTGCACTTCTGAAAAGCTGATGAAGCTGATATGCAAAAATGAGCTGTGAGCAAAGTCAGCAGATAGAGGCAAGAGCATATGAGTTCTTTGGGCCAGTGGCCCATCTGCTCTCCACCAGTAAAACTGCATCCAGCTCTGTGAAGCCTGTCTGATTCCCACCTGCTGCAAATCCAGCCTCTGCACCTGCCAGTCTAGGGATGCAGCTCCAGTTGAAAAGCTTCTGTTGAAAGACTGTGTAAACTTGTGTCTTCACTTTGAAACAATGGAAACAAATGATATTTTTCACATTAACATTTCATTATTCTTTGATCTCCACAGTGCTCCAATATTACTGATGAACTTGCATTGGACAGCAAAGCCTCTAAAGATATAGAAACTATTGTACACTATTCATTACAGACAAGCAAGCTGAATGACTTTCCAAACTATTAGTTGTAATGATGGTGATTCCAACCAGACAAAAAGTAATTACTGTTACAATTTCCCTTTCAATTTCTGTCAATGCCTGTCATAGGAATAGTGTGGTAAATAGGTCTTAAAGAGGACTTGTGTCTTGAGCTGGAAGCACAAAGTTAAATATAGCAGAAGGCAATTGCAATGCTCTGCTGCTAAACTCCATCATGAGGCATAATGGAGGTATCAATCACTTGCAACAGAGGTGATTAGTCCAATAAGGAATGCACAACTGTGAGTATCAGATGCAAGTTCTGGCCTCCTTTTGCCATGGAGCAGCATGCCTCTCTGGACTTGCATTTCTCTCCATTTGCTGTTATAAGAAGGTCCTACCAGGAATGACACTGGGACATTTGAGTAGTAGACAACCTTTGAAGTATCTTCCAGTCCTATTTTCACCACAAAAAATAAAATTTAGCTCTGTTGTGGATTTGACCCTTTTTGTTAGGAGCTGTAGGGAAGACAGTGGAAGGCTTTTTCACCTCAAAGAACATACAGCTTCAGAAAAAAAAAAAAAAAGGAGAGAAGACAGGCACAATGGATAAATGAGTGCATGAATGTGAACAGAAAAAGGGAAACTTTGGTAAAAAGTGAAATAGGTCTAGTGGGTCTCATCTTGTAAATTGGTTGGAAAAAATGTTACTGCTTAGAATAATTTTGCACAATACTGAGCACAAGGGAATCTGAGGCCATCCTATTTGGAATGTCCCAGCACTGTTAATAAAATGTATAAAGAGGGTCTCTAAAAATGGAGGACTATATAGTAACCCCAGTTGGTTTACATGCTAATTTTCACATTTTGACTGCAGTACAGCCCAAGGATTCATCAAGTGCTGCAGACCATGGCCTTTTTCTGTATCTTTTCAGAAACAACTTATGTTCAGAAGTATACAGAGCAGCTTGCTGGCAGCTTTTATGAAAATGTGGAGTTTTCTGGTGCAAAGTTTCAATGAAGCTGCCCAGGAAGTGACCAATATGGCTCTGTATGAAGGTTTTAGGAGAAATGCAGAAGGAAATACAATTTTTGGCTGGTGGAGAGAGATATTTAATGAACCGCTATATCTTTTAAAAAGGCTTGTACTGGCTGCCATAAAGACAGATAGGAAAAGTCCTCTAAAAAATTAATGAAGTATCTTGCCTATAAAGTGACATTTCCTCCTAGGTCCTAGTTACTTATAGGTGACTCTTTAGTGTACTTGATATTCTTGTATCCTATCTGATATCATTGTGAATGTATTAAACACTTGCAAAATATCTAAACCTAATATTGATTCAATAGTTTCTTCTTCTTCTAGTTACCTTTCCAACATACAAATCATCCAATTATCTCTAAGTAGGTGGTCTTGCAATTTAACACCATTTTTTCTGGTTGTATAAAAAGGGTAAGTTTAAGTGTCTGGTTTCTTTCTCCAAGACAGTATTTTATGAACTTCTCATACATCTCTTCTGCTTCAACTCCAACTGAAATGTCTTAATTTCCATTTGCTTTCCCAGTACTTTTTCACCTGTATGTTTTCCAGGTACCAATTCGACTTGGTTCATCAGTTCCAAAAGGAAGTAACATTTGTCAATTGCTTTTTAAGCACTTCAAAATATACCTCTTACAGCAGCTGATCAGGAGAGAACACAGCATATCGTGTGGGGATGGCATCACTAACATACTCACAGTTTCTCACATATAACCACCACTTCAAATGTTCCACACAAAGTCAGGAAAGGGGAACGGAAGTGGAGATGAAAAGGGAAATTTGAGCCAGGGGAAGTAAATAGTAGGAGAAGGCTAAAGAGTAAAAGTTTCACTACATTGCCTTCACATATGTATAACCTGCAGAGTTATTGAACTGAAGAACAATTTTGTTTCTGCTTTGTCTCCATAATATGCAAAATTGCCACTACATTATAGTAGCATTTATTCTTGCCATTCTGCTGTGATGGTTTAGGAATATGTGTTTTGTCACTCTCCAATTTTGTTTGTATACATACCTCTATGCAGTTTTGATTTAAATCAATTTTAGCTGTGGGCAGTCATTGACTTACATATCTATAGACAGATGATAATTCCTTTGGAAAGTTGACAGTCACTCTGCAAGCTTTTAATATGAACCCTTCCCTGAAGCCATTTAGATTGAGCTGACTCTGCTGACAGGATGTGGCATGGACAACATGACCTTCCAGCTCTGAGGGGTGAAATCTCAGTTTTGCTGAAATTGATGTCAAATGAAAGTATGAGCTCATCCATCGAGCTCTTTCTCTCCTCCCCACAGCCAGACTTTCATATAGCCTCTACTTACATTACTTCTCAATAAGTACTAACATCTCTATTTCCATAAAGAAAAGTGGGGCTTTCAGGGTGTGGAAAACTGGATCTTCCCCCTATATTCCAACAGAATGTTGACTTTGACCTGCTTGCTGCTGTTACTTCCCCATGAGCAATGTGGCCATATCAAATTCACCTACAGTACTCCAAAGTGTTATATTTTGTATATAGGAAGTAGCATTTTCCAGTTGAGCTATTTTTCTTAACTTCTAAGAAAATCAAATATAGGAGATCTTTCCCTTAGTAGATGAAAAGGACAAAAAATGAGAAAAAGAGTAAACCAAAGTGAGAGAGAGTGTTTCTAAATAAATGAAAAGGATGTGCTGGAAGACACTGCAGCCCCCTCCTTCATAAGCTTGCTCTTGGGGTCGCACATGATCCACTAATTTGACATAGCTTGGCCTGATTGGGTCTCATTCAACAAAACATGGTATAAGAAGGACATATTAAATTGCAGATAAGCTGGAGAGAAAAATTTGCATTCTTCCTGTGCTGCACACAAGTTCTGTTCTTCAGAATAACCATTGATTTGCATGTCATTCCACGTGTTGACCAAGGCAGGAATGGGTCTCTGATATTGTCATGATTTTACGCTATACATTTGTCTATTTACATTTTGTAAAGTCCTGTAACTCAGCAGAACCTACCAGCCTGACTCCTGAGCTAGATGGGCTCAAGGACAGAATCATGTCCATAATCCTTTTTTTTAGGTTTTATCCATTGTAGTGATCTTCAGGGACTCTGGACAAACAGTGCTCGAGTCTGTCTTGGGGTACACAGGAAGGCTGTTTTCAGTCAAAGGAATTTAAGTTTAAGATTGATTTACATTGAAATCCGACAGAGATGAAATATGTTGCTTTGAGAAATGTTCCAAAAGCCATCCTTTTGCAGGAACATTTGTAAAAGATTCGTATTTGAAGGAGATAAAACGATTTTATCATACGTAGCTCAGCTCATTTATCATGACAGTATGTTGTAAAACCAGTGGAAGTAAAATCCAGGAGACAAACACCATTATGGTCATGCTTTTAAAAAATCACATGTGCAAACTTACAATTTCTTCCTTTGTATTCATATATAGACTCTATACAGACAACAGCTAGCCTGTTTGATGAGGGCAGACAGGATGCTAGTTACTGTTTGAATAGTTCTATGTTAAACTGTTATTAAAAGGAAAGTGCAGATGAAAGAAATCAAAATCTCATCAACTAATTGAAAAGATTTATTCAAGGGGAGGGAAAGAGCTTTGATCTCAGAAAGATTTAAGGATGTGGAAGTTCCATTCTTAACCCTGCTGAGCACCCAACTTCAGAAAGCTGCTCTGAATACTCCTCTATTGATTCTTAAACAATACACTGAAATTTTAATGACTTCTCAGCAAAGAATTTCAATCTCAGACGTCATTGACATAACTACTGAACTAAGAGATGCTTGCAAAGGAATCAGACTGAAATAAGCTGATTACCAAGGAAATTTAGAACTCCCCATTTCCCACTTTTTATCCATGATGAACTGGCAAAATGGCTGCTCTAGAGCTCCAGAGCATCACTTTTGTACCACTGCTGTTCAGTCATAGAATCATTTAGGTTAGAAAACACTCTTATGATCACCAAGTCCAACCGTAAACCTAACACTGCCAAGTCCACAACTAAATCATATGATGGAATCATAGAATGCTTTAGGTTGGAAGAGAACTTAAAGATCATCTAGTTCCAATGCACCTGCCATGGTTGCTTCACCACCCTCATAGTGAAAAATTTCTTCCTAATATCTATTCTAAATCTACCCTCTTCCAGTTTGAAAACATTACCCCTCATCCTATCACTACACGCCCTTGTAAAAAGTCTCTTTCCAGCTTTCCTGTAGGCGCCCATCAGATACTGGAATGCTGCTATAAAGTCTCCCTGGAGCCTTCTCTTCTCCAGGCTGAACAACCCCAACTCTCTCAGCCTGTCTTCATAGGAGAGGTGCTCCAACACTCTGATCGTCTTCACGGCCCTCCTCTGGACTTGCTCCAACAGGTCCATGTCCTTCTCATGTTGGGAGCCCCAGAGCTTGAAGCAGTACTCAAGGTGGGGTCTCACAAGAGTGGAGTAGAGGGGCAGAATCACCTCCTTTGACCTGCTGACCATGCTTCTTTTGATGCAGCCCAGGACGTGGTTGGCCTTCTGGGCTGCGATTGCACATTGCTGGCTCATGTTGAGCTTGTCATCCGCCAACACCCTCAAGTCCTTCTCCTCAGGGCTGCTCTCAATCCATTCTCTGCCCAGCCTGTATTTGTGCTTGGGATTGTCATGACCCACGGGCAGGACCTTGCATTTGGCCACTTCATGAGGTTTGCATGGGTCCACCTCTCCAGCCTGTCCAGGTCTCTCTGGATGGCATCCCTTCCCTCCAGCACATCGACTGCTCCACACAGCTTGGTGTCATCAGCAAACCTGCTGAGGGAGCACTCCATCCCAACATCCATGGCATAGAATCATCGAATCGTCGAATCATAGAATCACAGAATCATAGAATTGCTGAGGTTGGCAGGGACCTTTAAGATCATCAAGTCCAACTATTAACCCACCCTGACAAAAACCACTTCTAAACCATGTCCCTAAGTACCACATCTACCCTTTTTTTAAACACCTCCAGGGATGGTGAATCCACCATATCCCTGGGTAGCCTATTCCAATGTTTAATAACCCTTTCAGTGAAAAAATGTTTCCTAATATCCAATCTAAACCTCCCCTGACATAACTTGCACCCATTTCCTCTCGTCCTATCACTTGTCACCAGGGAGAAGAGGTCAGCCCCCACCTCTCTACAACCTCCTTTCAGGTACTTGTAGAGGGTGATAAGATCTCCCCTCAGCCTCCTCTTCTCCAGGCTAAACAACCTCAGTTCCCTCAGTCGTTCCTCATAAGATTTGTCCTCCAGACCCCTCTCCAGCTTTGTAGCCCTTCTCTGGACACGCTCCAACACTTCAATGTCCTTCTTGTAGTGAGGGGCCCAAAACTGAATGCAGTACTCGAGGTGGGGCCTCAACAGTGCCGAGTACAGGGGAATGATCACTTCCCTAGTCCTGCTCACCACACTATTCCTCATACAGGCTAGGATGCTGTTGGCCTTCTTGGCCACATGGGCACACTGCCGTCATGTCGCCAACAAAGACGTTAAACAGTGCCGGTCCCTGTACTGACCCCTCAGGAACACCACTCGTCACTGCTCGCCACTTGGACATCGAGCCGTTGACTGCAACCCTTTGAGCCCTACCGTCCAGCCAGTTGCTTATCCACCAAGTGGTCCATTGGTCAAATCCATGTCTCTCCAATTTAGAGGCCAGGATGTCATGCGGGACAGTGTCGAATGCTTTGCATAAATCCAGGTAGATCATGTCCGCTGCTCTTCCCTTCCTTACCTACCAATGGTGTAATGGTGTTGTAGAAGGCCACCAAATTTGTCAGGCACAATTTGCCCTTAGTGAAGCCATGTTGGCTGTCACTTATCACCTCCTTATTTTCCATGTGCCTTAGCAAAGTTTCCAGGAGGATCTGCTCCATGATCTTGCTGGGCACAGAGGTGAGACTGACTGGCCCGTGGTTCCCCGGGTCTTCCTTTTTTCCCTTTTTAAAAATGGGGGTTGTGTTTCCCCTTTTCCAGTTGATGGGAACTTCACTGGAATGCCACAACTTCTCAAGTATGCTGGATAGTGGTTTAGCAGCTTCATCTGCCAGTTCCCTCAGGACCCTCCGATGCATCTCATCAGCTCCCATGGACTTGTGTGTCTTCAGGTTCCTCAGATGGTCTCGAAGTTGGTCTTCTCCTACAGTGGGCAGTTCCTCATTCTCATGGTCCCGGCCTTTGACTTCTGTGAATTGGGCAGTGTGGATAGAGCACTTCCCAGTGAAGACCAAGGCAAAAATGTTGTTGAGTACCTCAGCCTTCTCCATGTCCTGGATGACCAGGTTTCCCGCTTCCTTCCTGAGTGGGCCCACATTTTCCCTAGTCTTCCTTTTGTCACTGATATACCTATAGGAGGCTTTCTTGTTGCTCGTGATGTCCCTGGCCAGATTTAACTCTGAGCTTTGGCTTTTCTAACCTGATCCCTTGGACAATTGGATGCTTCTAACCTGATCCCTTGGACAACCTTGGATGCTTGGACAATTTCCCTGCATTTCTCCCAGGCTACCTGTGCTTGTTTCCACCCTCTGTAGGCTTCCTTTTTCTCTTTGAGATTGTCCAGGAGCTCCTTGTTCATCCATGCAGTCCTCCTGGCCTGACTTCCTCTTTGTCGATGCGCATTGCTTCTGAGCTTGGAGGAGGTGAGCCTTGAATATTAGCCAGCTTTCTTGGGCCCCTCTTCCCTCCAGGGCTGTATCTCATGGAACTCATGTAAGCAGATCCCTGAAGAGGCCACAGTCTGCTCTCCTGCAGTCTAGGGTAGTGAGCTTACTGTGCGCTCTTCTTGCTGCCCTAAGTATCTTGAACTGCACCACCTCATGGTCACTGCAGCCGAGGCTGCCCTTGAGCATGACATTCCCCACCAGCCCCTCCTTGTTGGTGAGAACAAGGTCCAGCATGGTCCCTCTCCTCGTTGGCTCCTCTGTCACTTGGAGAAGGAAGTTTTTGTCGACGCATTCCACGAACCTCTTCCCTGCTGTGGTTTCCTTTCAAGATATTGGTGGTGTTGAAGTCCCCTGTGAATACCAGGGCTTGTGAATGTGAGGCTGCTCCTATCTGTCTATAGAAGGCTGTCCTAGTTCCAGCAGGGATGGGGTTAATTTCCCCAAGGAGCTGGCAGGGGAGGCAGGTAGCTGACCCATGCCCAGCTATAAGAGGAGATAGCCGGGGAGGGGGGCAGTCACTACTCGGGGGCAGGCTGCGGTGGTGTGGGTCTGGTCAGTGCGCTACGTGGCAGTAATGTAATCGCATCTTTATACTCCTTTATTGGTGTTACTGTTTTTCTTTCTGCTTCCCTTTTGCTGTTCTGTTAAATTGCACTATTTCAACCCATGAGTTTTGCCTTTTTCTGCCGATTTCTCCCACGGCTGTGGGAATTGAGCAAGCGGCTGCGTGGTTCTTTGATGGTGGCTGAGGCCAAACCACGACAAAGGCCTCCTTGATTTGATCTTCCTGGTCAGGTGGCCTGTAGCAGACCCTCACTGTAACATCACCTGCCCCTGCGCTCCCTTTAATCTTGACCCATAAGCTCTCGGTTGGCTCCTCATCCATCCCCAGGTGGAGCTCCATGCACTCCCGTTGGTTATTGACACAGAGAGTGACACCCTCTCCTCGTCTCCCCTCTCTGTCCTTCCTGAGGAGTCTGTACCATTCTATTCCAACATTCCAGTCACAGGAGCCATCCCACCATGTCGCCATGATACCAATTAGATCATAGCCCTGCAGGCATGTGCACATCTCTAACTCCTTTTCTTTATGCCACATGCTATGTGCATTTGTGCAGAGGCACTTAAGTTGGGCCCCTGATGAACGTAGATTCCTGGCTGGAGTGGCTAGTTTTCCTTTATGTTGCACTCCAGGTGCTCTCCTGTTGACCTGCAACCCTTCTCCAGGTTTTGGGCCTCTATTACTGGTATTGGCACCGTATTGGTAGGAGTCGTATGGATTGTGATTCCCCTTCCCCAGCAACTCTAGTTTAAAGCCCTCTTCGCAAGCTTAGCAAGACTCTGACCAAAGATGTTCTTCCCCGTTTCCGACAGGTGGACCCCCTCTGGCCTCAGTTGACCAGGTTTATGAGAATGAGTCCCATGATCTAAGAAGCCAAACCCCTGGCTGTGTCACCAGTCCTGTAGCCAGTTATCAATTAGTGAGATTCGCTTGGCCCTATCAACCCCCTTCCCTTTGACCGCGAGAACAGATGAAAAAACTACCTGTGCCCCAGCGTCCCTGATAGCTGCTACCAGGGCTCTATAATCTTTCTTGATTGTCTTCAGGCTGTTCCAAGCTGCACCACTGGTGCCCACGTGAAACAGCAGTGCGGATGATAGTCTGAGGAATGTACGAGGTTTGGTAGTCTCTCGATGACATCCCTGATATGAGCCCCTGGCAAGCAGCACACTTCCCTAGAGAGTTCATCAGGCTGGCAAATGGGTGCCTCTGTGTAGAGAACCAATACCAGATGCAATTTTGCCTCGACATTGCCACCATGCTGCTATCTTCTGGAAGGATCATCTTCATCACAGTCTTGGAATGGACGACTCTGTGCGCCTGCACAAGGACTAAAGATGCGAAAAGAGCAGGAAGAGGCTTGTATGGGACCAGCACTTCCGGTAGATAGCAAGCCATATATAAGGCTTTTGGCGGGCTTCTTGGCGCTCTTTGTTCTCCTCGCCTCCCTGCTGCACGCATCTCCAGACCCCAGACTCAGCCGAAAACCATTGGACTCAAGGTGGCAGTAGCAAACTCTCTCCCTCTTTCTTTGTTTCCTTCCTTACCCCCCTTTCCTTTCCCCTTTGCCTTCCCTTCCCTTTTCACCATTCTTTCTCGGTCTTTGTTAAGAAAACTAAGTAAAAGGTTGTACGACATTTGACCGACTTCAGTGTCTTAATCTCATCCTTGTGATGATAACGAAACCTCCCCGACACTGGATCGGGACATCTAAATGGCGTCGCGGACAGGATCCCTTGAGACGAGAGTGTCGTACAACCTTCTGGTGTGCTGAGTGACTGTGCGTGAACGAGACGTACAAACAAGTACGAAGTGAGTGCGGAGTTCTGATCTGCGGTTCTGCTCTCCCGCGAGGGAAGCAGCCGGAGACGAATGAAGCGTAAGGAAGGAGTGAATGTTGAGATCTTCGTATTAAAACTTATATACAGTAGTTTGTGGTTTGGCCTCCTGAGGAAGTATAGGGGAAACATGAATTTTACAGTGTGACCTCAGGATGATATCCCCTTTGTAGGCCCTTTGTTGTTTATTAGTAGGTTACGGTTTGGCATCCCGGGAGTGTATAGGGGAACCTTGGATTTTTCTTTGTTTGACCCTCCCGGGACGAACTCCCCTTTGTAGGACATGGCTGCCCAGAAGGAAGGTGATTTTGGGGAAGAAAAAGAAAAATTGTATGATTTTTTGGAAACACTGATTTGTTTTGGTGTGCTGTTCTTCTTTGCCCTTTCCTTGGATCCACATAGCACAGCTGGAATGTGGCTCTAATAGGCTTCAAATGGTGTATGTAAGCTTGGGTTAGTGTTTAAAAGCATTTGCAGCTCTGTACTTGCAGCAAATGAAGTGTGAAGGCAGAATGGTATTTTTTTTTGGCAGAGGAGGATCACATAGGAAGGACTGGGCTAGAACCTAAGGACTTGACCAAACTGCTGTATTGAGTCCTGTGACTTATTGGAACATCTTCCCAAAAGGGAACCCAGTCCTGAACTGAAGCTTTCAGCAGTTTTAAAAATCATCTCTCTTCTTCAGAATCTGTTCCAGTGAAGTAAATTTTTTTTTAAAAAACGTATTTTAAATCTCATCGGATAAGAATGACCTTAGGCTTCCAGTGGTGATCTTTTTCAGTGGGAGTATTTGGAAGCAATTTTTCTAGATAGTGTGAATATATTTAAAAAAAAAATAATCTTACTGGATATAAAATTTCTAATGATATGACACAGACTTGGGTGGAAACCTATCTCAGTTTCAAACAAAACTGTTGAATATTGTGAAGTTATAATTGCACATTCATTTAAAAAATTGGTTCTTATTACTTTCCATACGTACCCTTTGCTTCTGTCCCTCACAGCGGGGAGATGCAAAACTTTTACTGGTTACAGGACAGTCACACTAAGCATTTATTTAATGCTGTGATTGCTTCTATGTAGAAATAGGCACTGACCACTGACATATGTTCATGTTTAAGCTTGGAGGAACACACTACAGTTCTAGCCATAATGTGACTCTTTATTTAAATATTTGATTAATTTGTAGTACAGATGACATTGAATATACAAAGTCAATACTTTGAATGAGGCATGACAATCAATACCTGAGCTCTAAAGGGGTTTATAAAACAAGTCAATATCACAAGTCTGCCTAGGAGGTTGTGACCTGGTTACATGGAATGCTACCCCTTAAGAAAAAAAGAAATATAAAAGCAAGGTTTAAAGTGCATAGAAATTAATTGAGAAAGTAGCAAGCGTAATCAATTTTTTAATGAAGTTCATTTGCCTCAATATGGATTTAGCACAATGTATTCAAGTTATCAATTTTGTGCTTTCACAGCAGTTCTTCATAATGTGAAAGAACAGCTCCACTGAGTCACACAGTAGTGGGGTACACGCTTGTCGCTCCTTTCTTCCACTTACTCAACCATGCTTAGCATATTCATGGCTCAGTGTACGGAGCATCTGTAGTATGCCATCTTTTATACCTGTGAATTAGCAGGGTGAATGACAGCTCTCTTGAAGTTAACCTGTGTGACTGACAGCTTTACTTCACAAGGTGACACCTGCTTGATCTGATTTCTTTTGTAGCTGTGTCCTTAAGCTTGTATTTTCACCTTTTTTCCTTTCCCTTCCCAGAAAATAACTTTTACACCTGCTGTTCAGCCATAACAGAAATGTGTGAATGGATAACGTTAGTTGAGAGAAGACTTCATCATTTAGTCCATGCTTTGAGCAGATGCATCGTGATCAGCTGTATGAACCCACCCTTAGGCTATTGATTATTCTGCTGCTGTTATACACCTTTTACACCTTATCACAAGCTGCTCTGCCCTCAGTCTTATGTTGCTCCTGCTACCCAGCAAAACAGGCAACACAAAGAAACTCTTCTTCAAACTGCTCTTTCATTCCTTTAGATCTCAAATCCATCAAAAAATGTGGCAACAGGTACAGCAGCTGCTGCTTCTTGGGCTTGGCCCACTGCCACAGGCTGCCATATAGACTTAATAAATAGGAATGTTTCTGTCTGTAAAAAATGTAGACATTTGCACATGGTTTATAATTAAATAAGACATAGCAAGCAATGCATTATAGTGCAATAACAGCTGCTTTCACTGCTGTACATTGTCAAGATGACAAACTGGAAGTTACAGTATCTATCACACACTCTTGTCTGTAAATCTGTTAGTACTCCTTATCATTACTGGATGCAACTCAAATAATAAATGAAATACAGTCAGGACTGGGAGAGCTCTCAGTGCTTGATCTGATGGGCTTATGTGTATTTTAGCTTTCAATATCTTTTCTGTAATACAGAAGGTGTTTTCCAAAGGAAAGTCTGTAAGAGACTGTGTAAGAAAAAGTCTGTAACAAAGGAAAGTCTGTAAGAGTGCAGAAATTCATATACTGGGTTTTGGAGAAAGAATGGGGCAGTGGTGTCTTTTTTTTTTTTCAGTTTTCAGAGATAATAAATTAATTTTAAATGGATAAATTAGAAGAACTCAGATAAATATGCAGTCTATATTTTCCCTTAATTATATCAAAAATCATAATGAAGAAGAGGTATGTTTTTTTACCACGACAGACATTATCATTGGTGATCCATACTTTTGTGTGTGTGTGTGCACGTGCAGGCATATGTGTTTTGATGTGTACATGAAAAAATTAGACCCTAACTCAAGTGATACAGGTGTATGGACTGAATGCCTGAAAGTTCATGTACCTGCTGGGCCAAAAAATTCTGTTCCTTTTGTTTATCAGCAGCATGTGAAAATTTATTAATGTGCAGACTAGCTGCATTGTTCTGCACACAATTTTCTATGTACTTGTTAGAAGATCAGACAAAACATGACATGCAATAAACTTTTGGCCTTCTCTCAACATTATTCTGTTACCTAGGAAAAACTAGGAAAACGTAGACTGTCTAAGGATGAGAGCTGAGCTAACTCTGGGAGTTGCATCATGAAACTTGCAGCACCTGTAGCAATTCAGGAATGTTTCTATCATCGGCACATAGATTATGATTTAAGGACAATATTCTCACATCTTGCCAGTACCAATTATTAGGAAATCATGACAGCTGGAATTGCTGGGTCTGTGTTTGGCAGCCAGTGGCCTTCCAAGACATTGGTGTTAGCATAGTATGGAGACTTAGAGCAAGATGTCTTTGCCGTAGCTGGTCACTTGGATTGAGAAGTTGCAAACCAGAATTCGGGTCATGATGAGACAAAACTACCTGAAAGCTTTCAAAGTTCCTCACCCACTATTTGACTGGATTTTTACCCACTATTTGACTGGATTAGTTTTTTTCTAGGATGAACTTTATTTTCTGAAATTCTTTTCTAAAGTTTGAAAGACAGACTCAATAGAGCAGATGTAAAGTTTTTCAGTGTCCCAAGCAATTGAAGACTGGCCTCACCACATGCTCCAAATCATTCTCTGCAACTTCTACTCAGTTCTTACAAAATAAGAACCACTTTTTAGCCTCATGGCAAGTTAATTCCTGGTCTTTGGAACCCAACCAAGGGAACCAGACACATCTTACCACAAACTTGAATGAAACTACTGCTGCTTTGCTCAACTCCTTGAAATCTGCTGGTCAAGAACGCACCGGGGCTGCCTCACCACTCCTCTAAGTTCAGGTTGGAATAGGTGTGGTCTTACTGATCTTCATCACATTGATGAGATGCTTTCTGTTGTGTGTGGGGACTGAGGCAAAAAAAGGGTTAAGTGTGGTAGGGAAGAATAAGCAGCTGCAGCACTGTTTTGGCAGACGATGAAGTTGTGTGAAGTTGCTCCCTAGATAAGGAGGTGCTGCTTACAGGGAAGAGACATTCCCTTTTTGGTGGGAACATGATCTTTTAGAGTACACGATGGTGTAAACAAGTAAAGTAGAAAATTACTGGCCTTGGTAGAAAAGTATATAAAGAGCATGCTTGCTTAATAAAGCTGATTTGGATTTCGATCCTGCATATTGGAGTCCATGCATTTCAATCGCCACAAATGGTGACCCCGACGTGATGCTAAGGAAGAAGACAACTGGAAATAGTCGTGGGGACGGAGTCCAGTGAAGCTGAAGACAATGGGCAGAGCTGTTGACGGATCCAGATCATATTTAAGAAGACACCTGTGGTAGGTGAGCCACTGGGGACATGGGAGGGAAGTCTGGCCGCCCTGACAGCAACAGTTGTGCGGAGGAGAGGTGAGAGAAGAGGACAAATGAGGAAGACAGTAGTTTGGCTTTCCCCAGTGTTCTACTAGATGCTGGCAAACACTCAGGTTGGTCAGGAAACTCTACCAGAGACCTCCCAGAATGGGTCATTTTTAAGAGCAGTCCTATCAGCCTTGTGTTAACCTGAGTGATGAGGTCAGAGGAGGAACTTCTTCAACATTGTGAGAAGCCTTGTATGCACAGAAGCATAATCTGAGGAGTCATAAAAGCACTCCACAAATGAATTTAAGAGGCAAGTGGAGCTATTTTGGTATCAGAAGCTGCTTCTGTACTTGCTAATGCTGCAGTTGAGGATTGTACTTATACATGTGTTTAAGCACTGGGTGCAAACTCAAGAGTTTTGGTGTTTGGGGCGTCTCGGGGAACTGGAGCACCAGTTCTTGTTTCCTGTCCATGACTGGAACACTCTTACCCTTCAACCCCCCCCCCCCCAATTAAATCTCTCAACTCTTAAAACCCTTCTAGGGAGTGGCTTTTCAGCTATGAGGAGAGAATAGAACTCATTAGAGTAAGCTTGGCTATATAGTGTCGCCCTGGGGGTCTCTGTTGACACACATGAAAACAGCTAATGTGGAATTGATGTAACTCTAATGAACTGCAGAGGTCAGTGGGCTATGGAAATAATATCATTGCATGGAAACCCATGAATAACTGTTCCCCAGCCCAGAAGAGAGTGATTAGTTACAAGCCTTCTCTTTGAATCTGTATTTTGTTGGTTTTGTTCTTAAAAATCATCCCAAACCATAAGACTTGCAATACTGGAGTAATGAAAAATACCAGCTTTATTATATATCCCAGTACATAATCTATGCAAATGTGATATGACAGGAGACTGTGAGTATGAACAAAGGCACGATTATACTGGGACTCCTGATGAGTGTGTTCTTCTATGTCTCTTCACTTTGCAATGGCTTCATTTAAAACAAACCACAACAACAACAAAAGCTATATCAATTTTTAAACATTAGGGCAAAGATGAAAAGTCAAGGTCTAAGGTACAATTCAAATAATAAATTTTAGCCGAGTTTATAGCCACAGTAGATGCATTAATTTGTACTTTGCTCCAGGCTACTGCTTTTCAACTAATGACGTCTAATTATATTAAGAATATTGGGCCCAAATTAGATATTTAGACACTTAATTCCTACTGAAATCACTGGGAGTTATATCACAAAATACCCTCAGTATACTGGGCTCTTTCTCACATCTCACTGGCATATGGGAAGAAACATTTATTTTATATAGTGTTTTAGAGTACTCATGGATCACCTCAGTCTGGAGTTGATCCTTATGTGGCAGAAATTGCCACAGCTGCACTGAAGTTAATGGAGTTGTAACAATTTACACTACTTGACAAACCGTCTCATAGAGGTTACAGCATAATCTGGCACCTTGATTTCTATATAGGCACTTAGAGAAGTAGCTTGCTTTTCAGAGGTGCAGATGTATTGTTGTCCTTTTATTCCTGCCTGCACTGAACTACAAGACAGGATCCAAAGCTCTAGTTTGTCTTTCAAAACAAGCTATTTAAGTAACTGTAACATGAGATATTTCTGTCCCCAAAGTTTAATTTGGTTATGGCTGGGTACATTTATATTGGTCAGTGTACATATGTGGCATATGGCAGCTCTTCATAACCTGTGTTAATTTTATCCTGGCACCCAAATCATTATAATTACTGCAGTGATTGAGGATAGAGGTATTAACAGCTCTTCAGAGGGAGTAAGCATGTATATGTTTAAATCAAAGTTGCATTAGAACAGGAGATTTTAGTGCTTTTACTACATTGCAAACGGGCTTTTTTGATTGAGAGTAGATCAATCTTTTCCTCATCAATTGATCAAGAAACAGAGGAGATAACTACCAAATCTGAAGAGAGAAAAAAATAGATTTATTTTAATGAGAGAATGTAAAACCAGTTCTAAAGACAGTCCTCTTCATTTCCAGCAATAATGGTGAGGGCTGGATTTTTTCCAACCAGCAGAGGTTGCAGGAAGCAAGAAACAATAGAAAAGTATCAGTAAACACACCCCTTTTTGATGTAAAATCTGACAAAACAGATACTTTTTTTCTCCGAAACTTCGCTTTGATTGCAAATGTGATGATCTTTGAAATAAGATTTTAATGAAAGCCTGGAAGCAAGAGAAATATTTTACTTTTTCTTGTGAAGAACTTTGGTTAGCATTGCCTGGCTAGGTTTCCTATATCTCCTACCTGCTGTAAGGTTATATGAAAATTTTCTGAGAAAGAAAACAGTTTAAATATGGTTTCAGTCTATTATAGATGAAAATGCTGCCATTTTTAGAGCTAATCCTGCTTCATGCTGGGTCACCCAAAATCCTGTATTGAAGGGTGGACTGAAGGTTTAACCTGACGTAGCTTCCAAATCCCTCTTTCATGCACTGGTTATATTTGGTGACTAGGACAAGTGATCGTCTTTCACAGTCCATTTTGGGGGAGCATTGTACGCTATTTGAAATGTTTCTTCTCAAATATTTGGGAAATTTTAGATCTCTCTAAAAATTAGACCTCTTTGGAGATATTTCCTGGAGCATATGAAAACATCACTCACTGGCAGTAACCACACAGGGAAAATGTTTCCTACCAAGAGGTGCACATATACATGTGTTGTCTGAAAAGCAGATTCGTTACCTGTTGTGCAGCAGACCAATTCTCACATACTCAGGAGAGTCATTGATTATTTATTTCAGAGGTGCTCAAGACTGGGTGCTCAGTGGCTTTCCACAAAGATCCAGTGGCCCTGGATCTTGAAGAAGACGTAGGTGAGGATGTGGTGCAAGCCCCGCCTGCAAGGTCATATAGGAAGAGGCGCTTGACTCCACGCCTCAAGACTGCCTCTGATAAAAAAGAACGAAGGGTAACTGTAGTAGGCAATTCCCTTCTGAGAGGGACAGAGGGCCCGATATGCAGAGCTGACCCTCACCACAGGGAAGTGTGTAGTCTACCCAGAGCCCGGATCAGGGACATCACCAGGGTACTTCCCACCCTGGTGCACCCGACAGACTACTATCCACTGCTGGTATTCCAGATGGATGGGCAGGAAGCTGCATCCCGCAGCCTGAGGGGAATGAAGCAAGATTTCAAGGCCTTGGGGCGGATGGTGAAGGGCTCTGGGGCCCAAGTTATTTTCTCTTCTATCCTTCCATCTTCACGTGATGATGTGGGATGGAATGGAAAAATTAAGTCAATAAATGATTGGCTTCAGGACTGGTGCTACAGGCAGGGCTTTGGTTTCTTTGATAACAGCTGGTTTTATAAGACACCGGTCTGGACAGTGACACGTGGGAAAGGTTTATCTCATAGGGGCAAAAGGATGCTGGGGCAGGAGCTAGCAGGGCTCATTTGGAGGGCTTTAAACTAGATTCGAAGGGGGGTGGGGTTGTTACTGAGCTTGCATTGGTGGGGCAGCACTCCAGAATTGATAAAGGCCAGGAGGCCTCCCACACCCATAGGGTGAAATCAGTGTGCTCAGCTCGCTCCCTGAAATGCCTGTACACCAATGCACGCAGCATGGGGAATAAGCAGGAAGAGTTAGAAACTCTTGTTCGGTCAGGAGATTATGATCTGGTGGCAATTACAGAGACATGGTGGGACAGCTCACATGACTGGAATGTGGTCATGGGTGGCTATGTCCTTTTCAGGAAAGACAGGCCAGCCAGGCGAGGTGGTGGAGTTGCCCTTCACGTGAGAAAGCAACTACAATGTACCGAGTACTGTCCACGTGCAGTTGAGGAGCAAGTTGAGAGTCTGTGGGTGAGGATTAAGGGACAGGCTGGCAGGGGTGACACTGTTGTGGGTGTCTATTACAGGCCACCAGATCAGGGGGAGGAAGTTGATGAGGCCTTCTATGGGCAGCTGAGAGTGGCCTCACAGTCACAGGCCCTGGTTGTCGTGGGGGATTTTAACTTTCCGGATGTTTGCTGGAAGGACTACACAGCCAGCCAGCCTCAGTCTAGGAGGTTCCTCCAATGCATTGATGACAACTTTCTGATGCAAATGGTGGAGGAGCCGACTAGGAGAGGTGCACTGCTGGATCTCGTCCTCACTAACAAGGAGGGTCTGGGGCAAGGAGTAAAGGTTGAAGGCTGCCTTGGCTGCAGCGACCATGAGATGGTGGAGTTCATGATCTCGGCTGGTGGAAGCAGAATAGCAAGCAAAATTGCAACCCTGGACTTCAGCAGGGCAAACTTTGGCCTTTTCAAACAATTACTAGGGGAAATCCCGTGGACAAAGCTGTTTGAAGGTAAAGGTGCCCAGGATAGCTGGTCAGCATTCAGGGACTGCTTCTACCAAGCTCAAGATCAGAGCATCCCGACACGTAGGAAGTCAAGGAAGGGAGCCAGGAGACCTGTGTGGCTAAACAGGGAACTGCTTGGCAAGCTCAAGTGGAAGAAGAGAGTTTATAGATCATGGAAGGAGGGGCTGACCGCTTGGGAGGAGTACAGGGCTGCTGTCAGGGGATGTAGAGAGGCAACTAGGAAAGCTAAGGCCTCCTTAGAGTTAAACCTGGCAAGAGGGGTCAAGGACAACAGGAAGAGCTTTTTCAAATACATGGCAGATAAAACTAACACCAGAGGCAATGTAGGCCCACTACTGAATGGGGTGGGTGCCCTGGTGACAGAAGATACAGAGAAGGCAGAACTATTGAATGCCTTCTTTGTCTCTGTCTACTCTGTCAGGGGCTGTCCTGAGGAGTCCTGTTCTGCTGAGACCCCAGATGAAGATGAAGTCAAGTCAATGGATGGGTTTGCCTTAGTTGATGAGGACTGGGTCAGAGACCAGTTAAGCAACCTGGACATCCATAAATCAATGGGTCCAGATGGGATGCACCCGCGGGTGCTGAAGGAGCTGTCTGAAGTCATTGCTGGACCACTCTCCACCATCTTTACCAAGTCTTGGGAAACAGGCGAGGTGCCTGAGGACTGGAGGAAAGCAAATGTCACTCCAGTCTTCAAAAAGGGCAAGAAGGAGGACCCGGGTAACTATAGACCGGTCAGCCTCACCTCCATCCCTGGGAAACTGATGGAGCAGCTTATCCTTGGTGCCCTCTCAAGGCATATCGAGGATAAGAGGGTTATTAGGGGCAGTCAGCATGGCTTTTCCAAGGGGAAGTCATGCTTGACCAACCTCATAGCCTTTTATGAGGAAATAACGAGATGGATGGATGATGGCAGAGCGGTGGATGTGGTCTACCTTGACTTCAGTAAAGCATTTGACACGGTCTCCCACAGCATCCTCATGGCTAAACTGAGGAAGTGTGGACTGGATGACCGGATAATTAGGTGGACTGCGAACTGGCTGAAGGAGAGATGCCAGAGAGTCGTAGTCAATGGGGCAGAGTCCAGTTGGAGGCCGGTAACCAGCGGAGTGCCTCAAGGGTCGGTACTGGGGCCCATATTATTCAATATATTCATTAATGATTTAGATGAGGGAATTGAGTGTACTATCAGCAAGTTTGCTGATGACACTAAGCTAGGAGGAGTGGCTGACACGCCAGAGGGCTGTGCTGCCATCCAGAGAGACTTGGACAGGCTGGAGATTTGGGCAGGGAATAACTTCATGAAATACAACAAGGGAAAGTGTAGGGTCCTACATCTGGGCAGAAACAACCCCAGGTTCCAGTATAGGATGGGGAGCTACCTGTTAGAGAGCAGTGTAGAGGAAAGGGACCTGGGGGTCCTGGTGGACAGCAGGATGACCATGAGCCAGCACTGTGCCCTTGTGGCCAAGAAGGCCAATGGCATCCTGGGCTGTATTAGAAGGGGGGTGGTTAGCAGATCGAGAGAGGTCCTCCTTCCCCTCTACTCTGCCCTGGTGAGACCGCATCTGGAATATTGTGTCCAGTTCTGGGCCCCTCAGTTCAAGAAGGACAGAGAGCTGCTGGAGAGAGTCCAGCGTAGGGCAACTAAGATGATTAAGGGAGTGGAGCATCTCCCTTATGAGGAAAGACTGAGGGAGCTGGGTCTCTTTAGTTTGGAGGAGACTGAGGGGTGATCTTATTAGCGTTTATAAATATATAAAGGGGGAATGTCATGAGGATGGAGCCAGGCTCTTCTCAGTAGCAACCAATGATAGGACAAGGGGTAATGGATTCAAGCTGGAACACAAGAGGTTCCACTTAAATTTGAGAAGAAACTTCTTCTCAGCGAGGGTGACAGAGCACTGGAACAGGCTGCCCAGGGAGGTTGTGGAGTCTCCTTCTCTGGAGACATTCAAAACTCGCCTGGACGCCTTCCTGTGCAACCTCATCTAGGTGTTCCTGCTCCGACAGGGGGATTGGACTAGATGATCTTTTGAGGTCCCTTCCAATCCCTAGCATACTGTGATACTGTGTGATACTGTGAAATCAAACACAACAGAAATCATCACCGCAATACATTTTATACACACAAATTACATAATCATACACTCCCAGTTGCAATGATTGGTTAGCGATTAGCTTATAATTACAATATCTGCTTAGTCATTTCTCATACTATTGCGCCTGCACAGAGGAAGGGTACTTACCTGGGCAAGGGTCAACCTGACCTATGGGTGGGTATTTTAGTATTATAATGAAGGTAGTTCAGCTAGGGACATCTAAACTACTGCTTTCTTTGCCAACTTGGCCATATGCATAAGAAAACTTAAGTCTGTATGTCTTTAATCTGGACCCTGATGTTCCAGGATTTTCATCTTATGGCTTTTAACTTAGCAATTGTTTATTGTTTTCCAACCTAGCTCAGCCTGCAAAAGCCATGGTTAATTTTAACTCAGCAATAAGTACCTGATAATTGATATCATATGGGCTTGTGGAATTACTGTTGATAACTTTGCCCTTTACCACTGTGAGCTGGAAGCTGGAGAATAATTTCCCAGAAGCTATAATGGGGTCCCTGGATGTGCTATTTCTTGTCCCACTTGTTTGCATTACCTTCTTGGATTATCCTTGAACTCCAAGCTCCAGAGAGAGTGATATCAATGAGATTTAATGAATGTTTCATGTTTGTAGTTTGGCTGAGACCAGAAAATATGTTGCAGTTGCAGTGGATGCTTTGTTTTTCATAGAAAAAGTGAATTCTGGTCTAAACCTCATCTCAAAGGAGAGCCAATTTTCAAAGTTTGTTAGATCCAACTGTTCGACTGCTATATGTAAGTGTACTGACATATGTGTGGGTAGATTCAGTGCTTTGCAAAGTTGAAGTAAATACCATCAAGGACAACTCAAGTTTGAAGAAGGTCATGTGTATCCCAGTGAAGGTTGATTTCCTCAGCTCAAGAATTATGGTGGTAGAAAAGTCTTATTTGTAGAGTTGATGTATGATGCTCTGAATAAAAAGAATAAAAAGCCAGTATTCATCTGTGATTATATGAATTAGACTGTTGTGTAATTTCAGACAATTTCAAATTTCAGAGAGAATCCATAAGATTTAGGTTGTTAAATTACTCAGGTGTTGTGACTGACTATACCCTTAGGGGTGGAATATGACTCTCTAAATAAACCCCTACAATGGAATAACACTCAGTGGAGATGGACAAAGGTGATTGTGCCCATGCAGCTCAGAGAATAATGCAAAGAAGCTGACTTGATCTTAACACAAAGGGGACCAAAGTTTGTCCTCTGTTTTAGACAAACACTTATCAACAGTTGAGTAAACAATGTGGTGGAGTAAATATCTCCCTGAGTTAGCCAGACCAGCATAGGAAGAAAGGATATGTATTCATTGTGTTGGCTCATATAGTATAAAAATTGAACAATTAGCAAAATAATTTCGAAAAAAGCAACAGACCTGTTGTGGCTTCAACCCAAGTATTCCTTTCTGGTTACTGCGGATGCCCAGTGTCATGACAGTGAGTATATTATACAGACCAATAATAGGGATCACATTGGTATTGTGATTGAACTGTATATTGCAATTGCTAGGTATTGCTAAGTGTAACTTATAATAACTGTATTGTGCTTTCAGTATATTTTGTATCACTCTGAGTGCAACATATTTTGTATCAGAGAATCAGAATTCAGGAACACTGTGTAACATCGACTGTCTTCAACTAAGTAAATACGATATTAAACATTACACCCTCCGTATGTGGAATATCTAAAAGAACCTGGTCAGAGGGTATTGGACTCTAACAGGTGTTTTTAAATATATAATGCTAAATGCTTAAATATTATGTCGTTTTACTGTGAAAAGTGCCATTGCAGTCAAGGTTTGGCAGCACAAAAACCAGTTCACTCAAACGCAAAACACACTGTACAATAAAAGCTAATGAGGTAAGCTGAACACTTTTGATCAGATAGGCTCACTTCACAAAGCCAACTGAAAGCACCTCTCCAGCAAGCAGCCTGACCTGGGTTGGCACACACACAATGCCTGCATGAATCAGGGCTAAACCCTCAGTCTTCTTTGCTGATCAGAAAAGGCTGGAAAATGTTTATGCTTGTATCTAATTATGCATTTTCTGATTTAGACTGAGAAAAGCAGTAGAAAAACCAAACATCTGAAGGGCTGTTTTGATGGCATATCTGACCCACTGCAGTGTAGAATTCTGTAATTGCTAGCACTTTGAGGCATTTCTTCTCATGACTAATGAGGCCTTTATCTTTTCCAAGGGAAAAAAGGAAAAAAAAACTTGTACTACTTGTCAATTATATAGTGCCACATTAGTCATAAAATAAATACTTACAACAAATTAATCAGAAGAAAAGAAAATTATAGCACAAAATTTGTAGCTACAATGGGCTGTGTTCTGGCCAACGCTGTACATAAATCAGATGCCTATAACCAACAGTTAAAAGAGCTTGTCTCCACAAATAGTAGAGCTGAGTCAGCAAGTATTTATCAATAGACTAGAACAGAATATCTTCAGTTGGAAGGGACCTACAAGGATCATCCAGTCCAACTGCCTGACCAATTCAGGGCTCACCAAAAGTTACAGCATGTTATTACGGGCATTGTCCAAATGCCTCTCAAACACTGACATGCTTGGGCCATCGGCCACCTCTCTAGGAAGCCTGTTCCAGTGTTTGACCACCCTCTCGGTAAAGAAATGCTTCTTAATGTCCAGTCTAAACCTCTGCTGGCGCAGCTTTGAACCATTCCCACTCATCCTATCACTGGATAGCAGGGAGAAGAGATCAGCACCTCCCTCTCCTCCTCAGGAAGCTGTAGAGAGTAATGAAGTCTCCCTACAGCCTCCTTTGCGCCAAATCCAGAGCCCTTGGCTGCTCCTCATAGTGCATGGCTTCCGGCCCTTTCACCAGCTTTGATGCCCTCTTCTGGATGCATTCGAGCACTTTAACATCCTTCTTAAATTGTGGGGCCCAGAACTGCACACAGTACTCGAGGGGAGGCTGCACCAACACTGAATACAGTGGATTAAACACCTTTTTTGATGGGCTGGTTATACTGTGTTTGATGAATCCCAGGATGAGGTTTGCCCTCTTGGCTGCCAGGGCACACTGCTGACTCGTATGGAGCCTGCAGTCAACCAGCACCCACAGATCCCTTTCTGCGGGGCTGCTCTCCAGCCACTCCTCTCCCAAATTTATACTCAAGCTGGTCTTCTGCCCTGCTTGCTTGACTTATGACACAGTGGGATTGCCTGCTCCTGTGCTTCCAAAAGATGGTCCTTAAAGACTGACCAGCACTTGTGGACTCCTAAGCCCTCAAAAGGAGATTCCCAGGGTAGCAACTCTGCTGTCCTTTTTTCTCATTACACTGAAAATTTTAAACTCAACTATTTCATGATCACTGTGGTCAAGACAGCCACCTACCATCATATCGCCCACAAGTCCTTCTCTATTCGCAAAAGGCAAGCCTAGGAGGACGTCTTTCCTAGTTGGCTCACTGAGTACTTGTGGCAACGAGTTATCTCCTCCAAACTTCAAGAACTTCCAAGACCTGCTCATCACAGCAGTATGATAGAACGACTACAACATCGCCTCTGTTTTCCATTCCCCTAATCCTCATCCAGAGGCTCTCAACTGCATCATCACTAACTATAAGGGCTGTACAATCAAACCTCTCCCTTACATATAGTGAGCGCGCCACCTCCACTTCGCCTGCCCTGCCTATCCCTCCTGAACAGGCTGTAGGCCTCCATCCCAGCACTCCAATCGCGAGACTCAATCCACCAGGTCTCACTAATACCAATGATATTGTAGCTCTGGGAGCTGCCCAATGCCTCCAGTTCATCCCGTTTGTTTCTCATACTGCGTGTGCTGGTGTAAAAGCCTTTCAAACATACTCCTGAGCCCTCTGTGCTCCCAGGAACAGTGTAAATGATCCCACTAGCGTTGACACGCTCAGGCAATGTCATGCTGACCCTTGCCTTACCTACTGCAATCCTCTTGGTATCCCTTTCCCCCACTTGATTCTCATTTAAAGCTCAGTCAGATCAGTCCTGCCAGCTTACACCCAAAGGCATCTTTTCCCCATTGGGACAGGTGGATCTTGTCAGGCCCCAGCATACCTTGTGTCTCGGCGACTCTTCCATGGTTTAAAACCCCAAAGTTTTCGCAGAGGAACCAGTTCTGGAGCCAGGTATTGATATCCTGGGCTCTCCTGTTTCTCCCAAAGTCTGCCCCCATTACTGGGTGGATTGAGGAAAACACTACCTGTGCTCCTGAATTTTTTAGCATTTTTCCCAGGGCTCTGAAATGTCTTTTGATTGACCTCAGACTTCTGTTTTGACATCACTAGTACCCACATGAAAGAGCAGGAATGGATAGTAGTCTGAAGGTTGTACTAGGCTTTTCAGTCTTGTCGTGACATCCCCAATTCGGGCCCCAAGGAGGCAGCAAGCTTCCCTGAAAGGAGGGTCCAGTCTTCAAATGGCTGCTTCTGTTCTGCACGGGAGGGAATCACCAGTGACCATAACTTGCCATTCTTTCTTCTTGGCACTGGTCTTAAAGCAAGTTTTGTTGTGAGGGGTTGGTCTCTCTGACCTTGGCAAGACTGCTTGCATAGGTTCTTCTTCTGTCTCTTTATGTGCTTTGTCTACTGTACCCAGGGCATTGTACTTATTCTGTAAGGGTGTCTTAGGGAGTAAGGAGGGGTTAATCTTACCTCTCTGTGCGGTAACCTTCTTCCATCCCTCCTTATCCCTTGTAAAGCTGCCTTCTTGCTGGCACAAAGCAGATCCTGGACCTGCCTCCGTAGTGGCCACACTGAGTTGGTTTCCATGCATCAGACATGGCAGAATACAGCTCCCTTGTTGAATCTCCCTCTCAGACTCTCGAACACTCCTCAATCTGTCCACCTCCTCCTGCAGCTCAGCCACCAAGCAGTGGTTCATCAATCTGGTCACACCTCCCACAGGCTTGCTTGCAATCACTTTCCACCTTTAGGAATATCCCTTCACACATTCCGCAGCTGGAAACCTGGGTGGTCTCATGCTTGAGCAGGAGCTCTGTCTGTGTGCTGTATTGGTTCTACTGGGTGCTACAATGTCCTGGTTTGAGGTAAAACAGAACCAATTTTGTTCAGTAACTTCGCTTCTTAGCTGGGCCTCTTCTAACTACTGAAATTAACTGCATATTGTGCATACAGTGTTCACTCTCTCAGAGTGATAAGGCCAATTGTTTATAGCTGATGCCCAGGCACGGGATGCAGAGAGGCTCCTGCTTACACTTATTGTCATAACAGCCAAGGCCAACCAACTTTGTTATGTGCCACGTTGGAGGGTCGGAAGCGGAAAAGCATAGTGGGGTCCCACCTGCAGGGAGGAGCGGACAGGACAGGTGACCCAAAACTGACCAACAGGGTATTCCATCCCATCTGCCTCATGCTCAGTATAAAAGCTGAGGGATCAAAGGGTCACGGGCTCTTCCTTCAATGGCCGACGTCTGAGGAGGACTCTCTCTGCCTGTGATCCCAATCCTGACTCCAGATCCGGAATCCAGTTCCCGTCCGTTACTGAGTCCAGCCTGGGACTGCCCCAGTGCCAGCCGATGACGTGATTGTCATCTCGGGAGCTTGATACGGTTTTGTATATATTTTTCATTATTTCTTTTTATTTTATTATTAATATTTCATTAAAGTAGTTTAGTTTCTTCTAAACTCGTAAGTCTCTTTTTCCTCCTCTGCCTCTCTCTTTGTAGAGGGGTAGAGGGGAGCATCTGTCGGTCCCGTCTGGGGTCCCTCGGGTCCCCAGTGGTGGATTTGGCCTAAACCACGACATACAAGAACACCTCCTTTTGCTGGGCACCTGCCTGCTAGGAAATATCTGTTGCAGACAGCCGGTCTGATTGTTTTAGCCTGCTTAAATCTCCCGTGCTGCTGGGTGCAGGCTCTGCCCCTTGCTGTCTCTGCCCCTTGCTGTCTCTTCCAGTCAGCAGGTTTGGGCTCAGTTGCTCAGGGAAATTCAATGCAAATATCAATCCGGGTCCCTTGTGCTTGCCCAAATGACTTTAAAAACTTCATATCTTCATTCACGTCATACCCTGAATTTACTTTACTGAGAGCTCTTTCTGAAAACTGTTATTAGATTAAGTTCAGAAACATCACCGGTTTTGTTTCAGCCCCCAGTTTGCTCAGAGCTGTATCACTTCCCTAGGCAGAAATTGCGTAATGCCAAGCACAATCTGTTATGCCCAGGTTATCATGTCCTAAATAGTCAAAGCAGTGACAATATAATGTGATTGTAATCACCAAGTGAATATGCTGGGTGAGGACTGTATAAGGCTCAAATGAATGTGATGATACACTTCTAAAGCAAACAAAAGCAACAAGTCCTCTTATTAGGACTGTTGTATCATCACAACTGATGTCTGCTTGGTCTGATGAGACATCTAAGTCTTTTCACATGCACAAAAAGGATAATTAAGCAATAATTGCATCTGGTGCAGAGTATATGGAGGGAGGTTGGGGATAAACAGCTTGTGAATCAATAAACCATGAGGCTGCAGGCTGAGTTATTTATTGATTTATTACCTGCTTAGCTCTAAGTTTACTCCGCATCTAATGCAATTATTGCTTCTGGATTATACTTCATTTAAGCCAGAGGGAAAGTATATCATTTCATCTGAGGAAACATGCTGTCTGCATTAATAATACTTCTCAGAGTTAGATACTGATTTGTTGCTGGACATATTTTGACATTCAAAACCTAATGAGCTATCTGCTTGACTTCAGTTTAAAAAGCCCTAACAAGCCACACTGCAAAAGAATTACAGAGCAAACCTATTAAGATCCATCAAATCATGTTAGCAACCTTGGCCTGTACTGATTTAAAACGTCATGGAACAACATTACATACTCCAACAGCAACCATGTAGCCTGTTAGAGTGGGTGGCCTTTTAAACCTGTGAGTAATACAAGGGACAAAAGCCAGAACTTCAATACTATCAAACACTAGACAAGTGGCAAGCACCCTGCTTGCTGGGGCATATCTGAAGCAGATGTGCTCACCTGACTTACGTCCAACAGTTTCATGTTGAATCTTCAGGTCTTGCAAGGTCATACTGGGTGAGAAATTGGTTGTGTGAGAAGAAGAAAAATTCCAACCAGCTCCACTGAGCTGGAAATATGTTGAGGTTGTTTTGTTTCTTTTTTTGCTTTTGCTCTGTTTTTTCCAGGATAAGTGCCCAAGAGCACACAGAGGGCAGTCCTCTGGTGCATATAGGTGGCTTGTTTTGGGATCAACTGATCTGCAGGAAGAACCTCTCAGATATAGGAGGGTGAAAGGAGTGGTATACAGGCTCATGTCCACTCATGGACAGAGTCTCATACTGAAGCCCAGTCACATTCATTCTTTATGTTGTCCTGTGCATCTCCTGTCTCACAGTGATCTCATCTGGAGTCAGAGACCATGGAACATTTATTCTTAATGCTGCAAGAAAAGATCATTAGCAGGGTACTCAAATTCTTAGCTAAATCACTCTGATTCTTATGTAGATAATTCATTTAAGTGAACGTTTCCCTGAAGCAATGAAAAAAATTAGTCTTCACAAGCCTAACCCTTCAGCTGTGTCTCTATATATTTGTAACACTTTCTGTTGATTTGTGACCTCCATCTGTAGCTGTCTGCAGTATAATTCCCTGCCCCACCCCCCCCTCCCCACCCACTCCCCAGGTAGCCTGAACCTACCAGGTGCTAAGAGTCTTCTTGCAAAGTGCAGAAAGCCACACACAGCTTTGTTATGACTGCCTTCTCCTGACCTCCAAGGTGCTATCTAAAAAGCAGATCAGGGCATGAACATTGTCCGGTGGAAATCACGTCAGCATCATCCCAATATCTACTCAGTGGTGCTAGAGGAGTTCATAGACACATAGATGCTATCACTTCAGTTTGTTTTCCAATTGGCCCCTTCGATTTGCTCATTGAGAAACTTTTGCTAAGCCTTCTCAACAGTGGAGACAGACTTGTAAAAATTTCTTTAGTGACTATGAATTCATAAATAAAATCTATTGTGCCTGCGTTCCCCCTAGAATATCACATTCCACAAGTGGAAAAAGTCCACAGGAGAGGTGGTGGAGTCTCCTTCTCTGGAGACATTCAAAACCGTCCTGGGCACCATCCTGTGCAACCTGCTGTAGGTGAACCTGCTCTGCCACCCTCAAAGTAAAGAAGCTCCTCCTCATGTTAAGATAGAACTTCCTATGTTCAAGTTTGTGCCCATTATGTCTTGTCCTGTCACTGGGCACCACTGAAAAAAGACTGTTCCCATCCACCTGGCACCTTCCCTTTAAGTATTCAGAAGCATTGATAAGATCCCCCCTCAGTCTTCTTTCTCTAGACTAAAAAGACTGAGGTCCCTCAGCCTTTCCTCATAAGAAAGATGTTCCAATCCCCTAATCTTCTTTGTAGCTTTTTGCTGGGCCCTCTCCAACAGTTCCCCGTGCTTCTTGAACCAGGGAGCCCAGAAATGGACACAATACTACAGATGCAGCCTCACCAGGACAGAGTAGAGAGGGAGGATAACCTCCCTCGACTTGCTGGCCACACTCTTCTTGACGCACCCCAGGATGCCACTGGCTTCCTTGGCCACAAGGGCACATTGCTGTCTCATGGTCATCCTGACGTCCACCAGGACTCCCAGGTCCCTTTCCACGGAGCTGCTTTCCAGCAGGTCAGCCCCTAACCTGTACTAATGCATGGGGTTATTTCTCCCCAGATGCAATACCCTACACTTGCCCTTGTTGAACTTAATAAGATTCCTCTCCGCCTAATTCTCCAGACTGTCCAGGTCTCACTGTATGGCGGCACAGCCTTCCAGCATGTCAGCCACTCCTCCCAGTTTTGTGTCATCAGCAAACTTGCTGACGGTACACTCTATCCCTTCATTCAGGTCATTGATGAATATATTGAACAGGACTGGACACAGTACTGACCCCTGGGGAACACCACTTGTTACTCCAATTAGACTCTGTGCCACTAACCACAACTCTCTGAGCTCTATCTGCCAGCCAGTTTTCGATCCACCCCACTGTCCATTCATCTAACCCACGCTTCCTAAGCTTGCCTACTTATAATCAGCCAGTACATTTGAAAAATGCTTAAGATAAGATAGCTGTTGTCCTGCTTTACTAGGGAATGACAAGACTTTGTTTAATGCAGAAAGTGGTTCTTCTGCCTCTCGAGTTGCATTGCTGATGTTACCCTACAGGCAGCAGGAAGGTGCTTTTTTTCTTAAACATTTGAACTGCAGATATTGGGGGGATGGGGAGGAAGAGAAAGTTGTTTAAAATGGATAGCTTCACTCTCTCGCTTGTCATTTGTTATGTATGTCACTGGGCTCCCAAGCAGGGAAGTAAATTGGTGAGATTATATCCATCTAGTTCATTTTTTATGAATCTGGTAAAGGGAATTTATCCTTGGATCTGCAGAGGAAGGTACAAAATATTTTGTTCTTTGACTGGGGTATCTGGGACTGCCTGTCTTAACTGGGAGTCTTTGCCACTGATGCCATGTACTCTCCAGTGTTGCCTTGCTGCTGTAGCAATGTCTCTAATCCTGCTGCAGGTTCTCATTTAAAATCTAGTTGTGAAAAGATAAAAAGGCAGATCTGTTAGTGATGTGCCCTTGGTGCTATAAAGAGTTTGCAAATTAATTTTGTTTTCTTTTTCTTTTGCTTTTCCTATGTGCAGGGCAGTGGAGTCATTATAGCCTGAATTACGATACACTGACAGCAGACTATTACCCTGCATTTTTAACATGACATAATTATACTAAGTTAGTGATGCTATTATGGTTAAATTATTTACTTCAATGCCTAAAGTCAACAATGTCTACTCATAGCCATTAAAAAATAGATAATAACTCAGGAACAGCTTCCTAGCACCACAAGGAAATAAAGCCATTTGCTACAAGTTATTTTTCATCTCAGCAGAGACAGTAGTCTGAGAGCAGAAGATTTTCGGGGGCAGAAGGCATTTGAAAAGTATGGAGATGAAAACATATTTCATCAAACTTAAAGAATTATTTGCTGGAAATAGCATGCAATTTTATTTTTTTTCTCATACATTTTCTCTCTTGCTCCACCTCACTGAGTTCAAAATAATGTATTCAAATGCAAGAAGTGTGACTTTAGATGGCATAAACCAGAGTGCCAGCTGTAGCACATATTTATTCCTCCTTTTGATCAGCATTTTGGGAGGTATGGAAATGACCATGCTACAGCTAAACCTGAAAAGGCACACAATTCTGTGATTTATATCAACTGGTATAAAGTGACATGCATCAGTTAAGGGATCATCAATAACATTTCAAAAGCACCAAAGTACCTCAGAAATTAACTTCACTTTGTGGATAGGATGCAAGTTCCTAAGTCATGTTGTCATTTTAAAACATTTTATCCATTGGTGAATGATTACTTGTAGCAGCCTTTCCAGCTGACCCAGTGCTCTGACTGATGGATTAAATCTATGGAGTCTATATTCAGTAATTCCAATGATGTGGAATTAAAGCCAGTCTCTACCTCTTTTTTATGGGCATCCAGCAGTTCTGGAGATGATATGGTATAGTCTGGGAGTGGTGGCATTAAAGACTGTTGTTATTTAGTGGAAATCAGGCAAAGAGAAGAAAAATGAAGACAATCTTCAAAAATTGTGCAAACAAAACCCAAAACATGCATTTTTTTTTATATTGCCTTGAAAATAAGGCTATAATTTGACCTTTAAATTGAGATTTCCAGAGCCCTTGATGTCCTATTAATGCTGTCCCTAATGAATCTCAATACGGTTGAAAAAGTAACCCATGTAGGTATTTAGGCACAGATAGTCCTAACTGGTGTTCCTTCTGCGATTCCATCCAGCCCTAATAGGCTGGGATAGTCTGTTGTGTATGAAGTTGCTCTGGTATCTTGTTTTTTCAGGATAACTGAAAAGAAATTTGTCTAATAAATTAGATGTGCTGGATAAATATCTTTCTTTTTTATTTTAGTAGTATGGAGAGTATTATTACTTTTCATTTGTCATGAGGACAACACTAATGTTTTACAAAAAAACATACAAGGATAAATTGCACGATTAAATGTTTCTTTGCAACCTATCTGCAACTTTGTAACCTTAATTGTACACAATTTAGGAAAAAATACCTTTACTTATATTTGGATGTTGAAGAAAAGAGGTTTTCCAATATTGAATAGTACTTTATGAGTAATTCCTCTGAATTTGGCTGGATCTTTATTACTGAAAGATATATATATATATATTCTTCACTGTTTATGGTTTAAGTTGAAAGAAGAAAGACCCCCAAGCCAAATTGCCAAAACTTATTGTCTGAAAAGGCTAAGAGCCTTTAACCTTCAACACAGAGAGTCTTTCTCCAAAATGACAACTAGGCAATGCAGTGAAACTGTTGACAAACAAAACAAAACTTAAATCAGTGTGATTGAAAAAGCCTCTTTGTTCTCAATGATGTTTTCCCTTACACAGTTGCTGAGAAACTGTCATTTCATGCACACCCCAGTCAGCATACATCACTGTGTACATGTAGTCCACATTTCTGGAAAAAAGCTATAAAAAGGAGAAGGAAAAAAGCTTTCAATACTTCATTATATATCATGAGAAAACAAAAACACAACCAAAAAGGCAGAAGCCCAGGTGGGTTTTTTTCCCCCTTTTGGAAGTCACCTTGAAGAGATCAAAATTGCAAACAGCAGCAAACATACATCATTTTTACAGAGATAAAAAGGTGCTGTGCTGCTCCATAACAGTAACCAAAACTAGCTTTGCAATGGCACATAAATCACTAGCCATAAAGACAAGATGGCCCAAATTCCCATCTGTACATTAGTAAAATTGGTGCAGAGACATTCCCTAATGGACATAAATGATCCAGAGAGGCAGCCACCACTCCACGGCTGGGGATTTGACAGGATAAAGAGAAATCAAATCTAAACCTTTATATAAAAGTAAGTATGAAAGGAAAGAGTGTGTTCCCCGGCACAGCACACTTAAAGGCTCTAATCAGAGAATATTAATAGAAGGTATGATAGTTGAGTTAACCTCATTCAGTGCTCAAACCTAGGTCTTTGGTTTCTGGAACAGGCAAAGCAGTCTGTTTGAAGGACGTTAAAAAAAAAAAAAAAAAAAACAACAAAACAATCCTTGCTGTCAGATGGACAAACTTAAGTTGGAAACACAGGATTTTCTTCTTACTTCAGAACCTACAAAAATTCAAAGGCCTAATTATATCCAGACTCCTGCCAAGCAGGGTATCTTCCAAGTTGGAGCCCTAAAGGGACTTGAACAGTCTTTGGTGTTTTTCTCCGTGTCCTTTCAGACTGATCAGACTGATCATTTACAAACCAGACTAGATTAAATGTGTCCTCTTGCTCTTCACTTCCTTAATATTTCAGATTTGTTCACTCTTTCCAGTATTCTGACTTTTTTGTTGTTGTGGATTGACCTTGGCTGGTCACCAGGTGCCCTCCAAGCCACTCTATTCCTCCCCCTTCATCAACAGGATGGGGAGAAAATACAATGAGCTTGTCGGTTGAGAAAAGGACAGGGAGATCACTTACCAAGTATCTTCACTGGCAAAACGGTCTTGACTTGGGGAAATTAATTTAACTTCAACTAAACAGACTAGGATAATGAGAAATAAGAACAAACCTTTCCCTCCACCATTCCCTTCTTCCCAGGCCCGACTTCACTCCTGACTTTTCAACCTCCTCAACTGAAGCAGTGTACGGGTACAGGCAATGGGGGTTACAGTCAGTTCATAACACTTTGTCTCTGCTGCACCTTCCTCTTCACATTCTTCCCCTGCTCCAGCATGGGATCCCACCCACGGGATACAGTCCTTCCTGAACCCCCCAATGTGGGTCCTTCCCATGGGCTGCAGCTTTTCAAGAACTGCTCCAGCATGGGTCCTTTCCACAGGATGCAGTCCTTCAGGAACTGACTGCTCCAGGGTTGATCCCCCACAGGGTCACAGGTCCTGCCAGAAAAACTGGTCCAGTGTGGGCTCATCACCACAGGCTCCTGCCTGTGGTTCCTGCTCCAGCGTACACTCTCCACGAGGTCACAGCCTCCTTCAGGGCACATCCACCTGCTCAGGCATGGGGTCTTCCACAGGCTGCAGGATGAATATCTGCTTCACCGTGGACCTCCATGGGCTTCAGCGGGACAGCCTGCTTATCTATGGTCTTCACCAGGGGCTGCAAGGTAATTGCTGTTCTAGCACCTGGAGCACCTCCTCCCCCTCCTTCACTGATCTTGGTGTCTACAGAATTTTTTCTCTCACATATTCTGACTTCTTTCTCCCAGTTGTTGTTGTGCAGCAGTTTTTACCCTTTCTTAAACATGTTATCACAGAGGTGCTACCGCCATTGATGGGCTCAGGCTTTGGCCAGCAGTGTGTCCATCTTGGAGCTGGTAGGAACTGGCTCTGTCTTACATGGCGGCAGCTTCTGGTGTCTTCTCACAGAAGTCACCCTTGCAGCCCTCCCCCCTACCAAAACCTTGCCATATAAACCCAATATAAGTATTTAAGATAATATGGGAAGCAAAGTCCATGCATGCTTCTCTGTGTCTCCTCTTCTGTGCAGATGTGAAACACGCAGAAGACAGGCCTGTAATTGCGTGAAGTCAAAATTGCCATGAAAGACAGTGCAAAATCCTGGTCTTGAATACACAGCCCTTTGCTCCTTATCAGTCTAAAGAAGTGCATCCAGCCCCTGAACGTACAGAACATATTATGTGCCATGTAGCATGAATGGCTACATGTAGGTCATACATATGGGATCCAGGCATTCTCATGAACTGTCAAACACCCTGAGTTGTTTCATGTTTCTGCTATATGTAACCTATCTTTCTTCAACAACTCCTGCTCCATGTCCATCTTAATTTTTTTTGGTGGTTTTTTTTTCATGGACTGTTCTTGCTAATTATTCTCAACATTTCTTTTCCTGGTTCTACCTACCCTGGCATGAGCTCAAACATGAGATCAATTTTGTATTAAAACCTTAGAGTTTACTGCTCATTGAATAGATTTATATTTTGCAATATCTGGGCATTAGCCATCCATTTCTGCTGGAGTTTAGACATTTTACCCTTACAGGACATGAACTGAAATAATTGAACTTATTCTAGGAGACCTCAGAACTTTGATTTATTCTCTCCTAAGTCAGCATTATAATTTTGAGCTAAATGCAGAGGCTACACTACAGCTCTTTGCTAAATAAATAAATATATATTGCAAAGATATAGCAAACATAGGAAGCTTTTAGTAGTGTGATACCTTACATTGATATTTAGCACATTCGCACACTAAATCAACTCACTGGCCAGGAAGTGCTTTGTGCATAGAAGATGTCTGGCGTCTTGCTGGACAAGTCTCTCTTTTCTAGCAGAGATTTTTATAGTCCAGAGACCTTGGCATACCTGGCTTGTTTCTTTCAATGCTCCCGGGTGCTTTGGTTTCCGTGCCAGTCAGGCATAAGCTTGCCATTTTTATTGAGAGATGAGCCTTAATCTCTGGTATAGCCGTTATTTTGAATGTACGTGACAAGAACCTCTAGTATTTACAGTAATGTTGTTAGTGACTGTATTGGTCAACATGGCAGTGTTCTAAAATTAATCAAATTCAAAGCAATTCAGCTCCAAACCTGCCTCCTGGCACCTCGACTCCCAGCATTATACAAAACCTCAATTTCTGTTCTTTTCAGCACAATGCAGGCACAGTTGTCATGGGCCCTGTTGTTACTGCTTGTGCTTGTGTCAGCAGTCACAAGCTGTGGCATCACACAGGTAGCATCCAGAGGCTAATGAATTCAGAGCACCAAAGTGCATGGGTTGAAACTATACAGAGAAAGCCGCAGTCTTGCCCCTAAGTGTTTACAGTTGGAAAGGCAACACACAATAGCAAGGTGGAGAATAATGAGCACTTTGGAGTGGTTCAATAGGTAAGTGGCAAAACATTGATAGGATTTAAGGAATCCATCATCAACAAGAAGAAAAAGTCATGACTTTCCTCTCATGTAGACATTGTCACTAGCAGTATATGCTACTTAGCTGGGGGAGAAGTGACTGCTTTGTAATTTGCAAGTTGCTTGTGAGAAAGACATAGTTATGATGTGAGATAGTTGAAAAAGGTGGCCAAGACCTCGAAATTAAAAAAAAAAAAAAAAAAAAACCACAGCCAACCAACCAATCAAAAATCCAATGAAATCCAGGCCATCCCAGATGTAAGGTATACTTCATAGACCTTATTATCAATAATGAAACACAGAGTCCAGCTAACATAAAGCATAAGAAAGCATTGTTTGTATCATTTTGCCCCCAGGGAAAAGAGAGAGAAAGAGAACAAACAGCATAAATAGGTAGGGTAGAAGGAACCTCTGAAGGCTTAATACCTCCCTGCTCTGTGTCTGGGTTAACACACTCCTTTTCTGCTGTGATTCTGATCCAATATCTTGTTCCCTGTCCATAGCACAAGACACTGCAAAGGTGAGCAGTATGTTTAATTTACTTGTAGGTTTGCATTTATTGCTGCTACTGTCCTACACTGCCTTGAATCTGGAAAGAGTGTGGCTATTCTGATCACATTTTTTACTTTGGCAGGAATCCTTAGTCAGAGCCAGCCCTGCTGAAATCACATACGCAAATGGATGCAAGTTGGTGATCTGCATGGTTTAGACCACAGTGTAAATGTGGTCTATCACCCTCACATGCTTAAGTTAGTATCTGATCAGAATTAGCTGTTTTCTTGAAAAGTGCTTCACCTTTTCTGTGCTTGCTCCATTGACTCTCTTTCACCATCAAGTAACAAGTCTCTGCCCTCTGGGCATGTTAATTGCATTCCCACAACCAAATTCCTGCTGTTTTTTCTGCTAAGTAAAAGCGGGAACTCATTTTGCATGGTACTGGTTTTATCCTTGTGTTTATTGCTATACCCATTCTCAGATATGTACTGCCTCTGCTTTCTGTATGCTTCGATTTTCAAGTCATTGAAGATTTCAGTTGCTGACATAATTTTTATTAACATTTCGCTCTTTCTTATGTACTGAGGAACTCGCCTTTGTGTCTTTTACTACAGTAGCCTGCTCACCTATGCTCTTTTTCTTTCTGAGAGGCCCTAGTTACCAATTCCTTGTGTATGAAATCTGCTTTTTTCCAAGTCTGGTGTCTTATTCTTCTCAGCTCAGATTTCTGAACTTCATCGCTTCACAACCAATGTTGTCCAAATTGTCTCTTCCTTTCAGGTTCTTATCTATCCCTAAGGTAGTCTCTGGACTTGGTGATTAATGCATTTATAAAAACCTCTTGTATACCAGGGTGAAGGGGATTGCATATGAAGTCGCACAGAAAAAAAAAAGGTAGCAAAGCACTCAGTGCCCAGTGATCTCTTACCGCTGAGAAGCTACCTTCATCTGTGCTTGTGAAGATACTAGACTTTCTGACTAGATACTGATACTAGACTTTCACCATGTAAACAAGTCCTCTGCCTCAGCATTGTGCCAAAGGCACAACAGCTGTAAATGAGAAATAAGAATTGGTTCTTAGATAACCTGTTAAGCTGGAGATCAAGACCTGGGTTACCGGTTTATTTCACTCGGACATTTTAAATTATAAATTAATTATAAGGGTTGGCTAATTTGACAGGTGCATAAACAGAGAAGGCAAGTTGCTTGAAGGAAAAAAAAAACAACAGCTGTGGGGGCTTATGATGATTTTGACAGATTAGCTGTAATTTTCCAGCTCATCAATTGGGATTCCCCCTGCCTCTTCCATGTGCTCGATACTTCAAACTCAACTAAGGGAGATGATAATGGATCATGACAAACATGACAAAATGACAAAATTCTGTGAAAGGAGAAGCAAACAAGGAAAGGAAATGGCTATAAAGAAAAGAAAAAATGAACTTAAAAAAAGGAAAAGGAACTTGAATGATATTGGCAACTGATTTAAAAGAAAGTCCTTAAAAAAGCAAAGCTGTCAGTTTAAACTGACACTTTTCCACCATAAAGATGCCTTTCTAAAAAGTCACTTTAGGAAGTTCTGTGCCTCCCTTCCCTTCCTTTTTCACTTGCCTTTCCCCTTTCACCAAAACAGCTCAGGATATTCCACCCTCCAGCTGCTGTAATATGGCTCCATGTGGGACTGTTCTGGATACAGAGTTGCTGAGATGCTCAGAGGTTTTTTTTTCTATTTTATGCCTTTTCATTTTTTTTGAGGATATGGAAAGAGCCATAATTCATGTAAAACATTTATTTTAAAATACAGCTTCTGAAAAAAACTCCACAGTTTGTTCTATAAAGCTATTGGATGATTGATCACAAAAAATAAATAGTTATGATTACTTTGAAAAATCAGTTTCAATTATGTGCTAGCTGGCAGCACCCCCCAACTAGCAAACAAATCCACAATATTGCCAGCCATGCAGTTTGGATGACAGTGCAAACAGAAAAAAACACATCCAACGTGTGCTGTAAAGGTGGATTAATGAGTATTTATTGTGTGCCCATGTCCAATTCGGTAATGATACATTGCAGAATTAGTAATTCTGTCCCGAGGGGAGGATTTGGAAGCGTTGCAGTAAATCAGGACTGGTATGCATTAAATCAGGCCACACCAGGAATGAAAAGAAAGAGAAAGAAATAATTAAGAACTATGCATTCACTGAGTGAAACAGATATCCAGGAGTCAAATAATATAGGACCATGTTACTAGGTACTGTCATAAAACTGAAATACTAAAATATTTCAGCTGGCAAGCATTTTAAATGTAAAGCTTTGAGGTTTGAGTAACACTCCGCTTCAAAACTGCAACAGCTTCTGCCCCCATCTTAGTAGTTCATGACACTTGGTTGAAACCCTGTGCCACATGCTAGTTGCTTGGCTCTGTGATACAAAGTCATTTTGCCTTTAAAAAATCTCCTTTTAAGTGCTATAAATGGAGTCTGTTTCTTTTCAAAGTGAAGATGACGGTGTCAATATTTGAAAAGGAACACACAACTTTGGTATTTTTCCCACTGGTAGAAATGAATGGGGACATTTCTTTGCACCCTAAGTGCTAGAGCATCTTTCCTCCTTTGAAGTACGACGTTGTCTCTACTGCTATTGTGCAGTGAGATACTCTGAAGAGAAGAAAGAAGGATGGGACAGTGTGAGTGAAAACTTAAAAAAACATTGTGTGCATAAGATTCAAAATAGCATTGTGGATGAAATTTCTTTCATCAAAAAATTTGGCTCCTAGTGAGAGGATTTTTCCTCTGTTCTATCCCCTCACTTTTCTAAAAAAAAATATGCAGTTAAGGGGAAGGAGACATTTCCTGTTTTCTGGCTTGCTGAACTCTTCTGGCTTCTAGCATATTTATTTAGGGTAAGAGCAGCCTTCTTTCTTAGCCACCTCAGATATCCTGAAGAAAACACCATCTATGGGCTGATGCCACATTTGCTACTATGGAGCTTGACCTGATTTGGCATTTTGGAATTAAATGTTTATTTTCCTCATCATCCCACCAGTCAATTCTCTTAAAACATGGGAATTTCAAAGGAAGAGCTATATTGCTGTCTATTAGGGGTAAGGATACCTTAGATGAAAAAGTAGATACCTTTTCTTAGCAACTTTTGTGTTCTCCAGTTTTCTTTTCCAGCATGCCTGAATAATTGAGACTTCAATAAGAAACTGGAAAATGGCAGTATGTATATATATACATATTTGGGGAGGGGGGAAGGATGGGGGGACTAAGGGGTTTTTTACAGGAAAAGCAGAAAGAAGCAAAGGAAAGAGGGTTGCAATCAGAAAGTTCAGAAGTGAAACAAAAATTTCTGTTGGGAATCAATTGTGCCTGTTCTTGACTTGCTGCAGTTTGAAATTGCACACAATGTTCAAATGTTTCATTTTATTCTATTTAAAAATGGCAGGACAGAGAAGGGAGGAAAAGGAAATAGGATTTGGATCCACCTTGGCAAATGCAAAGCAGCAGCATCATGTAGATCCTCTCCTTAAAACTGGTAAGCAAGTCCTTCCAAGGTTGCTTGCACAATCATTTGATTTGACAGCAGATGCGCTGTTTACTTTTGTAGATTATTTTAAACTCCACATTGTTTCAGTGGTGTTTTAAACTGTTTTGTCCCCATTTTACTTCAAAATTACTTGCACAGAATCAGCATAAATGTTTGTGTTATTTATAAAAAACCCAGGCCAAAGACATGGCATCATAAGTCAGGGAGGTCTATCACCAACTATTTCTTGCCAGTAACCAGAGAATTACTTGGAGAGCATCTCTGGTCACAGCTGCCATTTGCATATTCTTGAATCTGTGAAGGTGAAGAAATATTTTGCATTTTCCAGAAGGGATGCTGAAAAATGGAAGAAAGTGTGGGGGAAGAGTTCTTAATTTCCTGTGAGAAATGTTTATTTATGGTATTTTTGCAAATCTGGCCTCCCCGTCCATTCCTTAGGAGACCGGGTAACTGCAGTAATTGACAGAGCATCCACAATACACAAAAAAGATTTAAAACCCGACAAGGCAGTTTCTTCAGGAAACTGTGGAGTCATAAAACCTTGTATCTTCTTCCTGGAGTGGGAGAAACAGACAGTGGTTCTTGCTCATAAAAAAATCTGTAAAGTAGGTAATTCTTTCAGTTACAGTCTTTCTCTTGGCAGAGATTAGCTAAAATATTCAGATTAAGTGCATCTACCAAGATGGAATAGTGGTTAAATGTAATTCCCTCTGTAATTCCCATTATGAGCCAATCTGCATGCTTAAGCACCCAGCTACCTTAAATGTCTAGGTCTTTGTGTGTAAGCAGAGCATAGCTACTTTCTCTCTCCTTCAAGGCACCTGCTAAAGAAGAATGAATCCAGAAGCCATGTGTAATCTACATGGCCTCCTCAACCTAGCAAGTTTTCTAGAGCTCTGATAAATTTTGGGGGAGCAAGAGGGGATTTAAATAAACTGGGGAAAGGGAATTATGTAAATACATAATCTCTTGAGCTCATTGATGGTGCACTTTGCTTTGGCATTGGGTCAACACTGGTTTTGAGAATATGTCCTGCTGTCACCTTCAAGTGGCAAGAAGACATTGATATGCACCTGTGTGCCAAGTGGGTGAAAGCCTGGGTTCGGATGAAGTAACAATAGATGCCCACCTTTAAGATCAGAAAGAGCTTTTGCCCCTGAAGAAAGAGAGTGACTCAGTTGCATCCTCAAGTCTGAAAATTCCAAATTTCCATGCAAGCATATATACATATTAAAAAATTGAAGATGCTTAAAAATAGTTGAACATTTTCTTCAGTTACAGAATAATTTTGTATAAATAACTGAAGGTAGGCCATGGGTAATGCTAGTGTTTGGGGATGGCACCTAACTTCCACTGTTTCGTACAATTCTGATGTGTTCAAATATTTATGTACTCATGTACCTTCTCAGATTTGTGTGTGACAGATACATTATCACAGAAAATGAATTCAGTGTAGTTATGACATTGATGATGACAGCTTCCAGGAAATTAAAATAAATTCTTTGGGCAAATCAAGCAGTTCATAATTTCCTGTGTTTTTTGTGTTATAACAGCAGTTAAGAGCAAAATAATAACAAACTCTGAAATAGAAATACAGCCTAGTAAAAAGAGCTGTACCTAATTTAATCCAAGATTAGTGAAATCCTATTATAGGCCAGTGTCAGGTAAGAACCACAAATGGAAGGATCAGTATTAGCTGGAAATGAGATACAAGCAAACAGAAAAAAGGAATACCTGCATGGATTTTATGTCTTCACCATAATGACACAAGGATTTCATTTTTGTATTTGATGGGTCATAAGATGTTATGGTTCTGATTGCAGCCATTCTACAAGTATTTTCATGACCATTAATGCAGTACGTCTCTCTAAAGCAAGTTATCTTCATGTTTTCATGGAAAACTCTCCCCCTTCATTCAAATTCTTAGTTTTCAAGGGTTTTCTGTGCCTAGATATCCCATTGCCTTAGCCCATTGTGTAGCTGAGCACTTCTGAAAGCCAGCTATAAAATGCAGTGATTGAGGTGGGATTGAATACTGTTTTTATACTGGTGTTTCTCTGTTGAAGTTAATGGAGCTACTAATTTTCATCAGCATGTTCCTGGAATGTGCTCAGTGCAGCCATCAACTAAGGATGTCATTATACAACTGATACAGGCAGAACATACCCAAAACCCCAGTACTTTAGACTATACCATAAAAGCAAAATGACTCTGTAGCAAAGGCAATATATTTTAATTTTGCACACTGCACAGATTTAGCCAGGATGTGTGTAAGCACATGTCATTAAGGGAATTATTCCATTCAATTAGTAGTGCCAGTTTAAAATTTATGGCATGCACAGCAC
Organism: Vanellus vanellus; assembly: GCF_965231255.1. NCBI lineage: Eukaryota > Metazoa > Chordata > Aves > Charadriiformes > Charadriidae > Vanellus > Vanellus vanellus. The sequence goes on along the minus strand of NC_138909.1, from coordinate 22,144,015 downwards.
ACTGCCTACACGTCTACTTGCAGGAAATGGTGAGAAACATTTGTGGAGTATATTGCTAGCTACCTGAAAATGTCAGTGAGTCAGCTGACATTACTGACATGTTGATTCTGTCCATGAAAGGGTGAGGAAGAGACAGTGTAATGTTGCTTATCTGGAGGTTTAGCATCTTCTGAGGTCTGTCATTGAGAAAAAAGGCAGAACAGAGCGGAAAGAGGAGGAGAAGGTGGTTCTTATGCACTCTGCCAAAGCATGCCTTTACCTTTGAGTAGCACTGTAAGTCAGCACCTCTGGAAGCCCTCTCTAAGGGTCCACAGCATTCTGTGGATGTTCAGGGACAAGTGGTGGGAGCAGATGTCATGTGGAGAGTGAAATTCGAGTCAGAAAAGTGGCCTTGTGATCATTTGTTTGCTTAGTTGTTTTTTTAAGGTTGTTTCTTTTTTCAGCAATTCTTACTTTCTTACTGTGTGTTTTTAACTATGGACATAGCTGTCTTTGCTAAGAAGCCCACTTTCTCCTTCAGAGAGGATCATTCTTTCAATTACTGCTGAGAAATTTTTTTAGAAAGGTTTTTATTTTTTAAATTTCTTCTTACTCCTCTGGCTTAAAAAAATACATTCAAAGTCTCATCCACATTCAAGTAATTTTACAATGGCCTTATTATTTACCAAAACAAAAATCTAAAATAACTTCACGTCCTGCTGCTTTGGAGAAAGTGCAGTCAGTGACAAAGTCGGTCAGCTGTTATCTCCAGGCATATCTGGGTCTTACCTCATTAATAGCATTTTTGCTTCAGTTTATATCTGATAATCTAAACTCTCCTTAATGTCCCTCTTAATGCTTGTCGTTAATAATAACACTGTTAATAACACTGAAGACTTATATCCCAGACCAAAACCTACAGTACACTGTAGGTGTACTCTTCTACTGCCCTTCTACTGTACTCTTCTACTGCCCTTCTCTAAAATGAATCCTGCTCCAAATCACTTGTTCTATTCCCATTGTTTTCTTTCCCATTTCCCCTTGTAATTTCATTATTTATTGCTGTCCTTTAGCTGTGTACATTTTCTCTAGCTGTATTTTAAGATGAGACCTGGAGACTAGATGAGTCCCTACTGACAATCTCCTGCATATCTGTTTAAAGCTTTTCTTGCTCCTCTCAACCTTGGTATCAAGAGGCTGGAATCTGATGTGAAGACAGTCTGTTGAGAAGAGCAAATGCAAGATGACCTCTATACATAGAAGAAAAGAATATTTTTATATTGTAGGCCTTCTCATTAGCTTGTGAGATGTACTTTAGGAGAAAGACAGTCAAAAAGTTCTTTTCTACATATCCACATGTCCCATGAACATCCACAGGTAAAAAAATTAGGTGGAAGTGTTTTGTTGAATCTTAGGAGTATAATTGTACTTTAATTCCTCTTTATTGCATTAGTACTCATAGACCATTTGGGAATCTAGATCCCCATAGTGTAAGGTGGGAAGATGGTTCATCGATTGCAGAAGTTATATTCTGTCAAAGATGCTATCCAGAATGACAGTCTTTTTTTGTAAAAAGAAATCATCACCATCTGCAGACATCTTTGTTTTCCACAGAACAGCATTTGTCACTTAACTGGTTGGCAGAAATGAGGTGACAAATCCACTTGGAGAAAACTTTTTCCTTCCTAAAAATGACAAAATCTGAATTTAAGTGGCATATAAGGAATGTAAAGGCTGGCTAATATTGTGGCGCTCAACATTGTCCCTGCACTGCCAGTTTGTGTCAGAACAGGACGTGCACAAAGCAAAGCAAAGCAAAGATCCTGTCTCTGCTGAAGCTGCCCTGCCTGTCAAGATCGGCAGCTGAAATTTCCACCTAAGCTGTATGAACCCGGCAGAATCCATCTGCTAAACCATCTGTGCAATGACTCACTAAAATTATAGCCCATCTGTTGTTTCACTGCCACAAAGTTTGCCAGCCTCACCCTCATTCCATTATCTGAGTATTTTTATTTCCCTGTGGGCTTCCTCTGTGCTCTTCTCTCTCTCATGTTCTGTATCTTTCGTTTTGTTTTGTTAACACATTGCCTTTCCAATATCTGAAATGAAAAAAAGAAGTTTATATTCTTACTTCCCTCCCGTTAGCCAGGAACAGCTTTGCCCAGAGCAGAATATAGGTCTGCTATGTGTATATTATCATTGCTATCTTCAGCTGCTCTGTACCAGCACAGCTCATGGCAAGCCAAAGCTAGTCCTCTGGTGAAAAACCTTCCCCAGGTATAAAAGGATAGATGGGAGGAAAGAGGTAACTGAGCATTTCTCTCTTTTTTTTAGAGTGTCACACTAAAGGCAAGGTTGAGTTTTCAAGATGAGAGGTAAATAATACAGGAAAAATACTTCCCTCTGCTCACAGAGCCGCAATGCTCTGTAGACCAACCTTACAGACACATTCAGACTGGTGCGTGTGTGTGTGCAAGCATAACCACCTCCTCTACAGTGATATTAGGTCGACTGAGGGGTGGAGGGAGCATATTTTTAGGAAAGTCTGAACAAACTGGGTTGACGCATTGTAGCATCTGTCCCATCCAAATGTAGACTAGCTGCCTAGTGCTAGGCCATAATACAGCAAGCCTGCCTTGAGAGGTGGTCAATGCCCAAAGCCTGTCAATGTTTAAGAGGCATTTGGGCAATGCCCTTAATAATATTCTTTAACTTTTTGTCAGCCCTGTAGTGGTCAGGCAGTTGGACTAGATGGTGATTGTGGGTCCCTTCCAACTGAACTATTCTGTTCTGTTCTGTTCTGTTCTATTCTATTCTATTCTATTCTATTCTATTCTATTCTATTCTATTCTATTCTATTCTTTATAGCCTACATTCACTAAGGAGAGATGTTTAGATCAGCTGTTAGGCTTCTGCTTTGAATCCCCCTTGTCTCAAACTTCCCTTTCTCTCCAATGCCTTTAGAGAGATCTAGAGAGACTGATCTCTTAATTTAGGCATTGAATTACATGACCACAAAAAGCTGTCTGAGTTACTCTCACCATACACACCCTTGCTTTGACTTGGACTGGGTTTGAATTGATGGAAAATTCACTACCCCCTCCCTCCCCTCCGGAGATGTTCAAATGATTAACTATCCTCTTAAAATAAAGAAAAAGACAACAATCTGTGACCTTAATTTCAGATTGGCTACTAGCTTCCACTTCCAGCCACTGGATACTGTTAGACTTTCATCTGTTAGATTAAAGGACTTTCTCCTGTCAGATATCCTCTTGTATAGGAATTTATGTTCCTGCACTTAGGAAGATAAGAGATTAAAATCAGAACATAAGGGCCACTGAATACTGTTGTACTTTGTTTAGGAGAAGATGGACTTCTGAAATAGCCTGGCTGATGTGAGCACTTTTCACAAAGAAAGAACAAATAAGAGTGATGTCTTCTCCTGGCAAAAAAATTGAAGAAATAGCAGCAGCAGTGTAAGCCTGGGGAACAGTGATTTCTTGGAATTTTTGAATGGAATGGATCTCTGCCCTGTCATGCAGTATTCACTTTACAGCACTGCTTGTTTAGTAGCACATATCCCAGGCAAGCACCCGTGCTTTTAAGACAGTACTTAATGCTTAGTATCTTAACTTAGTATAAACAGTACTTAATGCTTAAGTACTTAACTTAGTATAAAAGGGATGTTAAATGTAAACAATTTAAATAGAGGAGCTCAGAAGTAGGATTAACTCAATGCACGAATGGAGAAAGTGAAGAATGTGGTAAGTATGGGACATTAGATCTAGTCCAATATTCAGAGGTGTTATTCTGGAAGTATTAAAAGTATTCTTGTTGGGCATATATGGGCAGTACTGTTCAAGGGATATCTATTTTCATCAGAATGCATATATGTGCTTAAAGATATAATCCAGGATAAGCAAATTCCATGTGTTTGATTTTTTTTCAGAGTCCATATGACTTGCAACCATCCATTCAGACCCCTTGCAGATTCTTGAGTTCCAGTGGACTTGAATGCCTGTGTGTAGCCAGACTAAGCTAGTTTTTCTCATTTATGCATGGAAGACCCCTAAGAATAGAATAGAATAGAATAGAATAGAATAGAATAGAATAGAATAGAATAGAATAGAATATCTTCAGTTGGAAGGGACCTACAAGGATCATCCAGTCCAACTGCCTGACCAATTCAGGGCTCACCAAAAGTTACAGCATGTTATTACGGGCATTGTCCAAATGCCTCTCAAACACTGACATGCTTGGGCCATCGGCCACCTCTCTAGGAAGCCTGTTCCAGTGTTTGACCACCCTCTCGGTAAAGAAATGCTTCTTAATGTCCAGTCTAAACCTCTGCTGGCGCAGCTTTGAACCATTCCCACTCATCCTATCACTGGATAGCAGGGAGAAGAGATCAGCACCTCCCTCTCCTCCTCAGGAAGCTGTAGAGAGTAATGAAGTCTCCCTACAGCCTCCTTTGCGCCAAATCCAGAGCCCTTGGCTGCTCCTCATAGTGCATGGCTTCCGGCCCTTTCACCAGCTTTGATGCCCTCTTCTGGATGCATTCGAGCACTTTAACATCCTTCTTAAATTGTGGGGCCCAGAACTGCACACAGTACTCGAGGGGAGGCTGCACCAACACTGAATACAGTGGATTAAACACCTTTTTTGACGGGCTGGTTATACTGTGTTTGATGAATCCCAGGATGAGGTTTGCCCTCTTGGCTGCCAGGGCACACTGCTGACTCGTATGGAGCCTGCAGTCAACCAGCACCCACAGATCCCTTTCTGCGGGGCTGCTCTCCAGCCACTCCTCTCCCAAATTTATACTCAAGCTGGTCTTCTGCCCTGCTTGCTTGACTTATGACACAGTGGGATTGCCTGCTCCTGTGCTTCCAAAAGATGGTCCTTAAAGACTGACCAGCACTTGTGGACTCCTAAGCCCTCAAAAGGAGATTCCCAGGGTAGCAACTCTGCTGTCCTTTTTTCTCATTACACTGAAAATTTTAAACTCAACTATTTCATGATCACTGTGGTCAAGACAGCCACCTACCATCATATCGCCCACAAGTCCTTCTCTATTCGCAAAAGGCAAGCCTAGGAGGACGTCTTTCCTAGTTGGCTCACTGAGTACTTGTGGCAACGAGTTATCTCCTCCAAACTTCAAGAACTTCCAAGACCTGCTCATCACAGCAGTATGATAGAACGACTACAACATCGCCTCTGTTTTCCATTCCCCTAATCCTCATCCAGAGGCTCTCAACTGCATCATCACTAACTATAAGGGCTGTACAATCAAACCTCTCCCTTACATATAGTGAGTGCGCCACCTCCACTTCGCCTGCCCTGCCTATCCCTCCTGAACAGGCTGTAGGCCTCCATCCCAGCACTCCAATCGCGAGACTCAATCCACCAGGTCTCACTAATACCAATGATATTGTAGCTCTGGGAGCTGCCCAATGCCTCCAGTTCATCCCGTTTGTTTCTCATACTGCGTGTGCTGGTGTAAAAGCCTTTCAAACATACTCCTGAGCCCTCTGTGCTCCCAGGAACAGTGTAAATGATCCCACTAGCGTTGACACGCTCAGGCAATGTCATGCTGACCCTTGCCTTACCTACTGCAATCCTCTTGGTATCCCTTTCCCCCACTTGATTCTCATTTAAAGCTCAGTCAGATCAGTCCTGCCAGCTTACACCCAAAGGCATCTTTTCCCCATTGGGACAGGTGGATCTTGTCAGGCCCCAGCATACCTTGTGTCTCGGCGACTCTTCCATGGTTTAAAACCCCAAAGTTTTCGCAGAGGAACCAGTTCTGGAGCCAGGTATTGATATCCTGGGCTCTCCTGTTTCTCCCAAAGTCTGCCCCCATTACTGGGTGGATTGAGGAAAACACTACCTGTGCTCCTGAATTTTTTAGCATTTTTCCCAGGGCTCTGAAATGTCTTTTGATTGACCTCAGACTTCTGTTTTGACATCACTAGTACCCACATGAAAGAGCAGGAATGGATAGTAGTCTGAAGGTTGTACTAGGCTTTTCAGTCTTGTCGTGACATCCCCAATTCGGGCCCCAAGGAGGCAGCAAGCTTCCCTGAAAGGAGGGTCCGGTCTTCAAATGGCTGCTTCTGTTCTGCACGGGAGGGAATCACCAGTGACCATAACTTGCCATTCTTTCTTCTTGGCACTGGTCTTAAAGCAAGTTTTGTTGTGAGGGGTTGGTCTCTCTGACCTTGGCAAGACTGCTTGCATAGGTTCTTCTTCTGTCTCTTTATGTGCTTTGTCTACTGTACCCAGGGCATTGTACTTATTCTGTAAGGGTGTCTTAGGGAGTAAGGAGGGGTTAATCTTACCTCTCTGTGCGGTAACCTTCTTCCATCCCTCCTTATCCCTTGTAAAGCTGCCTTCTTGCTGGCACAAAGCAGATCCTGGACCTGCCTCCGTAGTGGCCACACTGAGCTGGTTTCCATGCATCAGACATGGCAGAATACAGCTCCCTTGTTGAATCTCCCTCTCAGACTCTCGAACACTCCTCAATCTGTCCACCTCCTCCTGCAGCTCAGCCACCAAGCAGTGGTTCATCAATCTGGTCACACCTCCCACAGGCTTGCTTGCAATCACTTTCCACCTTTAGGAATATCCCTTCACACATTCCGCAGCTGGAAACCTGGGTGGTCTCATGCTTGAGCAGGAGCTCTGTCTGTGTGCTGTATTGGTTCTACTGGGTGCTACAAGAACACCTCCTTTTGCTGGGCACCTGCCTGCTAGGAAATATCTGTTGCAGACAGCCGGTCTGATTGTTTTAGCCTGCTTAAATCTCCCGTGCTGCTGGGTGCAGGCTCTGCCCCTTGCTGTCTCTGCCCCTTGCTGTCTCTTCCAGTCAGCAGGTTTGGGCTCAATTGCCCAGGGAACACATGCTGTTCAGTCAAGTCTCTCCTTGCCTGAGTTCTGCTCACACTGCTCAGGTGTCTTTTGTAATCTTACTACTCTGGGAGCTAGAACTACTCTGGTAAATCAGGTTTGGAATCTGGAAGACCAAGTGCTGGACAGAAGTAGTATGCTTATTATCCCATACTCTGAGCCACAGGTGTGAGCCTGCACAAGTCCAGAAAGCACTGCCATAAAGTACTTTTCCTCAGAGGCAAGGCAAAGCACAATTGTCAAGATTTACTTGCTTCCGTAGGTTGGGACAGGTGATTTGTACCAGAGTGTTTGTAGATTAGCAGCTGAATAGAGTATAGATGCAGCTTACACCTGAATATACCTGCTCCTGCCCCGAGGACTTGGTCTCCCAGCAGGGAGGGAAAGCAGGGTTGCACGGAGAAGGGGTAGTTTGTTCTGATTCTTGGCCCATGAACTACTGATGAAAGCTTCACCATTGCCCACTACCTCCTGTGGCATCTCATCTCCTTGATAGGTTGGAGCTTTTATGTTCTACTGAAGAACAGAGGAAATAACTAAACCTGAAGCAAGGAAGCTACAAAATTGTAATACTCAAAAGGCTCACTGAGTGCTTTTTTATTGGGAGAACGTTAAAAATTCATTTGGTTTTTGCAACCAAAACAAAGATGGTCAGGTGAGTCCCTTTACACCCCGGCTAACTCAAAGCTGTCAGGGTGTTTACCTACACATATTTAGAGCAATGGCTGTGCTTAGAAATGGGGAGCAGTATTGTGTCTCTGTATGATAGAAGGATGTGACATTCATCAGCAAAGAAAGATAATAGATAGCAGGGTAGGAAGGAAATATGAGATGAAATATGCCTGAAAAATTTGGTGGCCTTCTACAAAGGGGTTACAGTGGCAGTGGACAAGGGAAGACCAAATGATGTCATCTACTTGGAGTTGTGCAAAGCCTTTGACACTGTCCCACACGATATCCTGGTCTTTAAATTGAAGAGACATGGATTCGAAAAATGGACCACTCGGTGGATAAAGAACTGGCTGGACGGCTGCACTCAAAGAGTTGCAGTCAACGGCTCGATGTCCAAGTGGAGAGCAGTGACAAGTGGCGTTCCTCAGGGGTCCGTACCAGGGCCTGTACTGTTCAACATCTTTGTTGGCGACATGGACAGTGGAGTCGAGTGCACCCTCAGCAAGTTTGCTGATGATACCAAGCTGTGTGGTGAGGTAGACACGCTGGAAGGGAGGGATGCCATCCAGAGGGACCTGGACAGGCTGGAGAGGTGGGCCCAAGCCAACCTCAGGCAGTTCAACCAGGCCAAGTGTTACAGGCCAGTCTTACATCTGGGTCAGGGCAATCCCAAGCACAAATACAGGCTGGGCAGAGAATGGATTGAGAGCAGCCCTGAGGAGAAGGACTTGAGGGTGTTGGTGGATGAGAAGCTCAACACGAGCCAGCAGTGTGCGACTGCAGCCCAGAAGGCCCACCATATCCTGGGCTGCATCAAAAGAAGTATGGCCAGCAGGTCAAAGGAGGTGATTCTGCTCCTCTACTCCACTCTCGTGAGACCCCACCTGGAGTATTGCATCCAGCTCTGGGGCCCCCAACATAAGAAGGACATGGACCTGCTGGAGCGTATCCAGAGGAGAGCCACGAGGATGATCCGAGGGCTGGAGCACCTCTCCTATGAGGAGAGGCTGAAAGAGTTGGGGCTGTTCAGCCTGGATAAGAGAAGGCTCCGGGGAGATCTTACTGAGGCCTTCCAGTACCTAAAGGGGGCCTACAGGAGAGCTGAGGAAGGACTTTTTACTAGGGCATTTAGTGATAGGATCATGGGGAATGGCTTTAAACTGGAAGAGGGCAGGTTCAGATTAAATATTAGGAAGAAGTTTTTCACTTTTGAGGGTGGTAGGGCACTGGAAGAGGTTGCCCAGAGAGGTTGTTGAGGTCCCATCCCTGGAGGTGTTCAAGGCCAGGCTGGACATGGCTTTGGACAACCTGGTCTAGTGCGAGGTGTCCCAGCCTATGGCAGGGGTGTTGGAACTTGATGATCTTCAAGGTCCTTTCCAACCTAAACCATTCTATGATTCTATGAATTTACAGGCTAAAAAAAAAGGATGTCAATATAGCCAGAGGCTTCCAGATGCAAAATGCCCCATTGCCCCTTTTTGGACATGCTGAATGCAGAAAGCTTTCAGAAGGCAGGTGAAAGATGAGCGTAGAGGACAAAAAGACACAAGCTTCCAAGAGAAATTTTGGGTTTTCTAGTCCTTCTATATACATTTTTAGTGCCAGGAAGGACTGTTGTGATCATCTATTCTGAGCTGTCTCTAATCTCTGTCTAGGAAAGAGGAAGCAGGTAAAAGAGATTATGTGAATGGAGCCAGCACTCCAGGGAGCATGTTCATTCATACTGCTCTTTAAGGACATGGAAGAGCACTTGTCTATATTCTGTAAAATAAAAAAAAAAAAAAAATTAAAAAGTAAATAAAAGAGGTATTTGGGCCAGTTTAGTTGAGGGTGCTGCAAGAGAGATGGAGGATGGAGAGGTTCTCTAGCCAGAGGACTGTTTACTTGGTTAGCAGAGGAGGACTGCTGCTTGACATGGAGCAGCAAAGAGGGTGGTTTGTTGTTCATGTAACAAGAATAATTCAGGGAGAGTAGAGTGACCAGCAAGCACTGTCCTGTTGGAAGATGGGACACCTATCAAGAGATGTTAGAAGAAGCAGATGTGGCACACTCTCTCAGACACAAAAAGGGGTGGTAAGTCAACAACGATATGCAAAATAGCGTTGTGCAATGATTGTAGGACAAGTGCTGAAACCACCAGCTCTGGAAGTAGGAACAGCCTCAGTCCTTGCTGAGATCTGGCTTGATGGCCACATGTGCCTATTATGCTACCTCCTGGGACTGGAGCTAGCATTTCTGCATGGCACTGTGCTGCACAGAAATGTTATTGTGCTCAGAGCTAGCTCAGGTAGTTCTAACACACTGCTGTGTAGACAAGATGTATATTTTACACCCATTTGGTTTTTTTGGTTGGATAACTTATAGCTCAGGATGCAGAACTGTCTCAGCAAATGAATCCATGTGCTAACTGCTACAGCCCAGGGAGACCTTCTGGTAGCTGTATGTTCTTGGCTACTAGGCTTGCTCTAGCCTATTCCTTTGACATGTCTGCAATGTGTCAGACCTGTCTACAACTGTGTGATTTTTGGTATTTCTGATTTGGGAAACATAGGCTGGAAGACCAATGCAGCCTGTACTGAAATAATCTTTCTCTTCTAACAATAAAAGAAACCAACAAACCAAACAAACCCCAACATAACAGTTTTAGATTAATTTATTATTTTTTTTATTATCTGCTTTATCTTGTAGATGTCAAAGTCGAAATGTTAGAAATTTCTTTACATAGTGGTATTGCACCTAGCACAGGAACCGTGCATTTGGACTTTTTTCTGACAAATGAAGATGAATGTATCCCACATAAAAAGACTATAGTTGCTTAGGGACAACTAGTTATATTCAGTAGCACAAGAAAAATATTTTTCCAACCCACCATGTATGCTTAGTGCTCTAAGAAAATATAATTTGTCAAATGTGGAAAATTAGAGTCAAAACTGACCAGGAGAAGAAAAAGGAATGAAATTTGGTGTTGTTTAAGAAAAAGTATTTTGAACATTCAAAATGACCATAACTGTGACAAAGAGTAACTGCTAGCTGAAAGTACATCCACATTTTCTCGCAGTGAATACAAATTCGAAAGCAGTGCATAACAACAACAACAAAAAAGCTACACAGATAAAGCAAAATGCCTTACAGATATTGAAACTGCTAAATCTCTTTGGCATGCTAAAGAAGACAGGAGGTGGCTTGACTACAATGTATAAGAACTTTTACATGGCGGAAACACCATGACTAATGGACTTTTAATCTGGTAATCAAAATCATAATGATAATCAATGGCTGGGAGCTGTAACCAGATGAATCCAAATTAGTATTAAGGCTTTTTTTTTTTTGCAAAGGAAAGTGATTAGCGTCTAGAAAAAGTTGCTAAGGGGAAGGAGGTGCTTGAGAAATGGAGATTTCAAAACAAGACTAGAAGCTCTTAGGAAAATGTGTTTCAGGTGCAGTGTAATTCAATGTAAATTCTTGGCCTCACTGATAAGGCTCAAGAGGAGACAGGAGAACTGAAGGGATTCATAATACTTGGATTCTGAACTACATAGTCCAACTACATTTGATCCTTATGAACCTGTGGTACCTAGGTGAGTTGGCAGTAGCTTCCATATTCCATCTTTCTAGAAGTCACAAACGGGGGAAGAGCAAACTGAAGTGTTCCCATTATAAAAAGTCGCTTGGCATAGACACACCATTGCCTTATTACACCCCCTATAACTGTAGCACAGCATCCATGTGTTACTGTGGACCTGGAGAATCTGAAGTTTAAGATTAGAGATGACATCCCTTGCCACATAGGCCGTGGTAATGCTGTAAAGGGACTTTCTGAGCCTGTATCTCAGATTCTGGGTTATTTCACTTACATAAGATGAGAGAGGAGGAAAAGTGGATATGAGATAATGGATGTGAGGTTTTTATAACTTAAATGACTAGAAACATTGTCACACTTCTTATTTTCTTTTCCTTTTTAAATGACAGAAGCAATTTATTTTCTTCTGGAGCATGTCCCAGTATTAGATTTCACTGATGTCATGAAAGTCTTTGACTTAAAGGCTGGCACAGCTTGAGAATCAGCTCTTTGCAGAGACCACCACAGACTTTAGACATTTTTATGTTAACATTAGAACTACAGGGACCTCAATTAAGACTCTCTAAAATAGGTGTGTAGTCTTAGTCAGTTGTCCCAATCACTTTCAGGCCGAGAGAAACATCTAAGTTACCTAATTACCTTTGCTTAAACATTTGCATCAGTATGGGATGAATCATCCTCTGGAGGTACTACTACAAAGGAAGCCTGCACGACTGGCTTAGTCTAATTAATTAACTAGTAAACTACTGCCATTAATGGAGGTGGAAGCCATCCTGAGAGCCCAATACCTTTCTCCACTCTGACCGTGTGTCCTAATTCCCAGCCCAGCACATCTTCTATTAAAAATATATACGATCTGTGCTACAACCAGGCAGGAAAGTTTGCTCAAATTGCAGGTGCTTTTCAGGATTTCAGACATTTGACATTTTTTTGTGTGCTTAGCACCCTCCTGACCATTCTGGGCACACGACCATATGCACACACACACAAAGACCAGACCCTCTGCCCCCACTGCACCCCAAGTAAAACCTGTGGCTTCATAGCTCAGGGACTCACCTGGGATGGTGGATGCCCAGGCATTAGGCTGTTTTTTCATTTTCTGCCTGTGCTAGGTATCATATGAAAGTCTCATCAACATGACTGTGTTCCTAAGGGAATATAATTGGTATGTAAAGCAAAAACTTATCAGGGAATTTCTGAGCAGCTCTGCTTTGAATTGATGATTTTCTGAAATTTGCTTAAACAATGGAAGTAAATAGCCTCATACAATATGCCAGCTAATTTGTTTTGCAACTGATAAAGGAGGAATGGAGAGAGGAATGTGGAAAAAATTATTCACCAGAGAATATTTGCCTTCTGTAGAAACAGTCAAAGAATGATAGATCCTAGTCAGAAATAACATAGTAATAATAAAAAAAGGATTAATTGGATAATGTACTTGAAACAAATAATATGACCAACTCTACTCCACAGCCACAGAAAACAAATTTACCTAATAGGTAAATTTGACAAGGTTTTGATAGGAAAATGTATTGCTGTACAGTCAGCATGTACATTGTCAAAGGAACTGGCACTGGGAAAAAGTACCTTTCAAGAACTTAATAAAAGAGATTTTTCTTTATGACTTTCATTTAAAATACATTACGAAAATCACTTGATTTTACTTAGCTGGTGCCAGATTTTAAATAACTGATTTTCAAAGCCACTACAGTACTGGAACTAATTTAATATATCAAGAGAAAACATTGTCAGAGAAGCATGTGGGGCATGCTTGTGAGAAGCAGAGGTGTCCTGGTTCCGGCAAGGATGGGGTTAATTTCCCCAAGGAGCCGGCAGGGGAGGCAAGTATTCCATACCACGTGACCCATGCCCAGCTATAAAAGGAGCTAGCCGGGGAGAGGGAGTCAGTCGCCACTCGGGGGCGGGTTGCCGCGGAGCGGGTCTGGTCGGTGCGCTTCGCGGCGGTACTATAATCGCGTTCTTATATTCCTTTACCGGTGTTATTGTTTTTCTTTCTTCTTCCCCTTTGTCTGTTCTGTTAAATTATAATATTTCAACCCACGATTTTTGCCCTTTTCTGCTGATTTTTCCCACGGCTGTGGGAGTCAAGCGAGCGGCTGCGGGTGCGTGGTTCTTTGTTGCTGGCTGAGGCCAAACCACGACAAGAGGGCAGTGGATGTTGTCTACCTTGACTTCAGCAAGGCTTTTGACACAGTCTCCCGCATCATCATCACAGGCAAGCTTAGGAAGTGTGGGTTAGATGAATGGACAGTGGGGTGGATCGAAAACTGGCTGGCAGATAGAGCTCAGAGAGTTGTGGTTAGTGGCACAGAGTCTAATTGGAGTAACAAGAGGTGTTCCCCAGGGGCCAGTACTGCATCCAGTCACAGAATTTTCAGAGTTGGAAGGGACCTCTAGAGATCATCTAGTCCAACTCCCCTGCTAAAGCAGGATTGCCTAGAGCACATTACTCAGGACTGCATCCAGGCGGGTCTTGAAAATCTCCAGAGAAGGGGACTCCACAACCTCCCTGGGCAGCCTGTTCCAGTGCTCTGTCACCCTCACTGTAAAGAGGTTTTTCTGTGTATTTGAACGGAACTTCCTGTGTACTAACTTGTGCCCATTGCCCCTTGTCCTGTCACTTGGAACCATTGAAAAGAGCCTGGCTCCATCCTCCTTCAACCCACCCTTTAGATACTTGTACGCCATAATAAGGTCTCCCCTCAGCCTTCTCTTCTCCAGGCTAAAGAGTCCCAGCTCTCTCAGCCTTTCCTCATAAGGCAGATGCTCCAAGCCCTTAATCATCTTAGCTGCCCTTCGCTGGACTCGCTCCAGCAGTTCCCTGTCCCTCTTGAACTGGGGAGCCCAAAACTGGACAGAGTATTCCAGTTGTGGCCTCACCAGTGCAGAGTAGAGGGGGAGAATGACCTCCCTCGACCTACTGGCCACACTCTTCCCTGTGCAGCCCAGGATTCCACTGGCCTTTTTGGCAACAAGGGCACATTGCTGGGCCATGGATAATTTACTGTCTACCACAACCCCCAGATCCTTCTCCTCCGAGCTACTTCCCAGCAGGTCCACCCCTAACCTATACTGGTGCCTAGCATTCTTCCTCCCCAGGTGCAGGACCTTGCACTTGCTTTTGTTGGAGCTCATTAGGTTCTTCTCTGCCCAGCTCTCCAGCCTGTCCAGGTCACACTGGATGGCAGCACGGCCCTCTGGGGTGTCAGCCACCCCTCCCAGTTTGGTATCATCAGCAAACTTGCTGAGGATACACTCTGTCCCCTCATCCAGGTCATTAATGAATATATTAAACAAAATTGGACCAAGTATTGACCCCTGGGGACACCACTGGTTACAGGCCTCCAACTAGACTCTGTGCCACTGATCACAACCCTCTGAGTTCTGTCCCGCAGCCAACTCTCAATCCACCTCACTGCCACCTCATCTAGACCATACTTCCTCAGCTTCCTAATGAGGATGTCATGGGAGACAGTGTCAAAAGCCTTGCTAAAGTCAAGGTAGATGACATCCACGACTCTCCCCTCATCCAGCCAACCAGTTATAACATCATAGAAAGCTATCAGATTGGTCAAGCATGGTTTACCCTTGGTAAACTTCCTGTTCCTCAACGTGTTTGGAGAGGACATCCAGAATGAGTCGCTCCATTACCTTCCCAGGGACAGAGGTGAGACTAACTGGTCTGTAGTTCCCTGGGTACTCCTTCTTGCCTTTTTTGAAGATTGGAGTGATGTCAGCCTTCCTCCAGTCCTCAGGCACCTCTCCTGTTCTCCATGACCATTCAAAGACGATGGAGAGTGGTCTAACAATAACATCTGCCAGCTCTCTCAGCACTCGCGGATGCATCCCGTCAGGGCCCATGGACTTGTGAATGTCCAGCTTGGCCAAGTGGTTTCTGACACGGTCCTCCTCAACTGAGGGAAAATCTTCCTCTCTCCAGACCTTCCCCTTTGCCTTCAGAGTATGGGATTCATGAGGGACAGCTTTAGCAGTGAAGACCGAAGAAAAGAAGGCATTCACTAACTCTGCCTTCTCTGTGTCTTCCACCACTAGGGCACCTGTCTCATTCATCAGTGGGCCTACATTTTCCCTAGTCTTCCTTTTTCTATTGATATACTCAAAGAATCTCTTCTTATTGTCTTTAACTGCAGTGGCCAAGCTGAGTTCTGATTGAGCTTTGGCCCTTCTCATTTTCCCCCTACATAGCTTTGTTATATCTTGATAGTCCTCATAAGTTGCCAACCCCCTTTTCCAGAGAACGTAAACTTTCCTTTTTTTCCTGAGGTCCAGCCAAAGTTCTCTATTTAGCCAGGCTGGTCGTCTTCCCCGTCTGCTCGTTTCTTGAGACAAGGGGATGGCCTTCTCCTGAGCTTTTAAGAGCACCTGCTTGAAGTATGCCCAGCCTTCCTGGGCACCTTTGCTCTTCAAAACTGCCTCCCAAGGGACACTCTCAACCATGCTCCTAAACAGGCTAAAGTCTGCCCTTCGGAAATCCAAGGTGGCAGTTCTGCTGGTTCCCCGCCTTGCGTCACCAAGAATTGACAATTCTATCATTTCGTGATCACTCTGCCCAAGGCGACCTCCAACCTTTACTTCCCCCACAAGACCTTCTCTGTTAACAAACAGTAGGTCCAGTAGGGCACTTCCCCTAGTTGGTTCCTTCACCAGCTGTGTTAGGAAGTTGTCTTCCACACACTCCAGGAACCTCCATGACTATTCCCTCTCTGCTGCGTAGTATTTCCAGCAGACGTCTGGGAAGTTGAAGTCTCCCACAAGAACAAGGGCAGATGATTGTGAGACCTCTGCCAGCTGCTTATAGAATACTTCATCAGCTTCTACAGCCTGATTGGGAGTTCCATAACAAACTCCCATCACGATGTCTGCCTTATTGGCCTTCCCCTTAATTCTTATCCATACACACTCAGTGTTGTCATCCACACTGTTAAGTTCCTGGCATTCAAAACTGCCCCTATCATAGAGGGCCACCCCACCACCTCTCCTTCTTTTCCTATCCTTTTTGAAGAGTTGGTAGCCATCAATTAGAGCACTCCACTTGTGTATGTCCTCACACCACATTTCTGTGATGGCAACTATATCATAGTTTCCTTGCTGTACAATGGCCTCCAGCTCCTCCTGTTTATTTCCCATGCTGCGTGCATTAGTATAGATGCACTTCAGCTGGGCTAATTGTCCTGCCACTTTCTTGGGGGGACAAGCCCTAATTCGCACCTGATCATACTCAGACACTACTGTAGCTACCAAATTATCACTACCCCTCATGTCTTTGCTGTCACACAATTCACCATCCCCCACCATCACTGGGACAGGCTGCAAGACCTTGCTAACACTTTTACCCAGAAGCACTGGTACGCTTCTCCCAGGCACCACTTTTGTAATCCTGGTTTCATCCCCATCCCCCTTCAAACCTAGTTTAAAGCCCTATAGATGAACCCTGCTAGCTCTTGTCCCAGGATCTTTCCTCCCCTTCGGGTTAGGCTTCCCCCACCTGTTGCCAGCAGGCCTGGTTTCCTGTAGATGAGCCCATGATCAAAAAAGCCAAAGTTCTGCCGGATACACCAGTCTCGGAGCCAGGAGTTAATTTCCTGACTCCTCCTATTTATCCCCTCGTCAACCCCTGCAAATGGTGGGATAGAGGAGAACACTATTTGTGCTCCCGATCCCTTAACCAGCCATCCCAGGGCCCTAAAGTCATTCTTCATTGCCCTTAGACTTCTGGTACCTACCTCATCACCACCTACCTGAAATATCAGTAGTGGGTAGTAATCTGATGTCTTAACCAGGGAAGGGAGTTTTCTCCTTATGTCCTTAATTCTAGCCCCAGGGAGGCAGCTGACTTCCCTGTGGGATGGGTCCGGTCTACAGATAGGGCCCTCTGTTCCCCTCAGAAGGGAGTCACCTAGCACAATTACCTTCCTTTCTTTCTTGGTTGAGGAAGTCCTGAGGCGGCAGGGTGAGTGCCCAGCACTGGGCGCCTCACTGGATGGATCATCCTTTCCATCCTCAATCGCCTGGTCTTCGAATTCCAAAGCCCCATACCTATTCTGCAAGGGCAATTGGGATGGTGAGGGGGGCTGCGAGAGGTTCCGCTTGCCTCTCCGGGGAGGGATCTGACTCCACTCCTCCTTATCCCTTAAGTTCTCTCCTTCCGCCTGGTGACAGGAGGGAAGGGGATCAACCACTTCCAATGGAGCCTCTTCCTCCTGCCTTGGTCTCAGGGTATGGCTCCACCAGTCTATTTCATTTTCACAGTCTCTGATAGTTCTTAACCTTTCTACCTCTTCCTTCAGTTCGACCACCTGCCTGAGCAGATCATTTACTTGATCACACCGTATGCAGGCGGTGTCACTGGCTCCCTGTGAGAGCAGTGCCAGACTCCGGCATTCATTGCAGCCCGGAACCTGCACAGCCACATGCTTTCATGGCAGCTCGGTCTGAGTTCCCACATTCTTTCTCGCAGCAGCTCTTGACCGTTTTGGGGGTATGTTCTTCTCTTGTGGCGGGAGGTGCTGAATCTCTGCTGTCAGCTTCCCGCAAGCCCTGAGCCCGTGCCCCTGCATGCCGATGTTCCTCTGTTTGCGCTTGCCCGGCTTGCGCTCAGCTCTGACGCAGGGCTTTCAGTGACCTACCTGCGAAAAGTTGCTCCCTGTTCGCCCCCTCCCGCTATGGTGCCGCAGTGAGGGCCTGGGTGACGCCCACTGGCTGCCCGCGTGCTGGGTGCACAACAGCCGGCCGCTGCGCTCCGGGACTGCCCGTTTAGAACTGCCGCGCCTGACGTTGTCTCCGCCCCTGCCGCGTCAGCAGCCCGCCCCCGAGCTGCCGGTTCCGACACGAGCTAGCCGCTTTTCCCGGCTACGAGAGCCCTCAAAAGAGCCCTTTACCGGCCTTGTCCGCCGCGATCCCCTTCCCCAGTGAGGGCTTACCTTCACTGAAGCTGGTCTCCTCGGCGACTGACCGTTGGCGTGTTTTGTCCTGTTCAATATATTCATCAATGACCTGAATGAAGGGATAGAGTGTACCATCAGCAAGTTTGCTGATGACACAGAACTGGGAAGTGTGGCTGACATGCCAGAAGGCTGTGCCACCATACAGTGAGACCTGGACAGGCTGGAGAATTGGGCGGAGAGGAACCTTATAAAATTCAACAAGGGCAAGTGTAGGGTACTGCATCTGGGGAGGAATAACCCCATGCATTAGTACAGGTTAGGGGCTGACCTGCTGGAAAGCAGCTCCGTGGAAAGGGACCTGGGAGTCCTGGTGGACAACAGGATGACCATGAGACAGCAATGTGCCCTTGTGGCCAAGAAAGCCAGTGGCATCCTGGGGTGCGTCAAGAAGAGTGTGGCCAGCAGGTCGAGGGAGGTTATCCTCCCTCTCTACTCTGTCCTGGTGAGGCTGCATCTGTAGTATTGTGTCCATTTCTGGGCTCCCTGGTTCAAGAAGCACGGGGAACTGTTGGAGAGGGCCCAGCAAAAAGCTACAAAGAAGATTAGGGGATTGGAACATCTTTCTTATGAGGAAAGGCTGAGGGACCTCAGTCTTTTTAGTCTAGAGAAAGAAGACTGAGGGGGGATCTTATCAATGCTTCTGAATACTTAAAGGGAAGGTGCCAGGTGGATGGGAACAGTCTTTTTTCAGTGGTGCCCAGTGACAGGACAAGACATAATGGGCACAGACTTGAACATAGGAAGTTCTATCTTAACATGAGGAGGAGCTTCTTTACTTTGAGGGTGGCAGAGTACTGGGACAGGCTGCTCAGAGAGGTTGTGCGGTCTCCCATTCTGGAGACATTCAAAACCCACCTGGACGCCATCCTGTGCAGCCTGCTGTAGGTGGCCCTGCTCTGTCAGGGGGGTTGGACTAGATGATCTCCAGAGGTCCCTTCCAACCCTGACCATTCTCTGATTCTGTGATCAATCACGCTGGTTTGGAAGTTTGCCACCATGTAAAAGCTACGTCATCAGATTGTGGTATGAGTCATGGAGATGGACACAGGCTCATTGACACTGAAGGGGAAACCTTTTTCATTCTTACCAAATGTGCAGCAGAGAAAGGCCCTTGCTTTTTGACTGCCATTTGTGAGCAACACTCACCACAGAGCTCCCCAAAAACTTAGTTCACCATTTCGATCCAAAAATGAATCTACTTATGGTCTTGTATGGGAGCAACCAGCCAAACCGGTTTCTGAGCACAATAGGTGAGATGCAGGGAGTTGTCATCCGACTCAGCTTCATCTCCGCCTTGCCTTGTCTATGCAGAGATAACTTGGGGGGAAGCTGCAAAACAGCTCAGCCCGAGGTTATCTCAAGATTGCATATGAGAACCGAAACCAAATGGCCCTGGACAAACAAAATGCCCTGAGTCCCATCCCACCACTATTCCCTTGACTTTGAGCGCCAGACATCACAAATTGGCAAGAGAGACTTAGTTATCGCACCACCAGAGGTAAATATAATCCACTTAGGCACAATCCTGCACCCTCACGGGGTCAGGAAATATAAACCGCAGGGTTTGGGGAGAAAAATGGGGAATCCTCCAACGATACAGCTGGCCTGTAGGAGATCCGTCCCCCCCACTCTCCAGGACGCTGTACAGGGTAACTTCCCAGGGATTGAGCGACCTTACCTGAGAGAGGGTAAGTGACTAAGAAACATACGTTAGGTATATAGCATGCTTTTAAGTTTGTAGTTGGTGCACTTGTTTAAGGTATTAATATCTAGCGCACTTGTGGTTTGTGTTGTTGCTTGGGCCAACTAATTTATTTTAAACCGCAATAGTGTAATCGTCATTGTACACCTAGAACTTGCAATAGTGACGTATTGGACCTGTGAGTGAAGTCCTTTTTCCCATTTTGTCACAGGTCTGTAGTAGAGATAGTCTTTTCAAATTGTTCATGATGTTTGCCAATGGAAATCTGCCCTTCTCTTTACTGAAGCCAGTGGAGTCAGTGTCATTTTCTTATAATTGCTGGTTGGTTAGCTAGAGTCTGTCTGGAGGGGATCCTGCCAGCAGTGTGTTCAGTTTGTCATGCATCTTGTCTAAAGTTTCCCCATCAAAGAAAAATAAAATATACTGCTCATGACTTGGGTCTTAGGTTTCTGTAATATTTACACAGTATTTACTACTGTCCAAATGTTCCTGGTGGCAACTGGAGCAGATAAAAAGAAAAATGTGCAAATTCTCATGAACAAGTCCAGCGTAAATTTCTCCTAACTTTCCATCTAAACATTTCAAGACATGAAATTCCTTCTGCATTGATCATGCCAATACGAATGTAAATAAACTGTCAGCAGAAATGTTTACAGGGAGATATCTCCTCTTACACTTTGGAAATAAACTAGAAGAGGAATTTTCTAAATTCTTAAGGCAAATGTTTTGCAGATGACAAAGAAAACTCATCTGGAGGATCTGCTGCTGTGCTTCCTGATGTCTTTGAGTACTGTCTCAGGAGAACAAAGGTGGCAGCTTGCACAATTCACTACCCGAGAGTGTGAGCAAGCATGGGAGGACTGTAGCCTTTAAGGTACATTTTAATTATTTATTTATTCATGGATGCAGGTGTTGATTTTCAGGCCTACATAAAGGATATTGGAAAATATTGTCAGTCCCAAGGGACTGTTTGATGTCTATTGTGTTTGTTGTAAAGCACCCTGGATTTCATTAAGACAATTCCTTGACAAAGTTTTGCTCTTTTACCTGCTTCTCCAGTCTCATATTAATCTAAACTTATCCAAAAAATGCATCTTTTTATCAGGTTGTACTAGGTAGCAGGAGAATTTGGTGTCTTTGAACTCTGTACATCTGCAGATGACTTTACCTAACCCAAGCCAATTTACACTGCTGATATGGTATCCTACCAGTCAGTGAAGAGTGGATAGGTACCTCACACAGTGATATCTGATCTTCAAATATCTATTAAAAAAAAAAAAGTAGGATAAAGTCATGCTTGTGAAGTAATGATCTCTTTTTTTTCTGTAAACAGAAGTGAGATTTAAACAAGACACTAACTGGCAGGCAGCTGGACCTGGGCAATGCCCATCCCCTCTCAAGGTGTATTTCTGGTTCTGCTTCCAAACAGCTCAAACATGCTGCTTCAGTTGTTGCTCCTGCAAATGTGTTTCTGCATCAGTGGATACAATCCCTGATTTATGTGCATAGCAGGCTCTCTAACCAAAATAACAGACCATACTAAACTAGGGGGGCATGTTGATCTGCTTGAGGGTAGATTGGCTTTGCAGAGGGATCTGGACAGGCTGGACAGATGGGCTGAGGCCAATGGTATGAGGTTCAACAAGGCCAAGTGTTGGGTCCTGCACTTGGGTCACAACAACCCCGTGCAGCGCTACAGACTGGGGGCGGAGTGGCTCGAAAGCTGCCTGGCAGAAAAGGACCTGGGGGTGTTGGTGGACAGCCGGCTGAGCATGAGCCAGCAGTGTGCCCAGGCAGCCAAGAAGGCCAACACCATCCTGGCCTGCATCAGGAATAGTATGGTGAGCCGGACTAGGGAAGTGATCATTCCCCTCTACTCGGCACTGGTGAGGCCTCACCTCGAGTACTGTGTTCAGTTTTGGGCCCCTCACTACAAGAAGGACATTGAGGTGTTGGAGCGTGTCCAGAGAAGGGCTACAAAGCTGGTGAAGGGTCTGGAGGACAAACCTTATGAGGAACGACTGAGGGCTCTGGGGTTGTTTAGCCTGGAGAAGAGGAGGTTGAGGGGAGACCTTATCACCCTCTACAACTACCTGAAAAGAGGTTTTAGAGAGATGGGAGCTGACCTCTTCTCCCTGGTAACAAGTGATAGGACAAGAGGAAACGGGTTCAAGTTATGTCAGGGAAGGTTTAGATTGGATATTAGGAAGCATTTTTTCACTGAAAGGGTTATTAAACATTGGAATAAGCTGCCCAGAGAGGTGGTGGATTCACCATCCCTGGAGGTGTTTAAGAAAAGGGTAGATGAGGTGCTTAGGGACATGGTTTAGAAGTGGTGGTGTTTTTATCAGGGTAGGTTAATGGTTGGACTTGATGATCTTAAAGGTCCCTTCCAACCTCACTGATTCTATGATTCTATGATTCTATGAAGTACAATCCCTGCTTCACCCCACCCCACAAAATTAAAAATATTTTTATCTATCTTCTAAACTATTTTGCCCACATTTGTCTAGAAAGTCATCCTTGGGGACACGAGTCCTTCCTTCACATTTTGCAGATTTGTTTATTTATAAAAGTATCCACTTCCTGAATTCTTTGAGCTTTTCCACAAAATGTCTGTGTACTTTTCAAATAGGTTTTATTGCTGTTGTCCTAATCTTGAAACCCTCATCAACTGGCCCAAACAGGCTTCAGCCCAGTGAATGTTACGCACTGTTAATTCAGTGTCAAAAGCCTGAGAAGTTTTTGCCTTATAGAAATAAAAGCATTCTCTAGGTTTCATGCCTTCAAGGCTGTTTTTTTAAGATGTGTTTTGCCCATCAGAGAGTTACACCACTTCAGTAGCTAACTGGGACATAATGTGAAGGCCTTTAAAAAATCAGAAGTGATCTATGCAAAAGATTTTTCACTAATCCCTCCTCAAATACTACATTTTGGAGAGACTTTTGGTGAAAGTAAGGTCTTACTACCCACAAATATTTGTACAGTGTCAATACAGCTATAAAGGCACAAGTGTCAAGTCAATGTTTAAATAGAAAGATTTCTAGGTAAAAGTATTTACTCCCGGCAAATGAATCCTGAGGCTTTGTAAAAATAAATGACATGGTAGAAACACAAACAGCACAGTGACTCAGTTAAGTATTACAATTTGTCCTCAATTCACAAATCTCTTTGCCCACTGGGAGTGCTAGTCTCTTTGCTGCCCTTTTCTGCAGCACTTAACGTCATACAGTGAGAGCAGGGCTGATGACAAAATTATCTGGTGATCAGGCGATGGCTATTCTGGTGAGACCAAAAGTCTGGTCAGTGAGCTTTAGTGCAGGAAATCTGGAGTCAGTGTTTTCAAAGACAAGAGTTTAAAGTGAAGTTTCACAGAATGTATTTGACCTGAAGTGTAAGAGCTGTTGTGTGCTCAGCCCTTCACAATGGGGGCACTTATTTAATATATTTATTTATTTATGAACCTGTGTGGCAATTCTTCAGTAACAGTCACTAGAAGCCCTTCCATTTTATCCTTAGAAGCATGAATGTAGCTTTTTTCTTCAAAAATCTTGTTGTGATACAAATCTACACGGAACAGAGAACATGTTAATGCTGCCCAGTACTATTTTCAATTCGGAATGTTTGCAGTTAGGAGCAAAACAATGCATTGGATCCAAATTTGATATTTCTGAGTCCTATAGAATGTTATTTTAAAATTTAACAGGAAAAAAAACAAACTAAATGGAGCTGCAGGTTGCTAATAGAGCTCTATCATTGTTATAGCACAGAGTAAGAGCCTCAAAGACAGCAATAGAGGATGAAATATTTTCTGTGAAGTTGTTCAGGGTGTTTTTGCCATTGCTGCTGTATAATTCTGCTATAGGGATAGAATTAGAGATAAAATCTTGCAGGAAGATGAGGAGGAAAAAATTACTCTGAGATATTTATTTATTTGCTACCAGATCAAAGTGAATTTTTTTTTCTCTCACTGAGTAGAAAGAAAAGTTTACCTTAAACTCATTCTTGTTAACACAAGCTAATACACCAGATCTCTGAGTCCCTTTAATAGACTGGCCATGGACTGCTTCAGCTGCAGCTGAAACACCCAGACTAGCTTCTTTTGGCTCAGTGTTAGCAGAAGGCTTGTGAAGGGGTATCAGTGACTAGGTGGGAGCTGTAAGCTAGGAATAAGTCTTACATTATTAGTTCTGCTCATCTCTGCCATAACTGCAGCCCTTACTTCCTGCATGAGTTTATTTTACAACCTTCTCAGAAAAACAAAGTAACAAACAGACTGAATATTTTTCTGTAGCTCTGTGGTTTTCTGAATTTGTTAGCCACTTTACCCTTCAGAGGCTCTGCTCCTTTAATAAGTCTGTTTCTATGACAAATGTCAATTTTATAGCCCCCTCTTCTCTGTAAGTTTGTTTGGAAGAAAAAAAGGCAAAAGCAAATAAGAAGGGACAAAAAAGTAATTTTAAATGGGGAGAAGGGCAGTGCATTTTTCCTTCCTTTCTGAGTCAAAATGTTCATTCTTACTCTCTGTTCCCTGAGTCACTTGATAAAAGGTAAGGTACTTATAAAAGTTTACCCATTTAATGAGAACATGATTAAGTTGATGCAGGGTATGTAATGCAAGAAATATTTTAAATCAAAAGGAAACCAAAGCATTGTTTAATAGAAAATAGGCAAGATCATTTAAGAGAAAATAAAAACAAAAAGAGATTAGCTAGAAAGGTTTCCGAGGAGGGGCTTGCTCTTCTTTGGTTATTACAGAAAGGAGGATAATAGACAGAGTAAGGAAGTGTGGCTCAGGGCGCTTAAAAGCCTGCTTGTAACTTGGATCTTGAATTGCTGTGTGACATACCCAATCACTTTGCCTGCCTGGGTGTCATTTTAATTCACATTTATTTAGCCCTATATCTTATTTAAACTGTAAACTCTTTAGTCTGGGAGCTATGTATTCCTGTAGATGTTTCCACCTTTTTTTTGGTCTCTTTGTAAAGCACTAGTGTAAGAATGTCCTCTTCTTTTCTGGTTTGGTTTGTTGTTGTTTCTTCAATATGGGAGAAGTAAAAATAAGTGCAGTGATTTTACTGGCACTTTTCAAAATAGCCAGTAGTGGTGACACCAAGCTAAAATAGGGCAGAAAATCTGCACAGAAAAGGTATGAGGAAGACTGAAGTAACTGTGGGGAAATAAAATGAAGAATGACAGGTTTTCACTCTAAATACATAGTTTTAGCTAATTCAGGCTGTTAGTATTTATATGGTCTGTAATTACCTGGCACTGTTGCAGGAATAGGTCAAATTCTTCCAACAGTAATAATTTTGACCTTTTGAATTTCACTTACTGAAGTTGTTACAATTACGTGTAACTCTTCTTCTCAAGATTATTTTCAGTACAGAGGCAAATGGTAGGTATCAAACAACACTTTTTTTTTTCTCATGGTAAAGAAATTACAAGTCTGAATCACAAGAAAAAAACTGAGCTTATTGTGTTCCATAACAAATAGAAAAAGTAGAAGGAAATGTTAAGCCCCAAACTAGCTCTAAAAATTCTTCAGCTTTAAGAGATTTCAGAATGTTATGCTGGTCTTGTTCTTACAAGAGATATCTCATATTTTCTTCTTGCTTATGATCACTCTTTGCAGAAGGCTCTTCACTGATGCCTCTTGCAGATCAATCGTACAAAATCAAATACTTTGTCTTCCTTGTTAATCCTATCAGATACTCATTCATCTCTCTTTTTAACTTGCATCTGTGGAGAAACCCTTGCCTCTAATATCTCTATAAAATGAAAATTCAGTCCTGAACACTTTTTGTTGTTTTAAACTGACCTTTTTGTTCTGTTAATTTCCTTCACAGTTCTTAAGGATTAATATCCTTTTCCCATGATCTCCTATGATGTTAAATTTTCATCACTACACGTGGTTTCCCACAGTTAGGAGAGAACATGAGAATGAACAGCTCATCCTGAATGTCATCTCTAAGCATGTAGAGGAAAAGAAGCTTATTGGGAGTGTTTAACATAGATTCACCAAGGGGAAATCATGTTTGACCAACCTGATAACCTTCTTTGATGGTATGACTGGCTGGGTAGATGAGGGGAGAGCAGCGGATATTGTCTACCTTGATTTCAGAAAGGCTTTTGACACTGGCTCGCCTAACATCCTCATAGGTAAGCTTATGAAGTATGGGTTAGATGAGTGGACAGTGAGGTGGATCAAGAACTGGCTGAATGGCAGAGCTCAGGGTTGTGATCAGTGGTGCAGAGTCTAGTTGGAGGCCTGTAACTAGCAGTGTTCCCCAGGGGTCAGTACTGGGTCCAGTCTTGTTCAACATACTCATCAACAACCTGGATGAGGGGACAGAGCGTACCTGCAGCAAGTTTGCTGATGACAAAAAACTGGTAGGAGTGGCTGATACACCAGAAGTCTGTGCTGCCATTCAGTGAGACATGGACAGGCTAGAGAGTTGGGTGGAGACGAACCTAATGAAATTCAGTAAGGGCAAGTGTAGTGTCGTGCACCTAGGGAGGAATAACCCAATGCATCAGTACAGGTCAGGGGCTGACCTGCTGGAAAGCAGCTCTGCAGAGAGAGACCTGGGAGTCCTGGTGGACAAGTTGACCATAAGCCAGCAATGTGCCCTCGTGGCCAAGAAAGCCAATAGTATCCTGGGGTGCATTAAAAAAGCATGGCCAGCAAGTTGAGGGAGGTTATCCTCCCCCTCTACTCTGCCCTGGTGAGGTCACATCTGTAGTATTGTGCCCAGTTCTGGGCTCCCCAGTTCAAGAAGGACAAGGAAATACTGGAGAGAGTCCAGTGGAGGTCTATAAAGATGATCAAGGGAAAGGACCACCTCTCTTATGAGGAAAGGCTGAGAGACCTGGGTCTGTTTAGCCTGGAGAAGAGAAGACTGAGAGGGCTTCTTATCTATGCTTATAAATATCTAAAGGGCGGGTGTCAAGAGGATGGAGCCAGACTCTTTTCAGTGGTGCCTGGCGACAGGATGAGGGGCAACAGGCACAAGCTGGAACACAGGAAGGTGGCAGAGCACTGAACAGACTGCCCAGACTGGAGGTGGAGTCTCCTTCTCTAGAGATATTTAAATCCCACCTGGATGCATTCCTGTGCAACCTGCTGTAGGTGAACCTGTTTTGGCAGTGAGATTGGACTAGATGATCTCCAAAGGTCCCTTCCAACCCTACCATTCTGTGACTTTGTGATTCTGTGAATGGTAGCAACATTGTTACTCTTGGGAAGCTGCTTTTTAAATTCTTACTGGACTGTATGAAATTGTAAATGTTATGGGAAAAACTATTCAATGAGCAAGGCTCAAAGACCGTGTGTTATAAATCAGTACATGGATGCTCACAGCTTCAGCCATGAACCAAAATCGCCATAGACTCTGATCTGCAGTCTCAGATGGATAGTCAACTCCTGAACAAGTGTAGTTTGAACCCATGCCAACTTATACTCAGCTACTTTTGACCATCACAGTACAGCCTTAGTTTGTAACTAAATTACTTACAGCAAGGGCCTCTTACCTTCCTCTACATTGGGGTTACAGGAAAATTTCTAAACCATCAAAAGATCAATATTTCATTGTGCGTATGGGTATTTGTAGCTTTGTCAATTGGAAGATGGAAGTAGTTGTCTTAACAGCACATTGCTCCATCACAGTACTTCAGAGCAAGTAGCTGAACAGCATGCCAGACATTACACTCAAAATCCTGACTCCCCCTTAAAAATTCAGTGGCAATACTGCTGCCAGCTACAGCAGAGCTGGGACTGTTGGGAGAGCCCTCGCTTTCACCAGTATCATCCCTCCTGTGGTAGCACAATGCATAAGGAAGGAGCAAGGATCAGGGGGACAGAGAAAGGTTTTCTCTCTCTCAAGGCTGTGGCCATTTAAATGGGGCATATTGTTTCACCACACTGTGGAAAGATGAACTTAAAGCCAAGACTGTGAGAACTGAATAAGTTTATTTGGTAGGGATCAGTACAGGTTAAGACCAGCTCCAGACTTTTGCTGATTTTTTTTTTTTTTTATACTGAACTCTGTTTCGGTATAGTGGAGGGGGCTGGGGATATATCTTAGCCTGTTGAAGGGTTAATATTTTATTGAAAAGCTGTGGTGAAATTTTATGAAATAATTTAATCAAATCTGTGAATTGTTAGGTTAGTTCTACTAGTTGGGTTTCTAATAGGAAGAGCACGTTTTATTCCAAAAATAACACTCAATAAATTATTCAGCAAATAACATTTGGCCAGCTATTGCAGCAATTGAGAGGAATCTGTAGCAAAGCAGGCAAGATTAAACTAACCCTCAAATGGGCCTGAATATTGCAGACTTTTCCAGCAAGAAAAGTGCTTTCTATTATTCTTCTTTTCTAGTTTACACATGAATGGAGAGAGGCAGTTGAAGATAAGACTGGAATCAGGAAGTAGACAATGCTCAGTATACTTTCTTCCAGATATTGCTAACTTAGGAGTGATAATGTTGCCCTTTTTCCTTTCTGTTATAATTACTACCTTCTAAGAGAAGTGATCCAACTGTAGCATAAAAATGAAAGCTGTGACCATCTCAGAGCACTACTTGACAGCCTTTCTTGGCCTTGGACTCTGTAGGACTCTCTAAAACAACTGCAATTATTCTTGCTCATTACCTTCCTCTGAAGCTTTTCCGGAATCACAATGGCACCTTATAACCACTGACTATGAAAGGGAGAACATTCTGCTGAAGGTAAAACATACAGAGCATGGTTTGGAATCAGATCTATCCAGTCCTTTTGGTTTGTTTTCAGTTCAGAGCAAAAAAGTCCACAGAGCATAAAAAGCTGAATTCATTGAGATCTACTTCCCAGAAGAACTTTACCTTCTCCCAGATTGCTCCTGCCTCAGCTCATGCAGCAAACCCACTTGAACTCTTAGTTCCTTATGAGATTTTTAACACTGGCAGCATTCCATAGAGGTCATGTATAGCTCATAGTTCGTAGCAGGTTATTGTTGCCTCCAGCAAGTTTAGGGGGAATAGTGTGGGCTTACAGATTAGCTTCTTCACTGAGCCTTCTCCCTTTTGCTTTCCCTTTTGCACCCCACGGCCAGGTGAGCATGACATCCTCTGCACTCTGTTTCCCTCGTCTCCTGACACACCTTCATCATTCCAGATAGCTCCTATTTAAGGAACTGGTGAGGGCAGCTAGCCCTCACACATTTCTCCTGGCATCTTACAAGTAGATGGCACTACAACCAAGTTTTCTGCATCCAGATACAGGCAAGCACCTACACATGCAAGTTGTTCCCTTCCACATCTTTAGAAGAGTAGATTTTGAGGTCTGCAGCTCAGTTTGACAATAATATTGGTGGAGTTCCTACTTAGCATGGGCTAACACTTGGGTCATCCCCCTTCCTATAAAGAGATCTCTTCTCTGGACCCACACAAACTTCTGTCCCACCCAATTCTTTTGGAAATGCCCCCACAGGTAGACCAGAATAAGCAGTCATCTAAATATGGTGCTACAAAGCAGTATTCTCCTTTGCAGTGACCAGCTGGTAAAAGCACTGGGTTTGTTTACCCATGAGTTACAGTGACCTAAACCATGCCTAGCACTTAAATTGGCTTTTATGTATATATGTTGGTTTTCTGATCTTAAAGGTCCCTTCCAACCTAGACAATTCTATTATATGGGCCCTACAGCCTACCTTCCTACTCGTATATGAGTGCAAAACTATGCTGCTGCCTGTGCTGTGGAAATTGCACAGCGAATACCTTTTCTACACAATAAAAAAGACAACCTGCTTTTCAGGCTGGTTACTGAAATACGTTTCAGATTTATAAGCTGATCTGTGACATTTACTTCAGTTTTAAATTTACAGTAACCAACAAGTGAGGTTTACCCCTATAATAGATGCATATCTTTTGTTAGGTAGTTTTTCTTCTGAACAAGAAATAGTTTGGCTGTATTTCTCAGTGGAGGAGGCAAAATATCTTCCTCACATTCCAAGGGAAAAAAAAAAAAAAAAGGTGGGAAAAAGAAGAAAAATGGTCTCTTTATCAGATTTTTACTATTTGGCAACTCGGAGGTGAAGAGGCGCATAATTTATTACACCCATAAACAATATCATAGAAACAAGTAAAATAATAATTGATCTATATTCCTCAAGGAGAAATACCACTGATTTTTAGCCCAGAGAATTGCTATTCCATGTAAGTGAAAACAGCACAATTCACATTTATGTGCCAAACAAAAGATTAATTAGGAATTGGAATGGTTTATTGTGTCTGTGGTATATTAGTTTGCTAGAGCTGTTGAGTTTGTCATTATTTCAGTGGCTTTCATAACAATCAATTTCCACAATCAGAAAATGGTGTAAATATTTTTTTCTGTGAGTGAAATTTTTTAAGTGCTTGAAAAATTGTTGCTGAGATTTAGAAATAAAAAGTAGCAGCCAGCTCTTCATGTGGTTGGAGTTTTTGTGGATTACTTTAGAATCTCAGTTATGCAACTTCACAACTGGAATTAAACATCTGAATTTCTGTGAAAAATAGGCGTAAACCTTCCTTGAAATTGTGTTGGGGAAGTGTTCCCCTATTTTTACTGGCTAGAACTAGTCAGCTGACTACTGAACTAGTCAGCTAATTGCTTAATTTAAAATGTTAATTAAAACATCATAAGACTGAATTGGGGGAGTAGTGTTAGGTTTTGTGTGTGTGAGAATGTCATCTTAAATTCCAGTCAGTTCTTATAGCTAAAAAATTGTAAGATACTTAATTGTAAGCATCATAGCTTTGCAGCAAGGATCATTGCTCTAAGGTAGTAGAGTAAGAATGTCTTTTAATCTGGGATTGGAAAAGATGTTTAATTGGTCCATCTTCTAGTCAAAGAATAGAGAGCATCCTTGGAGAGCTTCACTGTTTTCTTACTTCGCTGGCTAGTGCACATCATGAGATCGAGCTCTGTTGTTTTCGCATTCCTGGTAGACATTATCCTTCTGGAAATGTCTCTTACCAGGAATTTAGAGAGCTAGAAGCATCAGCAATTCAGGAGGTTGAATGGTGTGTAAATTGGAGGCTGCTTTGTGGCAGATTTTAGGGCAGAAAGCACATCTAGGGGCACATATGTGACTGAGTGGGGTCTGTCTGTACAGTGTCACAGATTGTGTACCGCAATGTCATTTTTGTGGGGGAGAAGCAGTGGAAAAGAGGAATATTTCCCTCCTGACACAGAAACATTTTAGTGTGGAAAAGGTGATGGAAAGTGAAAAATACTCTTGTGATATATCAGACATGGTGTTTCCTTTCTCCCAGTCTTCATTTCTTCTCTTCCCTCCCTGCCATTCATGTCTAGCTATGGCCCATAAATGGTGAACTTAAATGGTCTCAGTTGTGGCCAGAGCTCCCATGGTAATGATTTGGCTTCTACTTCACATTTTTTCCCAAGGAAGCCTTCTGTAAGTTACATGTACTAGCCAAAGCTCTGTTAGAGGCAAGACAAGAGACATCTTGTGCATTGGACAAGTGGGTGGAAGTGGAGAGAGAAGTCACTTCTTGGCAAGGTATGGAGACAACTGCTAGTTGAAATGTGCAGATGAAATCTTTGCAGAGGAAAAAACAATCTGAGTGTTGTGTGGCAAAGGAACTAATAATTTGTTCTGCATTCAGGCATTAATCAAAAGGAGGATATAGGGTGGCACAATGGACAGAGGCAATTTAAAAAAAGATTTCTACTTCTGCATCTCAGTCAGACAAGTCCCTGGCAGACCCATATGTTAGCAAAATACAAATGTTTCATAGAATCATAAAATCATAGAATCATTGTGGTTGCAAGAGACATTTAAGATCAAGTCCACCTGTTAACCTAGCACTACTAGTTACTACTAAACCATGTTCCTCAGCACATCTTTTAAATACCTCCAGGATGGTGGCTCAACCACTTCCCTGGGCAGCCTGTTCCAATGCTTGACAACCCTTTTGGTGAAGAAATTTTTCCTCATATCCAATCTAAACCTACCCTGGTGCAACTTGAGGTCGTTTCCTCTTGTCCTATCACCTATGACTGGGGAGAAGTGACCAACACCCACCTCACTACAACCTCCTTTCAGGTAGTTGTAGAGCAATAGGGTCTCCCCTGAGCCTCCTTTTCTCCAGGTTAAAAAAAAAAAAAAACAAAACAGTTCCCTCAGCCGCTACTCAGAAGACTTGTTCTGTAAAACCCTGTCCTGATCCAGCATTGGGAAGGTTTCATTATAGTCCCAAGGACGAGATTAAGACACTGAAGTCAGTGAAATGTCATACAACCTTTTACTTAATTCTCTTAACAAACCGTGAAGGAATGGTAAAAAGGGAGGCGAAGGGGAGGCAAAGGGGAAAGGAAAGGGGGTAAGGAAGAAAACAAAGAAAGACGGAGAAAGTTCACTACTACCACCCTGAGTCCATTGGTTTTCTGCTGATTCTGTCCCAAGTCTTCAATTGCTACGCGTTTCGTATAGTCCGGGGTCCGGGGAGGCATGCAGCAGGGAGGCGAAGAGAAGGGAAGAACAAAAAGGGCCTGCCAAAAGACAAGTGCTCCTTATATAGGGCTCTTGCTCATGTGCAGATTGACCGGAAGCGCTGTTCCCCTACAAGCCTCTTCCTGCTCTTTGCGAGCGCTTGGTCCCTGCGCAGTCGCACGACATCGCCCACTTCCAAAACAGTGAAGAAGATGGCCCTCTCGGAAGATGGCGGCACAACGGCAATGTCGAGACAAAATCACATCTGGTATTGGTTCTCTACAACCCCTCACCAGCCCTTCTCTGGACACACTCCAGCACCTCAATGTCTTTCTTGTAGTGAGAGGCCCAAAACTAAACACAGTCCTCGAGGTGGAGCCTCACCAGTGCTGAGTACAAGGGGATGATCACTTCCCTAGTCCTGCTGGCCACACTATTTCTGATACAAGCCAGGATGCTGTTGGCCTTCTTGGCCACCTGGGCACGCGTTTCAAATGCAAACACTCAAGGTATATTTTATCTTCAAACACTTCATCCATTTCCACAGCTATGGAATTGTCCTAACCCAAAATTCTAAAAAAATCTTTGTGCCATTGCCATAAAAGTTGAAATTAACTTTGGTAACAATGTGGCAAAACAATTCCCAGAAGAATATGAGAAACCATGTGCTCAGGTATCCAGCTCATTTAGTCCCTCTTTCCTGCCTGCATTTCATCATCACTTTGGCAACCAACTGGGGTAAATGATTCCACATTCTTCATGTGGAAAAACATATTTAATGCACAACAGAGCTCACTTTTTACCTGTCTTGAAGAGCATGTGGCAGAAAATATTGATAAACCTTGGCTTTTTGTTTTGTTTTGTTTTGCTTTTCTGGGACATTTAAGGACTTCTTTGCATTACCAACTTCTGGTGCAAAGCAAAACAGAAGTCTTCCACATATTTAGCTATCATTTGGTATATAAGAAGCCAAGAAAGACAAGTAAGTGTTTAACACTCAGCAGTAGAAAAATATGTCAAAGGGCTGTTGAGTTTAATGATTGTCTGGTGTTACTTGGAAAGGCAGGTCTTCTATCAATTAGTACAAATTAAGTTCAGGCACAAAGTGAGAATCAAGACTTCTGCTCCTTCTCAAGAAACAGCAGCCTTGCAAGGAGACAAAGGATCAGCCAGCAGCAGGAGCGTTGAGTCAGGGAAGAGACTTGGGAACTTTTCTGTTTTTGAGTATGTTGGGTTGAAAATTTGCTTGGCAAATATGAGGCAAATGTGAGATTATAAATATTATAAGGGTTTTTTTTCTTTGGAGATTGTAAATTATTACTCTGCAGCTCCTTTGATTTAAACTTGCAGTAACTGACAATAAATGTTTGCTGAAGCCTTTAGAAAGATTATAAAGGAAGATAATACTTCTGTCCTGCAGTACGTGCTGAAAGCAAACATCCTTTCTCTGCTGAGCTTGGCCATATCCTGCAGGGTTGTACATCCCCTTCCAACTCTCCCTGACTTTTTTCAAAAGCCTTATTTTAACACAGATGGTGACAATCATGATTATGGCACCTCTGTTTACGGCTTAGTTAAGTTAAATCCTAATTGCATAAGGGTGCAAAACATCCTCACAGGCCTGTGCAAAAAAGGAATTGTACTGTCTGTGGCTTGCAGGATCTCTCTACAATATCTGCATCAAGAAAACAGGCTTTGTTTCATCTGCCCAGGCATTGATATACTTCATATATATCCATGAATTACATTTATAGTCCCTGATTCAGGAGAGAATTTACGTAAATGGCTTAAGTCTAGGGTTGTGCTTAAATTTAAGTGGTTAAGTGTTCTCCTGTATCATAGATTTCTGTAGGGAGCATTTCTCTTCTTGTCAACAGGATAGTTTATTCTCGGTTTTTACAGGTCAAGAACAGATTTCATTAAATTATACACCTTCTTTTCCAGCTAAAGCGGTATAAATGTAAGTTTTGCAACTTTTGTCTACTCACCAGTTAAATACTGCCATAAGTGTAAAGATATTTTCTGTTAAAGCTTAAATGCTTAAATATTGTTCTTTCTTCTGTCTCTCATACACACATGTTTATTTTCAGGAAAATATTATTCAGACTTTCCTAGCGATCTGTTA
This sequence comes from Vanellus vanellus, assembly GCF_965231255.1. Taxonomy (NCBI): domain Eukaryota; kingdom Metazoa; phylum Chordata; class Aves; order Charadriiformes; family Charadriidae; genus Vanellus; species Vanellus vanellus. Next base: position 22,109,584 of record NC_138909.1, on the reverse strand, counting down.
TTTAACGTCTATCATCCAGAAACACACATAAATTTTTAAACTTCTAACTCACAAACTTTACAAGAAAATGCTCTGGTTTAAACCTAGGCACATGTTGAAGTACTTTGCTGAAAGTGGATTTGCTTATGTGAATTTTGATTTTTTTTATGGTCCAGATTTTCACAAGAAGTGATCCTCTATTAATTTCACTTTAGAAAGATAAATGAAATGTCCAGAAAGCAACAGCTGTCTTTTTGGGAGTCACTAAACTTCTTAAAGTCTTACAGAAATTTTTCTGCCAAATTTGTTTGAAAATCTGATCTTAACCTTGAGTCCATTGTGTGAGCATTAAACAATGCTTTTAGTCCTAATCAGCAAAATGATCACATTGCAGCTCCCCCAGACAAAAACATGGCTGCTGTTTCCTCCTCTTAACACTCCTGTAGTTCATAAGATACTCTCTTAAAAAGCAAGGTAACTTGAGTAGCAAGCCTAACTTGCTTGTAAATAGAGTTAAAATCCTTTCTATCAACAGTGTCTGTGCAGTGATCTGACATTCTTGTTTGGAAGTCTGGCATGGATAAACTTGTCTTTGTGTACAACAGCAGTACAACTGAAATAAAACCCTCACAGCTCCATCAGATTTGTGAAAATAAGAGGCTAGTTCACTCTTGGGACTACCCAAGGTAAATAACCAGAAACATCTTGCATATCAGGAGGGGATGCAGAGATCCCGACATCAGAGTTGCCCACCTCTGGCTTTCATTCTGTCCCAAGATGGTATTTATTTAGTGGGAAGTAATTGTGATAGTCTTACTCCAGGGGCTGCCTTCCTTTGTCACTTTGACTAATTTGAAGTAGGATCATACACAACATACACCATGCTGACGTGCAGCAAAGCATACGCCTAGAAGCTGCACAGATTGAACTTTCGTGACTTTCAAAGCTTTTCTGTCTAGGTTAAAGCATATTGACTAGAGCGAAGGGAAAAGATTGGTTCAGTGGTTTTTTGCACATGCCTATCCCATAATGCTCCCCTCATCAACACTGTTATGGAGACTTTGTTGCTAGCATCACAAGGATTTATCCTGAGAGGTACCTGTGTGTTTGTTGGTAGGATATACTACATTTATACCCATAGTTAGAGGCCCTGTAATAGAAGCAATAAATTAATTTGATTACCTTGTTTATTCACATAGACTGGCCAGAGGATTTTGTTTCAATTTTTAGCATTCATTAGGCACTGTGGAGGTGAAGCATTTTGTGAAAGAAATCTGAGGGTCCCTGAGATTCAGTTTACTGAGTAAATAGGTGATTAAATTTTGTCTCCCCAGTATCTTGGATCTTCAGGTTGGATGATGAGAGACAAAAGCTTGTTGCGTTTCGCAGCAGCTGGTAATGTTAGTCAAAAACAAGACTGCAAAAACTGTATTCTCTGGAAGAGAAGCAAAGATTTGGTTTCTTTTAGCACCTCTTCTGTTTTCAACAGCACTCTACAGGGTCATCATTCAACCATTTTATCACCCAAATATTACAGAGAGACAGTTGAGAACAGAAGATGTGCTAAGAGTGCTGAGTTTTTGTAACTGTCAACAAGCATAATGTCAGTTAGTCAGCTATTAATTGATTAACCCCCATGGAAGGGGCACTTAGACCTCAAGGAATTTCTAGCTCGAGGCATAAACAAGGAAAATCAGACGTGGGGGGAAGTTGAGAGGAAAGGGACTATTTGATTATTATTGCTAGATGAGTTTTGTTCACTGTATTTTGGGTTAAATTTTACTGTCCATATACTACGGCTATGGACTCACTGATTTTATTGTTAAAGAGGATAGAATCCAGTCTTCCATCTCCTGCTGGGAAAGCTGCTTTCTATCTTTCATTACCTTTTCTTTTTTACTTTCTTTGTGTGATGGCTGGTGAGATACCTGTTGTTAGCAGCACAAATGATCAAAAACACGTCCTTGCTAAAGTCAGCCAACAAGCTGTTTATGACTCAGAAAAGAAGCCTTCTGGTTATTTGGCTCAATTGGAGCCATATGGACTAGCTACCTCCACGGAGCAAATGGCAATGAGTCGGAGAAAGAGAGTCCCTCCCCCAACACTAAGCAGGAAGTGTTGACCTAATTGATGGATAAAGGATCTGGCAGGTTAAATGGAACAGAAACTGATACAGCTATCGCTTTAAATTCCTTTTACCTCTAGGTTTAAGCAAACAATAGGAAGCACCAGTAAGAAATGAAATTATTTTAATCTATTTTATGAAAAAAGACAGAGATGCTACAATTACTTACATTGTGCCAGACTTTGTACGTATGTATATGCCAACATCATTTCTTGTTGAATAGTACAAATCATTGCATAAAAAAAAAAAAAAACACAAAACCCACACACTTTAGTATGAAAACAAGCAAACCTCAACAGTTACTGTAGATAAGGCTGTTGTAATCCACAAACCTACAGCAGTTGCAGAAGAGCTTTGTTGATGCACACAAGATGAAGCCATTTGCATAGACACTTGTACTCTAGCATATACTATCACAGTCATCAAGGTCAGCTATGTATGTATTACACAACAATGTATCCACTACAGCTATAGTGGCTTAGGGACTTCACTTAATAGTAATCTAATTGTCCAGCTAAGTGTTGTCAGAACTCCTTTCCTGGCACTGGCTTGCATATTTGAAATAACTGAAGGCTTCATACCTCAGCTGCTTGGATTTATTTTTAGTTTTTAGGCCAAAAAGTTTTTCCTTTCCTCCTCTGAGCTTTTGTCTAAGCCTCGTAGACAGTATAACATTCCTGCGTGTCCTGGTTTAAGGTAAACCAGAACCAATTTTCTGTTCAGTAACTTCACTTTTTAGCTGGGCCTCTTCTAACTACTGAAATTAACAGCATATTGTGCAGAAACTGTTCGCTCTCAGAGTGATAAGGCCTATGTTTATAGTTGATGCCAAGGAATGGTATGCAGAGAGGCTCTTGCTTATATTTATTGCTATAATAACCAAGGTCAGATAATTTTGTTATTTGCCCCATTGGAGGATCGGAAGCAGAAAAGCGTAGTGGGGTCTTACCTATGGGGAGGAGCGGACAGGACAGGTGACCCAAAACTGACCAACAGGGTATTCCATCCCATCTGCCTCATGCTCAGCATAAAAGCTGAGCGATCAAAGGGTCAGCTCTCTTTCTTCAATGGCTGGTGTCCAAGGAGGACTCTGTCTGTTCAACTGCCTTTGATCCCAATCCTAAATCCAGATCTGGAATCCAGTTGCCATCTGTCACTGAGTCCAGTCTGGGACTTCCCCAGTGCCAGACGGTGATGTGATTGTCATCCTGGGAGCTTGATACGGTTTTGTATATATTTCATTCTTTCCTTTTCATTTTATTATTAATATTTCATCAAAATATTTCAGTTCCTTTTAGACTCATAACTCTCTCTCTCTCTCCTGCCTTTCTTCGGAGAGAGGTAGGGAGAGCATGTCATTCCACCTGAGCAGCCAATCTGGCCCAAACCACAACACTGCCTTAGCTACTGCAGATGCTGCTAACACAAACTGAGTTTTACAACTCCAGTCTTGTTTTCTTGATGTTTTCCACCCCCTATATTTGACTCTGATAAAATTGTTGTGGCAGACGATTTTATAAGTTCCTATTGCAGCCTGTTTTCTTTCTGATCCAGCATTAAAGTATTTGCTTTCTTTGTTACAGCACTTTGAAAAACTTGTCTCACGAATTATGACATGCATATTTTATAAAGCAACTTGGTATGCTAAAATACACCTGATTGTGCCTGAAAGCATCTGTCCAAGTGGAAATGAACCTTCAGAAGTTCATTATTTTCAGTCTTACAAGTGCTATTCTGTACACAGATATAGATACAGAAATCATGGCACAAAGTACAGTCCATATTTGAACCTGGAACTGTCATTTATTCATTTTGGAGCTCAGCTGGGTGTTCTGCTTTTGATAAAACAATCACAGAGAGAAGTGCGGAGCTGCAGTGGACATGTGAACGATGAAGGGGAACATAAATATGTAAACTGGTGTTCAGTGAAGGGAAAAAGGTGTCGTCTCAGACTGCTTCCCTTTCTATTGTACTGAGCACCAAGAAGAGCCCCTTCTGTTGAATACATGCTTCCTAACTCCCAACCGGACTGAAGTCCACTGGGAGAACATTGTCACAAGGACAGTTTCCTCACATCAGCACTCCTTACAATAGAGTTGTACAGTATAAGGTACAAGAAAATTGTTCTTCCTACTTTATTTGCACTTGGGTCAGTGAAGGAACAGCCCTGGATCCATAAGCTGTACAAGTCAGTGAGTATCTTGCTGTTAACCATGCTTTGATTTCTCCTCACTGCCATCTATACAGCCAACTTAGTGAAAAATGCCCAAAGGTGATGCACAAAGCAAGAAGGCACAGGCCTGATCTAGCTGTGTAAGGATAGCAAAGCCCAAGCAGTGAATAACAGGCACCACATACAGAGAGGCCGCCACAATGCTCAAGGCCAGTGAAATGAATGTTCCTGAATTGTTCTGTGAAAAGTTTTGGCTGCAGTATTTTAATGCTCAAACCTACTTGCCTTTCTCTTTTATGTTTCTTCTCTCTTTCCTTTGAAAAAAGAGGGAAACAGTCCAGAAAAAAGCAGAGACAAAAACTATAAATCAAAACCAGGAAATGTTCAAAAGATGTAAACTCATGTTTCTATAGACAGGGACAGTAGTAGGATTACACTTGGAAAATACTTGAAATAGACTCAAAAATACTTGAAAAATATTCCACATCATTGTTTAAAAATGAACAATAACTTCTTGTATCCTGCCATCTATTTGTTTAGTGTCCAAGAAGGGTTCTTCCCCAAAATAGTTTTTATGGTGGTTGCACTGATGATTTCTTGTCAAAATAAACTGGAGATAAAATTGTACAGGGGAAAGGAAGAATATTAGAGGATGGAAACCAAACCACTGTGATGGCCAGTTGCCCAATAAACTTGCTGTCAGTGCCACTCGATGTGCTTTTCTTCCTGAGAATCTGTTGAGCTCTGACACTTTTACACTTTGCAGCACATGGGAAAATAGTCTCCCTCACAAATCTGAAACCAGGTTGGAGGACTTCTCATAGTTTGCACAGGTTTTGAGGGCAAGGAACATTGTGAGGAGGCAGCAACTTGGAAAAGGTAGAGTGGTCAGAGTCTACAACCCTCAGAGCCAAGTAGCTGAGTGTCTCCCAGTACTTCTTCAGGGAACCATATTGTCCCACCTCAAACAGCACATAATTTTGCTGTTCAAGCTGTGAAATAGTCATGTTGGTATTGATGTGCGGAAATGAGACTCCAGAGAGTCCACAACCAAGAAGGTTGTAAAGTAGTTATATTTATTCAGCACTGGGCAGCACGAGGGGTCTCCCCACCACAATCGTGTGCGCCCAATGCAGCGGCCTTCTCAAATATATATAGTATTTAATTACTTAATCATAAGATTTCCCAATACGCCTATACATATACATAACCTGTCCCCGCTTCATATTAAAATTAGCTCTAAGAAGTCATTTTCATAAACTCCTCCCAACTGCGCTTGCGCAGTGTCTCCTGGTGGTGGTCGCTGAGGGTCGTGACGATGAAGGCTGATGACTCCTCTTCATCAATGCGAGTAACCTTTTGTCCCTGCGCAGACTCAGTTCTTCTTTGGTCTTTGTCCAGACCGCAGGGTTGGTTTCAGCTGCTTTTCAAGGCATACTCTTATTCGTTATCAGGACCTGTCCTTGGCAATGTCTCAAAACTTCTTGCTTCGTCCATTTTTTATCAGGCCTGTCCTTTAGGTTATGAATCACTACTAGTCAATCAGTACACAATGTGTTATTGTCTCTATCATATCCCCTGACTCAGTATACATGCTCTAGGGCAGGTTTATTCTGGGACTGTAACCATGTGACCTAATCTTTCTGAGCTAAAATCTGCACACTGCAAAGGAGGTTAATAGCAACTTATTTGCTTTGCACAACATGAAGTTATACAGTTTCATTTTGTTGAAGATGTCCCTGGTCCTTGCAGGGGGGAGGGCTGGGGGGCAGGTTGCAGGTTGGACTAGATGACCTTGAAAGGTCCCTACCAACCCAAACTATTCTACGATTATGGCAAGTCACAGATAGTATGCAATGGGGGCTGTATGTGCATCTGGAAAAGGCAATGTAGGGTGACTGCATTTCTGTTGTGTATCACAGCAGATTTCTGCTGTGTATCACCATCTGTGAATAAGAGCAGATGCAGGATTGCCACATCAGCCCACTGAATGCTGTAAGTGCTAATGGCAACATTGTGGATGCCTCTAGCTGCAGCAAAGGAGATTCATGGTTAAACACTCACTTGATGTTCTTTTGTGGCTCGTGCCATAGGCCAAGCTATCGAATCTCCCAATCCAGCATTGTGTTGCTGGCTGAAGCCATAGGACAATATTATTGAATGTCATGATCTCAGCTTAAGTCTGCAGACTATTAAGTGAAATGAGCATGTGAAAATAAGCCATGTGCTACCCATTCATTTATTCTTTAGTAGGTTTGTTCTGTGGAGAGAGATGTGCCAGTCCCAGCCACTAATCACCTGTACCCTGGAGCAGGGTCCATTTTTAATTCCTGAACTACAATGTTCTGCCCCTATTTTGGCAGATGAACATTACAGCAGGTGTCAAAACAGATGTGTACCATTTTTGAGCTCCGAATACAGGAGTGGTGGCACATTATCACTGTATGAAGACTGGCTATTGCACAGAGCTGGAATTACTGGACGGTTGCACTCAAATTCCTCCCTTTGGTCTACATTTGAAGCTAATGAAAGCAGTCTGTCAAAAATCTACTAAATTAAGGACAGGATCCAAAGTGTGCATTCTTTAATAATTGCGTTACAGAAGAGCTTTGAGCGCTGAGGAGATAAGTGAATTGCTTTTTTATGCATTCGTCACATGTACAGAAGCTTCTTGATAGGTATTCAGGCAATATCCCACTCCAAGGTCTACTGTGAAAACAGGTAAGCAAGTTGTTTTTTCTAGTAGTCTGTATAACTTCTTTTGAGTCAAGTAGTTGTGATGAAGATCCACACAGTACGTGTCCTTTACCACCACAAGATTATGAATGCTTATTATGACAACTGAACTATGTCTTGAGATGACTAACTGGGGGGCAGGGGGGTAATTTCCTTTGGAGTATGATAAATGAAGCTGTCTTCTAGAGTATATTTGTACTCGAAAAAATGGTAGATCTGTATAGAAGGATGTAGGATGAGATGGTGTTGTGGTCAGTTTCATGGACACTCCTAATGACTTAATCTTTTAAAACCAGCATTTGTATTTTCTAACATGTCTTATAATTTTTGATTTTTAAAATTTCATAAAGGAAATGTGTTAATATGTGGTCTGTCGATACAGATTGACAAATTTTAAAATAAATGTGTGAAACCAAACAGTGCTGAAACACAAAGTGCAATTGGAAGCAATGTATTGATAACTGTCACCAGTTTTGGAAGGACCTGCTTGTCACAGGGTCTATTCTTAGCTGCGTCTTTTCTGGTCATACTTGTTTCTTTGTCACTTGAACAAGAGTAACCCTTCCCATGCTGTCTTGAGAAATGTTATTTTTTGCATACAGAAATTCAACTTCAGGTTGCACTTAGAGTCTCAGGTTATGCCAGGAGTTGCCCACTAGTGGATAGGTTCTGGTTATAAGCCTGTCACCATTCTATAGTGTTCTTAAATAAATGCAGAATCATTGGGACTTAGGGATGTTGTATTATTTTGTTTACCTTTCTGCATATTATGCGGTGGTGTGGTTTAACCCCAGCTGGCAACTAGGATCATGCAGCCACTTCCTCGCTCACTCTCCGTCCTCAGTTAGGGTAGGCAGAAAAGAGAGTAAAGGAGGATGGAAAAAAACAACTAGTGGGTTGAGATAAAGACAGTTTAATAGAACAGTAACGGAAGAGGGGAAAATAATAATAATAATAGTGGTAAAAGAATACACAAAAAAAGTGATACAACACAAGTTGCTCTCACTACCCAATGATTGGTGGTGCCCATCATGAGCAGTGATCACACGTTCCTGCCCCTGGCCAACCCCCATTTATGTACCCATTATGACATCTATGGTATGGAATATTCCTTTGGCCAGCTTGTCCTGTCTATGCTGTCTATGGGAGTTTTATCTCAGAGTTAAATTGACTGAACTTTTTGCAGTTTACCAAGAATTAAATAGAATATAGTTTGTCCTTTTGACCCTAATGGAAGCTTGGCAGTCAGGTTGTTCAGATGGAAGACAGAAATACTGGGTTTCACGTCCCTGCATGTAATGTGCAGCTGCATGAGACACTGTTTGTGGTGAAACTCACAGCATGTGCACGCTAGGGAGAATTTGCAATCTCGACATGAAAGCCTTCAAAAGTCAACTAGAAGGTCCATCGGAGGGCTGCTTCTCTGCTGCTGCTTCAGAGAAAGGCAGAGGTGGAGATGCAAGGTATTTATCAAGCTTTCCCTCTTTCTGGTGGGGTTGAGCCTAGTCAAAAGTACAAAACCACAGTGAGATGTCTGCAGGATAGTGAGGAAAAGGGAAGCGACTGAGGAGATACAGAGGCTGGTGAGGTTTGCAATTCCAGTCTGTATGCCATCCTCCGTGCCTGTTTCCATTGTATCTGAGTTTGTACCAACTTCCAGTGATTGCTCTCCTGGAACAGCCATGTCCCATCTTCTTTAGCCTTTGAAAGGTGACACCAAAATGCAACCCAATGTCTGTAGAGTGACAAGCCTTTGTCATTTTAGCTTTCTGGCCTGCACCTGCTAGAAATCTTATACACAGAAGGACTGGGCTTGTTTTAGCATGTCACTGAGTTCCAGTTCAGACTTTATAAAACTTTCAGTTTTCAAAGACTGGGAACATCACCGAGGAGATGTCGGAGGAGACCAGCTTCAGTGAAGGTAAGCCCTCACTGGGGAAGGGGATCGCGGCGGACAAGGCCGGTAAAGGGCTCTTTTGAGGGCTCTCGTAGCCGGGAAAAGCGGCTAGCTCGTGTCGGAACCGGCAGCTCGGGGGCGGGCTGCTGACGCGGCAGGGGCGGAGACAACGTCAGGCGCGGCAGTTCTAAACGGGCTGCCAGCACGCCAACGGTCAGTCGCCGAGGAGACCAGCTTCAGTGAAGGTAAGCCCTCACTGGGGAAGGGGATCGCGGCGGACAAGGCCGGTAAAGGGCTCTTTTGAGGGCTCTCGTAGCCGGGAAAAGCGGCTAGCTCGTGTCGGAACCGGCAGCTCGGGGGCGGGCTGCTGACGCGGCAGGGGCGGAGACAACGTCAGGCGCGGCAGTTCTAAACGGGCTGCCAGCACGCCAACGGTCAGTCGCCGAGGAGACCAGCTTCAGTGAAGGTAAGCCCTCACTGGGGAAGGGGATCGCGGCGGACAAGGCCGGTAAAGGGCTCTTTTGAGGGCTCTCGTAGCCGGGAAAAGCGGCTAGCTCGTGTCGGAACCGGCAGCTCGGGGGCGGGCTGCTGACGCGGCAGGGGCGGAGACAACGTCAGGCGCGGCAGTTCTAAACGGGCTGCCAGCACGCCAACGGTCAGTCGCCGAGGAGACCAGCTTCAGTGAAGGTAAGCCCTCACTGGGGAAGGGGATCGCGGCGGACAAGGCCGGTAAAGGGCTCTTTTGAGGGCTCTCGTAGCCGGGAAAAGCGGCTAGCTCGTGTCGGAACCGGCAGCTCGGGGGCGGGCTGCTGACGCGGCAGGGGCGGAGACAACGTCAGGCGCGGCAGTTCTAAACGGGCTGCCAGCACGCCAACGGTCAGTCGCCGAGGAGACCAGCTTCAGTGAAGGTAAGCCCTCACTGGGGAAGGGGATCGCGGCGGACAAGGCCGGTAAAGGGCTCTTTTGAGGGCTCTCGTAGCCGGGAAAAGCGGCTAGCTCGTGTCGGAACCGGCAGCTCGGGGGCGGGCTGCTGACGCGGCAGGGGCGGAGACAACGTCAGGCGCGGCAGTTCTAAACGGGCTGCCAGCACGCCAACGGTCAGTCGCCGAGGAGACCAGCTTCAGTGAAGGTAAGCCCTCACTGGGGAAGGGGATCGCGGCGGACAAGGCCGGTAAAGGGCTCTTTTGAGGGCTCTCGTAGCCGGGAAAAGCGGCTAGCTCGTGTCGGAACCGGCAGCTCGGGGGCGGGCTGCTGACGCGGCAGGGGCGGAGACAACGTCAGGCGCGGCAGTTCTAAACGGGCTGCCAGCACGCCAACGGTCAGTCGCCGAGGAGACCAGCTTCAGTGAAGGTAAGCCCTCACTGGGGAAGGGGATCGCGGCGGACAAGGCCGGTAAAGGGCTCTTTTGAGGGCTCTCGTAGCCGGGAAAAGCGGCTAGCTCGTGTCGGAACCGGCAGCTCGGGGGCGGGCTGCTGACGCGGCAGGGGCGGAGACAACGTCAGGCGCGGCAGTTCTAAACGGGCTGCCAGCACGCCAACGGTCAGTCGCCGAGGAGACCAGCTTCAGTGAAGGTAAGCCCTCACTGGGGAAGGGGATCGCGGCGGACAAGGCCGGTAAAGGGCTCTTTTGAGGGCTCTCGTAGCCGGGAAAAGCGGCTAGCTCGTGTCGGAACCGGCAGCTCGGGGGCGGGCTGCTGACGCGGCAGGGGCGGAGACAACGTCAGGCGCGGCAGTTCTAAACGGGCTGCCAGCACGCCAACGGTCAGTCGCCGAGGAGACCAGCTTCAGTGAAGGTAAGCCCTCACTGGGGAAGGGGATCGCGGCGGACAAGGCCGGTAAAGGGCTCTTTTGAGGGCTCTCGTAGCCGGGAAAAGCGGCTAGCTCGTGTCGGAACCGGCAGCTCGGGGGCGGGCTGCTGACGCGGCAGGGGCGGAGACAACGTCAGGCGCGGCAGTTCTAAACGGGCAGTCCCGGAGCGCAGCGGCCGGCTGTTGTGCACCCAGCACGCGGGCAGCCAGTGGGCGTCACCCAGGCCCTCACTGCGGCACCATAGCGGGAGGGGGCGAACAGGGAGCAACTTTTCGCAGGTAGGTCACTGAAAGCCCTGCGTCAGAGCTGAGCGCAAGCCGGGCAAGCGCAAACAGAGGAACATCGGCATGCAGGGGCACGGGCTCAGGGCTTGCGGGAAGCTGACAGCAGAGATTCAGCACCTCCCGCCACAAGAGAAGAACATACCCCCAAAACGGTCAAGAGCTGCTGCGAGAAAGAATGTGGGAACTCAGACCGAGCTGCCATGAAAGCATGTGGCTGTGCAGGTTCCGGGCTGCAATGAATGCCGGAGTCTGGCACTGCTCTCACAGGGAGCCAGTGACACCGCCTGCATACGGTGTGATCAAGTAAATGATCTGCTCAGGCAGGTGGTCGAACTGAAGGAAGAGGTAGAAAGGTTAAGAACTATCAGAGACTGTGAAAATGAAATAGACTGGTGGAGCCATACCCTGAGACCAAGGCAGGAGGAAGAGGCTCCATTGGAAGTGGTTGATCCCCTTCCCTCCTGTCACCAGGCGGAAGGAGAGAACTTAAGGGATAAGGAGGAGTGGAGTCAGATCCCTCCCCGGAGAGGCAAGCGGAACCTCTCGCAGCCCCCCTCACCATCCCAATTGCCCTTGCAGAATAGGTATGGGGCTTTGGAATTCGAAGACCAGGTGATCGAGGATGGAAAGGATGATCCATCCAGTGAGGCGCCCAGTGCTGGGCACTCACCCCGCCGCCTCAGGACTTCCTCAACCAAGAAAGAAAGGAAGGTAATTGTGCTAGGTGACTCCCTTCTGAGGGGAACAGAGGGCCCTATCTGTAGACCGGACCCATCCCACAGGGAAGTCAGCTGCCTCCCTGGGGCCAGAATTAAGGACATAAGGAGAAAACTCCCTTCCCTGGTTAAGACATCAGATTACTACCCACTACTGATATTTCAGGTAGGTGGTGATGAGGTAGGTACCAGAAGTCTAAGGGCAATGAAGAATGACTTTAGGGCCCTGGGATGGCTGGTTAAGGGATCGGGAGCACAAATAGTGTTCTCCTCTATCCCACCATTTGCAGGGGTTGACGAGGGGATAAATAGGAGGAGTCAGGAAATTAACTCCTGGCTCCGAGACTGGTGTATCCGGCAGAACTTTGGCTTTTTTGATCATGGGCTCATCTACAGGAAACCAGGCATGCTGGCAACAGGTGGGGGAAGCCTAACCCGAAGGGGAAGAAAGATCCTGGGACAAGAGCTAGCAGGGCTCATCTACAGGGCTTTAAACTAGGTTTGAAGGGGGACGGGGATGAAACCAGGATTACAAAAGTGGTGCCTGGGAGAAGCGTACCAGTGCTTCTGGGTAAAAGTGTTAGCAAGGTCTTGCAGCCTGTCCCAGTGGTGGTGGGGGATGGTGAATTGTGTGACAGCCAAGGCACGAGGGGTAGTGATAATTTGGTAGCTACAGTAGTGTCTGAGTATGATCAGGTGCGAATTAGGGCTTGTCCCCCCAAGAAAGTGGCAGGGCAATCAGCCCAGCTGAAGTGCATCTATACTAATGCACGCAGCATGGGAAATAAACAGGAGGAGCTGGAGGCCATTGTACAGCAAGGAAACTATGATATAGTCGCCATCACAGAAACGTGGTGGGAGGACACACACAAGTGGAGTGCTGTAATGGATGGCTACCAACTCTTCAAAAAGGATAGGCAAGGAAGAAGAGGTGGTGGGGTGGCCCTCTATGTTAGGGGCAGTTTTGAATGCCAGGAACTTAACAGTGTGGATGACAACACTGAGTGTGTATGGATAAAAATTAAGGGGAAGGCCAATAAGGCAGACATCGTGATGGGAGTTTGTTATAGACCTCCCAATCAGGATGTAGAAGCCGATGAAGTATTCTACAAGCAGCTGGCAGAGGTCTCACAATCATCTGCCCTTGTTCTTGTGGGGGACTTCAACTTCCCAGACGTCTGCTGGAAATACAATGCAGCAGAGAGGGAACAGTCATGGAGGTTCCTGGAGTGTGTGGAAGACAACTTCCTAACACAGCTGGTGAAGGAACCAACTAGGGGAAGTGCCCTACTGGACCTACTGTTTGTTAACAGAGAAGGTCTTGTGGGGGAAGTAAAGGTTGGAGGTCGCCTTGGGCAGAGTGATCACGAAATGATAGAATTTTCAATTCTTGATCACGTAAGGCGGGGAGCCAGCAGAACTGCCACCTTGGATTTCCGAAGGGCAGACTTTAGCCTGTTTAGGAGCATGGTCGAGAGTGTCCCTTGGGAGGCAGTTTTGAAGAGCAAAGGTGCCCAGGAAGGCTGGGCATACTTCAAGCAGGTGCTCTTAAAAGCTCAGGAGAAGGCCATCCCCTTGTCTCAAGAAACGAGCAGACGGGGAAGACGACCAGCCTGGCTAAATAGAGAACTTTGGCTGGACCTCAGGAAAAAAAGAAAAGTTTACATTCTCTGGAAAAGGGGGTTGGCAACTTATGAGGATTATCAAGATATAACAAAGCTAAGTAGGGGGAAAATGAGAAGGGCCAAAGCTCAATCAGAACTCAGCTTGGCCACTGCAGTCAAAGACAATAAGAAAAGGTTCTTTGAATATATCAATAGAAAAAGGAAGACTAGGGAAAATGTAGGCCCACTGATGAATGAGACAGGTGCCCTAGTGGTGGAAGACACAGAGAAGGCAGAGTTAGTGAATGCCTTCTTTTCTTCGGTCTTCACTGCTAAAGCTGTCCCTCATGAATCCCACCCTCTGAAGGCAAAGGGGGAGGTCTGGAGAGTGGAAGATTTTCCCTCAGTTGAGGAGGACCGTGTCAGAAACCACTTGGCCAAGCTGGACATTCACAAGTCCATGGGCCCTGACGGGATGCATCCGCGAGTGCTGAGAGAGCTGGCAGATGTTATTGTTAGACCACTCTCCATCGTCTTTGAATGGTCATGGAGAACAGGAGAGGTGCCTGAGGACTGGAGGAAGGCTGACATCACTCCAATCTTCAAAAAAGGCAAGAAGGAGTACCCAGGGAACTACAGACCAGTTAGTCTCACCTCTGTCCCTGGGAAGGTAATGGAGCGACTCATTCTGGATGTCCTCTCCAAAAACGTTGAGGAACAGGAAGTTTACCAAGGGTAAACCATGCTTGACCAATCTGATAGCTTTCTGTGATGTTATAACTGGTTGGCTGGATGAGGGGAGAGTCGTGGATGTCATCTACCTTGACTTTAGCAAGGCTTTTGACACTGTCTCCCATGACATCCTCATTAGGAAGCTGAGGAAGTATGGGCTAGATGAGGTGACAGTGAGGTGGATTGAGAGTTGGCTGCAGGACAGGACTCAGAGGGTTGTGATCAGCGGCACAGAGTCTAGTTGGAGGCCTGTAACCAGTGGTGTCCCCCAGGGGTCAATACTTGGTCCTATTTTGTTTAATATATTCATTAATGACCTGGATGAGGGGACAGAGTGTATCCTCAGCAAGTTTGCTGATGATACCAAACTGGGTGGGGTGGCTGACACCCCAGAGGGCTGTGCTGCCATCCAGCGTGACCTGGACAGGCTGGAGAGCTGGGCAGAGAAGAACCTAATGAGGTTCAACAAAACCAAGTGCAAGGTCCTGCACCTGGGGAGGAAGAATGCTAGGCACCAGTACAGGTTAGGGGCTGACCTGCTGGGAGATAGCTTGGAGGAGAAGGATCTGGGGGTTGTGGTAGACAGTAAATTATCCATGGCCCAGCAATGTGCCCTTGTCGCCAAAAAGGCCAATGGAATCCTGGGCTGCATAGGGAAGAGTGTGGCCAGTAGGTCGAGGGAGGTCATTCTCCCCCTCTACTCGGCACTGGTGAGGCCACAACTGGAATACTGTGTCCAGTTTTGGGATCCCCAGTTCAAGAGGGACAGGGAACTGCTGGAGCGAGTCCAGCGAAGGGCAACTAAGATGATTAAGGGCTTGGAGCACCTCCCTTATGAGGAAAGGCTGAGAGAGCTGGGACTCTTTAGCCTGGAGAAGAGAAGGCTGAGGGGAAACCTTATTATGGCATACAAGTATCTAAAGGGTGGGTTGAAGAAGGATGGAGCCAGGCTCTTTTCATTGGTTCCAAGTGACAGGACGAGGGGCAATGGGCACAAGTTAGAACACAGGAAGTTCCGTTCAAATACACGGAAACACTTCTTTACGGTGAGGGTGACAGAGCACTGGAACAGGCTGCCCAGGGAGGTTGTGGAGTCCCCTTCCCTGGAGATTTTCAAGACCCGCCTGGATGCAGACCTGAGTAATGTGCTCTAGGCAATCCTGCTTTAGCAGGAGAGTTGGACTAGATGATCTCTAGAGGTCCCTTCCAACTCTGATAATTCTGTGATTCTGTGTGATCACCTTCTGGCCAGGGTTCAGCTGTCTGAATCAAGGCCTGTTTTGGTGCTTTGTGAACTTGGTTCATATTTACAGAGGAAACTGATATTAAGGTTGTGTGAAAGACTATGATGAAGCAAAACCACTAAGTGACTGCTGAGACAGGGCTAGTCAGTAGCTAGTTATTTAACTTGCAGACAAAAAATGCCACCTTGAAAAGGTACAAACCCCAAAGAATAGTAGAGAATTGGAAGACAGCAATTAAGCACCATCAAGAATCAGAATATTACATGAAGCACTAAAGATTGCTCCTTCTCTGCCTGCCTGGCTAGCAAAAATACAGAATCTTATTAGGGTGGTAAGCATGTAAATGTTCAGCCAAGTAGCTCATTAGTCCTAGCTAGTTATTGTATATAACCCAATAAATATGTTTTGTATGCTTTTCACTTGTATTTATCCTGTTTGCAGAGTCTTTCTGCATGTGGCAATAGTTTATACAATGAAAAGACAAGGAGGTGGAAGGTTTCAAGGACTTAGTTGTTCATACATTGCCCACCATTATCAAAGCAAATACAGTCCTGAATGACTGCTTACTGTTTGTTAAGAGTATTCACATCAAATACACCCAGCACACCTGCAGTTCTTTAAATAATTAAAAAAAAATAAGAAGAGAGAATTAAAATCATTGAACACAGAATACTTGATAAAACCTTCTAACGTGTTTTTTGTTATAGACTGGCCCTTAGAAGCCTTTAGAGTGCTGCAGGGACCACTTCATCCTCATGTGCTGTCACTGGTTAGGGTTGCTTATCTGTAATGTTTGATTACAACTTCTGATACATGTTCCAGTCCAGAACTGTAATGACTGTGTGGGCAGCTCCCACTTTGACTTTGTACATCTCTGTGTACTGCATGTTTTGGTTCCTATGTACAACCACTTTGCTCCTGCTGCACATTTCCCTTGATCACAAGCATGCATGGTGGCAATATTTATGGTGCTGTCACGTTTTAGTCCAATCCTCTTAAAGTGCTAAGAGGATTCCAGCTACCAGGATTGTGATGCCACTTCTGGCACACAGTATTGAAAGCAAATTTCTGTAGAGTGCACTCACTCAACAATACCAAACCCCTTCTTTTGACTGCTGAGCCGGAAAGCAATGGGCCTGAAGAAGAGAACCAGGCAAAACCATGATGTGAGGCCTCCCAACTCTATTTTATATAGGAACCTGCAGAATATCTGTCAGTCTGGGTTATGCAATGAAGCAAAAGTTAGCTGCATTCACACAACAGTTACATGTCACATTTAATGGGTTTTAGGGCAGCTGGGGCATCTTTAAAGGTTTAAAGGGCAGCTGGTTAGTCAGAACTTGAGTCACCTATTCAGTCTGCATAACTTTGGCAGAGATTTCCCAGGTGTAACAGCTTCAACAGCAGGCTTTTTAATACAGAAATAGGGAAGGGGAGAGGAAGTTTGGTGAGAAAAATTTTCACACACACATATTCATCAGTCACAGTGCTCTCATTGCAGTAGTTCCGAGGAAGTCACTCTTGACCCTAGATCAAATACAAAACAAGGTAGGAGCCTAATGCATCCAGGTCTGACAGCATACTATTCTCAAAGCATATATGCAGTCTAATATAGGTACATTGCTCTCATTACATACACAACATAGACATGGTCTATGCATGCATAATGGCTGTTTATTATGCAGGGTCTCTACCAGCCCAGTGCTGACTAGTCTAATAGTCTGGCTGCCAAGTTTCCAGAAAACCCAGACAGTGAGCAACTAGATGAGAGAGGGAAGATGACCTGATAAATAAGGTTTATGGCCAAAAACTGTAGACTCAAGAGTCATTATATGAGAGAGGGCTTACTTGAAAAGGAAGGTGTTGTTTCTCTCTCTCTTCCACAGAGGCATGAGAGAGGATCAATGGTGCCTGCATCAGACGAGACTGTGCGTCTTATTGATCTTGCTGTATTTTACAGAAGTGCTTTAAAAGCAGCAGCAGGTTCAGTATCAGTGACAAGTATATGCAGTTTTCATTTTCATTGAGGAAAATAAAATATTAAAGCAAATAACTGTCTACAAACATATTGTCCACATTTCAGTTATTAAGGTCTATCAAAATTAACTAGTGGGCAAAAGCATTTTTAAAATAAAAAATTTGCATTTGCCCTTCATTTCAGTTGTTATTTAGCCAGTTCCTCTACTGGGCACTATAGAAAACGTTCCGTGACACATTGTCATCTCCATTATCAAGTAGAGCTGTTCCTGTTGTTTGACAGAAATTGAAAAAATTGGTCACTAGTGCATTTTTCAGTACTGGCATCTGTGTCTATGGTAAGGCCTCTCTTTGGATTGCTCCTGGCTTGGCTCACTCTGCTGCTGGATGAGTGACTGGCACTCTATTTCTCTCTGCATTTTAATGCTGTGGGTGGCTGGAGTGCAGGGGTTAGAAGTAAGGACTTCCAAACTCTCATCTGGCTTAGGAAGGCAGGATGGTTTGCTGCTTATAGAGCTCTTGCAGATATAGGAAAGCTATTCTTGAACCTGCTCTCCATCTTAGTATTCCTATGTGATCTGAAGGGAAGGTACCAGTTGAGGAATTCTTTTCTTTAATCAGGGAAAGGTTAAGTGTCTCATTTTACATTAGGTCAAAAAATTTAAATTAGGTGTTTAGACACCTTATTCAAACAATAGAGAAAGCTATGAGTCTTCTGAGAATGATTTACTTGAACTTTATTAATGTCCAAATTTAACATAGGATGAATCACCTTATTGAACTGCCTCTCTCTCCTTTAACTTGGATGAGGTGGATCTTACCCTTAATCTTTCTCTGATTTCACTTCCTACCTGCAAAGTGCTTCATGATTTTCTGTCAGTAGTGCTTGTAAGGTACTCATACTCTTTAATGGTATTACAGATGTTAGCTATCTGTGTAATTTAATAAAATTGCTCTCTCTTATGAATTGCTTGTCAGCCACACTCAGTTTTTCTAAATTAAAGTACATCATTAATTTCACACACATAATATATCTGAATCCCAGCAAAACTAGCCATGGGAAGGCTTTGGTTGATAACTGCACAAATTCTTGTCTGCTGTAAAAGAACAGCAAACAGAACAGAAGGACTCAAGAGCTGATGGAGATTGTAAAGTGCTGGACACACTTGCCTGTGGAAGCAGTGGATTCAAGGTTTTAATGAACAAGAGAAATAAGTATCTGTTAGATTTGAATTACATCAGGCTGTTCCTGCCTTTGGGCAGCAGGGTGGATCAAGGACCTTTTGTGGTCCTTTCCACCCTCAATTTTTAAAGACTTAATTATTTCTTTTATTTCAAAAATAATGCAGACCGTTTGGTGTTCTGTGCTCTGGCTTTTTCCCTCTCTTAAAGTGGGACTGAATGCACTTCAGAATTAACTTTGAGGAGGAAAATTATCCCCGTATGTTAAGTAACCACATCTGCAGTCCTATCCTGGTAGATAATTGGTCAGATATTGGATATCAACTTAGAAACATAAGATGCATTTCACTGAGTTGTAGACATCTCACTTGTAGTTATCTAACCATAAGGTAATTGTGCAGGCTTCCTTTAGGGAGGCAGAAGCATCTCAAGATTCACCTCATTGTAAGACAAGTATCTAAAATGGTTGAGACGCATCACCCTGGAGATTACCGTCTCTCTCAATTGAATATAAAGAGAAGCTAGCCAGCTCACTGAGACCTAGACAACCCACTTTTACCCTTCTGAAGTTAGATTAGGTGGAACTATCCCTTTAGTAAAAACTGTCTTTCAGTATAGGGTAAATTTTCACAAGGAGCTGGGACGCAGGTATTCCATACCATGTGATGCCATGCCCAGCCTGTAGCCAGGGAGCTGGCTGGGGAAGGGGGCAGGAAGATGCCACTTGGGAGTGGGCTGGGGCTTCCTGGTATGGTTGGTGAGCAGTGGTACAGTAATTGTGTTCGTATACTCCTCTATCAGTGTTATTGGTCGTTTTTCTCTTTCCTTTGCTGTTCTGTTAAACTGCCTTTATCTCAACCCATGAGTTTTCCCTTTTTCTTCCAGTTCTCCCCACAGCTGTTTGGGATTGAGCAAGGGGCTGCGTGGTTCTTTGTTGCTGGCTGAGGCTAAACCACTACAGTAGTAAAGACATACAACCGGTACTTACTTTGTCGGCTGAATGATACTTTTTTTAAAAAGCTAGTGTTCAGCTCACCCTTTTGCTGTTTACCTTACAAGTAATCTCCCTGCAAATTGTCTTTCCTGCTCCATTAACATTTTTTGACAGCACATGAACTTGATAGATCTTGACATGTCTTACTGCCTGGGGATACTATTCAGAACTACAGCAGCGCTGGCTGCTTAGTACTTCTCATTATTACTCCAACAGCCTTTACTTCGGCTTGACATAGTGGAACAAGACTCAGTGTGGCAGTGTTTTATCAGTAAGAAGTGGCTTCTTATAGTTGCAGCAAGCCTTTGGCACTGATAGAAATATATCACAGCTCAGTATCCAGCGGACAAAACTGTGTTTTACCATCAGAAGCTCTAACTGTAGAAATGGTTACAGAGTACACAGGGAACAAGTGGTTTGCTACAGCTCCTAGCAAATTGCTACTAGCTGCCAACATTAACATTATTGCAGGTAATCCGGACAAGGAAATCTGGGGCAATATATTCTGTCTCTTTATGGCAGTAGGTATCAAATACAAAGTTCCTTTTAGTAAGGAAGTCACACCTTCTTTGCCCATTTTTCTAAGTTCAGTACTCCCCCAAAGAAACCCAAAAGTCAATGCATACATCATCTGCCAGAGACAGAGGACAGCAAAACCTGCATTAATGTATGCTTTTTATTCAAGTCCTTTAATTCTGTGTGTCCAAGACATGGGCTACTATGTACTGGTGACACTCATCACAGACATTTTTAACCTTCTGTAACTTGTGTACGTGTCTGAAACAGTTGTCCAGACTCCCTCTATGTTGAGCAGAGACATCCAGAGAGCGGTTAATTCTATGTTTGAGTAAGCATGTAAAATAGGTGGGATTCATCATCCTTGGAGATCCTGTCTGTATTTATTGATTAGTGAGGTCTTTTGAGAAACCTAAAACTTGGTGACTTAAATACCCTGAATATGCAAAGATATAAATGGTCTGTAACTTTAAGATTCTTGTACTTCAGAGTGGGTTGGACTTAATGCTATAAACTTCTTAAAATCTAGGAGAACACTGCAGAAGTTTGGGTTGAATGTAGGAAGTGTGATATTTACTATTATTACCTAACTCCTTCCTCACCTGCCCCAGTTACATTTTCAACATGTCACAATCCATGCTTTTTGGGTTTAGATCTTTGCCAAAAGAGAGAGGAAGAATGATGGAAAGGAAATTTGCAAGAGTATATCAGGCAAGAATATTGACGAGCTAGTTCTTCCCTGTTTGTGAGATCTTCTGTGTCAGGTAGACCCATTGTACACCATGCTTACAGCATACCTTCTCCTTGCATCAAATCCTAACAGTGAGAGAACCAGTGATGCAGCCCCATTACTCAATTGAGCTGTAGATTTGGAATACCACAAACTTAAGCATGCCTTACATACAGGTGTGAAGGCTGATCTGCTTTCAAGATAAATATTTCTAGAGAGTTTTTTTGGAGATAAAGACAACATCTTTCTTTGTCATAGTACTATTAGGAATTCAAATTTTTCAAGTTGTCAACAGTAGATAAACATTTGCCAGTGAGGTTGCAGCACATTAGATTTGCTTTTTTCAAGGTAAATCTGAGGAAGACACTGAGCCAGAGGATCAAAATATTGAGCAGTTTAAAATCCTGAGAATCCAGCTGTTAAACTTCTTAGAGCAGAATTTGTGGGTTAGATGTAATTAAATAAACTTTTTTTGTGGGCAAGGGAAATACCTTAAATAAACATACTACTATAATCAATGGATTTTTATACATCAAATAAATGTATACAATGACCATTTTCCTTTCAGTTTCTCTGGTATGCTGTCTTGACAGCATGGGTGGTTGTTCTCCATTTGGGAAAATTTGTATGAATTGTCCAGCCACTAAGGCTTCTCAAAAGGAACAGTTACCATTCCCAAACACCTGTATGGCTTCCATCATAAATGTTTAAGTTAGTGACATGTCAGCATACAGACATCATTATATATTGAAGAGAGGACCTGATGGAAACTTATTAACTAACCTTATTTTTAAGGAACAGGGCTAGCTTTAAACTATTACAACTATCACCCAACAAAGAGAACAGGACCATTGAGAAACGACCAACTGGTTTTCGGCCAGACTGAGCTCCGTGGCTTTGGCAACCAGATAAGGACAGTTCACCAAAACAATACAGTGATAAAGAGGAGGAAACGACTACCAGAGGATTCTGAAGGACCACCAAGAGACTACAATACGCATATGGGAGTGGGTGGTAGCCTGTGGTAATGAGTTCCCAGAAAAGTAATGAACATGTTAATCATTTCTCGAAAAGTAATGAACATGCTAATCATTTCTCGAAAACCTTGTGAATATTTATATATGGCATGTATATAAGCTGTATAACTAACCCTTTACGATGTGCACATTAGGAGTGATCCCCTGTGTGTCCAGTGCTGCAATAAAGAACACCTGCTTAATAGTCACAAAGACTATTGAGTCCTGATTTCAGCTTTTCACGGCATCAGGCAAAAGGAGGCAAAAGGAAAACTAGGGAAAATGTGGGCCCGCTGTTGAATGAGACAGGTGCAGTGGTGACAGATGATGCAGAGAAGGCAGAGTTGCTGAATGCCTTCTTTGCTTCTGTCTTCACTGCCAGCCCTCGGGCCTCGGGAGTACCAGACTTTGTGGGTAACAGACAAAGTCTGGAGGGAGCAAGACTTTCCTTTGGTTGACGAGGAGCAAGTTAGAGATCAGTTAGATAAACTGGATATCCACAAATCCATGGGGCCTGATGGGATGCACCCTTGAGTGCTGAGGGAGCTGGGGGAAGTCATTGCTGGGCTGCTCTCCATCATCTTTGAAACGTCCTGGAGAACAGGTGAGGTGCCTGAGGACTGGAGGAAAGCCAATGTCACTCCAGTCTTCAAAAAGGGCAAGAAGGATGACCCAGGAAAGTACAGGCCGGTCAGCCTCACCTCCATCCCTGGAAAGATGATGGAGCGGCTCATTCTGGGCATCACCTCCAAGCATCTGGAGGAAAAGAAAGTTATCAGAAGTAGTCAACATGGATTCATCAAGGGGAAGTCATGCCTGACTAATCTGATAGCCTTCTACAATGGTGTGACTGGATGGGTGGATGAGGGGAGGGCAGTGGGTGTTGTCTACTTTGACTTCAGCAAGGCTTTCAACACCATCTCCCACATCATCCTCACAGGCAATCTTAGGAAGTGTGGATTAGATGAATGGACAGTGGGGTGACCAATAGAGCTGAGAGGGTTGTGGTTAGTGGCACAGAGTCTAGTTGGAGGTCAGTAACAAGTGGTGTCCCTCAGGGGTCAGTACTGCATCCAGTCCCACTCAATATATTCATCAATGACCTGGATGAAGGGATAGAGTGTACCATCAGCAAGTTTGCTGATGACACAGAACTGGGAAGTGTGGCTGACATACCGGAAGGCTGTGCCGCCATACAGTGAGACCTGGACAGGCTGGAGAATTGGGCGGAGAGAAACCTTATAAAATTCAACAAGGGCAAGTGTAGGGTACTGCATCTGGGGAGGAATAACCCCATGCATTAGTACAGGTTAGGGGCTGACCTGCTGGAAAGCAGCTCCGTGGAAAGGGACCTGGGAGTCCTGGTGGACAACAGGATGACCATGAGACAGCAATGTGCCCTTGTGGCCAAGAAAGCCAGTGGCATCCTGGGGTGCATCAAGAAGAGTGTGGCCAGCAGGTCGAGGGAGGTTATCCTCCCTCTCTGCTCTGTCCTGGTGAGGCTGCATCTGTAGTATTGTGTCCAGTTCTGGGCTCCCCTGGTTCAAGAAGGATGGGGAACTGCTGGAGAGGGTCCAGCAAAGGGCTACAAAGATGATGAGGAGACTGGAGCATCTTTCTTATGAGGAAAGGCTGAGGGACTTGGGCTTTTTTAGTTTAGAGAAGTCTGAGGGGGGACCTCATCAATGCTTCTGAATACTTAAAGGGAAGGTGCCAGGTGGATGGGAACAGTCTTTTTTTGGTGGTGCCCAGTGACAGGACAAGACATAATGGGCACAAACTTGAACATAGGAAGTTCCATCTTCCATCTTAACATGAGGAGGAGCTTCTTCACTTTGAGGGTAGTGGAGCACTGGAACAGGCTGCCCAGAGAGGTTGTGGAGTCTCCCACTCTGGAGACATTCAAAACCCTCCTGGACGCCATCCTGTGCAACTTGCTGTAGGTGGCCCTGCTCTGGCGGGGGGGGGTTGGACTAGATGATCTCCATAGGTCCCTTCCAACCCTGACCATTCTGTGATTCTGTGATTCTTTGAAGGAGTGTTCAGTTCACAATTCAAAGGGAAGAAAGTAGATCTGCTATTCCCCCTCCTCCGTCTTTGCTCCCTACCAATGTTTAATTCAAGCAGCTCAGCAAAGAATGCAACATCAAAGACTTCAAGGGTGTTACAGATCTCTGGTGCAAATCTCATATCTCAACACCAGCAGTTTAATACCCATATGTCTAGATTTGTCCTGAAACTAAGGGTTTGGAGATTGGTGATAGTAGTAAAGGAACTTCAGTAAGATTTAATAAAATCCTATGATTTTCATGTAATATTTTAATACAGGTTTTCATTGCAAGTAACAGGATAGCTTCTCTTTTAACAATCACTGTCCTTGGAAACAAATTATCAAGCAAGCTATCGACTGTAATCTAACAAAGACTTAGAAGTCTTCCAACAGAGAACATAATTTATTAATTTATTTGAAAAGCAAACAAGCCACAGGCATGTAAAAATTTCACTATCAACTTCAGAAGGGAAGATGAAACACATTGTTTCATCTTGCACTGCATTTCATCTATTGCACTGCAATAGACAGTAGAGGAATTATGTTTCCAACATATTTATTGTAGGAAGCAGTCATCTTCTGGTTTCTGGTTATGATATCATATTTTGTGCTGTGGCAGACAGCACGGTAAACATAGTTTCTGCTTTCAAAGGTGAGTTTGGTCTTCTTAGACTTATAAAAAGACCAAATGATGTCAGTGGCCTCTAAGGAGTGATTGAATATAAGATTTGGCTCCTGTTGTTTGGCCAGATCCACTTACTTCACTTTTATAGTTGTTTTGAAAATGTAAAGTCCACTGTGATTCAGAACATTTGATGGACCTGCAAACTCATACATATTTGGTGAAATATCTAAATACATGTTGATAGAATGACTTCTTTTTGCTGCAGTTTAGTACTTTCTGGGTTAACGTGATAAATAGTGCTGCAAATGGAGACGGCAGATCCTACAGAGACCTCTACAGCTTTAACTATGATAAGTAGTCTCACAGAAAAAACTGAAACAAGGCACACTGTATAAAGTTTATTTCATCAGGGATTCATGAGAAAGTGAACATACTGTTGAGAGGGTAATAGAATCACGTGAAAGTAAGGCTAGTGTTTGCTCTTAACATGGGTTTTCTGCATTATTTACCTCTCACGAGATAAAGCCTTCGACACAATTTCCCACAGCATTCTCCTGGAGAAACTGGATGCTCACGGCTTGGATGGGTCTACTCTTTGCTGGGTAAAAAACTGGCTGGATGGCTGGGCCCAGAGAGTGATGGTGAATGGAGCTAAATCCAGTTGGCAGCTAGTCACAAGTGGTGTTCCCCAGGGCTCAGTACTGGAGGCAGTCCCCTTTAATATCTCTATCAATGACCTGGGCAAGGGGATCGAGTGCACCCTCAGTAACCTTGCAGACGACAGTAAGTTAGGCGGGATTGTTGATCTGCTTCAGGGTAGGATACCACTACAGAGAGATCTGGGCAAGTTGGCTCTATGGGCTGAGGCAAATGGTATGAGTTAATTGACAAGGCCAAGTGTCGGGTCCTGCACTTAGGTCATAACAACCCCATGCAGTGCTACAGGCTTAGAGAGGAGTGGCTGGAAAGTTGCCTGGCAGAGAAGGACCTGGGGGTGTTGGTTGACAGCCAGTTGAATATGAGTCAGGAGTGTGCCCAGGTGGCCAAGAAGGCCAATGGCATCCTGGCTTGTATCAGGAACAGTGTGGTAAGACGGACTAGGGAACTGATCGTATTCAGCACTGGTAAGGCCCTACCTTGAGTACTGTATTCGGGTTTGGACCCCTCACAACAAGAAAGACATGGAGGTGCTGGACAGTGTCCAGAGAAGGGCAACAAAGCTGGTGAAGGGTCTAGAGAACGTCTTATGAGGAGCAGCTGAGGGAACCGGGGTTGTTTAGACTGGAGAAAAGGAGGCTGAGGGGAGACCTTATTGCTCTCTACAACTACCTGAAAGGAGGTTGTAAAGAGGGGGGGTTGACCTCTTCTCAATATTAACAAGTGATAGGACAAGAGGAAATGGTCTCAAGTTACCCCAGGGTAGGTTTAGGATGGATATTAGGAAAAAGTTCTTCACCAAAAGGGTTGTTAAGCATTGGAACAGGCTTCCCAGGGAAGTGGCTGAAACACCATCTTTGGAGGTATTTAAAAGACATGTAGATGTGGTGCTTAGGGACGTGGTTTAGTGGTGGTTTTGGCAGTTAGGTTCATGATTTGACTTGATGATCTTCAAGGTACCTTCCAACCTAGACGATTCTATGATTCTATTCTAAGATTCCAAATTAAGTGCGCAGCAATTTTAGACCACTGTGGCTTGTCAAGGTTTATGCTAAAATATTTTGGCCTTTTAATTAATGTATATAGATTTGATATTTCAATCATGAAGGACTGATTTTTTTATTTTTTTTTAAGGAGCACAGTATCACAGAGGGAGCAATGCACTTCACTCATAGAGAGAAGCATCAATACATTTATTGGTATAAAACAGGGATTTAACAAAGTTTGATGGTAAATATGACAGACAAGATTCAAGATGGCAAGACACACTGGGTTATTTACTGCATAGAGGACAGGGTCTGACAGAAATGTCAGGAAGACCCTTCCGTTGAGTCATGAGGTTCAGAAAGGACAGAAAGGAGCTCCTGGCTTTCTAAACCCCTTCACAGAGACAAGTCTAAGTGTGGGTGGATCCAATCCTAGTCCCAGACTTGGTCAACGGTTGAGCCGGATGCAGCCATCGTGACTACATGTACCCATTATGACGACCACGGGCAGTTATTGCTTGAGCGGGGTTACGGTAGATAAGGATCAGGTAGGCTCCTGGGGAAGGAGAGCACACCGTCACACACAGGCAGAGCACAGAGTCATTTGCTAATGTAAGATCAAGTATTTTTCCAAAGAGACTAGATCCTAGCAATGTCTCAAAGATCTCATGCTCTTTGTAGGTGTTACTTACAGATGCTCTTTTCAACTCTTACCTATATTTCTTGTAGGGAAAAAAAGCTAATTTTTGACAGCCATAACATTTTCCCTCTTTGTTCAGTTAACTCTCATCCATGCAATTAGTGCATTAGTGTGACTAAGTAGGAGGCATGAAGCACGTTGCCTGATGATGTCATGAGCGTGTTGTAAGTTTTGACAAGATCCTTGAAAACAGGTTCCCCTATGGCATGAACTACCAACCAAAGGATCTGAGTTCAGAGGCAGAGTGCTGTTTTTCTTACTTCTTTCCTTGTTCAAACAAACTTAGGAAAAGGGAAAGGGAACATCCTTACAAGTTTAAGACTACTTCCATTGTGCTTGTGTGAAAAAGATAAAAACATCCTATGTGATGATCACTGTGGCATCTTTTTTTCTCTTGACAAATTGCTGATACCCATGTGAAACACAGATCTGATTAAACTCTAGGAAATTTGGCAGTCCCGATGGATTCTGTGTTTAAGGGGATGAGGACACACAGGTGAAATAAGGATCAACTTCAGGGAAGTTTTCTAGCCCTTACTTGCAATGACTCTGGCCTGCAACTACTCTATCATCAACAGTACTGGCTACAAGCTTTGCCATAGTGACTATCAAATCAATCCAAGACATCTGAAATAATTATCTGAAAATGTGGGTTCACTAAATGAGTGATCAAGCTGTATTTTCCCAGAGGGGCTACAGAGTATACTATGCCTATACCCCTGGTCAGTTTCACCTGGAGGACCAGGGTCATGTTTCAAGCTGTCCTAGGCAAATTTTAGAGCCTAGAGATTTCTCAAATATGATGGATAGTGGCTTAGCAACTTCATCTGCCAGTTCCCTCAGTACCCGCGGATGCATCTTATCAAGTCCCATGGACGTGCAACTTCAGGTTCTTCAGGTGGTCTCATACTTGATCTTCACCTACAGTAGGCGGTTCTTCATTTTTCCACTCCTCGCCTTTGCCTTCTACATCACGGCTAGTGTGGATGCAGTCTCTGCCAGTGAAGATTGAGGCAAAATAGTCATTAAGTATCTTGGGTTTGTCTCTGTTCCAGGTGACCAGCTCTTCCATTTCCTTCTGGAGAGGGCCCACATCTTCCCTAGTCTTTCTTTTCTCACTGACATACTAATAGAAGTATTTGTTTGTCTTGACGTGCCTGGCCGGATTTAATTCAATCTGGGCTTTATCTTGCCTAACCTTATCCTTGGCTGCTCAAACAATTTCTCTGTATTCCTCCCCGGCTACCTACCCGTCTTTCCACCCCCTATAGGCCCTTTTTTTCCTTTTGGTCATGTCCAGGAGCTCCTTGTTCATCCATGCAGGCCTCCTGGCTTTTCTGCCTGCCTTCTTCTTTGTAGGGATGCATCGCTCCTGGGCTTGGAGGAGGTGATGCGTGAATAGTAACCAGATTTCTTGGACTTTTCTTGCCTCCAGCACTTCATCCCATGGCACCATACCAAGCAGGTTCTTCCAGAGGCCAAAGTCAGCTCTCCTAAAGTCAAGGGTGGTCAGCTTGCTGTGCACCTTCCTTGATGCCTCAAGGATCTCAAACTCCACCTTTTCATGGTCACTGCAGCCCAGGCTACCCTTGAGCTTGACACTGCCTACCACCCCCTCCTTGTTGGTAAGGACAAGGTCCAGCATGATCCCTCTCCTCATTGGCTCCTCTACCACTTGGAGAAGGAAGTTGTCATCAATACAATCCAAGAACCTCCTGGAATGCCTATACCCTGTTGCATTACCCTTCTAACAGGTGTTGGGGTGATTGAAGTCACCCATGAGGACCAGGGCCTGCAAACGCGATGCCACCCCTATCTGTCTATAGAGGGCCTCATCCGCTTGGTCTTCCTGGTCAGGTGGTCTGTAGCAGACCCCCACTGTAATGTCCCCTGCTCCTGATTTCCCTTTAATCCTAACCCATAGGCTCTCAGTCAGCTCTTTATCCACCCCTAGGCCAAGCTCCATGCACTCCAGCTGGTTTTTGACATATAGGGCGACACCACCTCCTCGTTTCCCCTGCCTGTCTCTCCTGAAGAGTCTGTAGCTTTCCATGCCAACACTCCAGTTGTGGGAGTCATCCCACCACGTTTCAGTGATGCCAATGAGATCACAGCCTTGGAGGCGTGTATGCATCTCCAGCTCCTCCTGTTTGTTTCCCATGCTATTAGCATTTGCATAGAGGCATTTCAGCTGTGTCCTCGTTGAGGCTGACTTGGCCTCAATCCCAATTGACAGTTACAATTCCTTTGCGGTGCTCTCCAGGCAGCATTCCTGTGCATTGTATTAAAGTTGCCTCCCCATTGGGAGTCGTTTAGGGTTTCTTATTGAACATTACTGAAGCATGGCCGTGTTAGTTCAGGAGCACGCCTGGGCTGAAGGTGCAGTCTGCTATTAGTTTATCCAGAACTGTAACAGTTTACTATATATTAAACATGCCTGGACTGATTGTGGTGAATTGGGCGTCAGTTAGAATTTAAACCTAGCCGCACCTGGCCTCCCACCTCTGTGAGGCGTGTTAGAACGCAAGGGGGTTTATTTTCTGCCAAAACTACTTTGCCTCTCAACACAACATTCACCCTAGTAGCACAGCTCCGAGCCGTGAGAGCAAACCTGCATCCTTCACACTACCATTGTGGCAGCAGAGTTTGTTTTGTGTTTGACAAAGGAAAACTAAAGATTGTTGTCATATTTGTTCTTAATTTTCGTGTTGCTGTGCTGTCAGTGAGAATGCAAAGAAGCACTGGTTTGTTCAGAAAACATTTGGAGGTGTAGTAAGTAAAGAGGATGTAACCAGGAGTATATTCAAAGCTTTCCTGCCAATGGATTAATTTGGATATGAGAATTAAGGCTGTATCACTGCCAATCAGCATGCTGGGAGGGTTCAACTGGGCCATTAAAGATATGGGAGTTTTGGACACTGGTGGCAGATTTCATGGGTCTTGTATCTAATGGTGCCAAGCGAGCCCAAAGAAGAGCTGAGCCAGGATCCCAGCTGCAAGGAAATGCATTTCTGTCTTAACATCTAGGTTGAGCTCCTTCACTCCCTAACTCCTTACAAAAAAGCATGGAGAGCTCGGCAACATGTCCAGGAAACCTGTTCAGGGCCCAGGTGATGAAGCTCTATTGTCTGACATCCTTGGCACCTGGCTGATGGTGAGCTACTCGTGGAGCATGGTATCTCTGGCTTTTCTGCAAATCAGGACCAGAGGGAGAGGTGTTACCTACCATGTGGGTAGGCAAGGCCTGCTGTGAATTGAATAGCCCTGTACTGACAGACCAAGAGCTGCTCTACCTCTCTGGCCAACAAGCATAGCTTTATTAGTAAGTGACATGCACTGGGAGTCTCTGCAAAAGGCTCCTGTTGCAAGTTCACATACATGAATTGCCAATTTATTGCAGAAATTTTGATTGCTTATTTATCACAGTATCACAGTATCACAGTATCACAGTATCACAGTATGCTAGGGATTGGAAGGGACCTCAAAAGATCATCTAGTCCAATCCCCCTGTCGGAGCAGGAACACCTAGATGAGGTTGCACAGGAAGGCATCCAGGCGAGTTTTGAATGTCTCCAGAGAAGGAGACTCCACAACCTCCCTGGGCAGCCTGTTCCAGTGCTCTGTCACCCTCACTGAGAAGAAGTTTCTTCTCAAATTTAAGTGGAACCTCTTGTGTTCCAGCTTGAATCCATTACCCCTTGTCCTATCATTGGTTGCTACTGAGAAGAGCCTAGCTCCATCCTCATGACATTCCCCCTTTATATATTTATAAACGCTAATAAGGAACTTAAAAAAAGCCATGAGGAATTTGCATTGATATAATTTGCATATGGATTGTATTAATTTGCACATAAAAATGTGTTAGCTGCACAATCCAAAATTAATGAAATATTGAAAAGTATTAACAATGGAAGAATGTCAATATCAAATGTTTCAAGGTCTTGATTGCTGCTAGAATTCAGCAGTGCTATAGTCTTTGAGCAACCAGTAAAAAAGACAAGGCAAAATGGAGTTAGATAAAAGGGACCAAACAACATTTCTTCAGAAATGAAGAAAAATGTGTATGGCAGCACATGAATGTACACAGCACCTGAGAGAAGTGAAAACTTGGGTAGAGCTATCAGAATGATAATAGGGATATAGAAGACATCAGAATCACTTGCAAAAGATTATAACTTTTTTCCAGAACACACAGAATTTTTTCCTTCAAAATATAGTTACTCATTTCTGAGTCACTCCTGGCTATTTTTACATTAAAATGCATTTCAAAAAGTTGAATTACTAAAGACATGAAATCTGTTTTCTGACAATTGTTGGAAAACACAAACATACACATTGCAAATACGTTTTCCAAATTAAAACTGTACATGCTCTTGGTTTCCTCTATCCAGCAATTTATTTCGTTCACAAATCAGGTCTATGTATGGCTTATATTTGGCTGGTCACCTCAGGACAGCTAACAGCTGCTTAGAAAGGAAAGATTTATACTCTCCTACCCTTCCAGCCTTCCCAACAATTTTTTCTTCTCTTTCGCTGTTATGAGAATTCAGAAATAACTGAGAGGACAGGTTATCACAAAGTTTAGGCCCTCTGTAGAAATTGAACTTTCTTTGCATGCTCAGCTGTTTTTAAATTACATAATCTAAGTGATTATGTAGGGGCTTAGCAATTGAAGAGGGGTTGTTTGTATGCAAAGAAAGCAGGAAAAAATAGTTATAAATACAGTTTCTCAACTAGCATTTCTTTACTTTCTGAAAGTTACTTCATCCTAAAGAAAGGCCTGATTGTGGCAGCATTTATGCATGTTAGGGAACATCTTTTCTAGCCATGTGCTTAGTGATTTGAGTCTGCATGACTTCCAGAGAATTGCTTGGGCATACCTGGAAAAAAAAAATCTGTCAACAATGTCCCACTAACCCTAAATACAAATATGCAACAGACATTAATTAAAGGATATCAAAACATGAGTCACCACTAGAAAGTGTTTGCATATGACATATTTTTGTCAACTGCAAAGATTCCTGTGGCCCAGAAGAAAGAGTGATAGCTAACTTCCCACAGGAGCCCTACCTTCACCAGCGTGGCTTCTGTGGAATGAAGATGTATTTGATGCTTACTTCCTAGTCAGTTTCTTGATATCATCTTGACATCTCTTGACATTAAAAATAGCAGAATACTCTCAAATTAAGAACAACTCTGCAGAGTACATCTCTTTCACCTGACAAGGGACTGCCACAAACTCTACACCCTCATTGGACAGTTGAGGGTCCCTTGTTCATCTTGACTGATGAGAGCTGCTTCTGGAGGCCAGACTTCACAGTAGTTTTAATCTACTTAATTTCCTTCTGCTTGGAATGGTGTTGGGTCTTTTGCTTTCTGTCTGGAGGATCCTGCAGATAATTGAAACAAACCCCTTGCCAGAGCAGGTACCGTTAATAAAGAACTCCAACATGGGACTCATCCTGATGCATTATGACAGTTCTCACCCTGTCTAGTAGCTGTGGTGAGGTTTGCAGAGGAAGCCCATTGGAGACATAATGTTAGACTTAGGGCTTTTAAGTGCAGGGTCACCCAGCATAGTTGTATGTTGGGATACAAGAGAAACCACTTCAGCCTATGGTCTGTCCTAATCAAATTGAGGACTCATTGATCTTAACACTGGCTTAGTCAGTCAGTTTTATTGAAAAAGAACTTATAAAAGATAAAGTCTTGTCCTTGAAAAGAACTAGCTAAGATAAACCCACGCATGACACAATCACAATTAATTTTATTTTATTTTTTATGAAAGGGGGATTAGCACTACTTCCATGTACGCAGGGAAGTTTTCTTACAGTCTTGAAATTTGAAAAAGTGCAGTTAATGTTAAATAACTAGCAACGCTGATAACATTATTATCATTGCTTCTATTGTTTAATATTTGCCTTATCACATAGGAAAGAGCCTTTTTTTTAAGGATTGTACAGAGTGGTGGTCCAAAAAGATGGTATTTACTTCAAAACACAACTGTATGAGGGTGAAGGTGGGGTGGGGAGAAGCATACACAGCATTTATAATCTTGCCAGCATGTAACATAACTGAACCTATTAAAATGTGATACAGAAAGGATTAGAGGTCAGATTTTGATAACCCTCATTCAGATAGGATAAGAGCCTTGCGACCAGGGGCTTTCACGAAAGTCGAGGGAAACTTTTACGGAATATAATCTTGCTCAGTGTGGAGATGGGCAACTGACTATGTTTAGCAACCTCCTGGCTGCTAGAGTCATCAATCTGTGAGCTTTGGTCTGCCACCCAATTGCATATTGGTGGGAGGGAAGCACAGCTTGTATCTCAACAACTCCTTCAAGATGGTTGGCAGTGCTGATGGGAATAAGCTCCCATTTCAAATACCAGCACTTCTGACAATCTGATGAGTATGCATACCCACCTCCCACCCCCGGCTAATAAGCTGCCGGACTTTTAGTGGTCTATCAACTCTGTGTGGAGCATGGATGTTGTGCTTGTGTTGATGGGTGTATGACAAGTGCTACAGCAAATAACTGTGCACTTCCATAAAAGGACAGGTCCTTATCTACCTGTGCAAAAGCAGTAGATGTTGGAATTGTGATCAGGAGTGGAGTGATCAAGTGATGCCTTTCTTCAGAAAGGACTGAGTGGAGAGCAATGTAGTATGTATATAAAATTTAAAAGGAGCAGGAGTGTACTTTGATCCTGAATGTGCTAAATATGGCATCTTATAAGTAAATCATTAAATATATATGTATATGCTCCTTGGATGTGTTTATACCTTTCTAACAGCAACATTTTATTTGCACTTTCTGGTGTATTTTGATTTGAGTGGTATAAAACTAGAAAAACACAAGTGTGAATGAAACTCATAAAACCCTACAAAGTTACTATCCTTGAAGTTTCTTGATACACATTTAATGTGGAAAGATCTAACTGTTATTTTTAAATATTCCTTGTACTTAAATTCATACATACATCTTGTTGCAGTACTTCACCTTCACCAAAACAAGAGTTTTAATGATTCACATTCAGGATGTATTGTTATAATAAATAATAACAAACTTGAGACTCAGCAACTTATAGCACAGAAAATGCAGGGGAACTTACCTGTAAGTGCAGAGTCATTCCTTGTAGTTAGCAGAGATAACCTTGGATTCTGGGGTCAACTGCTTTTCTACTTCTGCTTCAGTACTCCCATGTGGGATACTGAAGGAGCTTGGGGCCAGATCTGTAAAGATAACATTGACAACATGATTTGAATGATAATAGGGATATAAATAAATACCTAAAAGATAAAAGATCCTGATACCACCAAGCATAGTACTGCTAAGGGAAATGTTGACGGGGGCGGGGGGGGGGGGGGGGGGGGGGGGGGGGGGGGGGGGGAAGGATGCTAGGATGCTACTGAGACCATCTCTGTGGACATACAGACCTTCTTTGTCCTCCCTGTAGCTATTATGCCCCTGCTTGGCAGGAGAGAGGAAGGATCATTGAGCTGGGGAGAATGAAGAAGGGGCATTCCACATCCGTCTCCAGTGCTGCAGCAGAGAAACTGTGCAGCTGACAGTCATCTTGGGATGGTGACAGGGAGGGAAGGGCATGGGAGAGAAGGGGAGCTAGACAGACATTCACAGAGCATGAGACAAGTATTATAAGCATTCAGGACTGTTGATGCTTAGTAATTTTGTTACTGCACACAGTTAAAATCAAAACACGGCTGTCTGACCATCGCTGTTGTAAAGGTTTTTAAATGTCTTTTTTCACACTGACTTTTCATTTGTAAGGGAGGGCCAGAAAGAAGACTCAGCCTCATTTCTGTAAAATAAAGAATTCCTTCCCTTCCCTGTGCAGCTTAGCAATGTCAATTGTAAGTCTCATTATCTTTGTACACTACTTGAAATAAGGTTTCAAATGAGGCCTCAAGTGTTGTAGTCACACAGACTGTGGCTTGGTCTCAACAGGGAAATCACCAGGAGCCATATAAAGACATAAACATGAAATCAAATGGCTTCTGTGCATGTGCCAGAGACATCTGAGAAGTGATTGCACAGATGCATGACCAACATTGATCAACTGGTTTTCTGGCTGAGAAAGCACAATTATCATATATTTGTGCACATAACAAAGCTCTCAAATAACTCAAAGCACTATAAAAAGCAAGCCTTCTGTCTGCTGACAGCACTGTGTATCATACACTAAATCAGAGCCAAGGGAACTCCTGGACAAAAAGCTTATGGACTTCTCCCATTTTCTAGCAGGAACCCCATGGCTGATTCAGAGATTTTAGCATTTTTTTTGATACTGCAACACACAGATTATTCTCATACATATAGTTCCACAACACTCTGCTTCTGTTGTCTTGTACTTAAATGTATGTGGGTTTTTTTTCCCATCTTGTTCTCATGAATACTTTCATGAATACTTCCTACCATGATGAACAATCTTGTCCTTTAAATTCAAAAGTTCTGCAGGTACTGTTGCATGTAGACAAATGACAGAGCCCCACATAATAATAACAGTACAGCTGACGTTGCACCAATAAAGCTAGCTGAAAATTTTCTGAGGTGACCTGTTTCAATTGGAAAATGCTGATGTTACAGAATTAAAATACCTCGCAAATAAATATTTTTGTCAAAATTCTCAGTAGATAATTATTATTAAGTCTTACTATCAGAGAGTTGAAATGTTTCATTTCAAAAATGCCCAAACATTATTTTTTTTCTATGCTGTATTTTGACTATATAACAGAAGAAGACTATCGGGTTACCAGATCTGACCTTACTGAAATGAGATGCTCTGTATGGTAGGAAGAAAACATTTCTGCACATTTTGTTTACAAGATATTCTGAGATTTTCACCCCAACTTAAGACAATGTAGAATTTTGAAATCTCACTATCTTGGATGGTAATTCCTTTATTCAGCCTGTTGTAGACATAGGAAAATAAGAACAAAGCAACAGAGACATCAGAGGGGAAAAAAGGAGAAAATACAATGGGTGGTAACTATAGACCCAATTGTCTAAGAAACAACTAGTAGCTTTCCTGAAGCACTGTGACCCTAATCATATGGGAAACTTTGTGACAGTGATTTTATTAAATGTAAATTTTGATTTGTTACCTGGGTTGGAAGGCATTACTCTGAGATTCTCAGTGCGAGTTAAAGAATTTCTGTGTTAATTTACTTTTTATCCTCTTAATTCATCTAATATTTCTATTTTAAACCCCACACATTTTCATCAAGGAACTACTTTAACCTGACTTTGGTTTCACTGAATTGTCTTTCTCAAGTGCAAGCATAGTCTCATTGCTGCATCAAGCAGTTGCACAAGTCTGTTCACAGAACAGTAGTCCAGCATCCATGCACTCCATGCACTGGAATATTACTTCAAACTGTGTGTGTGTGTGTGTGTGTGATGGGTCTCAGGGCGGAGCCTACATGGGAGGGAAGGCCTCAGAGTGACAACCTATGTACTCAGAGTGGCTGTGGGTTATGTGTAAAACACCACCACTGGGCCACTCTTTCCTTCCTCTCTTAGATTCCAGAGGTAGGGATGGGGAAGAACAGGAGAAGGCTTGTCCTTCCTGAGCCAAATAATCTGACAAAGACATTGACTGGCAATGGGCAAGGAATATAAGTGTGTCAGATTCTCAGCACATCTGGGTGCTGTCATGTTTGCATGGTATGCTTTGCATTCAGTTAAATGTAGAGTTGGTACCACCAGACTGTTGCAGATGCATATCAGAAATCTCACTAACAAATTTCTGCTCACAGCATTTTCCAAACAAGGCAGCTAGGAGTAGTTTACTCCCATATCCGAAAGCTAAGGGGTTGATGAGGACCTTTACTATATATACTTTTGGTGGGGTACAAGAAACAAACCATCTCTCTTCCTGGATTTGAATCTGTAGTTGTTTATCCACATAGCCAGCCAATGAATCATAGAGGTCTGAAAATCACCCATTCAGTGCAGAATTCACTGGTGAATGGAGAATCATTCTATACTCTGAAATGTCCTATTTCATACTTTCATTTCTGACGCAACTTCCCCTTCTCTGGACTAAGTATGAGGAACCAGAAAAATTCCTGTGAATGAAGGGCCTAAAGCTGTCAGAACATGTAGTGATATCAGGTATAGGCTGAGGGCAGAAACTCTCCTCTAACTTACTTCTCTTCATTGCCCACAAAATTGCAATAGAATTCTAAGAATATATTCCAAATATACTCCAAACTAGAATATTTAGTGATTAAATTCTGTGGCTAATTGGGTTATTCAATCATGGGTGTAGAATATCTAATTCCAGTTCCAACACACAGGGCTGAGTAACTATTTTTAGAGAAAATAAATGAAAGCAAAGAAACATTAGTTGGTCTTGCTAGAGTTCTATAAAATTATATTACTGAAAGAAGAGCACATTTGGGATTTACTGCTTTATCATTTTTTGCCTCATCACAGAAGGGAAAAAAATGTCCTCACAGTACATAGTACTTTCAGGAAAAAAAACATACCTAATTCCTCACTTTTCTCCTCTGAATAAAATTTGTTGTTGTTATTTCTATTATGGACACGCCTAAAGGACCCAGCAGAGGTGGTGTTGCCATTGTGAAAAGTTCTGCCTCAGAGAGTGTGAGACATTCTCTGCCCTGGAAAGCTGAATGTAAGTAGATAAAGCAGGCAGAGATAAGGGAAAAAAAAAGAACAATTAACATCCCATTTTACAGATTGGTTAACTGTAATACTGAGTTTCTTGAGTCAGGTAATACACATCAAGCTGGAATTTGAATTCAGGCTTCCTGAATTCAAACATGATAACTTTGGGAAACTATGCCCTCACCCAGCCCTTTGAACTTCAACTGATTTCAGACCATCATTAATCTTCTATGAATTAATTTTAAACCAGAGATATCAGAATGTCATAGTAATCTAGGGTTAAGAAGTGAATTTTAGACCCTAAGAGTGACCACTCAGTCTCCTCCACATTATAAGGCTGTTCAGCCATACCCAAATTAGCTCTGGATCCAGGAAGATATGGTCATAGTAGCATAAGACTGCTCCAGGGCACTGAGACAGACAGATGCAGCTATACCACCAGGACCCAGGAATGCAGTGAACGGGACAAAATTGTTTGACATGAAAAATGCCTTTGGTGGTAGCTGCTAACATCTTGGTCTCATTCTGCTGTAATCAGGAGACTCACAGAACCTCAGGCTTTCCACACCTACTGGCTTCTTTTGTCACCTTGCACATCATAAAAATAATGCTTAAAAAGTGCCTGACTATGCCTTGTTTCTCTTTTATGTCCAGTCAAAGAAAAGGTGAGGGGAAGTTAACAAGACCACTAACATGAAGACACTATCATCACGATAATGGCATTAGGCTCATACCTATCAGAAGGTCTGGACATGGGGCTGTGAGGTGCATCTGAGATCAGTGAATAGCATCTTTCTAGGTCGTAACTAGCAGTTTGTGACCTGGACTTGGACCCCCTTGTGCAGAGCTAGAACAAAATTATGTCCCCTGCCTGTAAGTGCTCAACAGTCTAAATATTAGAGATGGAAAGGAAAGGCACAAAGAAAGAGAAGGAGCCCAGAGACTGCTGAGGAGCAATAAGTGCAAGCATCTCATCATGCAAGCTACGTGACATGGCCCACCCTTCTTTCCCCAGTCCCTGCCAATACAAACTAAGTTGTACCAGTGCTGAATAGGAAGCACGCTGCCGCAGCTCCCTCCTTTAATAAATAAGCACATATATGCAAAGTCACAACAAATTAGGAACTATTTATTTCTGTTCATTGAGCCAGATGGAATCAATAATCAGCAAGGAGTTGGCACTAGATTCATTAAGGAAGCTCTCAAAGCCTCAGTAATACGAATGAGAAGTGACCCACTAGCTAGGTTTCCCTGTAGACAGGACACTGGGCTAAAATAAGTCTCAGTTTAAGTGAAAATGATGGGTAATACTTGCTTTACATTGCATCCTTTTACCATCTAAAACAACTGAGCTTTTTCCTAAATCATACACGAACGACTGTTCAATGCCCAATAATTGCACTGTGCAGTCTTGTGAAAAGAAACTAAAATAAAAACAGGGAAATGGTCCTTAGTCTTTCATGCTTATTTTTGCACATCAATCCATGTAAATAGATTTGTTTTTGATTGAAACCTTTGTGTTCCTTTTGGACAACAGCACATTAGAATTTCAGACCTCTGCAAAGCAGGTGTATTTTCCTTTCTTTTGATTTGCAAGTGTATAACTTTAGAACTTAATATTTGTTAGAAATGGCCAATCAATCTTCTGAGTCTCTAGTC
Organism: Vanellus vanellus; assembly: GCF_965231255.1. Classification (NCBI taxonomy): domain Eukaryota; kingdom Metazoa; phylum Chordata; class Aves; order Charadriiformes; family Charadriidae; genus Vanellus; species Vanellus vanellus. Next base: position 22,070,537 of record NC_138909.1, on the reverse strand, counting down.
CTATGAATGCATCATATATTAAGAGGGCTGGTATTGAAAGTCAAATGCAGTACCAGATGTGAAATGCTGTACCAGTGCTGTGAAATGATAAAGAATGGATAGAACTTCTTATTTTATTACGATTATTACAAACTTTTTTATTGAGGAAGCCACAAACAAGTTGAAGAATTTGTTGTGATGGGCACCGCTCAGGTTTTAACTGGGGAATAAATCTCATCCCAAATATTTTTCAGTCTATAGTCTTGTAAGCATGCACTTGCTGACCTTATTCCTAGGGCAGCTCTGCTGACATCAGTGCTGTCACAGTGATAAGGCTGTGTTTGTATGCACTGCTGAATTGGAGCTTTAAAAGATGAAACAGGAAAAGGGCTCACAGCCTACAGTGGTCTGTGCTCCCAGTCATATTTCATAGCTGGGAAACCAAGGCAGAGATCACTTTCGGCCCTTACAGTCAGAAGTCATCATTAGCCCTGGCAGTAATTGGTAGATGTTTTTTGGCACTTTTAGCAGGGAGACCAAAGATCCAAATGAGATCTGTAGGTGTAAACACACTTTGGTTATCAAGTTAATTTAAAAATTATTATAAAATTAATTATGTTTTATATTAGTATCTCAGTTTTAGTAATAAAAGGAGATGAAGAAGGTTGCTCAACAGGGACATGATTACTTTTCTGGAAAGATAATGATCCATCTGTCCTTGAAATGTTGTTCTCAATAACCAACCATCGCTTGATATTGCTACTCCCACACACAAAGACTTTGGGATAATAAAAAAAGAATATAAATATATTAATTGTAGTTATAAAGTGTCACCTGCTCTCCAAATTGTCCAAGGCATTTTTCTGCAGCTTAATCATAAATTTAAACTACAATTTAAACTACATAAAAGGAACCCAGCAAATTACAACTTTTTGTTTGAATGTGTAAATTACAGCTTTGCAGATGTTAAAAATTAATGAGGGAAGGCAATGCAGACAAATGGATGAAGCATTTGAAGGGGTTAAGAAACCTGTGCTCTGGTCCCAGCTCTTTGCCACTGATTCATTTAATCTTCCTGTAGCACCTGAGTGAACAGCTCTTAACTTCAGGAGCTATTTCCCCAAGCTTACATATCCTTGTGGTTTGAACCACACAGGAACAAACATCAGTGTCTAGGAAAACCCAGAACCATGCTCAAATGTCTGTATCATCTTTTTTTCTTCCATAGTGACAGCTGATAACTAAGGACCTAACTACTAGGTCCAGGATAGCTGGTCCAAAAAGTAAGAAGACTTCAGTGGGAAAGTCACCAGAGCATCACTGAAAGGTCACACTGAAGGCTGTGCCCATGTGAGGGGCAGGAAGAATAGTTTGACTGAGGTAATGTGAAAACCGTTATTTAGACATAGGTCTAGTGGTTCATGTTGCTAGAAAATATCCACCAAGCTCAGTAGAAAAGGGTCCTGAAGAGGCACATACTAAAAGGATAGTTGAGACACTTGACATGTCAAATGTCACGTGACAGACTGCAGGTCACAGGAGGCCATCTCCCCTGTTAGCTGGCTCCTTTTAGGGATTCCCATGTCTTGCAGTAGGAAGGTGCTGGCCCCTCACATTGCTCTTTGCTCATTAATTGCAGCCATTGTGCTAAAGAGAAGAAATTTCCAGAAAGGATGAATAATAATTTTTTGTAACAGCTTTCACAGCCCAACCTCCTGAGTAAACTACTCAGTAAACAAGAGGGCCAAGCTGGTGTCAGCTCTTTCACAACCCAAAGGCATTCTTTTGTAATAAAGGAAGTGTTAGCACTCCTTAGACTCTTGTCCAGCATCTCTCTTTAAAGCAAGATTACATGAACAGCTGAATTCAATTCTAAAAAAAAGAATGGTATCAACTGATAAGCTGTTCTGCAATCTCTCACATGAGTACAAACACCTGAGCTAAGCCACAGAGGAGAGTCAAGTGAGAATATTAATTTACTGACTCCTATCATCCATCCAAAGTAATTTCTGTGGGAGTAAGCACATCTGAGTTGCTGACTTAGGTGCCCATTTTGGGGTCAGCAGCATGCGTTTTATTAGTGAGGAGGACAAATGGATGGCTCTGGTTGTTTTTTTATCCCTCTGCGGGAAAATGTTATTTAAACCAAGTGACTGAGTGTATACAACATAAAAATCTACTTTTTTTTTTTCTCTTTTGGCAAATTCTTCCAGTCTCTCACTAGTTAATCCCCAGAGGCCAACATATTTGAATTTTGCAATACTTATTATCAAATAACTGCTATCTTCAAAATGAATTGGTCTCCTCTCGCCGAGGAGACCAGCTCCAGTGCAGGTAAGTCAACATTGGGGAAGGGGATAGAAGGCGAAAAGGGCCAGCAAGGGGCTCTTTTGGGGCTTTTCAAAGCCGGAGAAAGCGACTAGCTCGCCCTCGTGTTGTGTCAAAACCGGCAGCTTGGGGGTAGGGCTGCTGACGCGGCAGGAGCGGAGCTAGCACCACCCGCGGCAGTTCTAAACGAGCTGTGAAAGAGCGCGGCGAGTCGACTCGCTGCGCACCCGCTAAGCAGGTGGCCAGAGCGCGGCAGCCAGGGCGGCACCTGGGAGCACCGCAGAAGGGCGGATCCCCTGAGTGGGTGGACTGACCGGGCCAACAGGGCCTGCCAGGTTACTTGGAAGGGCGCTGCATTTCTACCATCTCGGTCAGGTAAGCCACGGTATCTACCCGGCAGAGTACCATGCCCCCAAAGAACTGTGCACGCACCAGCTCTGATGCTGCTTCACAGACAGAGCTTTTGTGTGAACATGTTGCCACCCAAGCGTCGGGCTGCAGAGTATGCCCTGCTTTCATGCCAGTGTCAGATGGGGGCTGTGAGCATGGCTGTGGCAGGTGTGCCGAGGTAGAGGAGCTCTTGCGCTTAGTGATGGAACTCAGGGAGGAGATAAGTAGGTTGAGGGTCATCAGGGAATGTGAGAGGGAGATAAATGCCTGGAATCGCACCCTGTTTCCTATGACAGAAACCCAGTAGGCAGACAAAGCCCCTGCTGTGGAGAGCTCCCACTCCTCTCCCCGATCAGCTGAACAGGGTGGCTTGAAGGACAGGGGGCAATGGCAAGTTGTTCCTGCCCAATGCAGCAGGTGCCGCAGGCTCATCTGCCCAACAACTCCCACACCTTCCCAAGTCCCACTGCACAATAGATACACTGTTCTGCAGGGGGAACGGCACAACAGTGAGGATGATAATCCTCCCAGGTTGGAGGACTTGCTGAGGCCTCATCAGACCACACCCCAAATCAAAACTTCCTCAGTGAAAAAGAAAAGACGGGTCATTGTAATAGGGGACTCAGTTCTGAGGGGGCCGGAGGGCCCCATATGCAGACTGGACCTGCTATATAGGAAGGTTTGCTGCCTCCCTGGGGCCCGGGTTGGTGATGGTAAGAGGAAGCTTCCATCCCTGGTGCGGCAATCGGATTATTATCTCGTTTTAGTGTTTCAAATAGGCAGTGATGATGTAGTAAGAAGAACGCCAAGAGCAATAAAGAAGGATTTCAGGGCCTTGGGACAACTAGTTAAGGGATCGGGAGCCCAAGTCTTGTTTTCTTCCGTCCCTCCTGTTGCAGGGAACGATGAGGGGGTTAACAGGAAGAGTCAGCAGGTCAATGACCGGTTCCGAACTTGGTGCCACAGACAGGGTTTTGGGTTCTTTGATCATGGCCTGATCTACAGAACACCAGGCCTGCTGGCAGCAGATGGGAAAAGCCTGTCTTGCAGGGGGAAAATGGCTCTTGAGGCAGAGTTAGCAGGGCTCATTGGGAGAGCTTTAAACTAGATTTGAAGGGGGATGGGTGTGTAACTGGGCTTGCTAGAGAGGCACCTGGGCATAGTAGCTCAGCAACTGTGGGGCTGAGTGCTAGTACTTTTGAGAATCAGAAGGCCCACCACTCCTCAAGGGCAAAAACTACACACTCATTGGCTTTTCTGAAATGCCTGTACACCAACGCGTGTAGCATGGGGAATAAACAGGAGTTAGAGATCTGTGTGCGGTCACAGGACCATGATCTCATTGCAATTACTGAGACGTGGTGGGATGGCTCATGTGACTGGAACACTGTCATGGAGGGCTATGTTCTCTTTAGGAAAGATAGGCAGGCGAGGTGGTGGAGTTGCTCTTTATGTGAGAGAGCAACTGGAATGTATTGAGCTCTCCCTGTGAGCAGATGAAGAGCAAGTTGAGAGCTTGTGGGTAAGGATCAAGGGGCAGGGTAATATGAGAGACACTGTTGTGGGTGTCTATTACAGGCCACCTGATCAGGATGGGGTAGTTGATGAGGTCTTCTACAGACAGGTGAAAATCGCCTCACAATCACAGGCCTTGATTCTCATGGGGGACTTCAACTACCCTGATATCTGCTGAGAAGGCCACACAGCTAGGCATGTACAGTCCAGGAGGTTCCTCCAGTGCATTGATGACAACTTTTTGACTCAGGTGGTGGAGGAGCCTACAAGGAAAGGTGCTCTACTGGACCTGGTACTGACAAATAAAGAAGGACTGGTGGAGGATGTAAAGGTTGGGGGCAGACTGGGCTGCAGCGATCATGAGAAGACAGAATTCAGGATTAAGTGTAGTATAGACAAAATGACAAGTAGAGCTGAAACCTTAAACTTCAGGAGGGCTGACTTTGATCATTTCAAGGAGTTGCTTGGAGACATCCCATGGGAGAGGGCTCTAGAGGGTAAGGGGGCTCAAGAGAGCTGGCTGCTATTTAAGCGTCACTTCCTCCAAGCTCAGGATCAGTGCATCCCAAAGAGAAAGAAATCAGGCAAGGGAAGAAGGAGACCTGCATGGCTGAGCAGGGACCTTCTGAAAAAGCTCAGGTGGAAGAAGGGAGTTTACAATAGGTGGAAGAAGGGGCTGACTGCTTGGAAGGAATACAAGAATGCTGTCAGGGTATGCAGGGAGGAAACAAGGAAAGCCAAGGCAGCCTTGGAATTGAACCTGGAACCTTGAACACTTCCAGGGATGGGACCTCAACAACTTCTCTGGACAACTTGTTCCAATGCCTCGCCACTCTCACAGTAAAGAATTTCTTCCTAATATCTGATTTAGATCTACCTTCTTTGAGTTTAAAACCATTACCCCTCATCCTGTCACTAAACTCCCTGATAAAATTGTCCCTCCCCATCTTTCCTCTAGGCCCCTTTTAAGTACTGGAAGGCTGCTATAAGGTCTCCCTGGACCCTTCTCTTCTCCAAGCTTAACAACCCAAACTCTCTCAGCCTGTCTTCACAGGAGAGGTGCTCCACCCCTCTGATCATCTTTGTGGCACTCCTCTGGACTCGCTCCAACAGGTCCATGTCCTTCTTATGATGGGGGCCCCAGAGCTGGATGCAGTACTCCAGGTGGAGTCTCATGAGAGCAGAGTAGATGGGCAGAATCACCTCCCTTGTTCTTTTGATGCAGCCCAGGATGTGATTGGCTTTCTGGGCTGCAAGTTCACATTGCCAGCTCGTGTTGAACTTCTCATCCACCAAAACCCCCAAGTCCTTCTCATCAGGGCTTTTCTCAGTTCATTCTCTTCCCATTAGATGTGAGCAGCTTTAATGTGCCTTCTGTGATGACCTGCTGGTAAACAAAGCCTCTCTACTGGGGTACCCAGCAGCAGCATCCTTCATGCTTCTGTCTTAGCAAGAGAGGGATGTTGGAGAGATACAGTTGTGTGGTTGGCCCTCATGGTCTTGTTCTCCTGGGTACTTCAGGCAGAGTGAACATACTGGGAAGTGACTGCTCCTTGGTATAGCTTGGCCCTTTTACATCTAAGGTCAATTCAAAGAAGAGTCCTTAGCACCAACTGCCTTGTTTTCCAGGGATTTGGAAGACATCATTTCTCAGTGGAAAGCAGGAGGAACAGAGCTGTGTTTTTTCTTTCACTCACAAGAACTTTCTCTGTTGCCCCCTTTTTTCAATGTATTAGATGACAGTAAACGGGGTAACAATGGTTTTGAATTGAACATTTCTTTTATAAATGTGATTCCAGATGAAGGTACACTGCAGACTTCCATGAAGCACGTTCAGCAAGTGCTACCTTGCTATCATAAGACATTATTCTGCCTCCAGATTTGATTCGTGTAAGAAGGGAACCAGGAGAGAGTCCCTCATAAATCACATTATCAACTCATTTTGCTATTGAATTCTGGCATACCAAAGCTGCATCACTAAATAATGTTTAGTTGCATAACCTTTTAAAGGTTATACAACCACTATGTCTCATTGAACAGTGTTCAGAAAATATGGAGTTTACTTCTTCCACCAGAGTTTGCATTTATTTAATTTCAGTATTTTGGATTTTAAGAAAAACATTAACAGAACAATCTCAGTCGTCTTCACATTTCACATTAAGTTATACCATTTTAAGAACAGTTATGCTTAGCATTTCCATTTCTATGAGTTCCTATCAAATACTTAGTGTATATAATACTTAGTGTATATAACTAATGAAAACTGCTTTTCTGATTTTCTGTACTTAGACCCTTTGTACTTTGCACTGCACCATAGTGAAGTCAAAAGTGTTAAAAACAAAAAAGAGGGAAGCTGAACTCACCTTTATTTTGTGTTATACTACTTATTGTAAGGTGTAACAGTGCATGGTACAGAAACATAGAATGATGTCTTTGGAGACAATTTTTCAGTAGTTCTGAAACTTTTTTTTTAACTAAATAGATTTGTGATGAGATGTACACAATAATTCTCTTTCATAGAAAATATTTCACGGAAACATTTGGCAGAGACATCGCCAGAGTGAAGGGGATGAAGATACATTAAAATATTAAAGATCTGTGGGAACTGGTATTTCCATTCTCTGATCAGAGTTTCTCGCTCCCTTTCTATTATTTTTAATCTATGTCTGTTGCAGATTTCTGTTGTAAGACTCAGATAAAGTCTTTTCTCAAGCAAAAGGTAAATACATATTTGTAATCTTAGAAGTAGACCTGGCAGTGGGAGTTTCCTTCTTGCTCTGAGTAGGAGATAAACTGGTTCTGTCCTGAGCTGCCAGAGCACAATGGTACACCTTAAGTTAGAGGGGCCTCTGGAGCACCTCACTGTGTCAATTGACGAGGTTTTTACTCCCAGATTTCTCTGCAACTTTCTGCTACAAGTTACTTCTTCCTAACAGAGTAAGCAGAATGCACAGTATTGCCATTGCAGTCTTAGGACGCATTATGCACCTTCATCTATTGCTTTGGCTGAGAGCACATACTCAGGGCAACGCCTTTGGTTTGCTGCACAACGTATTTTGGTGGGAGGAGCCTGGATGCTGTACAGAAAGAAAAGCTACAACTTCTATTCCTCAGAGCTGTTCTTGTTCTTACAATGAGAAGCAGCCAACACAAAATAGTACCTCACACCTGCTTTCTCCTTCAAATTCTATGTAAGACAGCTTACGACATCTCAACATAATAAGCTGCATGACTGTGGGGAATTTGTGTCTCTAATAGAATTATCTAGGTGAGAAGGGACCTCTGGACACATTTTTTTCCAGCCCTCCTGCTCCAAACATAAATTACTTCGATATGAGATTATGTTGCTCAGGGCATTGTCCAGCCAAGTGCTGGAGGTCCCCAAAGATGGAGAAACCACTGCCTCTCTGGGCCATTTTCCAAAGCAGTACTGCTCTCAGTGTGTATTTTTTTTTTCCTTGTATAGCATAACCATACTGAGGTATGAATCCATTTCTGCCTGTACCTGTTTGCACTGTGTCATTCCCACCACCTTTCTTTTAAATGAATGCCAGACAGTTAGGTCCCTTGACATTTTTATCGTGGCTGCATAAGCTGTGAAACAGAAAAAAAATCATGGTGCCGTAGGATGCAGTCTAGGCAATATCTTTCGCTGTCCTGGGAAATCATTTGGACAGTGTCTTTACAGAATCCTGTATTAGAGACAAATCCCGTAAAGTATATTTATTATATCAATGACTGTTATCTTCCTACCAACACTTTTCAGATGTTTAGGTACACTTAAGTTTTTATAAAGCAATAAATGTGCTTTAGCACCTTTGCTAGTGCACCTCTGTGCAAATTGCTTGTGTTATGGTTTGAGGAACTCAAAACAATTTATTGTCTTTTAGAGAATTATTCTATTACCCAATGACCTTTCCCCACCTGGGAAGGGGAATTGGGAAAAAACAAGGACCCTGGGACAGCTGGTTAAGGGATCAGGAGCACAAATAGTGTTCTCCTCTATCCCACCATTTGCAGGGGTTGACGAGGGGATAAATAGGAGGAGTCAGGAAATTAACTCCTGGCTCCGAGACTGGTGTATCCGGCAGAACTTTGGCTTTTTTGATCATGGGCTCATCTACAGGAAACCAGGCATGCTGGCAACAGGTGGGGGAAGCCTAACCCGAAGGGGAGGAAAGATCCTGGGACAAGAGCTAGCAGGGTTCATCTATAGGGCTTTAAACTAGGTTTGAAGGGGGATGGGGATGAAACCAGGATTACAAAAGTGGTGCCTGGGAGAAGCGTACCAGTGCTTCTGGGTAAAAGTGTTAGCAAGGTCTTGCAGCCTGTCCCAGTGATGGTGGGGGATGGTGAATTGTGTGACAGCAAAGACATGAGGGGTAGTGATAATTTGGTAGCTACAGTAGTGTCTGAGTATGATCAGGTGCGAATTAGGGCTTGTCCCCCCAAGAAAGTGGCAGGACAATTAGCCCAGCTGAAGTGCATCTATACTAATGCACGCAGCATGGGAAATAAACAGGAGGAGCTGGAGGCCATTGTACAGCAAGGAAACTATGATATAGTTGCTATCACAGAAATGTGGTGTGAGGACATACACAAGTGGAGTGCTGTAATCGATGGCTACCAACTCTTCAAAAAGGATAGGCAAGGAAGAAGAGGTGGTGGGGTGGCCCTCTATGTTAGGGGCAGTTTTGAATGTCTGAAACTTAACAGTGTGGATGACAACACTGAGTGTGTATGGATAAGAATTAAGGGGAAGGCCAATAAGGCAGACATCGTGATGGGAGTTTGTTATGGAACTCCCAATCAGGCTGTAGAAGCTGATGAAGTATTCTATAAGCAGTCGGCAGAGGTCTCATGATCATCTGCCCTTATTCCTGTGGGGAACTTCAACTTCCCAGACGTCTGCTGGAAATACTACGCAGCAGAGAGGGAACAGTCATGGAGGTTCCTGGAGTGTGTGGAAGACAACTTCCTAACACAGCTGGTGAAGGAACCAACTAGGGGAAGTGCCCTACTGGACCTACTGTTTGTTAACAGAGAAGGTCTTGTGGGGGACGTAAAGGTTGGAGGTCGCCTTGGGCAGAGTGATCACGAAATGATAGAATTGTCAATTCTTGGTGATGCAAGGCGGGGAGCCAGCAGAACTGCCACCTTGGATTTCCGAAGGGCAGACTTTAGCCTGTTTAGGAGCATGGTTGAGAGTGTCCCTTGGGAGGCAGTTTTGAAGAGCAAAGGTGCCCAGGAAGGCTGGGCGTACTTCAAGCAGGTGCTCTTAAAAGCGCAGGAGAAGGCCATCCCCTTGTCTCGAAAAACGAGCAGACGGGGAAGACGACCAGCCTGGCTAAATAGAGAACTTTGGCTGGACCTCAGGAAAAAAAGGAAAGTTTACATTCTCTGGAAAAGGGGGTTGGCAACTTATGAGGACTATCAAGATATAACAAAGCTAAGTAGGGGGAAAATGAGAAGGGCCAAAGCTCAATCAGAACTCAGCTTGGCCACTGCAGTTAAAGACAATAAGAAGAGATTCTTTGAGTATATCAATAGAAAAAGGAAGACTAGGGAAAATGTAGGCCCACTGATGAATGAGACAGGTGCCCTAGTGGTGGAAGACACAGAGAAGGCAGAGTTAGTGAATGCCTTCTTTTCTTCGGTCTTCACTGCTAAAGCTGTCCCTCATGAATCCCATACTCTGAAGGCAAAGGGGAAGGTCTGGAGAGAGGAAGATTTTCCCTCAGTTGAGGAGGACCGTGTCAGAGACCACTTGGCCAAGCTGGACATTCACAAGTCCATGGGCCCTGATGGCATGCAACCGCGAGTGCTGAGAGAGCTGGCGGATATTATTGCTAGACCACTCTCCATCGTCTTTGAACAGCCATGGAGAACAGGAGAGGTGCCTGAGGACTGGAGAAAGGCTGACATCACTCCGATCTTCAAAAAAGGCAAGAAGGAGTACCCAGGGAACTACAGACCAGTTAGTCTCACCTCTGTCCCTGGGAAGGTAATGGAGCGACTCATTCTGGATGTCCTCTCCAAACACGTTGAGGAACAGAAAGTTATTGGAAGTGGTCAACATGGATTTACCAAGGGTAAACCATGCTTGACCAATCTGATAGCTTTCTATGATGTTATAACTGGTTGGCTGGATGAGGGGAGAGTCATGGATGTCATCTACCTGGACCTTAGCAAGGCTTTTGTCACTGTCTCCCATAACATCCTCATTAGGAAGCTGAGGAAGTATGGACTAGATGAGGTGACAGTGAGGTGGATTGAGAGAACTCAGAGGGTTGTGATCAGCGGCACAGAGTCTAGTTGGAGGCCTGTAACCAGTGGTGTCCCCAGGGGTCAATACTTGGTCCGATTTTGTTTAATATATTCATTAATGACCTGGATGAGGGGACAGAGTTTATCCTCAGCAAGTTTGCTGATGATACCAAACTGGGAGGGGTGGCTGACGCCCCAGAGGGCTGTGCTGCCATCCAGTGTGACCTGGACAGGCTGGAGAGCTGGGCAGAGAAGAACCTAATGAGGTTCAACAAAAGCAAGTGCAAGGTCCTGCACCTGGGGAGGAAGAATGCTAGGCACCAGTATAGGTTAGGGGTGGACCTGCTGGGAATTAGTTCTGAGGAGAAGGATCTGGGGGTCCTAGTAGACAGTAAATTATCCATGAGCCAGCAATGTGCCCTTGTTGCCAAAAAGGCCAATGGAATCCTGGGCTGCATAGGGAAGAGTGTGGCCAGTAGGTCGAAGGAGGTCATTCTCTCCTCTACTCGGCACTGGTGAGGCCACAACTGGAATACTGTGTCCAGTTTTGGGCTCCCCATTTCAAGAGGGACAGGGAACTGCTAGAGCGAGTCCAGCGAAGGGCAACTAAGATGATTAAGGGCTTGGAGCATCTGCCTTATAAGGAAAGGCTGAGAGAGCTGGGACTCTTTAGCCTGGAGAAGAGAAGGCTGAGGGGAGACCTTATTATGGCGTACAAGTATCTAAAGGGTGGGTTGAAGGAGGATGGAGCCAGGCTCTTTTCAATGGTTCCAAGTGACAGGACGAGGGGCAATGGGCACAAGTTAGTACACAGGAAGTTCCGTTCAAATACACAGAAAAACTTCTTTACGGTGAGGGTGACAGAGCACTGGGACAGGCTGCCCAGGGAGGTTGTGGAGTCCCCTTCTCTGGAGATTTTCAAGACCTGCCTGGATGCAGTCCTGAGTAATGTGCTCTAGGCAATCCTGCTTTAGCAGGGGAGTTGGACTAGATGATCTCTAGAGGTCCCTTCCAACTCTGAAAATTCTGTGATTCTGTGAACCCCGAGCTTTGAAATATAAACAGATTTAATAGAATAAGACTAAAAAATTAACATTAATAGAAGAACCAGTACTGGTCCCAATACCAATACAAAATATACAAGGATTATACTCAGTCAATTTTGTCAGTAGGAAGCTGTGGAGTTCCAGCAGTGGACAGCAAATATCAGACACTGCAAGCACTATGGCTTTGGGAGGTAGGGAAGGTCTCAGGTGTCCAGCACAGGGGCATGAAGTTCTCAGGATTGCAGCCATCAAGAAAAAGAAAAAAAACCTCCTCATCAAATTTATTTTGAATGAGACATTCATGGTATGAAATAATCCTGTTGGCCAGCTTGGTTCAAGTGCCCGGGTCTTGCTCTTTCTCATCCCTGCAGCTGACTGGCTCAAAATCACTGTGTCCTTGAAAGCCACATACCATAGCCAACTAGTAAAATATTTTCACAAATTCAGACAATAGAATCTTTTAAAATGCGGTTTTACCAAGCATTAGAGGAGACCTTACTGAAAAGTAAAATTACTGAAAGATAAATTAATTCTGCATCACTCAAACCAGGACAGCTTGTTACCAAAGGATGGGAAACAGGAATAGCTTGTAAGACTTCTGCTGAAGTGGGAAGGAGTCGACTAAGTTCGGTACTTATCAGCCCAAATTCCCATGCATTTCTCAGACTCGGTTGATCACAGACATTGTTTCTTCAGCTTTGTTCTGTATAAAGAGGTTTCTCCAGTGAGATCCATCAATAGGTTAATAGCTCTGCAAGAACTTCATCTGAAGCTGGGAAAACTCAATGGAAAAAATCCAGCTGATGTGAATAGAGGAGCTTGTGCAGATGACAGTGATCAGGATGGGTAGATGGGGATGAAAGTATTTTAAGTGACAGATTTTAGCCATTTGATGAACAGAGAAGTTTGGAGATTTAGTAATGACTTCTACACTTTTCTTGCATGGGTATATACTTTCCTCAAGAAAGCTATTAACAATAAAGATTTGCTAGAACTCATGTGTCAATGAGCCAAATGACAAATGTCTAGATGGGCTCCAGAATCAGTGGGAGACCGAGGAAAGGTTCCCCTTTCAAACCAGGAGATCCAGGCCATACGTGCTATGCCACTTGTTACTCCCCACTCACAAGAGAGGGGGGGAAGTGACTCGGATTCGCAAATCCCCAACAGTGTGGATTAAGGTGAGACAACTCTCAAGGTCTGTACAAAAACATTTATTAGATTCCCACAGTGATTAATATATGTCTTAACTACATCCATGATAATTGGTTAGGTATATAACAAATCATGGCAAACTGTAAAACAAAGTTTGGCAAGTGATAAAGTACACCTTGTGTTACTTCGCAACAGATACCTTACCACTCGCCATAATTCACGGTATAATTTGTTGTGTATGCCTTGCATTATGTACTTAACTTTAAAAGAAAAAGAGAAAAGAAAGAGAAACAGAGGGATAGAGAAAGAGAGAGAGATAAAGAGATCACCAGTCCTGGTTCCAGCATTGGTCCAGCCAACAGGGGTTTCTGGTTTGTAGAAACTCTCCTCTGAGGATCTCTGGGGAAAAAAGTCCCCCAGGGGGCACTTATTTTCCCCTTTTATGTTCATGTTATCAGTATGACCCACCCTGCTGTTACAATGCTCAGGTTTCTCTTCCCTCCAGGTGACATGTAGCATGATTTGGGTGGAGAGATGAGTCCTATAGTCACATATGTTTAGTATGATCTTGATAATCTTTGTTAGCATATGCAGGGGTGTGAACTTTAATATGCATTTCATGGATAATGAGGCAAAGGTCATTACTGGACACGATGGCCACAAAAAAAGAGAAACTAACAAGCTTCATAAATTGAGCAGAAAGCCCTGTCTTCACAAGACTTCCCCCCCAGAGACTCATCCTGTGCTGTTCAGATGAGTTTTCTCTCCTGGGTCACACAAGAGATAAGCAAGTGTCAGCCTTGTCAGTTCTTTGAGCACAAGGCCTACATTGTCCAGACTCCACATACTCCACATTATCCACCTGATGGCTATAGCTACATTTCAAGGTATTTTCGAGTGTTTGAGACGTTCCTCAGTGAGGCTCAGAGGGCCTCCCCTGTCTTTCATCTCTCACCATTTGTTTCAGGGAATTTCCAACTCATCTCTTACAGGGATTAAGTTATTTCTTGTGTCCAGCAGTGAGCAGCCAGCCACAACTTCTGAATAACACCTTGACGTTCTTTCCAAATGTGTACTCGTCTGACCCGCTTTACAAGCTCTCAACAGTCCATGCAGCGCAGTGAGCTGGCTTCATTCATTACTAGAGCAAGAATCTGATAATGACCATGTAGGGAATTGTTTGATCATTTTTTCCTTCTCATGACAGCTGGAGGAAACTTCAGGCCTGTGCCTTAATCAGACTTTAGTACAGCTGATGTCCTTATATAAAGAAGGGAAGGCTGAGGGGTGACCACATCACAATCCACCCCTTGCTTGACTACTGACTCAAAGTCCTTGCAAGTGTTTGAGAGATTCCTCAGTGAGGCTCAGAGGGCCTCCCCCGCCTTTTGTCTCTCACCATTTGTTTCAGGGAATTCACAAGTCGTCTCTTACACCACTGGTCTACTTGGTTGACACAGTGAGATATTTTTTGGTAGTAGCGGTAACCATTCCAATTCAGATGTATTTGAGTAGTTATGCAGCATGCTTCTGCTGTATTCATTTTTTTTTATTTTATACTTCATATTTGGAAGTGGTGAATAGCTGTACTTCTTACATAGTCTGTGATCATTTTTTCCTCTGAATTTTCATTTAAAATAATTGATGGACTCACCTCTAGGGTATTTCTATAGTTATTTAAATGAAACAATTTTTTTTCCAGTCATTGCATCCTTTGAGACCAAGTAGCTGATAGATTTCATCCTTTCAAATACAATGTTTATTTTAAAATTAGAGAGGAAAAGAAACTGACCTACAGTTATAAAATCCCAGCCATTTTTTTATCACAGACTGAATTAATCATCAGTCCACCCTACTTGAATATCTCTGTGAAACTACTATAAAAAGCTGGTGTGACATTTCAGCAAACTGGTTCCTGTGCTTAACAAGAAGCCTTTAATGGTTTGGCGGTTTGACTTTAAAACTTTTGTCAGCAAATATATGTATTATTGCTTTAAAAAATAATGAAATACAAATTGTTAGATTGTTCTTAATTTTCACAAAATTATTTCTCCTGCTTTAATTGCTGATCATTATAAAAATAGTTAATTTCAAATAAAAATATACTTAGGTAAAAGATCTCTTTTAAATAAAAATCCAATTTCTATGTGTACTTTAATCTTCCATGTTCATTCAATTTTACCATTAAGCTCTTCTATCCACACTAGTTCCTTTGTCTTAAGCAATGTTGCTGGTTTCAGTGAGACAATCAAGGATTAAAGAACTACCTAAAAAATGTACATGTGTCCAGAATATGTTCTTTGAAATAAGACCAATAATTTTGTATGAGAAGTTGAAATTAAGCAAACAGGACTAATGTTGGAATAAGTATCTTGACATAAAGGGTTTAATTCTGAAATGAAGAATCCCTTTAAGTGATGCTTATACCTGTAAATTCAGATTCCGTTTGGCACCATGGGGTTCAATGGGACTTCTCAGCAATGAGGGCACTAAACAGAGGAAGCAGCAGTGAAATGAAATGAGGAAAGATATAGTTAGTACAGCAGAGGAAAATTAGGGAGTCTTGGGAAGGGAAGGCAGATAAAAGGAAAATCACGGGAAGTGGAGACTTATCCCACTTTTCTCAGAAAAAGCAAGGCAATACTTTCCAATAGCCTTGGAAAGTGTCAGAAATGGTGCTAGAAACAGTTAAAACAATACTGAAACTGTTCATATATTACACAAAGAACATGTATTACAACAAGAATAACAATGCAACTTGCCCTTTTCACCTACCTTCCCATTTCACCTCCCTGCAGAGTTTCTCCATCGTGCTCCCTACAATCCTTGGGCTGCCTTTGCTCTTCCTCAGAGTAGTTCTCCCTCTTGCAGCTTCCTTCACACAAAACCACCGCAAATGCACACATGGTGGGGAGGGAGTAACCCCTCAAAATGCAGCTGACTTTGTGTGTAATAAGGGAAGCTGCAAGCAGTAAAACACATCAGCCGTCCTCACCCTGCCTGGAGTGTTTATGTAGTGAAGAGATGAGATCTGCCACCCTGTTCAGCTTACAAGACTTTCCAAGTATAAATAATGGTCATTCTTTTCCCTGTGCTACATGAGTCAGTGTTCATTTCCCAAGGCCCAAGTTCCTCTCTTACTGCTTTCACACGGGGCATTCCCACTGCTTGGCTCCTGGAGAAGGTTGTCCAACAAGCTGTATTATAGTGGTAGGACCTCAGGCAACAGAGGTTCCCTTCTGAAAGTTATAGAAAAATTGAGTTGACAGCATCACTCTCTAGGACGGTCAAGACACAGTGTGTGTATAAACCCCAGAGAGAGCTCAGCAAGAGACACAAGAAGAGAAGGGTTGCAAGAAGAGAGATCAGTAGTAAAATATCTCACCCACCATAACAAACAAATACATTTTAGTTGGAAGAATTGTGCTCTGGCCTGCAAGGGTCAGGTTTACCTGCCCTCTCCAACACTGTGATAGTTTGTATTAGAGGCATCATTCAGGCAGGCAAATAGTGACAACCTATCCCATTGAAATTTTACTGTGACAGCCTACAGGAATTGCAACACAGAGACAATCTGTCCATTAATGTCACTGGTTATTCATTTCTTCTCTCAGAGGAAGCTGAGTCATATAGAAAGAAAAATATGGTCTCTAAACAACACAAGCTTTTCTGAGTGCAGAAGTTCATAAAGGTGGGCTCAGAAGTACCGGGGTGAAAGGTCCATTGTCAAATCTCTGGCTCCCATTCATATTTCTTATTTCTTGTCCCACTTGCTTATGACCTTGTTCTGGAGGCAATTTAATTGTGTTTACATTATTGAATGGTTTTGAAAAGCTAAACAGAGAATGTCACCTTTATAGCTAAGCGAGTCCTCCTGCACAGAAAGTAAAATTTGAAATTTGCTTTGTCACTTGTTTTACAGTGTTTATCCCACCCCTACTACGCTTATCCTTCCTGCTACAAATTTTCTTGGTTTTGCGTTAAGCAGAAAGGCATTCAAAAACTCATGAAGAGGAAAGGGTCTGTGCTTGATGAGCTGATTGTAAAGAATTTGCAGAACCCACAAAAAATTGCTTGCATTCAACCTGTGTCAGGGCTATGGGCAGGGTTCTCCTTCAGCTTAAGCCCTTCTCCTGCAGATAAGGCCAATGTTTGCCAGTTATTCATTTCAGAAGTAGCATTTTAGAGCTTCACAAAGACAATTGTATTCACTATGTTCTAATCCAGAAAATCAAGAGTTTATTCTTTTTTTTTAAATACTTGTTCATATGTCTGTGAATCAGACTACTTGATTTTGCAGTTCTTATCCTTACCTAGTTGGAGAATCAACGTATTATAAAATCTAGGAGGTGGATTGAAACAAATTAAATTGATTCTCCTCTGAAAATGGATGTTTAAAAAACATTTTTGGTCTGTCTCCCAGCTTCAGACAAACAGGAATTCTTAGCTAAGAACGGCAAACTTACCCTATGAAAGAGACATTCAAAACACTAAAGAATTGCTTTTTTGGGAACTTTGGCAGCAGTGAAAAAATTCAGGGTGGTGTGTGCTACGTAATATTATTAAGGATTAGTGATTGACTTGAGAATCCAAATCAAATAAAAAAAAATAAATAATTTGTTGCTGTACTGTACTTACAAATCTTAGGAAGTAGGAGGGTATTCCCTGACTAGAGACTATTCTTCTGATTATGTTTTGCTAAGCCAGGAGATACCAAAAATTAAAAGGTGAGAGCTTTAGGGCTCCTCGAGCAGCCAGTAGGCTAGTATGGAAGAGGATTGTACTCCCTGGCACCTCACCTAAAGAAGAAGTAATGTCATCCTATAAATTATAGCACTTAGGTGGTGCCCCACAGCTGAAGCTGTAACTTGCTATTTTGGTTTGTGTTTCTGATAGTTACAGAATCTGAGACCATTTGTAGATATACCCTTTTCTTTTACATCAGATCTATGAGTAGGAAGTATTATTCTTTCATGAACTTTTTATGGTGTGTACTTTTCAGATACAGGGTGTGTGGTAACTTGAACCAAAGGTAGTTCATGTCCTACAGCTGAAAAACAGAGAATATCTGAGATTCCTTTAGTCAAAAAAAAAAAAAAGTGCAGCAAAGCCAGCCACCTTTTAAAACTTTTCAAACAATTTTCAAACAGTTCCTTTGGTACTCTGTCCCTTTGTGGCTCCTTAATACTTGGTGGACATTGGCTGTAGATACTATAAAAATGTCATCTTCATTGCCTTCCCAAAGATTTCCTTTATTTGGACACCTGTGAAAAAGATCTGAAATCACCTGAAACAATCTGAACAAAAAAAAAATCTGAAACAATCTGAAACAGCACTTACACAACTATTCCGTCACTGTTTCCTTGTACTCACCCATCAATTTGTATTTGCCTTTTATCTGCCTTCTATTGCAAACCAATTGCAAGAGGTAACTTTTCTGACATGTTCTCCAGTTGCTGTCCGCTAGGCACCCTATCCACGACCGGGGTTCTAAAGCATTTCAGCACTATTAGTAAATGTAATTGAAATATCTCTGCAGATATTTTTACAGGCCTCCCACAAAATCTACATGGGTGTAAGGGACAGTCAAGAAATTATGAGGAGAAATTCCCTTTCGTTCTCTCTTCTGTACTATTATCTTATGGCAGCTAGTAAACACTGGGTTGAGGTAAGGAGAAAACCCCATCATTTTCCTTTTGCTTTTTATTTTGATGTTAAAATTGGAAACTGCTAGGCTACATGGAGCTTTTCTCAACTTTGTAGTTGGATGACCAAGTAGCTTGTGATACTGTCTCATAGTGCAGAGGGCTTTCACCTATGTGTTCTCTCATGTCTTTACTTCAGGCATTTCTCCTTTCTGTCCAAAATGTTGCTAACTCTTTAGTCCACTAGGTAAATGCAGCCTTTATCTGGCAGGGATTAAGGGATAGCTACACACTTTGAAGGAAAAGTACCTGCTTAGGACTTCCATCTCTCCATTGATGAAACCTTGATCATGTACCATGAGTAGATATAGCAGATCTTTCCAGACCCAAGCCCAGAGAGCACGACTGTGCCCCCCCCTCCTGCGGGTTTTCCTGTGGAAGTCATCCTGTTTTTTTCTCTTGGGAGCTGGCCAATGTGATCTGGACACACTGGACACAGCCTGACACTATTTGTGAAGCCTGGATTGTCAAAACATGGATTTGGTGCGTCAAGGATGCTCAGGACCTGGTGCATATGATTGATGAGATGGGCAGTGCCCAAATAATCCAACACATTCCAGATGTGTTTAATGTCACCACACACACCATGCAGTCAAACAGCACATGCTCAATGCCTATTTATC
Organism: Vanellus vanellus; assembly: GCF_965231255.1. NCBI lineage: Eukaryota > Metazoa > Chordata > Aves > Charadriiformes > Charadriidae > Vanellus > Vanellus vanellus. The sequence goes on along the minus strand of NC_138909.1, from coordinate 22,051,529 downwards.
CTACGTTTCTACCATTCCTACTCCAACTGGGCTACCACATATTTGTAAAGTCCAGACCAGTGCACTACACTGATCATAGGAGGATTAATATTAAAGACCTGTAGTCCTCCTTGTTGAAGTTTCACTGTACAATATGCTTTGTTAACGTTCGGAAGTAGCAAAACTCATGTTTTGCATGCTTCTCTGTTACACAAATAAAGCCATTAGGAGACTGACTCTTTATTCTCTCATAGGAAAAATGACGAGCAGATCAAATACAGAGCTGTATGAGTTCTGCTGATGCAGAGACAAGGTACTCAGTTAATGCTTGTGTTATGATTTTCGTATTGGTCAAAAGTATTCAGGAAAGAACAGAAAAACAAATTTGTCTAGTCTCCAAAAAACCCAGAGTTGAAATTAGATACAATGTCAGACTAAATTCCAATTGTAAAATTTATGTTGACAAAAATAGAAAAGGTGGTCCAAGGAAAGAAATGGTGATTTTTTTTTCCCCTGTATAAGATACAGTTTTGTTGAAACCAAAAATGCTTGTGCATTGTAAAAACAGTAATGAACCCAAATCAGGGTTGGATTTTTTAAAATACTTTCTACAATGTTTTTCTCTTCTTTCTAAATTCTCTAATTCATTTACTGTCACATTTCAATTTCTATGTACTATGTAATACATATTATCAAATGTTACACATTATCACATATTGTCAAATGTGTTGGGTATAGCTGGGATGGAGTTAACTTTCCTCATAGTCCCCTCATAGTGCTATGCTTTGTATTTGCAGCTAGAACAGAGTTGATAACACACCAGTGTTTTGGCTACTGTTGAGCAGTGCTCACAGCATCAAGGCTGTTTCTCCAACCTCCCTCCCTCCCTCCCCCAAAGCTCAGTAGGCTGAGGGTGGGCAAGAGGTTGGGAAGGGGGCATAGCCAAGAAAGCTGACCCAAACTGACCAAAGTGATATTCCATAACATATGACCACATGACTCAGCACTAAAAGCTAAAAGAAAGGAGGAAGTGGGGAAGGACAAAGGCAGTTGTCTTCTGGATCAACCACTACTGAGGCACTACTTCCCAGGCAATAGCGGGACATGGCCTGCTGATGGGAAGCAGAGAGTAAAAACCTTTTTTATTTCATTTGCTTCCACGTGTGGCCTTTGCTTTTCTTTATTAAATTGCTTTTATCGACCCACAAGTTTTTCATTTTCTTCCCGCTGTCCTGCTGATGATGGGATTGATAGTGCAGCTTGATGGGCACCTGGTGGCATTCCCATGGGCTGCAGTTCTTCAAGAACTGCTTCAGCACAGGTCCTCTCCATGGGGTGCAGTTCTTTAGGAACAGACTGCTCCAGCATGGGACCTCTACAGGGTCACAAGTCCTGCCAAAAACCTGTTTCTGTGTGGGCTCCTCTCCACAGGCTGCAGTTCCTGCCAGGAGCATGCTCCAGTGTGGGGTCTTCGCAGGCAGCAGCTTCCTTCAGGGCGCATCCACCTGCTAATGCATGGGGTCCTACATGGGTTGCAGGGTAGATATCTGCTCCACTGTGGACTTCCATGGACTGCAGGGGGACAACCTGCTTACCCATGGTCTTCACCCAGGGCTGCAGGGGAATTGCTGTTCTGGCACCTGGAGCACCTCCTTCCACTCCTTCTTCACTGACCTTGGTGTCTACAGAGTTTTTTCTCTTACATATTCTGACTTTTCTCATCCAGCTGCTGTTGCACAGCAGTTTTTACCTCTTCTTATATATTTTATCACAGAAGTTCTACCAACGTTGCTGATTGTCTCGGCTTTGGCCAGTGGCGGGTTCATCCTGAAGCTGGCTGGAACTGGCTATGTCCAACACAGGGGCAGCTTCTGGTGTTTTCTAACAGAAGCCATGCTTGTATCCCCTACCCCACAAAACCCTTGCCTTGTAAACCCCATAAACATGCCTTTCGCTCTGTAAGTGAGAGCATGTTATGAAGAACTTCAAAAACTATGACCAATTTTTTTTTTACTTGGTTTGATGTAAACATAAATTGATACCAACAGAACAAAAAGGGCTCTTTTAACATCCAGTCATTCCTTCAGGGTTTCTACTCTGCCACAAAATTTGAAATCCATTTAAATTATATTTTTTGGGAACTGTTACTGATTCTTAGCCAGCTGTAATAAAGGCAGTTAATAGTTTACTGGCTCAAACTCCAATCCTTCCAACTTTACATGGTTACTAATTCACACATTTCCCAAGCAGATTTCTTTTCAGAAAAAAGAAACTGAAGCATTGCAGTTAAACCTGAAAGCTTGCATAGAACACATAAAAATTTCAAAAGAAAATGTATGAAAGTTATCTTTATTTTAAGAGCATTTCTTTGACTTTCAGACTTGGAAAAAAAATAAGTGAAACTGCAATTTCTCTGAAAAATTATTGTGCTATTGGTAAGTTAACTCCTTCATGAATTAAGAAATATATCACCTTCAAGCCTCTTAATTTGCCCTCATTTTGGGGATGCGGTATGTTGTGTCTTCCGGGTGCAGAGGCAACACTGGTTTTGTTGCTTCTGTGCCCAAAATGTGAGGGTGAAATAAAATCCAGGTAACAAAATTTGTGTCTTTTAATTAACATTCCTTTCTTCATTTTTCCAGTTTTCTCTGCAGCAGCGAGGAATCAAAAAGAAATATTTCTTCTACGACAAAGGTTGAGATCGTCACACAAATCGTGTGGTATAAAAGGGCTCTAAAGGCACCTCTATATAAAATGAGATTTGTAGAAATGTCTAAATAGCAGATAACGTTGGCATTGACAGAAAGATTTCACAGGATAAATGATTCAAAAGTTGGGTGCTTAAGGTCAGGATTTGAGCTCCCATCAGTTTCACTGGGGCCCAAACAGCTTCTGACAATCAGGTCAGTTTTGTAGTCGCCTCTGTCTGCTGCACGTAGGGTACACATTGAAATCTCTGAGAAGGCATACAGAGGCATATGGGCATAAGTCTCTGAATAGGAAGATTGAATTTAAGAAGGGAATTTTGAGAAAGGGAGCATGAAGAAAGTCACAGAAGGAAGATAAGAGAGCGTTTTTTTAAAACAGCAGACAGAAAGAAGAGGAAAGTAGCCACTGAGGCCAGCAGAGGGGAAGATCATCTACAAAGAGTCATAGGCTGAGGTGCTGGGCATGAGTTGAATACAGTTGTTGTCTGTGTGTTTGTGTATGTGCTCCTCATCCAACACAATAAGACCATATACTTCTTTACAGTGCTGTCAGAATCACCTAACAATTTTTTTGGCTGCTGTTGTTTGAGCCATACTCACGTGTACCCAAAATAATCCAAATCTCCAGGACAAGTGAAAAAGGAGCCTATCAACTGTCAAAGAATCAGGTTTTTAGTTTCTTAAGGCCTTTTGAAACTGTGACATAAGTCATCTATAGCAATCAAGCTTGGTCTTTGTCATCTCAGAAGGCTTGCAACTGAATTTTTCATGCAATTCCTCTGTACTCCACACATGGTATTCATCTCTGGCCTGGGGATGGTTTTTTTAGCATTTTTCCATATTGTTTGAAAACCTGTTATGTTCTGTGAGAGCAGAAGCCTTTAAAGCTGCAGAACTTCTTTATCAAAGAGAAACTTTTCTGCACAAGGTATATTAATCACTCTTACCTTTTGCCTGGAACTGTTTTGGTGCTCTGCCCTGTTTTATCCTAGCTGTATAGGAGATAAATACTTATTACCAGGTACATTTTAATGAAACACAAGTAGGAACTAAGCACATCAGGCCATCCTTTATGCCAAGATTCAGTGTTTTAAAAAGCTCATTTATCATGGTTATCCTGCCAGGTGGAAAGCAGTGCTTGTGCTCAGCAAGTCTTCCCATAGTGTACGTCTGGTGTGGTCCAGGGGCTCAGTGTGGCTAGAATGACTCTGCACTTGTTTTGTTGCACATGCTGGAGTGAAGAGCCATGTGAAAACGGCACGTTCCCTGAGTTCTGGGTCATGGGTTGTGGTACATAGTTAGCCTGAAAGTGAACTTAAGTTAGATTCTAGGCAGCTAAGCAACCTGTCTTTGGAAGGTACTATTTTCAGTAGATAGTACCAAACATGTGGATGGACAAAGCCACGGTTTTCTTGGACCAAATGGCTGTTGGGAAAACAGCGCTTTTGCAAAACACTTTTATCAATGCATGCTGAAATAGTATTCTCAGCTCTTGGTTTACAGCATGTTTCTCTGTCTCTCTTGCTTGCATCTCCACTTCAGGGCTATTTGAGCCTGACAGTTGGGCTTTTTGTGTTGTTTTTTTTTTTCCACTTTTTTGCCCCCTTTGAAATTCCAACAAACTAGTTTCAAAGAAAAGCAGCTGTTACCTTCAGTGCAGATCTGTCAAGAAGCAAAGTAACTGCTATTCTAGAATAGTTTGGAATAGTTTTTATTTGGCTTATCTGCGACTCTGAGTCAGGATAAGGAACTTGCCACATCCCAGCTCTTCATGAGCTTTGTATTTCTTCTGCTGTGAGATTAGTTGAAATAAAATAAACCTAAAACAAACTCAGCCTGACTGCAGAGGAATATACACAACAGAATTAGGAGCTGCAGTGTCATGCAATGCCTGATAGTTCACAATATCTATACAGTGACAAGTGGCCATTTGCAGTCAACCATGTCCCCAATATCCTCTTAATAAAGCCCACAGTGAGATATCCTTTCTCATTGATGAAGTGAATAGCTGGGAAGATGCTGAAATGTTGTATGGGCTGGACAAAGTGAGGTCATTAAAACATTTCTGTTTTATGAAAGGGAGTTAACATACCAGCATTGGCACACATGCACCAAGTTTTTCACTCAGACTGAAGTTAAAATATCAATTTGCTTTGCAGTTTTCAATGCAGAAACTGAAATGTATTTTTCACTTGAAATTTTTTACTTTGATACAGAGAATTGCTAGCTGTGTTCTATGCTTCACCTAGCCAGTCTGTGGAGAGTGTCTGGTTTACCTGTTGGGTCTTATGGTTCTAACTGTAAATTTCTTTTGTGGCAGGAAATGTCATTTGTAGAGCATCTTGCACAACAGAGACTGTTCTCTATGCCTGGTGTTCTCGAATGTGACAGAAAAATAAATGTATAAATGTTCAAGTTTTTCACAAATATGTGCCGTGCAGAACTATATGAGGAGGATATTCTACCCTGACTGTGCTGTGTTCAGCCTTTCTTCCACCCTCTGTAGGGTTTAACACTTCCCTTCAGGCACCTTCATGCACCTTCCACTTTAGTCCAGGCACTGAATAAAATCCTGCGTCCCCTCTGTCACTCAGGGAAAGCCTGCAAAGGAAGTCAGCACTTCCATGGGACAGCTGAGAAAAGTAATTTCTTCTTCCAAACCATGCTGTCCTTCACATTGCAAAGGTAGAGAAAAGACTGCCGTAAGCGGTGTCCTACTTGTCATAGCTGCTACTATTTTGCTCACTTTCTTGGGCAAATTGAAAACTGAATTGGAAACTTTGAGACCTAAAAGGAAGAGCAATAGCTGGGTGAAAGCTTCTCCAGCTCTGGCATGAGAGCTGAAGGAAGTCTGATGGTGGTGTTGCTATACTACTAGCAGGGAACCTTTCCCCTCCTATCTTATTCCAGATGTCTTGTGTCATTGTTGGGGTACATTACCATGAGAAGGGTTCCTCCCTTTTACTGTCATATCTATTTCTCCTGTGACTTCCTTATGCATCAGCTTCCTGGAGTGGACGATTTTGTCCAGAGGGTCTTTGACACATGTTAGTCTCCAAAATATACAGTGGAATGAAGTATCTTTATCTGTTAATCCAGTGTCATGCAGTTCAAGGCTGCGTGATCAAAGCAGTGTCTCAATACAGTTTAGCAATTGGAGCCAACACCAGAGGAGAGAGAAGCAATCTATATTTTTGAACTCTGTCTTTTGTAGTAAACAGAGAAGGAAGGGCATCGGGCTAGTACCACTCTATCCTAATACAACTGTCTTTCTCTGTGCCTACATTCCCTCCAGTCTTCAATTCACAGACAGGAAAATATTTTGGTCTCTTTAGCTGTTTCTTAGCCCTATTCACTATACTAATTCTGCCCTCCAGCATGGAATGCTACAGAAAATTTACTGAGTTTTATTTTATCTTTTCATAGCTCTGTTCCTTCTCATTGGAAGGTCCTAGTGTCTGAGGCTAGAGGGAGCTCACAAACAGTTTGAAATCTCATCTGGGTTGGTGGATAAAAAAACTAAATAGATAGGCAGAGCAAGGTAATTAACTTGTAGCTAGGACAACAGTTCCTTTCTGCTGTGAATTTAAGAGTAGTTCTAGATTTTCAGATAAGATGCCAGACTTTTTTTTTTTTTTTTTTTTTTCTGCATGTGTTAAAAAGAGGGAAAAAGAAGTCTAACCTTGCTGGATTTTTTTTTTTTTCCAGTAATTACTTTTCCCTCCTACTGAAGTGACCTACAACAAACTTTTGTTATTTTTAGGTGAAATGTTTGGCTCTAAGGTTCTGGACTATTTAACAGTGAATAATTTCCAGCTCAAGTTCTAATCATTTTGCAGGCAGTACAGGCAGTCTTAAACTTACCATCAAGGTATAAATGAGTGAATATTTCATTAAGAATTAAGAGGCTTATGACAGTACCTATTGTCCCAAAATGGAACCACCTGAGCTTTTCTAATAGCTGGTGACATCCATTAGCAGTTCTCTCAGAAACTGAGAACATTTTCCATCTGTTCATACCCACTCATTACAAAGTAGTTAAAAGCCTGTGGGATCACACAGGCACATTTTTGCAAATTATAAAATATTAAAATGAGTTATTGAAGAAGCAGGGATGACTTTGTAATAAGCAGTTAAACTTTCAACTTTCACTTTTCTCAGACACTGAAGACACCCCATTGGTTGAAACCTGTTTAGCCTGTAAGCTTCCAGATCATGACATTTTGAAACTCTAGGCTATACATACTCTGGGTAGGTGAGCCAGCTCTTCCAGGTTACACTACTCTAGCAAAGAGCAGAAATCAGCCTTATTCTTTGGCAGACAACATCACTAAGGCCAAGTGATTAAGAGAACTCAAATAAAAATGGTACATTTATGCAGATAATGAGATCAACCAGTATTACAGTAACAATAAATAAACTTCATGAATTGTGTGCTTGCAAGTTTTCATGTCTGAATTGATCTCTAAGCAGGAAGCTTGGATTGGCCTTTCCTGTAGGAAAGCATGTTGGACATGGACATTTCTAGTAACTTCCTCCGGTCACCTACTGCGAGATGATGGAAGATTAGTGAAAGCCTGCTACACAGCTTCTAGAATGACAAAGGAGGCTTGGTTGGAAACAGATAAACATGTCAAACCAAGTAAACACAGTATCCTTTTGCAAGTTAAATCTGTTTAGAGGTGTTCCTCAAAAATCAGTCTTTTTGGGATTGCCTCTAGTACCATCTTATTCTACGCATGTTTTTCCACATAACTAACCTCTAATCCAACTTGTACATGTTTCTAACTGAATACTGAGTACAAATTGAGAGTTACCATATTTTACATTGTTGGGTCTTAAACCTGACTCAGAGCTCCAAAACACTCTGTCTTTGCTTTTGAGTTCAGTGATTGACACGTGTCTTGGTGTTGTGTCATTGGTAAAGGAAGGTTACTTAGTTTGACTACCTGTGATTTCTCATGGCTGGAGAGATCTACGTATCATGTGTTTTTATGCTGCAATCGGATTGCCTTGCAAGCAACCTTTAACAGGGACTTCTTTTCTTTGTTTCCTCTAATTAGCAATTTAGGCCAATATTCTTATAAATGCAATTCTTTCCATTTCAAAGATTGTCATAGCATTTAAAAAAACACAGTACCATGTTATGGCTTCTTACTTCACAGAATCACAGAATGGTTGAGGTTGGAAGGGAACTGTGGAAATCGTCTGGTCCAATGCCCCCTGCTCGACCACCTAGAGCCAGTTGTGGAGGACTATGTCTAAACAGGTTTTTAATATCTCCAGGAACGGAGACTCCACAACCTCTCTGGGCAACCTGTGTCAGTGCTCAGTCACTCTCACAGTGAAAAAGTGTTTCCTGATGTTCAGGAGGAAACTCCTGTGTTTCAATTTGCACCCATTGCTTGTGGTCCTGTCACTGGGCACCACTGAAAAGAGCCTGTCCCTGTCCTCTTTACACCGTTTCTTCAGGTATTTATATACATTACTATATAAGCCTTCTCATCTCTGGGCTGAACCGTCTCCACTCTACCAGCCTTTCCTCATTGGAGAGATCATAAAATCATAGAATGTCTCAAGTTGGAAGAGATCCATAAGGATCATCGAGTCCAACTCCCTGAAACTAAATCATATGACTAAAAGCATGTCTTATGACTAAGACGCTCCTTGAAACCTGACAGGCTTGGTACCATTACCACTTCCCTGGGGAATCTGTTCCAGTGACTGGCCACCCTCTCAGTGAAGAACCTTTTTCTAATGTCCAATCTGAACTGCCCCTGATGTAGTTTTGTTCCATTTCCTTGTGCTCTGTCGCTGGTCACCAGAGAGAGGAGAGCAGCACCTTTGAGGAAGTTGTAGACTGTGATGAGGTCACCCCTCAACCTCTTCTTCTCCAAGCTGAACAAACCAAGTGACCTCAGCCACTCCTTGTAAGTCTTGCCCTCAAGGCCTTTCATAATCTTGCTCACCCTGCTCTGGACACACTCTAATAGTTTTATGTCCCTCTTAAACTGAGGCACCCAAAACTGCACGCGGTACTCCAGGCAAGGCCACCCCAGTGCAGTGCAGAGTGGGACAATCAACTCCCTTAAACAGGTAGCTCTGCTGTGCTTTGTGCACCCTGGGACGCAGTTGGCCCTTTTGGCTTCCAGGGCACGCTGTTGACTCATATTCAACTTGCCATCAACCCAGACCCCCAGATCTCCTTCTGCATGGCTCATCTCCAGCTTGTCATCCACCAGTTTGTATGTATAACCAGGATTACCCTGTCCCAGGTGCAGAATTTGGCACTTGCTCTTGTTAAATTTCATACAGTTAGTGATTGTCCAGCTCTCTAGCCTATCCAGATCTCTCTGTAAGGCTTCACTACCCTCGAGGGAGTCCACAGCTCCTCCTAGTTTAGTATCGTCAGAAAACTTAATAAAAACATTAAAGAGCATTGGCCCTGAAATCGAGCCCTGGGGAATCCCACTGGTGACTGGCTGGCAGCCTGATGTAACCCCAGTTACTATAGCCCTTTTAGCCCGACCCATCAGCCAATTGCTCACCCAGCTTATTACAGACTTGTCTAGCTATGTGCTGCACAGTTCATCTAGAAGGATACTGTGAGAGACAGTATCAAAAACTTTGCTAAAATCCCAGACCACCACATCTACTGGTTTCCCTTGGTCAACTAAATGAGTGACCTTGTCACGAAAGGAAATTAAGTTGGGTAAGGAGGACTTCCTCCTTGTGAACCTGTGCTGGCTATAACCAATGACTGCATTGTCTCTCAATTATTTTTCAATAATACCCATAATAACCTTCTCCGTAATTTTACCAGGCACTGAACTGAGACTGACAGGTAAATCCAGGTTCTTCCTTCTTGTCCTTCTCAAAAATTGGGACTTTTGCTCCAGTCCCTTAATCCTTGTTATGACCCTTCATTGAACTCTGTCTAATATTTCCATGTTTCTATTGTACAAAGGAGCCCAGAACTGGACAAAGTACTCCAGGTGTTGCCTACCAGATATGAGGTACCAGGGAAGGATCACCCTCCTACACCTGCTGGCAATACTTCATCTAATGCAGCCAAGGTTACCTTTTGCCTTCTTTGCTGTCTCATATTCAACCTGGTGTCAACATGGTGTTGGAAAAAGCAATGACATATACACTTTATTCACTTCTGTTTTCCATCTGTATTTCCCTCTTTTCTATTGGAAAAGAGAAAGGAAAATGGAGGAAGATAAAGGGAATTTCTTGGCTTTCAACTACTTCTTCCCAACTGAAACAGAAGACACTGCCTTTTTCAACAGTTGTTAGGAGCCACACGACCTTGGTTTGAGAAGATTCATTTCCAAGCCTCTTATTCTTCCTGATGCAGGGTTTCTTTGAAGTCTTTCTCTGAACTTTCCATTGCACAACTGTGTTCATGTATCAGTCAAGAAAACATCAGTGACAGCATGGATGGTAGCACAGGGCAGGTGCCATTGTAGCTATGCTACAATGATCAGGTATTCGGTGCAGCTTTCATTCTCCTGCCTTTCAGCATCCTATTTTATCCATTCTTTGAAATATTTTCCCTTGTTCCATTACAGTAATACTAAAGAAACAGAAGTGAAACTAAGAGATGTGTGGTACTATGCTGTGCTCTAGCTAACAGCCAAAGGGATGCAGCTCAGTTCTTGTTCCTTTTGGGCACTAATACATCTGTATATTAAGGAAAATAGTGTGCCATTACCAGTCACATTGTCAGAAGGTTTGAACATGAGAGTGCTCAAAGAACATGGCAAACCAGGCTCATTACTGGTTCCTGTGCGTATAAAAGAGGTACATCCCACAACTGTCTGTCCCACATGGCAGTGACTTACATTAGCGCTGTGGTGATCTAGTTGTATATTTATAAATCTGAGCACACAAAAGAAGGAAAAGCAAAGTTAAAGTTCTCCCAGTAACTTGGCCATTTTATACACTGTATTGCTAACCTTGGATGGAGCAGAAGCCAGTACTTCTATTTGGTTGCTGTATCACAGCCAAAATGCTTTGCACAAAACTGAGAAGAAGAGAAATAATCGCAATTTGATAGCATGTACCTGCTACAAACAAGGCTGGACCACTGTGGAGTTATCACTGGTCAGAAACAGCGGGTGGAAATGAGTCTGAATGGAATCTGAACTTTTATATCTTTGAGGTAATTTGACTTTTTTTTTTTTTTGTATCTTTTTACCATTTACCTCTTTAAAAGGGCTGCATTAGCATGAACTTTCAGACAAAGAAAGGAGGAAAAAAACCCTAGGCTATATGAACCCTTAGGCATATTTCTGGTTTTCATTGCTATTAGGACTAAGTTTAAGACAATCACTAACAACAGAGCTCACATAAAATTCTCAAACTGGAAAACCAAAGTCTCTCAATTTGCAATCAGTCATTATAATTCACTAACTTAGGCCACATACAGAACTACATATCGTGTAATTTACAAAAGCCATGAGGCTCCTATAAATCATGAAAACACATGAAGTTATAACTAATACACAGAGCTAGAATAAAAGCTGCATCATGAGTATCCTGGAGATATATGAAAGGGAGAAAACTGCAAGTAAAAGAGAAAATAATTTAATAGAATATAGATGAGGATCATGGATTACTGAATTGTTTAGTTGTTTGGTTTTGGTTTCTTGCAATGTAAATGCTTTTCTATCTGAAAATGCAAGTACTTACACTCTTAATTGGATTGGTTTAGCTAGTTCTAAGAGATGGTTTTCAATTTTAGTTCTGGTGATCTCAGGTAGAAGTGGGTCCCCAATAAGGGGTTCTTTCTCTCAGAATTACATCGGCAGTGGTACCCTTGGGAAAGAAACCAAGGCAGGGAAGACAGGATTCAATTCTTTAAGATCACAAGCTCTATGAGACATTGGCCTTGCATTTCTTTAACACCTCCACCAATCTTCCCACTGGTGAGGTTATCATGTTAGCTGTTCTCCCCCATTTTCCTCTGACAACTTCTTTACTTTCCTATCCTTTATAATGGGTGAAGGAGGGGTTTTGTTTCGAAGGGCGATGGCTTCAATGGTTTAAGTCAGGAAGCTTTGCCAGAGACAATGAAAATGAATGCGTAGAAGGGAAGGGTTATTATTGAATAAATACAATTTTCATTGTCATATCTCTTTCTATACTTTCTTATCTAAGTGCAAAATATTTCAGTACAAGTGTATCAAGACATGGAATAAGGGTGATTTTTATGAGTCAAAGGATGACCCTACAACAACAGAACCAGAGGTAAAGTGAAAAAACTTTGACTGTGATGATGGAGAAGAACTAAGAATCAAGCTTCTCTGTGGCGCTGATACTATGATATGTATGTGCACTGTGGGCAGCACCAGATTTTTAAAAACTTTTTTTATGATCATGAAAATAGAGGTAGTTCTTCCTGATTATTTAACCATGCAAATATATGCATACACACACATGCACTTGCACACACACATAGGATCGCAGAATCACAGAATGGTTTGTGTTGGAAGGGACCTTTAGGATCATCTAGTTCCAAACTGTCTACCATGGGCAGGGACACCTTCCACTAGACCAGGTTACTCAAAGCCCCATCCAACCTGGCACTGAACACCTCTACATATATATACATATTGAAAACATATATATCTATAAAATGCCTTTGGCCTTCAGACATTAGGGTAGTACAAATAATAATAAGAAGTAATTCTCACTAGTTTATAAGTGCCTGAATAATTTATTACAAAGTGTTTTCCTTCATAGGAACTTGTGTAGTAATGACAGGTGGATTTTTTTCCTTTGGAGACTCTGTACCTTCATATTATCTTCTTGGTTCATAGAAGTAAACTAAAGTGTGAATACTTTACTAAGACAAATCATGCTTGCACTTTTAGTCTTTTTTTTCTTTTTCAAATTACTTCTTAGCTTAAATTGTAAGTTGCAGGTGTATTTTGCAAAACTTCTCTGTGATGAGTAGATGCTGCTACCAGGACCAGAGTAATGCTAAGCTGTGCTCAGAATGATAGTGCAAGTACCATGACAGTGGATGCATGGAGCTGTGTAAATGGTTATAAAATTTATTACAATTTATAACAACAAAGTAAGAGCCTACCCTGTCTAAGGTCTTGTTTTGGGGTGAATACAGAGGAGAGAAATCAGAAAGATTAGATGACCAGGAAACATGACCTATAAGGACAAAATGGCTGTTTAATGAGAGAATGCCAAAGGAGGTCATTATACCCAGAATGGGAAAGATAGATTGCTTTGTTTAGTTCAATGTAGTAGATGGTTTGGAAGGCCTTTCTGATAGAACGGGGAGTGTGGCCCTATGACATGTTGCCTTGAGTGTGTATTGAATTTGCACCACTGGAAATCTTCAAGAACAGCAAAGACAAACATCTATCAGAAATGGTTTATGCACATTTGATCATGTTTAAGATAATTGGCACATTGTATGGCCTCTAGCAGTCTCTTCCAGACCTGTTTTCCATTAAATAACATTTAAGATACCTGTCCTGGTTTGAGGTAAAACGGAACCAATTTTGTTCACTAACTTCGCTTCTTAGCTGGGCCTCTTCTAACTACTGAAATTAACTGCATATTGTGCAGACAGTATTCACTCTCTCAGAGTGATAAGACCAATTGTTTATAGCTGATGCCCGGGCATGGTATGCAGAGAGGCTCTTGCTTATACCTATTGCTATAACACCCAGGGCCAACCAACTCTGTTATTTGCCCCGTTGGAGGGTCAGAAGCGGAAAAGCATAGTGGGGTCCCACCTGCAGGGAGGAGCGGACAAGACAGGTGACCTAAAACTGACCCAACTGACCATCCCATCTGCCTCATGCTTAGTATAAAAGCTGAGGGATCAAAGGGTCAGCTCTCTTCCTTCAATGGCCGATGTCTGAGGAGGACTCTGTTTATCTGGCTGTGATCCTGATCCTGAATCCAGATCCGGAATCCAGTTCCCATCCGTCACTGAGTCCAGCCTGGGACTGCCCCAGTGCCAGCCAGTGACGTGATTGTCATCTCGGGAGCTTGATACGGTTTTGTATTATTTTCATTATTTCTTTTTATTTTATTATTAATATTTCATTAAAGTAGTTTATTTCCTTCTAAACTCATAAGTCTCTTTTTCCTCCTCTGCCTCTCTCTTTGAAGAGGGGTAGAGGGGAGCATGTGTCAGTCCCATCTGGGGCCCCTCAGGTCCCCAGTAGTGGATTTTGGCCTAAACCATGACAGATTAATTGGCGCCCAACGTGGGGCTCGAGCAGTGCTCCACCAGAGCTGTGATAAATTGCCAAAATAGTTTGAATTCCAGCTTGCTCAGAGATTAGAACGGACAGCTTGCATCATGTCGTTCTTAGACGAAATCTTGTATCATGCCTTTAAACAGCTTTGTTTGACCTTAATGCAGTCAGCTTGGTTTAACCTGCCAAAAGTGTTGCAAATTTCATTTATTCTTTGTCTTTTTATGTGAAGGTCTAAAGGTGCTGTTTTGGTGTGGTTCGCAATTCAGATGTATAACACGATGATTTGGGTAACGGCTTTACCTGTATATCTGGGGCATCACGTGATGGATTCTGTTATTAGTTACAGCTTCGGTTCTACCTGGGGAATGTTTACTTTGCCCTTTGATAATTATGCTAATGTGACACCATCAGAGCTGGGGCATGGAAACCTTCTGGGCTCTGTGGGTAGGGATTGTTACCTTCTTAAGATCGTGATTTTGTTGTTGGGGCTTCTGAATGTGGTGCAGGGGTAGTTTCTTGTGAAACATCTGTGCAGGGGTAGCCGTAGGGTACCGTGCGCTGCCGCCACTCAGACCCGCGCAGCCGCTCGGTGATCTGCAGCGGCGCATACCGCGGCCCCGCCCGGCCCGGCCACAGCTGCCTCCCCCAGAGCAACGGCACCAGCGCGGCCGCCGCCGCCTGCACCGGCACCACCGGCAGCCGCCTCCCCCACGGCACCGGCACCGGCACCACCGGCAGCCGCCCCTCCTACCGCAACGGCACAGGCGCCTCCACCGCCGCCACCACCTGCACCGGCACCACTGGCAGCTGCCCCTCCCACTGCAACAACACCGGCCCCTCCGCCGACGTCCCGGCACAAGCCGTGCCCCCCCCCCCCCCGCAGCGGCACAAGCCACGCTGCTGCCTGTCCCGGCTTGAGCTACTCCAGCCACTACAACCAGTACCAAAACTACTCAAATTCCATCAAAATCGGTACAAGCTGCCCCGGTAACCAGGAGGAAGAAGAAGAGGTCAACTTCTTCCCCTGCCTCTTACGACAAAGACCACCTCAAGTCAGATAGCTTGGGGGAGAGTTCTGAAGAAGATCCAGGGGAGGGTCCTTCAAGACCATACAAGGGAAAGAGACCTTTGAAAACAAAGGCGAGAGTCCTTCTAGAGCAGATCCTGGAGAAGGCCCTTCTCGGGCAGCCTTACCACAGGAGGACTCAGATGTAGAGGTAGTTGTTAAATCCTTCTCTATGAAAGATCTGAGAAATATCAGGAAGGACTTTAGTCGTCATGAAGGGGAAACCCTTATCTCCTGGTTGCTCTGATGCTGGGATAGTGAGGCAGATACCATAGATTTAGATGGCAGAGAAGCTAGGCAATTGGGAAACCTGGCCAAGGATGGAGGTATTGATAAAGAGATTGGGAGAAAGACAAACACTCTCAGTCTCTGGAGGCAACTGGTGTCAGCCATAAAGCGCAGGTATCCCTTTAAGGACGATATCGAATGCCGTCCAAGTAAGTGGACCAACATGGAAAAAGTTATTAAGTACCTGAGAGAATTGGCTGTGCGAGAGGTGATTTATAGTGATGGGCAAGTGATTGTAGACCCTGATGAAATGCCATGCAAATGATCTATGCTAAAAAAGTTTGTACAAAGTGCACCATCAACATATTCCCACACATTGTCAACAATGGTCTGGGGAGGATCTGATACTGACACACCAACTGTAAATGAAGTGGTTAATAAGGTACGACAGTATGAAGACAGTCTCTCTCGTCCCTTTTCTGTGGCAGCCATAGAAAAGCTGACTGTGACCACTGAGAAAATGACTGAGAAGCTGACTGTGACCACCGAGAAAATGACTGAGAAACTGACTGAGAAAATAGAGCAAATGACCCAGAAAATAGTTGAGCAAACCGATAAACTGTTTGATAAACTAACCAAGGTGGAAGAAAAACTCCATTCTTTCCCTGCACAGACCCATGTTGCAGCTGCTAAGAAGAAATGCCCTCCTACTCAAGAGAAAAAACACCCTCCAACTCAAGACCAATCTAACCCATTCTGAGATTTCCTGTGTCTTTGCCTCTGCAACTTTGGAGAAAACATGAAGAAGTGGGATGGAGAACCTACCTCAGCCCTACAGGCACGGGTGCTTGAGTTGCTAAGTAAAGCAGACAGAAGAAAGGGTTCTTACAGGAGGAAGGCTGCTCCGACCTGCTGTGAGCGATCCTACAGACCAGGTAGGAACCGATTTGCTAATCGTAGGTGCTGTGGTCAACGTTAGAGGTGCCCTGCCTCCAGCCAGGTGGAAGAGAGGGACAACCGAATTTATTGGACTGTGTGGATTCGATGGCCTGGCACATTAGAGCCACAAAAGTATAAAGCCCTGGTGGACACTGGTGCACAGTGTACCCTATCGCCATCGAATCATAAAGGGGCAGAAACTGTCACCATTTCTGGAGTGACAGGCGGATCTCAAGAACTGACTGTATTAGAGGCTGAAGTGAGCCTAACTGGGAATAAATGGGAGAAACACCCCATTGTTACTGGTTCAGATGCTCCGTGCATCCTTGGCATAGACTATCTCAAGAGAGGTTTTTTTAAAGACCCAAAAGGGTATCGGTGGGCTTTTGGTATAGCAGCTGTAGAGACTGAGGATCCAGATCCGGAATCCAGTTCCCGTCCATCACTGAGTCCAGCCTGGGACTGCCCCAGTGCCAGCCAGTGACGTGATTATCATCTCGGGAGCTTGATACGGTTTTGTATATATTTCATTTGTTTTTATTATTTTATTATTAATATTTCATTAAAGTAGTTTATTTCCTTCTAAACTCATAAGTCTCTTTTTCCTCATCTCCCTCTCTCTTTGAAGAGGGGTAGAGGGAAGCATGTGTCGGTCCCATCTGGGGCTCCTCAGGTCCCCAGTAGTGGATTTTGGCCTAAACCACGACAATGCCTTAAAGGAAAGGACAGGATCGCAAGTGATGGACCTTGTACAAAAATTGGCCTAAAGCTGGATTTGCATCTACTGAATGATGTCATGCATAAAGAAATGAGGCAGCAGGGGTGTATATCAGATACATAATTAGTTATTTATGCACACCAAAATACTGTCCTGTAGCAATTTTACAGCTCTTTATCATTACCCAGTCAATACTGAAGGCAGTATAGTACTATATTGGTTATTGTGCTTGCTCATCAGTTTTCGTCCAGGAAGATGTACGAGTAACAAGGAAGCAAATATAGCATGGAAGAAGATATCTCCTAGTGGGGGAACCTGGGTGAGGCCATTAGTAGTGCATATACTGTGCCTGTGCTTCAGTCCAAAGTTGGGTATGTCAAACTCCAGGCTGTAGGCAAAAGATCTATATCCAATGAGACAAATGTTTTGAGGTGTTATACAAATATACATTAACATGAACAAAGAAAGCAGCATGGAACAAAGTGATGAGTCATCTGCAAACTGAGATAAAATAGGGTCCAGATGTTCTTAGGATTCATAAAGCAACGGGCCAACTAATATATACTTTTGCACTCTCCCAATAGTTTCTAAGTTGTGTCATGAAGACATACCTTCCAGCTCCAGGATTTTCTGTATTACCACACCATGCTGTTTGGAAAAAGATTGGATTGTTGCATTACGTGAACACTGAAAACCAAATGTTAACTTAAGCCAACATCAGAGCAGTGAATGACCTGTCTCTCATTTTAAGTATCAGATTTTTACAGTGTGTTACAAATGGGGAATTGGTATTGCCAGGATGCTCCTTTTTTAACACCACTTAGAAAATTTCCTCTCCATGCCCACATAGAATGCAAGGAATCACATTTTACAGAAAAAAAATCATAGAAGGAGGCTATGCCAAAACCTTGTCAAATTTTGATACGTTGCTGGTAGCGTATGCTAACAATGGAGACAGCTCGAATTAAAGGCACAACATGACATTGTGTGAAGAGTAATAGCAATTTCAGCTGTTGGAGGAGATTGTCTTTCCATTGATTAGCTTCATGTGCAGAGAACAAAAAGATTGAATGCTAGGGAAATGAAGGCCCTCCTGCCAGGTTTGATGTATGAGGGAATCTTCTATAGCTTAACAATTAAGTCGTCTTCAAGCATTACAACCACATCAAGTAAGATGAGTCAAACAGAGGTGATGTCATCCATTATAGAAATAATAATGTGAATGATATTTACATTTCATGTTAAATGAAATTATTGCTTTATGGGATTATAGCCAACATTTTCCAAAAACTATTCCCTCTGCTTTGTATTTAGGCTTCTCATTGATCTTAGACAAGATTTTTAAATACAAGAACATAAACTAAACCTTTAGTGAAGTTTGCAAAAGTGCTCAAGTCACCTGAACATCTGTTTCGTAGTCAAAAGGGAATTGTACTTCCATTGCCTTTTGAGAAAGTCTTATGTACATAAAGGGGTGGACACATTTGAAAATCTCTCCTAAATTTGTGATTAGGTTTATAATTTGTATCAATGTTAAATTTGCTGCATATCTGATGTTGAGAAGAGTTAAAAATCCACAAAATTGAGTGACCATGATGGTCTCCTGTGAAACTGTAGCAATGGGCATAGAAAGTCCCTAAAACAAAAAGCCCATAAACATAAATAACCCAATACTGAAGTTAGCCATTTTTCCAAGTGCAGCCTCAACAGAACAGAAAGTTAAATAGTGACCTAGTGGTAGCTGATAGGATGAAGGTATGACCTCTAATTATCTTAGATAATTTTAATACTAAAAATCAAACCTCTAGGAGCGGATTTTATATGTAAATGTAAGGTGACCTTAGCATAATGAGCCAGACAGGAATTGGAACATGCACAAATTAGGTTTTGTTATGTAATTACTAGTGACCAATCAGCTATTTTTATGTGATTTTCCTTTGCTACCTTTTTGTATAAAAGATTCTTTGTATTTTCTAACCAGGGTGCTGACTGCATTAGATGCCTGGCACTCTATTCTGCTGAATTGAAATAAAGACAAGTGTCTTGACCCAGTGTGTTCATTGGCTATTGAACACTGGCTGAAGAACACTTATTTTTGGGACAACATATCCTTGTGTCAAAATTACTTGTTTGGCAACAGAAAGTTCCTTCAAGTCCTCTGGATGCAGAGTGCTTTGGAAACTGAATCATTAATTTTTATATATTTTCATGGCCATTAGGACTCAAGTTTTTCAAATCAAAGTTCCAGTTTCACAGTCCCATACCACTCAGTTATATCACTGTGACCTTTGTGTGGGGAATTCTTTGTAAGAAGGAAGTTCTCCAACATCTGGGTCAGACTACAATGAGGAAGTTCTACATTTTGTTTTAGAAAGAACAAAATTATCTTTACACTGCAGATATTGTATTTGGTGGGGATTGCTTAGGGAGAGGAAAAACAAATTTTAAAATGATGAGACAATAACAGGTTCACTAATTACGGGCCAATTATATCAGACTCAGAGTTATAACACGAATGAAGAGATAAAGAAATGGCCATTTGAATCTGAAAGAAAGACTGCCATTGAGGGGCAGGGAGAGAAGGTGTAATCCTTCTGTTTTACCTTATGGCCCTTGTTTCAGGCTATTTTCCTCAGGCTTCTTTCCTTTAAAAGAGGCGCTGGCAAAATGCAAACTGGACTTATTACTTTTATCCAGCTGCTCGAAACTGTTTTTAAAGAGCCTACTTGTCTCTGCTAGTGATTTCAGAAATTAGTTGGGGGTGCGGGGAGCTGGGTGTTGTCATATCACACAGGAAGGGCTATTTAAGTTATCAAAGAATGTGGTGATATCTGGGTGTTGATTAGTTATCAGGCATCCTTAAAATCAGAAATATTGCTGCTAAGTTAGTGTCCTGGTTCCGGCAAGGATGGGGTTAATTTCCCCAAGGAGCCGGCAGGGGAGGCAAGTATTCCATACCACGTGACCCCTTCCCGGGCTATAAGAGGAGCTAGCCCGGGAGAAGGAGGCAGCTGCCACTCGGGGGTGGGCTGTGGTGGTGCGCGTCCGGTCGGTGCACGTCCGGTCGGTGCACGTCCGGTCGTACTGTAATCACGTTCTTCTATTCCTTTACCGGTGTTATTGTTTTTCTTTCTTCTTCCCTTTGTCTATTCTGTTAACTTACACTATTTCGACCCACGAGTTTTGCCCTTTTCTGCCGATTTCTCCCATGGCTGTGGGAGTCGAGCGAGCGGCTGCGTGGTTCTTTGTTGCTGGCTGAGGCCAAACCACGACAGTCCTTTGTGGCACCCAACGTGGGGCTCGAAGGGTTGCAATAAAGACAGATCTGACCAGAGCTTGTTAAAACAGATTTCTTACATGCATTTCTCCTATTAGTTAAATAGTTGCCAGTTACAATGTTGATTCATTTGTTTGCATGGCTGTGTTATGTAAATTCTTATATGCTGTATGTACTCCCTGTGATGCTGTTTGTTATCTCAGGGAGAGGGATCAGGACAATCATTTTGCTGTCCTGTGCAATATCAGCTTATGATATGGTAACATCACTATTCCGGTGGCTTTGTTGGGGTCTCTGTGCAGTATTGCTGTCCTGTCCATAACTTGGTTACCGTCTCTCAGAAGTTATCAATAATCACACCCAATCTATGGGAGAAAAAGGAGCAGATACTTTCCCCAGCTCTTTTGCCTCCCTTTTCTCCTTTGGGCCAGGTATAACACATCTTGAGAATTTTGAATATCCTTGGGACGCTCAAACCAGTATGTTCCTATTGCTATTGTTTTTCAAGTCTTGTTTAGGGTAAAACAACTGTTTAAGACTACCACTCGGAGATCTGTCCCAAGGCCAGTCAGTCGGGGGTGCCATGGGATGTGGGAGAACATAGGCAGGTATCTAGAGAACTTCTCACCTCCAATGGTTTGGGACTTCACCCTTGAACAACTACAGGACCCTGATAAAGTAATAGAATATTTGAAAGGAAAATGCTGTGACTATTCCAGAGAGGCACAACTTACTGGCCAGGGCCCAACACAGTGCTGTATCTACCAAACACTGCTCAGTACTATGCAGGACGCTCAGGGGAAAGAGGGGAAAGCCAGACCAGCAGGCACTGCGTCTACTCCAACCCCGGCAGCAGGCACTGCGTCTACTCCAACCCCAACGGCAGGCACTGCGGCTGAACAAGACAACCAACCTGTGCCAGTATCAGTTGCTCCTACACAGAAGAAGAAATGCACCAAGAAATCAATTCGCATAGTAAGGGATGATGACGAACCAGAGCCATCAAAGGAACAGGTGGAAGAGACAGAACCAGAGATAATCACCCGATCCCTATCCCTGAGTGAGCTGCGAGATATGCGAAAAGATTTCAGTCGACTTCCTGGTGAACACATTGTCACCTGGCTGCTGTGATGCTGGCATAACGGGGCCAGTAGCTTGGAATTAGAGGGCAGGGAAGCTAAGCAGCTGGGATCCCTGTCTAGGGAGGCGGGCATTGACAAGGCAATTGGGAAAAAGACACAAGCCCTCAGCCTCTGGAGGTGACTCCTGGCAGGTGAAAGGTAAAGGTATCCCTTCAGTGAAGATGTTGTATCTCATCCAAGCAAGTGGACCACATTGGAAAAAGGTATCCAGTACCTGAGGGAATTAGCCGTACAAGAGATGATTTACTTCGACCCAGATAATGCGTAGTTACCCACAGATCCTGATGAAGTCCAGTGCACAAGGCCCATATGGCAGAAGTTTGTACGGAGCGCACCATCATCATATGCCAAGTCCTTGGCAGTGATGGAATGGAGAGGTGAAGAGGGACCAACAGTGGATGAGGTGGCTGGACAACTCCGTCAATATGAAGGAAGCCTATCTTCCCCCCTCGTTTCAGCTGTGGAGAAACTGTCCCAGAAGGTCCAGCAACTTGAAGAGAGTATCTCCTACTCCCCACCTGTACAGGGCAGCATCTCAGCTATTAGGAGCAGGCATTTCCCTACTCAAGAGGGAGAGTATAGGGGGTACACACCACGAGGCACCCTGTGGTTTTACCTGCGTGACCATGGAGAGGACATGAGGAGGTGGGATGGACAACCTACCTCGACCCTACGGACACGGGTACGTGAGCTGCAAGGAAGAACAATCACAAAAGGGGATCCCTCCAGGAAAAGTGCAGCTCCTGTTTCCAGCAGACAGTTCCCCAGACAGAATGGAAGGCCTGATCTTACCTCTGATCCTCTTGAAGGGATTTCCAAATCATTTCTGCAACAAGTGAGTAACGGATACTATGATCAGGATTAGAGGGGCCCTGCCTCCAGCCAGGTGGGGGAAAGGGACAACCGGGTTTATTGGACTGTGTGGATTCGATGGCCTGGCACATCTGAGCCACAGGGGTATAAGGCTCTGGTGGACACTGGTGCACAATGCACCTTAATACCATCAAATTACAGAGGAACAGAACCCATTTGTATTTCTGGAGTGACAGGGGGATCCCAAGAGTTGACTGTACTGGAAGCTGAAGTAAGCCTAACTGGAAATGAGTGGCAAAAGCATCCCATTGTGACTGGCCCAGAGGCTCCATGCATCCTTGGCATAGACTATCTCAGGAGAGGATACTTCAAGGACCCAAAAGGATACCGGTGGGCTTTTGGCATAGCTGCCTTGGAGACGGAAGAAATTGAACAGTTACCCACCTTGCCTGGTCTCTCGGAGGACCCCTCTTTGGTAGGGTTGTTGAGGGTCAAAGAACAACAGGTGCCAATTGCTACCACAACGGTGCATCAACAGCAGTATCACACTAACCGAGACTCTGTGATTCCCATCCATAAATTGATTCGTCAACTAGAGACTCAAGGAGTGATTAGCAAGACTCGCTCACCCTTCAATAGTCCCATATGGCCAGTGCGAAAATCTAATGGAGAGTGGAGGCTAACAGTGGACTATCATGGCCTGAATGAAGTCACACCACCGCTGAGTGCTGCCGTGCCAGACATGCTAGAGCTTCAATACAAACCGGAGTCAAAGGCAGCCAAGTGGTATGCAATGATTGATATCGCCAATGCATTCTTCTCAATCCCTTTAGCGGCAGAGTGCAGGCCACAGTTTGCTTTCACTTGGAAGGGCATCCAGTACACCTGGAATCGACTGCCCCAGGGGTGGAAACACAGCCCCACCATTTGTCGTGGACTGATCCAGACCACACTGGAACAGGGTGAAGCTCCAGAACATTTGCAGTACATTGATGACATCATTGTATGGGGCGACACAGCAGAAGAAGTTTTTGAGAAAGGGAATAAAATAGTTCAAATCCTTCTGAAAGCTGGCTTTGCCATAAAACGAAGTAAGGTTAAGGGACCTGCACAGGAGATCCAATTTTTAGGAATAAAATGGCAAGATGGACGCCGTCAGATCCCAATGGATGTGATCAACAAAATAGCAGCTATGTCCCCACCGACTAGTAAAAAGGAAACACAAGCTTTCTTAGGTGTTGTGGGTTTTTGGAGGATGCATATTCCAAATTACAGTTTGATTGTGAGCCCTTTATATCAAGTGACACGGAAAAAGAATTACTTTAAGTGGGTCCTGAGAAACTACAAGCTTTCGAACAAATTAAGCAGGAAATAGTTCATGCAGTAGCCCTGGGGCCAGTCAGGGTGAGACAAGACGTTACAAATGTGCTCTACACTGCAGCCGGGGAGAATGGCCCTACCTGGAGCCTCTGGCAAAAAGCACCAGGGGAGACTCGAGGTCGACCCCTGGGGTTCTGGAGTCGGGGATACAGAGGATCCGAAGCCCGCTACACCCCAACGGAGAAGGAGATATTGGCAGCATACAAGGGGGTTCGAGCTGCTTCAGAAGTGGTTGGCACTGAAGCACAGCTCCTCTTAGCACCTCGACTGCCGGTGCTGGGCTGGATGTTCAAAGAAAGGGTCCCTGCCACACATCATGCAACTGATGCTACGTGGAGTAAGTGGATTGCACTGATCACCCAGCGAACTCGAATGGGAAACCCCAGTCGTCCAGGAATACTGGAAGTGATCATGGACTGGCCAGAAGGCAAAGATTTTGGAATATCACTAGAGGAAGAGGTGACACGTTCAGAAGAACTATATAATGAACTGCCAGAAAATGAGAAGAAACATGCCCTGTTCACTGATGGGTCCTGCCGAATTGTGGGAAAGCATCGAAAGTGGAAGGCTGCTGTGTGGAGTCCAACACGACAAGTTGCAGAAGCCACCGAAGGACAAGGTGAGTCGAGTCAGTTTGCAGAGGTAAAAGCCATTCAGCTGGCTTTGGACATTGCTGAGCGAGAGAAATGGCCGGTACTTTACCTCTATACTGATTCATGGATGGTGGCAAATGCTCTGTGGGGGTGGTTACAGCAGTGGAAGCAGAACAACTGGCAGCGCAGAGGTAAGCCCATCTGGGCTGCTGAACTGTGGCAAGATATTGCTGCCCGGATAGAGAATCTGGTTGTGAAAGTACGTCATGGAGATGCCCACGTCCCCAAGAATCGGGTCACTGAGGAACATCAAAACAACCAGCAGGTAGATCAGGCTGTTAAAATTGAAGTGGCTGAGGTGGATCTGGACTGGCAACATAAGGGTGAACTATTCATAGCTCAGTGGGTGCATGACTCCTCAGGGCATCGAGGAAGAGCTGCGACATATAGATGGGCTCGTGACCGAGGGGTGGACTTGACCATGGACACTATTGCACAGGTTATCCACGAATGTGAAACGTGTGCTGCCATTAAGCAAGCCGAGCGGTTAAAGCCTCTTTGGTACGGAGGACAATGGCTAAAATATAAATATGGGGAGGCCTGGCAGATTGATTATATCACACTCCCACAAACTCGCCAAGGCAAGCGCCACGTGCTCACAATGGTGGAAGCAACCACTGGATGGCTGGAGACATACCCTGTGCCCCATGCCACCGCCCGTAACACTATCCTGGGCCTTGAAAAGCAAATCTTATGGTGACATGGCACCCCAGAAAGAATTGAGTCGGACAACGGGACTCATTTCCGAAAGAGGCTCATAGACACCTGGGCCAAAGAGCATGGCATTGAGTGGGTATATCACATTCCTTATCACGCACCAGCCTCGGGTAAGATAGAATGATATAATGGACTGCTAAAGACTACCCTGAGAGCCATGGGGGGTGGGACCTTCAAACATTGGGATACCCATTTAGGAAAAGCCACCTGGTTAGTTAACACCGGGGGATCTGCCAATCGATCTGGCCCTGCCCAATCAAAACTTCCACGTACAGTAGAAGGGGATAAAGTCCCTGTAGTGCACATGAAGAATATGTTAGGGAAGACAGTCTGGGTTAGCCCTGCCTCAGGCAAAGGCAAACCCATCTGTGGGATTGCTTTTGCGCAAGGACCCGGGTGCACTTGGTGGGTGATGCGAGAGGATGGGGAGGTCCGATGTGTACCTCATGGGGATTTGATTTTGGGTGAGAATAGCCAATGAATAAATTTTATGATGTTAAATGTTACATAACCTTGCTGGTGTATGTTATCATTATCATTGCTATCAATGGTACTACAGAAGAATCACCCAAATCAATGACAGATGGACTTTGATGAGACTGAGTAAAGTGTGTGATGATGTAATAAGAACTGATCTCAGTATCTGGCGCCCAGCAATTTCCTTGAGATCGACATCTTCAATCTGCGGACTGTGGGCATGGACTGCATTGGGTACCCCAGTTCAGCGCTACACACCATCTTATGTGCCCTAAGAGACTGTTCTCACCGATGGAGCCTACCATCATGGACTATGTGAGCTTAATGGACATTTTTTGAAGGATGGCTCATAGACTATGGGAACTGAAAGATCTGGGCATGACATAGATGGTATGGAATAAGGGGTGGATAATGTCCTGGTTCCAGCAAGGATGGGGTTAATTTCCCCAAGGAGACGGCAGGGGAGGCAAGTATTCCATACCACGTGACCCCTTCCCGGGGCCTTGGGGGTGTGCTGTGCGGTGGTACTGTAATCACGTTCTTATATTCCTTTACCGGTATTATTGTTTTTCTTTCTTCTTCCCTTTGTCTATTCTGTTAAATTATAATATTTCAACCCATGAGTTTTGCCCTTTTCTGCTGATTTTTCCTACGGCTGTGGGAGTCGAGCGAGCGGCTGCGTGGTTCTTAGTTGCTGGCTGAGGCCAAACCATGACAGTTAGGATGTTTGATGTAACTATTTATCACCTTTTAAATGTACACCTTGCTGCACAGTTTGTTGAGGGGGAACAGATAATTGTTCTCTAAAGTCTGATGCAGCCTTGAGGAAGAGGAAGACACAGTTGCACATTGTGCTGACTTTGCAAGACCTTGCATTATGGTGATGTTAACAAACCAGTAGTATTGAAATACTTACTCAAGCAGATTTCCTGTTGTTTCCATCAGGCGCATAGCAGCAGGGAACAAGAGTAAAAGGCACCTCATCTTTCACACCCTGTGCAGAGTTGCTGCTTCTAAGCAGACCACCTGCATATATCAGATGCTCCAGGGAGGGAATGGCAGCCCCTGTCTTGACCTGCAGGTGTGCTGAGTAACAGTTGTCCCTGCAACATCCATGCATATCTCTTTGATCTTAATTCTATCCCAGAGATCCCACCTAATAAATCATAGCACCACTGGCCACCTTTACTAAGAAAAGGAGACAGTGTGGCTGCACCTGTATTGGTGATGTGAAATGTGTGATTATTTCTGTCCTGCACAGAGGACAAAGTCTTCCCCATACTGCTGTAAAATCATCAAATTTAATTATAGTAGAAACAGAATGTTAGATTTTTGTGTGTTTTGAAACTTGTAACCATAGGACCCTCACCAGGTAGTTACAGATTTTTATCAAGAAACTAATAGGAACAGGACGCAACAATGAAGAATTGAATTGAGAAGTTTTGTTTGAGTCCTGTAACTATAGAAACTTGTTATGCACCAGTGATGCTGCTTGGAAACCCCCTCACCTTTCCCATCTTGATTTAAATATCAAGAACCAATCAATAGATATTAATAGAAACAACCAGTGTTTATTTTGGATATGGATACTGATAGAATTGTATAATCAAGAGACCAATCAATGAAAATCAAAATCATGATATGTATTTTGTGATAAATAATTTGTGTAATGGTAACTAGGTATAATCTATCTATGATTTAATTATAAATTAACTGTTAAACAATGTAACTTTGATATACCTGTCAAGATAGTGATAAGTTGTAGGCCTGGTTGGTAAACTGAGAAAATCTTCTGGAGGTTCCAAGATTAAAGGGGGAATGGAATTTTGCAACCAAGCTGAGCATGCACAAAGATAAGGTTCAACAAGCAGATACAATGAGGAATACTATTGATGACCATGACAGGGTCTTGGACGACCAACAGTGTACCTGAAAGCACATGCATCACAGAAATTTACATATATTAATCAGTTCTCAGAAATCATATGAATATGTTAATTGTTTCTTGGAAATATGATGAATATGTATATTTTGATTGTATAAAATTTTTGTAGCAGAGCAACTCAGCATGCACACTAGGTGAGTGATCCCCTGTGCATCCAGGACTGCAATAAAGTGTCTGCTTTCTAAACTTCAAATTAAGTCTTAGAAAATTTTTGTTTCTGCCAAATTGCAGTAACAATACCTTCCTCCTCTGGGCCTCTAGTCCCTTGCTTGTGCCTCCTGCCCTCATTCCCTCGTCTTCCATGGTGGACCAGCTGAACTTGACCAAGGGAGGGGAAATAATAGTACTTTGCCAGGAAGTGCTACTCACAGCCAGGAACTCCCAAACTCGGTGCCAGCATGGATGATGGGGAAGTTCCCTTCAGGGCTCCATGAAGTACACCTCAGGTGTGAGGATAAAAGCCCAGGTTTTATCCTATGTGATCCTCCCAAGTCAGCAGTTGTGCTATGGTTCATTCGGGAGGACTCAGCAGGCAGTGTTTGACCACATCTCTCCTCACTGAAGCAGACACCAATACTGCCAGGGGTGTGACATTCAGAAAGGGGCTAGTATAGCTTTCCTTCATGGGAAAATGGCTGAGGAGGAAGGAAGGAGAGACTTCAGAGCATTTCTTCATTGAAAGCCTCCAGGCCTCTTTTTCCCTCTAGGGTGCTTCCCAGAGGCTAGGATGTTTCCTCCTAAATAGAAACCCCAAATTCAATTAACAATCAGCTCGTTTGGATTTTTGCCTGAAGCACTTCCTCTACCTCAAATAGCATATCTCAATCCTTTTCAAAAGTGCTATGTTGCAACAATGTCAGAGAAAGGAAGACCCAAAGGGGGCTTTGAGAGATCACAGTCAGTTTTCCTACATCCCAAGTCATTCATGCTTCACTAGGGACCTGAATCAGTGTTGTCCCCTAATCAGGGTTTCGGGTGTGTGCCTGGTGTGCAGGAGCCAATGAGCACACAGAGTCGAGACCCACCTTCTAACCTTTAATGTGGTTCTGTACAGAAAGGCAATAGTTCCAAAGCTAGCATACCCCTTCAGAGGCATTGCAGGTTTTTATAGTTTACAACAAAGAAAAGTTGCGCAAAACTTGTTCATTGGTCACCTTTCAATTATATGACCAATGCCCTACTGTGCATGCTCCGATTAGTGGCTAGTTCATTATAAAAAGGCAGTCTGATGTCATCATGTAAGGTCTCCTCCCAGGGGTGTGGTTTTTACCATGCTTAGGTTAGCCTCGGGCCACCCCACTTCCCACTGAACCCACCTGCCTTGGAAGTGATTCATTCTTGTTGGCATTAATACATTCCTGTGTTATCTCGTTTTTCTTTACATTGAGGACCACACCAGTGTGAAGGATAAACAACAGCAAAACACACAGGTGGACCTGTGCCAGTGTCCTTGGCTTGAGCTTCATGGCACCAATGATGGATCTGGACTCAGTGAGATGAAGGGGAGATGTGGGAGAGCCCTTAAGGTCATGGTCGAGTCGGTGAGGGAGATGGTGTCCCAGTATGCTGAGAAGGTGGCAGTCCAAGAAGGACACCGGGAAGGAGGAGAAGGTGGCAAGTATAGGGTTTGATACAGATGTTTGGATGCCTGCTCTAGTAGTAGTTTCCCAGATTTAAAGCATGAGAATAAAGATCATGTCACAAAATCTCCCTGATCTTAAGCAAGGGTGGGAGGAAACAATGCTTATAACTTTTACTCCTCTCAGCAAACCACTCCTGGCAGCCCACGCCACACGCGTGACCAGCCATGAAATAAGCAACCATTTACTCATGCCTCTTACATGCAACTGATGTTAATGAAGCTGAGCCATCAAGTAAGGTACGATCATACCTACAGCTCTGCTACAGGAGCCAGAAGGCCCTCTGTCTGCCAACATGACAAATGAGGTATAAAACAGATATTGAGAATGGAAAAAAAATCAAATTACCTTCTAGATATGCCAGATAATCACTGCCTTCAACAATAATTCAATTCACAGGGGGACAGTAAGAAAATTCAGAACAATACAGAAACAATAAGGCCTATGTCAGGCTTTTGATGTTGAAAGCCTTTGTACCTCGCATATCTTTCACATCAAGGGCATTATCAGAACATGGATAATATCATTATAGAATAATTTAGGTCAGAAAGGACCTGAAGGAGAGATGTCAGCTGTACTTCTGTCTTCCAGGTCATCATGGGCTGGCAAACAGATAAAAGTCTGGAGTGAATATCCTGATAGTACTTTGGCCTGAAGATTCAGGTAGCTCAACACAGATTTTGGTGAAAAGATTTAGATTTTGTTGGACTTCCTTTCCCTTTCCCAGACAGTCTTATACAGTCCACACCATCTGTTTTCTGAGCTACTAGGTTCACAAATTGAGTGGAAAATGAGTCACACAACTGTGATCTGAGCTTCTTTTTGAAGTCCATGAGAGAACCCAGTGAGTTAGCAAGGTACCAGAAGGGAAATTCTAGCCCCAGTAGCGATCTTAAGCAAGGCAGACTGATGAGTGAAATGCAAATTCCCCTGGTTTAAAGACCCCTGAGAAGGCAAGATGAGCAAGGCAAGATCTGACTCTGGCACTAGATGGCATGTATGTAGTAAAGGAAGGTAATTACATCTCCCAGGGAGAGAAATAGAAGCACACACAAGCAGAGAAGTGAGATGCCCAGTTTTGGACAATAAGACAGAATGCATGACAGGGCAGGGAAGAAAGGAAAACAGAGTACGAAGTGGGAAACTGGCACAGAGGTCAGGTCCCAATGTTGATGACAACATTGCTACATGCAGTTATGCTAGCAGAATGGAGAGGCCACATGCTGTGGGTCTTGGGAAGAGACAAAGTGAGGAGATAATTTGGGAATATCCCTCATGGGTATTTCTACCCAAACCTGTCTGTGCTGGGGCTACAGCCTCAACTTTCACAGCTGTTTGCCTTTGTTGACATTTTTTCTGTAAAGTCTTCCATGTTTCATAACCAATAACTGAGCAGCCAATGTCAACTAACCCCCAGTTACCTGGCTTGGTAAGTGGGAGTAGCCTAAGAAACCTGTAAGTACAGATCTTCATTATTTATGTATTGATGTATTTCCACTGATTTTAATTGATCTGTTTTAATTTCTGTCAGCTGATGATAGATCTTCCTGTTTAGGCAGGGCCACATTTCTACCCTGCCTGTGAAATCCAGAGCCTGTAATATCTTCAGTTTATGCAGTGACATGGGACCTTCAGGGAAACTGTTTATTTTACATGATTTTGTATTTAAAGTGAAAAAAGAACAAATAAGTCAGCTTATTTGGGGCAAATAGCGCTATGAACTTAGTGTGACCACCCTGTCAAACTTATTTCAGGATGATACATTTGTCTATTAATTATCACATTTTATGTAAATGTCATACTTTTCTTTATCTGCATGCTTAACAGGACTTCGACCTTTTCGACAAGTTTTCAATTGAATTGCTTCCTTGCATAAAAATATTGGAGCCATGCCTCATTTTTCCTTAGAAATACCTCTGCAGTTTTCCTGACTCTACTGCCAACTGGGAGAATAGATTAAAACTACTGAGCTGTGAGTTACATTAGTGAAAACTATGTTTGTCTGTGATAAAGAAAAGTGTTGGTGTGCCGCATGAGGAACAGACCTCTTTATATAACCTTTTTAACCTTTAATAACCTTTTTTTACAGGCGATGGAAAATGGAGTATCATAGCAAGATTTGGGTGGGAAGGGACCTCTGGAGGCCTGTATTTCGCAGTGACATCAGGCTTCTAAGGGTCTTGTCCAGGCGAGTGCTGGAGATATCAAAGGCTCTGGATTTCATTGTAAAATGAAAGGATTGACATTGTAGGACATTGTAGGATTGACATTCTACAGCTGAATCGTGTAACAAGAAAATGCACAGCAGGGTTACCATTAGTTGAAAGTGAAAGTAGGAATAGTGAACCCTATTTCACTCCAAATGATGCCAAAGATTTGAACTCCTACTCCCATTGCACCAAAGCTTTCATCAACTTCTTTGTGGCTAGTATTCAAGCTACCCTTCATTGACTTGAAAGTAAAAGCATAAAGATAACAGGCAGGTAAAGAGGGAGGACTCTCTGTCCATAACCCAAGTGAGAACCTCACAGCGCTAATGTGCTAATCCTGCTGGACCATAGAAAAAACCTTTGTTTGATAGCCATGAGACTGATTTCAGGTCTGGAAAATTGTTTTATGGTGAAGGATGTAAGGAATCTACCTCAATTAATGTACAACAAAGCCGGTGTTTTAAAAATGAGTTAGACTGAGCTAGTAGGTTATGTGCGTAGTATTACAGTTCTAAGCAGGATATACAGTCAAGTGTCAAGATTGCATGAAGTAGAAGCTGTACACATAAAACACACAGAGAGACATTTTCAGGCTTGCATAAGACTCTTAAGTGTTCAGTTTGCCTTGATTTTAAATCCTTGTTTTCTGTCCTGCATTTGCAAGCCACACTTTCTGTAAACCTTTAGCAGCCAGTAACACCCGGTGCAGAGAGGGTAGTAGCGGTCATGAATCACATCTGGTTAAAACACAGAGAGCTTTGACACAAGTGTGGAGTCAAAACATTCTGTCTGAGCAATACAATTCATTTGTATTGCTGTGGTTTTGAAATCCTGAAATTAACTGGTAAGTTTTGCTTACATGTATATTAAAACAAAAAAAAAACAAACCAAAACAAACCAAAACAAACAGCAAAGCAGGTTGACTGAGCTTATGTAGCTATGTATTTATGCCTTTGCTATGAACAAAGATGTGCTCTTTTTCTTTCTAAATGTCAGCTTTTACTGAGCAATCCATTCTGCTGTTGCAATGATGTATTAAAAAGAGATACAGTAAAATGTTAAGCAAGCCCAAGAACTCAGAAAGACGTGTCTATTAATTTATCTAGTATTTGTCTTTGACCAGCCAGCTTAACTCCTGCCTAAGAGTCCAAATGAACTGCAGATGCATAGCTGATGACATTGAGCCTAACAGAGCCTTAAAAATAAAGACATGAACTATTTCTTTGACTTGTCAAGGAAATGGGACTTTCCAAGTCTGAGTTCAGTATAGATCCTAAATTACTGTTAGTCCAGCGTGTGCTGAAGCTATGAGGCTTCAATGCATTCTAAATAGTGGTGAACTCAATGCATATGCTTGACATTCACTGCATTAGGTTGTTTTTTGTGAATGACTTTTTACTTCTTTTACTGTCTAGTGACTGAAGTTTTTCTTCTTTTCCTATTTAAGACACCTGAATTCATTCCTCTTCTACTGTTTTTTCTGTCAATACAAAGCAAGGTATTGCTAGAGCTGATGCTGCTGTCTCATCTTTTTTTAATATCATGTTACTCATATGAAAGACCACAATTCATATTCTAAAATAAACACAGAAAGAAAAACCCTTGTGTTATTTTGTAAATTTTGGCCCATTTCTGAGCTACCCTTTCTATTACACAATCAACATTTACCAGAACTACAAATCCATTTTATCCTCTAACAGGGCTTCCTAATTCCCTTTTTTTTCCGTAATACCACCAATAGCATAATTTCTTTTATCTTTCTGAGTTTCAGTTATAAGTTTTATTGAATTATATATGAAATTACTGCTGCTGTAAGGCTGTTACTTGCACCGTACAATAAAACTTGTTGCCAAAAGTGGTGTTAACTCTACAGACATATTAATGACAGACACTAGTTCACTTTTTGATTTACGGATTAGGAGCACTGGAATGAAAGCTGTCTTTCACAGCAGTCCTTAATTCAGTTGTTGACCTAACAGGGAAAGTGAAGATTAAAATTATTTTGTCTTTGTAACTTGAATGAGAGAGCCAATGCCAGAAGAAAAATCACTCATAACATGCTACATGCAGAAATTCATCACGTGAGGCCTTTATACACACAAATCTGTATTTCATGGGTCTGGCTTAAGTGTAGAGGCTTAAATCCATGGGAGTGGTTGGTGATGACAAGGAGAAAGAACTGGGATAGAGAGGTTCAATTTGGACTGTGCCTTCTCTGTCCCAACCTTCCTTTTGTCAGGCAGAACTCAGTCCCTGGCTTTCCTTCCCTCCTCATACTAGCCATGTGCCTAACCCATTCCACCCCCTGAGCACTGGTCTCACCAACTTCTTGTCCCAGAGTCATTCAGAGCACAGGAGAGCTGGGCTCCCAGATCAAAAAATAGGATACTGATCCATGCTCACTAAGACCTGATGCCACACTAGGTTGGAGCCTCAGAAAGTACTGTGGGGATTTACCTCTGTGCTTTTACTGCTCTTACATTCCTCCTTGGACCTGCTTTTGGCCGCTGGTAGAAAGAAGGATAGTAGGGAAGAAAGACTTTTGGAATATGTCTGTGCTTCTAAAAGTCTTGTTCCAGCCCCACTCTTGCCTAGAAAGGTAAGGAATAGCCACTCCATCAGGTGTCCTGCTTTGTCCCAGGGACTTTGGAGAATTTACTGAGTCTTCTTAGAAGTGTATCCTCCTTTTGTCTTCTAAAACTGAGAACTGGGGCTAGTTAGCTTCCACCCTCCAAAATTACTGTGCAGCAGACTGACTGAGAAAAGAGTCCTAAGCTGTACCTCCTGCTATCTAGCCACATGCAAGACCTTAATCAAAATGTAGACAGCATGTGCTTTCTGTGGGCATTTCTTTCTTTTAAAAGTCCAAAGTCAAGTTAAATAGAAATGTGTTATACAATGATTTTCATGAACAATTATAAAACTTCATTAATATTATAAAAAAAAAGTATTTTGATTCTTTGATGAACTCCAATTTTGGAGGGGAAGAAAATCAGGCTGAAAGGTTTCTGTTGTTCTGATGTTTCATTATTGTTTTATGTTTTGCTACATGAAGTTAATTTCAGTCACTTTAAATTAATTGTTATGCAGTTGGACTTTCGTATGCATAAACAATATGTCGGTTCTTTCTCCACTAACAAGCACTCCTCAGTTGCAGGCATAGAAAGACAGGAACCATGGTGGTAAATTCACCAAGCATGTGTGAGAAGATGTTGATGACTGGAGGTTTTTGACTACAAAATGAAAGGACAAACAGCAGCAGTCCTACCGATCTCTGGAATATTAGTACCAAGAATGGCAAGAGCACAAACAATGGGGTTAATGAGACATTACTAAAAACAACTAAGTATATGTGTAGTATTACCAGGAGCATCATTTTTCGACGTCACTAAGAGCAGAATAACATTCTTAAGACAGATTCAGTTAGCATCTGCGATAGTGAAGAAGAAACTACATTATGGAGGGATGGACATTCTAATTTATTTGGAGCATACTGTGGCCAGTTTTATCTGAAAATGATGTAGGATTAATCACAAATCGTATCTTTAAGACAGGTGAGCACTACCATTATAAAATAATAGATGCATATTATACTTCACACAAAGCCATGACTTCAGAAGGATGTGAAGTCACACACATGCAAACACAGGGGTGTACTCCAGCGGGATTAGCCCCTGGCCTACATAAACAGGGGGCAATTATGT
Organism: Vanellus vanellus; assembly: GCF_965231255.1. Classification (NCBI taxonomy): domain Eukaryota; kingdom Metazoa; phylum Chordata; class Aves; order Charadriiformes; family Charadriidae; genus Vanellus; species Vanellus vanellus. The sequence continues at coordinate 22,016,690 of NC_138909.1, read as the reverse complement.
CCTAAGGAATAAACTAGATGTCAAACAGGAGTTCCCAGATGTGGGTAGAGTGACAAGAGAAGGAAATGCTGTTAACAGAGAGGCAGTTACCTGTTCCCCATTGTGTGAACATCACACCACTGAGCATCACATTACAGCCTCCTAAAGGGCAAAGGCAGCAGGACAATATATATTTTTTTTTTTTTCACTATTGCTCATGGCATGTGTTACCATTCTTTTAGGTGGATGGGGGCAGAGAAATGGTTTATTCTTCATCTGTCCTTCTGCATCTGTACTGTTCTTTGATTCCAGGCCTAGACTGCAGTAATTAAGTAACCACAGTTGAAATAAAAGTAAATAGTTTCCAGTTCTTTATAAACAAATAATGTTAAATTGATACTGGTAAGTGTTTGCTTAATGCCTTTTTAAAGCCAATTATAATTAAAGATTTCAATAGCAAAATTATGTTACATTCAGGGAAAATGTCTTCAATAGTGGACTGTACATTAGGTAGAAGTGTTGATGAGGAGAAAAGGCAAAACAAGCTCTTTATATTTTTAAGAAATTTCTATCCTTTACAATTTAAGGATTTCCCTGACTTAATACCAACAATGAGAATTCAACTGTTTGCATTATTGTTCTCTAGGCATCTATAGCAAACAGATGTTTTTTAACAACATTACGGAGTTTCTTCTTGAATGACAACTTGCAAACAGGCCAGTAAGTGTGAACTTGATTTGTTAATATGTAGCCTTAATAAGCATGGTTCAGAGAAAGGAAGCTAAAAGAAGAGTCAGCCATGGACATACTGACATCATATGTGAGCCCACTTCAGGCACTTCAGCCCACTCATATCTGAAATATTGTTGTGCAATTGAAAAAAAGTTAATTGCAGTATTTTGGATTATATCATGTCAGATACAGTATATGCTTGCCTTTTCGTGGTACTGAATACGTCCCTCTGTATTTGCATGTAAAGTGGAGCACATTTTTTTCAAACAAACTAATCTATGTTTTCCTCATGTGGAGAACCCTTTGAGTGATGCCATCTTTAATTTAGGCTAACTTGTAGTGGGAAGTAACTGGGTTGGCACTTATGAAAAATGAGGTGTGTTTCAAGTATCTCGCTGAAACCAAAAGAACAAAGTAAAAGATGTGCAATGAGCAGAGGAAGGGTGAACTCGCAGATAGTTGGAAATAAATGTTCATCTCCATTTTATAAAGGAGAAATTATGAATTCAATATGACATTTGGATGTTGAAGCAAAGGTTTGATTTCTGAAAAAGGCATTGATTTCAGTAGTGGGATCCTACCTATTTCTCTCCTAAGGATAAGGGGAGAGCAACAGACGTCATCTACGTGGACTTGTGCAAATCATTTGATACTGTCTTACACAACATCCTGGTCTCTAAATTGGAGAAACATGGATTTCACCAATGGACTGCTCAGTGGATAAGGAACCAGCTGGACAGTCACATTCAAAGACTTGCAGTAAACTGCTCAATGTCCAAGTGGTGAGCAGTGACAAGTGGTGTTCCTCAGGGGTCGGTACTGGGACCAGTGCTGTTCAACATCTTTGTTGGTGACATGGACAGTGGGGTCAAGTGCACCCTCAGCAAGTTTGCCGATGACACCAAGCTGTGTGGAGCAGTCGACACACTGGAGAGAAGGGATGCCATCCAGAGGGACCTGGACAGGCTGGAGAGGTGGGCCCATGCCAGACTCATGAAGTTCAACCAGGCCAAGGGCAAGGTCCTACATCTGGGCCAGGACAATCCCAAGCATAAATACAAGCTGGGCAAAGAATGGATTGAGGACAGCCCTGAGGAGAGGGACTTGGGGGTGTTGGTTGATGAGAAGCTCAAAATGAGCCAGCAATGTGTGCTTGCAGCCCAGAAGGCCAACCGCATCCTGGGCTGCATCAAAAGAAGCATGGCCAGCAGGTCGAGCCAGGTGTCTCTGCCCTTTCACTCTGCTCTCGTGAGATCCCACCTGGAGTATTCCACCCAGCTCTGGAGCCCCCAGTGTAAGAAGGACATGGACCTGTTGGAGCAGGTCCAGAGGAGGGCCATGAAGACGATCAGAGGTCTGGAGCACCTCTCCTATGAGGACAGGTTGAGAGAGCTGGCGTTGTTCATCCTGGAGAAGAGAAGGCTTCAGGGAGACCTTATAGCAGCCTTCCAGTATCTGAAGGGAGCTTAGAAGAAAGTTGGAGAGGGACTTTTTACAAGAGCATGTAGTGATAGAACGAGTGGTCATGGCTTCAAACTTGAAGAATGCAGATTTAGAATAGATATTAGGAAGAGAACTTTCACTATGAATGTGGTGAAGCACTGGAACAAATTGCCTAGGCAAGTTGTGGAAGACCCATCGCTGGAAGTGTTCAGGGCCAGGTTGGATGGGGCTTTGAGCAACCTGATCTAGTGGGCGGTGTCCCTGCCCATGGCAGGGGCATTGGAACTAGATGATCTTTAAGGATCCTTCAACCTAAACCATTCTACTATTCTATTGTCACCATTGTGTCTAAAACCTGATAAATTCCTTTCTGTTTTTCCAGTTTGGGCTGACTTAGATTAAATCAAATTATGTCATCTTTTTTTCTCACATTCAAATCACTGTTGATTTTACAGAAAAATGCAAAGCAAATTTCTGTGCTCAGAGCTCTTTCGTCCCCATACAGGGAAACTTCAGGAACCTGGCATTATGGTGAACTTAACTACTTCTTCACAATGGCTCTGAATTATTTAGGATTGGGAATGCTACTAACAGAAGCACCCTGAACAAAAGAACTTTTATATGTTGTGGATGCCAAATTTACAAATTAATTTAAGAAAATAATTTAACAATTTCATGGAAGAAAATCCATCAGGTTTATTTAACACTGCTGGTAACTGGGAAGTTGTAACTAGAGAAGTACTACTACATAGCTTGACAATAGTATTTTTTCCTCAGGCATCTATTATGTTACATTATTGGATGCATAATGCAGATCTAGATGATCCCGTGTGATCGCGTTAATGGAATCCATTCAGCTAAGGTTGAGATACACAGATTATGAGAATGCAAAATGGGTATATGAGTTACTTATTTTATTCTTTTGCTCACTTGTCAAAGTTAAGTGAACTTTCTTTAATGGAAATGGAATGGAAATTCACTCAGGATAGACCTCAAATTCAACAAGTCTGAAAAAGGTGGGATATAAGTCAAGGCAGTAGTTCAATCTTGACTGTATTCTTTACAGAATCTTTACAGAATTACAGTCTACCCCTGTAATAACTCACTCCCAAGTCTTGGATGTTAGTCCTAGACTAACCACAGTGTAAGAACTCCCACTAGGCCCATGAGGGTCACTAGGATGAATGGTGATAAATTAACATGTTTTGCTTCCACCAGCTGTGAAGTAAAGTTATGTACTGAACACTGCAGTTATTAAAATCACATTTGTCTTGGGGAAATAAAAAAGAATGGAAAAAGAAGAGGTTGAGGACTGAAAAAGATCAAGAGACATATTCAGGTCATCTTTATACGGTGCCTTATTTTCTCTTTTAAAAAAGAGATCTCCATTGCATTGGGCTGGGACAGGATGAAAAAAGATGTTTTGGGTGAACCAAAACTAATTCCAGTTTGTGGTATTACTTGCTCTCTTCTAGTCCCAGTAGCTTTAACATAGATTAACTATCCTGGTTTTAAATGAGTTTAAAATGTAACACTACTTGCAATCTTGCAAATTAAATGTAGAAAGGCTGATGAACTTTTTCCTTAGAATAATTGCCTTTTTAGAAGGTGCATATTACAATGTCACAAGAACATTGTACAAAGGGCAGATTCTTTTGACAGCGCATGGGTTTGTAGAAATTTGGTGTCTGCATCTGCAGTAGTTCCTTTCAACTCCTTCAGTCAGTGGAGTGCTAGATAATACAGACAGTGGAGCTGAGGAAGTGATTCTTTCCTTCTTACAGGAGAAGCTGGTCAAAGAAATCACACTTCTGACCTTGCTCTGCTGGTAACTTGCTCACACGTAACAGACCATGCTGGACTCCTTGAGTTGGACAGAGAGTTTCCACCAGAGATGTCTATATTTGCATGCGTTTCAGTGCTTTTTTGCTCAGACTGTCTTTTTATCCACTTGAGTCAGCATAGCATCCTGACCCAAAAAAGAACCAAAGAGAAGGTGCACAGCATTCCCTGGCATCCTTGTGAGCCACGGGTTTGAGACTTACAGAACTATTACTGATGGATATTACTGTACTTCAAAAACAGCTGCACAGCTGTGCCTGGGCAACAAAGTTTTAAATCTCTCTTCTTATTCAGACCATGCACTAAGCCAGCAGACACAGATCTCCTTGCTGTGGGTTCAGTGCCATTGGGAACAAGTGGTGGTAATCACACTACATATCTCTCACAGCGCTATGATGTTCTCTTTCACTTAGAACCTCTGACACTGTCACTGTTCATATTCATAAAGCAATGCCACCAGAAGTCAATGTAAATAGAACCTTCCTCAATAAATTTCTGCTCTCTCATGCAGCTCACCAAAGGAAGACTGAAGAACAGAAGGATTTGATGTGTTTTGTTAACAATCAGGGAGATAAGTTCAGGGGGAAAATGTGATCTATTGTCTTAGTTTAGGTTGATAAAAGTGGCTATTGCTTCCACCAGATGAGATACATTCTTAGGCCTGTGCTTCTTTTGTGAAGTGTGTAAAAACACACCAGTCGTCTTCTGTGCCTCTCCTGCTCTTCTGTTAAGTTGACAATGTTTGCATAAACAGAATAACGGATCTTCTTTACTTAACATACCCATCCAGGCTCAAAGTTTCAATCATTACAGAGGAGTAACTCATACTATAGAGCTCTTTGCCTTTTTTCTCAGGTCTGACTCTCATTTGACACCACAAAACTCAAAAAGAAATCTCTCGGGGTGGGTGCTGTGGAGAGCAAGGGGTGATGTGCCATATCAGAAGCTATCTAAATACCTGAATAGCCTGCAAAGCGCCAGGTTTTCAGTAGGGGATGAGCACCTATTAGCTTCTCTTTCTTTCACACATTAAGGGCCTTGGTTCATTGGTCATACTTGGTATTTTGGGTGTCAACTTGGTTTGAAGAAAATGGTTCACATAGCTTTATTGTCACGAGCCATGTAAGCAGGGCCTGCCCTCATGTTGACAGCAAATGGCCTTCCCCAGAGTAGTAAACCTGGTGTCTACTACTCAAATATCCAAAACAGTGTTTAGGATTATGCAAATGATGAAGCAAGGTTAGAATGTTGAGAACTATGCTAAATTCCATGGCTGTCTGGACAACTTATTGTCTCTGAAATCAGAGGAAGCTGAAGGCCTAATAAACTTTGAAACTAGGCCACCAAGTCTTTCTGTCATAAGGCATTTAAAGTCTGTATGTGTGGTCACTAAAGAATCAGCTTGTCCTGAAGGCTGGGGTCACATTTAGGCTGCATAATAGCTGGGAAGTTTAAAAAGAAAAAGGCTGCAGGCCAAGGTGGGAAAGCCTTGCAGAGGTGGAGGATTGACTGAGAGACATCCAACCAGAGTGAGAGAGATTGCAGTTAGGGAAGGTGAGAAAGTGAGTAATTTTGTGGATTAGGAAGGAACCAGCTGTAGAACCTCACATGGGAACCCCTGCCTAGCTCTGAAGAAACAGAGTCATGGTAAAACTGCATCAGTCCTGCAGTCAGAGGACTCAAAATGCAGAGGCTGATGAATCTTGGATTTCACTTCTGACTCCTGTTCCCCAAATGAGGAGACTTTTAGGGCAATGCCAAGGGGAAAAATATTATTAGGGAGCTGACTATAGGAATGGAGTTATAACCAAACCTTAATCTGGGTAATAGTGAATGGTTGCGTAAATTCATCATGGCAATAACATGTCTTTGGGGAAAAAAGCTGGTGGTAGACAAGTCTAAGTTAAAAAAAAAGTGTGGAAACACATCACTTATAAATGTGTGTATGCACATACATGCTTTAATCCCCTTTCTCTTGCAGTATTTCCCTGAATTATCCTCTCTTCTACTTCTTTTCTGACTCTTTTCCTCTGTCCCCTTTATTTTTCTTCTGAATTTTTCTCCTTTCAGAGGCAAAACCTGCCCCCTGCGATTGTAATGAAGTCAATAGTCAGCTTTTCCTATTTGTAGGCTGAGTAAAGATTTCAGCATTTATGATTTTATGTGTCTTTTCTTCCTTTCGAAAGATCTAGGGAAAATCGAATGTCCTTTACTTGAAAACCAGTGGAGTAGCTTTCATGACAAATGAACGGGAGCTGTCTAAAAGAGGTCTGAAAGGTTTCAGAGTGGTTTTATGAAAACAGTATTTATTGGTCAATTTTCATTGCCTTTATAGGGAGGCCTTTGAAAAAACACTCAGTTCACTCATGGAAATGGCTTAGTCTCCTTTCAACTTCTGTTGCTGTGTTTATTAAAGCCCAGCTAGACTTAAGAAGCAAAAAGTAAGAACACCACTGGGTCTGAGCAGTACAGAAAGTATAAATGTAAAGAAACCCTTCCAGACATAGAAGGAGAAGGCACTAAATCTTGTTGCCCAACAAGGGAGTTCAAACAGCCATGTCTCCAGTGTGGTGATTCTCTACATCTCTGAACAGCAATGATATTTGTGTTTTAATGGCCCTCATGGCACAGGCTTCATTGCTGTTTAGAGCAAGTAGCAGGATTTATCTTAGCATGGGTCTTTTCCAGGCCAAGTGACCCCTTGTGAATTCTTGGGGATGATCAGGGGACACAAAGCTTCATCTTTTTCAAAGGTTTTAAGGTTTAAAAGACCTTCAGGATGATTTAAAGAAGCTCAGCATGGAAGATCTCTCTATTTAGTATTTTCAGCCAGGCACTAGCCAGCTTTGCTAATGAGCCCTTTCTGAATCATAGACTGGGTAACTGTGTTACTGGAGTGCTGAGCACAAATGAAAGCTCTGTGAAAGTGTAGCTCAATGCCTTGGTAAAGGACTGAACAAAGACCTACTTCATGATAAGGTAGTAATTTGGTAGGTAAGGTAAAGGTCTGCAACAAAAAACCTATAGCTGTATTGCTATTGTTTTTTGCCATCTGGGCTACCACAGCCATTACATCTATTTCACAGAAAGTAAACAGTATATTAATAATGCATTTTTTTAGTCTGGCATGTTCCATCTCCTCCCTTAGCTTAGGGACAGGAAGGCCTCTACTGACAGTTACAAATTGGCCTGCTGAAATTGTTTGTCCCTATAATATCACTGGCTTGACCTTGATACATCTCCTAATGCCATTTCCATCTACTCCTTACTTCCTATCACTTAGGTGTCTCTATTTAGCCTCTGGTGTATCTCTTCTTGTTTTAGTCATAAATCCTTTTCTTTAAGTTAGAAGTCAAAGGTATTTTGGTGTCCCATCTTATAAAGCATAGCTATGACACTGGTACTAAAGGATGCACTGTAGTAAATTTTCTGCCCAAGATTTTTTGGGGTAAAATATATCTATTTTTCCTGTATCTGTCCAGATATAGCACCAAAGTTGAAGTTATGTGCCTAAAGTACTATATGTCATTGAGGATGATGTACCTAGCAGACTTGAATTCTGTACTGCAGTACACAGAAGCATGGTGGGGTGAAAAAAAGGTAAGTAGACTTTAGGTGCAAATTTATCTAGTATATTTGGCCACCTTCTTCCTATTAAGCTAATAGCGTTGTTGTATGCATACATGTGACAGTAAGGTCACATCTTTATGGCTTTGGAGCTGTAAATAACATCCTCTAAGGTACAAGAAAAGGCTGAAAATATTTTAAAAGGGATGTGAGACTGTTGGTGTATTCAGCCTATCCACTGTTTCACTATTGTGGGTCTATCCTGCCTTCTACCCCATAATCACCTCTTTGCTTATCTCATTATTTCTTAAGAGCATATGGGATATTGAAATTAAAACTACTTTATTCCTACCTTAAGAAGTGAAATACACATTCTTTGTGACTAGTTTTAAATGTACTAACCTGCATATCTCTTAGTATAAACTAAGTGAAGTGTTATCAAGAGATCTACAGTTTGCACAATACATACTTAATATCAGAACGCTATTACAGTACTGCCGCGAAGCACACCGACCGGACCCGCGCGGCCGCAACCGCAACCGCAACCGCAACCGCAACCGCAACCGCAACCGCAACCGCAACCGCAACCGCAACCGCAACCGCAACCGCAACCGCAACCGCAACCGCAACCGCAACCGCAACCGCAACCGCAACCGCAACCGGCCCCGAGTGGCGACTGACTCCCCCGCCCCGGCTAGCTCCTTTTATAGCTGGGTATGGGTCACGTGGTATGGAATACGTGCCTCCCCTGCCGGCTCCTTGGGGAAATTAACCCCATCCTTGCCGGAACCAGGACACCAACGTAATTGAGGTGTAGCTGTGCATTGTGAATAAGAAAGGTCCTTTTCCCCATAATGTCTGTGATGGATGTAAATAGCAATAAAAATATCTGAATACCAGTGCCATAACAGCAAAATAACCAGGTGTCCTGGGAACAAGTTAAAATTGCTGAATTATCTCACTGTTACATCTGCCTTAAGGGTTTATCCAAAGCAGAATGAAGTTAAGGAGTAAACCCACTTGGACTCAAAGGGTTTTCAAGTCAAGCTGCTAATACTTCTGTCCTGCTCACTGTCCTGCTAGGAAAATTATTATTGTGCCCATCTCCTCAGTGAGGAATATGCTGAAGCATGTTGAGAGCTAACTTGGGATATCCAAGGTCACACCATGGAATGGGGAAAAATTAAGCATGGCCTGAGATGACCTGGTGGAATAGTTTATTCTGACAAAATCTTTTGTAGTTTTTCAATGGAAAGTCATTTTTTCCCTTTACCTTGAGTTTGCCCCTGCCTTGAAGGTACTTTTAATTTGAAATAAAACTATTATTAGCCAGTATCTCCCCCATCCCTTGTTCTTATAGTTGTCAGCTATTTGTCAGCATTTTATATGGTTTTGCCTCTGATCCCTTAGTGAAATTGTCATTCCTAGGAAAATGGTGAGGTCATTTTCAGGTTCATTACTGGTTTGTTCAGGAATTTATGAGCAGCTTTCTTTTCTGGCAGGTTTTTGGGGAAAGTTATGTCTAGAGGGTACAGAAGATGCTTGATGCAAGCCCAAACATTTTCTCTGGATGACTTGTACTGATACTACCTGTATCTAAGAATCAGATTCTTCGTATTATCATTAGCTGATTTTGCCCATAGTGAATTACACAAAAGTGGCAGTATGATTGCTTTTCAACAGCAAGAATAAAGTAAAAGAGAATATACATGCTTTCTTCACAGTGAGTGTCACATCATATATCTGGCACTTCTGCAATATTAAATTTATCTTCTAGGATCATAGTTACTCCCCTCTGCTTGATTGCTGGTTTCCATGAGGCTCAAAAGTTAAGTTGACATTCCCTGGGAACAGGAAAGGAAGAAATATCTGAAATGACTATATAAGCAGGAAGATTTTTAGGTGTATTTTTTCCCTATAGAGCTAGAAAGGTTATCAAAGGCAGCTGGCCAATCCCATCATCAATTATAAAGAAAAACTCCTGAAGGAAGTTTTGTCTTGATTATCTTCAGAGATGCCTTTGTGGAAGGCAGGATTGACACCAGCACAGAAGATATTGCTTGATGCAAGAGTGATGTACATGTGACTCTGCCTTGAAGTAAGATTAATCATAAGGAGACATTTTGTCTTTAAATGGCACGAGTGATATCCCAGGCATGCACAGCTCTTAAGTGGAGTTTCTTTGGTACTGGACTACACAAATGTTCAGGCTGCAGCTGTGCAAGACAAGTGAAATAGAGACATTTTACCTACGCTGTGGAACCAGCTGTGGAAGAGAGGATGGAAAGTATTGTACCACCCAAAATAAGTCACTCTTCTGTGGTGCCAATGACCATCCAAGACACCCTTCATATTCTGACTTGGGAAGAGTCGGTGCACAGGAAGATGTAGTACTGTCTGTTTTCCTTCAGAAATGTAACATGGACGTGTTAGTGATTTCCTGACATGTCCATATACTGCTTCACTGAAAAATTCACATTTAGTGCCAACAGAATCATGGAATCACAGAATCACGGAGTTTTCAGAGTTGGAAGGGACCTCTAGAGATCATCTAGTCCAACTCCCCTGCTAAAGCAGGATTGCCTAGAGCACATTACTCAGAACTGCATCCAGGCGGGTCTTGAAAATCTCCAGAGGAGGGGACTCCACAACCTCCCTGGGCAGCCTGTTCCAGTGCTCTGTCACCCTCACCGTAAAGAAGTGTTTCCGTGTATTTGAACGGAACTTCCTGTGTTCTAACTTGTGCCCATTACCCCTCGTCCTGTCACTTGGAACCATTGAAAAGAGCCTGGCTCCATCCTCCTTCAACCCACCCTTTAGATACTTGTACACCATAATAAGGTCTCCCCTCAGCCTTCTCTTCTGCAGGCTGACGAGTCCCAGCTCTTTCAGCCTTTCCTCATAAGGGAGATGCTCCAATCCCTTAATCATCTTAGTTGCCCTTTGCTGGACTCGCTCCATCAGAGAGCAGAAGAGGGAGAAAACTTGACTGCGACACACACAAGGACACCAAGAAAAAAAGAATTAAAAAAACATGAGTTTTGAAAGGGGCTGCTGTGCTGTTGAGGACCCTTTGCTTTGGAACCTTTACAGGCATGAGAAAGTATGTATACAGCCAGCTCTTAGATATATTTGCAACAAGGAAAATCTGTATGTGCACAGAATTAGCAGCTTATGCATTGTGGCTGCAGAAAGACAATGCACATAATCTGTATGAGCTGTTAATACAAAAGAGAAGCTGTGGTATTATACACTTCAGGAAAAAGATGCGTGCAAGTTCACAGCGATAATTTAGGAGTCTTCAGGGTTCAGAGGACAGTGGTGCATGCTCAAAGTGACAATGTGACAATCTAAGGATATATCTTTCCCTGTTTCTTCTTATTTATCACGGATGGAAAGGTGAAGAGGGAGTTGCAAAGTGGGAGGATAGAATTTTGGAATTGATCTGCAGGAAAATTTGGAGCGCCATCACCCAAAAGTATGAGTATTTGGTCATTTAAATCTATCTTGGAAGGCAACTCTTCTATCACTCAGTTGTGTCTCAGTAATGGTTCCTGGTAAGTCCTACAGTAAAACACACTTCTCCCTTCCCCATACATGTCATACAGCATCTAAACCTGCTCTGACAAAAGGCACCTGGTGGCCATTTGAAACTGCATCAGTAGAGTGAAAGAAACACCAGTAGGCAGAAACAGGCCATAAGAATATTCAGGGGAAGCAAATCTCTCACCATTAGTTTATTGTGCATTGAATTGATAGGCCAGAGGGATGAACTGCCAAAAGTACATCCTTGTCCTTCATTTTAGTAAACAAGAACAACATAGAAGAGTGGTTCAGCTTTATGAGACTGTGTCCTCAAAGATTTGTCTAAGAAACCGACTTACTTAATCTGTGATTAATTGGAATAAACCAGCTATTCAATGACAGCTTTATAAGGCCTTTCTAATCAGTTCTCTCCTATTATTTGGACAAAGATTTGATAGACAAGCCTATATAATCTTGCAGTAAAGTGTTATTTTACAGTGATGAGAAAGTATAATTTGTACTCACATTGCAATGTTTAGATAACCATCTTTATAACTATTTATTTAATGGGCTAGTTTTCAACGGTGATGTAAGAACCTTTTTTAATTTACAGCTGCATTTTAGTTTCTATTGTAAATCCAACATATTTTTCTGATTTTATTACATAAAGCGTTGATAATTTTGACAATTAAATTTTAATCAGGAAAAACTTACTTCTAAGCACTAGATCTCTGGCTAATGCATCAATCCAGGAAAGCACTGAAGCATGCAATTTTATCCCTGCTTGGCATTGTGCATAAACTCATGCTTAATTTTAAGCATGTGAAAAGTCCCATTGACTGCTAAATTAAGCATGTTTATAGGTGTTGTATAGAGAGAATACAGAAGCATCCAGTACATAAATTCAGTAGTAAATAAAATTAAATCAAGTATAGAAAACAGTAAAAGTTACTAGTTTATTCTCTCCCATTCTTCTCAGAAGTTGCCCAAGAGGCCGGTATTCTGCAGTCAGGCCATTAACATCATTCACAATTTGTGTAGAAGGAGCATTGGTTTTGTACTAAAACCCCTCTTGTGTACAAGATCCCATACAAACACAAAACAATAGTAATCCTGCCCCAGGTAGTTTGAAGTCCATTTCCATCTGATATTGCAATATCTGTTAGTGCCCCCATCTAAAAGCAACGGCATATATGAATGAGATATTGGGGTGCTGGGGGCCCACTTAGGGTGTCCTACATCGCCAGTGAAGGTGGGAGCAAGTTCATACATTTCGCTCATGGCAGTCCAAGGTCTTTCTAATGTAGTGAGATGCCTTTCATACAGATACTGCTGAAAACTGTGCAAGAGCTTCACGTGGACTCCAGGTGTCTCCTTGTAGGTAGCTGTTTGCAAAATTTGGATCTGTGCTTCTTTTTAATACTAGTAGAGTCAGTGAGAATCTTCCTGTTGATTCATTAGGTGTATTGTTTAAGGCTTTTACAGGTCAGAGGCTTCATTGGGGACAAAATTATAGTCCTTATCCTAGATGTCTTTCAAAGTGATGCTGCATAAAAAGAAATGGCTTTTTATTGTAAGTAATGAAGTATTCTCCAAAAAGCAGAAGTAGGAATTTAAAAAACGTATTGTGTGTGTTAATCAGCATATGCGAGAAAGTATTTTTGAGGTCTGTCTTTCTTGCACTTCTGTATTTTTATTAATGATATACGGTTTTGCAACAAAGGCTGAATTTATATGCCAGACTGTGTTCTTAGCATTGCTAAAAACCCAAACATGAAGCTAAAAACTGAAACATGAGGCTAAATACATATATTGATTAAAAAAACCCCATGAAATTGCTAAGTACTGCCCAAATTAAGACAAATCAGAGTCCATTACATGGCATTAGGAGCCAATTTATTGCAATCATTATGCCTGCTGTTAGAGAGAACCATATGCCAACCTCAGAAATAACAAGCATTCTCAATCAGGGTCATTGTTGTCAATTTACATATGAAATACATTAATTGATCTCCTGTGCATATTAAAATTAAACCCACAATTTTTTGCTGCTGAATGTACTCTCAGAAATTTGTTGTGTGAACGGACAGACTGGGTGGAGAGAGATGTGATGCTTTAGAGGAATACTTATTCCAAACTGTGGTATATTCTTAAATAATCAAACTCGTTCTGCTTAACTAACTGAAGTCCTAACCATTTTTTGGTTTCCGCAGTAGGAAGAGATGCAGTCATACATGTCAGAGATGTGAAATACCATGTTCTTCCCTGTGTCTTCTTGTTCTGGTTGTTTTCCGAGGTATGTCCTAAGGAGACTACAGCTGTTAGAGCTAATGGGTGAACAGCACAGTGTTTAGAAAAGTTGGACCTTCTATAAAGGTTTGCCGTGCCAGGGAAGAAGGATAATAAATGGTATTGTTCAGTCACACAGAGCAAGAATGCACTTCAACTATAAGTCCCAGGAGTTACTGCTCCAATGCAAATTAAAATAGTTTGGTAATCAAAGTAATTATTTAGATATTTGAGGTTTTGTACATAACTTCCATATTGTCTATGGATAAATACAAAGTGAAAAGAAAATCCTTATTTCATTTGAGGAAAAAAAAATGTGTGTGAGAAAAATAACAATGTCTTCCCTTCCCCCAAGCACTTTTAATCAATCCTAAACAAAGGCAGTGGGAAACCTCATGTGAGGAAAATAGAAGCAGTCTTTCTGAGCCAAGGGGAGATTATGGGAGAGAAGCTTGATGTGAAGTTGTAAGAGTTGATCAGAAGACCGGTATTGTCTCAACATTGTCATCAGTGACTAGACCCCAAACCTGGACTAGTATCTTGACATAAGGTTGCAGTGGCTCACTGAGCTAGCTGTTATCAGACGTGGAAACCTTGGAGAAAGGACTGAGGTACGAACAGTGTCGTTACCGTGGTACGAGTTTAGTTTACTGAAGCAGCAAAGCGAACTGCATAACTGCTGTCAAGGAAGATGGATTGCACTTGCTGTGCCAGCACTGATGAAGAAATCTTGAACCTCAGTCGAACTTTCTTCATTGTAATGTCATTATAATATAAAAACACACCTCCTGGTAAGAAGTTACCCGTCTCCAAAGCTGACCACACCTCAGACACTCCTCTCTGGGCATGCGTGTAAGCCTTACTCCAGACAGGTGGAGATCGGCACCTTTCCATGGGACAGAGGTAGAGTGGAGGTGGGTCCAAGGAGGAGCAAGGTGTGCTACCTAGCATAAAAGATGGTTCCTTAGTAACTGAATTTTGAAGATTTTCCCCACCGATAGATCATGACGATCAAAGAAGAAGCAGGGGAAAGCCTTCTGGATTCGGGACCATAGGGATGCCTGTGGACCCGTGGTGGTAGCTATTATCCTCTTTCCCTCCCTCCCCCCCCCCCCCACTTCTTACCTCATCTTTCCTATTATTCTTCCTTTCTATTGCATGCCGCTTTATGGGCAGAACCAATAAAGTAATTGTGTGTTGAAAGCATAACTCCCTGGGCTTGATGCCATTTCTTTTTGCACTTTGGGATCACAGTTGAAACGAACCATCATGCATCCACCGGGGAGTGGACCATGACAGAAGTAACATGGTGAAAAAGTCTTTACAATAAGATAGGCCATGGAGCTGATGTTAAGAGAGTTGACTTTCTGACTTGGAGCCTGTGAATATATGGGAGAAGGAAGTGAAATATTTTGATAAGAGCAGAGAGGTGATTAAATAAGACAGGGCAGACATAGGAGTCGGAGGGGGGATGCTGACATGGGCAGGGAGGGTTACAAAAATACCCGAGAGAGCCAGCAACTGGGAAAGGGATGTGTTAAGAAACACATAAGGCAAGATGAGAGAATTAAGTAGGACACAAGAGGAGTAAAGACAGCAGCTGTTCTGTAGACAGCTTTTCTCCTGTAGATCTGTTCTCCTGTCAATCACTTGAGCATGAATAAGATCTTTTCCCTCTCCCTGTTCCCTCTTGAAAAGCAAGAGGTATGCCTCAAGCTGTCCAATGAGATAATCCTTAAGGATTTCTGGGCTGGTGAAGATTTTCCCTGTTGAGCCCCAGGGGTTGCTCTAATCTGTATCTTCCTTGATTCCTTCAGGCCAGAAAGAATAGTTTGAAAATGCAGATTGCTTTGCTACACTCTGCTAATGTGAGAGGAGATTTTCTGGAGCACATTATCCAGCGTTTATAGCACCAGTACAAACCAGTCCTGCTCTGTGAAAATAAGTCGTATGCCTTTCTATTACATAGCCTTTACCAAGTGAAGACAGCATTTCTGTTGTAGTGTGTGAAATGTGAGTGGATCTCACCCTTTACAACAAAACCAGAAGTAATTTAGAAATTAATAGCTTGAAAAAACAGAATCGTTACACCAGCATCACCAAAACAGTACAGAAAACCATACAACTTTTCTCAATTAATGTGCAAATGTTGGCAGTCCAATGTTAGGACTTATCAGAAGCAGCACACAATGCTACAGCATTTATCGTTCAACTACTCTATTATTGTCAGTACAGAGAACATAAATGCCTTGCATTCTATGCAGCAATTCAGATAGGCTGAAGGAAGAATTTGAGATCTGGGTGCTATTAACCTTCAGAAAATGTGAGAATATCAGATCCACTTCAGTAATTGCATGAGGAAAGTAAGTCTGTGCTTGCAATCTTGTTATTTTGCACTTCTTACCAGTAAGTTTAGTTACTGAGCTCTACACCCAGTCACTGAATGCAGCACTGCACAGACACCTGTGTTCTGGTTTGACGTAAAACAGAACCAATTTTCTGTTCCGTAAATTTCACTTTGCAGCTAAGCCTCTTCTAACTACTGAAATTAACAGCATATTGTACAGAAACCGTTCACTCTCAGAGTGATAAAACCTATGTTTATAGTTGATACCAAGGAATGTTATGCTCTTGCATATATTAGGCATATATTAGAGCAAATGTTAGGCTCTTGCTTATATTTATTGTTATAACAACCAAGGCAGATAATTGTTATTTGCCCCATTGGAAGGTTGGAAGTGGAAAAGTGAAGAGGCGTCCCACCTGTGGGGAGGAGCGGACAGGACAGGTGACCCCAAACTGACCAACAGGGTATTCCATCCCATCTGTCTCATGTTCATTATAAAAGCTTAGGGATCAAAGGGTCAGCTCTCCTTCTTCAATGACCGGTGACCAAGAAGGAATCTTTCTGTTCATTTGTCTTTGATCCTGATCCCTGCATTCCTGAATCCAGATCCGGAATCCAGTTCCCGTCCGTCACTGAGTCCAGCCTGGGACTGCCCCAGTGCCAGCTGGTGATGTGATTGTCATCCTGGGACCTTGATACTGTTTTGTATATATTTCATTATTTCCTTTTTGGTTTATTATTAATATTTAGTCAAAGTAGTTTAGTTCCTTCTAAACTCATAAGTCTCCTTCTCTCTCTCCCACTTCTCTTCTGAGACAAGTGGGGGAAAGCATCTGTCATTCAGCCTAGTGGCCGGTTGGGCCTACACCACAACACTCGCATATTAGGCACTTTCAGAATTCTTGTAACTCTGAGTAACAAGATGTGGGAAACTGCCCACCTGCTTCTTTGAAACAAACCTGCAAGTGCTGGGGATCTTCCCAAGGGCTTGATTCTCACCTTACATAACGCTAGTAAAAAGTGGGGGTGGAGTAAAAGTACGGGTCACTGGTCAGAAATGCTTATAAGTTGTTTAATGCTTCTGTAAGAGGGGTGCTTTAAATGGGACACCTAGTGGTCCCCAGGCACAGTGGAAAGCAAAGTTATTTTCTGTGTCTTATGAAGACACTCTTTTACTCTCTCTCAGTATTATTTTTTCTTTTTTTCTGTAGCATCTTCAACACACTTGTTTTACAGCTAGTTCACATTTTGTATAAATTTCTGTTGAAATGTCATCTCTTCCCTGGTTTTGTGTACCAGCCTTCTCTATCTCACTCTAGTTTTACTGAAAAGATTTTGGAAGAATCCCTCACAGTCTTTAAAAACTCTGAACACATCCTCCTTTCAATTTAATGTCTTCTCAAAACTTAATGCTCTCTATGTCCCATTAACAATAAAACAATAAAAATAATTAATATATAAAGCCCAGGGTAGAGCCTTCTAATGTCTGTCCAGCTTGAGAGAGAAAGACAGGTACTCAATCTCAAAATGATTTTTCAACGAATTCTGCACCTGCCTCACAGTATTTACATGTAAAACATATTTCCTTAGCCTGCTTATGCTAGTGTCATCTGGGGCAGTATCAAAAGCTATACAATAGTCTAAAAGTAGATCATCTCTATTACTTTCTTCCTTATTCATGAGCCCGGTTACCTTGCCAAAAAAGATATTTGCTTATAAAGGCAAAGAAGAAACAATAGCCAGTAAAATCTCTTACTATCATCTTAATAAACTTAGAGTATGTATCCTAGAATAGGTGGAATATGTATCCTGTGCACCATACTCAGTTCTCTGATGCTATTTAACATACATAAAGGAATAGGTGTTCTTTATAAAATATTAATTTCTCTCTCAAGTTTTATTTGACGTTCTGATTTCTAAAAGTATTTGTAGTTATTTCAGCAAGTCCAGTAGGCAATTTGTTTTATGATTTCAAATATTTATTCTGCTTACATAATACTAAATATTTTCCATGGTAGCACAAAATATGTCTTGTAAAATTGCATTGTTTTATCAAGTGATAGTAACTTGAATTTGGAACTTACCCTGAAGTAGGGAATAAATTGAAACTAGCAGTGTTTAACATGGCACACAGTACAAAGCTCTGTACTAAATTAATACTATCTTTGATGTACACTTATGCTGTTTGGAGCACTGAACAGCTATGTTTGCTTTTTCCTGAAAAATGGTCCCTGCAGTTCGATATTTAATGTTACTTATGATTCTAGAAAGCATAAAAGAATTATTTCTTGATTCTCTAATCAGTAAAAAAAATCTGGAAATCACTTTGGAGCACAAATGGATTGCACAACAACAAAGGAAGGAAAAGCAATTTCCTGATTTGGATAGCTCCTTAGTCTTTGTATTTTAGCATAGTAAAATAAGGCCAGGATTTTAAAAATTCTTTAAATGCTCTGAAAAATAGCTTACTGAGCAAAACAGCTATTATATTTTATACCTTTTCCACTGGCAGCCAACTCAGGAGGGGTGAAATGTGACAGAACCAGTCTACGAGCTCCACATGAGTCCTGGGGAAACAATGGAGCTATGAACTTGGGACAATATTGTTCACTGTTTGATGTTTGTCCATTGTATGGATAATCCACCAAAGGAAGTAGGTCTTGCAACTCTCTAAACTGTAGTATTGGCCTTCAAAGCAGTTCTGTCAAAGTCTGCTGTGCCAAACCCTCAAGCATGGTTGGGGCTGAAGTTGCGTAAGATCAGAGTTCAGAGTCATAAAGACTTCCAGCAGGTTTTTAGGCACCTCTTTCCTCTTAAATGGCAAATGTCTTTGTGTCTAGGTAACCCTTGACACAACGCAGGCAGTTTGTGAAGGCAGTGAACAGAACGCCATAGTAAATGGCAAAAATGAATCAACAGCTTCTTGCTAACTCAGCCCTTTCTAGAAATCCAGGGAAAAGGCATTTTTGACATGGATTTTAACACTTTTATTATGTGACACGGGGAAGCAGATCACTATTCACTTGCAGATGAGGAAACCTACTTCCTAGGGCTGTGATACCACTGGTGTTGGAGACCTTGGAACAGATTAACAACTGTAAGGACATTAGGTATTTGAAAGAAGAGATATGGTCCCATTCTCCTCAAGCTTTAAAGTGTCTAGCTTACCCACTGAGTTTGAAAAAGGATAAGAAGAAACTCTGTCTGTCTCAGTTAAGCTTTAAAACTATAGTATAAAATGTCACCTAACACCTCTACTTTCCTCTTTAAACATATGTAACAGAAATAAGCAGGGGGTTGTATGAAGAACACCAATAGGATTATTGTTCAGTGAGTTTTGCTTGAAGTTGTTACATGCTGGCAGCTCTGAGGTGACTGGGAAACAGTAGTGCCTATTTATCAATATTTTACAGAGTTCTGAAAAACCTACATGCAAAGAGTTATGCTAGGGTGTGTGGAAAGCATAATACCCATGTATAATATTGTCTTAAGATTTCTTTATGCTGCTGCACATCCAGGACAGTCATAAGATGACCTGTTTATGTATGAGATAAGGGCTAGATGGGCTTGGAAATCTTGCAATTTACTAGTATGATTACCTTGAATCATCCAACAAAATAGTTGTGATAAATGCAATCAATGTTCTTTAGCATGTACACTGCCAACTCCAACTTTGCCTCCCAGAAGTGGCAGATCATCCACTGTCACTTTATTGCTGAGACGTTCACAAAGCTGAACTTTGAACAGTTAATTATACAGTATTCTAGCAATTTTCTTAGTAACAGAGAGCCACCAATGCCATATTTACATGGTGCCTGTATTTTCAGACAGTTTACAGTGGAAAATTAGCTACTCCTGGGCAGTTTTTCCTCTGCTGTGGGGATAGATAGAGACGGCAGGATCGCTAAGCCATCCTTGGGAGCTCTGGGTTAAAATTTGGTTCAGATTATATCTTCTCATAGTTGAGATCACATCATGGTTCATATGGTTTATATATGCTGTTAAATAGCCTGTATTTCTGTCTGAGTTCATTGGCTATGTTGTACAACAACCCTTTCTAGTACTACAGCTGCAACCTGACTGTACTTGTAAGGCCTTTGGAGCTGAAACAGGGATGGAATGTGTCCCTTTAGGAGAAAATCAGGTCCTGTTCATTATGCATCTTAGAGGACAACACACCTGAACTGTCCAGCTTGGGAGACAGTAAAAGACAGCTTTCAGCCATAAGCGACTCTGCAGTCACTCAAAATACCTTTCTGGGGAGGACATGGGCCAAATATGCAATGAAGGTCTCACTGAAAGCCAGAGGTCATTCTATCCTGTGGTCTTAGAATACACACCTCTGTACTGCTACTTGCTCACCTCCCAGAGTGCCCACATATCCCCAAGATGGTGAAGGAGACTAAATTGCCAACTTCTTGCTGCTCATATCATACTTTTTTAAGAGTTAGCCCTGGAATAAACAGTTGATAATGGAAACAGAAGAAAAGAACTTTATCTAAGGCTTATATGTTCGGTATTTTGTAGCTGAGAGGGGAAAAATGAGAGAAAGCTGCAGTGGAAAATGTCATTTGAAGTCTGATCTCCCGATTGTGAAATAGAAAGGAATGGATGAAATTATTGGGCCATACAAAGTTCAATTTCATATCACCTTATCTTAATGTAGTAACAGCTACTTGTATGAACTTCAGTCTTCTTTTCCCTTGTTTCCCTCCTGGAAGATTGCAATCTCACACTGCAGCTCCTACTCTAAGACTCGCAGGGTTTACTGGTGAGATATGGCCTTTTCTAAAACACAGAACAGGATAAGAAAAGCAGTAAGAGAGACTAATCTCAAACATCTATGCTTGGGAAGTAAAAAATATTTCTGAGCAAGGAAGTGCTAGGCATCCGTGGTAATCACAATTACAGTCATTTGCTATGTGTCCCATAGTAGCAGAGCAAGGGACTTTATACTTAATCTGTGGGTAGGAAGGGCTAGATCCAGATAGGTCAATGAATTGCAGTGCATTGGAGTGGCTGTGCTTTTTGCTGTCTAGCCCTTGTCCTGGATTTCCAAAGTCTGCAGTTGGCTTTCTGTACTGACCCGTGCAGCTGAGGGTTTCAAAACCATGCAGTCTGCCTCATCTGCCAGGCCAGGACATTCTGACAGTGAAAGGGTAGAAATTAGGGATGGAGGTGGTACTGTGAGAACTCTGGCACATTTGCACAGGAATAGTTCTGTCTCCTCCTTTGCCTGAGGGAATTCAAACACAGGCAGGTCATCACAGCCATCAGGCTGGGTAGAAAGCAATGAAGGCTATCCGGAGAGTGGGGTTTAGCCTTTTCTACTGTAGCTGTAGAACTTTGAGATTCAGTCATCTTCTGTGCACGTTTGAAGCCAGAGTCTGGTGACACGTGGGGTGGGAGACCCAGGCTTCAGTTTCCAGGATGATGTGAGTATTTCACATTATCTAGTCACTAGAAAACATTATCTATTGTCACTTTGAAAAATTATTTGCTTTCTGAGGGCTACCTGATCTGATACTGCATAGTAATTTCCATTCAAGAAAGCAAGGTTGCTTGGGGTTGATCTCCTGTAGACCTAGCAATGAGCTAAACTTTGACTACCAAGCTGGATGCATTTTGAGAGGAGCAGAAATATCAGAAACTTGTGAGACATTGAGGTGAAATATGAGGCACCTGTGGAGACTGCACAAAGCCAAAGGTGTTCAGTTCCATAACTTTAGACTTAAGCACTTAGTTGTTACACCTATACCACTGACCTGCTATGAAACGCAATAAATAAAAAAAAATATGTAAGCAACAGTGCAACTCAGCATCACTGTCTATTGCTAAGTGAGTTTTTAATTGGAAAATACTGATTTTCAGTGGTTGAAACCTCTCTAGGTAATTTCATTAAAACCTACATAAGGGAGGTTTCTTAGTTTGGAGGTGGTATTTCTGTTCAAAACCAAAGGAAAAAAACCTTGGCCAAAAGACAACCAAATGTTCTATCCATTGGGCCACTGGCTGTTTGGACTTCGTATTACTCTATGTTCAGAACATATCCAAAGTTTTTTGTGTTTTTAACCTGAATCACTTCCCAGAGTTTCTTTAGTACATTCCCACAAGCAGCCGCAGTGGCGGAGCTGACACAGATATTAGCAGCAGCAGCAGAAGGGGGGGCAAGCTGTTGACAGAGAGTGAGGCAGCCTTCCAGCCCGCTTTGCTTTTGGATAGCTCTCTCGATTTTGCCTCCTGAATAGGAGGCTGCAAGAAAAAAGAAGTGCAGGTGTAAAAGCTCAGCATCCTATCACACCCCAGTTTTTCAGCCAGCTACTGATATCCAGAGAAAAAATGTTTCTCAGGGATAAATGGAAGCATTAAATTCCAAAATAGCTATTATTATTTTAACATGTATTTATTTGAGCAGAGGAGCTGGCTCTTCTTTTTCACAGATCTACAAAGATGCAGAGAAATTAAGAGCAGTTTTGTGTGATAGAAATGCAGCAAAGTGCTCCAAAGAGAAAATGTATTTTGTTTTGGACTCTTTTTTAGAGGGATGGTAAAAGGCAGTCTTATTAAAAGTTGGTAAAACCTTTGCTTTTCTTCTCTGACTTTGATGCTAGATTGGAGCCTGCAGCATTTTTTTAAAGAGTCTTATAATGGAAATAGTGAGACATCTTTAACTGCAGCAAATCAAGTGGTTGCCCTCAGAATGCAGCACAGCATAAGAAAGTAGCAGCAGTTTAGGAGACTAAAGGAAAGCACGAATTGTCCTTAGAAGCTATTACATTAGTGAAGTTTATCTCAGCCGGGTAGTTCGCCTAAGTCAGAAGCTGAGTGGAATTCACTATTAAAACAACAGCAGTATACACAGTGCTATTAGTGTGCTCTGTATCTGAGGTGCTATATCACACCCAGAGATAAAGAGTCATCTTTCTTTAGGAGACAAATTAGATATTAGCAATGAGAAACAATTGTTTCCTACCACGTAGATAACTTCTTGTCTACCTCTTGGGATTTATTTTCATGAGCCTTAGCCTCCCAGCTTCGTTGGAAAGGCTGCAAGCAGAAGTCTTTCTCCAGATTGGTAGGGCAGAAAAGCAGCAGCAATAGCCATGAAGACAGTCCCTCATCAGGGATCATGGTCACCTCACTGGAAAGAAAAGTGTTGGCTGCAGAGGGCAAGAGGTGAAGACTGAAGATGGCATTCTGGGCAGATGGGTTTTCAAAAATTTGTCTCTTTAGGGAAGACTCTAATTTCTGGAGCAATTGAGTATTTTTCTGCTGTGGACAGCAATGGTCCAGTTTTTTAGTGTGCCGGGAATGACAAGCACTACTTAAAGAGAAGATAAATAATGAGATAAACAGTGCAGCACTTCCTGCTTTCTCTTTGCTTAACGATGGCAACTTGGAAACAGCCTTCTTCATGTAGCCACAGTGGTTTCAGTCCTCGAGCCAGATCATAGATTACCGTGTCCTGGTAACTACAGATTTTGGAGTTTACCAAAAGCACTGCATAAGCACTCAATCCATTTTCAGCACAGACACATTGTTGAGACTATAAACACCACACTCTAAGACAGCTAGAGACTATTCATTTCTAGTTTTGGGCCTTATAATGGCACAGGGTGTCTGTGAGATTACTGTCCCGAAGACCCATTAAGCTGATGAAACATATCCTGATGAAGTGGGAGCTCTTATGTCTTTTCTCAGAGGGTTTTCAGGTGTGCCCAGAGAGATTGAAATTTCCAGACACTTTTGAGTCATAAGAAAGTATTTAGGCCAGATACTCACTTGAATTCTGTGAACCAGCACTCCCTCACATGTCCTCCAAAAACTGAAAGGAAAGAAAGGTGCACTTACAAGCTTCTGTCAACGTGAAGATACTTCCAGTGCAACTTGTTGATGGAATCATTTGGAACAGTGCTGCCAGGAAGGCCGTGGGTTTTACTTTAGCAATGTGACTGATCTGGGATAGACTCAATTCTGTTGACCACCACAAATTGATATGATCATGATGAATCTCTTTAGAGCACTACACCTCTATTCCCTGCTGCAAAATATGGCCCAGGATATTATCTTCTCTTTCTAGCCTGTGTAAGTTGTAAGTATTTCAGGGACAGACCTGCATCTTTCAGCAAGTGCCAATCACCATATGGTTTCAAGTTCAAATGGAGTTGGCTGAGGGTCCTTATCTTGCTGCACATATGAGCCGCTAAATCTTGGTAAGCCTACTTTTTTTAATTGCTAATGGTGATTTGTGCTCCTTTAATCAGGAATTATTTGCTTTTTATCCATGTATCTAAACAATTATCATTCACCTAAATGAATAAGAAGAGAATAGAGGAGGAAGGATCTGCATGACTGATGGGAAGAATGAATTTCTTCTAGCCACCCAGCAGTACAGTAATTGGTATCTGGGACAAAGCTGCAAGTGCTACATAATAGCCGTCAGTGACACGTGTGGGCAGATAGGTTCAATAATTTGGAGTGGAGATAACAATGTGATAAAACGGAAGGCAAGGCACAACATGGCATGACAAGGCAAGGGAAGGCATGGCAAGAAGGCATGGTATGACACAGCAAGGCAAGGCACGGAAAGGCAAGGCAAGGAGGGGAACACAGCAAGTGATTCAGAGAAAATATCAGAGATTTTTGAGGAAAAATCGGGGTAAAATGGTAACTTTTTTTTTTTCTTTTAGTACTTTTACGCTTCAGTAGACTGAAGATCTGGGAACAGAATGTCCAGAGCTGGACCTGAGTATTTTAATGATCCTGCTTTTCCACGGGGAGATAAAAGCTCTGACTGTGTCCTTAAGTGACTGATTCAGGACAGGAATCTGACTCAGGCTACCAATAATAAGCCTGTATGTTTAGATGTGCCTCTCTGTCACAAATGATCACTCCTTATGTCCCTCCTGCCCTGGTCCCAGGATTGTTTATTTACACATTTATCTTCTTATCTGCTTTTTATCTTGTCCTTACTCTAGGTTGTGATTTCCTCAGGTGGAATAGTCTGTCCTTGTTTCTCACACCTATGGATGTATATCATAAATGCTTAAATCCTGGTTTTCCTTTGCTGAGGCATGAAACCTGACTTGCACTCCTGTACGTTTTAGAGATGTAATTTTTTGTAGTATTTGAGACCTTATCTAACAGCTTGGCAATTCTTCATTTGGGATGCCTCTTCTTGAGGGGATGTTGGATTAAAACAGAACATCATATTAATTCTGGCTTAATTCCTTCCTGATCTCTAGTTTAAACATTGAGGAGTCACCCTAGTTCGATAAGACCTGGCAAAATATGATTTACAAAACCAAATAGCATGCCTTTACCCTTAGATTCAGTTAGTTTGCTCATAAGAACAAACACTTATTTCACACTTTAAGGCTAATTAAAAATCTTTTTAGAGTTAATAATTTACAACATAAACAAAATACAAGTAAGGAGGCCTTAAATGATTAAGTAGATTTGTGAAATTGATCTGTTAACATTTCTGCAACATGAATAAACAAAACTGGTATTATTAATTTGGAGTCAGAGTGGGTCTGCATTCTTAGAATCCTAATTATGAGCTTAACAACAGGACAAATATTGCCTTCCTCATTTATGTAACTCTCTTAGAAAATAAATCGCTTAAGATGCTTATATCTGTTAGTTGCCAAAACAATTTTGAAAAAACATATTCTGATTACCACCTATTTTGCTGGGCCTGAAGTAGGCAGTCATGAAGTAAAAGCTATAGTTTGTCCTCAGTGACACTGTGCTTTCTTTATGAGCTGTGCACATATTTGTGTGATAGACTTGTATTGTAAATTTGTTAATCAAACTGGTATGTAAGCTATGCAGCATTTCACAATATGCTAATCGCTGTAAACCAGTATAGCCGGAAACAAGATATGCTAGCCTTGATTGCTGATAAGGGAATACTTTAGATTTGTAAGTGTGTATGGTGTGTATGCAGTATGCATGCTCTAAGTGATAAGATCACTACCTACCAGAAAACCAGAAAAGACCCCCTAGCAAGAAAGCCCGAGGCTGCAGAAGAAACCAGCGAAAAGTCTCATCAACCCGGAAGAGACAGACTATAAGAAGAGGACTCTGGAGGGGGTAAAGTGCAAGCCTAGGTGGAGCTGCGACTCCCTGGCTGCCCAGCGCTGCCTTTGCTTTCCTACCTTAATAAATACTTAGTGAATCTGTTTTTGATTCAATCGGTCTTAATTTCAACTATAACATTTGGGACCAACTTAACCCCTATTTATATACTGAGCATGATTTCTATGGTATGGAATACTTCATTGGGCATTCCAGAATATTCCATTGTCCATTCCATTGTTCTTCCTATACTACTTCTCAGCTTCTGTGGGAAGCTGAAAAGAGTCCTTGGAAAGCATAAACATCACTTAGCAACAACTTAAACAGTATACATTGTTGACATTCCTTTCACAGCAATCACTAGAAAGAAAATTAACTCTTTCCCAGCTGAATCTAGGGCACTTGGTAGTTGCACAATGACTTTGGGGCTGATGTCTGGGTAGCCAACTTGTGTTGCTACTACACAAAAGTAGAATGTGACTAACGTTTCCAGAAGGCATTGAAAAGGAAGCTAACAAGCTGGTTTTCAAAACACCCAGACAAGAAAAGTCTTCCTTCCAAATGGCGTGCGGAACCAAACTCCACGACTCAGGAAGAGTTATAAAGCAGGTATGTTTATTGCAGCGCTGGGTGCAAGGGGGATCGCTCCTCCAAACTTGCACACTGTTAAGGGTTAGTTGTACAGCTTATATACATGCCATATATACATATTCACAAAGTTTTCGGGAAATGATTAACATGTTCATTACTTTTCCTGGAATTCATTACCATAGGCTACTACCGACTCCAGGTATGCGCATTATAGTCTCTCTGCGGTCCTTCAGAATCCTCTGGTAGTCGATTACGCCTTTTTATCACTGTATTGTTTTGATCCACTGTCCTTATCTGGCTGCCAAAGCCGCTGAGCTTGGCCTGGCCGAAAACCGGTTTGTCCTGTCCTGTTCTCTTTGTTGGGTGATAGTTGTAATAGTTTCCTTTAACTCAGAATGAGCTCCAAACTGCGAGACCAGTTCTAATCAGATGGTTACTCCTCACAGACAATAGGGCCTTGGATAGCCATTCCAGTTATCTCTATGGCTCCAGATGGCTCTGCTTGTCTGCCACTTCTAAGGTAGAGCTGCCCTAGTGTCATCATTCAGGAACCTCTTATCTACGATTCTTGATATGCTATTTGCTATGTTGCAATGTCTAACTGGATGTTGTTTCCCCCGTATCACAAAGACTTGGTTATATGTCTTTAATCTGAAACAAATTTTGTTGAGAGACAAAAGCCAAGCAAAGTGAATTTCATTTACAGATTTTTCTCACTCATTACAATTGTAGAAACTTGGAGAATCTATAATCTCACATTTCAAAATATGGAAACCATTCAGTGGTTTGATTAGTAGGTGATATTGGAGGAATGTTGTAAAACACATCACTGAAAATTACATTTTATAAAATCTGTTTCAGTACCTCAGCTTTGATTCCAAGTTTGAAAAAGAGTTCTTTCTCCATTATAAACAGCTGAAAAATGGTACGTAGTTTACTCACAAGGTAGTTTTTGATGAAAATTTAGTTGAAGATAGTGGCAAACAAATAATAATAGCTCATGATTGTAATAAGTAATTTGGCAAAAATTTTGCTTCAGCTAAAAATGAATGTGTGCTCGCTATGGCTTCAGCTAAGATGGGTGTGTGCTTGCTATGCGTTTGGAAAAGGGATAGTTTTAAATAGGATATCAGATGAAAGCAACAGTTAGAACTACCGAAAATTTGAAGAAGAAAGGATGGTGTAGTTAGCTAAGATAACCACAGAAATGTAAAGAATGAAGAAGCCACAAGAAGGACATGGTGATAAAGACTTTGGCCCTCCCTCCATGGACTATCAGGAAGACCCCTGAAGAAGCATAGCGCCTGGGAGTGTTATAAGTTGATCTCACAAATTGATGCGAGACAGAGTCAATTAAAAATTTGGAATATTTATTTAGCAAGCGGCAGCAAGCAAAACAGCGCTGGGCGGCCCGGGAGTCTCACTCCGCCGACGGCTCGCGCCTGGTTCCCGAAAGGCCCTGGTTTTATACTCTTCTTTTTCCGGTAGAGAGGTACTCTGCATCTGCACGACACGACTTGTTGCTAGGGGGTCGTTTTCTGCTTTCCTTTTCCTCCTGGTTGTCGCAGGGATGAAAGATTCATGTCTTCCTCACATCATGTACTCTTCGTCTTCATGAGCCCCCCTCCCCTCCTCCAAGTCTTTTTCACATCCTACTTTGTTTGCATAACCTGACCTTTGCAGTTTTAGCCTTGCTCGCTCAACAGGATGCTGTCTATCTTGCAACAGCAGGTTCAGCAATTGCCTTTTTGTAAAACAATGTAACAATGTAAGTTTCTAGGTTTGGTGAACAAACAGCGCTGAGCTTATCACAATTCCCCCCTTTTACTTTTTACTATTTTGTTCATCAAACCGCTTAAGCGCTTGTGTTTGAGCTTTTATTGTGCTTGAGATAACCTACTGTCCAGATGGTCCTTGAGCGACTGGTTGGATCAGCAAATGATCTTCTGTTACTTATTACAGGAGGGGGGCATGTTGCATTCCCAGAACTCATTGATTATGTATTTGGGGGTGGGTTGCATTCCCAGAACTCATTGATTATGTATTTGGGGGTGGGTCGCGTTCCAAAAACTCATTGATTATGCAAACTATGTTCCAAGAAGAAACATGAATAATTATAAAGAATACAAAATAAAAACAAGCGGTTGTAAAGGGAAAAATGAGGCACAGGAGGAGAAACCTCCTGTGTAACTCCCAGCGCTGTAATAAATATTCTTTGCTCCACCGAATTTGCCCCGGACTAAAATTCAATACAGTGAGCGCGTTTCTCACAATGATTTAGCATATTAATGAACAAGATCAATCAATTTGTGTTCTGCTTTCGTTATGTTTGTCTTCCACCACAAAGCTGCTTTCCTCCTCCTCCATGAAAGAATGCTGTGACTGTGAGCTGATAAACCTTGCTGTCAAAGTTTCTTTTGAAAAAGACAGAAGTAGGAGTTCACAGCAGGGCAAGGGAGGCCAGTGGTTCTGAAATTCATTCTCTTCTCTGCATCCAGGTCTTGGCATGTTTGAAGGAAACAACAAGAGTGACTATACTGAGTCAGAGCAAACACCCTTCTGGCTCAATATCCAGCCTCTGACAGTGGCTGAGAGTCAATCTTTACCCCTACCTCTCTCCAACGGAGTGTACAGACACTACCAGGCTGAACAGATATTTACAGAACTATGTATGGAAATGTATATAAGAAGTGTAATCAGAAAAATGTCTGTCAAAATGCTGGCTGATGATACTGTCCTGCAAGGGAGCAGATTGGTGAGTTGTTCTTTCTAGACCATATGATATAAATGGAGGTGAACAAGTTTTGAGATTCTGAATTCCTTCACCAGGGCCTAACAAGAAGGAGCGTAAGCCAGGCTAAAAAACAGATGAGATCTTGGTATTATATAGCTATATGAATATATTAGACTGCTGGAGACAACAGGCTAGTTGTGCCTACTGAGCTGGAAAAAAATCTTAAAAAGGCAAGAGGTGGTAGGCACCATGTATAAAAGAATAGCAGGAAAAACATAATGAGGCACAAACCCCATGCCTCTGTCCACTGTTTGATTTTTAGCATTAAGTAGTTATGAATTTTATTCCAGCTGGAGAATGAAATAAAATTGTATGTCTTCCTTGAGGCTAAGGACTGGGAGTTTAGAGACTGGGAGTTGCTTTATATATAGAATCATAGAATGGTTAGAGTTGGAAGGGAGCTCGAAGATCATCTAGTTCCAACCCCCATGCCATGAGCAGAGACATCTCCCACTAGACTAGGTTGCTCAAAGCCCCATCCAACCTGGCCTGGAACACTTCCAGGGATGGGGTTTCTACAACTTGTCTGGGCCACATACTCCAGTGTCTCACCACCCTCAGAGTGAAAAATTTCTTCCTAATATCTATTCTAAATCTACCCTCTTCCAGTCTGAAGCCATGACCACTCGTCCTATCACTACAAGCCTTTGTAAAAAGTCCATCTCCAGCTTTCTTCTAAGCGCACTTCAGATACTGGAAGGCTGCTATAAGGTCTCCCTGGAGTCTTCTCTTCTCCAGGCTGAACAACACCAGCTCTCACAGCCTGTCTTCATAGGACAGGTGCTCCAACCCTCTGATCGTCTTCATGGCCCTCCTCTGGACCCACTCCAACAGGTCTGTGTCTTTCCTGTGCTGGGGGCTCCAGAGCTGGAGGCAGTACTCCAGGTGGGGTCTCACAAGAGCAGACTACAGGGGAAGAATCACCTCCCTCAACCTGCTGGTCACACTTTTTCTGATGCAGCCCAGGATGTGGTTGGCCTTCTGGGCCACAAGCGCACGTTGCCGGCTCATGTTGAGCTTCTCGTCAATCAGCACCCCCAGGTCCCTCTCCTCAGGCCTGCTCTCAATCCGTTCTCCACTCAGCCTGTATTTGTGCTTGGGATTGTGATGACCCACATGCAGGACCTTGCACTTGGTCTGGTTGAACTGCATGAATCATAGAATCATAGAATCATAGGGTTGGAAGGGACCTCTGGACATCATCTAGTCCAACCCCCCTGCCAGAGCAGGGCCACCTTAAAGCAGGTCACACAGGAACGCGTCCAGGCGGGTTTTGAATGTCTCCAGAGATGGAAACTTCACCACCTTCCTGGGCAGCCTGTTCCAGTGCTCTACCACCCTCAAGGTAAAGAAGTTCCTCCTCATGTTTAGGTGGAACTTCCTATACTCAAGTTTGTGCCAGTTACCTCTTGTCCTGTCACTGGGCACCACTGAAAAGAGCCTGGCCCCATCCTCCTGGCACCCACCTTTTAAGTATTTATAAGCATTGATCAGGTCCCCCCTCAACCGTCTTTTTTCCAGACTAAAGAGACCCAATTCCCTCAGTCTTTCTTCATAAGAGAGGTGTTCTAGTCCCCTAACCATCTTGGTAGCCCTATGCTGCATCCTCTCCCTGTCCTTCTTGAGCTGGGGAGCCCAGAATTGGACACAGTACTCCAGGTGCGGCCTCACCAAGGCAGAGTAGAGGGGGAGGATGACCTCCCTCGACCTGCTGGCCACACTCTTCTTGATGCACCCCAGGATGCCATTGGCCTTCTTGGCCACAAGGGCACATTGCTGTCTCATGGTCATCCTGTTGTCTGCCAGGACTCCCAGGTCCCTTTCCACAGAGCTGCTCTCCAGCAGGTCAGTCCCCAACCTGTACTGCTGCATGGGGTTATTCCTCCCCAGGTGCAGCACCCTACACTTGCCCTTATTGAATTTCATAAGGTTCCTCTCCGCCCAACTCTCCAGCCTGTCCAGGTCTCTCTGTATGGCGGCACAGCCTTCTGGTGTGTCAGCCACCCCTCCCAGCTTTGTATCATCAGCAAACTTGCTGAGGGTGCACTCTATCCCCTCATCCAAGTCGTTGATGAATATATTGAACTGGACTGGACCCAGTGATGACCCCTGGGGAATACCACTCGTCACTGACCTCCAACTAGACTCTGCGCCCCTAACCACAACCCTCTGAGCTCTGTCTTGCAACCAGTTTTCTATCCACCTTACTGTCCATTCATCTAACCCACTCTTCCTAAGCTTCCCTATGAGGATGGTGTGGGAGACCATGTCGAACTCCTTGCTGAAGTCAAGGTAGACCACATCTACCACTCTTCCCTCATCTATCCATCCAGTCACACCATCATAGAAGGCTATCAGATTAGTCAGGCGTGATTTCCCCTTGGTGAATCCATGCTGAGTACTTCTGATAGCCTTCTCTTCCTCCACGTGCCTTGAGATCACACCCAGAACAAGCTGTTCCATTATCTTTCCAGCGATGGAGGTGAGGCTGACCAGCCTGTAGTTCCCCGGGTCCTCCTTCTTGCCCTTTTTGAAGACCGGAGTGACATTGGCTTTCCTCCAGTCCTCAGGCACCTCACCTGTTCTCCAGGACCTTTCAAAGATGGTGGAGAGTGGCCCAGCAATGACCTCTGCCAGCTCCCTCAGCATTCTCGAGAGCATCCCATCAGGGCCCATGGACTTGTGAATATCTAATTGACCTAACTGGTCCCTCACTTGATCCTTCTCAACCCAGGAGAAGTCTTCCTCTTTCCCCGTTACTTTCTCCAAGGCCTGGGGCTCCTGAGGGCTTGGCTGGGTAGCAAAGACCGACACAAAGAAGGCATTCAATAGCTCCGCCTTCTCCGCATCCTCCATCACCATGGCTCCTGTCTCATTCAGCAGTGGGCCCATAGCTTCTCTGGTCTTCCTTTTGCCTCCAATATACTTGAAGAAGCCCTTCCTGTTGAGCTTGACATCCCTTGCCAGGTTTAGTTCCAAGGTGGCCTTGGCTTTCCTTGTTTCATCCCTGCACACTCTGGCAGCATTCTTGTAATCTTCCCAAGGTGTTAGGCCATTCCTCCACTGAGTGTAAACTTCCTTCTTCTACTTGAGCTTGTTCAGAAGCTTCCTGCTCAACCAGGCAGGCCTCCTGTGTCCCTTGGCCAATTTCTTGCTCTTCAGGATGCACCGATCCCGAGCTTGGAGGAAGTGGTCTTTGAATACCAACCAGCTTTCTTGAGCCCCTTTGCCTTCCAGAGCCCTACTCCACGGGATCTCCCCAAGCAGTTTCTTGAAGAGATCAAAGTTAGCCCTCCTGAAGTCTAAGGTTGTGATTTTGCTTCTTGTTGTTTTGTGTGTAGTATCCATGATCCTGAACTCTATCTTTTCATGATTGCTACAGCCTAAAGTGCCCCCAACCTTAATGTCCTCCACCAGTCCCTCTGTGTTGGTTAATACTAGGTTCAGGAGTGTTCCTCTCCTTGTTGGCTCCTGCACCACCTGTGTTAAAAAGTTATCATCAATACACTGGAGGAGCCTCCTGGACTGTGCGTGACAGGCCGTGTGGTCTACCCAGCAGATATCTGGGTGATCGAAGTCCCCCATAAGAACCAAGGCCTGCAATTGGGAGGCTATCTTTAGCTGTCTGTAGAAAGCCTCGTCAGCTACCTCATCCTGATCAGGTGGTCTGTAATAAACTCCCACAACAGTGTCCCTCATATTTGCCTGGCCCTTAATCCTTACCGATAAGCTTTCAACCCTCTCTACATCTGCCCCCAGTGAGACCTCGATGCATTCCAGTTGCTTTCTCACATAGAGTGCAACTCCACCAC
This sequence comes from Vanellus vanellus, assembly GCF_965231255.1. Classification (NCBI taxonomy): domain Eukaryota; kingdom Metazoa; phylum Chordata; class Aves; order Charadriiformes; family Charadriidae; genus Vanellus; species Vanellus vanellus. Next base: position 21,983,686 of record NC_138909.1, on the reverse strand, counting down.
CACGTCTTTCCTGAAAAGGACATAGCCATCCGTGACAGTATTCCAGTCATGTGAGCTGTCCCACCACATCTCAGTAATTGCAATGAGATCGTGGCCTTGCAATTGTGCACAGATCTCCAGCTCCTCCTGCTTATTCCCCATGCTGCATGCATTTGTGTATAAGCATTTCAGAGCGGGAGTCATGTGTGTGGTTTGGACCCTTGAGATGTGGTGGGCCTTCTGGCTCTCAGGAGTACTGGCAGACTTTGCCACAAGTGCTGAGCAACTACACCCTGGCACCTCACCAGCTAGCCCAGTACCATCCCCACCCCCCTTCAAATCTAGTTTAAAGACCTGTTAATGAGCCCTGATAACGCTTGCCCTAGATCCCTTTTCCCCCTGTGGGACAAGGTATGTCCGCCTGTTGCCAGCAGGCCTGGCGCTTTGTAAATCGGGCCATGGTCAAAGAACCCAAAGTCCTGCCGGCAGCACCAGGCTCGAAGCCTGTCGTTGATCTGCTGGCTCCTCTTGTTTGCCCCTTCATCATTCCCCGCAGCTGGGGGGATAGAGGAGAACACAACTTGCACTCCCGATCCCTTGACCAGCCGTCCCAGGTTCTTGAAGTCTTTTTTCATTATCCTTGGATTTCTTTTTGCTATCTCGTTGCTGCCTACCTGAAAGATCAAGAGTGGATAATAGTCTGAGGGTCTTACCAGGGAAGGCAGCATCCTCTTCACATCCCTGACCCGGGCCCCAGGGAGGCAGCAGACCTCCCGGTGCTCCAGGTCTGGCCTGCATATTGGGCCTTCCACTCCCTTCAGTAGGGAGTCACCTATGACAATGACCTGTCTTTTCTTTTTAACTGCAGAGGTTTTGATTAACGGGGAGGTCTTGAGGTTGGCTTGGGCCCACCTCTCCAGCCTGTCCAGGTCCCTCTGGATGGCATCCCTTCCCTATAGCCTGTCTACCTCACCACACAGCTTGGTGTCATCAGCAAACTGCTGAGGGTACACTCGATCCCACTGTCCTTGTCACCAACAAAGATGTTGAACAGCACTTGTCCCAGTACTGACTTGTGTGGAAAACCACCCTTAACCAGTCTCCACTTGGACATCGAGCTGTTGAACACAACTCTTCATGTGCAACCATCCAGCCAGTTCTTTATCCACCAAGTGGCCCATCTGTCAAATCCGTGTGTCTCCAATTTAGAGACCAGGATGTTGTGTGGGACACTGTCAAACCCTTTGCATAAGTCCAGGCAGATGACATCTGTTGCTCTTCCCTTGTCCACTGCTGCTGTAACCCCTTCGTAGAAGGCCACCAAATTTGTCAGGCATGACTTGCCATTGGTGAATCCATGCTGGCTGCTACCAATCACCTCCTTATTTTCCACGTGCCTCAGCAGAGTTTCCAGGAGGATCTGCTCCATGATCTTGCCAGGCACAGAGGTGAGACTGACTGGCCTGTAGTTCCCCAGGTCTCTCTCTTATTCTCTTTTTGAAAATGGGGGTTATATTTCCTCTTTTCCAATCGGCAGGAACCTCATCAGACTGCCACGACTTCTCAAATATGATGGATAGTGGCTTAGCAACTGCCAGTTCCCTCATGACCCGCAGATGCATCTCATCAGATCCCATGGACTTGTGCACCTTCAGGTTCCTCAGTTGGTCTCATACTTGATCTTCACCTAAGGTAGGCAGCTCTTTATTTCCCAGTCCTTGCCTTTGCCTTCTGCATCACAGGTAGTGTGAATGCAGTCTCTGCCAGTTAAGAATGAGGCAGAATAGTCATTGAGTACCTCAGCTTTGTGACCAGCTCTTCCGTTTCCTTCTGGAGAGGTCTCACATTTTCCCTACTCTTTCTTTTCTCGCTGACATACTTATAGAAGGATTTTCTGTTTGTCTTGGTGTTCCTGGCCAGATTTAATTCAATCTTTAGCTTGCCTAACCTGATCCCTGGCTGCTCAAACAATTTCTACGTATTCTTCCCAGGTTACCCACCCCTGTTTCCACTCCTTATAGGCCTCCTTTTTACTTTTGAGCGTGTCCGGAACTCCTTGTTCATCCATGCAGGCCTCCTGGCTTTTTTGCCTGCCTTTGTTGCTGGGGTGCATCACTCCTGGGCATGGAGGAGGTGATGCTTGAATAGTAACCAGCTTTCTTGGACCCTTCTTCCCACCCATGGCACCATACCAAGCAGATTCTTCCAGAGGCCAAAGTCAGCTCTCCTAAAGTCCAGAGTGGTCAGCTTGCTACGCACCTTCCTCGCTGCCTTGACGATCTCAAACTCCACCATTTCATGGTCACTTCAGCCCAGGTTACCCTTAAGCTTGACACTACCTACCAGCACCTCCTTGTTGCTAAGGGCAAGGTCCAGCATAGTTCCTCTCCTCATTGGCTCTTCTACCACTTGGAGAAGGAAGTTGTCATCAATGCAATCCAAGAACCTCCTGGATTACCTATGCCCTGCTGCATTACCCTTCTAACAGATGTTGGGGTGATTGAAGTCGCCCATGAGGACCAGGGCCTGCAAACGCGATGCCACCCCTATCTGTCTATAGAGGGCCTCATCCGCTTGGTCTTCCTGGTCAGGTGGTCTGTAGCAGACCCCCACTGTAATGTCCCCTGCTCCTGATTTCCCTTTAATCCTAACCCATAGGCTCTCAGTCAGCTCTTTATCCACCCCCCTTATCCACCCACTCCATGCACTCCAGCTGGTTTTTGACATACAGGGCGACACCACCTCCTCGTTTCCCCTGCCTGCCTCTCCTGAAGAGCCTGTAACCTTCCATGCTGACACTCCAGTCATAGGAGCAATTCCATCACGTTTCAGTGATGCCAATGAGATCATAGCCTTGGAGGCGTGTACACATCTCTAGCTCCTCCTGTTTGTTCCCCATGTTATGTGCATTTGCATAGAGGCATTTCAGCTGTGTCCTTGTTGAAGCTGACTTGGCTGGAGCAGTTACAATTCCTTTGCGATGCTCTCCAGGTGGCATTCCTTTGCATTGTATTAACGGTGCCTCCCCATTGGCTCCTGTTACCCCAGGAGCTCCATGCTCATCTACATAAGACTTTAAGTGTGCTGCAGTGTAGCCAGCACTTCTTGGAGTAAACAGCTGCAGGTCCTTGCTAGCATGCTGTTTCTCTCTCCTTCGTGCATTGTCTCTTGTCTTGTCACAGGCAAGCCTGATAATACTGCTTTCCCCCATCAAGTCTAGTTTAAAACCCTGTCAATGAGCCCCGCTAACTGTTGGGCAAAGACCCTTCACCCCCTTTGAGTGAGACAAACCCTGCTGTTAGCAGGCCTGGCATTCCTGTATAGGCCATTCCATTGTCAAAAAACCCAAAACTGGCTGTGACACCAGCCCTGGAGCCATGTATTAACAGACTGAGCTCATCTGTTTCTTTCAATGTCATTGCCCCCAACCAGAAGTAGGGAAGAAAAAATAACCTGTGCTCCAGATTCCTGTACTAGCCGTCCCAAGGCCCTGATATCTCTTTTAACCATCCTTGAACTCTGATTTGCATTTTCATTGCCCCCACATGGAACAGAAGCAGTGGGTAGTAATACGAAGACTGCACCAGGCTAGGGAGTTTCTTCATGATGTCCCTAACCAGGGCCCAGGATGCAGCAGACTTCCCTACATATCAGAACCTCTGTCTCCATCAGAACTGTGTTGTCCACAACTATAATCCTCCTTTTCTTCCTCATAGAAGTGGTCATAATACAGGGAGTAGGCCTTTCAGGTCCCAGCAACTCCTCTGGTGTATTTGGACCATCAGCCTCATTGTCTTTTGGCTGGTCTACTGTGTACAGGGCCTCATACCTGTTGTAGAGAGGCACCTGGGGAGGGGAGGTGTGCAAGGAGGGGGTTTGCTTGCTGCCCCTAGCACAGGCTTGCCTCCATTCACCGTTTCCTGGTAGGCCACTGCCTTCAGTGCCTTCAGCCCTTCATGGGCTATTATTTTCCTGTTTTCCCTATTATTTTTCTGTATTTGTTGGAATATGAGAACAGGTTTGTTTTGAATTGGTCTCTTTTGCAGCAGAGTAAGTGACCTAAATAAATCCACGGGTTTTCTGACATCCTCCTGCATTGCATGATGGCCATAGAACAAGGTGAAAGACTACTGATGCTTCTCATGCAGAAGCACTGGACACAGACGTCTTGTACCTCTTGCCCTGATTTTACCTTCTGTAGCTCCATGTGTAAGTTCCTGAAAGGAGATTAAAGAACATCATTTTAGAATTCCACTTAAACCATCTCAAATGTCAGTATGTGAAGACAGAAACCACCTCTGCAGAAAAGATATTGCTAGTGCTCTAGCGCATAGTACTGCAGAGACTTAATGCACCTGTGAGTATTATCCTCTGCCCCTAACGCAAGGTAATGTGATCATGCTTGCCCATTTTTGCCACAAAATTCTCCAAAAGCAGACAGATCTCTCTCTGTGTCTCCTCTTTCTTGTATCCAGGCCAGTCCTCACAGACCTTGAGTTAGATATGCTCTAGTTTTACATAGCTCTAGTTTAAATTTTCTGCATGAAATGACTGACTGCCAAATACCGCCTCACAAGTCTGCTGAACTGCCCAAGGAGGATGCAGCATGCTGGCCTGGGCAGGCATACAGAAATTAGGCAGGACTTTCTCATTCCTATCTTTCTGGTTTTGTGCTGGCTACCTGACACTCAGTGGGCTGGATGGAGGTGTAGAGTTTCTTGAGAGACATTTTTCTGAGAAAATCAAAATCAGAAATAGTCTGGTTTGTACAGAAGGGAATCATGCTCTTTGTTCTTTATTCCTCTGGGTTGCCATTTTGGTCTTAAATAGAAAGGTACTATCCAAAATCAGTAGCCTAGCTCAAATGTACAATGACTAGAACCTGTCCTCCAGGTTTGTTTATTTTAATCAACATGAGCAGCACCCCTCTCTTGCTGTCTACTTAGAAAAGCATCTTGATGTTATTACTTTCACCTCAGAGACCCTGCGGATCGCCTAAATGAGAGAGATGGAACTTGTCTAACTCTGTTTCATCAGCCCTGTCCTTGGCAGGCCTCCCATAGACATCAGAGCAGACAGTCTCATGCTCTCTGTTTTTGTAAAAAATGAAGAAATATTGAATTTCATTAAAATGGTATTGACAAGTTTACACATGGAAAATAGACTGTCAGAATTAGTAATAAGGAGGTTGCTCTGATCTCATAAACCTTTTTCCTGCCAGGCTGTGAGAAATACCAGCAGCTTACACGATGCAAATGCAACTTAAAGTGACAAGGCTTGGTAGAAAGAAGGGAAAATGTGAAATAATCACTAGCACTGACAGTCAGTTGTAAGTCTTAATTTTTAGACTTCTCAACTATGTGATGCAAAGCTGTAATATCCAACACAGGTATTAGCATTGAGGTGTAGAACTGTATGATAGCATGTCTTTATGATTGATCTCTGCTTTCCAGGTGCAAGCCATTTCCACAACTGTAAAGCTGCTAGATAGACACGTAGTGAGACAACAGTGCAAGAAAACTGTAAAGGCACAAATAGCAGTGAGAAGGACTTGCTTAATCACTTTAAGGTAGTCAGATGGGCACTATCATTCTCTTACAGATAAAGAATCACAGAATCACAGAATCACAGAATTTTCAGAGTTGGAAGGGACCTCTAGAGATCATCTAGTCCAACTCCCCTGCTAAAGCAGGATTGCCTAGAGCACATTACTCAGGACTGCATCCAGGCGGGTCTTGAAAATCTCCAGAGAAGGGGACTCCACAACCTCCCTGGGCAGCCTGTTCCAGTGTTCTGTCACCCTCACCGTAAAGAAGTGTTTCCGTGTATTTGAACGGAACTTCCTGTGTTCTAACTTGTGCCCATTACCCCTCGTCCTGTCACTTGGAACCATTGAAAAGAGCCTGGCTCCATCCTCCTTCAACCCACCCTTTAGATACTTGTACACCATAATAAGGTCTCCCCTCAGCCTTCTCTTCTGCAGGCTGACGAGTCCCAGCTCTTTCAGCCTTTCCTCATAAGGCAGATGCTCCAAGCCTTTAATCATCTTAGTTGCCCTTCGCTGGACTCGCTCTAGCAGTTCCCTGTCCCTCTTGAAATGGGGAGTCCAAAACTGGACACAGTATTCCAGTTGTGGCCTCACCAGTGCAGAGTAGAGGGGGAGAATGACCTCCTTTGACCTACTGGCCACACTCTTCCCTATGCAGCCCAGGATTCCACTGGCCTTTTTGACAATAAGGGCACATTGCTGGCTCATGGATAATTTGCTGTCTACTAGGACCCCCAGATCCTTCTCCTCAGAACTAATTCCCAGCAGGTCCACCCCTAACCTATACTGGTGATTTGCATTCTTCCTCCCCAGGTGCAGGACCTTGCACTTGCTTTTGTTGAACCTCATTAGGTTCTTCTCTGCCCAGCTCTCCAGCCTGTCCAGGTCGCGCTGGATGGCAGCACGGCCCTCTGGGTGTCAGCCACCCCACCCAGTTTGGTATCATCAGCAAACTTGCTGAGGATACACTCTGTCCCCACATCCAGGTCATTAATGAATATATTAAACAAAATTGGACCAAGTATTGACCCCTGGGGGACACCACTGGTTACAGGCCTCCAACTAGACTCTGTGCCACTGATCACAACCCTCTGAGTTCTGTCCCGCAGCCAACTCTCAATCCACCTCACTGTCACCTCATCTAGCCCATACTTCCTCAGCTTCCTAATGAGGATGTTATGGGAGACAGTGACAAAAGCCTTGCTGAAGTCAAGGTAGATGACATCCACGACTCTCCCCTCATCCAGCCAGCCCGTTATAACATCATAGAAAGCTATCAGATTGGTAAAGCATGATTTACCCTTGGTAAATCCATGTTGACCACTTCCAATAACTTCCTGTTCCTCAACGTGTTTGGAGATGACGTCCAGAATGAGTCGCTCCATTACCTTCCCAGGGACAGAGATGAGACTAACCAATCTGTAGTTCCCTGGGTCCTCCTTCTTGCCTTTTTTGAAGATTGGAGTGATGTCAGCCTTCCTCCAGTCCTCAGGCACCTCTCCTGTTCTCCATGACCGTTCAAAGACGATGGAGAGTGGTCTAGCAATAACATCCGCCAGCTCTCTCAGCACTCGCGGATGCATGCCATCAGGGCCCATGGACTTGTGAATGTCCAGCTTGGCCAAGTGGTCTCTGACACGGTCCTCCTCAACTGAGGGAAAATCTTCCTCTCTCCAGACTTTCCCCTTTGCCTTCAGAGTATGGGACCTTACCTTTCTTTCTCAACTGAAAGCCCACTGATGCAAAGGGAAAACTCCGCATTGATTTCAGCTCCAGACTGTGGCCATAGAGACAATTTCCCAAAGCAAGAAACCAGCTGGGCTCCCTTTCCACTGTCAAATATTTATGTTCAGAGAGTAAAAACTGTCCTGGGCCAGGTGCTCAGCCAGGCTGTTTTGGTGCCTCTTGTTTGACACATATATGAATTATTTAGGCATCTAAGCCTCAAAAATTTTGATTGAGATTACATCATCTATTGCAGAAAATTATGGGAATAGTAAGGTTTTTTCTTCACAATGAATTTTAAAATAGATTCGAAATGTGTGAGCTCTCGTATTATATTAGGTACAAATAGATCCATGTTTCTAAAACTCCTGAGATCTCCTGGTACATATCTTATTCACCTTTTTACAAGGATAATTTGTACCTCCTGAGCCTGATTCTTATTTATAATGAAGTTTCTTTCTACTCTGGTGACTAATTACAGAGTACACTTAGAAAAGGGCCTTCATTATTGCCAGAATTGTCTGAAAAGGCCTAAGCAAAAATGAGAATATGTTATTTCCAGTTCATCCTTGAGCAAGGTGTTACAGACTTGAGAAATGTAAGGCCTTCATCAAAAATGGTGGAAAAGAATTATGCATTTTTACAAAACCATATTTCTGTTTTTTGCTGTCTTTACTTCGCAAATCATTTTACTAATTTCAAAGATTAAACCTGAATGAATGAAGCAGAATCTGGTGTGAAGACTTGCTGGCTTTTTACAATCCTGATTATATTCTGAAGCTGTAGATTTGTTTCTGCATCATATTTTTCTGAGACCAGGGGCACAGCAGTGGAGCATAGTTTAGGTCAGGAGGTGATACTGGAATGCCATGCAGGTCCCCTTCCTTTCCTGTCTTCCAGCAGACATGGATGTTATATAAAATCCACAGATCCCTCCATTATCTAGTCTGCCAGCTTAGTCTCAGTCTTCAGAAGAAAGGAGTTCTTTGTGTTAAGAGAAGAAATAGCAACAGCAGATATTGGGCAAGCTGGATAGCTACGTATGGCAAAACAGCAAGAATGGCGCCGTAGCCCCTCTGCATGAAGATTGTTCTGCAGAAGACTGTTGTGGTAGGTGCTTGTACCAGCATCTGGTAAAAAGTGTGCCCTCTGCATTCAAGTTCTGGCTGTTCATAGTAGGAAGAATGCAGCTGAGAAGAGAAAATCAAAATTAAAGGACACAAAATGTCTTGCCTTGTGCCCAAGATTATGTACAGATCAGTGCTAGAAATAGGTTCCAAATAAAAGCCTCATTGCAAATGCTTTCAGTGTATAGAACTGGTATGAGTGAAGAAAGCAGTGACAATACATGAGGTTAACCTTCTTGAAACAGTTATTTAACTTCTTTATAGGCAGATTTTCCAAAACACCTAAGCAAATCCTTTGATCCTAAAGGTCTTTAAAAACCTGGTGGCAGGTGCTTATACTAGTTTTGAAAATGGAGCTACCTTCTAAGCCACTTTTTTCTATATTTTTATTAATTTGAAGGGATAGTGGGTTTTAAAGCGAGATCAAATATTATATGTTTAGATGTACAAGGCAGGGATTTGACCAGAAATGAAAACTAGTGCAGTAGTTGATGAAAGGAGGTCAGTTCCTTTCCTCCACAAAATGGATTGTTACAAATTTTAGAATCTCTCTGCATTTGTAGTAAGGCATTTGATGTTGCTACTGAGATGAGAATGTTGAGGGACAGGCTTAAGGTATTCAGTGCCATGATATGGCAGGTAATCAGGTTCTCTGAAACTATTCCAGTGTCATTAACCATGGGGACAGTTTTGTAAGGATAGTGGCAGCTCAGAACAACCAGGTGATCAGGCCCAGTCAGCATGGGCAGGTCCTGCTTTCCTATGACAAGTTGACCCACTTAGTGGATGAGGGAAAGGCAGTGGATATTGTTGCATACTCTTTGTTGGGTAAAAAACTGGCTGGATGGGAGAGCTCAAGGAGTTGTGATAAATGGACTTAAATCCAGTTGGCAGCCAGTCGCAGGTGGTATTCCCCTTGTAAATTTATGGACAACATCAAGTTGGGTGAGAGTGTTGATCTGCTTGGGGTAGAAAAGTTCTACAGAGGGATCTGGACAGGCTGAATTGATGGGCTGATGCCAACTATATGAGATTTGATAAGGCTAAGTGCTGGGTCCTGTACTTGCGTCACAACGCCCATGCAGCTCCACAAGCTCGGGGAAGAGTGGCTGGAAAGCTGTCCAGCAGAAAAAGACCTAGGAGTGTTGGTCAACAGGCAGCTGAATATGAGCCAGGGGTGTGCCCAGGTGGCCAAGAAGGCCAGTAACATCCTGACTTGTATCAGAAATAGTGCGTCCAGCAGCACGAAGGAGGTGATTGTTCCCCTATACTCATCACTGGTGAGGCTGTACCTCGAATACTGTGTTAAGTTTTGGACATCTCACTGGAAGACAGACACTGAGGTGCTGGAGCACATCCAAAGAAGAGCAAGATGGTGAAGTGTCTAGAGAACAAGTTGTATGAGAAGCAGCTGAGGAAGCTGTGGTTGTTTAACCTGGAGAAAAAGGGGCTCAGGGGAGACCCTATCGGTCTCTACAACTACTTGAAAGGAGGTTGTAACAAGGTGAGTTTTGGTCTCTTTTTCCAGGTAACAAGTGATAGGACAATGGCCCCAAGTTGCACCAGGGGAGGTTTAGATTGGATATTAGGAAAAATTTCTTCACCAAAAGAGTTGTCAAGCATTGGAACAGGCTGCCCAGGGAAGTGGTTGAATTATTTAAAAGACATGTAGATGTGGTGCTTAGGGACATGATTTAGTGGTGGACTTGAAATTCTTAGGATTACAGTTGGACTTGATGATCTTAAAGGTCTTTTCGAACCTAAATGATTCTATAATTCTATGAATCTAAATCTTCCATCACCTGAAGTGTTTGCAATTATTAACTCAGATGAGTCTTTGCATTTGAAATATCTCTTAGTCAAAGCAAAATGGATTCAGGGCAAAATTTTAGCTTTGATAATATAGGAGGTCAGACTAGAGTGGAAGCTTCTGGTCAATTTCTGAATTTGTGAATAATTGAAAACATCCTAGTTGCTGCACTGGAGCAATGCTGTCAATAGCTAGCTAATCTGCCTGAAGACTTGTTTCCCTTGCGAGAAGAGTAGTCTACCCTCAGTGAAGTGGTAATCTTGGTAAAAGTTTCCCTATTTTGCCCTTCCTCTCAAGGTAATAAACACAATTGTCGCCTTGATCGACTTAGCAGCCTTGTTATCTTAAGGACAATCAGAGAAAGGAGGAATTCTGCCATTAAAAGCACCTTCTACTGAATCTTCTCTATTTTTTGTATCTAATGCAATTCCAAAAGAAAGCTTGGAGAAAGTAAAGATCATGACGTTTGGAAGCAAATTTTAGCCAACTGCTGATTTTTGTGTTACACAGATATATGATGGACTGCACATAAATGTGCTACAGAAGCAAAGACCTCTTGAGAAATGACTGCACTGTACACTTGCGTAACTATTAAAAGCCCTCATCATTTGGATGATAAAAGACTCAGTTCTTAAACCTGCTTTCCTTTAGCATCAGGAAGTCATCTCCACCTCCAAAAAATTATGAGCAAGTTTTATGGCTTAAAATATTTTGTCTTCCACCTTGGCTTCTTCTACAACAATCTGACTGACTACAACATCTTCCTGTGCCTTATGAATGTCAAGGAACAAAATTCCATGGGTGATGATTTTTCAGACTTCTTCTTTTTTTATTCTCCTTTTCCTTCCTACAAAACAACTTTAATGCCTTCACGTGCCAGGCTTTTCTTCATCCTTTAATTCTTCCAGTTATGTCTTGTCTTTTCTTTAAGATGCTTTCATATTTTTTTCTATTTTTTTTCTCAGCTCCTACTTTATGCCATCTCTCCCAACTCAAACAGACCATGCTGCCAGCTTCACACAGATACCTATAACTAGCTTTTTCTTTACAAATGAACAATACTGCACCCTATAGCATTAACAATAGTACAATAAACATCAATATGCATTTAATGATGAGGAGAACCTTTCATAATGCTTTCTTATTAGAGAAGAAATATTTAGCATAAGTATTTAAGTGACTGTCTTAGGACTGATAAGGTGTTTTCCACTTAGGTATACATCTCAGCCTGTGTCCCACTTCCAAACTGATATCGCAATTTTTTCACATTTGTCATGATATTAATTTTTTGCTCATATCTGGTGGATGTTTGGAAATTACTTAGAAATCTCAAGTTCAACACTATCTTTACTATTGTGGTAGTATTTCCAACAGGCAAAATAAGATACATGATTTCGTTGTCCAATTCGGAGAGGGTTGATTTCCAAGTCCTGGATGCATACTTCATATTGCATGGATTTTTTTAATTTTTTTTTTTACTTGAGGCAGCAGGTAACAAGATAAACAGTCCCCAAGTCTTAGTAGACCTTACTACAAAAATCATAAAGGGGAAAATGGCCTGTTTTTTTTTTTTCCCCCAACACTAACATAAACCTTGAAAAACAAAGGCCATGAAAAAAAAATGCAATAAACTAGGAGGCATAATATGTTCCAGGGTTTGCAATCACAGAATCATAGAATGGTTTGGGTCGGAAAGGACCTTCAAGATCATCAAGTTCCAATCCCATGCCATGGGCAGGGATACCTTCCACTAGACCAGGTTACTCAAAACCCCATCCAATGTGGCCTTGAACACTTCCAGGCATGGGGCATCCACAACATCTCTGGGCAACTGGTTTCAGTGCCTCATCACCCTCACAATAAAAGGTGCATCGAGCCTTATTTACTGCTATAGCCCTTTTCATTCAAATTTTTGTTAGTTTTTTCCTGAGGGCCTCCAATCTGTGAAAATGTTTAAAAGCAAAGACTTGCAATTTGATATAAAATATTCTGCACTCCAGATCTTCCTGCTGGGTATGTAGTTTCATTGGAATGGAAATTCCAATGGTAACGTCACTTTTGGCAATGTTTTGACTAATTTTGATGAGTAGAAATGTGTAAGCCTATTTTATTTTCAAAAGGGCAGAGCTGCTCACTGGTTTTGCACCTTGGTGATGAGATGGCAGACTGAAAGATTTTGTTTCATAATGAAGATATATTTCAGTGAATAATTAAATCAAAAACACTTGGGGGAACATTTTCTCCATAAAATTGACACACTTCTTTTCATCTTAGGGAAACAAAAACAATGGTTAAGAGTGTTGCATTTCATGCAAGACATACAATATAATTTTCATGTTTGTTCCCCTTCAATAAGATACATGAAGGCCTGCTTTCTATGGCAAATTGTAAACGTGTCAACCAAGGCCTTGAAAACATCAGTGAATAACAGTAGCATGAAATATCTGCTTAAAAAGATTTCTGTATATTCATCCATCTCTTGTTTGGTTTTGTAACTCTGCCACTATAAATTGTTTGTCCTGCATATGAAGTACAGGTTTCTGGAAGTGAGACCTCTCTTCCGTAAGTAACAGCAAAGACAAACATGAACTCAAAATGTTGAGCTGATGTAAAGGAATACAGTCGTATTTTGAAAGATAAAAATGGGCTTAATGTTGTTTCTCCATGTATTCTGGCTTGATCTCCAAAAGCAGATTAGTTTCTAAGTAATGGTGTAACAAGCAGATTATTGCTTATTGACATCAAGCATCACGCAGGGACAATCATTTTACTTGGAGGCTACCCAGTCTGAATTTCTTACTATCACTACTGGCTGGGTTTTTTGGAAGCCTTCTGTTGAGTAGCCAGTTGTGGAGTATTCTCCTTGGACTTAAAAAGTGCATTTGAAGCTGGGAGAAAATTATACAGGGAATCTCTTACGAACAGACTCAAATAACAAACAGTAATACTAGTTTTAGTTCACCTACATTTTTTGAGGTGCCTTTCAATTTACTGGCCGCATTCTTCCAAGACAAAGATTGTACATCAGCCTTAGCAAGAAACTGGGAACCTTAAGAATACCATTAAGTACCTAAATACCTCTTAAAGCATAGAATCATAGAATGGTTTAGATTGGAAAGGACCTTGAAGATCATCAAGTTCCAAGCCCCCTGCCATAGGCGGGAACACCTCGCACTAGACCAGGTTGCCCAAGGCCATGTCCAGCCTGGCCTTGAACACCTCCAGGGATGGGACCTCAACAACCTCTCTAGGCAACCTGTTCCAGTGCCTTACCACCCTCAAAGTGAAAAACTTCTTCCTAATGTTTAATCTGAACCTTCCCTCCTCCAGTTTAAAGCCATTCCGCTTTGTTCTATCGCTACATGCCCTAGTAAAAAGTCCTTCCCCAGCTCTCCTGTAGGCCCCCTTTAGGTACTGGAAGGCCGCAATAAGATCTCCCTGGAGCCTTCTCTCCTCCAGGCTGAACAGCCACAACTCTTTCAGCCTCTCCTCATAGGAGAGGTGCTCCAGCCCTCGGATCATCCTCGTGGCTCTCCTCTGGATACGCTCCAGCAGGTCCATGTCCTTCTTATGTTGGGGACTCCAGAGCTGGATGCAGTACTCCAGGTGGGGTCTCACAAGAGTGGAGCAGAGGAGCAGAATCACCTCCTTTGACCTGCTGGCCACACTTCTTTTGATGCACCCCAGGGTATGGTTGGCCTTCTGGGCTGTGATCACACATTGCTGGCTCATGTTGAGCTTCTCATCAATCAGCACACCCAGGTCCTCCTCAGGGCTGCTCTCCAGCCATTTCCCATTGAGCCTATATTTGTGCTTGGGATCGCCCTGACCCAGATGTAGGACCTTGCACTTGGCCTTGTTGAACTGCATGAGCTTGGCTTGGGCCCACATCTCCAGCCTGTCCAGGTCCCTCTGGATGGCATACCTCCCTTCCAGCGTGTCTACCTCACCACACAGCTTGGTATCATCGGCAGACTTGCTGAGGGTGCACTCAACCCCACTGTCTATGTCACCAACAAAGATGTTGAACAGTACAGGTCCCAGTACCGACCCCTGAGGAACACCACTCATCACTGCTCTCCACTTGGACATCGAGCTGTTGACTGCAACTCTTTGAGTGCGACCATCCAGCCAGTTCTTTATCCACCGAGTGGTCCATATGTTGAATCCATGTCTTTTCAATTTAGAGACCAGGATATCATGTGGGACAGTGTCAAAGGCTTTGCACAAATCCAAGTAGATGACATCATTTGGTCTTCCCTTGTCCACTGCCACTGTAACCCCTTCGTAAAGGGCCACCAAATTTGTCAGGCATGACTTGCCCTTGGTGAAGCCATGCTGGCTGTCACCAATCACCTCCTTGTTTTCTATGTGCCTCGGCAGAGTTTCCAGGAGGATCTGCTCCATGATCTTGCCAGGCACAGAGGTGAGACTGACCGGCTTGTAGTTCCCTGGGTCTTCTTTCCCTGGGCCTTCCTTGCATGTCCCTGTTGATCCTGTTCACACATTTTTCTGAATTTCTGCAATGCATATGACAAGTGAGGGTAGTTAGAATGATGTTAGTGATAAAATCCAAGTGTTTTTAATTTTGAATGTCTCTGTGGGACAGTGTTTTGGGTTTTTTTTTGTTTACATCATTAAAAAAAACGTTGAGGAATAATCAGAGAATATTAAATTATTAACAGTGTTTTTATTAGGAAATTCCAACTTGGATTTAGTAGTTGTGAAATGTACTCTGTAAATTTTTCTTTTAAAAAAACACAATGGATTAGCTATTTCCTTTAATATTCATGCTCAGTGTATACTTTTCCCATATCACTAGAGTGGGTTGATATATGGATTCGAACTTTCTTGGCTGTAGGTAAAAGAGATGGTACAGCTTGCAGTCTTTTTTACTTACCTCTGCAGTTCAAGTGCATTAGCTGGCACAAATCCCTTTGGGGGTCTTTCTCACAACATACCTACATATTGTGTAATACAGGTATCAGTTAAGATCATCAGTTTGTCAGAGAAATACAGAGCACTCCCACAAATCAAGTGAGAGAAGACCCACTTTATCAACTTCAGCCATACATTCATTTATCCACCAACATGCCTCTGAAAGAGGTCAGCAGCAAATGTTCAGGGAATTTCTACAAGAAATACAGCATGCGTAGAGCACTTTTTTCTCCAGGCCCTACTTTTCTAGACTGCACCAGTCTGCCATTCAGGTACTTCCTTGACCAAAAGGTGAATCAGGATCAATGGGTATAATAAGAATGGGTGCACCATCACTTTGTCTGAACCTGCTTTCTGATGCATTTCTATTTCCCAATTCTCCTGCATCTTGTGACAATGAACTCAAAAACTTGATGGTGGGTGATTTGGGAAATCTATTTCCTCACTCTTTATTGTTTACACTTTAATGTTACTTTGTGCTCTCTAGATTTTAATCTTTGCTTCTAAACAACACATAATACTTCCACATGTCACCTGAATGTGTTAAGAAACTCTCCTTTCCTACCTAAGCCTCCTAGGTCCACAGAGATATATTGCCTGGTTTCTAAACAACCCTGACCTTATTTATGAAGACAAGTTGATTGTTCCTTCTCCCATTCCCCCATCTTTTTCTTCTTTTCCCCCTCCATCTCCAAAAGAGTCAATAAAATTTCTTTACATGCCTGAAGAAACTGTTAGAGATTTGTTCACATTCTCTTTTTGTATAAGTGAACAATGATGTACTTTCTTGAACAATACAGTAAAAAGTACACTTATTGTTAGTAAATGACATCTGCCTGCTAGCTAGTATTGTTCCACCTGACTTGATTCCTTTTTCCTAAAAAATGTACTAACAACTCACCTTCTAGTTACAAGTAGTCTTAAAAGGAAAAGGATTCAAAATGCCATATTATTATATACAGATGCACTTTACAGTATTGTGTAACCAATTTTCAGACTGAAAGTTACAGAAGCTGCACATAGAAAATTTATGTATGATTATAAAGCACACAAGCAAAGCATGAACCTGAAGGTTGAAGTGATTTTATTACCATATAAAAGAAAACTGAAATAAAGAGGCAAGGCTGCTACTTTAATTTAAAAAATAAAATTAAATGGCACACAAGTATTCCCACCATACATCACTGTCTTGAAAGCAGAAAGGCTTTTGGAGCTGTATGATAACCACTTCTGGTAATAAAACAAAAAATGGACTGTTTTTGCAGATGACTTCAAGCCATGGCCACCAGATATTCAAAATATAAAAAAATCAAAAAAGCCCCTATTGTGCTAACAAGTGGTGATTCATATGAAAACCACATTGTTCATTGTTATCCAAGACCAATTAATTTTCTGAAGGCAGAACACAGTGTCTCTGTGTAGGAGATTCAGTCAATGCCATTACAAAGTTATCCAAGACCATGACTCATTTCCTAATTCTTCTCTCAGTACACAAAGGATATTCCACTGCATCTTAAAAGAAGGAATAGCAGAGAAGAAAATGTATTGCAAATCCCTATTGTTTGTTATTGTACGACCAGTCCTCAACTCAGAGTCCAGAGAAAAACCTATCTATTTTACAAGGGTTGTTCAACATTGGTCTCAAGTACAGCTGGGCAGAACTTCTGTTGTAAAACTTCCAAACATAGTAAAGGCTGAGGTTTCCATGAAACAGCAAGAGCTTTGGTTTGGGTGCCTGATGTAGGATGTTTGTGCTCTGGAGAAGTGGATGCCATGAAAAGATGGGAAGTCACAAAACTTCTGGACATGCTCAGCGGCTAAAACCAACTACTGCTCTCCTGGAGGCTGGAGATTTCTACCAACTTGTCAAAGTGGAAATTAAGCCGTTTTGTAAATATGGTGGAAACAGAGGACTACGAGCAACTTCCTGGGGTAAGGAATTCATCTTCTTAGGAGCCAAACCATCACCACAGTGTTTCATCTGGTTAGCCAATGCAGAGAAGGGACTGGGTTGAAGTAGGACCTTATGTGACAAGGGACAATATTGAATTTTATCTCAAAAGCAATGAGTGGTTCTAGCTCTTTCTGCTGAGAACTCTTCCATTTGCAAAGTTACAAGCAATCAGGAGTGGAGATATCAAACTGCAATAAGGGTTTTGGTTTTGGCAAAAATCAGTGTTAACTTGGCTTTTGAAAAGACAGCTTATTTAATTTGGCTGTGCAAGTCACAGCCTCCTTCTTTTGCTGGCCTCCAGCTCACACACACTGGGAAGGGCTTAATGTAATTCTCATGTACTCCTGGCTGATTAAATCCATTTCAAAGCAAAAGATATGATCATTTCATTTAGCAAGCTTACATTATACAATTTTTTATCATCTCAAAAAAGCAAGTTCATAGCTAGAAGAAAAGAGTGAACTGGGTCTGTCTTGTAACAAAATACCTCTCCTACAACATTCCTTTCTCCTGCCCTTTCAGGACCAAAACACAGGCAGGCAGGACACTCCAACAAAAGCAGTGTTAGTTTGATGTACATTGGTAAACCAGATGGAGAACCTCTTAAATTTCGAGCTTACTATGGCAGAACAAGTAATTTTGCAGGATGGTTATCTACTGTGAGTTCTTAAGGCTCCGTCATCATCGCTGGAGCAAAGATACCAAGTTTCTTGCTGACAGCAGCAGAGCAGCGTCTGTTTACAGCAATTGGCAATGATTTGCTGTTCCTCTCCTTCTGTTTTAGCCACTTCTTCCATCAGCTGCGCCTGTGGTCCACATAGACTTATTGACTGCACTGAGGCTTGTGGTGGGGATTTTTTAATGTTTTGCAGAGGTGCAAGCAGGGGAAATATAGCCCTAAGAAGTTTATTTGCGCCAAGTAAATTGAATTTTGTATGTAGGAACTACACTAGAAGCTGTAAAGGTGATTAGGACCTCACTTGTTAGAAAAGGAAGAAAATTTACAGTGTATTTGTTACACTGGAGGGTTTTGGCTGCTTGCCAGAACTGTGTTTCATTGTTGCATGCAGTAAGTTAAGCGCAGTAGTAGTAGCGCAGTACTACATCACTGTAGTAGTCATGTGAATGCTGTGAGTTTGAGGAAAATGAAGGTGTAGATTTTGTAGCTACCAAAATGCAGATTCTGTAAGGCAGTAAATTACAGAAAGTTAAAAATTACTGTCTAAAATAGATTAAAATAAGAAAAAATGGTAAATTTAAAGGAGCAGGTATTTGGGGATGTGTCTTTCAACACAGCATCGGCCTAGTCTGCCAGGCTTCATTAAAGTATGAGCATGCTGGCATCGGCTGCTTTGAAGCAGTCCTCAAAGCCATTTGCCCCTCTGATCAATGGGTTGAGCCTTGCACAAAGAGAAGAGGTTATTAGTCTTGTGCTGTTGAAGTAAATGTAATTTTGGCCTGGAGATCAACAGTAGTGCAGTTACAATGCAGAAGAGAGGCCTTATCTGAGGATTGGGAGTCCACAGGGATAATCTGGAGAAGTATAGTTCAGACTGTAACCTCAGTCAGTCCTCATAGACACCAAGGACTGGAGCAGGAGTGTGGACAAGGCATTGCTATTTTACTTGATACTGGTGTAAGAGATGACTTGTAAATTCTCTGAAACAAATGGTGAGAGATGAAAGGGAGGAGGAGGCACTCCAAACCTCACTTAGGAATGTCTCAAACACTCTCAAGTACCTTGAAATATAGCTGTAGCCAGGGGGTGAGTAATGCAGGCCTTACGCTCAAAGAACTGACAAGGCTAACTAACACCTACTTACTCAGATGGGGAAGAAACTTGCCTGAATCTAGAGGAGGGAAACAGGACAGCGTTGCGTTTCATCTGCAAGGACAAGATAACAAGAGTCTGTATAGTTCTTTGTTTCTTGGGAAGGCTACTATGACTGATGATGACCTTTGCCTCATTATCCACGAAATGCATGTTGAAGTTGACACCCCTGCATATGCTAATGAAGATTATCAAGATCCTGCTAAACATATATGACTATAGGACTCATCTCTCCACCCAAATCATGGTACACATCTACTTGGGGGGGGGGGGGAACCTGAGCACCATAACAGTGCGGTTGGTCATACTGATCCTATGAACATAAAAGGGGGAAATAAGTGCCCCTAGAGAGACTTTCTTCCCTGGGGAGATTTTACACAGGGGAGCGCTTCTACGAACCAGAGACCCCTGTTGGATGGACCAATGCTGGAACCAGGACCCTCTTTATCTCTCTCACTCTATCTCTCCTTCTCTGTCCCTCTGTTTCTCTTTTTCTCTTTTCAAGTTGTTAAGTAATGAAAGACATACCTTACCACTTGCCATAATTCATTATATAACTGTTGTTAAGTACCACTTGCCATAATTTGTTGTATATCTGTGGCTAAGTAATGCAAGGTGTACCGTACCACTTGCCATAATTTGTTTTACCACTCACCATAATTTGTTATATACCTAACCACTTATCGTGGACCTAGTTAGTACATACATTAATCACTGTGGGAATCTATTAAGTGTTTTTGTATGGACCTTGAGAGTTGTCTTACCTTAGTTCACACCACTGGGGACTTGAGAATCTAAGTCACTTCCCCCCCTCTCTTCTGAGTGGGGTGTGACAGCAGGAAAGTAAGCCACTGCTCCCCTATTGGGTTTGCAAGTTCTTAACAGCCCCCTTGGATCTCAGAACAGTCTGTGGGAAGTATATCTCAGTCCCTGTTGTTCCCCCTGCTTTTGCAGGGTGCTCTAACAAAGCCTTCCTCCATATCACACACATGCATACATGCAGTGAAAGCGGTGTCAGTAGAGCCCGTAGATTTGAAGACAAAACCTGTGTGAAAGAAAAGAAATATTTCTTTTGTGGAGGAGAGTTGCTGTTTCAGGCTCTTTGCAAATCCTGAAATTCGCCACTGTGTCGTTTACGCTTTACATTTTATAGTTCACTTTTTCTCAACAACTGAGCAAGCTAAGGATGTGGTTGTATTGAAATGGAAGCTGAGAATGCTGAGATTGTGGGGTGACTCCCTTTGCACAAGTTGTCTACTGACTGTGCTGTTTCCCATGCTAGCCCATTAAAGGTCTATTCCTTTACAGTTGAGGATGCAGTTGGGTTAAGTGAGCTAGCCCTCCTGCAGACCTTCAAGAACTCTTCCATAGTGTCTTTGCCTGGACTATTCAGGCTAGAGCATGATGTGAAAACATGTTTGCTGTCTAAAGGAGAGTCTGCAGGGCACATTTAAGGTCAACAATATGAAACAAAACGGAAAATTGATATTTACAGACATGACCATTAGACTCTTTGGGAGAAGTTAGTGGTAGCACAGAACTAATTAGTTTGCCAAAACAGGGGTTATATGAATAGTCACCTGCTTCCTCCAGAGTCAGTTTGAGAGGCTGGAGAAGTAAAGACTTACTCATAACATATCTCCTATAATGCCTTTTATCTCAGAAAGAGAGGTGAAAAATAACCTCTCTCCTTCCGTTATTGTGGTTCGTGACTTCAGCTGCTGGAGTTAACTTGGCATGATTGGAAAGCTGTTCTGCAGCAGGTGGTGAAAACCATGCTATGAGATGAAAAGATCCAGATGCAGCTTAGATCTGCAACACTAGTTTCACTGTACTTCCCAATGGCAAATAAGGCTAAAGCAAAGTGCACCATCTCTGCTGTCTTTTGACAGCTGTGTTGTGTGTATACAAACAACAAACAACTCCAGCCTATCAGTGGAAGACTTTCAGACTAGATGTAAGGAAGAAATTTTTTACAGTGGGGGTAATAAAACACTGGAACAGGTTGCCCAGGGAGGTGGTAGATGCCCCACCCCCAGAAACACTCAAGATTAGGTTGGGCAGGGCTCTGAGCAACCTGGTCTAGTTGAAGATGTCCTTGTTCATTTCAGGGAGGTTGGACTAGGCGAGCTTTAAAGGTCCCTTCCAACCCAAACTATTCTATGATTCTATGTAACTGGTCTGCAAAGCAGTGCAGTCAGATTAATTCGGCAAGCACAAACACTGCCACATAGAGCCACAGAGCCATAATCTGGCTACAAGTAAAATACATGGTTTAGGGTGGGTTTTTTGTTTGTTTTCCTGGCTTTTCCAAAGTCATCATTGCTTTTTATTTTGACAGTCTTTGACCTGGAGCAGGGCTTCTTTCAGTAAGGTATTGTAATCTGTTTTTCAAAACTCACAGCATTGAAGCAGCATGAGGGCAGCAGAGTTTTTGTTCTGGTGTCAAGTCCACTCTTAAGGTGGACTCCCTGAACAGAACAGACAGAAGTGGTTAATGAAGAGCCTGCTTGAGGGCAATGAGGCTTTGTATTGTGTGAAAACAAACAGAAACAAAATAAACATAGCTTTTTAGCCAATTGCTGCACTTTTTATTGCAAAGAATTAATTTAAAACTGTATGTCATAGTTTAAGCCCAGCCAGCAACTACGAATACATACACTCACTCCCCACTCCCCCCAGTAGGATAAGGAGAAGAGGAAGAAAAAGGAAAAAAACCTCATGGGTTGAGACAAAGTTAAATAGAACAATAATGTAAGAGAAAATAACAATAATGGTAAGAGAATATACAAAATTGTGATGCAATACAATTGCTCACCACACAATGATTCATTATCTACCTCATCCTGAGCAGCAATCATAGATTCCTGGCTCGCAGCCAAACCCCTTTCTATACTGAACATGATGTCTATGGTATGGAATATTCCTTTAGCCAGCTTGTCCTGTCTATGCTCTGTGTCAGCTTCTATGGGAAGCTGAAAAAGTCCTTGACTTAATATCACAGAATCAGGGAATCACAGAATTTTCAGAGTTGGAAGGGACCTCTAGAGATCATCTAGTCCAACTCCCTTGCTAAAGCAGGATTGCCTAGAGCACATTACTCAGGACTGCATCTGGGTGGGCCTTGAAAATATCCAAAGAAGAGGACTCCACAACCTCCCTGGGCAGCCTGTTCCACTGCTCTGTCACCCTAACCGTAAAGAAGTTTTTACGTGTATTTGAACAGAACTTCCTATGTTCCAGCTTGTGCCCATTGCCCCATGTCCTGCCACTGGGAACCACTGAAAGGAGGCTCCATCCTCCTTCAACCTGCCCTTTAGATACTTGTAAGTATTAATAAGGTCTCCCCTCAGCCTTCTCTTCTGCGGGCTAAAGAGTCCCAGCTCTTTCAGCCTTTCAATATAAGCATTACCTAGCAACAACTAAAACAATGTGTTATCAAAGTTACTCTCATACTAAATCCAAAACACAGCAGCTGCTAGGAAGAAAATTAACTCTATCCCAGCTGAAACAAAGACATTATGCCCACTCCCTCAGTATACAACCATCTCATAGTTGGACAGAATGAGGGTTCAAATTGAAAACAAGCTATGTATTAAGGTGCTTGCATAGGAGCCCTGACTTTTCTCAGGACCAAAGACTGTATTTGAAGAAAGGAAACTAATGAAATTTAGCATATGTTTCAGGAAGCTCAGACTGTATTACAAAATACTTCAGTCGTCAGACTCAAAACTTCTCTGTTTTCATAGGAGCCTCTTTAAGAGGTTTATGGTCCTCTGGCATCTCTCAAGCTGTGAGTCTTGTGTCTGTCTTCCTCCTTTACTAGAACTGCTGAGAAAATAATTTTTTTGTCATTAAAATTCCAAGGAATTGATCTTTTAAAGAATTGCTTCAATATGAAATAATAAAGTATGCATAGTTTAGGTGGGAAGTAACCTTTAAAGGTCATCTACTCATCCCCCTGCCATGGGTGGGGACACCTCCCACTAGACCAGGTTGCTCAAAGCCCCATTCAATCTGACCTTGAACACTTCCAATGATGGAGCATCCACAACTTCTCTGGGCAATCTCTTCCAGTGCCTCACCACCCCCATCATAAAGAATTTCTTCCTCATAGCCAATTTAAATCTTCCCTTTTTGAGTTTAAAACCATTGCCCCTTGTCCTGTCACTACAGGCCCTGGTAAAACATCTCTCTCCAAATTTCTTATAAGCTCAGCAGCACTGATCTGGCCCACTAAGGTCTCCTCAAAGCCTTCTCTTCTCCAGGCTGAACAACCCCAACTGTCTCAGCCTACCTTCATAGGAGAGGTGCTCCAGCTTTCTTATCTTCATGGTCCTCCTCTAAACCTGCTCAAACAGGTCCATGTCTGTCTTATGCTTGGGGCCTCAGAGCTGGAGGCAGTACACTAGGTGGGGTCTCACCAGAGCATAGTAGAGGGGCAGAATCACCTCCCTTGACCTGCTGGCCACACTTCTTTTGATTCATCCCAGGATGTGGTTGGCTCTCTGGGCTGTAAGTGCACATTGCTGACTCATGTCTAATTTTTCATCCACCAAGTATCCCCAAGTCCTTCTCCACTGGCTGCTCTCAATCCATTCACCCACCAGTCTATACTGATGCTGCTGATTACCATGACTTACGTGCATTGAACTTCATGAGGTTCACATGGGCCCACTCCTCCAGCTTGTCAAGGTCACCCTGAACGGCATCCCCTTCCCTCAAGCATATCAAGCACATCAAGCACAGTGCTCAGCTTGGTGTCATCTGCTAACTTGCGGAATGTGTGCTCAGTCCCACTGTCTATGTCATTAATAAAGATATTGAACAGTAACAGTCACAGTACAGACCCCTGAGGGACACCACTTGTTACTGATCTCCCTTTGGACATTTGGACAAAAGCGTTTGACTGAAGCTTTTTGGCTGCAGCCAGCCAGCCAATTTCTTGTCCATCAAATCCATTTGTCTCCAATTTAATGTCAACGATGTTGTGTGGAACTGTGTAAAGGCCTTACAGAAGTCAAGTTAGATGCCATCAGTTGCTCTTCCCTAACCCGCAAAAAAGTCGGTCCATCATAGAAGTCCACTAGGTTGGTCAGATATGATTTGCTCTTTGTGAAGCCCCTATTGGCTGTCTCTAATCCCTTCATCCATGTGCCTTGACATAACTTCCAGGAAGATCTGTTCCATGATCTTACCAGGCACTGAGGTGAGGCTGACACATCAGTAGTTTCCAGGGTCCCCCTTTTTACCCTTTTAAAAATGGATGTGATGTTTCTGTTTTTTCCAGTCACTGAGGACTTCACCTCACTGCCACGACTTTTCAAATATGATGGAAAGCAGCTTAGTGACTACATCAGTCAATTCCCTCAAGACCCTGGAGGCATCTAATCAGGTCCCATGAACTTCTGTACATTCAGGTTCCTCAGGCAGTCTCAAACCTGATCTTTTCCTATGATGAGTGGGACTTCACTCCCCCAGTCCTTGACTTGAGGGAAGTGGGAAGAGCAACTGACAATGAAAAATGGGGCAAAAAAAGCTGCCGAGTACCTCAACCTGTCAGTTATCACCATGTCCCTTGTCTCATTTATGAGGGATTTACAATTGCCTTTGTCTTCCTTTTACTGATTAATATACATGTAGAAGACCTTCCTACTATTCTTTGCACTCCTTGACAAATTTATCTCCACCTTGGTCTTCCTGATCCCATCCCCACACTCCTGGGCAGTATCCCTATATTCTTCTCAGGATGTATGTCCTGCTTCCAGTGCCTATGCTTTTCCCTCTTGTGTTTCAGTTTGACCAGGAAACTCAGTGATGCTGGTCTCCTGCCTTGTTTGCCTGGTTTCTTACAGATGGGAATCAAGAGTGATTGTGCTGTAATAAACGTATTCAAATAGCTGTCAGCTCTCTCCTGCTCCTTTATCCCTGAGGGGAGTTTCCCATCTGCCAGTTGCTTAAACAACTGAAAGTTTGCTTTCCTAAGATTTAGAGCCTTGACTATACTTTACACCTAGCCTATATTCCTCAAGATCATGAAATCCACTAGGGCGTGATCACTGCAGCCCAGGTTACCACCCATCTTGACCTTTCCAATAAATTCCCCTGCGTTGTGTCCTCTCCTGGTGACAACAAGTCTAATAACACATCTCCTTTGGTTGAACTTTCTGTCACCCAGATTAGGAAGTTATCTTCAGTGCACTCCAAGAGTCTCTTATACTGCTTCCAGCTTGCTGGGCCACTTTACCAGCAAATGCCAGAGTTGTTGAATTCCCCTAGCAGAGGGGAATGTGAGCATGATGCTTCTTTTAGTTGAAGTGAAAACGCTTCACCAACATCTTCCCCTTGATTGGATGGCCTGTATTAAACAAGCAGAAGGTTTCCTTTGTTGGCTTTGTCTCTAATAATTTTCACCCGTAAGCTCTTGACTTGAGCATTGCTGGATTTCAAAGAAAGCTCTGTGCAATCAATCCATTTTTTAACATAGATGGCAACACCTCCACCTTTCTTTCCTTCATTGGCTGTCCCTCACAAAGTCATTAGCCATTGACTGCAGCATCTCAACCATGTGATTCATCCCAGTAAGTTTCAGTGACAGTGAAACTTGTGATCTTAGCTTTCCAGTCACTCTATATCATGCATTGGCATAGAGACCCTTGAGTTTCACTGTCTACTCTCTCATCTTTTTTGTGCAACTTTTTTTGAGGGTTGTGGGCCATTCCTCACTATTCTAGTAGGTGCACTCATCCACCATGTTGTTTGTGAGTATACAAGTGTCATGGCTTTGTGTCCCACTCCCCAAGTTAATTACTTTAAGAAGTTTTAAATTAGTTGATTTACAAGCGCTGAAAGCCCATGTATGATTTTTTAGTAGCTCAGATTGGCAACACTACTTCATTTCACCAAAGATTTTGATCTCAGAAGAGACTCTCTTAGGTATATAATGTGTTTCTTTAGGAAAATACCAATTTTCAGTACAGCTCAAGTCATGTAGTCCTGGCACAGTGTATCTGTGTAACAGAAATATTGTGATGCTTGCTTTTTTCTGAAATGTCTGGATTTTGGAATTTAATGATAAAATGAGAGTCTTTTATTTCTCATTAGGGGAAAGATAAAATTTCTAGCTCTTACAGAGAGAAAGGGGTGTTGCAAAACTTTACCTTCCATTCCAGGAGTTTGTTCCAGATGGCATCAATATAGAAACAATGCAGTAAGATTTAGTGGAATCACATTGCAGCTAACTGTACACGCATCATCCTAACCAGTTTTGTTTCTCTAAAACCTTCTACACTGATGGTAATAGAAATTTTATACAATAACAGGTTTTACTGTGCACCTACTAAAATTTGAGAAGGTACCAAGGCTCTGGCAAAATTATCTTTTGCAAACAGAAGTCATTAATATCCTGGTAAAAAGATTTTCTCCTTCTGTGTGTGCATGCATGTGTATTTATGGATATACATTTACGACAAATAAAATATAAAATGAAACCTCAACTGTAAAAAAACAATATCCAATAGTAAAACAAGTACCCCATAGTAAAAGAATGATAGAGTTAAGTAATTTATACAGCTTCTATATCATCTGATTAGGGCAATACCATCTCATCTCTCAGTGTCTAGTAAAGATCTATCTAGGTTCAGACAAAAGCAGGCTGACTGAGGCCCATAACTTTGTCATGACAAATAGCAAGTAAGGAAGAAAGTAGAACAAGTGGAAGAAAGATCATTGATGTTTTTGGCTAGGTTTATATCAGCCAAAATTTACTACCATCTTCACTCTGGCTCCCTGAGATCAAGTCATCGTGAAACCATCTGACTGGCATGAATTCTTTGCAGTCACACTGAAGACATGCAGTTTATGTTAAGCCCAGCTTTGAAGATTACAGTGAAGACCCCTAAACAGACCAATAAAGGACTTTTTATGTTGGCATTAAATTACCTATGGATATTTTTGCTGTAAAAAACACCACATCTTTTTTTTTTTATTCTTTCAAATATTGATGATAAGTATAATGCTTGTCAGAGGGGTCTGTGACAGTCAAGGCAAAAGAGCAAGAAGCTAGAAAAGATACAAATGTATGTCAGAATTGCTTCCTTATGTAACATCAATGCTATTGCTGTCATGCTTTTAGACACTATCCTGATATATGATATTGAGAGGTGAGGAATATGGTGGGAGAGGCAGTGAGAATTGCCAGCAATAAAATGCAGTTATCCTGAGGGACAATGTCAGGGGACCCTAAAGGTGACATATACAAAATTACTAGTATATTTGTAATTGGTTTTTTGTGTTAAAAATACCCCCACACTCAAAAGTTTCAGTCCAGTGTGTGTGGATAAAACAATTTGTTTATTTATTCCTTGCAAAGGAATGCAATTAGGCCTTTAGGCAGCAACTATGCTGCTTAAACTTGCACGCTGTACTTAGTGCTACTGGGAAATTAAGTCCACAGGTCAAAGAGTGTATGTCAAAGAGTATATACGTGTATGTGTGGATAACGTGGAGCAGAGCAGGTTGTGGTGCCCAAGTAAGACTGTTGGCACAGCTTTGAGATACAGTGGTGGTAATTCAAGTAAGCCGTAGGTAATAATTTATTTCTGAAATTGAATTAACCTTGAAATGTTTGATTTTTGCATTGCATTTGCGTAAGACACTGATGACTCTCAAAAGCATTGTGAAGGAAGGTGTTTCAAGTGACCTAGACCTCCGTCTAGATCTTCCATCAGGACTCATTTGTCCTAATGTAGAACAGCCTATCCTGGTGGAACAAGGCAGAACAAATTAGATCCCCAAATACTGGAACTTCTTGATGAATTTTCATTTAGCATTTATGTAATAGTTCTGCTCCTCCTGCTGCATCTGTCAGAAGAGAGACATTACCTCTTAATTACACATAACTTCTTATCTTGGCCTGTGGTTTAGGTTTTGTGCTATTGCATTAGCAGATATGCAAGGCATATTTGGCTTTGATTACATAAAAATCTGATCGATATTTTTCTCAAATTCATGATTTTATGTGGTGGTGGTGTTTTGGAACTAAGATCTTCAGTGAAAACATGGGTTTGAAATGAGAATACAGTTTTATCAGCAGACTAGAAATTGTGGAGGTTTTGTGTGACTTTCAAGTGTGCAAAGTGGTAGGAACAACATTTTGTCCACAGAATAGTTCTCTTTAACCCAGAGTGCACTGGTTACATAAAGGATGAGAGTTCTGTTCCTGGCTGTGTTAAAACTGGGCTTTTTGATTTAATTAGGTTTGATAGGAGAACTCTCTGAGAAGCAGTATCAAATATGCCTTTGTGTTATGGGCGCTAAAGTCACAGTCGTTGAGGGAGAGAGGTGAAAGAAATTTGAAAGTATTTTTGTCTCCTGCAAATTGTAGTATCTGATCTACATCTTTTCCAATTCTAAATATATTAGATTACCTTGTCTCCACTGGAATATGTAGGATCTGTTACGTGCCCTTGCTGTATTGCCCAAGTAAATGAGCTTTCTAAACCATCCAGTAAAATCCACTTTGCTCTGTGTTGATGTGCAGTTGGACTGAGATATTAGGTCTATATTGCCCTGGCTTTTATATCTGGGGAGAGGATTGATGTGAGGAAGAGCTTCAGAAAAGTTGCAGGTCTCTCAGGACAAGATCTGAAATACACCTTAGGATCTGGACCAAATATCACTCCAGCACAGAGTCCACACTGATATGCAGGGAAACACAGCTTCCCACCTGCTGGGTACCTGAGTTCTCTGGCTGACACCTATAAAGATACAAGAGAGAAAATCAGATTAAGCCTTTTCTTGTTCCTGGCTTGCATTGTAAAACTCTACCATCAGGACTAATTTTCAATTTTAAAAATTGTTCAAATTTATGTCACAAAAGATTCTAGCTTTCTGGAGAAAATGTAGAAGATTCTGTTTCTGACAAAAAATTGAATGACCATAAATATTATCTGCATTTTTATAGTAAGAAAGTAAGGGGTATCGACTCTGAAGTGATGCTGGGAGTTGCTATACATGTGTCTTATGCACAGTTGTCCTTGTAGGCCAGACTTTCCCATGATGTATCATGAGATACAGAGTTGAAAGGAAAAAATTAGATTATGATATGTCATGGGAGACTAAATCTAACCATGAAGACCAAAGCTCCTGTGAAGATCCTTGTAGTATTTCAGAAAAGATCCATGTGGAAATTAGCTGAAACGGTCAGTGGTTTTTTTTCTCAGCCTCATGATTGGCGGGGCAGGGGTGTTTAGCAATAAGAGCAATAAGAACAAGGTCTGCTATGTGTTTCAATCATCCTGCTATCACAGAGAGGACCACTGAAATATCCAAGTCATGGACAACAGCCAGAACTGAAATGGCCAATGAAGGGATTACATTGTTTGCTAAAAATGAAAGCTTTTTGTCACTGTCATAATCACCAATGTAATTGAAATTGGCCTGGCTCTCTTTAGTCCTTATAGGTTTCTCCACTCCTCATTTCTAAATTGCCAATTTTGCCTTTCACACTAAAGCTAAAGGCACATTGAACCTTGCACTTCGCACAGTGAGTTATGAGGCATTTTGAATTGGGGTGTATTGAGGGATAGTTTACCTCTGGCTCTCACAGATTTGATCTGAGATTTGTTCCATAAGCTGCAGCAAAGTGAGAAATTTGCGACATAAAAGGATCGAGTTATATTTCTGTTCTGACATGCCCTCAACTGTGACTGAGAAATGTTTTATCTCCAGCACTTGCACTTTGCTCTGAGATTTGCAGCTTTTAAAGGGGACCAAAACTGCGGTAGCTGTTGCACTTGTAGCTTGTCTCTGATAAATGGCTTGAGTTTCTGAGACCTGAGATGAGTGCTATAGTGTGGAAACATTAAAAATTAATAATATGTGACTCTCTGAGGAACAAATAAGATGCTGAAATCTTTTTATTCAATATGCACTAATAGAAAGAGTCATCTAGAAAGGGAAATGAAGAACAACCTTAATTTGAGGAATGGTGTGCTCACAAGATCCTTCAGTCTGCATTCTCAGTGGAGGTAGGCGATGGAGATCCATGTGGCAGCAAAGACTGTTGATGTGTTAGAAACCACAGAAGTGCCTGAGAATGCTCACATAGGAATTAGGACTTCCCCCAAAGAGGTAGTGAGATTAATAGCTGAACTGAATTGCATCTACACAAATGCACGCAGCATGGGCAACAAACAGGAAACCATTGTGCAGCAGGAAAACTATAATAGAGAAACACAATAGACTCATACAGCTGGATTTCTCTAATGGATAGCTATAAGCTATTCAGGAGGGATATGCAAGGATGGAGAGGTGGTCAGGTAACCCTATATTTTAGGGAGTGTTTTGATTAATGGTGATGATAGGGTTGAGTGTCTATGGGTAAGCATCAGGACGAAGGCCAACAGGGCAGATGTCATGGTGGGAGTCTGTTATAGACCACCCAACCAGGGTAAAGAGGCAGAAAAAAGTATTCTATAAGCTGCTGGGAGAAGTGTCACAATTGCTAGCCCTTGTTCTCATGAGGGACTTCAACTCACCAGATGTCTGCTGGAAATACAATACAGCGGAAACAGTCTAGGAGGCTCCTGGAGTGTATGGAAAATAACTTCTGATGCAGTGATGAGTAAGCCAACTGAGGAAGGCATCCCACTGGACCTGTTGTTTGCAATCAGAGAAGGAGTTGTGAGTGATATGATGGTTGGAGGTCATCTTCAGCATAGTAATCATGAAATGATAGAGTTTTCAATTCTCAAAGAAGTAGGGGGGAGTGGCTAGCAGAACTGTTAGGATACCCGTTGACAAAGTCCCTTCTGAAGCAGTCCTTGAAGGGCAAAGGAGTCAAGGAAGGATGGACGTTCTTCAAAACTATAATGTTAAAGGTTCAGGAGCAGACTGTCCCTATGTGCCAAAGGACGAGCTGATGGGGAGGAAGACAGGGAGGAACTCTTTATCAGGGAGTTTAGAGATAGTACAAGGGGTAATGGTTTTAAACTGGTTTTAAATTGAAAGGTCATATATTCAGATTACGTATGTCCTGGTTCTAGTAGGGAAAGGGTTAATTTTCCCAAGGATCTGGCACGGGACACAGGTATTCTATACCATGTGATGCCATGCCCAGTCTATAGGTGGGAGTTGGCTGGGGGAGTGGGCAGGAAGTCACCGTTTGGGAGTGGGCTGGGACTTCCAGGATCTGGTTGGTGAGCGACCAAACCATCACAACATATTAGGAAGAAATTCTTTACTGGTAGGATGGTGAGGCACTGGAACAGGTTGCCCAGAGAAGTTGTGGATGCACCATCCATGGAATATTTCAAGGGCATTTTGACTGGGGCTTTGGGCAACCTGGTCTAGTGGAAGGTGTCCCTGCCCGTGGCTGGGGGCTTAGAAGGTCCCTTCCAACTCTAAGCATCTATGATTCTATGATTCTGTGATTCTCTCTACAACTACCTGTAAGAAGGTGGTAGCGAGGTGGGTGTCAGTCTCTTTCATAAGTGACCAGTGATAGGACAAGAGGAAATGGCCTTTAAGTTGCACCAGGGGAGGTTTAGATTGGATATTAAGAAAAAATTCTTCACTGAAAGGGTTATCAAGCTTTGGAACAGACTTCCCAGGGAAGTGATTGAGTCACCATCCTTGCAGGTGTTTAAAAGATATGTAGGTGTGGCACGTACGTACATGGTTTAGTGGTAGACTTGGTGGTGCTAGGTTAGTGGTTGTAATCGATGATCTTAAAGGTCTTTTCCAACATAAATGTTTCTATGATTCTATGATTCTAATTGTCAGCAGTCACCATTTTTGAAAATCTAGAGCTTGTTCATGCTTCCCTAATTGATTTGATAAGATGATGACTGTGTGCTGGTTTTAGCTGAGATAATTTTCTTCATAGTAGCTAGTATGTTGCTATGTTTTGGATTTGTGCTGAAAACAGTGTTGATAACACAGGGATATTTTAGTTACTGCTGAGCAGTGTTTACGCAAGGTCAAGGCCTTCTCTGCCTCTCACACCACCCTACCTGCTAGTAGGCTGGAGGTGCACAAGAAGTTGGGGACACAGCTTGGACACCTGACCAAAGGGATATTCCGTACCATATGACACCATGCTCAACATATAAAGCTGAAGAAGGAAGCAGGGGACATTCAGAGTTACGGCGTTTGTCTTCCTAAGTGTTACACATGACGGAGCCCTGCTTTCCTGGAGACGGCGGAACACCTGCCTGCTAATGGGAACTAGTGAATGAATTCCTTCTTTTGCTTTGCTTGCATGCGCAGCTTTTGCCTCACTTATTAAACTGTCTTTATCTCAACCCATGAGTTTTCTCACTTTTACTCTTCTGATTCTCTCCCCCATCCCACCAGGAGGGAAATGAGTGGCTGTGTGGTGCTTAGTTGCCAAAAGGGGTTAAACCACAACAGAGTGGTACTAATTCAAAACCAACTGAATCTCATCATGATTTTACTATAATAAATCAAGATTTGCTGGTCAATATTTCAGGAGCTATATGATTCAGATTACTTTGTAAATATGCACAGAGGAAATAATGACATAGACTACAGAAGGTGTTAAACGGCACCTAGAAAATATTTATGTAATTCTGCCACAGCACTAAAAGACCAGAAAATAATGAGGATGTTCTTGATGAGTCTGAATGTAGTAATGAATGTGTCTTCCTTTACACTAGATATAACATATAACATTTAGAGAAGGCAATGTAGTGTTTAAAGGAGGATGTAATTAAGGAAAAATAAGTAATTCAGCAATGTTAGTTGCTTGTGTGTACCTTGAAGCTCTGACAAAAATGCACAGGTAATGCAACTTGCTTTTCCCTGTGGTATTTTAAGGAGCTTAAAATATCCCTGACTACCATTTTAGGACTTGAAGGCTGCTGCAGGGATACGGAATCATGGAATCACAGAGTTTTCAGAGTTGGAAGGGACCTCTAGTCCAACTCCCCTGCTAAAGCAGGATTGTCTAGAGCACATTACTCAGGACTGCATCCAGGCGGGTCTTGAAAATCTCCAGAGAAGGGGACTCCACAACCTCCCTGGGCAGCCTGTTCCAGTGTTCTGTCACTCTCACCATAAAGAAGTTTTTCCATGTATTTGAACGGAACTTCCTACGTTCTAACTTGTACCTATTACCCCTCGTCCTGTCACTTGGAACCATTGAAAAGAGCTTGGCTCCATCCTCCTTCAACCCACCCTTTAGATACTTGTACACCATAATAAGGTCTCCCCTCAGCCTTCTCTTCTGCAGGCTGACGAGTCCCAGCTCTTTCAGCCTTTCCTCATAAGGCAGATGCTCCAAGCCCTTAATCATCTTAGTTGCCCTTCGCTGGACTCGCTCTAGCAGTTCCCTGTCCCTCTTGAACTGGGGAGCCCAAAACTGGACACAGTATTCCAGTTGTGGCCTCACCAGTGCAGAGTAGAGGAGAGAATGACCTCCTTTGACCTACTGGCCACACTCTTCCCTATGCAGCCAGGATTCCACTGGCCTTTTTGACAATAAGGGCACACTGCTGGCTCATGGATAATTTACTGTCTACTAGGACCCCCAGATCCTTCTCCTCAGAACTAATTCCCAGCAGGTCCACCCCTAACCTATACTGGTGCCTAGCATTCTTCTTCCCCAGGTGCAGGACCTTGCACTTGCTTTTGTTGAACCTCGTTAGGTTCTTCTCTGCCCAGCTCTCTAGCCTGTCCAGGTCATGCTGGATGGCAGCACGGCCCTCTGGGTGTCAGCCACCCCACCCAGTTTGGTATCATCAGCAAACTTGCTGAGGATACACTCTGTCCCCACATCCAGGTCATTAATGAATATATTAAACAAAATTGGACCAAGTATTGACCCCTGGGGACACCACTGGTTACAGGCCTCCAACTAGACTCTGTGCCACTGATCACAACCCTCTGAGTTCTGTCCCGCAGCCAACTCTCAATCCACCTCACTGTCACCTCATCTAGCCCATACTTCCTCAGCTTCCTAATGAGGATGTTATGGGAGACAGTGACAAAAGCCTTGCTGAAGTCAAGGTAGATGACATCCACGACTCTCCCCTCATCCAGCCAGCCCGTTATAACATCATAGAAAGCTATCAGATTGGTCAAGCATGGTTTACCCTTGGTAAATCCATGTTGACCACTTCCAATAACCTCCTGTTCCTCAACGTGTTTGGAGATGACGTCCAGAATAAGTCGCTCCATTACCTTCCCAGGGACAGAGATGAGACTAACCAATCTGTAGTTCCCTGGGTCCTCCTTCTTGCCTTTTTTGAAGATCGGAGTGATGTCAGCCTTTCTCCAGTCCTCAGGCACCTCTCCTGTTCTCCATGACCTTTCAAAGACGATGGAGAGTGGTCTAGCAATAACATCCGCCAGCTCTCTCAGCAATTGCAGGTGCAATTGGACTTGTGAATGTCCAGCTTGGCCAAGTGGTCTCTGACACAGTCCTCCTCAACTGAGGGAAAATCTTCCTCTCTCCAGACCTTCCCCCTTGCCTTCAGAGTATGGGATTCATGAGGGACAGCTTTAGCAGTGAAGACTGAAGAAAAGAAGGCATTCAGTAACTCCGTCTTCTCTGTGTCTTCCACCACTAGGGCACCTGTCTCATTCATCAGTGGGCCTACATTTTCCCTCGTCTTCCTTTTTCTATTGATATACTCAAATAATCTCTTCTTATTGTCTTTAACTGCAGTGGCCAAGCTGAGTTCTGATTGAGCTTTGGCCCTTCTCATTTTCCCCCTACATAGCTTTGTTATATCTTGATAGTCCTCATAAGTTGCCAACCCCCTTTTCCAGAGAATGTAAACTTTCCTTTTTTTCCTGAGGTCCAGCCAAAGTTCTCTATTTAGCCAGGCTGGTCGTCTTCCCTGTCTGCTCGTTTTTCAAGACACAGGGATGGCCTTCTCCTGTGCTTCTAAGAGCACCTGCTTGAAGTATGCCCAGCCTTCCTTGGCACCTTTGCCTCCCAAGGGACACTTTTGACAATGTTCCTAAACAGGCTAAAGTCTGCCATTCAGAAATCCAAGGTGACAGTTCTGCTGGCTCCCCGCCTTACTTCATCAAGAATTGAAAATTCTATCATTTCGTGATCACTCTGCCCAAGGTGACCTCCAACCTTTACTTCCCCCACAAGACCTTCTCTGTTAACAAACAGTAGGTCCAGTAGGGCACTTCCCCTAGTTGGTTCCTTCACCAGCTGTGTTAGGAAGTTGTCTTCCACACACTCCAGGAACCTCCATGACTGTTCCCTCTCTGCTGCGTAGTATTTCCAGCAGACATCTGGGAAGTTGAAGTCCCCCACAAGAAGAAGGGCAGATGATCGTGAGACCTCTGCCAGCTGCTTATAGAATACTTCATGTAATTGTCTTACAATTCACACTTTTGATGACCAATTTTGATCAACCTGCAATTACAACAGCAAAATAATTGGTACCTGTTAACAGAAAACAGTGGACCTTTTGTCTAGATTAAAGTCCTTAACATAATACAAAGCCCCTGCTTTGGCAAGTATATGTGGGAATGATCATAAGTTCCACTCAGTTTTGGCCAGTTGCCCCTATTAGCTTTCTATATTCAAATAAACACCAAGAGTTGTGATAATTAGGTGGCTTATCCCCACTAATGCTGCAACTTGGGGTTAACAGGTAGGTGAGGTGATATACCACATAACTAGAAATGGTAACAAGGCCTTCATTGTCACTTTGCTAGTGAATGCCATAATTATGTCCAGAAGATAAGAAACCTCATGCAAGAGGAGGCAGAAGAGAAAAGGCCAAAGCAAAAGCCCCATGTGAATCTCCAGTAAAGCTTGGCTGCATTAAATATACACCATAGGAACCATACTGCAAAGTTAAGTTGTGTAAATGAAGTGGTTTTCAGGCTTCCATGGTTGTGAAGGTTTATCTGAGAAGGACTGTCATCTGTACAGGCACTCCCATGCTGTCTCACAAAATCCTCTTATCTTGGGCAAATCCACTTGCTGCTTTCATGCTTCAGGTTTCCCACATGTAAAATCATGGAGGAGTTCATGTGTTGTGCTATGATGTGAAGGTTCACCAAAGCTTTATGCAGACATCCCCACACTTTTAAAGGAATTTCAGCTCTCTGGGAAGTGATCAGGACACCAAAATATGTTGGATTTTGGTCTGAAGGCAGGAAATACATACAAAGTGTTTATTTGTGGTGACTTCAGTGGTCTGGGTCAACCAAGAACAAGCTGCTCAATGGAATAAGTGGTGAGTATAAGGAGCAGTGTTGGTGTAGAAAGCAGTGAGGTCTATGACCATCCTATCTGATCTACTCTTTTGTTCAGAGCAAATGCTATTGAGCCTTGCCTTGTGTTTCCAGGTTCCTGGAGGTTTTTTAGAACCAATTATGAATCAATGGGATATGATGAGTCCATCTGAGTATGTGCATCTAGGTTATGGAGAACCTGCTTGTTTTCAGGGAAGAAAAACAAACCACAACTGAAAGTGGAAGTCACCAAAAATAGCTTGAGACAAAGAAAAAGAGACAGAGGGGAAACTGCAGGAAATTGGAGACATTCATACACAAATTAATGGGGGGCTTTTGAGGAGATGAAAACGCTAATAAACAGCACAAAGACAAGATAGGCTCTTCTGTGCTTGGGAGGAAAAGTAGGTCTGGGTATTTTAAACTGAAGACTTGCTTGGGATTTGTAGACTTTCTAGGGTAATTGTGCCATCACAGACAGTTGTGAGGGGAACTTTTGCTTTTGGAAGGTAGAAATTCCCAAATTAAATGGACGCTTTAAATTTGATACTAATTAACAGGAAGGACTTTACTGTGAATCCAAAAAGGACATGTAAGTAGGACAAAAGCAACCATAGGGATTTACTACATTGCTCTCCTAGTTTGAGGTAGAACAGAACCAATTTTCTTTTCAGTAATTCTACTTCTCAGTTAAGTCTTTTCTAAGGGCACTCTCTGGAATCAGTGACATATTTTTCAGACAGTGTCTGCTTCTGGCAGTGATGAAGTCTGATGTTTATAGTTAATA
The DNA here is from genome assembly GCF_965231255.1 of Vanellus vanellus. NCBI lineage: Eukaryota > Metazoa > Chordata > Aves > Charadriiformes > Charadriidae > Vanellus > Vanellus vanellus. The sequence continues at coordinate 21,946,752 of NC_138909.1, read as the reverse complement.
CCAAGGAATGGTTTGCAGCGATCGTCTTGCTTATACCTGTAACAACCAAGGTCAGCTAACTTTGTTATGTACCAAGTTGGAGGGCCAGAAGTGGAAGAGTGTAAAGGGGTCTCGCATCTGTGGGGAGGAGTGGACAGGACAGGTCACCAAAAACTGACCTATGGGGTATTCCATTCTATATGCGTCCTGCTTAGCATAAAACCTGAGGGATCAAAGAGGTCAGCCTCTTTTCTTCGGTGATGTCCTGGTTTGAGGTAAAACAGAACCAATTTTGTTCACTAACTTCGCTTCTTAGCTGGGCCTCTTCTAACTACTGAAATTAACTGCATATTGGGCAGACATTGTTCACTCTCTCAGAGTGATAAGACCAATTGTTTATAGCTGATGCCCAGGCACGGTATGCAGAGAGGCTCTTGCTTATACTTATTGCTATAACACCCAAGGCCAACCAACTTTGTTATTTGCCCCGTTGGAGGGTCGGAAGCAGAAGAGCATAGTGGGGTCCCACCTGCAGGGAGGAGCAGACAGAACAGGTGACCCCAAACTGACCAACAGGGTATTCCATCCCATCTGTCTCATGCTTAGTATAAAAGCTGAGGGATCAAAGGGTCAGCTCTCTTCCTTCAATGGCCGATGTCTGAGGAGGACTCTGTTCGTCTGCCTGTGATCCCGATCCTGAATCCAGATCCGGAATCCAGTTCCCGTCCATCACTGAGTCCAGCCTGGGACTGCCCCATTGCCAGCCGGTGATGTGATTGTCATCTCGGGAGCTTGATACGGTTTTGTATATTTTTTCATTATTTCTTTTTATTTTATTATTAATATTTCATTAAAGTAGTTTATTTCCTTCTAAACTCATAAGTCTTTTTCCTCCTCTGCCTCTCTCTTTGAAGAGGGGTAGAGGGGAGTATCTGTCGGTCCCGTCTGGGGTCCCTCAGGTCCCCAGTAGTGGATTTTGGCCTAAACCACGAAAACTGATCAGCATCCAAGGAGGACTCTGTTCATCTGCTTTGGATCCCAATCTGTGCATTCCTGAATCCAGTTCCTTTCCATCATTGAGTTCTGTCTGGGACTTTCCCAGTGCTTGCTGGTGATGTGTCCGTCATCCTGGGAGCTTGATATTGGTTTTGTATATACTGTATATATTTCATTATTTTCTTGTTAGTGTTATTATCTTTTCTTTCTATTTTTAATATTTCACTAAAATAGCTTTAGTTTCCTTTTCAACCTGTACGTCTCTCTCCCTTATTCTCTCTCCCCTCTCCTTTGAAGGGAGAGAGGTTAAAAGAGAGCATCTGTTGTTCATTTAGTGGACAGCCCAGCCTAAACCATGACAATTGCTTTAAAGAGAAGAAAGTTTAAAATAATTAAAGTTAAGCTTAAGGAATTGGTAAGGACTTAAGTGTTGCGTTAAGGGGCAAAGTAGTTTTGGCAGAAAATAAACACCCTTGTGTTCTAACACTCCTCACTGAGGTGGGAGGCTAGGTGCGGCTAGGTTTGAATTCTGAGTGATGCCCGATTCACCACTATCAGTCCAGGCACGTTAATATATATTAACTGTTATGGTTCTGAATACACTAATACAGGCTGCACCTTCAGCCCAGTCGTGCTCATGAACTAGCATGGCTACTCTTTGGTCTAGTTAAATGAGAAAACCTAAGCGACTAGCTGCCTACACGGTACAGTTTATTTAAACAACAGATACACAAGTTCTTTTGGATTGCCAGTGATAGTGACTGTCTGCAAAGCACATGCAAATGCTGAAGATGTTAGTAATATAGCTTGGTTACAAATGCACTAAGTTATAAAACAACTCTATAGAGATTTCTAAGTTTCCCAGGGAAGCACTTGGTATAGCCAAGTGTTCGAATCTTACCCACAAGCATCCTTATGTGGGGAAATAGAGGCTCAGCCCGTTGCTTTATCCCAGAAGTCAAGGCAGTCTTTGATATAGTCCTCCTCAACTTGTTCACGATGGTGTCTTCCCTAACATCACCCCTTTCTTGGACCATTTTTATACTATTTTTTATCTTCAAGGTGGAGTTTGAATGACTCTAGTCATAAATACTTTCATTATGATTGGTGCAAAATTTTCTCGCCTCACATTTAAAGTTATAGTTTACAAAAAATTCAGGGTGCAGACTCAAGGAGGAGTGGTCGCACCTTGGAAGCGGGTAGCTTTTGGGATGGAGGTGTGTTTTGGTATTATAATGACACTATAATGAGCAAAGTTCACTAAAGGACAGCATTTCATCAAAAAAATGACAGATCGTTGGCTCAGGGTAACAAGTAGGCAGTTTATCAGTTCTGTAAGACCTTCGAGGGCTCCATTTGGTCCTCAAGTTCCCATTTTATCACAGAGTTTTAGCCACGGTGTCTCCACTCTGCTCCATCCTTTGCACTGTTTTTCTTCTGTGGTGCCATCCCATTCCTATGTTTGCTGGATTATCACAGGGTTTGGCCTTGGAGTCTCCACCCCACTCCACTCCCTGTGTTGCTTTGCAAGCAATATTGTACAGGGAATCACAGATGTAGTGGATCCTTCACATACCAGCTGCGGCTGTATTCTACCCTAGAAACCTTTTGATTTTATACCTTTCCTTAATGTGTGACCAATGCTGTATTATTGATCATACTATTGATCATATTGATCAGCCAGGCATAGGCAATCCAGGAGGTTCTTGGATTGCATTGACGACAACTTCCTTCTGTAAGTGGTTGAGGAGCCAACAAGAAGAGGAGCTATGCTGAATCTTGTTCTTACCAACAAGGAGGGGCTGGTAGACACTGTCAAACTCAAGGGTAGCCTGGCCTGTAGTGACCATGAAATGGTGGAGTTTGAGATCCTCAAGGCAGCAAGGAAGGTGCAAGAATCTGCTTGGTATGGTGCCATGGGCTGAAGCGCTGGAGGGAAGAGGGTTGCAAGAAAGTTAATTAATATTCAAGGACCAGGTCCTCCAAGATCAAGAGCGATGCATCCCTACAAAAAAGAAGGCAGGCAGAAAAGCCAGGAGGCCTGCATGGATGAATAACGAGCTCCTGGACATGACCAAAAGGAAAAAGGAGGCCTATAGGGAGTGAAACAGGGGTGGGTAGCCTAGGAGTGCCGCGATTGAGAGACAGGGAGACAGCTTGATGCAAGCAAGGTTCCAATTTATTGCTCTTAGCGATAGTTTTTATACAGTCATACCAAGGCGTGTCTTTTACTGATTGGTCTAAACACATAATTACCCTATGCATATTGCAAAAGTTAGGCTCACAATTGGTTAGTCGCCAGGCAGACAGTCACACCTACTCGTCTCTTTTTCTCTGCTTCTTCCTCATTCTTCTTAACCACAAGCATCCTGTTTTTGTCTAACTGTCCCAACAAGGACATGCTGTCCTTGTTTCTGATTGGTGATTAACAACTCAGGTCAGCTCTTTTGCACTTTTCCAGGGCCTGTGGTCGAGTTCCATCTTGTCCGCTTCTGTCAGGCGCGTTATGCTAGATACATATCTCAAGTCACTTCCTACATCTCCCCCTTTTTCTTTTTGCACTAACAAAACTTGACCAGCTACACGCTTAAGCAGCTTTCTAATACAAGAGAGAACACAACCCAAAACTACTAATCCAATGATAACAATAATTAATACAAGCAAAGCACTTTGTAACAACCCTTTTAACCAGCCTCCTATACCAAGCCAGTTTGCTAAGCCTTCCAGGTCAAAAAACCCAACATCTTTCTGTATCTTTTGGGAATGCTCCATGAGTTGCTGTATTTCTTTGTGTATTGAACTTGAGTTATCTTCTAAATCCATGCAACACATGCCGTCAAAATCTTCACAACCATGCCCATGAGCTAACAATAAAAAATCAATGGCCATACAATTTTGCAATACGGCTTGTTGAACAGAGCTTAGACTATCGGCTAAGTCTGATAAGACTCTACTGGTGAGGTTAGCTTGTTTGACAATCCAGCAAGAAAGCGTTTCTATGTTTCTGTGAGCTCGGGCAGCGGCAACACCTGGGGTAAAAAAAGGAGGCAAAGACTACTTCCCATTTGTTCCAGAGTTGAACATTATCATCACAGCTGTTATCAAGAACTTGGGTAAGGTCTCTTTTCCATCTCACTGGGTTAGCCTTTTTGGGGTGATGATGTGGCAAGGCTAAGCTCAAGCGACCAATCGTAGATGGGCCACCTGTGGGTTTAGGAGGAATTCCGTTCCATGCTCTATTGCCACAGATAAAAAACAAACCAGAAGGTAGTTTTCTAGGGGTTACTATTCCTTCTGTAGGGTGAGTTTGATTTGTAAGTGTGTAGTTACACCACCTTTTCCAGCTAGATCGATTTCCAATTGGATACACAAAGAGATCAGCGGTTGTATTACAAAGAGGATTACGACACTCGCTAGTATTCAGGTGCAGGCAATAAGAGGTGTTCAGAGAATCTACGAGTTCTATTTCTTGCACGCCAGGGCTAATAGGGAGACTGCCAGCACAGGTTTCTAAGTTTTCAAACAAGTTCCTGGTACTGTTTACTGAACAACGCGAGTGTGGCAGAGACTGGTTAAAAGCCTTCAGTGCGTCCCAGTCGGTATCATTTAGTGGTACCCCTACTAAACAGGCTAAAAAGGGTGCACTAGGGGTTGACAAACTGGCACAAAATGTGGTGGTGTTAACATACCTACTCAAGGTTACCCATACATTTTCTCTAGGATCCAAAAGTGATGCAGGTATAAAGGCTACGGTTATAGCAATAAGGCTGATTATAACAATAAGCTTCAACATTATGCTTAATGATTCAACACAATTAAGGCGACAATTACTATTCTGAGAGCAACTTTCGTCGGCCCTTTCTTAATTTCCAAGCAAACCGCTTCTTACACTTTTCTTTTGTCTGATTCCAGTCTGACTGGTCCAGGACTGACCAGATGGCAGGTACTAAATTGGACCTGCTACATTCCAAGCTGCAAACCAATATTTTTCTTGCCTGTTCGGTCACAGTCTTGACCCAATCGGTACGGCAATAAAAATATCGATCAGAATCTTGTGCCTCGTGCCCCGTAACAAGCAAGAGTCTGATTATCTCAAACTCCCTTTCCAAACAACTATCGCACCAGCGTCCTGCAAGAGTTGCCCGACGCCACCACTCTTTTTCACAAGCGTAGCACATACACAAAACCCAAGGGTCACAATGTTTACATAAGACACAAGTAATCTGTTTAACAAGCAGTTCTTGATACTTATTCATGTAAGTCTATTCTGCTTAAGGTGCTTATCTCCTCATGGTCCGTTTGTTGTCCAGGGGTCTGGTCAAGGGACTGATCCAAGGGCTGGTTTGAAGGGTGGTCAGGGTTTTCGCCAGGTGGTTGTGGGAGGGATTGACAGAAAGGTCGTACGTTCTTTGCCGGGATCCATCTAGGGCCTTTTTCTGTGGAAACACAAGCATAGCCTCTGCCCCATGTAACAAGAGGATAGGGTCCTACAACTTTACCTGTTTCTGGGTCGCGGACCAGTACTGGTGGCTTAATTCGCATTTCGAGTGAAGCATTCATATTAAAATGACGGACTATCGGAGGTTTGTCGTCCAACAAAGAACAGTTCAAAAAATTAAAAACATATAGAGCTTTCTGTAAGAGTTCCTCGGGAGTGGCAGTTCCTACTCCCCCTTTTTGTTGTTGTAGTAGACGTTTTAAAGACTGATGAGAGCGTTCAATTAGAGACTGACCTGTAGGGGAATGAGGAATACCAGTGATATGACTAATTCCCCAGGAATCAAAAAATTTTTTAATGGCGGCCGAGATATAAGCAGGGCCGTTGTCTGTCTTAATTTGAAATGGGATGCCTAAAGTGGTAAAGGCACGCATTAAGTGTTTTTGAACATCGCGCGCCTTTTCTCCTGCATGGCAGGAGGCAAATAATGCACCAGAAAAGGTGTCAATTGAAGAGTGAATATATCTTAGGTGGCCAAATTCTGAAAAATGGGTAACATCGGTTTGCCAGAGTTGCAAACTTTGCAATCCTCTGGGATTGACCCCTCCCGCTACAGTCGGAAAGGAGTGTTTTTGGCAATCGGGGCATACGGCAATAATGTTGGCTGCTTGTTGAGCGGTGAGGCCAAATTGTCGTTTCAGGCCTCCGGCATTCTGGTGAAAAAAGGAATGGCTGAGTTTAGCTTGTGCTACGCGATCCGGTAATACTTGCACTGGTAATGTAAGAATATCGGCTTGTTGATTTCCTTCTGCAATAAAACCAGGTAAAGAAGTGTGAGACCGAACATGCATAATAAAATAAGGATGAGAGCGAGAATCTAAAAGAGAGATAAGTTCCTGCAATAAGTTAAACAGTTCAAAATGCGAAACATCATGCAATACAGAGGCTTCAGCTCGTTCAACAATTCCTGTAACATAAGCTGAGTCAGTGATTATGTTAAGAGGTGTAGACCATTTTCGAAAAGCTCGAACAACTGCAGCTAGTTCTACTATTTGAGGAGAGCCTGGCACAGTTTCTATATCTGAGTCCCATTGTTTACATTGATCATCCCACCATAAGATGACTGATTTGTGTGATTTTCCAGACCCATCTGTAAACACAGTAAGGGCTTGTAACGGCTGATCACTCTTTTTTGGCTTAGGTATCACTTGAAAGTTAACATTAAATAATTTATGTGGAGGCGAATGAGAGATTAGCTGACCTGCTAAACATATGACATATAAGTATGTCAGCGAGAAAAGAAAGAGTAGGGAAAACGTGGGCCCTCTCCGGAAGGAAACGCAAGAACTGTTTACCCAGCACAGATACAGAGCTGAAGTATTCAATGACTTTTTTGCCTCAGTCTTCACTGGCAAGGACTGCAGCCACACTGTCCATGATGCAGAATGCAAAGGTGAGGATTGAGAAAACGGAGAACCTCCCACTGTAGGTGAAGACTGGCGCAAGACCACCTGAGGAATCTGAAGGTGCACAAGTCCACGGGACCTGATGAGATACATCCGTGGGTCCTGAGGGAACTGGCAGATGAAGTCACTAAGCCACTAGCCATCAAATTTGAGAAGTTGTGGCAGTCCGGTGAGGTTTCTGCCAACTGGAAAAGGGGAAACATAACCCTTATTTTCAAAACAGGAAATAAGGGAACTACAGGCCAGTCAGTCTCATCTCTATGCCCGGCAAGATCATAGAGGAGATCCTCCTGGAAACTCTGCTGAGGCACATAGAAAACAAGGAGGTGATTGGTGACAGCCAGCATGGCTTCACCAAGGGCAAGTCATGCCTGACAAATTTGGTGGCCCTTTACGAAGGGGTTACAGTGGCAGTGGACAAGGGAAGACCAAATGATGTCATCTACTTGGATTTGTGCAAAGCCTTTGACACTGTCCCACACGATATCCTGGTCTCTAAATTGAAAAGACATGGATTCAACATATGGACCACTCGGTGGATAAAGAACTGGCTGGATGGTCGCACTCAAAGAGTTGCAGTCAACAGCTCGATGTCCAAGTGGAGAGCAGTGATGAGTGGTGTTCCTCAGGGGTCGGTACTGGGACCTGTACTGTTCAACATCTTTGTTGGTGACATGGACAGTGGGGTTGAGTGCACCCTCAGCAAGTCTGCCGATGATACCAAGCTGTGTGGTGAGGTAGACACGCTGGAAGGGAGGTATGCCATCCAGAGGGACCTGGACAAGCTGGAGAGGTGGGCCCAAGCCAAGCTCATGCAGTTCAACAAGGCCAAGTGCAAGGTCCTACATCTGGGTCAAGGCGATCCCAAGCACATATATAGGCTCAATGGGAAATGGCTGGAGAGCAGCCCTGAGGAGGACCTGGGTGTGCTGATTGATGAGAAGCTCAACATGAGCCAGCAATGTGTGATCACAGCCCAGAAGGCCAACCATACCCTGGGGTGCATCAAAAGAAGTGTGGCCAGCAGGTCAAAGGAGGTGATTCTGCTCCTCTGCTCCACTCTTGTGAGACCCCACCTGGAGTACTGCATCCAGCTCTGGAGTCCCCAACATAAGAAGGACATGGACCTGCTGGAGCGTATCCAGAGGAGAGCCACGAGGATGATCCGAGGGCTGGAGCACCTCTCCTATGAGGAGAGGCTGAAAGAGTTGTGGCTGTTCAGCCTGGAGGAGAGAAGGCTCCAGGGAGATCTTATTGCGGCCTTCCAGTACCTAAAGGGGGCCTACAGGAGAGCTGGGGAAGGACTTTTTACTAGGGCATGTAGCGATAGAACAAGGTGGAATGGCTTTAAACTGGAGGAGGGAAGGTTCAGATTAAACATTAGGAAGAAGTTTTTCACTTTGAGGGTGGTAAGGCACTGGAACAGGTTGCCCAGAGAGGTTGTTGAGGTCCCATCCCTGGAGGTGTTCAAGGCCAGGCTGGACATGGCCTTGGGCAACCTGGTCTAGTGCGAGGTGTTCCCGCCTATGACAGGGGGCTTGGAACTTGATGATCTTCAAGGTCCTTTCTAACCTAAACCATTCTATGATTCTATGATTCTGTGATCATTTTTAGTAATCACACTTAAGAAAAGCCATTCATTCTGAAGAACTCAATGGCAAACCATTCAGAATGGGGAAGTATGTTTACAGATGATTGTAACTACAAGAGGTCTTCTGTGACATAAAAATGAGTAAAGAATTGGACAGTGCAAAAATAATGATGCACAGTAGATGAGTATAAGAAGAATGCAAGTATGTGTTGCAAATGGGTGCTTTAGATCGCTTAAAGAACCACTGTCAAAGGTATTAGCAAAAGTAGTTTTAATATGATATTTTACAAGTGCGACTTAACAAAGTTTGACTGTAAGGTTTAATCTGTTAGAGCAAGGCACAATCATTTGAACAATGACTCAGAACTGCCAAGACACAAATTGAAATAACCAAGACAAATCAAAGTTATCAAGTCATAAATCAAAGTTATGAAGACAAAAATCAAAGATACCAAGGCAATAAAGCTACCAAGACAAAATCAGTTACCAACTCACAAATCAATGTTACCATACTCCATGGTTACACACAATATCGGTTGCTTACCAAAGATCCACTGTTGTTGAAGGGTCTCTCTGCCTCAAGGGGCAACCTTGAAAGGCTGCTCAAGGAGAGGTCACCGCCACGCAGCCACGATGCCTAGCAGGAAGAGGTCAAAGAAGACTCACTTAGGCTGTCATACCTATGGAATAAAGTGGTTGGTTTCTAATCACATTACGTGAAATGGGAAAGGTATGCATGAGAATCTCTGTACCCACAACTTTCTATGTTTCTGGATAAATGTCTTGGAAAAGTTACCTGCTATTCATGTGTTAATCGCATGATCAGCGTTCCAAGCTCATATGCATCCATGCTCACTGAGTCATTCTGCTCCTTTGTGGGTTTTCAGAGAACAGATTGAAACTAGAGGAGTTCTTGGCCTGGCCTTTGGAGCCTGTACCAAAGTACTGCAAGTTTGGTTAAGGGGTCCAGTGCATCCGTCACATTATGAAGGGATCACAGTAGAAAGCTGTTGCACAGAATGGAGTTTCTACTAACAAGGGACACTAAAGGTTATAGAGACATACTGGGAATGAGAGAAAAGCAAGTTCAAACATGGGACAGGAAAACTTCTAAGGTTTTCAAGAACTGTTTTTTGCTCTTTGGGGATGGACTAAGAATCCTTCATCTTGCCTCAAAAGAGGATTGGACTTGGAAGATCCTTGCAACTTCTTTTGCAGCTCACCTTTCTCTGATCTATGTCATAAGGCAAATCAGGATTTTTGCTGTTGAATCACAATGTAGCAGTAATTATACCCCCATTCATTTTACAAATGAAGACTATAATGACTTTTTAAAAGATTTATTTGATTCTCAAGATAGCACTCTTTGACTGAATAGTGAATTTCTGAAAGCATAAATCAGTATGCTCAGTAGAAGACCCATATTTTTGAGGGAGGGCAGGACTCTAAGTTTCTAATAGAAAACACTGATTAAGTTAGATCTGAATGTGAACTAATACTTGTTGCTGCTGGTCAACAATTGTGTTACAACTGGCTACCATTCACCCATTTCCAAATGTGCTTCAGAACACAAAGTCCTGACAGTGCCCAGCTTTAATTCACAGTGGGAGAAAGTGTGTACTCCAAACTTTGAATTCCTCCTGCTGAGATCACTGGGTTATTTAATACTGCTTCTGTACATGTTGCTGCAGCATTTGATCCTTTCCATGGCATCCTTTAACAAATATTTTTTCTTGGTAACTATGACAAAAACAAATATCCACTGGCTTGCCATTCATGTGTTTTCAGTTATATCTGGATCATACTAAATTATGTCTGTATTAGCCCTCCTCTCTGTGCCTATTTTCCTTCTTTGAAGAAGCACCTTTTTTGTCTTCTTGGGTGCTTTTGGGTCTAAATGCCTAAATATGACTAATCTCGTAATCAAATGGCCAAGATTTTCATTCATAACTAGTCATAAAATTGAAGTTTCTTAACAGAATGTAAGTTTCATTTTGGATCTTTCCCCCTATGTAGCCTCCAGCTTAAGATTTCATTTTACGGACTCATGTTTAATCAATCTCTCTTTAGTGCTAATTCTGGTTTACATAATATCCTTTTACAAACACGAGACAATCAGTAACATTCCACAATATGGAATGAAAGGCAACCTTGACTCTGCTGCAGTTCTCCCTTATAAACCTCTTGGTTGATACTCATCCTTCACTACTTCTTCAAATAAGACCTGCAGCAGCAAGCTCTCACTGTCAAAGCTTTATTATCAAGTAGGGGTGATTTTCTTTATGAGTTTGGGGTTAGAAGGGATTGTGTTTGGTTTGTGTTTTTTTTTTCTTCTTTTTAAGAAAGCTGCTTGCCAGTTTTTTGCCCTGATATTTCACAAGAAAATCAGCATTTAAATATTTTTTGCTTAAAATCTCCAATACCAAGAAGCTTAAGTAGTTGAAGCTGTAATTCAAGCAACAAGATAAAATGAAACTATTTATTGAGGCATGGCCTAATGGAATATGGAATTTGGAATATGGCCTGTCAGTACAGAATCTTCTAAGTATTTAAGTTCCAGGGCTGATGTGCTTTGGAAGTCATTCTGCAGCAGTAAAAAACTCTGAAAACATCCCAGCCAGGTATACTAGGGCTGTGAGTTGATTTGTATAAACGGAGAAGCCTAAAATAGCTGCTATCATCATATCAGCTTAATTAGCTGAGATAAACGGTTTTTTAAATGCTCGTGTACATGTTCACACATACAGATGTATCATACAGACACTCGTATTTTACTCAACCTAATAGAAGATATTTACAAATGTTGATAACTAAATGGAATGCATATAAAAGTGCTTCACAGCAAGTTGGACAGACTTCTATAGCAAAGTGAGGCAATCTAAGAATGGCCTGAGTTCTTGAGATAATTCCTCTCTTCACTGCATCAAAATTGTTCTTTTCATTTCGTTACAACTTATTTTTCTCCCAAGTGTAGCCTACGTATTATGTTTCATTGACTTTTCTAAGTGTGAAAAGATTGAAGTGTTTTATACCATTAAGGTAATTTGAATCAAAGGAAAAGCAAAGAATACCTGTTATAGTTTGAGGAACCCACAAGAATTTATTGTTGTTTAGACAATTATTCCCAATGACCCCTCCCCACAAAGGAATGGGAATCAGGAAAAAACAAGGAATCACGAGGATGGAAATACAAACAGATTTAATAGAATAAGACTAAATAATTAACATTAATAATACTAAAGAACCAGTATTGATCCCAATACCAATATAAAATATACAAAGATTATACTTAGCCAGTAGGAACCTGTGCACTCCCAGCAGCAGACCACAAATGTCGGACACTGTAGCACTACTGCTTTGGGAGGAAGGGAAGGCCTCAGGAGTCTGGCAACAGGACAAGATCTCAGGATCGCAGCCATCAAGGAAGAGACAGAACTTCTCAGCAAAGTTTCTAATTTATATGGAAGGTGATGATTATGGTATGAAGTAATCCTGTCAGCCAGCTTGGGCCAAGTGCCCGGGTCTCACTCCTCCTCATCCCTGCACCTGGCTAACTCAAAAACACTGAGACCTTGAAACCTATATCCCATAGCTGGCTATAAAGTAAATACTTTCACAAATTCAGACAATAGAGTCTTCTAAAAGTGCAGTTTTCCCAAGCATTAGAAGAAAAATTAGTCCTGTGTTGCTCAAACCAGGACAATACCTTAAGAGATGTTTCATATATTTTATATTGGAGTCTAATTTGCATGTTTACTCAGAAATTATCAGAAAAAGAATTCTGTCCTCAGAGAACAAGTTCTGTAAAGTTGAAGGAGATGCACTTTGTTATATATCAGTAATACAGTGGCAAGAACATTCCCTGTGGCAAGAACAAAACTGAATTCGGGCCCAGCTACGGAGTTGGCAAGAATACCTTCACAGCGAAACCTTCATGGGAGTAGGTCAATCTGGGTGTCCAAGGAGACTTTTTTCCTTACTATATACAGTTAATTTCTATCCTCACAATCAATGCCAGTGTGAGTGGCCATATGACTTTACACTCTCTATCTTGTATCCATTTGCTTCAGATTCTCTGGACATTCTTAGTCCTCTGAGATTATTTCATAAATGAAATTCCCAACTGCTGCATCTGCAAAGCCTGCACCAGCATTACAAGTTTCTCATTGTAGCTCTTCCATAGTTTGGCAGATTCTTCTCCTATAGGAGAAGAACTCCCATGAGCATCTAAATTATTTCTTACTTTTTAATAATCCTTCCCAAATGCCGTTAACTCTTATTGCTATTTGATCTAGACTTATTGCTACTATAATTATTGAGTATAGATTTTTCTCACATATTTGCAATCTGGATTATTATCAAACACTTAAATTAGAACAACTTCTCAACAGCTTCTAGAAGTGTGAAGACAGTAAAAGTGAGTCAGAGGAAATAAGGCAAAAAAAGATATTGTGACTTTTATGTGCACAGGAGTTGCAAACAGCAGCCGCCATTCATAGTGACAGGCAGCTGCAATCATACCACATTTTATGCTAGTTATACATGTCGATCGATCTCCTGCCGCTCATTATAGATTTTAATGTTTAATTAGATAAGCAATTCATTATTCATCAGAGATGAGTGAAATCCAGAATTTCTATCCTGTGAGAAATTACCATATTTCAATGTGGATTTTTGTACCAAATTGCTGTGAAAGAATCATATTGCTCAGAGAAGGGGTACCAGGCTTGTGATATGAGTCCTCGGGAGAGAACTCTAGTGGTATGTCCAAACCTACGTCTCATGCTTGAATAGAGAGTGGAGTCTGGATATTGTACTAATATCAGTCTTCAAAACTTAGCTATGGGAGCTAGGAAGGAATGTTTTGCTTCCTATGAACAGGACTTTAACTACTGAATTCATTTATTCTTTTACTTCCCTCTGAAGCCCTGTAGTCTGACTGTGGCTGTGACAGAAAGCAGAGTAAGATAGTGTTCTCAGGGAACACAAATTATCAGGTGGCTGTCCAGTGGCTGTTTGTTTGCTGTCCTACTTACTTAAAACAATTACTATATTTGGGGTCCTTTTGCCCTCTTCAGTAGTATGAAGGACAGGCCACTTCCTGAGACTCTGAGACTTGCAGTAACAACATCTCTTTTGAGCAAGGTCCAAGGCCACTGGCAATATCTCAGTTCCTTGTGATCCTTTCCTCTGCTGTACTATGGCTGTGGCTTTTGAAGGTGATGTTTGATGGAATTCCAAGTTGTCTGGTGTTCTGTGTCTGGAGGGACTGGATGAACCAATGATCCTGCCAAATGGGCTGTGGTGAAAAATAAGCTTAAAAATCACCTCTAACACACATGGACCAACAGCCCAAGAAACAGAGGGCATGAAGTAATTTCTTCCTGGCTTAGTGTCTCGGCACAAGTGTCTGATGAGCACAAATGCCAACGCAGGAATACAATTACCTGCCCAAGTGTAACTACACAGGTGAAACTACAAGTATATTTAAATGGGAAAAAGCAGGGAATATTTCCAGGAGTTCTGGGCCCAGTGAAGCCCTGCCTTGAGGCACATTTTGTCCTTGCTCTATTCTGAGTTTTCTGCTATTGATAAACGGTTGAGTTCACATTGCCTTTCTTCCAGATGAACATGTTTTCCTCTGTCCGGCCTCCTGTTTCCCATAGAATTTATAGAAACTTTGTACACTACTTCTCCATCTGGTTGAGTTTGGGCAACTGATTCCAAAGTTACAAGAGAGGGAAAACTGACAGACTGGAGTCACAGAAGCCCTGTGGCCTGAAGAAAAGGATAAATGGAAAACAGAGTAAAAGAATCCTTCATCCTGGTAGCTATTGCCTCTTGCTCTGAATGTCCATGATGAATAACATGATGCAGTAGGGAAATAGCTAGAGGTGCAGAAAAAGCTACCTCCACTGTCAGGCTGTCATACAACAGCCTGATACAAACAATTATTAGAAATTGCTCTATTGAGACATAGCTACCAGGAAATACTTGGGTACATGTGGTGACACAGGCCCAGGTTCTCACCTACATATATAGGGTGGTAACTTATGGCAAATTGTCGATTCATTTCTGTGGGACAACCTGTTCTGTTTGCATTGGGGTGGTTGTGAGGAAACCACCTTGGTGACCTATGGTGTTTCATATTGGCTGAGTAGAAATAGGGATTTTTGTATATGAATATATATTTGGGATATCAAATATACATGATCTATCATGTCAGGATGTTTCCTATGGTTGTATTGCTTGGTGTTACTTGGTAATGCTAACATCTTTTTCCTTCTCTCTGGGATTTTGTGTGATGTCGGTGTTCGTGCTCTGCCCATTAATATCCAGAAAAGAGGCAGTAATCCAGTGGCTAAGACATGCAGTACCTGCAGCTCTGAATGGATTAATGTGATCATAGCTGGCACTGCTTCAGAAAGTCAGGTATTTGTAGAAAAAGGACAGTACTACATATTCTTTCCTGACCCATTTCTAGTGCTAGCCATTGGCAGCTTTTTCCCATTCTTTAGAAGTTCATTTGAATGAATAAACCTGAAAACTGTGAAAAATCCAGAAAAATTCCAGCTACCTTTGACAGTCTGCCAAGGCTCACATTCTTAAAAACCCCTAAAGGTAATATTGCTCAAAAGTATGCAAGTTTTAAGATACTGAAACAGGATCAGAGCACAAGTTTGGCCTGGGTTATTGCAGTATTTTAAGCTACTGTTTCACAGCTGCAAACATCCTCCTAGTAAGGACAGTAAGGCTTCTGCATCTGCTTGAGGTATTTAGCTGCAGGTATACTGGAGTGCTCCCAACAGACAATCTGCATTGTATTTATATTTCCACTGAAAATTAGTTTCTTCCTCTTCACATTCTCCCTCTTGCCACTGAGAATATTTAGTATTCTTTGAGAGAGAGTTGGAAATTAAATTACTTTGAAAAACAAGATTGATGTACCTAAGGAAAAAAAGATGACTGAAATTCTCAGCTGTTCTCCAAGGCAATTAAATTCTAATTGCAGGAAGTTTCTTATATTGAACCTACAGGCTGTGCTAGGATGGTCTTATAAGCTCCAAAAGGGAAACGCATAGCTGTAGCACACGTATTTATTGCTTCAGGCGGCCCTGTATCAAGTGGGCACAACTGAATAATGGGAAGGGCTGTCATTGTAATGATTCCTGCTCTCTCTTATTATTCCAAAACAATAGGAGACACGCCTGAGATTGTCTCCTGACTTATTGTTTCATTACAGATCCTGAGCAGGGGGTTGGCTACCTTTCATCTGGTGCTACTCATTTCAGTTACAGAAATGGCATCCTTAGTTATTCCCATTTCCTATGACATCTGGCTATGCAGCAGTTTGGGGGCTGTCTTCTCCCACAACTACTACTTCCTGGAGCCAGACCTAAGTATGAGCTAGCCTGGAGTGAAATCTGCACTGCCTTACGCAGGAAAGCCAACCTGCTAGACTCTTAAACCAAGCCTACAACTTGCAGGAGTGACTAGTGTTTCTGAGTGCCTAAAGCCTGATATTATCCCCTGCTTAAGCTTTGTTAAAAACTTTGCTTTGTTAAAAACTTAAGCTTTGTTAAAAACAGGTTGAGGTTTACTAGTTTCATGAGGATCAGTGTCAGAACAATGCTATCAACCAAATATCCCAGTCTGCTTTAATGCTCTCATTTCTGCTCTGCTGAACATAGGATGGCCAGAACAGCTGTCCAAGGTGGTTTTTATTTGCACCACAATTGTAAGGAAAGATACAGGAGCAGACAAGGAAGAAGACATTTCCGAACCTAATTTATCCTAGAGATACATCCTTTTGTAGCACATATATGCTTAATTTTGCAACAGGATTGAACTATTGCTTATTCTGTTTTCAGCAAAAACAAACCTAAGATTGTGCCATTCAAGTTTGGCTGCTAACACTTATGAGAACCTAAGAAGTCTATTGGGTCATTTGCAAGAGTACCCATTAATTTCTCTGGCTTTTCAAGGCCTACATATTTATTTCTTCTGGCTGTTGCATGTGCACAAACTGGAATGATGAATGCTTCCTGAAGTTCATCAAAAGATCAAGCAACCGAACCTAGTTTTAAATTTTATGAACTATACTATTCTTTTCTGTTGGAAAAACCTGCCATAAACAATTTGCTTTCGTAAGTCATATGATATGAAAAGGAAATACATGTTTGATCATTTTTTCCAAATGGATAATAAATCTTAATTACAAATAACTTTTAACTACATAACAATATTTGGGATTTCTTCCTTTATAACATCATTGCAATTAAATGGTCTGAACAAGAAAAGGAAGGGAGCTGCTGACTTCTTTTGAAATGTGTCATTCATGAAGTTACTTCAATGGAAAAAAATGGGAGACGGAGTTTCTTATTTCTGAATGTGTACAATTCATGCAATACTTGTTGACTGGTTAATATCAGAGCAAAGACTTAAATAATTTACCTTGTCAAGTCAGTTTGTTTAAATAATTGTGAAACAAAACTGGAGAACAACATGGTTGTTTTATTCAAAAACTGCAGTTACTCCGTGTATCATGAATGTTTATAATGATTATTCATAATAATGGGTTAATTTGTGAACATTGTGGAAATATGAATGGTGATTAATAGTGTATGATCAGTGAAGAGTTTTCAGGTGCCTCTTAAGAGAAGGATTGAGAGAAACAGCAGAATAGAGATAAGGAAGGTAAAAGTAACTGGTGATCAAGTCTCATTTTTCTGAAATAACAAGAGTTTTTTAGTTTAACATAATTCTTCTAGGGATTGCAGTTCTGTAAAAGCGGCTGCATCTGTGAGAAATCACAGCCCTGCCAAAATGTATAGCAGTAATACATAGGTATCAGCTGGCCTATAGAAAAGACCCCTTACGTATCCAGGGCTTTCATTTGGAGTAAGGTTACGAATGCTGATTTAAAACTTTTTGTAAATAATTTTAATCTTCAGATTTTTAAAGATTGCATGCTCCTTAAAAAAACCCCAACATATTGAGTTATAACTTTCCATAAACCCTGAGCTAAATGAACACAGCCAAAGCATTTTTCATAATTTCTGGGGGTTTATTTTTTCTTTTTGCCACTTGTGATTCCTTGGAGGTGTGTAAGAAAAATTGAGGGATTTATGGGATTATTTGCCTCGCCTCACAGGCAAATGCATATCTCTGGGGTTACTGGAGTTCTTGTCAGTACCAATAAATTGTAATAATTTCTCTTTCTAAAGACTATATTTACAGCAAAGGAAATAATAGATTATGACGGGATGCTATTAAAAACATCCATCCTAAATGTTGGGAATATAAATGTTCTTAGTAGGACTATTCAAAAGTATTCTGTTAAAACAATTCTTTTGACAGACAAAAAATGTATTTTCAGTTATTTGACATTATACTCTATTAGGATTGTCTGAAGGAAAATTTTGTTGTCATTTTATTTGTGGGATCATAACACCAAACACTGAGAAGTTAAATATCTTGGTTTGGCAACATTCTTTGGGGATATAGGAGCAAACACAGTCCTTTGGATTGCATGGAGGAAAATGAGCCTGTAGGATTAGTTCAGTTCAGGCTATGATCTGTACAAAGCTTGGCAGCATTTCCAAGCAGTATATCTGAAGATACACTACTTAGGAGGCCAATTCTGTATAGATTTGTAGGTGCATATATGTCAAAACATTAGCAATTATATGAACAAAGAGGATTTTTCCTTGTTTTCTGGATCAAAATCCCATTTTCTGAACAGCTAAGGCTGGTCTTCTATTCTTATTACATTGGTTTATAAAGCTGAGAAGCACCATGCTGTGCTAGGTGGTATACCTTTTGACATTCTGTCCCAACACACCTAGACACTAATTTTAGGAGAGGGACGGAAGCACGGATGGATTTAGCAGATCAGCCAAACAGTTCAGCCACAGAAATAGACACATACTGAAGAAGTAGACACCTACTTCCCAGCTCAGTTCCTTCCCACCAGCCCCTTCACTGGGCCACCAAGTTAGGAGAAAGCAAAGATCTAAAATTTTTTATTTTCCCTTTCTTAACAGGGTAGTCCCTTGAGGACAACTGAGGAGAAAATGAGTGCAATGCAAAACTGCTTCCTACAAGACCTTCTACCACAAATATTGCTGAAGGGGAAGATGGTCAGGATGGGGAATGAAGTTGGTTTCCCCTGCCTATGACAGCTGTGATTAAAACACAGCAGTCCTGTAGAATCAAATCATCAGACCCACTTGCAGGCCCTGTTAAATAAGAGCAAGTGAATACTCACATGCGTGATCAATTAGGCTCCAGTGCTGCTAACATTTTGAAGGGCCAAAGGCTGCTGCTCCCCTTCTCCTGTCAGAGGATGGGCATATAGATAACTGCTTAGTTGACAAGATATTTCAGTAAAAATCTTGATGGATTAGGGTGGCAGTATTTAATTTAAGGGCAGATATTGATAGGCTAATGCACTGCACTATTAAACATTTATGAACTTAATTCTTTCCCCTCTTGTGCTTCAAAGGGTAGCTAACCTTTGAAAGAAGGAGAAATGCAGTACTTCAAGACAGTGGCAGTCCTATCATCAGTAGAGATGTGTTTTGAACTCACATGTATAGAGGCATTTTTGGATTACTGTTTCTCAAACCAGTGCTGTAATGCACTGCATTATTATTTATCATGTTTATGCCTTAACCTTTTTGTCAAGTGTAGGAACTGTGGAGTGACTATTTGGAGTACTGTTTTCTGTTATGCTTTTGATAATTACTACCAGATGGCTCACAGACTGCCTGTTCTTTGGGATCTCTGTGTCCTGGAGAAAACAGCAGTCAAGTTCCTGGTAGACGTATTTCCATGTCTATTTGGCTTTAGCTCTTTGACATCTGTTTTTATTCTGAGAGTCTTTGCATTTCAACCTTAAAAAAAATCATCTCCTCTTCATTTTAAGCCTGAATGAATTAGTTCAGGGGAGAAGAAAGGACAGAAGTGAACTTTCATTCTATCTCTAGCTGTGCTTGGAAAAGCCAACTGATTTTGAAGACTTCAAAAGGATTATCCTTATACCTAAAGGAAAAGATTTTTCTGTTCATCCTCGTATTGTGAGAGTGGGGATAGAAATTTTCCAGCAAGTATTTTAACTTCTGACAGCTTATACCATTTGAACAGCTGGTCTGTGTGATTATATCTGTGGCTAAAACCAGATGAGGACTTTCAAGGTTGAAGAATTAGTTTCCTGTTACTTTAAATTTATTTCCCTGTCATTGTAATTTGGGAATTTCCTGGACTGTAATTGTACGCAGCCTGCTCTAGCTCATCTACAGAATGAAACAGTACTTATTTACAAAAAGGCAATTGTAGATCCTTGTGAGAGCTTCCTGTAAACAGAAGCATTAGTTGGAGCTGCGTGTATCAACTTTTTCCCATTGGAATATGTTTACTAGCTTTCCCTTGCTTTATAGCTGTATTGCTATCTTGTTCTAATTCTTTTATTTCAGGTTGTCTCTTTCTCTCTCTTCCCTCTTCCCCCCCCCCCCCCCCCCCCCCAATATGAAAACAATTCAGAAGAAAAAAGAGACTACAAAGCAAAATACAAATTAAAGAGCATTGTTTTCTGTAGGCAGAAAAGACTTGAATGCAGATATGTGGAAACAAGTGATTTGCTTGGGAATGGGTGGGCGTACCAGCTTGCTGTTGTATCTGCAAACAGTGAACTATGGCAGAACGTGTCCTATCTGATCAGATGGTCAGGGAAGATGGAAGAAATGGGTGGGGTTCATCTGACCTAACTTTGGGCATAGGAAGGATAGATGTTTGATTCAAACTCCAGAGGTCAAAACAAAAAAAGGTAGCCTCTATGCTGCCTCTAAAGTCTAGCGAGAGAATTGAACACCTTTTGGGAGACTCATCCCACCAGGAAACTGAGATCTGAGTGACATGAGTTTAATCTTTTCTTAGAGATGTTGTCATCTTTATGCACCTTACTTTATCACACAGGGTTCAGGTTACAGGGATGCCAAATCCCAGGATAAAGACACTGGTGACATCAAAGCATAAGCTGAAGCAAATGAAAATTTAGCCACAGAATAGCATAGTTTCTTGTGTTAGTTCCTCACGTGTTGGAGGACACTTGACAATGCTATTACTGCCCCAGGTATGTTCACAGCTGAGCACTGTCCTGCTAAAACTGTTCCTTTGGCCTGATCATAACAAAAGGAGCACTCAGAACACTTGCAAAAGCTTGTAACCATCTGTTAGGCACCTCCACTGAACACATGAGCCTTCACTTCTCAGCACCTTACGTTGCCTGTCTGTGACATGACAATAATTGTCACCTCATGAAGGAAGGTGAGCGGGCATGAGATAATTAGGATGTAGTCGCTACTTGGAGAGTCTTTGATGAATGCAATCTTTAAAGAAGGGCACATTATTATTCATTATAATTGCTACACCCTTTGGCTCACTGACTAATTCCAGAACTTCCTATTTTTGTCAAATTGTCAGCCAAGACTTCCAGAAATGGCATTTTTAGAGTGGCAAATCACAGGAGAGCTGACAGGTGGTACCTCCTGCACACATGGCCTTCCAAACAAAGGATCAAGCCACAGGCTACCACACAGGAAAAGCAGCAGCACATTCTTCAATGGGATAAAACACTCTTGTCAGTAAACTATTAGAAGATATATAATGGAGATAAGTTGGACTGGGGAACTCCTGACACCAGTTTTAGATATTATTCTGTCCACATGCTTGGTATAATTGATGAAAACACACAGCTATAATAAAACACGGGAGAAAAGAGGTTTATATCAAAACAAACAGAAGAGCAAATGACAGAAGATTTGAAGACGATTAGGAGAGGAAGGATTCTGCATCTTCAGGCTCGCCTGGCTGCCGGTGCACTGCCACTGCAAGAGGAGATGAAAGAGACAAGACCAATCCACTCTCCTCCCTTCCCATTCTTCTTCATGTTTCTATTGGGCGCTAGTCTGCCTTCACATGTACCTCTTTGAGGGTGTAGGTTAAAGGAGGTGAGCTGGAAGATGTTAAAATTCCTTAAGTCAAACCTATAAAAACCTTGGAAATACTTGGATTTGGGACTTTCAGATTTTCAATACAATCTAAGATTTACACAGAAAGGAGACTTTTTTTCTTACATTGATGTCATAAACCTTTCCAAAAAATGTTTGTTCATGCATGGGTCTGTGCTCACTATTGACCAAACACCAAACTCAATTTCTGGCATTAATTTTGCCCCACATCAGACTAGCAAGTGCTATTGTATGTGCTGTGCTTTAAGAGGCATACGCCTTCCTTTATATCCATCTTGCCATAGGTATGTGATATTAAACTCTGCCCACAGTGTCCTTGATATCTCTCTGGCTCCCTCCCAGTGACTCCTAGTAGTTTCTAAGGCTTTGAATATAAGCAGGTGATGGAGAATTGTTTAGAGCTATAGAAGAAAGGAGAAGAGTTGTAGTGGATGATCAAATCTATTCATGTCCAATGTTCAACAAATGTAACTGCAAAGTTATCCCTCTTCGGTGTTACTGAAGGTTTTTTGCAGAAAACAGCAAAAAACAGGTCTGGTAAGTACCAAGTTTATCTGCAGAGAGGGTAAAACGTTGTTGAGACAAACCTGACATTTCTTCTCTGTCACCAGCTCTTTGCGCCGACCCTGAACTCTGCGTGGTGATGTGGGACTGCAGGAAATTCTTCCTGTCAGCATCACAGCTCCATTCCAGTAATAATTAGATAGTGACCTAACTTGAAATGGTAGTTGGTTCCAGTGTAGGATTCATTATCCTGTCACCCTGTTATCTCTAATAACCTGCAAGAGTTGCATACTACACTTGGGAAGGATAAGAGCCGCAAGTCAAGATGGTCGTTAGCAGTCAACAGAGACAGTTGCACCCTCCATCTTTTCCAGATGAACACAGGCCTTTTCCTTTGTACCACTGAAACCTCATATGTTCCATGCAAAGAAGTCGAGAGAACAGTCTGTTCTTCCTTCCTTCCTTCCTTCCTTCCTTCCCTCCTTCCTTCCTTCCTTCCTTCCCAGTTCACTCTGTGAGTCCACAAATTTTGCCCCTGCCATTTGGAATTAGACTTGCACACGTCTCATCCTTCTGCTGCTGAAACACTGGACTGAGTGAAGCACACCGTTGGCTCGACTACACACTGCATGGCTCAGCATCTCTGCATGGACACCTGGAATTGCATTCTCTGAGTCTAGTGATGTCCACAGTTTTGGAAAGCAAGGCTTCAGAAGTTTCCCAGGCTGATCTGGAAAGGTGACTCTGCCAGGAGGAAAATGAAGAGATCAGGCCTTGCCTTGGTTTGAAAAACAGACCTACGTCCTGGAACAAGATACCACTGATCTGCAGCTGTCACAAGGTGTTTCCAGAGAGCAGGGAGAAATCATTTTGCCACAATGAGAAATGTCCATCACCTGCTGTCTCAAGAAAACAGTAAAAACTTTTTCATGTGGCTACCTTGTTTGCATAAGCAGTTCAAGCAGATACCAACAGGGCTGAAGGCATGGGCATGATCATCAAGTCCATTTAACCAATTCTGTGTCTTGTTGGAAGACTCTACTGTTCACATTTTATTACACACAGAATGTCCAACAACTTGTTTCTTGTTCATACTGAGAATTCTCTATACATCTTAATGAGGTAAACACCTGTTTCCACAGGCTGCCCTTTCATCCCTAGAAAAAGCATCTGGTGAATTTAAATCAACCTTTCTGGTACCACACAATGTGTCAAAACAGAGATGAGTTCTGCTATAGCCTTTGAGATATGCTGATGGGCAATAATTTTCCAAGTGTTAATATTAGAAAAATTCAAGCAGGAAAAAACCACCACCAACAGCAACAAAAAAAAGAGACAGAATGACCTTATACCAAACAAAATCTCCTCTCCCTGCCCCACCCCCCTTTTTTCCCTGTGATTCACTTCTTTAAATAATTTCATGGTTTACTGGGAAAAGACGACTGGAGACTGGAAGAGATTTTTTGGACAAGGGAGAGGATACTTTAAAATATATCAGGGAAGAAGGCTGGCTTTCAGATTGATATGGAACTAAATGCAAAGTGCAAAAGCTTCTACTTCATCACCACAACAATCTTTTTGACGAAACAAGACAAGCAATTTGACTCCACAAAATACCATTTTTTGTAAAGCAGATGCAAAACACCCTCCTAAGCTTCTGACATTTTCAGGCTGGCTGCCCTTGACTTCCAGACGTGTACAGCCAACCTTGCTGCCTCTTTCCAGTCCCTTGCTAAAGCACTTCTGCAGTCTCAAGTGTATGTTTCATAAAGTGTGTACATGTTTTTTGAGCACAACTCTCAGTGAAAGCTGGTGGAGCTCATTGCTTCCCCAGATAGGCAGTCATGCCCACCTGCTTCTCTACTTCTGTGTTGCTTCCTTTCTGTAAGCCGCCTTCTGAGGAGGCAGTAGGCCAGCTAGACTGACCTAGCATTATTATAAAATGCCTTTCAGAAACTGCAGGTAGTCTGAAAAGTGTGGTGATCCCATATATGTCTCAGGCACAAGCAACAGTGTTATACAAGGGGTAATAGAAAAGAAAAAGTCAAACACAACAGAAAACCATCAAGCATGTTGCCCTGTTTTAAACTACTGTTGTTATGATAAAATAGTGCATCAGGTCTTGGTATCTTGGTTGATGCAGGACCAGACTTGCTCTCTTAGCTCTGCAGCTTCTTGCTTTGTTTCTCAGTATCAGGACCAAGATTTTTAGCTGATTCTGAGGTCTGTGTTTAATATTTCTTATAGGAAGAATAATAGATTCTTCCTAAAGATGAGGCAGCAGATGGTCAGGACACCTGTGGTACCAGTGAAACATTAATGATATGACTATCTGAAATCATTGACTTTAGTCTTCTGAAGACCTGCAAAAGCTCACTGGGCTGGGAAAACTTTTTACCACCATCAGCTTGATAATAGTCAGATAAATAAACTCAGAAGTCTTCCTGAGGATTAACATAAACTCCAGTTCCCTCAGGGTAAGCCCTGAATTATCCAGGTAATCAAAAATCTGTTTTGCTCACTGTTCCTTAGGACCTAGCAACAAAATAATCAAATAGCTTTTTCTCACCCTACTCTGGGTTCCCTAGGTACCAACTACCTTTATGCAGGGACTATTAAATAATTAAATGGAATATAGAACAATTGCTGTCAACCTATGATTCATTTGGAAATTTGCTGCTTCTCTTGGAGCTTATAAAAAGGCCATGTATGTCTGACAGCTCATGTCTTTTTTTCCGTCTGATGCAATCCAACAAAAGATACTACCTCTCCCTATAAAACTTGCCTCATAAAATTTGATAGTCTTCTTCCACTTTTCTCCTGTCACTTATGGTTTTTTTTTTGGTGGATAGATCAGTGAAGGCTCAGTGGCACACAGTGAACCATTATTTTTGCTCCTGTGAGTTTTTGTCTCCATTTTAGTACTCTACAATCACTCTCTCAATTCTACCTTTGCTTTTCTGTAGCCATACTGTATCTGGTGGATTTGCAGAAAACTCCATGTGATCTGCTTTAAATAAACAGAGTATCAGTCAAAACTCTTAAAATGAAAATACTGGTTAGTGACAGACCAAAAATGTTCACAGGAAGTGTTTACTTGGCTTGAAGTTTATTTTTTTATCAGAAATGAAAACAAAAACCAAACCTAAACCCACAAAACCCCAAAACTTTTTGTTAAAGAACTAGCCTTTTCTCAACTGCAACTCAGTAAAGCCAGTCCAGGGAAGAAAAACAATATAATTTTTGTAAAATAAATTTTCCCATGAGCTCTCTGTTTGCTTTCCCAAACCACCAAGACACGCTTCCATTCCTGATTTTTAATCCTCATTGTTTTCACCTTCAAATATTGGCATATTATTGTAGGAGTTGTGTTCCTCACTCAAAAATGGTGACTTCATCCCCTTATCTCCTGCCTCTTCCTGAAACACTCTCCATTCATCCCTGAGATGATGATGTTATGACACTGGAAGCCTGATGGTGAATGACAAGTACTAGAGATCCTGAGAGAATGTCACTTACTGGAATCCTTTCTAAAGCTGAGCTTCATTCTTGCCTGTATTCAGTGTGTTCAAACATTGATCACCTCACTAATAGCAAGAGATACTTATGTTTACTACAATGCATAGATTTCTGGAATGGTTACTTTCTTCAGAGAGAAAACATTTACAAAGACAAGTCTTTTGGTTCATTCATTCACAGGATTCATAGTAAGTGTTGAAACCCATTTAACCGCTGCAGAACGAATAGAGACAGAGCAGAACAATATGATCATATTGAGATGGTATTTGAGGTTTTTATGTTCCATCAGTGCTTGGTTTCCCTCGATTATGACCTGCCAATTTTCCTCAAGTGATTAAATTACTTGCTTTTTATTATTTTTTTTTATATATACTTCTGGAATTAAAAGAGAGTTCTCTGAATGGTAAAACAAATATCTGGTCTGCTTGAGCCCTGGCAGGGAAGAGTGTTCCTACCAGTTTTCACTCTTTGATTGATTAGAACTTTTCATCTATCCTACAAGGTTGGAGGTGAGCATTTTGTTTAAAAAGAAAAAAAAAAAAATTAATTTGCTCCAGCCACAGAGAAATTGCTCCATCTTTTCCAGAAGAAGGCCTTCCTTGGGAATAGAAAAATGTCGTGCTTCTTTTCAATAAACTGTTGCAACATGTTTCAGCACTTAGGGAATCCTCCATCCCTTACTGTTGCTACCACTCCAGAAATAACATCTTCATTGGTCCTGCTGACTGCTTATCCCGCATCTCCCTAACAGCTTTCTCTTTTCAAGTTTCAAACTTTTTTACTTGAGATTTTTTTATTTGTAGACCAAAACCGCTTAAGTATTAATGACCGTAGTTAGGATTTTAAACCTGTTGCTCACTTTTATGAGCTAAGTTCTGCTGATTTAGCAGAGATTTAGCCTTCCTCGTGTCAGAATATGTAGTAAAGCTTTGTGGGATTTACCAGTTAATCCCGATTCATTAAAATCTGGGTATTTAACTCTTCTAGGTTTCTTTGGAAGCACCTTTAGAGCTTGTACGGGTGGATAGACATCTTGAAATGCAGGTGTTATAATGCAGAAGCCAGACTAAGATTTGTAAAATCAGCATTAATGCTTTCTTTTTGGAAAATCTGCACCAATGGAGACATACTTGTGTATGTATAGACATATCAAGAGTTTATTAATAATTTTCAAGCTCTTTTGTAGGCTCAGCACTGTGTTTAGTCTCCAGACTAAACAACCCCAGTTTCCTCAGCTGCTGGCTCATAAGACTTGTTTTGCCTAGGGAAATGCAAACTGAAGAAAGCTTATCTTTTAATAAAAGGAACTCCAAAAACAGAGAAAAATCTCACAAAATTGCTGTCTTAATTACTGGGACAATATGCATTTGAACAGTCATCTTAGACAGCTATAAGACATTTTTTCTCACAGATAGCATCTCATCTCTGTGTATACAGAGATCTCTGTGTAATGCACAACAGGCTATTTTGCATCTCATTAGATCTCAGTGTAGCATTTGGGGAGGAAAGCTCAAAGCTGTAATCTTTTTTTTATTTTTCTTCTTTTTGTTTGAAAATAGCTGAATGGTATACCATTTGACTCCCACTTCGAGGAGTGCAGACAAAGAAATCCAGTGTCTGCATTTAGGAACTGGATCTGGAAGGTGGAACTTCTATGCAAATTCACTCATTTTTCTGTAACTTGAATCACAGCACAAATGGCATGTTTGCTTTTGGGAAAAGAAAGTGGTCCCCAGTTCTGAGAGCATGCATTACCTATTAATACTTCCCAACAACAGCAGAGAATTGGGGAGGGAGGAGAAGGTTTTGAAAGTGACCCAAAGCCTCCCTTGGGCACTTCAGGGACCAGAATCACATTGTCCATTCCCTTGATCTTACCATTATCATATGAAAGATGATTAAGAGTGTGTTTTACAGAACAAGCCTTTCTCAGCAGCAGCAGCGTGTGGAAAGGAAACTCTGCTGTGGAAATAAGAAGGGAAGTGTGCATGGGCTGGAGGTGCAAGGCAGGAAGTGTAGAAGAGGGAAATGCATTTTGCCTCATCTGTGGCACTATGGTTACTGACAGGCTGGAGATGTTCCCAAAGGCCGGGCAGTGAAATAGGCATGTGCTATGAAATGTGTGGCATGCTTTATTCAAGATGTTATTAGGAAGCATTATGGAAAGGTGTTGATGAAATTTAGGAGACCAGGTCCCACTGGGAAGTGACCATACTCGATCTCTTGAATCTTTTAGAAAACTCTCTCTCTGGTTTTATTAAAGTAGAATTAATCCCTGCACAAGGGATTGGTATAAATTCTATGGTCATACATCATCCACCTTTGGGGAGCTAAGGAGGGATTTAAATATTATGTGAAATACCAGGCAGTCTACCGTATCCTTCTGCATGCTTTCCTACCTGAAGCTGGGCACTATATGATGTAATTTCAAGTAGATCATTGCATTACCAGCTCCCAAACTAGCCCATGTAGCTTTGTGAACACCCTGGTTAATTTGAGTGATAAGCACCATGAGAGAAACACAGTATCCTTTCTAAGGAATTGACAGTCCTGGGAATTTGATGCCTTGGTGTTTTCTTGCTACTTTTCAAGCAAGTCAAATTAAACTCAAAGAAGTTATTTAGAATATACAGAGGACTCTATAAGCATATTCATTCACTTTTCTTCACTTTCTCTTCCTCCCCCCCCCAAAAAAAAAAAGAGTATGATACAACCAGAAAAGGTTCAGCAAAGAGCAACAGATTGGTAGGGAATATACGTGCAAGGAATTATCATATGAGCAGTAATGTTCAATCTGCAAAAGAGACAACTGAGGATGAGAAATGAATGAGGTCTATAAAATCACAAGTGGCCTGTAAAGGGACTGGCTGAACACGCTGTCTTCCAGTACAGAAGTAAGAACACGTTGCATGAAGCTAGTAGGAACAAGGCTTAAAAATGCCAGAAGGCTGTGGCTTCCAAGGATTAGTTGGTTGATTAAGCTGTGGAATTCCTTGTCGGGGATGTCCTAAGTGCTAAAAATTGATGTGGGCTCAAGCTGTTCAAAATTTGGTTAATTCTTGCGAATGAAATTCATTACAGTTGCCTACTAATACATAAGAATCCACTTCTGGGTTAGGCATCCCTTGAACTGCAAATGCCTAAACCATGGAAGAGCATTAGGGGGAAATACCTATATTCGCTATGTTCTTATGTTCTTCCTTATGTAGTTGCTTAAAACTACCATACAAATAGGTTACTGAACGGTATGATATGTCCCATTGGTCTAGCATGCTACAGGCAGTCTTACATTCTTCACAGCTATAAACATGCTAAGGAAAAGTGAATCAAGCTAAAAGGAAATATATTTATATTTACATATCATTGTGTCAAATTCAAAACAGGCTTACACTTATACAATTATACAGAGATGCATTATTATAGTTATATTATTATACAGTAATATATGTTGTACATACATACAGGTTTCTGTACTAAGTATCAGTGGAAGCACAAAGTAATCAATTTTTTTGTTACTCTGATAATTTTGCTGCAGAGTCTTCAGAAATGGAATGGAAAATGACAGGAAATCTTTAGACATAATGAGTCTCTGGAGGGTGTTTATTTCCTACCTTTTATTTTCTGCTGTGTTCCTTTTCTATTGATTTTTAAAGATATTTTTGGGCTGAACTTTCAGGTCAGATTATCAGTTTGTCCTTCTTTCTCAATTCTGAGTTTACTTTAAATCCTTTCTTCTATTACTGACTTAATTTCCACTTTTTTTTTTTTTTGGCTTTTGGGTAGATTTTCGTAGGGTATATTTTCTCCTAGTTCCTATTGTAAGAATTTCCCTAGATTCTTCAACTCTCACTGAACAGCAGTTGTTCATTCTGCTTCCAACCCTTTCAAAATTTCTTTTTGGAGGATTCTGATTTTATATTGTCTTCAGGAATGACAACCCAACAGGCTGCTTGCAATTCATATTTAGAGCTGGTTGCTCTCTTCAAAAAACACAGCTGAAAAGTCTTGTGTAGCCTGAATGGATTTATGTTAATTTGTATTGCTTCAAAACTGCTTGTGATACCAACCATGTTTTGACCATAGACCAAGTATTTAGCATCCTTCAGTTTCCACAGTCTGGTGAAAATGCTGTGATTGTTCTCTCTGCCTTGCATGCCATTGGAGGTTTTTATACGTTGATGCAGCCTGCAGTGTATTCACTTTGCATACATGCTTTGATCTGGAGCCAAAAGCCAGTACCACCTGCTCTGCGAAGCAGACGTATCCCTGCTTCATTACAGTAGGTCTGTTTGCTAATCTGACAGGTTCCGAAGTCCACCAAGGCAAGGCATTGACCTCCACTAGCCTTAAAATCATTGCATACCTTCTTTCATCTGCCTCTTAAATAGACAAGAGGTGCACCTGATAAGCCTCAGACGCACTTGTACTGATATGCCTGGGGATATTGGCCTTGCTGTGACTCTGCAAGTGCTGACATGTTCCCTCTGACACTTGAAGTCAGAGAAATGCAGAGCACCAGCCCTTTCCCAGTCCCTGTCCCAGAACATAGACTCATAAATGTGCTGGCAACAAGGGACTTCTGGATGTCTCCAGCTGCTCATCCTGCCCTGAGAAGAACTACAGACTGGGGTAGATTGGTAAATAAGGGTATTCGTGGTTTGTCTCACCAAGGCTTGAAAACCTCAAAGGGTGGAAGCCGTTTTAGATCATCTAGAAGCAGGACAGGTCCTGATGGTTGCTGTATTTAAACATAGGTTTCCAATTTTGGGAAGGACAAAACAGAGTGTGCCACTGCCTTGGGCCATGGAGAGCAACTTCTGAGGCACTCTGATCTACTCCTCTTAGCCTGCGATCTAGCACAGCTAGGTGGTCCAGTATTATTTTATGGCTTCTATATATTCCACATGCACACTTATGATATAGCAGCTGTATTAGATACTGTAGCCACTCCTTTGGTGTGGAGGCAGCTTATTTCTGCCTGTTGTCTCAACCCCTAGATGGGAACAGTGCTCAGCACTTAATTAAGAGAAGCTATAGTTATGAAGCACTCAGGTTTATGCACACTTCTGTTTTTCCAGAACTTGCTTGGCATAATATCAAATATTTCTGTCTTGGGGAGGACAGATTCAACAAATTCTGCAGTGACTGAAATGTATACTTATACTCTTGGCTGCCAGGGCATACTTCTGACTCATATTAAGCCTACTGTCAACCTGCACCCCCAGATCCCTTTCTGTACTGCTGCTTTCCAACCCTTTTTGTCCCAAATTTATACTTGTGCCCAGTGTTACTCCTCCCCAGGTGCAGAATCCAGCATTTGTTCTTGTTAAGTTTCGTGCTGGTTGATGATTGCTCAATGCTCCAGTCTATCTAGATCCCTCTGCAAGGCCTCTTGTCCTTAAAGAGAAGTCAACAGCACCTCCCAGTTTGGTATCATCACCAGACTTGCTAACCGTGCATTCAAGCCCTGCCTCCAGATCATTGATAAACATATTGAACAGAACTGGCCCTAGAATTGACCCCTGAGGAACACCGCTAGTGACTGGTCACCAGCTAGATATGGTCCTATTCCCTGCAATACTTTGAGCCTTGCCATTCAGCCAGTTCTTCACCCAATACATCATGTACCTGCTCATTTCACAGCTGAACAACTTGTTCAGAAGTATACTGTGAGGGACAGTGTCAAAATCCCTACTAAAATCCAGAAAAAAATGCATACACTGCTTTCTCTTCATCCACTAGGTGGATGACCTCCTCGTAGAAGTCTATCAACTTACTTAGACAGAACTTTTTCTTTGTGAAACCATGTTGACTGTGCAATATTGACTCTCTTCTAAGAAGATGGAGTTTCCCCCTGGATTTGAAGATGAGATGTGTGTGTAAGGGGACCATGCCCAGGTAGATTCATAGGTTCATATGTAAAAGATCTATGTGCTGATTGGCCATAAGCATGCAAAGATATATTGTAGTATCTAAACCTGACAAAAGGTCAGCCTGTAAATGTCTGTATGTCTGTAAATCATGACCATCAACTCATGCCACCTTCATGTCATGCAAAGCTGATCCAGAGGCAGTTGGCACTTGACCAGATTGTGAAAGTGTTGCTTTTAAAAGGCTGATGAACTAGGAGAAGCTGGACATTATTCAGGTTTTGCGTTGTGATAATACCGAAGCCTTTTTGATTTGGGCTAACTTACTAAGCCAACAGTGGGATCATTGTTATCCTAAACAGGAATCTGGCGCAATCTGCATAGTATAAGATGTGCCCCCAAAATCTGCTGACTGTAGGGCAAAATGCCTCAAGGAGACATTCAGCAAGTTCCTGAAGCCACAGTTATCCACACTCAGCTGCAACACTTTTCTTGGCATCAACCCCATATCTGCCTTTGCAGACAGTTTTAAGATAAGTGGCTTGTGCTGGAAAGATTAAGAGCACAGACAGATAAGTGACTTTTCTACAGGACATCCTTAATGCTTTAACACAGATGCATGGCAGGATCCTTCCTGGAAAAGTAGCTCTGAAGTATCAGCCCACTGTAGTCATGCTTACCACTACGTGAAAAAAAATGACCCCCTATTTTACCCACTAATTGTGCCCTAAATGCAGGGGCTGCAACAGAGGTCTTGTTTGTTTTAAGTGGATCTGTGATGTTACGCTCCTAAGTCTTTATAAATGTAAGTGAGTAAATGTAGAGTAAGTGGCTAAATTTACAAAAGCATCAAGCTCCTGTAGACTTTAATAAGAGTTGTTGTGCTCTCTGTTCTCTTGAAATCAGATCAGCTAATGAGGTACTTACATAAACCAAATCTGCTCAGGCCCCTATTTGTTTTAAAAAAATAGCCTTTAGTTTGCACACACATATACACGCACAGAGCTGTTTTCACATTTTATTCTTTAATTGTTGAACCAAAATCTGAAAGAGCCATTTGTCTTGGCTGCGCTAGGACAGCCTGGAAGGCAAGAATTTTGATTTCCAACTCTGAAGATTTTGCAATTGTTATACATCAGACAGTGGTTAAGAGAGATTCAGGAACATGTTTGTTCTTCCCCCTTGAGTAACCAGAAAGTAAGGACAGGTTCCCTGTTGATTTACCAAGAAAGTAAAAGTCCATCCTAGGTAAAAGTCCATAATCCTTTAATTTGGTGCCAGAGTTGATCCTGGGTCTCCAAATGCTGAGTGAATGCCTGTGTTCAGAGCATTCAGCATCTACCTTTTTAATGGGGCAAAGTCTTTATTCTAAAGGCCTAGACTTCCCAGACATATCTTTTTTTTTGCCAAGATGCAAAAAGGTTTGCTGCAATGATTTATCATCTCTGATGAACAAAAAATTATTATCGGGCTCTGATACACTGATTCCTAATTTGTTCTCTGTAATGCAACCAGAATAGAATATGGAATATAGGCTTATTCTCATTTTATTTATGAAGATTTTTCTCTCTTGACTTGCATCAAAGAAATGAACTCTTCTAGAACCTAAGGAAAAGATTATTTAATATATCTTTGTAACTCTTTGTCATTTCAGTCACTGAAGATCACATGAGGTTTGGTCATATCGCCTTTTGGTATTATCACCTAAGATGGACTCTGCCATATGGGAAATACAAACAAGTACTGCACCTTTCTTGCTTTCCGTGGCAGTGTATTGTTTCATTGCTTAGCCTGAAAAGGAAAGAAAACTGGATTTTTTTTTCCCCTGCCACTTCATTGGGAACGGCAAGTATTGCGCTCATTAAAGAAAGCAGTGGGGAATCTTCCTAGAGCTTATTTAGGACAGTGACATTAGCCATTCTCTGCAGAAAAGAACATCAAAGGTGATAGTGAGAGATAACATTCCCTTTTACTAGTCAGCATACAAAATAGATTACATCAATGATGAACTCTCTAAAGTGTACAATTAAAAGCCTTCAGCAGACGGCTTTGTGGTTTACCTCCTGCTTCAGCACATGGAAGGGTTTTCTCTTGGACAGGGATGCAAAAGACATTGCAACAACAGTGAGCCTGGTACATGGATAAAAAGGCTGTGCTGTCAGTCACTTGGTGTTAAACAGCTTGATATGCTGCATGCCACCTGCTCTCCACTGTTGATTGGATTCTTGTATGTTCCTGCAACAGGCTGAATGTGAGAATTAATATCTTGCCCAGTCCTTTAGGACTTCTGATCCAAACCTTTCTCCCAAAAATGGCTGTCTGCCCCGCAATGATATATACCTCATGTGAAGAGCTTATTTTCCTACACAAGGATGTAAAAATAAGCCTTAGTGTACCGCCCAGTAGAGCATCGTTGCCAGTGACCTTAGCAGGTGACATATCACCCAGATCTTTTTATTCAGGACAAACGGCTTGACAAGCTATACGAAGGATCCAAGTGTGAAGTGTGCATACAAAGGCACCTCCAACCAAAGAATTGCATAGTGACCACATTGGAAGGTTTGTCACAATGAAAGAAGAACAGCAAAACAAAGAAATTTTTTTAATTGGTCAGGATAACAAGCAGATTAGAGAATCATAGATTCATAGAATCAGATAATATCTCAAGTTGGAAGGGACCCATAAGAATCATCAGGTCCAACTCCCTGCTCCTCACAGGACTACCTAATGCTAAACCATATGGTTAAAATTGTCATGTAGACAATCCTTGAACTCTGACAGGTTTGGTGCTATGCTCAATTCTCTGGGGAGCCTGTTCCAGTGACTGACCACCCTCTCAGTGAAGACTTTTTCCTAATGTCCAATCTGAACTGCGCTTATGCTGCTTCATTCCATTTCCTCATGTCCTGTTGCTGGTCACCAGAGAGGAAAGCAGAACCTCTCCCTCCACTGCTCCCCTTGAGGAAGTTGTAGACGGTGATGAGGTCACGCCTTAACCTCCTCTTCTCCAAGCTGAACAAACCAAGTGACCTCAGCCACTCCTTGTAAGCCTTGCCCTCAAGGCCTTTCACAATCTTGCTCACCCTCCTCTGGACACACTCTAATAGTTTTATGTCTCTCTTGAACTGAGGCACCCAAAACTGCACAAGGTACTTGAGGTGGGGCCACACCTGTGCAGTGTAAGGTGAGACAATCACCTCCCTCAACTAGCTAGCTGTGATGTTGTTGATGCATCCCAGGGTATGGTTGGTCCTTTTGGCTGCCAGGGAACACTGTTTTCAACTTGCCATCAACCCAACCCCCCAGATCTCTTTCTGCAGTGCTGCCCTCCAGAATCTTGTCCCCCACTTTGTACATATAACCAGGATTACCCTGTCCCAGGTGCAGAATTTGGCACTTGCTCTTGTTAAATTTCATACAGTTAATGATTGCCCAGCTCTCTAGCCTATCCAGATCTCTCTGTAAGGCTTCACTACCCTCGAGGGAGTCCACAGCTCCTCCTAGTTTAGTATCGTCAGCAAACTTAATGTACAATCATTTCCTGCATCCAGACAATTTACAAAAACATTAAAGAGCACTGGCCCTGAAATTGAGCCCTGAGGAATCCCACTGGTGACTGGCCCAGTTACCATATAAGCCCAGTTACTATAGCCCTTTGAGCCCAACTCATCAGCCAATTGCTCACCCGGTGTATTATCGACTTGTCTAGCCATGTGCTGCACAGTTCATCTAGAAGGACACTGTGAGAGACAGTATAAAAAGTTTTGCTAAAATCCAAAACCATCACATCTACTGGCTTCCCTTGGTCAACTAGATGGGTGACCTTGTCATGAAAGGAAATTAAGTTGGGTAAGGAGGACTTTCTCCTCGTGAACCTGTGCTGGCTATGACCAATGACTGCATAGTCTCTCAAATAGTTTTTCAATAACACCCATAATAACCTTCTCCATAATTTTACCAGGCACTGAAGTGAGACTAACAGGCCTGTATTTACCAGGGTCTTCCACCTTACCCTTCTTAAAGACTGAGGCAACATTTGCTAGCTTCCAGTCGACTGGGACTTCTTCAGACTCCCAAGACTGTTGAAAAATAATGAAGAGAGGTCCCATGATGACATCAACCAGCTTTTTAAGTACCCTGGCATGAATCCCATCTGGCCCCAGAGATTTCTGTGCACCCAACTGGAGCACAGACTGCTTTGTCTACATTCCTATTTGTGAGTAGATCAACCTCGTCAAGCAACAGACCAATGTTATCTCTGATTCTCCTTTTGCTATTAAAATATTTATAAAAGCCCTTTTTGTTGTCTTCACAGTGATGGCCAGCTTGTTATCAAAAGATATCAAGACTATGCTAGCTACCTCCCGCAGATTTTTGCCTAGAATAAACTGCAATTTAGCTGGGCTGACCTGTGGGTTTCATAGTGAGAAGATATATACATACATATTTAAACACACACACACACACAGAGTCATAAAGATATATTTGTAAGATTAATGGATTTTTGGTAGTCTTTTATCATCACAAAAACAGTTCTTGGTTGAAACCTATCACAGCTTGACCTTATGACAAAAAAGCAGTATTATGGGGTAAATGAAAATTTCACCCAGTCCAAATGCAGCTAACAACGAAAAAGTTAAGAGTCATTTGAAGAGAAATGCAGGTGGTTTTCACCCTTGGTAAAGTTTGTGACTGAATTTCCTAAGGAGGGTAAAGATTGACAGATGAAGAGGTGAAACTAAAAGAGTTGCAGTTCCGTTTTAAATGCTGGCCTGTCACACATGCAATGTCTTAACACATGCCTAGTTGCTTTGGTACAGAGTCAATCTAACAGTGGTTCCCAGGGCTGATTTAAATGGAGCAATTTCCTTGGGGAATCCTTGGGAGAACAGCAATGCCTGGGAAACGTGATGTAATTGGTCACTGTAGGGGAGATAAATGTAATATCCAGCCATTACTCAGAGAGATCGTCATCTCTTCACGGATGTAAGGCAGTATAGTTACATGGTTACTGATTAAAGGAAAAGAAGATTCAATGTAGTGCAAATCATCAGCAAAGTGTTGTAGACTACTTGGGAACAAAAGCTGGTGCAGCTCCAGAGTTTTGAAAGGCCTTGGGTTTAGAGGGTCTTTGCACAGGCTAGCTATGCTTATTTACGCTAATTGGCACCCACTGCAATGAGTGTCCTGTACAGGAAAGGACACATAGAGCACATGGACATGTGCAAAGAGAAAGACAAGTTCTCTCTAACTTTTATGCTATGTTGGAAGTACCCTTGGGAGCTCTCTGAAACTTCCTGGGGAGGAGAACTGCAAGTTAGAATCTCATTGCTCAGGCCTAGGAACGTTGCAGTCTCGCACTGTAATTGCAGATCTAGTTATGTATATTCAGGAGGACCTGAGCAGTACAGGCTAAGAACTGGGTAACCTTTCTCATCAGCAGAAAAGAAGGTTGAATAGGAAAGATATGTGTATGTGTTACTAATGTGGCTATCATGTATAGCTAGTGTGTGTGTGTATATATATATGATGCTATGTTTCCCACAGCATTTTCCTAGACGCTGGCTGCTCATAGCTTGGGTGGCTGTTCAATGGGTATAAAACTGGCTGGATAGGAGAGCCCAAAGAGTTGTGGTGAATGGAGTTAAATCCAGCTGGTAGCTGGTCAGAAGTGGTGTTCTCCGGGACTCAGTATTGGGACCAATTCTTTTAATATCTTTATCAATGATCTGGACAAGGGGATCGAGTGCACCCTCAGCAAGTCTGCAGATAACACCAAGTTGGGTGGGACTGTTGATCTGCTTGAGGGTAGGAAGGCTCTACAGAGGGATCTGTACAGGTTGTATCAATGGGCCAAGGCCAACTGTATGAGGTTCAACAAGGCCAAGTGCTGGGTCCTGCACTTGGGTCACAACAACTCCATGCAGTGCTACAGGTTTGGGGAAGAGTGGCTGGAAAGCTGCCCAGCAGAAATGACATGTGAGTGTTGGTCAACAAGCAGTTGAATATGAGCCAGAAGTGTGCCCAGGAGGCCAAGGAGGCCAACAGCATCCTGGGTTGTATCAGAAAATAGTGTGGCCAGCAGGACTAGGGAAGTGTCCTTTGTAATCAGCACTAATGAGGCCACAGCTTGAATACTGTGTTCAGTTTTGGACCCCTCACTACAAGAAAGACATGGGGGTGCTGGAGCATATCCAAAGGGGGCCATGCCCCACTCAGGAGAGACAAGTGAGTCAGATTTGCAGATCCCCAGCAGTGTGGACTAAGGTGAGACAATTCTCAAGGTCCATAGAAAAACATTTATTAGATACCCACAGTGATTAATGTATGTCTTAACTACACCCACGATAATTGGTTAGGTATATAACAAATTGTGGTAAACAGTAAAACAAAGTATAGCAAGCGGTAAAGTACACTTTGCATTACTTTGCAACAGATATGCAAATTATGGCAAGCAGTACTTAACAACAGATATACCATGAATTATCACGAGTGGTAACGTATGCCTTGCATTACATACTTAACTTTAAAAGAAAAGAGAAAAGAAAGAGAAACAGATTGGGGAGGGGCGGAGATAAAGAGATCACCGGTCTTGGTTCCAGCCATGGTCCAGCCAACAGGGGTCTCTAGTTCGTAGAAGCATTTCTCTGTGGATCCTCAGGGAAAAAAGTCTCTCTAGGGGCGCTTATTTTTCCTTTTATGTTCACGGTATCAGTATGACCCGCCCCATTGTTACAGTGCTCAGGTCTCTCCCCATCCTCCCCCGCACAGCCAGGTGACATGATTGGGGTGGAGAGACAAGTCCTATAGTCATGTACGTTTAGCATGATCTCGATAATCTTCATTAGCATACGCAGGGTTGTGAACTTTAACATGCATTTCGCGGATAATGAGGCACCAGACACGATGGCCATGAAAACAAAAAGCTAACAAGCTTCACAAGTTGAGCAGAAAGCCCTGTCTTCACAAGACTTTCTGCCCTGCCCCCTCCCCCACAGACTGATCCTGTGTCATCCAGGTGAGTTTTCTCGCCTGAGTCACTCAAGAGAGAAGCAATCGTTCAGTTCTTTGAGCACAAGGCCTACATTATCCAGACTCCACATGGTCCACCCCATGGCTATAGCTACATTTCAAGGTACTTTTGAGTGTTTGAAACATTCCTCTGTGAGGCTCAGAGGGCCTCCTCCTTTTGTCTCTCAGCATTTGTTTCAGGGAATTTACAAGTCGTCTCTTAAAAGAGCAAGGAAGGCGGAGACCGGTCTAAAGAACAAGTCTTATGAGGAGTGGCTGAGGGAACTGAGGCTGTTTAGTCTGGAGAAAAGTCTCAGGGGATACCTCCTTGTTCTCTACAACTACTTGAAAAGAGGTTGTAGTGAGGTGGGTGTCAGTCTCTTTTCCGAAATAGCAAGTGATAGGGTGAGAGGAAATGGCTTCAAGTTGTGCCAGGAAAGGTTTAGATTGGATATTAGGAAAAATTTCTTCACCAAAAGGGTTGTTGAGCATTGGAACAGGCTGCTCAAGGAAGTGGTTGAGTCACTGTCCCTGGAGGTATTGAAAAGACAAGTAGATGAAACATTTAGGGACATGGGTTTTGGTGGACTTGGTAGTGTTATGTTATGGTTGGACTCAATGATCTTGTTGTAAAATCAC
Organism: Vanellus vanellus; assembly: GCF_965231255.1. Lineage (NCBI taxonomy): Eukaryota > Metazoa > Chordata > Aves > Charadriiformes > Charadriidae > Vanellus > Vanellus vanellus. Next base: position 21,907,708 of record NC_138909.1, on the reverse strand, counting down.
CAAATTTGATTATAGTTGAAATAGAATGTTAAGATGTTGTGTGTTTTGACCATCACCAGGTAGTTATTGTTTTTTATCAAGACACTAATAGGAATGGGATGAAACAATGAAAAATTGAATAGAGAAGTTTTGTTTGAGTCCTGTAACTATAGAAACTTGTTACGCATCAGTGATGTTACCTGGAAACCCCCATACTCTTCCCATCTTTTTTAAATATCAAGAACCAATTAATAGATATTAATAGAAATAACCATTGATTATTTGGATATGGATATTGATAGTAATGTATAAACAAAAAACCAATCAATTAAAATTAAAATCATATGTGTTTTGTGATGAACAATTCAAGTAATGGTAACTAGGTATGATCTAAACTAACTGTTGAACAATATATCTTTGATATACCTGTCAAGAAAGTGATAAGTTGTAGGCCTGGTTAGTAAACCGAGAAAATCTTCTGGAGGTTCCAAGATTAAAGGGGGAATGGAATTTTGCAACCAAACTGAGCATGTGCAAGGATCAGGTTCAACTAGCAGACACAATGAGGAAGACTATGGATGACCGCTGGAGGACCCTGGACTACCACCAATGTACCTGAAAGCACATGCATCACAGAATTTTACATATATTAATGAGTTCTCCAAAATTGTATGAATATGTGGATTGTTTCTCGGAAATGTGATGAATATGTATATTTTGATTGTATAGAATTTTTGTAGCAGAACAACTCAGCACTCACACTAGGTGGAGTGATCCCCCATGCATCCAGCACTGTAATAAAGAAGTGCCTGTTTTCTAAAGGCTCAGTGATTTCTAGAGCAGTATGCAGCAAAACAGCTGCAGGATAGCAACTCCCCTTCCCCAGTCACAAGTCATCCATCTTCTAAACTTTCTATATGTATAACACTGCACTTTATCATTGGGCAAAAGGACTATGTATTTGTGCTTCCACAACTTCCAGCCCTAGATGTGCAGACCGCAACTCTGAGGAGCAGTAAAAAGCTGAGTTGCTTTTAGCAAGAGCAAAAGTTGTCCTGACCTCACCCAAATCTGTCTCTATGAATTTATTCAGATGCATCTTGATGCATACTTGAGAAGCTGCTCTGTTGACTATTTTGAATGGCTAATAAATTGTCTTATTGTCATCCCACTGGAAGATTTTGTCAGGATACAACATGCATTACAGTCCCTCAACTATGGTGGAGAGAACAGGGAAAATAACAGAATTATAGGGGAAGAGATGCTAAGGGATACTAAAATTTCTTAGTAATCATACTTGATTATTCCATGGCACACAGAACTGCAAGGCAAATAACTCATGCTTAGATAAAAGCATGGTGAAAATTGTCTTCCTCCACTGTGTGGTATTTTGAGAACCTTCTTGTTTATTTGCAGGACTTATGTTTCTTGTCCAAGCTGATCCTTAGCTGTACATTCCTCCAGCATAATTACTCATCTCTGATTCTGTTTCAGTTTTCACATTCTGACATTGTCAGAGAAGCAGAAGCTATGCCTCAAAAAGACTTTATTTTTACTTCTCCCAAGAATTTGCACTTCAATATATTTATTGGTTTATAAGAGTCTTTTATTTGAAAAGATCTTAAAAACACATTATGAATTATTCAAACAACTTCAGAAAAGATTTGAAGAGGACTATTAAAATTCAATTATAACCTGGCTAGGTGAGTGGGGTTAACATCTTTGACGTTGGAAGACATGTAACTGGATCATTATTGAACAAGGGTGGCCAAGATGTCACTTTTAGAATTTATCCAGAAGACAGCCACTTTAACAGGACAACATCGTCTAGCCCTAGTCTACAGCACTGGTTCTTTGCTTGCTGTCATGGCCCATTTAGATCCCTCAAATTTACAGGACAATGTACTCTGTAAATTAAACTTTATTTTATGAGCTCACTAAGAAATGTAACAAACAAACATGACAAACAAAGGTCTCCTTTGCACAGACTAGTCTATCACATGAATTCACTAATTCATCACTTAAGTCATGAGGTTTCTCACTCACAAGTTGTCCAATTCATAGCTCACAACTCAGAACTGTGAGAGATGGAACTCAGGGATTGTTTTGATTCAGCCATTTTGTATGTCAACGACACAAGCAGGGCTATGAACAGCCGTTTTGTGCGTCGACGGCACAAGCAGAGCTGTGTAACTTACAAAACAACTCCTTAAAAGGAGAAAAATGCAAATCAAGTTTGTGACAGACTAACTGGTCGTGAAAGAATGTGCACCCTAAAGTACCTAACCAATGGGAAAAGGGGACAGGACATAAATCCTTGAAGTTTTGTAACTAGATGTGCTCTTTTTGTGATGCACCTGACTCAGCCGACTCGTTTATTTTAATCCTGAATAAACTTTTATCTTTGCTTGGAAGACTTTTTCCTCTCTACATTTTTATCCATGAGCAACTATTTCTCACAAAACTTATTGCTCATAACTTTTAACTCATGCACCTGTGAGCAAAATTTGTTACCTAGCTAGGTAGGTAACAGAGTGCTCATCCTTCCTCCTTCATTATGGTGCAGTAGTCCACTGGGAAGCATGAAAGTCTCAGCAGTCAAGCTGCTGTTGAATCTGCTTCAAAAGCTTTTTGGGTAAACTGGTATCTTCCAGCTTGAAAGCTTTATCTATGCCATTTCCATGAGGTAGCAGATTCTGATGAAACTGTCAAACAATCAATATGCAAAGATGATGGCTGCAGGAGACACAATCTACAGGTGATAATGGCTGCATAATGGCCTTTTAGCTCTTTCTGGCCACCTGTCCTGCCTACCTGGGGCTCTCACTTTGGCACTGCTCCCAGCACACATCAGGCCTTAGTATGAGCTGTGTTAGCCAAAAACTAAGCAGGAGTTGAGTGAACAGTCACACTCACTCATAGAAAACTACTGCTAGTGGAGGTTTCTTAGAGCCCCTAATGAATCACTCACTGGCTCTTGAGAAGAATTCACTTCAGTAATTAAGACTCTAGCTTAGCACATAGGAGCCACAAGTTTAAGGTTCCTTTCTATCTTCTAACATGACTTCTGGCTATCTATTTTGAGCCAAATACTCAAAAGGACCTATCTCTCTCCAGGGACCTGCTCTTTCCTGGTGCTCAGAGTCCACATTTGATTTTCTGTGAAAAACTCAGAATAGTCTTGTGTTTTCTGAACTTCCCAAGAGTGGAGGAAACCCAGGTTCAAACTCGAGTCCTCCCTAATCTAGGGAGAAGCTAGGAGAAGATGGCTCTCTGTGTCTGTCATGTTCAGAAAAATTCATAATAATAAGGCAAGTCTAAAATCAAGCCAAGAAGTCAAATCAGCAAGCTAGACATGGGCATAGTTGCAGCATAGCTCAGGCAGGGGCCAAGGGCAAGAGCTGGAGCTCCTGAGAAAAGGATTGGAAGCCCCAGAGGAGGCATCTCACATCTCTCTTTCTCGTGCAGCTATTTCTTACAAGTTCACTGCTATCCCAGCAGTCTGATACAAAGTTACAATATTAATATGTTATCAATAAGTAAATATTGATAATTATCAATTATTGACATTTATCAATAATTATTGATATTTATTAATATTTATTGATATTTATTATTAATGAAATAATTATTAGTATTAGTGTCTAGCTAGGGACTCACCTCCACATCCATTTATCTGGTGTATAACAACAGAGAGTTAGCTCACATCAGTCTTCCCCTACTCAGAACATGTACAAGGCAGCAGCCATTTGCTTTCATAAAATGTAAAAAAAAAATTCATCACCCCTTTCTCAAATCTATCCAAAATCAGCCACTGAAGTAGACGTTACTAGGGAAGGGGCACTTGTGCATATGGTTTGCTTCCACAGGAAGCCAACCTATAAAAATAGTAGTAGGTCCACTGAAGCAGGTAGACCTGTGGAGTGCATGTGTAAGTGAGAGAAGAATCAACCTGTTATCTGAGCTCTTTCTCACATCATCTTACTACCTAATGTATTGAAGGGAAAGTCTCTCCTCTTTATAGAAAGGGTCTTCAGTGAAGGGGCTTTGGATTATGAAATGCCGCAACTGGCAGTTCATTCAGCTGCTGAGATTTCCTTTCTTCCCTATTTCTCTTCATTTTCATGATTTATCCAACAGTTTTTGGAAAGGCCTTTGATAAAAACACTCTGAACTCTTTGTATAATGTATCCCTTTAAACGAATACCTCTTCAAAGGCACTCTTCTGTTCCAGAACAGGAAAACAGCAAAACTTTCCTTTTTTTCAGGTCAATCATATTGACCTGAGTACTCTAAGACTGCCTTAAAGACCAATTACATCAGCACATGTTGCTGCAAGATGAACTGAAATTATATGCTCTTTCATCTGAGGGCAATTTACAGAAGCCTTGAGGCCAAATAAAACACAGCATATCTAGTGACTTCTCAGCAGATCGCTGGAGAGAACCAAAGTGCCATTTTTTTGTAGAAGTGGTACAGAATGAAGAGATGTTACTTGTCATGTATTCCAGCTTTTATAATGTTTAAAAGGTGTGGGATAGCTACATGTTTGTGTGTTCATGTATTTTCTGCTCTGCCTTTGAAAATAATTTTAATACAGGAACTTGGAGAGATTGTTTTTCACATTAATTCCTAAGACAGGATTTTTGAGAAATGTAACTACATATGAAAGTACTTTTTCTGAAAAGGCAATGACAGTGTTTTCTTTAGCTTGTCCTTAAGTGCACAAATGGTAAACCAAGTAACTAGCTGGATCAAGACAGCCGATTTGTTAAACAGGAAAGTTTGAATATATTTTTCTCAGAAAGGTTTGGAGCTTAATAGGCAATATACCCTGAATGGCTTTATGGTACCAGGAGGCAAACTTGATTTGAGATCAGATCTGTCCATTGACCACCAATTAAGATGAACTTGGTGCTCTCTGAATTGGAATTTGAGCAACAAACAAATATGCCACAGGAAAAGGAAACTGCTAGCCAGCTTGCTTTTCAATACGTCATCTTTAAGGGTAGTTTTGAAATATTAAAATATTCAAAAAACATTTACCAAAAGCTATTGGAAAAGAATAGCACAAAACCAAGGTACATGTTTAAAAAAAAAAGAACCTAAAGCAGTAGCTTTGCAGTTCATGGTTTGGTTTCTTTAGGAAGATTTTTCAAGTGAGGTTTGAGTGCAGAATTATCTCATTGAAGAAATTGCTAAGAAATATAGGGCAATTTTTCCTCTAATATACATTTCATTAGAAGAAGCTACTTTTTGACTAATTTGACTATTTTAATCAAATCTCCATATTGAGAAGATTTTCCTGAAAAAAATAGATAAACTTTGGAGAACTTTAAGTACTTTAACAATATATTTTTTTTAATGGAAAACTGATTATTTCCTAAAGGTCTTGACTGATTTTAATTGTAGAGATATACTGCAGTCAAAATTAAAACCAAAATATTGTGTTCAGTATTGGGTCAGCTGAAAGGAAATGAGTCCTAACAAAAGCTGTCACTATAACAGGCATGATCCTGGGAATAAGTGCATCTTGTCAGTCTCTATGGCACTTTGTGCATAGTCAGTATAAACTCTGAGCTTTAAGCAGCTTGTATTTTTCACTTTGGATGTCCTTAAGACAATCCCTGGTGTATCACAACTGCCCCAAAATCTCGATTTCTTGAACTATCCCTTCTCTAGATAAAGGACTTCTGAATACCCTGATGTACTATGGCACTTCTACTTAGGATCAAATTTCTGCTTTAAAGTGGCTTAAAAGGCTAATTTCACAGCTGTATGAAGTTCTCCTGAGTGGGTGCTGGAAATGAAAAGCACCAGAATAAGACACTTCATTGCTACTCTGAAAGGAACCATTGCTTAACAAAGGTTGATTGAATCCTCTGAACATATGGCTCTAAAAAGTTCAGCAAGTAGTAAGTACAGAACCATGCATATTTTCAAGGCAGACAAAAAAAACAAACAAAAAAACAACAAACCAGAAGCCAACAGTAGCTCATAGACTCATCAGTCAGCTCAAGAAATACAAATAATTTAATTCACCTACCTGTCTTTGTTTCTCAAGACAGGCAGCAGTTCTGTGCTTATTGATAATCTGTGTGATGTCTACCCAAACCGGTATGGATGCTCCTGGGAAAACATTCACAGAGCAGTCTTCAGAGATAAGAGGACTACCTTCTGACCAGGAGCCCCATTTCTCAACTAGCTTGAATTTCATATAGAAGTGCGAATCATTGGGTGGGATGTGGATTCCAAAGAGTTAAGCTCCTGTCAATCCATGCACAGACATAAAGACTACTCAGCTGGATGATTCATTTTGCTAACCATGTAGACATCAGTTTTTGATGAAGCTGTCAGAAGACTTAGTATGGTGAAAAAGTCAAACAAGACATTGATGTTAACAAGTTCCACTTTTCAAGAAAAATTAGAATAATGGCAAGGGAAAAAAAACTGCAAAAGCTATTTCTTTAAACAAAACTGCTGGGAAGCACTGAACTTCAAAATCTCACTAATTTTAAAGATTATAACTCAGTACTAAATGAAAGAAACAGAATAATAAGCTTGACATTATTATTCGTTTGAATTATTGTCATATTTCAAAACCCAAATTGACTTTAAAATAAAGGAAAAATGAGGAAATATCCCACAGAACTCCCCAGGATCAGAGCTGAAGCTGAAAATATACATCTTTGTAGTTAAAAGAAGGATCACAGCAGGTTACCACGCTTGTTAAATGTTTCTTTGCTATGAGACTGAATATTTTACTGGGGTTAAATTCCCATTGGCTCTGAAAAGATTAATTCTTTCCACTTTCCAGAGCAAAGCAGTAAGATGGAGGCAGGGTGAGACCCACATGTGAAACCCTGATTCCAACCTTTACTGTGTTAAAAGCAATATGAACATAAGACCTCAACAGCTTGATTGACCAGACCCACAAGCTAAGACTTGTGTACCTAGAAGGATGGGCTGAAGGTTCCTTTTGGTTCTCAAAATCTGTGTATCTTCTAATTTCATTCCTGCACAGCCCAGCAGCTCTCAAGTGCCCTCAGAACAAGGTATACTGGCTTAGGGTTGGTTCTCCCACCAAGTTCAGAGGTTTTCTGCAATTTGTGGGATTGTCACGCCCCACTCACGAGGTGGGGGGGAAGTGACTCAGATTTGCAAATCCCCAACAGTGTGGACTAAGGTGAGACAATTCTCAAGGTCCATACAAAAACATTTATTAGATTCCCACAGTGATTAATACGTCTTAACTACATCCATGATAATTGGTTAGGTATATAAAAAAATATGGTAAACGGTAAAACAAAGTATGGTAAGTGGCAAAGTATGTCTTGTGTTACTTCACAACAGATACACAACAAATTATACCATGAATTATGGCAAGTGATAAGGTATGCCTTGCATTACATACTTAGCTTTAAAATAAAAGAGAAAAGAAAGAGAAAGAGAGGGATAGAGAAAGAGAAAGAGAGAGACATAAAAAGATCACCAGTCTTGGTTCCAGACTTGGTCAAGCCAACAGGGGTCTCTGGTTCATAGAAGCACTCCTCTGTGGATCTCCAGAAGAAAAAGTCTCTAGGAGCACTTATTTCCCCCTTTTATGTTGACGGTATCAGTATGATCCGCCCCACTGTTAGAGTGCTCAGGTTTCTCTCCCCATAAGTGACGTGTAGCATGATTTGGGTGGAGAGATGAGTCCTATAGTCACATATGTTTAGCATGATCTTGATAATCTTCGTTAGCATATGCAGGGGTGTGAACTTTAATATGCATTTTGTGGATAATAAGGCAAAGGTCATTCATCGGACACAATGGCCCCAAAACCAGAGAACTAACAAGCTTCACAAGTTGAGCAGAAAGTTCTATCTTCACAAGACTTCACCCCACCCCCTTCCGCCCCCCTCCAGGATGCATGCTGTGCTGTTCAGATGAGTTTTCTCTCCTAGGTCACACAAGAGATAAGCAGGTCTTAGCCTTGTCAGTTCTTTGAGCACAAGTTCAATGAGCACACATTGTCCAGACTCCACATACTCCACATTATCCACCTGATGGCTATAGCTACATTTCAAGGTATTTTCGAGTGTTTGAGACGTTCTTCAGTGAGGCTCAGAGGGCCTCCCCTGTCTTTCATCTCTCACCATTTGTTTCAGGGAATTTCCAACTCATCTCTTACAGGGATTAAGTTATTTCTTGTGTCCAGCAGTGAGCAGCCAGCCACAACTTCTGAATAACACCTTGACGTTCTTTCCAAATGTGTACTCGTCTGACCTGCTTTACAAGCTCTCAACAGTCCATGCAGCGCAGTGAGCCGGCTTCATTCATTACTAGAGCAAGAATCTGATAATGACCATGTAGGGAATTGTTTGATCATTTTTTCCTTCTCATGACAGCTGGAGGAAACTTCAGGCCTGTGCCTTAATCAGACTTTAGTACAGCTGATGTCCTTATATAAAGAAGGGAAGGCTGAGGGGTGACCACATCACAATCTACAACTTCAAGGGGGAGGTGCTTATCTCCTCTCTCTGGTGACCAGCAATAGGACATGAGGAAATGGAATGAAGAAATGAAATCAGGAGAAGTTCAGATTGGACATTAGGAAAAGGTTCTTCACTGAGGGAGTGGTCAGTCACTGGAACTGGTTCCCCAGGGAGGTGGTCATGGTACCAAGCCTGTTGGAGTTCAAGAGCATCTGGATGATGCTCTCAGTCATATGGTTTCAGTTTAGGTAGTCCTGTGAGGAGCAGGGAGTTGGACTCCTTATGGGTCACTTCCAACATGGGATATTCTATGATGCTATGATTTTATGACATAAGATCTAGGTCTTTCTTTCAATCCACTGGAGTCTTCACCTCAATTTGTTCTCTTGTTTTCTCTAATTATCTTTGGGTGAGGCAGAGGTGCCAGGGATAGGCAGGTATCCAGCATAAAGTGACTCTACAAGATACCAGAGGTTCAGATATGCTGCTTCTTTGGTATCACGAAAATCTGGTTAATTCTTGAAGAAAATGAGCACATGGAAGGAGCAGCTGTACTAGCACCTAAGCTATCCTGCGCCTAGGAAAACATCCCATGTTGTATCAGTATATTATTTGGAGCAAACAGCTTCCTGGAGCTTTTGAAGGGTGAGTGCGTAGGCAGTGACAAGGCTAGCCAGAAACGGGTAGGAATCAAATGAACCCCAAAAGAGAGATTAAGGGGCCTTGTTAAACAGTAACTCAAAGCAGGATTGCAGCACATTTTTCAGCCCTAGATGTTATTGTGTTGAACACTGAAGCAAGATGCCCTGGAGTTGATACTCTCCTGATAAAACTGGGAAAGGCACTCTAGGCTCTCATAATGTGAGTAGACCATTGGCACCATCTGTGATGTTTCACAGTCTACCCCCTGCCCCCTCCTGACTTGACCCAACCCATTCTGTAAGGAACAGTATTAATGGTGTAAACATGTTGCATCTGAGGCAATGTTTCTGTCCATTTCCTATACTAATGACTACAGCAAAGGATTGACTTCAAAGTTGGGAATGGCCTCCTTTGAAGGCTCAGAAAGCAAAGCTATGCAACCCAGCAGGTTTCTGCCTCTTCAAAGCAGTTACTAGAATGTCTAGCACCAAGGGCACCAACCTACAACTTCAACTGTGAATTAAAAGGCAGAGAGAAATCTTGCAGTCAAAACTCTATTACAAAGGAAGAAAACTTTCCATTTAACTTCAGGCTCTGAGCCTGAGATGTAGGTAAAGAAAAAGGCAATGGTTATAGTGCTGTTTTATGCATTTTTCTCCCATTGCAAGTGCAACACAAACCTAGTTTGGGAATATGGTCTTTGGTTACCAGCCATGGGCATGAATTGAAGCCTGGAGTTTTTCTCCGAAGGACCTTTTGCTGCTTCAGTGACATGGCTGAGTCACACTGTTAGTGGATCACTTTCTCAAGTGCTATGTAGCATAGATCTACAGGGAAATGCAAATGTGTTGCAGTGCCTCAGGTTTAGGGGACAGGTTGCCTGCAAGTTAACTATCTGTTTGAGGTGCCTGGCTTTATTCAACCAGTCATGGGAAGAACCCCATGGAGGTCACTGTAAGAAGGCTTACATGACATGACACAGAAGATGGCAGAACCTACAGTCACCAAGACCAGGGACTATATCAAACTTTATCTCCAGATGTGCCTTCTTGAAGACTGTTCAGAGACTCCAGCTTTCCATGCAGGGTTGGTATCCTGAGTGGAGCTGAGTGGTTGCTCTCTTTCTCTTTAAAAATGAAGTCAAATCAAATTCTTCATTAAAGACACTGCAAGAGGATGAGTCGACAGACCACATACTTTTACCCAACAAATCAGTACTGGCAGCATCCATCCCCCAGAAGTGGGATACTACCTCAAGGACCCTGATGTCTACCCATCAGAGATGCTGTGAATGTTACAAGTGGAGGCTGAGGAAATTACGTTGGTCCATCTGTCTTGATTTGTTTTGCTTTGTTTGCATTATAAACAATACCCAAGAAATTACAGTTAGGGATGACCATAAAAACAATAGGACCGTACAGGACAGGACAATGCCTGAACAGTGTCTCACCAGTGCTGAAGTTCCTGTTCATGGCAGTAGCACAAGGGTATTTGGAAATGTCTTTCCAGCAAATTAGGGGCAGCAACATACACATGAATATGGGAGAAAGCGGCAAATATCTTGACTTTGCACAAAGTACAGTGGGAAGACATACACCGTCCCTTGAAGGATCTTGAAAATGAGACCAAGTCTGTTTATGGCTATTCAGGCTGACTGTGTCATATTCCTCTTTCCCTACAAGAACTTCAGTCTTCTACTACACTCTTGAAAGCCTAGTTACCTAGACCATGTCCATCTTCAGGAGCATCTACCAGTTCCCTCATTCTGTTGTACCACTTAATTTTATAATCTGGCTTCTTCATCTCATGCCAGAGTTTAGACACTTAAAGTGGTGGCTAAGTAGTGGGTACCAATTGTTCATTCTGAATGATGAAATGACAAAAAAAAATTCCACCTTTTTTTTTTTTTTTCAAGAAAGAAAATGCATTAGTTTGTAGACTGGCTGGGGTAAAAAGAATATTTCAGCCTTTGCTCTTTATTTGTAATCTACGCATGATTGCAGTGGTCTGGATGAGTGATATACATCTCCCCCTCTCTGCCACTCTGTGGCAGTTATAAATTAAGAAAAACTTAGAAGTGCAAATATGTGTTGAGATTCTGAGTGAGACAATACAATGAGGTTTTCTCTTAAACTCAAGGGAAGAGCGTGAGAAAGAAATTCCAAGCCCCTGTCCCCTTTCCTGTAGCCACAGTCTCCATCTTGATGGAAAACCACACCTGTAAGGACCTGCAGAGATGAAGTATCAGGTTAAAGTACCAGAAGTCAAGGCAACACCTGCACAACTGGCAGATCAGCAAATTATTAACTCCTAATATTTGTAAAACAAAAGCTCATGGTGTGTGGAAAAGGCAAAGAACATCTACTGGTATATATACATACTGGTATTGCTAATGGGCTAGCAGATTCCTCTTTCTCAAAGAAAATTTTTTCAGGCTCCTCTTGGAGCTAACCACAAGAGGGATGAATATATCAAGTAAGCATCAGACAGGACAGCCCAGCACAGAGTTTTTCTGGTGTAATTTGTTTTCCTTCCTGTAGGAATATTGTGAATGAAAAGGTTGCAAGCTACAGTGTAATGAAGAAAAGGTACAATCATTTGTGCCTCATTTAGTAGGCAGCTCTTCTTCATGGGCTATTGATTTTAGTTCTAAAAAGAGTTTGACTGGACACTACATCTATTTGATGCCTTTGGATATAACTAGATGCTGAAAAAGTAAATTACTTCAGCCATCAGATGCATAAGACTGTTTAAAGAGTACAGAGGTGGCCTCTACTAAAGAGTTCTTAGGCATTGATAATGCTTTTTGTTCCCACTGTGAAGGACCATTATTTTTTACCTTAGAAGACAACATCCTTTGTTAATGAAAGCATCATCAATTCTCTTTTTCAAAGACTGTCTACCTGATGTCAGAACAAAGTGCTTTCTTAAAATTATGAGCAGCAGCAAATAAAACTACCACACAGTCACTGATGGACTGAAAGACCATCACCTGCTATGACAAATATGACATGCAGCAAAAATGCTAACTGGTACTCTGATTTTCATTTGATTCCTCTTGCTGAAATTGTCATTTCACAGCAGCTTTCACTTTTTCATTGTCACTGGATACAATAAAAGAGAGTCATGGAAAGAACAGCAACTAACAATCTTTTCTTTCTTGTTAGCACATTTCAAAGATTGAATTAGATGAGCTGTACCTAGTGGGATTATTGTACCAATCCACAAGCAAAACCATTGCACTTGAATGCCAGGTAAATACCTTCCTGATTTAAAATTCTGCTTCTCTTCTTCGTCATGCATTATTGATCATGAAGATGGTACACAAAAATGGGTTTTATTGTTCTCAGACTAACAATGCGCATCCTTCAGTAAAGGTTTTGATAATCTGCTTGCCAGAGCTAGGAAGAGTATTTTTGCTATTGTTTGCTGAACCATGCCTGCTATCTTGCAAAGAACAGTAAGATCTTGAGGTCTTATGAAAATTCTGACTGGCTCTGCTATTGAGCTGGTGGGTTCTTATCTAACAGATAGATTACAACAGCACTGCTCCGTTTGAAAGGACACCTAGAATACATTTTTATTTTTTATTTTTCTTTTTTTTTTAATTTTTCTTTTCTTTTTCTTTTTTTCCCCCAAGCGGTCCAATTTTCAGCATATCCCATTTCTCTGATCACTTTATATCAAAGGACATAACCAGCAGGTCAGAGTGTAACTTGAACCTTTGCTCTCCTCTGTTTAACCCACTTCTACCGCCACTCCCCTGTTTCAGACCTTACTTTCCTGCAGCTTCTACAAATGCAAAAAAAGCATAAGGAGAGAACACAGGACAAGACTGTTCCTCAGCCCTCATGGGGTTTTCCTCCACTTCTCTTTTCCTCTAGCTCTCAAGTGCTTCTGCTATTTCTGATGTGGGTAACAGAAATTGGAGCCTTAATACGAAAGCAAAAGATAAGGATATTTGAGTCAAAGCACAAACTGCAAAGCAGAGCTATAGGAAAAGCAGAGAAGCAAGTTGACTGACTGTAAATTGCCATCAGTGTGCTGTGTTTTATTAATTTCTGCTCTTTACATGCTTATCTGTGTTTGTCTTTGAAACAGTGGTAGAAACTCACAGAACTGTTGAGAATAGGACACCATGTTTCATATCACACACAAATGTCTATTTTACAGAAGAAGGAGCTTTGCAGCCCCATCATTGAATACATTACTGTGTTAGGATCCCCTTTGAAAATATATAACAACATTGTAAAAAAAAAAAAAGGTCAGCTGATTTTTTTCGGTGCTTGAATTTTTTGACACATTCCCTGACTCAGGCTACAATCCCTTGGTTTTGTTCTTTCCAAGGAAAAGCTGATATTTTTCCATCTTTCTTCCATTTTCAGCCACGCTGCTTAGCCATTTATGAGTTATAAGTGAGGATATTTTTGGTTAAAAAAAACCCAACACACTCCTCCACACACACACATTGCAGCTTTCCAAGATAGCTTTGTTGACATTTACAATTTCCTCTGTTCATTGACCTTGACAGCAAGCCAAGTTGTTATTTGTTTGTTGGTTTTTTTTTAATAAAATATTCCTATAAAAGTAAAAGTAGTGCATGTTTGAAAATATATCCCAAATTATATCAACACAAAGTAGAGCCACTCATCTCTCTATATCTTACTTAAGGTGTCCCACCTTAAGTTTCTTGTTTTTCAAAAAACTGTCTCTAATAGGGCTTGCAGTGCCTTTAAAAACGTAGAATTTTATGTTGATGGCATAATTGTGTCTGTATCCAGGGGCCAGTCCAAGATGCTGGTGCTATCTAAAACTGTCTCAGAGAACTGACACAGCATTTCTGAGACAAGGAAGCAAAGCCTAGGAGCATGTAAGTAACTGTAGGTGCCTCTGTGCTGACTTCCATTGACTTCAGCCCTCTTTTGAAAGCAGGTCTTCTCGCTGAGACTCTGCATAGGAATCTAAAAACAGCTAGTAAATCATTTAAGGGTTTTAACTAGAAAAGAAAAAAATAGTTTTAAAAGCCTTGTGGATTACTACTTTTTCTCATTATCGCCATAAAAAGTCCTCTTCTCAGTGTTTGCATGACTCAAAATGGTTTATCACAGGTGAATGCAGTGCCACAAAAGGACACAATGTCCAGGCTGTATTTGTTTGTGATACGCTCTGTTTCAGTGGGCGCAACTCTGTCAACACTGCAGAAATTTGACGATGCTCTTTTCTGAGGTAGAAGTGTTTAAAGTCTCACCCTGCATGCCTGAGTTCTGAGGCATTGTATTGCAGTGAAAGTCAGTATCTCTGAGTGGCCCTTGCAGTTTATTTGTAGCTCAGAGGTCAAACTGTTTCACTTAATTGGAAAACACTGTTCACCAGTCTCTGGGCGTATTGATGTACAGCACATATGACAGGGATTAGTTACTTGTGCAAGTTTCTAACATGACCTTCGTTAATATGATACATTCTCCATAATGAGCTGCTTGCACACTAAGAGTCATTTACATGATAAATTCAATAACAAGTTAGACATTGCTAATCCTGTACTGAAAGGAGTATCTGTCTGAATTGTGTTGGAGTGCCATGTGGAAAGCTGTTGCCTTCCAACAGTTTTGGGATGGGAAGCACTAAATCCCAATTGTGTAATATATGACCACTCAGTAAAGACATTTCTTCAAATGCCTCTTGATTTCCTGGCAGAAAATTTGTGGGGCCACAAGGTAAACATGCAAAACTGCTTTATATCAAGGATTTGATATCTACACACTCATTGGCTTTTCTGAAATGCCTGTACACCAACGCGTGTAGCATGGGGAATAAACAGGAGGAGTTAGAGATCTGTGTGCGGTCACAGGGCCATGATCTCATTGCAATTACTGAGACGTGGTGGGATGGCTCACATGACTGGAACACTGTCATGGAGGGCTATGTTCTCTTTAGGAAAGATAGGCAGGCAAGGCGAGGCGGTGGGGTTGCTCTTTATGTGAGAGAGCAACTGGAATGTATTGAGCTCTCCCTGGGAGCAGATGAAGAGCAAGTTGAGAGCTTGTGGGTAAGGATCAAGGGGCAATATGAGAGACACTGTTGTGGGTGTCTATTACAGGCTACCTGATCAGGATGGGGTAGTTGATGAGGCCTTCTACAGACAGGTGAAAATTGCCTCACAATCACAGGCCTTGATTCTCATGAGGGACTTCAACTACCCTGATATCTGCTGAGAAGGCCACACAGCTAGGCATGTACAGTCCAGGAGGTTCCTCCAGTGCATTGATGACAACTTTTTGACTCAGGTGGTGGAGGAGCCTACAAGGAAAGGTGCTCTACTGGACCTGGTACTGACAAACAAAGAGGGACTGGTGGAGGATGTAAAGGTTGGGGGCAGACTGGGCTGCAGTGATCATGAGAAGACAGAATTCAGGATTAAGTGTAGTATAATCAAAATGACAAGTAGAGTTGAAACCTTAAACTTCAGGAGGGCTAACTTTGATCGTTTTAAGGAGTTGCTTGGAGACATCCCATGGGAGAGGGCTCTAGAGGGTAAGGGGGCTCAAGAGAGCTGGCTGCTATTTAAGCGTCACTTCCTCCAAGCTCAGGATCAGTGAATCCCAAAGAGAAAGAAATCAGGCAGGGGAAGAAGGAGACCTGCATGGCTGAGCAGGGACCTTCTGAAAAAGCTCAGGTGGAAGAAGGGAGTTTACAATAGGTGGAAGAAGGGGCTGACTGCTTGGGAGGAATACAAGAATGCTGTCAGGGTATGCAGGGAGGAAACAAGGAAAGCCAAGGCAGCCTTGGAATTGAACCTGGTGTCAAGGCCAACAGGAAGGGTTTCTTTATATAGGAGACAAAAGAAAAACTAGGGAAAATGTGGGCCTGCTGTTGAACAAGACAGGTGCCGTGGTGACAGATGATGCAGAGAAGGTGGAGTTGCTGAATGCCTTCTTCGCTTCTGTCTTACTGTTCGGGCCAGTCCTCGGGAAACCCAGACTTTGCAGGTAACAGAGAAAGTCTGGAGGGAGCAAGACTTTCCTTTGGTTGACGAGGAGCAAGTTAGAGATCAGTTAGATAAACTGGATATCCACAAATCCATGGGGCCTGATGGGATGCACCCTTGAGTGCTGAGGGAGCTGGGGGAAGTCATTGCTGGGCTGCTCTCCATCATCTTTGAAAGGTCCTGGAAGACAGGTGAGGTGCCTGAGGACTGGAAGATAGCTAATGTCACTCCAGTCTTCAAAAAGGGCAAGAAGGATGACCCAGGAAACTACAGGCCGGTCAGCCTCACCTCCATCCCTGGAAAGATGATGGAACAGCTTGTGCTGGGTATCATCTCAAAGCACCTGGATGAAAAGAAGGTTATCAGAAGTAGTCAACATGGATTCACTAAGGGGAAGACATGTCTGACTAATCTGATAGCATTCTATGATGAAGTGACTAGATGGGTGGATGAGGGGAGGGCAGTGGATGTTGTCTACCTTGACTTTGGCAAGGCTTTCGACACTGTCTCCCACATCATCCTCACATGCAAGCTTAGGAAGTGTGGGCTAGATGAATGGACAGTGGGGTGGATTGAGAACTGGCTGACAGATAGAGCTCAGAGGGTTGTGGTTAGTGGTGCAGGGTCTAGTTGGAGGTCAGTAACAAGTGGTGTTCCTCAAGGGTCAGTACTGGGTCCAGTCCTGTTCAATATATTCATCGATGATCTGGATGAAGGGATAGAGTGTACCATCAGCAAGTTTGCCGATGACACAGAACTGGGAGGAGTGGCTGACATGCCACAAGGCTGTGCGGCTTTACAGCGTGACCTGGACAGGCTGGAGAGTTGGGCAGGGAGGAACCTAATGAAATTCAACAAGGGTAAATGTAGGGTACTGCATCTGGGGAGGAATAACCCCATGCAGCAGTACAGGTTGGGGGCTGACCTCCTGGAGAGCAGCTCTGTGGAAAGGGACCTGGGAGTCCTGGGGGACAACAGGATGACCATGAGACAGCAATGTGCCCTGGCGGCCAAGAGGGCCAATGGCATCCTGGGGTGCATCAAAAAGAGTGTGGCCAGCAGGTCGAGGGAGGTCATCCTCCCCCTCTACTCTGCCCTGGTGAGGCCGCATCTGGAGTACTGTGTCCAGTTCTGGGCTCCCCAGTTCAAGACAGGGATCTGCTGGAGAGGGTCCAGCAAAGGGCTACAAAGATGATTAGGGGATTAGAACATCTTTCATATGAGGAAAGGCTGAGGAACTTGGGTCTCTTTAGTCTAGAGAAAAGAAGACTGAGGGGGGATCTTATTAATGCTTTCAAATACTTAAAGGGAGGATGCCAGAGGGATGGGAGGAGTCTTCTTTCAGTGGTGCCCATTGATAGGACGAGGGGTAATGGGGACAAGCTTGAACATAGGAAGTTCCATCTTAACATGAGGAGGAACTTCTTCACTTGGAGGGTAGTGGAGCACTGGAACAGGCTGCCCAGAGAGGTTGTGGAGTCTCCCACTCTGGAGACGTTCAAAACCTGCCTGGATGCTGTCCTGTGCAACCTGTTGTAGGTGACCCTGCTCTGGCAGGGGGGTTGGACTAGATGATCTCCAGAGGTCCCTTCCAACCCTGACTATTCTGTTATTCTGTGATTCTGTGATTTGATGAGCTTGGCTTTGGTAGTTGAAATAAGGTGTTGAGATGCTCCCAGCATGTCTGAATATGATATGCGAGCACAGCCATTTGGGAACAAAGATCTCTCATCTGTGCAGTTGCAGCTTAGTTTGCTCATGTTGTTTTGCACTGGGAGAGAGGCTTTGCTTTCCCATCACACCCAGGTGCGACTTCGTTGGTTCAATGGGAAGAGGTTTTTCTACTGCACTCAGCTGGACTCTCTATACCCAACCTCCGTGCCCGAATAAAGCCTAGCTCTCCACTTCTAAAAGCTGAATCCCACCATTTACCTGTATGTGCTTTTCTGGGGACAGGCAGGCACAACACTCCTGGTATAATACTATACAAGACAATACATATCCCTCCCCGTGTATGACTTCTCTCCTGCCAGCACTGCCCACATAGATAGCTCTATGCCAGCTAAGACCAGAATGGCTTCCACCTGTATGTCTCACACATCTCTTCACAGACAGCTTTCTTTGGTAGCAGGGTCATGCACTTGCCCTGATGAAGGATTGCCAGCTTCTGTCCTTGACTCAGGCACGGTACCATGGTTTTGCTTTAGGTGCCTTGAACAATCTGTTAGGCAGGGCAGATGGAGAAATGGGCCCACACTTGTGTAGCAATGGCACAGGGCTGTTGCCACACCTCCTGCTCATTCAACAGGGAAGGTAGCCAAAATGAAGACGTTGATGGAGGTATGACAGGTAATGCAAATGCATATATCTTAATGTACATATCTCTCTTACAAACAGCTAAGAAAAAACAGACCCTTCTCAGAGCAAAGGGAACTATTTTACAAAGCCTAAAAATCCCTCTAGGTTGTACGTCTCCTCTTCCACACTCTCCCTTACCTACTGATGTTGCTGGAAAAGGCCATGTCCAATTTTACATGCAGTGTGGCCCTGTTTAGACACACGATTCTTCTTTCTTCCCACTTTCTCTGCCTATAAATGTCTGTGGGATGTTGTTTACTTCCCAACAAACTTTCTTATATTATCACTAAAGCAAAGCTATGTAATTTATGTACAGATTGCCTTTGGATTTTTCCTGGAGTTAATCCAAATTGTAACAAAAAATACTGACAGACTAGAAAATGCAAATCCTAAATTGCATTTTTATCACTTACTAAATATTTTAAATAAACATTGTTTTAAACTGAATTATATTCTCATAAATATGGAAATGTAATTATTATTAATCAAAATGTTTTGGGACTATGTTTGCCAGCATGTCATGGTAAACAATGGCATATCTTGAAGTACATGCAGTATCTGCAAAGCAAATTAATCTTTTAGGATGTTGGTGAGCTTTGCCAGACTTTTATACAAAGTACAAGTAGTGAAACTACCTGGCCAATCTGTAAAACACATTTATGTAAATTCTGTAAATCTGTAAAACTTCTTTCTCTAAACCACATAGGTTTTCCTGGAGTGCTGTGAAAATGTTATATTTGGAGATTTCCTGGGGAAGTTGGCAAGATCTTAATTTTATTAGGATCAAAAGCTAAGCAGAACTCACGGCCCTCTGCACAGGTTCATTACCAAGTGTCCTCTGCCACTTAAAAATCATACCAGTTTATCACTGTTCATATTGACACTTTGTGCTTAGAATAAATGAAGACCATATGTAAGTATTATATATTCTTTTGTCCTCAATACTTTAAAAAAACCCCTTACCTATGAATTGCTTTCACATTAATAAAGTGGAAGTTCAGGATGTCTAGATAGACAGATGGGAAGGACTGGAAGAAATGTATTTTGATAAGATACTTCAGTCTCTCAATCACATCCAGATGAAACTGAGCCCAGTTTAGTTCCTGAGTAGTTGCACCTTTTTGGTTATCCATGCCCGTTGGTGGTTTGCTGGAAAAAACTTGAAGATTGTCTTGTAGGATTTTACCCACGTAAAAGATATGAGGAAAAAAAAAGAATTAGAGATTATTTATGACCTGTCCTATTATGGCTAAGAGAGCTAAACTTCTTTTGGACTTGGGAGTATCAGTTATTTTCAGCTCTCTTTGCAGAGTTGAAATTTATGAATTGCTGTTTCTTCTTTGCTTTCTTCAAGAAGCTACTTTAGAACTGTAATGCTAACATTGATTTGTTTCCTAGTCATGCCCAAAAAGCTCCTTTTATTTGATGGGCTTCCAAGTGACAAGTTTGTCTCATGACCAAAGCTGAAAATGTAATTCTGAACTGAAAATGTCATTGCCCTTGTAGATAAACTGCAATAAATAGGAAACAGGGACACTCCAAATATTATTTCATAACTTCATGTAGGTGGTAAATGAATTCAGCTGAGATGAATTCTTTTAAGGATCCTCAGTTCAGTTTCTTCACTATTGGTGTCTGATGCATTCGAAGTGCCTCTCTCTGCCCCAGGAGTCTCCATAGCCACCACCCCATTGCATATGAGGCTGTGTCATATCAGCCAGCCTTGTGGGGCAGCTTCAGATCATAGATCTGAAGATCATAGAGTCATGATCACTGAAGATCATAGATTCCTGACATGGTCTCGAATGACACTACATGTCTGTGTCTAGGCAGCTGGTCCTTTACTGTAAATGTGTCCATACTCGTCAGAAAGGGAAACGCCTGTTAGCTGAGCCCTTTACAACATCTGCCTGTTATTTATGTTCCTTATTTGTAGCTCAGCTAGACTAAGAAGATCTGACTGTAAAGCCACTGCTGAAACTGGGAAGATTTGATTTTAGTCTAAGTGAAATAACCTGGGTTGTTTTTTTCTTTCCTCTGAAGTTCCAATACTTTGGCATTCATTTTCTCACCATGAATTGTGGCCAGAATTGGGCCAGAATTGCAGGGAACATCACACAGATGGGATTCTTCCCTATATTTTCTCTTTTAAATATAAAACCATTTCACCTCAGCTCAGTTCCACATCAAGCTTATTCTTCTTAGTTGCTGCTGTGACATCTGTGAGTTGTGGTTTCTTTGTTTTATGCCCTGTTCTGCACATTCTTTTTTTTCCCTCTTCCCACTGTGGCATTGCATATCCCACATGGATGCCACATGGTCACATAACTCCACAACAAACTTAGTGAGCCAGCTAAGAGGTGGAAGTGGTGTGTCACAGGATCTATTTTTCAGCACAGGAGCCCTTCCAAAAGTAAAAGTAGGATAAACACCAGCTACACTATGACACAAATGAAGCTAGAACTATTAGATTCACAAGTATACAGAAATCAAGATTTAACATTCTCTCTTGATAAAATCCAAGCAGTTTACCCTCTTTCTCTTAATGCAACCTGGCAGAATCAAGAAACTTCCCTGTAAAAACATGGCTTTTATTTTATCTTAACACATTATTTTAGTTAATAAATACATTAAAGGGTGATTCTTAATGAAGCTTAATGAATCTATGTTGGTGCTAGTTATCATCTTACATTACTATGATAGCTTAATCCTCCACTCATTGTCACCCCCCCCAAAAGCAGCAAATAACTACATCAGCATTCTAACAAAGCAAAAAATAAGTTTTTTTTATTTTCTAACTGTTAAGAGGGACACTAGAACACTAGAGCTTTTCCTGTAATAGGATATCTTCTGCTTCAGACTATGTACAAGGTAACTTGATTATCTCCAGCAAGCCTCTTAGGCCCTTATTTCTGCAGTGCTAAAATATTTCTAGAGGGTCAACATATGGTAAGAAATTTAAATGCTAGTGGGGAGTCTGAGAAGAACTTGCATTCATACACATCATCTTGAAACAAAACACATTTCCTAATAAAACCTGTGAAGGCAGATCTCATAGTTAAGGAAGACAGATCTCGAGTGATCACGAAATGATAGAATTTTCAATTAGTGATCACGAAATGATAGAATTTTCGATTCTTGATCAAGTAAAGCGGGGAGCCATCAGAACTGTCACCTTGGATTTCTGAAGGGCAGACTTTAGCCTGTTTAGGAGCATGGTCGAGAGTGTCCCTTGGGAGGCAGTTTTGAAGAGCAAAGGTGCCCAGGAAGGCTGGGCATACTTCAAGCAGGTGCTCTTAAAAGCGCAGGAGAAGGCCATCCCTGTGTCTCGAAAAACGAGCAGACGGGGAAGACGACCAGCCTGGCTAAATAGAGAACTTTGGCTGGACCTCAGGAAAAAAAGGAAAGTTTACATTCTCTGGAAAAGGGGGTTGGCAACTTATGAGGACTATCAAGATATAACAAAGCTATGTAGGGGGAAAATGAGAAGGGCCAAAGCTCAATCAGAACTCAGCTTGGCCACTGCAGTTAAAGACAATAAGAAGAGATTCTTTGAGTATATCAATAGAAAAAGGAAGACTAGGGAAAATGTAGGCCCACTGATGAATGAGACAGGTGCCCTAGTGGTGGAAGACACAGAGAAGGCAGAGTTAGTGAATGCCTTCTTTTCTTCGGTCTTCACTGCTAAAGCTGTCCCTCATGAATCCCATACTCTGAAGGCAAAGGGGAAGGTCTGAAGAGAGGAAGATTTTCCCTCAGTTGAGGAGGACCGTGTCAGAAACCACTTGGCCAAGCTGGACATTCACAAGTCCATGGGCCCTGACGGGATGCATCCGCGAGTGCTGAGAGAGCTGGCAGATGTTATTGCTAGACCACTCTCCATCGTCTTTGAATGGTCATGGAGAACAGGAGAGGTGCCTGAGGACTGGAGGAAGGCTGACATCACTCCAATCTTCAAAAAAGGCAAGAAGGAGGACCCAGGGAACTACAGACCAGTTAGTCTCACCTCTGTCCCTAGGAAGGTAATGGAGCGACTCATTCTGGATGTCCTCTCCAAACACGTTGAGGAACAGGAAGTTTACCAAGGGTAAACCATGCTTGACCAATCTGATAGCTTTCTATGATGTTATAACTGGTTGGCTGGATGAGGGGAGAGTCGTGGATGTCATCTACCTTGACTTTAGCAAGGCTTTTGACACTGTCTCCCATGACATCCTCATTAGGAAGCTGAGGAAGTATGGGCTAGATGAGGTGACAGTGAGGTGGATTGAGAGTTGGCTGCGGGACAGAACTCAGAGGGTTGTGATCAGTGGCACAGAGTCTAGTTGGAGGCCTGTAACCAGTGGTGTCCCCCAGGGGTCAATACTTGGTCCAATTTTGTTTAATATATTCATTAATGACCTGGATGTGGGGACAGAGTGTATCCTCAGCAAGTTTGCTGATGATACCAAACTGGGAGGGGTGGCTGACACCCCAGAGGGCCGTGCTGCCATCCAGTGTGACCTGGACAGGCTGGAGAGCTGGGCAGAGAAGAACCTAACGAGGTTCAACAAAAGCAAGTGCAAGGTCCTGCACCTGGGGAGGAAGAATGCTAGGCACCAGTATAGGTTAGGGGTGGATCTGCTGGGAAGTAGCTCGGAGGAGAAGGGTCTGGGGGTGGTGGTAGACAGTAAATTATCCATGGCCCAGCAATGTGCCCTTGTTGCCAAAAAGGCCAGTGGAATCCTGGGCTGCACAGGGAAGAGTGTGGCCAGTAGGTCGAAGGAGTTCATTCTCCCCCTCTACTCGGCACTGGTGAGGCCACAACTGGAATACTGTGTCCAGTTTTGGGCTCCCCAGTTCAAGAGGGACAGGGAACTGCTGGAGCGAGTCCAGCAAAGGGCAGCTAAGATGATTAAGGGCTTGGAGCATCTGCCTTATGAGGAAAGGCTGAGAGAGCTGGGACTCCTTAGCCTGGAGAAGAGAAGGCTGAGGGGAGACCTTATTATGGCGTACAAGTATTTAAAGGGTGGGTTGAAGGAGGATGGAGCTAGGCTCTTTTCAATGGTTCCAAGTGACAGGACGAGGGGTAATGGGCACAAGTTAGAACGTAGGAAGTTCCGTTCAAATACACGGAAAAACTTCTTTATGGTGAGGGTGACAGAGCACTGGAACAGGCTGCCCAGGGAGGTTGTGGAGTCCCCTTCTCTGGAGATTTTCAAGACCCGCCTGGATGCAGTCCTGAGTAATGTGCTCTAGGCAATCCTGCGTTAGCAGGGGAGTTGGACTAGATGATCTCTAGAGGTCCCTTCCAACTCTGAAAATTCTGTGATTCTGTGTGATTCTGTGATCTCAAAAATAAAACAAATAATTCAGGTTGTCCTAAGGAATCTTTGCAGAAATTTGTCAGAGTAAAACTGCTCTTCAAACTGAGAGGTCAACAGGAAAAAAGTAAAATTCTAAAGAAAAAAAATGCTATTTTGCCACTAATAATCTGAAAATACTTTCTTACAGTGTGGGTATTTTTTAAGCAACAGTTGGAGCCTATCCAGCTGCTTCAAGCTCAGACCAAGTCCTTCATTTCAGAACACCCTCAGCAGAGAGCAGACTCTTGCCAATTCTGCAAACAGGGAGTTGCTTCCATCTCCTGGAGACAAAACGTACCTCAAGAACAAATGCCAAATGTTTCAGCCAGGTGCTGGGATCATTTGAGAAGCCTAGGAGTGCTGTCTCCAGAACACTGGAAGATAGTTTCACAACCTACTCCTGAAGAAGAGGACAACCAGAATAAGTAATGCCATCCCACCCATTGAATATGCCATGTCTATGTCCCCTGTATGAAATCCAACAGGAAAGAGATTAATTACAGTCAGTAATCCCTTAGGCCAGCATCCTCTTTCAGAGAATAAGCAGTTGTGTGTATTTCAAACACACAAAGCCTTTCTCTAGTCTACAGGGGAACAGGAGTAAACTTTAAGAAGAAATATGAGGCTCGGCAATCAGATTAGGGACTGGAATGGTCATCTAAAAGCCCTCGTCTTCACCAATGTACTCACACATGTTGCTCTGATGGTACAGAAGCTTTGAAGCCGGGGTTATTTGCTTTAATAATCATAGAATCATAGAATCATAGAATCATAGAATCAGTGAGGTTGGAAGGGACCTTTAAGATCATCAAGTCCAACCATTAACCTACCCTGATAAAAACACCACCACTCCTAAACCATGTCCCTAAGCACCTCATCTACCCTTTTCTTAAACACCTCCAGGGATGGTGAATCCACCACCTCTCTGGGCAGCTTATTCCAATGTTTAATAACCCTTTCAGTGAAAAAATGCTTCCTAACATCTAATCTAAACCTGCCCTGACATAACTTGAACCCATTTCCTCTTGTCCTATCACTTGTCGCCAGGGAGAAGAGGTCAGCTCCCATCTCTCTAAAACCTCCTTTCAGGTAGTTGTAGAGGGTGATAAGGTCTCCCCTCAGCCTCCTCTTCTCCAGGCTAAACAACCCCAGATCCCTCAGTCGTTCCTCATAAGGTTTGTCCTCCAGACCCTTCACCAGCTTTGTAGCCCTTCTCTGGACACGCTCCAACACCTCAATGTCCTTCTTGTAGTGAGGGGCCCAAAACTGAACACAGTACTTGAGGTGAGGCCTCACCAGTGCCGAGTACAGGGGGATGATTACTTCCCTAGTCCGGCTCACCACACTATTCCTGATGCAGGCCAGGATGGTGTTGGCCTTCTTGGCTGCCTGGGCACACTGCTGGCTCATGCTCAGCCGGCTGTCCACCAACACCCCCAGGTCCTTTTCTGCCAGGCAGCTTTCGAGCCACTCCGCCCCCAGTCTGTAGCGCTGCATGGGGTTGTTGTGACCCAAGTGCAGGACCCGACACTTGGGGTAATAATGATCATTTCAGAAAGCTTCTTGGAGCACTTGGCAAACGTTACTGCATTTATTCACTCAGTACCTCCATGTGAGGGGTGTGCATTTTATTAGCCTTCTGAGACTGAACATAAACACATCTATGCACACGTTCTTTTCACCAAAGTCCTGTGCATGAACAAACACATTTTGAGCCAGAAACCTTGTAGAATGAGCACACTGACTTTGTACTGCTTGCTATCTGCTCCCAACAGATTCAAAACCAAGGTGTTTTGTAAAAGGAGGTGTGACTGATCAGACATAATAACTTACAGTTTAGGGTGTGATCCACAGTGCAAGTTCTGAATGAGATTTCCTTGGGGATTTTCCTTCAAGGGTTGACATATAGGTGTGTGCTAGATAGAAGAAGATATGTTCCAGCCTCGTTGCCATGGCTAGTACTCTATCATCTCCTATGGGAAAGTTTGGCTGGCTACCTTTCTGTACCCATAAGTACAATTTAAAAAGCCATGTATTTTTAAAGCAAGGAGGAAAAAAATACTGTAGAAAGATATTGTACCATTTAAAAAAATTCTTTCTGCACATCTAACAGAATAAAAAAAAAAAAAAAGAAAATGTAGGTTAGTGAAATGACATTAAGTCAATTAACAAATTCATCATTTACATGTGCCAGCCACTTGAAAGAATCTGATTACTATGGTGAAGATCATCATAAAGCACACATTTTCCACTTAATAATAAAGCCCATTGTTACCCAGTAGAAAGATGTGCATACTCTAAGCATGTTGTAATTAAATATTCATTTCTTTATATTTGATTAGAATGATGTGCTCATTATTGTAAAAGACAACAAGAGAGATAATCACGTCCTTACTTATTCTTTGCTATTAGACTCAGGTTTTGTTAAGAATGTTTTAAGTTTTTCTGCTTCCTTCTAACCTTCTGTATTTTGATACATTCTCATTTATTTTTCTCAGGGAAAAAAAAAAAAAAAAACAAAAAAACAAAAAAACACCAAAACCAAAACCAAACACAAACCTTCATTTTTGTTTTTACTTAGCTGGCAATGAATCTGATAGACAATTGATCATGTAGTATTCATTCAAATAACATTGTGAGTTATTTTATTTCTTTTCCTATTCCAAACATGAATAGAAAAAATCAGTTGACATTTTTATTTTGTGTAAGTGTCCCCTACTCTCTAGTTGCTATTTGAAACCTGGCATCCAACGTGAACTGAACAGTTTCCCGTGGTTTGCTCACACATGAAAGTTTCAATGTTTCAGTTTCTGGAACTCTTTCTAATAATGTTTCAAGTATCTGTGACTGTGTAACTGATATTGGCCTTTTTTGTGTGTGTGTAAAACGGTCAAGTGGGGAAGCCTGACCACTGCTTTTTCTGGTGTTTGTGACTGAAGTTTATGTAAACAGCAGCAAAACAAAAAAAAAAAAAAAATCCAAAATGTCTGAATGCTATGGAAAATATACTAAGTGTTGCTGGAAAATCTTCAGATCTGTCCAATCAGCTCAATAATCATGTACTTCTAAACAGAAACTTTCATCTGAAAGACACTCAAAGGCTTCATCAAATGGGACTTAGTCTCTACATCAAGAGTGTATCTAATCCAGTTGTCTGGACTCATTCTGTAGGAAGAAGTAGATTATATATACCTGTGAGATGGCAAACATGGATGTGTATTCTTTCCTCAGATCCAAAGAGACAGGAATCGGCTTTTTACATAAAAGACACTTCATCTACATGTATAGCTCTTCCATTCAGAGATGCTTATCTAGACAGGACACATCTACATGACTGCCTGTGTAGAACATATGACCAAATTTTACCTCTTACCTGTGCTAAAAGTGAAAGGCTTCCTTTCTTTAATAAATTGCATCAAATAGTGTCAGAAGATCATAGTATGGAACTAATTTCAACCACATCATTTACTTCACGAAGGGCAAAAGGACCACTCAAACACTGAAAGTCCTTTGCCTTAAGTAGACATACCTAAGTATCTTGCTGGGTTGGAATAATTAATTCCATATGAAAATTAAAATTATATGGCTTAATTTTTACTTATTTTGATGTTCTTAATTAATATTCTGAGCAAAATACAAGCTTAGATCTGCATTTAAAATACAGACAGGATGCTATGACTCTAGCTGAAATCTGGAAACTTTCCTTATATAGAAGGTATATATGAAAGCAGCACACTGCAGAAAGGAAGCTCCAGTTAAAGTAATACAAGGCAAGAAAAGTCCAATCAGACTAACTTTTCACTGTAGCAAGGGAAATTATGCTGATAAACTGTGATGTTAAACGAAAGCTTAAAGAAATCTAGGCTCTTTAATCTTGACACTCGGCAGAATAGCACCTGAACTTTAGCAAATAGAAAAAAAGAAGGTCTAGTTGTGAAAACTGTTGAACTAAGGGTCATGTAAAAGAAGTCTGAGACATGCTTCAGCCTGTTCTTCTGGAAACTGGAGGGTGGAATAATTCAGCAAACGGCTTTTAGTGAATATGAACTTGGAAGAAAACTATTATATATGTATTCTGCATGTAGTAAAGGCAGCACGAACTACACCAGTGCTAGATTTAGGGGAGAGATTCCTCCACTCCAGCAATTTATTATTCCTTTGGATCTATTCAGATACAACTAAATTTATTGGTATTTTTCTGGAGGTTATATATTTAGTTCTCAGGGTAAATATTGCAAATAGCAAAGGACAATTTATGTTCAGTTCTTGTTGATTCATCTGCATTCTAAGCTTAATTGCTTAACTCCAACGGTTACGTTTGCTTTTGTAAGGGCCAAAACACAGTAAACTCTCTTCTCACTTTTATGTAGTTCAAGCTTTTCTGCTTATCATTTTCTGTTCTGGAAGGTCAATAATGACCCAAAACCCAACCTGCTGATAACTTCAGTGAGTGAGAAGGGAAAGAAAAGGACATCTCAAAGATAGTAAAAGCATCAGCTGATAGAATAAATATCTTAAATTGAACTGGGAGAGCTGATAATTTTGTTTACCTGTTTGCTGCTTAGTTACTGTCATCCACTATGTTTGTTTCATCAGGGCTAGGAATAAAGCCTGGGACAGTATTGCAACAGGTATTGTGAAAACATAGGTTAAAAGGTAGCTGCTACCCTGAGATTTGTCAGGCTGCAAGTTTGGAGCAAACTTTTCCTCTCACAGGCTCCATTTCTCACAGAGAACTTGCAGAATTAAACTCTCTTCCACAGAGACCCTGGATCAGTCAGTGAGCATGTTTTTTGTTTTTTGGTTTGTTTTTTTTTTGTTTGTTTGTTTGTTTGTTTTTTGCCAGAGATGCCTGTGTAGCTGTCACTGGAGGTAGGAAGAAGGGAAGAAATGCTTTCCATAGAACCATATGACCATAGCATCTGGAAGTGATATGTTTTTTTTCTGCCTGGGAATTCTCTAATCCTGCTAGAGGAAGGATGGTTGGATGGACTCTATGGCAAGGGAGGAGTCTCCTCCCACTCGACCTTAAGGAATGTTATAAGGTTATCAACTCTGTCAGGCTCCAGGACTCAGGGATTCGTCTTGCTCAGCTGCTGGAGGCCATCCCAGTGTGTCTGGAAACCCAGGAGTCTTTCTATCCTATGTTGATGGATATAGCTGCTGCTTTCCTGTTTGCAAGTTCAGCCAGTAGCAAAGTTAAGCATGCATCCCAGCAATATACACAGAGGGCACTAATGCAGCCCCCTTCCAATATAAAAAATCCTCAAGTTCATCTTCTTCCCCCCTTCTTATCAGTTACAAAGTCCATAGTTTCTCAATGTTCCATCAATTAGTGACCTGAGAACTTGGGTCTTTGCTAGCATTATGTTATGTTATCACTTATCCAATGTGTGTATGTCTCTGTGTGTTTTGTTTATCACTTTCCCTGCTACTTAGAACTCCCTTTGAACTGAAAAGTTTTTTTCATGTGGCAACCTCTTACATTTCATACACTCTTACAGTCATGGTATGTGTGGTCTAAATACACTGGGAAGATCCAAAACAGGAAAGGCAAGATGCATGCCTGCATCCAGGCACAGGCTGTGTACAGCTCCCTGGGTCAAGTATCTCTGGGTTATTGACCAAGAACTGCTTTACACTTATAGCTCATCTCTGCAGGAGGCCAGAATCTGCCCAAGTTTTATTTTTCTGCCTTTCTCGAGTCAGCTTAGTAAGAGGTTCCTGCCAAATTTTAATTTTTGAAGGAACTGGAGGACAAAACACAGAGTACAGGCAACTGATGCAAAAACTGCTTCACAAGTGATGATATGAAAAAGACCTCAGTTTGATGCTTAAAGTAGACCTTCATCAGTTCTTTGTAGGTTGATGCACAGGCTGCTATATCTAGCTGTTGTTCATTTGCTCACCACTAATTAGTTTGAAATACTTGAAACACAAATGATTCTTTTTTCTACTGTAGTTTGAGTATGATACTGTTAAACTAAGCAGTTCATACTCCACAAAAGAAGAGTGTTTAAGCCAATTCCTGTATCTGTCCTAGCTAGGGCCGTATTCTCATCTTACCTTTACACTAAAATAAAAAACACTCTCACTGTTGGCTTCCCTACAAATTATTCCTGTTCCCTGTAGTATAAGCTGAAGGAGATATTGCTTTTTGACCAGTCCAGAGTTAGGAAAGCCAAGTAAATATTTTTTCCTGCTTTTATCTACTAATTGCATTTCCGAATAGCAATTCCACACCCTAGACATGTAATACACCTCCCTAAGTACATATTACATTTCCAAGGTTATTAAAACCCCTCAGTTTTGCTTTTTTTTTTATATACCACAACCCAAAGCATGTTATCAGAGCAAGGCCTGCTTTCCTACCAAGTCTCATTGCTGAGACATGGACTCCAGTAAAATGCTGAAATGCCCCTCAGACATCTTGCGGAATCTCTAATGTCTGGTTGTTGGAACTTTTCTGTGACTTAAGGACAGGTGCAGCCAAAGCACTGTTCAGATTGTCCAGTGTGACAGAGAAAAGAGCTTTCACCATTCATTCACAGTTGTTATTAGAGGTTTGGAGTGGAATGGGAAAGTGTAGCAGGGGGCTACATCTTGATCAAGCCTACCAGTCCCTCTAGTTTCTAGAGAGATAGTCTGGACATAAACCAGCGTAGCAAAGAAAGGAGGGAACATTTTGTTTTGATAGTTACAAATCATTACAAATCATTATTCTATTCATCCCCATTCACTGTTTTCAAGGGCAGAATCATTGTTTCTTAAGGGTTTATCTGCTTCTGCTGCTTATTTCCCTATGTTAAGTCAATTTGAAAAATTTCAGTTGGCTGCTGTGGAAATAATTATGATGTCAAAAATACAGTATTATGACTTCTGTTGTAGGTATATGTAGCTGAAGCAGATGAACCCTTACGAATTAAAGATAGTCTTTTAATGAAAGCAGCCTAAAAAATATAAAGCAGGGAAAGAAGGAAATAAGATAGGGAAGCAGAAGTGTTTCAAAATAAATAGATTTTCAAAGTTCATCATGCAGCTATCATTTATCCTTTCATGCCTGACATTTTTGGTTCCAAGGAACAAAGATGCTTTTACAATGAAGATGAACCTTTTACCATTCATTTCCATCCAATATTAAAACAGGGACAAAATGAAAGATAAACAATAATAGTTACCACAGAATTGTTAAGGGATTGTAGGTGTTACGACATACTCAGTTCTTTATTCTTTCACTCAATTTTCGGAAGAGAATGAATCCAAGGCCAAAATGTTTTTCTCTGAGCCAGCTGAGTATCGTCTCTGTGCTGGATGTAGCTACTGGTAGTTCCTTGGGCGTTGCCACTCTGCTAATACCGTATTCCTACTAATAGGTCATAAAAACTAAATCTCTGAGGATTTTACAGTACATGGGGTGTGTAACTAGCCCTCACATGTCATTAAGTCTGACTCTGATAGTCTAATAAGCAGTAGGGATGGCATATTTTAGCAATGAACTATCTCATTCTTTATCATTCTTTTATCTCTATCACCCAGTAGAATCCACTAGCAAGAGGCATAAAAGAGTAGCCTTCATGCTGCTGTCCAAGGGAAAGATCCTGCTGACAGCAGTTGTAACTGGTAAACCAAGTGACCCAGAGAAAAACTATGTAATTAAAGGAATAAAGGAGATATGGTCTCCTCTGACTTTTGGAATGGCCTTTGAGTCATTTAAAGTTTGCATGTGAAACCTTGGTTCCGTTGAGTTAATGTAAGTATCTTTGGCACCCTGAATAGCTCTTTTCTCCTCTACAATATAAGGAATAATAACATTTCTCTTCTCTGCCTGATTTATCTGTTTAGTTCACAAGACTTTTCAAAAAAGAATTGTGAACCAAAGTACCTCATCACAGCATTCACCTGGGGCCATCAGTGATTTTGCAGTACATAGAGCAGTAATAGATGCAATAAATAATAAGGTCCTAGAAGAAAACCATAGTCATATTAAATGGCCTTAGCATTCAGGGCATCTCCAAGGGCTTCTTGAGGCCATTTGGCCACAGATGCAGTGTTGGTTTCTAATTAGAGTGTTTTTCCGTATGCTCCAGAAGGGAACTGGATGAACGTGAAGTATCCCCAGCAATATATTCCATTGTCTTTCCAAAAATACACTTTCTCAACACTTAGCATGAATGTGTTTTGTCATCTCTTGTGCTGTTTCTTATCAATGTCATTCAAAAATATTATGAACATTTTCTCTTCCTCTCCTACTAATCTACAGTGCTTGTCCACTCTAAAGGTAAACATAGATTAAAGGAACAGCCCAAACTCAATCTTTCCCTTCTTAATATTTCAGGTAGATTTATTATCTTCCAACCCATTAATCTGTCACTTTAATAAGAACCTGAAAAGTTAATTAATTAATAGGAGCAGCTTCTTCATTTATTAGCCAAGCAGCAATTGTAATTCAGGTTGCAATAAGGGATTGATGAAGAAAGAGTAAATGCCTGAATGGTACAGTAAATGTTATTAAACTCATTTCATCTATCAGTTTGAAGATAATTAATCTTGCATTGTTAATATCAAGCCTCATGTTCTTTGGACATTTCAACATGAGGCTATTTATACTTTGTCAATGTGGAAGGGCAACGCAAAGTTAGAATAAGAGAAGTTTGTGAGGAAAATTAAAATTAATTGAGGCTATTCAAGCAGCTGAAAAAAAAAAAAAATCCTACTCTTCTCCTTTCTATCTCTTTTCCTTTTTAAGCAAAAAAAATAACCCTGGAGTTTGGGCGGGCAGAACAATCTCCCTGAGCTCTCTGTTCTTTACTTACAAAAAGCTCATGGAAGAAGCCAAAATTTGAATTGAGTTCTGTACCAAGCTGCAAAACTCAAATGCTTGCTGAATTGCACTGTGCTTGGAGACAGGGGCAGGAGAGAGGAGAAAAAAAAAATGCATTTGGAAAAATGCTCTAAGTTCAGAAAGACCCTTGCAGGGACTCAGTCTCCTATTATTCTCCCCTCTTCTCTCCTGAAGTCTTGGACTGAGAGCTCTCTTTTCTTAAGGCCTTATTATCTGCAGTCCTGACCTGCTTTTTCAGAACAGCTCAGCTTCTAGGTGGTGGTCCTCTGAAGAGACTTTCTCAGGACACCCTGGCTGCAGGGACTCTCCTGGCTCAAGTTGGTGCTCTGTTTTCCCAGCACTGTTCCTATCCTACATCCTGCCCACCTGTGCCCCTAACCCATGGAGCCTACAGCATCTCCTTTTCTCCTCACACAAGCTGAAAAAAATGAAGCCTTCACAGTTCAGGCAAACCTGTGAATTTCACGAAGGCCTCATTGGGGTCTATTTTGATGTATTTCCTGCTATTGACATTTTTATGCTTTTAACCAGACATTCTGTATCTGGAGGTAATTGACCTTTGTCTTCAGTTTCTTCACCCACAAAATCGGGACAATGTATGCTTCCAAGAAAGGTTTCAAACTTTGTCTGGGCATCCATAACACTAATAAAATTGTCTTTATGTGACACCAAACACAGAATCACAGAATCAGAGAATGGTAGGAGTTGGAAGGGATCTTTGGAGATCAAGTCCACCCCCCCGCCAAAAGAGGTTCACCTACAGCAGGTTGCACAGGAATGCATCCAGGCAGGTTTTGAATTTCTCCAGAGAGGGAGACTCCACAATCTCTCTGGGCAGCCTGTTCCAGTGCTCTGTCACCCTCAAAGTAAAAAAGCTTTTTCTCCTGTTTAGATGGAATTTCCTGTGTTCCAGCTTGTTCCTGTTGCCCCTTGTCCTGTTGCCAGGCACCACTGAAAAGAGTCTGGCCCCATCCTCTTGACACCCACCCTTTAGATATTTATAAGCGTGGATAAGATACCCTCTCAGTCTTCTCTTCTCCAGGCTAAACAGACCCAGGTCTCTCAGCCTTTCCTCATAAGAGAGGTGGTGCATTCCCTTGATCATCTTTGTAGCCCTCCACTGGACTCTCTCCAGTAGTTCTTTGTCTTTCTTGAAATGGGCAGCCCAGAACTGGACACAGTACTCCAAATGTGGCCTCACCAGGGCAGAGTAGAGGGGGAGGATAACCTCCCTCAACCTGCTGGCCATGCTTTTTTTAATGCACCCCAGGATACTATTGGCCTTCTTGGCCACGAGGGCACATTGCTGGCTCATGGTCAACTTGTTGTCCACCACGACTCCCAGGTCTCTTTCTGCAGAGCTGCTTTCCAGCAGGTCAACCCCTAACCTGTACTGGTGCATGGGGTTATTCCTCCCTAGGTGCACGACACTACACTTGCCCTTATTGAACTTCATTAAGTCCCTCTCCACCCAACTCTCTAGCCTGTCCAGGTCTCATTGAATGGTGTGACACAGCCTTCTGATGTGTCAGCTACTACTCTTTTGTGTCTTCAGCAAACTTGCTGAGGGTACGCTCTGTCCCCTCATCCAGGTTGTTGATGAGTATGTTGAACAAGACTGGACCCAGTACTGACCCCTGGGGAACACTGCTAGTTACAGGCCTCCAACTGGACTCTGCACCTCTGAAGACAACCCTCTGAGCTTTGCCATTCAGCCCATTCTCAATCCACCTCACTGTCCACTCATCTAACCCACACTTCCTAGGTTTACCTATGAGAATGTTAGGGAAGACAGTGTCAAAAGCCTTGCTGAAGTTGAGGTAGACAATGTCCACTGCTCTCCCCTCATCTACCCAGCCAGTCATACCATCATAGAAGGCTATCATATTGGTCAAACATGATTTTCCCTTGGTAAGTCCGTGTTGACCACTCTTGATAACCTTCTTTTCCTCCACATGCTTAGAGATGAGATCCAGAATGAACTGTTCCATCATCTTTCTAGTGATGGAGGTGAGGCTGACTGGCCTGTAGTTTCCCAGGTCCTCCTTCTTGCCCTTATTGAAGGCTGGCATGACATTGGCTTTCCTCCAGTCCTCAGACACCTCTCCTGTTCTCCATGACCTTTCTCCTGATGGACAGTGTCTTCACAATAACATCTGTCAGCTCCCTCAGCACTCGTGGGTGCACCCCATCAGGGCCCATGGATTTGTAGGTGTCGAGTTTGCCTAAATGATCTCTAACTCGATCCTTCTTGATCAAGGAAAAGTCCTTCTTTCTCCAGACTCACTCTCTTGCCTCCAGGGTCTGGGATTCCTGTGGGCTGGCCTTAGAGGTAAGGACTGAAGCAAAGAAGGCATTCAGTAACTCCGCTTTCTCTGCATTCTTCGTCACCAGGCACTTACCTCATTCAGCAGTGGGCCCACATTTTCCATAGTCTTCCTTTTGCTACTGATGTACTTGAAGAAGCCCTTCTTATTGTCCTTGACATCCCTTGCCAGGTTTAATTCCAAGTGGGCCTTAGCCTTCCTCTGGGCTTTGTCATTACTCTGTGATGGTGTGATTTGATGAAATGACGAATGAAGATGTTTCTCCAGTCCTCTGCATTATTTTTTTTACTGCAGTTGGGACTAAACTTAGCCTTTTGAAATGCTTTCTATTTATTTTATTCCAGGAGTATATTATACAGAGCATGTCACTAAAAATCATTCTGAATCACTTTTAGTGCTTGGTAATGGTCAGAAGTGTCATCATAAGATAAAGTCAATGGCAAGAAATTGCGTGCAACAAGAGTTAAACTCCAGCTTGACCAACATAAGGACATTCCTCATTTTTCAGACTGGAGCCCACATACTTGTAAGAGAAATATTGCAGTTATTCAAGCACCTGAACACATTTCCTGATGCAAATCTGTGTGCATCTGCACACACACTCTCTCATAATCATTGTGCTTCCAAGGAGTAGTGTACTGAAGTTAAGGCAGTTGAATTTTTCTTCTAGTGTTCTCAAGCTTTACACTACCTTGTATTGTCAGCTCTCACTGACTTTTTCAGTGGTTTGGGTTTTTTTTTTTCTGCTGAGGTCAGATGTTTGCATGACAGTCTCAGGTTTCTCTAAAAAAAAAGGTATATTGTGTTTCTTTGTAGATGTAGAAAAATGCTGAAATTATGCCTTAGAGGTTTAACAAAAAGAAGCCTATCAAAAGAGTTTGTATTTATTTGTGTGTGTGTTTTCAACTTGCTTGTTTTTAATCATACCAAAAGTCTTGGGGTAGCAGTGTGTTGTGTTTAGGAAAACAAAAGTAAGAAATGCTAATGTATTTTGTAATGGCATTTCTCCAGCCTGCCTTGTTATGCTAACATTTGTACAGAGAACTTGTTCTACAGAACCCACAAGTCACTCAGCATAGGCCCAGGCAGCTTGTTTAATTGTATGACCACTTTGCAGAAATAATTTCTTTTTTGATAACTTTTTCAGCTGAGAAACACGAAAACTTCCCTGTGGTGCTAAGTGGATCTTGAACTAACACTCTCCTATACAAGAAAAGTCACTCTCCTTCCATGCTACACAGAGGAGAGACAGTCCCTGTCATGCCACTAAAAAAACCTTCATGCACAGTTACAATCCTCAGCAAACACAAACCTGGGGCTTTCCCAATGTTTTTGAAGTTGTCACCAAATTCACGGAGAAATCATTTAAGAAGTAACTTTGCTGCACTGCTGAATTTGTGTCACAAGGAATCCATGCCTTCTTGCATGAATCCTGTGTTCCCAACTGTTGTTCACCTGGCTTGCCCCTGCTGCTTCACTGAGTTCACCTGATGGCAAGATGGAGAAAAGGCTTTTACTGTCACATCATAAAAATGAGATCTATTTTATGCATTCACTCAGGGACTCAAGATTCAGATACTTCAGGGCCGAGTTCATTTCCCTCCTTGAGCTGCCAGTTAAATGAGGTGAAGAGGAGAGAAGCCGTGTTCTGTGCATTTGCCTCTTTATCCATCTGGGAGGCTGTTTTTCACTTACTATTTTTCCTGTTACTCTGGGGAGGATTGTGCTGCAACACAAGACTTCATGGCTGTATGCTTGTCTCAGTCCATGGGTTGCTCTACCAAAGCAGGATCCAGAATGAGCTCCTGTTTTCTGTTGTTTGTCTCCTTCAGCCTTAGCATCCATAAAGCTTCTTACATATCTATCCAGGTGTCCTCCCTTTTTTGTTCCAAAGGAGCATTGCTACGTGGCTGTCCTGTATGTGGCACAGTGGAAGTTAAATAACAAATCAGCACACTGTTCATATGTGGCAAGCTCCTTGAAGTTACCTCTGGCTGTGGTGGTGATAATCCTTCACGTGTATAATTATGTTATACTTATATGAAATATTAATATAGGAGTATTATATAAAAGTATATAAAAAGCATCTATATATGTATCTTAAATATTTCTATTTACTCAGAGAACTCTGGCAGCTTTCAGGCTAATGATGGTTCAAGTGTTTCCTACCAATAGATTGGCAAGAAACACTTCTGGGTGTTCACGGTGCCAAGTTCTCCGGTGGAGGTGAGCCAATCATTGCACTTTGAAGCCTGAGCCACTAAAACAATGTCAGTGGTACACTTCCAGGTCCCCATGTCTATGATATGCCCTGCCATTACCCAAATGTTTAGCCTCATCATCCTGACTAGAATTTATTTAGTTTCTGAGATGTGTCTAGATGATTGTCCTCAATGTATATGATCATCACCTCTGTTTTCCCTATTCTCTTATTCAGGTTGCTGAAGAGAAAAACAATGCTGAAGAGCATGATTTGGTTTATATGTGTTCAGCAGTCTAATTCAGCCTGACTTCTAGCTGTTCTCTCCTCTACCTTATAGTGTCCTTTCAGCATTGTTTTCTAATGTGTCCTTTATTATCTTCCTTTGTAGGCTGCCTGCTTATTTCTCATATCCTTTGAAACTACTCATCAGATGAGGCTACAGCCCTTTCCTACAAACATAGTTTTTCACCTGGGATTTGATTTCCAAATAATCTTTGTACTTTGCATTAAAGAAATAAGTCCTGTGCTTCCTTCACATTCAGACCCTTGGGTTTCTCAAACTAGTTAACTTCAACTGGCTTCCTTCAACTATTCCATTTTACACATTTGAAAGCCAGAACTCTGGCTGCAAATCAATTTTTGCTTATCTTTCTGTTAAACTTCAAGTAGATCAATTTTTGTTCATTGATCTCAAGTTCTGAAAGAGCAGGAAGTTATGCACAGCCTCCTGCAGCAGAATATCCTCTTTCTCCAAGATCTACCAAATTAATTTAGCTAACTGGTATGCAAGATAAAGCATTGTGCTATCCTTTGGTCATTTCTGTAGGAAAACATAATCTGAAAAAAAATTAAATCTTATAAAGGTAATATATCAATATTAAATTCCAGTCTTTTGGATAAATTTACAAATTGAATCTTGGTAACTGCTACATATTAATGTGTTTCCAGTATTTACTTGTAGTTTATGACCATTTCACAAAAGATAAATCTGCTAGAAACCGTTGGGATGCATTTTATCATCCAGAAGGTTAAGTTTTTTCCTTAGCCTTTTTAAGACAGCATGGAGTTAGTAACTTTAATTATAATTTACTAGCATTTTCCAAATATTGGTCAGCCCCTGAACAATATATATTTGCTTATATACTGGCTGGTAATGAGCAAATCCTAGTTTCTGCCATGTTTACTCAAAACACAACTCACCATATTTTTCAACAGACCACAATATTTAAATGAATAGGACAGTCATATAAATCCATGTTAACAAAGACGAAAGATCCAGACATGCTATTTTTACTGTCTGCTAACCAAATTCCATTAACTATATGTAAGTACACACTATTGTCTTAGTCTTATTTATACATACCATACTGCAAATTAGTTGGCTGTTAATGTAGTTTTCTCAAAGGCAAGTCCAGGTTTTGAGGGTTGCATGCATCAATGCTGCAAGAACTGGCCCAGACCTTGGTCATTCTATTAATTTGTTTATTTTTGCAACATGGTAATATTTGTCCTTTCCTCTGTTTCCTTTGTTTTCCTTAGATGTTGGTTGTTTTTTTTTTTCTTCTGTTCTGTAAGGCTGTCTTATGTGCTTGTGTGCTTGTCCATGAGTTAGAAAGAAGGAGATACAGTACTTTTCCTACACAAGCAAGAGATTTGTTGATTAACCCTGACAAGTTTTGCAAGGTTTTCTCTAACCCTGTCTTTACAGAGAAGTATAGTTGACTAAAAAGAATTAGTCCAGGAGGAGACTACAGGGAAAAGGTTACAGATTAAAGGAGAGAGGAAAGCATTAATATTTATCTCACTGAACAGATGGACATGGAGAAGTTAAAACAATTTGATTTCAGTTTTGTCACAGATGCCGTAACAAAATGCACTATAAATTAAATAGAAAAGGGACAAAAGTTAGCTGGAAGATGGTGGTTGATATTTAATCCATTGTCACCAAATCATCTTTTAAAAGAAAATAAAATATCTTTCCTGGTGGAAATATTCTAAAAAATGAAAGGACATTAGCGGCCTGATCATTAGCTATAATTGCACACAAAGGTGGGAGATAGACATGTAATTAATTACTTTGTGGTAAGTAAAGTTTTAATAGCTTCTTCCTCAAACTGAATTTTTATAACTGATGTATCGTATAAGATCAGATCTGTAAGATCTTTATAATGGCCAAATTTTAAACAATGTCATTACATTTTTCTGAACAATAGTTGATGCATAGGAAGTTAAGTTGTTTTCTCTTCCAGGGTCCTTGGCTTTCTCCTATTTGTATGTTAATGCCCTGGACAGTTGGATCCAGTTGTATTATATCCTGAAAAACTATTTCTGCATACATCTATTGAATTGACAGCAACAATAACTCAGTCCCACAGGTTATAGGTTTAATGGGTTATTCATCTTGTCTTAGGTCTGGAAAGGAAGAAATAAGAAAAAGTTCCCTGACCTTGGGACCTGGATTTTAGTAATAAGATGCCTATATTATTTGCCTTATCTGTTGAAAGAGAAAAAGACATTAAAAAGTGAATCTGTTTTTCAGATCTGTAACAGTCTCTTCCTGGACCTATATGCTTTTTGCTGTCTTCAAGAGTCCTTTTTTTCCCATGCAAGAGAATATACACTTTCAGTACATTGTTGATCTTCTGCTTGAGGCTCTTGCTAGATAAATGCTTCATTCAAGGAATAGCAACAAGAGCATCAACCCACAGGCACTTAGAATTATTTGAATTTCTTGCTTCAGACGTGTAACAGAGTAAGATAGCTGGGACCTATTACATGTGTAGACCATGTGCACACGTATTGGGGAATGCTAGGTTTTTTCATTGCATTAACAAGTGGCCAAGAAGGCATACAGAATGTTGGTTTTGGGCACTCGTCAACATTTAAGTAGAGTAGAAAACACCTTGTCACATTTGTCTGAGGTGGATTCTTACAGAACAGATATTAGGTCTTAGGTCTTGTTTATGTACGTTAATTTAGGCTATTCACATAATTAGACAAAACATAATCATGTCTCCTTCCAAATAGGGGCTGTAACATCTCTTCCTCACAGTTAAAAGCCTCAAACAACTTTTGTTAGGGTTCTCTTTCCTCCATTGATCAGGAATCTCCAAACAGGTAATTTTTGGCCATTCCTTCCCACAGACCTATCTGCATGCAATAACTTTTTCAAACCAAGAAATAAAAAGTTTGTTTGCAACCATTTTTAATTGCCAGACTGTGGAAAAAGATGTGATAGCTATTTGCTGCTCACTACTGACTGTATCTTTGGCTTCTGCCTCCCAGAGTGCAAGCCTCTGACAAAGACAACCTGGTCACAGTATCAGTCAATAGAAATGAGAGGAGTTTTGAAGCT
Source organism: Vanellus vanellus (assembly GCF_965231255.1). Classification (NCBI taxonomy): domain Eukaryota; kingdom Metazoa; phylum Chordata; class Aves; order Charadriiformes; family Charadriidae; genus Vanellus; species Vanellus vanellus. Next base: position 21,867,192 of record NC_138909.1, on the reverse strand, counting down.
ACAAAATTCAGGCAGACCATGACTTCACGCTGTTTAGGACCTGAACTCATCTGAGTTTTTCTGTTCTCCGTGAAGACAGCTGGATTTAAGCAGCAGTGATTGTAGTGTGAAATCAACCCTTCTGGACTAAGCAGAAGTGAGCTTTTGAAATGGCATTTGGCACAGACAAGGTGGAGGGAAAAAAAAAAAATAAATTCTGAAATACAGAAGTGAATACCAAACTGCCCAGCCAAAATCAGATCTTCTTCATCCCTGCTCAGACCCACTGAAAGGCCGTAGGGCACCTATCTAGATAACAGCCACATGGTCTAGAGGGTCTGGCTGAGGGTGCCAGCTGCAACTGGTCACTCTACAAACAGCAGACAAAGGTCTTCCTGAGCTTTTACTTGCATGCTAATTCTGTATAGCTGGGGTTTTAAAAGAATTGTGATGATATAAAGGCATTTCAGTTGCTCTCTATAGAAGTTACTACTATGTTTGATATGGTGTAATCATTTGAAAGTCCACAGGTTTTTGAAAAGTAAAATGAAACTCCTCTTTGAACTACAGAGAAGGAAAAAACAATGCTCTAGGAGTGAAAAAAATCTAGTATGAATTGGCATTACTTATACTGGACTCTCACCTTTCCATCCCATAAAGAAGCTTCATGTGCCTGGATCTATGCAAGGCGTACTTGTGGCAATTTAAAGATTTTGAGTAACTAAAGCATTGCAACAACAAAATATCCTAAATTTATAGGGAAAGGGCAGTGAACAGAAGTCAAATAACAGTTCTTGAGACAGGTCCTACTGAGTTTCAATAAGCTAGTCTTGGTCACCATAAAACCTGCCAGTCTGTATTGTCTGCTCTTCATAAAGACAGATTTCCACATAATTTCTGCTTACGGGACCAGACACGTCACTATGACACCCACAGACTTACTGCAAGCATGGCAGTTCCCTTCATCCTTGTTATGTACGCTTGCCACCATGCATCTGTAATACCCTTTAGTACCACCCTGCAATTTTCTTAATAATAAAACCTACACATCAACTATTTCAGTGTCCCAGAGCATTATGAGTTGTTTCCTATTCTGCTCTGTGTCTCTGACAAATTACTTTAAGTGAGAATGCTACAAAAGACGTTTTCATGCCAGTAGAGCTATGACAGTTATTAGCATCTGGTTGGGAAGGAAAGAGATCAACTGAAACTTCAGCAACTTAAAATCATATTACCAATGTGTAGACTTTTCATCTTCAGGATTTCCATTTTCAAACAATGTTTCCACCTTCAAAACCAGACAGTTTTTTCAACCATTCTGAAGAATGAAAAAAAAAAAAAAAATTATCTAACCTGGTTTTTAAAATGCTCTTTGGATTTATTCAAAGAGAATTAAGCCCAAAAAATGTCCTGGGTAGCTTCAGAAGCTGGATTTTCCACCCATTCTTTGGAAAGGATGAAATTTCTGAAGAGGCTTTTTCTACATGAAAACTTTGAGCCAGATCCAGCCCCAAGCTCCAGTTGCTGTCCTGTGACCAGATTGTCATCTGGTGAATGGACCTGACCCTTAACTCCAATAATACAAACTGAAAGTTTGCTTTGCCCTTACAGATTCCTTCCTGAAAAAGGTTCAAGTCACATTCTTCTAATTCCTCCTAGGCACTCAGAGCCAAGGGAAACACTTGAGGCCTGACCCTGATCTAGTTTACCCTACACTGAAATAAATTCCAAGGATTCAGTAAGCTACATGACAGGTGGAACCAATATTTGATCTCGCAGCTTTCCCCAGGGGACCTGGTGTTTCTCTGAAAGCAGTCCCAAGATCAAACTGTCAAGTTTACCAGTGATGTCATGAAAGCCAAGGGCGTGCTCCAGATAATAAGTGAGACCCATTATTTGATTTAAACATTTAAGTGTTCTCTTAGCAGAGATCAACCCCTTTCTCAAACCTTGAGATAGATCCGAAGGTGGGAAGTGAGACAGAGAAAATTAAATTACTTTGACAATAGTTTGCTTACTAACTACAGAGAAACATTGTCTAGCACTGTGTCATCAAACACCTTTCTGTGTATGTATATACATAAGTACTTATCTAGTCATAAATATCCATTCCTGCAAGTGGTTTGCTGTAAGTAGGATTGAGTTTACAGCTTCCCAGAAAGCTGAAATTGAGGGTCTTTTTAAAAATAAAGGCTTTCATATGCCTCCATTGTGTCAAATTCTACCCTCAATCTACTTTCAGCAAATCCAGTGGATTGCCCATGGGGTGCCATGATTAGAATTTTACTCTGCTTTATCAACAGTAGCCAACCTAAACTAGAGCTGCACTCATATTTAAATCCCCTCCCTTCTTGACTATCTGCTGACCTTCACACCGTGGAAATATCCCCTTTGGATTGCTGAAGGATGAGCAACTCATAAGACAGAGGATCAGTGTACTTATCTCAGTAAAAAATAACAGTTATGGGTACAGGAACAGGGTTTATTTCCTAACTCTTCATTATACTTGAAGTCCTTTGGTTTCCTACTGTACCTCAGTAAATTCACCTCAGTGAGCTCATTGGCTGAAGCCAACTAGTGTATCATGTCACAACAGACATATCCCTTTGAAGGCCATGATAAAAGAAGACTCAAAGAAAACGGAATCCATCATCAAATAACTTCAGAGTTCCTTTTCTAAAAAACTCCTCTTGCTTGCTATAGATTATTTAAGAGAAATCCTGCTGATTTTGTTCTCTCTCCATTTATTTTTCTCTACTTTGAAGCTATTTAATTCAGCTCTCTGTCTGTTTGACAAAGACGCTGCAAATGCAGCCTGTCTTCCTTAAAATGTGGGAGAAGAGCCCTTGCTACATTGCTCCACAGCAGACCCCCATTCTCAGAAGTTGGGTTGCAGCCCAGACAGAAACGTAGTGCTGAATTGACATAATTTCATCACACTGAGGAACAACAATGAAGAATAAGAAAAATTTCTTTTCCCTCCAAAAAAGAGCTAATAAATTTTAGTAGGGGGCAGAAAAGAGACCAAACCCAAATTCCACATGAAGCTAATAGGTTTGTGTTATTTGTACATTCTTCAAATTTGTTGAGTAAAACTTCATATTCAGAATCAGAAATCATGTTAAATGATATTAGATGTTTTTGAAACAAGAGTGTTCTCACTAATTCCAAAACCTTATTCTCACTAGGGCTCATTGGAAAAAAAAAAAAAAAGGATATTTCTGATGGAATAATTTTCATTAACATGAAGTTTTTCTGAAACAAAATTATTTATTAGGAATGTGTGTAGGAATATTAAAATTATAACTTTATTTAATTCTGACTCAGTTCTCATATGTTCTTGTAACATTACTTTTACACGTGTTATTTTTTCTAATACTAATATATTGAGAATCCAGTATTGGAGTCTATCTGAACCAAATCTTCTTACTATTTAAAATTAAGGATATTTACATTACTCATTTCAAACTCTACAAATTGGCATGTTTTTACACCCTCATTTTGCCATAAAACTTCTGAGCAACTTTTGAAAGATCAATTCTTGTACTGAGATATTTGAAGAGATTACTAAATGTATTCCCCTGTGTAAGGAAAGACCACAGGGTTTAACTATAGTGCTACTAAATGAAGAGTACTAGTAGACTCTGCTCTGACATTGTAGTCCTTATTGCTACTGGTCTTCACTCCATCAAAGCAATGATAGTGTCAAACTTGCATTTTGTTTAAATATTGAAAGTATTTGAGCTGCTCTTTGATTCAATACTGTCACTACAGATAAATTCAGAAATTTAGTTTTAAGGTTACAATTGGCTCTGTGTGAAGCAAATATGCATAGCATGACTGATGTCCTTCTAGCAAGGGAAAGTGCTCTGCTTTCAAGTCCAGTTAAAATTGTAAATTTAACACTGATGCAGAGGAGATAAAGATTTTCAAGTCTAAAAAACAGTGTTTTATATCATCACATGTTACAATACGTTCTTGCACATTGATTTTGGTTATGAAGACTGTTCTGCTTCTGGTAGCTTAGGTAGCTTCCATCCTGTTTTACATTTCTGACTTGTACACGCCTAGAATAGTTAATTACAAAAACATGGCCATTTTTCTGATTGTGCAGCATATCTGAAAATAGATAGTTTTACAAATTAATACTATAAATAAATAACAATGGATTTTTCAAAAAAATCTGATAGATTTTGAACATTCTGTACTATTCTTCACGGATGTCTCTTCAGTACCATATAGACAATACTCTCAGTTAAAGTTAGATGCATTTTTTCTCCCTTCCTCTCAGGAAAACAAAACGTCTTCATCTGCAAAATGCTGTACCCTAATCCATAAAACATGTCAGTGGCTACACAGTCTACTTGGGAGGTAGCATTCACATATAATTTCCATGCCACTTTCTGCTTGTTTTGTACAATTCTAGCCGAGAAGCTAGAATTGGCTGCTTTGCTGGTGCAGCGCTCCAGAAAGGGAAGTTAAAAGTAATATTGTAACTTCTGAAACCACTTCTGCCTGTGAAAAGCCTGTGTTTCCTAGAAGCCACACCTTTCCAGAGACCTCCACAGCCACTAAACACTGTGCAATTGGAACTTACAGATGTCTCCAGAGGACAGAAAAGCATTTGACTTTCCATGGTTGCTCCTGGTCTGGTGTGGCAGGATGTGTCCATCAGGAGAAGTGGTTTTCATGTCAGGCTGGGATGGAAATTCTTCCAATCCATTTGGCTCTTGGCTATCGGTCATCTGTGAATAATTGCAGGTCTTTCTCCAGCAAAGGCCTGAGAGGACCAGTGAGAAAAAACAGCCACTTGCTGAAAAGCACAATGAAATGAGAATCTAATAGCTGTCTGCTGTCATCCTGGCCTTAATTCATACATTAATCCTTGCCTCATGAAAAGAGGCAAACTCTTCACCACAGTAAGTGAAGGAAAGATGCTTTCACACAAAAGGAGCATGCGTGTATAGGATGTGGGGATGAATTTCCCCAAGGAATGTTATCAAGGCCTAAGCAATTAATAAAAATACAGGGGCTGTGGCGGGGAGACAACTCTGTTCAGCTGACTGTCAAGGCAGTAAACAAGGAAAATGTTAGCATTTTTTTTTCTGCTCTTTGTACATCAGCAGAGGGGCTTTAGTAACACCGGGTTTGGTAGTAGATAACAATGCTTGTTTCTGATTTAGGAGCTGACCAAGCTGAGCTAAGGCATAGATACCCCAAAACACATGTGCAGTCTTAGATCCCCTCCCTGCTGTGTCCTGCTTGTTATTGTTCTGTAATTATAAACACGGAATAAAAGCAGCAGCTGCTTTCAGTGGTTCCTTATGAAAATCCTGCTCTCAATGACCTTGAGTGGGTTGAAACTTTCCCTGGAGTTCATGTGTATCAGAATTAATCGTTTCTTTAAACCTCAGCTTCAGAGGCTGGGCCAGTCATAGAGGAGTGAAGTTCGGAGATTCTGTTTGCACCTTTTCTTGGAGAAGCTGTGCTTTCAAGTAGGTACCTGCAATTAGGCAGGGGCAGAGGGGAAGTCTGTGGTGTATATAGGGCATCTTTCCCCACCAGACTGGGATTTTACCTGGATTAAGCATTTCTTCATTTAAAAACTAGAATATCCTTCCATTCCACAGGGCAACCCACAGGGCTCTTAGAAGCCTACTAAGACATACTGTGCCATCAAGCCTATTGTACTGCAACATGTCTCTGTTCTGCCTGTACACATTTTTTTTTTTTTTTTTAAAAGTGGGTTTTTTTATCTTGGAGCCCAGAATTCACAATCAGTTATCTTATTTCCCCGACATCTGAGCACATGGCAGTGCTCTTATGTTTGTGATGGAAGTGCCATACCATCGTCCTTGCTTTTTTCACAGATATTCAAACTTAATACTTCCTGTCTTCACTGAATTTGTGTCTTGTGACAGGAAGACCAGTATGTCTCAGTTAAATGGCACTTGACCTTCTGAGACTGGGGATATGTCTTATGGTATGGCCCTTAGAAAGGGTTAATAAGTGATTAACAGATCTTTTAATAGAAGGTTAATCAATTATTAAAATTCAACAGCTCAGTCTGCTATGTATGACTATCGTCATTCCTAACACCCTCTGTTGTTGTGTGAAAACCCAGAGCTCATACCCATTCATCACAAATTAAACAACCATTAATAACTCATTGGTCTTCCATAAACTATTGACAAAGAGAAGGTTACATGGTATCCATTTTTGCTTTTGTTTCTTCAAAAGCTATATTTTGCTTTGCATACAAAACATGTTCCACAGTTGTGTCCAACAGGGAGACAAAGGCTTTTCACTATTGCTAGGTTCCCAGTCAACTCCCAAAGTAGTTTAGTGTGTAACTATCTGAGAACCTGTTGTGGTGCCATATGACTTGCAGCCTTTGAGTCTTTTTGATGACTTTGGTGGGAATATCTCTTGTCTTTATAATAAGCCTCCAAGAGCACAGCCTAGAAGAAAAGAGCCTTTTCTTGCTCAGAGGCAGATTTTTCAGCACCAGGTTCAGAAGCTGCTTTTCTCCTATATGTGTAATCAATATTTTCACACGTGATACTGTGGCCACGCTGCAAAGTTAAGCTGTGCCCAGGAATGCTCCCAGTTGCTCCTGTTGCTCAGGAGTTACCTTGGCAGTCTTTTGACATGTCAGTGAGTACTGTCCTAGACACTTCCTCAACATGGTCTGCAAGCTATCATGGACCACGGGATGAAGCCAACCTGCAGCCACTCTGTTTGCAGGAGATGAGACTTTGCTAGCACAGGTGAAACCAGTCTGTGCTAGTTACCCTTAAGGCCCATGCACTTCCTTAACACATGGAATTTAGCAGTGTAGTCATCATCTAAATCTCTAAATGCCTTCTGCATATATTCCAGGCCACATAGACCTGGAATGTTTTTAGTGTGGTAAAAACTGCTTAGACACATCCAGGTACATGGTTTTTACCACAGGTGAGCCTGGTTCTGACCCTGTGTGATTCCAAGTCTTAGTTTGAATCACAACTCTGTCCCTCGGCCAATACTGTGGTCTGTAGGGGTGTGATAAAGTGAGGATAGAATTCCTATTTCACAAGGTAAGGGTTTCCATTTGAGCCTAGGCTCCATGTCCCTTCTTAAACAATGGAAAGAAATTGTCACCTCTGTGCTCGAGCTGCAGACATTCTATCACAATTAGGTGATTCTTGTCCTAGAAATGTTCTGATCTATGCACAAGCTTGGAAGGGAACCCAGGGAGACACTTCTATGCTGTAAGAGCTAAGATGAGATGAAAGGAATCCACCACGTAGCTGCCTCTCAGAAGGCTTTTCTGTATTGACATGGGTTGGTTTTAATTAGTCAGTCAAGTAGCAGGACCAGCAAAATTGAAAGGGGAAAGGTGGAAAGACTCATCCAGGGAAGCCATATGATTTCTGAGGGAAAACAAAAAGGGTGAAAAAAATGAAAGTAGGGAAGCACAGGAGGACTTTGAGCACCCCTGGCAGCACCCAAAGGAATGGAAAGGAGACTCACAGATTGCCAGGATCCCTAATACAGAATCACAGAATGGTTGAGTTTGCAAGGGACCTCCAGAGGTCATCTGGTCCAACCCCCCTGCTCAAGCCACCTAGTCTGTTGTCCATGACCCTGTCGAGACAGCTATTGAATATCTCCAAGGAGGGAGTTGCCACAGCTTCTCTGGGTAACCTGTGCCAGTGCTCAGTCACCTCATAGCGAACAAGTGTTTTCTGATGTTCAGGAAGAACCTCCTGTATTTCAGTTTTTGCCCATTGCCTCTGGTCCTGTCACTGCTCACCACTGAAAAGACTCTGGCTCCTTCCTCTGTGCATCTTCCCTTCAGGTATTTATAAACATTAATAAGATCCTTCTAAGCCTTCTCTTTTCTAGGCTGAACAGTCCCAGCTCTCTTGGCCTTTCCTTATTGAAGAGATGCTCCAGTCCCTTAATAATCTTCATGGCCCTTTGCTGGGCTCTCTCCAGTATGCAACCCAGGATACCATTAGCCATCTTGGCTGCAAGGGCACATTACTGGCTCATGTTCAACTTGGTGTCCACCAGGACCCACCCCCTTTTCTGACAGCTAGATGGCTCCCAACATATATTGGTGCATGGAATTGTTCCTCCCAAGGTGCAGGACTTTGCACTTCCCTTGTTGAACTTCATGAAGCTCCTGTCAACCCATTTCTTCAGCCTTTCAAGGTCCCTCTGGATGGCAGCCCAACTCTCTACCACTCCTCCCAGCTTTCTGTCATCAGCAAATTCGACAAGAATACACTCTGCCCCATCATTAATGAAGGTGTTAAACAGGCCTGGACCCAGTACACCACTAGTTACTGGCCTCCAATCACACTTCATGCCACTGATTGGCATCCTCTGGGCCTAGACATTCATCCAGTTTCAACCCATCTCACACTCTGCTCTCACATCATCAGCTTGTCTATGAGGTCCTAATGGCAGACAGTGTTGAAAGTCCTCCCGAAGTCCAGGTAGACAACATCCACTGCTCTCTTCTCATCTACGAGGCCAGTCATTTCATCGTAGAAGTTTATAAAATGGGTGAAGCATGACTTCCCCTTGGTGAAGCCATGCTGACTCCTCCTAATGATTTTCATGTCCTTTATGGGCCTAGAAATGGTTCCGGGGATTAGCTGCTCCCAGACCTTCCCAGGGACTGAGGTGAGGATGACTGGCTTGTAAGTCCCTGGGTCCTTCTTGCTCTTCTTGAAGATAGGAGTGACATTTGCTTTCCTCTATTCTTTGGGCGCTTCTCCCAGTCACCATGATCAATCAGAGATTATCAATAGCTGCAATAGTTGCCTTACAATGACACCTACCAGCTCCCTCAACCCTTGTAGGTACATCCCATACAAGGCCCAGGGACTGATGTATCTCCAGTTTGCTTAAATATTCCCTGACCTGATCCTCTTTCACCAAGGGTACATCTTCCTTGCTTCATTTTTGCCCCCTGGTCTCTGGGATTCCTGAAGGCCAGTCTTGTTAGTAAGACTGATGCAAAGGCAACTTTCAGTACCTCAGCATTTTCCATGCTCTGTGTAATCAGGTCCCCCATCTCATTCAGCCATGTGCCCACATTTTCCCTAGTCTTCCTTTTTTTGCCTATGTACTCAAAGAAGCCTGTCGTGGTTTGGCCTCAGCCAGCAACAGAGAACCACGCAGCCGCTCGCTCGACTCCCACAGCCGTGGGAAAAATCAGCAGAAAAGGGCAAAACTCGTGGGTTGAAATATTATAATTTAACAGAACAGACAAAGGGAAGAAGAAAGAAAAGAAAGAAAGAAAAACAATAACACCGGCAAAGGAATACAAGAACGCGATTACAGTACCACCGCGAAGCACACCGACCACACCCACACCGCCACAGCCCACCCCAGAGTGATGACTGACTCCCCTGCCCTGGCTAGCTCCTTTTATAGCAGGGCATGTGTCACGTGGTATGGAATACGTGCCTACCCTGCCGGCTCCTTGGGGAAATTAACCCCATCCTTGCTGGAACCAGGACAAAGCCCTTCCAGAACCTCCTGAATTGCTTATATCCTGCTGTGTTGTCCTTCCAGCAGATATTAGTGTGGTTGAAATCCTCCATGAGAGGACATCAAGGCCTGGGAATGTCAGGCTGCTCTTATCTGTCTGTAGAGAGCCTTATCCATTTGTTCTTCCTGTTCAGGTCACCAATACTGGACACCCACTATAATGTCACCTTTATCAGTCCTCTCTTTAATCCTAGTCCATAAGCTCTTGGCTGGGTCCTCATCCATCCCCAGGCAGATCTCCATGCTCCCCAACTGCTTTCTTACATCTCCCATTCAGCTCACATCTCATGTCTCGCATATCACATTTCACAACTCATACCCAGCTGTTCTTTCACTATCTATCTGCCCCATCAAACTCCTTCCCTGTAGAGCAGTGGATGGCCAAGTTCTTCTATATGACACCACAGTCACCAGTGTACCTACAGTGCTGGGCAGCCTTAAGGTGAATAAGGTTGCAATGCACTGGTGCCAGTGGCATATGGTGGCATGGCCCCACTCATGATCAGGATAAATTTAATACTGCCTAAAGCAGGGTTATTTTATTGACTCTCATGTGATCAAAGCTTGGAGGAACTGTGCATTACACCACCAAGAACATCATCTTCCAGGTGGATTTTAAAAAATACGTGTGAGCAGAAGCAGGCAGATACCGGTCATGCTGGGTACTTTTTAATAACCCACTATAAATCTGTTCATTGGTGTAACATTCCCAGCTGGAAAGTGGCTTTGTCCTGGCCAATAGATGGCCCTCACTGATGAGCAAGATTGGGTACAGCTTTCTGCATCTCACAAAACATGTCAGGATTTCAACTAAGAGCAACTATTTGGGGTTCCCATTTGGGGCTTTGTTTGCAATCCCTACCCTTTTCTGGAATTGATGATAGTCCTGGCTGTCACCTACCTTTCCTTGCTAGCTTTTGTGGGCAGTTAGGAGATGTTAATTAATGGTTTTAGTGACTTTGGTTATCTGAAGAGAAAACATAATATTGGCAATTTCACAACCTGTCAGACCAAATTAGCCATAACATGAATAATTGTATGTAATTTCCTGAGAGCATGGAAACAACTTTCAAACCCTGAAAGCCGTTGTCCCACTAGACTAAACTTTTCCATGAAATACTGTTGCAGTTGTCTCTCCTCACTGTTCTGCATGAACAAAATGAAACAAACCACAACCCCACATTTTCACTGAAACACAAGTAAGACAAAGAAAGTTAAATGCAAACTGAAAGTCTACTACAAATTAAACAACATTAATTGCCGTTAGTTGCTTCACCCATAGGGAAAACTTGATATAATGGCATGTTTATTTTAGGAAGTATCAGTAACAGGACTGGTGGAGATACAATGAAGAAAGGATTGCCTTGTATAGCATTTGAGAATTTACCATGCTTGTTTGTAAATACAGATTTCATAGAATCATAGAATCATAGAATCATAGAATCATAGAATCATAGAATCATAGAATCATAGGGTTGGAAGGGACCTCTGAAGATGATCTAGTCCAACCCCCCTGCCAGAGCAGAGACACCTTAGAGCAGGTTGCGCAGGAACACGTCCAGGCGGGTTTTGAATGTCTCCAGAGATGGAGACTCCACCACCTCCCTGGGCAGCCTGTTCCAGATAGAGGAATTTATAGTAAAGTGTTATTATAAGAATAAATTATAATAATAATTCCAGCTTTCTTTTAAACTAGCAGGAAACTGTTAGTAAGTTTTATTCCATAAAACTAAGCCTTAACAATTATAAAAAAATTTACCTGGCAACCACAGCACTCTACATCTGCAAATCTCGGTGCTTTAGATCTTTTTAGTCAGCTGTGCAATGCTTGTGATTCCGGAATAACACACTCACTTTGCAGATAAAATGTCCATAAGAGAGGATATGGTCAACAAACACACAGCTCCTCTGGGCTTCTCTGCATTTGAGTATTCAGCTCACATCAGCTGCCAACAGCTGCTCAATGCATGCTCTTAGCATGTAGATGTGCCATTTGTCCATAGTGCTACTAAGATTTCAATTATTCATTAGACAATATTCCAGATGCTGCACCTTTCTTACACATACCTGGACAAGGCCAGAATATCTTCCTGCTGACATGCTAGGTACCGCCAGCACTGCCACAATCTGCCTGTGTTATTGTGGGACAGGAGACTCAACCACACACAGAATGGGATGTCATCAGAGCCTGATAAAATTATCTGTTCTCGTTAATTGGCCCAAGAGAAAAAGGGAAGTGATAGGTGTCACAACAGTTGATGGGAGTGTGATGGACTGAAAGTTAGGCATAGCACCAACTAATGAGAGTTAAAGAGTGTTAATACACAAGGAAACTCAAGCAGAAGTGTTGCCTTTCAAAGTAGTCAGACTTCAGCATCATTCTTAATGAGGCAAATTATATATTTCCCCTTCTCAAGAGGAAAAATGGAGAATACCAAGCATGTGATACACCTGACAGCAAATAAGATCAGCTCTCCACACCAAAAAATGAAGGAGGAAGTGAAAAAAAAAGGATTGAAAGAGAAATAGAGAGAGTGAGTAGGGCTAGCAGGCACCTGGTTGAGTAGAAAGGATGGCCAGCATGAGACACTGCAAAGAGAGGTTTTGAGGACTTTCAAGGCCTGAGACTCCTACCTATTCTTCAGCCAGCTGAGGTTTTGCTGGCTCCTACTATTTTTATTATTTGGTGCTCCTGAGGGCCCCTACATAGCCCATTTTTCCTTGTGATGTCCTTATGATGACCACTGTCACCAGCATCACATGCGGCAAGGTCAGATGACCAATAGTGGCTCAACAGCCCTACAAAGCAGCACAGCTTTTTTTTTTTTTTTTTTTTTTTTCAGACCTCAGCAAACAAGCACCTGCTATCTTCAAGCTGTAACAGGAACTATAGATCCATGACAAGGGAGACCACTCCTGGCTTGACAACCAAACGTCTGTGTTAACATGGCCCATCTACCTCAACTGCTTTGAATGGCATCTTCCTGTCTAATTAGGTTGGTGATGCCACTGAAGAGTAACTTCAGCCCTAAAACACCCTCCTATTAGATTAAGTGTATGCTAAAAATGTGAACAAATACTTAACTAAGAAATCAGAGAATTTGCTGATCAAGTCACCCCCACTACAAACACCTTTATAAGATTCCATGGGGGACCTAGATTTAAATTGTGTTTGATGTGATCTGAGGCATACTGGGAAAACACACTTGTCTTAAATCTGCACCAATAAATATGCAGTGCATTGATACACAAAATCAATGGAAAACACAGCAATTTAACATACGCATCATTCCACACCAGCTTTCAGGAAGAAGCTAAATGCTTGTGCGGGCTGGCAATATTTAGCATTTTAGATGTGGATTTAACTGGGATGCAGAGACTGACACTTTGGCCAGAGACATGTCAGAGGTTTAAACCTGAAACTGACTCCTCCACCTCATCAAGCAGTGCTGGGAAAAGTGTTAGCACCCTCTAGGTGTTTGTCACTCTACCAAAGGTAACTAACTCCTCCAGTTTCAAGGAGTACTTCATACAATTGCTCTCAAATTCTCTATTGGGCACAGCCAGCCCAGTTGTGACAGTAGTTTTGTAGCTGTGATAGCTACATGAGAGAAAGTCTTTGTGAGTTCTGTCAGCAGAGCAGATGAGACAGTAAATTTTAGTAAGCACTTTTGGTAGCCGGTCACTGGAGACGTGAAAAAGCACAGTAATTTGCAGATTACACAACTGCTTAAGCTTTCTGTAAGTGTTTTAAAAGATAACATGACTACACTGATGCGTGGGAACTTGTATCACTTGTATACAGGTTTTATCAGCTCACTGGATTTGAACCTCTGGTGACATACCAGTTTAAATCACTTGGCAATCAACATACAGGGCCTACGGAAGTGACATTGGTTTAACTAAATTGATAAAGACTGGGGCTGTCAGCTAGGCAGGTGCAGGTGCATGTAGGTGAAAACTGGACATTATTATCTGAACCAATGGTCTTTCTTTCCAGCCTTGATATGAAATATTAAGTATCTGAAGAGTGCATATTACCATGTGCTTTTGCCATCTGATTTAATACTCTACATCACGTCGTGGTGCACTGTCTTGGCACTCACTTTGCTCTCGCAGCCTGGTTTGAGATGAGATTTCATGACATTACAGCTGAGTGTGGTGTATGACTGAACACAGTAACAGAACCTGTAACAAATGCATCACTGTGAAAAACAGATGTGCAGGCCTGTCTTTTCAGTAATCTCAGCAGTTGGACTGTCTAGATTTAAGTGCTGAAAACACGTGTTTGTCTTTTCTCCTGCCCATCTTAATTTGCTTCTCTCAGGAAGATGGTTGCCAACCTAAAACTTTATCCAAACCCAAAGCTAACAGAAAGGATTCCAGTGGTTAAAGGGAATATAGGTAAGCTTTATCTTCATAGGAAGAAGAAGTTGTTGAATCATAGAATCACCTAGGTTGGAAGGGACCTTTAGGATCATTGAGTCCAACTATCAACCTAACAATACCAAAACAACCACTAAACCATGTCCCTAAGCACCACATCTACTGAATTTTTAAATACCTCCATGGATGGTGATTCAACCACTTCCCTGGGAAGCCTGTTCTAATGCTTGATAACCCTTTCGGTGAAGAAATTTTTCCTAATACCCATCCTAAACCTACCCTGCCATAACTTGAGGCTATTTCCTCTTGTGCTATCGATCGTTACTTGGGAGAAGAGACCAGCCCCCACCTTTCTACAACCTCCTTTCAGGTAGTTGTGGAGAGCAATAAGGTCTCCCCTGAACCTCCTTTTCTCCAGGTTAAACAACACCAGTTCCCTCAGTTGCTCCTCATAAGAGTTGTTCTCCAGACCCCTCACCAGCGTCGTTGCCCTTCTCTAGACTGCCTCCAGAATATCAGTGTCTTTCTTGTGGTGAGGGGCCCAAGTCTATATATGAAGGAAGACACACTGGACAGACACAGTTCTGTAGTGCATCTATCAGGGTAGGTCAGTCTAAAAGGAATCCTGTTTGTGACCTCTGAGATGGCTCCATGGCAGGAACAGAAGGGTGGTGAGAGAGGACAATCAGAAGATTCGCTTCAACAGTGCACACTTGACCAAGGGAGACACTGCTAGCTCACCAGATAAAATGAACTTTGTTCCTTTGTCTGTGCAGATTTTTGTCCTTATTGTGCACACTGCTGAGTTAAAAACAGCCCGTTGAGTTGGTTTGTGAAGTGTAATCATCCTATTTTTGCACTGCAAGTGCCTTGCTCTGAATTTATAAAGAGGTTTTCTACCAGCCAGACCACAACACGTTTCTGATCTCACAGTGTTCAGCCAGACTTCTCATCAACTCAGATCAGTCCCTTTATAGTGCTGCAGAGGTGAGATGAGGTGCTGGTTAGAAAGTCCCTTGCCTGTACTTCTCCATCCTTGTGTATTGCATGCTGCTCCATTAAGCAAACCAAAACATGGTTTGGACAAATTCTAACTGTCCCCACACAGTGATTGCTGTTGACCCCCAATCCAGCAAACCCCATCCCATCTCCTCTATTTTCATCACAACTGGCTTGATAAAGTGCTTTGACCTAAGCCAGTCTGAGCTTTCATTTTCAGTATGCAGCTCAAAAATAGAACTGTCAGCATTAAGACTTTCTTGGGCAAATCTTGAGAAACATGAGTACAAAAGATGTAACTCCTTCCCTGGTATTATGTGATCAGTCAACCTCAGTGGCCAGTGTGTCCCAAACCACGACAGCATTATAATAAGTAATTCCTAGGTAGACTTCCAGTTTCTGTGACCTGCTTCTTTCTGCCAACTTGGCCACTTCTCTCTAAAGAAGCTATTAAGGAACTTTTTGGCACCCAGGTGACCTTTGCTGTCTCCTGTACAAAAGATCAAGGTGAGATTAACTCCTTCATAACGTGCAGATATTATACAGAGCAAGGAACAAAACTGGAGTTTGCATGGAAATTCAATCCCAACTTTATCAGTGGAGAAGCTAATGCCATTTGAGTCTTTTAATGATATAAGATGACGTTTCTTGACACTTTCATTTCTCTGAACTTGCTGAATTAGTAGTGTAACTTAATGAGGTTTAAGCCATTTGATGACAGCTGGGGGAGTGACAGTTCAGTATCTTTCACATTAAGCTCAATACATAACTTTTATATTCAGAGCTGAGGAAGCAAATGACCTTAACAAGCAACTTGGAGTCACTCTGTGAAGGCAGAAGGAAAACAAAACAGTTCTTTCTGCAGTATGTCCTAGTAACAGTGATACCACCACTGTGTAGTGGTGGTAGAGAAGGTGAGGCTAGATTACAGACTGTACCTTTTTATTCAGCTTTTAGGTGGCACGTGACATAGCTATAATGGGTTATCAGGTGGCAATGACTTACTGCATATAGTTTTGACCACCTTCATCTTCTTGTGCACTGACTTGAAATAAAAGAAACATTTCCCAAAGTGGTGTGATTTCCATGTGAAGAAACATACAGATGGGCTCAAGAAATAGCAACTACAGGGTAAGGTCCCTGCCAATCCAGTCTAGGGGAGAAGTCCTGCCTGGCCCCCAACCAATTCAGTTGGCTTAATCCTGAGTTAGCTTGAGCAAGACCAACTGATGGGACAGCAAAGAACTTGTCTCTGAGTAGTAACAGTACACTGCTCTGCATCTTATCCTCACTAGCTGTGGCGAATTCTTGGGTGCCTTAGGAAAGAAGGAAAAAGGAAGACCAAGTTAGACACAGAGGAAAAGAGAAAGCTAGATGCAGACATCAACTTCTTCCCAGGCTGCGCAGAAATAAGCAGGAGCCCTGAAGCATAGCATAAATACAAAATAAACATTGGGCTTATAGAGACAACCTTCAGTGATTAAGACTCTTTTCCCTGTCAGCTCTTTCCCCTAAATATTGACCAACAGGCATCACCACTGCCGTTCTGCCTTCAAACAAATGGGAAACAGACAAGCTGTTGCAAAAAGTCTCCAAACACAAAGTTATGTTCCTCCCTTCCCTTCTGTGAATCCAGCCCAATATGTCAATTTGCTTTTCTTAATGGCTTTATGTTTATTTCCTCAAATCGTTCTCCTTGTGAAACCTGTTGATGCTTTGTTTTAGGGTTTTGGAGACTGTCTGTTTTCTCTGTTTTAACCTGTACACACCATGCCTCTTTCTGCAGCCCACTAAAAGGATAACAACATGGTCTACCATGGCTCTGAGCATCAGAAGGGGCCAGTTCAGTGTGGGACTGCTCTTCTGACCCCTCTGTGACATATCAGAACCAACCAGTGGGGATGTGATGGCATCTGCCCCAGCTGGCCTTGGCATCCCTCAGCATCCCTGCCTCTCCATAAGGCTATGACTTCTATAGCAGGGGCTGTCACTACTTCAGAGAGGACTGAAACCATCTTTGATTAGTTGAAAGGCTTTCCTCTCAGTCACTGAAGGAGGTAGGGGAGATAACACAGATCTATAGTACAAATCCTCAGTGCCAAGGAGGAAGAGATATGTTAAGAGCAGGATCTTAACATGAGGAGGAACTTCTTTACTTTGAGGGTGGCAGAGCACAGGAACATGCTGCCCAGAGAAGTTGTGGAGTCTCCCCCTCTGGAAACATTCAAAACCTGCCTGGACGCCGTCCTGTGCAGCTTGCAGTAGGTGAGCCTGCTCTGGCGGAGGGGTTGGACTAGATGATCTCCAGAGGTCCCTTCCAACCCTGACCATTCTGTGATTCATTCTGTGATTCTGTGACTTATTCGATCAAGTCAGTGCACTGTGTGACAGACATATCCTGGGGGGAAGGCTGACAGCACCACTCCCTCAGGTCCAGGAGGCTAGATTGGACAAGATAAATGGATTGAGACCAGAGATGATTATGTTAGAGAGGATCAACTGGAAGACCAAGTGGTAGAACTTCTACACAATCTCCACAAGGACTAGTATGGACCGTCACTTCATCATAGACATACGTGGTGATTCAGGCTTGATATGAGCACCAAGAGAAGATGGGGTCAGCTGTCCCATCCTAATCAAATCCTCTTAATGGCACGGCCCTGCAGTGCCATGGAAGATGACTAGGAACATCTTTACACCTTTTGTTCCTCCCTAGGAGATGCAAAAGTAGCAACAGGAGAGAAACACTCAAATAGTTATTGAAACAATGCTAACTTTGCCTGAGTTGCTGCAAAGCTTTCAACCATTTCTGGTCTTACTCCCTGCTGACAAACTCTGCTCCTTGTCTGCTTGGCAGGAGCCTGGGGAGGCAGCTGGTGTCCCTGCCCAACCCTTCTTTGAGGGGACAGGCAGTGCCGGCACACATGGGTATACCAATACCACGCTTAAAAGAAGACAGTAATTGCATTGCAGTCATTTTTCTGGCATTACTTGGAGCGTAGCTAAACAAAACCCAAAGGGTTAATTTTGCAAGAATTGATGGCTGTTGATCACAAGCAGTACTTCTTCTTACTAGTAGATGCAAGGGTAATCTTCTGCTTTCAAGATATACTATTTCAGTGCCCATTACATGCATCACTTGTTCCTCTGAAGTGTGCCTGGATGCACGAGAGCAGTATAAATCCGAAAGTCGCTTCTTAGTTTTAATCCTGATGAATTAATCAACAGATGATATTGCAGTCAGTCCCTTCATATTGAGTGATATTTACACAAGTAAGAACAAGTGCTTCTTCATGAGTTATACATGGGTTTCATATAATTGAAGTTTCATTTCGTTGTAAGCCCTAGCAAAGCTGTAGGTTAAAATACAAAGCCATTATCGGATGTTAGCACTAATTAGCAACACACACCTTTAATGGCCTGGCCCTGGGAACTCTGAGGCCCACAAGTAATGAGATTTTAATGAGACTGTCCTCACAAAGAAAATTATGAAGGGGCATTTGGTTTTGCAGAATTGCACCTTAGACAAGCTGAGAGCATATTTTCATAAGAAAAATAGCCAGATCTTGTAACAGCAGCAGTTTCTCAAACCAAAACCTTGGAGATACTATGTTATTAAAAACAAACCAACCTGAAAATCCTATTATGAATCAATTAAGAAGACCTGTAGTCCAGTAAATTTTACTTTGGAAAATGAGAAACTTTAAAAGAGAGTAATTCTGAAGAGCACAACCTTAGACTTGCCAATTGCCACAATTTTATTTGTACTCTTATAAGTCTTGAGGCCAAGATGTATCTGGAGAAATTTATCCTGTCCTCAGCAGACTGTTTCAAACTAATGAGATGAACTGCCTGCACAAAATGCCTATCTGTTCCACTGAGTGCAGTGACAGCCTCAAAGAGGTAGGACAATCCAGAGAGAAATTTGTCCTGTGTTATGACCAGTGTATAAAATAGGGGGATGAATCACATTCTGGAAGAACCAGTATCTGTCCCTTAATGAGGAAGAGAGCATAGAAAACACACTTAGAGTAGCTACTTCACTTCTTTTTGTACTGGTTTTGGCTGGGGTAGAGTTAAATTTCTTCAGAGTAGCTTGTATGTGACTGTGTTTTGGATTTGTGATAAAAACAGTGTTGATAACACAGGAAAATTTCAGCTATTGCTGAACAGTGCTTATATAGATTTAAGGCCTTTTCTGCTTCTCATACTGCCCCACCAGTGAGTAGGCTGGAGGTGCACAAGAAGTTGGGAGGGCACACAACCGGGACAGCTGACCCCAACTGACTAAAAGGATACCACATGGTGTGCTCAGCACTAAAACTGCAGGTGGTGGAGGCTGGCCAGGGCTGCCATTGCTGAGGGACTGGCTGGGCATCGGTCAGTTGATGGTGGGCAACTGAAGGTTTTTTGCATCACTTGTTTTTGGTTTATTTGTTTTTCCTCTTTGTTCTTTTCTTTTCTCTCTCTCTCTTTTTTCTCTGTCGTGGTTTGGCCTCAGCCAGCAACAAAGAACCACGCAGCCGCTCGCTTGACTCCCACAGCCGTGGGAAAAATCAGCAGAAAAGGGCAAAACTTGTGGGTTGAAATATTATAATTTAACAGAACAGACAAAGGGAAGAAGAAAGAAAAACAATAACACCGGTAAAGAAATACAAGAACGCGATTACAGTACCACCGCGAAGCACACCGACCAGACCCACACCGCCACAACCCACCCCGGAGTGGCGACTGACTCCCCTGCCCTGGCTAGATCCTTTTATAGCTGGGCATGGGTCATGTGGTATGGAATACTTGCCTCCCCTGCCGGCTCCTTGGGGAAATTAACCCCATCCTTGCTGGAACCAGGACATTATTCACCCCTTATTCCATACCATCTATATCATGCCCAGATCTTTCAGTTCCCATAGTCTATGAGCCATCCCTTAAAAAATGTCCATTAAGCTCACATAGTCCATGACGGTAGGTTCCATCGGTGACAACAGTCTCTCAGGGCACATAAGATATGTGTAGTGCTGAACTGTTGGGTGCTGTATTTGAAGCTCGTGACTGGGGAACTCAATGCAGTCCATGCCCACGGTCCACAGGTTGAAGATGTCAATCTCAAGGAGATTGCTGGGTGCCAGCTGCTGAGGCTGGTGTACCTGATGCAGTCCATGCCCACAGTCCGCAGATTGAAGATGTTGATCTTAAGGAAAATTGCTGGGCGCCAGATACTGAGATCAATTCTTATTACATCATCACGCACTTTACTCAGTCTCATCAAAGTCCATCTGTCATTGATTTGGGTGATTCTTCTGTAGTACCATTGATAGCAATGATAACCAGCAAGGTTATGTAACATTTAACATCATAAAATTATTCATTGGCTATTCTCACCCAAAATCAAATCCCCATGAGGTACACATCAGACCTCCCCATCCTCTCACATCACCCACCAAGTGCACCCGGGTCCTTGTGCAAAAGCAATCCCACGGATGGGTTTGCCTTTGCCTGAGGCAGGGCTAACCCAGACTGTCTTCCCTAACATATTCTTCAGGGACGTGAGCACGTGGCGCTTGCCTTGGCGAGTTTGTGGGAGTGTGATATAATCAATCTGCCAGGCCTCCCCATATTTATATTTTAGCCATTGTCCTCCGTACCAAAGAGGCTTTAACTGCTTGGCTTGCTTAATGGCAGCACACGTTTCACATTCGTGGATAACCTGTGCAATAGTGTCCATGGTCAAGTCCACCCCTCGGTCACGAGCCCATCTATATGTCGCATCTCTTCCTTGATGGCCTGAGGCATCGTGGGCCCACCGAGCTATGAAGAGTTCACCCTTACGTTGCCAGTCCAGATCCACCTCAGCCACTTCAATTTTAGCAGCCTGATCTACCTGCTGGTTGTTTTGATGTTCCTCAGTGACCCGATTCTTGGGGACGTGGGCATCTCCATGACGTACTTTCACAACCAGATTCTCTGTCCGGGCAGCAATATCTTGCCACAGTTCAGCAGCCCAGATGGGCTTACCTCTGCGCTGCCAGTTGTTCTGCTTCCACTGCTGTAACCACCCCCACAGAGCATTTGCCACCATCCATGAATCAGTATAGAGGTAAAGTACCGGCCATTTCTCTCGCTCAGCAATGTCCAAAGCCAGCTGGATGGCTTTTACCTCTGCAAACTGACTCGACTCACCTTGTCCTTTGGTGGCTTCTGCAACTCGTCGTGTTGGACTCCACACAGCAGCCTTCCACTTTCGATGCTTTCCCACAATTCGGCAGGACCCATCAGTGAACAGGGCATGTTTCTTCTCATTTTCTGGCAGTTCATTATATGGTGGGGCCTCTTCTGCACGTGTCACCTCTTCCTCTAGTGATATTTTGAAATCTTTGCCTTCTGGTCAGTCCATGATCACTTCCAGTATTCCTGGACGACTGGGGTTTCCCATTCGAGTTCGCTGGGTGATCGGTGCAATCCACTTACTCCACGTAGCATCAGCATGTGTGGCAGGGACCCTTTCTTTGAACATCCAGCCCAGCACCAGCAGTCAAGGTGCTAAGAGGAGCTGTGCTTCAGTGCCAACCACCTCCGAAGCAGCTCGAACCCCCTTGTATGTTGCCAATATCTCCTTCTCTGTTGGGGTATAGCGGGCTTCGGATCCTCTGTATCCCTGACTCCAGAACCCCAGGGGTCGACCTCGACCCTGGTGCTTTTTGCCAGAGGCTCCAGGTAGGGCCATTCTCCC
Source organism: Vanellus vanellus (assembly GCF_965231255.1). Taxonomy (NCBI): domain Eukaryota; kingdom Metazoa; phylum Chordata; class Aves; order Charadriiformes; family Charadriidae; genus Vanellus; species Vanellus vanellus. Next base: position 21,845,549 of record NC_138909.1, on the reverse strand, counting down.
CGGCTGCAGTGTAGAACACATTTGTAACGTCTCGTCCCACCCTGACTGGCCCCAGGGCTACTGCACGAACTATTTCCTGCTTAATTTGTTCGAAAGCTTGTCATTGCTCAGGACCCCACTTAAAATCATTCTTTTTCCGCGTCACTTGATATAGAGGGCTCACAATCAAACTGTAATTTGGAATATGCATCCTCCAAAAACCCACAACACCTAAGAAAGCTTGTGTTTCCTTTTTACTAGTCGGTGGGGACATGGCTGCTATTTTGTTGATCACATCCATTGGGATCTGACGGCGTCCATCTTGCGATTTTATTCCTAAAAATTGGATCTCCTGTGCAGGTCCCTTAACCTTACTTTGTTTTATGGCAAAGCCAGCTTTCAGAAGGATTTCCCTTTCTCAAAAACTTCTTCTGCTGTGTCACCCCATACAATGATGTCATCAATGTACTGCAAATGTTCTGGAGCTTCACCCTGTTCCAGTGTGGTCTGGATCAGTCCACGACAAATAGTGGGGCTGTGTTTCCACCCCTGGGGCAGTCGATTCCAGGTGTACTGGGTGCCCTTCCAAGTGAAAGCAAACTGTGGCCTGCACTCTGCCGCTAAAGAGATTGAGAAGAATGCATTGGCAATATCAATCGTTGCATACCACTTGGCTGCCTTCGACTCCAGCTCGTGTTGAAGCTCTAGCATGTCTGGCACGGCAGACATGCGGTGGTGTGACTTCATTCAGGCCATGATAATCCACTGTTAGCCTCCACTCTCCATTAGATTTTCTCACTGGCCATATGGGACTATTGAAGGGTGAGTGAGTCTTGCTAATCACTCCTTGAGTCTCTAGTTGACGAATCAACTTATGGATGGGAATCACAGAGTCTCGGTTAGTGCGATATTGCCGTTGATGCACCGTTGTGGTAGCAATCGGCACCTGTTGTTCTTTGACCCTCAACAACCCTACCACAGAGGGGTCCTCCGAGAGACCAGGCAAGGTGGATAACTGTTCAATTTCTTCTGTCTCCAAGGCAGCTATGCCAAAAGCCCACTGGTATCCTTTTGGGTCCTTGAAGTATCCTCTCCTGAGATAGTCTATGCCAAGGATGCATGGAGCCTCTGGGCCAGTCAGAATGGGATGCTTTTGCCACTCATTTCCAGTTAGGCTTACTTCAGCTTCCAGTACAGTCAACTCTTGGGATCCCCCTGTCACTCCAGAAATACAAATGGGTTCTGTTCCTCTGTAATTTGATGGTATTAAGGTTCATTGTGCACCAGTGTCCACCAGAGCCTTATACCCCTGTGGCTCAGATGTGCCAGGCCATCGAATCCACACAGTCCAATAAACCCGGTTGTCCCTTTCCCCCACCTGGCTGGAGGCAGGGCCCCTCTAATCCTGATCATAGTATCTGTTACTCACTTGTTGCAGAAATGATTTGGAAGTCCCTTCAAGAGGATCAGAGGTAAGATCAGGCCTTCCATTCTGTCTGGGGAACTGTCTGCTGGAAACAGGAGCTGCACTTTTCCTGGAGGGATCCCCTTTTGTGATTGTTCTTCCTTGCAGCTCACGTACCCGTGTCCGTAGTGTTGAGGTAGGTTGTCCATCCCACCTCCTCATGTCCTCTCCGTGGTCACGCAGGTAAAACCACAGGGTGCCTCGTGGTGTGTACCCCCTATACTCTCCCTCTTGAGTAGGGAAACGCCTGCTCCTAATAGCTGAGATGCTGCCCTGTACAGGTGGGGAGTAGGACATACTCTCTTCAAGTTGCTGGACCTTCTGGGACAGTTTCTCCACAGCTGAAATGAGGGGGGAAGATAGGCTTCCTTCATATTGACGGAGTCGTCCAGCCACCTCATCCACTGTTGGTCCCTCTTCACCTCTCCATTCCATCACTGCCAAGGACTTGGCATATGATGATGGTGTGCTCCGTACAAACTTCCGCCATATGGGCCTTGTGCACTGGACTTCATCAGGAACTCTGGGTAACTGCGCGTTATCTGGGTCAAAGTAAATCATCTCTCGTACGGCTAATTCCCTTAGGTACTGGATACCTTTTTCCATGGTGGTCCACTTGCTTGGACAACAGACAACATCTTCACTGAAAGGATACCTTTACCTTTCACCTGCCAGGAGTCGCCTCCAGAGGCTGAGGGCTTGCGTCTTTTTCCCAATTGCCTTGTCAATGCCCGCCTCCCTAGACAGGGATCCCAGCTGCTTAGCTTCCCTGCCCTCTAATTCCAAGCTACTGGCCCCATTATGCCAGCATCACAGCAGCCAGGTGACAATGTGCTCACCAGGAAGTCAACTGAAATCTTTTCACATATCTCGCAGCTCACTCAGGGATAGGGATCGGGTGATTATCTCTGGTTCTGTCTCTTCCACCTGTTCCTTTGATGGCCCTATTTCATCATCATCCTTTACTATGCGAACTGATTTCTTGGTGTATTTCTTCTTCTGTATAGGAGCAACTGATACTGGCACAGGTTGGTTTTCCGGTTCAGCTGCAGTGCCTGCCACTGGGGTTGGAGTAGCCTCATTGTCTGCCACCGGGGTTGGAATAGCCTCATTGTCTGCTGGTCTGGCTTTCCTCTCTTTCCCCTGAGGGTCCTGCATAGTACTGAGCAGTGTTTGGTAGATACTGGCCAGGGCCCAACACAGTGCCATAAGTTGTGCCTCTCTGGAATAGCCACAGCATTTTCCTTTCAAATATTCTATTACTTTATCAGGGTCCTGTAGTTGTTCAAGGGTGAAGTCCCAAGCCATTGGGGGTGAGAAGTTCTCTAGATACGTGCCCATGTTCTCCTACATCCCATGCCACCCCTGCCTATCTCGCCTTGGGACAGATTTCTGAGTGGTAGTCTTAAACAGCTGTTTTACCCTAAACAAGACTTGAAAAACATTCAGGAGACATAGCAATAGGAACACACTGGTTTGAGCGTCCCAAGGATATTCAAAGTTCTCAAGAGGTGTTATACCTGGCCCAAAGGAGAAAAAGGAGGCAAAAGAGCTGGGGAAAGTATCTACCCCTGTTTCTCCCATAGATTGGGTGCGATTATTGATAACTTCTGAGAGACGGTAACCAAGGTATGGACAGGACAGCAATACTGCATAGAAACCCCAACAAAGCCACTTGAATAGTGATGTTACCATATCATAAGCTGATATTGCACAGGGCAGCAAAATGATAGTCCTGATCCCTCTCCCCGAGATAACAAACAGCATCACAGGGAGTACATACAGCATATAAGAATTTACATAACACAGTCATGTAAACAAACAAAGCAACATTGTAACCGGCAACTATTTAACTAATTGGAGAAATGCATATAAGAAATCCGTTTTAACAAGCTCTGGTCAGATCTGTCGTTATTGCAACCCTTCGTGCCCCACATTGGGCGCCACAAAGGACTGTCGTGGTTTGGCCTCAGCCAGCAAAGAACCACACAGCCACTCGCTCGACTCCCACAGCCATGGGAAAAATCAGCAGAAAAGGGCAAAATTCGTGGGTTGAAATATTATAATTTAACAGAACAGACAAAGGGGAAGAAGAAAGAAAAACAATAACACTGGTAAAGGAATATAAGAACGCGATTACAGTACCACCACGAAGCGCACTGACCAAACCCACACTGCCACAGCCCGCCCCTAAGTGGCAACTGCCTCCTTCTCCCCGGCTAGCTCCTTTTATAGCTGGGTATGGGTCACGTGGTATGGAATACCTGCCTCCCCCGACGGCTCCTTGGGGAAATTAACCCCATCCTTGCCGGAACCAGGACATTCTCTCTTTTTTTTTTTTTTTTTTTTTTAATTATTAAACTGTCTTTATTTCACCCCAGAAATTTTCTCACTTTTGATTCTCTCCCCTGTCCCAATGGAGGGGAGTAAGCGAGCAGCTCTGTGGGTCTTAGCTGCCTGCCAAGGTTAAACCATGACAAGTTTACATTAAGACACCAGCTCCCCGAGTAAAACTGCATGAGAATTCTGAAAGTAATAAAAAAAAAAAAGAAAAGAGAAAGACGTTTTAAAGGGAGAACTTGCAAACGTAAAGAGAGAGCACCGCAAATCTCTGGGTTTTTTGGGCTGGCTTGAGGATTTTTCTCAAATGAGGAACCCTAAGAGCTTGGCAACACTGCAACACAATTTCATGTGCCTCTTGGTGATTTTCTTCTTTTCATTATCTATGAGGGCATCTTCAAGCAATGAGGATCAAATGAATACATTGTGGCAACGTGTTGCCTGAGAGAAACTTGACCTTATATGTGGGGTATTTTTTTCTCTTGTTAAAAGCAGAAGTGGCCTGTGCAGAATTGTTTTGCTGTCTTTGTTGAATAACATGTACCATATGGAACACTGATTCTAGGTGTCTTCATCTCTCCTCTTTAATGTTTCAGTATAACTTCATTCTTTATTGCCACTTTCAACTTAGGAATCATGTCATGCAGAAAATCTGGTGCGAGTAGGTATGAGTTGCTCCTGAGATTGAAGCCTTTAGTGTTACCACTCTACAAAGATTCAAACTCAAAGTTCAGAACTCACCCTTCCATCCAAAATTGTGAAAGACTGATAATAAAAAAAAAATGAAATCCTGGCTTGATGTTTTGAAATGCACAGTCTTGTGATTCAGAGTGTGTTTCACACTACTCTGCTAATGAGCAGAAACCTACAACGAGGTTTTTCCTGGTCCTGTTGCAGGACAACTTTTTGGATAAACCTGAAGGAGATGAGGCAACACAGATAGTATAAAGTGCTGGTTCACAAAGCTGGGAACATTACCTTTCCACTATAGTGCCAGACATCCAGTTAATAAAACATTCATCCAACTCTGAGCCTGGACAAACACTGGAAATATTATACCTTCTCACAAAAAAAAAAAAAAAAAAAAGTCTCCATTCTGCTTCACTGATCCAGGATTTCATAAAGCTGATAGTATCACGTCATTATAGGCCTAAGAGGATTGGATCCAAATTGCTACAGGTGGTAGAATGTTCATGTGCAACCTAGGACACTTCAGATGTGCTGATAGCTCTACTGCTGCGTGTTGCTCCAGCCTTGTTTAACTAGAAGACCACTGGCTTGGAGCAGGGCCTGTTTGGATAAGATGACAATCCTGGCTAGGCTTCTGGGTACTACTAGCTTACAAACCATTACAAAAATAATTTGCAATATGAGAAACATAAAATTCAACACAAGAAATTAAACTCAAAAGCCAGCTTCTGTATGCATCTGAACCATTAAAAAAAATCACTGGCAAGCATAACTCTGGCTCACTGTAGCCCATCACTGCTCCAGCTTCTGTTCCCACTGCATGGTGCCCTCCTGCTCTCTCACCTTGATCTGTCACACTTTGATATGTTGCATCCATCAAGCCTCATTAGCATATGCCCTAGGTTTCTAGTTTCCTGCATAAATGCTGTTTTGCCAGGTCTTACCTTCATATATTTCAGAATTCATTCCTTAAAATAACATAAAACCTAGTCCCATGACAATGCTGCATTCCCATTTGTTTTGTGGTATTTGCCTCTTCAAGTTTTGTGAGGTATCCACCACAGTATGACATGCTCCATAGAGCACAGTGTGTGTAACTGATTGTCAATGATGAAGGCAGAAGGAAATGCATCCACTTATTGAATGGTTCCTGTGGATTATAAATTATTCTGCTTTGGTAAAATCTTTTCCCACTTCCCTCTTGTCTGGGCTGTCTGGGACCTTGGGAAGGACTTTATTAGTCCACTGCCAATGACATCTTAAGTTACTAGATTGCACGTTGGGCTGGAGGACAAGGAACTGTCAGGTAGTCCCAAGCCCCTGCATGGATATCAGCCTTGTGTTTTCAACAAGAACAGTTCCTGGGGAATGATACCAAAACTCTTTAAAGAAGCTTTGCACCCAGGACGAAGTGAAAGACATACTGTGGAGATGTTGTACTCTGTTTGCAACCACTGTGCTACATCATCCTCTCAGAGGTGACAGAAGTCTGTAGGACCCAGATCCATTCATGTCTTTGGATAAATGAGAAAAGATAAAAGTTATAACTCCATTCTTATGGGAATAGCCCAGTGGAGGCTAAGCTGTGCTTGCAGGCTCCCTTTTCATGCAATGGCACAGGAACCTTGTCTATATTGGTCTCTTCCTACCAAGTCCTTCTCACCAGGGAAGAGTGGAGCACAGAGGTAAGCAGCCACCAGGCAACCTGGGCAATATTTAGAACCTCTGTGGTGGCAACCCAGCCTGGAAGAAGAGGGAGAGCAATGGGAGATCATTCCTGAGAAAACAAATCTCTATATGTGGGTGTGAAAGCCCTTTACAAGCTAAGCATGCACCCTATGCCAGCCTCCACAGCCTAAAAGGGCAAAAGAGAGTGCACCCCGAGGCAGGAGCTGCTATTTTCACTGATTCTTCATCTGTGCTGATCTGGTGAAGAACAGTTATGCCTCACATTCAACCCAACATCATGATCTTGGACAGGTCTCTAGCCATGAAGGGTACAGTTGGAGGGGTGGCAGATGGCTCTGCACTGGTAGGATGTCCTACATTACTACAGCAGTGTGCAGAGGGCCGTGGCTCATCAGACACCTGTCCATCTCTCCCACTGCCATTTGGATAAATGGCAGAGAGAAGTGCCATGCTCATGTCCACAGCAGCGATCAGTAGGCTGGGGGAAGAAGGAAAGGGGCAGGGAGAACAGGCACAAACTCTTCCTCCAGAAGTGTTGGGAGCAGGATGGTTGTGTCAGGTAGGTTACAGAAGTGACAGTCTGAGTCGGACTCCCCTTTTCCCCAAAGTTCTATAAAAAAAAAAACAAAACCTTTTGTTTAGTACTGTACCTCTGAAACAGGCCAACCACAGCAGACTGAACACGGAGGAGCTGCGCTATAAAGGCTGGATAATGAAGCTACTCTAGAAACTGTAAGACACTTATTCATCCCAAGATACTTGGACTAGTCAGCAAGAGGTCAAATTAGTCACCTAATCATTTTTGGCTGCCCCTTGTCACCTCTGTGGCTTGTCAAAGGCACTTTACAGGGTACCAAGCCCCAGGAACCACATCATGTAAGCAAGCAGTGTCTAGGCAGACAAACCAAGAGTAGCTTCTGCTAATTCACAGTGCCAGCTGCCAGTCTTGTGCCTAGCTGACATCTCAGAAAGCTTGTATTACTTCTCAGTGAGGACCAAGCTTCTGCCATTCTTGGCCTCTGCAAGCACAGGATCTCCTTTGAATTTGCACTGTGCTAACATGAAGTGGGGACCCCTGGAGCCAGATACCAACTGTCAGGCTTATTGGTGTGGTTTAAAATCACAACAGAACAGAATGACTCCAGCTGTCAGCCCAAGCACGCCCATAACTACCAGCCTTGGCTGGTGGCCTTCCATCCAGATGGTTTTGCTGAGGAACTCACCAGGAGGAGTTGATGTTGACACTTGGCAATGGTACAACATTTAGAGTTGGTGAGCTTCCCATCCTACCTTGGAAAGTGTGACACACTCATTCACCAGGAACACTGCTTCCTGCAGTGCTGACATGAAAAGTCACACCATACTCCCCTGTCACACACTTTCCAGAGAGCCAGGGAATGAGTGAGAGAACAAGGATTCTGCCCTCTCATGGCTAACAGAAACTGTGCTGTCAAAAGTAGCAGAGCCACAATCTGACTTAAATTTCAGCTTGGTTTTCTACTGTTCCTGTCTGTCCATCTGTCATTTCATCCATCAGACTCTCAGTCCTTTACGTCCTTGAATTTTCAGCATTGTTAGAGGCTCAGCAGTAACAAAGACTCTACAGGTGGTGTGAAAATCAGCAGCTGGGTGACAGAGAGAGGTTAAAATACACTGAGGGAAAAGCAGGCAGAGTTCAATGTCTTCTGCACTCAGAGCAGCAGCAGGCAGATGGCTGGTCAGCAGGTAGCTGCCACTCAGCCTATTAGTGCATTCAGTTCCTTACCATTCACACATCATGCTGCTGGTCCCCTGCCTGAAAAGTAGGAGACACAATGCCATGTGAGAGGTGAGGAAGGCTAGTGAATAAGTGACAGGGGAAGATCCTGGACTGTCCTCTGGGGAGAAGAAATTCAGATTGGATATAAGGAGAAAGCTTTACACACTGAGAATGGTGCAGTACCAGCTCCACCAAAGAAGTGGTGGTATCTCCACTGTTGGAGTTTTTCAACACCTAACTGGAAAGTACTTTAGCTATCTTTGAAGGCAGTTGCAAGATTTAAGCAGAGGGGCTGGACTAGAAACCTTCAGAGGCCTCTTCCCACCTGTATTACTATGAAATTTGTAAGTACTGTGTGTGCTACTGTGTGTGCTTCTGTGTGTACTTCTTTTTTTCTTATCTTAGCTTCTCGAGCAGATTCTGTGTTGAAGCAGTCTGCCTGGCACTCCACCTTTCATGCCTATTTTTAAAACAAATTTAGCAGAGGAGTTGAAGTTCCAGGAAATGGACTTCCTTTAAAATCATGTCAATAAACAGATGAACAAAGAGAGGAAAATCTGAATGAGTGCTCTGACACTAAAGAAAGACAGCCACATGAGTTTAACATTACTATTAGACACAAAAGAAGGCACAGAAGAGAAATATTACAAAACCCACAACTTAAGAAAAAACATTACCTAGAGCTTGCACCTCCTCAGACATGGACCAATGGATCCAGCAGATACACAGCCATGTGAGATCACGGTCCATAAACCCTGTAGCACACACTACCTTCAGTTGGGTGGACATAGCTCCTGCAATTCAGCTCTGCACAGCACAGTCCCAAGGGTTAGATCCTTTCAGCTGCCAAGTCAAGACACCATGGCAAGAGCTGCTTCATTACCTTAGCAGCAGTACTAATTCTAACTACCGTTATCCATGGTACATTCTAACTACCCTGTGCTCAGTGATGCCAACTGGTGACTTTTCAACACTTGATGGAGAAGGTAAAGGCAGAGATTTCCGTTTCTAATGCCCACAGGTTTATCCAGTGGGAAAACGTTTTGAATACCAGATCAACAGTGTCCTTTTAGATTAAAAGCAGACAGTACACATAATGCTAATCAAATAGTCTAGTGTCTAACTTCTCTTTTTCATGTCAATTCACATTTGTTTGCAGAGTTCAAGCTGGGCTTTTATTACTCAGAGTTTGCACTGTGACTGATTGTCACATGAACACTGACTGTGTTTTAACTGTCATCCAGTGTCTGACATCTTTGTCATTTATTTAGAGAGGAATTTTAGCAATCAACAGGGAAAGGGGCGTAGATCAAAATATTATCAAAGTCTGAGAGTAGTGAAATATGTTTCTCAGGGAGAGGGGAAAGGAGAAGGGGAAAAGAGAAAAGAGAAAAGAGAGAAAAGAGAAAAGAGAAAAGAGAAAAGAGAAAAGAGAAAAGAGAAAAGAGAAAAGAGAAAAGAGAAAAGAGAAAAGAGAAAAGAGAAAAGAGAAAAGAGAAAAGAGAAAAGAGAAAAGAGAAAAGAGAAAAGAGAAAAGAGAAAAGAGAAAAGAGAAAAGGGAAGGAGGAGTCCTATCTCTGTCTCTGAAGAACACAGTATTGTTTGAAACTTATGATACAAGTTTGAGCTGAAGCATATGTAGCAATGCTTGAACTAGATGTAGCCCGCAAGATTACTCACTCTATTTTCCATTCCAGATCTTTCTCTTCCTTGAAACTCTGGTCAGAGTCTAGTCAGCCCTAAAACTGCAGGAGGTATTCAGTTTTGCACCTCTGCATCAAGACGTCTGAACCTGAGCACAGGTCCTCTGGGAATATTGTGTTAGAAATCAAAAACCTGACACTTGATGTCATGCTGGTGCAGATGTACAGTGTAGTGAGGCCCACGCTCAGAGCAGGGATGTTTCTTGACCCCTGCTAGTCAAGCAGGCTGGTGCCTGCAGAATGTCTACTCCCCTACACCCAGGACAGAGCAAAAGCAGGTGGAGTCAGCTGTCAGACAGCACAATTGCATCTTTGAAGCAAAGGGGATGGCTCTGGGCTTTTTCTTTCAGTCCATCTCCTGAGAAGATAATAGGTAATGCAGCCTCTGTCATCTTCCCGCACCAGCACCTAAAACCAGGGCACATTTGGTAGAGAACAGCCAGCTATAATAGGAGGCCAAACTAACCAAGTTAGCTTCTATGACTGTAATCATGTCTCCTCGTTATGGTTGCGAATATGCATCTTGAGTGTGAACCAGAGATGCAGTGAAGGAAAAGGCCTTTCTCTGAGTGCTCAAGTGGGCCAAGTTGTGTGTATCTATCTAGCGAATATTCCACTGAGGTTTGCTTATACTAAGGTCTTGGCAGTCCTTAGTGAGGGTCTAGCCTTGGGCCTTAGCTAGAAGGCAGTGTGGTAGGTGGTTTCTTTGTTCTCCTGAGCATGGACTGGGAGCAGTGGATGCTAAGCTGTGGGCTGAGAAATTTCACTTAAGTTTCTTTTTCTATGCAGCTTGTAAGACCTGGATTCCTAGTCTTCATTCCAGAGCCAGTGCCAGCAGTCATTACGAGCTGCCATGCAAAGGGCACCACCCTCAGCTGTGGAGGCTGGCAACGCCTTCAGTTCTCAAGAGTTGACAACATCCACCACGACTGCAGTGCTGGCAGTGAAGCAATGCTCTAGTTGACTTTTTGATCTGCAGTGCTGCATAGTGACCTTATATGTTCCAGATCCAGACTGACGGGTCTGTGTGATTTGTTTGCTCTACCATTTGGGACAGCTGAGTATGAATGTGGAAGCACTGGCAAACATGCTGACAACGAGGACCATATGTTGCAAATATACTTTTCTGCACCACCTGACACTTGCTTTCCTATTGGTGCAGTGAACCAAGGCTTTGAGAAACCCATGTGCAGTAAAGACACATGGGAAAGCAAGATTATAGCCATGCTTCCTGGTATCTCCACAGACCATTTCCTGTTGCTGCAATAATTATTCTAATTATAACAGATTGCCAGTGCAGAATTTTAGTTTCAAATGACAATCAGTGCATCAAAGTTGAATTATATTCTTGCATTTGCTTTTATTTGCTTGGCCCCAAACCAGGGCAGGATCCAAAAATGAGCCTGCACAATCCAGCCATAGTAGTTTTCAAAGACAGCCTTCTAACTTTTGTGATTGCAGAGGAGATCCTAGGAAGGCAGATGTGCACCTTAACGTCTCATTTTCAGAAATCAGAGGCGTCCACAAGAAACTCAGGTTTTGGTTCTCATTAAAAAGGGAGACCTCTGGTTTCAGGTCACAGAGTAAAGCTTGAAAATGTGACCCAGGTCTTAAAGCCCAAAGAAACAAAAAGGCAAAGGAGAAGCATTCAAAATATATTTCTTTCTTATAGCTTGTAATTTTTGAAGTAACATTTCTTTATAGACCCTGACCTTCTGCTTTTCAAAGGGTTGGTGGCCAAAACTACTGTGGAAAAGACCCCATGAAATTGTTGGTTTGAAGCAAAGTAGTGGGTGATTATCACCATTAGGTGTGCTGAGTCATACCCTAGTAACTAGCAAAAGCACTTTGATCCCAGGGCCTGAAAAATACTTTGGTGTCTACCCTCCCTTGGCTTCAGAGAGTGGATTGTCTGGTGCTCACAGTAAGATGCAATACAAAATTCTACAAGTGCAATGTAGAAACAAGGACAAAGCAAGGGGCCTCTTAGAGTTACAACCTCCAGCCACCTTCCTCTGCCTTCCTTCCTGAGTTTTCCTGAATACATTTTGAAGAAATGTTTCTGCTTCAGCTCTGAATGTGGCTTTTGTTTCTGATGGGCAGTTTGCTGGATAGCTGCTTTTATTGGTGTCATGATAAATAGGCGAGCTCAGCTTACTGCAACAGCATCAAATTTCCCACAAACACACCCTTCAGCTGCTTGGTGTCTTCTTATATAGAGAGAGCAGAAAGAGCTAAAAGAGAGGTAGCCACAATCTCCTGACAAGGCACCAAGACCCTGAGTTACAGTTTACCATTGATCAAAGGGCCTGAGACTAGCATCCATGTGGTTCTCGGATAGGAAGACAGAAAATTATATATCAGTGCTTCCTGGCACATCAATCTCATAATCTTTTTTATCCAATGCACTGGAAATCTACTTTAGTTGGCTTTTGAGGCACTGGGTAATCAAAACCTCATGCATTAATACAGTACAATCACTGAATTCTAGGTTTAAAGGTGATGTAAAATGTTACCCACTCTCAGTCCACAATCTTGTCTCTCACTACCCAGAAGAAGGCTTGCACTATTCCTTCCTTCTCACCCTACAGATTCAGTTCTTTAGATACAAGAGCTGGATTCTTTCAGCTACTCAACCAAGGATAGGGTTTTTCTCAGAAGTGGAGTGGCCAAGCATGGCCGACATAGCATGAGAAGAGAGGAGAGGGAGACTCAGGTGCTTCCACAGAGATGACTAGAAGACATCAAAATGTCACAGAGGTGACACCCAGCTGAAGGGAAATGAAGAGGCATCTGACAGGTTACACGTGCTCCCCAGGCTGCACTGAGCCCAGACTTAGATTGGCCCCAGTGTCCAGGCCTGGCTGTCTTGGCTTCCTACTTCCATGACCGAAGGATTTGGGATACAATCATTTGCAAAAGACAACCACTTCTTTCCCTGGCCAGATACAAGATAATCAGCTAGCCTGACAAGAGGTTCACAGCTAATTTGTCATCCTGGTGCCCAACAAAGATTGGGAACAGCTGGTTGGATTTGAGAAGATCCCCTTCACCTTTTGGGAGTATGTAACCCAAAGCCACCAGACAGGCTGGTTCCCACAGCTCTGACTTGCTCCTCCCAGTGATGCTTCTGGGCTGCGTGGGCTTCTTCTAGTCTCAGGCAGCAGCTGGCCTGCAGGAAAATGCTAGTCAAGGAGCTGTAAGATGGGATTTGGGAGGCTAGGAGTTAGCTCTTTTCTGGAACTGACCTGTTCTGTCATTTGTGCTCAAAGAACTGAAAAGGCTAACACTTGCTTATCTCTTGTGTGACCTAGGAGAGAAAACTCATCTGAACAGCACAGGTTGCGTCTCTGGTGGGGAAATCTTGTGAAGCAGGGCTTTCTGCTCAACTTGTGAAGCTTGGTAGTTTCTCTGTTTTTGGGGCCATGATGTCCAGTAATGACCTTTGCCTCATTATCCATGAAATGCATATTAAAGTTCACACCCCTGCATATGCTAATGAAGATTATCAAGATCATGCTAAACATACATGAGTATAGGACTTGTCTCTCCACCCAAATTATGCTACACATCACTTGGGGGGGGAGAGAAACCTGATCATTGTAACAGCGGGGCCGGACGTACTGATACCGTGAACGTAAAAGAGGAAAATAAGTGCCCCTAGAGACTCTTTTTTCCCTGGAGAGAGACTTTTTTCCCCTGGAGATCCTCAGAGGAGAGTTTCTACGAACGAGAAACCCCCGTTGGCTGGACCAACACTGTAACCAGGACTGGTGATCTGTTTATCTCTCTCTCTCTCTTTCTCTATCCCTCTGTTTCTCTTTCTTTTCTCTTTTTCTTTTAAAGTTAAGTACGTAATGCAAGGCATACCTTACCACTCGCCATAATTCATGGTATAATTTGTTGTGTATCTGTTGCGAAGTAATGCAAGGCGTACTTTACTACTTGCCATACTTTGTTTTACCGTTTGCCATAATTTGTTATATACCTAACCAATTATTTTGGACACAGTTAAGACATATATTAATCACTGTGGGAATCTAATTAATGTTTTTGTACAGACCTTGAGACCTTGTCTCACCTTAGTCCACACTGTTGGGGATTTACGAATCTGATTCACTTCCCCCCTCTCTCGTGAGTGGGGCGTGACACCACCTCACTACAACCTCCTTTCAGGTAGTTATGGAGAGCAATAAGGTCTCCCCTGAGCCTCCTTTTCTCCAGGTTAAACAACCCCAGTTCCCTCAGCTGCTCCTCATAAGACTTGTTTTCTATACCCCTCACCAGCTTTGTTGCCCTTCTCTGGACTTGCTCCAGAATCTCAAGGTCTTTCTTGTAGTGAGGGGCCCCAAACTGAACACAGTACTCGAGGTGCAACCTCACCAGTGGTACAGGGGAACATCACTTTCCTAGTCCTGCTCACTAGTCCTGATACAGGCCAGGATGCTATTGGCCTTCTTGGCCACCTGGGCACACTGCTGGCTCATATTCAGCCAGCTGTTGACCAATATCTCCAGGTCCTATAATAATAATGCTAAAAGAACATACAACATGAGTGATGCAATACAATTGCTCACCACCAGATGATTGACTGCCCAGCCCATCTCAACCAGTGATTGCAGATTCCTGCCTCCTGGCCAGCCCCCGTTTATATACTGAGCACGATGTCTATTATATGGAATATTCCTTTAGTCAGCTTGACCTGTCTATGTTCCCTCTCAGCTTCTATGAGAAGCTGAAAAAGTTCTTGTCTTAATACAAGCATTACTCAGGAACAACTAAAACAATATGTGTTATATCAATATTATTCTTATACTAAATCCAAACCACAGCAGCTACTAGGAAGAAAATTAACTCTATCCCAGCGGAAACCAGGACAGTTGGGAAAATGATAATGATGCAAAATGTTAGAATAAAGCTCACTTTTAAAGTAATTATAAGTTTACTTAATTATATTAACATTTTCTCTGAATATTAAATTAGCTGAAGGTGTCAGGGAAAATACCCTACAAAGAAAAATAAAAATCAAGGTGTGGACTACAAGAGCATCCCTTTTGTCTTTTATTGAGCAATGTAATTATATTAAGTAGGATTGATTGAGTGTCAGACATCTGCAGGAGTAATTCCCTACCTTCATTAATGCTATTCATGCTTGCAGAAGCCTTGGTGGTAATTTCTCTCAGAAGTGGTCTAACTAAAGTCTGGTGATAAGTTAGTGACGTGGTATGAAAACATTACACAAGGAAGTTGTTCCCCTATCTGCAGTGCTCCCTGTGCCTGTGGAATAGCTCAGGTTTCTCTGGCAGTGCATGGAGAAAGGCAAAACGGGGATGAGAGAAGGACAAAGGAACAGAAGTGGGTCAGTCACAACTGCTGTTGGCTAATGCAACACACCATGCAAAGGCCCCTGAGTGGACCATGTGGCTCAGAAAGCCGAAGAATTTTCTCAAGAAAACAAGGTAAAACAGATCTGCAGATGCATGATTAAGTTCTGAAAAGATGCTGATAATAACGCCCTAGTCTGAAAATAACCATTGTCTATAAGCTAGGGAAATATAAGGAAGTGAAAATAAGATAGATGTGATGTTGGGTATTTCTTTCATTTGCCTGCTCAATAAAGAGAGATCAGATCCTTTCAATAATCCAGAGTGACTGCTAAACACTGTTCGGGTTTAATCCCCCTCTGGCAACTGCCAGGGTCCTTTTGCATAGAGTTGTAAGAGCAAGTGAGGTGGGTCCTATCAGAGGACCATCTAGCCCATGTCCTGTCTCTGATAGAGACCAGCAACGAAGTCCTGGGGATGGAGTACAGGTAATGCTGGGCTATTTTAGATAGGTATGACAGCCCATAATAAGATACTAGAACAGAACTTAGATACTATAATATAGGAATACCATCCTTCCAACAGCTTCCCACCTGCAATTCATGGACTTCACCAGCTGCAGTTGGTGCCTGAGTCTTGATGGTTGCTGTTGTTTGGGCCAAACCAGCCACTGGGGATGTGTGGCACCCCAGATGGGACCGACAGATGGTCCTCCCCACCTCTCTTCAAAGAGAGAGGCAGAGGAGGGAAAAGAGACTTATGAAATTAGAAGGAACTGAACTACTTTAATGAAATATTAATAATAAAATAAAAAGGAAATAATGAAATATATACAAAACCATATCAAGCTCCCAGGATGACAATCACATCACCAGCTGGCACTGGGGAAGTCTCAGACTGGACTCGGTGATGGACGGGATCTGGAATCCAGATCTGGATTCAGGATCAGGATCAAAGGCAAACGAACAGAGAGTCCTCCTCAGATGCTGGCTGTTGAAGAAAGAGAGCTGACCTTTTGATCCCTCAACTTTTATACTGAGCATGAGGCAGATGGGATGGAATACTCTGTTGGTCAGTTTTGGGTCACCTGTCCTGTCCGTTCCTCCCCATAGGTGGGACCCCTCTATGCTTTTCTGCTTCCAACCCTCCAATGGGGCAAGTAACGAAGTTAGCTGGCCTTGGTTGTTATAGCAATAAATATAAGCAAGAGCATCTCTGCATGCCATTCCTTGGCATTATCTAAAAGCATAGGTCTTATCACTCTGAGAGCAAACAGTTTCTGCAAAATATGCTGTTAATTTCAGTATTTAGAAAAGGACCAGCTAAGAAGAAAAGTCACTGAACAAAATTAGTTATGTTTTACCTCAAACCAGGACAATGGTTAATAAACCACAATGGACTTTTCTTTTTCATGTATTTGAGCCCCTTATGCATCCACTTAGTTCTTTACAGCCTCAGCCTCCTGTGGCAAGGAGGTCCATAATTAACCATGTTCCAAGCATAAGGAATTATTTCTTTTTCTTTGGTTTAAATTGCTCCCTGAGGGCTTCCTTCTTCTTTTGGGAGTATCTATTGCCTAACCACTCCCTTCAGGGACTCTGCCATTGTAGACCTCACTTATATACTCTTTCTTTTAAAGGTAAAATGCTGGGCTATTCAGTCCCTCCTTGCATGTACATTATTCCATTTTGCAGATCATTCTAGTTGTCCTGTCTGTCTCTTTTTAAACTGACTATATCTTATTTTGAGACAGGGGAAGTATAGATGCCTAGGTGTTGTGGAAATGTAAGACCAATAAAAGATGTTCAAAACATCAGGTTTTAATTGTGTCATGAAGAAAAGGTAGAATGGTAGATATTAACAGGGATCTTGTACTACAGACCCTTTGGCAGACACAACTTTTTACAGGTTCAGTATGTCGGTTGGGGACTATTACTACACTGTGTGTATTAACTCTGAGCTTAGAATGATGATTCAAAATGCACAAACCACTCAACTAAAAGGCAAGGACACTCAATCCCAGGGAAATTACTTTGGGCGACATCTTGACACAAAGGGAACACTTCTGATCACAGACCCGCTGCTCCGAGGACAACTACTCAAAATGGGGTCATCGGTGTGGGGACTCATTTTATAGCCTGGTCGGATCTGAACTGTGGTCATTTATTGGTCATCATCATGTAGCTTTCATTGGTTGAGGGGTCTCCAAGGTAGGCTTACTTGATGAGGTGGTCTCTAGGGCTAAGGTATCTGGGGTATGTGGCTGGGGGCTGTTTGCGTACGTGACCAGCAGCTCATGCTCATCCTGCCAAACGAGCACTGCACCCCTATACTATGCCATTACATCTGTGGGGAGGAGGGGTGCTCCTGCCACAATAGGGTATCAGATCTTTGACCTCTGCCTATAGTATTCCTACAATAAATGAATAGCCTGTGTGCTATGCTCTTCACATCTCCTTGTTCATTGGTTAACATGAGGCTGATATCTTTGGAAGTCTATCAACAGGAGACTCCATCTACTTTTCCTGAGAATATCCCTGTACACGCACAGCTGAGATTGCTTTTTTCACCTGTGCATTACATATTGCCTTCAACAACACTGAGCTGTATCTCTCATGTCCTCACCCGTACTATTCTGCAATGCCCTTCTGCAGTTCCCTACCATCATCTTTAATATTTATCACCTTAAACACCTTCTTGAATGGACATTGACACTTCACTAAACTGCTGTGCTGTGATAGAGCCATCAGGGACCCAGAGGAAGCTTCTGGGAGCCAAGCTGTCCTTCACTAATACCAGGATAAGGCTGTTAAAGGCACCCTTGACCCCAATGCATCTGTGCTGTGCAAAGATTTGGATTTGAATGCCTTATTCCAGTCTGTCTCTCTAATGATTGCGCATATAATGCTGGGACAGATAGGGACATAAAATCCCGTTTTCATTCAGTTCAGCCAGTATCAGAAATAAATTGCATCCTTCCCTGAGCAGGAAAACTTGTCATACTTGCAGAGGTATCTGGCATGTATTAGCCATTCCTTAATCAAATCTGAGAGAATGAAGCTGCTTTTCTCTAGGTGGATACCCTGTGAAGCTCTCTCTTCTCTAGCAGTTTGCCCGTTTTCATAATCCAAGAGGTTCTGAAGATCTCTGAGGTTCCCCAACTCTATTTCAAATGGGATCGTATTGTGCCTCTGCATTCAGTGTGGGACTCCCACAGACCAGATCAGCTATCATTCCCTCTTTAAAAAAATTATAATTTCAGCAGTCATAGGGTAAGAACAATTCTCACCTTTCAGAGGAAGTTGAATTGGTTTCCTCATTGGCAGAGTGGGGTGGGGGAGGTGGGAAAGATAACTTCTGGCTAAATACTTCAGGAGATCAGTCTGACAAAGATGCAATTTGCAGACCAAGGTAAATATCAAGGTGTTAGGCCTGAACTTCTGGATGTGCCAGCCAAAGTGGATAAACTTGTGTTCTTTATCTGATTGCCTTTTTCAGGAGGAGGTCATGAACACAGTAATGCTCCAATAACTGTGTAAGGCCATCAGTGTCCTTCATAACAATTGCAAGAACAGTTTTGCAAGGGTCAGGGTTAGGATCAGAAGGCACGCCTGACCACCACAGGGAATGAGAACTGTGACTGAGCAGCAGGTTCAATACCAAGGTGTTGCAAGAAGTGCAATAGGTGCCCAATTTGGGTATATGATGACAAACTAGTAAGAAATTGGATGGAGCATAAAGGAAAGGAGGGGACATAGGCTATTGGAATTCTATCATCGGAAGTATTCCCATAATCTGCCCAACTGTATAAGAGAAGAGAAAAAAGAAAGCAAACACAAAATAGCACAAGTTGTCAGACAGTTGCTAGAGAGATTACATCTTTCTGGAAATTACAGCAAAACAGAATTATAGATGAGCTATTGGGCTGTCTATGAAATGATAATGAGACTTTGAAGAGGAGCAAGGTAAGGTAAGTGTAGATAAGGAAGAAATTGTGGGATCTCATAGTTAAGGGCAAAACCTGGGAAATTAAGATGTTGGATGTGTCAGTGTTTGTGAAACACTGGGAAAACTTTTTCAATGAAGAGAAAAAGGGGCAGAGAAAAGGATTTGAGGTTACAGGATATAGACAACAAAAGGTGTTACTCCATTAATTCACTACTGAAGGAGCTTTGAGAAGGAGCAGCCTCAAAGCAGAAAAGTTGTTGTTTGACTTTGAGCTTTGAACACCCCTCTTCCCAAACAAATCCTGAAGTTCAGCAAAGCAGGGAAGTAAAAATAAATCTATTGGAACAATATGCTAGAGAAACTGCTCCATTCAGTCAGCTCCAAGGCAGGTGAAGATGAAAAGCATAGAAGAAAACCTTTTTTATTTATTAGATGAGAAACCATTAGCACCGTGTGCAACAGGAAGGATTCATTAACCAACAAGCATGTTGCAGGAAATGATGAAGCAGCAGACATCGTAGGGCCTTGGTCAAGCCATTCACGTTGCTTTTCTTTTTAATGACGAATACCTGAAGATAATCCAATTATCTTTTTATCCTATTATAATTGAATTGTCTTATCATTTCTTTCAGGGAGTCTTAGCTCAATTACTTTGTCTCCAGCAGTATCTAACATCTTAAGATTCACACCTCAGGGAATTTGTGAGGCTAGAGAACACAATTTCAGGACCAGTATATGAGGCAATTCATATTCAAACACCTCGTAATGTTAAAAATCACCAGCTAGACCCATCAGTTCAATAAACAGGTGGTGAACATGCCAGGAATAAACAGATGAACTGCCTTTGTCTCCTCTCCAGGGATGTACTGGATGACCTTTCAAGATTCCTTTCAGCCTTGTTTTCTCTTGAGCATCTTAGTGTCACAAACAAAGTGAAAAAAAAACCCAACAACAAAACAAAACCAAAAGGAAGCTATGCCAAAAGCAGCAATGAAAAGAGAAGTAAACAGGTAGCACTGAGAGGACTAGCTTGTTCCACTCACAAAAAAAGCCCATGCTTTTTTTTTCTAAGAATCACCTGCAACCAAGACCCAGCAGGGTCAGAGTTTAAGTCAAAGTCTGTCTGACTGAATCAAAATCCAAGTCCTGGGGAGTTTCAAGGAAAAAATTATTAGTCAGGGTCACTGGAAAAGGATGATTTAAAAAAAAAAAATCAGATTTTGTTTTTTAATGAAAAAGTTTTGGTGAATTTCTGATGAAACATAGGCTTGGCTTAAACATATCCACCTAATTTCTTATGTAAGTACAATAGGCTTCTAAGCCCAAGTACACTCTCTGAAGTCTGGGCCAATGTTTGGGCTGTAGAAGGCCTGTTTCCTCAAGAAAAGCCTAGCTCACATCCCTGCTATTAGAGCTTCCTTTTTCCTTGCTACAAAGACTTAAATGCCATTAAGTTCATACTTAATGGTCTGCAGCTCTTGAGGGTGTTCTTCTCCCTCCTTTTTAAATTTAAGTATCTTTTCTTCTATTCTCCAGGTCAAGTTGAGAAATTCGTTAAAAAACTCTGCTTCAAATCTGGCAATGTCATGCACCAGATGTTCAGGATTTGCAGAGTTTATCAGCTCACCCTTCACCTTCAGTTAGTGCACATCCAACTCCCAAAGTCTAATTCCCCACTCTAAGAGGAGCATTTAATTTCTGTTCATTCATTGCCATTGTCCTGGTTCCGGCAAGGATTGGGTTAATTTCCCCAAGGAGCCGGCAGGGTAGGCACGTATTCCATACCACGTGACACATGCCCCGCTATAAAAGGAGCTAGCCGGGGCGGGGGAGTCAGTCGTCACTCGGGGGTGGGCTGTGGCGATGTGGGTGCAGTCGGTGCGCTTCGCGGTGGTACTGTAATCGCGTTCTTGTATTCCTTTGCCGGTGTTATTGTTTTTCTTTCTTTCTTTTCTTTCTTCTTCCCTTTGTCTGTTCTGTTAAATTATAATATTTCAACCCACGAGTTTTGCCCTTTTCTGCTGATTTTTCCCATGGCTGTGGGAGTCGAGCGAGCGGCTGCGTGGTTCTCTGTTGCTGGCTGAGGCCAAACCACGACAGCCATTAAAAAACTTTACCTTAGTTCAACATGATCATAAAAAAAATGAGACAAAATACCAAACCACCCCAAGTTTACGTTCTCCCTGTATTCAGCATCACTTTGTTTTCCATTGTTCTCCTTTTATTTCCAAAGGACAAACCTTCAACTGCTGGCATCAATTTTTTTTCTCAAGGTCTAATCCAACATGACTCTTGGCAATCCTCATTTTACCCCTGTACTTTCTGACATTTCAGCTGTGACCCTTTCAATCAGTTTTCTTTTCCTTGTAGTCTCTGTGCTTATTCCTAGTATCTGTCTCAAGACAGCTGGTGATGTTTGTCCCTAGACTGTTTTCCCTTTGCCTGGGACATGAATTCCTGCTTCCAAACTTTGGCCTCCTTGTGCTTGTTCTTCTTTTTAAATTAAACTGGATTATCCCATGATTATATGTTTCAGGCTTATTTAGTTCTTCTCATCAATATCTTTTTTCTTCTTTTTTTTTTTTAACTTATTCACTCTATCCATATATAGCATTGAAATGGCTTCACTTCTCATTTTTTCATTGTGGAATTCACAAAGGAATTGATGGCCTGTCACATCCAGGATTATTTGTGTCCTTCCACTGTTGGTAGCAATTGTTCTCCAAGACTATTGCCAACCACTTAAAATCTCTTCTCCTGACACAATTCCCAAAGAGACTTTTAGTGTAATGCTAATACAGAGGTCTAGGTTAAAATCCAAAACTGATTCTGGGGGGGCCTACAGCAGAACATTTGTGTCACCCCATTCTCTGCTCTCTGTTTTATGCAGACTGTGCCTTGCTGGTTCTAACCAGAATTCTGCTGCTAATGTAGAGCCTTACCCCACTGCCTTTCCCAGATAGCACATGCCACTAAGGACTGAGTTTTCTCCTTGGCTTGTCCCAGTAGGCTTTGGATTCACATTCAGCATTACACCCAGCATGAGTTACTCTAGCTTCTCTTTTTAGACTCTTGTGTCTGGTTGGAGAAGATAGAGCAGGTCTGTGCAAGGATGGCAATGTTGAAGACCAGCACTTGGCTGTAGTTAAGTTCCCAGTCGGGACCCAGAAGATACAGAAGAAATAGTATGATATCCAGGACAATGTTGTCACCTCATCTCACCATAAAACTAGTTGCCTTAGTGCCCTGACAGCTTATGATACAGTGATTTTACAGTCTTAGGCAACACAAGTCTTACGTAGACAAGCCAGGAGCTCCTGGACCAACAGGAGTCAATGGGGGGGGCACCGTTAATACATGGCACAGGAATGCTGCCTGGAGAGCAGTGCAAAGTAATTACAGCTGCTCCAGCCAAGCCAGCCTCAACGAAGAAATGGCTGAAGTGCCTCTATGCAAATGCACGGAGCATGGGGAACAAACAGGAGGAGCTAGAAATGTGTGCATACCTCCAAGGCTACGACCTCATTGGCATCGTAGAAACTTGATGGGATGACTCCTATGACTGGAGTGTTGGCATGGAAGGCTACAGGCTCTTCAGGAGAGACAGGCAGGGGAAACGAGGAGGCTGTGTTGCCTTATATGTCAAGGAGCAGCTGGAATGCATGGAGCTCAGCCTAGGGATGGATAAAGAGCCAACTGAGAGCCTATGGGTCAGGATTAAAGGGAAATCGGGAGCAGGGGACATTACAGTGGTGGTCTGCTAGAGACCACCCGACCAAGAAGACCAAGTGGATGAAGCCCTCTATAGACAGATAGGGGCAGTATCACGTTCACAGACCCTGGTTCTCATGGGTAACTTCAACCACCCTGACATCTGTTGGACGGGTAACACAGCCATCATATTTGAGAAGTCGTGGCGGTCTGGTGAGGTTCCTGCCAACTGGAAAAGGGGAGACATAACCCCTATTTTCAAAAAGGGAAGCAAGGAAGGCCCAGAGAACTACAAACCAGTCAGTCTCACCTCTGTGCCTGACAAGATCATGGAGCAGATCCTCCTGGAAACTCTGCTGAGGCACATAGAAAACAAGGAGGTGATTGGGACAGCCAGCATGGATTCACCAAGGGCAAGTCATGCCTGACAAATTTTGTGGCCTTCTACAAAGGGGTTACAGCAGCAGTGGACAAGGGAAGACCAAATGATGTCATCTACTTGGATTTGTGCAAAGCATTTGACACTGTCCCACACGATATCCTGGTCTCTAAATTGAAGAGACATGGATTCAACAAATGGAGAGCAGTGACAAGTGGCGTTCCTCAGGGGTCGGTACTGGGACCTGTACTGTTCAACAACTTTGTTGGTGACATGGACAGTGGGGCTGAGTGCACCCTCAGCAAGTTTGCCGATGATACCAAGTTGTTTGGAGAGGTAAGACACGCTGGAGGGGAGTGATGCCATCCAGAGGGTCCTGGACAGGCTGGAGAGGTGGGCCCAAGCCAAGCTCATGCAGTTCAACAAGGCCAAGTGCAACGTCTTACATCTGGGTCAGGGCAATTCCAAGCACATATATAGGCTCGATGGGAAATGGCTGGAGAGTAGCCCTGAGGAGAAGGACCTGGGTGTGCTGATTGATGAGAAGCTCAACATGAGCCAGCAATGTGCAATTGCAGCCCAGAAAGCCAACCATACCCTGGGGTGCATCAAAAGAAGCATGGCCAGCAGGTCAAAGGAGGTGATTCTGCTCCTCTGCTCCACTCTTGTGAGACCCCACCTGGAGTACTGCATCCAGCTCTGGAGTCCCCAATATAAGAAGGACATGGACCTGCTGGAGCGTGTCCAGAGGAGAGCCACGAGGATGATCCGAGGGCTGGAGCACCTCTCCTATGAGGAGAGGCTGAAAGAGCTGGGGCTGTTCAGCCTGGAGGAGAGAAGGCTCCAGGGAGATCTTATTGCGGCCTTCCAGTACCTAAAGGGGGCCTACAGGAGAGCTGGGGAAGGACTTTTTACTAGGGCATGTAGCGATAAAGGGGGAATGGCTGGAAACTGGAAGAGCGCAGGTTTAGATTAAACATTAGGAAGAAGTTTTTCACTTTGAGGGTGGTAAGGCACTGGAACAGGTTGCCCAGAGAGGCTGTTGAGGCCTCATCCCTGGAGGTGTTCAAGGCCAGTCTGGACGTGGCCTTGGGCAACCTGGTCTAGTGGGAGGTGTCCCTACTTATGGCAGGGGGGGTGGAACTCGATGATCTTCAAGGTCCTTTCCAACCTAAACCATTCTATGATTCTATGAACACTCAGTCCTCTTAGGTACTGTAGTAGTACTGCAGGTTGCCAGGGTTCATATTGCCACTCTATTACAGGGCTTTGATCAGGGCAGAGCCAGGTAGATACTATCCTGACTTTCCACACAGCCCTGATGGCACATCTGACTTGTGTTTAGCAGAATAGCCTCTGAGGGGTAAGTCCAGATCACTCAGCACTGTGCTAAACTGCAGGGACACATATTTCACTTTAAATCTAAAGGTTACATCACAGTGCTTATTTACAGTCTCCTGATTACATCTTGGTATGTAAAGCAATAATCAATTAAGCAATAAAGACTTATGAAAGTACAAATTAATGATTTTCCACTCAATTCTATCCCACTAATTAAATTTTCACTATTAAGTTCTGCCTCAACATCCAATATGAATATTTGTACTTTAAGTTTTACATACACTTAAATCAATTTTAATTTCTTTTCAATTGAAAATAATTTTATTTTTTTTGGCTTTCCATTTAGATTAGAAAAACCCTAAGGGCACTTGTTCATTTTTTCTCTAAAAATGTCACTGATGTTAAATTGATAAATGTTTTTAAATGTGTAGAGTCACAGACCAGTTACAAGAATGGCAAGCTAATTACTTCAAAATTCTGAGGAACATTTCTTTTAAAATTCCTAACTGAATATACTGCCCTGAACAGCAGTTTTATTTATTTTCTGCACAAGAACAATTTTCTTTTAATTTCCCAGATCATATACATTATAGGTAGCAAGAACTTCCACATAAAGTAACAGCTACCGAAGAGGGAAACTTCAGTGTTTCAGTATGAATATTCCTGTACCATCAGAAATAATGGCCATGTATCTAGTAAATCATAATGGCAGTTTGACATCTTTGCAACTCTTAGATTATGGGCTTCAGTGATGTGAATTTTTGGCAAAAGGGAGTTGATGGTGGAACAGGAACTGAAACATTCTTTTGAGAGAACCACTTGTCCTGGTTTGAGGTAAAACAGAACCAATTTTGTTCACTAACTTCGCTTCTTAGCTGGGCCTCTTCTAACTACTGAAATTAACTGCATATTGGGCAGACATTGTTCACTCTCTCAGAGTGATAAGACCAATTGTTTATAGCTGATGCCCAGGCATGGTATGCAGAGAGGCTCTTGCTTATACTTATTGCTATAACACCCAGGGCCAACCAACTCTGTTATTTGCCCCGTTGGAGGGTTGGAAGCGGAAAAGCATAGTGGGGTCCCACCTGCAGGGAGGAGTGGACAGGACAGGTGACCCCAAACTGACCAACAGGGTATTCTATCCCATCTGTCTCATGCTCAGTATAAAAGCTGAGGGATCAAAGGGTCAGCTCTCTTCCTTCAATGGCCAACATCTGAGGAGGACTCTGTTTGTCTGGCTGTGATCCTGATCCTGAATCCAGATCCGGAATCCAGTTCCCGTCCGTCACTGAGTCCAGCCTGGGATTGCCCCAGTGCCAGCCAGTGACGTGATTGTCATCTCGGGAGCTTGATACGGTTTTGTATTATTTTCATTATTTCTTTTTATTTTATTATAAATATTTCATTAAAGTAGTTTATTTCCTTCTAAACTCATAAGTCTCTTTTTCCTCCTCTGCCTCTCTCTTTGAAGAGGGGTAGAGGGGAACATCTGTTGGTCCCATCTGGGGTCCCTCAGGTCCCCAGTAGTGGATTTTGGCCTAAACCATGACACCACCTTAAAATCTACAGTGTCTCACTTCTGCTAACAGGTCTGGCCTGGAGAGATGGGGCCTCTGCAGAGGGACTTCACCTCCGCATCTTCCGTCTTGAGCTGGTCACACCGGGGGTAGATGTAACTCCCTGAAAATGCCTGCAAATTTCAGGCCAATATAAAATCTCTATAACAAAGCAACTTTTTTCTCTGCTTTTTTTCTGGTTTTGCTCCAGAAGCAAAAAATAATAAAAATCCCCAACATTAAAACCAATAACAAAATCAGAGCTCTGTTAATAAGCTAAGCACATTTTGGCTGCTGTATTAGATGCATGTTATCATCGTAACCTTATTAAAGCTATCTTCATAATCTTATTAATGTTGCCAGCATAACCTTGCAACTGTAACTGAAATTTCAGTAAGCCCACAAATTTTGAAAGTTTTTCTTGCCACATATGGTTTTATAAAGCTGGCATTGCTTGTCATTATTACAAAACAAAACACCAGATTCAATGTAAGAGAAGTCTTAAACAAGACGCTTACTGGTCGATGGGGCTTCAGAATGTAAAGAAACCCAACACAGCTATTTTTCCAGACTACGGGTTTGCCCAGGAATGGTCTTGAGAAGTTGGACAAGCTTTTCAGCTTAGCAATATATGTGAATCCTGCATCATGTGAGTCAATGCCCCATAATTTATTTCACCACAAGCCAAATGTGACTTAGAGTTACAACTTAGCGGAGTACCTACATGTTTATGTTTAAACACATAGACAAAGCCAGCAGTATTAACACTACTATATATTTCCATGTAAGAGCACAGCCATAGTCTCATTTATATCAAACACATCATAGCCCTGGAATACGAAACAGTGTATGACTCTCTCACATTCTTACTGACTTCTAGTCAAAGCAATCAGATTGATCCCTAACCTGATATTTTCCCTTCCTCCTCACTTTCCATTGACCTAGTAATTCAAGCTAAAGCACAGGTTGGACAGGACAGAGTGCTCTTCTCAATTTCTAAGTGAGGAAAAATAAAACCAATAAGATTTTTTTAAAATTAATTACCATAAGGAAGGAGGTATTGGAGGTTCATCACAGAGACTCGCATCCAGTGCCAGTCCTCCCTAGTGTGAGAATGGGGTCCATGTTGAGTTCTCACCTTCCCAGATCACCAAGTACTAAGCCCCTCTACTACCCTCATGTCTAGAAAAACTACATTTGTGTTCCACTGTCCTTCAGCCTGACTTGAGGAAGGAGCTGCACAAACTGAGCAAGTCAGAGAGGCCTTGAGGACAGAAGGAAGCTCTTGACATGCATTCAGCAGTATTTGAACTTCAGCTTCCACTCTTGACTAGTCAGACAGGATAAAATGCTGCCACCACCTTACAACCACTCTCTGTAAAACAGCAGTAATGGCATATGCCAAACCAACAAAGTAGATGGAGATATGGGCTTGAAAGCAGTGCAGAACAGGAGGCTGCATCTTCTGACTTAGTCAGGTGGGTAGGGGCGCTGTAGAAAAGAATGAGGATGGTTCAGTACCTACTCCTGTGTGGCGTTAAGAAGTTCTAAGTCCTTAGTGAAACCATTAAAGCTATTTAGTGACTGAAATTACCTTCTGGGCTCCTCCCAGAATATTTGAAACTTTGCTTATCAGAGCCTTTATGATTTCAATGTGATGCAGAGTCAAGTAATGAGACCTCTCCACTCCTTTTTTTTTTAAAACACTTCCACTGATTTACAGCATCACTATAGAAATCAGTGTAGACCACTGTTGGCCTAAAAATTAGGGAAAGCTAAAAGGAAAGATTTATGCTTCCTTCTTATGGAAATTTAAAACTCATTTTAAAAGTTATTATGATACATAATTCCCCAGATAAACTGAAGCATCATAAAACATTTTTTCCTGTTAAAACAGATTTCCAGATTGTACAAAATATGATCTCTTGTTAAGTTTCAGTTTAATTCTGTCTGGCTGCAGGGCCTCAATGTACAGGTAATGCCAGTTCTCCATGTTTAGAACAGCATAATTAAAAGTGTAATAAATCAAAAAGATTACATTATTTCAATCCAGTTATGTTGTCCATGGTACAGAAATTCTCTAGTACCATGAATGAATCAGTACTGTAACTCTGCCCCAATCGTCTGCTCTGTGATGCATTGCTATCATTTCTCTCCCCTATGGGCAAAGCACTAACCCTGCCCAAGGAGTTGAGAAGCTGCAGTGAGGTGTGTCACTCATGGGTACAGATGCATATCTAGGAAAAAGCCAAATGAGGCACAAAGGTGTCAGAGAAAATGCTACAACAGTGTGCCTAGAGCTGCGCCATGGGGCTCGCATGGGTTTCCTTGCTCACCACTGTGTTGTTGACTGGAGGTGCTCTATATGCAAGACATCTTCAAACAGTAGTCCTGCCCCAAGCTATTATACATGGCATTTTGCAACACAAAGATGGGAAAAAAAAAGCTAGAAACACATGCCAAGGTTTGGGAGTGTTCCTGAAATAAGGGTGGGGGCAAATAGCTCAAGTGTAAACACAGCAAACAAATGGCAACCATCTAGGCACGAACACCACAAACACCCAAGGACCTTTGGCTGTATTTCTGATACATTCCTTCACCTTGAAAAAACATGTAAGACCCCAAGCCCAAATTACTTCTGAAAACTGTCTCCTGCTTCAGCTTTCACAGAAAGGCCAAGAGACTAAAGAGTACATTTTTGGGTATTTCCAAGATCTCCAGGTGAGAGGTTTATTACATTCACCTAACCTGATATCCTGATATTGTGGGCCAGACAGCTTTGCTCTGCAATTTCTACAACAAACTCTCACTGTCTGTCTTTGTAATAGAGTGTGTTACAAGTTTGTTAGCCACTAGAAACTGGGGAAGGATTACTTTCAGCACAAGTGTGAGCAACTTCTATGCTACCAAGTTTTCCCCCTTTGAAATACAGTTCTTATTTAACACCAGATTTTCTCTTGTTCAATATTTTCTCTATGATGTGTCACATCTCTTTTCCATGCAGTTTTTCCTATGCTACATTCCAGTTGGGGTCAAGTTGATGGGTCAAGTAACAAAGACCAATAAGGTGGTCCTGGGCTTGCAATCAGAAAAAGACTAGCAAAGGGAGCAGAGTGTTTCACTTAGGGGATTTTATCAGATAGAACCTTCTTTTTGCTCAAAATGCACATGCAGATTGTGGTAGGATATACAAAGGTTCATACCTTAATAGCAGAGTGCAAACTTCATATCAAATCCTGCCCTGAATGCATAGTGGGATTCTTACATCTTCTGGGGCAAATCGTGGGAGTAAGGACCCTTCCTAGACATGGCAACTTTGTTTTGGCATAAAGAGAGATAATGTTAATCAGACAAGAATGACACAGCACATTAAGAATGATTTTAGTATCAGTAGATCATGTCACAACCTGCAGAACAATATATGCACATGAAAGCTACTAGAGGATAAGAGAGGAGTTAAATGAATTCCCAGAAAATGTCAGCACTTCACATGATGAGGCTTGGTAGCTATTGCCATGTTGACAGTACATCTGAGGACCTCAGTGTGTACATCAGTCCGGCTGTCTTCACCAGAGCTGGGAGCTCTGAATGGTCCTTTCTGAGTCACAAGTTCATAACATCACTGCACACTTACAGGAGGAGCGGTGTCAGCTGTAAACTATCTCAACTATCTCAGGGACCTCCTGGCAAAGGCCATGCCGAAATTTCAGTAATTGTTTGCTAACTATGATCAGCAGATGCTGGGAGGGCAGAAAAAGTGCTCCACTGCCTGTCATGAACATTGTGGTGACAGTGTTTCTGTTAGGATATTAAGCAGTTTGTTCCCATGACAAAATGCAGCTTGCTTATTTTGGCCTATTTCAACAAATTGCTTAAAGCTTCTTATTATCTCTGGTTTACCAGAATAAAGGTGGAAGTCAAGATTTTAAAATGTTTCATGAGATTTCACCCCACCCCCTTTCTACACCTTCTAAAAGAACATGAAATTGGCCATTTTGGTCGCTTACAGAGCTGGGCAAACACATGATACCCACCCCTAGTTTCCCTCCCACTTGTTTGAGATCAGGGACTTTATAAGACAGATGTGGTGTTACATCTTCAGTGACTCAATCTCACACATACACACACAGCTGGCATGGAGCTGAGTTCTTCTGAAAGCCAGTCTCTGTTTGGTCAAAAAGGACACTACACTTTGAATTCTCTGTTCCCAACCTTGATAGCCAGTAGACAATCACAAATATAACTTCAAATGATGACACCAATGTACTTAAAAACTATTAGCATGAGCAGATGGCAACACACAAGAGTGCACATTACTTATTGTCACAAAGGGCTTTGAAAGGGCTAGTTGAACCTGTTGAGTCAACCAGCCAGGGGTTCAGCTATTTAGACCATGGGACTTACTTTGAGAAACAAGGTCTGTTGGGGGCTCATGGGATCCATCTGTCAGAGAAGGGGAAGAGCATCTTTGGTCTAAGGCTTGCCAAGTTCATGAAGAGGGCATTAAACAAAATTTGCCAGCTGAGGGGGAACTCAATCCGTCCTATTGCTGCCAGTTTGATGCCAGTGCCAGCAATAGATGCCCAGACCCTGGAGAAGGATCACAGGTCAGCAGGAGAGCACCTGGAGTGCAGCACAAAAGAATTCCAGCCACTCCAGCCCGTAAGTCAGCTTTATCGGGGCCCAACTTAAATGCCTTAATGCAAACACATGTAGCATGGGAAATAACCAAGACGAGTTAGAGACGTGTGCACACCTGCAGGGCTATGATCTTATCGGCATCACAGAGACATGGTGGGATGGTTCCTATGACTGGAGTGTCGGAATGCATAGATACAGATTCTTCAGGAAGGACAGGCAGGGGACACAAAGAGGGGGTGTCACCCTCTTTGCCAAAGACCAACTGGAGTGCATGGAGCACCTGGAGATGGATGAAGAGCTGACTGAGAGCTTAGGGTCAGGATTAAAGGGAGGGCAGGGACTGGTGACATTGTAGTGGGAGTATCATACAGGAAGACTGAGTGGAGGAGGCCCTCTATAGGAGCAGTCTCACGTTCACAAGCCCTGGTCCTTATGGGAGACTTCAACCACCCCCATATCTGTTGGAAGAGCAACACTGTTAGCGTGGAGACAAACACATAACCAATTTTCTTCGGTTATATGCGGTGCTTTATTTCAAGGCGCCAGGAACCAGGGGTACGCACCCAAATCTGGCTCCAAAGACGGCCTTGCCAAACACTCATTTTATATTCTTTTGATTACACAATCTCATACATATTCAACAGGTATTGCTACATTATCTTATACATATGCATTACGGATTGCTTCATCTTATTGCGACATCAGCCTTTCTTTCTGCGCATGCCCGTCTTCTCTCTAGTGGTCTCTGGTGGTCGTCCTGATGAAGTAAGAAGTCTTCCTCACCTTGTCCTTTTCACCTCACTCCTTTTGACTCTATTCCAGTGCCTGTTTTCTGCCAAGTTCTTCAAGCTTCATTTTCAAGGTCCAGCTTGACCCTCTGGCATGCCATGTACTTTTTCATCTAGGTACCTAAAGATCTTAGAATCCATTCTTTTCCTTACGGTTTACTACATTTCCCATCACCATTGGTTACCTTTGTTCAGTTACTATGGTTATACCTTACAAACTCACCTGGTATATAAAATACAGCTTACTACTTAACCCTTTTGTTTCCTAACAACACAGCAGGGCATAAGCAACCCAAGAGGTTGCTGGAATGCGTTGATAACTTCTTCTCCAAGTGTTAGAGGAGCCAATAAGGCGAGGTGCCATGCTGGACCTTGTTCTCACCAACAAGGAGGGGCTGGTGGGGAATGTGAAGCTCAAGGGCAGCCTTGGCTGCAGTTCTTCAACAGTTCTTCAACAAGTGTAAGTATTATGTAAAGAGACCTTGAACCTGTAAAAATTTGCTCCTCTGAAGAACTGTACTGAAGAGCTGGGATGACATCTGCACGTTGATCCTGAAAAAATCATTTTCTCATCAGGTATTAAAATTAGTCACTAACATCCCTATATTAAGTCTGTCTTGGGCCCTGGGATGCTGATTTTGTCCAGAGTCCTCAACTTGCAGAGCTTTTAGCGCTACTTGGGGTCTACATTCATTAAACTTCAGCACACTCTGAAAGCCATTCTAAGCAAAGGGAAAAAAATGCATTGTCTGGGTATCTTATATTTTGAACATCCCCAAGTCACTGCAGGGAAAGAAAGTATAGTGTACTGAGATCACCTTAGTGAAGAGGAGTAAGTCTGAAAAAGCACAGCCTTAGCCAACTCTCTTGCAGCTATGTGCAGGGATGAAAGACATATATTTGGAGAGATACCACAGGAAGCAGAGAGTAGACAATCAACACAGACCTTGAGTGATACCTTGCAATACCAAGTAATAACTTGAGTCCTGGAGAGAATATAGCTTGCATACAAAAAGTAGCCACTATAAAGAATAGGCAGTAATGTTGACACAGAGATTTTTGAGTTCTTCCCCTCTTAAGAAGCTCTTATCATTTATTAACAATTACAAGAGCAATGCCTGTTGTTAGCCACTCAATGAACAATGGTGAGTGGATTGAAAGTTCATGCCCTTTGGCTGATTACAATGCTACTGAAGATGAGTAATAATTTATTCTGTATTGAACCCAATTCATTATGCAATAAAATGCCCATTTAAAATAAAATGCCATCAGAGTGAAGTGTTCCCTTTGCTCATTCTTATGATGATTACCTTGGTAAATGCCACCCAGTGCCCAAAGGGGACATAAAGATTCTCAGGTTCTGTGGCCTGCTTTAAGATAAGTAAAGTCACGCCATACACTCATGGCAACAGTTGTTGGAATTAATTCAAATATTAGGAGCATGCTCCTTGACAGACCTGATACAGGGACAGACAGGGATGCCCCCCATAAAGAGATGTATATAAAAATCCTATTAACCCATTCCTTTTCATTAAGCTCTGTCCAGGGGAAATATTATAAACAAAGAAAACAGACCTGTGACTTGATACATCTCTAAGTGTGCTTTGTGACAGCACAACTGCAGCAGCCATTCTGGATGCAAATGATGGAAGAAAAAATCGTTTCAGAAGTTTCTTAGTCAGGCAGCTGTGAACTTACACAAAAAAGCTGCTGCTTTTTTTTAAACACCGAGCTGCTGCAGCTCGGTGGTGTGTTTCTATGCTCATGAGATAGAAGGCTTATAAATTGCAGTGCTGTGGTATGTTTTAGTGTAAAGCCAATGCCAAAGAGAAAGGCTTTTTCATTGCATGAATTTTTCAGAACCTTAAGGAAATGACAAAATTCCATCCTAAAAAACTTCTTCCAAGTTCATACACCCTGTGAAAATGACTTAAGTGCAAAGCACATGATGAAAGTTTTTCCTCAGCTAGAAATCACCAAATGATCCAATGCTTGGCCAAATCTACAGAAAGATTCCTAATGAATCAGTGAATGCAATGTTCAACCCAAAGAAATGCAAATGGAAGCAGAACTCCTCTGTGGAAGAGCTCTTGGCCTTTGTCTTCCTTTTTGAACACATGAAGTACAAAGGACCCTGAAGAATGTCAAAGAGCACCCGTCAGGGCTGAGAGATCACTTGACAAGTTTAACTTAGTGGACAGGAAAAGGAAGAAAGAGGCAATACCCTTCACATGTCAGCCTCACCACACATTCTTACAGGCAGAGCTCTCCAACTCACTTAAGGACCAGGCTGCTCACATTGCAGATATGAGTGGTATCTTCCTCATACAAGAAAGGTTTTACAAATGCATGGGATGGAGAAGCAAGTGTTAAGTCAGTTCTACTTAATTGCAATCATGTACAGAGAAGACTTAACTCGCCAAAACTGAGGAAGGGAGGAGGCTTTGGACACTGCCTGTAAAGACAGGAGAAAGACAAGTGATCCACCTTAAGAGAATTCCTGAAGTGTGACTTTATGGTCAGGCTGTTAGGAACAGTAGGAAAAGCACTTAGGGAAATGGGTATGCAGATTCAGGTGTTTGCAATGGGCAGCATTTGTTGATAGTGCTTGCCCCACTTGATTCCATGCTGGGTAGTTCAACTCTACAATGTGAAATCAGCACCTTTTCCTGCCAACATAAAGTGAAGTAGCTGACAGAGGACCCCACAGTCTGCCACCTCAGTGCTTCTCAGCTGCATGTCTAGGTATGAAGATAAACCATATTTGGATGACATAAAAAGTACCTGACCACAGGAAGAGAAGTACAGACTAATGCTTATGGCAAGAGGTTGAAATTCAGGCTACTTGATTCCTGATCACTGTCACAATGCTCTGAACATCAGGTGGGTCATCTTATTGCCTTGTGCAACCTTATTCTTGCTGCAAGAATGCAAGCAAGACTACAAGCTCTTTTGAGCAAGGATATCTGAAGGTGCAGCTTCAAGCCCCAAAAGGTTTTGTTTGACATCATACATAGAAAAACAAGGCTGGTTTTGCTTTGTTCAAACTCTGACTTTTCTGGAACCATGCCTGATCTGAGGTAACAGTATGGAAAACTGAGTATGGAAAACTCAGTATGGAAACAGTAACAGTGACTTTTCTGGAACCATGCCTGATCTGAGGTAACAGTATAAAAAACTGAGTATGGAAAACTCATCAAAACTGAGGCCATCCCAAGCTGCGTGACAGAGGCTGAGGAACTTGTCACACTTCACTGCTGAACACTTCTTTTCTCCCAGTCTGTACAACCAAACTTGAAGACTGCTCCTGCAAGAGGAGGCACTTATATCCGTGTTAGCGCAGAGACAGACACATAACCACGCTGAGCAGGTTATATGCGGTGCTTTATTTCCGAGGCCCGGGGAACCAGGGGTACGCACCCAAATCTGGCTCCAACGATCGCTTTCCTCGGTGCACATTTTATACGCTCTCAATTACATGACGCTATACATATTCAGTAGATATCACTACATCATCTAATACATATGCATTAAAGATTACTTCATCCTATTGCGACATCAGCCTTCCTTTCTGCGCATGCCCGTCTTCTCTCTATTGGTCTCTGGTGGTCGTCCTGATGAAGTAAGAAGTCTTCCTCAGATGAAGTAAGACGTCTTCCTCACTTTGTCCTTTTCACCTCACTCCTTTTGACTCTATTCCAGTGCCTGTTTTCTGCCAAGTTCTTCAAGCTTCATTTTCAAGGTCCAGCTTGACCCTCTGGCATGCCATGTACTTTTTCATCTAGGTACCTAAAGATCTTAGAATCCATTCTTTTCCTTACGGTTTACTACATTTCCCATCACCATTGGTTACCTTTGTTCAGTTACTATGGTTATA
Source organism: Vanellus vanellus (assembly GCF_965231255.1). NCBI lineage: Eukaryota > Metazoa > Chordata > Aves > Charadriiformes > Charadriidae > Vanellus > Vanellus vanellus. The sequence goes on along the minus strand of NC_138909.1, from coordinate 21,810,356 downwards.
CCTTACAAACTCACCTGGTATATAAAATACAGCTTACTACTTAACTCTTTTGTTTCCTAACATCTGCACACCAGGAATGGGTTTTCTCAACAGTGGCTGGGCTCTGCTTCCCCTGGCACACAGCTCCTGTTTGCCTAGCTGCAGAGGAAGCCATTTGGTCAGGAATTTACAGCAAGTCTCATCCCCTGCCATTCAGCCCAAGACAGCTTTTATATTCTGACCAGGCATCGACAAAGGTTCCCACCCAGTTCCTGATTTCTCTTCTATGTACTTGGGCAAGGTCTAACAATAATTAACAAGCAATAATTAAGAAAAAAAAAAGACAGTGGTAGATAATCTGAGGTATTTGTCTGAAGCTGCACCCTCCTCTTAAAGATGTGCTGAATTCCCATGACAAGAAATGGAGATGCACCTTGCTTTCCCATGCATGGCACTCCTCCTCTTTGTGCTCCAATTACATCAACTGTCCTGGAAGAGAAATATTGCAGCTCCTGAACACTCAACAAATACATAAGGCCTTCAATGGGTGGTTATTTGATCAACTCCCAAGATCAATGCAGGCAATCGGATGTAGGACCAGTATGTCAAAATCTATCAGAAGAATTACAGCTAAGTCCACAGATATGTCTGTAAATAAATGAGAAATCAAATAACAGAACATACGAATATTAATATGTAATTTTGTTCCTGGCACATAAGTATAAAGCTTACACCTTCTTTTTGGTGTGAGGCGAATATCTAAACAACCCAGCTCTATGTTTTTCCTCCTAACTCTCCCAACAAATGGATACTCAAATAGCTTCAAAGAATGAAAGTGTTCAGGGGAGCAGCACTTAATTTTTTTGTTTGTTTAAAAATTAATATAGTTTGCAGGTTTGCTAAGAAACAAACACCGGGGGGGGGGGGGGAACAACAGAAATCCAGTGGGCACATAATTTTTTCTTTTGCAGAAGGGACAAGGGGATATGATTGCTCCCGTTGAAAATACAGATTCTTAGCAGTTTTCTGGTAAGTTTGAATAAATCTTGAAGTCAATAAAGACAGCCTGGCTATAAAGTTAGGTTATTTTCTTTTATACCTCCTCTTATTCCTCACTTGGCCTAGAGTGGTACAAGCACTTGACACCTGGTCAAGGATCTCCAAAGACCACAGGCAACTATATTGTCACCAGTAGACATTATCCAGTGATTCATTCCGCCACCTGTGTCAAGAGCCGTGACTATTTTGGCAGAGAAGCTCAGCAGAAACTGAGATACTTGGGTGGGAAGAGGATCATGCTAAGGTTCAAAGAATTGCTGCAAATTTAACTCTGTTACACTAGCCAGAGAGTTTGATGGGTGAAAATGGCTCTTTACTGAGGAGCCAAGGATGTGCTAGAAAAAGACAAAGTTTTAAGTTTGTTGGGCAAGAGTAGATGAATAAGACAGGATTTCTTGCCTGCAAAAGGGAAAGAGAATCAAGTTTGGGAGGGGGGATATAGTGGGTCATAAGTTATCTGCCTTGAGTCAGGGAGTTCTAGTATCTGAGCTAGAAATCCCCACTTTGCAGATTCCTGTGGTTCCTTGGAACATGTTTTCACCCGTGTAATTTTTCCAAGGAGATCTGGCATAGTAGATATAGTATATTTTGGGGTGCATATGTACAGGCTCTAGAGAGCTGGATGTTTTGGGTAGGGACTATGAGGGGGGGTGTTCCAATTCCTCTTTGTTTACAGTGACCATGGGAAGTTGGTTACTGCTAGTAATTTTAGGATGGGAAGGGATGAAGGCAAGTGGACTGAAAAGACTTACATCAAGGGGCTAGCTCTTTCACTGTAAATATTGTCAAACACATAGCTCAGGGAAGGACTTGCAGGATTGGGGTTTCAGTCTGCAATGTCTTACTCTTGTGACGAGTGGCTTTGAGCTAGGGTGGTACTATCAGCCTTACATAAATAATGTGGGCAGCATCCTGCCTACGCTGCTGTATTGGGTTTATGTGACAAGATTTTGGTAGTGGGGAGGCTGGAGGGGTGGCTTCTTTTGAGAAGACGCCATAAGCATGACCCCATGGTGGACAGGACCAGCTCCAGTGTGGTCCAAGACTGACCCACTGTTGGCCTGTGCCAGATAAGCTGACCTTGTCTACAGCACACCATACCAGAAGAGCTTAATTTTTCATGTTTTGATGGAGCAGAAATCATCATAATAAATACCCACTTTGAGCAGGACACAGCCTGGCAGATACATTAGTCAGCTATTTGCAAAACCTAATCCAGACAGATGGAGTGAAACAGAACTGTGATTTGAGCTTTTGCTGCTGCTTTTATTTCATTTCAAGCATCTACTTAACAATGATACCCAAATTGCAACTGTCCTTCAAAACGGAGAAATGTTGGGTTGTCTAGCAACAGAGGAATTTTAGGGAATTAAACAGATGGTTTTTACGGGAATTTGTGGAGTTGATCTGCCTCTTAATGCTTGTAAAAACATGCTAGCCAAGGGTAGTCTTCACCTCAGCAAACTGTAGCTGTCTAGGGATTAAGTATCTAATCTAAGACAAGGGAGCATCCTAAAAGAAGCATCTCACAATAACTTGCTCTCACCAATGACCCCAAAAGGCTCTTAGTACAGAATCTAGATGTTTTCTACAGTCCTTTGCTTAACAGTCAGACTGAGACCATCTTCCTCTCAATAAACATCAATGCCTAGACAGAATCACAGAATCTCTCAACTTTGAAAGGACTCATAAGGATCATCAAGTCCAACTCTCTGACCCTCACAGGACTACCTGAAACTAAATCATATGACTAAGAGCATCATCCAGATGTTCCTTGAACACTTACAGTCTTGTTACCATGACCACTTCCCCAGGGAGCCTGTTCCAGTGACCAATCACCCTCCAACCACCTTTTCCTAATGTCCAGTGTGGAATTCCCCTAATACAGCTTCATTCCATTTCCTCGTGTCTTATCACTGGTCACCAGAGAGAGAGGAGATCAGCACCTCCACCTCCACCGTCCCCCCTTGAGGAAGTTGTAGACTGCGATGAGGTCACCCCTCAGCCTTCTCTTTTCTCCAAGCTGAACAAACTAAGTGATCTCAGCCACTCCTTGTAAGTCTTGCCCTCTAGACCTATAACCATCTTGGTTGCCTGCCTCTGGACACACTCTAATAGCCTGATGTTCTTCTTACATTAAAATGCCCAAAACTGCACACAGAATTTGAGGTGGAGCTGCACCAGTGCAGCGAAGAGTGAATAATCACCTCCCTTGACTGACTAGTTATGCAACCCCAGGACACACTATTGATTCATATCGAACTTGCTATCAACCCGGATCCCCAGATCTTTTTCCATGGTGCAGCTCTCCAGGCTGTTGTCCCCTAGTTTGTATATATAACCAGGATGACTCTGTGCCAGGTGCAGAATGTGGCACCTGCTTTTGTTAAATTCCTCACAGTGGGTGATTATCCAGCTATCTAGTCTATCTAGATCTCTCTCTGCCCTGGAGGGAGCCCATGGTTCCTCCTAGTTTGATATCATTGGCAAACTTACTTAAAGTACATTCTATTCCTGCATCCAGATAATTTATAAAAACATTATAATTGATAGGAACATTATCTAATTTGTTGGTGACTGTTTTGGCATGAATAAACAAAGGAGCACTGGAACTGGCTGCACAGAGAGGTTGTGGAGTCTCCGACTCCAGAGACATTCAAAACCCGCCTGGATGCCATCCTGTGCAACATGCTGTAGGTGAACCTGATCTGGCAAGGGGGGTTGGACTAGATGATCTCCAGACATCCTTTCCAACCCTGACCATTCTGTGATTCTGTGAATAAATACCAATAGAACAAGTCAGAGATACATATGCATTTTTTGTACGAATAACAAATACGTGTTTACTACATGTGTGCATGAGGAATTTTTCTCCATGTGAAAAACACTGTTTAGAGTCCAAATTGGAGCTGTTATGAGAGTAGGTACCAGGAATTAGCTTTGGGTAATAAAGAGGTACCACCACAACTCCTGGCTTGCTGCCGAATCCTGCACACCCCTCTTTGTATAGCATAACTCCAAACCATATTACTTCCTTTGACCTTTAATTACAAATGCCACAATGCAAATAGTCCAAAGACTGAGTAAGAAGAGCATCTTTCCTCCAGCAGCTCCTGGAGTGGCAGTCTGGAAGTATATCTAATATTTAATTGCAGAGGGCTTTCTTTCTTTAAGCACTGCCTAACATGGCTCACTGAAGTATAAATTATTGCTGATTTAAGCAACATTTGTGGAATCAAGCCTACATGAGGCTTTTGCATTCCTCTAGGGCAGATGCCTCACTTTGCAGCAGGATTGCATCCTAAGAGACCTGGTTACTGCTTGATTTAGATACAGAGTGCTGTTGACTAACAACAGCTTTTGAATTTGCCACAATTACTGACGGAATAGGAGAAGCGACCTGCAATCTGGTGCTAGCTGATGCCAAATTCACACCCAGAATGTCAGGACCAAAGGAGGACAGATTGAGATTTATCACATTGATTTTTAATGCCATGCATTTTGCAGATGCTGCCCTAACTCTGTATTTCTGCACTTGGAACTCTCATTTTGTTAGTCTTGCAAATTACTTTGGGATTTCAGAAACCTCTCAAGACCCCAGCAACCAGGGAAAGATGGCTAATCTGTCCATAGATATGTCCTGGTTCCGGCAAGGATGGGGTTAATTTCCAAGGAGCCGGCAGGGGAGGCACGTATTCCATACCACGTGACCCATGCCCCGCTATAAAAGGAGCTAGCCGGGGCGGGGGAGTCAGTTGCCACTCGGGGGTGGGTTGCAGCGGTGCTGGTCTGGTCGGTGCGCTTCGCGGCGGTACTGTAATCGCGTTCTTGTATTCCTTTACCGGTGTTATTGTTTTTCTTTCTTTCTTTTCTTTCTTTTTCCCTTTGTCTGTTCTGCTAAATTATAATATTTCAACCCACGAGTTTTGCCCTTTTATGCTGATTTTTCCCACGGCTGTGGGAGTCGTGCGAGCGGCTGCGTGGTTCTCTGTTGCTGGCTGAGGCCAAACCACGACAGTCCTTTTTGGCGCCCAACGTGGGGCTCGAAGGGTTGTAATAACAACAGATCTGACCAGAGCTTGTTAAAACGGATTTCTTATATGTATTTCTCCTATTAGTTAAATAGTAGCCGGTTACAATGTTGCTTCGTTTGTTTACATGGCTGTGTTATGTAAATTCTTATATGCTGTATGTACTCCCTGTGATGCTGTTTGTTATCTCAGGGAGAGGGATCAGGACTATCATTTTGCTGTCCTGTGCAATATCAGCTTATGATATGGTAACATCACTATTCAAGTGGCTTTGTTGGGGTTTCTATGTAGTATTGCTGTCCTGTCCATACCTTGGTTCCCGTCTCTCAGAAGTTATCAATAATCACACCCAATCTATGGGAGAAACAGGGGGAGATACTTTCCCCAGCTCTTTTGCCTCCTTTTTCTCCTTTGGGCCAGGTGTAACACCTCTTGAGAATTTTGAATATCCTTGGGATGCTCAAACCAGCGTGTTCCTATTGCTATGTCTCCTGAATGTTTTTCAAGTCTTTTTTAGGGTAAAAAAGCTGTTTAAGACTACCACTCAGAAATCTGTCCCAAGGCCAGATAGTCAGGGGTGGCATGGGATGTGGGAGAACATGGGCAGATATCTAGAGAACTTCTCACCTCCAATGGTTTGGGACTTCACCCTTGAACAACTACAGGACCCTGATAAAGTAATAGAATATTTCAAAGGAAAATGCTGTGGCTATTCCAGAGAGGCACAACTTATGGCACTGTGTTGGGCCCTGGCCAGTATCTACCAAACACTGCTCAGTACTATGCAGGACCCTCAGGGGAAAGAGGGGAAAGCCAGACCAGCAGACAAGGAGGCTACTCCAACCCTGGTGGCAGACAAGGAGCCTACTCCAACTCCAGTGGCAGGCACTGTGGCTACTCAAACCCTGGTGACAGGCAATGCAGCCACTCAAACCCCAGTGGCAGGCACTGCAGCTGAATTGGACAACCAACCTGTGCCAGTATCAGTTGCTCCTATACAGAAGAAGAAATACACCAAGAAATCAGTTCGCATAGTAAAGGATGATGATGAAATAGGGCCATCAAAGGAACAGGAGGAAGAGACAGACCCAGAGGTAATCACCCGATCCCTATCCCTGAGTGAGCTGCGAGATATGCGAAAAGATTTCACTCGACTTCCTGGTGAGCACATTGTCACCTGGCTGCTCCGATGCTGGGATAACGGGGCCAGTAGCTTGGAATTAGAGGGCAGGGAAGCTAAGCAGCTGGGATCCTTGTCTAGGGAGGCAGGCATTGACAAGGCAATTGGGAAAAAGACACAAGCCCTCAGCCTCTGGAGACGACTCCTGGCAGGTGTAAGGGAAAGGTATCCTTTCAGTGAAGATGTTGTATGTCGTCCAAGCAAGTGGACCACCATGGAAAAAGGTATCCAGTACCTAAGGGAATTAGCCGTACGAGAGATGATTTACTTTGACCCAGATAATGCGCAGTTACCCACAGATCCTGATGAAGTCCAGTGCACAAGGCCCATATGGCGGAAGTTTGTACGGAGCGCACCATCATCATATGCCAACTCCTTGGCAGTGATGGAATGGAGAGGTGAAGAGGGACCAACGGTGGATGAGGTGGCTGGACGACTCCGTCAATATGAAGAAAGCCTATCTTCCCCCCTCGTTTCAGCTGTGGAGAAACTGTCCCAGAAGGTCCAGCAACTTGAAGAGAGTATGTCCTACTCCCCACCTGTACAGGCCAGCATCTCAGCTATTAGGAGCAGGCGTTTCCCTACTCAAGAGGAAGAGTACAGGGGGTACACACAACGAGGCACCCTGTGGTTTTACCTGCGTGACCACGGAGAGGACATGAGGAGGTGGGATGGACAACCTACCTCAGCACTACGGACACGGGTACGTGAGCTGCAAGGAAGAACAAACACAAAAGGGGATCCCTCCAGAAAAAGTGCAGCTCCTGTTTCCAGCAGACAGTTCCCCAGACAGAATGGAAGGCCTGATCTAACCTCCGATCCTCTTGAAGGGACTTCCAAATCATTTTTGCAACAGGTGAGTAACGTATACTATGATCAGGATTAGAGGGGCCCTGCCTCCAGCCAGGTGGGGGAAAGGGACAACCGGGTTTATTGGACTGTGTGGATTCGATGGCCTGGCACATCTGAGCCACAGGAGTATAAGGCTCTGGTGGACACTGGTGCACAATGCACCTTAATACCATCAAATTACAGAGGAGCAGAACCCATTTGTATTTCTGGAGTAACAGGGGGATCACAAGAGTTGACTGTACTGGAAGCTGAAGTAAGCCTAACTGGAAATGAGTGGCAAAAGCATCCCATTGTGACTGGCCCAGAGGCTCCATGCATCCTTGGCATAGACTATCTCAGGAGAGGATACTTTAAGGACCCAAAAGGATACCGGTGGGCTTTTGGCATAGCTGCCTTGGAGACGGAAGAAATTGAACAGTTATCCACCTTGCCTGGTCTCTCAGAGGACCCCTCTGTGGTAGGGTTGTTGAGGGTCAAAGAACAACAGGTGCCGATTGCTACCACAACGGTGCATCGACGGCAATATCGTACTAACCGAGACTCTGTGATTCCCATCCATAAGTTGATTCGTCAACTAGAGACTCAAGGAGTGATTAGCAAGACTCGCTCACCCTTTAATAGTCCCATATGGCCAGTGCGAAAATCTAATGGAGAGTGGAGGCTAACAGTGGATTATCGTGGCCTGAATGAAGTCACACCACCGCTGAGCGCTGCTGTGCCAGACATGCTAGAGCTTCAATACGAACTGGAGTCGAAGGCAGCCAAGTGGTATGCAACGATTGATATCGCCAATGCATTCTTCTCAATCCCTTTGGCGGCAGAGTGCAGGCCACAGTTTGCTTTCACTTGGAAGGGCATCCAGTACACCTGGAATCGACTGCCCCAGGGGTGGAAACACAGCCCCACCATTTGTCATGGACTGATCCAGACCACACTGGAACAGGGTGAAGCTCCAGAACATTTGCAGTACATTGATGACATCATTGTATGGGGCGACACAGCAGAAGAAGTTTTTGAGAAAGGGAATAAAATAGTTCAAATCCTTCTGAAAGCTGGCTTTGCCATAAAACGAAGTAAGGTTAAGGGACCTGCACAGGAGATACAATTTTTAGGAATAAAGTGGCAAGATGGACGCCGTCAGATCCCAATGGATGTGATCAACAAAATAGCAGCTATGTCCCCACCGACTAGTAAAAAGGAAACACAAGCTTTCTTAGGTGTTGTGGGTTTTTGGAGGATGCATATTCCAAATTACAGTTTGATTGTGAGCCCTCTATATCAAGTGACGCGGAAAAAGAATGATTTTAAGTGGGGTCCTGAGCAACGACAAGCTTTCGAACAAATTAAGCAGGAAATAGTTCATGCAGTAGCGCTGGGGCCAGTCAGGGCAGGACAAGATGTTAAAAATGTGCTCTACACTGCAGCCGGGGAGAATGGCCCTACCTGGAGCCTCTGGCAAAAAGCACCAGGGGAGACTCGAGGTCGACCCCTGGGGTTCTGGAGTCGGGGATACAGAGGATCCGAAGCCCGCTATACCCCAACAGAAAAGGAGATATTGGCAGCATACGAGGGGGTTCGAGCTGCTTCGGAGGTGGTTGGCACTGAAGCACAGCTCCTCTTAGCACCTCGACTGCCAGTGCTGGGCTGGATGTTCAAAGAAAGGGTCCCTGCCACACATCATGCAACTGATGCTACGTGGAGTAAGTGGATTGCACTGATCACCCAGCGAACTCGAATGGGAAACCCCAGTCGTCCAGGCATACTGGAAGTGATCATGGACTGGCCAGAAGGCAAAGATTTCGGAATATCACCAGAGGAAGAGGTGACGCGTGCAGAAGAGGCCCCACCGTATAATGAACTGCCAGAAAATGAGAAGAAACATGCCCTGTTCACTGATGGGTCCTGCCGAATTGTGGGAAAGCATCGAAAGTGGAAGGCTGCTGTGTGGAGTCCGACACGACGAGTTGCAGAAGCCACCGAAGGACAAGGTGAGTCGAGTCAGTTTGCAGAGGTAAAAGCCATCCAGCTGGCTTTGGACATTGCTGAGCGAGAGAAATGGCCGGTACTTTACCTCTATACTGATTCATGGATGGTGGCAAATGCTCTGTGGGGGTGGTTACAGCAGTGGAAGCAGAACAACTGGCAGCGCAGAGGTAAGCCCATCTGGGCTGCTGAACTGTGGCAAGATATAGCTGCCCGGATTGGGAATCTGGTTGTGAAAGTACGTCATGTAGATGCCCACATCCCCAAGAATCGGGCCACTGAGGAACATCAAAACAACCAGCAGGTAGATCAGGCTGCTAAAATTGAAGTGGCTGAGGTGGATCTGGACTGGCAACGTAAGGGTGAACTATTCATAGCTCGGTGGGCCCACGATGCCTCAGGCCATCAAGGAAGAGATGCAACATATAGATGGGCTCGTGACCGAGGGGTGGACTTGACCATGGACACTATTGCACAGGTTATCCACGAATGTGAAACGTGTGCTGCCATTAAGCAAGCCAAGCGGTTAAAGCCTCTTTGGTACGGAGGACGATGGCTAAAATATAAATATGGGGAGGCCTGGCAGATTGATTATATCACACTCCCACAAACTCGCCAAGGCAAGCGCCACGTGCTCACAATGGTGGAAGCAACCACTGGATGGCTGGAAACATACCCTGTGCCCCATGCCACCGCCCGTAACACTATCCTGGGCCTTGAAAAGCAAATCCTATGGCGACATGGCACCCCAGAAAGAATTGAGTCGGACAACGGGACTCACTTCCGAAACAGTCTCATAGACACCTGGGCCAAAGAGCATGGCATTGAGTGGGTATATCACATTCCTTATCACGCACCAGCCTCGGGTAAGATAGAACGATATAATGGACTGCTAAAGACTACCCTGAGAGCCATGGGGGGTGGGACCTTCAAACATTGGGATACTCATTTAGCAAAAGCCACCTGGTTAGTTAACACTAGGGGATCTGCCAATCGAGCTGGCCCTGCCCAATCAAAACTTCCACGTACAGTAGAAGGGGATAAAGTCCCTGTAGTGCATATGAAGAATATGTTAGGAAAGACAGTCTGGGTTAGCCCTGCCTCAGGCAAAGGCAAACCCATCCGTGGGATTGCTTTTGCACAAGGACCCGGGTGCACTTGGTGGGTGATGCGAGAGGATGGGGAGGTCCGATGTGTACCTTATGGGGATTTGATTTTGGGTGAGAATAGCCAGTGAATAATTTTATGATGTAATAAGAACTGATCTCAGTATCTGGCGCCCAGCAATTTTCCTTGAGATCGACATCTTCAACCTGTGGACCGTGGGCATGGACTGTATTGCATTCCCCAGTCACGAGCTTCAAATACAGCACCCACCAGTTCAGCACTACACATCATCTTATGTGCCCTGAGAGACTGTTCTCACTGCTGGAGCCTACCGTCATGGACTACGTGAGCTTAATGGACATTTTTAAGGGATGGCTCATAGACTATGGGAACTGAAAGATCTGGGCATGACATAGATGGTATGGAATAAGGGGTGGATGTGGGAGCCAGTCCTTGGAAAATAGACCGTGTGTATAGCAAATTGTGAAGAACGCCTTAACCTTGAGACTAGATAACAGGAAAGTTGGCAGAAAGAGTAAAACAAGAGCAGGTGTCCACAAGAAAAATAACGCTTGAGCAAGACTAAACAATATGCTAATGTTAACCAATCATGGGTGAAATAACCCTGCGTGCTCGCCGCATGCACAAAGCGAGACAGCCAATCAAACAATGCGTGATCGCGTGTACAAGATATGAATGACTATATATGTAACCCGAGTGTTAACAATAAACGGAGCTTAGCGGAGATTGACGCTAACATACATCGTATCGGTGTGTTTGCTCCCCTCCACCTGGCCGCAACATTCTGGTGACCCCGACGCGCAGAAGACGAGATACAGAAGACGTGAAACAGAAGCTGCGCTGCAACTGAGAGAAACCAGGACGGCTAAGCGGACGAGAGAAGGTAGAGATCCCGGCTGCTCGAGAGAGGCAGGAAAAAAGAAGAGAAACGTGGCCACGGCTGACCGGTGAGTCAGGCAGACTGCGGTCTGGTTCGGGATGGGATCTGCTGTATCAGCGATAGAAAAAGCTACGATAGACGGGTTGTTAAGCGTAGCAAAGAAAACAGGGCACCAAATACCCCGGCAGGAGCTTACAGACTTCTTGTTTTGGTGCCGGCGCCGGGGACTATTACAAGCCACTGGACAGTTATTCGATCAAGACCAGTGGAGGCACATAGGTGAGGAATTATGGCAAAGTGTACAAAGTGGACAAAAAGGGAGTAAGCAGTTAGCGCGGACTTATCGGCAAGTGCGTCTCATGATAGAACAAGTACATGCTGACGCCGAGGTTGCAGCTGCTTTACGAGACGCACTGAGTAAAGGGAGGGAGCAGGCAGAGAAGGAGGAGGCGGATAATCCTACAGATTGGGGGCCTCTCTCTGACCCTGTTCCCCCAGTGAAACCCTTTCACAATATTGCCGCCCCTGTAACCAAAAAGGGCGAGTTCGACGATCTAATTCCGCCCTGGAACCCTAACGAAAACGTGTCACCGTATCCTAATACCGAGGGGGCTTCTGCACCTCCGGAAGAGCCGACACCAATGGAACTTCAGTTGCCCGAGGTGCCAATAGAACCACCACTAGTACCGTTACCCAAAGATGACTGGGATTTGGCGGAACAGTTAGGAGAACAGAAAGATCTCATGACTAAGCTTTTGCAAGAAATACGGAAGTTGGACAAAAAAGGACATGAGGGAAGGAGGGAGGAACTGTATAAGCGGGCAATGGAAGCTATAAAAGGGGGCTTGGAAAATATAGAGAAACAAATTGATAAAAGAGATCAGCAGGTATACGGGGGTCGGGAAGGAATAAAACGAGCAATTAAAGCAGGCAGAATGTCGATAGCAGAAGGTCATAAAGAGCTCAAAAGGATTTTTGGAGCAGCAAACGGCCTGACTGAGGAAGAGAAACGAGAGTTAGAGGAGAAGATATCCCGGGAGGAACAAGATAAGGGATATATCCCAAGAGATTCTAATTTTGATATGAGTAAACGTTGGAGGGGTATTATAACACAGGCTAATTTATCCGGGGAGGTCACCCTTGAGCCCTTTGTGTCTGCCCCCGTGATAACTACGGCAAATGGCCCTGAGTGGAGACCGTTAGATTGGCAGTTGGTCTCCAAGCTCCAGCAGAATATTATGGCTTATGGAGCAAATAACTCAGTTGTGCGGAGACAAATGACTGCCTTCCTGAAGTATCAGGAAGTAGTTCCAGCAGACATCAGAGTGCTTATGGAGACTTTGTTAGGACCGACCGCCTTTACATTATTTCTTGCAAAATGGCAAGAAAAATTAGAAGAAAAACAATTAGATAATGTTAACTTACCGGATGGGGACCCGCTACGATTTGCTACTCTACAACAACTGATGGGATCTGGCCCGTATAGAGATCCCCAAAGGCAAGCAGCACTAGCCCCGAGGGTGTTAGCTCAAAGTAAGGCTGCCGCCCTTGAAGCTTTTTCCGTGTTGCCGCAGATGGGGAAGCCCAGCCCCCCATATATACATATAAAGCAAGGGGAAAATGAACCATTTCTTGCCTTTGTTGATAGAATAAGAGAGGCCATTGATCAGGCCCCTGATATGGATTTTGAGCTAAAAACAACGCTGGTAAAGGAAATAGCAGCTCAGAATGCGAATGGCACTTGTAAACGTTTGCTCGCTACGCTGCGTCCAGGGTCCTCCCTCATACAAATGGTAGAAATTTGTTCTCGAGCTCCCTGGGAAGAGGAGAAGCAAAAGGCGAGCATCCATGCCACCGCCTTAGCCGCTGCACTAAACCAAGGGGGGTTGGGAAGGAGAGACCGTGGACCAGGAGTGTGCTTTCGATGTGGGAAAATGGATCATCTGAAACGTTTTTGCCCAATACGCCCCTCTAACAATTCGTCTTCTTCTTCTGTGTTCTCGGGAATATGCAATCGCTGTGAAAAATTCGGCCATCGGGCCGCTGAGTGTCGCTCGCGGTTTAAAAAGGATGGTACTCCGTTGCCGGGAAACCAGAACAGCCGCGGGTCGGGCGCGGCTCAGAAATACCCGACAAACAGGAGACACGCCACGGTTGCCTCAACGAGCTTGCCGCAGCCACCGCCGGAAGCGCAGGAGTCGATTTGGCCGTGGCAAGAACCGTAACTATTACTACAGGAGAGGTAACCCTAATAGACTCCACGGCAACAGGACCATTGGGGATGGGGTTAAGTGCCTTGCTTTTAGGACGTTCGTCAGCGAGTAGAGCGGGAATTTTTGTGTTACCAGGTCTTATTGATGCCGATTATACGGGAATAATTAAGATAATGGTTAAAGTATTTGCTCCTCCTGCAACCATTACCCAAGGAAGCAGAATAGCACAGCTTGTCCCGTTTAAATCGAGAGTGCCCGTCGCAAAACAGGCAATTCGAGGGGCGGACGCCTTTGGTAGTTCAGGACAAACTGCAGGACCTTTGGTCCTCTTTACCACCAAAATTGGGGTAGAAAGACCTCAGCGACAGGTGAGAATAACCCTTGAGGGTGAACCAATGACAGGGACAGAAATCAAAATGATGTTAGACACAGGATCCGATGTTACAATTGTCCCTGCTTCAGCATGGCCAGAGCATTGGCCCCTGACCACGTCTGCTACCGTGGTTAGTGGTATAGGAGGAGCATCAATTACAATGCAAAGTACCCTTTTTTGTTGTATTGAAGATAAACAAGAAAGGAGGCAAGCCTGGGTAAAGCCCTATGTCATGCACACACCCCTGTGGATTTTAGGTCGTGATGTGATGTCCCAATGGGGGATTACGTTGCAAACTTCGGGTTTCTGATAGCGGCCATTGAGGGGCAGAGGCTGCCCACGGTAAAACTGCAATGGGAATCAGATGTACCGGTGTGGGTATCTCAGTGGCCGCTGGCTGAAGACAAATTAGAGCCTCTGCAGCAATTAGTCGAGGAACAATTGAAATTAGGACATATTAAGCCATCATTCAGTGAGTGGAATACCCCTATTTTTGTTATAAAAAAGAAATCAGGAAAATGGAGGCTCTTGCATGACCTCAGAGCGGTAAACGCAATAATAAAACCTATGGGGGCGTTACAACCAGGCCTGCCTTCTCCAGTCGCACTACCAAAACATTGGCACTTACTGATTGTAGACTTGAAAGATTGTTTTTTCTCTATTCCCCTGCATCCCTTAGATACTGAACGCTTTGCTTTTAGTGTGCCACAGAAAAACACCTGTCGCCCTACACTCAGGTATGAATGGACCGTACTTCCACAAGGTATGCGCAACAGCCCTACAATATGCCAATGGTATGTAAATCTAGCCATAACCAAGTGGAAGTCCAAGTATCGTGACGTAATAGTATATCACTATATGGACGATATCCTGTTAGCCAGAGAACAGGAAATTTCAGAGGATATGGAGAGTCATTTACTGGAATGTCTAGCTGAATATGGCCTACAGATAGCTCATGAGAAGATACAGAAAAATAGCCCTTGGTTATATTTAGGAATGACTATCACAGAAACACGCATTAGGCCAGGAAAGCTGAGACTTTACACAGAAGTTAGAACAGTTAATGACCTACAAAAACTAGTGGGAGACATACAGTGGGTCCGCACATGGTGCGGAATTACCAATGAAGACCTGGAACCCTTATTTAAGTTGTTACAAGGTTCCTCTGACCCAACAGAACCAAGGAAATTAACTACAGAAGCTACTGAAGCATTGTTAAAGATTGAACAAAAAATTGGCAATCAACAGGTATACCGCTATGACCCTTCTTCCCCTATAAAGGTTGCAGTCTATGGAACAGAACAGAACCGATCCGCTATAATTATGCAACAAGACAACGGAAAAATTACCATTTTAGAATGGGTATTCCCTGCTCATCTCCCAGGAGCATCAATCACGCCATTGCCCGAGTACATTGGAGGCTTACTATTGCGAGCCAGGGAAAGAGTCAGGTTAGTATTTGGGACAGAGCCAATCTGTTTTATATTACCCTGGAAGACGACTGATCTGATCCACTCGTGGGCCGAAAGTTCGGTTGCTTTTGCAATCGCTACCCATGGAGTGGAGCTATCTGTCCACTACCCATCTCATCCTTTATTTAAAACCACCTCAGTAATAGAAAGAGGTCCTGTTGTTAGCCAAAAGCCTATCCCCGGAGCAAAAACAATCTTTACTGATGCAAGCGGTCGCTCAGGAAAATATGGGTTTGCTTGGAAGGAACATGGAGAGTGGAAAACCAAAACATGGGCAGAAAGAGGCCCTTCTGTCCAAGTATTAGAACTGAAAGCCTTAGTTATGACATTAAGCTACCATGGCTCAGAGCACATTAATGTCGTATCTGATTCACAGTATGCCGTAAGTTTACTAAATAGGATAGAAAACGCTAAGATAGGGAAAATAACCACCCCTTATATAGCAGAATTAACAATACAGCTGTTTAGTTTGTTAGCATCTAGAATTCACCTAGTTTGGTGTACCCATATGAAAAGTCATACAAATATTCCAGGTATATTTGTAGAAGGCAATGCTGTCATTGACAAAGCTGTTTCCGGAGCACTCTCTTTGCAGGGTTTTGACGCAGCTAAAAAGGCCCATGAATTTTTCCATCAATCAGCGCGAGGCTTACGGAGAGAATATGGTATCTCACGAACACAAGCTCGAAGCATTGTAGCTGCCTGTCCAGACTGTGCTCGACTTCCCCCCCTGCAGCAGCAAGGAGTTAACCCAAGAGGACTCGACTCACGAGCTGTATGGCAAACGGACATCACAGAGTATCCGTCGTTTGGACGGTTGAGATACCTACATGTTTCTGTGGACACACACAGCCACGCTGTTTGGGCAACGGCACTCTCTTCGTCTGCATTCCGATGCGTGCGACAACATTGGCTGCAAGCGTTTGCAGTCTTAGGGGTTCCACAAACTATAAAAACTGACAATGGGCCGAGCTACACCAGTAAAAACTGCAACGACTTTTTGACGCGATGGTCCATTCAACATATCACTGGAATCCCACACAATAGCACTGGCCAAGCTATTATAGAAAGACGGCACCAAGACATTAAAAGACTAATTAATTCTTTGAAAAAAGAGGGGGAGATGCCCCTCAACACACATGAGATCGTAGCAAAGGCTTGTTATGTAATAAATTGGAAAAATCCAGTAGCACTCAATGAAAAAGATCTAGAATTACCAATTAACATTCATTTTTCAAAACAGTCTATAACGCTAAGTAAGGTGCCAGTCCAGGTATGGGACCCTAAGGCCGGAAAGTGGGAAAAAGGTCAATACACTCTACTTACGTGGGGACGGGGATATGCTTGTGTCTCTACAGGTAACGAGCAACCCCATTGGGTACCTGCGAAATGGGTGCGACCTGACCTAGCCACGA
Source organism: Vanellus vanellus (assembly GCF_965231255.1). Classification (NCBI taxonomy): domain Eukaryota; kingdom Metazoa; phylum Chordata; class Aves; order Charadriiformes; family Charadriidae; genus Vanellus; species Vanellus vanellus. The sequence goes on along the minus strand of NC_138909.1, from coordinate 21,793,791 downwards.
CGGATAAGTAGACTGTTTTTCATTCTCTATGAACTTACGCAGAAGAAATAACGCAGAGTGAGGAACGGCAGCGCAGAGAACCATCGCTGAGGAAGATAAGAAAGCATTAACCGACCCACCTGTAAATTAGATAACATAGACGCTTGGTGCTGGTTTTGTTGAGACGAAATCCTTAGGGAGTTTTGGTTTTGTTTCGATAAAATTAGTACTAGGTGCGCTTGCAATAATCACTATATACTAAGTGTGCTTGTAATAATCCTAATTGCTTCATAGAATTATTGTGGTGTTAAGTAAGAAAAGAAATGAAAGTTTTGATTATGCTATTGATTACCCTTTAGTACTAGGTGCGCTTGCAATAATCACTATATACTAAGTATGCTTGTAATAATCCCAATTGCTTCATAGAATTATTGTGGTGTTAAGTAAGAAAAGAAAATGAAAGTTTTGACTATGCTATTGATTGCCCTTTGGGGAATCCAACAGGAAGATGCCTTATGGATTCCACCACAACCTAAGACCAACATTTGGGTAACCATGGCGAACCTGACCAAACAGGATGCGATTTGTTTGTCACTATCCTCGCCTGGAAACCCGTTTTCTACATGCCTGGTGGGTCTGCCGGCAGATAATTGGCCATGCCCTAAGCTACTAGTTTGTAATTCCACCGACCCAAAGAGCACAGTAGATAACTGGGATAGTTGGGTCCCGCGCCTGCCCCTAGCACCCCAAGAACCTCAAGAATTGGAATTGTTAGGCTCTGTAAAAGTTGACGCATGCATAATGTTTAATTATTCTAGTAAACAATCAGAGCCAATGAACCGCATCACTGTAGTAAACTCCAGTTTACCTATATATCAAAATAGCACCATCTGGTGCAATTATACATCACCAAACATTTCAGTATCTACAAACAACCCTCTCGTACTGCCGGCAGGATACTTTTTGATCTGTGGGGACCGAGCTTGGTCTGGTATACCATCCAGGTTAAAAGGAGGTCCCTGTACCTTAGGACGACTCTCATTACTCACCCCTAATACCTCGATGATCTTGAACATGAGTCGTCACTATCACCGAAGTAAAAGATTTGTGCATGCATTTAATAGCGGCTGTAGAGATAATGTACAGTTTTGGTCCACTGAGAAAATCATAGCAGCATCCCTTTTTGTCCCCGGCGCAGCGGCTGCAAGAGCTCATGCTATACTAAACAAACTAGGGTGTTGGTTAGCCAAGCAAACAAATGCCACTTCACTGGCACTTTCTGGTCTTTTATTAGACGTTGATTCTGTTCGTCACGCTACGCTGCAGAATAGAGCTGCTATTGATTTTCTCTTACTCGCTCAAGGACATGGTTGTGATGAATTTGAAGGAATGTGTTGTATGAATCTTTCTGATCATTCACACTCTATTTATGCCCAGTTAGGAGAACTACACAGACTGACCGGAAATCTGAAGATTCAGTCTGGACTAGGAATAGATGGATGGTTGCAATCACTGGGACTTGAGGGATGGATCAAAAGTCTTATCATGATGTTCACTGGACCCCTATTGATTTTGTTAATCATTTGTATGTTTGGACCCTGTTTGATTCGATGTCTGATACAACGTCTGGAACAAATATCAGATGCCCTAATTGAAAAAAGAGGGGGAGATGTGGGAGCCAGTCCTTGGAAAATAGACCGTGTGTATAGCAAATTGTGAAGAACGCCTTAACCTTGAGACTAGATAACAGGAAAGTTGGCAGAAAGAGTAAAACAAGAGCAGGTGTCCACAAGAAAAATAACGCTTGAGCAAGACTAAACAATATGCTAATGTTAACCAATCATGGGTGAAATAACCCTGCGTGCTCGCCGCATGCACAAAGCGAGACAGCCAATCAAACAATGCGTGATCGCGTGTACAAGATATGAATGACTATATATGTAACCCGAGTGTTAACAATAAACGGAGCTTAGCGGAGATTGACGCTAACATACATCGTATCGGTGTGTTTGCTCCCCTCCACCTGGCCGCAACAGGTGGATAATGTCCTGGTTCCGGCAAGGATGGGGTTAATTTCCAAGGAGCCGGCAGGGGAGGCACGTATTCCATACCACGTGACCCATGCCCCGCTATAAAAGGAGCTAGCCGGGGCGGGGGAGTCAGTCGCCACTCGGGGGCGGGTCGCGGCGGTGCGGGTCCGGTCGGTGCGCTTCGCGGCGGTACTGTAATCGCGTTCTTGTATTCCTTTACCGGTGTTATTGTTTTTCTTTCTTTCTTTTCTTTCTTTTTCCCTTTGTCTGTTCTGCTAAATTATAATATTTCAACCCACGAGTTTTGCCCTTTTCTGCTGATTTTTCCCACGGCTGTGGGAGTCGTGCGAGCGGCTGCGTGGTTCTCTGTTGCTGGCTGAGGCCAAACCACGACAAGATAGCACCTTAAATAACTCCTGCTGATAAAGAACATGTACCACAGAGGCTACAGAGGCTGATAGCTTTCTCTTGTTATCTGCAGCAGCTAAGCAGTAAAAACATGACATCAGCAAAGTAACCTTTTGACACTCACCCTTTGATCCAGCATTACAATCCACTGGGATTGAGCTGTAGCTATCAATGCAAGGAACACCCTCTGCCCTGCCAAAGTTTTGCTCTTTGCTCTGTTAACACCTACTGCAGCAGTTGTGCAAGGCCCTTCTCCAGTGCCTCTGGGTCAGATACTCTGACATGCCATGGGCGATGCTCCCCAGCAGCTTTGTAGGATGCTTGTTTTGCAAGTGGAGGTGAAGTTACCAGGTGAGACGTTGCAGGTCCAAATTAAGCCTATACGGGCAGCTGCCTTGCTCCACCTTTAGAGGCAATTCCCAGATCCAACAGACATAGACAAGATGAAAAGACCTCCTCTTCCTTGTCCTCTGAAAGTTTTTAGAAGTGACAAAGTCTCAGGATGTGGTTTGGGAATCCTGGGAGGAAAGGGGTCAGCCCAGGAAAGAAAAGGGGCAGGATACATCCACAACTACTTCTCCTAAGGAACTTTGCCATTAGGTGGGGCATGATGGGACTGAACTTGGAACTTGTAGGTGTATTTTGCCATCTGGTTCAGCAAAGTCACATTAAATAACTACAATCAGACATTTGGAGATATTTTGTTAAGCAGTGTCAAAGAAGAATCAAAGTGCGTCACTAGTTCCAAATAGAGAGTATTAGGACTGTTTGGGAGAGGGAGGCAGGTAGTGGAATAACACAAATCATGGCATTTCATTTTTTCTGCACGATTTGAGTGTACAACATATTCAAAAGAGACTTTTTTATGGGACGGAAATTCCCTCCCTTCATCAGCTCCACTATCAAACAAGCCATGTCATAAAATACGAAAAACATTGTCAAAAGTTCTAATTCTTATGTGTATTCACACCATGGTCATTTTTCTGTCACAGAATGAAGCTGATATATATGTGCTGTCTTGGCTATTTTAAGTTTGCTCTAGAAAGAAAAATTTGCACTATCCTTTTCTATTAAAAAGCAAGAAGAAGTTGCAGAGCTAAGTTTCTGGGTTTCCTCTCAAAGACAAGTTGTGTGTCATATTCCAAAGGAATATGTTTGGTATATAGAAGAAAGAAAGATTTTGCACCCAGATTCACAGCTGACACTTCTATTTGGTGGCTATATTAAGAAAACTTCTGAACACAGACTGTCAGATCCCAATATACAGATGCTTACAAGGCACCATCTTCTGCTACCAGTTGACAGACTCACTGATTTCCCATCCTAAAGAGACGATGGCCAGAGTCAGGCTGAAGAGTTTGTGTGGGATTTAGATATTGCTTTCCAGAAGTCATGTCCTAGACAGTGAACCTGTATCCTCCCACAGATCCAAGGCCAAGGATGGGAAGAAGAGGATGTGCACAAAGCTGGCTTAGAGCAAGATGTTTCCTCCCATCTTTCAACAGACTTCGAACCAATGTACTACCTGTGACAAGTTATATTAGAAGAGTATTATAAGCAATGTAATTTATGTAAATAAAATCCATTTTGCAAATATGTCTTCCTCAGCTGCTGCTTAGAATGTTGTTCCTTTGTGGTAAAGAAATGCAGTCTCTCATGGAAAGACAGGTTGGTTATGTTTATGTTCTGAATTCTGCTGTTATACACCTTTGAAAGAGCAAAAAATCTTTCCTGTAAATCATATGAAATATTTGCGATTTTGCTTCCTCCTCAAAAAAAATCTTTTCTAAAAAATTCCTTTGTTTAAATTTTGTTTCCACATCCCCATCTTGACTGTACTTGCTCTGAATGATAAAAGTCATGCAGAAGAATCCATGTATGCATTGCACATTTGTTCACTACAGGGGATCTGTTCTTTCATCATGTTAATGAGAAACTGAATTATTCAATTAATTCAGACATCTCTCAGAGCTTCATTCCCCAGTTCCTTTTTTGTCAAACCATCAATTGATTGGATTCCTTTCTCCAGCAGTTAGTTGTGTGTACATTTTTCAAGTGTATTTGTTAAGCATATCCAAACCAGGAGAAATAGTGATGCACTTTAGTTATACAGTGACAGGTTTAAGTTTCTCGGTGTTCAACCCAACAGTTGAAAGAGAGAATGAAACTGGGGGGTGGAGGTGGGGAAACAGGTATACAGAGGGAAATGTGGCCACATGCTATTGCATGTCTTTCATGAGCTAAACTGTCACTAACATGCATCTGACACTGGCAATAAAGACATGATCACTTGGTAATGCAGCACAAGGTCTTATATTCATGAATGCAAATGGTAATACAAGCCAAGCAGTGAAAAGTCAAAACACTGTTCATATCACTAGCTGATAATGCAGTCAAATTCAAAAATGTTTGGTCTTTGCTTTCAACTAAATGCAAAAGCTCTGCACAGATCTTTATAGAGGAGAGCTCAGACCCTGAACACTTCTAGGATAAAGAAAAGACAGCACTAACTCATGCCAGAGCAAGGCCAATAAGTTAGATTCAGTGACAGAAGGAAGAAGTTTCCCGCTGACTTAGCCTCCCGTCTGCCCTGGAGCTCAGTTTTCAAAGCTTCTCTGGCAACTTGGACCAACATCAGTGAGAGTAACCAGGGCTGTATAGTTCTGAAGTCAGACGCAACATACTGACTTGGCAGATGTTTCTCGTCTGAGCTTCAGTGAGCAAAGTACAGTGTTGCTCTCCAGGTCTCACCCACTAATTGCCAGACATTTCCTGCATGTTGATCAGCATCTACCACATACAAATAAGTACTACCGTCATTGCATTCTCAGAAAGGCATGCCTCATTAAATTTGCTTTAATTTCATGTTTTAACAGATAGCATTAATGTTCTGATCCTCTAATGCAATACTTCAATAAACAGACTACTAAAAAAAATATTCTTTAAATGGCTCTAGACCCATTAAGAAGGAAATAATGTTTCAAAATTGCCATAATTCTTATAATAGTTATTTATTATTTGACATTGTGGTTGATTTAGTGGCCTGCTTTTCTTGCATGCATGCATACATACAATTCTGTTCTTAAACTCTCTCTGCAATAATTTGGAAACTCCAAAAGCTCTGACAGAGGATGGGCAGTGATTCTACCCTTTAATCAAACACCAATAGGAGATCAATAGCCCAGAGACCAAAATGTGCTGTGTTAAAACAACATAGCCTGTAATTAGCTCATGGTACAAGATGACCTCCCCTGTAAACATCCTATAACATTTTATTTCTCCTCTGCATCTTGCCATAAAAATGAATTGAGTGGGAAAATAGTGCTTTGTAATACCTCAGTGCATCGCAAGTGCTGGCAAACTCTGTCTTTCCTAGTATACCACTGCATTTCCATCTGCAAGCAATACCAAGGAATTCATGGCTTGGCTGTCTCCAGGAACTACCAGAGGAGCACAGATACATGACACAGAGAAGATGTGAGGGTGCTATACATATACGCACTGTCTGCAGACTCTCTTATGAAATTGTTGCCAGAACATTCATCCTATGAACATATATTAGATGCTCATCATTAATTTTCTTATTCTGAAAGATTATTATCAAATCAAGCAACAGACAAAACAAGCGAGTTAGGCAAACCACATCTTACAAATATTCCATAAAGCAAGCCGTTCATGGACAAGCAGCTCAGTCACAAAATAAGCCACAGCTAAAACTTTTTTTTAAGGTCTATGATAACAGCTAGACAAATCCACACAGATGCAAAGTCTCAAACAGTTATTGAGCTTCACCTGTTGTATCTCCTAGGTTTAGGGTGATTCAGGAGCAGCTCATTGAAACATTTCACCAGGCCCACAGTCCAGTCAATTCAACAGCCCCACAGCCCTGGGTATGGACAGGGCTGCAGGTCTGTGTCTCCAGATGAGGCTACATAGCTTCCCCTGTAGACAGGCTGGCAGTCAGCAAAGTGCCTAAGAACAGTGCATGAGAACACCCTTGTCCTGGCATGCTGAGGTCCTTTAAAATCATGCTGACCCAAATTCTTTGCAGTTCCCTGCCTGTCAGCCTTTCTGTCTAAGCTCTAGGGACTTGTTCAGAACCCAACACAAAAGCATTCAACAGCTCTAGGTGTCACAGTGTATCCTACAAATCAAAATTCCCTTGTATCTCAAGGCATAGCATCCTTCCTGCCCCACTATTGACTTTTCTCTTTTTTTTTTTTATATATATATATAGCCCTGTATTCTTCTTATTCCCTGTTGCCCACTAAGTAATTTGTAGTCCTCCTTCATGTTTAAACTCTTCCTTCAGATGTGTGGAGATTACAAGTTTCCTTCCTCTTAGCTGACATATACATAATATATCTAACTCCTTTAATCTTTCTTCAAGGAGACAATCAATCCCAGTTCTTAATGCTTTTGGGTGAGCTCAGAACTTCCGGATATTTGTCTATATCTCTCAAGCACTTATATACTCAAGTGTGAACTCAGTAATCTTGCTGGAGAAACGTTAGATCCCTCTACAATTTAGATGCCTGCCACTTACTGCAGTTAATCTTCTAATTTGTTAAGATTGGAATCACTGGAACAGCCCATTAAGAAATTACTTGCTGCTACTGAAAATCCCTGAGGGATGCTAGTCAGGCAGCCCAGAAAACAAATTATATATTATTTCTATAATACAAACAAAAGATCTTTTGTTACTCAGAGATTTTGAACAAAATAAAGACAGAACTTTTAAGGTAAGAAACTTTATATACACCTGCACATGTAAGAAACAGAAATAAAAGGAGTACAGGGTTTGCACTGGTAAAAATTAAGACAGGAGTGTTTCCTTGTATCATCTTCAGGTAGCAGTAATGGTGCCGTGAAGGACAGCAAAATCCAGGTGAGATTCCCAGTTAGTTATCACAGCGGCCTAACTTTGGTCACGGATGCCAGTGAAACTCCCACTAGTCACAGCTCAAGTGGGTTACATTCGCACATTACAAGACCCTCACACTGCACACACATGCAGGAAGTAAGATACATGCAGTCAACCAAGAGTGGGTCAGAGAGATAGTTGTAGCAAAACTTTAACAATTTAGTATAATCTTCCTCTCTGCATCACTCTTGTTTCAGCATTTTTTTGTCACGCCCAAAGGGGATATGAACAACTTAGCACAGAAAAATTACTTGTTGGCTAACACATACTATACCTAAGTAGGACCAACCTACCTTAGCCTATCACCTTAGCTGGGGATACTAATTATACTCACCACACTACCTGAAATACCCACTGAGTTGGGTTGGCCTAACTGACCCTTGGAGAAAGCTGGTCCTTGATCTTTCTGAGTCTTCCAGCTCTCGACATTATTTTTGTCCTTAGGATTTTATGCCTTTTCACAGCAGTATTTTTCTCTTGACTCCTTGAATTCCTAAGTACAAGGGTTTCAATAATTCCCCTTCTCTCTATGCTTGTCTATGCTTGTCTTGCATGTCTTCTCTTGCTTAGAGTGCAACAGCAGTTTTTTTCCATCCAGCTGATATGGGTTTTCATAACGGTGCTGCAGAGAGACAAGGAGGACTGCTAATTACTTGCATGCACAACCGACCCAGGAGGCCCTCCTATCTGGTAAGAGAGGAGAGGGGAAAATAAGGCTGTGGGAGAGGGAGCCCAGTTTCAGGAACGGCAACATGGACAGTAATTCTCTCAAACCCCATAAGGGTCCCCTGCATATCCACATGCTGGCTCCACAGACTTCTGTTGTCTCCTGCCAATCCTCCCAGACCCTTGGCTACATAAATTTTTGTTAGTACTTGGTTCCATTGGGCTAAGACCAGCATTCTGTGTCTACATACATAGAAAAATTACAGTCCCTGCCACAGAAGCATTACCATTTGTTGAGACAAAACAAGACATAACTGATGGCCAAGAGACTGGTTATGTCAGGAAGGACAGACAAATGACATAAATCATTGGTAACAACCATCTGCTGTTCAGGAACAGGAAACCTGCTTACTTCATATCCTGCCCACCCACCACTGCTCAATGTAGTTTTTTGACTATGAATCCTGGTCCTTCCTATGTAAGTACTCTGTGATGTGAATTGATGGGGAACTGAGCAATCAGACCTGTCAGCTAACACAGGTGTCACTGTTCTTTAGCTGGCAAGTGAGTGATCTATGAGCTAGATGGCTCAGGGGAAAGCTCCATTCTTCAATCAATGAATCAGAGAGCATTCAGCCAGATTTCTGTACATCCAGAGACAACCCAGATCTCTAGATGCCTTGCTCCTCCCCTCCTTTCTCACTTCTCCTCTCCCTTGGTATGTAGTTATTGGTACATCAGCTTTTATGCGATTCAGTCTTTTATAAATGTTTGCTTTTTTACAGCGACCTTATTCAAAATATTTTGCATTCCTGCCTTGCTTTTTTTCCCCCTTCTGCAGATTCTCATTCTTGTCTTATTTCCTGCTCTGTCCCAACATCACCTTCGTTCTCTGGGAGACCTCAGTTTCTCTTCCCCATGGTGCAACTAAGCCTGAAGGGAAGGACCCAGTTTTGCAACTTCAGGGTTGAGGAATAAATGATGAATGCTCTTTTGGGGCACTTTCAGGCAAGCAAGCACGTGAGAGACAGGACGCAGCTTGATGGAAGCAGAAAGTCGTTTATTCTAAAACTTTCAGGGGTTTTATAGAGATCGCATCACAATCTGGTTGGTTCTTTCAAACATGTACAACTAACCCTACTACTTCTAATTGGCTAAAGATAACATCAGAAGGCCGTTGTTAGGGGCTTTCCTGGCACTTTTCACAGCCCATTGTTATCACCTCCGTAGGTGAGTGCCCCACTTGAGACCTATTCATCAGGTGGCTTCCTGCAACCTCATGATCTTTTAGCAAGGTCTGTGGCCCACAAGCTCCAGCAGGTCTCTGCTTATCAGATGTGTAGAGCTTGGGGTTTTGTTCTTTAACCCTTCTCTTTCCAAATCACCTCGCAATCCTTGTGCCACAGACAGGCATCACATTTACTTGGTCTACAGTATGCCCTTTCTCACATGCCCTTTCTCTTCATCCTTCCTGAAGAGTCAAGAAGGCTGATGAAGGGAACTTGCCAGCCTTTTTGCTATTCCCTTGGAGATAAAGCCCTTGCAATTCTTGGAAGGAAAAAGGTTTCAATGAGATATCCTACAAGAGTAAAAAAGGTTTGGATGCACCTTGGACTTCAGTGCAGATCCTTCCCTGTTGCAAACCCAGCCACTGCACTCCATCAGCTACATTTATCTTCACCAACGCCTGCATGATCAGCAATATGCCCTTCCTATGCACACACACACATATACACATTGCAGATGGAAAACCAAAGTACTGGTAGTACTTTGGATAAACAATTCATTTGTGGTCTTACAGACAGTCCAGGAGCTGAATGCATCCTTGTGTGTCATAGCTTCATGACCCCTTTATATGCTTACTACACACATGTATAGGGAACATGCAGTGTTTTACTTCCATCCTATGGAGGCTCACCTCTCTTTTCTCTCTCAGCAGCAACTCCATTTTAACTCAGGGCATCTTTAAGACAGATACAAAGCTCATTGCATGAGGCAGCCTACACGTGTCTTTTCCTCCCTCCCTGACATTACCTATTCTGTTAAAAAAGATTGGTCTGAAGCTAAGACCACATGCAGCCAGAATGAAGGCTGGCTTAAGTACTTAAACCAGAATGGTTTAAAAATTTAATGACTGCCTATGTGCTTCTTCCTTTTGTGTAATAAGAAGCACTGCTTAGGATTGATTACCTTGTCAGTCAGCTGCCTGTTTTGCCTCCTTCAGATGAAAATTGGATGTGGTTCAGGCTTTCCTGCCCCCCTCAAATGATGAGAGCCTGCCATGTACTGAGGCATAGCAAGATGGGGCCACAAAAGTGTATTAATAAAGCTTCTGTTTCTTCACATGACACAGACATTTATTATCCCTGAGCAAGGAGGTGGAGATGCCCATTTAGACATAGTAACAAAGCATGATTGCACTAGGCTCCTGTTGTCTTTCCACTGGAAGTAGTAGGTCACACTTACCACCAGTTAAACACTCTCTTGTTCAGCAGCATGGAGGGCAGCAGCTGCTAGTCCTTGCATTTCCCTCTCCCTCCATAACCCAGAAAGTCAACACATTCCCTTGGCAAGTTTGCAGAATGGTCTTCGAATTTGTTTCCATATCAGCTCAGAAAGGGAATTAGCTTAATATTTATTCTGAAAGGAATTCAGCAGCATTTCTGCTAAAAACCTAGTGAATTTGATACATTAAATGATATCACTTGGGTTGCCAGTGGACTTGAAAACAGATACTTACACAGAGCTCAGACACCTGAAGCGATGCATTTTAATATTATAAACAGGCTGGTTTCTCTTGTGTGTATTGAATTAAAAGCTTCACTGTCTTGCCTTTTAATTTTTTTTTTTTTTTAATCCTGGGGACAACTTGCATTCCTTGCTGAAAATGTAGCACATATTAGCTGGTTACTGTGCCCATCAGCAGTTCTTAAAAGAGGACAGTTCCAGAGAGTGGTACATCTCCCGTCACAAGAAAGATTTGGGAAGGGCAACATCCCATTCCTACTGGCCTGATATCTAGACAATGGGTACTATTTCTATGTTTGTCCATGTGGAGGACAGAGGAAAACTTGATTTACTGATCCTCTTACTTCTACTTATTTTAAGTCATGCTCCTCAACTCATACTGTTAGGGAAACATTAAAGCCAGGATCAAATATATTCAGAATTACAGGCTCCTGCATTATTCTTCCAGCTCCCTGATGCAATTTTATGACATTACTAGAATAAGCCACCAGTGCTGAAGTTTCCCAGAACACAAGTTGTGTTGAAAGATGGATTTGTGTTTCTGAAGATCTGCTTTCATTTTTTGGCTTCCAAAAGAGTTTAACTTACTAGTTTTGGTGCTAGGCTTCATTTGGCAGCAATATGGGCTGCAACACTTCAGCTCTGTATAGAGGTGTCATTGTTTGGGCTGGACTGGAAGTCAGATAGGGGAATTCATCATACTTTAAAGAAAATAGAAACCATTCCCTTTCCATTGGTAATGTTTTTTTCAAGACAGGTTGGATCATTCATCTACATCAGCATGAAGTTTTGACTGTGTCAAGCCAACTGCCACGGGCCATCACACCACCAGCAGAGAACACCCACCAGCAGTGCCACTCTTGGCTCTCTCTTGAATACTGTCTTTGTCTTGATGCTAAACACTAACGTATGAAGTCAGGCCTCTGAGACATCAGAAAGACACAGCTGCATGTGTAAAGAACAGGAGCCCAAACTTCCAGAGCATCCTGATGTCAGAACCCTAAGATCACTAATGGGCCTGATCACCCTCTCCTGTACCTCTGTCTACACCCTCTGAAGCTCAGGTCTGGACATTCACTTCTTTCCTGCACTGTGCTGTATAAACGACCATCACCTGCTGTGTTGCAGCCAAGCCTGGGGGCCATGGACCCCATTGATCTGGACCTTGACCCACAGAAAGACTTCCCGAATTAACCCCAGACTTGCTCTGTCACTATGGACTTGCCTGAAGGTCTCTGGACTGTGTTTGACCTGGGTTACCATCGCCGGTGCCAATTCTGACTCACAGACTTACACTGACAGCTTGGCCTTGGACCTGCTTATCATCACAGAGTTGTCTGATGGTCTAAACACTCTTCTGACACTGGCTGCCATCCCCAAGGTGATCATGCTCACCTGACCTGCATACTGTGGGATGGTCCCTAACTGTCAAGATCCTTACCCTGCCAGTCACATTATCCCCTGTGGCTCCTGGATCCCGTCCCTTACAGAGCAGCCAGCCACAGCTGCTCTTTGATGACAGTTGAGAAGCTATTACAGTATTTTTTTGTGTAGATAGGAGCTAAGAGCTGATACTTTCTTGGATGATGGTAGCAGATCAGACCATGATAGCAGAGTCTGACATTAAGCACAGTAGGCAGGAAAATTCTGCATATCTTTCAAAGGCTCATGCACAGTATAGACTAAATGGCAGTTCTTTCAAGTACCTGGCCTGGCCATGATATGCAGAATTTGCAAATACCTCCAGCCCAAATTCTGTACTGTGGGACACACATTCTGTTTGAAGGAACCTTTGGAGTAAGTGTTTGTGACAAAGCAAACATCATGCTGTGTGGCCAGAGGGACATGGCTCCACAGGTTGGCAGTGAATATACATGGATTCATGTCATAGCCTCTTGCTCTTGCACCGTTTCTGATGGCTCTTAGGCTATCCAGAGCTCTGAATGAGGCTCCCTGTGGTGTCAAGCCAACCCAAGATCTAAATAGTGGACACTCTTCAGTCCCAAAATGTTGCAGAAAAGGTTGGAGACATTTTTCTCTGCACAAGTGTTTCATGCTGCTGGTAGCAGAGACTGAAATCTGCCTTCAGGAACACTGGATTTTCACAGTATCACAGTATCACAGTATGCTAGGGATTGGAAGGGACCTCAAAAGATCATCTAGTCCAATCCCCCTGTCGGAGCAGGAACACCTAGATGAGGTTGCACAGGAAGGCGTCCAGGCGAGTTTTGAATGTCTCCAGAGAAGGAGACTCCACAACCTCCCTGGGCAGCCTGTTCCAGTGCTCTGTCACCCTCACTGAGAAGAAGTTTCTTCTCAAATTTAAGTGGAACCTCTTGTGTTCCAGCTTGAATCCATTACCCCTTGTCCTGTCACTGGTCGCTACTGAGAAGAGCCTGGCTCCATCCTCATGACATTCCCCCTTTATATATTTATAAACGCTAATAAGATCACCCCTCAGTCTCCTCCAAACTAAAGAGACCCAGCTCCCTCAGTCTTTCCTCATAAGGGAGATGCTCCACTCCCTTAATCATCTTAGTTGCCCTACGCTGGACTCTCTCCAGCAGCTCTCTGTCCTTCTTGAACTGAGGGGCCCAGAACTGGACACAATATTCCAGATGCGGTCTCACCAGGGCAGAGTAGAGGGGAAGGAGGACCTCTCTCGATCTGCTAACCACCCCCCTTCTAATACAGCCCAGGATGCCATTGGCCTTCTTGGCCACAAGGGCACAGTGCTGGCTCATGGTCATCCTGCTGTCCACCAGGACCCCCAGGTCCCTTTCCTCTACACTGCTCTCTAACAGGTAGCTCCCCATTCTATACTGGAACCTGGGGTTGTTTCTGCCCAGATGTAGGACCCTACACTTTCCCTTGTTGTATTTCATGAAGTTATTCCCTGCCCAAATCTCCAGCCTGTCCAAGTCTCTCTGGATGGCAGCACAGCCCTCTGGCGTGTCAGCCACTCCTCCTAGCTTAGTGTCATCAGCAAACTTGCTGATAGTACACTCAATTCCCTCATCTAAATCGTTAATGAATATATTGAATAATATGGGCCCCAGTACCGACCCTTGAGGCACTCCGCTGGTTACCGGCCTCCAACTGGACTCTGCCCCATTGACTACGACTCTCTGGCATCTCTCCTTCAGCCAGTTCGCAGTCCACCTAATTATCCAGTCATCCAGTCCACACTTCCTCAGTTTAGCCATGAGGATGCTGTGGGAGACCGTGTCAAATGCTTTACTGAAGTCAAGGTAGACCACATCCACCGCTCTGCCATCATCCATCCATCTCGTTATTTCCTCATAAAAGGCTATGAGGTTGGTCAAGCATGACTTCCCCTTGGAAAAGCCATGCTGACTGCCCCTAATAACCCTCTTATCCTTGATATGCCTTGAGAGGGCACCAAGGCTAAGCTGCTCCATCAGTTTCCCAGGGATGGAGGTGAGGCTGACCGGTCTATAGTTACCCGGGTCCTCCTTCTTGCCCTTTTTGAAGACTGGAGTGACATTTGCTTTCCTCCAGTCCTCAGGCACCTCGCCCGTTTCCCAAGACTTGGTAAAGATGGTGGAGAGTGGTCCAGCAATGACTTCAGACAGCTCCTTCAGCACCCGCGGGTGCATCCCATCTGGACCCATTGATTTATGGATGTCCAGGTTGCTTAACTGGTCTCTGACCCAGTCCTCATCAACTAAGGCAAACCCATCCATTGACTTGACTTCATCTTCATCTGGGGTCTCAGCAGAACAGGACTCCTCAGGACAGCCCCCGACAGAGTAGACAGAGACAAAGAAGGCATTCAATAGTTCTGCCTTCTCTGTATCTTCTGTCACCAGGGCACCCACCCCATTCAGTAGTGGGCCTACATTGCCTCTGGTGTTAGTTTTATCTGCCATGTATTTGAAAAAGCTCTTCCTGTTGTCCTTGACCCCTCTTGCCAGGTTTAACTCTAAGGAGGCCTTAGCTTTCCTAGTTGCCTCTCTACATCCCCTGACAGCAGCCCTGTACCCCTCCCAAGCGGTCAGCCCCTCCTTCCATGATCTATAAACTCTCTTCTTCCACTTGAGCTTGCCAAGCAGTTCCCTGTTTAGCCACACAGGTCTCCTGGCTCCCTTCCTTGACTTCCTACGTGTCGGGATGCTCTGATCTTGAGCTTGGTAGAAGCAGTCCCTGAATGCTGACCAGCTATCCTGGGCACCTTTACCTTCAAACAGCTTTGTCCACGGGATTTCCCCTAGTAATTGTTTGAAAAGGCCAAAGTTTGCCCTGCTGAAGTCCAGGGTTGCAATTTTGCTTGCTATTCTGCTTCCACCAGCCGAGATCATGAACTCCACCATCTCATGGTCGCTGCAGCCAAGGCAGCCTTCAACCTTTACTCCTTGCCCCAGACCCTCCTTGTTAGTGAGGACGAGATCCAGCAGTGCACCTCTCCTAGTCGGCTCCTCCACCATTTGCATCAGAAAGTTGTCATCAATGCATTGGAGGAACCTCCTAGACTGAGGCTGGCTGGCTGTGTAGTCCTTCCAGCAAACATCCGGAAAGTTAAAATCCCCCACGACAACCAGGGCCTGTGACTGTGAGGCCACTCTCAGCTGCCCATAGAAGGCCTCATCAACTTCCTCCCCCTGATCTGGTGGCCTGTAATAGACACCCACAACAGTGTCACCCCTGCCAGCCTGTCCCTTAATCCTCACCCACAGACTCTCAACTTGCTCCTCAACTGCACGTGGACAGTACTCGGTACATTGTAGTTGCTTTCTCACGTAAAGGGCAACTCCACCACCTCGTCTGGCTGGCCTGTCTTTCCTGAAAAGGACATAGCCACCCATGACCACATTCCAGTCATGTGAGCTGTCCCACCATGTCTCTGTAATTGCCACCAGATCATAATCTCCTGACCGAACAAGAGTTTCTAACTCTTCCTGCTTATTCCCCATGCTGCGTGCATTGGTGTACAGGCATTTCAGGGAGCGAGCTGAGCACACCGATTTCACCCTATGGGTGTGGGAGGCCTCCTGGCCTTTATCAATTCTGGAGTGCTGCCCCACCAATGCAAGCTCAGTAACAACCCCACCCCCCTTCGAATCTAGTTTAAAGCCCTCCAAATGAGCCCTGCTAGCTCCTGCCCCAGCATCCTTTTGCCCCTATGAGATAAACCTTTCCCATGTGTCACTGTCCAGACCGGTGTCTTATAAAACCAGCTGTTATCAAAGAAACCAAAGCCCTGCCTGTAGCACCAGTCCTGAAGCCAATCATTTATTGACTTAATTTTTCCATTCCATCCCACATCATCACGTGAAGATGGAAGGATAGAAGAGAAAATAACTTGGGCCCCAGAGCCCTTCACCATCCGCCCCAAGGCCTTGAAATCTTGCTTCATTCCCCTCAGGCTGCGGGATGCAGCTTCCTGCCCATCCATCTGGAATACCAGCAGTGGATAGTAGTCTGTCGGGTGCACCAGGGTGGGAAGTACCCTGGTGATGTCCCTGATCCGGGCTCCGGGTAGACTACACACTTCCCTGTGGTGAGGGTCAGCTCTGCATATCGGGCCCTCTGTCCCTCTCAGAAGGGAATTGCCTACTACAATTACCCTTCGTTCTTTTTTATCAGAGATTTTACATCATAAAAATAAAACAATCCTTGGAGAAGAAGGTGCTTATTTTCATTTCAGTCCCAAAAGATCAAACATACCTGGAAAAAAGACACAGCTCAGATACCTTACACTTTGATTAAACATGCTGATCTGGAAACTTCCCAAGTTTGAAAGCAGTAGACTTTTTCATTTCAGGCAGTACTTTTGTTTTAGAACTTTTTTTTTTTTATTAATATGACACTTGCAGTCTTTGTAACTCCCTTTACTGCTACTGTCTGGATAAAAGGACAAAATATAACTAAGCAAAGAAATTGTATTAGTTGGACAAATTGTGCCCTTGAGCATATGGTAAAAATTCTCTAACTCTACTATAAACAGGTTAAGCAAAGGGAAAATACACATATTGCCATGGTAAATAATCTTTTATAGAGGGGTTAGATAATGTGAACCCTTTGCGACTTTGAATTTCCTTACTGCTACAGCATTGTGGCAGAGGAGTGCTCTTCATCATCTCTTATCAGTGATAGGACACATGTCTCAGAGAAACTGGGTAAGTCTTTCAGGATCTCATAGGAATGCTGGGGAGGAGCATGACTTTAACAGAGACCTCAAGGTACCTCCTAACCAATGGGTCCGTCTTCTCAGCCCAGCCTGGAGTTACAGAAATGAGAAATGAGCTCAGCAACGAGGGAAAAACTGAGACAAATCCACTCGCCTCATGAGATGCAGAACAGGCCTTGAGGGACACATGGAGGTCTGCTGAACAAATGTGGGGGAAGCACAATATTTATGGAGCAAAGCTCCACACAATTGAAGCTGACACCCAGCTGTAGGAAAGCTATAGCAGTCCTCATGTCTCAGTAGCTTGCCAAACACAGTTTAAAGACAACTATGTAATATTTGCAATAACCTGTTTCCAAGGATGACTTTTATCATCACATGTACTAGATTGGGAATTGAAAAAAGACCTGTTTTGATATCCATTGTACATTCCATCTTCCCATCCCAAACCATGCTGTTGTGCCTCAGTGATGGTAGCAGTTCTGAAAACTTCATTGCCCAACAAAGCACCATTCAGCAGCAGCAATGATAAAACAACCCTTTCCAATTTCTTTTTCTTCTACATATGAACAATTCCTTAAAAACACAACCACTTCTGCAGTGATTTGGGAGATGAGATGGGAGAGATGTTCTTTTCCTCTCTGAAGAGTCCTATGCAATTTTCTCCAATATGGCTGCACCGTTAAGAAATACAGGATGTACAAGGGAGGTTCTTCTCAGGCATGATGGAAACAGCTGTGTTTTCATCCAACATGTAAGTGGCTCCCTGGAATTGCAGGAGTGATATGCCATCTTGTGGACAGATTTGATGTGCCAGGTTTCATTTGCAGTGAAATTTTATTACTTTGTATAGGGAAAAAAAAATGAAATACGAGAATCAAAGCAGAGTTGACACCCAGCTAAACACTCTTATAAAAATGCAAAGCTGTGGGTTATGCTACAGTGCACAGTAATCACCATCAGGCAAGGTCCTTTCTCTGGCATGGCAGCTTCCCCCTGCTGCTTGTAGGATTGAAGTTCTCTACAGAAAGGGTAGAGTCTTCAGGGAAATTCTTCCACCATGCGATGTTCATGCAAGAAGTGAAAAACCCTACACTAGCCCCCAACATCCACCAGGAATACAGGAAGTGCAAGAACTCCATTGCATCCTGAAAAGTTACTCATCCCTGTGTGCTTGTGTACACACAGCCTCTCTCTCTCTTTCTCTCTCAATATATATAAAAATATGTAAAATTTTTCTTTTTTTCCTTTTTTCTTTTTCCTTATTTGTTCTTTCTTTTTTTTTTTTTTATTTTATACCAATCCAGCCACTACCAGACTGAACTGAGGCTAGGGACAGTGACAGACATATCAGTTAAAAAAAAACACAAAACAAACCACAAAATACCACTTGTGTCATTTGGACTACTTTCCAAAACAGTAACAACTTTGAGAGCAGACCTGGCATATAAAGAAAGATTGCTTAGGAATGGGAAGGAGTAGGCAAATTCAGAGATAGGGGAGAGTCCTCTGAGACCATAATAAGTTTGGGTAGATTCATTTTATATGAATGAGTTGGTAACCTGAGTGACAATCAAAGTGTAATGAAGAGTCCTTCTTTGCAAACTTTACTAACAGTGAAGATCGAATGGATGTGACAAATAAAGGAGTGAGCTTTCATACCACAGTGGATAGTCCTGAAGACACTGACTTCTGTGTCTAAATGCACATCTCCAGATGATTTCTTGTTTTGCTTTTAGTTTATATTACCAACAGTTAGGCAAGTTCTTTTATCTCTGTGCACTTCAAAACATAGTCCTCAGGGCTGAAATGCACTGTGTAAAAGGCTATGACAGTATTAAATACGATTATTTTAATTATGGTTGATTCAGGAGGCAAAATAATTCATTTTAGCTAGAAATCTTTTTTCTTTATCATTCTTCTTTTCTTCTTCAGAGATGAACTGCAGTTTACAATATAGTCGTGGAGATCTCCAAGTGTAAAATTAACATAACAGTTTTTCGTATTTGATAAAACCTCTTCTGTATGCAACAAGTAACCTTACCATTTACTATGTAAGAGATAAAACCTCTGAGTTAAATTTTTCAATTACTACCTGTCTAGTACAGCAGGACCGTATCAACTATTTAAGTTTTACTGGGGAAAAGTAATTACAGTTTGAAAAATTATGCTGAATGCATTCCTACCACATCCTGACTACCAGTTTATATGTTGAATGCGTTCCTACCACATCCTGACTACCAGTTTATATGCTAAAAAGAAAAATGCTGAGGGCTCCATTCATAAGATTTATGCTTCATTTACATTTCTCCATGCAGTTTACTTGGAAAAATGCATAAATAATGTGGGCCTTTGAAGTAATATATGAATTCTGGTGAGCCGTTCAACTTCTTACTCAACATACAGAGGCATACCTTGATCACCTGAGTCACCAAGGTAAGTATGGAAGTGCTGTCTTCCAAATAAAACTCACCAAGTAGAAGCAAGAACAATGTGATACAAAAGTCCTATTTCAGCTCTAACTTGTCCATAATTACCTTGACTTCAACATCCTAGGGCTGAATGTCCCTGTAGACAAAGTTTCCAACAGCTAAAAGAACTAGGGACCTGAACACTGATGGGATTTGGGAAGTTATCTCTGTTAGGTGCCTGTAAATATTTGTGAAGATATTCTTATGCAGTAAACTCAGTAACATTAAGATCACTAGAAAAAATTAATCTTTATTTTGAACAAATGCCTGCCACTGCATTGCTGGTGACAGAAGTTAAAAAATCTTGCACCTCCCAGGCAATACCTATCACTTTGCACATCAAGCCTTCTGCAGTCAAGACTGTTAAAGATCTATGTATATTTTAAAAAAACCAATATCTGCTGAGATTCTCCTGAAGTAACTCCCGTAACCAGGGATTTAGGAGAACCAACCACTGTCACAAGATCTGTAAACAAATTACAAAGCTTATGAAAACTGGCAAGAGTAGGCAACCTGTGATTATTTTTTGTTGGTTGTTATTTTTGTTTAGTATTTTCATGGGGCTCTTTCGGTCATCTTTACAGTCTTTTCAAGGTGGAGAAGCTAAACTAATCCTGTAGCACTTTGAGTTCAAGGTATGTCTCAGCTTTAACAGAGGAAATTAAAAATAAAAGTAAAAAAAAAAAAAACCCTGTGGGTTTTTTTCTTAAAAGTTGCCTTATTTAAGAAATTAGCATGGCTAATCAAAGTTATAATGAATAAAAATGATTTCAAGATGTAGATATTTGGTTAGAGGTTTGTGGGGGAATTTTGAGGCACAAACAGACTTGGTCTGCTCTGGTTTTAAATGACTGAAGACTGAAAAATCCCTGCAACATAATACACCACCCACAGAAATAAGACAGAAAAGAAATGTTCATATCTGTTCTATTCCCATTGGCCTTCCTTTGGTGCATGGATCTTGGCTTTTCCTAATCACAGATTGTCTTTTTCTGGCTCCACCCCATGTACACCACATTCTGTACAAGTAGGATAGTTTACAGAGGGTTAAAGAAAAGGACAATCAGCCTGGCAGGCAAAGTCTGTGTTCAAAAAACTCTGCCCCACATGTCTTGAGGAAAGACATTAAGCTTCAGGGTCTACCAAGAGGACATGAGGTTATTGTGCAAATGCAAGAAGAGTTGCTGTTCTTGAAAAAAGAAGAGAACTTCTCTCTCCAGTGCACCTCTAGTCTCCTCTCTAAAGATTTTTATAATGATACAATGATAAATGCTGTATCTATAATAGGACAATCTGCCTGAAAAATCCCATCATAATCCTGCTTTGAACTGTTTACAGCTTCATCAAACTTAAAGCATCTTGTGAATACTTTTCAGGGCAAACGTCTGAGACTTGTTTTGGGTGAGGAAGTTGAATCATTTGGGCTGAAGTTTTTCATCCATTTACAAATACACAGCTAAGAAAAAAATAACCCACCAGTGTTTTCTTCAGTTTAAATGATGGAATCATCCTTTTCTTTATGAAGCCTTTTTGTCTTTGATGTAAATTAGAGAGCGCTTGGGACAACAGAGGAAGAGTGGTACATGAAGAACGTCACCTAGGGCAAGGGGATGAAGATAAATACAAAATCTTTTGTAGCACAAATTTGCTGCTTTTTGGAAAAAAAAAAAAAAAACACAAAAAACCCAACAACAACAACAAAAAAAAAATCCCAAAACATAGGGACCTTGTGAAAAAAAAAAAATTCTCCTAAAAAACAGCTCTCAGAGAAAGAGTTCAAGAAGCCCCACAAATACAGAGCAGTTCTCCCCTGAGCTACGCAGAACATGAATCTCCCTTGTGATTCAGCAGTTCACAGTATTAGACAAAATCCAGTGGTGGAGGGAGACTTGATCATTACATTGCTCCTTTTCTGTTACCACTACCTGATATCACCAAATCTCTGTAGTGCTGCATTTAGCAAAAGCAGTTGTAGAACAGCTAAAGCAGAAGCACTGAGTGTCCGCTAATTTCTCTGGTAATACTGGAAGAAATGGCAAGACAGCCTGCTTGGCTTGCAGCTTAGCTAATCCTCTGCAATTATTAAAATAGGTGCTTATGCATGACAAACTACATCCAAATAAAGTAACTAGCTGATTCTCCACATGCCTAACACCCCATCCTTGTGTCATCCAAATGTAAACATGCAAGCAGTGTCAGCATATCTCACTCTTAAATTATGGTATTATTAAAGCAACCTTTCCATTTTTTCAGGATTTCTTTTCCACCACCTGAACACAGATGTGCACAAAGTACTCCTTTTTAAAAAAATGCTGGGTTTTTTGCCCTCTATGTCGCTGAACTTCACTACAGCAGTAGGAGCCCTTCAAAGTGTGGATTTATATCCAGCTCTGGTAGGATCCTAACAACATCAATATGAACATTAGCCCTAAACTTAATGGGTTGTTTTATATGTGTGTGGGCAGTGGTAAATTTGTGTGGAAGAAGGCTGCAAAAACAGAAACCCACACAAGCAAAGTGCCCTGGAAAGTCAAAACAAAGCCAATCTCTTTTGAAAGAAGGGGGAACCACACCAAAAAGCTAATCCATTTTAAAATATACTTTCCACATATGTCACTAAAATACGTCACACTTCCCAGATGCCAAATTTCTGATTGGACTGGTGAGTAGCAGAAAATACAGCACTGCATCCTTTGTCTCCCTATTTCTCTGAAGTGTTACTTCAGCCTACTCTCTCATGAGAGTCAAAGCAAGGCAGCATCAGAGAGTTGATTTTTTTGAACAGAAATAACTAAGAAGAGGGTGGGAGAAGTTATTGAGAGAGGAAAATTCACGTGGAGAAGAGGAGGTCAGAGAGATGTCAACAATAAGTACTACACAGGGTAATTGTCTCCACTGACAAAAGGAATAAAGCCCTGTTTAATTCACAGGAGCATCTAAATGAAAATGGCTTACTTCCAGGCAGTATTTTTAAATACTGTTGCCTAATTTGCCCACTGAAGCACAAAGGCTGGGGAAGATCTGAGGGCACTGGTGCTCCTCGTGATAGAGACAGTGAAAGCTGCTCACCATCACAGGCAGTGAGTAACACTATGGAGGATTCCCTGACAAGTGCAGTAAAGGTGGATATCATCACTTGGGGCAAAGGAATTCTAAGGAGCTATCATGGAGAACCATGAAACCTGAAGGACCTTGGGGACACCTGCTTGCTGAACAATTTACATCAGACCACTGGGAAGTCAACCCACTGCTCCTGCACAGATTTGATTCCAATGAGCATGCAGGAAAAGGGGAGAGAATGGAGGGGAAGAGAGAGAGAGGTAGAAATACAGAACCTGATTAAGTTCCATGTTTGTTTCCAATCTCAGGAGCTTCTAGAAATGGATGATATACCATTTCGGGCTGGCAAAGCTGAGGATAAGGTCAAATCTTGACTAAGACATGCCAAGATGCCAGCTAGTGACGTTCTGGAGATGAGAGATATCCTAAATAGCCATAATATTTCTTAGCCCTTGGCAATTCTCTTGCACTGAATTTGATAATGGGTGTTGTTTTACTGAAGAAAACCACACTTGACAGAATGGCTTAAACTGCTAAAAAAGTGTGAAATAACCCGAGAGCATATGATGCCCATAGAGGTGGAACTCTGGCTGTCCATCCCTTTGCAAAGTTGAGCAACTTCAAAAACCTAATTCTGTTGCAAAGCATTCAGTGGTGTGACTGCAGGCCACCGTATATCGTACAGGCAGTAAGAGAAGAGGGAAAAGGAAACAGAAAAGAGAGGGTATGTGTTGGTATTACTAAGCTATATCTCCCCTTATCTGCCCCTGCTGTACTAGATGAGAGAGCTGTCCAGAGATGAACAAACTGACAGACTGTAATGGTCTTTCAGGGTGAAGTTTAAGAAGGATTAATTCAGTATGGCACTATAAAATGTTATCTATCCCCACAGAAATAGGAGAACAGCTGTTTTTCCCTACAGAATAAGAACCTAGCAGTAGGTTTTACATCGTCTTGAAGGATTTTACGATCTTCCATTGAACTCTGGAAGATGATTTCAAGCCATTAAGACAGATTATTGCCTGCCCTTTTCTGTAGGACTTTTCTATTGGCACAGGGTGAAAAAGAGTGTAGAAATTAGCTACATTTGATCTAAACTGATCTGCCAGAAGTAATTGAAGGATACTAAATGAATATGAATTATTCACTGAAAGCTACCACATATCATGGAAGTGACTACCACTTCAGTAGTAATGCTGACTTTGCAACACCTTTGAAACAAGCTTTTTTGGCCACTGCATAAAGGATTTTCTTGCTACCATGATTATATTTAAGTATCACAGAAAAATTATGGAAGCCAGTCAAAGCTGAATTTACTTTTTCAATCAACAAGTCTCTTTCAATCAACAATTCTCTATGTATATGTTGCACATTATTGTCACTACATACTGGCACTAAACAGTTGGGAAATTCCTAACAATCATATTGTTTTATTACTTTGCCTACTTTTGCCAACGGATGAGTGGAGGTAGAATTTCATTTCTCATCTGAAATGAAAACTAGCTGCTAATTACATTCCAAAGAATGAGTCTGATCACACTACATCTGGGAGAAACCACAGATCCTCAGAGAGATTTATTAAGTATTTGAGCTGTGTTCAGTAAAAGAGTCTCTTGGGAAGGATTAGCAGATGGCTATTATTTTGACATACCTCTTTCCCTAAATATCTGTTAGATTAGATGAATGCTTTTGTTGGAACTTATTCTTCAAATGCCTACAAGTGTCAGAATCACAAAGAAAAACAGTAGGTGAAGACAGACTATAATTCCACATCTTGGTTCCCAGCGTGAATACCTGCTCCACAAGCATTCCTCAGTGTTATCACAGTGCATTATTTTTACAAAGTCAACTATTTATTAGTGCGACCCCACCAAAGAGACACCAAGCTGAGAGTCCTCCTTGAAAAACTCAAGCCTTGCTCTGAGACAGAGTGGTTTGAAATCCCTCTAGAAAGTGATGAAATGGGAAAGATTATTTCCCTGAGAGCTCTGCTGTGTTTGCTTTCTGCAAAGACATAAGGGAAAACTCTACACCTGTTCTAGATGTAGTGGGCATTGGTCAAAAGACTTTCTTCACACAATGGGAAATGCACTGTTAAACAGAGCTGCTGAGACTTGGGCAGCTCAAGATGTTTGGTCCATCCACTCCTGATGAGGCTATTCCATCCCTTGTGTCTCACAGCAAGAGTTAGCAGAACCTTTCTGGAATTTGCCCTCTTGTGCTTTCCTTAGGTGGATTAAGGCCATTCTGCAAGCACAGGGTAGATATAGAGGCATCATGTACTCAAAACTTCATCCTCCTTCATTGCACTTAATTTAGTGGAAAAAGCAAACTAATGGTAAGCAGATGAGCCTAGTTAGGGAAGTAATGATGCAATGCAGATACACCCTTCTGTGTTTTGCTGCTTTCTATCTTCACAGTATTTGCTGTCTTTATCAGAAAATGATGAGCAAGAGGTTTTGTGTTTTGAAAACTCAGTTACAGGGAAATTCAATCCTCTTATCTGTGCACACAATTGCTCATTTTCTGACATGTTACAAAAGAGAAAAAAGTACTTTGTCCTAAAGGCAAAAGTATGCATTTATTTGAAGTGCATGCAAATAACTTCAACCCTTCTTTTGCCTTTTCTTGGGATCTGAAAGGCAGATCTCACTGTAGATTAGCCAGGATTTACAGCTGAATTAATGTTTACTTCCATGCATGAAGTAACCTTATCTAGTGTCCCACTCAGCTTCCGGAAAAAAAAAACCTTTTTCCAATAACAAGAGGTTTATCCCACCGGAAAGACTGGTGAGCCAGCTCATGGGATAAATTGCCAATCCTGAACAGTTTCCTTGTCCCAATATTTTCTAGACATTTGATTGTCACAATCATGATTCAACAGGTTATGAAGGCAATGACCTCAGAGAATGTTTCTGAGAACACTGTCAGATGACATCATGGTGTTCTCAAAGATGCCTTCTCAGGTTGTCACCTTTATCTCTGCACATTCACCTGGTGAATCATATTCATAGTCTGATTTTACCTCTTTGTAGAATTGTGATAGGGACACATACATCTCTGCTGCTATGGCCTTTCAATTTTTGCATTAGCATACGACTCATGTCAGATTAGGACATTTCTCCAGACTTAAAAAAATCTCCCTTCTCCTTCACCTCTCTCCTGTAAGTCCATCCCACTTCCACCAAAGTATCAGAGAATCTGAGGACTCCAAGTGCATAATAAAGCATGTACAATTTAAGGCAGGACAGACATAAGTTTTTATGTACTTTAAAAATGGTAGAATGTGCTGTTAAGGGGTAGAATGTATATTACAAAGTAGAATTTATCAGTGAGGAAGAGCAAAGAGCTGTAAAAAGATTGCAAGACCTTGTGAAACAGGACACTTCATATAAACAATGCATGCCTTGTACTAAATAAGTACTATTGGTTAGTACAAGTACAAGAGAAAGTACAAGAGAAATTGTTAAGATATGGTACTAACCAATAATTATAATTAAGGGTGTGTGTTTCTGTGTTTTTAACCATATAAATATCCCAGGGAGTTTGTGTGCTAGCTTTGTGGATTACCACCTAGCAACCATCTCTGCGCAGAAATTTAAATAAATACCTCTACTCTGTGCGTTTATTGGTATCTTGCACACTGGGTAAACAACTCCACTTTGGGATAAGTTTCAGTGACTATTGTCATAGCAAGAGAACACCTGGAGAACATCTCCCCCTCTGCTCCCCCTGTTCTCTGCCAAGTCATTACAGAGATATATAGACTGTTTCAGAGAAAAGAAAGAGATTAATAAAACAAATAATCCAAATTTTAACAAAGCCAGTTATAGATCCCTGGCTGTGATGAAATCCTTAAGTAGTTTGCTAACTGCCTTAATTCTAAGAAATCAAACAGTAAATAATGGGACAATATGGAGGGATGTTTATTGACACAGCCTATAGGAGTGGCACTTCTACAATTATCTCAGAAGTGAAGCATTGGGAACAATTGCAGGCTGCTAGATTTCAGTTGAAAGGAATGTTATTTCAGTTAGGATACACTTCTCAGCCAGACCTCTCAATCTTGGATATTAATAATTTTACCAGGAGTTCATCTATTGCCTTTGCTTTCCACTGGGCTTTCACCCCATCAGTCTGCCCTAGAAGAAACAGGCACAGGGTTTTTCTATCCTAGCTCTTTGTTGTCTGCCCTCTGGCCAGCTATCAAGGAAAGCAGATTTGAAAAAGGATTTGAGAAAGTTAGTTGTCTTCTCCACCCCGTTGCCACAAGTATGCTCTCTTCCCATGACCCAGTTTGTAAAGCAAGGATTAACATCATTGTAGCTATGTTGGCCATGCCCAAGTAGAATATGTGTACCCGAGTGCTTGCTAGTTGTTCTAACATTTAATATACCATCTAACCAGTTTGCCCAATACACACATTGGGCTCACGCTTGTATTTTGTAGCCCGCCGCTGAGAGCCTTTCCAAAATATTGGCATTACATTTGCCACCATCTAGACATCTGATCTTAAGGCAGCATAAGTCAGATGTTCTTAGCTGAACACTATCTGGTCCCACCTGGTATCATGGTACTTGCTAATTTGTCAATTTGATGTTAAGTCTAGTTAATGTTACTGTCACTTTTACAGAGCACCTTTTATACTATAAAATTTTGAACTTAATCACAAAGATAACCTGCATTTCTTTAAATGAATATTCATTGACAGCTCAATGAATTCAACCTCATAATCATCACAGTTATATTCAGTGTTAAATCAATAAATGGTATGCAGAGATCAGCAGACTTCCTTTTTGCCAAGGAAAACACAGCCTACTGTTTACCTTTAAGGGAAATATATGACATAGTCAAAAATTTTACTTAGAAGTTCAAATGTCACATCCATATAAAAGGGTCATTTCCAAAAACAAAGGAAAATTGTGATATAAATTAATTGAAGAGGAAAATGAAAAATTGCAAATGAGAATTGGAAGTTTCTTAGAAAAAGGGTTGAGACTAAAAATTATGATTATACAATCAAGATAGAGCACAATAACCATATGGTTTGAAACAAAACCAGTCCAAAATTTTATATAGGTACATTTCAAGATGGAAACAGTAAAAAATAGCACATAAATGGTTTAGAAAAAAAATAATGGAATGTTCAGTTTAGATTTCTGATCACTATTTTACAAGAAACATAATGGAGACTCAGCACATGACAATGTTTAATGATATTATAATCACCATATTAGTTCAGTCCAACCACAAGCAGTTTCACCACTGAATGAAACAGCCTGAAAACATCCATCTGCCTGGTGAAGGAGATGCAGAGACCTCCTTAGTAACCAAAGCCTCTCAAGAACATGATTGATACCATGTCTTTGTCAGACTTGTATGCCACTCTTTTTGTGACCTCCCCTGTTGTGCTCTTGCGATTTGTGCTAAGGGCAACCCAGACAGAAGCATTGGTGCCAGTCTGGTATGTGCACTATGGTTAAACAAGAAGAGGCAGGATGTAACAGGTTCTTTCACAGCCATCTCTCCTGTCAAGCTCTCTTGCTTTCCTTCCACTGCTCATCCCCAGACCTCAGCAGCATATTTCAAAGAAGTATAGGTACTGTTATGCTAGCCAATTAACTCATTGCCCTACTGAAAAGGGCAAGCAACAGTCAGTCAGTCCCCATCACATGCTACCGACCCAGAGCAACTTACAAAGAACTGTAGAAGCTCACAGTGATTTACCCATGAGGAAAACTGACCTACTCAGAGAAAGAAGGGATTGGACTGCAGGGCATTTTCTGGAGTGCAGTCTTCCAGATAAATTAATCAGACATTTAAAATCATTCATGTGAGGTTTTTTGACTATGTATAACTTGTTGATTTTCATCTTTACATTTTTCTTTATTGTACTTAATATTCATAGAAAAACTTCTTGACTCTCAGGCTTTAGTTGAATCATAATATACATGTGAAAAGGTCATGAATATTTAGTGCACGACATAAAAAAAGAGTGTAAGTGCCACTTTCCTCTATTTCAGAGACTTTCCTTTTTTCACCTGAATTATAGGGATGATGTTGCCTTAAAGCAGCAAGTTTGGGCAGTCGTTCACTTACATCTCTCTAAAGGGCTTCCATCCAAGCCTGTTTCTTGCTCCTGTTTGCATAAGATCAACTGCAATACTTGCACATGTAACTATACTGCATGGAGCTTAGCCTAGGGATGGGTGAAGAGCTGACTGACATCTTATGAGTTAGGATTAAAGGGAAATCAGGAGCAGGGGACATTACAGTGGGGGTCTGCTACAGACCACCTGATGAGGAAGAACAAGTGGATGTGACACCCTATAGACAGATAGGGGTGGAATCGCGTTTGCAGGCCCTGGTCCTCATGGGTGACTTCAATCACCCCAACATCTGTTGGAAGGGTAACGCAGCAGGGCATAGGCAATCCAGGAGGTTCTTGGATTGTATTGATGATGACTTCCTTCTCCAAGTGGTAGAAGAGCCAACGAGGACAGGAGCTATGCTGGACCTTGTCCTTACCAACATGGAGGGGCTGGTAGGCAGTGTCAAGCTCAAGGCTAGCCTGAGCTGCAGTGACCATGAAATGGTGGAGTTTGAGATCGTTGAGGCAGCGAGGAAGGTGTGCAGCAAGCTGACCACTCTGGACTTTAGGAGAGCTGACTTTGGCCTCTGGAAGAATCTGCTTGGTATGGTGCCATGGGATGAAGCGCTGGAGGGAAGAAGGGTCCAAGAAAGTTGGTTACTATTCACGCATCACCTCCTCCAAGCTCAGGAGAGATGCATCTCAACAAAGAAGGCAGGCAGAAAAGCCAGGAGGCCTGCATGGATGAACAAGGAGCTCCTGGACATGCTCAAAATTAAAAAGGAGGCCTATAGAGTGTGGAAACAGGACGCGTAGCCTGGGAGGAATACAGAGAAATTGCATGAGCAGCCAGGGATCAGGTTAGGCAAGCTAAAGCCCAGATTGAATTAAATCCAACCAGGGACATCAAGACAAACAAAAATCCTCAATCTTCACTGGCAGAGACTGCAGCCACATTACTCATGATGCAGAAGGCAAAGGCAAGGACTGGGAAAATGAAGAACCACCCACTGTAGGTGAAGATCAAGTATGAGACCACCTGAGGAACCTGAAGGTGCACAAGTCCACGGGATCTGATGAGATACATCCACAGGTCCTGAGGGAACTGGCAGACAAAGTTGCTAAGCCACTATCCATCATATTTGAGAAGTCGTGGCAGTCTGATGAGGTTCCTGCCGATTGGAAAAGAGGAAATATAACCCCCATTTTCAAAAAAAGAAAAAGAGAGAGACCTGGGGAACTACAGGCCAGTCAGTCTCACCTCTGTGCCTGGCAAGATCATGGAGCAGATCCTCCTGGAAACTCTGCTGAGGCACGTGGAAAATAAGGAGGTGATTGGTAGCAGCCAGCATGGATTCACCAATGGCAAGTCATGCCTGACAAATTTGGTGGCCTTCTACAAAGGGGTTACAGCAGCAGTGGACAAGGGAAGAGCAACAGATGTCATCTGCCTGGACTTGTGCAAAGGGTTTGACAGTGTCCCACATGATATCCTGGTCTCTAAATTGAAGAGACATGGATTTGACAGATGGGCCACTTGGTGGATAAAGAACTGGCTGGATGGTCGCACACAAAGTGTTGTAGTGAACAGCTCAATGTCCAAGTGGAGACCAGTTAGAAGTGCTGTTCCTCAGGGGTTGGTACCAGGACTGGTGCCATGCAACATCTTTGTTGGTGACATAGACAGTGGGACTGAGTGCACCATCAACAAGTTTGCTGATGACACCAAGCTGTGTGGCGAGGTAGACACGCTGGAGGGAAGGGATGCCATCAAGAGGCATGGAGAGGATGGAGATGTGGGTCCATGCCAACGTCATGAAGTTCAACCAGGACAAGTGTAAGGTCCTACATT
Organism: Vanellus vanellus; assembly: GCF_965231255.1. Classification (NCBI taxonomy): domain Eukaryota; kingdom Metazoa; phylum Chordata; class Aves; order Charadriiformes; family Charadriidae; genus Vanellus; species Vanellus vanellus. The sequence goes on along the minus strand of NC_138909.1, from coordinate 21,763,411 downwards.
TGGGTTGGGGCAATCCCAAGAACAATTCCAGGCTCAGTGGAGAATGGATTGAGAGCAGCCCTGAGGAGAAGGAGCTGGGCATGCTGATTGATGAGAAGCTCAATATGAGCAGGCAATGTGCAACCGCAGCCCAGAAAGCCAACCATACCCTGGGGTGCATCAAAAGAAGCATGGCCAGCAGGTCAAAGGAGGTGATTCGGCCCCTTTACTCAACTCTTGTGAGACCCCACCTGGAGTACTGCATCCAGCTCTGGAGTCCCCAACATAAGAAGGACATGGACCTGCTGGAGTGTGTCCAGAGGAGAGCTATGAGGATGATCCGAGGGCTGGAGCACCTCTCCTATGAGGACAGGCTGAGAGTGTTGCGGTTGTTCAGCCTAGAGAAGGCTCCAGGGAGACCTTATAGTGGCCTTCCAGTATCTGAAGGGGGCCTAGAACAAAGCTGTGGAGGTACTTTTTACAAGGGCATGTAGTGATAGGATGAGGGATAATGGCTTTAAACTGGAAAAGGGTAGATTTAAATTAGATATTAGGAAGAGATTTTTCACTTTGAAGGTGGTAAGGCACTGGAACAGGTTGCCCAGAGAAATTATGGAAGCTCCATCCCTGGAAGAGTTCAAGGCCAGGCTGGATGAGGCTTTGAGCAACTTGGTCTAGTGGGAGGTGTCCCTGCCCATGGCATGGGGGTTGGAACTAGATGATATTCAAGGTCCCTTCCAACCTGAAGTATTCTGAGATTCTGTGGTTCTATTCCTGCCCTTGAAAGGAGGTATTACCATTCAAAGCTTGTGCAGCAAGGTCCACCAGTGTCACAAAGAGTGAACGGTCAACTTGCAGCCATCACATCTCTGAAGGAGGGAATGGATGTCCCATCTATGCCCGCTTAATGGGCTTTCAAGCCATAACTGGAGCCTGTACAACTAAAACCCAGGTGCGATTTTATGCATGCTTAGGAAGCACTGTGGCATCTTAGTGAGCAGCATCCTGATTGCTAGAATACTTTCATTAGACAGAAATATCAGCATGTAAAAATATGGCTGCTGACACCATGTGAGTCATGAATCAAGGCTTTTCCAAAACAAGACACTCCACTGAAAAGTAACTGAGAGTGAAAAGTAACTACAAGCACTAGAAACTTAATTTAGGAGAAATCATTACTGAGAGACTGTTTGACAACTTATTCTACACATATCTCTGGTTCTTGTCCCCTCTCTGCCCTTCCCCCCATCTCTCCTCTCCCCTCCTCTCCTCTCCTCTCCTCTCCCCTCCCCTCCCCTCCCCTCCTCTCCTCCATTTATTTCTTTCTTAAATCAGTGAGGTCAGAGCTCTTGCTGGCCTCCATTCGAGTAAGACACATGCTGGCTTGAGGTTTGATTCTTGCCATTCTTGGTGCCATTTGTGCTTATTCACTGATCAGCTTTCTGTCCTAGAAAAAAAAAGTTCCGCAGCCCAGCACAAATCAGCACGGTAACACAACCAGTGGTGGATAATACTTTCATCCAGGCCAGCTCAACATTTCAAAACCTAGAGGTGCCATTCAAAATCAGAAATTTGTGCTGATTTACTGTTTTTACCAAGTGGGTCGTTTACCTGGTGTGCAAGATGCCAATATACACACAGAGCAGCAGGATTTATTTATATCATTTCTGCGCAGAGATGGCTGCTAGGTGGTAAAGAAAAGCTGGCACACCACCCTGCAAACTAAATGGAATATTTATATGGCTCAAAACAGAGAAATACACACCCTTAATTATAATTATTAGTTAGTACGTATCTTAACAATTTCTAATGGTTAGTACAGTCTCTTGCTTTCATTTAAAGCTACAATTTCTTTTAATCGAGGTGCACATGCTCCAGTACAGTGTGGGGGGTAGTTCTGTTCAGTCTTTAATTGAGCTGGTGGTCACGATCTCCCACCGCCAACTTTACTTTCCCCCCAGTTTCTGCAAATCTTTGTTTTCTATCTGCTTTTTCCATCAGCTATCTACTTTCCAGCCAGTCTCGGCACGTACCGCAGAGGGATGTTCCCTTGTTAGCAGCCTTCTGTTCTTGTTCAAGAGTATATTCATTAGCAAGGCAGGTATTGTTTATACAAAGTGTCCTGTTTCATAAGGCCTTGCAATCGGTTTACAGCTTTTTATTCTTGCTTATTGAGAAATTCTACCTTCTGAAATACTTTCTACCTTTTTTTAAAGTACACCATTACCATTATACCTCTGTTACAGTCATGCATTTCCAGGTTGCAAAAGACCCTAGGTTGCTCTTGTGCACTAGCTTACAGCATATTATAGTGTCCGTGGTCCACTGAGTAGCAACAGAGGACACAAAATGTTATTTGGTGGCTTCTCCTGGATTCAGTCTTGTCTTTCTTTAAATATAGATGAAAGATTTCCCAAGTCCACCATTTATCTTTTACATGGCAGTGGCTTGAGTGCACTCAGATGCATACCACATACTGATCATTGCCTGCCGCAGTGTCACAACAATAGCCCCTTGTAAGAAGGATAGTCTTCACTGAAACACGTCCCTGCCCCTCTGATCCAAAACAAATTCATTCCTCAGCTCCTTACCCAAGAGCAGCTACAGGCATGTTCTGCTGCAATAAAACAAAGCAGAGGCATTTTCTTTTCTCCTCCCAAATGTGTAATTTCTTCCAAACTCCAGGCTGTACTGAAGCCAAAGCTGGGCATTGCTCAGCTCAGGGCAAACTCGAAGTGACATCTCTCAGGATCTATTGTTATGGTCAAGTGGCTGAAACTTTTCTTGAAAGATGCAGATAATTTCCATGGGCACCACTAAACTAGAGTATATCTTCTACATTGAAGAAATTAGAAAATGGTAAGGAATGCAGCTTTTGGAGCTTAAAGACCGTTTCCACCTCTGCAACCAGCAAAGTGATAGCCACAACACCATCCAGTTTCATGTCAAATGATTACTTCCCTATTTCCACAGGGTCCTGAGAGGTTTTGCTACAACAAGCTCACTACCTGCTCCAGCAAAATTCATGATAAGTCATGACACTTTATCAGAAACAGCGTCACCAGTTTCCAGGAGACAGTCTATCTTGCAACAATGAAGCATCTTAATGTTTCATTCAACTCTCCAAGGAATTTAATCTATTTGACTGTCTTTTTCTGAGACACAGCTCAAGTCACACCATATTCCTTGGATTAACTCTTTGCTCTTCATATTTTGCAATACAAGGAAATTTTCACTGGGTGTTGAGTAAGCAGCTGAAATTCCCCATTAGTGATTGCTGGATGAAATTCTCTAATAGGTTTTCTTCTTTTCCTTTGAATTCCTTCTGGTGAGTATTCTCAAAAAGACGTGAGACTAGATATGATAATGGATTTCTGAGAATGCTTCCTGTCTTTGACACATCCCAAAAGACAAAGAAGCCAATGTCATTCTGCCATTCTCAGTCTTACAAAAATCATAAACAGAAAAGCTTTTACAGCTTTGGGACAAAAGGACTGAAGTATTTTTATTTTCCTTTTGGAGTTTGAGTCCTTTCTTTTTATTTTTTTCCCTTCTAGAAATGGACTTTTTTATGGAACAGTTACTGTCCAGGAAGTTTTAATAAGGTCATATTTGGGAGAAATCTTACAGAAACATATTAATATACTTTTCTTGGTGGAGCCAATGTGCAGCAGCACTACAGAGAAGACTTGTAGCTTGAGTGGAGACACAACCCTGTGCCCTGTGCACTAGCCAGTACCTCTCCTCTCCTATCTGGGGTGCTCTGCAGATCCAACCTGACTCTGGCATTATCCAAAAAGACCTGCTTAATGAAGATATTTATTTCTGGCAAAGCCCAGAACATTTCTCAGTCAGGTCTAATTTCTCTCTTTGCATCCTGTAGACAATGCCTCACATGTAGTTAATGCCACAGCTCTATAGGGAAGCACTAATATTTCCTTCTTTAATATATTTTCTAGTCTGCATAAAACCAAGAATGACCTTTGTCCTTTTTTTGTGTCTGTCACACCACACTGAGAAAAGAGGGGAGAAGTGACTCAGATTCGCAGATCAGCAGGAGTGTGGACTAAGGTGTGACAACTCTCAAGGTCCAAACAAAAGCATTTATCAGATTCCCACAGTGATTAATACATGTTTTAACTAGGTCCATGATAATTAGTTCAGTATATAACAAATTATGGTGAGCGGTAAAACAAATTTCAGCAATTGGTGAGGTACGCCTTGCAATACTTAACAGCTCTAAGGGAAAAGAAAAACAGAGGGAGAGAGACAGGCATAAAGAACTCATTAGCCCTGGTTCTAGTGTTGTTCTAGCTAACAGGGGTCACTGGTTCATAGGAGTGCTCCGCTGTGTAAAATCTCCCAGGGAGAAAAAGCTCTCTAGCAGCACTTATTTTCCCCTTCTATGTTTGATGTATCAGTACAACCTGCCTTATGGCTATGGTGACAGTTTCATCTCAGTTCCATCTCCCCCCCAAGTGACATGTAGCATAATTTGGGTGGAGAGACAAGTGCTATAGTCATAATATATTTAGCATAATCTCCATAGTCTTCATTAGCATATGCAGGGGTGTCAACTTTAATATGCATTTCACTGATAACAAGGCAAGTCATTCATCCGACACAATGGCCCTGAAAACAGAGAACTAACAAGCTTCACAAGTTGAGCAGAAAGTTCTGTCTTGACAAGACTGCCCCATGTCAGATGCATTCTGTGTTATTCAGATGGGTTTTCTTCTCGCCTGAGTCACACAAGTGATAAGCAAGTGTTATCTTTATCAGTTCTTTGAGCAGAAGTTCTGCATTATCCACCCCATGACTATAGCTATATTTCAAGGTACTTGCAAGTGTTTGAGACATTCCTCAGTGAGGCTCTGAGGGCCTCCCCCCTCTCCCCAGGCTGCTTTTCTCAGTCTTTGTTTCAGGGAGTTTACAAGTCATCTCTTACTGTGTCTTGGGTTTGGGGAGAAGGAGAAAGAAGTCATCCAGGCAGTGCTTGCCTTGTCCCACAGCCTCTGTTCCTTCTCAGCAATGAGAGTCACATCACTAACTTGCCATAGATAAAGTCTAGAAAAACAGAGAGTTAAAACACTTTGCTCTGCAGAGAAATATATTGCTTAAAATTTCAAATAAGCAGGAAGGCACCAGATTGAAATTGGCTGAGAAGATAAAGAACTTTATGATGTTTGTCATCTCCCTGTTCCTAGTATAAATGTAATATGCTGTATATATAATGATAGCTCATAAAGTGCACAGCTTCTACCAAATCACCATTTTTTTACAGAGAAAGTTATGAACATAAGATGATTTTGCTGAAATCGTAAAACCAGAGAGATTTCCAATGCTAAAACACAACTGAAATATTTCGTAAACAGAAAATAGTCAGATAATTCGGAGAAGTGAGGATGTTTCAACAGAAGCTGTAAAGAGCAGCAATTTTATGAAGACAGTATTTCCTGTGAACTTATAATAAAGTTAATCATCACAAATTCTTTAGGAACAGTTTTGTAGATACAAATTGTGACCAATATAAGCGCATCAGCAAAAATATATAAAATCAATAGCTTGGCAGTCAGAAAGTCCCACAAAACTCAAGACACATTTTTTTATTTCCTTTTTTTTCCTTTGTGCAAATGGTCCTCAGTGTGCCCTTGAAGATAATTAGTTTTATGAACATGCTGCAGGTTCAAAAATCAAAGTGTAACAACTTTCTTATTTATATATTAGGGATTAAGACAGATCCCGCTGAGCTGAAGTGGAGTGAAATCCTGTGACAGTTAGGGTAGTAATATAGATTTCATCAATGTGACTTTAATAACTTTTTAAAGTAATCTGTAATACTGTGCTTATTTACTCTTTCTTGATAGGTATAACACTTGATTGAAAAATTACTCTACCAAACTAGTTGCTAAGGTCCCCGGGCAATCTGTGTTTGAAGGTATTGCTGGTTACTTTTTAAAAGCCATCCATTAAGAGTGCAGGAGAAGCAATTCCAAAGTCTCAGAAGTCAACCAAGCAGGGAAGAAGGCTGGCTTGGATGAGCTAGGATATTCTTCTAGAACTTAGGTTGAAAAGGAGAATGTACGTACACTGGAAACAAGGACAGGTGACACAGGAGGACTACAGAGATGCTGCTAGCTACTGTAGGGAGAAAATTCCTTCAGCTAAATCTTGATTAGAGTTCAAGCTGGCCAGTACTGTGAAGGACCACAAAAAAGCCTTTTTAAATATGTTACCGGCAAGAGGAGGACAAAAGATAACATTGGTCCATTGCTTGATGAGATTGGTCACCTCACAAATAAGGACGTAGACAAAGCAGGGGCTTTTAATGCCTTGTTCTAATCTGTCTTTAACACCGACAATGTTGCCCTGTGGCACCCCCCACCACCCCCAAGGAGCCCTTTGTTGGAAGATGTCGTGGTTTGGCCTCAGCCAGCAACAGAGAACCACGCAGCCGCTCGCACGACTCCCACAGCCGTGGGAAAAATCAGCAGAAAAGGGCAAAACTCGTGGGTTGAAATATTATAATTTAGCAGAACAGACAAAGGGAAAAAGAAAGAAAAGAAAGAAAGAAAAACAATAACACCGGTAAAGGAATACAAGAACGCGATTACAGTACCGCCGCGAAGCGCACCGACCGGACCCGCACCACCGACTGACTCCCCCGCCCCGGCTAGCTCCTTTTATAGCGGGGCATGGGTCACGTGGTATGGAATACGTGCCTCCCCTGCCGGCTCCTTGGAAATTAACCCCATTCTTGCCGGAACCAGGACATTATCCACCCCTTATTCCATACCATCTATGTCATGCCCAGATCTTTCAGTTCCCATAGTCTATGAGCCATCCCTTAAAAATGTCCATTAAGCTCACGTAGTCCATGACGGTAGGCTCCAGCAGTGAGAACAGTCTCTCAGGGCACATAAGATGATGTGTAGTGCTGAACTGGTGGGTGCTGTATTTGAAGCTCGTGACTGGGGAATGCAATACAGTCCATGCCCACGGTCCACAGGTTGAAGATGTCGATCTCAAGGAAAATTGCTAGGCGCCAGATACTGAGATCAGTTTTTATTACATCATAAAATTATTCACTGGCTATTCTCACCCAAAATCAAATCCCCATAAGGTACACATCGGACCTCCCCATCCTCTCGCATCACCCACCAAGTGCACCCGGGTCCTTGTGCAAAAGCAATCCCACGGATGGGTTTGCCTTTGCCTGAGGCAGGGCTAACCCAGACTGTCTTTCCTAACATATTCTTCATATGCACTACAGGGACTTTATCCCCTTCTACTGTACGTGGAAGTTTTGATTGGGCAGGGCCAGCTCGATTGGCAGATCCCCTAGTGTTAACTAACCAGGTGGCTTTTGCTAAATGAGTATCCCAATGTTTGAAGGTCCCACCCCCCATGGCTCTCAGGGTAGTCTTTAGCAGTCCATTATATCGTTCTATCTTACCCGAGGCTGGTGCGTGATAAGGAATGTGATATACCCACTCAATGCCATGCTCTTTGGCCCAGGTGTCTATGAGGCTGTTTCGGAAGTGAGTCCCGTTGTCCGACTCAATTCTTTCTGGGGTGCCATGTCGCCATAGGATTTGCTTTTCAAGGCCCAGGATAGTGTTACGGGCGGTGGCATGGGGCACAGGGTATGTTTCCAGCCATCCAGTGGTTGCTTCCACCATTGTGAGCACGTGGCGCTTGCCTTGGCGAGTTTGTGGGAGTGTGATATAATCAATCTGCCAGGCCTCCCCATATTTATATTTTAGCCATCGTCCTCCGTACCAAAGAGGCTTTAACCGCTTGGCTTGCTTAATGGCAGCACACGTTTCACATTCGTGGATAACCTGTGCAATAGTGTCCATGGTCAAGTCCACCCCTCGGTCACGAGCCCATCTATATGTTGCATCTCTTCCTTGATGGCCTGAGGCATCGTGGGCCCACCGAGCTATGAATAGTTCACCCTTACGTTGCCAGTCCAGATCCACCTCAGCCACTTCAATTTTAGCAGCCTGATCTACCTGCTGGTTGTTTTGATGTTCCTCAGTGGCCCGATTCTTGGGGATGTGGGCATCTACATGACGTACTTTCACAACCAGATTCTCAATCCGGGCAGCTATATCTTGCCACAGTTCAGCAGCCCAGATGGGCTTACCTCTGCGCTGCCAGTTGTTCTGCTTCCACTGCTGTAACCACCCCCACAGAGCATTTGCCACCATCCATGAATCAGTATAGAGGTAAAGTACCGGCCATTTCTCTCGCTCAGCAATGTCCAAAGCCAGCTGGATGGCTTTTACCTCTGCAAACTGACTCGACTCACCTTGTCCTTCGGTGGCTTCTGCAACTCGTCGTGTCGGACTCCACACAGCAGCCTTCCACTTTCGATGCTTTCCCACAATTCGGCAGGACCCATCAGTGAACAGGGCATGTTTCTTCTCATTTTCTGGCAGTTCATTATACGGTGGGGCCTCTTCTGCACGCGTCACCTCTTCCTCTGGTGATATTCCGAAATCTTTGCCTTCTGGCCAGTCCATGATCACTTCCAGTATGCCTGGACGACTGGGGTTTCCCATTCGAGTTCGCTGGGTGATCAGTGCAATCCACTTACTCCACGTAGCATCAGTTGCATGATGTGTGGCAGGGACCCTTTCTTTGAACATCCAGCCCAGCACTGGCAGTCGAGGTGCTAAGAGGAGCTGTGCTTCAGTGCCAACCACCTCCGAAGCAGCTCGAACCCCCTCGTATGCTGCCAATATCTCCTTTTCTGTTGGGGTATAGCGGGCTTCGGATCCTCTGTATCCCCGACTCCAGAACCCCAGGGGTCGACCTCGAGTCTCCCCTGGTGCTTTTTGCCAGAGGCTCCAGGTAGGGCCATTCTCCCCGGCTGCAGTGTAGAGCACATTTTTAACATCTTGTCCTGCCCTGACTGGCCCCAGCGCTACTGCATGAACTATTTCCTGCTTAATTTGTTCGAAAGCTTGTCGTTGCTCAGGACCCCACTTAAAATCATTCTTTTTCCGCGTCACTTGATATAGAGGGCTCACAATCAAACTGTAATTTGGAATATGCATCCTCCAAAAACCCACAACACCTAAGAAAGCTTGTGTTTCCTTTTTACTAGTCGGTGGGGACATAGCTGCTATTTTGTTGATCACATCCATTGGGATCTGACGGCGTCCATCTTGCCACTTTATTCCTAAAAATTGTATCTCCTGTGCAGGTCCCTTAACCTTACTTCGTTTTATGGCAAAGCCAGCTTTCAGAAGGATTTGAACTATTTTATTCCCTTTCTCAAAAACTTCTTCTGCTGTGTCGCCCCATACAATGATGTCATCAATGTACTGCAAATGTTCTGGAGCTTCACCCTGTTCCAGTGTGGTCTGGATCAGTCCATGACAAATGGTGGGGCTGTGTTTCCACCCCTGGGGCAGTCGATTCCAGGTGTACTGGATGCCCTTCCAAGTGAAAGCAAACTGTGGCCTGCACTCTGCCGCCAAAGGGATTGAGAAGAATGCATTGGCGATATCAATCGTTGCATACCACTTGGCTGCCTTCGACTCCAGTTCGTATTGAAGCTCTAGCATGTCTGGCACAGCAGCGCTCAGCGGTGGTGTGACTTCATTCAGGCCACGATAATCCACTGTTAGCCTCCACTCTCCATTAGATTTTCGCACTGGCCATATGGGACTATTAAAGGGTGAGCGAGTCTTGCTAATCACTCCTTGAGTCTCTAGTTGACGAATCAACTTATGGATGGGAATCACAGAGTCTCGGTTAGTACGATATTGCCGTCGATGCACCGTTGTGGTAGCAATCGGCACCTGTTGTTCTTTGACCCTCAACAACCCTACCACAGAGGGGTCCTCTGAGAGACCAGGCAAGGTGGATAACTGTTCAATTTCTTCCGTCTCCAAGGCAGCTATGCCAAAAGCCCACCGGTATCCTTTTGGGTCCTTAAAGTATCCTCTCCTGAGATAGTCTATGCCAAGGATGCATGGAGCCTCTGGGCCAGTCACAATGGGATGCTTTTGCCACTCATTTCCAGTTAGGCTTACTTCAGCTTCCAGTACAGTCAACTCTTGTGATCCCCCTGTTACTCCAGAAATACAAATGGGTTCTGCTCCTCTGTAATTTGATGGTATTAAGGTGCATTGTGCACCAGTGTCCACCAGAGCCTTATACTCCTGTGGCTCAGATGTGCCAGGCCATCGAATCCACACAGTCCAATAAACCCGGTTGTCCCTTTCCCCCACCTGGCTGGAGGCAGGGCCCCTCTAATCCTGATCATAGTATACGTTACTCACCTGTTGCAAAAATGATTTGGAAGTCCCTTCAAGAGGATCGGAGGTTAGATCAGGCCTTCCATTCTGTCTGGGGAACTGTCTGCTGGAAACAGGAGCTGCACTTTTTCTGGAGGGATCCCCTTTTGTGTTTGTTCTTCCTTGCAGCTCACGTACCCGTGTCCGTAGTGCTGAGGTAGGTTGTCCATCCCACCTCCTCATGTCCTCTCCGTGGTCACGCAGGTAAAACCACAGGGTGCCTCGTTGTGTGTACCCCCTGTACTCTTCCTCTTGAGTAGGGAAACGCCTGCTCCTAATAGCTGAGATGCTGGCCTGTACAGGTGGGGAGTAGGACATACTCTCTTCAAGTTGCTGGACCTTCTGGGACAGTTTCTCCACAGCTGAAACGAGGGGGGAAGATAGGCTTTCTTCATATTGACGGAGTCGTCCAGCCACCTCATCCACCGTTGGTCCCTCTTCACCTCTCCATTCCATCACTGCCAAGGAGTTGGCATATGATGATGGTGCGCTCCGTACAAACTTCCGCCATATGGGCCTTGTGCACTGGACTTCATCAGGATCTGTGGGTAACTGCGCATTATCTGGGTCAAAGTAAATCATCTCTCGTACGGCTAATTCCCTTAGGTACTGGATACCTTTTTCCATGGTGGTCCACTTGCTTGGACGACATACAACATCTTCACTGAAAGGATACCTTTCCCTTACACCTGCCAGGAGTCGTCTCCAGAGGCTGAGGGCTTGTGTCTTTTTCCCAATTGCCTTGTCAATGCCTGCCTCCCTAGACAAGGATCCCAGCTGCTTAGCTTCCCTGCCCTCTAATTCCAAGCTACTGGCCCCGTTATCCCAGCATCGGAGCAGCCAGGTGACAATGTGCTCACCAGGAAGTCGACTGAAATCTTTTCGCATATCTCGCAGCTCACTCAGGGATAAGGATCGGGTGATTACCTCTGGTTCTGTCTCTTCCTCCTGTTCTTTTGATGGCCCTGGTTCATCATCATCCTTTACTATGCGAACTGATTTCTTGGTGTATTTCTTCTTCTGTATAGGAGCAACTGATACTGGCACAGGTTGGTTGTCCAGTTCAGCTGCAGTGCCTGCCACTGGGGTTTGAGTGGCTGCATTGCCTGTCACCAGGGTTTGAGTAGCCACAGTGCCTGCCACTGGAGTTAGAGTAGCCTCATTGTCTGCCACCGGAGTTGGAGTAGGCATAGTGCCTGCCACTGGAGTTGGAGTAGGCTCCTTGTCTGCCACCGGGGTTGGAGTAGCCTCCTTGTCTGCTGGTCTGGCTTTCCCCTGAGGGTCCTGCATAGTACTGAGCAGTGTTTGGTAGATACTGGCCAGGGCCCAACACAGTGCCATAAGTTGTGCCTCTCTGGAATAGCCACAGCATTTTCCTTTGAAATATTCTATTACTTTATCAGGGTCCTGTAGTTGTTCAAGGGTGAAGTCCCAAACCATTGGAGGTGAAAAGTTCTCTAGATATCTGCCCATGTTCTCCCACATCCCATGCCACCCCTGACTATCTGGCCTTGGGACAGATTTCTGAGTGGTGGTCTTAAACAGCTTTTTTACCCTAAAAAAGACTTGAAAAACATTCAGGAGACATAGCAATAGGAACACGCTGGTTTGAGCATCCCAAGGATATTCAAAATTCTCAAGAGGTGTTACACCTGGCCCAAAGGAGAAAAAGGAGGCAAAAGAGCTGGGGAAAGTATCTCCCCCTGTTTCTCCCATAGATTGGGTGTGATTATTGATAACTTCTGAGAGACGGGAACCAAGGTATGGACAGGACAGCAATACTACATAGAAACCCCAACAAAGCCACTTGAATAGTGATGTTACCATATCATAAGCTGATATTGCACAGGACAGCAAAATGATAGTCCTGATCCCTCTCCCTGAGATAACAAACAGCATCACAGGGAGTACATACAGCATATAAGAATTTACATAACACAGCCATGTAAACAAACGAAGCAACATTGTAACCGGCTACTATTTAACTAATAGGAGAAATACATATAAGAAATCCGTTTTAACAAGCTCTGGTCAGATCTGTTGTTATTACAACCCTTCGAGCCCCACGTTGGGCGCCAAAAAGGACTGTCGTGGTTTGGCCTCAGCCAGCAACAGAGAACCACGCAGCCGCTCGCACGACTCCCACAGCCGTGGGAAAAATCAGCAGAAAAGGGCAAAACTCGTGGGTTGAAATATTATAATTTAGCAGAACAGACAAAGGGAAAAAGAAAGAAAAGAAAGAAAGAAAAACAATAACACCGGTAAAGGAATACAAGAACGCGATTACAGTACCGCCGCGAAGCGCACCGACCGGACCCGCACCGCTGCGACCCGCCCCCGAGTGGCGACTGACTCCCCCGCCCCGGCTAGCTCCTTTTATAGCGGGGCATGGGTCACGTGGTATGGAATACGTGCCTCCCCTGCCGGCTCCTTGGAAATTAACCCCATCCTTGCCGGAACCAGGACAGAAGACCATGATGGGGAGGATGATAAACTCCCAGACAACACTGAACTTGTTCAAAACTTGCTGCTCCAGTTGCATGCACATAAATCTACAGGGCTCAATGGGATTCATAGAATGGTACTTAAAGAGCTGGCCAATGTCATCATGGAACCTCTCTCCATTGTTTTCCAATGGTCTTTAGAGTCTAGACCAGTCCCAGTCAACAGCAAGCTGGCAAATGTTGCCCCAGTTTTCAAGAAGGGTAAGAAGGAAGACCCTGGTAATTACAGGCCTCTCAGTCTCATGTCACTGCCTGGTATAATTATGGAGAAGATTATTCTCAAAGTTATTGAAAAACAGTTGCAGTAATTGGTCATAGCCAACATGGGTTCAGGAGGGAAAAGTCCTGCTTAAGTAACTTAATTTCCTTTCTTGACAAGGTCACCCATCTAGCTGACCAAGGGAAGCCAGTAGATGTGGGGATTTTGGGATTTTAGCGAAGCGTTTGATACTGTCTCTCACAGTATCCTTCTGGACAGAAAGTCCAGCAATCAGCTAGACAAGTGCCTAATATGACGGCTGAACAATTAGCTGATGGATCAGGCTCAAAGGGTGATAGTAAATGGGGTTACATAAGGTTGGAGTTCAGACATTAGTAAGGTTCTGCAGGGCTCAATTTTAGGGAAAGTACACTTTAATGTTTTTATAAATGAACTGGATGCAGGAGTTGAATTAAGTAAATATACCAATGATACTAAACTAGGAGGAGCTGTGGACTCCCTTGATGGAAGAGAGGCCTTACAGGGAGATCAGGATAAACTAGAGAGCCAGGTAATAAACAACCATATAAAATTTAACATAAGCAGGTGCCACATTCTGCACCTGGCACAGAGTCATCCTGGTTATATATACAAACTAGGGGACAACAGCCTGGAGAGCTGCACCATGGAAAAAGATCTGGGGATCCGGGTTGATAGCAAGTTCGATATGAATCAATAGTGTGTCCTGGGGTTGCATAACTAGTCAGTCAAGGGAGGTGATTATTCACTCTTCGCTGCACTGGTGCAGCTCCACCTCAAATTCTGTGTGCAGTTTTGGGCATTTTAATGTAAGAAGAACATCAGGCTATTAGAGTGTGTCCAGAGGCAGGCAACCAAGATGGTTATAGGTCTAGAGGGCAAGACTTACAAGGAGTGGCTGAGATCACTTAGTTTGTTCAGCTTGGAGAAAAGAGAAGGCTGAGGGGTGACCTCATCGCAGTCTACAACTTCCTCAAGGGGGGACGGTGGAGGTGGAGGTGCTGATCTCCTCTCTCTCTGGTGACCAGTGATAAGACACGAGGAAATGGAATGAAGCTGTATTAGGGGAATTCCACACTGGACATTAGGAAAAGGTGGTTGGAGGGTGATTGGTCACTGGAACAGGCTCCCTGGGGAAGTGGTCATGGTAACAAGACTGTAAGTGTTCTTGGATACATATATTTGTTCTTAAACTCTCTCTGCAATAATTTGTAGACTCCAAAACCTCTGAAAGAAGACAGGTAGAGATTCTACCCTTTGATCAAACACTGACAGAAGATCAGCAGTCCAGAGAAAACAAATGTGCTATGTTAAAGCTAATTGAAATTTTTTTCAGGATTAAGTTGCCAGTTAAGTGAAGAAGCGCAAGATTTCTATGGCAATGAAATCACTTAAAGGGGACAGCGAGAACAAGACACAATTTTCCCTCCTGGCACCTTTAGTATGGGAGCAATGGCTGGATGTTTGCTGGTTTTGCACCGCAGCGGTGCAGAGAGTGAAAAAAGGTAGTTTTGAGGATGAAGTCACATGGAAAGCACAGAGTGGCGATGTCTGTACGGTAAAGAAACAGCTTCCAGGGACAGTGAGGACAAGGCATTGTTTTCCCTCCTGGCACCTTTGGTGTGGGAGCAATGTCTGGAAGTTTGCTCTTCTGCACCGCGGCACTGCTGAGAGTTAAAAAATATTGGTTTGATGATTAAGTAGCCAGGAAAGTTAGGAACCCCAAGGTTTGTGTTGCAAGGAAAGCACTTCTGGAATATAGAAAGGATTAGTCACAGTGCTACCTCCTCATATGTTTGGTGTGGGAGAAATCAGTGCACATTTGCTCTTTTGAAGCACAGCTGCGGTAAGAAAGAAAAAAAGATTGTTTTGAGGATTTACTCGCTAGGAAAGAAGAGAGTGCTGAACTGTGTGGGTCAATGAAAGCGATTCCAGGAGGCAGTGAGGACAAGACAGAGTTTTCCCTCCTTGCACCTTTGGTGCGGGAGGAATGGCTGGACGTTTGCTCTTTTGGAGTCCGGCTGTGCTGCAACAGAAAAAAGATTGTTCTGAGAATTAAGTCACTGAGAAAGTTAGTAGTCTAACTGAATGAAAGCAGTTCTGGACTAAAGAAAGGACAAGCAAGACCTCTACCTCATCATAAATTTCGTGTGGCAGAAATAAGTGTGGATTTAGTCACCAGAAAATCCCAGAATATTGACGTCTTTGTGGCAAAGAAAGAGCTTCCAAAAGACATAGAGAAAAATCCACATCTACACCTCCTGCATCATCCTTTAAATCAAAATATGTACACATTAACTATATAGGAACCTGGCGATGCTGAGAGTGAAAAAAGATGGTTTTGAGGAGTTAGTCCCTAGGAAAGAAGAGAGTGGCAAAGTGTGAGACAATGAACGTGGTTCCAGGAGACAGTGAGGACAAGGCAGTTTTCCCTCCTGGCACCTGTTGTGTGGGATGAACGGCTGGTTGTTTGCTATTTTGCACTACAGTGCTGCAGAGAGCAAAACCAGGTGGTTTTGAGGATTTAGTGAGAAGGAAAGAAGAGAGTGGCGAAGTGGGGGGGGCAATGAAATTGGTTCTAGGAGGTGGTGAGGAGAAGGCACAGTTTTGTCTCCTGGCACCTTTCATTTGGGAGCAGTGGCTAGACGTTTGCTCTTTTTTTCACCACGGCGCTGCAGAGAGTGAAAGAAGTGGTTTTGAGCATTTAAGCCCAAGGAAAGAAGAGAGTGGAAAAGTCTGTGCAGCAATGAACATGATTCAAGGAGGCAGTGAAGACAAGGCACAGTTTTCCCTCCTGGAACTTTCCGTTTGGGGGTACTGGCTGGATGTTTGCTGTTTTGAACTGTGGTGCTGCGAATAATGAAAAAAGGTGGTTTTGAGCATTTAGTGGCTGAGAAAGAAGAGAGTGGCAAAGTATGTGGGGTCATGAAAGTGGTTCCAAGAGGCAGTGACGACAAGGAACAGTTTTCCCTCCTGGAACTTTTTTTTGGGAGTAGTGGCTGGATTTTCGCTCTTTTTTAAACAGCGACGCTGCAAAGAGTAAGAAAAGGTGATTTTGAGGATTTAGTGGCTAGGAAAGAAGAGAGTGGTGAAGTGTGTGGGACCGTGAAAATGGTTCCAGGAGTCAGTGAGGACAAGACACAGTTTTCCCTCCTCGCACCTTTGCTGTTGGAGCAGTGGCTATATTTATATATTTTTATATTTATTTATTTATTTTTATAGATGTTTGCTATTTTGCACTGCAGCGCTGTGCAGAGTGTAAAAATGTGGTTTTGAGGATATAGTGGCTAGGAAAGAAGAGAGTAGTGGAGTGTGTGGGGCAATGAAAGCACTTCCAGGGGACAATGAGAACAAGGTACAGTTTTCTCTGCTGGCCTCTTTGGTGTGGACGCAATGGCTGGACGTTGGATGTTTTTGACTCTGACCTTTGTGAATATGAAAAAAAATGGTTTTGGAGCTGAAGTGAAGAGAAAAGCCCTGAGCCCCAAGGTTTGTGGGGTGATGAAAGCGGTTGCAGGGGACAGCAAGGAAAAGGCACAGCTTTGCGTGCTGAACACTTTGGAGTGGGAGAAATGGCTGGAGATTCAGTATTTTTGTACTCGCCTTGGGGAAAAAAGCAAAAGTTGGTTCTGAGGCTGAAGTCAAGACGAAATCCCTGAGCTCCAAGGTGTGTGGGGCAATGAAAGTGTATCCAGGGCACAGCTAAACAAGGCACAGCTTTGCGTGCTGGCCCCATGGTGTCAGAGCAATGGGTGGACATTACGTAGTTTTCCCAAAACCTTTAGGAAAATGACAAAAGTTGGTTTTAAGGCTGAAATCAAGAGGAAAGACCTGAGCCCTAAGTTTTGTAGGGCGATGAAAGTGGTTCCAGGGGACAGAGAGGACAAAGCACAGATATGCG
The DNA here is from genome assembly GCF_965231255.1 of Vanellus vanellus. Classification (NCBI taxonomy): domain Eukaryota; kingdom Metazoa; phylum Chordata; class Aves; order Charadriiformes; family Charadriidae; genus Vanellus; species Vanellus vanellus. The sequence goes on along the minus strand of NC_138909.1, from coordinate 21,746,473 downwards.
AGCCTCCCCTTTGATTTTGGAGCAATAGCTAGATGTTGGGTATTTTTGCCCACAGACACTGGGGAAAGGACAAAAGGTGTTTTTGAGGCTGAAGTCAAGAGGAAAGCCCTGAGTCCCAGGCTTTGTGGTGCAATGAAAGCGGTTCCAGGGGACAGTGATGACAAGGCACACCTTTGAGTGCTGGACACTTTCGTGTGGGAGCCATGGCTGGACTTGGGTATTTTCGCCCTAGCTATTGGGAAAATGGCAAAAGGGTGGTTTTGAGGCTGAGGTCAAGAGGAAAACCCTGAGCTGCAAGGTTTGTGGGGCGATGAAATTGGTTTCAGAGGATAGCAAGGACACGGCACAGCTTTGTGTACTGGCCCCTTTCACGAGGGAGCAGTGGTCGGACAATTGCATTTTTGGACCTGGAGGCTGCGCAGAGTGAAAAAAGGTGGTTTTGAGGCTATCGTCGTAGGAAAGAAGAGACAACAAAAGTATGTGTGCCATTTGAAGGTGATCAAGGAGGCAGTGAGGGCCAGCATCTGTTTTCCACCCTGGCAACTTTGGTGTGGTCTGGACGTTTTCTCTTTCGGCTCTGGAGGCTGCGCAGAGTGAAAAAAGTTGGGTTTGAGCATACATTCTGTAGGAAAGAAGAGACGGCCAAAGTCTGCGGGGCATTCGAAGGGGTTCCAGGAAGCAGTGAGGACCAGCATCACTTTCCCCTCCGGCAGGTTAAGTGTGGGAGCAGTGGCAGGATGTCTGCCTTTTTGGCTCCAAAGGCTGCGAAGAGATAAAAATGGAAAATAGGTGGTTTTGAGGATACATTCCATAGGAAAGAAGAAACAGCCAAAGCCTGTGGGGCATTCGAAGGGGTTCCAGGAGGCATTGAGGAGCAGCATCACATTCCACAGAGGTAGGGTAAGTGTGGGAGCAGTGGCTGGACGTTTGTATTTTTGGATTCAGAGGCTGCGCAGAGTGAAAAAAGGTGGTTACGAGGATAGAGTTGTAGGAAAGAAGAAAGGGCCAACCTGTGTGGGGCATTTGAAGGGGTTTCACGAGGCAGTGACGATCAGCATCACTTTCTCCTCTGGAAGGTTAAGTGTGGGAGCAGTGGCTGGACATTTGCCTTTTATGCTCCGGAGGCTGCACACTGGGATAAAAGGTGGTTTTGAGGCTGGAGTCCGCAGGAAAGAAGAGAGGGCCAAAGTGTGTGGGGCATTTCACGGGGTTCAGTAGGCAGAGAGGACCAGAAACACTTTCCCCTCAGGCAGGGTAAGTGTGGGAGCAGTGGCTGGACGTTTGCAGTTTTCGTTCCAGAGCCTGCGAACAGTGAAAAAAGGTGGTTTTGAGGCTACAGTCCGAACAAAAGAAAAGAGGGCCAAAGTGTGTGGGATATTTGAGGGGGTTCCAGGAGGCAGTGAGGACCAGCATCACTTTCCCGTCAGGCAGGTAAAGTGTGGGAGCAGTGGCTGGACATTTGCCTTTTTTGCTTCAGAGGCTGCAAAGACTGAGAAAAGGTGGTTTTGAAGCTACAGTCCATAGGAAAGAAGAGCCAAAGTCTGTGGGGCATTTGAAGCTGTTCCATGAGGAAATGAGGACCAGCATCACTTTCCCATCAGGCAGGTAAAGTGTATGAGCAGTGGCTGGACATTGCCTTTTTGGCTCCGGACGGTGCACCAAGTGAAAAAAGGTGGTTTTGAAGCTATATACTGTAGGACAGAATAGATGGCCAGGACAGAGTCGTAGGACATGACTCATATCCTATATGTTGATAAAGTAGTAGGAAAGAAGAAAGGGCCAACGTGTGTGGGGCATTTGAAGGGGTTCCAGGAGGCATTTAGGACCAGCATCACTTTTCGTCCTTAGTACCTTGGTTGTGGGAGCAGTGGCTGGACAATAGCCTTTTTTTGGCTCTGGAGGCTGCGCAGAGTGAAAAAAATCAGTTGTGAGGCTACATTCCACAGGAAAGAAGAGAGGTCCAAAGTCTGTGGAGCACTTGAAGGGGTTCCAGCAGGCAGTGAGGAGCAGCATCACTTTCACGTCAGGCAGGATAAGTGTGGGAGCAGTGGCTGGATGTTTGCCTTTCTGGATTCTGAATCTACGCAGAGTGAAAAAGGGTGGTTGTGAGGATAGTGTCCATAGGAAAGACGAGAGGGCCAAAGTGTGTGGGCAATTTAAAGGGGTTCCAGGAGGCAGTGAGGACCAGCATCACTTTCTGATCAGGCAGGTTAAGTGAGGGACCAGTGGCTGGATATTTGCCTTTTTGGCTCCGGGAGCTGTGAAGAGTGAAAAAACGTGATTTTGAGAGTATATTACGTAGTAAAAAAAGAGACCGTTAAAGTGTGAAGAGACTTTGAACGGGTTTCCAGGAGGCAGTGAGGACCAGCATCACTTTTCCCCCCTGGCACCTTGGGTGTGGAGCAGTGGCTGGATGTTAGCAATTTAAGGCTCCAGAGGCTCCGCAGAGTGAGAAAAGTTAGTTCTGAGGCTACATTCTATATGAAAGAAGAGAGGGCCAAAGTGTGTGGGGCATTTGAAGGGATTCCAGGAGGCAGTGAGGACCAGCATCACTTTTTTCCCCTGGAACCTTTGCTGTGGCACCAGGAACTGGACGATTGACTTTATACTGTGGAGGCTGCCGAGAGTGAAAAAAGGTGGTTTTACCTTTTTCCTTTTCCTTTAAATTTTCCTTTCCTTCCATTTTTCCAATGCCCCAAAGACTTCGGCCCTCTCTTCTTTTCTACGGACTCCAGCCTCAAAGCCACCTTTTCTCACTCTCCAGAGCAAAAAAGGCATACATCCAGCTGCTGTTCCCACAGCAAAGGTGCCAGGGGGGAAAAGTCATGCTGGTCCTCACTGCCTCCTGGAACCCCTTCAAATGCCACAACAATTCCCCTCTCTGTTTTCCTGCGGACTCTAGCCTGAAAACGACTATTTTCACACCAGGCGCCTCCGCAACAAAAAGGCAAACGTGCAGCTCCTGCTGCCAAACCAAAGGTGCCAGAGGGGAAAAGTGATGCTGGTACTCACTGCCTCCTGGAACCCCTTCAAATGAGCCACTCACTTGGGCCCTCTCTGCCTTCCTGAAGTCTCTAGCATCAAACCCACTGTTTTTGACTCTTGGCAGACTCCACAGCAAAGAACGCAAACATGCAGCTCCTACTCCCACACCAAAGGTGCCAGAGGGGAAAAGTGATGCTGGTCCTCACTGCTTCGTGGAACCCCTTCAAATGACCCACACACTTTGGCCCTCTCTGCTGTCCTGCAGACTCTATTCTCAAAACCAACTTTTGTCTCTCTCGGCACCTTCTGGATCAAAATAGGTAAACGTGCAGCTCCTGCTCACATAACAAAGGTGCCAGGGGCCAAAAGTCATGCTGGTCCTCACTGCCTCCTGGAACCCCTTCAAATGCCGCACACACCATGGCCCTCTCTGCTTTCCTGTAGACTCGTGCCTCATAACCACCTTTTCTCACTCTCGGCAGCCTCCAAAGCAAAAAATACAAACGTCCAGCTCCTGCTACCACAGCAAAGGTGACAGGGGGGAAAAGTGATGCTGGTCCTCACTGCCTCCTGGAACCCCTTCAAATGACCCACACACTTTGGCCCTCTCCGCTTTCCTTTGGATTCTAGCCTCAAAACGACCTTTTGTCACTCTCGGCAGCTTCCGTAGCAAAATAGGTAAATGTGCAGCTCCTGCTACCACAGCAAAGGTGACAGGGGGGAAAAGTCATGCTGGTCCTCACTGCTTCCTGGAACCCCTTCAAATGACCCACACACTTTGGCCCTCTCTGCTTTCCTGAAGACTCTATCCTGAAAAACAACTATTTTCACTCTCGGCAGCCTCCAAAGCAAAAAATACAAACGTGCGGCTCCTGCTGCCACAGCAAGGTGCCAGGGGAAAAAAGTGATGCTGGTCCTCACTGCCTCCTGGAACCCCTTCAAATGCCCCATACACTTTGGCCCTCTCTGCTTTCCTGCGGACTCTTGCCTCAAAACCACTATTGTCAATCTCGGCAGCTTTCAGAGAAAAACGCGAAAATATGCAGCTCCTGCAGCCACAGCAAAGGTGCCAGATGTGAAAAGTGATGGTGGTCCTCACTGCCTCCTCGAACCCCTTCAAATGCCCCACACACTTTGGCCCTCTCAGCTTTCCTGCGGAATCTAGCCTCAAAACCACTTTTTTTACTGTCGTCATCCGGCGCAGAAAAAAAAGGCAAACGTCCATCTCCTGCTCCCACAGTAAAGGTGACACGGTGGACAAGTGATGCTGGTCCTCGCTGCTTGATGGAACCTCTTCAAATGCCCCATACACTTTGGCCTTCTCTGCTTTCCTGAAGTCTCTAGCCTCAAAACCACTACTTTCACTCTCGGCAGCATCCAGAGCAACAAGCGTAAATATGTAGCTCCTGCACCCAGAGCCAAGTTGCCAGGGGGGAAATGTGATGCTGGTCCTCACTGCCTCCGGGATCCCCTTGAAATGCCCCACACACTTTGGCCCTCTCTGCTTTCCTGCAGACTCTAGCCTCAAAACCACTATTTTTATTCCAGGCACCTCCACAGCAAAAAAGGCAAACGTGCAGCTCCTGCTCCCACAGTAAAGGTGCCAGGGCCCAAAAGTCATACTGGTCGTCACTGCCTCCTGGAACCCCTTCAAATGCCAAAAACCACTTTGGCCCTCTCGGCTTTCCTGCAGACTCAAGCCTCAAAACCACTATTTTCACTCTCGGCAGCATCCGGAGAAAAAGGCGTAAATATGCAACTCCTGCACCCAGAGCAAAGGTGCCAGGGAGGAAAAGTGATGCTGGTCTTCACTACCTCCTGGAACCCCTTCAAATGCCCCACACACTTTGGCCCTCTCGGCTTTCCTGCGGACTCTAGCCTCAAAACCACTTTTTCCCACTCTCGGCATCCTCCAGAGCATAAAATACAACAGTCCAGCTCCTGCTGCCACAGCAAAGGTGCCAGGGGAGAAAAGTGATGCTGGTCCTAACTGCCTCCTGGATCCCCTTCAAATGACCCACACAATTTGGCCCTCTCTGCTTTCCTGCGGACTCTTTTCTCAAAACCACTATTTTCAGCCTCGGTAGCTTCCGGAGCAAAATGCGTAAATATGCATCTCCTGCTCACACAGCAAAAGTGCCAGGGGAGAAAATTCATGCTGGTCCTCACTGACTGCTGGAACCCCTTCACATACCCCATACACTTTGGCCTCTCTGCTTTCCTGCGCACTCTAGCCTCAAAACCACTATTTTCACTCTCGTTAGCTTACTTAGCAAAACAGATAAATGTGCATCTCCTGCTCACAAAGCAAATGTGCCGGGGGGAAAAGTCATGCTGGTCCTCACTGTCTCCTGGAACCCCTTCAAATGCCCCAACACTTTGGCCCTCTCTGCTTTCCTGAAGACTCTATCCTGAAAAACCACTATTTTCACTCTCGGCAGCTTTCGGAGAAAAGCGCGTAAATATGCAACTCCTGCTCCCACAGCAAAGGGTCCAGGGATGAAAAGTGATGCTGGTCCTCACTGCCTCCTGGAACCCCTTCAAATGACCCACACACTTTGGCCCTCTCTTCTTTCCTGCGCACTCTAGCCTCAAAACCACTATTTTCACTCTCGGCAGCATCCGCAGAAAAAAAAAGGCAAACGTCTAAGTCCTGCTGCCGCAACAAAGGTGCCAGAGGGTAAAAGTGATGCTCGTCCTCACTGCCTCCTGGAACCCCTTCAAATGCCCCACACAATTTGGCCTTCTCTGCTTTCCTGCGGACTCAAGCCTCAAAACCACTTTTTGTCAATCTCGACAGCCTCCGCAGCAAAGAAGGCAAACGTGCAGCTCCTGCTCGTTTAGCAAAGGTGCCAGGGGGGACAAGTGATGCTGGTCCTCACTGCCTCCTGGAACCCCTTCAAATGCCCCACACACTTTGGCGCTCTCAGCTTTCTTGGAGTCTCTAGCCTCAAAACCACCGTTTTTCACTTTTGGCAGCCTCCGCAGCAAAGAAGGCAAACTTGCAGCTCCTGCTCCCACACCAAAGGTGCCAGCGGGGAAAAGTGATGCTGGTCCTCACTGCCTCCTCGAACCCCTTCAAATGCCGCACACACCATGGCCCTCTCTCCTTTCCTGCGGACTCAAGCCTCAAAACCACTCTTTTCACTCTCGGCAGCTTCCAGAGAAAAACGCGAAAATATGCAGCTCCTGCAGCCACAGCAAAGGTGCCAGATGTGAAAAGCGATGCTGGTCCTCACTGCCTCCTCGAACCCCTTCAAATGCCCCACACACTTTGGCCCTCTCAGCTTTCCTGCGGACTCTAGCCTCAAAACCACTTTTTTGCCATCACAGAAACGTGGTGGGAAGACACACACAAGTGGAGTGCTGTAATGGATGGCTACCAACTCTTCAAAAAGGATAGGCAAGGAAGAAGAGGTGGTGGGGTGGCCCTCTATGTTAGGGGCAGTTTTGAATGCCAGGAACTTAACAGTGTGGATGACAACACTGAGTGTGTATGGATAAAAATTAAGGGGAAGGCCAATAAGGCAGACATCGTGATGGGAGTTTGTTATAGACCTCCTAATCAGGATGTAGAAGCCGATGAAGTATTCTACAAGCAGCTGGCAGAGGTCTCACAATCATCTGCCCTTGTTCTTGTGGGGGACTTCCCAGACGTCTGCTGGAAATACAATGCAGCAGAGAGGGAACAGTCATGGAGGTTCCTGGAGTGTGTGGAAGACAACTTCCTAACACAGCTGGTGAAGGAACCAACTAGGGGAAGTGCCCTACTGGACCTACTGTTTGTTAACAGAGAAGGTCTTGTGGAGGATGTAAAGGTTGGAGGTCGCCTTGGGCAGAGTGATCACGAAATGATAGAATTTTCAATTCTTGATCACGTAAGGCGGGGAGCCAGCAGAACTGCCACCTTGGATTTCCGAAGGGCAGACTTTAGCCTGTTTAGGAGCATCGTCGAGAGTGTCCCTTGGGAAGCAGTTTTGAAGAGCAAAGGTGCCCAGGAAGGCTGGGCATACTTCAAGCAGGTGCTCTTAAAAGCTCAGGAGAAGGCCATCCCCTTGTCTTGAAAAACGAGCAGACGGGGAAGACGACCAGCCTGGCTAAATAGAGAACTTTGGCTGGACCTCAGGAAAAAAAGAAAAGTTTACATTCTCTGGAAAAGGGGGTTGGCAACTTATGAGGATTATCAAGATATAACAAAGCTATGTAGGGGGAAAATGAGAAGGGACAAAGCTCAATCAGAACTCAGCTTGGCCACTGCAGTTAAAGACAATAAGAAAAGGTTCTTTGAATATATCAATAGAAAAAGGAAGACTAGGGAAAATGTAGGCCCACTGGTGAATGAGACAGGTGCCCTAGTGGTGGAGGACGCAGAGAAGGCAGAGTTACTGAATGCCTTCTTTTCTTCGGTCTTCACTGCTAAAGCTGTCCCTCATGAATCCCACACTCTGAAGGCAAAGGGGGAGGTCTGGAGAGTGGAAGATTTTCCCTCAGTTGAGGAGGACCGTGTCAGAGACCACTTGGCCAAGCTGGACATTCACAAGTCTATGGGCCCTGATGGCATGCATCCGCGAGTGCTGAGAGAGCTGGCGGATGTTATTGCTAGACCACTCTCCATCGTCTTTGAACGGTCATGGAGAACAGGAGAGGTGCCTGAGGACTGGAGGAAGGCCGACATCACTCCAATCTTCAAAAAAGGCAAGAAGGAGGACCCAGGGAACTACAGACCGGTTAGTCTCACCTCTGTCCCTGGGAAGATATTGGAGCGACTCATTCTGGATGTCATCTCCAAACACGTTGAGGAACAGGAAGTTATTGGAAGTGGTCAACATGGATTTACCAAGGGTAAATCGTGCTTGACCAATCTGATAGCTTTCTATGATGTTATAACTGGTTGGCTGGATGAGGGGAAAGTCGTGGATGTCATTTACCTTGACTTTAGCAAGGCTTTTGACACTGTCTCCCATGACATCCTCATTAGGAAGCTGAGGAAGTATGGACTAGATGAGGTGACAGTGAGGTGGATTGAGAGTTGGCTGCGGGACAGGACTCAGAGGGTTGTGATCAGCGGCACAGAGTCTAGTTGGAGGCCTGTAACCAGTGGTGTCCCCCAGGGGTCAATACTTGGTCCAATTTTGTTTAATATATTCATTAATGACCTGGATGAGGGGACAGAGTGTATCCTCAGCAAGTTTGCTGATGATACCAAACTGGGTGGGGTGGCTGACACCCCAGAGGGCTGTGCTGCCATCCAGCGTGACCTGGACAGGCTGGAGAGCTGGGCAGAGAAGAACCTAATCAGGTTCAACAAAACCAAGTGCAAGGTCCTGCACCTGGGGAGGAAGAATGCTAGGCACCAGTACAGGTTAGGGGCTGACCTGCTGGGAGATAGCTTGGAGGAGAAGGATCTGGGGGTTGTGGTAGACAGTAAATTATCCATGGCCCAGCAATGTGCCCTTGTCGCCAAAAAGGCCAATGGAATCCTGGGCTGCATAGGGAAGAGTGTGGCCAGTAGGTCGAGGGAGGTCATTCTCCCCCTCTACTCGGCACTGGTGAGGCCACAACTGGAATACTGTGTCCAGTTTTGGGCTCCCCAGTTCAAGAGGGACAGGGAACTGCTGGAGAGAGTCCAGCGAAGGGCAACTAAGATGATTAAGGGCTTGGAGCATCTGCCTTATTAGGAAAGGCTGAGAGAGCTGGGACTCTTTAGCCTGGAGAAGAGAAGGCTGAGGGGAGACCTTATTATGGCATACAAGTATCTAAAGGGTGGGTTGAAGGAGGATGGAGCCAGGCTCTTTTCATTGGTTCCAAGTGACAGGACGAGGGGCAATGGGCACAAGTTAGAACACAGTAAGTTCCGTTCAAATACACGGAAACAGTTCTTTACGGCGAGGGTGACAGAGCACTGGAACAGGCTGCCCAGGGAGGTTGTGGAGTCCCCTTCCCTGGAGATTTTCAAGACCCGCCTGGATGCAGTCCTGAGTAATGTGCTCTAGGCAATCCTGCTTTAGCAGAAGAGTTGGACTAGATGATCTCTAGAGGTCCCTTCCAACTCTGATAATTCTGTGATTCTGTGATTTTACTGTCGTCATCCTGCGCAGAAAAAAAAGGCAAACGTCCATCTCCTGCTCCCACAGTAAAGGTGACACGGTGGACAAGTGATGCTGGTCCTCGCTGCTTGCTGGAACCTCTTCAAATGCCCCATACACTTTGGCCTTCTCTGCCTTCCTGAAGTCTCTAGCCTCAAAACCACTATTTTCACTCTCGGCAGCATCCGGAGCAACAAGCGTAAATATGTAGCTCCTGCTCACACAGCAAAGCTGTCAGGGGGGAAAAGTGATGCTGGTCCTCACTGCCTCCGGGATCCCCTTCAAATGCCCCACACACTTTGGCCCTCTCTGCTTTCCTGCGCACTCTAGCCTCAAAACCACTATTTTTATTCCAGGCACATCCGCAGCAAAAAAGGCAAACGTGCAGCTCCTGCTCCCACAGTAAAAGTGCCAGGGGGGAAAAGCCATGCTGGTCCTCACTGCCTCCTGGAACCCCTTCAAATGCCCCATACACTTTGGCCCTCTCTGCTTTCCTGCAGAATCTAGCCTCAAAACCACTGTTTTCACTCTCGGAAGCTTCCGGAGAAAAAAGCGAAAATATTCAGCTCCTGCTCAAACAGCAAAGGTGTCAGGGGAGAAAAGTGATGCTGGTCCTCAGTGCCTCCTGGATCCCCTTCAAATGCCACACAATTTGGCCTTCTCTACTTTCCTGCAGAATCAAGCCTCAAAACCACTTTTTGTCAATCTCAACAGCCTCCGCAGCAAAGAAGGCAAACGTTCAGCTCCTGCTCCCACAGCAAAGGTGGCAGAGGGGACAAGTGATGCTGGTCCTCACTGCCTCCTGGAACCCCTTTAAATGCCGCACACACTTTGGCCCTCTCTGCCTTCCTGCGGACTCTTCCCTCAAAACTATCTTTTCTCACTCTCGGCAGCCTCCAAAGCAAAAAATAGAAACGACCAGCTCCTGCTCCAACAGCAAAGGTGCCAGGGGGTAAAGTGATGCTGCTCCACAATGCCTCCTGGCATCCCTTCAAATGACCAAAACACTTTGGCCCTCTCGGCTTTCCTGTGGACTCTAGCCTCAAAACCATTGTTTTCACTTTTGGCAGTATCCGGAGAAAAAAGCAAAAAATATGCAGCTCCTGCTGCCACAGCAAAGGGTCCAGGGTTGAAAAGTGATGCTGGTCCTCACTGCCTCCTGGAAGCCCCTCAAATGATCCACACACTTGGGCCCTCTCTGCTTTCCTTCGGATTCTAGCCTCAAAAACACCTTTTGTCACTCTCGGCAGCTTCCCGAGCAAAATAGGTAAATGTGCAGATCCTGCTGCAACAGCAAATTGTCCAGGGGTGAAAACTGATGCTGGTCCTCACTGCCTCCTGGAACCCCTTCAAATGCCTAACAGACTTGGGCCCTCTCTGCTTTCCTGCGGACTCTCTCCTCAAAACCTCTATTTTCAATCTCGGCAGCATCCGCAGAAAAAAAAGGCAAACGTCTAAGTCCTGCTGCCGCAACAAAGGTGCCAGCGGGGAAAAGTGATGCTCGTCCTCACTGCCTCCTGGAACCTCTTCAAATGACCCACAGACTTTGGACCTCTCTGCTTTCCTGCACACTCTAACCTCGAAACCACCGTTTTTCACTCTCGGCGGCCTCCAGAACAAAAATGGCAAACGTCCAGTTCCTACTCCCACAGCAAAGGTGCCCAGGGGGAAAGAGAGATCTCTCTCTCTCTCCGCAATAACAATACTTATAGAATAAAAGTATTTGACTTTCCTTTGGCACTAAATGAACTTGCCCAGCTGTCAATCCATACCATTAAGCCATCCATCTCCAAAAGACACAGCTATAATTTGACTCAGGGGGAGGGGAGGGGGGTGGAGTTGGGTGCCGCACGATTAGAGGGGACATCTGGCCGCCTGTCCTGCCCAGGAGAGATGCTGCTGAACCGCTGGGGAATCGCGCTGCTGACAGCCAGACAGAAACCAAGAACTCCACAGCGCTCCCTCGGAATATTGGCAATAAAAAAACGCTAACATTCAACTGTCCCTTTTGAAATGTATCCTTTGTTTAAACAGTTGGGTTTAAACATATCCTTTCTTAAACCGAATACATTGTATGCTACAGCCATTTGGCAGCTGCAGTTTAAACAACGCAAGGACGTTTGTAAATTCTACAATTTTAACCTTTTTTAAAGTTTAATTTAGGATAGAAAATCAGCAAGATGAAAAAGCCTGCATAGGGTTTTACCGAGCGGGGGGAGGGGATCAAATCCCCGCTCCCGCAATCCATAAGGCTACCAAAAAGGACTCGCAGATGGACTGATGCTTTCGGCTGTGCTGAGCACGCAGAGGAACACGTGTTTATGATACTTCGCCTGGTACGACTGAGAACCCATAGACCGGCGATGCCACCAAATTCAGAAGCCGGGCTGTGGACTTTGGTTTTCTTAAAGAAAAAAACAAAGCAAAAAAAACCAAACACACAGGGAAAAAAAAAAAAAAAAAGAGAAAGAGAAAGAGTAAGAGTGCAAAGTCTTGTTGCCAAATAAGTCCATTAGGGAACCAGTAACTCACCAAAACCACATCGGCACCCGCTGGCACCACTTACAAGGCTGCCAGTGCTTCTTGGCAAAGCCCGGAAAACACGCAGAAGCCACCCTGCTTTGTCCCTGTCTTTTCTCTGACCTCGACTGCTTTGCGTACGCAGGCTAGTATCTCAGTAAGCTTTTCCAGTACTACCGGAAGCTATTTTAAAAACCTGTGGACTGAAGCAGCATAAAGCTTTTACCAAGAAAACAAAGTCTCTCTCTTTGGAACATCTGAACCCTTGCGAACGCTTTCTTCCCTCTTTTAGTGCAACAGTATTCTCACAGTGCCATTTAACGGTAAGCACACAGAAAGAGATGACGCTTTCGGGAGGAGAACATAAGCGGAGGGAAGCGAGCTTTGCATGGGCGCAACGTGCTCCAGAACACACCTTATTTTTAGCATTCACATTCAAATAGTTCATCGAAAAACTACGGGAGGAGAGTCAGCACATCCTTCGCGTTCACTTCAAAGCCCCCACGACGAGGGCCTTAGGAAAAACGCAGACGCACACGGGAGACGTACCTGGTCCTGGCAGACCACTCTGGATCCTTTCCGTCTGTCCCGTACCGTCACGGCAGAAGAAAGGGGGACCGTGGAGAAAGGCTGGCCGTTGACAACCTGCCGAGAAAGGAAAAAAGCCGTGAACGCAAAGCCAGGTAGGAATCTCAAGCTGCCTTCTTCCCTGAAGGTTTGCCCAGACGACAGCTGAGCGGAGGAAAAAGCACTTGGCATCACCTTTGGGAGGCTTCTTGGGGCAGGCCACGAGAGCTCTTGCATTTTTCAGACCACCCTGCCTTTCGTTGACTCACCGGCAGCTTCAGTTGCACTAGAGCCACCTTCCCGGCTGCTCTTTCTCCAGACAGTCACGAGCTTTTAAAACTGCCATTGCGACACCCAATCTGCTCAGGGTCCCTGCCAGCTTTCCACTGCCCTCCGCCTTACCGGGCACACGCTCTCTGCCGTCTCCCAAAAGCAGGAGTACGGCACGCGCCCAGACCCCAGCCCAACCCTGCCGGTGCCCACGCGCACCTCGCTCTTTGCACAAGGAGCGTCCAAGCACCCCTGCCAGCGCAGCCGCACACGCAGGATCAGCTTCACCTACGCTGGTTTCAGTGGACGCCATTGCTGAAGCTTTAAACCGAAAACCGCCTCCTGGCACTCGGCCACAGCAGAAGTCATCCACAACGAGAACTCCATAAACACGCAGCAACGCAAATTGCAAACCCGCAGCAGCAGCTTCAGAGCTGTTTAGACCAGGAATAAGGAAGAAAAATAGAACAGCTTCATCTCGCGCACACAGGAAAGCTACAGACAGAGAAGAGGGTCTGCCTGTTTTCTGTCAGGGCTGAGAACGCTTTCTCCTTCCCTTCCCGAACCCCTCCGTTAGGTCTAAACATCTGTTATGTTTTGAGAGACCCGTAACAACTTCTTGCCGTATAGACAATTGTTCTATCACCCGATGACCCCTCCCTACCTGGGAGAGGGCATCGGGAAAAAACAAGGAAAACCGGGAGGCAAAGTATAAACAGATTTAATAGAGTACGATTCCACAAACAACATGAACCAATATCGATCCCGATACCCATACAGAATACCCAAAGATTATTCTCAGCCCATTCTATCCCTAGGAAGCTGTGCGCTCCCAGCAGCGGACAGCAAACGTTGGACACTGCGAGCGCTACGACAGCAGGAGGAAGGGAAGGCCTCAGGGGTCCGGCACCAGGGCACGAAGTTCTCGGGATCGCAGCCATCAAGGCAGAGAGAGAACTTCGCAGCAAACTTTCTAATTTATAGGGAATGTTACGCTGATGGTACGAAATAATCCTGTTGGCCGGTTTGGGTCAAGTGCCTGGCTCTCGCTCCTCCTCATCCCTGCACCTGGATTCCTCATCCCTGCACCTGCACCAAGTATCAGTAGAGAAATTAGTCCCGTGTCGCTCAAACCAGGACAATATTGCAGCAACACCGTGCCAATACCCAGCGGGAACCGACCGCCCCGCTGCCGGATGTTTGTGGAGCGGGGCACGCAGACAGAGGTACGCATGTGCTGGGACGGGCGGTGGAGGGGCCGGTGTTGTTGCAGTGGGGGGGGCGGCTGCCGGTGGTGCTGGTGCCGGTGCAGGCGGCGGCGGAGGCGTCTGTACCGGTGCGGTGGGAGGGGCGGCTGCCGGTGGTGCCGTTGCTCTGGGGGGGGGGGGCAGCTGCGGCCGGGCCGGGCGGGGCTGCGGTTCGCGCCGCTGCAGATTGCTGAGCGGCTGCGCGGGTCTCAGTGGCGGCAGCGCACAGTACCCTACAGCTACCCCTGCACAGATGTTTCACATGAAACCACCCCTGCACCACATTCAGGAGCATCAACAACAAAATCAGGATCTATAAAAGGTAACAATCCTTATCCTCAGAGCCCAAAAGGTTTCCATGCCCCAGCTCTGATGGTGTCACATTAGCATAAGTATCAAAGGGCGAAGTAAACATTCCCCAGGTAGAACCGAAAGTATAATTAATAACAGAATCCATCACCTGATGCCCGAGATATACAGGTAGAGCCGTTACCCAAATCATCGTGTTATACATCTGAATTGCGAACCACACCAAAACAGCACCTTTAAACCTTCGCATAAAAAGACAAAGAATAAATGAAATTTGCAACACATTTGGCAGGTTAGACCAAGCTGACTGCATTAAGGTCCAACAAAGCTGTTTAAAGGCATGATACACGATTTCGTCTAAGAACGACATGATGCAAGCTGCTCTATTCTCTGAGCAAGCTGGAATTCAAACTATTTGGACAATTTATCACAGCTCTGGTGGAGCACTGTTCGTGCCCCACGTTGGGCGCCAATTAATCTGTCGTGGTTTAGGCCAAATCCACCACTGGGGACCCGAGGGACCCCAGACGGGACCGACAGATGCTCCCCTCTACCCCTCTACAAAGAGAGAGGCAGAGGAGGAAAGAGACTTACGAGTTTAGAAGAAACTAAACTACTTTAATGAAATATTAATAATAAAATAAAAAGAAATAATGAAAAATATATACAAAACCGTATCGAGCTCCCGAGATGACAATCACGTCCCAGGCTGGACTCAGTGACGGACAGGAACTGGATTCCGGATCTGGATTCAGGATCGGGATCACAGGCAGACAAACAGAGTCCTCCTCAGACGTCGGCCATTGAAGGAAGAGCCCGTGACCCTTTGATCCCTCAGCTTTTATACTGAGCATGAGGCAGATGGGGTGGAATACCCTGTTGGTCAGTTTTGGGTCACCTGTCCTGTCCGCTCCTCCCTGCAGGTGGGACCCCACTATGCTTTTCCGTTTCCGACCCTCCAACGTGGCAAATAACAAAGTTGGTTGGCCTTGGCTGTTATGGCAATAAGTGTAAGCAGGAGCCTCTCTGCATACCATGCCTGGGCATCAGCTCTAAACAACTGGCCTTGTCACTCTAAGAGAGTGAACACTGTCTGCACAATATGCAGTTAATTTCAGCTGGGCCTCTTCTAACAACTAGAAGCGAAGTTACTGAACAAAATTGGTTCTGTTTTACCTCAAACTAGGACACCAGGACAATATTGCAGCAACACCGTTCTGCTTTGGAAAACACGCGCATGCCACTCTCCGAGCCTACCCCTCAATCTGCCCAACGACCGGTCCTTTTCTGGAAGGACAAGCTTCTCGGACTTAAAAACCCTAGATCGGAGGCTCCACGCAACAGAAGGTGGGTTGAGCCACAGGACAACAGGCCATCAACACTCAAAGAGAAAAAAAAAGTTGAGTAAAAACCAAGCAAAACATCAGTTTCCATCGCGTTGCATTCATTACGTTTCCACTGGCACCTAGGTGCTCCAAAATTAACCATGCTCGCGCCACAGACTCCTAACGATTCAGTTACGCAGGGAAAGAGAAAAGGCTATTCCCAACTTGCCCATAAAGTTAGCATGAGCAAACAGAAGGGAAACACCGGACCCTAAAGAAGGTATTGGGCAGCTCTTAATTTATGCAAGAGGAAAGGTGGCTCTTTCACCCCAAAGGAAGACATTCCTAACTACCCAGGCACCAATCCGGGAAGGAGGCACGCTCTGTTCACTGCAGTCCTGCGTCAGCTTTTCTGCGCTAGCAGCAAATTTGCCCTTTCTGCCCGTTTGACGTGGAGTACCCGCAGCGCCCCTGAACTCGCAAACGTGTCTCCCCGCTCCCCCAGCCCCACACCTGCAATTACCTGAGCAGCTGGCGGAATCAATCCCGCAGGATTTTCTTCCCGGGACGCACAAGGGGACACTGGGAAAAGAGGAGGCGAGAAATGACCCTATTTGTCGCAGCCAGACAACGGGCACAAGCCGGGGGACCCCCACCCCACCTCTGCCCTCGGGAGCGGGGCACAGACAGGTGCCTGGCAGGGATTTAACCCCCCCGGCAAGAGGCCGGGCTCCCCGCCAGCAGAAGCACCGCTCGCCTCCCCTCTGCTCAGAGCTCCTCGCTTGGGACAGTCCAGCCTGCACCCGGACGCTCTTCAGCCCTGCGAGAAGTGCAGTTTGGCCGGCGGCTGCTCCAGCCAACACACGCTCCGGCTAATTACAGCTTCTGCTCATTACCGCTGCCGGGAGTCTTTGCCTCTGGCTAATGTATGCTCCGGACAGAGGACGCCTCATCTCCCTCCATCTCCTGCTTGCCAAGCTCTGGCTAATTGAAGCCCCGGCTCTGCACTGAAGCTCCAGCTGATTTCAACTCCTTCTTCCCAGCTCCAGCTACTTGCAATAGTCTGGGCTGTTGACGAGGTCGTCAACCCATCAGCGTCCTGACTTGAGTGTTAGGGTTAAACACCATGGCTTTACACAGTATAAATATCAATAAGTTGCTATGATTAATTACATAATATCTATGCTCAGCAATGTCCAAAGAAGCGCTAGATTCAAAGAGGAGAGGCGTGCCAGGTCTGAAAAGCGCCTTTCCCCCGAGAGACGTGGAGTTCAGTCGGCTGCGTGCCGGCCTCCTGAACTCGGGGATCCCATGGCACCAGACCCCCACCTGCGGGGAGGGTCCACGCACCTTGCCCACCCCCTGCTTTTCCCCGCAGCCCCGAACACCTCCCAACTCCTCTCTGCCCCCCCCCGGGCCCTGCAAAACCAGACAGAGTGGAGTCTGCTCTTAACACCCAAACCCGCTCCTTTAGTGCCCCTTTCTGAGCCCATAACCTCAGCTGATGTGCCCCTTCTCAAGCCCCAAAAACACAGGACTGCATCCCTGCTCCTCAGCCCAAAGCCACACAACTCCCCCTGTTTCTGTACCCCAAAACCAGCCCCGGGAGCCTGCTTTCCAGCCCTCAGGGCAGAAGACCTGCTCTCTGTTTCAGGCCCCAAAGCGGCTCACCCCCTCGGCAGTCCCCGCAGCCCACGCTGAGGGCCAGGCCGAGCGCAGCCACCCCACAGCCCGCCACCCCCTGGGCCCACAGACACTTTTGGGGAGCGCTGGGCAAGTGCGGAGGGCCCGACCCCACCGCGCTGCGGGGAAGTGCCAGCACGGCCCGGGCACCGCTTCACTATCGCCCTTTTGGCCTTTATTTCTCCGGCACCGCCAGCTCCGCACCCCAAACCCCCCAGGCCCAAGGTACCCCGCGGGGAGCCGGGCACAGCCAGCCCCGCTCCGAGCCTACAGTGCCCCCCCTCAAGACCCCCATTGCCCCACACCCCCTCAAGACCCCCGTTAAGCGACCCTTCCCCCACCACCCCCCGTCACCCTCAGGGCCCTCTATAGCCCCCCCGCCATGTCCTTCGGGGCCCCCTCACGCCCCCCCACTCACCTTGACGTGCTCCAGCTGCCTCACGGCTGTCTCATGACTGCCTCCCGGCGAGCCCGCGGGACAGGCTGCGCTTTGCCCCCCCACACCGCCTGCTTTGCTCCACTCCGCTTTCGAACTGGGCGCCATTTTACCCCGGCCCCCTCAGCTTCCGGAGCGTCCCGGCCCACCCTTGCCGCGTGCCCATTGGCCATCGCCCGCACCCCTCTTTGGGAGGCCCCAATCCATTGCTTCGGCGTTGCCGTCAATCCCCGCTGCACACCACCCCGGCGAGGCAATTCGGCCAATCGGAGCGTGGCTCCCGCGCTGTGATTGGCCCGCCCTCCCGGCCATATGCCCGGGAGCGGTTGCCATGGTGAAGCGGCGGCAGGGCGGGGTGGCCACGCCTGCGTGGCCTCGAGTGGGGTCGGATTTACCAAACCCGCGGCTTTTTCTTCTTCAAAACTGGATGGGTTTGTGTGCGACGGCACAAAATAAAACCGTTGCACCGCCTTTCCCTCTTGCCTTCCGTCAACTCTCGGGTAACGCCCGGGGGCTACCCGGAGCCAGCTTGCCTCCAGCGGAGCGGCAGCCTGCCGCAGGCGGTGGCTTGAAGCCCCCGCCCCGCCAGCGACAGGCGGCCAGCGGGCGGGAGACACCCTGCACGCGCCGAAGAAGCCTGATCCTGTCCCCGCTGGTCCTGGCCCTCCCCCGCCACCAGGGGCGAGGTTGGCAACAGCCCGTGAGGGACCGGCGCTGCGGGGCGGGTCCGAGGCGGGCGGGGAGGTGGAACGGGAGAAGCCGGGGAGGCAGGGCAGGGACCAGCAGGGAGGCGGGGCTGAGGGCTAGTGGCGAGGCAGGGCTGAGATCGGTAGAGAGGCGGGGCCGGGATGAGCAGGGAGGCGGGGTCGAGGAGGGCGGGAGGCGCGGCACAGGCCGAGAAGGAGGCAGGACCCACGAGAGCCCTGTACTGGGCAGGTGCGACCGCCCGGCTGCACTACTGGCTTGCGGCCGCCAGGCAAAAGACGCAAACGCCGACAATCGCGCCGTAGAGCGCATACGCCGATCCCCAACCGCAGTACCGGAGTTGGGTCAAACGATGGCGGCAGCGAGCGCGTGGTAGTTCGCTGGCCTGCACAGGCGCACCCCTCAAATATCGCGCTGTACTGCGCATGAGCGGCTCCCCGGGTGCAGGACAGGCTTCTGGTCGCCTGGTGGCAGAAGTGAGCGCACTCAGACGCCCGCTGTGCTACGCATGCGCACATCCCTGCTGCAGGGGCGGGGAAGGCGGGACCGAGCAAAGCTGTGCGCTGAAAGGGAGGCGGGGCCGGGACGGAAGGCCAGGCCAAGGCTGGCGGGGTGGTCAGCCAAGCATGGGAGGCGGGGCCCAGGGGATGGGAGTGCGGACTCTATCCCCAAAAAACACCTTTTTTCACTCTCGGCAGCCTCCGCAGCAAAAAAGGCAAATGTGCAGCTCCTGCTCCCACAGCAAAGGTGCCAGGGGGGAAAAGTCATGCTGGTCCTCACTGCCTCCTGGAACCCCTTCCAAGGCCCAAAACACTTTGACCCTCTCCGTTTCCTGTGTACTCTAGCCTCAAAACCACCTTTTTTCACTCTCGGCGGCCTCCAGAGCAAAAACGGCAAACGTCCAGTTCCTGCTCCCACAGCAAATGTGCCCGGGGGGAAAGAGAGATCTCTCTCTCTCTCCGCAATAAGAATACTTAGAGTATAAAAGTATTTGACTTTCCTTTGGCACTAAATGAACTTGCCCAGCTGTCAATCCATACCATTAAGCCATCCATCTCCAAAAGACACAGCTATAATTTGACTCGGGGGGGAGGGGAGGGGGGTGGAGTTGGGTGCCGCACGATTAGAGGGGACATCTGGCCGCCTGTCCTGCCCAGGAGAGATGCTGCTGAACCGCTGGGGAATCGCGCTGCTGACAGCCAGACAGAAACCAAGAACTCCACAGCGCTCCCTCGGAATATTGGCAATAAAAAAACGCTAACATTCAACTGTCCCTTTTGAAACGTATCCTTTGTTTAAACAGTTGGGTTTAAACATTTCCTTTCTTAAACGTTTAAACGTAATCTTTTAAAAAACGGCCCTGTTTTTAAAGCTTTAGAACAAATATCTCATTGCCAAAGTACACCGAATACATTGTATGCTACAGCCATTTGGCAGCTGCAGTTTAAACAACGCAAGGACGTTTATAAATTCTACAATTTTAACCTTTTTTAAAGTTTAATTTAGGATAGAAAATCAGCAAGATGAAAAAGCCTGCATAGGGTTGTACCGGGGGCAGGAGGGGATCAAATCCCCGCTCCCGCAATCCATAAGGCTACCAAAAAGGACTCGCAAATGGACTGATGCTTTCGGCTGTGCTGAGCGCGCAGGGGAACCCGTTTATATGATACCGCGCCTGGTACAACTGAGAACCCATAGACTGGCGATGCCACCAAATTCAGAAGCTGGGCTGTGGACTTTGGTTTTCTTAAAGAAAAAAACAAAGCAAAAAAAACCAAACAAACAGGGAAAAAAAAAAAAAAAGAGAAAGAGAAAGAGTAAGAGTGCAAAGTCTTGTTGCCAAATAAGTCCATTAGGGAACCAGTAACTCACCAAAACCACATCGGGACCCGCTGGCACCACTTACAAGGCTGCCAGTGCTTCTTGGCAAAGCCCGGAAAACACGCAGAAGCCACCCTGCTTTGTCCCTGTCTTTTCTCTGACCTCGACTGCTTTGCGTACGCAGGCTAGTATCTCAGTAAGCTTTTCCAGTACTACCGGAAGCTATTTTAAAAACCTGTGGACTGAAGCAGCATAAAGCTTTTACCACGAAAACAAAGTCTCTCTCTTCGGAACATCTGAACCCTTGCAAACGCTTTCTTCCCTCTTTTAGTGCAACAGTATTCTCACAGTGCCAGTTAACGGTAAGCACACAGAAAGAAATGACGCTTTCGGGAGGAGAACATAAGCGGAGGGAAGCGAGCTTTGCATGGGCGCAACGTGCTCCAGAACACACCTTATTTTTAGCATTCACGTTCAAATAGTTCATCGAAAAACTATGGGAGGAGAGTCAGCACATCCTTCGCGTTCACTTCAAAGCCCCCACGACGAGGACCTTAGGAAAAACGCAGACGCACACGGGAGACGTACCTGGTCCTGGCAGACCACTCTGGATCCTTTCCGTCTGTCCCGTACCGTCACGGCAGAAGAAAGGGGGACCGTGGAGAAAGGCTGGCCGTTGACAACCTGCCGAGAAAGGAAAAAAGCCGTGAACGCAAAGCCAGGTAGGAATCTCAAGCTGCCTTCTTCCCTGAAGGTTTGCCCAGACGACAGCTGAGCGGAGGAAAAAGCACTTGGCATCACCTTTGGAAGGCTTCTTGGGGCAGGCCACGAGAGCTCTTGCGTTTTTCAGACCACCCTGCCTTTCGTTGACTCACCGGCAGCTTCAGTTGCACTAGAGCCACCTTCCCGGCTGCACGCAGGTGACAGACATGGACAGGCGCCTTTTCTCAAGCCTACGTACAGCCAAGGTTTCCTCACCCTAGACGGCCCAAGGTGAACATTTTTCTTAAAGGGTCCAGCAACCCTACTTGCAATAGTCTGGGCTGTTGACGAGGTCGTCAACCGATCAGCGTCCTCACTTGAGTGTTAGGGTTAAACACCATGGCTTTAGACAGTATAAATATCAATAAGTTGCTATGATTAATTACGTAATATCTATGCTCAGCAATGTCCAAAGAAGAGCTAGATTCAAAGAGGAGAGGCATGCCAGGTCTGATAACCGCCTTTCCTCACCTGTTTCTGCACCCCAAAACCAGCCCCGGGAGCCTGCTTTCCAGCCCTCGGGGCAGAAGACCTGCTCTCTGTTTCAGGCCCCAAAGCGGCTCACCCACTCTGCTTCCTCACCCCCACGGCAGTCCTTGCGGGCCACGCTGAGGGGCAGGCCGAGCGCATCCACCCCACCGCCCACCAGCTCCAGGGCCCACAGACACTTTTGGGGAGCGCTGGGCAAGTGCAGAGGGCCCGACCCCACCGCGCTGCGGGGAAGCGCCGGCACGGTCCGAGCGCTTCTTCACTATCGCCCTTTTGGCCTTTATTTCTCCGGCACAGCCAGCTCCGCACCCCAAACACCCCAGGCCCAAGGCACCCCGCGGGGAGCCGGGCACAGCCAGCCCTGCTCCGAACCCACAGTGCCCCCCCTCAAGCCCCCCGTTGCCCCACATCCCCCTCAAGGCCCCTGTTCAGCGACCCTTCCTCCCCCCCCCGTCACCCCTCAGGGCCCTCTACAGCCCCCCCACCATGTTCCCTCGGGTCACCCTCACGCACCCTCCACTCCGTTGCCCCCCGCTCACCTTTGACGCGCTCCAGCTGCCTCATGGCTGTCTCACGACTGCCTCCTGGCAGGCCCGCGGTCCGGGCTGCGATTTCACCCACCCTGCGCCGCTCTGCTGTCGAAATGGCCGCCACTTTCCCCGGGCTCCACGCCGCGCAGAGTGCAGAAGCTGCGGCAGAAGCCGAGAAGGAGGAAGGACACACGAGAGCGCTGTACTGCACAAGCGCGGTCGCCAGGCTGCAGATGAGAGGGGCGATCATGGAGCCGTAGTGCGCATGCGCCGAACGCCGGCCGCAGTACCGATGAACGGACGCACGGTGGCGGCAGAGAGCGCGTCACAGATCGCTACACTGCGCATTCACGGCTCCCAAGGTGCAGGACTGCCTTTTGGTCGCCTGGTGGCAGCACCGAGAGCACTCAGACAAGCACTTTACTCTGCGTGCGGACCACCCCTATGCAGGATCGGGGGAGCTGGGGCGGAGCACGGCTGGGCGGTGCCAGGAAGGCGAGGCTCACAGAACGGGAGACAAGACTCTATCCTCAAAAGCACATTTTGTCACTCTCGGCAGCCTGCGGATCAAACACAGCAAACGTCCAGCTCCTGCTGCCACGGCAAAAGTGCAAGGGGGGAAAAGTCATGCTGGTCCTCACTGCCTCCTGGAACCCCTTCAAATGCCCCACACACTTTGGCCCTCTCTGCTTTCAGGCAGACGCTATGTTGAACTGCACCTTTTTTCACTCTCGGAGTCCTCCGAAACAAAAAAGGCAAAACTACAAATCTTGCTCCCATAGCAAAGGAGCCACAGAAAAAGTGATGCTGGTCCTCACTGCCTCCTGGAACCCCTTCAAATGCCCACACACAGTTTGAGTCACTTTGCTTTCCTGCTCACTCTAAGTCCAAAACTACCTTTTTTGACTTACAGAAGCCTCATGAGCAAAAAAGGCAAACGTCCAGCTCTGATACCAAATCAAAGGAGACGGGGAAAAAGAGATGCTGGTCCTCAGTGCCTCCAGGAACCCCTTCAAATCCCACACACACTTTGGCCCTCTCTGCTTTCAGGCAGACGCTATGTTGAACAGCACCTTATTTCACTCAAAAGAGCAAAAGAGCAAACGTCCAGCTCAGATACCAACGCAAAGGAGCCGGGGGAAAAGTGATTCTGGTCCTCACCGCCTCCTGGAACCTCTTCAAATGCCCCACACACTTGGGCCCTCTCTGCTTTCCTGCGCACTCTAGCCTCAAAACCACCTTTTTTCACTCTCGGCAGACTCCGCTGCAAAGAAGGCAAACACGCAGATCCTGCTGCCACAACAAAGGCGCCATGGGGGAAAAGTGATGCTGGTCCTCACTGCCTCCTGGAACCCCTTCAAATGCCCCACACACACCTTGGCACTCTCTGCTTTCCTGCGGACTCTAGCCTCAAAACCAACTTTTGTCACTCTCGGCAGCTTCCGGAGGAAAACTGGTAAATGTGCTGCTCCTAATCCAACAGCATAAGGTGCCAGGAAGGAAAAGTGATGCTGATCCTCACTGCCGCCTGGAACCCCTTCAAATGCCCCACACACTTTGGCCGTCCCTGCTTTCCTGCAGGCTCTATCCTCAAAACCACTATTTTCACTCTCGGCACCTTCCGGAGCAAAACATGTAAATATGCAGCTCCTGCTCCCACACCAAAGGTGCCAGGGGGGACAAGTGATGCTGGTCCTCACTGCCTCCTGGAACCCCTTCAAATGCTCCACACATTTTGGCTCTCTCTGCTTTCTTGCACACTCTAAACTGAAAAGCACCTTTTTTCACTCTCGACCTCCTCCGGAGCAAAAAAGGCAAAACTCCAAATCTTGCTCCCACAGCAAAGGAGCCGGGGAAAAAGTGAGGCTGGTCCTCACTTTCTCGTGGAACCCCTTCAAATGCCCCACACGCAATTTGAGTCTCCTTGATTTCCTGCTCACTCTAAGTTCAAAACTACCTTTTTTTATCTTACAGAAGCCTCCGGAGCAAAAAAGGCAAACCTTAAGATCCTGCTCCCACAGCCGAGCTGCCAGCATGGAAAAGTGATGCTGGTCCTCACTGCCCCTTGGAACCCTTTCAAATGAGCCATACACTTTGGCTGTCTCTGCTTTCAGGCAGACTCTATGTTGAACAGCCCCTTTTTTCACACTCCAAGTCCTCCGAAACAAAAAAGGGAAAAACTCCAAATCTTGCTCCCACAGCAATGGTGTCGGGGGAAAAGTGATGCTGGTCCTTACTTCTTCCTGTCACCCCTTCAAATGCCCCACACACTTTGGCCCTCTCTGCTTTCAGGCAGACGCTATGTTGAACTGCACCTTATTTCACTCAAACTAGCAAAAGTCCAGCTGCGATACCAAAGCAAAGGAGCCGGGGGAAAAGTGATTCTGGTCCTCACTGCCCCTTGGAACCTCTCAAATGCCCACACGCAATTTGAGTCTCCTTGCTTTCCTGCTCACTCTAAGTTCAAAACTACCTTTTTTGGCTTAGAGCAGCCTCTGGAGCAAAAAAGGCAAAACTACAAATCTTGCTCCCAAAGCAAAGGAGCCGGGGAAAAAGTGATGCTGGTCCTCACTGCCTCCTGGAACCCCTTCAAATGCCCCACACACACCTTGGCCCTCTCAGCTTTCCTGCGGACTCTAGCCTCAAAACCAACTTTTGTCACTCTTGGCAGCTTCCGGCGGAAAACTGGTAAGTGTGCAGCTCCTAATCCAACAGCATAAGGTGCCAGGAAGGAAAAGTGATGCTGATCCTCACTGCCGCCTGGAACCCCTTCAAATGCCCCACACACTTTGGCCATCCCTGCTTTCCTGCGGACTCTAGCCTCAAAGCCAACTTTTGTCACTCTCGGCAGCTTCCGGAGGAAAACGGGTAAATGTGCAGCTCCTAATCCAACAGCATAAGGTGCCAGGAAGGAAAAGTGATGCTGATCCTCACTGCCTCCTGGAACCCCTTCAAATCCCACACACACTTTGGCCCTCTCTGCTTTCAGGCAGACGCTATGTTGAACAGCACCTTATTTCACTCAAAAGAGCAAAAGAGCAAACGTCCAGCTCAGATACCAAAGCAAAGGAGCCGGGGGAAAAGTGATTCTGGTCCTCACCGCCTCCTGGAACCTCTTCAAATGCCCCACACACTTGGGCCCTCTCTGCTTTCCTGCGCACTCTAGCCTCAAAAGCACCTTTATTCACTTTCGGCGCCCCCCAGAGGAAAAAAGACAAACGTCCAGCTTTTGCTGCCACAGCAAAGGTGCCAGTGGGGAAAAGTGATGCTGGTCCTCACTGCCTCCTGGAACCCCTTCAAATGCCCCAGACAATTTGGCCCTCTCTGCTTTCAGGCAGACGCTATGTTGAACAGCACCTTATTTCACTCAAAAGAGCAAAAGAGCAAACGTCCAGCTCAGATACCAACGCAAAGGAGCCGGGGGAAAAGTGATTCTGGTCCTCACCGCCTCCTGGAACCTCTTCAAATGCCCCACACACTTGGGCCCTCTCTGCTTTCCTGCGCACTCTAGCCTCAAAACCACCTTTTTTCACTCTCGGCAGACTCCGCTGCAAAGAAGGCAAACACGCAGATCCTGCTGCCACAACAAAGGCGCCATGGGGGAAAAGTGATGCTGGTCCTCACTGCCTCCTGGAACCCCTTCAAATGCCCCACACACACCTTGGCACTCTCTGCTTTCCTGCGGACTCTAGCCTCAAAACCAACTTTTGTCACTCTCGGCAGCTTCCGGAGGAAAACTGGTAAATGTGCTGCTCCTAATCCAACAGCATAAGGTGCCAGGAAGGAAAAGTGATGCTGATCCTCACTGCCGCCTGGAACCCCTTCAAATGCCCCACACACTTTGGCCGTCCCTGCTTTCCTGCAGGCTCTATCCTCAAAACCACTATTTTCACTCTCGGCACCTTCCGGAGCAAAACATGTAAATATGCAGCTCCTGCTCCCACACCAAAGGTGCCAGGGGGGACAAGTGATGCTGGTCCTCACTGCCTCCTGGAACCCCTTCAAATGCTCCACACATTTTGGCTCTCTCTGCTTTCTTGCACACTCTAAACTGAAAAGCACCTTTTTTCACTCTCGACCTCCTCCGGAGCAAAAAAGGCAAAACTCCAAATCTTGCTCCCACAGCAAAGGAGCCGGGGAAAAAGTGAGGCTGGTCCTCACTTTCTCGTGGAACCCCTTCAAATGCCCCACACGCAATTTGAGTCTCCTTGATTTCCTGCTCACTCTAAGTTCAAAACTACCTTTTTTTATCTTACAGAAGCCTCCGGAGCAAAAAAGGCAAACCTTAAGATCCTGCTCCCACAGCCGAGCTGCCAGCATGGAAAAGTGATGCTGGTCCTCACTGCCCCTTGGAACCCTTTCAAATGAGCCATACACTTTGGCTGTCTCTGCTTTCAGGCAGACTCTATGTTGAACAGCCCCTTTTTTCACACTCCAAGTCCTCCGAAACAAAAAAGGGAAAAACTCCAAATCTTGCTCCCACAGCAATGGTGTCGGGGGAAAAGTGATGCTGGTCCTTACTTCTTCCTGTCACCCCTTCAAATGCCCCACACACTTTGGCCCTCTCTGCTTTCAGGCAGACGCTATGTTGAACTGCACCTTATTTCACTCAAACTAGCAAAAGTCCAGCTGCGATACCAAAGCAAAGGAGCCGGGGGAAAAGTGATTCTGGTCCTCACTGCCCCTTGGAACCTCTCAAATGCCCACACGCAATTTGAGTCTCCTTGCTTTCCTGCTCACTCTAAGTTCAAAACTACCTTTTTTGGCTTAGAGCAGCCTCTGGAGCAAAAAAGGCAAAACTACAAATCTTGCTCCCAAAGCAAAGGAGCCGGGGAAAAAGTGATGCTGGTCCTCACTGCCTCCTGGAACCCCTTCAAATGCCCCACACACACCTTGGCCCTCTCAGCTTTCCTGCGGACTCTAGCCTCAAAACCAACTTTTGTCACTCTTGGCAGCTTCCGGCGGAAAACTGGTAAGTGTGCAGCTCCTAATCCAACAGCATAAGGTGCCAGGAAGGAAAAGTGATGCTGATCCTCACTGCCGCCTGGAACCCCTTCAAATGCCCCACACACTTTGGCCATCCCTGCTTTCCTGCGGACTCTAGCCTCAAAGCCAACTTTTGTCACTCTCGGCAGCTTCCGGAGGAAAACGGGTAAATGTGCAGCTCCTAATCCAACAGCATAAGGTGCCAGGAAGGAAAAGTGATGCTGATCCTCACTGCCTCCTGGAACCCCTTCAAATCCCACACACACTTTGGCCCTCTCTGCTTTCAGGCAGACGCTATGTTGAACAGCACCTTATTTCACTCAAAAGAGCAAAAGAGCAAACGTCCAGCTCAGATACCAAAGCAAAGGAGCCGGGGGAAAAGTGATTCTGGTCCTCACCGCCTCCTGGAACCTCTTCAAATGCCCCACACACTTGGGCCCTCTCTGCTTTCCTGCGCACTCTAGCCTCAAAAGCACCTTTTTTCACTTTCGGCGCCCCCCAGAGGAAAAAAGACAAACGTCCAGCTTTTGCTGCCACAGCAAAGGTGCCAGTGGGGAAAAGTGATGCTGGTCCTCACTGCCTCCTGGAACCCCTTCAAATGCCCCAGACAATTTGGCCCTCTCTGCTTTCCTGCGCACTCTAGCCTCAAAAGCACCGTTTTTCATTTCGGCGCTGTTTGGAGCAAAAAAGACAAACGTCCAGGTTTTGCTGCCACAGCAAAGGTGCCAGCGGGGAAAAGTGATGCTGGTCCTCACTGCCTCCTGGAACCCCTTCAAATGCCCCAGACAATTTGGCCCTCTCTGCTTTCCTGCGCACTCTAGCCTCAAAAGCACCTTTTTTCACTTTCGGCGCTGTTTGGAGCAAACAAGACAAACGTCCAGCTTTTGCAGCCACAGCAAAGGTGCCAGCGGGGAAAAGTGATGCTGGTCCTCACTGCCTCCTGGATCCCCTTCAAATGCCCCAGACAATTTGGCCCTCTCTGCTTTCCTGCGCACTCTAGCCTCAAAAGCCCCGTTTTTCACTTTCCGCGCTGTTTGGAGCAAAAAAGACAAACGTCCAGCTTTTGCTGCCACAGCGAAGGTGCCAGCGGGGAAAAGTGATGCTGGTCCTCACTGTCTCCTGGAACCCCTTCAAATGCCCCAGACAATTTGGCCCTCTCTGCTTTGCTGCGCACTCTAGCCTCAAAAACACCTTTTTTCACTTTCGGCGCCCTCCGGAGGAAAAAAACAAGCGTCCATCTTTTGCTGCCAAAGCAAAGGTGCCAGCGGGGAAAAGTGATGCTAGTCCTCACTGCCTCCTGGAACCCCTTCAAATGCCCCAGACAATTTGGCCCTCTCTGCTTTGCTAAGCACTCTAGCCTCAAAAGCACCGTTTTTCACTTTCGGCGCTGTTTGGAGCAAAAAAGACAAACGTCCATCTTTTGCTGCCACAGCAAAGGTGCCAGTGGGGAAAAGTGATGCTGGTCCTCACTGCCTCCTGGAACCCCTTCAAATGCCCCAGACAATTCGGCCCTCTCTGCTTTCCTGCGCACTCTAGCCTCAAAAGCACCTTTTTTCACTTTCGGCACTGTTTGGAGCAAAAAAGACAAACGTCCAGCTTTTGCTGCCACAGCGAAGGTGCCAGCGGGGAAAAGTGATGCTGGTCCTCACTGCCTCCTGGAACCCCTTCAAATGCCCCAGACAATTTGGCCCTCTCCTCTTTCCTGCGCACTCTAGCCTCAAAAGCACCTTTTTTCACTTTCGGCGCTGTTTGGAGCAAAAAAGACAAACGTCCTGGTTTTGCTGCCACAGCAAAGGTGCCAGCAGGGAAAAGTGATGCTGGTCCTCACTGCCTCCTGGATCCCCTTCAAATGCCCCAGACAATTTGGCCCTCTCTGATTTGCTGCGCTCTCTAGCCTCAAAAGCACCGTTTTTCACTTTCGGCGCTGCTTGGAGCAAAAAAGACAAACGTCCAGCTTTTGCTGCCACAGCAAAGGTGCCAGCGGGGAAAAGTGATGCTGGTCCTCACTGCCTCCTGGAACCCCTTCAAATGCCCCAGACAATTTGGCCCTCTCTGCTTTCCTGCGCACTCTAGCCTCAAAAGCACCTTTTTTCACTTTCGGCGCAGTTTGGAGCAAAAAAGACAAACGTCCAGCTTTTGCTGCCACAGCAAAGGTGCCAGCGGGGAAAAGTGATGCTGGTCCTCACTGCCTCCTGGAACCCCTTCAAATGCCCCAGACAATTTGGCCCTCTCTGCTTTCCTGCGCACTCTAGCCTGAAAAGCACCTTTTTTCATTTTCGGCACACCCCGGAGGAAAAAAGACAAACGTCCAGCTTTTGCTGCCACAGCAAAGGTGCCAGCGGGGAAAAGTGATGCTGGTCCTCACTGCCTCCTGGAACCCCTTCAAATGCCCCAGACAATTTGGCCCTCTCTGCTTTCTTGCGCACTCTAGCCTCAAAAGCACCTTTTTTCACTTTCGGCGCCCTCCGGAGGAAAAAAGACAAACGTCCATCTTTTGCTGCCACAGCAAAGGTGCCAGCGGGGAAAAGTGATGCTGGTCCTCACTGCCTCCTGGAACCCCTTCAAATGCCCCAGACAATTTGGCCCTCTCTGCTTTCCTGCGCACTCTAGCCTCAAAATCACCGTTTTTCACTTTCGGCGCTGTTTGGAGCAAAAAAGACAAACGTCCAGCTTTTGATGCCACAGCAAAGGTGCCAGCGGGGAAAAGTGATGCTGGTCCTCACTGCCTCCTAGAACCCCTTCAAATGCCCCAGACAATTTGGCCCTCTCTGCTTTCCTGCGCACTCTAGTCTCAAAAGCACGTTTTTTCATTTTCAGCGCCCCCCAGAGGAAAAAAGACAAACGTCCAGCTTTTGCTGCCACAGCAAAGGTGCCAGCGGGGAAAAGTGATGCTGGTCCTCACTGCCTCCTGGAACCCCTTCAAATGCCCCAGACAATTTGGCCCTCTCTGCTTTCCTGCGCATTCTAGCCTCAAAAGCACCGTTTTTCACTTTCGGCGTCCTCCGGAGGAAAAAAGACAAACGTCCAGCTTTTGCTGCCACAGCAAAGGTGCCAGCGGGGAAAAGTGATGCTGGTCCTCACTGCCTCTTGGATCCCCTTCAAATGCCCCAGACAATTTGGCCCTCTCTGCTTTGCTGCGCAGTCTAGCCTCAAAAGCCCCGTTTTTCACTTTCCGCGCTGTTTGGAGCAAAAAAGATAAACGTCCAGCTTTTGCTGCCACAGCGAAGGTGCCAGCGGGGAAAAGTGATGCTGGTCCTCACTGCCTCCTGGAACCCCTTCAAATGCCCCAGACAATTTGGCCCTCTCTGCTTTGCTGCGCACTCTAGCCTCAAAAGCACCTTTTTTCACTTTCGGCGCCCTCCGGAGGAAAAAAACAAGCGTCCATCTTTTGCTGCCAAAGCAAAGGTGCCAGCGGGGAAAAGTTATGCTAGTCCTCACTGCCTCCTGGAACCCCTTCAAATGCCCCAGACAATTTGGCCCTCTATGCTTTGCTAAGCACTCTAGCCTCAAAAGCACCGTTTTTCACTTTCGGCGCTGTTTGGAGCAAAAAAGACAAACGTCCAGCTTTTGCTGCCACAGCAAAGGTGCCAGTGGGGAAAAGTGATGCTGGTCCTCACTGCCTCCTGGAACCCCTTCAAATGCCCCAGACAATTCGGCCCTCTCTGCTTTCCTGCGGACTCTAGCCTTAAAAGCACCTTTTTTCACTTTCGGCGCTGTTTGGAGCAAAAAAGACAAACGTCCAGCTTTTGCTGCCACAGCGAAGGTGCCAGCGGGGAAAAGTGATGCTGGTCCTCACTGCCTCCTGGAACCCCTTCAAATGCCCCAGACAATTTGGCCCTCTCTGCTTTCCTGCGCACTCTATCCTCACAAGCCCCTTTTTTCACTTTCGGCGCAGTTTGGAGCAAAAAAGACAAACGTCCAGCTTTTGCTGCCACAGCAAAGGTGCCAGCGGGGAAAAGTGATGCTGGTCCTCACTGCCTCCTGGAACCCCTTCAAATGCCCCAGACAATTTGGCCCTCTCTGCTTTCCTGCGCACTCTAGCCTCAAAAGCACGTTTTTTCATTTTCGGCGCCCCCTAGAGGAAAAAAGACAAACGTCCAGGTTTTGCTGCCACAGCAAAGGTGCCAGCGGGGAAAAGTGATGCTGGTCCTCACTGCCTCCTGGAACCCCTTCAAATGCCCCAGACAATTTGGCCCTCTCTGCTTTCCTGCGCACTCTAGCCTCAAAAGCACCTTTTTTCACTTTCGGCGCTGTTTGGAGCAAACAAGACAAATGTCTAGCTTTTGCTGCCACAGCAAAGGTACCAGCGGGGCAAAGTGATGCTGATCCTCACTGCCTCCTGGAACCCCTTCAAATGCCCCAGACAATTTGGCCCTCTCTGCTTTCCTGCGCACTCTATCCTCACAAGCACAGTTTTTCTCTTTCGGCGCTGTTTGGAGCAAAAAAGACAAACGTCCAGCTTTTGCTGCCACAGCAAAGGTGCCAGCGGGGAAAAGTGATGCTGGTCCTCACTGCCTCCTGGAACCCCTTCAAATGCCCCAGACAATTTGGCCCTCTCTGCTTTCCTGCGCACTCTAGCCTCAAAAGCAACTTTTTTCACTTTCGGCGCCCTCCGGAGGAAAAAAGACAAACGTCCATCTTTTGCTGCCACAGCAAAGGTGCCAGCGGGGAAAAGTGATGCTGGTCCTCACTGCCTCCTGGAACCCCTTCAAATGCCCCAGACAATTTGGCCCTCTCTGCTTTCCTGTGCACTCTAGCCTTAAAAGCACCTTTTTTCACTTTCGGCGCTGTTTGGAGCAAAAAAGACAAACGTCCATCTTTTGCTGCCACAGCAAAGGTGCCAGCGGGGAAAAGTGATGCTAGTACTCACTGCCTCCTGGAACCCCTTCAAATGCCCCAGACAATTTGGCCCTCTCTGCTTTCCTGCGCACTCTAGCCTCAAAAGCACCTTTTTTCACTTTCGGCGCCCTCCGGAGGAAAAAAGAAAAACGTCCATCTTTTGCTGCCACAGCAAAGGTGCCAGCGGGGAAAAGTGATGCTGGTCCTCACTGCCTCCTGGAACCCCTTCAAATGCCCCAGACAATTTGGCCCTCTCTGCTTTCCTGCGCACTCTAGCCTCAAAAGCACCTTTTTTCACTTTCGGCGCCCTCTGGAGGAAAAAAGACAAACGTCCATCTTTTGCTGCCACAGCAAAGGTGCCAGCGGGGAAAAGTGATGCTGGTCCTCACTGCCTCCTGGAACCCCTTCAAATGCCCCAGACAATTTGGCCCTCTCTGCTTTCCTGCGCACTCTAGCCTCAAAATCACCGTTTTTCACTTTCGGCGCTGTTTGGAGCAAAAAAGACAAACGTCCAGCTTTTGATGCCACAGCAAAGGTGCCAGCGGGGAAAAGTGATGCTGGTCCTCACTGCCTCCTGGAACCCCTTCAAATGCCCCAGACAATTTGGCCCTCTCTGCTTTCCTGCGCACTCTAGCCTGAAAAGCACGTTTTTTCATTTTCAGCGCCCCCCAGAGGAAAAAAGACAAACGTCCATCTTTTGCTGCCACAGCAAAGGTGCCAGCGGGGAAAAGTGATGCTGGTCCTCACTGCCTCCTGGAACCCCTTCAAATGCCCCAGACAATTTGGCCCTCTCTGCTTTCCTGCGCACTCTAGCCTCACAAGCACAGTTTTTCTCTTTCGGCGCTGTTTGGAGCAAAAAAGACAAACGTCCAGCTTTTGCTGCCACAGCAAAGGTGCCAGCGGGGAAAAGTGATGCTGGTCCTCACTGCCTCCTGGAACCCCTTCAAATGCCCCAGACAATTTGGCCCTCTCTGCTTTCCTGCAGACTGTAGGCGGAAAAGCACCTTTATTCATTTTCGGCCCCCCCCCGGAGGAAAAAAGACAAACGTCCAGCTTTTGCTGCCACAGCAAAGGTGCCAGCTGGGAAAAGTGATGCTGGTCCTCACTGCCTCCTGGAACCCCTTCAAATGCCCCAGACAATTTGGCCCTCTCTGCTTTCCTGCGCACTCTATCCTCACAAGCACCGTTTTTCACGTTCGGCGCCCTCCGGAGGAAAAAAGACAAACGTCCAGCTTTTGCTGCCACAGCAAAGGTGCCAGCGGGGAAAAGTGATGCTGGTCCTCACTGCCTCCTGGAACCCCTTCAAATGCCCCAGACAATTTGGCCCTCTCTGCTTTCCTGCGCACTCTAGCCTCAAAATCACCGTTTTTCACTTTCGGCGCTGTTTGGAGCAAAAAAGACAAACGTCCA
This sequence comes from Vanellus vanellus, assembly GCF_965231255.1. Taxonomy (NCBI): domain Eukaryota; kingdom Metazoa; phylum Chordata; class Aves; order Charadriiformes; family Charadriidae; genus Vanellus; species Vanellus vanellus. The sequence goes on along the minus strand of NC_138909.1, from coordinate 21,713,503 downwards.
GCTTTTGATGCCACAGCAAAGGTGCCAGCGGGGAAAAGTGATGCTGGTCCTCACTGCCTCCTGGAACCCCTTCAAATGCCCCAGACAATTTGGCCCTCTCTGCTTTCCTGCGCACTCTAGCCTCAAAAGCACGTTTTTTCATTTTCAGCGCCCCCCAGAGGAAAAAAGACAAACGTCCAGGTTTTGCTGCCACAGCAAAGGTGCCAGCGGGGAAAAGTGATGCTGGTCCTCACTGCCTCCTGGAACCCCTTCAAATGCCCCAGACAATTTGGCCCTCTCTGCTTTCCTGCGCACTCTAGCCTCAAAAGCACCGTTTTTGACTTTCGGCGCCCTCCGGAGGAAAAAAGACAAACGTCCAGGTTTTGCTGCCACAGCAAAGGTGCCAGCGGGGAAAAGTGATGCTGGTCCTCACTGCCTCCTGGATCCCCTTCAAATGCCCCAGACAATTTGGCCCTCTCTGCTTTGCTGCGCAGTCTAGCCTCAAAAGCACCGTTTTTCACTTTCGGCGCCCTCCGGAGGAAAAAAGACAAACGTCCAGGTTTTGCTGCCACAGCAAAGGTGCCAGCGGGGAAAAGTGATGCTGGTCCTCACTGCCTCCTGGATCCCCTTCAAATGCCCCAGACAATTTGGCTCTCTCTGCTTTACTGCGCAGTCTAGCCTCAAAAGCCCCGTTTTTCACTTTCCGCGCTGTTTGGAGCAAAAAAGATAAACGTCCAGCTTTTGCTGCCACAGCGAAGGTGCCAGCGGGGAAAAGTTATGCTAGTACTCACTGCCTCCTGGAACCCCTTCAAATGCCCCAGACAATTTGGCCCTCTCTGCTTTCCTGCGCACTCTAGCCTCAAAAGCACCTTTTTTCACTTTCGGCGCTGTTTGGAGCAAACAAGACAAACGTCCATCTTTTGCTGCCACAGCAAAGGTGCCAGCGGGGAAAAGTGATGCTGGTCCTCACTGCCTCCTGGAACCCCTTCAAATGCCCCAGACAATTTGGCCCTCTCTGCTTTCCTGCGCACTCTAGCCTCAAAAGCACCTTTTTTCACTTTCGGCGCCCTCTGGAGGAAAAAAGACAAACGTCCATCTTTTGCTGCCACAGCAAAGGTGCCAGCGGGGAAAAGTGATGCTGGTCCTCACTGCCTCCTGGAACCCCTTCAAATGCCCCAGACAATTTGGCCCTCTCTGCTTTCCTGCGCACTCTAGCCTCAAAATCACCGTTTTTCACTTTCGGCGCTGTTTGGAGCAAAAAAGACAAACGTCCAGCTTTTGATGCCACAGCAAAGGTGCCAGCGGGGAAAAGTGATGCTGGTCCTCACTGCCTCCTGGAACCCCTTCAAATGCCCCAGACAATTTGGCCCTCTCTGCTTTCCTGCGCACTGTAGCCTCAAAAGCACGTTTTTTCATTTTCAGCGCCCCCCAGAGGAAAAAAGACAAACGTCCAGGTTTTGCTGCCACAGCAAAGGTGCCAGCGGGGAAAAGTGATGCTGGTCCTCACTGCCTCCTGGAACCCCTTCAAATGCCCCAGACAATTTGGCCCTCTCTGCTTTCCTGCGCACTCTATCCTCACAAGCACCGTTTTTCACGTTCGGCGCCCTCCGGAGGAAAAAAGACAAACGTCCAGCTTTTGCTGCCACAGCAAAGGTGCCAGCGGGGAAAAGTGATGCTGGTCCTCACTGCCTCCTGGAACCCCTTCAAATGCCCCAGACAATTTGGCCCTCTCTGCTTTCCTGCGCACTCTATCCTCACAAGCACAGTTTTTCACTTTCGGCGCAGTTTGGAGCAAAAAAGACAAACGTCCAGCTTTTGCTGCCACAGCAAAGGTGCCAGCGGGGAAAAGTGATGCTGGTCCTCACTGCCTCCTGGAACCCCTTCAAATGCCCCAGACAATTTGGCCCTCTCTGCTTTCCTGCGCACTCTAGCCTCAAAAGCACCTTTTTTCACTTTCGGCGCTGTTTGGAGCAAAAAAGACAAACGTCCAGCTTTTGATGCGACAGCAAAGGTGCCAGCGGGGAAAAGTGATGCTGGTCCTCACTGCCTCCTGGAACCCCTTCAAATGCCCCAGACAATTTGGCCCTCTCTGCTTTCCTGCGCACTCTAGCCTCAAAAGCACCGTTTTTCACTTTCGGCGCCCTCCGGAGGAAAAAAGACAAACGTCCAGGTTTTGCTGCCACAGCAAAGGTGCCAGCGGGGAAAAGTGATGCTGGTCCTCACTGCCTCCTGGATCCCCTTCAAATGCCCCAGACAATTTGGCCCTCTCTGCTTTGCTGCGCAGTCTAGCCTCAAAAGCCCCGTTTTTCACTTTCCGCGCTGTTTGGAGCAAAAAAGATAAACGTCCAGCTTTTGCTGCCACAGCGAAGGTGCCAGCGGGGAAAAGTGATGCTGGTCCTCACTGCCTCCTGGAACCCCTTCAAATGCCCCAGACAATTTGGCCCTCTCTGCTTTGCTGCGCACTCTAGCCTCAAAAGCACCTTTTTTCACTTTCGGCGCCCTCCGGAGGAAAAAAACAAGCGTCCATCTTTTGCTGCCAAAGCAAAGGTGCCAGCGGGGCAAAGTTATGCTAGTCCTCACTGCCTCCTGGAACCCCTTCAAATGCCCCAGACAATTTGGCCCTCTCTGCTTTGCTAAGCACTCTAGCCTCAAAAGCACCTTTTTTCACTTTCGGCGCTGTTTGGAGCAAAAAAGACAAACATCCAGCTTTTGATGCCACAGCAAAGGTGCCAGCGGGGAAAAGTGATCCTGGTCCTCACTGCCTCCTGGAACCCCTTCAAATGCCCCAGACAATTTGGCCCTCTCTGCTATCCTGCGCACTCTAGCCTCAAAATCACCGTTTTTCACTTTCGGCGCTGTTTGGAGCAAAAAAGACACACGTCCAGCTTTTGATGCCACAGCAAAGGTGCCAGCGGGGAAAAGTGATGCTGGTCCTCACTGCCTCCTGGAACCCCTTCAAATGCCCCAGACAATTTGGCCCTCTCTGCTTTCCTGCGCACTCTAGCCTCAAAAGCACCGTTTTTCACTTTCGGCGCCCTCCGGAGGAAAAAAGACAAACGTCCAGGTTTTGCTGCCACAGCAAAGGTGCCAGCGGGGAAAAGTGATGCTGGTCCTCACTGCCTCCTGGATCCCCTTCAAATGCCCCAGACAATTTGGCCCTCTCTGCTTTGCTGCGCAGTCTAGCCTCAAAAGCCCCGTTTTTCACTTTCCGCGCTGTTTGGAGCAAAAAAGATAAACGTCCAGCTTTTGCTGCCACAGCGAAGGTGCCAGCGGGGAAAAGTGATGCTGGTCCTCACTGCCTCCTGGAACCCCTTCAAATGCCCCAGACAATTTGGCCCTCTCTGCTTTGCTGCGCACTCTAGCCTCAAATGCACCTTTTTTCACTTTTGGCGCCCTCCGGAGGAAAAAAACACGCGTCCATCTTTTGCTGCCAAAGCAAAGGTGCCAGCGGGGCAAAGTTATGCTAGTCCTCACTGCCTCCTGGAACCCCTTCAAATGCCCCAGACAATTTGGCCCTCTCTGCTTTGCTAAGCACTCTAGCCTCAAAAGCACCTTTTTTCACTTTCGGCGCTGTTTGGAGCAAAAAAGACAAACATCCAGCTTTTGATGCCACAGCAAAGGTGCCAGCGGGGAAAAGTGATCCTGGTCCTCACTGCCTCCTGGAACCCCTTCAAATGCCCCAGACAATTTGGCCCTCTCTGCTATCCTGCGCACTCTAGCCTCAAAATCACCGTTTTTCACTTTCGGCGCTGTTTGGAGCAAAAAAGACACACGTCCAGCTTTTGATGCCACAGCAAAGGTGCCAGCGGGGAAAAGTGATGCTGGTCCTCACTGCCTCCTGGAACCCCTTCAAATGCCCCAGACAATTTGGCCCTCTCTGCTTTCCTGCGCACTCTAGCCTCAAAAGCACGTTTTTTCATTTTCAGCGCCCCCCAGAGGAAAAAAGACAAACGTCCAGGTTTTGCTGCCACAGCAAAGGTGCCAGCGGGGAAAAGTGATGCTGGTCCTCACTGCCTCCTGGAACCTCTTCAAATGCCCCAGACAATTTGGCCCTCTCTGCTTTCCTGCGCACTCTAGCCTCAAAAGCACCGTTTTTCACTTTCGGCGCCCTCCGGAGGAAAAAAGACAAACGTCCAGGTTTTGCTGCCACAGCAAAGGTGCCAGCGGGGAAAAGTGATGCTGGTCCTCACTGCCTCCTGGATCCCCTTCAAATGCCCCAGACAATTTGGCCCTCTCTGCTTTCCTGCGCACTCTAGCCTCAAAAGCCCCGTTTTTCACTTTCCGCGCTGTTTGGAGCAAAAAAGATAAACGTCCAGCTTTTGCTGCCACAGCGAAGGTGCCAGCGGGGAAAAGTGATGCTGGTCCTCACTGCCTCCTGGAACCCCTTCAAATGCCCCAGACAATTTGGCCCTCTCTGCTTTGCTGCGCACTCTAGCCTCAAAAGCACCTTTTTTCACTTTCGGCGCCCTCCGGAGGAAAAAAACAAGCGTCCATCTTTTGCTGCCAAAGCAAAGGTGCCAGCGGGGCAAAGTTATGCTAGTCCTCACTGCCTCCTGGAACCCCTTCAAATGCCCCAGACAATTCGGCCCTCTCTGCTTTCCTGCGGACTCTAGCCTTAAAAGCACCTTTTTTCACTTTCGGCGCTGTTTGGAGCAAAAAAGACAAACGTCCAGCTTTTGCTGCCACAGCAAAGGTGCCAGTGGGGAAAAGTGATGCTGGTCCTCACTGCCTCCTGGAACCCCTTCAAATGCCCCAGACAATTCGGCCCTCTCTGCTTTCCTGCGGACTCTAGCCTTAAAAGCACCTTTTTTCAGTTTCGGCGCTGTTTGGAGCAAAAAAGACAAACGTCCAGCTTTTGCTGCCACAGCGAAGGTGCCAGCGGGGAAAAGTGATGCTGGTCCTCACTGCCTCCTGGAACCCCTTCAAATGCCCCAGACAATTTGGCCCTCTCTGCTTTCCTGCGCACTCTAGCCTCAAAAGCACCGTTTTTCACTTTCGGCGCAGTTTGGAGCAAAAAAGACAAACGTCCATCTTTTGCTGCCACAGCAAAGGTGCCAGCGGGGAAAAGTGATGCTGGTCCTCACTGCCTCCTGGAACCCCTTCAAATGCCCCAGACAATTTGGCCCTCTCTGCTTTCCTGCAGATTCTAGCCTGAAAAGCACCTTTTTTCATTTTCGGCACCCCCCGGAGGAAAAAAGACAAACGTCCAGCTTTTGCTGCCACAGCAAAGGTGCCAGCGGGGAAAAGTGATGCTGGTCCTCACTGCCTCCTGGAACCCCTTCAAATGCCCCAGACAATTTGGCCCTCTCTGCTTTCCTGCGCACTCTAGCCTCAAAAGCACGTTTTTTCATTTTCGGCGCCCCCTAGAGGAAAAAAGACAAACGTCCAGGTTTTGCTGCCACAGCAAAGGTGCCAGCGGGGAAAAGTGATGCTGGTCCTCACTGCCTCCTGGAACCCCTTCAAATGCCCCAGACAATTTGGCCCTCTCTGCTTTCCTGCGCACTCTAGCCTCAAAATCACCGTTTTTCACTTTCGGCGCTGTTTGGAGCAAAAAAGAGGAACGTCCAGCTTTTGATGCCACAGCAAAGGTGCCAGCGGGGAAAAGTGATGCTGGTCCTCACTGCCTCCTAGAACCCCTTCAAATGCCCCAGACAATTTGGCCCTCTCTGCTTTCCTGCGCACTCTAGCCTCAAAAGCACGTTTTTTCTTTTTCAGCGCCCCCCAGAGGAAAAAAGACAAACGTCCAGGTTTTGCTGCCACAGCAAAGGTGCCAGCGGGGAAAAGTGATGCTGGTCCTCACTGCCTCCTGGAACCCCTTCAAATGCCCCAGACAATTTGGCCCTCTCTGCTTTCCTGCGCACTCTAGCCTCAAAAGCACCGTTTTTCACTTTCGGCGCCCTCCGGAGGAAAAAAGACAAACGTCCAGGTTTTGCTGCCACAGCAAAGGTGCCAGCGGGGAAAAGTGATGCTGGTCCTCACTGCCTCCTGGAACCCCTTCAAATGCCCCAGACAATTTGGCCCTCTCTGCTTTGCTGCGCAGTCTAGCCTCAAAAGCCCCGTTTTTCACTTTCCGCGCTGTTTGGAGCAAAAAAGATAAACGTCCAGCTTTTGCTGCCACAGCGAAGGTGCCAGCGGGGAAAAGTGATGCTGGTCCTCACTGCCTCCTGGAACCCCTTCAAATGCCCCAGACAATTTGGCCCTCTCTGCTTTGCTGCGCACTCTAGCCTCAAAAGCACCTTTTTTCACTTTCGGCGCCCTCCGGAGGAAAAAAACAAGCGTCCATCTTTTGCTGCCAAAGCAAAGGTGCCAGCAGGGCAAAGTTATGCTAGTCCTCACTGCCTCCTGGAACCCCTTCAAATGCCCCAGACAATTTGGCCCTCTCTGCTTTGCTAAGCACTCTAGCCTCAAAAGCACCGTTTTTCACTTTCGGCGCAGTTTGGAGCAAAAAAGACAAACGTCCAGCTTTTGCTGCCACAGCAAAGGTGCCAGCGGGGAAAAGTGATGCTGGTCCTCACTGCCTCCTGGAACCCCTTCAAATGCCCCAGACAATTTGGCCCTCTCTGCTTTCCTGCAGATTCTAGCCTGAAAAGCACCTTTTTTCATTTTCGGCACCCCCCGGAGGAAAAAAGACAAACGTCCAGCTTTTGCTGCCACAGCAAAGGTGCCAGCGGGGAAAAGTGATGCTGGTCCTCACTGCCTCCTGGAACCCCTTCAAATGCCCCAGACAATTTGGCCCTCTCTGCTTTCCTGCGCACTCTAGCCTCAAAAGCACGTTTTTTCATTTTCGGCGCCCCCTAGAGGAAAAAAGACAAACGTCCAGGTTTTGCTGCCACAGCAAAGGTGCCAGCGGGGAAAAGTGATGCTGGTCCTCACTGCCTCCTGGAACCCCTTCAAATGCCCCAGACAATTTGGCCCTCTCTGCTTTCCTGCGCACTCTAGCCTCAAAAGCACCTTTTTTCACTTTCGGCGCTGTTTGGAGCAAACAAGACAAATGTCCAGCTTTTGCTGCCACAGCAAAGGTACCAGCGGGGCAAAGTGATGCTGATCCTCACTGCCTCCTGGAACCCCTTCAAATGCCCCAGACAATTTGGCCCTCTCTGCTTTCCTGCGCACTCTATCCTCACAAGCACAGTTTTTCTCTTTCGGCGCTGTTTGGAGCAAAAAAGACAAACGTCCAGCTTTTGCTGCCACAGCGAAGGTGCCAGCGGGGAAAAGTGATGCTGGTCCTCACTGCCTCCTGGAACCCCTTCAAATGCCCCAGACAATTTGGCCCTCTCTGCTTTCCTGCGCACTCTAGCCTCAAAAGCACCGTTTTTCACTTTCGGCGCAGTTTGGAGCAAAAAAGACAAACGTCCATCTTTTGCTGCCACAGCAAAGGTGCCAGCGGGGAAAAGTGATGCTGGTCCTCACTGCCTCCTGGAACCCCTTCAAATGCCCCAGACAATTTGGCCCTCTCTGCTTTCCTGCAGACTCTAGCCTGAAAAGCACCTTTTTTCATTTTCGGCACCCCCCGGAGGAAAAAAGACAAACGTCCAGCTTTTGCTGCCACAGCAAAGGTGCCAGCGGGGAAAAGTGATGCTGGTCCTCACTGCCTCCTGGAACCCCTTCAAATGCCCCAGACAATTTGGCCCTCTCTGCTTTCCTGCGCACTCTAGCCTCAAAAGCACGTTTTTTCATTTTCGGCGCCCCCTAGAGGAAAAAAGACAAACGTCCAGGTTTTGCTGCCACAGCAAAGGTGCCAGCGGGGAAAAGTGATGCTGGTCCTCACTGCCTCCTGGAACCCCTTCAAATGCCCCAGACAATTTGGCCCTCTCTGCTTTCCTGCGCACTCTAGCCTCAAAATCACCGTTTTTCACTTTCGGCGCTGTTTGGAGCAAAAAAGACGAACGTCCAGCTTTTGATGCCACAGCAAAGGTGCCAGCGGGGAAAAGTGATGCTGGTCCTCACTGCCTCCTAGAACCCCTTCAAATGCCCCAGACAATTTGGCCCTCTCTGCTTTCCTGCGCACTCTAGCCTCAAAAGCACGTTTTTTCTTTTTCAGCGCCCCCCAGAGGAAAAAAGACAAACGTCCAGGTTTTGCTGCCACAGCAAAGGTGCCAGCGGGGAAAAGTGATGCTGGTCCTCACTGCCTCCTGGAACCCCTTCAAATGCCCCAGACAATTTGGCCCTCTCTGCTTTCCTGCGCACTCTAGCCTCAAAAGCACCGTTTTTCACTTTCGGCGCCCTCCGGAGGAAAAAAGACAAACGTCCAGGTTTTGCTGCCACAGCAAAGGTGCCAGCGGGGAAAAGTGATGCTGGTCCTCACTGCCTCCTGGAACCCCTTCAAATGCCCCAGACAATTTGGCCCTCTCTGCTTTGCTGCGCAGTCTAGCCTCAAAAGCCCCGTTTTTCACTTTCCGCGCTGTTTGGAGCAAAAAAGATAAACGTCCAGCTTTTGCTGCCACAGCGAAGGTGCCAGCGGGGAAAAGTGATGCTGGTCCTCACTGCCTCCTGGAACCCCTTCAAATGCCCCAGACAATTTGGCCCTCTCTGCTTTGCTGCGCACTCTAGCCTCAAAAGCACCTTTTTTCACTTTCGGCGCCCTCCGGAGGAAAAAAACAAGCGTCCATCTTTTGCTGCCAAAGCAAAGGTGCCAGCGGGGCAAAGTTATGCTAGTCCTCACTGCCTCCTGGAACCCCTTCAAATGCCCCAGACAATTTGGCCCTCTCTGCTTTGCTAAGCACTCTAGCCTCAAAAGCACCGTTTTTCACTTTCGGCGCAGTTTGGAGCAAAAAAGACAAACGTCCAGCTTTTGCTGCCACAGCAAAGGTGCCAGCGGGGAAAAGTGATGCTGGTCCTCACTGCCTCCTGGAACCCCTTCAAATGCCCCAGACAATTTGGCCCTCTCTGCTTTCCTGCAGACTCTAGCCTGAAAAGCACCTTTTTTCATTTTCGGCACCCCCCGGAGGAAAAAAGACAAACGTCCAGCTTTTGCTGCCACAGCAAAGGTGCCAGCGGGGAAAAGTGATGCTGGTCCTCACTGCCTCCTGGAACCCCTTCAAATGCCCCAGACAATTTGGCCCTCTCTGCTTTCCTGCGCACTCTAGCCTCAAAAGCACGTTTTTTCATTTTCGGCGCCCCCTAGAGGAAAAAAGACAAACGTCCAGGTTTTGCTGCCACAGCAAAGGTGCCAGCGGGGAAAAGTGATGCTGGTCCTCACTGCCTCCTGGAACCCCTTCAAATGCCCCAGACAATTTGGCCCTCTCTGCTTTCCTGCGCACTCTAGCCTCAAAAGCACCTTTTTTCACTTTCGGCGCTGTTTGGAGCAAACAAGACAAATGTCCAGCTTTTGCTGCCACAGCAAAGGTACCAGCGGGGCAAAGTGATGCTGATCCTCACTGCCTCCTGGAACCCCTTCAAATGCCCCAGACAATTTGGCCCTCTCTGCTTTCCTGCGCACTCTAGCCTCACAAGCACAGTTTTTCTCTTTCGGCGCTGTTTGGAGCAAAAAAGACAAACGTCCAGCTTTTGCTGCCACAGCGAAGGTGCCAGCGGGGAAAAGTGATGCTGGTCCTCACTGCCTCCTGGAACCCCTTCAAATGCCCCAGACAATTTGGCCCTCTCTGCTTTCCTGCGCACTCTAGCCTCAAAAGCACCGTTTTTCACTTTCGGCGCAGTTTGGAGCAAAAAAGACAAACGTCCATCTTTTGCTGCCACAGCAAAGGTGCCAGCGGGGAAAAGTGATGCTGGTCCTCACTGCCTCCTGGAACCCCTTCAAATGCCCCAGACAATTTGGCCCTCTCTGCTTTCCTGCGCACTCTAGCCTCAAAAGCACGTTTTTTCATTTTCGGCGCCCCCTAGAGGAAAAAAGACAAACGTCCAGGTTTTGCTGCCACAGCAAAGGTGCCAGCGGGGAAAAGTGATGCTGGTCCTCACTGCCTCCTGGAACCCCTTCAAATGCCCCAGACAATTTGGCCCTCTCTGCTTTCCTGCGCACTCTAGCCTCAAAAGCACCTTTTTTCACTTTCGGCGCTGTTTGGAGCAAACAAGACAAATGTCCAGCTTTTGCTGCCACAGCAAAGGTACCAGCGGGGCAAAGTGATGCTGATCCTCACTGCCTCCTGGAACCCCTTCAAATACCCCAGACAATTTGGCCCTCTCTGCTTTCCTGCGCACTCTAGCCTCACAAGCACAGTTTTTCTCTTTCGGCGCTGTTTGGAGCAAAAAAGACAAACGTCCAGCTTTTGCTGCCACAGCGAAGGTGCCAGCGGGGAAAAGTGATGCTGGTCCTCACTGCCTCCTGGAACCCCTTCAAATGCCCCAGACAATTTGGCCCTCTCTGCTTTCCTGCGCACTCTAGCCTCAAAAGCACCGTTTTTCACTTTCGGCGCAGTTTGGAGCAAAAAAGACAAACGTCCATCTTTTGCTGCCACAGCAAAGGTGCCAGCGGGGAAAAGTGATGCTGGTCCTCACTGCCTCCTGGAACCCCTTCAAATGCCCCAGACAATTTGGCCCTCTCTGCTTTCCTGCGCACTCTAGCCTCAAAAGCACGTTTTTTCATTTTCGGCGCCCCCTAGAGGAAAAAAGACAAACGTCCAGGTTTTGCTGCCACAGCAAAGGTGCCAGCGGGGAAAAGTGATGCTGGTCCTCACTGCCTCCTGGAACCCCTTCAAATGCCCCAGACAATTTGGCCCTCTCTGCTTTCCTGCAGACTCTAGCCTGAAAAGCACCTTTTTTCATTTTCGGCACCCCCCGGAACAAAAAAGACAAACGTCCAGCTTTTGCTGCCACAGCAAAGGTGCCAGCGGGGAAAAGTGATGCTGGTCCTCACTGCCTCCTGGAACCCCTTCAAATGCCCCAGACAATTTGGCCCTCTCTGCTTTCCTGCGCACTCTAGCCTCAAAAGCACCTTTTTTCACTTTCGGCGCTGTTTGGAGCAAAAAAGACAAACGTCCAGCTTTTGATGCCACAGCAAAGGTGCCAGCGGGGAAAAGTGATGCTGGTCCTCACTGCCTCCTGGAACCCCTTCAAATGCCCCAGACAATTTGGCCCTCTCTACTTTCCTGCGCACTCTAGCCTCAAAATCACCTTTTTTCACTTTCGGCGCTGTTTGGAGCAAAAAAGACGAACGTCCAGCTTTTGATGCCACAGCAAAGGTGCCAGCGGGGAAAAGTGATGCTGGTCCTCACTGCCTCCTAGAACCCCTTCAAATGCCCCAGACAATTTGGCCCTCTCTGCTTTCCTGCGCACTCTAGCCTCAAAAGCACGTTTTTTCTTTTTCAGCGCCCCCCAGAGGAAAAAAGACAAACGTCCAGGTTTTGCTGCCACAGCAAAGGTGCCAGCGGGGAAAAGTGATGCTGGTCCTCACTGCCTCCTGGAACCCCTTCAAATGCCCCAGACAATTTGGCCCTCTCTGCTTTCCTGCGCACTCTAGCCTCAAAAGCACCGTTTTTCACTTTCGGCGCCCTCCGGAGGAAAAAAGACAAACGTCCAGGTTTTGCTGCCACAGCAAAGGTGCCAGCGGGGAAAAGTGATGCTGGTCCTCACTGCCTCCTGGAACCCCTTCAAATGCCCCAGACAATTTGGCCCTCTCTGCTTTGCTGCGCAGTCTAGCCTCAAAAGCCCCGTTTTTCACTTTCCGCGCTGTTTGGAGCAAAAAAGATAAACGTCCAGCTTTTGCTGCCACAGCGAAGGTGCCAGCGGGGAAAAGTGATGCTGGTCCTCACTGCCTCCTGGAACCCCTTCAAATGCCCCAGACAATTTGGCCCTCTCTGCTTTGCTGCGCACTCTAGCCTCAAAAGCACCTTTTTTCACTTTCGGCGCCCTCCGGAGGAAAAAAAAAAGCGTCCATCTTTTGCTGCCAAAGCAAAGGTGCCAGCGGGGCAAAGTTATGCTAGTCCTCACTGCCTCCTGGAACCCCTTCAAATGCCCCAGACAATTTGGCCCTCTCTGCTTTGCTAAGCACTCTAGCCTCAAAAGCACCGTTTTTCACTTTCGGCGCAGTTTGGAGCAAAAAAGACAAACGTCCAGCTTTTGCTGCCACAGCAAAGGTGCCAGCGGGGAAAAGTGATGCTGGTCCTCACTGCCTCCTGGAACCCCTTCAAATGCCCCAGACAATTTGGCCCTCTCTGCTTTCCTGCAGACTCTAGACTGAAAAGCACCTTTTTTCATTTTCGGCACCCCCCGGAGGAAAAAAGACAAACGTCCAGCTTTTGCTGCCACAGCAAAGGTGCCAGCGGGGAAAAGTGATGCTGGTCCTCACTGCCTCCTGGAACCCCTTCAAATGCCCCAGACAATTTGGCCCTCTCTGCTTTCCTGCGCACTCTAGCCTCAAAAGCACGTTTTTTCATTTTCGGCGCCCCCTAGAGGAAAAAAGACAAACGTCCAGGTTTTGCTGCCACAGCAAAGGTGCCAGCGGGGAAAAGTGATGCTGGTCCTCACTGCCTCCTGGAACCCCTTCAAATGCCCCAGACAATTTGGCCCTCTCTGCTTTCCTGCGCACTCTAGCCTCAAAAGCACCTTTTTTCACTTTCGGCGCTGTTTGGAGCAAACAAGACAAATGTCCAGCTTTTGCTGCCACAGCAAAGGTACCAGCGGGGCAAAGTGATGCTGATCCTCACTGCCTCCTGGAACCCCTTCAAATGCCCCAGACAATTTGGCCCTCTCTGCTTTCCTGCGCACTCTATCCTCACAAGCACAGTTTTTCTCTTTCGGCGCTGTTTGGAGCAAAAAAGACAAACGTCCAGCTTTTGCTGCCACAGCAAAGGTGCCAGCGGGGAAAAGTGATGCTGGTCCTCACTGCCTCCTGGAACCCCTTCAAATGCCCCAGACAATTTGGCCCTCTCTGCTTTCCTGCAGACTCTAGCCTGAAAAGCACCTTTTTTCATTTTCGGCACCCCCCGGAACAAAAAAGACAAACGTCCAGCTTTTGCTGCCACAGCAAAGGTGCCAGCGGGGAAAAGTGATGCTGGTCCTCACTGCCTCCTGGAACCCCTTCAAATGCCCCAGACAATTTGGCCCTCTCTGCTTTCCTGCGCACTCTAGCCTCAAAAGCACCTTTTTTCACTTTCGGCGCTGTTTGGAGCAAAAAAGACAAACGTCCAGCTTTTGATGCCACAGCAAAGGTGCCAGCGGGGAAAAGTGATGCTGGTCCTCACTGCCTCCTAGAACCCCTTCAAATGCCCCAGACAATTTGGCCCTCTCTGCTTTCCTGCGCACTCTAGCCTCAAAAGCACGTTTTTTCTTTTTCAGCGCCCCCCAGAGGAAAAAAGACAAACGTCCAGGTTTTGCTGCCACAGCAAAGGTGCCAGCGGGGAAAAGTGATGCTGGTCCTCACTGCCTCCTGGAACCCCTTCAAATGCCCCAGACAATTTGGCCCTCTCTGCTTTCCTGCGCACTCTAGCCTCAAAAGCACCGTTTTTCACTTTCGGCGCCCTCCGGAGGAAAAAAGACAAACGTCCAGGTTTTGCTGCCACAGCAAAGGTGCCAGCGGGGAAAAGTGATGCTGGTCCTCACTGCCTCCTGGAACCCCTTCAAATGCCCCAGACAATTTGGCCCTCTCTGCTTTGCTGTGCAGTCTAGCCTCAAAAGCCCCGTTTTTCACTTTCCGCGCTGTTTGGAGCAAAAAAGACAAACGTCCTGGTTTTGCTGCCACAGCAAAGGTGCCAGCAGGGAAAAGTGATGCTGGTCCTCACTGCCTCCTGGAACCCCTTCAAATGCCCCAGACAATTTGGCCCTCTCTGCTTTCCTGCGCAGTCTAGCCTCAAAATCACCGTTTTTCACTTTCGGCGCTGTTTGGAGCAAAAAAGACAAACGTCCAGCTTTTGATGCCACAGCAAAGGTGCCAGCGGGGAAAAGTGATGCTGGTCCTCACTGCCTCCTAGAACCCCTTCAAATGCCCCAGACAATTTGGCCCTCTCTGCTTTCCTGCGCACTCTAGCCTCAAAAGCACGTTTTTTCATTTTCAGCGCCCCCCAGAGGAAAAAAGACAAACGTCCAGGTTTTGCTGCCACAGCAAAGGTGCCAGCGGGGAAAAGTGATGCTGGTCCTCACTGCCTCCTGGAACCCCTTCAAATGCCCCAGACAATTTGGCCCTCTCTGCTTTCCTGCGCACTCTAGCCTCAAACGCACCGTTTTTCACTTTCGGCGTCCTCCGGAGGAAAAAAGACAAACGTCCAGCTTTTGCTGCCACAGCAAAGGTGCCAGCGGGGAAAAGTGATGCTGGTCCTCACTGCCTCCTGGAACCCCTTCAAATGCCCCAGACAATTTGGCCCTCTCTGCTTTGCTGCGCACTCTAGCCTCAAACGCACCGTTTTTCACTTTCGGCGTCCTCCGGAGGAAAAAAGACAAACGTCCAGCTTTTGCTGCCACAGCAAAGGTGCCAGCGGGGAAAAGTGATGCTGGTCCTCACTGCCTCCTGGAACCCCTTCAAATGCCCCAGACAATTTGGCCCTCTCTGCTTTCCTGCGCACTCTAGCCTCAAAAGCACCGTTTTTCACTTTCGGCGCAGTTTGGAGCAAAAAAGACAAACGTCCATCTTTTGCTGCCACAGCAAAGGTGCCAGCGGGGAAAAGTGATGCTGGTCCTCACTGCCTCCTGGAACCCCTTCAAATGCCCCAGACAATTTGGCCCTCTCTGCTTTCCTGCAGACTCTAGCCTGAAAAGCACCTTTTTTCATTTTCGGCACCCCCCGGAGGAAAAAAGACAAACGTCCAGCTTTTGCTGCCACAGCAAAGGTGCCAGCGGGGAAAAGTGATGCTGGTCCTCACTGCCTCCTGGAACCCCTTCAAATGCCCCAGACAATTTGGCCCTCTCTGCTTTCCTGCGCACTCTAGCCTCAAAAGCACCTTTTTTCATTTTCGGCGCCCCCTAGAGGAAAAAAGACAAACGTCCAGGTTTTGCTGCCACAGCAAAGGTGCCAGCGGGGAAAAGTGATGCTGGTCCTCACTGCCTCCTGGAACCCCTTCAAATGCCCCAGACAATTTGGCCCTCTCTGCTTTCCTGCGCACTCTAGCCTCAAAAGCACCTTTTTTCACTTTCGGCGCTGTTTGGAGCAAACAAGACAAATGTCCAGCTTTTGCTGCCACAGCAAAGGTACCAGCGGGGCAAAGTGATGCTGATCCTCACTGCCTCCTGGAACCCCTTCAAATGCCCCAGACAATTTGGCCCTCTCTGCTTTCCTGCGCACTCTATCCTCACAAGCACAGTTTTTCTCTTTCGGCGCTGTTTGGAGCAAAAAAGACAAACGTCCAGCTTTTGCTGCCACAGCAAAGGTGCCAGCGGGGAAAAGTGATGCTGGTCCTCACTGCCTCCTGGAACCCCTTCAAATGCCCCAGACAATTTGGCCCTCTCTGCTTTCCTGCAGACTCTAGCCTGAAAAGCACATTTTTTCATTTTCGGCACCCCCCGGAACAAAAAAGACAAACGTCCAGCTTTTGCTGCCACAGCAAAGGTGCCAGCGGGGAAAAGTGATGCTGGTCCTCACTGCCTCCTGGAACCCCTTCAAATGCCCCAGACAATTTGGCCCTCTCTGCTTTCCTGCGCACTCTAGCCTCAAAAGCACCTTTTTTCACTTTCGGCGCTGTTTGGAGCAAAAAAGACAAACGTCCAGCTTTTGATGCCACAGCAAAGGTGCCAGCGGGGAAAAGTGATGCTGGTCCTCACTGCCTCCTAGAACCCCTTCAAATGCCCCAGACAATTTGGCCCTCTCTGCTTTCCTGCAGACTCTAGCCTCAAAAGCACGTTTTTTCTTTTTCAGCGCCCCCCAGAGGAAAAAAGACAAACGTCCAGGTTTTGCTGCCACAGCAAAGGTGCCAGCGGGGAAAAGTGATGCTGGTCCTCACTGCCTCCTGGAACCCCTTCAAATGCCCCAGACAATTTGGCCCTCTCTGCTTTCCTGCGCACTCTAGCCTCAAAAGCACCGTTTTTCACTTTCGGCGCCCTCCGGAGGAAAAAAGACAAACGTCCAGGTTTTGCTGCCACAGCAAAGGTGCCAGCGGGGAAAAGTGATGCTGGTCCTCACTGCCTCCTGGAACCCCTTCAAATGCCCCAGACAATTTGGCCCTCTCTGCTTTGCTGCGCAGTCTAGCCTCAAAAGCCCCGTTTTTCACTTTCCGCGCTGTTTGGAGCAAAAAAGATAAACGTCCAGCTTTTGCTGCCACAGCGAAGGTGCCAGCGGGGAAAAGTGATGCTGGTCCTCACTGCCTCCTGGAACCCCTTCAAATGCCCCAGACAATTTGGCCCTCTCTGCTTTGCTGCGCACTCTAGCCTCAAAAGCACCTTTTTTCACTTTCGGCGCCCTCCGGAGGAAAAAAACAAGCGTCCATCTTTTGCTGCCAAAGCAAAGGTGCCAGCGGGGCAAAGTTATGCTAGTCCTCACTGCCTCCTGGAACCCCTTCAAATGCCCCAGACAATTTGGCAATCTCTGCTTTGCTAAGCACTCTAGCCTCAAAAGCACCGTTTTTCACTTTCGGCGCTGTTTGGAGCAAAAAAGACAAACGTCCAGCTTTTGCTGCCACAGCAAAGGTGCCAGTGGGGAAAAGTGATGCTGGTCCTCACTGCCTCCTGGAACCCCTTCAAATGCCCCAGACAATTTGGCCCTCTCTGCTTTCCTGCGCACTCTAGCCTCAAAAGCACCTTTTTTCACTTTCGGCGCAGTTTGGAGCAAAAAAGACAAACGTCCAGCTTTTGCTGCCACAGCAAAGGTGCCAGCGGGGAAAAGTGATGCTGGTCCTCACTGCCTCCTGGAACCCCTTCAAATGCCCCAGACAATTTGGCCCTCTCTGCTTTCCTGCGCACTCTAGCCTAAAAAGCACCTTTTTTCATTTTCGGCACCCCCCGGAGGAAAAAAGACAAACGTCCAGCTTTTGCTGCCACAGCAAAGGTGCCAGCGGGGAAAAGTGATGCTGGTCCTCACTGCCTCCTGGAACCCCTTCAAATGCCCCAGACAATTTGGCCCTCTCTGCTTTCTTGCGCACTCTAGCCTCAAAAGCACCTTTTTTCACTTTCGGCGCCCTCCGGAGGAAAAAAGACAAACGTCCATCTTTTGCTGCCACAGCAAAGGTGCCAGCGGGGAAAAGTGATGCTGGTCCTCACTGCCTCCTGGAACCCCTTCAAATGCCCCAGACAATTTGGCCCTCTCTGCTTTCCTGCGCACTCTAGCCTCAAAATCACCGTTTTTCACTTTCGGCGCTGTTTGGAGCAAAAAAGACAAACGTCCAGCTTTTGATGCCACAGCAAAGGTGCCAGCGGGGAAAAGTGATGCTGGTCCTCACTGCCTCCTGGAACCCCTTCAAATGCCCCAGACAATTTGGCCCTCTCTGCTTTCCTGCGCACTCTAGCCTCAAACGCACCGTTTTTCACTTTCGGCGTCCTCCGGAGGAAAAAAGACAAACGTCCAGCTTTTGCTGCCACAGCAAAGGTGCCAGCGGGGAAAAGTGATGCTGGTCCTCACTGCCTCCTGGAACCCCTTCAAATGCCCCAGACAATTTGGCCCTCTCTGCTTTCCTGCGCACTCTAGCCTCAAAAGCACGTTTTTTCATTTTCGGCGCCCCCTAGAGGAAAAAAGACAAACGTCCAGGTTTTGCTGCCACAGCAAAGGTGCCAGCGGGGAAAAGTGATGCTGGTCCTCACTGCCTCCTGGAACCCCTTCAAATGCCCCAGACAATTTGGCCCTCTCTGCTTTCCTGCAGACTCTAGCCTGAAAAGCACCTTTTTTCATTTTCGGCACCCCCCGGAGGAAAAAAGACAAACGTCCAGCTTTTGCTGCCACAGCAAAGGTGCCAGCGGGGAAAAGTGATGCTGGTCCTCACTGCCTCCTGGAACCCCTTCAAATGCCCCAGACAATTTGGCCCTCTCTGCTTTCCTGCGCACTCTAGCCTCAAAAGCACCTTTTTTCACTTTCGGCGCTGTTTGGAGCAAAAAAGACAAACGTCCAGCTTTTGATGCCACAGCAAAGGTGCCAGCGGGGAAAAGTGATGCTGGTCCTCACTGCCTCCTAGAACCCCTTCAAATGCCCCAGACAATTTGGCCCTCTCTGCTTTCCTGCGCACTCTATCCTCACAAGCCCCTTTTTTCACTTTCGGCGCAGTTTGGAGCAAAAAAGACAAACGTCCAGCTTTTGCTGCCACAGCAAAGGTGCCAGCGGGGAAAAGTGATGCTGGTCCTCACTGCCTCCTGGAACCCCTTCAAATGCCCCAGACAATTTGGCCCTCTCTGCTTTCCTGCGCACTCTAGCCTCAAAAGCAACTTTTTTCACTTTCGGCGCCCTCCGGAGGAAAAAAGACAAACGTCCAGCTTTTGCTGCCACAGCAAAGGTGCCAGCGGGGAAAAGTGATGCTGGTCCTCACTGCCTCCTGGAACCCCTTCAAATGCCCCAGACAATTTGGCCCTCTCTGCTTTCCTGCGCACTCTAGCCTCAAAAGCACCGTTTTTCACTTTCGGCGCCCTCCGGAGGAAAAAAGACAAACGTCCAGGTTTTGCTGCCACAGCAAAGGTGCCAGCGGGGAAAAGTGATGCTGGTCCTCACTGCCTCCTGGAACCCCTTCAAATGCCCCAGACAATTTGGCCCTCTCTGCTTTGCTAAGCACTCTAGCCTCAAAAGCACCTTTTTTCACTTTCCGCGCTGTTTGGAGCAAAAAAGATAAACGTCCAGCTTTTGCTGCCACAGCGAAGGTGCCAGCGGGGAAAAGTGATGCTAGTACTCACTGCCTCCTGGAACCCCTTCAAATGCCCCAGACAATTTGGCCCTCTCTGCTTTCCTGCGCACTCTAGCCTCAAAAGCACCTTTTTTTACTTTCGGCGCCCTCCGGAGGAAAAAAGACAAACGTCCATCTTTTGCTGCCACAGCAAAGGTGCCAGCGGGGAAAAGTGATGCTGGTCCTCACTGCCTCCTGGAACCCCTTCAAATGCCCCAGACAATTTGGCCCTCTCTGCTTTCCTGCGCACTCTAGCATCAAAAGCACCTTTTTTCACTTTCGGCGCCCTCTGGAGGAAAAAAGACAAACGTCCATCTTTTGCTGCCACAGCAAAGGTGCCAGCGGGGAAAAGTGATGCTGGTCCTCACTGCCTCCTGGAACCCCTTCAAATGCCCCAGACAATTTGGCCCTCTCTGCTTTCCTGCGCACTCTAGCCTCAAAATCACCGTTTTTCACTTTCGGCGCTGTTTGGAGCAAAAAAGACAAACGTCCAGCTTTTGATGCCACAGCAAAGGTGCCAGCGGGGAAAAGTGATGCTGGTCCTCACTGCCTCCTGGAACCCCTTCAAATGCCCCAGACAATTTGGCCCTCTCTGCTTTCCTGCGCACTCTAGCCTCAAAAGCACGTTTTTTCATTTTCAGCGCCCCCCAGAGGAAAAAAGACAAACGTCCAGGTTTTGCTGCCACAGCAAAGGTGCCAGCGGGGAAAAGTGATGCTGGTCCTCACTGCCTCCTGGAACCCCTTCAAATGCCCCAGACAATTTGGCCCTCTCTGCTTTCCTGCGCACTCTAGCCTCACAAGCACAGTTTTTCTCTTTCGGCGCTGTTTGGAGCAAAAAAGACAAACGTCCAGCTTTTGCTGCCACAGCAAAGGTGCCAGCGGGGAAAAGTGATGCTGGTCCTCACTGCCTCCTGGAACCCCTTCAAATGCCCCAGACAATTTGGCCCTCTCTGCTTTCCTGCAGACTGTAGCCTGAAAAGCACCTTTATTCATTTTCGGCCCCCCCCCGGAGGAAAAAAGACAAACGTCCAGCTTTTGCTGCCACAGCAAAGGTGCCAGCTGGGAAAAGTGATGCTGGTCCTCACTGCCTCCTGGAACCCCTTCAAATGCCCCAGACAATTTGGCCCTCTCTGCTTTCCTGCGCACTCTATCCTCACAAGCACCGTTTTTCACGTTCGGCGCCCTCCGGAGGAAAAAAGACAAACGTCCAGCTTTTGCTGCCACAGCAAAGGTGCCAGCGGGGAAAAGTGATGCTGGTCCTCACTGCCTCCTGGAACCCCTTCAAATGCCCCAGACAATTTGGCCCTCTCTGCTTTCCTGCGCACTCTATCCTCACAAGCACAGTTTTTCACTTTCGGCGCTGTTTGGAGCAAAAAAGACAAACGTCCAGCTTTTGCTGCCACAGCGAAGGTGCCAGCGGGGAAAAGTGATCCTGGTCCTCACTGCCTCCTGGAACCCCTTCAAATGCCCCAGACAATTTGGCCCTCTCTGCTTTCCTGCGCACTCTAGCCTCAAAAGCACCTTTTTTCACTTTCGGCGCCCTCCGGAGGAAAAAAACAAGCGTCCATCTTTTGCTGCCAAAGCAAAGGTGCCAGCGGGGCAAAGTTATGCTAGTCCTCACTGCCTCCTGGAATCCCTTCAAATGCCCCAGACAATTTGGCCCTCTCTGCTTTGCTAAGCACTCTAGCCTCAAAAGCACCTTTTTTCACTTTCGGCGCTGTTTGGAGCAAAAAAGACAAACATCCAGCTTTTGATGCCACAGCAAAGGTGCCAGCGGGGAAAAGTGATCCTGGTCCTCACTGCCTCCTGGAACCCCTTCAAATGCCCCAGACAATTTGGCCCTCTCTGCTTTCCTGCGCACTCTAGCCTCAAAATCACCGTTTTTCACTTTCGGCGCTGTTTGGAGCAAAAAAGACAAACGTCCATCTTTTGCTGCCACAGCAAAGGTGCCAGCGGGGAAAAGTGATGCTGGTCCTCACTGCCTCCTGGAACCCCTTCAAATGCCCCAGACAATTTGGCCCTCTCTGCTTTCCTGCGCACTCTAGCCTCAAAAGCACGTTTTTTCATTTTCAGCGCCCCCCAGAGGAAAAAAGACAAACGTCCAGGTTTTGCTGCCACAGCAAAGGTGCCAGCGGGGAAAAGTGATGCTGGTCCTCACTGCCTCCTGGAACCCCTTCAAATGCCCCAGACAATTTGGCCCTCTCTGCTTTGCTGCGCACTCTAGCCTCAAAAGCACCTTTTTTCCCTTTCGGCGCCCTCCGGAGGAAAAAAACAAGCGTCCATCTTTTGCTGCCAAAGCAAAGGTGCCAGCGGGGCAAAGTTATGCTAGTCCTCACTGCCTCCTGGAACCCCTTCAAATGCCCCAGACAATTTGGCCCTTTCTGCTTTGCTAAGCACTCTAGCCTCAAAAGCACCTTTTTTCACTTTCGGCGCAGTTTGGAGCAAAAAAGACAAACGTCCAGCTTTTGCTGCCACAGCAAAGGTGCCAGTGGGGAAAAGTGATGCTGGTCCTCACTGCCTCCTGGAACCCCTTCAAATGCCCCAGACAATTCGGCCCTCTCTGCTTTCCTGCGGACTCTAGCCTTAAAAGCACCTTTTTTCACTTTCGGCGCTGTTTGGAGCAAAAAAGACAAACGTCCAGCTTTTGCTGCCACAGCAAAGGTGCCAGCGGGGAAAAGTGATGCTGGTCCTCACTGCCTCCTGGAACCCCTTCAAATGCCCCAGACAATTTGGCCCTCTCTGCTT
Organism: Vanellus vanellus; assembly: GCF_965231255.1. NCBI lineage: Eukaryota > Metazoa > Chordata > Aves > Charadriiformes > Charadriidae > Vanellus > Vanellus vanellus. Next base: position 21,692,105 of record NC_138909.1, on the reverse strand, counting down.
TCCTGCGCACTCTAGCCTCAAAAGCATCGTTTTTCACTTTCGGCGCAGTTTGGAGCAAAAAAGACAAACGTCCATCTTTTGCTGCCACAGCAAAGGTGCCAGCGGGGAAAAGTGATGCTGGTCCTCACTGCCTCCTGGAACCCCTTCAAATGCCCCAGACAATTTGGCCCTCTCTGCTTTCCTGCAGACTCTAGCCTCAAAAGCACCTTTTTTCATTTTGGGCACCCCCCGGAGGAAAAAAGACAAACGTCCAGCTTTTGCTGCCACAGCAAAGGTGCCAGCGGGGAAAAGTGATGCTGGTCCTCACTGCCTCCTGGAACCCCTTCAAATGCCCCAGACAATTTGGCCCTCTCTGCTTTCCTGCGCACTCTAGCCTCACAAGCACAGTTTTTCTCTTTCGGCGCTGTTTGGAGCAAAAAAGACAAACGTCCAGCTTTTGCTGCCACAGCAAAGGTGCCAGCGGGGAAAAATGATGCTGGTCCTCACTGCCTCCTGGAACCCCTTCAAATGCCCCAGACAATTTGGCCCTCTCTGCTTTCCTGCAGACTCTAGCCTGAAAAGCACCTTTTTTCATTTTCGGCACCCCCCGGAACAAAAAAGACAAACGTCCAGCTTTTGCTGCCACAGCAAAGGTGCCAGCGGGGAAAAGTGATGCTGGTCCTCACTGCCTCCTGGAACCCCTTCAAATGCCCCAGACAATTTGGCCCTCTCTGCTTTCCTGCGCACTCTAGCCTCAAAAGCACCTTTTTTCACTTTCGGCGCCCTCTGGAGGAAAAAAGACAAACGTCCATCTTTTGCTGCCAGAGCAAAGGTGCCAGCGGGGAAAAGTGATGCTGGTCCTCACTGCCTCCTGGAACCCCTTCAAATGCCCCAGACAATTTGGCCCTCTCTGCTTTCCTGCGCACTCTAGCCTCAAAATCACCGTTTTTCACTTTCGGCGCTGTTTGGAGCAAAAAAGACAAACGTCCAGCTTTTGATGCCACAGCAAAGGTGCCAGCGGGGAAAAGTGATGCTGGTCCTCACTGCCTCCTAGAACCCCTTCAAATGCCCCAGACAATTTGGCCCTCTCTGCTTTCCTGCGCACTCTAGCCTCAAAAGCACGTTTTTTCTTTTTCAGCGCCCCCCAGAGGAAAAAAGACAAACGTCCAGGTTTTGCTGCCACAGCGAAGGTGCCAGCGGGGAAAAGTGATGCTGGTCCTCACTGCCTCCTGGAACCCCTTCAAATGCCCCAGACAATTTGGCCCTCTCTGCTTTGCTGCGCACTCTAGCCTCAAAAGCACCTTTTTTCACTTTCGGCGCCCTCCGGAGGAAAAAAACAAGCGTCCATCTTTTGCTGCCAAAGCAAAGGTGCCAGCGGGGCAAAGTTATGCTAGTCCTCACTGCCTCCTGGAACCCCTTCAAATGCCCCAGACAATTTGGCCCTCTCTGCTTTGCTAAGCACTCTAGCCTCAAAAGCACCTTTTTTCACTTTCGGCGCTGTTTGGAGCAAAAAAGACAAACATCCAGCTTTTGATGCCACAGCAAAGGTGCCAGCGGGGAAAAGTGATCTTGGTCCTCACTGCCTCCTGGAACCCCTTCAAATGCCCCAGACAATTTGGCCCTCTCTGCTTTCCTGCGCACTCTAGCCTCAAAATCACCGTTTTTCACTTTCGGCGCTGTTTGGAGCAAAAAAGACAAACGTCCAGCTTTTGATGCCACCGCAAAGGTGCCAGCGGGGAAAAGTGATGCTGGTCCTCACTGCCTCCTGGAACCCCTTCAAATGCCCCAGACAATTTGGCCCTCTCTGCTTTCCTGCGCACTCTAGCCTCAAAAGCACGTTTTTTCATTTTCAGCGCCCCCCAGAGGAAAAAAGACAAACGTCCAGGTTTTGCTGCCACAGCAAAGGTGCCAGCGGGGAAAAGTGATGCTGGTCCTCACTGCCTCCTGGAACCCCTTCAAATGCCCCAGACAATTTGGCCCTCTCTGCTTTCCTGCGCACTCTAGCCTCAAAAGCACCTTTTTTCCTTTTCGGCGCCCTCCGGAGGAAAAAAAACAAGCGTCCATCTTTTGCTGCCAAAGCAAAGGTGCCAGCGGGGCAAAGTTATGCTAGTCCTCACTGCCTCCTGGAACCCCTTCAAATGCCCCAGACAATTTGGCCCTCTCTGCTTTGCTAAGCACTCTAGCCTCAAAAGCACCTTTTTTCACTTTCGGCGCTGTTTGGAGCAAAAAAGACAAACGTCCAGCTTTTGCTGCCACAGCAAAGGTGCCAGTGGGGAAAAGTGATGCTGGTCCTCACTGCCTCCTGGAACCCCTTCAAATGCCCCAGACAATTCGGCCCTCTCTGCTTTCCTGCGGACTCTAGCCTTAAAAGCACCTTTTTTCACTTTCGGCGCTGTTTGGAGCAAAAAAGACAAACGTCCAGCTTTTGCTGCCACAGCGAAGGTGCCAGCGGGGAAAAGTGATGCTGGTCCTCACTGCCTCCTGGAACCCCTTCAAATGCCCCAGACAATTTGGCCCTCTCTGCTTTGCTGCGCACTCTAGCCTCAAAAGCACCTTTTTTCACTTTCGGCGCCCTCTGGAGGAAAAAAGACAAACGTCCATCTTTTGCTGCCACAGCAAAGGTGCCAGCGGGGAAAAGTGATGCTGGTCCTCACTGCCTCCTGGAACCCCTTCAAATGCCCCAGACAATTTGGCCCTCTCTGCTTTCCTGCGCACTCTAGCCTCAAAATCACCGTTTTTCACTTTCGGCGCTGTTTGGAGCAAAAAAGACAAACGTCCAGCTTTTGATGCCACAGCAAAGGTGCCAGCGGGGAAAAGTGATGCTGGTCCTCACTGCCTCCTAGAACCCCTTCAAATGCCCCAGACAATTTGGCCCTCTCTGCTTTCCTGCGCACTCTAGCCTCAAAAGCACGTTTTTTCTTTTTCAGCGTTCCCCAGAGGAAAAAAGACAAACGTCCAGGTTTTGCTGCCACAGCAAAGGTGCCAGCGGGGAAAAGTGATGCTGGTCCTCACTGCCTCCTGGAACCCCTTCAAATGCCCCAGACAATTTGGCCCTCTCTGCTTTCCTGCGCACTCTAGCCTCAAAAGCACCTTTTTTCACTTTCGGCGCTGTTTGGAGCAAAAAAGACAAACGTCCAGCTTTTGCTGCCACAGCAAAGGTGCCAGTGGGGAAAAGTGATGCTGGTCCTCACTGCCTCCTGGAACCCCTTCAAATGCCCCAGACAATTCGGCCCTCTCTGCTTTCCTGCGGACTCTAGCCTTAAAAGCACCTTTTTTCACTTTCGGCGCTGTTTGGAGCAAAAAAGACAAACGTCCAGCTTTTGCTGCCACAGCGAAGGTGCCAGCGGGGAAAAGTGATGCTGGTCCTCACTGCCTCCTGGAACCCCTTCAAATGCCCCAGACAATTTGGCCCTCTCTGCTTTGCTGCGCACTCTAGCCTCAAAGCACCTTTTTTCACTTTCGGCGCCCTCTGGAGGAAAAAAGACAAACGTCCATCTTTTGCTGCCACAGCAAAGGTGCCAGCGGGGAAAAGTGATGCTGGTCCTCACTGCCTCCTGGAACCCCTTCAAATGCCCCAGACAATTTGGCCCTCTCTGCTTTCCTGCGCACTCTAGCCTCAAAATCACCGTTTTTCACTTTCGGCGCTGTTTGGAGCAAAAAAGACAAACGTCCAGCTTTTGATGCCACAGCAAAGGTGCCAGCGGGGAAAAGTGATGCTGGTCCTCACTGCCTCCTAGAACCCCTTCAAATGCCCCAGACAATTTGGCCCTCTCTGCTTTCCTGCGCACTCTAGCCTCAAAAGCACGTTTTTTCTTTTTCAGCGTTCCCCAGAGGAAAAAAGACAAACGTCCAGGTTTTGCTGCCACAGCAAAGGTGCCAGCGGGGAAAAGTGATGCTGGTCCTCACTGCCTCCTGGAACCCCTTCAAATGCCCCAGACAATTTGGCCCTCTCTGCTTTCCTGCGCACTCTAGCCTCAAAAGCACCGTTTTTCACTTTCGGCGCCCTCCGGAGGAAAAAAGACAAACGTCCAGGTTTTGCTGCCACAGCAAAGGTGCCAGCGGGGAAAAGTGATGCTGGTCCTCACTGCCTCCTGGAACCCCTTCAAATGCCCCAGACAATTTGGCCCTCTCTGCTTTCCTGCGCACTCTAGCCTCAAAAGCACCTTTTTTCACTTTCGGCGCCCTCTGGAGGAAAAAAGACAAACGTCCATCTTTTGCTGCCACAGCAAAGGTGCCAGCGGGGAAAAGTGATGCTGGTCCTCACTGCCTCCTGGAACCCCTTCAAATGCCCCAGACAATTTGGCCCTCTCTGCTTTGCTGCGCACTCTAGCCTCAAAAGCACCTTTTTTCACTTTCGGCGCCCTCCGGAGGAAAAAAACAAGCGTCCATCTTTTGCTGCCAAAGCAAAGGTGCCAGCGGGGCAAAGTTATGCTAGTCCTCACTGCCTCCTGGAACCCCTTCAAATGCCCCAGACAATTTGGCCCTCTCTGCTTTGCTAAGCACTCTAGCCTCAAAAGCACCTTTTTTCACTTTCGGCGCTGTTTGGAGCAAAAAAGACAAACATCCAGCTTTTGATGCCACAGCAAAGGTGCCAGCGGGGAAAAGTGATCCTGGTCCTCACTGCCTCCTGGAACCCCTTCAAATGCCCCAGACAATTTGGCCCTCTCTGCTTTCCTGCGCACTCTAGCCTCAAAAGCACGTTTTTTCATTTTCAGCGCCCCCCAGAGGAAAAAAGACAAACGTCCAGGTTTTGCTGCCACAGCAAAGGTGCCAGCGGGGAAAAGTGATGCTGGTCCTCACTGCCTCCTGGAACCCCTTCAAATGCCCCAGACAATTTGGCCCTCTCTGCTTTCCTGCGCACTCTAGCCTCAAAAGCACCTTTTTTCCCTTTCGGCGCCCTCCGGAGGAAAAAAACAAGCGTCCATCTTTTGCTGCCAAAGCAAAGGTGCCAGCGGGGCAAAGTTATGCTAGTCCTCACTGCCTCCTGGAACCCCTTCAAATGCCCCAGACAATTTGGCCCTCTCTGCTTTGCTAAGCACTCTAGCCTCAAAAGCACCTTTTTTCACTTTCGGCGCTGTTTGGAGCAAAAAAGACAAACGTCCAGCTTTTGCTGCCACAGCAAAGGTGCCAGTGGGGAAAAGTGATGCTGGTCCTCACTGCCTCCTGGAACCCCTTCAAATGCCCCAGACAATTCGGCCCTCTCTGCTTTCCTGCGGACTCTAGCCTTAAAAGCACCTTTTTTCACTTTCGGCGCTGTTTGGAGCAAAAAAGACAAACGTCCAGCTTTTGCTGCCACAGCGAAGGTGCCAGCGGGGAAAAGTGATGCTGGTCCTCACTGCCTCCTGGAACCCCTTCAAATGCCCCAGACAATTTGGCCCTCTCTGCTTTCCTGCGCACTCTAGCCTCAAAATCACCGTTTTTCACTTTCGGCGCTGTTTGGAGCAAAAAAGACAAACGTCCAGCTTTTGATGCCACAGCAAAGGTGCCAGCGGGGAAAAGTGATGCTGGTCCTCACTGCCTCCTAGAACCCCTTCAAATGCCCCAGACAATTTGGCCCTCTCTGCTTTCCTGCGCACTCTAGCCTCAAAATCACCGTTTTTCACTTTCAGCGCTGTTTGGAGCAAAAAAGACAAACGTCCAGCTTTTGATGCCACAGCAAAGGTGCCAGCGGGGAAAAGTGATGCTGGTCCTCACTGCCTCCTAGAACCCCTTCAAATGCCCCAGACAATTTGGCCCTCTCTGCTTTCCTGCGCACTCTAGCCTCAAAAGCACGTTTTTTCTTTTTCAGCGCCCCCCAGATGAAAAAAGACAAACGTCCAGGTTTTGCTGCCACAGCAAAGGTGCCAGCGGGGAAAAGTGATGCTGGTCCTCACTGCCTCCTGGAACCCCTTCAAATGCCCCAGACAATTTGGCCCTCTCTGCTTTCCTGCGCACTCTAGCCTCAAAAGCACCGTTTTTCACTTTCGGCGCCCTCCGGAGGAAAAAAGACAAACGTCCAGGTTTTGCTGCCACAGCAAAGGTGCCAGCGGGGAAAAGTGATGCTGGTCCTCACTGCCTCCTGGAACCCCTTCAAATGCCCCAGACAATTTGGCCCTCTCTGCTTTGCTGCGCAGTCTAGCCTCAAAAGCCCCGTTTTTCACTTTCCGCGCTGTTTGGAGCAAAAAAGATAAACGTCCAGCTTTTGCTGCCACAGCGAAGGTGCCAGCGGGGAAAAGTGATGCTGGTCCTCACTGCCTCCTGGAACCCCTTCAAATGCCCCAGACAATTTGGCCCTCTCTGCTTTGCTGCGCACTCTAGCCTCAAAAGCACCTTTTTTCACTTTCGGCGCCCTCCGGAGGAAAAAAACAAGCGTCCATCTTTTGCTGCCAAAGCAAAGGTGCCAGCGGGGCAAAGTTATGCTAGTCCTCACTGCCTCCTGGAACCCCTTCAAATGCCCCAGACAATTTGGCCCTCTCTGCTTTGCTAAGCACTCTAGCCTCAAAAGCACCTTTTTTCACTTTCGGCGCAGTTTGGAGCAAAAAAGACAAACGTCCATCTTTTGCTGCCACAGCAAAGGTGCCAGCGGGGAAAAGTGATGCTGGTCCTCACTGCCTCCTGGAACCCCTTCAAATGCCCCAGACAATTTGGCCCTCTCTGCTTTCCTGCAGACTCTAGCCTGAAAAGCACCTTTTTTCATTTTCGGCACCCCCCGGAGGACAAAAGACAAACGTCCAGCTTTTGCTGCCACAGCAAAGGTGCCAGCGGGGAAAAGTGATGCTGGTCCTCACTGCCTCCTGGAACCCCTTCAAATGCCCCAGACAATTTGGCCCTCTCTGCTTTCCTGCGCACTCTATCCTCACAAGCCCCTTTTTTCACTTTCGGCGCAGTTTGGAGCAAAAAAGACAAACGTCCAGCTTTTGCTGCCACAGCAAAGGTGCCAGCGGGGAAAAGTGATGCTGGTCCTCACTGCCTCCTGGAACCCCTTCAAATGCCCCAGACAATTTGGCCCTCTCTGCTTTCCTGCGCACTCTAGCCTCAAAAGCACCTTTTTTCACTTTCGGCGCTGTTTGGAGCAAACAAGACAAATGTCCAGCTTTTGCTGCCACAGCAAAGGTACCAGCGGGGCAAAGTGATGCTGATCCTCACTGCCTCCTGGAACCCCTTCAAATGCCCCAGACAATTTGGCCCTCTCTGCTTTCCTGCGCACTCTATCCTCACAAGCACAGTTTTTCTCTTTCGGCGCTGTTTGCCGCAAAAAAGACAAACGTCCAGCTTTTGCTGCCACAGCAAAGGTGCCAGCGGGGAAAAGTGATGCTGGTCCTCACTGCCTCCTGGAACCCCTTCAAATGCCCCAGACAATTTGGCCCTCTCTGCTTTCCTGCAGACTCTAGCCTGAAAAGCACCTTTTTTCATTTTCGGCACCCCCCGGAGGAAAAAAGACAAACGTCCAGCTTTTGCTGCCACAGCAAAGGTGCCAGCGGGGAAAAGTGATGCTGGTCCTCACTGCCTCCTGGAACCCCTTCAAATGCCCCAGACAATTTGGCCCTCTCTGCTTTCCTGCGCACTCTAGCCTCAAAAGCACCTTTTTTCACTTTCGGCGCCCTCTGGAGGAAAAAAGACAAACGTCCATCTTTTGCTGCCACAGCAAAGGTGCCAGCGGGGAAAAGTGATGCTGGTCCTCACTGCCTCCTGGAACCCCTTCAAATGCCCCAGACAATTTGGCCCTCTCTGCTTTCCTGCGCACTCTAGCCTCAAAATCACCGTTTTTCACTTTCGGCGCTGTTTGGAGCAAAAAAGACAAACGTCCAGCTTTTGATGCCACAGCAAAGGTGCCAGCGGGGAAAAGTGATGCTGGTCCTCACTGCCTCCTAGAACCCTTCAAATGCCCCAGACAATTTGGCCCTCTCTGCTTTCCTGCGCACTCTAGCCTCAAAAGCACCTTTTTTCACTTTCGGCGCCCTCCGGAGGAAAAAAACAAGCGTCCATCTTTTGCTGCCAAAGCAAAGGTGCCAGCGGGGCAAAGTTATGCTAGTCCTCACTGCCTCCTGGAACCCCTTCAAATGCCCCAGACAATTTGGCCCTCTCTGCTTTGCTAAGCACTCTAGCCTCAAAAGCACCGTTTTTCACTTTCGGCGCTGTTTGGAGCAAAAAAGACAAACGTCCAGCTTTTGCTGCCACAGCAAAGGTGCCAGCGGGGAAAAGTGATGCTGGTCCTCACTGCCTCCTGGAACCCCTTCAAATGCCCCAGACAATTTGGCCCTCTCTGCTTTCCTGCAGACTCTAGCCTGAAAAGCACCTTTTTTCATTTTCGGCACCCCCCGGAGGAAAAAAGACAAACGTCCAGCTTTTGCTGCCACAGCAAAGGTGCCAGCGGGGAAAAGTGATGCTGGTCCTCACTGCCTCCTGGAACCCCTTCAAATGCCCCAGACAATTTGGCCCTCTCTGCTTTCCTGCGCACTCTAGCCTCAAAAGCACCTTTTTTCACTTTCGGCGCCCTCTGGAGGAAAAAAGACAAACGTCCATCTTTTGCTGCCACAGCAAAGGTGCCAGCGGGGAAAAGTGATGCTGGTCCTCACTGCCTCCTGGAACCCCTTCAAATGCCCCAGACAATTTGGCCCTCTCTGCTTTCCTGCGCACTCTAGCCTCAAAATCACCGTTTTTCACTTTCGGCGCTGTTTGGAGCAAAAAAGACAAACGTCCAGCTTTTGATGCCACAGCAAAGGTGCCAGCGGGGAAAAGTGATGCTGGTCCTCACTGCCTCCTAGAACCCTTCAAATGCCCCAGACAATTTGGCCCTCTCTGCTTTCCTGCGCACTCTAGCCTCAAAAGCACCTTTTTTCACTTTCGGCGCCCTCCGGAGGAAAAAAACAAGCGTCCATCTTTTGCTGCCAAAGCAAAGGTGCCAGCGGGGCAAAGTTATGCTAGTCCTCACTGCCTCCTGGAACCCCTTCAAATGCCCCAGACAATTTGGCCCTCTCTGCTTTGCTAAGCACTCTAGCCTCAAAAGCACCGTTTTTCACTTTCGGCGCTGTTTGGAGCAAAAAAGACAAACGTCCAGCTTTTGCTGCCACAGCAAAGGTGCCAGTGGGGAAAAGTGATGCTGGTCCTCACTGCCTCCTGGAACCCCTTCAAATGCCCCAGACAATTCGGCCCTCTCTGCTTTCCTGCGGACTCTAGCCTCAAAAGCACCTTTTTTCACTTTCGGCGCTGTTTGGAGCAAAAAAGACAAACGTCCAGCTTTTGCTGCCACAGCGAAGGTGCCAGCGGGGAATAGTGATGCTGGTCCTCACTGCCTCCTGGAACCCCTTCAAATGCCCCAGACAATTTGGCCCTCTCTGCTTTCCTGCGCACTCTAGCCTCAAAAGCACCTTTTTTCACTTTAGGCGCTGTTTGGAGCAAACAAGACAAACGTCCAGCTTTTGCTGCCACAGCAAAGGTGCCAGCGGGGAAAAGTGATGCTGGTCCTCACTGCCTCCTGGAACCCCTTCAAATGCCCCAGACAATTTGGCCCTCTCTGCTTTCCTGCAGACTCTAGCCTGAAAAGCACCTTTTTTCATTTTCGGCACCCCCCGGAGGAAAAAAGACAAACGTCCAGCTTTTGCTGCCACAGCAAAGGTGCCAGCGGGGAAAAGTGATGCTGGTCCTCACTGCCTCCTGGAACCCCTTCAAATGCCCCAGACAATTTGGCCCTCTCTGCTTTCCTGCGCACTCTAGCCTCAAAAGCACGTTTTTTCATTTTCGGCGCCCCCTAGAGGAAAAAAGACAAACGTCCAGGTTTTGCTGCCACAGCAAAGGTGCCAGCGGGGAAAAGTGATGCTGGTCCTCACTGCCTCCTGGAACCCCTTCAAATGCCCCAGACAATTTGGCCCTCTCTGCTTTCCTGCGCACTCTAGCCTCAAAAGCACCTTTTTTCACTTTCGGCGCTGTTTGGAGCAAACAAGACAAATGTCCAGCATTTGCTGCCACAGCAAAGGTACCAGCGGGGCAAAGTGATGCTGATCCTCACTGCCTCCTGGAACCCCTTCAAATGCCCCAGACAATTTGGCCCTCTCTGCTTTCCTGCGCACTCTAGCCTCAAAAACACCTTTTTTCGCTTTCGGCGCTGTTTGGAGCAAACAAGACAAACATCCAGGTTTTGCTGCCACAGCAAAGGTGCCAGCGGGGAAAAGTGATGCTGGTCCTCACTGCCTCCTGGAACCCCTTCAAATGCCCCAGACAATTTGGCCCTCTCTGCTTTGCTGCGCACTCTAGCCTCAAAAGCACCTTTTTTCACTTTAGGCGCCCCCCAGAGGAAAAAAGACAAACGTCCATCTTTTGCTGCCACAGCAAAGGTGCCAGCGGGGAAAAGTGATGCTGGTCCTCACTGCCTCCTGGAACCCCTTCAAATGCCCCAGACAATTTGGCCCTCTCTGCTTTCCTGCGGACTGTAGCCTAAAATGCACCTTTTTTCATTTTCGGCGCTCCCCAGAAGAAAAAAGACAAACGTCCAGCTTTTGCTGCCACAGCAAAGGTGCCAGCGGGGAAAAGTGATGCTGGTCCTCACTGCCTCCTGGAACCCCTTCAAATGCCCCAGACAATTTGGCCCTCTCTGCTTTCCTGCGCACTCTAGCCTCAAAAGCACCTTTTTTCACTTTCGGCGCCCCCCAGAGGAAAAAAGACAAACGTCCATCTTTTGCTGCCAAAGCAAAGGTGCCAGCGGGGAAAAGTTATGCTAGTCCTCACTGCCTCCTGGAACCCCTTCAAATGCCCCAGACAATTTGGCCCTCTATGCTTTCCTGCGGACTCTAGCCTCAAAAGCACCTTTTTTCACTTTCGGCGCTGTTTGGAGCAAAAAAGACAAACGTCCAGCTTTTGCTGCCACAGCGAAGGTGCCAGCGGGGAATAGTGATGCTGGTCCTCACTGCCTCCTGGAACCCCTTCAAATGCCCCAGACAATTCGGCCCTCTCTGCTTTCCTGCGGACTCTAGCCTCAAAAGCACCTTTTTTCACTTTCGGCGCTGTTTGGAGCAAAAAAGACAAACGTCCAGCTTTTGCTGCCACAGCGAAGGTGCCAGCGGGGAATAGTGATGCTGGTCCTCACTGCCTCCTGGAACCCCTTCAAATGCCCCAGACAATTTGGCCCTCTCTGCTTTCCTGCGCACTCTAGCCTCAAAAGCACCTTTTTTCACTTTAGGCGCTGTTTGGAGCAAACAAGACAAACGTCCAGCTTTTGCTGCCACAGCAAAGGTGCCAGCGGGGAAAAGTGATGCTGGTCCTCACTGCCTCCTGGAACCCCTTCAAATGCCCCAGACAATTTGGCCCTCTCTGCTTTCCTGCAGACTCTAGCCTGAAAAGCACCTTTTTTCATTTTCGGCACCCCCCGGAGGAAAAAAGACAAACGTCCAGCTTTTGCTGCCACAGCAAAGGTGCCAGCGGGGAAAAGTGATGCTGGTCCTCACTGCCTCCTGGAACCCCTTCAAATGCCCCAGACAATTTGGCCCTCTCTGCTTTCCTGCGCACTCTAGCCTCAAAAGCACGTTTTTTCATTTTCGGCGCCCCCTAGAGGAAAAAAGACAAACGTCCAGGTTTTGCTGCCACAGCAAAGGTGCCAGCGGGGAAAAGTGATGCTGGTCCTCACTGCCTCCTGGAACCCCTTCAAATGCCCCAGACAATTTGGCCCTCTCTGCTTTCCTGCGCACTCTAGCCTCAAAAGCACCTTTTTTCACTTTCGGCGCTGTTTGGAGCAAACAAGACAAATGTCCAGCATTTGCTGCCACAGCAAAGGTACCAGCGGGGCAAAGTGATGCTGATCCTCACTGCCTCCTGGAACCCCTTCAAATGCCCCAGACAATTTGGCCCTCTCTGCTTTCCTGCGCACTCTAGCCTCAAAAACACCTTTTTTCGCTTTCGGCGCTGTTTGGAGCAAACAAGACAAACATCCAGGTTTTGCTGCCACAGCAAAGGTGCCAGCGGGGAAAAGTGATGCTGGTCCTCACTGCCTCCTGGAACCCCTTCAAATGCCCCAGACAATTTGGCCCTCTCTGCTTTGCTGCGCACTCTAGCCTCAAAAGCACCTTTTTTCACTTTAGGCGCCCCCCAGAGGAAAAAAGACAAACGTCCATCTTTTGCTGCCACAGCAAAGGTGCCAGCGGGGAAAAGTGATGCTGGTCCTCACTGCCTCCTGGAACCCCTTCAAATGCCCCAGACAATTTGGCCCTCTCTGCTTTCCTGCGGACTGTAGCCTAAAATGCACCTTTTTTCATTTTCGGCGCTCCCCAGAAGAAAAAAGACAAACGTCCAGCTTTTGCTGCCACAGCAAAGGTGCCAGCGGGGAAAAGTGATGCTGGTCCTCACTGCCTCCTGGAACCCCTTCAAATGCCCCAGACAATTTGGCCCTCTCTGCTTTCCTGCGCACTCTAGCCTCAAAAGCACCTTTTTTCACTTTCGGCGCCCCCCAGAGGAAAAAAGACAAACGTCCATCTTTTGCTGCCAAAGCAAAGGTGCCAGCGGGGAAAAGTTATGCTAGTCCTCACTGCCTCCTGGAACCCCTTCAAATGCCCCAGACAATTTGGCCCTCTATGCTTTCCTGCGGACTCTAGCCTCAAAAGCACCTTTTTTCACTTTCGGCGCTGTTTGGAGCAAAAAAGACAAACGTCCAGCTTTTGCTGCCACAGCGAAGGTGCCAGCGGGGAATAGTGATGCTGGTCCTCACTGCCTCCTGGAACCCCTTCAAATGCCCCAGACAATTTGGCCCTCTCTGCTTTCCTGCGCACTCTAGCCTCAAAAGCACCTTTTTTCACTTTAGGCGCTGTTTGGAGCAAACAAGACAAACGTCCAGCTTTTGCTGCCACAGCAAAGGTGCCAGCGGGGAAAAGTGATGCTGGTCCTCACTGCCTCCTGGAACCCCTTCAAATGCCCCAGACAATTTGGCCCTCTCTGCTTTCCTGCAGACTCTAGCCTGAAAAGCACCTTTTTTCATTTTCGGCACCCCCCGGAGGAAAAAAGACAAACGTCCAGGTTTTGCTGCCACAGCAAAGGTGCCAGCGGGGAAAAGTGATGCTGGTCCTCACTGCCTCCTGGAACCCCTTCAAATGCCCCAGACAATTTGGCCCTCTTTGCTTTCCTGCGCACTCTAGCCTCAAAAGCACGTTTTTTCATTTTCGGCGCCCCCTAGAGGAAAAAAGACAAACGTCCAGGTTTTGCTGCCACAGCAAAGGTGCCAGCGGGGAAAAGTGATGCTGGTCCTCACTGCCTCCTGGAACCCCTTCAAATGCCCCAGACAATTTGGCCCTCTCTGCTTTCCTGCGCACTCTAGCCTCAAAAGCACCTTTTTTCACTTTCGGCGCTGTTTGGAGCAAACAAGACAAATGTCCAGCATTTGCTGCCACAGCAAAGGTACCAGCGGGGCAAAGTGATGCTGATCCTCACTGCCTCCTGGAACCCCTTCAAATGCCCCAGACAATTTGGCCCTCTCTGCTTTCCTGCGCACTCTAGCCTCAAAAACACCTTTTTTCGCTTTCGGCGCTGTTTGGAGCAAACAAGACAAACATCCAGGTTTTGCTGCCACAGCAAAGGTGCCAGCGGGGAAAAGTGATGCTGGTCCTCACTGCCTCCTGGAACCCCTTCAAATGCCCCAGACAATTTGGCCCTCTCTGCTTTGCTGCGCACTCTAGCCTCAAAAGCACCTTTTTTCACTTTAGGCGCCCCCCAGAGGAAAAAAGACAAACGTCCATCTTTTGCTGCCACAGCAAAGGTGCCAGCGGGGAAAAGTGATGCTGGTCCTCACTGCCTCCTGGAACCCCTTCAAATGCCCCAGACAATTTGGCCCTCTCTGCTTTCCTGCGGACTGTAGCCTAAAATGCACCTTTTTTCATTTTCGGCGCTCCCCAGAAGAAAAAAGACAAACGTCCAGCTTTTGCTGCCACAGCAAAGGTGCCAGCGGGGAAAAGTGATGCTGGTCCTCACTGCCTCCTGGAACCCCTTCAAATGCCCCAGACAATTTGGCCCTCTCTGCTTTCCTGCGCACTCTAGCCTCAAAAGCACCTTTTTTCACTTTCGGCGCCCCCCAGAGGAAAAAAGACAAACGTCCATCTTTTGCTGCCAAAGCAAAGGTGCCAGCGGGGAAAAGTTATGCTAGTCCTCACTGCCTCCTGGAACCCCTTCAAATGCCCCAGACAATTTGGCCCTCTATGCTTTGCTAAGCACTCTAGCCTCAAAAGCACCGTTTTTCACTTTCGGCGCTGTTTGGAGCAAAAAAGACAAACGTCCAGCTTTTGCTGCCACAGCAAAGGTGCCAGTGGGGAAAAGTGATGCTGGTCCTCACTGCCTCCTGGAACCCCTTCAAATGCCCCAGACAATTCGGCCCTCTCTGCTTTCCTGCGGACTCTAGCCTTAAAAGCACCTTTTTTCACTTTCGGCGCTGTTTGGAGCAAAAAAGACGAACGTCCAGCTTTTGCTGCCACAGCGAAGGTGCCAGCGGGGAAAAGTGATGCTGGTCCTCACTGCCTCCTGGAACCCCTTCAAATGCCCCAGACAATTTGGCCCTCTCTGCTTTCCTGCGCACTCTAGCCTCAAAAGCACCTTTTTTCACTTTTGGCGCAGTTTGGAGCAAAAAAGACAAAGGTCCAGCTTTTGCTGCCACAGCAAAGGTGCCAGCGGGGAAAAGTGATGCTGGTCCTCACTGCCTCCTGGAACCCCTTCAAATGCCCCAGACAATTTGGCCCTCTCTGCTTTCCTGCAGACTCTAGCCTGAAAAGCACCTTTTTTCATTTTCGGCACCCCCCGGAGGAAAAAAGACAAACGTCCAGCTTTTGCTGCCACAGCAAAGGTGCCAGCGGGGAAAAGTGATGCTGGTCCTCACTGCCTCCTGGAACCCCTTCAAATGCCCCAGACAATTTGGCCCTCTCTGCTTTCCTGCGCACTCTAGCCTCAAAAGCACCTTTTTTCATTTTCGGCGCCCCCTAGAGGAAAAAAGACAAACGTCCAGGTTTTGCTGCCACAGCAAAGGTGCCAGCGGGGAAAAGTGATGCTGGTCCTCACTGCCTCCTGGAACCCCTTCAAATGCCCCAGACAATTTGGCCCTCTCTGCTTTCCTGCGCACTCTAGCCTCAAAAGCACCTTTTTTCACTTTCGGCGCCCTCTGGAGGAAAAAAGACAAACGTCCATCTTTTGCTGCCACAGCAAAGGTGCCAGCGGGGAAAAGTTATGCTAGTCCTCACTGCCTCCTGGAACCCCTTCAAATGCCCCAGACAATTTGGCCCTCTATGCTTTGCTAAGCACTCTAGCCTCAAAATCACCGTTTTTCACTTTCGGCGCTGTTTGGAGCAAAAAAGACAAACGTCCAGCTTTTGCTGCCACAGCAAAGGTGCCAGTGGGGAAAAGTGATGCTGGTCCTCACTGCCTCCTGGAACCCCTTCAAATGCCCCAGACAATTCGGCCCTCTCTGCTTTGCTGCGGACTCTAGCCTTAAAAGCACCTTTTTTCACTTTCGGCGCTGTTTGGAGCAAAAAAGACGAACGTCCAGCTTTTGCTGCCACAGCAAAGGTGCCAGCGGGGAAAAGTGATGCTGGTCCTCACTGCCTCCTGGAACCCCTTCAAATGCCCCAGACAATTTGGCCCTCTCTGCTTTCCTGCGCACTCTAGCCTCAAAAGCACCTTTTTTCACTTTTGGCGCAGTTTGGAGCAAAAAAGACAAAGGTCCAGCTTTTGCTGCCACAGCAAAGGTGCCAGCGGGGAAAAGTGATGCTGGTCCTCACTGCCTCCTGGAACCCCTTCAAATGCCCCAGACAATTTGGCCCTCTCTGCTTTCCTGCGCACTCTAGCCTCAAAAGCACCTTTTTTCATTTTCGGCGCCCCCTAGAGGAAAAAAGACAAACGTCCAGGTTTTGCTGCCACAGCAAAGGTGCCAGCGGGGAAAAGTGATGCTGGTCCTCACTGCCTCCTGGAACCCCTTCAAATGCCCCAGACAATTTGGCCCTCTCTGCTTTCCTGCGCACTCTAGCCTCAAAAGCACCTTTTTTCACTTTCGGCGCTGTTTGGAGCAAACAAGACAAATGTCCAGCTTTTGCTGCCACAGCAAAGGTACCAGCGGGGAAAAGTGATCCTGGTCCTCACTGCCTCCTGGAACCCCTTCAAATGCCCCAGACAATTTGGCCCTCTCTGCTTTCCTGCGCACTCTATCCTCACAAGCACAGTTTTTCTCTTTCGGCGCTGTTTGGAGCAAAAAAGACAAACGTCCAGCTTTTGCTGCCACAGCAAAGGTGCCAGCGGGGAAAAGTGATGCTGGTCCTCACTGCCTCCTGGAACCCCTTCAAATGCCCCAGACAATTTGGCCCTCTCTGCTTTCCTGCGCACTCTAGCCTTAAAAGCACCTTTTTTCACTTTCGGCGCCCTCTGGAGGAAAAAAGACAAACGTCCATCTTTTGCTGCCACAGCAAAGGTGCCAGCGGGGAAAAGTTATGCTAGTACTCACTGCCTCCTGGAACCCCTTCAAATGCCCCAGACAATTTGGCCCTCTCTGCTTTCCTGCGCACTCTAGCCTCAAAAGCACCTTTTTTCACTTTCGGCGCCCTCCGGAGGAAAAAAGACAAACGTCCATCTTTTGCTGCCACAGCAAAGGTGCCAGCGGGGAAAAGTGATGCTGGTCCTCACTGCCTCCTGGAACCCCTTCAAATGCCCCAGACAATTTGGCCCTCTCTGCTTTCCTGCGCACTCTAGCCTCAAAAGTACCTTTTTTCACTTTCGGCGCCCTCTGGAGGAAAAAAGACAAACGCCCATCTTTTGCTGCCACAGCAAAGGTGCCAGCGAGGAAAAGTGATGCTGGTCCTCACTGCCTCCTGGAACCCCTTCAAATGCCCCAGACAATTTGGCCCTCTCTGCTTTCCTGCGCACTCTAGCCTCAAAATCACCGTTTTTCACTTTCGGCGCTGTTTGGAGCAAAAAAGACAAACGTCCAGCTTTTGATGCCACAGCAAAGGTGCCAGCGGGGAAAAGTGATGCTGGTCCTTACTGCCTCCTAGAACCCCTTCAAATGCCCCAGACAATTTGGCCCTCTCTGCTTTCCTGCGCACTCTAGCCTCAAAAGCACTTTTTTTCATTTTCAGCGCCCCCAGAGGAAAAAAGACAAACGTCCAGGTTTTGCTGCCACAGCAAAGGTGCCAGCGGGGAAAAGTGATGCTGGTCCTCACTGCCTCCTGGAACCCCTTCAAATGCCCCAGACAATTTGGCCCTCTCTGCTTTCCTGCGCACTCTAGCCTCAAAAGCACCGTTTTTCACTTTCGGCGCCCTCCGGAGGAAAAAAGACAAACGTCCAGGTTTTGCTGCCACAGCAAAGGTGCCAGCGGGGAAAAGTGATGCTGGTCCTCACTGCCTCCTGGATCCCCTTAAAATGCCCCAGACAATTTGGCCCTCTCTGCTTTGCTGCGCAGTCTAGCCTCAAAAGCCCCGTTTTTCACTTTCCGCGCTGTTTGGAGCAAAAAAGATAAACGTCCAGCTTTTGCTGCCACAGCGAAGGTGCCAGCGGGGAAAAGTGATGCTGGTCCTCACTGCCTCCTGGAACCCCTTCAAATGCCCCAGACAATTTGGCCCTCTCTGCTTTCCTGCGCACTCTAGCCTCAAAAGCACCTTTTTTCACTTTCGGCGCTGTTTGGAGCAAACAAGACAAATGTCCAGCTTTTGCTGCCACAGCAACGGTACCAGCGGGGCAAAGTGATGCTGATCCTCACTGCCTCCTGGAACCCCTTCAAATGCCCCAGACAATTTGGCCCTCTCTGCTTTCCTGCGCACTCTAGCCTCACAAGCACAGTTTTTCTCTTTCGGCGCTGTTTGGAGCAAAAAAGACAAACGTCCAGCTTTTGCTGCCACAGCAAAGGTGCCAGCGGGGAAAAGTGATGCTGGTCCTCACTGCCTCCTGGAACCCCTTCAAATGCCCCAGACAATTTGGCCCTCTCTGCTTTCCTGCAGACTCTAGCCTGAAAAGCACCTTTTTTCATTTTCGGCACCCCCCGGAGGAAAAAAGACAAACGTCCAGCTTTTGCTGCCACAGCAAAGGTGCCAGCGGGGAAAAGTGATGCTGGTCCTCACTGCCTCCTGGAACCCCTTCAAATGCCCCAGACAATTTGGCCCTCTCTGCTTTCCTGCGCTCTCTAGCCTCAAAAGCACCTTTTTTCACTTTCGGCGCCCTCCGGAGGAAAAAAGACAAACGTCCATCTTTTGCTGCCAGAGCAAAGGTGCCAGCGGGGAAAAGTGATGCTGGTCCTCACTGCCTCCTGGAACCCCTTCAAATGCCCCAGACAATTTGGCCCTCTCTGCTTTCCTGCGCACTCTAGCCTTAAAAGCACCTTTTTTCACTTTCGGCGCCCTCTGGAGGAAAAAAGACAAACGTCCATCTTTTGCTGCCACAGCAAAGGTGCCAGCGGGGAAAAGTGATGCTGGTCCTCACTGCCTCCTGGAACCCCTTTAAATGCCCCAGACAATTTGGCCCTCTCTGCTTTCCTGCGCACTCTAGCCTCAAAAGTACCTTTTTTCACTTTCGGCGCCCTCTGGAGGAAAAAAGACAAACGTCCAGCTTTTGCTGCCACAGCAAAGGTGCCAGCGGGGAAAAGTGATGCTGGTCCTCACTGCCTCCTGGAACCCCTTCAAATGCCCCAGACAATTTGGCCCTCTCTGCTTTCCTGCGCACTCTAGCCTCAAAAGCACCTTTTTTCACTTTCGGCGCCCTCCGGAGGAAAAAAGACAAACGTCCATCTTTTGCTGCCACAGCAAAGGTGCCAGCGGGGAAAAGTGATGCTGGTCCTCACTGCCTCCTGGAACCCCTTCAAATGCCCCAGACAATTTGGCCCTCTCTGCTTTCCTGCGCACTCTAGCCTCAAAAGTACCTTTTTTCACTTTCGGCGCCCTCTGGAGGAAAAAAGACAAACGCCCATCTTTTGCTGCCACAGCAAAGGTGCCAGCGAGGAAAAGTGATGCTGGTCCTCACTGCCTCCTGGAACCCCTTCAAATGCCCCAGACAATTTGGCCCTCTCTGCTTTCCTGCGCACTCTAGCCTCAAAATCACCGTTTTTCACTTTCGGCGCTGTTTGGAGCAAAAAAGACAAACGTCCAGCTTTTGATGCCACAGCAAAGGTGCCAGCGGGGAAAAGTGATGCTGGTCCTTACTGCCTCCTAGAACCCCTTCAAATGCCCCAGACAATTTGGCCCTCTCTGCTTTCCTGCGCACTCTAGCCTCAAAAGCACTTTTTTTCATTTTCAGCGCCCCCAGAGGAAAAAAGACAAACGTCCAGGTTTTGCTGCCACAGCAAAGGTGCCAGCGGGGAAAAGTGATGCTGGTCCTCACTGCCTCCTGGAACCCCTTCAAATGCCCCAGACAATTTGGCCCTCTCTGCTTTCCTGCGCACTCTAGCCTCAAAAGCACCGTTTTTCACTTTCGGCGCCCTCCGGAGGAAAAAAGACAAACGTCCAGGTTTTGCTGCCACAGCAAAGGTGCCAGCGGGGAAAAGTGATGCTGGTCCTCACTGCCTCCTGGATCCCCTTAAAATGCCCCAGACAATTTGGCCCTCTCTGCTTTGCTGCGCAGTCTAGCCTCAAAAGCCCCGTTTTTCACTTTCCGCGCTGTTTGGAGCAAAAAAGATAAACGTCCAGCTTTTGCTGCCACAGCGAAGGTGCCAGCGGGGAAAAGTGATGCTGGTCCTCACTGCCTCCTGGAACCCCTTCAAATGCCCCAGACAATTTGGCCCTCTCTGCTTTCCTGCGCACTCTATCCTCACAAGCACAGTTTTTCTCTTTCGGCGCTGTTTGGAGCAAAAAAGACAAACGTCCATCTTTTGCTGCCACAGCAAAGGTGCCAGCGGGGAAAAGTGATGCTGGTCCTCACTGCCTCCTGGAACCCCTTCAAATGCCCCAGACAATTTGGCCCTCTCTGCTTTCCTGCAGACTCTAGCCTGAAAAGCACCTTTTTTCATTTTCGGCACCCCCCGGAGGAAAAAAGACAAACGTCCAGCTTTTGCTGCCACAGCAAAGGTGCCAGCGGGGAAAAGTGATGCTGGTCCTCACTGCCTCCTGGAACCCCTTCAAATGCCCCAGACAATTTGGCCCTCTCTGCTTTCCTGCGCACTCTAGCCTCAAAAGCACCTTTTTTCACTTTCGGCGCCCTCCGGAGGAAAAAAGACAAACGTCCAGCTTTTGCTGCCAGAGCAAAGGTGCCAGCGGGGAAAAGTGATGCTGGTCCTCACTGCCTCCTGGAACCCCTTCAAATGCCCCAGACAATTTGGCCCTCTCTGCTTTCCTGCGCACTCTAGCCTTAAAAGCACCTTTTTTCACTTTCGGCGCCCTCTGGAGGAAAAAAGACAAACGTCCATCTTTTGCTGCCACAGCAAAGGTGCCAGCGGGGAAAAGTTATGCTAGTACTCACTGCCTCCTGGAACCCCTTCAAATGCCCCAGACAATTTGGCCCTCTCTGCTTTGCTGCGCAGTCTAGCCTCAAAAGCCCCGTTTTTCACTTTCCGCGCTGTTTGGAGCAAAAAAGATAAACGTCCAGCTTTTGCTGCCACAGCGAAGGTGCCAGCGGGGAAAAGTGATGCTGGTCCTCACTGCCTCCTGGAACCCCTTCAAATGCCCCAGACAATTTGGCCCTCTCTGCTTTCCTGCGCACTCTAGCCTCAAAAGCACCTTTTTTCACTTTCGGCGCTGTTTGGAGCAAACAAGACAAATGTCCAGCTTTTGCTGCCACAGCAACGGTACCAGCGGGGCAAAGTGATGCTGGTCCTCACTGCCTCCTGGAACCCCTTCAAATGCCCCAGACAATTTGGCCCTCTCTGCTTTCCTGCGCACTCTAGCCTCAAAAGAACCGTTTTTCACTTTCGGCGCCCTCCGGAGGAAAAAAGACAAACGTCCAGGTTTTGCTGCCACAGCAAAGGTGCCAGCGGGGAAAAGTGATGCTGGTCCTCACTGCCTCCTGGATCCCCTTAAAATGCCCCAGACAATTTGGCCCTCTCTGCTTTGCTGCGCAGTCTAGCCTCAAAAGCCCCGTTTTTCACTTTCCGCGCTGTTTGGAGCAAAAAAGATAAACGTCCAGCTTTTGCTGCCACAGCGAAGGTGCCAGCGGGGAAAAGTGATGCTGGTCCTCACTGCCTCCTGGAACCCCTTCAAATGCCCCAGACAATTTGGCCCTCTCTGCTTTCCTGCGCACTCTATCCTCACAAGCACAGTTTTTCTCTTTCGGCGCTGTTTGGAGCAAAAAAGACAAACGTCCATCTTTTGCTGCCACAGCAAAGGTGCCAGCGGGGAAAAGTGATGCTGGTCCTCACTGCCTCCTGGAACCCCTTCAAATGCCCCAGACAATTTGGCCCTCTCTGCTTTCCTGCAGACTCTAGCCTGAAAAGCACCTTTTTTCATTTTCGGCACCCCCCGGAGGAAAAAAGACAAACGTCCAGCTTTTGCTGCCACAGCAAAGGTGCCAGCGGGGAAAAGTGATGCTGGTCCTCACTGCCTCCTGGAACCCCTTCAAATGCCCCAGACAATTTGGCCCTCTCTGCTTTCCTGCGCACTCTAGCCTCAAAAGCACCTTTTTTCACTTTCGGCGCCCTCCGGAGGAAAAAAGACAAACGTCCAGCTTTTGCTGCCAGAGCAAAGGTGCCAGCGGGGAAAAGTGATGCTGGTCCTCACTGCCTCCTGGAACCCCTTCAAATGCCCCAGACAATTTGGCCCTCTCTGCTTTCCTGCGCACTCTAGCCTTAAAAGCACCTTTTTTCACTTTCGGCGCCCTCTGGAGGAAAAAAGACAAACGTCCATCTTTTGCTGCCACAGCAAAGGTGCCAGCGGGGAAAAGTTATGCTAGTACTCACTGCCTCCTGGAACCCCTTCAAATGCCCCAGACAATTTGGCCCTCTCTGCTTTGCTGCGCAGTCTAGCCTCAAAAGCCCCGTTTTTCACTTTCCGCGCTGTTTGGAGCAAAAAAGATAAACGTCCAGCTTTTGCTGCCACAGCGAAGGTGCCAGCGGGGAAAAGTGATGCTGGTCCTCACTGCCTCCTGGAACCCCTTCAAATGCCCCAGACAATTTGGCCCTCTCTGCTTTCCTGCGCACTCTAGCCTCAAAAGCACCTTTTTTCACTTTCGGCGCTGTTTGGAGCAAACAAGACAAATGTCCAGCTTTTGCTGCCACAGCAACGGTACCAGCGGGGCAAAGTGATGCTGGTCCTCACTGCCTCCTGGAACCCCTTCAAATGCCCCAGACAATTTGGCCCTCTCTGCTTTCCTGCGCACTCTAGCCTCAAAAGAACCGTTTTTCACTTTCGGCGCCCTCCGGAGGAAAAAAGACAAACGTCCAGGTTTTGCTGCCACAGCAAAGGTGCCAGCGGGGAAAAGTGATGCTGGTCCTCACTGCCTCCTGGATCCCCTTAAAATGCCCCAGACAATTTGGCCCTCTCTGCTTTGCTGCGCAGTCTAGCCTCAAAAGCCCCGTTTTTCACTTTCCGCGCTGTTTGGAGCAAAAAAGATAAACGTCCAGCTTTTGCTGCCACAGCGAAGGTGCCAGCGGGGAAAAGTGATGCTGGTCCTCACTGCCTCCTGGAACCCCTTCAAATGCCCCAGACAATTTGGCCCTCTCTGCTTTCCTGCGCACTCTATCCTCACAAGCACAGTTTTTCTCTTTCGGCGCTGTTTGGAGCAAAAAAGACAAACGTCCATCTTTTGCTGCCACAGCAAAGGTGCCAGCGGGGAAAAGTGATGCTGGTCCTCACTGCCTCCTGGAACCCCTTCAAATGCCCCAGACAATTTGGCCCTCTCTGCTTTCCTGCAGACTCTAGCCTGAAAAGCACCTTTTTTCATTTTCGGCACCCCCCGGAGGAAAAAAGACAAACGTCCAGCTTTTGCTGCCACAGCAAAGGTGCCAGCGGGGAAAAGTGATGCTGGTCCTCACTGCCTCCTGGAACCCCTTCAAATGCCCCAGACAATTTGGCCCTCTCTGCTTTCCTGCGCACTCTAGCCTCAAAAGCACCTTTTTTCACTTTCGGCGCCCTCCGGAGGAAAAAAGACAAACGTCCAGCTTTTGCTGCCAGAGCAAAGGTGCCAGCGGGGAAAAGTGATGCTGGTCCTCACTGCCTCCTGGAACCCCTTCAAATGCCCCAGACAATTTGGCCCTCTCTGCTTTCCTGCGCACTCTAGCCTTAAAAGCACCTTTTTTCACTTTCGGCGCCCTCTGGAGGAAAAAAGACAAACGTCCATCTTTTGCTGCCACAGCAAAGGTGCCAGCGGGGAAAAGTTATGCTAGTACTCACTGCCTCCTGGAACCCCTTCAAATGCCCCAGACAATTTGGCCCTCTCTGCTTTGCTGCGCAGTCTAGCCTCAAAAGCCCCGTTTTTCACTTTCCGCGCTGTTTGGAGCAAAAAAGATAAACGTCCAGCTTTTGCTGCCACAGCGAAGGTGCCAGCGGGGAAAAGTGATGCTGGTCCTCACTGCCTCCTGGAACCCCTTCAAATGCCCCAGACAATTTGGCCCTCTCTGCTTTCCTGCGCACTCTAGCCTCAAAAGCACCTTTTTTCACTTTCGGCGCTGTTTGGAGCAAACAAGACAAATGTCCAGCTTTTGCTGCCACAGCAACGGTACCAGCGGGGCAAAGTGATGCTGATCCTCACTGCCTCCTGGAACCCCTTCAAATGCCCCAGACAATTTGGCCCTCTCTGCTTTCCTGCGCACTCTAGCCTTAAAAGCACCTTTTTTCACTTTCGGCGCCCTCTGGAGGAAAAAAGACAAACGTCCATCTTTTGCTGCCACAGCAAAGGTGCCAGCGGGGAAAAGTTATGCTAGTACTCACTGCTTCCTGGAACCCCTTCAAATGCCCCAGACAATTTGGCCCTCTCTGCTTTCCTGCGCACTCTAGCCTCAAAAGCACCTTTTTT
This sequence comes from Vanellus vanellus, assembly GCF_965231255.1. Lineage (NCBI taxonomy): Eukaryota > Metazoa > Chordata > Aves > Charadriiformes > Charadriidae > Vanellus > Vanellus vanellus. The sequence goes on along the minus strand of NC_138909.1, from coordinate 21,668,275 downwards.
CACTTTCGGCGCCCTCCGGAGGAAAAAAGACAAACGTCCATCTTTTGCTGCCACAGCAAAGGTGCCAGCGGGGAAAAGTGATGCTGGTCCTCACTGCCTCCTGGAACCCCTTCAAATGCCCCAGACAATTTGGCCCTCTCTGCTTTCCTGCGCACTCTAGCCTCAAAAGTACCTTTTTTCACTTTCGGCGCCCTCTGGAGGAAAAAAGACAAACGTCCATCTTTTGCTGCCACAGCAAAGGTGCCAGCGGGGAAAAGTGATGCTGGTCCTCACTGCCTCCTGGAACCCCTTCAAATGCCCCAGACAATTTGGCCCTCTCTGCTTTCCTGCGCACTCTAGCCTCAAAATCACCGTTTTTCACTTTCGGCGCTGTTTGGAGCAAAAAAGACAAACGTGCAGCTTTTGCTGCCACAGCAAAGGTGCCAGCGGGGAAAAGTGATGCTGGTCCTCACTGCCTCCTAGAACCCCTTCAAATGCCCCAGACAATTTGGCCCTCTCTGCTTTCCTGCGCACTCTAGCCTCAAAAGCACTTTTTTTCATTTTCAGCGCCCCCCAGAGGAAAAAAGACAAACGTCCAGGTTTTGCTGCCACAGCAAAGGTGCCAGCGGGGAAAAGTGATGCTGGTCCTCACTGCCTCCTGGAACCCCTTCAAATGCCCCAGACAATTTGGCCCTCTCTGCTTTCCTGCGCACTCTAGCCTCAAAAGCACCGTTTTTCACTTTCGGCGCCCTCCGGAGGAAAAAAGACAAACGTCCAGGTTTTGCTGCCACAGCAAAGGTGCCAGCGGGGAAAAGTGATGCTGGTCCTCACTGCCTCCTGGATCCCCTTAAAATGCCCCAGACAATTTGGCCCTCTCTGCTTTGCTGCGCAGTCTAGCCTCAAAAGCCCCGTTTTTCACTTTCCGCGCTGTTTGGAGCAAAAAAGATAAACGTCCAGCTTTTGCTGCCACAGCGAAGGTGCCAGCGGGGAAAAGTGATGCTGGTCCTCACTGCCTCCTGGAACCCCTTCAAATGCCCCAGACAATTTGGCCCTCTCTGCTTTGCTGCGCACTCTAGCCTCAAAAGCACCTTTTTTCACTTTCGGCGCCCTCCGGAGGAAAAAAACAAGCGTCCATCTTTTGCTGCCAAAGCAAAGGTGCCAGCGGGGAAAAGTTATGCTAGTCCTCACTGCCTCCTGGAACCCCTTCAAATGCCCCAGACAATTTGGCCCTCTATCCTTTGCTAAGCACTCTAGCCTCAAAAGCACCGTTTTTCACTTTCGGCGCTGTTTGGAGCAAAAAAGACAAACGTCCAGCTTTTGCTGCCACAGCGAAGGTGCCAGCGGGGAAAAGTGATGCTGGTCCTCACTGCCTCCTGGAACCCCTTCAAATGCCCCAGACAATTTGGCCCTCTCTGCTTTCCTGCGCACTCTAGCCTCAAAAGCACCTTTTTTCACTTTTGGCGCAGTTTGGAGCAAAAAAGACAAACGTCCAGCTTTTGCTGCCACAGCAAAGGTGCCAGCGGGGAAAAGTGATGCTGGTCCTCACTGCCTCCTGGAACCCCTTCAAATGCCCCAGACAATTTGGCCCTCTCTGCTTTCCTGCAGACTCTAGCCTGAAAAGCACCTTTTTTCATTTTCGGCACCCCCCGGAGGAAAAAAGACAAACGTCCAGCTTTTGCTGCTACAGCAAAGGTGCCAGCGGGGAAAAGTGATGCTGGTCCTCACTGCCTCCTGGAACCCCTTCAAATGCCCCAGACAATTTGGCCCTCTCTGCTTTCCTGCGCACTCTAGCCTCAAAAGCACCGTTTTTCACTTTCGGCGCCCTCCGGAGGAAAAAAGACAAACGTCCAGCTTTTGCTGCTACAGCAAAGGTGCCAGCGGGGAAAAGTGATGCTGGTCCTCACTGCCTCCTGGAACCCCTTCAAATGCCCCAGACAATTTGGCCCTCTCTGCTTTCCTGCGCACTCTAGCCTCAAAAGAACCGTTTTTCACTTTCGGCGCCCTCCGGAGGAAAAAAGACAAACGTCCAGGTTTTGCTGCCACAGCAAAGGTGCCAGCGGGGAAAAGTGATGCTGGTCCTCACTGCCTCCTGGATCCCCTTAAAATGCCCCAGACAATTTGGCCCTCTCTGCTTTGCTGCGCAGTCTAGCCTCAAAAGCCCCGTTTTTCACTTTCCGCGCTGTTTGGAGCAAAAAAGATAAACGTCCAGCTTTTGCTGCCACAGCGAAGGTGCCAGCGGGGAAAAGTGATGCTGGTCCTCACTGCCTCCTGGAACCCCTTCAAATGCCCCAGACAATTTGGCCCTCTCTGCTTTCCTGCACACTCTATCCTCACAAGCACAGTTTTTCTCTTTCGGCGCTGTTTGGAGCAAAAAAGACAAACGTCCATCTTTTGCTGCCACAGCAAAGGTGCCAGCGGGGAAAAGTGATGCTGGTCCTCACTGCCTCCTGGAACCCCTTCAAATGCCCCAGACAATTTGGCCCTCTCTGCTTTCCTGCAGACTCTAGCCTGAAAAGCACCTTTTTTCATTTTCGGCACCCCCCGGAGGAAAAAAGACAAACGTCCAGCTTTTGCTGCCACAGCAAAGGTGCCAGCGGGGAAAAGTGATGCTGGTCCTCACTGCCTCCTGGAACCCCTTCAAATGCCCCAGACAATTTGGCCCTCTCTGCTTTCCTGCGCACTCTAGCCTCAAAAGCACCTTTTTTCACTTTCGGCGCCCTCCGGAGGAAAAAAGACAAACGTCCAGCTTTTGCTGCCAGAGCAAAGGTGCCAGCGGGGAAAAGTGATGCTGGTCCTCACTGCCTCCTGGAACCCCTTCAAATGCCCCAGACAATTTGGCCCTCTCTGCTTTCCTGCGCACTCTAGCCTTAAAAGCACCTTTTTTCACTTTCGGCGCCCTCTGGAGGAAAAAAGACAAACGTCCATCTTTTGCTGCCACAGCAAAGGTGCCAGCGGGGAAAAGTTATGCTAGTACTCACTGCCTCCTGGAACCCCTTCAAATGCCCCAGACAATTTGGCCCTCTCTGCTTTCCTGCGCACTCTAGCCTCAAAAGCACCTTTTTTCACTTTCGGCGCCCTCCGGAGGAAAAAAGACAAACGTCCATGTTTTGCTGCCACAGCAAAGGTGCCAGCGGGGAAAAGTGATGCTGGTCCTCACTGCCTCCTGGAACCCCTTCAAATGCCCCAGACAATTTGGCCCTCTCTGCTTTCCTGCGCACTCTAGCCTCAAAAGTACCTTTTTTCACTTTCGGCGCCCTCTGGAGCAAAAAAGACAAACGTCCATCTTTTGCTGCCACAGCAAAGGTGCCAGCGGGGAAAAGTGATGCTGGTCCTCACTGCCTCCTGGAACCCCTTCAAATGCCCCAGACAATTTGGCCCTCTCTGCTTTCCTGCGCACTCTAGCCTCAAAATCACCGTTTTTCACTTTCGGCGCTGTTTGGAGCAAAAAAGACAAACGTCCAGCTTTTGATGCCACAGCAAAGGTGCCAGCGGGGAAAAGTGATGCTGGTCCTCACTGCCTCCTAGAACCCCTTCAAATGCCCCAGACAATTTGGCCCTCTCTGCTGTCCTGCGCACTCTAGCCTCAAAAGCAACGTTTTTCACTTTCGGCGCCCTCCGGAGGAAAAAAGACAAACGTCCAGCTTTTGCTGCTACAGCAAAGGTGCCAGCGGGGAAAAGTGATGCTGGTCCTCACTGCCTCCTGGAACCCCTTCAAATGCCCCAGACAATTTGGCCCTCTCTGCTTTCCTGCGCACTCTAGCCTCAAAAGCACCTTTTTTCACTTTCGGCGCCCTCCGGAGGAAAAAAGACAAACGTCCATCTTTTGCTGCCACAGCAAAGGTGCCAGCGGGGAAAAGTGATGCTGGTCCTCACTGCCTCCTGGAACCCCTTCAAATGCCCCAGACAATTTGGCCCTCTCTGCTTTCCTGCGCACTCTAGCCTCAAAAGTACCTTTTTTCACTTTCGGCGCCCTCTGGAGGAAAAAAGACAAACGCCCATCTTTTGCTGCCACAGCAAAGGTGCCAGCGAGGAAAAGTGATGCTGGTCCTCACTGCCTCCTGGAACCCCTTCAAATGCCCCAGACAATTTGGCCCTCTCTGCTTTCCTGCGCACTCTAGCCTCAAAATCACCGTTTTTCACTTTCGGCGCTGTTTGGAGCAAAAAAGACAAACGTCCAGCTTTTGATGCCACAGCAAAGGTGCCAGCGGGGAAAAGTGATGCTGGTCCTTACTGCCTCCTAGAACCCCTTCAAATGCCCCAGACAATTTGGCCCTCTCTGCTTTCCTGCGCACTCTAGCCTCAAAAGCACTTTTTTTCATTTTCAGCGCCCCCAGAGGAAAAAAGACAAACGTCCAGGTTTTGCTGCCACAGCAAAGGTGCCAGCGGGGAAAAGTGATGCTGGTCCTCACTGCCTCCTGGAACCCCTTCAAATGCCCCAGACAATTTGGCCCTCTCTGCTTTCCTGCGCACTCTAGCCTCAAAAGCACCGTTTTTCACTTTCGGCGCCCTCCGGAGGAAAAAAGACAAACGTCCAGGTTTTGCTGCCACAGCAAAGGTGCCAGCGGGGAAAAGTGATGCTGGTCCTCACTGCCTCCTGGATCCCCTTAAAATGCCCCAGACAATTTGGCCCTCTCTGCTTTGCTGCGCAGTCTAGCCTCAAAAGCCCCGTTTTTCACTTTCCGCGCTGTTTGGAGCAAAAAAGATAAACGTCCAGCTTTTGCTGCCACAGCGAAGGTGCCAGCGGGGAAAAGTGATGCTGGTCCTCACTGCCTCCTGGAACCCCTTCAAATGCCCCAGACAATTTGGCCCTCTCTGCTTTCCTGCGCACTCTAGCCTCAAAAGCACCTTTTTTCACTTTCGGCGCTGTTTGGAGCAAACAAGACAAATGTCCAGCTTTTGCTGCCACAGCAACGGTACCAGCGGGGCAAAGTGATGCTGATCCTCACTGCCTCCTGGAACCCCTTCAAATGCCCCAGACAATTTGGCCCTCTCTGCTTTCCTGCGCACTCTAGCCTTAAAAGCACCTTTTTTCACTTTCGGCGCCCTCTGGAGGAAAAAAGACAAACGTCCATCTTTTGCTGCCACAGCAAAGGTGCCAGCGGGGAAAAGTTATGCTAGTACTCACTGCTTCCTGGAACCCCTTCAAATGCCCCAGACAATTTGGCCCTCTCTGCTTTCCTGCGCACTCTAGCCTCAAAAGCACCTTTTTTCACTTTCGGCGCCCTCCGGAGGAAAAAAGACAAACGTCCATCTTTTGCTGCCACAGCAAAGGTGCCAGCGGGGAAAAGTGATGCTGGTCCTCACTGCCTCCTGGAACCCCTTCAAATGCCCCAGACAATTTGGCCCTCTCTGCTTTCCTGCGCACTCTAGCCTCAAAAGTACCTTTTTTCACTTTCGGCGCCCTCTGGAGGAAAAAAGACAAACGTCCATCTTTTGCTGCCACAGCAAAGGTGCCAGCGGGGAAAAGTGATGCTGGTCCTCACTGCCTCCTGGAACCCCTTCAAATGCCCCAGACAATTTGGCCCTCTCTGCTTTCCTGCGCACTCTAGCCTCAAAATCACCGTTTTTCACTTTCGGCGCTGTTTGGAGCAAAAAAGACAAACGTGCAGCTTTTGCTGCCACAGCAAAGGTGCCAGCGGGGAAAAGTGATGCTGGTCCTCACTGCCTCCTAGAACCCCTTCAAATGCCCCAGACAATTTGGCCCTCTCTGCTTTCCTGCGCACTCTAGCCTCAAAAGCACTTTTTTTCATTTTCAGCGCCCCCCAGAGGAAAAAAGACAAACGTCCAGGTTTTGCTGCCACAGCAAAGGTGCCAGCGGGGAAAAGTGATGCTGGTCCTCACTGCCTCCTGGAACCCCTTCAAATGCCCCAGACAATTTGGCCCTCTCTGCTTTCCTGCGCACTCTAGCCTCAAAAGCACCGTTTTTCACTTTCGGCGCCCTCCGGAGGAAAAAAGACAAACGTCCAGGTTTTGCTGCCACAGCAAAGGTGCCAGCGGGGAAAAGTGATGCTGGTCCTCACTGCCTCCTGGATCCCCTTAAAATGCCCCAGACAATTTGGCCCTCTCTGCTTTGCTGCGCAGTCTAGCCTCAAAAGCCCCGTTTTTCACTTTCCGCGCTGTTTGGAGCAAAAAAGATAAACGTCCAGCTTTTGCTGCCACAGCGAAGGTGCCAGCGGGGAAAAGTGATGCTGGTCCTCACTGCCTCCTGGAACCCCTTCAAATGCCCCAGACAATTTGGCCCTCTCTGCTTTGCTGCGCACTCTAGCCTCAAAAGCACCTTTTTTCACTTTCGGCGCCCTCCGGAGGAAAAAAACAAGCGTCCATCTTTTGCTGCCAAAGCAAAGGTGCCAGCGGGGAAAAGTTATGCTAGTCCTCACTGCCTCCTGGAACCCCTTCAAATGCCCCAGACAATTTGGCCCTCTATCCTTTGCTAAGCACTCTAGCCTCAAAAGCACCGTTTTTCACTTTCGGCGCTGTTTGGAGCAAAAAAGACAAACGTCCAGCTTTTGCTGCCACAGCGAAGGTGCCAGCGGGGAAAAGTGATGCTGGTCCTCACTGCCTCCTGGAACCCCTTCAAATGCCCCAGACAATTTGGCCCTCTCTGCTTTCCTGCGCACTCTAGCCTCAAAAGCACCTTTTTTCACTTTTGGCGCAGTTTGGAGCAAAAAAGACAAACGTCCAGCTTTTGCTGCCACAGCAAAGGTGCCAGCGGGGAAAAGTGATGCTGGTCCTCACTGCCTCCTGGAACCCCTTCAAATGCCCCAGACAATTTGGCCCTCTCTGCTTTCCTGCAGACTCTAGCCTGAAAAGCACCTTTTTTCATTTTCGGCACCCCCCGGAGGAAAAAAGACAAACGTCCAGCTTTTGCTGCTACAGCAAAGGTGCCAGCGGGGAAAAGTGATGCTGGTCCTCACTGCCTCCTGGAACCCCTTCAAATGCCCCAGACAATTTGGCCCTCTCTGCTTTCCTGCGCACTCTAGCCTCAAAAGCACCGTTTTTCACTTTCGGCGCCCTCCGGAGGAAAAAAGACAAACGTCCAGCTTTTGCTGCTACAGCAAAGGTGCCAGCGGGGAAAAGTGATGCTGGTCCTCACTGCCTCCTGGAACCCCTTCAAATGCCCCAGACAATTTGGCCCTCTCTGCTTTCCTGCGCACTCTAGCCTCAAAAGAACCGTTTTTCACTTTCGGCGCCCTCCGGAGGAAAAAAGACAAACGTCCAGGTTTTGCTGCCACAGCAAAGGTGCCAGCGGGGAAAAGTGATGCTGGTCCTCACTGCCTCCTGGATCCCCTTAAAATGCCCCAGACAATTTGGCCCTCTCTGCTTTGCTGCGCAGTCTAGCCTCAAAAGCCCCGTTTTTCACTTTCCGCGCTGTTTGGAGCAAAAAAGATAAACGTCCAGCTTTTGCTGCCACAGCGAAGGTGCCAGCGGGGAAAAGTGATGCTGGTCCTCACTGCCTCCTGGAACCCCTTCAAATGCCCCAGACAATTTGGCCCTCTCTGCTTTCCTGCGCACTCTATCCTCACAAGCACAGTTTTTCTCTTTCGGCGCTGTTTGGAGCAAAAAAGACAAACGTCCATCTTTTGCTGCCACAGCAAAGGTGCCAGCGGGGAAAAGTGATGCTGGTCCTCACTGCCTCCTGGAACCCCTTCAAATGCCCCAGACAATTTGGCCCTCTCTGCTTTCCTGCAGACTCTAGCCTGAAAAGCACCTTTTTTCATTTTCGGCACCCCCCGGAGGAAAAAAGACAAACGTCCAGCTTTTGCTGCCACAGCAAAGGTGCCAGCGGGGAAAAGTGATGCTGGTCCTCACTGCCTCCTGGAACCCCTTCAAATGCCCCAGACAATTTGGCCCTCTCTGCTTTCCTGCGCACTCTAGCCTCAAAAGCACCTTTTTTCACTTTCGGCGCCCTCCGGAGGAAAAAAGACAAACGTCCAGCTTTTGCTGCCAGAGCAAAGGTGCCAGCGGGGAAAAGTGATGCTGGTCCTCACTGCCTCCTGGAACCCCTTCAAATGCCCCAGACAATTTGGCCCTCTCTGCTTTCCTGCGCACTCTAGCCTTAAAAGCACCTTTTTTCACTTTCGGCGCCCTCTGGAGGAAAAAAGACAAACGTCCATCTTTTGCTGCCACAGCAAAGGTGCCAGCGGGGAAAAGTTATGCTAGTACTCACTGCCTCCTGGAACTTCTTCAAATGCCCCAGACAATTTGGCCCTCTCTGCTTTCCTGCGCACTCTAGCCTCAAAAGCACCTTTTTTCACTTTCGGCGCCCTCCGGAGGAAAAAAGACAAACGTCCATGTTTTGCTGCCACAGCAAAGGTGCCAGCGGGGAAAAGTGATGCTGGTCCTCACTGCCTCCTGGAACCCCTTCAAATGCCCCAGACAATTTGGCCCTCTCTGCTTTCCTGCGCACTCTAGCCTCAAAAGTACCTTTTTTCACTTTCGGCGCCCTCTGGAGCAAAAAAGACAAACGTCCATCTTTTGCTGCCACAGCAAAGGTGCCAGCGGGGAAAAGTGATGCTGGTCCTCACTGCCTCCTGGAACCCCTTCAAATGCCCCAGACAATTTGGCCCTCTCTGCTTTCCTGCGCACTCTAGCCTCAAAATCACCGTTTTTCACTTTCGGCGCTGTTTGGAGCAAAAAAGACAAACGTCCAGCTTTTGATGCCACAGCAAAGGTGCCAGCGGGGAAAAGTGATGCTGGTCCTCACTGCCTCCTAGAACCCCTTCAAATGCCCCAGACAATTTGGCCCTCTCTGCTGTCCTGCGCACTCTAGCCTCAAAAGCAACGTTTTTCACTTTCGGCGCCCTCCGGAGGAAAAAAGACAAACGTCCAGCTTTTGCTGCTACAGCAAAGGTGCCAGCGGGGAAAAGTGATGCTGGTCCTCACTGCCTCCTGGAACCCCTTCAAATGCCCCAGACAATTTGGCCCTCTCTGCTTTCCTGCGCACTCTAGCCTCAAAAGCACCGTTTTTCACTTTCGGCGCCCTCCGGAGGAAAAAAGACAAACGTCCAGGTTTTGCTGCCACAGCAAAGGTGCCAGCGGGGAAAAGTGATGCTGGTCCTCACTGCCTCCTGGATCCCCTTAAAATGCCCCAGACAATTTGGCCCTCTCTGCTTTGCTGCGCAGTCTAGCCTCAAAAGCCCCGTTTTTCACTTTCCGCGCTGTTTGGAGCAAAAAAGATAAACGTCCAGCTTTTGCTGCCACAGCGAAGGTGCCAGCGGGGAAAAGTGATGCTGGTCCTCACTGCCTCCTGGAACCCCTTCAAATGCCCCAGACAATTTGGCCCTCTCTGCTTTCCTGAGCAGTCTAGCCTCACAAGCACAGTTTTTCTCTTTCGGCGCTGTTTGGAGCAAAAAAGACAAACGTCCATCTTTTGCTGCCACAGCAAAGGTGCCAGCGGGGAAAAGTGATGCTGGTCCTCACTGCCTCCTGGAACCCCTTCAAATGCCCCAGACAATTTGGCCCTCTCTGCTTTCCTGCGCACTCTAGCCTCAAAAGCACCGTTTTTCACTTTCGGCGCCCCCTAGAGGAAAAAAGACAAACGTCCAGGTTTTGCTGCCACAGCAAAGGTGCCAGCGGGGAAAAGTGGTGCTGGTCCTCACTGCCTCCTGGATCCCCTTAAAATGCCCCAGACAATTTGGCCCTCTCTGCTTTGCTGCGCAGTCTAGCCTCAAAAGCCCCGTTTTTCACTTTCCGCGCTGTTTGGAGCAAAAAAGATAAACGTCCAGCTTTTGCTGCCACAGCGAAGGTGCCAGCGGGGAAAAGTGATGCTGGTCCTCACTGCCTCCTGGAACCCCTTCAAATGCCCCAGACAATTTGGCCCTCTCTGCTTTCCTGCGCATTCTATCCTCACAAGCACCTTTTTTCACTTTCGGCGCTGTTTGGAGCAAATAAGACAAACGTCCAGCTTTTGCTGCCACAGCAAAGGTGCCAGCGGGGAAAAGTGATGCTGGTCCTCGCTGCCTCCTGGAACCCCTTCAAATGCCCCAGACAATTTGGCCCTCTCTGCTTTCCTGCGCACTCTATCCTCACAAGCACCGTTTTTCACGTTCGGCGCCCTCCGGAGGAAAAAAGACAAACGTCCAGCTTTTGCTGCCACAGCAAAGGTGCCAGCGGGGAAAAGTGATGCTGGTCCTCACTGCCTCCTGGAACCCCTTCAAATGCCCCAGACAATTTGGCCCTCTCTGCTTTCCTGCGCACTCTAGCCTAAAAAGCACCGTTTTTCACTTTTGGCGCCCTCCGGAGGAAAAAAGACAAACGTCCAGCTTTTGCTGCCACAGCAAAGGTGCCAGCGGGGAAAAGTGATGCTGGTCCTCACTGCCTCCTGGAACCCCTTCAAATGCCCCAGACAATTTGGCCCTCTCTGCTTTCCTGCGCACTCTAGCCTCAAAAGCACCTTTTTTCACTTTCGGCGCTGTTTGGAGCAAATAAGACAAACGTCCAGCTTTTGCTGCCACAGCAAAGGTGCCAGCGGGGAAAAGTGATGCTGGTCCTCGCTGCCTCCTGGAACCCCTTCAAATGCCCCAGACAATTTGGCCCTCTCTGCTTTCCTGCGCACTCTATCCTCACAAGCACCGTTTTTCACGTTCGGCGCCCTCCGGAGGAAAAAAGACAAACGTCCAGCTTTTGCTGCCACAGCAAAGGTGCCAGCGGGGAAAAGTGATGCTGGTCCTCACTGCCTCCTGGAACCCCTTCAAATGCCCCAGACAATTTGGCCCTCTCTGCTTTCCTGCGCACTCTAGCCTCAAAAGCACCGTTTTTCACTTTCGGCGCCCTCCGGAGGAAAAAAGACAAACGTCCAGGTTTTGCTGCCACAGCAAAGGTGCCAGCGGGGAAAAGTGATGCTGGTCCTCACTGCCTCCTGGATCCCCTTAAAATGCCCCAGACAATTTGGCCCTCTCTGCTTTGCTGCGCAGTCTAGCCTCAAAAGCCCCGTTTTTCACTTTCCGCGCTGTTTGGAGCAAAAAAGATAAACGTCCAGCTTTTGCTGCCACAGCGAAGGTGCCAGCGGGGAAAAGTGATGCTGGTCCTCACTGCCTCCTGGAACCCCTTCAAATGCCCCAGACAATTTGGCCCTCTCTGCTTTGCTGCGCACTCTAGCCTCAAAAGCACCTTTTTTCACTTTCGGCGCCCTCCGGAGGAAAAAAACAAGCGTCCATCTTTTGCTGCCAAAGCAAAGGTGCCAGCGGGGAAAAGTTATGCTAGTCCTCACTGCCTCCTGGAACCCCTTCAAATGCCCCAGACAATTTGGCCCTCTATCCTTTGCTAAGCACTCTAGCCTCAAAAGCACCGTTTTTCACTTTCGGCGCTGTTTGGAGCAAAAAAGACAAACGTCCAGCTTTTGCTGCCACAGCGAAGGTGCCAGCGGGGAAAAGTGATGCTGGTCCTCACTGCCTCCTGGAACCCCTTCAAATGCCCCAGACAATTTGGCCCTCTCTGCTTTCCTGCGCACTCTAGCCTCAAAAGCACCTTTTTTCACTTTTGGCGCAGTTTGGAGCAAAAAAGACAAACGTCCATCTTTTGCTGCCACAGCAAAGGTGCCAGCGGGGAAAAGTGATGCTGGTCCTCACTGCCTCCTGGAACCCCTTCAAATGCCCCAGACAATTTGGCCCTCTCTGCTTTCCTGCAGACTCTAGCCTGAAAAGCACCTTTTTTCATTTTTGGCACCCCCCGGAGGAAAAAAGACAAACGTCCAGCTTTTGCTGCTACAGCAAAGGTGCCAGCGGGGAAAAGTGATGCTGGTCCTCACTGCCTCCTGGAACCCCTTCAAATGCCCCAGACAATTTGGCCCTCTCTGCTTTCCTGCGCACTCTAGCCTCAAAAGCACCGTTTTTCACTTTCGGCGCCCTCCGGAGGAAAAAAGACAAACGTCCAGCTTTTGCTGCTACAGCAAAGGTGCCAGCGGGGAAAAGTGATGCTGGTCCTCACTGCCTCCTGGAACCCCTTCAAATGCCCCAGACAATTTGGCCCTCTCTGCTTTCCTGCGCACTCTAGCCTCAAAAGCACCGTTTTTCACTTTCGGCGCCCTCCGGAGGAAAAAAGACAAACGTCCAGGTTTTGCTGCCACAGCAAAGGTGCCAGCGGGGAAAAGTGATGCTGGTCCTCACTGCCTCCTGGATCCCCTTAAAATGCCCCAGACAATTTGGCCCTCTCTGCTTTGCTGCGCAGTCTAGCCTCAAAAGCCCCGTTTTTCACTTTCCGCGCTGTTTGGAGCAAAAAAGATAAACGTCCAGCTTTTGCTGCCACAGCGAAGGTGCCAGCGGGGAAAAGTGATGCTGGTCCTCACTGCCTCCTGGAACCCCTTCAAATGCCCCAGACAATTTGGCCCTCTCTGCTTTCCTGCGCACTCTAGCCTCAAAAGCACCTTTTTTCACTTTCGGCGCTGTTTGGAGCAAATAAGACAAACGTCCAGCTTTTGCTGCCACAGCAAAGGTGCCAGCGGGGAAAAGTGATGCTGGTCCTCGCTGCCTCCTGGAACCCCTTCAAATGCCCCAGACAATTTGGCCCTCTCTGCTTTCCTGCGCACTCTAGCCTCACAAGCACCGTTTTTCACGTTCGGCGCCCTCCGGAGGAAAAAAGACAAACGTCCAGCTTTTGCTGCCACAGCAAAGGTGCCAGCGGGGAATAGTGATGCTGGTCCTCACTGCCTCCTGGAACCCCTTCAAATGCCCCAGACAATTTGGCCCTCTCTGCTTTCCTGCGCACTCTAGCCTCAAAAGCACCGTTTTTCACTTTCGGCGCCCTCCGGAGGAAAAAAGACAAACGTCCAGGTTTTGCTGCCACAGCAAAGGTGCCAGCGGGGAAAAGTGATGCTGGTCCTCACTGCCTCCTGGATCCCCTTAAAATGCCCCAGACAATTTGGCCCTCTCTGCTTTGCTGCGCAGTCTAGCCTCAAAAGCCCCGTTTTTCACTTTCCGCGCTGTTTGGAGCAAAAAAGATAAACGTCCAGCTTTTGCTGCCACAGCGAAGGTGCCAGCGGGGAAAAGTGATGCTGGTCCTCACTGCCTCCTGGAACCCCTTCAAATGCCCCAGACAATTTGGCCCTCTCTGCTTTGCTGCGCACTCTAGCCTCAAAAGCACCTTTTTTCACTTTCGGCGCCCTCCGGAGGAAAAAAACAAGCGTCCATCTTTTGCTGCCAAAGCAAAGGTGCCAGCGGGGAAAAGTTATGCTAGTCCTCACTGCCTCCTGGAACCCCTTCAAATGCCCCAGACAATTTGGCCCTCTATCCTTTGCTAAGCACTCTAGCCTCAAAAGCACCGTTTTTCACTTTCGGCGCTGTTTGGAGCAAAAAAGACAAACGTCCAGCTTTTGCTGCCACAGCGAAGGTGCCAGCGGGGAAAAGTGATGCTGGTCCTCACTGCCTCCTGGAACCCCTTCAAATGCCCCAGACAATTTGGCCCTCTCTGCTTTCCTGCGCACTCTAGCCTCAAAAGCACCTTTTTTCACTTTTGGCGCAGTTTGGAGCAAAAAAGACAAACGTCCATCTTTTGCTGCCACAGCAAAGGTGCCAGCGGGGAAAAGTGATGCTGGTCCTCACTGCCTCCTGGAACCCCTTCAAATGCCCCAGACAATTTGGCCCTCTCTGCTTTCCTGCAGACTCTAGCCTGAAAAGCACCTTTTTTCATTTTCGGCACCCCCCGGAGGAAAAAAGACAAACGTCCAGCTTTTGCTGCTACAGCAAAGGTGCCAGCGGGGAAAAGTGATGCTGGTCCTCACTGCCTCCTGGAACCCCTTCAAATGCCCCAGACAATTTGGCCCTCTCTGCTTTCCTGCGCACTCTAGCCTCAAAAGCACCGTTTTTCACTTTCGGCGCCCTCCGGAGGAAAAAAGACAAATGTCCAGCTTTTGCTGCTACAGCAAAGGTGCCAGCGGGGAAAAGTGATGCTGGTCCTCACTGCCTCCTGGAACCCCTTCAAATGCCCCAGACAATTTGGCCCTCTCTGCTTTCCTGCGCACTCTAGCCTCAAAAGCACCGTTTTTCACTTTCGGCGCCCTCCGGAGGAAAAAAGACAAACGTCCAGGTTTTGCTGCCACAGCAAAGGTGCCAGCGGGGAAAAGTGATGCTGGTCCTCACTGCCTCCTGGATCCCCTTAAAATGCCCCAGACAATTTGGCCCTCTCTGCTTTGCTGCGCAGTCTAGCCTCAAAAGCCCCGTTTTTCACTTTCCGCGCTGTTTGGAGCAAAAAAGATAAACGTCCAGCTTTTGCTGCCACAGCGAAGGTGCCAGCGGGGAAAAGTGATGCTGGTCCTCACTGCCTCCTGGAACCCCTTCAAATGCCCCAGACAATTTGGCCCCCTCTGCTTTCCTGCGCACTCTATCCTCACAAGCACCGTTTTTCTCTTTCGGCGCTGTTTGGAGCAAAAAAGACAAACGTCCATCTTTTGCTGCCACAGCAAAGGTGCCAGCGGGGAAAAGTGATGCTGGTCCTCACTGCCTCCTGGAACCCCTTCAAATGCCCCAGACAATTTGGCCCTCTCTGCTTTCCTGCAGACTCTAGCCTGAAAAGCACCTTTTTTCATTTTCGGCACCCCCCGGAGGAAAAAAGACAAACGTCCAGCTTTTGCTGCCACAGCAAAGGTGCCAGCGGGGAAAAGTGATGCTGGTCCTCACTGCCTCCTGGAACCCCTTCAAATGCCCCAGACAATTTGGCCCTCTCTGCTTTCCTGCGCACTCTAGCCTCAAAAGCACCTTTTTTCACTTTCGGCGCCCTCCGGAGGAAAAAAGACAAACGTCCAGCTTTTGCTGCCACAGCAAAGGTGCCAGCGGGGAAAAGTGATGCTGGTCCTCACTGCCTCCTGGAACCCCTTCAAATGCCCCAGACAATTTGGCCCTCTCTGCTTTCCTGCGCACTCTAGCCTTAAAAGCACCTTTTTTCACTTTCGGCGCCCTCTGGAGGAAAAAAGACAAACGTCCATCTTTTGCTGCCACAGCAAAGGTGCCAGCGGGGAAAAGTTATGCTAGTACTCACTGCCTCCTGGAACCCCTTCAAATGCCCCAGACAATTTGGCCCTCTCTGCTTTCCTGCGCACTCTAGCCTCAAAAGCACCTTTTTTCACTTTCGGCGCCCTCCGGAGGAAAAAAGACAAACGTCCATCTTTTGCTGCCACAGCAAAGGTGCCAGCGGGGAAAAGTGATGCTGGTCCTCACTGCCTCCTGGAACCCCTTCAAATGCCCCAGACAATTTGGCCCTCTCTGCTTTCCTGCGCACTCTAGCCTCAAAAGTACCTTTTTTTACTTTCGGCGCCCTCTGGAGCAAAAAAGACAAACGTCCATCTTTTGCTGCCACAGCAAAGGTGCCAGCGGGGAAAAGTGATGCTGGTCCTCACTGCCTCCTGGAACCCCTTCAAATGCCCCAGACAATTTGGCCCTCTCTGCTTTCCTGCGCACTCTAGCCTCAAAATCACCGTTTTTCACTTTCGGCGCTGTTTGGAGCAAAAAAGACAAACGTCCAGCTTTTGCTGCCACAGCAAAGGTGCCAGCGGGGAAAAGTGATGCTGGTCCTCACTGCCTCCTAGAACCCCTTCAAATGCCCCAGACAATTTGGCCCTCTCTGCTTTCCTGCGCACTCTAGCCTCAAAAGCACTTTTTTTCATTTTCAGCGCCCCCCAGAGGAAAAAAGACAAACGTCCAGGTTTTGCTGCCACAGCAAAGGTGCCAGCGGGGAAAAGTGATGCTGGTCCTCACTGCCTCCTGGAACCCCTTCAAATGCCCCAGACAATTTGGCCCTCTCTGCTTTCCTGCGCACTCTAGCCTCAAAAGCACCGTTTTTCACTTTCGGCGCCCTCCGGAGGAAAAAAGACAAACGTCCAGGTTTTGCTGCCACAGCAAAGGTGCCAGCGGGGAAAAGTGATGCTGGTCCTCACTGCCTCCTGGATCCCCTTAAAATGCCCCAGACAATTTGGCCCTCTCTGCTTTGCTGCGCAGTCTAGCCTCAAAAGCCCCGTTTTTCACTTTCCGCGCTGTTTGGAGCAAAAAAGATAAACGTCCAGCTTTTGCTGCCACAGCGAAGGTGCCAGCGGGGAAAAGTGATGCTGGTCCTCACTGCCTCCTGGAACCCCTTCAAATGCCCCAGACAATTTGGCCCTCTCTGCTTTGCTGCGCTCTCTAGCCTCAAAAGCACCTTTTTTCACTTTTGGCGCAGTTTGGAGCAAAAAAGACAAACGTCCAGCTTTTGCTGCCACAGCAAAGGTGCCAGCGGGGAAAAGTGATGCTGGTCCTCACTGCCTCCTGGAACCCCTTCAAATGCCCCAGACAATTTGGCCCTCTCTGCTTTCCTGCAGACTCTAGCCTGAAAAGCACCTTTTTTCATTTTCGGCACCCCCCGGAGGAAAAAAGACAAACGTCCAGCTTTTGCTGCTACAGCAAAGGTGCCAGCGGGGAAAAGTGATGCTGGTCCTCACTGCCTCCTGGAACCCCTTCAAATGCCCCAGACAATTTGGCCCTCTCTGCTTTCCTGCGCACTCTAGCCTCAAAAGCACCGTTTTTCACTTTCGGCGCCCTCCGGAGGAAAAAAGACAAACGTCCAGCTTTTGCTGCTACAGCAAAGGTGCCAGCGGGGAAAAGTGATGCTGGTCCTCACTGCCTCCTGGAACCCCTTCAAATGCCCCAGACAATTTGGCCCTCTCTGCTTTCCTGCGCACTCTAGCCTCAAAAGCACCGTTTTTCACTTTCGGCGCCCTCCGGAGGAAAAAAGACAAACGTCCAGGTTTTGCTGCCACAGCAAAGGTGCCAGCGGGGAAAAGTGATGCTGGTCCTCACTGCCTCCTGGATCCCCTTAAAATGCCCCAGACAATTTGGCCCTCTCTGCTTTGCTGCGCAGTCTAGCCTCAAAAGCCCCGTTTTTCACTTTCCGCGCTGTTTGGAGCAAAAAAGATAAACGTCCAGCTTTTGCTGCCACAGCGAAGGTGCCAGCGGGGAAAAGTGATGCTGGTCCTCACTGCCTCCTGGAACCCCTTCAAATGCCCCAGACAATTTGGCCCTCTCTGCTTTCCTGCGCACTCTATCCTCACAAGCACCGTTTTTCACGTTCGGCGCCCTCCGGAGGAAAAAAGACAAACGTCCAGCTTTTGCTGCCACAGCAAAGGTGCCAGCGGGGAAAAGTGATGCTGGTCCTCACTGCCTCCTGGAACCCCTTCAAATGCCCCAGACAATTTGGCCCTCTCTGCTTTCCTGCGCACTCTAGCCTAAAAAGCACCGTTTTTCACTTTTGGCGCCCTCCGGAGGAAAAAAGACAAACGTCCAGCTTTTGCTGCCACAGCAAAGGTGCCAGCGGGGAAAAGTGATGCTGGTCCTCACTGCCTCCTGGAACCCCTTCAAATGCCCCAGACAATTTGGCCCTCTCTGCTTTCCTGCGCACTCTAGCCTCAAAAGCACCTTTTTTCACTTTCGGCGCTGTTTGGAGCAAATAAGACAAACGTCCAGCTTTTGCTGCCACAGCAAAGGTGCCAGCGGGGAAAAGTGATGCTGGTCCTCGCTGCCTCCTGGAACCCCTTCAAATGCCCCAGACAATTTGGCCCTCTCTGCTTTCCTGCGCACTCTATCCTCACAAGCACCGTTTTTCACGTTCGGCGCCCTCCGGAGGAAAAAAGACAAACGTCCAGCTTTTGCTGCCACAGCAAAGGTGCCAGCGGGGAAAAGTGATGCTGGTCCTCACTGCCTCCTGGAACCCCTTCAAATGCCCCAGACAATTTGGCCCTCTCTGCTTTCCTGCGCACTCTAGCCTCAAAAGCACCGTTTTTCACTTTCGGCGCCCTCCGGAGGAAAAAAGACAAACGTCCAGGTTTTGCTGCCACAGCAAAGGTGCCAGCGGGGAAAAGTGATGCTGGTCCTCACTGCCTCCTGGATCCCCTTAAAATGCCCCAGACAATTTGGCCCTCTCTGCTTTGCTGCGCACTCTAGCCTCAAAAGCCCCGTTTTTTACTTTCCGCGCTGTTTGGAGCAAAAAAGATAAACGTCCAGCTTTTGCTGCCACAGCGAAGGTGCCAGCGGGGAAAAGTGATGCTGGTCCTCACTGCCTCCTGGAACCCCTTCAAATGCCCCAGACAATTTGGCCCTCTCTGCTTTGCTGCGCACTCTAGCCTCAAAAGCACCTTTTTTCACTTTCGGCGCCCTCCGGAGGAAAAAAACAAGCGTCCATCTTTTGCTGCCAAAGCAAAGGTGCCAGCGGGGAAAAGTTATGCTAGTCCTCACTGCCTCCTGGAACCCCTTCAAATGCCCCAGACAATTTGGCCCTCTATCCTTTGCTAAGCACTCTAGCCTCAAAAGCACCGTTTTTCACTTTCGGCGCTGTTTGGAGCAAAAAAGACAAACGTCCAGCTTTTGCTGCCACAGCGAAGGTGCCAGCGGGGAAAAGTGATGCTGGTCCTCACTGCCTCCTGGAACCCCTTCAAATGCCCCAGACAATTTGGCCCTCTCTGCTTTCCTGCGCACTCTAGCCTCAAAAGCACCTTTTTTCACTTTTGGCGCAGTTTGGAGCAAAAAAGACAAACGTCCATCTTTTGCTGCCACAGCAAAGGTGCCAGCGGGGAAAAGTGATGCTGGTCCTCACTGCCTCCTGGAACCCCTTCAAATGCCCCAGACAATTTGGCCCTCTCTGCTTTCCTGCAGACTCTAGCCTGAAAAGCACCTTTTTTCATTTTCGGCACCCCCCGGAGGAAAAAAGACAAACGTCCAGCTTTTGCTGCTACAGCAAAGGTGCCAGCGGGGAAAAGTGATGCTGGTCCTCACTGCCTCCTGGAACCCCTTCAAATGCCCCAGACAATTTGGCCCTCTCTGCTTTCCTGCGCACTCTAGCCTCAAAAGCACCGTTTTTCACTTTCGGCGCCCTCCGGAGGAAAAAAGACAAACGTCCAGCTTTTGCTGCTACAGCAAAGGTGCCAGCGGGGAAAAGTGATGCTGGTCCTCACTGCCTCCTGGAACCCCTTCAAATGCCCCAGACAATTTGGCCCTCTCTGCTTTCCTGCGCACTCTAGCCTCAAAAGCACCGTTTTTCACTTTCGGCGCCCTCCGGAGGAAAAAAGACAAACGTCCAGGTTTTGCTGCCACAGCAAAGGTGCCAGCGGGGAAAAGTGATGCTGGTCCTCACTGCCTCCTGGATCCCCTTAAAATGCCCCAGACAATTTGGCCCTCTCTGCTTTGCTGCGCAGTCTAGCCTCAAAAGCCCCGTTTTTCACTTTCCGCGCTGTTTGGAGCAAAAAAGATAAACGTCCAGCTTTTGCTGCCACAGCGAAGGTGCCAGCGGGGAAAAGTGATGCTGGTCCTCACTGCCTCCTGGAACCCCTTCAAATGCCCCAGACAATTTGGCCCTCTCTGCTTTCCTGCGCACTCTAGCCTCAAAAGCACCTTTTTTCACTTTTGGCGCAGTTTGGAGCAAAAAAGACAAACGTCCATCTTTTGCTGCCACAGCAAAGGTGCCAGCGGGGAAAAGTGATGCTGGTCCTCACTGCCTCCTGGAACCCCTTCAAATGCCCCAGACAATTTGGCCCTCTCTGCTTTCCTGCAGACTCTAGCCTGAAAAGCACCTTTTTTCATTTTCGGCACCCCCCGGAGGAAAAAAGACAAACGTCCAGCTTTTGCTGCTACAGCAAAGGTGCCAGCGGGGAAAAGTGATGCTGGTCCTCACTGCCTCCTGGAACCCCTTCAAATGCCCCAGACAATTTGGCCCTCTCTGCTTTCCTGCGCACTCTAGCCTCAAAAGCACCGTTTTTCACTTTCGGCGCCCTCCGGAGGAAAAAAGACAAACGTCCAGCTTTTGCTGCTACAGCAAAGGTGCCAGCGGGGAAAAGTGATGCTGGTCCTCACTGCCTCCTGGAACCCCTTCAAATGCCCCAGACAATTTGGCCCTCTCTGCTTTCCTGCGCACTCTAGCCTCAAAAGCACCGTTTTTCACTTTCGGCGCCCTCCGGAGGAAAAAAGACAAACGTCCAGGTTTTGCTGCCACAGCAAAGGTGCCAGCGGGGAAAAGTGATGCTGGTCCTCACTGCCTCCTGGATCCCCTTAAAATGCCCCAGACAATTTGGCCCTCTCTGCTTTGCTGCGCAGTCTAGCCTCAAAAGCCCCGTTTTTCACTTTCCGCGCTGTTTGGAGCAAAAAAGATAAACGTCCAGCTTTTGCTGCCACAGCGAAGGTGCCAGCGGGGAAAAGTGATGCTGGTCCTCACTGCCTCCTGGAACCCCTTCAAATGCCCCAGACAATTTGGCCCTCTCTGCTTTCCTGCGCACTCTATCCTCACAAGCACCGTTTTTCTCTTTCGGCGCTGTTTGGAGCAAAAAAGACAAACGTCCATCTTTTGCTGCCACAGCAAAGGTGCCAGCGGGGAAAAGTGATGCTGGTCCTCACTGCCTCCTGGAACCCCTTCAAATGCCCCAGACAATTTGGCCCTCTCTGCTTTCCTGCAGACTCTAGCCTGAAAAGCACCTTTTTTCATTTTCGGCACCCCCCGGAGGAAAAAAGACAAACGTCCAGCTTTTGCTGCCACAGCAAAGGTGCCAGCGGGGAAAAGTGATGCTGGTCCTCACTGCCTCCTGGAACCCCTTCAAATGCCCCAGACAATTTGGCCCTCTCTGCTTTCCTGCGCACTCTAGCCTCAAAAGCACCTTTTTTCACTTTCGGCGCCCTCCGGAGGAAAAAAGACAAACGTCCAGCTTTTGCTGCCACAGCAAAGGTGCCAGCGGGGAAAAGTGATGCTGGTCCTCACTGCCTCCTGGAACCCCTTCAAATGCCCCAGACAATTTGGCCCTCTCTGCTTTCCTGCGCACTCTAGCCTTAAAAGCACCTTTTTTCACTTTCGGCGCCCTCTGGAGGAAAAAAGACAAACGTCCATCTTTTGCTGCCACAGCAAAGGTGCCAGCGGGGAAAAGTTATGCTAGTACTCACTGCCTCCTGGAACCCCTTCAAATGCCCCAGACAATTTGGCCCTCTCTGCTTTCCTGCGCACTCTAGCCTCAAAAGCACCTTTTTTCACTTTCGGCGCCCTCCGGAGGAAAAAAGACAAACGTCCAGCTTTTGCTGCCACAGCAAAGGTGCCAGCGGGGAAAAGTGATGCTGGTCCTCACTGCCTCCTGGAACCCCTTCAAATGCCCCAGACAATTTGGCCCTCTCTGCTTTCCTGCGCACTCTAGCCTCAAAAGTACCTTTTTTTACTTTCGGCGCCCTCTGGAGCAAAAAAGACAAACGTCCATCTTTTGCTGCCACAGCAAAGGTGCCAGCGGGGAAAAGTGATGCTGGTCCTCACTGCCTCCTGGAACCCCTTCAAATGCCCCAGACAATTTGGCCCTCTCTGCTTTCCTGCGCACTCTAGCCTCAAAATCACCGTTTTTCACTTTCGGCGCTGTTTGGAGCAAAAAAGACAAACGTCCAGCTTTTGCTGCCACAGCAAAGGTGCCAGCGGGGAAAAGTGATGCTGGTCCTCACTGCCTCCTAGAACCCCTTCAAATGCCCCAGACAATTTGGCCCTCTCTGCTTTCCTGCGCACTCTAGCCTCAAAAGCACTTTTTTTCATTTTCAGCGCCCCCCAGAGGAAAAAAGACAAACGTCCAGGTTTTGCTGCCACAGCAAAGGTGCCAGCGGGGAAAAGTGATGCTGGTCCTCACTGCCTCCTGGAACCCCTTCAAATGCCCCAGACAATTTGGCCCTCTCTGCTTTCCTGCGCACTCTAGCCTCAAAAGCACCGTTTTTCACTTTCGGCGCCCTCCTAAGGAAAAAAGACAAACGTCCAGGTTTTGCTGCCACAGCAAAGGTGCCAGCGGGGAAAAGTGATGCTGGTCCTCACTGCCTCCTGGAACCCCTTCAAATGCCCCAGACAATTTGGCCCTCTCTGCTTTGCTGCGCAGTCTAGCCTCAAAAGCCCCGTTTTTCACTTTCCGTGCTGTTTGGAGCAAAAAAGATAAACGTCCAGCTTTTGCTGCCACAGCGAAGGTGCCAGCGGGGAAAAGTGATGCTGGTCCTCACTGCCTCCTGGAACCCCTTCAAATGCCCCAGACAATTTGGCCCTCTCTGCTTTGCTGCGCTCTCTAGCCTCAAAAGCACCTTTTTTCACTTTTGGCGCAGTTTGGAGCAAAAAAGACAAACGTCCAGCTTTTGCTGCCACAGCAAAGGTGCCAGCGGGGAAAAGTGATGCTGGTCCTCACTGCCTCCTGGAACCCCTTCAAATGCCCCAGACAATTTGGCCCTCTCTGCTTTCCTGCAGACTCTAGCCTGAAAAGCACCTTTTTTCATTTTCGGCACCCCCCGGAGGAAAAAAGACAAACGTCCAGCTTTTGCTGCTACAGCAAAGGTGCCAGCGGGGAAAAGTGATGCTGGTCCTCACTGCCTCCTGGAACCCCTTCAAATGCCCCAGACAATTTGGCCCTCTCTGCTTTCCTGCGCACTCTAGCCTCAAAAGCACCGTTTTTCACTTTCGGCGCCCTCCGGAGGAAAAAAGACAAACGTCCAGCTTTTGCTGCTACAGCAAAGGTGCCAGCGGGGAAAAGTGATGCTGGTCCTCACTGCCTCCTGGAACCCCTTCAAATGCCCCAGACAATTTGGCCCTCTCTGCTTTCCTGCGCACTCTAGCCTCAAAAGCACCGTTTTTCACTTTCGGCGCCCTCCGGAGGAAAAAAGACAAACGTCCAGGTTTTGCTGCCACAGCAAAGGTGCCAGCGGGGAAAAGTGATGCTGGTCCTCACTGCCTCCTGGATCCCCTTAAAATGCCCCAGACAATTTGGCCCTCTCTGCTTTGCTGCGCAGTCTAGCCTCAAAAGCCCCGTTTTTCACTTTCCGCGCTGTTTGGAGCAAAAAAGATAAACGTCCAGCTTTTGCTGCCACAGCGAAGGTGCCAGCGGGGAAAAGTGATGCTGGTCCTCACTGCCTCCTGGAACCCCTTCAAATGCCCCAGACAATTTGGCCCTCTCTGCTTTCCTGAGCAGTCTAGCCTCACAAGCACAGTTTTTCTCTTTCGGCGCTGTTTGGAGCAAAAAAGACAAACGTCCATCTTTTGCTGCCACAGCAAAGGTGCCAGCGGGGAAAAGTGATGCTGGTCCTCACTGCCTCCTGGAACCCCTTCAAATGCCCCAGACAATTTGGCCCTCTCTGCTTTCCTGCGCACTCTAGCCTCAAAAGCACCGTTTTTCACTTTCGGCGCCCCCTAGAGGAAAAAAGACAAACGTCCAGCTTTTGCTGCCACAGCAAAGGTGCCAGCGGGGAAAAGTGATGCTGGTCCTCACTGCCTCCTGGATCCCCTTAAAATGCCCCAGACAATTTGGCCCTCTCTGCTTTGCTGCGCAGTCTAGCCTCAAAAGCCCCGTTTTTCACTTTCCGCGCTGTTTGGAGCAAAAAAGATAAACGTCCAGCTTTTGCTGCCACAGCGAAGGTGCCAGCGGGGAAAAGTGATGCTGGTCCTCACTGCCTCCTGGAACCCCTTCAAATGCCCCAGACAATTTGGCCCTCTCTGCTTTCCTGCGCATTCTATCCTCACAAGCACCTTTTTTCACGTTCGGCGCTGTTTGGAGCAAATAAGACAAACGTCCAGCTTTTGCTGCCACAGCAAAGGTGCCAGCGGGGAAAAGTGATGCTGGTCCTCGCTGCCTCCTGGAACCCCTTCAAATGCCCCAGACAATTTGGCCCTCTCTGCTTTCCTGCAGACTCTAGCCTGAAAAGCACCTTTTTTCATTTTCGGCACCCCCCGGAGGAAAAAAGACAAACGTCCAGCTTTTGCTGCTACAGCAAAGGTGCCAGCGGGGAAAAGTGATGCTGGTCCTCACTGCCTCCTGGAACCCCTTCAAATGCCCCAGACAATTTGGCCCTCTCTGCTTTGCTGCGCACTCTAGCCTCAAAAGCACCGTTTTTCACTTTCGGCGCCCTCCGGAGGAAAAAAGACAAACGTCCAGCTTTTGCTGCTACAGCAAAGGTGCCAGCGGGGAAAAGTGATGCTGGTCCTCACTGCCTCCTGGAACCCCTTCAAATGCCCCAGACAATTTGGCCCTCTCTGCTTTCCTGCGCACTCTAGCCTCAAAAGCACCGTTTTTCACTTTCGGCGCCCTCCGGAGGAAAAAAGACAAACGTCCAGGTTTTGCTGCCACAGCAAAGGTGCCAGCGGGGAAAAGTGATGCTGGTCCTCACTGCCTCCTGGAACCCCTTCAAATGCCCCAGACAATTTGGCCCTCTCTGCTTTGCTGCGCAGTCTAGCCTCAAAAGCCCCGTTTTTCACTTTCCGCGCTGTTTGGAGCAAAAAAGATAAACGTCCAGCTTTTGCTGCCACAGCGAAGGTGCCAGCGGGGAAAAGTGATGCTGGTCCTCACTGCCTCCTGGAACCCCTTCAAATGCCCCAGACAATTTGGCCCTCTCTGCTTTCCTGAGCAGTCTAGCCTCACAAGCACAGTTTTTCTCTTTCGGCGCTGTTTGGAGCAAAAAAGACAAACGTCCATCTTTTGCTGCCACAGCAAAGGTGCCAGCGGGGAAAAGTGATGCTGGTCCTCACTGCCTCCTGGAACCCCTTCAAATGCCCCAGACAATTTGGCCCTCTCTGCTTTCCTGCGCACTCTAGCCTCAAAAGCACCGTTTTTCACTTTCGGCGCCCCCTAGAGGAAAAAAGACAAACGTCCAGGTTTTGCTGCCACAGCAAAGGTGCCAGCGGGGAAAAGTGATGCTGGTCCTCACTGCCTCCTGGATCCCCTTAAAATGCCCCAGACAATTTGGCCCTCTCTGCTTTGCTGCGCAGTCTAGCCTCAAAAGCCCCGTTTTTCACTTTCCGCGCTGTTTGGAGCAAAAAAGATAAACGTCCAGCTTTTGCTGCCACAGCGAAGGTGCCAGCGGGGAAAAGTGATGCTGGTCCTCACTGCCTCCTGGAACCCCTTCAAATGCCCCAGACAATTTGGCCCTCTCTGCTTTCCTGCGCATTCTATCCTCACAAGCACCTTTTTTCACTTTCGGCGCTGTTTGGAGCAAATAAGACAAACGTCCAGCTTTTGCTGCCACAGCAAAGGTGCCAGCGGGGAAAAGTGATGCTGGTCCTCGCTGCCTCCTGGAACCCCTTCAAATGCCCCAGACAATTTGGCCCTCTCTGCTTTCCTGCGCACTCTATCCTCACAAGCACCGTTTTTCACGTTCGGCGCCCTCCGGAGGAAAAAAGACAAACGTCCAGCTTTTGCTGCCACAGCAAAGGTGCCAGCGGGGAAAAGTGATGCTGGTCCTCACTGCCTCCTGGAACCCCTTCAAATGCCCCAGACAATTTGGCCCTCTCTGCTTTCCTGCGCACTCTAGCCTAAAAAGCACCGTTTTTCACTTTTGGCGTCCTCCGGAGGAAAAAAGACAAACGTCCAGCTTTTGCTGCCACAGCAAAGGTGCCAGCGGGGAAAAGTGATGCTGGTCCTCACTGCCTCCTGGAACCCCTTCAAATGCCCCAGACAATTTGGCCCTCTCTGCTTTCCTGCGCACTCTAGCCTCAAAAGCACCTTTTTTCACTTTCGGCGCTGTTTGGAGCAAATAAGACAAACGTCCAGCTTTTGCTGCCACAGCAAAGGTGCCAGCGGGGAAAAGTGATGCTGGTCCTCGCTGCCTCCTGGAACCCCTTCAAATGCCCCAGACAATTTGGCCCTCTCTGCTTTCCTGCGCACTCTATCCTCACAAGCACCGTTTTTCACGTTCGGCGCCCTCCGGAGGAAAAAAGACAAACGTCCAGCTTTTGCTGCCACAGCAAAGGTGCCAGCGGGGAAAAGTGATGCTGGTCCTCACTGCCTCCTGGAACCCCTTCAAATGCCCCAGACAATTTGGCCCTCTCTGCTTTCCTGCGCACTCTAGCCTAAAAAGCACCGTTTTTCACTTTTGGCGCCCTCCGGAGGAAAAAAGACAAACGTCCAGCTTTTGCTGCCACAGCAAAGGTGCCAGCGGGGAAAAGTGATGCTGGTCCTCACTGCCTCCTGGAACCCCTTCAAATGCCCCAGACAATTTGGCCCTCTCTGCTTTCCTGCGCACTCTAGCCTCAAAAGTACCTTTTTTCACTTTCGGCGCCCTCTGGAGCAAAAAAGACAAACGTCCATCTTTTGCTGCCACAGCAAAGGTGCCAGCGGGGAAAAGTGATGCTGGTCCTCACTGCCTCCTGGAACCCCTTCAAATGCCCCAGACAATTTGGCCCTCTCTGCTTTCCTGCGCACTCTAGCCTCAAAATCACCGTTTTTCACTTTCGGCGCTGTTTGGAGCAAAAAAGACAAACGTCCAGCTTTTGCTGCCACAGCAAAGGTGCCAGCGGGGAAAAGTGATGCTGGTCCTCACTGCCTCCTAGAACCCCTTCAAATGCCCCAGACAATTTGGCCCTCTCTGCTTTCCTGCGCACTCTAGCCTCAAAAGCACTTTTTTTCATTTTCAGCGCCCCCCAGAGGAAAAAAGACAAACGTCCAGCTTTTGCTGCCACAGCAAAGGTGCCAGCGGGGAAAAGTGATGCTGGTCCTCACTGCCTCCTGGAACCCCTTCAAATGCCCCAGACAATTTGGCCCTCTCTGCTTTCCTGCGCACTCTAGCCTCAAAAGCACCGTTTTTCACTTTCGGCGCCCTCCGGAGGAAAAAAGACAAACGTCCAGCTTTTGCTGCTACAGCAAAGGTGCCAGCGGGGAAAAGTGATGCTGGTCCTCACTGCCTCCTGGAACCCCTTCAAATGCCCCAGACAATTTGGCCCTCTCTGCTTTCCTGCGCACTCTAGCCTCAAAAGCACCGTTTTTCACTTTCGGCGCCCTCCGGAGGAAAAAAGACAAACGTCCAGGTTTTGCTGCCACAGCAAAGGTGCCAGCGGGGAAAAGTGATGCTGGTCCTCACTGCCTCCTGGATCCCCTTAAAATGCCCCAGACAATTTGGCCCTCTCTGCTTCGCTGCGCAGTCTAGCCTCAAAAGCCCCGTTTTTCACTTTCCGCGCTGTTTGGAGCAAAAAAGATAAACGTCCAGCTTTTGCTGCCACAGCGAAGGTGCCAGCGGGGAAAAGTGATGCTGGTCCTCACTGCCTCCTGGAACCCCTTCAAATGCCCCAGACAATTTGGCCCTCTCTGCTTTCCTGAGCAGTCTAGCCTCACAAGCACAGTTTTTCTCTTTCGGCGCTGTTTGGAGCAAAAAAGACAAACGTCCATCTTTTGCTGCCACAGCAAAGGTGCCAGCGGGGAAAAGTGATGCTGGTCCTCACTGCCTCCTGGAACCCCTTCAAATGCCCCAGACAATTTGGCCCTCTCTGCTTTCCTGCGCACTCTAGCCTCAAAAGCACCGTTTTTCACTTTCGGCGCCCCCTAGAGGAAAAAAGACAAACGTCCAGGTTTTGCTGCCACAGCAAAGGTGCCAGCGGGGAAAAGTGATGCTGGTCCTCACTGCCTCCTGGATCCCCTTAAAATGCCCCAGACAATTTGGCCCTCTCTGCTTTGCTGCGCAGTCTAGCCTCAAAAGCCCCGTTTTTCACTTTCCGCGCTGTTTGGAGCAAAAAAGATAAACGTCCAGCTTTTGCTGCCACAGCGAAGGTGCCAGCGGGGAAAAGTGATGCTGGTCCTCACTGCCTCCTGGAACCCCTTCAAATGCCCCAGACAATTTGGCCCTCTCTGCTTTCCTGCGCATTCTATCCTCACAAGCACCTTTTTTCACTTTCGGCACTGTTTGGAGCAAATAAGACAAACGTCCAGCTTTTGCTGCCACAGCAAAGGTGCCAGCGGGGAAAAGTGATGCTGGTCCTCGCTGCCTCCTGGAACCCCTTCAAATGCCCCAGACAATTTGGCCCTCTCTGCTTTCCTGCGCACTCTAGCCTCAAAAGCACCGTTTTTCACTTTCGGCGCCCTCCGGAGGAAAAAAGACAAACGTCCAGGTTTTGCTGCCACAGCAAAGGTGCCAGCGGGGAAAAGTGATGCTGGTCCTCACTGCCTCCTGGATCCCCTTAAAATGCCCCAGACAATTTGGCCCTCTCTGCTTTGCTGCGCAGTCTAGCCTCAAAAGCCCCGTTTTTCACTTTCCGCGCTGTTTGGAGCAAAAAAGATAAACGTCCAGCTTTTGCTGCCACAGCGAAGGTGCCAGCGGGGAAAAGTGATGCTGGTCCTCACTGCCTCCTGGAACCCCTTCAAATGCCCCAGACAATTTGGCCCTCTCTGCTTTGCTGCGCACTCTAGCCTCAAAAGCACCTTTTTTCACTTTCGGCGCCCTCCGGAGGAAAAAAACAAGCGTCCATCTTTTGCTGCCACAGCAAAGGTGCCAGCGGGGAAAAGTTATGCTAGTCCTCACTGCCTCCTGGAACCCCTTCAAATGCCCCAGACAATTTGGCCCTCTATCCTTTGCTAAGCACTCTAGCCTCAAAAGCACCGTTTTTCACTTTCGGCGCTGTTTGGAGCAAAAAAGACAAACGTCCAGCTTTTGCTGCCACAGCAAAGGTGCCAGCGGGGAAAAGTGATGCTGGTCCTCACTGCCTCCTGGAACCCCTTCAAATGCCCCAGACAATTTGGCCCTCTCTGCTTTCCTGCGCACTCTAGCCTCAAAAGCACCTTTTTTCACTTTTGGCGCAGTTTGGAGCAAAAAAGACAAACGTCCATCTTTTGCTGCCACAGCAAAGGTGCCAGCGGGGAAAAGTGATGCTGGTCCTCACTGCCTCCTGGAACCCCTTCAAATGCCCCAGACAATTTGGCCCTCTCTGCTTTCCTGCAGACTCTAGCCTGAAAAGCACCTTTTTTCATTTTCGGCACCCCCCGGAGGAAAAAAGACAAACGTCCAGCTTTTGCTGCTACAGCAAAGGTGCCAGCGGGGAAAAGTGATGCTGGTCCTCACTGCCTCCTGGAACCCCTTCAAATGCCCCAGACAATTTGGCCCTCTCTGCTTTCCTGCGCACTCTAGCCTCAAAAGCACCGTTTTTCACTTTCGGCGCCCTCCGGAGGAAAAAAGACAAACGTCCAGCTTTTGCTGCTACAGCAAAGGTGCCAGCGGGGAAAAGTGATGCTGGTCCTCACTGCCTCCTGGAACCCCTTCAAATGCCCCAGACAATTTGGCCCTCTCTGCTTTCCTGCGCACTCTAGCCTCAAAAGCACCGTTTTTCACTTTCGGCGCCCTCCGGAGGAAAAAAGACAAACGTCCAGGTTTTGCTGCCACAGCAAAGGTGCCAGCGGGGAAAAGTGATGCTGGTCCTCACTGCCTCCTGGATCCCCTTAAAATGCCCCAGACAATTTGGCCCTCTCTGCTTTGCTGCGCAGTCTAGCCTCAAAAGCCCCGTTTTTCACTTTCCGCGCTGTTTGGAGCAAAAAAGATAAACGTCCAGCTTTTGCTGCCACAGCGAAGGTGCCAGCGGGGAAAAGTGATGCTGGTCCTCACTGCCTCCTGGAACCCCTTCAAATGCCCCAGACAATTTGGCCCTCTCTGCTTTCCTGCGCACTCTATCCTCACAAGCACCGTTTTTCTCTTTCGGCGCTGTTTGGAGCAAAAAAGACAAACGTCCATCTTTTGCTGCCACAGCAAAGGTGCCAGCGGGGAAAAGTGATGCTGGTCCTCACTGCCTCCTGGAACCCCTTCAAATGCCCCAGACAATTTGGCCCTCTCTGCTTTCCTGCAG
This sequence comes from Vanellus vanellus, assembly GCF_965231255.1. Classification (NCBI taxonomy): domain Eukaryota; kingdom Metazoa; phylum Chordata; class Aves; order Charadriiformes; family Charadriidae; genus Vanellus; species Vanellus vanellus. Next base: position 21,638,773 of record NC_138909.1, on the reverse strand, counting down.
ACTCTAGCCTGAAAAGCACCTTTTTTCATTTTCGGCACCCCCCGGAGGAAAAAAGACAAACGTCCAGCTTTTGCTGCCACAGCAAAGGTGCCAGCGGGGAAAAGTGATGCTGGTCCTCACTGCCTCCTGGAACCCCTTCAAATGCCCCAGACAATTTGGCCCTCTCTGCTTTCCTGCGCACTCTAGCCTCAAAAGCACCTTTTTTCACTTTCGGCGCCCTCCGGAGGAAAAAAGACAAACGTCCAGCTTTTGCTGCCAGAGCAAAGGTGCCAGCGGGGAAAAGTGATGCTGGTCCTCACTGCCTCCTGGAACCCCTTCAAATGCCCCAGACAATTTGGCCCTCTCTGCTTTCCTGCGCACTCTAGCCTTAAAAGCACCTTTTTTCACTTTCGGCGCCCTCTGGAGGAAAAAAGACAAACGTCCATCTTTTGCTGCCACAGCAAAGGTGCCAGCGGGGAAAAGTTATGCTAGTACTCACTGCCTCCTGGAACCCCTTCAAATGCCCCAGACAATTTGGCCCTCTCTGCTTTCCTGCGCACTCTAGCCTCAAAAGCACCTTTTTTCACTTTCGGCGCCCTCCGGAGGAAAAAAGACAAACGTCCATCTTTTGCTGCCACAGCAAAGGTGCCAGCGGGGAAAAGTGATGCTGGTCCTCACTGCCTCCTGGAACCCCTTCAAATGCCCCAGACAATTTGGCCCTCTCTGCTTTCCTGCGCACTCTAGCCTCAAAAGTACCTTTTTTCACTTTCGGCGCCCTCTGGAGCAAAAAAGACAAACGTCCATCTTTTGCTGCCACAGCAAAGGTGCCAGCGGGGAAAAGTGATGCTGGTCCTCACTGCCTCCTGGAACCCCTTCAAATGCCCCAGACAATTTGGCCCTCTCTGCTTTCCTGCGCACTCTAGCCTCAAAATCACCGTTTTTCACTTTCGGCGCTGTTTGGAGCAAAAAAGACAAACGTCCAGCTTTTGATGCCACAGCAAAGGTGCCAGCGGGGAAAAGTGATGCTGGTCCTCACTGCCTCCTAGAACCCCTTCAAATGCCCCAGACAATTTGGCCCTCTCTGCTTTCCTGCGCACTCTAGCCTCAAAAGCACTTTTTTTCATTTTCAGCGCCCCCCAGAGGAAAAAAGACAAACGTCCAGGTTTTGCTGCCACAGCAAAGGTGCCAGCGGGGAAAAGTGATGCTGGTCCTCACTGCCTCCTGGAACCCCTTCAAATGCCCCAGACAATTTGGCCCTCTCTGCTTTCCTGCGCACTCTAGCCTCAAAAGCACCGTTTTTCACTTTCGGCGCCCTCCGGAGGAAAAAAGACAAACGTCCAGGTTTTGCTGCCACAGCAAAGGTGCCAGCGGGGAAAAGTGATGCTGGTCCTCACTGCCTCCTGGAACCCCTTCAAATGCCCCAGACAATTTGGCCCTCTCTGCTTTGCTGCGCAGTCTAGCCTCAAAAGCCCCGTTTTTCACTTTCCGCGCTGTTTGGAGCAAAAAAGATAAACGTCCAGCTTTTGCTGCCACAGCGAAGGTGCCAGCGGGGAAAAGTGATGCTGGTCCTCACTGCCTCCTGGAACCCCTTCAAATGCCCCAGACAATTTGGCCCTCTCTGCTTTGCTGCGCACTCTAGCCTCAAAAGCACCTTTTTTCACTTTCGGCGCCCTCCGGAGGAAAAAAACAAGCGTCCATCTTTTGCTGCCAAAGCAAAGGTGCCAGCGGGGAAAAGTTATGCTAGTCCTCACTGCCTCCTGGAACCCCTTCAAATGCCCCAGACAATTTGGCCCTCTATCCTTTGCTAAGCACTCTAGCCTCAAAAGCACCGTTTTTCACTTTCGGCGCTGTTTGGAGCAAAAAAGACAAACGTCCAGCTTTTGCTGCCACAGCGAAGGTGCCAGCGGGGAAAAGTGATGCTGGTCCTCACTGCCTCCTGGAACCCCTTCAAATGCCCCAGACAATTTGGCCCTCTCTGCTTTCCTGCGCACTCTAGCCTCAAAAGCACCTTTTTTCACTTTTGGCGCAGTTTGGAGCAAAAAAGACAAACGTCCAGCTTTTGCTGCCACAGCAAAGGTGCCAGCGGGGAAAAGTGATGCTGGTCCTCACTGCCTCCTGGAACCCCTTCAAATGCCCCAGACAATTTGGCCCTCTCTGCTTTCCTGCAGACTCTAGCCTGAAAAGCACCTTTTTTCATTTTCGGCACCCCCCGGAGGAAAAAAGACAAACGTCCAGCTTTTGCTGCTACAGCAAAGGTGCCAGCGGGGAAAAGTGATGCTGGTCCTCACTGCCTCCTGGAACCCCTTCAAATGCCCCAGACAATTTGGCCCTCTCTGCTTTCCTGCGCACTCTAGCCTCAAAAGCACCGTTTTTCACTTTCGGCGCCCCCTAGAGGAAAAAAGACAAACGTCCAGGTTTTGCTGCCACAGCAAAGGTGCCAGCGGGGAAAAGTGATGCTGGTCCTCACTGCCTCCTGGATCCCCTTAAAATGCCCCAGACAATTTGGCCCTCTCTGCTTTGCTGCGCAGTCTAGCCTCAAAAGCCCCGTTTTTCACTTTCCGCGCTGTTTGGAGCAAAAAAGATAAACGTCCAGCTTTTGCTGCCACAGCGAAGGTGCCAGCGGGGAAAAGTGATGCTGGTCCTCACTGCCTCCTGGAACCCCTTCAAATGCCCCAGACAATTTGGCCCTCTCTGCTTTCCTGCGCATTCTATCCTCACAAGCACCTTTTTTCACTTTCGGCACTGTTTGGAGCAAATAAGACAAACGTCCAGCTTTTGCTGCCACAGCAAAGGTGCCAGCGGGGAAAAGTGATGCTGGTCCTCGCTGCCTCCTGGAACCCCTTCAAATGCCCCAGACAATTTGGCCCTCTCTGCTTTCCTGCGCACTCTAGCCTCAAAAGCACCGTTTTTCACTTTCGGCGCCCTCCGGAGGAAAAAAGACAAACGTCCAGGTTTTGCTGCCACAGCAAAGGTGCCAGCGGGGAAAAGTGATGCTGGTCCTCACTGCCTCCTGGATCCCCTTAAAATGCCCCAGACAATTTGGCCCTCTCTGCTTTGCTGCGCAGTCTAGCCTCAAAAGCCCCGTTTTTCACTTTCCGCGCTGTTTGGAGCAAAAAAGATAAACGTCCAGCTTTTGCTGCCACAGCGAAGGTGCCAGCGGGGAAAAGTGATGCTGGTCCTCACTGCCTCCTGGAACCCCTTCAAATGCCCCAGACAATTTGGCCCTCTCTGCTTTGCTGCGCACTCTAGCCTCAAAAGCACCTTTTTTCACTTTCGGCGCCCTCCGGAGGAAAAAAACAAGCGTCCATCTTTTGCTGCCAAAGCAAAGGTGCCAGCGGGGAAAAGTTATGCTAGTCCTCACTGCCTCCTGGAACCCCTTCAAATGCCCCAGACAATTTGGCCCTCTATCCTTTGCTAAGCACTCTAGCCTCAAAAGCACCGTTTTTCACTTTCGGCGCTGTTTGGAGCAAAAAAGACAAACGTCCAGCTTTTGCTGCCACAGCGAAGGTGCCAGCGGGGAAAAGTGATGCTGGTCCTCACTGCCTCCTGGAACCCCTTCAAATGCCCCAGACAATTTGGCCCTCTCTGCTTTCCTGCGCACTCTAGCCTCAAAAGCACCTTTTTTCACTTTTGGCGCAGTTTGGAGCAAAAAAGACAAACGTCCATCTTTTGCTGCCACAGCAAAGGTGCCAGCGGGGAAAAGTGATGCTGGTCCTCACTGCCTCCTGGAACCCCTTCAAATGCCCCAGACAATTTGGCCCTCTCTGCTTTCCTGCAGACTCTAGCCTGAAAAGCACCTTTTTTCATTTTCGGCACCCCCCGGAGGAAAAAAGACAAACGTCCAGCTTTTGCTGCTACAGCAAAGGTGCCAGCGGGGAAAAGTGATGCTGGTCCTCACTGCCTCCTGGAACCCCTTCAAATGCCCCAGACAATTTGGCCCTCTCTGCTTTCCTGCGCACTCTAGCCTCAAAAGCACCGTTTTTCACTTTCGGCGCCCTCCGGAGGAAAAAAGACAAACGTCCAGCTTTTGCTGCTACAGCAAAGGTGCCAGCGGGGAAAAGTGATGCTGGTCCTCACTGCCTCCTGGAACCCCTTCAAATGCCCCAGACAATTTGGCCCTCTCTGCTTTCCTGCGCACTCTAGCCTCAAAAGCACCGTTTTTCACTTTCGGCGCCCTCCGGAGGAAAAAAGACAAACGTCCAGGTTTTGCTGCCACAGCAAAGGTGCCAGCGGGGAAAAGTGATGCTGGTCCTCACTGCCTCCTGGATCCCCTTAAAATGCCCCAGACAATTTGGCCCTCTCTGCTTTGCTGCGCAGTCTAGCCTCAAAAGCCCCGTTTTTCACTTTCCGCGCTGTTTGGAGCAAAAAAGATAAACGTCCAGCTTTTGCTGCCACAGCGAAGGTGCCAGCGGGGAAAAGTGATGCTGGTCCTCACTGCCTCCTGGAACCCCTTCAAATGCCCCAGACAATTTGGCCCTCTCTGCTTTCCTGCGCACTCTATCCTCACAAGCACCGTTTTTCTCTTTCGGCGCTGTTTGGAGCAAAAAAGACAAACGTCCATCTTTTGCTGCCACAGCAAAGGTGCCAGCGGGGAAAAGTGATGCTGGTCCTCACTGCCTCCTGGAACCCCTTCAAATGCCCCAGACAATTTGGCCCTCTCTGCTTTCCTGCAGACTCTAGCCTGAAAAGCACCTTTTTTCATTTTCGGCACCCCCCGGAGGAAAAAAGACAAACGTCCAGCTTTTGCTGCCACAGCAAAGGTGCCAGCGGGGAAAAGTGATGCTGGTCCTCACTGCCTCCTGGAACCCCTTCAAATGCCCCAGACAATTTGGCCCTCTCTGCTTTCCTGCGCACTCTAGCCTCAAAAGCACCTTTTTTCACTTTCGGCGCCCTCCGGAGGAAAAAAGACAAACGTCCAGCTTTTGCTGCCAGAGCAAAGGTGCCAGCGGGGAAAAGTGATGCTGGTCCTCACTGCCTCCTGGAACCCCTTCAAATGCCCCAGACAATTTGGCCCTCTCTGCTTTCCTGCGCACTCTAGCCTTAAAAGCACCTTTTTTCACTTTCGGCGCCCTCTGGAGGAAAAAAGACAAACGTCCAGCTTTTGCTGCCACAGCAAAGGTGCCAGCGGGGAAAAGTTATGCTAGTACTCACTGCCTCCTGGAACCCCTTCAAATGCCCCAGACAATTTGGCCCTCTCTGCTTTCCTGCGCACTCTAGCCTCAAAAGCACCTTTTTTCACTTTCGGCGCCCTCCGGAGGAAAAAAGACAAACGTCCATCTTTTGCTGCCACAGCAAAGGTGCCAGCGGGGAAAAGTGATGCTGGTCCTCACTGCCTCCTGGAACCCCTTCAAATGCCCCAGACAATTTGGCCCTCTCTGCTTTCCTGCGCACTCTAGCCTCAAAAGTACCTTTTTTCACTTTCGGCGCCCTCTGGAGCAAAAAAGACAAACGTCCATCTTTTGCTGCCACAGCAAAGGTGCCAGCGGGGAAAAGTGATGCTGGTCCTCACTGCCTCCTGGAACCCCTTCAAATGCCCCAGACAATTTGGCCCTCTCTGCTTTCCTGCGCACTCTAGCCTCAAAATCACCGTTTTTCACTTTCGGCGCTGTTTGGAGCAAAAAAGACAAACGTCCAGCTTTTGATGCCACAGCAAAGGTGCCAGCGGGGAAAAGTGATGCTGGTCCTCACTGCCTCCTAGAACCCCTTCAAATGCCCCAGACAATTTGGCCCTCTCTGCTTTCCTGCGCACTCTAGCCTCAAAAGCACTTTTTTTCATTTTCAGCGCCCCCCAGAGGAAAAAAGACAAACGTCCAGGTTTTGCTGCCACAGCAAAGGTGCCAGCGGGGAAAAGTGATGCTGGTCCTCACTGCCTCCTGGAACCCCTTCAAATGCCCCAGACAATTTGGCCCTCTCTGCTTTCCTGCGCACTCTAGCCTCAAAAGCACCGTTTTTCACTTTCGGCGCCCTCCGGAGGAAAAAAGACAAACGTCCAGGTTTTGCTGCCACAGCAAAGGTGCCAGCGGGGAAAAGTGATGCTGGTCCTCACTGCCTCCTGGAACCCCTTCAAATGCCCCAGACAATTTGGCCCTCTCTGCTTTGCTGCGCAGTCTAGCCTCAAAAGCCCCGTTTTTCACTTTCCGCGCTGTTTGGAGCAAAAAAGATAAACGTCCAGCTTTTGCTGCCACAGCGAAGGTGCCAGCGGGGAAAAGTGATGCTGGTCCTCACTGCCTCCTGGAACCCCTTCAAATGCCCCAGACAATTTGGCCCTCTCTGCTTTGCTGCGCACTCTAGCCTCAAAAGCACCTTTTTTCACTTTCGGCGCCCTCCGGAGGAAAAAAACAAGCGTCCATCTTTTGCTGCCAAAGCAAAGGTGCCAGCGGGGAAAAGTTATGCTAGTCCTCACTGCCTCCTGGAACCCCTTCAAATGCCCCAGACAATTTGGCCCTCTATCCTTTGCTAAGCACTCTAGCCTCAAAAGCACCGTTTTTCACTTTCGGCGCTGTTTGGAGCAAAAAAGACAAACGTCCAGCTTTTGCTGCCACAGCGAAGGTGCCAGCGGGGAAAAGTGATGCTGGTCCTCACTGCCTCCTGGAACCCCTTCAAATGCCCCAGACAATTTGGCCCTCTCTGCTTTCCTGCGCACTCTATCCTCACAAGCACCGTTTTTCTCTTTCGGCGCTGTTTGGAGCAAAAAAGACAAACGTCCATCTTTTGCTGCCACAGCAAAGGTGCCAGCGGGGAAAAGTGATGCTGGTCCTCACTGCCTCCTGGAACCCCTTCAAATGCCCCAGACAATTTGGCCCTCTCTGCTTTCCTGCAGACTCTAGCCTGAAAAGCACCTTTTTTCATTTTCGGCACCCCCCGGAGGAAAAAAGACAAACGTCCAGCTTTTGCTGCCACAGCAAAGGTGCCAGCGGGGAAAAGTGATGCTGGTCCTCACTGCCTCCTGGAACCCCTTCAAATGCCCCAGACAATTTGGCCCTCTCTGCTTTCCTGCGCACTCTAGCCTCAAAAGCACCTTTTTTCACTTTCGGCGCCCTCCGGAGGAAAAAAGACAAACGTCCAGCTTTTGCTGCCAGAGCAAAGGTGCCAGCGGGGAAAAGTGATGCTGGTCCTCACTGCCTCCTGGAACCCCTTCAAATGCCCCAGACAATTTGGCCCTCTCTGCTTTCCTGCGCACTCTAGCCTTAAAAGCACCTTTTTTCACTTTCGGCGCCCTCTGGAGGAAAAAAGACAAACGTCCAGCTTTTGCTGCCACAGCAAAGGTGCCAGCGGGGAAAAGTTATGCTAGTACTCACTGCCTCCTGGAACCCCTTCAAATGCCCCAGACAATTTGGCCCTCTCTGCTTTCCTGCGCACTCTAGCCTCAAAAGCACCTTTTTTCACTTTCGGCGCCCTCCGGAGGAAAAAAGACAAACGTCCATCTTTTGCTGCCACAGCAAAGGTGCCAGCGGGGAAAAGTGATGCTGGTCCTCACTGCCTCCTGGAACCCCTTCAAATGCCCCAGACAATTTGGCCCTCTCTGCTTTCCTGCGCACTCTAGCCTCAAAAGTACCTTTTTTCACTTTCGGCGCCCTCTGGAGCAAAAAAGACAAACGTCCATCTTTTGCTGCCACAGCAAAGGTGCCAGCGGGGAAAAGTGATGCTGGTCCTCACTGCCTCCTGGAACCCCTTCAAATGCCCCAGACAATTTGGCCCTCTCTGCTTTCCTGCGCACTCTAGCCTCAAAATCACCGTTTTTCACTTTCGGCGCTGTTTGGAGCAAAAAAGACAAACGTCCAGCTTTTGATGCCACAGCAAAGGTGCCAGCGGGGAAAAGTGATGCTGGTCCTCACTGCCTCCTAGAACCCCTTCAAATGCCCCAGACAATTTGGCCCTCTCTGCTTTCCTGCGCACTCTAGCCTCAAAAGCACTTTTTTTCATTTTCAGCGCCCCCCAGAGGAAAAAAGACAAACGTCCAGGTTTTGCTGCCACAGCAAAGGTGCCAGCGGGGAAAAGTGATGCTGGTCCTCACTGCCTCCTGGAACCCCTTCAAATGCCCCAGACAATTTGGCCCTCTCTGCTTTCCTGCGCACTCTAGCCTCAAAAGCACCGTTTTTCACTTTCGGCGCCCTCCGGAGGAAAAAAGACAAACGTCCAGGTTTTGCTGCCACAGCAAAGGTGCCAGCGGGGAAAAGTGATGCTGGTCCTCACTGCCTCCTGGAACCCCTTCAAATGCCCCAGACAATTTGGCCCTCTCTGCTTTGCTGCGCAGTCTAGCCTCAAAAGCCCCGTTTTTCACTTTCCGCGCTGTTTGGAGCAAAAAAGATAAACGTCCAGCTTTTGCTGCCACAGCGAAGGTGCCAGCGGGGAAAAGTGATGCTGGTCCTCACTGCCTCCTGGAACCCCTTCAAATGCCCCAGACAATTTGGCCCTCTCTGCTTTGCTGCGCACTCTAGCCTCAAAAGCACCTTTTTTCACTTTCGGCGCCCTCCGGAGGAAAAAAACAAGCGTCCATCTTTTGCTGCCAAAGCAAAGGTGCCAGCGGGGAAAAGTTATGCTAGTCCTCACTGCCTCCTGGAACCCCTTCAAATGCCCCAGACAATTTGGCCCTCTATCCTTTGCTAAGCACTCTAGCCTCAAAAGCACCGTTTTTCACTTTCGGCGCTGTTTGGAGCAAAAAAGACAAACGTCCAGCTTTTGCTGCCACAGCGAAGGTGCCAGCGGGGAAAAGTGATGCTGGTCCTCACTGCCTCCTGGAACCCCTTCAAATGCCCCAGACAATTTGGCCCTCTCTGCTTTCCTGCGCACTCTAGCCTCAAAAGCACCTTTTTTCACTTTTGGCGCAGTTTGGAGCAAAAAAGACAAACGTCCAGCTTTTGCTGCCACAGCAAAGGTGCCAGCGGGGAAAAGTGATGCTGGTCCTCACTGCCTCCTGGAACCCCTTCAAATGCCCCAGACAATTTGGCCCTCTCTGCTTTCCTGCAGACTCTAGCCTGAAAAGCACCTTTTTTCATTTTCGGCACCCCCCGGAGGAAAAAAGACAAACGTCCAGCTTTTGCTGCTACAGCAAAGGTGCCAGCGGGGAAAAGTGATGCTGGTCCTCACTGCCTCCTGGAACCCCTTCAAATGCCCCAGACAATTTGGCCCTCTCTGCTTTCCTGCGCACTCTAGCCTCAAAAGCACCGTTTTTCACTTTCGGCGCCCTCCGGAGGAAAAAAGACAAACGTCCAGCTTTTGCTGCTACAGCAAAGGTGCCAGCGGGGAAAAGTGATGCTGGTCCTCACTGCCTCCTGGAACCCCTTCAAATGCCCCAGACAATTTGGCCCTCTCTGCTTTCCTGCGCACTCTAGCCTCAAAAGCACCGTTTTTCACTTTCGGCGCCCTCCGGAGGAAAAAAGACAAACGTCCAGGTTTTGCTGCCACAGCAAAGGTGCCAGCGGGGAAAAGTGATGCTGGTCCTCACTGCCTCCTGGATCCCCTTAAAATGCCCCAGACAATTTGGCCCTCTCTGCTTTGCTGCGCAGTCTAGCCTCAAAAGCCCCGTTTTTCACTTTCCGCGCTGTTTGGAGCAAAAAAGATAAACGTCCAGCTTTTGCTGCCACAGCGAAGGTGCCAGCGGGGAAAAGTGATGCTGGTCCTCACTGCCTCCTGGAACCCCTTCAAATGCCCCAGACAATTTGGCCCTCTCTGCTTTCCTGAGCAGTCTAGCCTCACAAGCACAGTTTTTCTCTTTCGGCGCTGTTTGGAGCAAAAAAGACAAACGTCCAGCTTTTGCTGCCACAGCAAAGGTGCCAGCGGGGAAAAGTGATGCTGGTCCTCACTGCCTCCTGGAACCCCTTCAAATGCCCCAGACAATTTGGCCCTCTCTGCTTTCCTGCGCACTCTAGCCTCAAAAGCACCGTTTTTCACTTTCGGCGCCCCCTAGAGGAAAAAAGACAAACGTCCAGCTTTTGCTGCCACAGCAAAGGTGCCAGCGGGGAAAAGTGATGCTGGTCCTCACTGCCTCCTGGATCCCCTTAAAATGCCCCAGACAATTTGGCCCTCTCTGCTTTGCTGCGCAGTCTAGCCTCAAAAGCCCCGTTTTTCACTATCCGCGCTGTTTGGAGCAAAAAAGATAAACGTCCAGCTTTTGCTGCCACAGCGAAGGTGCCAGCGGGGAAAAGTGATGCTGGTCCTCACTGCCTCCTGGAACCCCTTCAAATGCCCCAGACAATTTGGCCCTCTCTGCTTTTCTGCGCATTCTATCCTCACAAGCACCTTTTTTCACTTTCGGCGCTGTTTGGAGCAAATAAGACAAACGTCCAGCTTTTGCTGCCACAGCAAAGGTGCCAGCGGGGAAAAGTGATGCTGGTCCTCGCTGCCTCCTGGAACCCCTTCAAATGCCCCAGACAATTTGGCCCTCTCTGCTTTCCTGCGCACTCTATCCTCACAAGCACCGTTTTTCACGTTCGGCGCCCTCCGGAGGAAAAAAGACAAACGTCCAGCTTTTGCTGCCACAGCAAAGGTGCCAGCGGGGAAAAGTGATGCTGGTCCTCACTGCCTCCTGGAACCCCTTCAAATGCCCCAGACAATTTGGCCCTCTCTGCTTTCCTGCGCACTCTAGCCTAAAAAGCACCGTTTTTCACTTTTGGCGCCCTCCGGAGGAAAAAAGACAAACGTCCAGCTTTTGCTGCCACAGCAAAGGTGCCAGCGGGGAAAAGTGATGCTGGTCCTCACTGCCTCCTGGAACCCCTTCAAATGCCCCAGACAATTTGGCCCTCTCTGCTTTCCTGCGCACTCTAGCCTCAAAAGCACCTTTTTTCACTTTCGGCGCTGTTTGGAGCAAATAAGACAAACGTCCAGCTTTTGCTGCCACAGCAAAGGTGCCAGCGGGGAAAAGTGATGCTGGTCCTCGCTGCCTCCTGGAACCCCTTCAAATGCCCCAGACAATTTGGCCCTCTCTGCTTTCCTGCGCACTCTATCCTCACAAGCACCGTTTTTCACGTTCGGCGCCCTCCGGAGGAAAAAAGACAAACGTCCAGCTTTTGCTGCCACAGCAAAGGTGCCAGCGGGGAAAAGTGATGCTGGTCCTCACTGCCTCCTGGAACCCCTTCAAATGCCCCAGACAATTTGGCCCTCTCTGCTTTCCTGCGCACTCTAGCCTAAAAAGCACCGTTTTTCACTTTTGGCGCCCTCCGGAGGAAAAAAGACAAACGTCCAGCTTTTGCTGCCACAGCAAAGGTGCCAGCGGGGAAAAGTGATGCTGGTCCTCACTGCCTCCTGGAACCCCTTCAAATGCCCCAGACAATTTGGCCCTCTCTGCTTTGCTGCGCACTCTAGCCTCAAAAGCACCTTTTTTCACTTTCGGCGCTGTTTGGAGCAAACAAGACAAACGTCCAGGTTTTGCTGCCACAGCAAAGGTGCCAGCGGGGAAAAGTGATGCTGGTCCTCACTGCCTCCTGGAACCCCTTCAAATGCCCCAGACAATTTGGCCCTCTCTGCTTTGCTGCGCACTCTAGCCTCAAAAGCACCTTTTTTCACTTTCGGCACTGTTTGGAGCAAAAAAGACAAACGTCCAGCTTTTGCTGCCACAGCGAAGGTGCCAGCGGGGAAAAGTGATGCTGGTCCTCACTGCCTCCTGGAACCCCTTCAAATGCCCCAGACAATTTGGCCCTCTCCTCTTTCCTGTGCACTCTAGCCTCAAAAGCACCTTTTTTCACTTTCGGCGCTGTTTGGAGCAAAAAAGACAAACGTCCAGATTTGCTGCAACAGCAAAGGTGCCAGCGGGGAAAAGTGATGCTGGTCCTCACTGCCTCCTGGATCCCCTTCAAATGCCCCAGACAATTTGGCCCTCTCTGCTTTGCTGCGCTCTCTAGCCTCAAAAGCACCGTTTTTCACTTTCGGCGCTGCTTGGAGCAAAAAAGACAAACGTCCAGCTTTTGCTGCCACAGCAAAGGTGCCAGTGGGGAAAAGTGATGCTGGTCCTCACTGCCTCCTGGAACCCCTTCAAATGCCCCAGACAATTCGGCCCTCTCTGCTTTCCTGCGGACTCTAGCCTTAAAAGCACCTTTTTTCACTTTCGGCGCTGTTTGGAGCAAAAAAGACAAACGTCCAGCTTTTGCTGCCACAGCGAAGGTGCCAGCGGGGAAAAGTGATGCTGGTCCTCACTGCCTCCTGGAACCCCTTCAAATGTCCCAGACAATTTGGCCCTCTCTGCTTTCCTGCAGACTCTAGCCTTAAAAGCACCTTTTTTCACTTTCGGCGCTGTTTGGAGCAAAAAAGACAAACGTCCAGCTTTTGCTGCCACAGCGAAGGTGCCAGCGGGGAAAAGTGATGCTGGTCCTCACTGCCTCCTGGAACCCCTTCAAATGTCCCAGACAATTTGGCCCTCTCTGCTTTCCTGCAGACTCTAGCCTGAAAAGCACCTTTTTTCATTTTCGGCACCCCCCGGAGAAAAAAAGACAAACGTCCAGCTTTTGCTGCCACAGCAAAGGTGCCAGCGGGGAAAAGTGATGCTGGTCCTCACTGCCTCCTGGAACCCCTTCAAATGCCCCAGACAATTTGGCCCTCTCTGCTTTGCTGCGCACTCTAGCCTCAAAAGCACCTTTTTTCGCTTTCGGCGCCCCCCAGAGGAAAGAAGACAAACGTCCAGCTTTTGCTGCCACAGCAAAGGTGCCAGCGGGGAAAAGTGATGCTGGTCCTCACTGCCTCCTGGAACCCCTTCAAATGCCCCAGACAATTTGGCCCTCTCTGCTTTCCTGCAGACTGTTGCCTAAAATGCACCTTTTTTCGTTTTCGGCGCTCCCCAGACGAAAAAAGACAAACGTCCAGCTTTTGCTGCCACAGCAAAGGTGCCAGCGGGGAAAAGTGATGCTGGTCCTCACTGCCTCCTGGAACCCCTTCAAATGCCCCAGACAATTTGGCCCTCTCTGCTTTCCTGCGCATTCTATCCTCACAAGCACCGTTTTTCACTTTCGGCGCTGTTTGGAGCAAATAAGACAAACGTCCAGCTTTTGCTGCCACAGCAAAGGTGCCAGCGGGGAAAAGTGATGCTGGTCCTCACTGCCTCCTGGAACCCCTTCAAATGCCCCAGACAATTTGGCCCTCTCTGCTTTCCTGCGCACTCTAGCCTCAAAAGCCCTGTTTTTCACTTTCGGCGCTGTTTGGAGCAAAAAATACAAACGTCCAGCTTTTGCTGCCACAGCAAAGGTGCCAGCAAGGAAAAGTGATGCTGGTCCTCACTGCCTCCTGGAACCCCTTCAAATGCCCCAGACAATTTGGCCCTCTCTGCTTTGCTGCGCACTCTAGCCTCAAAAGCACCTTTTTTCACTTTCGGCGCTGTTTGGAGCAAAAAAGACAAACGTCCAGCTTTTGCTGCCACAGCAAAGGTACCAGCGGGGAAAAGTGATGCTGGTCCTCACTGCCTCCTGGAACCCCTTCAAATGCCCCAGACAATTTGGCCCTCTCTGCTTTCCTGCGCACTCTAGCCTCAAAAGCACCTTTTTTCGCTTTCGGCGCTGTTTGGAGCAAACAAGAAAAACATCCAGGTTTTGCTGCCACAGCAAAGGTGCCAGCGGGGAAAAGTGATGCTGGTCCTCACTGCCTCCTGGAACCCCTTCAAATGCCCCAGACAATTTGGCCCTCTCTGCTTTGCTGCGCACTCTAGCCTCAAAAGCACCTTTTTTCACTTTCGGCGCCCCCCAGAGGAAAGAAGACAAACGTCCAGCTTTTGCTGCCACAGCAAAGGTGCCAGCGGGGAAAAGTGATGCTGGTCCTCACTGCCTCCTGGAACCCCTTCAAATGCCCCAGACAATTTGGCCCTCTCTGCTTTCCTGCAGACTGTTGCCTAAAATGCACCTTTTTTCGTTTTCGGCGCTCCCCAGACGAAAAAAGACAAACGTCCAGCTTTTGCTGCCACAGCAAAGGTGCCAGCGGGGAAAAGTGATGCTGGTCCTCACTGCCTCCTGGAACCCCTTCAAATGCCCCAGACAATTTGGCCCTCTCTGCTTTCCTGCGCATTCTATCCTCACAAGCACCGTTTTTCACTTTCGGCGCTGTTTGGAGCAAATAAGACAAACGTCCAGCTTTTGCTGCCACAGCAAAGGTGCCAGCGGGGAAAAGTGATGCTGGTCCTCACTGCCTCCTGGAACCCCTTCAAATGCCCCAGACAATTTGGCCCTCTCTGCTTTCCTGCGCACTCTAGCCTCAAAAGCACCTTTTTTCGCTTTCGGCGCTGTTTGGAGCAAACAAGAAAAACATCCAGGTTTTGCTGCCACAGCAAAGGTGCCAGCGGGGAAAAGTGATGCTGGTCCTCACTGCCTCCTGGAACCCCTTCAAATGCCCCAGACAATTTGGCCCTCTCTGCTTTGCTGCGCACTCTAGCCTCAAAAGCACCTTTTTTCACTTTCGGCGCCCCCCAGAGGAAAGAAGACAAACGTCCAGCTTTTGCTGCCACAGCAAAGGTGCCAGCGGGGAAAAGTGATGCTGGTCCTCACTGCCTCCTGGAACCCCTTCAAATGCCCCAGACAATTTGGCCCTCTCTGCTTTCCTGCAGACTGTTGCCTAAAATGCACCTTTTTTCGTTTTCGGCGCTCCCCAGACGAAAAAAGACAAACGTCCAGCTTTTGCTGCCACAGCAAAGGTGCCAGCGGGGAAAAGTGATGCTGGTCCTCACTGCCTCCTGGAACCCCTTCAAATGCCCCAGACAATTTGGCCCTCTCTGCTTTCCTGCGCATTCTATCCTCACAAGCACCGTTTTTCACTTTCGGCGCTGTTTGGAGCAAATAAGACAAACGTCCAGCTTTTGCTGCCACAGCAAAGGTGCCAGCGGGGAAAAGTGATGCTGGTCCTCACTGCCTCCTGGAACCCCTTCAAATGCCCCAGACAATTTGGCCCTCTCTGCTTTCCTGCGCACTCTAGCCTCAAAAGCCCTGTTTTTCACTTTCGGCGCTGTTTGGAGCAAAAAATACAAACGTCCAGCTTTTGCTGCCACAGCAAAGGTGCCAGCAAGGAAAAGTGATGCTGGTCCTCACTGCCTCCTGGAACCCCTTCAAATGCCCCAGACAATTTGGCCCTCTCTGCTTTGCTGCGCACTCTAGCCTCAAAAGCACCTTTTTTCACTTTCGGCGCTGTTTGGAGCAAAAAAGACAAACGTCCAGCTTTTGCTGCCACAGCAAAGGTACCAGCGGGGAAAAGTGATGCTGGTCCTCACTGCCTCCTGGAACCCCTTCAAATGCCCCAGACAATTTGGCCCTCTCTGCTTTCCTGAGCACTCTAGCCTCAAAAGCACCGTTTTTCACTTTTGGCGCACTCCGGAGGAAAAAAGACAAACATCCAGCTTTTGCTGCCACAGCAAAGGTACCAGCGGGGAAAAGTTATGCTGGTCCTCGCTGCCTCCTGGAACCCCTTCAAATGCCCCAGACAATTTGGCCCTCTCTGCTTTCCTGCGCACTCTATCCTCACAAGCACCGTTTTTCACGTTCGGCGCCCTCCGGAGGAAAAAAGACAAACGTCCAGGTTTTGCTGCCACAGCAAAGGTGCCAGCAAGGAAAAGTGATGCTGGTCCTCACTGCCTCCTGGAACCCCTTCAAATGCCCCAGACAATTTGGCCCTCTCTGCTTTCCTGCGCACTCTAGCCTCAAAAGCACCGTTTTTCACTTTTGGCGCCCTCCGGAGGAAAAAAGACAAACGTCCAGCTTTTGCTGCCACAGCAAAGGTGCCAGCGGGGAAAAGTGATGCTGGTCCTCACTGCCTCCTGGAACCCCTTCAAATGCCCCAGACAATTTGGCCCTCTTTGCTTTCCTGCGCACTCTAGCCTCAAAAGCACCTTTTTTCACTTTCAGCGCTGTTTGGAGCAAACAAGACAAACGTCCAGGTTTTGCTGCCACAGCAAAGGTGCCAGCGGGGAAAAGTGATGCTGGTCCTCACTGCCTCCTGGAACCCCTTCAAATGCCCCAGACAATTTGGCCCTTTCTGCTTTCCTGCGCACTCTAGCCTCAAAAGCACCTTTTTTCACTTTCGGCACTGTTTGGAGCAAAAAAGACAAACGTCCAGCTTTTGCTGCCACAGCGAAGGTGCCAGCGGGGAAAAGTGATGCTGGTCCTCACTGCCTCCTGGAACCCCTTCAAATGCCCCAGACAATTTGGCCCTCTCCTCTTTCCTGCGCACTCTAGCCTCAAAAGCACCTTTTTTCACTTTCGGCGCTGTTTGGAGCAAAAAAGACAAACGTCCTGGTTTTGCTGCCACAGCAAAGGTGCCAGCAGGGAAAAGTGATGCTGGTCCTCACTGCCTCCTGGATCCCCTTCAAATGCCCCAGACAATTTGGCCCTCTCTGATTTGCTGCGCTTTCTAGCCTCAAAAGCACCGTTTTTCACTTTCGGCGCTGCTTGGAGCAAAAAAGACAAACGTCCAGCTTTTGCTGCCACAGCAAAGGTGCCAGCGGGGAAAAGTGATGCTGGTCCTCACTGCCTCCTGGAACCCCTTCAAATGCCCCAGACAATTTGGCCCTCTCTGCTTTTCTACGCACTCTAGCCTCAAAAGCACCTTTTTTCACTTTCGGCGCTGTTTGGAGCAAAAAAGACAAACGTCCAGGTTTTGCTGCCACAGCAAAGGTGCCAGCGGGGAAAAGTGATGCTGGTCCTCACTGCCTCCTGGAACCCCTTCAAATGCCCCAGACAATTTGGCCCTCTCTGCTTTCCTGCGCACTCTAGCCTCAAAAGCACCTTTTTTGCACTTTCGGCGCTGTTTGGAGCAAAAAAGACAAACGTCCAGCTTTTGCTGCCACAGCAAAGGTGCCAGCGGGGAAAAGTGATGCTGGTCCTCACTGCCTCATGGATCCCCTTCAAATGCCCCAGACAATTTGGCCCTCTCTGCTTTGCTGCGCAGACTAGCCTCAAAAGCCCCGTTTTTCACTTTCGGCGCAGTTTGGAGCAAAAAAGACAAACGTCCAGGTTTTGCTGCCACAGCAAAGGTGCCAGCGGGGAAAAGTGATGCTGGTCCTCACTGCCTCCTGGAACCCCTTCAAATGCCCCAGACAATTTGGCCCTCTCTGCTTTCCTGCGCACTCTAGCCTCAAAAGCACCTTTTTTAATTTTCGGCGCCCTCCGGAGGAAAAAAGACAAACGTCCATCTTTTGCTGCCACAGCAAAGGTGCCAGTGGGGAAAAGTGATGCTAGTCCTCACTGCCTCCTGGAACCCCTTCAAATGCCCCAGACAATTTGGCCCTCTCTGCTTCGCTGCGCTCTCTAGCCTCAAAAG
Source organism: Vanellus vanellus (assembly GCF_965231255.1). Classification (NCBI taxonomy): domain Eukaryota; kingdom Metazoa; phylum Chordata; class Aves; order Charadriiformes; family Charadriidae; genus Vanellus; species Vanellus vanellus. Next base: position 21,621,577 of record NC_138909.1, on the reverse strand, counting down.
CACCGTTTTTCACTTTCGGCGCTGCTTGGAGCAAAAAAGACAAACGTCCAGATTTGCTGCAACAGCAAAGGTGCCAGCGGGGAAAAGTGATGCTGGTCCTCACTGCCTCCTGGAACCCCTTCAAATGCCCCAGACAATTTGGCCCTCTCTGCTTTCCTGCGCACTCTAGCCTCAAAAGCATCGTTTTTCACTTTCGGCGCCCTCCGGAGGAAAAAAGACAAACGTCCAGGTTTTGCTGCCACAGCAAAGGTGCCAGCGGGGAAAAGTGATGCTGGTCCTCACTGCCTCCTGGATCCCCTTCAAATGCCCCAGACAATTTGGCCCTCTCTGCTTTGCTGCGCTCTCTAGCCTCAAAAGCACCGTTTTTCACTTTCGGCGCTGCTTGGAGCAAAAAAGACAAACGTCCAGCTTTTGCTGCCACAGCAAAGGTGCCAGTGGGGAAAAGTGATGCTGGTCCTCACTGCCTCCTGGAACCCCTTCAAATGCCCCAGACAATTCGGCCCTCTCTGCTTTCCTGCGGACTCTAGCCTTAAAAGCACCTTTTTTCACTTTCGGCGCTGTTTGGAGCAAAAAAGACAAACGTCCAGCTTTTGCTGCCACAGCGAAGGTGCCAGCGGGGAAAAGTGATGCTGGTCCTCACTGCCTCCTGGAACCCCTTCAAATGCCCCAGACAATTTGGCCCTCTCTGCTTTCCTGCGCACTCTAGCCTCAAAAGCACCTTTTTTCACTTTCGGCGCAGTTTGGAGCAAACAAGACAAACGTCCAGCTTTTGCTGCCACAGCAAAGGTGCCAGCGGGGAAAAGTGATGCTGGTCCTCACTGCCTCCTGGAACCCATTCAAATGCCCCAGACAATTTGGCCCTCTCTGCTTTCCTGCAGACTCTAGCCTGAAAAGCACCTTTTTTCATTTTCGGCACCCCCCGGAGGGAAAAAGACAAACGTCCAGCTTTTGCTGCCACAGCAAAGGTGCCAGCGGGGAAAAGTGATGCTGGTCCTCACTGCCTCCTGGAACCCCTTCAAATGCCCCAGACAATTTGGCCCTCTCTGCTTTCCTGCGCACTCTAGCCTCAAAAGCACGTTTTTTCATTTTCAGCGCCCCCCAGAGTAAAAAAGACAAACGTCCAGCTTTTGCTGCCACAGCAAAGGTGCCAGCGGGGAAAAGTGATGCTGGTCCTCACTGCCTCCTGGAACCCCTTCAAATGTCCCAGACAATTTGGCCCTTTCTGCTTTTCTGCAGACTCTAGCCTGAAAAGCACCTTTTTTCATTTTCGGCACCCCCCGGAGAAAAAAAGACAAACGTCCAGCTTTTGCTGCCACAGCAAAGGTGCCAGCGGGGAAAAGTGATGCTGGTCCTCACTGCCTCCTGGAACCCCTTCAAATGCCCCAGACAATTTGGCCCTCTCTGCTTTCCTGCGCACTCTAGCCTCAAAAGCACCTTTTTTCGCTTTCGGCGCTGTTTGGAGCAAACAAGAAAAACATCCAGGTTTTGCTGCCACAGCAAAGGTGCCAGCGGGGAAAAGTGATGCTGGTCCTCACTGCCTCCTGGAACCCCTTCAAATGCCCCAGACAATTTGGCCCTCTCTGCTTTGCTGCGCACTCTAGCCTCAAAAGCACCTTTTTTCACTTTCGGCGCCCCCCAGAGGAAAGAAGACAAACGTCCAGCTTTTGCTGCCACAGCAAAGGTGCCAGCGGGGAAAAGTGATGCTGGTCCTCACTGCCTCCTGGAACCCCTTCAAATGCCCCAGACAATTTGGCCCTCTCTGCTTTCCTGCAGACTGTTGCCTAAAATGCACCTTTTTTCGTTTTCGGCGCTCCCCAGACGAAAAAAGACAAACGTCCAGCTTTTGCTGCCACAGCAAAGGTGCCAGCGGGGAAAAGTGATGCTGGTCCTCACTGCCTCCTGGAACCCCTTCAAATGCCCCAGACAATTTGGCCCTCTCTGCTTTCCTGCGCACTCTAGCCTCACAAGCACCGTTTTTCACTTTCGGCGCTGTTTGGAGCAAATAAGACAAACGTCCAGCTTTTGCTGCCACAGCAAAGGTGCCAGCGGGGAAAAGTGATGCTGGTCCTCACTGCCTCCTGGAACCCCTTCAAATGCCCCAGACAATTTGGCCCTCTCTGCTTTCCTGCGCACTCTAGCCTCAAAAGCCCTGTTTTTAACTTTCGGCGCTGTTTGGAGCAAAAAATACAAACGTCCAGCTTTTGCTGCCACAGCAAAGGTGCCAGCAAGGAAAAGTGATGCTGGTCCTCACTGCCTCCTGGAACCCCTTCAAATGCCCCAGACAATTTGGCCCTCTCTGCTTTCCTGCGCACTCTAGCCTCAAAAGCACCTTTTTTCACTTTCGGCGCTGTTTGGAGCAAAAAAGACAAACGTCCAGCTTTTGCTGCCACAGCAAAGGTACCAGCGGGGAAAAGTGATGCTGGTCCTCACTGCCTCCTGGAACCCCTTCAAATGCCCCAGACAATTTGGCCCTCTCTGCTTTCCTGAGCACTCTAGCCTCAAAAGCACCGTTTTTCACTTTTGGCGCACTCCGGAGGAAAAAAGACAAACATCCAGCTTTTGCTGCCACAGCAAAGGTACCAGCGGGGAAAAGTTATGCTGGTCCTCGCTGCCTCCTGGAACCCCTTCAAATGCCCCAGACAATTTGGCCCTCTCTGCTTTCCTGCGCACTCTATCCTCACAAGCACCGTTTTTCACGTTCGGCGCCCTCCGGAGGAAAAAAGACAAACGTCCAGGTTTTGCTGCCACAGCAAAGGTGCCAGCAAGGAAAAGTGATGCTGGTCCTCACTGCCTCCTGGAACCCCTTCAAATGCCCCAGACAATTTGGCCCTCTCTGCTTTCCTGCGCACTCTAGCCTCAAAAGCACCGTTTTTCACTTTTGGCGCCCTCCGGAGGAAAAAAGACAAACGTCCAGCTTTTGCTGCCACAGCAAAGGTGCCAGCGGGGAAAAGTGATGCTGGTCCTCACTGCCTCCTGGAACCCCTTCAAATGCCCCAGACAATTTGGCCCTCTTTGCTTTCCTGCGCACTCTAGCCTCAAAAGCACCTTTTTTCACTTTCAGCGCTGTTTGGAGCAAACAAGACAAACGTCCAGCTTTTGCTGCAACAGCAAAGGTGCCAGCGGGGAAAAGTGATGCTGGTCCTCACTACCTCCTGGAACCCCTTCAAATGCCCCAGACAATTTGGCCCTCTCTGCTTTCCTGCGCACTCTAGCCTCAAAAGCACGTTTTTTCATTTTCGGCGCCCCCTAGAGGAAAAAAGACAAACGTCCATCTTTTGCTGCCACAGCAAAGGTGCCAGCGGGGAAAAGTGATGCTGGTCCTCACTGCCTCCTGGAACCCCTTCAAATGCCCCAGACAATTTGGCCCTCTCTGCTTTCCTGCGCACTCTAGCCTCAAAAGCACCGTTTTTCATTTTCGGCGCCCCCCAGACGAAAAAAACAAACGTCCAGGTTTTGCTGCCACAGCAAAGGTGCCAGCGGGGAAAAGTGATGCTGGTCCTCACTGCCTCCTGGAACCCCTTCAAATGCCCCAGACAATTTGGCCCTCTCTGCTTTCCTGCGCACTCTAGCCTCAAAAGCACCTTTTTTCACTTTCGGCGCTGTTTGGAGCAAACAAGACAAATGTCCAGCATTTGCTGCCACAGCAAAGGTGCCAGCGGGGAAAAGTGATGCTGATCCTCACTGCCTCCTGGAACCCCTTCAAATGCCCCAGACAATTTGGCCCTCTCTGCTTTCCTGCGCACTCTAGCCTCAAAAGCACCTTTTTTCACTTTCGGCGCTGTTTGGAGCAAACAAGACAAATGTCCAGGTTTTGCTGCCACAGCAAAGGTGCCAGCGGGGAAAAGTGATGCTGGTCCTCACTGCCTCCTGGAACCCCTTCAAATGCCCCAGACAATTTGGCCCTCTCTGCTTTCCTGCGCACTCTATCCTCACAAGCACAGTTTTTCACTTTCGGCGCTGTTTGGAGCAAAAAAGACAAACGTCCAGCTTTTGCTGCCACAGCAAAGGTGCCAGCGGGGAAAAGTGATGCTGGTCCTCACTGCCTCCTGGAACCCCTTCAAATGCCCCAGACAATTTGGCCCTCTCTGCTTTCCTGCGCACTCTAGCCTCAAAAGCACCGTTTTTCACTTTTGGCGCACTCCGGAGGAAAAAAGACAAACATCCAGCTTTTGCTGCCACAGCAAAGGTACCAGCGGGGAAAAGTGATGCTGGTCCTCACTGCCTCCTGGATCCCCTTCAAATGCCCCAGACAATTTGGCCCTCTCTGCTTTCCTGCGCACTCTAGCCTCAAAAGCACGTTTTTTCATTTTCAGCGCCCCCCAGAGGAAAAAAGACAAACGTCCAGCTTTTGCTGCCACAGCAAAGGTGCCAGCGGGGAAAAGTGATGCTGGTCCTCACTGCCTCCTGGAACCCCTTCAAATGCCCCAGACAATTTGGCCCTCTCTGCTTTCCTGCGCACTCTAGCCTCAAAAGCACCTTTTTTCACTTTTGGCGCCCTCCGGAGGAAAAAAGACAAACGTCCAGCTTTTGCTGCCACAGCAAAGGTGCCAGCGGGGAAAAGTGATGCTGGTCCTCACTGCCTCCTGGAACCCCTTCAAATGCCCCAGACAATTTGGCCCTCTCTGCTTTCCTGCGCACTCTAGCCTCAAAAGCACCGTTTTTCACTTTTGGCGCACTCCGGAGGAAAAAAGACAATCATCCAGCTTTTGCTGCCACAGCAAAGGTACCAGCGGGGAAAAGTGATGCTGGTCCTCGCTGCCTCCTGGAACCCCTTCAAATGCCCCAGACAATTTGGCCCTCTCTGCTTTCCTGCGCACTCTATCCTCACAAGCACCGTTTTTCACGTTCGGCGCCCTCCGGAGGAAAAAAGACAAACGTCCAGCTTTTGCTGCCACAGCAAAGGTGCCAGCGGGGAAAAGTGATGCTGGTCCTCACTGCCTCCTGGAACCCCTTCAAATGCCCCAGACAATTTGGCCCTCTCTGCTTTCCTGCGCACTCTATCCTCACAAGCACAGTTTTTCACTTTCGGCGCTTTTTGGAGCAAACAAGACAAACGTCCAGCTTTTGCTGCCACAGCAAAGGTGCCAGCGGGGAAAAGTGATGCTGGTCCTCACTGCCTCCTGGAACCCCTTCAAATGCCCCAGACAATTTGGCCCTCTCTGCTTTCCTGCGCACTCTAGCCTCACAAGCACAGTTTTTCTCTTTCGGCGCTGTTTGGAGCAAAAAAGACAAACGTCCAGCTTTTGCTGCCACAGCAAAGGTGCCAGCAAGGAAAAGTGATGCTGGTCCTCACTGCCTCCTGGAACCCCTTCAAATGCCCCAGACAATTTGGCCCTCTCTGCTTTCCTGCGCACTCTAGCCTCAAAAGCACCGTTTTTCACTTTTGGCGCCCTCCGGAGGAAAAAAGACAAACGTCCAGCTTTTGCTGCCACAGCAAAGGTGCCAGCGGGGAAAAGTGATGCTGGTCCTCACTGCCTCCTGGAACCCCTTCAAATGCCCCAGACAATTTGGCCCTCTTTGCTTTCCTGCGCACTCTAGCCTCAAAAGCACCTTTTTTCACTTTCAGCGCTGTTTGGAGCAAACAAGACAAACGTCCAGCTTTTGCTGCAACAGCAAAGGTGCCAGCGGGGAAAAGTGATGCTGGTCCTCACTACCTCCTGGAACCCCTTCAAATGCCCCAGACAATTTGGCCCTCTCTGCTTTCCTGCGCACTCTAGCCTCAAAAGCACGTTTTTTCATTTTCGGCGCCCCCTAGAGGAAAAAAGACAAACGTCCAGCTTTTGCTGCCACAGCAAAGGTGCCAGCGGGGAAAAGTGATGCTGGTCCTCACTGCCTCCTGGAACCCCTTCAAATGCCCCAGACAATTTGGCCCTCTCTGCTTTCCTGCGCACTCTAGCCTCAAAAGCACCGTTTTTCATTTTCGGCGCCCCCCAGACGAAAAAAACAAACGTCCAGGTTTTGCTGCCACAGCAAAGGTGCCAGCGGGGAAAAGTGATGCTGGTCCTCACTGCCTCCTGGAACCCCTTCAAATGCCCCAGACAATTTGGCCCTCTCTGCTTTCCTGCGCACTCTAGCCTCAAAAGCACCTTTTTTCACTTTCGGTGCTGTTTGGAGCAAACAAGACAAATGTCCAGCATTTGCTGCCACAGCAAAGGTGCCAGCGGGGAAAAGTGATGCTGATCCTCACTGCCTCCTGGAACCCCTTCAAATGCCCCAGACAATTTGGCCCTCTCTGCTTTCCTGCGCACTCTAGCCTCAAAAGCACCTTTTTTCACTTTCGGCGCTGTTTGGAGCAAACAAGACAAATGTCCAGGTTTTGCTGCCACAGCAAAGGTGCCAGCGGGGAAAAGTGATGCTGGTCCTCACTGCCTCCTGGAACCCCTTCAAATGCCCCAGACAATTTGGCCCTCTCTGCTTTCCTGCGCACTCTATCCTCACAAGCACCTTTTTTCACTTTCGGCGCAGTTTGGAGCAAAAAAGACAAACGTCCAGCTTTTGATGCCACAGCAAAGGTGCCAGCGGGGAAAAGTGATGCTGGTCCTCACTGCCTCCTGGAACCCCTTCAAATGCCCCAGACAATTTGGCCCTCTCTGCTTTCCTGCGCACTCTAGCCTCAAAAGCACCGTTTTTCACTTTTGGCGCACTCCGGAGGAAAAAAGACAAACATCCAGCTTTTGCTGCCACAGCAAAAGTACCAGCGTGGAAAAGTGATGCTGGTCCTCACTGCCTCCTGGAACCCCTTCAAATGCCCCAGACAATTTGGCCCTCTCTGCTTTCCTGCGCAGTCTAGCCTCAAAAGCACCTTTTTTCACTTTTGGCGCCCTCCGGAGGAAAAAAGACAAACGTCCAGCTTTTGCTGCCACAGCAAAGGTGCCAGCGGGGAAAAGTGATGCTGGTCCTCACTGCCTCCTGGAACCCCTTCAAATGCCCCAGACAATTTGGCCCTCTCTGCTTTCCTGCGCACTCTAGCCTCAAAAGCACCGTTTTTCACTTTTGGCGCACTCCGGAGGAAAAAAGACAATCATCCAGCTTTTGCTGCCACAGCAAAGGTGCCAGCGGGGAAAAGTGATGCTGGTCCTCGCTGCCTCCTGGAACCCCTTCAAATGCCCCAGACAATTTGGCCCTCTCTGCTTTCCTGCGCACTCTATCCTCACAAGCACCGTTTTTCACGTTCGGCGCCCTCCAGAGGAAAAAAGACAAACGTCCAGCTTTTGCTGCCACAGCAAAGGTGCCAGCGGGGAAAAGTGATGCTGGTCCTCACTGCCTCCTGGAACCCCTTCAAATGCCCCAGACAATTTGGCCCTCTCTGCTTTCCTGCGCACTCTATCCTCACAAGCACAGTTTTTCACTTTCGGCGCTTTTTGGAGCAAACAAGACAAACGTCCAGCTTTTGCTGCCACAGCAAAGGTGCCAGCGGGGAAAAGTGATGCTGGTCCTCACTGCCTCCTGGAACCCCTTCAAATGCCCCAGACAATTTGGCCCTCTCTGCTTTCCTGCGCACTCTAGCCTCAAAAGCACGTTTTTTCATTTTCAGCGCCCCCCAGAGGAAAAAAGACAAACGTCCAGCTTTTGCTACCACAGCGTAGGTGCCAGCGGGGAAAAGTGATGCTGGTCCTCACTGCCTCCTGGAACCCCTTCAAATGCCCCAGACAATTTGGCCCTCTCTGCTTTCCTGCGCACTCTAGCCTCAAAAGCACCTTTTTTCATTTTCAGCGCCCCCCAGAGGAAAAAAGACAAACGTCCAGCTTTTGCTGCCACAGCAAAGGTGCCAGCGGGGAAAAGTGATGCTGGTCCTCACTGCCTCCTGGAACCCCTTCAAATGCCCCAGACAATTTGGCCCTCTCTGCTTTCCTGCGCACTCTAGCCTCAAAAGAACCTTTTTTCACTTTCGGCGCTGTTTGGAGCAAACAAGACAAACGTCCAGGTTTTGCTGCCACAGCAAAGGTGCCAGCGGGGAAAAGTGATGCTGGTCCTCACTGCCTCCTGGAACCCCTTCAAATGCCCCAGACAATTTGGCCCTCTCTGCTTTCCTGCGCACTCTAGCCTCAAAAGCACGTTTTTTCACTTTCGGCGCCCCCCAGACGAAAAAAGACAAACGTCCAGCTTTTGCTGCCACAGCAAAGGTGCCAGCGGGGAAAAGTGATGCTGGTCCTCACTGCCTCCTGGAACCCCTTCAAATGCCCCAGACAATTTGGCCCTCTTTGCTTTCCTGCGCACTCTAGCCTCAAAAGCACCTTTTTTCACTTTCAGCGCTGTTTGGAGCAAACAAGAACAAACGTCCAGCTTTTGCTGCAACAGCAAAGGTGCCAGCGGGGAAAAGTGATGCTGGTCCTCACTACCTCCTGGAACCCCTTCAAATGCCCCAGACAATTTGGCCCTCTCTGCTTTCCTGCGCACTCTAGCCTCAAAAGCACGTTTTTTCATTTTCGGCGCCCCCTAGAGGAAAAAAGACAAACGTCCATCTTTTGCTGCCACAGCAAAGGTGCCAGCGGGGAAAAGTGATGCTGGTCCTCACTGCCTCCTGGAACCCCTTCAAATGCCCCAGACAATTTGGCCCTCTCTGCTTTCCTGCGCACTCTAGCCTCAAAAGCACCGTTTTTCATTTTCGGCGCCCCCCAGACGAAAAAAACAAACGTCCAGGTTTTGCTGCCACAGCAAAGGTGCCAGCGGGGAAAAGTGATGCTGGTCCTCACTGCCTCCTGGAACCCCTTCAAATGCCCCAGACAATTTGGCCCTCTCTGCTTTCCTGCGCACTCTAGCCTCAAAAGCACCTTTTTTCACTTTCGGCGCTGTTTGGAGCAAACAAGACAAATGTCCAGCATTTGCTGCCACAGCAAAGGTGCCAGCGGGGAAAAGTGATGCTGATCCTCACTGCCTCCTGGAACCCCTTCAAATGCCCCAGACAATTTGGCCCTCTCTGCTTTCCTGCGCACTCTAGCCTCAAAAGCACCTTTTTTCACTTTCGGCGCTGTTTGGAGCAAACAAGACAAATGTCCAGGTTTTGCTGCCACAGCAAAGGTGCCAGCGGGGAAAAGTGATGCTGGTCCTCACTGCCTCCTGGAACCCCTTCAAATGCCCCAGACAATTTGGCCCTCTCTGCTTTCCTGCGCACTCTATCCTCACAAGCACAGTTTTTCACTTTCGGCGCTGTTTGGAGCAAAAAAGACAAACGTCCAGCTTTTGATGCCACAGCAAAGGTGCCAGCGGGGAAAAGTGATGCTGGTCCTCACTGCCTCCTGGAACCCCTTCAAATGCCCCAGACAATTTGGCCCTCTCTGCTTTCCTGCGCACTCTAGCCTCAAAAGCACCGTTTTTCACTTTTGGCGCACTCCGGAGGAAAAAAGACAAACATCCAGCTTTTGCTGCCACAGCAAAAGTACCAGCGGGGAAAAGTGATGCTGGTCCTCACTGCCTCCTGGATCCCCTTCAAATGCCCCAGACAATTTGGCCCTCTCTGCTTTCCTGCGCACTCTAGCCTCAAAAGCACGTTTTTTCATTTTCAGCGCGCCCCAGAGGAAAAAAGACAAACGTCCAGCTTTTGCTGCCACAGCAAAGGTGCCAGCGGGGAAAAGTGATGCTGGTCCTCACTGCCTCCTGGAACCCCTTCAAATGCCCCAGACAATTTGGCCCTCTCTGCTTTCCTGCGCAGTCTAGCCTCAAAAGCACCTTTTTTCACTTTTGGCGCCCTCCGGAGGAAAAAAGACAAACGTCCAGCTTTTGCTGCCACAGCAAAGGTGCCAGCGGGGAAAAGTGATGCTGGTCCTCACTGCCTCCTGGAACCCCTTCAAATGCCCCAGACAATTTGGCCCTCTCTGCTTTCCTGCGCACTCTAGCCTCAAAAGCACCGTTTTTCACTTTTGGCGCACTCCGGAGGAAAAAAGACAATCATCCAGCTTTTGCTGCCACAGCAAAGGTACCAGCGGGGAAAAGTGATGCTGGTCCTCGCTGCCTCCTGGAACCCCTTCAAATGCCCCAGACAATTTGGCCCTCTCTGCTTTCCTGCGCACTCTATCCTCACAAGCACCGTTTTTCACGTTCGGCGCCCTCCAGAGGAAAAAAGACAAACGTCCAGCTTTTGCTGCCACAGCAAAGGTGCCAGCGGGGAAAAGTGATGCTGGTCCTCACTGCCTCCTGGAACCCCTTCAAATGCCCCAGACAATTTGGCCCTCTCTGCTTTCCTGCGCACTCTATCCTCACAAGCACAGTTTTTCACTTTCGGCGCTTTTTGGAGCAAACAAGACAAACGTCCAGGTTTTGCTGCCACAGCAAAGGTGCCAGCGGGGAAAAGTGATGCTGGTCCTCACTGCCTCCTGGAACCCCTTCAAATGCCCCAGACAATTTGGCCCTCTCTGCTTTCCTGCGCACTCTAGCCTCAAAAGCACGTTTTTTCATTTTCAGCGCCCCCCAGAGGAAAAAAGACAAACGTCCAGCTTTTGCTGCCACAGCGTAGGTGCCAGCGGGGAAAAGTGATGCTGGTCCTCACTGCCTCCTGGAACCCCTTCAAATGCCCCAGACAATTTGGCCCTCTCTGCTTTCCTGCGCACTCTAGCCTCAAAAGCACCTTTTTTCATTTTCAGCCCCCCCCAGAGGAAAAAAGACAAACGTCCAGCTTTTGCTGCCACAGCAAAGGTGCCAGCGGGGAAAAGTGATGCTGGTCCTCACTGCCTCCTGGAACCCCTTCAAATGCCCCAGACAATTTGGCCCTCTCTGCTTTCCTGCGCACTCTAGCCTCAAAAGCACCTTTTTTCACTTTCGGCGCTGTTTGGAGCAAACAAGACAAACGTCCAGGTTTTGCTGCCACAGCAAAGGTGCCAGCGGGGAAAAGTGATGCTGGTCCTCACTGCCTCCTGGAACCCCTTCAAATGCCCCAGACAATTTGGCCCTCTCTGCTTTCCTGCGCACTCTAGCCTCAAAAGCACGTTTTTTCACTTTCGGCGCCCCCCAGACGAAAAAAGACAAACGTCCAGCTTTTGCTGCCACAGCAAAGGTGCCAGCGGGGAAAAGTGATGCTGGTCCTCACTGCCTCCTGGAACCCCTTCAAATGCCCCAGACAATTTGGCCCTCTCTGCTTTCCTGCAGACTCTAGCCTAAAAAGCACCTTTTTTCATTTTCGGCGCCCCCCAGACGAAAAAAGACAAACGTCCAGGTTTTGCTGCAACAGCAAAGGTGCCAGCGGGGAAAAGTGATGCTGGTCCTCGCTGCCTCCTGGAACCCCTTCAAATGCCCCAGACAATTTGGCCCTCTCTGCTTTCCTGCGCACTCTATCCTCACAAGCACCGTTTTTCACGTTCGGCGCCCTCCGGAGGAAAAAAGACAAACGTCCAGCTTTTGCTGCCACAGCAAAGGTGCCAGCGGGGAAAAGTGATGCTGGTCCTCACTGCCTCCTGGAACCCCTTCAAATGCCCCAGACAATTTGGCCCTCTCTGCTTTCCTGCGCACTCTAGCCTCAAAAGCACCGTTTTTCACTTTCGGCGCCCTCCGGAGGAAAAAAGACAAACGTGCAGCTTTTGCTGCCACAGCAAAGGTGCCAGCGGGGAAAAGTGATGCTGGTCCTCACTGCCTCCTGGAACCCCTTCAAATGCCCCAGACAATTTGGCCCTCTCTGCTTTGCTGCGCACTCTAGCCTCAAAAGCACCTTTTTTCACTTTCGGCGCTGTTTGGAGCGAACAAGACAAACGTCCAGCTTTTGCTGCCACAGCAAAGGTGCCAGCGGGGAAAAGTGATGCTGGTCCTCACTGCCTCCTGGAACCTCTTCAAATGCCCCAGACAATTTGGCCCTCTCTGCTTTCCTGCGCACTCTAGCCTCAAAAGCACGTTTTTTCATTTTCGGCGCCCCCTAGAGGAAAAAAGACAAACGTCCAGCTTTTGCTGCCACAGCAAAGGTGCCAGCGGGGAAAAGTGATGCTGGTCCTCACTGCCTCCTGGAACCCCTTCAAATGCCCCAGACAATTTGGCCCTCTCTGCTTTCCTGCGCACTCTAGCCTCAAAAGCACCTTTTTTCATTTTCGGCGCCCCCCAGACGAAAAAAGACAAACGTGCAGCTTTTGCTGCCACAGCGAAGGTGCCAGCGGGGAAAAGTGATGCTGGTCCTCACTGCCTCCTGGAACCCCTTCAAATGCCCCAGACAATTTGGCCCGCTCCTCTTTCCTGCGCACTCTAGCCTCAAAAGCACCTTTTTTCACTTTCGGCGCTGTTTGGAGCAAAAAAGACAAACGTCCTGGTTTTGCTGCCACAGCAAAGGTGCCAGCAGGGAAAAGTGATGCTGGTCCTCACTGCCTCCTGGATCCCCTTCAAATGCCCCAGACAATTTGGCCCTCTCTGCTTTCCTGCGCACTCTAGCCTCAAAAGCACCGTTTTTCACTTTCGGCGCTGCTTGGAGCAAAAAAGACAAACGTCCAGCTTTTGCTGCCACAGCAAAGGTGCCAGCGGGGAAAAGTGATGCTGGTCCTCACTGCCTCCTGGAACCCCTTCAAATGCCCCAGACAATTTGGCCCTCTCTGCTTTCCTACGCACTCTAGCCTCAAAAGCACCTTTTTTTACTTTCGGCGCTGTTTGGAGCAAAAAAGACAAACGTCCAGGTTTTGCTGCCACAGCAAAGGTGCCAGCGGGGAAAAGTGATGCTGGTCCTCACTGCCTCCTGGAACCCCTTCAAATGCCCCAGACAATTTGGCCCTCTCTGCTTTCCTGCGCACTCTAGCCTCAAAAGCACCGTTTTTCACTTTCGGCGCTGTTTGGAGCAAAAAAGACAAACGTCCAGCTTTTGCTGCCACAGCAAAGGTACTAGCGGGGAAAAGTGATGCTGGTCCTCACTGCCTCATGGATCCCCTTCAAATGCCCCAGACAATTTGGCCCTCTCTGCTTTGCTGCGCAGTCTAGCCTCAAAAGCCCCGTTTTTCAATTTTGGCGCAGTTTGGAGCAAAAAAGACAAACGTCCAGGTTTTGCTGCCACAGCAAAGGTGCCAGCGGGGAAAAGTGATGCTGGTCCTCACTGCCTCCTGGAACCCCTTCAAATGCCCCAGACAATTTGGCCCTCTCTGCTTTCCTGCGCACTCTAGCCTCAAAAGCACGTTTTTTCACTTTCGGCGCCCCCCAGACGAAAAAAGACAAACGTCCAGCTTTTGCTGCCACAGCAAAGGTGCCAGCGGGGAAAAGTGATGCTGGTCCTCACTGCCTCCTGGAACCCCTTCAAATGCCCCAGACAATTTGGCCCTCTCTGCTTTCGGCGCACTCTAGCCTAAAAAGCACCTTTTTTCACTTTCGGCGCCCTCCGGAGGAAAAAAGACAAATGTCCATCTTTTGCTGCCACAGCAAAGGTGCCAGCGGGGAAAAGTGATGCTGGTCCTCACTGCCTCCTGGAACCCCTTCAAATGCCCCAGACAATTTGGCCCTCTCTGCTTTCCTGCGCACTCTAGCCTCAAAAGCACCGTTTTTCACTTTCGGCGCCCTCCGGAGGAAAAAAGACAAACGTCCAGGTTTTGCTGCCACAGCAAAGGTGCCAGCGGGGAAAAGTGATGCTGGTCCTCACTGCCTCCTAGAACCCCTTCAAATGCCCCAGACAATTTGGCCCTCTCTGCTTTCCTGCGCACTCTAGCCTCAAAAGCACGTTTTTTCATTTTCAGCGCCCCCCAGAGTAAAAAAGACAAACGTCCAGCTTTTGCTGCCACAGCAAAGGTGCCAGCGGGGAAAAGTGATGCTGGTCCTCACTGCCTCCTGGAACCCCTTCAAATGCCCCAGACAATTTGGCCCTCTCTGCTTCGCTGCACTCTCTAGCCTCAAAAGCACCTTTTTTCACTTTCGGCGCTGCTTGGAGCAAAAAAGATAAACGTCCAGCTTTTGCTGCCACAGCGAAGGTGCCAGCGCGGAAAAGTGATGCTGGTCCTCACTGCCTCCTGGAACCCCTTCAAATGCCCCAGACAATTTGGCCCTCTCTGCTTTGCAAATCACTCTAGCCTCAAAAGCACCGTTTTTCACTTTCGGCGCTGTTTGGAGCAAAAAAGACAAACGTCCAGCTTTTGCTGCCACAGCAAAGGTACAAGCGGGGAAAAGTGATGCTGGTCCTCACTGCCTCCTGGAACCCCTTCAAATGCCCCAGACAATTTGGCCCTCTCTGCTTTCCTGCGCACTCTAGCCTCAAAAGCACCTTTTTTCACTTTCGGCGCAGTTTGGAGCAAAAAAGACAAACGTCCAGCTTTTGCTGCCACAGCAAAGGTGCCAGCGGGGAAAAGTGATGCTGGTCCTCACTGCCTCCTGGAACCCCTTCAAATGCCCCAGACAATTTGGCCCTCTCTGCTTTCCTGCAGACTCTAGCCTGAAAAGCACTGTTTTTCACTTTGGGGGCTGTTTGGAGCAAAAGAGACAAACGTCCAGCTTTTGCTGCCACAGCAAAGGTGCCAGCGGGGAAAAGTGATGCTGGTCCTCACTGCCTCCTGGAACCCCTTCAAATGCCCCAGACAATTTGGCCCTCTCTGCTTTCCTGCGCACTCTAGCCTCAAAAGCACGTTTTTTCATTTTCGGCGCCCCCTAGAGGAAAAAAGACAAACGTCCAGGTTTTGCTGCCACAGCAAAGGTGCCAGCGGGGAAAAGTGATGCTGGTCCTCACTGCCTCCTGGAACCCCTTCAAATGCCCCAGACAATTTGGCCCTCTCTGCTTTCCTGCGCACTCTAGCCTCAAAAGCACCGTTTTTCACTTTCGGCGCTGTTTGGAGCAAACAAGACAAATGTCCAGCTTTTGCTGCCACAGCAAAGGTACAAGCGGGGCAAAGTGATGCTGATCCTCACTGCCTCCTGGAACCCCTTCAAATGCCCCAGACAATTTGGCCCTCTCTGCTTTCCTGCGCACTCTAGCCTCACAAGCACAGTTTTTCTCTTTCGGCGCTGTTTGGAGCAAAAAAGACAAACGTCCAGCTTTTGCTGCCACAGCAAAGGTACCAGCGGGGAAAAGTGATGCTGGTCCTCACTGCCTCCTGGAACCCCTTCAAATGCCCCAGACAATTTGGCCCTCTCTGCTTTCCTGCGCACTCTATCCTCACAAGCACCGTTTTTCACGTTCGGCGCCCTCCGGAGGAAAAAAGACAAACGTCCAGCTTTTGCTGCCACAGCAAAGGTGCCAGCGGGGAAAAGTGATGCTGGTCCTCACTGCCTCCTGGAACCCCTTCAAATGCCCCAGACAATTTGGCCCTCTCTGCTTTCCTGCGCACTCTATCCTCACAAGCACAGTTTTTCACTTTCGGCGCTGTTTGGAGCAAAAAAGACAAACGTCCAGCTTTTGCTGCCACAGCAAAGGTGCCAGCGGGGAAAAGTGATGCTGGTTCTCACTGCCTCCTGGAACCCCTTCAAATGCCCCAGACAATTTGGCCCTCTCTGCTTTCCTGCGCACTCTAGCCTCAAAAGCACCGTTTTTCACTTTCGGCGCTGTTTGGAGCAAAAAAGACAAACGTCCAGCTTTTGCTGCCACAGCAAAGGTACCAGCGGGGAAAAGTGATGCTGGTCCTCACTGCCTCATGGATCCCCTTCAAATGCCCCAGACAATTTGGCCCTCTCTGCTTTGCTGCGCAGTCTAGCCTCAAAAGCCCCGTTTTTCAATTTTGGCGCAGTTTGGAGCAAAAAAGACAAACGTCCAGGTTTTGCTGCCACAGCAAAGGTGCCAGCGGGGAAAAGTGATGCTGGTCCTCACTGCCTCCTGGAACCCCTTCAAATGCCCCAGACAATTTGGCCCTCTCTGCTTTCCTGCGCACTCTAGCCTCAAAAGCACGTTTTTTCACTTTCGGCGCCCCCCAGACGAAAAAAGACAAACGTCCAGCTTTTGCTGCCACAGCAAAGGTGCCAGCGGGGAAAAGTGATGCTGGTCCTCACTGCCTCCTGGAACCCCTTCAAATGCCCCAGACAATTTGGCCCTCTCTGCTTTCCTGCGCACTCTAGCCTTAAAAGCACCTTTTTTCACTTTCGGCGCCCTCCGGAGGAAAAAAGACAAACGTCCAGGTTTTGCTGCCACAGCAAAGGTGCCAGCGGGGAAAAGTGATGCTGGTCCTCACTGCCTCCTGGAACCCCTTCAAATGCCCCAGACAATTTGGCCCTCTCTGCTTTCCTGCGCACTCTAGCCTCAAAAGCACCGTTTTTTCACTTTCGGCGCCCTCCGGAGGAAAAAAGACAAACGTCCAGGTTTTGCTGCCACAGCAAAGGTGCCAGCGGGGAAAAGTGATGCTGGTCCTCACTGCCTCCTAGAACCCCTTCAAATGCCCCAGACAATTTGGCCCTCTCTGCTTTCCTGCGCACTCTAGCCTCAAAAGCACGTTTTTTCATTTTCAGCGCCCTCCGGAGGAAAAAAGACAAACGTCCAGCTTTTGCTGCCACAGCAAAGGTGCCAGCGGGGAAAAGTGATGCTGGTCCTCACTGCCTCCTGGAACCCCTTCAAATGCCCCAGACAATTTGGCCCTCTCTGCTTTCCTGCGCACTCTATCCTCACAAGCACAGTTTTTCACTTTCGGCGCTGTTTGGAGCAAAAAAGACAAACGTCCAGCTTTTGCTGCCACAGCAAAGGTGCCAGCGGGGAAAAGTGATGCTGGTTCTCACTGCCTCCTGGAACCCCTTCAAATGCCCCAGACAATTTGGCCCTCTCTGCTTTCCTGCAGACTCTAGCCTGAAAAGCACCTTTTTTCATTTTCGGGACCCCCCGGAGGGAAAAAGACAAACGTCCAGCTTTTGCTGCCACAGCAAAGGTGCCAGCGGGGAAAAGTGATGCTGGTCCTCACTGCCTCCTGGAACCCCTTCAAATGCCCCAGACAATTTGGCCCTCTCTGCTTTCCTGCGCACTCTAGCCTCAAAAGCACCTTTTTTCACGTTCGTCGCCCTCCGGAGGAAAAAAGACAAACGTCCAGCTTTTGCTGCCACAGCAAAGGTGCCAGCGGGGAAAAGTGATGCTGGTCCTCACTGCCTCCTGGAACCCCTTCAAATGCCCCAGACAATTTGGCCCTCTCTGCTTTCCTGCGCACTCTAGCCTCAAAAGCACCGTTTTTCACTTTCGGCGCTGTTTGGAGCAAACAAGACAAATGTCCAGCTTTTGCTGCCACAGCAAAGGTACAAGCGGGGCAAAGTGATGCTGATCCTCACTGCCTCCTGGAACCCCTTCAAATGCCCCAGACAATTTGGCCCTCTCTGCTTTCCTGCGCACTCTAGCCTCACAAGAACAGTTTTTCTCTTTCGGCGCTGTTTGGAGCAAAAAAGACAAACGTCCAGCTTTTGCTGCCACAGCAAAGGTACCAGCGGGGAAAAGTGATGCTGGTCCTCACTGCCTCCTGGAACCCCTTCAAATGCCCCAGACAATTTGGCCCTCTCTGCTTTCCTGCGCACTCTATCCTCACAAGCACCGTTTTTCACGTTCGGCGCCCTCCGGAGGAAAAAAGACAAACGTCCAGCTTTTGCTGCCACAGCAAAGGTGCCAGCGGGGAAAAGTGATGCTGGTCCTCACTGCCTCCTGGAACCCCTTCAAATGCCCCAGACAATTTGGCCCTCTCTGCTTTCCTGCGCACTCTATCCTCACAAGCACAGTTTTTCACTTTCGGCGCTGTTTGGAGCAAAAAAGACAAACGTCCAGCTTTTGCTGCCACAGCAAAGGTGCCAGCGGGGAAAAGTGATGCTGGTTCTCACTGCCTCCTGGAACCCCTTCAAATGCCCCAGACAATTTGGCCCTCTCTGCTTTCCTGCAGACTCTAGCCTGAAAAGCACCTTTTTTCATTTTCGGGACCCCCCGGAGGGAAAAAGACAAACGTCCAGCTTTTGCTGCCACAGCAAAGGTGCCAGCGGGGAAAAGTGATGCTGGTCCTCACTGCCTCCTGGAACCCCTTCAAATGCCCCAGACAATTTGGCCCTCTCTGCTTTCCTGCGCACTCTAGCCTCAAAAGCACCTTTTTTCACGTTCGTCGCCCTCCGGAGGAAAAAAGACAAACGTCCAGCTTTTGCTGCCACAGCAAAGGTGCCAGCGGGGAAAAGTGATGCTGGTCCTCACTGCCTCCTGGAACCCCTTCAAATGCCCCAGACAATTTGGCCCTCTCTGCTTTCCTGCGCACTCTAGCCTCAAAAGCACCTTTTTTCGCTTTCGGCGCTGTTTGGAGCAAACAAGACAAACATCCAGGTTTTGCTGCCACAGCAAAGGTGCCAGCGGGGAAAAGTGATGCTGGTCCTCACTGCCTCCTGGAACCCCTTCAAATGCCCCAGACAATTTGGCCCTCTCTGCTTTCCTGCGCACTCTAGCCTCAAAAGCACGTTTTTTCACTTTCGGCGCCCCCCAGAGGAAAAAAGACAAACGTCCAGCTTTTGCTGCCACAGCAAAGGTGCCAGCGGGGAAAAGTGATGCTGGTCCTCACTGCCTCCTGGAACCCCTTCAAATGCCCCAGACAATTTGGCCCTCTCTGCTTTCCTGCAGACTGTAGCCTAAAATGCACCTTTTTTCATTTTCGGCGCTCCCCAGACGAAAAAAGACAAACGCCAAGCTTTTGCTGCCACAGCAAAGGTGCCAGCGGGGAAAAGTGATGCTGGTCCTCACTGCCTCCTGGAACCCCTTCAAATGCCCCAGACAATTTGGCCCTCTCTGCTCTCCTGCGCATTCTATCCTCACAAGCACCGTTTTTCACTTTCGGCGCTGTTTGGAGCAAATAAGACAAACGTCCAGCTTTTGCTGCCACAGCAAAGGTGCCAGCGGGGAAAAGTGATGCTGGTCCTCACTGCCTCCTGGAACCCCTTCAAATGCCCCAGACAATTTGGCCCTCTCTGCTTTCCTGCGCACTCTAGCCTCAAAAGCACCGTTTTTCATTTTCGGCACCCCCCGGAGGAAAAAAGACAAACGTCCATCTTTTGCAGCCACAGCAAAGGTGCCAGCGGGGAAAAGTGATGCTGGTCCTCACTGCCTCCTGGATCCTCTTAAAATGCCACAGACAATTTGGCCCTCTCTGCTTTCCTGCGCACTCTAGCCTCAAAAGCCCTGTTTTTCACTTTCGGCGCTGTTTTGAGCAAAAAAGACAAACGTCCAGCTTTTGCTGCCACAGCAAAGGTGCCAGCAAGGAAAAGTGATGCTGGTCCTCACTGCCTCCTGGAACCCCTTCAAATGCCCCAGACAATTTGGCCCTCTCTGCTTTGCTGCGCACTCTAGCTTCAAAAGCACCTTTTTTCACTTTCGGCGCTGTTTGGAGCAAAAAAGACAAACGTCCAGCTTTTGCTGCCACAGCAAAGGTACCAGCGGGGAAAAGTGATGCTGGTCCTCACTGCCTCCTGGAACCCCTTCAAATGCCCCAGACAATTTGGCCCTCTCTGCTTTCCTGCGCACTCTAGCCTCAAAAGCACCGTTTTTCACTTTTGGCGCCCTCCGGAGGAAAAAAGACAAACATCCAGCTTTTGCTGCCACAGCAAAGGTACCAGCGGGGAAAAGTGATGCTGGTCCTCACTGCCTCCTGGAACCCCTTCAAATGCCCCAGACAATTGGGCCCTCTCTGCTTTCCTGCGCACTCTAGCCTCAAAAGCACCTTTTTTCACTTTCGGCGCAGTTTGGAGCAAAAAAGACAAACGTCCAGCTTTTGCTGCCACAGCAAAGGTGCCAGCGGGGAAAAGTGATGCTGGTCCTCACTGCCTCCTGGAACCCCTTCAAATGCCCCAGACAATTTGGCCCTCTCTGCTTTCCTGCAGACTCTAGCCTGAAAAGCACCTTTTTTCATTTTCGGCACGCCCCGGAGGAAAAAAGACAAACGTCCAGCTTTTGCTGCCACAGCAAAGGTGCCAGCGGGGAAAAGTGATGCTGGTCCTCACTGCCTCCTGGAACCCCTTCAAATGCCCCAGACAATTCGGCCCTCTCTGCTTTCCTGTGGACTCTAGCCTTAAAAGCACCTTTTTTCACTTTCGGCGCTGTTTGGAGCAAAAAAGATAAACGTCCAGCTTTTGCTGCCACAGCGAAGGTGCCAGCGGGGAAAAGTGATGCTGGTCCTCACTGCCTCCTGGAACCCCTTCAAATGCCCCAGACAATTTGGCCCTCTCTGCTTTCCTGCGCACTCTAGCCTCAAAAGCACCTTTTTTCACTTTCGGCGCAGTTTGGAGCAAAAAAGACAAACGTCTAGCTTTTGCTGCCACAGCAAAGGTGCCAGCGGGGAAAAGTGATGCTGGTCCTCACTCCCTCCTGGAACCCCTTCAAATGCCCCAGACAATTTGGCCCTCTCTGCTTTCCTGCAGACTCTAGCCTGAAAAGCACCTTTTTTCATTTTCGGCACGCCCCGGAGGAAAAAAGACAAACGTCCAGCTTTTGCTGCCACAGCAAAGGTGCCAGCGGGGAAAAGTGATGCTGGTCCTCACTGCCTCCTGGAACCCCTTCAAATGCCCCAGACAATTTGGCCCTCTCTGCTTTCCTGCGCACTCTAGCCTCAAAAGCACGTTTTTTCATTTTCGGCGCCCCCTAGAGGAAAAAAGACAAACGTCCAGCTTTTGCTGCCACAGCAAAGGTGCCAGCGGGGAAAAGTGATGCTGGTCCTCACTGCCTCCTGGAACCCCTTCAAATGCCCCAGACAATTTGGCCCTCTCTGCTTTCCTGCAGACTCTAGCCTGAAAAGCACCTTTTTTCATTTTCGGCACGCCCCGGAGGAAAAAAGACAAACGTCCAGCTTTTGCTGCCACAGCAAAGGTGCCAGCGGGGAAAAGTGATGCTGGTCCTCACTGCCTCCTGGAACCCCTTCAAATGCCCCAGACAATTTGGCCCTCTCTGCTTTCCTGCGCACTCTAGCCTCAAAAGCACGTTTTTTCATTTTCGGCGCCCCCTAGAGGAAAAAAGACAAACGTGCAGCTTTTGCTGCCACAGCAAAGGTGCCAGCGGGGAAAAGTGATGCTGGTCCTCACTGCCTCCTGGAACCCCTTCAAATGCCCCAGACAATTTGGCCCTCTCTGCTTTCCTGCACACTCTAGCCTCAAAAGCACCTTTTTTCACTTTCGGCGCTGTTTGGAGCAAACAAGAGAAATGTCCAGCTTTTGCTGCCACAGCAAAGGTACCAGCGGGGAAAAGTGATGCTGATCCTCACTGCCTCCTGGAACCCCTTCAAATGCCCCAGACAATTTGGCCCTCTCTGCTTTCCTGCACACTCTAGCCTCACAAGCACAGTTTTTCTCTTTCGGCGCTGTTTGGAGCAAAAAAGACAAACGTCCAGCTTTTGCTGCCACAGCAAAGGTACCAGCGGGGAAAAGTGATGCTGGTCCTCACTGCCTCCTGGAACCCTTTCAAATGCCCCAGACAATTTGGCCCTCTCTGCTTTCCTGCGCACTCTAGCCTCAAAAGCACCTTTTTTCACTTTCGGCGCTGTTTGGAGCAAACAAGACAAACGTCCAGGTTTTGCTGCCACAGCAAAGGTGCCAGCGGGGAAAAGTGATGCTGGTCCTCACTGCCTCCTGGAACCTCTTCAAATGCCCCAGACAATTTGGCCCTCTCTGCTTTGCTGCGCACTCTAGCCTCAAAAGCACCTTTTTTCACTTTAGGCGCCCCCCAGAGGAAAAAAGACAAACGTCCAGCTTTTGCTGCCACAGCAAAGGTGCCAGCGGGGAAAAGTGATGCTGGTCCTCACTGCCTCCTGGAACCCCTTCAAATGCCCCAGACAATTTGGCCCTCTCTGCTTTCCTGCAGACTGTAGCCTAAAATGCACCTTTTTTCATTTTCGGCGCTCCCCAGACGAAAAAAGACAAACGTCCAGCTTTTGCTGCCACAGCAAAGGTGCCAGCGGGGAAAAGTGATGCTGGTCCTCACTGCCTCCTGGAACCCCTTCAAATGCCCCAGACAATTCGGCCCTCTCTGCTTTCCTGCGGACTCTAGCCTTAAAAGCACCTTTTTTCACTTTCGGCGCTGTTTGGAGCAAAAAAGATAAATGTCCAGCTTTTGCTGCCACAGCGAAGGTGCCAGCGGGGAAAAGTGATGCTGGTCCTCACTGCCTCCTGGAACCCCTTCAAATGCCCCAGACAATTTGGCCCTCTCTGCTTTCCTGCGCACTCTAGCCTCAAAAGCACCTTTTTTCACTTTCGGCGCAGTTTGGAGCAAAAAAGACAAACGTCCAGCTTTTGCTGCCACAGCAAAGGTGCCAGCGGGGAAAAGTGATGCTGGTCCTCACTGCCTCCTGGAACCCCTTCAAATGCCCCAGACAATTTGGCCCTCTCTGCTTTCCTGCAGACTCTAGCCTGAAAAGCACCTTTTTTCATTTTCGGCACGCCCCGGAGGAAAAAAGACAAACGTCCAGCTTTTGCTGCCACAGCAAAGGTGCCAGCGGGGAAAAGTGATGCTGGTCCTCACTGCCTCCTGGAACCCCTTCAAATGCCCCAGACAATTCGGCCCTCTCTGCTTTCCTGCGGACTCTAGCCTTAAAAGCACCTTTTTTCACTTTCGGCGCTGTTTGGAGCAAAAAAGATAAACGTCCAGCTTTTGCTGCCACAGCGAAGGTGCCAGCGGGGAAAAGTGATGCTGGTCCTCACTGCCTCCTGGAACCCCTTCAAATGCCCCAGACAATTTGGCCCTCTCTGCTTTCCTGCGCACTCTAGCCTCAAAAGCACCTTTTTTCACTTTCGGCGCAGTTTGGAGCAAAAAAGACAAACGTCCAGCTTTTGCTGCCACAGCAAAGGTGCCAGCGGGGAAAAGTGATGCTGGTCCTCACTGCCTCCTGGAACCCCTTCAAATGCCCCAGACAATTTGGCCCTCTCTGCTTTCCTGCGCACTCTAGCCTCAAAAGCACCTTTTTTCATTTTCGGCGCCCCCTAGAGGAAAAAAGACAAACGTCCAGGTTTTGCTGCCACAGCAAAGGTGCCAGCGGGGAAAAGTGATGCTGGTCCTCTCTGCCTCCTGGAACCCCTTCAAATGCCCCAGACAATTTGGCCCTCTCTGCTTTCCTGCACACTCTAGCCTCAAAAGCACCGTTTTTCACTTTCGGAGCTGTTTGGAGCAAACAAGACAAATGTCCAGCTTTTGCTGCCACAGCAAAGGTACCAGCGGGGAAAAGTGATGCTGATCCTCACTGCCTCCTGGAACCCCTTCAAATGCCCCAGACAATTTGGCCCTCTCTGCTTTCCTGCGCACTCTAGCCTCACAAGCACAGTTTTTCTCTTTCGGCGTTGTTTGGAGCAAAAAAGACAAACGTCCAGCTTTTGCTGCCACAGCAAAGGTACCAGCGGCGAAAAGTGATGCTGGTCCTCACTGCCTCCTGGAACCCCTTCAAATGCCCCAGACAATTTGGCCCTCTCTGCTTTCCTGCGCACTCTAGCCTCAAAAGCACCTTTTTTCGCTTTCGGCGCTGTTTGGAGCAAACAAGACAAACGTCCAGCTTTTGCTGCCACAGCAAAGGTGCCAGCGGGGAAAAGTGATGCTGGTCCTCACTGCCTCCTGGAACCCCTTCAAATGCCCCAGACAATTTGGCCCTCTCTGCTTTGCTGCGCACTCTAGCCTCAAAAGCACCTTTTTTCACTTTAGGCGCCCCCCAGACGAAAAAAGACAAACGTCCAGCTTTTGCTGCCACAGCAAAGGTGCCAGCGGGGAAAAGTGATGCTGGTCCTCACTGCCTCCTGGAACCCCTTCAAATGCCCCAGACAATTTGGCCCTCTCTGCTTTCCTGCAGACTGTAGCCTAAAATGCACATTTTTCATTTTCGGCGCTCCCCAGACGAAAAAAGACAAACGTCCAGCTTTTGCTGCCACAGCAAAGGTGCCAGCGGGGAAAAGTGATGCTGGTCCTCACTGCCTCCTGGAACCCCTTCAAATGCCCCAGACAATTCGGCCCTCTCTGCTTTCCTGCGGACTCTAGCCTTAAAAGCACCTTTTTTCAATTTCGGCGCTGTTTGGAGCAAAAAAAGATAAACGTCCAGCTTTTGCTGCCACAGCGAAGGTGCCAGCGGGGAAAAGTGATGCTGGTCCTCACTGCCTCCTGGAACCCCTTCAAATGCCCCAGACAATTGGGCCCTCTCTGCTTTCCTGCGCACTCTAGCCTCAAAAGCACCTTTTTTCACTTTCGGCGCAGTTTGGAGCAAAAAAGACAAACGTCCAGCTTTTGCTGCCACAGCAAAGGTGCCAGCGGGGAAAAGTGATGCTGGTCCTCACTGCCTCCTGGAACCCCTTCAAATGCCCCAGACAATTTGGCCCTCTCTGCTTTCCTGCAGACTCTAGCCTGAAAAGCACCTTTTTTCATTTTCGGCACCCCCCGGAGGAAAAAAGACAAACGTCCAGCTTTTGCTGCCACAGCAAAGGTGCCAGCGGGGAAAAGTGATGCTGGTCCTCACTGCCTCCTGGAACCCCTTCAAATGCCCCAGACAATTCGGCCCTCTCTGCTTTCCTGCGGACTCTAGCCTTAAAAGCACCTTTTTTCTCTTTCGGCGCTGTTTGGAGCAAAAAAGACAAACGTCCAGCTTTTGCTGCCACAGCAAAGGTACCAGCGGGGAAAAGTGATGCTGGTCCTCACTGCCTCCTGGAACCCTTTCAAATGCCCCAGACAATTTGGCCCTCTCTGCTTTCCTGCGCACTCTAGCCTCAAAAGCACCTTTTTTCACTTTCGGCGCTGTTTGGAGCAAACAAGACAAACGTCCAGCTTTTGCTGCCACAGCAAAGGTGCCAGCGGGGAAAAGTGATGCTGGTCCTCACTGCCTCCTGGAACCTCTTCAAATGCCCCAGACAATTTGGCCCTCTCTGCTTTGCTGCGCACTCTAACCTCAAAAGCACCTTTTTTCACTTTAGGCGCCCCCCAGAGGAAAAAAGACAAACGTCCAGCTTTTGCTGCCACAGCAAAGGTGCCAGCGGGGAAAAGTGATGCTGGTCCTCACTGCCTCCTGGAACCCCTTCAAATGCCCCAGACAATTTGGCCCTCTCTGCTTTCCTGCAGACTGTAGCCTAAAATGCACCTTTTTTCATTTTCGGCGCTCCCCAGACGAAAAAAGACAAACGTCCAGCTTTTGCTGCCACAGCAAAGGTGCCAGCGGGGAAAAGTGATGCTGGTCCTCACTGCCTCCTGGAACCCCTTCAAATGCCCCAGACAATTCGGCCCTCTCTGCTTTCCTGCGGACTCTAGCCTTAAAAGCACCTTTTTTCACTTTCGGCGCTGTTTGGAGCAAAAAAGATAAATGTCCAGCTTTTGCTGCCACAGCGAAGGTGCCAGCGGGGAAAAGTGATGCTGGTCCTCACTGCCTCCTGGAACCCCTTCAAATGCCCCAGACAATTTGGCCCTCTCTGCTTTCCTGCGCACTCTAGCCTCAAAAGCACCTTTTTTCACTTTCGGCGCAGTTTGGAGCAAAAAAGACAAACGTCCAGCTTTTGCTGCCACAGCAAAGGTGCCAGCGGGGAAAAGTGATGCTGGTCCTCACTGCCTCCTGGAACCCCTTCAAATGCCCCAGACAATTTGGCCCTCTCTGCTTTCCTGCAGACTCTAGCCTGAAAAGCACCTTTTTTCATTTTCGGCACGCCCCGGAGGAAAAAAGACAAACGTCCAGCTTTTGCTGCCACAGCAAAGGTGCCAGCGGGGAAAAGTGATGCTGGTCCTCACTGCCTCCTGGAACCCCTTCAAATGCCCCAGACAATTCGGCCCTCTCTGCTTTCCTGCGGACTCTAGCCTTAAAAGCACCTTTTTTCACTTTCGGCGCTGTTTGGAGCAAAAAAGATAAACGTCCAGCTTTTGCTGCCACAGCGAAGGTGCCAGCGGGGAAAAGTGATGCTGGTCCTCACTGCCTCCTGGAACCCCTTCAAATGCCCCAGACAATTTGGCCCTCTCTGCTTTCCTGCGCACTCTAGCCTCAAAAGCACCTTTTTTCACTTTCGGCGCAGTTTGGAGCAAAAAAGACAAACGTCCAGCTTTTGCTGCCACAGCAAAGGTGCCAGCGGGGAAAAGTGATGCTGGTCCTCACTGCCTCCTGGAACCCCTTCAAATGCCCCAGACAATTTGGCCCTCTCTGCTTTCCTGCAGACTCTAGCCTGAAAAGCACCTTTTTTCATTTTCGGCACGCCCCGGAGGAAAAAAGACAAACGTCCAGCTTTTGCTGCCACAGCAAAGGTGCCAGCGGGGAAAAGTGATGCTGGTCCTCACTGCCTCCTGGAACCCCTTCAAATGCCCCAGACAATTTGGCCCTCTCTGCTTTCCTGCGCACTCTAGCCTCAAAAGCACCTTTTTTCATTTTCGGCGCCCCCTAGAGGAAAAAAGACAAACGTCCAGGTTTTGCTGCCACAGCAAAGGTGCCAGCGGGGAAAAGTGATGCTGGTCCTCTCTGCCTCCTGGAACCCCTTCAAATGCCCCAGACAATTTGGCCCTCTCTGCTTTCCTGCACACTCTAGCCTCAAAAGCACCGTTTTTCACTTTCGGAGCTGTTTGGAGCAAACAAGACAAATGTCCAGCTTTTGCTGCCACAGCAAAGGTACCAGCGGGGAAAAGTGATGCTGATCCTCACTGCCTCCTGGAACCCCTTCAAATGCCCCAGACAATTTGGCCCTCTCTGCTTTCCTGCGCACTCTAGCCTCACAAGCACAGTTTTTCTCTTTCGGCGTTGTTTGGAGCAAAAAAGACAAACGTCCAGCTTTTGCTGCCACAGCAAAGGTACCAGCGGGGAAAAGTGATGCTGGTCCTCACTGCCTCCTGGAACCCCTTCAAATGCCCCAGACAATTTGGCCCTCTCTGCTTTCCTGCGCACTCTAGCCTCAAAAGCACCTTTTTTCGCTTTCGGCGCTGTTTGGAGCAAACAAGACAAACGTCCAGCTTTTGCTGCCACAGCAAAGGTGCCAGCGGGGAAAAGTGATGCTGGTCCTCACTGCCTCCTGGAACCCCTTCAAATGCCCCAGACAATTTGGCCCTCTCTGCTTTGCTGCGCACTCTAGCCTCAAAAGCACCTTTTTTCACTTTAGGTGCCCCCCAGACGAAAAAAGACAAACGTCCAGCTTTTGCTGCCACAGCAAAGGTGCCAGCGGGGAAAAGTGATGCTGGTCCTCACTGCCTCCTGGAACCCCTTCAAATGCCCCAGACAATTTGGCCCTCTCTGCTTTCCTGCAGACTGTAGCCTAAAATGCACATTTTTCATTTTCGGCGCTCCCCAGACGAAAAAAGACAAACGTCCAGCTTTTGCTGCCACAGCAAAGGTGCCAGCGGGGAAAAGTGATGCTGGTCCTCACTGCCTCCTGGAACCCCTTCAAATGCCCCAGACAATTGGGCCCTCTCTGCTTTCCTGCGCACTCTAGCCTCAAAAGCACCTTTTTTCACTTTCGGCGCAGTTTGGAGCAAAAAAGACAAACGTCCAGCTTTTGCTGCCACAGCAAAGGTGCCAGCGGGGAAAAGTGATGCTGGTCCTCACTGCCTCCTGGAACCCCTTCAAATGCCCCAGACAATTTGGCCCTCTCTGCTTTCCTGCAGACTCTAGCCTGAAAAGCACCTTTTTTCATTTTCGGCACGCCCCGGAGGAAAAAAGACAAACGTCCAGCTTTTGCTGCCACAGCAAAGGTGCCAGCGGGGAAAAGTGATGCTGGTCCTCACTGCCTCCTGGAACCCCTTCAAATGCCCCAGACAATTCGGCCCTCTCTGCTTTCCTGTGGACTCTAGCCTTAAAAGCACCTTTTTTCACTTTCGGCGCTGTTTGGAGCAAAAAAGATAAACGTCCAGCTTTTGCTGCCACAGCGAAGGTGCCAGCGGGGAAAAGTGATGCTGGTCCTCACTGCCTCCTGGAACCCCTTCAAATGCCCCAGACAATTTGGCCCTCTCTGCTTTCCTGCGCACTCTAGCCTCAAAAGCACCTTTTTTCACTTTCGGCGCAGTTTGGAGCAAAAAAGACAAACGTCTAGCTTTTGCTGCCACAGCAAAGGTGCCAGCGGGGAAAAGTGATGCTGGTCCTCACTCCCTCCTGGAACCCCTTCAAATGCCCCAGACAATTTGGCCCTCTCTGCTTTCCTGCAGACTCTAGCCTGAAAAGCACCTTTTTTCATTTTCGGCACGCCCCGGAGGAAAAAAGACAAACGTCCAGCTTTTGCTGCCACAGCAAAGGTGCCAGCGGGGAAAAGTGATGCTGGTCCTCACTGCCTCCTGGAACCCCTTCAAATGCCCCAGACAATTTGGCCCTCTCTGCTTTCCTGCGCACTCTAGCCTCAAAAGCACGTTTTTTCATTTTCGGCGCCCCCTAGAGGAAAAAAGACAAACGTCCAGCTTTTGCTGCCACAGCAAAGGTGCCAGCGGGGAAAAGTGATGCTGGTCCTCACTGCCTCCTGGAACCCCTTCAAATGCCCCAGACAATTTGGCCCTCTCTGCTTTCCTGCAGACTCTAGCCTGAAAAGCACCTTTTTTCATTTTCGGCACGCCCCGGAGGAAAAAAGACAAACGTCCAGCTTTTGCTGCCACAGCAAAGGTGCCAGCGGGGAAAAGTGATGCTGGTCCTCACTGCCTCCTGGAACCCCTTCAAATGCCCCAGACAATTTGGCCCTCTCTGCTTTCCTGCGCACTCTAGCCTCAAAAGCACGTTTTTTCATTTTCGGCGCCCCCTAGAGGAAAAAAGACAAACGTGCAGCTTTTGCTGCCACAGCAAAGGTGCCAGCGGGGAAAAGTGATGCTGGTCCTCACTGCCTCCTGGAACCCCTTCAAATGCCCCAGACAATTTGGCCCTCTCTGCTTTCCTGCACACTCTAGCCTCAAAAGCACCTTTTTTCACTTTCGGCGCTGTTTGGAGCAAACAAGAGAAATGTCCAGCTTTTGCTGCCACAGCAAAGGTACCAGCGGGGAAAAGTGATGCTGATCCTCACTGCCTCCTGGAACCCCTTCAAATGCCCCAGACAATTTGGCCCTCTCTGCTTTCCTGCACACTCTAGCCTCACAAGCACAGTTTTTCTCTTTCGGCGCTGTTTGGAGCAAAAAAGACAAACGTCCAGCTTTTGCTGCCACAGCAAAGGTACCAGCGGGGAAAAGTGATGCTGGTCCTCACTGCCTCCTGGAACCCTTTCAAATGCCCCAGACAATTTGGCCCTCTCTGCTTTCCTGCGCACTCTAGCCTCAAAAGCACCTTTTTTCACTTTCGGCGCTGTTTGGAGCAAACAAGACAAACGTCCAGGTTTTGCTGCCACAGCAAAGGTGCCAGCGGGGAAAAGTGATGCTGGTCCTCACTGCCTCCTGGAACCTCTTCAAATGCCCCAGACAATTTGGCCCTCTCTGCTTTGCTGCGCACTCTAGCCTCAAAAGCACCTTTTTTCACTTTAGGCGCCCCCCAGAGGAAAAAAGACAAACGTCCAGCTTTTGCTGCCACAGCAAAGGTGCCAGCGGGGAAAAGTGATGCTGGTCCTCACTGCCTCCTGGAACCCCTTCAAATGCCCCAGACAATTTGGCCCTCTCTGCTTTCCTGCAGACTGTAGCCTAAAATGCACCTTTTTTCATTTTCGGCGCTCCCCAGACGAAAAAAGACAAACGTCCAGCTTTTGCTGCCACAGCAAAGGTGCCAGCGGGGAAAAGTGATGCTGGTCCTCACTGCCTCCTGGAACCCCTTCAAATGCCCCAGACAATTCGGCCCTCTCTGCTTTCCTGCGGACTCTAGCCTTAAAAGCACCTTTTTTCACTTTCGGCGCTGTTTGGAGCAAAAAAGATAAATGTCCAGCTTTTGCTGCCACAGCGAAGGTGCCAGCGGGGAAAAGTGATGCTGGTCCTCACTGCCTCCTGGAACCCCTTCAAATGCCCCAGACAATTTGGCCCTCTCTGCTTTCCTGCGCACTCTAGCCTCAAAAGCACCTTTTTTCACTTTCGGCGCAGTTTGGAGCAAAAAAGACAAACGTCCAGCTTTTGCTGCCACAGCAAAGGTGCCAGCGGGGAAAAGTGATGCTGGTCCTCACTGCCTCCTGGAACCCCTTCAAATGCCCCAGACAATTTGGCCCTCTCTGCTTTCCTGCAGACTCTAGCCTGAAAAGCACCTTTTTTCATTTTCGGCACGCCCCGGAGGAAAAAAGACAAACGTCCAGCTTTTGCTGCCACAGCAAAGGTGCCAGCGGGGAAAAGTGATGCTGGTCCTCACTGCCTCCTGGAACCCCTTCAAATGCCCCAGACAATTCGGCCCTCTCTGCTTTCCTGCGGACTCTAGCCTTAAAAGCACCTTTTTTCACTTTCGGCGCTGTTTGGAGCAAAAAAGATAAACGTCCAGCTTTTGCTGCCACAGCGAAGGTGCCAGCGGGGAAAAGTGATGCTGGTCCTCACTGCCTCCTGGAACCCCTTCAAATGCCCCAGACAATTTGGCCCTCTCTGCTTTCCTGCGCACTCTAGCCTCAAAAGCACCTTTTTTCACTTTCGGCGCAGTTTGGAGCAAAAAAGACAAACGTCCAGCTTTTGCTGCCACAGCAAAGGTGCCAGCGGGGAAAAGTGATGCTGGTCCTCACTGCCTCCTGGAACCCCTTCAAATGCCCCAGACAATTTGGCCCTCTCTGCTTTCCTGCGCACTCTAGCCTCAAAAGCACCTTTTTTCATTTTCGGCGCCCCCTAGAGGAAAAAAGACAAACGTCCAGGTTTTGCTGCCACAGCAAAGGTGCCAGCGGGGAAAAGTGATGCTGGTCCTCTCTGCCTCCTGGAACCCCTTCAAATGCCCCAGACAATTTGGCCCTCTCTGCTTTCCTGCACACTCTAGCCTCAAAAGCACCGTTTTTCACTTTCGGAGCTGTTTGGAGCAAACAAGACAAATGTCCAGCTTTTGCTGCCACAGCAAAGGTACCAGCGGGGAAAAGTGATGCTGATCCTCACTGCCTCCTGGAACCCCTTCAAATGCCCCAGACAATTTGGCCCTCTCTGCTTTCCTGCGCACTCTAGCCTCACAAGCACAGTTTTTCTCTTTCGGCGTTGTTTGGAGCAAAAAAGACAAACGTCCAGCTTTTGCTGCCACAGCAAAGGTACCAGCGGCGAAAAGTGATGCTGGTCCTCACTGCCTCCTGGAACCCCTTCAAATGCCCCAGACAATTTGGCCCTCTCTGCTTTCCTGCGCACTCTAGCCTCAAAAGCACCTTTTTTCGCTTTCGGCGCTGTTTGGAGCAAACAAGACAAACGTCCAGCTTTTGCTGCCACAGCAAAGGTGCCAGCGGGGAAAAGTGATGCTGGTCCTCACTGCCTCCTGGAACCCCTTCAAATGCCCCAGACAATTTGGCCCTCTCTGCTTTGCTGCGCACTCTAGCCTCAAAAGCACCTTTTTTCACTTTAGGCGCCCCCCAGACGAAAAAAGACAAACGTCCAGCTTTTGCTGCCACAGCAAAGGTGCCAGCGGGGAAAAGTGATGCTGGTCCTCACTGCCTCCTGGAACCCCTTCAAATGCCCCAGACAATTTGGCCCTCTCTGCTTTCCTGCAGACTGTAGCCTAAAATGCACATTTTTCATTTTCGGCGCTCCCCAGACGAAAAAAGACAAACGTCCAGCTTTTGCTGCCACAGCAAAGGTGCCAGCGGGGAAAAGTGATGCTGGTCCTCACTGCCTCCTGGAACCCCTTCAAATGCCCCAGACAATTCGGCCCTCTCTGCTTTCCTGCGGACTCTAGCCTTAAAAGCACCTTTTTTCAATTTCGGCGCTGTTTGGAGCAAAAAAAGATAAACGTCCAGCTTTTGCTGCCACAGCGAAGGTGCCAGCGGGGAAAAGTGATGCTGGTCCTCACTGCCTCCTGGAACCCCTTCAAATGCCCCAGACAATTGGGCCCTCTCTGCTTTCCTGCGCACTCTAGCCTCAAAAGCACCTTTTTTCACTTTCGGCGCAGTTTGGAGCAAAAAAGACAAACGTCCAGCTTTTGCTGCCACAGCAAAGGTGCCAGCGGGGAAAAGTGATGCTGGTCCTCACTGCCTCCTGGAACCCCTTCAAATGCCCCAGACAATTTGGCCCTCTCTGCTTTCCTGCAGACTCTAGCCTGAAAAGCACCTTTTTTCATTTTCGGCACCCCCCGGAGGAAAAAAGACAAACGTCCAGCTTTTGCTGCCACAGCAAAGGTGCCAGCGGGGAAAAGTGATGCTGGTCCTCACTGCCTCCTGGAACCCCTTCAAATGCCCCAGACAATTCGGCCCTCTCTGCTTTCCTGCGGACTCTAGCCTTAAAAGCACCTTTTTTCTCTTTCGGCGCTGTTTGGAGCAAAAAAGACAAACGTCCAGCTTTTGCTGCCACAGCAAAGGTACCAGCGGGGAAAAGTGATGCTGGTCCTCACTGCCTCCTGGAACCCTTTCAAATGCCCCAGACAATTTGGCCCTCTCTGCTTTCCTGCGCACTCTAGCCTCAAAAGCACCTTTTTTCACTTTCGGCGCTGTTTGGAGCAAACAAGACAAACGTCCAGCTTTTGCTGCCACAGCAAAGGTGCCAGCGGGGAAAAGTGATGCTGGTCCTCACTGCCTCCTGGAACCTCTTCAAATGCCCCAGACAATTTGGCCCTCTCTGCTTTGCTGCGCACTCTAACCTCAAAAGCACCTTTTTTCACTTTAGGCGCCCCCCAGAGGAAAAAAGACAAACGTCCAGCTTTTGCTGCCACAGCAAAGGTGCCAGCGGGGAAAAGTGATGCTGGTCCTCACTGCCTCCTGGAACCCCTTCAAATGCCCCAGACAATTCGGCCCTCTCTGCTTTCCTGCGGACTCTAGCCTTAAAAGCACCTTTTTTCTCTTTCGGCGCTGTTTGGAGCAAAAAAGACAAACGTCCAGCTTTTGCTGCCACAGCAAAGGTACCAGCGGGGAAAAGTGATGCTGGTCCTCACTGCCTCCTGGAACCCTTTCAAATGCCCCAGACAATTTGGCCCTCTCTGCTTTCCTGCGCACTCTAGCCTCAAAAGCACCTTTTTTCACTTTCGGCGCTGTTTGGAGCAAACAAGACAAACGTCCAGCTTTTGCTGCCACAGCAAAGGTGCCAGCGGGGAAAAGTGATGCTGGTCCTCACTGCCTCCTGGAACCTCTTCAAATGCCCCAGACAATTTGGCCCTCTCTGCTTTGCTGCGCACTCTAACCTCAAAAGCACCTTTTTTCACTTTAGGCGCCCCCCAGAGGAAAAAAGACAAACGTCCAGCTTTTGCTGCCACAGCAAAGGTGCCAGCGGGGAAAAGTGATGCTGGTCCTCACTGCCTCCTGGAACCCCTTCAAATGCCCCAGACAATTTGGCCCTCTCTGCTTTCCTGCAGACTGTAGCCTAAAATGCACCTTTTTTCATTTTCGGCGCTCCCCAGACGAAAAAAGACAAACGTCCAGCTTTTGCTGCCACAGCAAAGGTGCCAGCGGGGAAAAGTGATGCTGGTCCTCACTGCCTCCTGGAACCCCTTCAAATGCCCCAGACAATTCGGCCCTCTCTGCTTTCCTGCGGACTCTAGCCTTAAAAGCACCTTTTTTCACTTTCGGCGCTGTTTGGAGCAAAAAAGATAAATGTCCAGCTTTTGCTGCCACAGCGAAGGTGCCAGCGGGGAAAAGTGATGCTGGTCCTCACTGCCTCCTGGAACCCCTTCAAATGCCCCAGACAATTTGGCCCTCTCTGCTTTCCTGCGCACTCTAGCCTCAAAAGCACCTTTTTTCACTTTCGGCGCAGTTTGGAGCAAAAAAGACAAACGTCCAGCTTTTGCTGCCACAGCAAAGGTGCCAGCGGGGAAAAGTGATGCTGGTCCTCACTGCCTCCTGGAACCCCTTCAAATGCCCCAGACAATTTGGCCCTCTCTGCTTTCCTGCAGACTCTAGCCTGAAAAGCACCTTTTTTCATTTTCGGCACGCCCCGGAGGAAAAAAGACAAACGTCCAGCTTTTGCTGCCACAGCAAAGGTGCCAGCGGGGAAAAGTGATGCTGGTCCTCACTGCCTCCTGGAACCCCTTCAAATGCCCCAGACAATTCGGCCCTCTCTGCTTTCCTGCGGACTCTAGCCTTAAAAGCACCTTTTTTCACTTTCGGCGCTGTTTGGAGCAAAAAAGATAAACGTCCAGCTTTTGCTGCCACAGCGAAGGTGCCAGCGGGGAAAAGTGATGCTGGTCCTCACTGCCTCCTGGAACCCCTTCAAATGCCCCAGACAATTTGGCCCTCTCTGCTTTCCTGCGCACTCTAGCCTCAAAAGCACCTTTTTTCACTTTCGGCGCAGTTTGGAGCAAAAAAGACAAACGTCCAGCTTTTGCTGCCACAGCAAAGGTGCCAGCGGGGAAAAGTGATGCTGGTCCTCACTGCCTCCTGGAACCCCTTCAAATGCCCCAGACAATTTGGCCCTCTCTGCTTTCCTGCAGACTCTAGCCTGAAAAGCACCTTTTTTCATTTTCGGCACGCCCCGGAGGAAAAAAGACAAACGTCCAGCTTTTGCTGCCACAGCAAAGGTGCCAGCGGGGAAAAGTGATGCTGGTCCTCACTGCCTCCTGGAACCCCTTCAAATGCCCCAGACAATTTGGCCCTCTCTGCTTTCCTGCGCACTCTAGCCTCAAAAGCA
This sequence comes from Vanellus vanellus, assembly GCF_965231255.1. NCBI lineage: Eukaryota > Metazoa > Chordata > Aves > Charadriiformes > Charadriidae > Vanellus > Vanellus vanellus. Next base: position 21,587,211 of record NC_138909.1, on the reverse strand, counting down.
CCTTTTTTCATTTTCGGCGCCCCCTAGAGGAAAAAAGACAAACGTCCAGGTTTTGCTGCCACAGCAAAGGTGCCAGCGGGGAAAAGTGATGCTGGTCCTCTCTGCCTCCTGGAACCCCTTCAAATGCCCCAGACAATTTGGCCCTCTCTGCTTTCCTGCACACTCTAGCCTCAAAAGCACCGTTTTTCACTTTCGGAGCTGTTTGGAGCAAACAAGACAAATGTCCAGCTTTTGCTGCCACAGCAAAGGTACCAGCGGGGAAAAGTGATGCTGATCCTCACTGCCTCCTGGAACCCCTTCAAATGCCCCAGACAATTTGGCCCTCTCTGCTTTCCTGCGCACTCTAGCCTCACAAGCACAGTTTTTCTCTTTCGGCGTTGTTTGGAGCAAAAAAGACAAACGTCCAGCTTTTGCTGCCACAGCAAAGGTACCAGCGGGGAAAAGTGATGCTGGTCCTCACTGCCTCCTGGAACCCCTTCAAATGCCCCAGACAATTTGGCCCTCTCTGCTTTCCTGCGCACTCTAGCCTCAAAAGCACCTTTTTTCGCTTTCGGCGCTGTTTGGAGCAAACAAGACAAACGTCCAGCTTTTGCTGCCACAGCAAAGGTGCCAGCGGGGAAAAGTGATGCTGGTCCTCACTGCCTCCTGGAACCCCTTCAAATGCCCCAGACAATTTGGCCCTCTCTGCTTTGCTGCGCACTCTAGCCTCAAAAGCACCTTTTTTCACTTTAGGTGCCCCCCAGACGAAAAAAGACAAACGTCCAGCTTTTGCTGCCACAGCAAAGGTGCCAGCGGGGAAAAGTGATGCTGGTCCTCACTGCCTCCTGGAACCCCTTCAAATGCCCCAGACAATTCGGCCCTCTCTGCTTTCCTGCGCACTCTAGCCTCAAAAGCACCTTTTTTCACTTTCGGCGCAGTTTGGAGCAAAAAAGACAAACGTCCAGCTTTTGCTGCCACAGCAAAGGTGCCAGCGGGGAAAAGTGATGCTGGTCCTCACTGCCTCCTGGAACCCCTTCAAATGCCCCAGACAATTTGGCCCTCTCTGCTTTCCTGCAGACTCTAGCCTGAAAAGCACCTTTTTTCATTTTCGGCACCCCCCGGAGGAAAAAAGACAAACGTCCAGCTTTTGCTGCCACAGCAAAGGTGCCAGCGGGGAAAAGTGATGCTGGTCCTCACTGCCTCCTGGAACCCCTTCAAATGCCCCAGACAATTCGGCCCTCTCTGCTTTCCTGCGGACTCTAGCCTTAAAAGCACCTTTTTTCACTTTCGGCGCTGTTTGGAGCAAAAAAGATAAACGTCCAGCTTTTGCTGCCACAGCGAAGGTGCCAGCGGGGAAAAGTGATGCTGGTCCTCACTGCCTCCTGGAACCCCTTCAAATGCCCCAGACAATTTGGCCCTCTCTGCTTTCCTGCGCACTCTAGCCTCAAAAGCACCTTTTTTCACTTTCGGCGCAGTTTGGAGCAAAAAAGACAAACGTCCAGCTTTTGCTGCCACAGCAAAGGTGCCAGCGGGGAAAAGTGATGCTGGTCCTCACTGCCTCCTGGAACCCCTTCAAATGCCCCAGACAATTTGGCCCTCTCTGCTTTCCTGCAGACTCTAGCCTGAAAAGCACCTTTTTTCATTTTCGGCACGCCCCGGAGGAAAAAAGACAAACGTCCAGCTTTTGCTGCCACAGCAAAGGTGCCAGCGGGGAAAAGTGATGCTGGTCCTCACTGCCTCCTGGAACCCCTTCAAATGCCCCAGACAATTCGGCCCTCTCTGCTTTCCTGCGGACTCTAGCCTTAAAAGCACCTTTTTTCACTTTCGGCGCTGTTTGGAGCAAAAAAGATAAACGTCCAGCTTTTGCTGCCACAGCGAAGGTGCCAGCGGGGAAAAGTGATGCTGGTCCTCACTGCCTCCTGGAACCCCTTCAAATGCCCCAGACAATTTGGCCCTCTCTGCTTTCCTGCGCACTCTAGCCTGAAAAGCACATTTTTTCATTTTCGGCACCCCCCGGAGGAAAAAAGACAAACGTCCAGCTTTTGCTGCCACAGCAAAGGTTCCAGCGGGGAAAAGTGATGCTGGTCCTCACTGCCTCCTGGAACCCCTTCAAATGCCCCAGACAATTTGGCCCTCTCTGCTTTCCTGCGCACTCTAGCCTCAAAAGCACGTTTTTTCATTTTCGGCGCCCCCTAGAGGAAAAAAGACAAACGTCCAGGTTTTGCTGCCACAGCAAAGGTGCCAGCGGGGAAAAGTGATGCTGGTCCTCACTGCCTCCTGGAACCCCTTCAAATGCCCCAGACAATTTGGCCCTCTCTGCTTTCCTGCACACTCTAGCCTCAAACGCACCTTTTTTCACTTTCGGAGCTGTTTGGAGCAAACAAGACAAATGTCCAGCTTTTGCTGCCACAGCAAAGGTACCAGCGGGGAAAAGTGATGCTGGTCCTCACTGCCTCCTGGAACCCCTTCAAATGCCCCAGACAATTTGGCCCTCTCTGCTTTCCTGCGCACTCTAGCCTCACAAGCACAGTTTTTCACTTTCGGCGCTGTTTGGAGCAAAAAAGACAAACGTCCAGCTTTTGCTGCCACAGCAAAGGTGCCAGCGGGGAAAAGTGATGCTGGTCCTCACTGCCTCCTGGAACCCCTTCAAATGCCCCAGACAATTTGGCCCTCTCTGCTTTCCTGCGCACTCTAGCCTCAAAAGCACCTTTTTTCGCTTTCGGCGCTGTTTGGAGCAAACAAGACAAACATCCAGGTTTTGCTGCCACAGCAAAGGTGCCAGCGGGGAAAAGTGATGCTGGTCCTCACTGCCTCCTGGAACCCCTTCAAATGCCCCAGACAATTTGGCCCTCTCTGCTTTGCTGCGCACTCTAGCCTCAAAAGCACCTTTTTTCACTTTAGGCGCCCCCCAGAGGAAAAAAGACAAACGTCCAGCTTTTGCTGCCACAGCAAAGGTGCCAGCGGGGAAAAGTGATGCTGGTCCTCACTGCCTCCTGGAACCCCTTCAAATGCCCCAGACAATTTGGCCCTCTCTGCTTTCCTGCAGACTGTAGCCTAAAATGCACCTTTTTTCATTTTCGGCGCTCCCCAGACGAAAAAAGACAAACGTCCAGCTTTTGCTGCCACAGCAAAGGTGCCAGCGGGGAAAAGTGATGCTGGTCCTCACTGCCTCCTGGAACCCCTTCAAATGCCCCAGACAATTTGGCCCTCTCTGCTTTCCTGCGCATTCTATCCTCACAAGCACCGTTTTTCACTTTCGGCGCTGTTTGGAGCAAAAAAGACAAACGTCCAGCTTTTGCTGCCACAGCAAAGGTGCCAGCGGGGAAAAGTGATGCTGGTCCTCACTGCCTCCTGAAACCCCTTCAAATGCCCCAGACAATTTGGCCCTCTCTGCTTTGCTGTGCACTCTAGCCTCAAAAGCACCGTTTTTCATTTTCGGCACCGCCCGGAGGAAAAAAGACAAACGTCCAGCTTTTGCTACCACAGCAAACGTGCCAGCAAGGAAAAGTGATGCTGGTCTTCACTGCCTCCTGGAACCCCTTCAAATGCCCCAGACAATTTGGCCCTCTCTGCTTTCCTGCAGACTGTAGACTAAAATGCACCTTTTTTCATTTTCGGCGCTCCCCAGACGAAAAAAGACAAACGTCCAGCTTTTGCTGCCACAGCAAAGGTGCCAGCGGGGAAAAGTGATGCTGGTCCTCACTGCCTCCTGGAACCCCTTCAAATGCCCCAGACAATTTGGCCCTCTCTGCTTTCCTGCGCACTCTATCCTCACAAGCACCGTTTTTCACTTTCGGCGCTGTTTGGAGCAAAAAAGACAAACGTCCAGCTTTTGCTGCCACAGCAAAGGTGCCAGCGGGGAAAAGTGATGCTGGTCCTCACTGCCTCCTGGAACCCCTTCAAATGCCCCAGACAATTTGGCCCTCTCTGCTTTCCTGCGCACTCTAGCCTCAAAAGCACCGTTTTTCATTTTCGGCACCCCCCGGAGGAAAAAAGACAAACGTCCATCTTTTGCAGCCACAGCAAAGGTGCCAGCGGGGAAAAGTGATGCTGGTCCTCACTGCCTCCTGGATCCTCTTAAAATGCCCCAGACAATTTGGCCCTCTCTGCTTTCCTGCGCACTCTAGCCTCAAAAGCCCTGTTTTTCACTTTCGGCGCTGTTTGGAGCAAAAAAGACAAACGTCCAGCTTTTGCTGCCACAGCAAAGGTGCCAGCAAGGAAAAGTGATGCTGGTCCTCACTGCCTCCTGGAACCCCTTCAAATGCCCCAGACAATTTGGCCCTCTCTGCTTTCCTGCGCACTCTAGCCTCACAAGCACCTTTTTTCACTTTCAGCACTGTTTGGAGCAAAAAAGACAAACGTCCATCTTTTGCTGCCACAGCAAAGGTACCAGCGGGGAAAAGTGATGCTGGTCCTCACTGCCTCCTGGAACCCCTTCAAATGCCCCAGACAATTTGGCCCTCTCTGCTTTCCTGCGCACTCTAGCCTCAAAAGCACCGTTTTTCACTTTTGGCGCACTCCGGAGGAAAAAAGACAAACATCCAGCTTTTGCTGCCACAGCAAAGGTACCAGCGGGGAAAAGTGATGCTGGTCCTCGCTGCCTCCTGGAACCCCTTCAAATGCCCCAGACAATTTGGCCCTCTCTGCTTTCCTGCGCACTCTATCCTCACAAGCACCGTTTTTCACGTTCGGCGCCCTCCGGAGGAAAAAAGACAAACGTCCAGCTTTTGCTGCCACAGCAAAGGTGCCAGCGGGGAAAAGTGATGCTGGTCCTCACTGCCTCCTGGAACCCCTTCAAATGCCCCAGACAATTTGGCCCTCTCTGCTTTCCTGCGCACTCTAGCCTCAAAAGCACCGTTTTTCACTTTTGGCGCCCTCCGGAGGAAAAAAGACAAACGTGCAGCTTTTGCTGCCACAGCAAAGGTGCCAGCGGGGAAAAGTGATGCTGGTCCTCACTGCCTCCTGGAACCCCTTCAAATGCCCCAGACAATTTGGCCCTCTCTGCTTTGCTGCGCACTCTAGCCTCAAAAGCACTTTTTTCACTTTCGGCGCTGTTTGGAGCAAACAAGACAAACGTCCAGCTTTTGCTGCAACAGCAAAGGTGCCAGCGGGGAAAAGTGATGCTGGTCCTCACTGCCTCCTGGAACCCCTTCAAATGCCCCAGACAATTTGGCCCTCTCTGCTTTCCTGCGCACTCTAGCCTCAAAAGCACGTTTTTTCATTTTCGGCGCCACCTAGAGGAAAAAAGACAAACGTCCAGCTTTTGCTGCCACAGCAAAGGTGCCAGCGGGGAAAAGTGATGCTGGTCCTCACTGCCTCCTGGAACCCCTTCAAATGCCCCAGACAATTTGGCCCTCTCTGCTTTCCTGCGCACTCTAGCCTCAAAAGCACCGTTTTTCACTTTCGGCGCCCTCCGTAGGAAAAAAGACAAATGTCCAGGTTTTGCTGCCACAGCAAAGGTGCCAGCGGGGAAAAGTGATGCTGGTCCTCACTGCCTCCTGGAACCCCTTCAAATGCCCCAGACAATTTGGCCCTCTCTGCTTTCCTGCAGACTCTAGCCTCAAAAGCACGTTTTTTCATTTTCAGCGCCCCCCAGAGGAAAAAAGACAAACGTCCAGCTTTTGCTGCCACATTGTAGGTGCCAGCGGGGAAAAGTGATGCTGGTCCTCACTGCCTCCTGGAACCCCTTCAAATGCCCCAGACAATTTGGCCCTCTCTGCTTTCCTGCAGACTCTAGCCTGAAAAGCACCTTTTGTCATTTTCGGCACCCCCCGGAGAAAAAAAGACAAACGTCCAGCTTTTGCTGCCACAGCAAAGGTGCCAGCGGGGAAAAGTGATGCTGGTCCTCACTGCCTCCTGGAACCCCTTCAAATGCCCCAGACAATTTGGCCCTCTCTGCTTTCCTGCGCACTCTATCCTCACAAGCACAGTTTTTCACTTTCGGCGCTTTTTGGAGCAAACAAGACAAACGTCCAGCTTTTGCTGCCACAGCAAAGGTGCCAGCGGGGAAAAGTGATGCTGGTCCTCACTGCCTCCTGGAACCCCTTCAAATGCCCCAGACAATTTGGCCCTCTCTGCTTTCCTGCGCACTCTAGCCTCAAAAGCACGTTTTTTCATTTTCAGCGCCCCCCAGAGGAAAAAAGACAAACGTCCAGCTTTTGCTGCCACAGCGTAGGTGCCAGCGGGGAAAAGTGATGCTGGTCCTCACTGCCTCCTGGAACCCCTTCAAATGCCCCAGACAATTTGGCCCTCTCTGCTTTCCTGCAGACTCTAGCCTGAAAAGCACCTTTTGTCATTTTCGGCACCCCCCGGAGAAAAAAAGACAAACGTCCAGCTTTTGCTGCCACAGCAAAGGTGCCAGCGGGGAAAAGTGATGCTGGTCCTCACTGCCTCCTGGAACCCCTTCAAATGCCCCAGACAATTTGGCCCTCTCTGCTTTCCTGCGCACTCTAGCCTCAAAAGCACCTTTTTTCACTTTCGGCGCCCCCCAGACGAAAAAAGACAAACGTCCAGCTTTTGCTGCCACAGCAAAGGTGCCAGCGGGGAAAAGTGATGCTGGTCCTCACTGCCTCCTGGAACCCCTTCAAATGCCCCAGACAATTTGGCCCTCTCTGCTTTCCTGCAGACTCTAGCCTAAAAAGCACCTTTTTTCATTTTCGGCGCCCCCCAGACGAAAAAAGACAAACGTCCAGGTTTTGCTGCCACAGCAAAGGTGCCAGCGGGGAAAAGTGATGCTGGTCCTCAATGCCTCCTGGATCCCCTTAAAATGCCCCAGACAATTTGGCCCTCTCTGCTTTGCTGCGGACTCTAGCCTCAAAAGCACTGTTTTTCACTTTCGGCGCTGTTTGGAGCAAAAAAGACAAACGTCCAGCTTTTGCTGCCACAGCAAAGGTGCCAGCAAGGAAAAGTGATGCTGGTCCTCACTGCCTCCTGGAACCCCTTCAAATGCCCCAGACAATTTGGCCCTCTCTGCTTTCCTGCGCACTCTAGCCTGACAAGCACCTTTTTTCACTTTCAGCACTGTTTGGAGCAAAAAAGACAAACGTCCATCTTTTGCTGCCACAGCAAAGGTACCAGCGGGGAAAAGTGATGCTGGTCCTCACTGCCTCCTGGAACCCCTTCAAATGCCCCAGACAATTTGGCCCTCTCTGCTTTCCTGCGCACTCTAGCCTCAAAAGCACCGTTTTTCACTTTTGGCGCCCTCCGGAGGACAAAAGACAAACGTGCAGCTTTTGCTGCCACAGCAAAGGTGCCAGCGGGGAAAAGTGATGCTGGTCCTCACTGCCTCCTGGAACCCCTTCAAATGCCCCAGACAATTTGGCCCTCTCTGCTTTGCTGCGCACTCTAGCCTCAAAAGCACCTTTTTTCACTTTCGGCGCTGTTTGGAGCAAACAAGACAAACGTCCAGCTTTTGCTGCCACAGCAAAGGTGCCAGCGGGGAAAAGTGATGCTGGTCCTCACTGCCTCCTGGAACCCCTTCAAATGCCCCAGACAATTTGGCCCTCTCTGCTTTCCTGCGCACTCTAGCCTCAAAAGCACGTTTTTTCATTTTCGGCGCCACCTAGAGGAAAAAAGACAAACGTCCAGCTTTTGCTGCCACAGCAAAGGTGCCAGCGGGGAAAAGTGATGCTGGTCCTCACTGCCTCCTGGAACCCCTTCAAATGCCCCAGACAATTTGGCCCTCTCTGCTTTCCTGCGCACTCTAGCCTCAAAAGCACCTTTTTTCATTTTCGGCGCCCCCCAGACGAAAAAAGACAAACGTCCAGGTTTTGCTGCCACAGCAAAGGTGCCAGCGGGGAAAAGTGATGCTGGTCCTCACTGCCTCCTGGAACCCCTTCAAATGCCCCAGACAATTTGGCCCTCTCTGCTTTGCTGCGTACTCTAGCCTCAAAAGCACCTTTTTTCACTTTCGGCGCTGTTTGGAGCAAACAAGACAAATGTCCAGCATTTGCTGCCACAGCAAAGGTGCCAGCGGGGAAAAGTGATGCTGATCCTCACTGCCTCCTGGAACCCCTTCAAATGCCCCAGACAATTTGGCCCTCTCTGCTTTCCTGCGCACTCTAGCCTCAAAAGCACCTTTTTTCACTTTCGGCGCTGTTTGGAGCAAACAAGAGAAACGTCCAGCTTTTGCTGCCACAGCAAAGGTGCCAGCGGGGAAAAGTGATGCCGGTCCTCACTGCCTCCTGGAACCCCTTCAAATGCCCCAGACAATTTGGCCCTCTCTGCTTTCCTGCGCACTCTTACCTCAAAAGCACCTTTTTTCACTTTTGGCGCCCTCCGGAGGAAAAAAGACAAACGTCCAGCTTTTGCTGCCACAGCAAAGGTGCCAGCGGGGAAAAGTGATGCTGGTCCTCACTGCCTCCTGGAACCCCTTCAAATGCCCCAGACAATTTGGCCCTCTCTGCTTTCCTGCGCACTCTAGCCTCAAAAGCACCGTTTTTCACTTTCGGCGCCCTCCGTAGGAAAAAAGACAAATGTCCAGGTTTTGCTGCCACAGCAAAGGTGCCAGCGGGGAAAAGTGATGCTGGTCCTCACTGCCTCCTGGAACCCCTTCAAATGCCCCAGACAATTTGGCCCTCTCTGCTTTCCTGCAGACTCTAGCCTCAAAAGCACGTTTTTTCATTTTCAGCGCCCCCCAGAGGAAAAAAGACAAACGTCCAGCTTTTGCTGCCACATTGTAGGTGCCAGCGGGGAAAAGTGATGCTGGTCCTCACTGCCTCCTGGAACCCCTTCAAATGCCCCAGACAATTTGGCCCTCTCTGCTTTCCTGCAGACTCTAGCCTGAAAAGCACCTTTTGTCATTTTCGGCACCCCCCGGAGAAAAAAAGACAAACGTCCAGCTTTTGCTGCCACAGCAAAGGTGCCAGCGGGGAAAAGTGATGCTGGTCCTCACTGCCTCCTGGAACCCCTTCAAATGCCCCAGACAATTTGGCCCTCTCTGCTTTCCTGCGCACTCTATTCTCACAAGCACAGTTTTTCACTTTCGGCGCTTTTTGGAGCAAACAAGACAAACGTCCAGCTTTTGCTGCCACAGCAAAGGTGCCAGCGGGGAAAAGTGATGCTGGTCCTCACTGCCTCCTGGAACCCCTTCAAATGCCCCAGACAATTTGGCCCTCTCTGCTTTCCTGCGCACTCTAGCCTCAAAAGCACGTTTTTTCATTTTCAGCGCCCCCCAGAGGAAAAAAGAAAAACGTCCAGCTTTTGCTGCCACAGCGTAGGTGCCAGCGGGGAAAAGTGATGCTGGTCCTCACTGCCTCCTGGAACCCCTTCAAATGCCCCAGACAATTTGGCCCTCTCTGCTTTCCTGCAGACTCTAGCCTGAAAAGCACCTTTTGTCATTTTCGGCACCCCCCGGAGAAAAAAAGACAAACGTCCAGCTTTTGCTGCCACAGCAAAGGTGCCAGCGGGGAAAAGTGATGCTGGTCCTCACTGCCTCCTGGAACCCCTTCAAATGCCCCAGACAATTTGGCCCTCTCTGCTTTCCTGCGCACTCTAGCCTCACAAGCACCTTTTTTCACTTTCAGCACTGTTTGGAGCAAAAAAGACAAACGTCCATCTTTTGCTGCCACAGCAAAGGTACCAGCGGGGAAAAGTGATGCTGGTCCTCACTGCCTCCTGGAACCCCTTCAAATGCCCCAGACAATTTGGCCCTCTCTGCTTTCCTGCGCACTCTAGCCTCAAAAGCACCGTTTTTCACTTTTGGCGCACTCCGGAGGAAAAAAGACAAACATCCAGCTTTTGCTGCCACAGCAAAGGTACCAGCGGGGAAAAGTGATGCTGGTCCTCGCTGCCTCCTGGAACCCCTTCAAATGCCCCAGACAATTTGGCCCTCTCTGCTTTCCTGCGCACTCTATCCTCACAAGCACCGTTTTTCACGTTCGGCGCCCTCCGGAGGAAAAAAGACAAACGTCCAGCTTTTGCTGCCACAGCAAAGGTGCCAGCGGGGAAAAGTGATGCTGGTCCTCACTGCCTCCTGGAACCCCTTCAAATGCCCCAGACAATTTGGCCCTCTCTGCTTTCCTCCGCACTCTAGCCTCAAAAGCACGTTTTTTCATTTTCAGCGCCCCCCAGAGGAAAAAAGACAAACGTCCAGCTTTTGCTGCCACAGCAAAGGTGCCAGCGGGGAAAAGTGATGCTGGTCCTCACTGCCTCCTGGAACCCCTTCAAATGCCCCAGACAATTTGGCCCTCTCTGCTTTCCTGCGCACTCTAGCCTCAAAAGCACCGTTTTTCACTTTTGGCGCACTCCGGAGGAAAAAAGACAATCATCCAGCTTTTGCTGCCACAGCAAAGGTACCAGCGGGGAAAAGTGATGCTGGTCCTCGCTGCCTCCTGGAACCCCTTCAAATGCCCCAGACAATTTGGCCCTCTCTGCTTTCCTGCGCACTCTATCCTCACAAGCACCGTTTTTCACGTTCGGCGCCCTCCGGAGGAAAAAAGACAAACGTCCAGCTTTTGCTGCCACAGCAAAGGTGCCAGCGGGGAAAAGTGATGCTGGTCCTCACTGCCTCCTGGAACCCCTTCAAATGCCCCAGACAATTTGGCCCTCTCTGCTTTCCTGCGCACTCTAGCCTCAAAAGCACCGTTTTTCACTTTTGGCGCCCTCCGGAGGAAAAAAGACAAACGTGCAGCTTTTGCTGCCACAGCAAAGGTGCCAGCGGGGAAAAGTGATGCTGGTCCTCACTGCCTCCTGGAACCCCTTCAAATGCCCCAGACAATTCGGCCCTCTCTGCTTTCCTGCGGACTCTAGCCTTAAAAGCACCTTTTTTCACTTTCGGCGCTGTTTGGAGCAAAAAAGACAAACGTCCAGCTTTTGCTGCCACAGCGAAGGTGCCAGCGGGGAAAAGTGATGCTGGTCCTCACTGCCTCCTGGAACCCCTTCAAATGCCCCAGACAATTTGGCCCTCTCTGCTTTCCTGCAGACTCTAGCCTGAAAAGCACCTTTTTTCATTTTTGGCACGCCCCGGAGGAAAAAAGACAAACGTCCAGCTTTTGCTGCCACAGCAAAGGTGCCAGCGGGGAAAAGTGATGCTGGTCCTCACTGCCTCCTGGAACCCCTTCAAATGCCCCAGACAATTTGGCCCTCTCTGCTTTCCTGCGCACTCTAGCCTCAAAAGCACGTTTTTTCATTTTCGGCGCCCCCTAGAGGAAAAAAGACAAACGTCCAGGTTTTGCTGCCACAGCAAAGGTGCCAGCGGGGAAAAGTGATGCTGGTCCTCACTGCCTCCTGGAACCCCTTCAAATGCCCCAGACAATTTGGCCCTCTCTGCTTTCCTGCGCACTCTAGCCTCAAAAGCACCTTTTTTCACTTTCGGCGCTGTTTGGAGCAAACAAGACAAATGTCCAGCTTTTGCTGCCACAGCAAAGGTACCAGCGGGGCAAAGTGATGCTGATCCTCACTGCCTCCTGGAACCCCTTCAAATGCCCCAGACAATTTGGCCCTCTCTGCTTTGCTGCGCACTCTAGCCTCAAAAGCACCTTTTTTCACTTTAGGCGCCCCCCAGAGGAAAAAAGACAAACGTCCAGCTTTTGCTGCCACAGCAAAGGTGCCAGCGGGGAAAAGTGATGCTGGTCCTCACTGCCTCCTGGAACCCCTTCAAATGCCCCAGACAATTTGGCCCTCTCTGCTTTCCTGCAGACTGTAGCCTAAAATGCACCTTTTTTCATTTTCGGCGCTCCCCAGACGAAAAAATACAAACGTCCAGCTTTTGCTGCCACAGCAAAGGTGCCAGCGGGGAAAAGTGATGCTGGTCCTCACTGCCTCCTGGAACCCCTTCAAATGCCCCAGACAATTTGGCCCTCTCTGCTTTCCTGCAGACTCTAGCCTAAAAAGCACCTTTTTTCATTTTCGGCGCCCCCCAGAGGAAAAAAGACAAACGTCCATCTTTTGCTGCCACAGCAAAGGTGCCAGCGGGGAAAAGTGATGCTGGTCCTCACTGCCTCCTGGAACCCCTTCAAATGCCCCAGACAAGTTGGCCCTCTCTGCTTTCCTGCGCACTCTAGCCTCAAAAGCACCGTTTTTCACTTTTGGCGCCCTCCGGAAAAAAAAAGACAAACGTCCAGGTTTTGCTGCCACAGCAAAGGTGCCAGCGGGGAAAAGTGATGCTGGTCCTCACTGCCTCCTGGAACCCCTTCAAATGCCCCAGACAATTTGGCCCTCTCTGCTTTCCTGCGCACTCTAGCCTCAAAAGCACGTTTTTTCACTTTCGGCGCCCCCCAGAGGAAAAAAGACAAACGTCCAGCTTTTGCTGCCACAGCAAAGGTGCCAGCGGGGAAAAGTGATGCTGGTCCTCACTGCCTCCTGGAACCCCTTCAAATGCCCCAGACAATTTGGCCCTCTCTGCTTTCCTGCGCACTCTAGCCTCAAAAGCACCGTTTTTCATTTTCGGCACCCCCCGGAGGAAAAAAGACAAACGTCCATCTTTTGCAGCCACAGCAAAGGTGCCAGCGGGGAAAAGTGATGCTGGTCCTCACTGCCTCCTGGATCCTCTTAAAATGCCCCAGACAATTTGGCCCTCTCTGCTTTCCTGCGCACTCTAGCCTCAAAAGCCCTGTTTTTCACTTTCGGCGCTGTTTGGAGCAAAAAAGACAAACGTCCAGCTTTTGCTGCCACAGCAAAGGTACCAGCGGGGAAAAGTGATGCTGGTCCTCACTGCCTCCTGGAACCCCTTCAAATGCCCCAGACAATTTGGCCCTCTCTGCTTTCCTGCGCACTCTAGCCTCAAAAGCACCGTTTTTCACTTTTGGCGCACTCCGGAGGAAAAAAGACAAACATCCAGCTTTTGCTGCCACAGCAAAGGTACCAGCGGGGAAAAGTGATGCTGGTCCTCGCTGCCTCCTGGAACCCCTTCAAATGCCCCAGACAATTTGGCCCTCTCTGCTTTCCTGCGCACTCTAGCCTCAAAAGCACCGTTTTTCACTTTTGGCGCCCTCCGGAGGAAAAAAGACAAACGTGCAGCTTTTGCTGCCACAGCAAAGGTGCCAGCGGGGAAAAGTGATGCTGGTCCTCACTGCCTCCTGGAACCCCTTCAAATGCCCCAGACAATTTAGCCCTCTCTGCTTTCCTGCGCACTCTAGCCTCAAAAGCACCTTTTTTCACTTTTGGCGCCCTCCAGAGGAAAAAAGACAAACGTCCAGCTTTTGCTGCCACAGCAAAGGTGCCAGCGGGGAAAAGTGATGCTGGTCCTCACTGCCTCCTGGAACCCCTTCAAATGCCCCAGACAATTTGGCCCTCTCTGCTTTCCTGCGCACTCTAGCCTCACAAGCACAGTTTTTCTCTTTCGGCGCTGTTTGGAGCAAAAAAGACAAACGTCCAGCTTTTGCTGCCACAGCAAAGGTACCAGCGGTGAAAAGTGATGCTGGTCCTCACTGCCTCCTGGAACCCCTTCAAATGCCCCAGACAATTTGGCCCTCTCTGCTTTCCTGCGCACTCTAGCCTCAAAAGCACCTTTTTTCGCTTTCGGCGCTGTTTGGAGCAAACAAGACAAACATCCAGGTTTTGCTGCCACAGCAAAGGTGCCAGCGGGGAAAAGTGATGCTGGTCCTCACTGCCTCCTGGAACCCCTTCAAATGCCCCAGACAATTTGGCCCTCTCTGCTTTGCTGCGCACTCTAGCCTCAAAAGCACCTTTTTTCACTTTAGGCGCCCCCCAGAGGAAAAAAGACAAACGTCCAGCTTTTGCTGCCACAGCAAAGGTGCCAGCGGGGAAAAGTGATGCTGGTCCTCACTGCCTCCTGGAACCCCTTCAAATGCCCCAGACAATTTGGCCCTCTCTGCTTTCCTGCAGACTGTAGCCTAAAATGCACCTTTTTTCATTTTCGGCGCTCCCCAGACGAAAAAATACAAACGTCCAGCTTTTGCTGCCACAGCAAAGGTGCCAGCGGGGAAAAGTGATGCTGGTCCTCACTGCCTCCTGGAACCCCTTCAAATGCCCCAGACAATTTGGCCCTCTCTGCTTTCCTGCAGACTCTAGCCTAAAAAGCACCTTTTTTCATTTTCGGCGCCCCCCAGACGAAAAAAGACAAACGTCCATCTTTTGCTGCCACAGCAAAGGTGCCAGCGGGGAAAAGTGATGCTGGTCCTCACTGCCTCCTGGAACCCCTTCAAATGCCCCAGACAAGTTGGCCCTCTCTGCTTTCCTGCGCACTCTAGCCTCAAAAGCACCGTTTTTCACTTTTGGCGCCCTCCGGAGGAAAAAAGACAAACGTCCAGGTTTTGCTGCCACAGCAAAGGTGCCAGCGGGGAAAAGTGATGCTGGTCCTCACTGCCTCCTGGAACCCCTTCAAATGCCCCAGACAATTTGGCCCTCTCTGCTTTCCTGCGCACTCTAGCCTCAAAAGCACGTTTTTTCACTTTCGGCGCCCCCCAGAGGAAAAAAGACAAACGTCCAGCTTTTGCTGCCACAGCAAAGGTGCCAGCGGGGAAAAGTGATGCTGGTCCTCACTGCCTCCTGGAACCCCTTCAAATGCCCCAGACAATTTGGCCCTCTCTGCTTTCCTGCGCACTCTAGCCTCAAAAGCACCGTTTTTCATTTTCGGCACCCCCCGGAGGAAAAAAGACAAACGTCCATCTTTTGCAGCCACAGCAAAGGTGCCAGCGGGGAAAAGTGATGCTGGTCCTCACTGCCTCCTGGATCCTCTTAAAATGCCCCAGACAATTTGGCCCTCTCTGCTTTCCTGCGCACTCTAGCCTCAAAAGCCCTGTTTTTCACTTTCGGCGCTGTTTGGAGCAAAAAAGACAAACGTCCAGCTTTTGCTGCCACAGCAAAGGTGCCAGCAAGGAAAAGTGATGCTGGTCCTCACTGCCTCCTGGAACCCCTTCAAATGCCCCAGACAATTTGGCCCTCTCTGCTTTCCTGCGCACTCTAGCCTCAAAAGCACCTTTTTTCACTTTCGGCGCTGTTTGGAGCAAAAAAGACAAACGTCCAGCTTTTGCTGCCACAGCAAAGGTACCAGCGGGGAAAAGTGATGCTGGTCCTCACTGCCTCCTGGAACCCCTTCAAATGCCCCAGACAATTTGGCCCTCTCTGCTTTCCTGCGCACTCTAGCCTCAAAAGCACCGTTTTTCACTTTTGGCGCACTCCGGAGGAAAAAAGACAAACATCCAGCTTTTGCTGCCACAGCAAAGGTACCAGCGGGGAAAAGTGATGCTGGTCCTCGCTGCCTCCTGGAACCCCTTCAAATGCCCCAGACAATTTGGCCCTCTCTGCTTTCCTGCGCACTCTAGCCTCAAAAGCACCGTTTTTCACTTTTGGCGCCCTCCGGAGGAAAAAAGACAAACGTGCAGCTTTTGCTGCCACAGCAAAGGTGCCAGCGGGGAAAAGTGATGCTGGTCCTCACTGCCTCCTGGAACCCCTTCAAATGCCCCAGACAATTTAGCCCTCTCTGCTTTCCTGCGCACTCTAGCCTCAAAAGCACCTTTTTTCACTTTTGGCGCCCTCCAGAGGAAAAAAGACAAACGTCCAGCTTTTGCTGCCACAGCAAAGGTGCCAGCGGGGAAAAGTGATGCTGGTCCTCACTGCCTCCTGGAACCCCTTCAAATGCCCCAGACAATTTGGCCCTCTCTGCTTTCCTGCGCACTCTAGCCTCACAAGCACAGTTTTTCTCTTTCGGCGCTGTTTGGAGCAAAAAAGACAAACGTCCAGCTTTTGCTGCCACAGCAAAGGTACCAGCGGTGAAAAGTGATGCTGGTCCTCACTGCCTCCTGGAACCCCTTCAAATGCCCCAGACAATTTGGCCCTCTCTGCTTTCCTGCGCACTCTAGCCTCAAAAGCACCTTTTTTCGCTTTCGGCGCTGTTTGGAGCAAACAAGACAAACATCCAGGTTTTGCTGCCACAGCAAAGGTGCCAGCGGGGAAAAGTGATGCTGGTCCTCACTGCCTCCTGGAACCCCTTCAAATGCCCCAGACAATTTGGCCCTCTCTGCTTTGCTGCGCACTCTAGCCTCAAAAGCACCTTTTTTCACTTTAGGCGCCCCCCAGAGGAAAAAAGACAAACGTCCAGCTTTTGCTGCCACAGCAAAGGTGCCAGCGGGGAAAAGTGATGCTGGTCCTCACTGCCTCCTGGAACCCCTTCAAATGCCCCAGACAATTTGGCCCTCTCTGCTTTCCTGCAGACTGTAGCCTAAAATGCACCTTTTTTCATTTTCGGCGCCCCCCAGACGAAAAAAGACAAACGTCCAGGTTTTGCTGCCACAGCAAAGGTGCCAGCGGGGAAAAGTGATGCTGGTCCTCACTGCCTCCTGGAACCCCTTCAAATGCCCCAGACAATTTGGCCCTCTCTGCTTTCCTGCAGACTCTAGCCTAAAAAGCACCTTTTTTCATTTTCGTCGCCCCCCAGAGGAAAAAAGACAAACGTCCATCTTTTGCTGCCACAGCAAAGGTGCCAGCGGGGAAAAGTGATGCTGGTCCTCACTGCCTCCTGGAACCCCTTCAAATGCCCCAGACAAGTTGGCCCTCTCTGCTTTCCTGCGCACTCTAGCCTCAAAAGCACCGTTTTTCACTTTTGGCGCCCTCCAGAGGAAAAAAGACAAACGTCCAGCTTTTGCTGCCACAGCAAAGGTGCCAGCGGGGAAAAGTGATGCTGGTCCTCACTGCCTCCTGGAACCCCTTCAAATGCCCCAGACAATTTGGCCCTCTCTGCTTTCCTGCGCACTCTAGCCTCAAAAGCACGTTTTTTCACTTTCGGCGCCCCCCAGAGGAAAAAAGACAAACGTCCAGCTTTTGCTGCCACAGCAAAGGTGCCAGCGGGGAAAAGTGATGCTGGTCCTCACTGCCTCCTGGATCCTCTTAAAATGCCCCAGACAATTTGGCCCTCTCTGCTTTCCTGCGCACTCTAGCCTCAAAAGCCCTGTTTTTCACTTTCGGCGCTGTTTGGAGCAAAAAAGACAAACGTCCAGCTTTTGCTGCCACAGCAAAGGTACCAGCGGGGAAAAGTGATGCTGGTCCTCACTGCCTCCTGGAACCCCTTCAAATGCCCCAGACAATTTGGCCCTCTCTGCTTTCCTGCGCACTCTAGCCTCAAAAGCACCGTTTTTCACTTTTGGCGCACTCCGGAGGAAAAAAGACAAACATCCAGCTTTTGCTGCCACAGCAAAGGTACCAGCGGGGAAAAGTGATGCTGGTCCTCGCTGCCTCCTGGAACCCCTTCAAATGCCCCAGACAATTTGGCCCTCTCTGCTTTCCTGCGCACTCTAGCCTCAAAAGCACCGTTTTTCACTTTTGGCGCCCTCCGGAGGAAAAAAGACAAACGTGCAGCTTTTGCTGCCACAGCAAAGGTGCCAGCGGGGAAAAGTGATGCTGGTCCTCACTGCCTCCTGGAACCCCTTCAAATGCCCCAGACAATTTGGCCCTCTCTGCTTTCCTGCGCACTCTAGCCTCAAAAGCACCTTTTTTCACTTTTGGCGCCCTCCAGAGGAAAAAAGACAAACGTCCAGCTTTTGCTGCCACAGCAAAGGTGCCAGCGGGGAAAAGTGATGCTGGTCCTCACTGCCTCCTGGAACCCCTTCAAATGCCCCAGACAATTTGGCCCTCTCTGCTTTCCTGCGCACTCTAGCCTCAAAAGCACGTTTTTTCATTTTCAGCGCCCCCCAGAGGAAAAAAGAAAAACGTCCAGCTTTTGCTGCCACAGCGTAGGTGCCAGCGGGGAAAAGTGATGCTGGTCCTCACTGCCTCCTGGAACCCCTTCAAATGCCCCAGACAATTTGGCCCTCTCTGCTTTCCTGCAGACTCTAGCCTGAAAAGCACCTTTTGTCATTTTCGGCACCCCCCGGAGAAAAAAAGACAAACGTCCAGCTTTTGCTGCCACAGCAAAGGTGCCAGCGGGGAAAAGTGATGCTGGTCCTCACTGCCTCCTGGAACCCCTTCAAATGCCCCAGACAATTTGGCCCTCTCTGCTTTCCTGCGCACTCTAGCCTCACAAGCACCTTTTTTCACTTTCAGCACTGTTTGGAGCAAAAAAGACAAACGTCCATCTTTTGCTGCCACAGCAAAGGTACCAGCGGGGAAAAGTGATGCTGGTCCTCACTGCCTCCTGGAACCCCTTCAAATGCCCCAGACAATTTGGCCCTCTCTGCTTTCCTGCGCACTCTAGCCTCAAAAGCACCGTTTTTCACTTTTGGCGCACTCCGGAGGAAAAAAGACAAACATCCAGCTTTTGCTGCCACAGCAAAGGTACCAGCGGGGAAAAGTGATGCTGGTCCTCGCTGCCTCCTGGAACCCCTTCAAATGCCCCAGACAATTTGGCCCTCTCTGCTTTCCTGCGCACTCTATCCTCACAAGCACCGTTTTTCACGTTCGGCGCCCTCCGGAGGAAAAAAGACAAACGTCCAGCTTTTGCTGCCACAGCAAAGGTGCCAGCGGGGAAAAGTGATGCTGGTCCTCACTGCCTCCTGGAACCCCTTCAAATGCCCCAGACAATTTGGCCCTCTCTGCTTTCCTCCGCACTCTAGCCTCAAAAGCACGTTTTTTCATTTTCAGCGCCCCCCAGAGGAAAAAAGACAAACGTCCAGCTTTTGCTGCCACAGCAAAGGTGCCAGCGGGGAAAAGTGATGCTGGTCCTCACTGCCTCCTGGAACCCCTTCAAATGCCCCAGACAATTTGGCCCTCTCTGCTTTCCTGCGCACTCTAGCCTCAAAAGCACCGTTTTTCACTTTTGGCGCACTCCGGAGGAAAAAAGACAATCATCCAGCTTTTGCTGCCACAGCAAAGGTACCAGCGGGGAAAAGTGATGCTGGTCCTCGCTGCCTCCTGGAACCCCTTCAAATGCCCCAGACAATTTGGCCCTCTCTGCTTTCCTGCGCACTCTATCCTCACAAGCACCGTTTTTCACGTTCGGCGCCCTCCGGAGGAAAAAAGACAAACGTCCAGCTTTTGCTGCCACAGCAAAGGTGCCAGCGGGGAAAAGTGATGCTGGTCCTCACTGCCTCCTGGAACCCCTTCAAATGCCCCAGACAATTTGGCCCTCTCTGCTTTCCTGCGCACTCTAGCCTCAAAAGCACCGTTTTTCACTTTTGGCGCCCTCCGGAGGAAAAAAGACAAACGTGCAGCTTTTGCTGCCACAGCAAAGGTGCCAGCGGGGAAAAGTGATGCTGGTCCTCACTGCCTCCTGGAACCCCTTCAAATGCCCCAGACAATTCGGCCCTCTCTGCTTTCCTGCGGACTCTAGCCTTAAAAGCACCTTTTTTCACTTTCGGCGCTGTTTGGAGCAAAAAAGACAAACGTCCAGCTTTTGCTGCCACAGCGAAGGTGCCAGCGGGGAAAAGTGATGCTGGTCCTCACTGCCTCCTGGAACCCCTTCAAATGCCCCAGACAATTTGGCCCTCTCTGCTTTCCTGCAGACTCTAGCCTGAAAAGCACCTTTTTTCATTTTTGGCACGCCCCGGAGGAAAAAAGACAAACGTCCATGTTTTGCTGCCACAGCAAAGGTGCCAGCGGGGAAAAGTGATGCTGGTCCTCACTGCCTCCTGGAACCCCTTCAAATGCCCCAGACAATTTGGCCCTCTCTGCTTTCCTGCGCACTCTAGCCTCAAAAGCACCTTTTTTCACTTTCGGCGCTGTTTGGAGCAAACAAGACAAATGTCCAGCTTTTGCTGCCACAGCAAAGGTACCAGCGGGGCAAAGTGATGCTGATCCTCACTGCCTCCTGGAACCCCTTCAAATGCCCCAGACAATTTGGCCCTCTCTGCTTTCCTGCGCACTCTAGCCTCACAAGCACAGTTTTTCTCTTTCGGCGCTGTTTGGAGCAAAAAAGACAAACGTCCAGCTTTTGCTGCCACAGCAAAGGTACCAGCGGGGAAAAGTGATGCTGGTCCTCACTGCCTCCTGGAACCCCTTCAAATGCCCCAGACAATTTGGCCCTCTCTGCTTTCCTGCGCACTCTAGCCTCAAAAGCACCTTTTTTCGCTTTCGGCGCTGTTTGGAGCAAACAAGACAAACATCCAGGTTTTGCTGCCACAGCAAAGGTGCCAGCGGGGAAAAGTGATGCTGGTCCTCACTGCCTCCTGGAACCCCTTCAAATGCCCCAGACAATTTGGCCCTCTCTGCTTTGCTGCGCACTCTAGCCTCAAAAGCACCTTTTTTCACTTTAGGCGCCCCCCAGAGGAAAAAAGACAAACGTCCAGCTTTTGCTGCCACAGCAAAGGTGCCAGCGGGGAAAAGTGATGCTGGTCCTCACTGCCTCCTGGAACCCCTTCAAATGCCCCAGACAATTTGGCCCTCTCTGCTTTCCTGCAGACTGTAGCCTAAAATGCACCTTTTTTCATTTTCGGCGCTCCCCAGACGAAAAAATACAAACGTCCAGCTTTTGCTGCCACAGCAAAGGTGCCAGCGGGGAAAAGTGATGCTGGTCCTCACTGCCTCCTGGAACCCCTTCAAATGCCCCAGACAATTTGGCCCTCTCTGCTTTCCTGCAGACTCTAGCCTAAAAAGCACCTTTTTTCATTTTCGGCGCCCCCCGGAGGAAAAAAGACAAACGTCCATCTTTTGCTGCCACAGCAAAGGTGCCAGCGGGGAAAAGTGATGCTGGTCCTCACTGCCTCCTGGAACCCCTTCAAATGCCCCAGACAAGTTGGCCCTCTCTGCTTTCCTGCGCACTCTAGCCTCAAAAGCACCGTTTTTCACTTTTGGCGCCCTCCGGAGGAAAAAAGACAAACGTCCAGGTTTTGCTGCCACAGCAAAGGTGCCAGCGGGGAAAAGTGATGCTGGTCCTCACTGCCTCCTGGAACCCCTTCAAATGCCCCAGACAATTTGGCCCTCTCTGCTTTCCTGCGCACTCTAGCCTCAAAAGCACGTTTTTTCACTTTCGGCGCCCCCCAGAGGAAAAAAGACAAACGTCCAGCTTTTGCTGCCACAGCAAAGGTGCCAGCGGGGAAAAGTGATGCTGGTCCTCACTGCCTCCTGGAACCCCTTCAAATGCCCCAGACAATTTGGCCCTCTCTGCTTTCCTGCGCACTCTAGCCTCAAAAGCACCGTTTTTCATTTTCGGCACCCCCCGGAGGAAAAAAGACAAACGTCCATCTTTTGCAGCCACAGCAAAGGTGCCAGCGGGGAAAAGTGATGCTGGTCCTCACTGCCTCCTGGATCCTCTTAAAATGCCCCAGACAATTTGGCCCTCTCTGCTTTCCTGCGCACTCTAGCCTCAAAAGCACCGTTTTTCACTTTCGGCGCTGTTTGGAGCAAAAAAGACAAACGTCCAGCTTTTGCTGCCACAGCAAAGGTGCCAGCAAGGAAAAGTGATGCTGGTCCTCACTGCCTCCTGGAACCCCTTCAAATGCCCCAGACAATTTGGCCCTCTCTGCTTTCCTGCGCACTCTAGCCTCAAAAGCACCTTTTTTCACTTTCGGCGCTGTTTGGAGCAAAAAAGACAAACGTCCAGCTTTTGCTGCCACAGCAAAGGTACCAGCGGGGAAAAGTGATGCTGGTCCTCACTGCCTCCTGGAACCCCTTCAAATGCCCCAGACAATTTGGCCCTCTCTGCTTTCCTGCGCACTCTAGCCTCAAAAGCACCGTTTTTCACTTTTGGCGCACTCCGGAGGAAAAAAGACAAACATCCAGCTTTTGCTGCCACAGCAAAGGTACCAGCGGGGAAAAGTGATGCTGGTCCTCGCTGCCTCCTGGAACCCCTTCAAATGCCCCAGACAATTTGGCCCTCTCTGCTTTCCTGCGCACTCTAGCCTCAAAAGCACCGTTTTTCACTTTTGGCGCCCTCCGGAGGAAAAAAGACAAACGTGCAGCTTTTGCTGCCACAGCAAAGGTGCCAGCGGGGAAAAGTGATGCTGGTCCTCACTGCCTCCTGGAACCCCTTCAAATGCCCCAGACAATTTGGCCCTCTCTGCTTTCCTGCGCACTCTAGCCTCAAAAGCACCTTTTTTCACTTTTGGCGCCCTCCGGAGGAAAAAAGACAAACGTCCAGCTTTTGCTGCCACAGCAAAGGTGCCAGCGGGGAAAAGTGATGCTGGTCCTCACTGCCTCCTGGAACCCCTTCAAATGCCCCAGACAATTTGGCCCTCTCTGCTTTCCTGCGCACTCTAGCCTCAAAAGCACCGTTTTTCACTTTCGGCGCCCTCCGTAGGAAAAAAGACAAATGTCCAGGTTTTGCTGCCACAGCAAAGGTGCCAGCGGGGAAAAGTGATGCTGGTCCTCACTGCCTCCTGGAACCCCTTCAAATGCCCCAGACAATTTGGCCCTCTCTGCTTTCCTGCAGACTCTAGCCTCAAAAGCACGTTTTTTCATTTTCAGCGCCCCCCAGAGGAAAAAAGACAAACGTCCAGCTTTTGCTGCCACAGCAAAGGTGCCAGCGGGGAAAAGTGATGCTGGTCCTCACTGCCTCCTGGAACCCCTTCAAATGCCCCAGACAATTTGGCCCTCTCTGCTTTCCTGCGCACTCTATCCTCACAAGCACAGTTTTTCACTTTCGGCGCTTTTTGGAGCAAACAAGACAAACGTCCAGCTTTTGCTGCCACAGCAAAGGTGCCAGCGGGGAAAAGTGATGCTGGTCCTCACTGCCTCCTGGAACCCCTTCAAATGCCCCAGACAATTTGGCCCTCTCTGCTTTCCTGCGCACTCTAGCCTCAAAAGCACGTTTTTTCATTTTCAGCGCCCCCCAGAGGAAAAAAGACAAACGTCCAGCTTTTGCTGCCACAGCGTAGGTGCCAGCGGGGAAAAGTGATGCTGGTCCTCACTGCCTCCTGGAACCCCTTCAAATGCCCCAGACAATTTGGCCCTCTCTGCTTTCCTGCAGACTCTAGCCTGAAAAGCACCTTTTGTCATTTTCGGCACCCCCCGGAGAAAAAAAGACAAACGTCCAGCTTTTGCTGCCACAGCAAAGGTGCCAGCGGGGAAAAGTGATGCTGGTCCTCGCTGCCTCCTGGAACCCCTTCAAATGCCCCAGACAATTTGGCCCTCTCTGCTTTCCTGCGCACTCTATCCTCACAAGCACCGTTTTTCACGTTCGGCGCCCTCCGGAGGAAAAAAGACAAACGTCCAGCTTTTGCTGCCACAGCAAAGGTGCCAGCGGGGAAAAGTGATGCTGGTCCTCACTGCCTCCTGGAACCCCTTCAAATGCCCCAGACAATTTGGCCCTCTCTGCTTTCCTCCGCACGCTAGCCTCAAAAGCACGTTTTTTCATTTTCAGCGCCCTCCGGAGGAAAAAAGACAAACGTCCAGCTTTTGCTGCCACAGCAAAGGTGCCAGCGGGGAAAAGTGATGCTGGTCCTCACTGCCTCCTGGAACCCCTTCAAATGCCCCAGACAATTTGGCCCTCTCTGCTTTCCTGCGCACTCTAGCCTCAAAAGCACCGTTTTTCACTTTTGGCGCACTCCGGAGGAAAAAAGACAAACATCCAGCTTTTGCTGCCACAGCAAAGGTACCAGCGGGGAAAAGTGATGCTGGTCCTCGCTGCCTCCTGGAACCCCTTCAAATGCCCCAGACAATTTGGCCCTCTCTGCTTTCCTGCACACTCTATCCTCACAAGCACCGTTTTTCACGTTCGGCGCCCTCCGGAGGAAAAAAGACAAACGTCCAGCTTTTGCTGCCACAGCAAAGGTGCCAGCGGGGAAAAGTGATGCTGGTCCTCACTGCCTCCTGGAACCCCTTCAAATGCCCCAGACAATTTGGCCCTCTCTGCTTTCCTGCGGACTCTAGCCTTAAAAGCACCTTTTTTCACTTTCGGCGCTTTTTGGAGCAAAAAAGACAAACGTCCTGCTTTTGCTGCCACAGCGAAGGTGCCAGCGGGGAAAAGTGATGCTGGTCCTCACTGCCTCCTGGAACCCCTTCAAATGCCCCAGACAATTCGGCCCTCTCTGCTTTCCTGCGGACTCTAGCCTTAAAAGCACCTTTTTTCACTTTCGGCGCTGTTTGTAGCAAAAAAGACAAACGTCCAGCTTTTGCTGCCACAGCGAAGGTGCCAGCGGGGAAAAGTGATGCTGGTCCTCACTGCCTCCTGGAACCCCTTCAAATGCCCCAGACAATTTGGCCCTCTCTGCTTTCCTGCGCACTCTAGCCTCAAAAGCACCTTTTTTCATTTTCGGCGCCCCCCAGACGAAAAAAGACAAACGTCCAGGTTTTGCTGCCACAGCAAAGGTGCCAGCGGGGAAAAGTGATGCTGGTCCTCACTGCCTCCAGGATCCCCTTAAAATGCCCCAGACAATTTGGCCCTCTCTGCTTTGCTGCGGACTCTAGCCTCAAAAGCACTGTTTTTCGCTTTCGGCGCTGTTTGGAGCAAAAAAGACAAACGTCCAGCTTTTGCTGCCACAGCAAAGGTGCCAGCAAGGAAAAGTGATGCTGGTCCTCACTGCCTCCTGGAACCCCTTCAAATGCCCCAGACAATTTGGCCCTCTCTGCTTTCCTGCGCACTCTAGCCTCAAAAGCACCGTTTTTCACTTTTGGCCCACTCCGGAGGAAAAAAGACAAACATCCAGCTTTTGCTGCCACAGCAAAGGTACCAGCGGGGAAAAGTGATGCTGGTCCTCGCTGCCTCCTGGAACCCCTTCAAATGCCCCAGACAATTTGGCCCTCTCTGCTTTCCTGCGCACTCTATCCTCACAAGCACCGTTTTTCACGTTCGGCGCCCTCCGGAGCAAAAAAGACAAACGTCCAGCTTTTGCTGCCACAGCAAAGGTGCCAGCGGGGAAAAGTGATGCTGGTCCTCACTGCCTCCTGGAACCCCTTCAAATGCCCCAGACAATTTGGCCCTCTCTGCTTTCCTGCGCACTCTATCCTCACAAGCACAGTTTTTCACTTTCGGCGCTTTTTGGAGCAAACAAGACAAACGTCCAGCTTTTGCTGCCACAGCAAAGGTGCCAGCGGGGAAAAGTGATGCTGGTCCTCACTGCCTCCTGGAACCCCTTCAAATGCCCCAGACAATTTGGCCCTCTCTGCTTTCCTGCGCACTCTAGCCTCAAAAGCACGTTTTTTCATTTTCAGCGCCCCCCAGAGGAAAAAAGACAAACGTCCAGCTTTTGCTGCCACAGCGTAGGTGCCAGCGGGGAAAAGTGATGCTGGTCCTCACTGCCTCCTGGAACCCCTTCAAATGCCCCAGACAATTTGGCCCTCTCTGCTTTCCTGCAGACTCTAGCCTGAAAAGCACCTTTTGTCATTTTCGGCACCCCCCGGAGAAAAAAAGACAAACGTCCAGCTTTTGCTGCCACAGCAAAGGTGCCAGCGGGGAAAAGTGATGCTGGTCCTCACTGCCTCCTGGAACCCCTTCAAATGCCCCAGACAATTTGGCCCTCTCTGCTTTCCTGCGCACTCTAGCCTCAAAAGCACCGTTTTTCACTTTTGGCGCACTCCGGAGGAAAAAAGACAAACATCCAGCTTTTGCTGCCACAGCAAAGGTACCAGCGGGGAAAAGTGATGCTGGTCCTCGCTGCCTCCTGGAACCCCTTCAAATGCCCCAGACAATTTGGCCCTCTCTGCTTTCCTGCACACTCTATCCTCACAAGCACCGTTTTTCACGTTCGGCGCCCTCCGGAGGAAAAAAGACAAACGTCCAGCTTTTGCTGCCACAGCAAAGGTGCCAGCGGGGAAAAGTGATGCTGGTCCTCACTGCCTCCTGGAACCCCTTCAAATGCCCCAGACAATTTGGCCCTCTCTGCTTTCCTGCGGACTCTAGCCTTAAAAGCACCTTTTTTCACTTTCGGCGCTTTTTGGAGCAAAAAAGACAAACGTCCAGCTTTTGCTGCCACAGCGAAGGTGCCAGCGGGGAAAAGTGATGCTGGTCCTCACTGCCTCCTGGAACCCCTTCAAATGCCCCAGACAATTCGGCCCTCTCTGCTTTCCTGCGGACTCTAGCCTTAAAAGCACCTTTTTTCACTTTCGGCGCTGTTTGGAGCAAAAAAGACAAACGTCCAGCTTTTGCTGCCACAGCGAAGGTGCCAGCGGGGAAAAGTGATGCTGGTCCTCACTGCCTCCTGGAACCCCTTCAAATGCCCCAGACAATTTGGCCCTCTCTGCTTTCCTGCGCACTCTAGCCTCAAAAGCACCTTTTTTCATTTTCGGCGCCCCCCAGACGAAAAAAGACAAACGTCCAGGTTTTGCTGCCACAGCAAAGGTGCCAGCGGGGAAAAGTGATCCTGGTCCTCACTGCCTCCAGGATCCCCTTAAAATGCCCCAGACAATTTGGCCCTCTCTGCTTTGCTGCGGACTCTAGCCTCAAAAGCACTGTTTTTCGCTTTCGGCGCTGTTTGGAGCAAAAAAGACAAACGTCCAGCTTTTGCTGCCACAGCAAAGGTGCCAGCAAGGAAAAGTGATGCTGGTCCTCACTGCCTCCTGGAACCCCTTCAAATGCCCCAGACAATTTGGCCCTCTCTGCTTTCCTGCGCACTCTAGCCTCAAAACCACCTTTTTTCACTTTCGGCGCTGTTTGGAGCAAAAAAGACAAACGTCCATCTTTTGCTGCCACAGCAAAGGTACCAGCGGGGAAAAGTGATGCTGGTCCTCACTGCCTCCTGGAACCCCTTCAAATGCCCCAGACAATTTGGCCCTCTCTGCTTTCCTGCGCACTCTAGCCTCAAAAGCACCGTTTTTCACTTTTGGCGCCCTCCGGAGGAAAAAAGAAAAACATCCAGCTTTTGCTGCCACAGCAAAGGTGCCAGCGGGGAAAAGTGATGCTGGTCCTCACTGCCTCCTGGAACCCCTTCAAATGCCCCAGACAATTTGGCCCTCTCTGCTTTCCTGCGCACTCTAGCCTCAAAAGCACGTTTTTTCACTTTTGGCGCCCCCCAGAGGAAAAAAGACAAACGTCCAGCTTTTGCTGCCACAGCAAAGGTGCCAGCGGGGAAAAGTGATGCTGGTCCTCACTGCCTCCTGGAACCCCTTCAAATGCCCCAGACAATTTGGCCCTCTCTGCTTTCCTGCGCACTCTAGCCTCAAAAGCACCGTTTTTCATTTTCGGCACCCCCCGGAGGAAAAAAGACAAACGTCCATCTTTTGCAGCCACAGCAAAGGTGCCAGCGGGGAAAAGTGATGCTGGTCCTCACTGCCTCCTGGATCCTCTTAAAATGCCCCAGACAATTTGGCCCTCTCTGCTTTCCTGCGCACTCTAGCCTCAAAAGCCCTGTTTTTCACTTTCGGCGCTGTTTGGAGCAAAAAAGACAAACGTCCAGCTTTTGCTGCCACAGCAAAGGTGCCAGCAAGGAAAAGTGATGCTGGTCCTCACTGCCTCCTGGAACCCCTTCAAATGCCCCAGACAATTTGGCCCTCTCTGCTTTCCTGCGCACTCTAGCCTCAAAAGCACCTTTTTTCACTTTCGGCGCTGTTTGGAGCAAAAAAGACAAACGTCCAGCTTTTGCTGCCACAGCAAAGGTACCAGCGGGGAAAAGTGATGCTGGTCCTCACTGCCTCCTGGAACCCCTTCAAATGCCCCAGACAATTTGGCCCTCTCTGCTTTCCTGCGCACTCTAGCCTCAAAAGCACCGTTTTTCACTTTTGGCGCACTCCGGAGGAAAAAAGACAAACATCCAGCTTTTGCTGCCACAGCAAAGGTACCAGCGGGGAAAAGTGATGCTGGTCCTCGCTGCCTCCTGGAACCCCTTCAAATGCCCCAGACAATTTGGCCCTCTCTGCTTTCCTGCGCACTCTAGCCTCAAAAGCACCGTTTTTCACTTTTGGCGCCCTCCGGAGGAAAAAAGACAAACGTGCAGCTTTTGCTGCCACAGCAAAGGTGCCAGCGGGGAAAAGTGATGCTGGTCCTCACTGCCTCCTGGAACCCCTTCAAATGCCCCAGACAATTTGGCCCTCTCTGCTTTCCTGCGCACTCTAGCCTCAAAAGCACCTTTTTTCACTTTTGGCGCCCTCTGGAGGAAAAAAGACAAACGTCCAGCTTTTGCTGCCACAGCAAAGGTGCCAGCGGGGAAAAGTGATGCTGGTCCTCACTGCCTCCTGGAACCCCTTCAAATGCCCCAGACAATTTGGCCCTCTCTGCTTTCCTGCGCACTCTAGCCTCAAAAGCACCGTTTTTCACTTTCGGCGCCCTCCGTAGGAAAAAAGACAAATGTCCAGGTTTTGCTGCCACAGCAAAGGTGCCAGCGGGGAAAAGTGATGCTGGTCCTCACTGCCTCCTGGAACCCCTTCAAATGCCCCAGACAATTTGGCCCTCTCTGCTTTCCTGCAGACTCTAGCCTCAAAAGCACGTTTTTTCATTTTCAGCGCCCCCCAGAGGAAAAAAGACAAACGTCCAGCTTTTGCTGCCACAGCAAAGGTGCCAGCGGGGAAAAGTGATGCTGGTCCTCACTGCCTCCTGGAACCCCTTCAAATGCCCCAGACAATTTGGCCCTCTCTGCTTTCCTGCGCACTCTATCCTCACAAGCACAGTTTTTCACTTTCGGCGCTTTTTGGAGCAAACAAGACAAACGTCCAGCTTTTGCTGCCACAGCAAAGGTGCCAGCGGGGAAAAGTGATGCTGGTCCTCACTGCCTCCTGGAACCCCTTCAAATGCCCCAGACAATTTGGCCCTCTCTGCTTTCCTGCGCACTCTAGCCTCAAAAGCACGTTTTTTCATTTTCAGCGCCCCCCAGAGGAAAAAAGACAAACGTCCAGCTTTTGCTGCCACAGCGTAGGTGCCAGCGGGGAAAAGTGATGCTGGTCCTCACTGCCTCCTGGAACCCCTTCAAATGCCCCAGACAATTTGGCCCTCTCTGCTTTCCTGCAGACTCTAGCCTGAAAAGCACCTTTTGTCATTTTCGGCACCCCCCGGAGAAAAAAAGACAAACGTCCAGCTTTTGCTGCCACAGCAAAGGTGCCAGCGGGGAAAAGTGATGCTGGTCCTCACTGCCTCCTGGAACCCCTTCAAATGCCCCAGACAATTTGGCCCTCTCTGCTTTCCTGCGCACTCTAGCCTCAAAAGCACCTTTTTTCACTTTCGGCGCCCCCCAGACGAAAAAAGACAAACGTCCAGCTTTTGCTGCCACAGCAAAGGTGCCAGCGGGGAAAAGTGATGCTGGTCCTCACTGCCTCCTGGAACCCCTTCAAATGCCCCAGACAATTTGGCCCTCTCTGCTTTCCTGCAGACTCTAGCCTAAAAAGCACCTTTTTTCATTTTCGGCGCCCCCCAGAGGAAAAAAGACAAACGTCCAGCTTTTGCTGCCACAGCAAAGGTGCCAGCGGGGAAAAGTGATGCTGGTCCTCACTGCCTCCTGGATCCCCTTCAAATGCCCCAGACAATTTGGCCCTCTCTGCTTTGCTGCGGACTCTAGCCTCAAAAGCACTGTTTTTCACTTTTCGCCCACTCCGGAGGAAAAAAGACAAATATCCAGCTTTTGCTGCCACAGCAAAGGTACCAGCGGGGAAAAGTGATGCTGGTCCTCGCTGCCTCCTGGAACCCCTTCAAATGCCCCAGACAATTTGGCCCTCTCTGCTTTCCTGCGCACTCTATCCTCACAAGCACCGTTTTTCACGTTCGGCGCCCTCCGGAGGAAAAAAGACAAACGTCCAGCTTTTGCTGCCACAGCAAAGGTGCCAGCGGGGAAAAGTGATGCTGGTCCTCACTGCCTCCTGGAACCCCTTCAAATGCCCCAGACAATTTGGCCCTCTCTGCTTTCCTCCGCACGCTAGCCTCAAAAGCACGTTTTTTCATTTTCAGCGCCCTCCGGAGGAAAAAAGACAAACGTCCAGCTTTTGCTGCCACAGCAAAGGTGCCAGCGGGGAAAAGTGATGCTGGTCCTCACTGCCTCCTGGAACCCCTTCAAATGCCCCAGACAATTTGGCCCTCTCTGCTTTCCTGCGCACTCTAGCCTCAAAAGCACCGTTTTTCACTTTTGGCGCACTCCGGAGGAAAAAAGACAAACATCCAGCTTTTGCTGCCACAGCAAAGGTACCAGCGGGGAAAAGTGATGCTGGTCCTCGCTGCCTCCTGGAACCCCTTCAAATGCCCCAGACAATTTGGCCCTCTCTGCTTTCCTGCACACTCTATCCTCACAAGCACCGTTTTTCACGTTCGGCGCCCTCCGGAGCAAAAAAGACAAACGTCCTGCTTTTGCTGCCACAGCGAAGGTGCCAGCGGGGAAAAGTGATGCTGGTCCTCACTGCCTCCTGGAACCCCTTCAAATGCCCCAGACAATTCGGCCCTCTCTGCTTTCCTGCGGACTCTAGCCTTAAAAGCACCTTTTTTCACTTTCGGCGCTGTTTGGAGCAAAAAAGACAAACGTCCAGCTTTTGCTGCCACAGCGAAGGTGCCAGCGGGGAAAAGTGATGCTGGTCCTCACTGCCTCCTGGAACCCCTTCAAATGCCCCAGACAATTTGGCCCTCTCTGCTTTCCTGCGCACTCTAGCCTCAAAAGCACCTTTTTTCATTTTCGGCGCCCCCCAGACGAAAAAAGACAAACGTCCAGGTTTTGCTGCCACAGCAAAGGTGCCAGCGGGGAAAAGTGATGCTGGTCCTCACTGCCTCCAGGATCCCCTTAAAATGCCCCAGACAATTTGGCCCTCTCTGCTTTCCTGCGCACTCTAGCCTCAAAAGCACTGTTTTTCGCTTTCGGCGCTGTTTGGAGCAAAAAAGACAAACGTCCAGCTTTTGCTGCCACAGCAAAGGTGCCAGCAAGGAAAAGTGATGCTGGTCCTCACTGCCTCCTGGAACCCCTTCAAATGCCCCAGACAATTTGGCCCTCTCTGCTTTCCTGCGCACTCTAGCCTCAAAAGCACCGTTTTTCACTTTTGGCCCACTCCGGAGGAAAAAAGACAAACATCCAGCTTTTGCTGCCACAGCAAAGGTACCAGCGGGGAAAAGTGATGCTGGTCCTCGCTGCCTCCTGGAACCCCTTCAAATGCCCCAGACAATTTGGCCCTCTCTGCTTTCCTGCGCACTCTATCCTCACAAGCACCGTTTTTCACGTTCGGCGCCCTCCGGAGCAAAAAAGACAAACGTCCAGCTTTTGCTGCCACAGCAAAGGTGCCAGCGGGGAAAAGTGATGCTGGTCCTCACTGCCTCCTGGAACCCCTTCAAATGCCCCAGACAATTTGGCCCTCTCTGCTTTCCTGCGCACTCTATCCTCACAAGCACAGTTTTTCACTTTCGGCGCTTTTTGGAGCAAACAAGACAAACGTCCAGCTTTTGCTGCCACAGCAAAGGTGCCAGCGGGGAAAAGTGATGCTGGTCCTCACTGCCTCCTGGAACCCCTTCAAATGCCCCAGACAATTTGGCCCTCTCTGCTTTCCTGCGCACTCTAGCCTCAAAAGCACGTTTTTTCATTTTCAGCGCCCCCCAGAGGAAAAAAGACAAACGTCCAGCTTTTGCTGCCACAGCGTAGGTGCCAGCGGGGAAAAGTGATGCTGGTCCTCACTGCCTCCTGGAACCCCTTCAAATGCCCCAGACAATTTGGCCCTCTCTGCTTTCCTGCAGACTCTAGCCTGAAAAGCACCTTTTGTCATTTTCGGCACCCCCCGGAGAAAAAAAGACAAACGTCCAGCTTTTGCTGCCACAGCAAAGGTGCCAGCGGGGAAAAGTGATGCTGGTCCTCACTGCCTCCTGGAACCCCTTCAAATGCCCCAGACAATTTGGCCCTCTCTGCTTTCCTGCGCACTCTAGCCTCAAAAGCACCGTTTTTCACTTTTGGCGCACTCCGGAGGAAAAAAGACAAACATCCAGCTTTTGCTGCCACAGCAAAGGTACCAGCGGGGAAAAGTGATGCTGGTCCTCGCTGCCTCCTGGAACCCCTTCAAATGCCCCAGACAATTTGGCCCTCTCTGCTTTCCTGCACACTCTATCCTCACAAGCACCGTTTTTCACGTTCGGCGCCCTCCGGAGGAAAAAAGACAAACGTCCAGCTTTTGCTGCCACAGCAAAGGTGCCAGCGGGGAAAAGTGATGCTGGTCCTCACTGCCTCCTGGAACCCCTTCAAATGCCCCAGACAATTTGGCCCTCTCTGCTTTCCTGCGGACTCTAGCCTTAAAAGCACCTTTTTTCACTTTCGGCGCTGTTTGGAGCAAAAAAGACAAACGTCCAGCTTTTGCTGCCACAGCGAAGGTGCCAGCGGGGAAAAGTGATGCTGGTCCTCACTGCCTCCTGGAACCCCTTCAAATGCCCCAGACAATTTGGCCCTCTCTGCTTTCCTGCGCACTCTAGCCTCAAAAGCACCTTTTTTCATTTTCGGCGCCCCCCAGACGAAAAAAGACAAACGTCCAGGTTTTGCTGCCACAGCAAAGGTGCCAGCGGGGAAAAGTGATGCTGGTCCTCACTGCCTCCAGGATCCCCTTAAAATGCCCCAGACAATTTGGCCCTCTCTGCTTTGCTGCGGACTCTAGCCTCAAAAGCACTGTTTTTCGCTTTCGGCGCTGTTTGGAGCAAAAAAGACAAACGTCCAGCTTTTGCTGCCACAGCAAAGGTGCCAGCAAGGAAAAGTGATGCTGGTCCTCACTGCCTCCTGGAACCCCTTCAAATGCCCCAGACAATTTGGCCCTCTCTGCTTTCCTGCGCACTCTAGCCTCAAAAGCACCTTTTTTCACTTTCGGCGCTGTTTGGAGCAAAAAAGACAAACGTCCATCTTTTGCTGCCACAGCAAAGGTACCAGCGGGGAAAAGTGATGCTGGTCCTCACTGCCTCCTGGAACCCCTTCAAATGCCCCAGACAATTTGGCCCTCTCTGCTTTCCTGCGCACTCTAGCCTCAAAAGCACCGTTTTTCACTTTTGGCCCACTCCGGAGGAAAAAAGACAAACATCCAGCTTTTGCTGCCACAGCAAAGGTACCAGCGGGGAAAAGTGATGCTGGTCCTCGCTGCCTCCTGGAACCCCTTCAAATGCCCCAGACAATTTGGCCCTCTCTGCTTTCCTGCGCACTCTATCCTCACAAGCACCGTTTTTCACGTTCGGCGCCCTCCGGAGCAAAAAAGACAAACGTCCAGCTTTTGCTGCCACAGCAAAGGTGCCAGCGGGGAAAAGTGATGCTGGTCCTCACTGCCTCCTGGAACCCCTTCAAATGCCCCAGACAATTTGGCCCTCTCTGCTTTCCTGCGCACTCTATCCTCACAAGCACAGTTTTTCACTTTCGGCGCTTTTTGGAGCAAACAAGACAAACGTCCAGCTTTTGCTGCCACAGCAAAGGTGCCAGCGGGGAAAAGTGATGCTGGTCCTCACTGCCTCCTGGAACCCCTTCAAATGCCCCAGACAATTTGGCCCTCTCTGCTTTCCTGCGCACTCTAGCCTCAAAAGCACGTTTTTTCATTTTCAGCGCCCCCCAGAGGAAAAAAGACAAACGTCCAGCTTTTGCTGCCACAGCGTAGGTGCCAGCGGGGAAAAGTGATGCTGGTCCTCACTGCCTCCTGGAACCCCTTCAAATGCCCCAGACAATTTGGCCCTCTCTGCTTTCCTGCAGACTCTAGCCTGAAAAGCACCTTTTGTCATTTTCGGCACACCCCGGAGAAAAAAAGACAAACGTCCAGCTTTTGCTGCCACAGCAAAGGTGCCAGCGGGGAAAAGTGATGCTGGTCCTCACTGCCTCCTGGAACCCCTTCAAATGCCCCAGACAATTTGGCCCTCTCTGCTTTCCTGCGCACTCTAGCCTCAAAAGCACCTTTTTTCACTTTCGGCGCCCCCCAGACGAAAAAAGACAAACGTCCAGCTTTTGCTGCCACAGCAAAGGTGCCAGCGGGGAAAAGTGATGCTGGTCCTCACTGCCTCCTGGAACCCCTTCAAATGCCCCAGACAATTTGGCCCTCTCTGCTTTCCTGCGCACTCTAGCCTCAAAAGCACCTTTTTTCACTTTTGGCGCCCTCCGGAGGAAAAAAGACAAACGTCCAGCTTTTGCTGCCACAGCAAAGGTGCCAGCGGGGAAAAGTGATGCTGGTCCTCACTGCCTCCTGGAACCCCTTCAAATGCCCCAGACAATTTGGCCCTCTCTGCTTTCCTGCGCACTCTATCCTCACAAGCACCGTTTTTCACGTTCGGCGCCCTCCGGAGCAAAAAAGACAAACGTCCATCTTTTGCTGCCACAGCAAAGGTGCCAGCGGGGAAAAGTGATGCTGGTCCTCACTGCCTCCTGGAACCCCTTCAAATGCCCCAGACAATTTGGCCCTCTCTGCTTTCCTTAGCACTCTAGCCTCAAAAGCACGTTTTTTCATTTTCAGCGCCCCCCAGAGGAAAAAAGACAAACGTCCAGCTTTTGCTGCCACAGCAAAGGTGCCAGCGGGGAAAAGTGATGCTGGTCCTCACTGCCTCCTGGAACCCCTTCAAATGCCCCAGACAATTTGGCCCTCTCTGCTTTCCTGCGCACTCTAGCCTCAAAAGCACCTTTTTTCACTTTTGGCGCCCTCCGGAGGAAAAAAGACAAACGTCCAGCTTTTGCTGCCACAGCAAAGGTGCCAGCGGGGAAAAGTGATGCTGGTCCTCACTGCCTCCTGGAACCCCTTCAAATGCCCCAGACAATTTGGCCCTCTCTGCTTTCCTGCGCACTCTAGCCTCAAAAGCACCGTTTTTCACTTTTGGCGCCCTCCGGAGGAAAAAAGACAAACGTCCATCTTTTGCTGCCACAGCAAAGGTGCCAGCGGGGAAAAGTGATGCTGGTCCTCACTGCCTCCTGGAACCCCTTCAAATGCCCCAGACAATTTGGCCCTCTCTGCTTTCCTGCGGACTCTAGCCTTAAAAGCACCTTTTTTCACTTTCGGCGCTGTTTGGAGCAAAAAAGACAAACGTCCAGCTTTTGCTGCCACAGCAAAGGTGCCAGCGGGGAAAAGTGATGCTGGTCCTCACTGCCTCCTGGAACCCCTTCAAATGCCCCAGACAATTTGGCCCTCTCTGCTTTCCTGCGCACTCTAGCCTCAAAAGCACCTTTTTTCACTTTCGGCGCAGTTTGGAGCAAAAAAGACAAACGTCCAGCTTTTGCTGCCACAGCAAAGGTGCCAGCGGGGAAAAGTGATGCTGGTCCTCACTGCCTCCTGGAACCCCTTCAAATGCCCCAGACAATTTGGCCCTCTCTGCTTTCCTGCGCACTCTAGCCTCAAAAGCACCTTTTTTCACTTTCGGCGCTGTTTGGAGCAAACAAGACAAATGTCCAGCTTTTGCTGCCACAGCAAAGGTACCAGCGGGGAAAAGTGATGCTGGTCCTCACTGCCTCCTGGAACCCCTTCAAATGCCCCAGACAATTTGGCCCTCTCTGCTTTCCTGCGCACTCTAGCCTCAAAAGCACCTTTTTTCATTTTCAGCGCCCCCCAGAGGAAAAAAGACAAACGTCCAGCTTTTGCTGCCACAGCAAAGGTGCCAGCGGGGAAAAGTGATGCTGGTCCTCACTGCCTCCTGGAACCCCTTCAAATGCCCCAGACAATTTGGCCCTCTCTGCTTTCCTGCGCACTCTAGCCTCAAAAGCACCTTTTTTCACTTTTGGCGCCCTCCGGAGGAAAAAAGACAAACGTGCAGCTTTTGCTGCCACAGCAAAGGTGCCAGCGGGGAAAAGTGATGCTGGTCCTCACTGCCTCCTGGAACCCCTTCAAATGCCCCAGACAATTTGGCCCTCTCTGCTTTCCTGCGCACTCTATCCTCACAAGCACCGTTTTTCACGTTCGGCGCCCTCCGGAGCAAAAAAGACAAACGTCCAGCTTTTGCTGCCACAGCAAAGGTGCCAGCGGGGAAAAGTGATGCTGGTCCTCACTGCCTCCTGGAACCCCTTCAAATGCCCCAGACAATTTGGCCCTCTCTGCTTTCCTTAGCACTCTAGCCTCAAAAGCACGTTTTTTCATTTTCAGCGCCCCCCAGAGGAAAAAAGACAAACGTCCAGCTTTTGCTGCCACAGCAAAGGTGCCAGCGGGGAAAAGTGATGCTGGTCCTCACTGCCTCCTGGAACCCCTTCAAATGCCCCAGACAATTTGGCCCTCTCTGCTTTCCTGCGCACTCTAGCCTCAAAAGCACCTTTTTTCACTTTTGGCGCCCTCCGGAGGAAAAAAGACAAACGTCCAGCTTTTGCTGCCACAGCAAAGGTGCCAGCGGGGAAAAGTGATGCTGGTCCTCACTGCCTCCTGGAACCCCTTCAAATGCCCCAGACAATTTGGCCCTCTCTGCTTTCCTTAGCACTCTAGCCTCAAAAGCACCGTTTTTCACTTTTGGCGCCCTCTGGAGGAAAAAAGACAAACGTCCAGCTTTTGCTGCCACAGCAAAGGTGCCAGCGGGGAAAAGTGATGCTGGTCCTCACTGCCTCCTGGAACCCCTTCAAATGCCCCAGACAATTTGGCCCTCTCTGCTTTCCTGCGCACTCTAGCCTCAAAAGCACCGTTTTTCACTTTTGGCGCCCTCTGGAGGAAAAAAGACAAACGTGCAGCTTTTGCTGCCACAGCAAAGGTGCCAGCGGGGAAAAGTGATGCTGGTCCTCACTGCCTCCTGGAACCCCTTCAAATGCCCCAGACAATTCGGCCCTCTCTTCTTTCCTGCGGACTCTAGCCTTAAAAGCACCTTTTTTCACTTTCGGCGCTGTTTGGAGCAAAAAAGACAAACGTCCAGCTTTTGCTGCCACAGCGAAGGTGCCAGCGGGGAAAAGTGATGCTGGTCCTCACTGCCTCCTGGAACCCCTTCAAATGCCCCAGACAATTTGGCCCTCTCTGCTTTCCTGCGCACTCTAGCCTCAAAAGCACCGTTTTTCACTTTTGGCGCACTCCGGAGGAAAAAAGACAAACATCCAGCTTTTGCTGCCACAGCAAAGGTACCAGCGGGGAAAAGTGATGCTGGTCCTCGCTGCCTCCTGGAACCCCTTCAAATTCCCCAGACAATTTGGCCCTCTCTGCTTTCCTGCGCACTCTATCCTCACAAGCACCGTTTTTCACTTTTGGCGCCCTCCGGAGGAAAAAAGACAAACGTCCAGCTTTTGCTGCCACAGCAAAGGTGCCAGCGGGGAAAAGTGATGCTGGTCCTCACTGCCTCCTGGAACCCCTTCAAATGCCCCAGACAATTTGGCCCTCTCTGCTTTCCTCCGCACTCTAGCCTCAAAAGCACGTTTTTTCATTTTCAGCGCCCCCCAGAGGAAAAAAGACAAACGTCCAGCTTTTGCTGCCACAGCAAAGGTGCCAGCGGGGAAAAGTGATGCTGGTCCTCACTGCCTCCTGGAACCCCTTCAAATGCCCCAGACAATTTGGCCCTCTCTGCTTTCCTGCGCACTCTAGCCTCAAAAGCACCGTTTTTCACTTTTGGCGCACTCCGGAGGAAAAAAGACAATCATCCAGCTTTTGCTGCCACAGCAAAGGTACCAGCGGGGAAAAGTGATGCTGGTCCTCGCTGCCTCCTGGAACCCCTTCAAATGCCCCAGACAATTTGGCCCTCTCTGCTTTCCTGCGCACTCTATCCTCACAAGCACCGTTTTTCACGTTCGGCGCCCTCCGGAGGAAAAAAGACAAACGTCCAGCTTTTGCTGCCACAGCAAAGGTGCCAGCGGGGAAAAGTGATGCTGGTCCTCACTGCCTCCTGGAACCCCTTCAAATGCCCCAGACAATTTGGCCCTCTCTGCTTTCCTGCGCACTCTAGCCTCAAAAGCACCGTTTTTCACTTTTGGCGCCCTCCGGAGGAAAAAAGACAAACGTGCAGCTTTTGCTGCCACAGCAAAGGTGCCAGCGGGGAAAAGTGATGCTGGTCCTCACTGCCTCCTGGAACCCCTTCAAATGCCCCAGACAATTCGGCCCTCTCTGCTTTCCTGCGGACTCTAGCCTTAAAAGCACCTTTTTTCACTTTCGGCGCTGTTTGGAGCAAAAAAGACAAACGTCCAGCTTTTGCTGCCACAGCGAAGGTGCCAGCGGGGAAAAGTGATGCTGGTCCTCACTGCCTCCTGGAACCCCTTCAAATGCCCCAGACAATTTGGCCCTCTCTGCTTTCCTGCAGACTCTAGCCTCAAAAGCACCTTTTTTCATTTTCGGCACGCCCCGGAGGAAAAAAGACAAACGTCCAGGTTTTGCTGCCACAGCGAAGGTGCCAGCGGGGAAAAGTGATGCTGGTCCTCACTGCCTCCTGGAACCCCTTCAAATGCCCCAGACAATTTGGCCCTCTCTGCTTTCCTGCGCACTCTAGCCTCAAAAGCACGTTTTTTCATTTTCGGCGCCCCCTAGAGGAAAAAAGACAAACGTCCAGGTTTTGCTGCCACAGCAAAGGTGCCAGCGGGGAAAAGTGATGCTGGTCCTCACTGCCTCCTGGAACCCCTTCAAATGCCCCAGACAATTTGGCCCTCTCTGCTTTCCTGCGCACTCTAGCCTCAAAAGCACCTTTTTTCACTTTCGGCGCTGTTTGGAGCAAACAAGACAAATGTCCAGCTTTTGCTGCCACAGCAAAGGTACCAGCGGGGCAAAGTGATGCTGATCCTCACTGCCTCCTGGAACCCCTTCAAATGCCCCAGACAATTTGGCCCTCTCTGCTTTCCTGCGCACTCTAGCCTCACAAGCACAGTTTTTCTCTTTCGGCGCTGTTTGGAGCAAAAAAGACAAACGTCCAGCTTTTGCTGCCACAGCAAAGGTACCAGCGGGGAAAAGTGATGCTGGTCCTCACTGCCTCCTGGAACCCCTTCAAATGCCCCAGACAATTTGGCCCTCTCTGCTTTCCTGCGCACTCTAGCCTCAAAAGCACCTTTTTTCGCTTTCGGCGCTGTTTGGAGCAAACAAGACAAACATCCAGGTTTTGCTGCCACAGCAAAGGTGCCAGCGGGGAAAAGTGATGCTGGTCCTCACTGCCTCCTGGAACCCCTTCAAATGCCCCAGACAATTTGGCCCTCTCTGCTTTCCTGCGCACTCTAGCCTCAAAAGCACCTTTTTTCACTTTAGGCGCCCCCCAGAGGAAAAAAGACAAACGTCCAGCTTTTGCTGCCACAGCAAAGGTGCCAGCGGGGAAAAGTGATGCTGGTCCTCACTGCCTCCTGGAACCCCTTCAAATGCCCCAGACAATTTGGCCCTCTCTGCTTTCCTGCAGACTGTAGCCTAAAATGCACCTTTTTTCATTTTCGGCGCTCCCCAGACGAAAAAATACAAACGTCCAGCTTTTGCTGCCACAGCAAAGGTGCCAGCGGGGAAAAGTGATGCTGGTCCTCACTGCCTCCTGGAACCCCTTCAAATGCCCCAGACAATTTGGCCCTCTCTGCTTTCCTGCAGACTCTAGCCTAAAAAGCACCTTTTTTCATTTTCGGCGCCCCCCAGAGGAAAAAAGACAAACGTCCATCTTTTGCTGCCACAGCAAAGGTGCCAGCGGGGAAAAGTGATGCTGGTCCTCACTGCCTCCTGGAACCCCTTCAAATGCCCCAGACAAGTTGGCCCTCTCTGCTTTCCTGCGCACTCTAGCCTCAAAAGCACCGTTTTTCACTTTTGGCGCCCTCCGGAGGAAAAAAGACAAACGTCCAGGTTTTGCTGCCACAGCAAAGGTGCCAGCGGGGAAAAGTGATGCTGGTCCTCACTGCCTCCTGGAACCCCTTCAAATGCCCCAGACAATTTGGCCCTCTCTGCTTTCCTGCGCACTCTAGCCTCAAAAGCACGTTTTTTCACTTTCGGCGCCCCCCAGAGGAAAAAAGACAAACGTCCAGCTTTTGCTGCCACAGCAAAGGTGCCAGCGGGGAAAAGTGATGCTGG
Organism: Vanellus vanellus; assembly: GCF_965231255.1. Taxonomy (NCBI): domain Eukaryota; kingdom Metazoa; phylum Chordata; class Aves; order Charadriiformes; family Charadriidae; genus Vanellus; species Vanellus vanellus. The sequence continues at coordinate 21,547,737 of NC_138909.1, read as the reverse complement.
TCCTCACTGCCTCCTGGAACCCCTTCAAATGCCCCAGACAATTTGGCCCTCTCTGCTTTCCTGCGCACTCTAGCCTCAAAAGCACCGTTTTTCATTTTCGGCACCCCCCGGAGGAAAAAAGACAAACGTCCAACTTTTGCAGCCACAGCAAAGGTGCCAGCGGGGAAAAGTGATGCTGGTCCTCACTGCCTCCTGGATCCTCTTAAAATGCCCCAGACAATTTGGCCCTCTCTGCTTTCCTGCGCACTCTAGCCTCAAAAGCCCTGTTTTTCACTTTCGGCGCTGTTTGGAGCAAAAAAGACAAACGTCCAGCTTTTGCTGCCACAGCAAAGGTGCCAGCAAGGAAAAGTGATGCTGGTCCTCACTGCCTCCTGGAACCCCTTCAAATGCCCCAGACAATTTGGCCCTCTCTGCTTTCCTGCGCACTCTAGCCTCAAAAGCACCTTTTTTCACTTTCGGCGCTGTTTGGAGCAAAAAAGACAAACGTCCAGCTTTTGCTGCCACAGTGAAGGTGCCAGCGGGGAAAAGTGATGCTGGTCCTCACTGCCTCCTGGAACCCCTTCAAATGCCCCAGACAATTTGGCCCTCTCTGCTTTCCTGCGCACTCTAGCCTCAAAAGCACCGTTTTTCACTTTTGGCGCACTCCGGAGGAAAAAAGACAAACATCCAGCTTTTGCTGCCACAGCAAAGGTACCAGCGGGGAAAAGTGATGCTGGTCCTCGCTGCCTCCTGGAACCCCTTCAAATGCCCCAGACAATTTGGCCCTCTCTGCTTTCCTGCGCACTCTAGCCTCAAAAGCACCGTTTTTCACTTTTGGCGCCCTCCGGAGGAAAAAAGACAAACGTGCAGCTTTTGCTGCCACAGCAAAGGTGCCAGCGGGGAAAAGTGATGCTGGTCCTCACTGCCTCCTGGAACCCCTTCAAATGCCCCAGACAATTTGGCCCTCTCTGCTTTCCTGCGCACTCTAGCCTCAAAAGCACCCTTTTTCACTTTTGGCGCCCTCCGGAGGAAAAAAGACAAACGTCCAGCTTTTGCTGCCACAGCAAAGGTGCCAGCAAGGAAAAGTGATGCTGGTCCTCACTGCCTCCTGGAACCCCTTCAAATGCCCCAGACAATTTGGCCCTCTCTGCTTTCCTGCGCACTCTAGCCTCAAAAGCACCGTTTTTCACTTTCGGCGCCCTCCGTAGGAAAAAAGACAAATGTCCAGGTTTTGCTGCCACAGCAAAGGTGCCAGCGGGGAAAAGTGATGCTGGTCCTCACTGCCTCCTGGAATCCCTTCAAATGCCCCAGACAATTTGGCCCTCTCTGCTTTCCTGCAGACTCTAGCCTCAAAAGCACGTTTTTTCATTTTCAGCGCCCCCCAGAGGAAAAAAGACAAACGTCCAGCTTTTGCTGCCACAGCAAAGGTGCCAGCGGGGAAAAGTGATGCTGGTCCTCACTGCCTCCTGGAACCCCTTCAAATGCCCCAGACAATTTGGCCCTCTCTGCTTTCCTGCGCACTCTATCCTCACAAGCACAGTTTTTCACTTTCGGCGCTTTTTGGAGCAAACACGACAAACGTCCAGCTTTTGCTGCCACAGCAAAGGTGCCAGCGGGGAAAAGTGATGCTGGTCCTCACTGCCTCCTGGAACCCCTTCAAATGCCCCAGACAATTTGGCCCTCTCTGCTTTCCTGCGCACTCTAGCCTCAAAAGCACGTTTTTTCATTTTCAGCGCCCCCCAGAGGAAAAAAGACAAACGTCCAGCTTTTGCTGCCACAGCGTAGGTGCCAGCGGGGAAAAGTGATGCTGGTCCTCACTGCCTCCTGGAACCCCTTCAAATGCCCCAGACAATTTGGCCCTCTCTGCTTTCCTGCAGACTCTAGCCTGAAAAGCACCTTTTGTCATTTTCGGCACCCCCCGGAGAAAAAAAGACAAACGTCCAGGTTTTGCTGCCACAGCAAAGGTGCCAGCGGGGAAAAGTGATGCTGGTCCTCACTGCCTCCTGGAACCCCTTCAAATGCCCCAGACAATTTGGCCCTCTCTGCTTTCCTGCGCACTCTAGCCTCAAAAGCATCTTTTTTTACTTTCGGCGCCCCCCAGACGAAAAAAGACAAACGTCCAGCTTTTGCTGCCACAGCAAAGGTGCCAGCGGGGAAAAGTGATGCTGGTCCTCACTGCCTCCTGGAACCCCTTCAAATGCCCCAGACAATTTGGCCCTCTCTGCTTTCCTGCAGACTCTAGCCTAAAAAGCACCTTTTTTCATTTTCGGCGCCCCCCCAGACGAAAAAAGACAAACGTCCAGGTTTTGCTGCCACAGCAAAGGTGCCAGCGGGGAAAAGTGATGCTGGTCCTCACTGCCTCCTGGATCCCCTTCAAATGCCCCAGACAATTTGGCCCTCTCTGCTTTGCTGCGGACTCTAGCCTCAAAAGCACTGTTTTTCACTTTTCGCCCACTCCGGAGGAAAAAAGACAAACATCCAGCTTTTGCTGCCACAGCAAAGGTACCAGCGGGGAAAAGTGATGCTGGTCCTCGCTGCCTCCTGGAATCCCTTCAAATGCCCCAGACAATTTGGCCCTCTCTGCTTTCCTGCGCACTCTATCCTCACAAGCACCGTTTTTCACGTTCGGCGCCCTCCGGAGGAAAAAAGACAAACGTCCAGCTTTTGCTGCCACAGCAAAGGTGCCAGCGGGGAAAAGTGATGCTGGTCCTCACTGCCTCCTGGAACCCCTTCAAATGCCCCAGACAATTTGGCCCTCTCTGCTTTCCTCCGCACGCTAGCCTCAAAAGCACCTTTTTTCATTTTCAGCGCCCTCCGGAGGAAAAAAGACAAACGTCCAGCTTTTGCTGCCACAGCAAAGGTGCCAGCGGGGAAAAGTGATGCTGGTCCTCACTGCCTCCTGGAACCCCTTCAAATGCCCCAGACAATTTGGCCCTCTCTGCTTTCCCTGCGCACTCTAGCCTCAAAAGCACCGTTTTTCACTTTTGGCGCACTCCGGAGGAAAAAAGACAAACATCCAGCTTTTGCTGCCACAGCAAAGGTACCAGCGGGGAAAAGTGATGCTGGTCCTCGCTGCCTCCTGGAACCCCTTCAAATGCCCCAGACAATTTGGCCCTCTCTGCTTTCCTGCACACTCTATCCTCACAAGCACCGTTTTTCACGTTCGGCGCCCTCCGGAGGAAAAAAGACAAACGTCCAGCTTTTGCTGCCACAGCAAAGGTGCCAGCGGGGAAAAGTGATGCTGGTCCTCACTGCCTCCTGGAACCCCTTCAAATGCCCCAGACAATTTGGCCCTCTCTGCTTTCCTGCGCACTCTAGCCTCAAAAGCACCGTTTTTCACTTTTGGCGCCCTCCGGAGGAAAAAAGACAAACGTGCAGCTTTTGCTGCCACAGCGAAGGTGCCAGCGGGGAAAAGTGATGCTGGTCCTCACTGCCTCCTGGAACCCCTTCAAATGCCCCAGACAATTCGGCACTCTCTGCTTTCCTGCGGACTCTAGCCTTAAAAGCACCTTTTTTCACTTTCGGCGCTGTTTGGAGCAAAAAAGACAAACGTCCAGCTTTTGCTGCCACAGCGAAGGTGCCAGCGGGGAAAAGTGATGCTGGTCCTCACTGCCTCCTGGAACCCCTTCAAATGCCCCAGACAATTTGGCCCTCTCTGCTTTCCTGCGCACTCTAGCCTCAAAAGCACCTTTTTTCATTTTCGGCGCCCCCCAGACGAAAAAAGACAAACGTCCAGGTTTTGCTGCCACAGCAAAGGTGCCAGCGGGGAAAAGTGATGCTGGTCCTCACTGCCTCCAGGATCCCCTTAAAATGCCCCAGACAATTTGGCCCTCTCTGCTTTCCTGCGCACTCTATCCTCACAAGCACCGTTTTTCACGTTCGGCGCCCTCCTGAGCAAAAAAGACAAACGTCCAGCTTTTGCTGCCACAGCAAAGGTGCCAGCGGGGAAAAGTGATGCTGGTCCTCACTGCCTCCTGGAACCCCTTCAAATGCCCCAGACAATTTGGCCCTCTCTGCTTTCCTTAGCACTCTAGCCTCAAAAGCACGTTTTTTCATTTTCAGCGCCCCCCAGAGGAAAAAAGACAAACGTCCAGCTTTTGCTGCCACAGCAAAGGTGCCAGCGGGGAAAAGTGATGCTGGTCCTCACTGCCTCCTGGAACCCCTTCAAATGCCCCAGACAATTTGGCCCTCTCTGCTTTCCTGCGCACTCTAGCCTCAAAAGCACCTTTTTTCACTTTTGGCGCCCTCCGGAGGAAAAAAGACAAACGTCCAGCTTTTGCTGCCACAGCAAAGGTGCCAGCGGGGAAAAGTGATGCTGGTCCTCACTGCCTCCTGGAACCCCTTCAAATGCCCCAGACAATTTGGCCCTCTCTGCTTTCCTGCGCACTCTAGCCTCAAAAGCACCGTTTTTCACTTTTGGCGCCCTCTGGAGGAAAAAAGACAAACGTGCAGCTTTTGCTGCCACAGCAAAGGTGCCAGCGGGGAAAAGTGATGCTGGTCCTCACTGCCTCCTGGAACCCCTTCAAATGCCCCAGACAATTTGGCCCTCTCTGCTTTCCTGCGGACTCTAGCCTTAAAAGCACCTTTTTTCACTTTCGGCGCTGTTTTGGAGCAAAAAAGACAAACGTCCAGCTTTTGCTGCCACAGCGAAGGTGCCAGCGGGGAAAAGTGATGCTGGTCCTCACTGCCTCCTGGAACCCCTTCAAATGCCCCAGACAATTTGGCCCTCTCTGCTTTCCTGCGCACTCTAGCCTCAAAAGCACCTTTTTTTCACTTTCGGCGCAGTTTGGAGCAAAAAAGACAAACGTCCAGCTTTTGCTGCCACAGCAAAGGTGCCAGCGGGGAAAAGTGATGCTGGTCCTCACTGCCTCCTGGAACCCCTTCAAATGCCCCAGACAATTTGGCCCTCTCTGCTTTCCTGCGCACTCTAGCCTCAAAAGCACCTTTTTTCACTTTCGGCGCTGTTTGGAGCAAACAAGACAAATGTCCAGCTTTTGCTGCCACAGCAAAGGTACCAGCGGGGCAAAGTGATGCTGGTCCTCACTGCCTCCTGGAACCCCTTCAAATGCCCCAGACAATTTGGCCCTCTCTGCTTTCCTGCGCACTCTATCCTTACAAGCACCGTTTTTCACGTTCGGCGCCCTCCGGAGGAAAAAAGACAAACGTCCAGCTTTTGCTGCCACAGCAAAGGTGCCAGCGGGGAAAAGTGATGCTGGTCCTCACTGCCTCCTGGAACCCCTTCAAATGCCCCAGACAATTTGGCCCTCTCTGCTTTCCTTAGCACTCTAGCCTCAAAAGCACGTTTTTTCATTTTCAGCGCCCCCCAGAGGAAAAAAGACAAACGTCCAGCTTTTGCTGCCACAGCAAAGGTGCCAGCGGGGAAAAGTGATGCTGGTCCTCACTGCCTCCTGGAACCCCTTCAAATGCCCCAGACAATTTGGCCCTCTCTGCTTTCCTGCGCACTCTAGCCTCAAAAGCACCTTTTTTCACTTTTGGCGCCCTCCGGAGGAAAAAAGACAAACGTCCAGCTTTTGCTGCCACAGCAAAGGTGCCAGCGGGGAAAAGTGATGCTGGTCCTCACTGCCTCCTGGAACCCCTTCAAATGCCCCAGACAATTTGGCCCTCTCTGCTTTCCTGCGCACTCTATCCTCACAAGCACCGTTTTTCACGTTCGGCGCCCTCCGGAGCAAAAAAGACAAACGTCCAGCTTTTGCTGCCACAGCAAAGGTGCCAGCGGGGAAAAGTGATGCTGGTCCTCACTGCCTCCTGGAACCCCTTCAAATGCCCCAGACAATTTGGCCCTCTCTGCTTTCCTGCGCACTCTAGCCTCAAAAGCACGTTTTTTCATTTTCGGCGCCCCCTAGAGGAAAAAAGACAAACGTCCAGCTTTTGCTGCCACAGCAAAGGTACCAGCGGGGAAAAGTGATGCTGATCCTCACTGCCTCCTGGAACCCCTTCAAATGCCCCAGACAATTTGGCCCTCTCTGCTTTCCTGCGCACTCTAGCCTCACAAGCACAGTTTTTCTCTTTCGGCGCTGTTTGGAGCAAAAAAGACAAACGTCCAGCTTTTGCTGCCACAGCAAAGGTACCAGCGGGGAAAAGTGATGCTGGTCCTCACTGCCTCCTGGAACCCCTTCAAATGCCCCAGACAATTTGGCCCTCTCTGCTTTCCTGCGCACTCTAGCCTCAAAAGCACCTTTTTTCGCTTTCGGCGCTGTTTGGAGCAAACAAGACAAACATCCAGGTTTTGCTGCCACAGCAAAGGTGCCAGCGGGGAAAAGTGATGCTGGTCCTCACTGCCTCCTGGAACCCCTTCAAATGCCCCAGACAATTTGGCCCTCTCTGCTTTGCTGCGCACTCTAGCCTCAAAAGCACCTTTTTTCACTTTAGGCGCCCCCCAGAGGAAAAAAGACAAACGTCCAGCTTTTGCTGCCACAGCAAAGGTGCCAGCGGGGAAAAGTGATGCTGGTCCTCACTGCCTCCTGGAACCCCTTCAAATGCCCCAGACAATTTGGCCCTCTCTGCTTTCCTGCAGACTGTAGCCTAAAATGCACCTTTTTTCATTTTCGGCGCTCCCCAGACGAAAAAATACAAACGTCCAGCTTTTGCTGCCACAGCAAAGGTGCCAGCGGGGAAAAGTGATGCTGGTCCTCACTGCCTCCTGGAACCCCTTCAAATGCCCCAGACAATTTGGCCCTCTCTGCTTTCCTGCAGACTCTAGCCTAAAAAGCACCTTTTTTCATTTTCGGCGCCCCCCAGAGGAAAAAAGACAAACGTCCATCTTTTGCTGCCACAGCAAAGGTGCCAGCGGGGAAAAGTGATGCTGGTCCTCACTGCCTCCTGGAACCCCTTCAAATGCCCCAGACAAGTTGGCCCTCTCTGCTTTCCTGCGCACTCTAGCCTCAAAAGCACCGTTTTTCACTTTTGGCGCCCTCCGGAGGAAAAAAGACAAACGTCCAGCTTTTGCTGCCACAGCAAACGTGCCAGCGGGGAAAAGTGATGCTGGTCCTCACTGCCTCCTGGAACCCCTTCAAATGCCCCAGACAATTTGGCCCTCTCTGCTTTCCTGCGCACTCTAGCCTCAAAAGCACGTTTTTTCACTTTCGGCGCCCCCCAGAGGAAAAAAGACAAACGTCCAGCTTTTGCTGCCACAGCAAAGGTGCCAGCGGGGAAAAGTGATGCTGGTCCTCACTGCCTCCTGGAACCCCTTCAAATGCCCCAGACAATTTGGCCCTCTCTGCTTTCCTGCGCACTCTAGCCTCAAAAGCACCGTTTTTCATTTTCGGCACCCCCCGGAGGAAAAAAGACAAACGTCCATCTTTTGCAGCCACAGCAAAGGTGCCAGCGGGGAAAAGTGATGCTGGTCCTCACTGCCTCCTGGATCCTCTTAAAATGCCCCAGACAATTTGGCCCTCTCTGCTTTCCTGCGCACTCTAGCCTCAAAAGCCCTGTTTTTCACTTTCGGCGCTGTTTGGAGCAAAAAAGACAAACGTCCAGCTTTTGCTGCCACAGCAAAGGTGCCAGCAAGGAAAAGTGATGCTGGTCCTCACTGCCTCCTGGAACCCCTTCAAATGCCCCAGACAATTTGGCCCTCTCTGCTTTCCTGCGCACTCTAGCCTCAAAAGCACCTTTTTTCACTTTCGGCGCTGTTTGGAGCAAAAAAGACAAACGTCCAGCTTTTGCTGCCACAGCGAAGGTGCCAGCGGGGAAAAGTGATGCTGGTCCTCACTGCCTCCTGGAACCCCTTCAAATGCCCCAGACAATTTGGCCCTCTCTGCTTTCCTGCGCACTCTAGCCTCAAAAGCACCGTTTTTCACTTTTGGCGCACTCCGGAGGAAAAAAGACAAACATCCAGCTTTTGCTGCCACAGCAAAGGTACCAGCGGGGAAAAGTGATGCTGGTCCTCGCTGCCTCCTGGAACCCCTTCAAATGCCCCAGACAATTTGGCCCTCTCTGCTTTCCTGCGCACTCTAGCCTCAAAAGCACCGTTTTTCACTTTTGGCGCCCTCCGGAGGAAAAAAGACAAACGTCCAGCTTTTGCTGCCACAGCAAAGGTGCCAGCGGGGAAAAGTGATGCTGGTCCTCACTGCCTCCTGGAACCCCTTCAAATGCCCCAGACAATTTGGCCCTCTCTGCTTTCCTGCGCACTCTAGCCTCAAAAGCACCTTTTTTCACTTTTGGCGCCCTCCGGAGGAAAAAAGACAAACGTCCAGCTTTTGCTGCCACAGCAAAGGTGCCAGCAAGGAAAAGTGATGCTGGTCCTCACTGCCTCCTGGAACCCCTTCAAATGCCCCAGACAATTTGGCCCTCTCTGCTTTCCTGCGCACTCTATCCTCAAAAGCACCGTTTTTCACTTTCGGCGCCCTCCGTAGGAAAAAAGACAAATGTCCAGGTTTTGCTGCCACAGCAAAGGTGCCAGCGGGGAAAAGTGATGCTGGTCCTCACTGCCTCCTGGAATCCCTTCAAATGCCCCAGACAATTTGGCCCTCTCTGCTTTCCTGCAGACTCTAGCCTCAAAAGCACGTTTTTTCATTTTCAGCGCCCCCCAGAGGAAAAAAGACAAACGTCCAGCTTTTGCTGCCACAGCAAAGGTGCCAGCGGGGAAAAGTGATGCTGGTCCTCACTGCCTCCTGGAACCCCTTCAAATGCCCCAGACAATTTGGCCCTCTCTGCTTTCCTGTGCACTCTAGCCTCACAAGCATAGTTTTTCACTTTCGGCGCTTTTTGGAGCAAACAAGACAAACGTCCAGCTTTTGCTGCCACAGCAAAGGTGCCAGCGGGGAAAAGTGATGCTGGTCCTCACTGCCTCCTGGAACCCCTTCAAATGCCCCAGACAATTTGGCCCTCTCTGCTTTCCTGCGCACTCTAGCCTCAAAAGCACCTTTTTTCATTTTCAGCGCCCCCCAGAGGAAAAAAGACAAACGTCCAGCTTTTGCTGCCACAGCGTAGGTGCCAGCGGGGAAAAGTGATGCTGGTCCTCACTGCCTCCTGGAACCCCTTCAAATGCCCCAGACAATTTGGCCCTCTCTGCTTTCCTGCAGACTCTAGCCTGAAAAGCACCTTTTGTCATTTTCGGCACCCCCCGGAGAAAAAAAGACAAACGTCCAGCTTTTGCTGCCACAGCAAAGGTGCCAGCGGGGAAAAGTGATGCTGGTCCTCACTGCCTCCTGGAACCCCTTCAAATGCCCCAGACAATTTGGCCCTCTCTGCTTTCCTGCGCACTCTAGCCTCAAAAGCATTTTTTTTCACTTTCGGCGCCCCCCAGACGAAAAAAGACAAACGTCCAGCTTTTGCTGCCACAGCAAAGGTGCCAGCGGGGAAAAGTGATGCTGGTCCTCACTGCCTCCTGGAACCCCTTCAAATGCCCCAGACAATTTGGCCCTCTCTGCTTTCCTGCAGACTCTAGCCTAAAAAGCACCTTTTTTCATTTTCGGCGCCCCCCCAGACGAAAAAAGACAAACGTCCAGGTTTTGCTGCCACAGCAAAGGTGCCAGCGGGGAAAAGTGATGCTGGTCCTCACTGCCTCCTGGATCCCCTTCAAATGCCCCAGACAATTTGGCCCTCTCTGCTTTGCTGCGGACTCTAGCCTCAAAAGCACTGTTTTTCACTTTTCGCCCACTCCGCAGGAAAAAAGACAAACATCCAGCTTTTGCTGCCACAGCAAAGGTACCAGCGGGGAAAAGTGATGCTGGTCCTCGCTGCCTCCTGGAACCCCTTCAAATGCCCCAGACAATTTGGCCCTCTCTGCTTTCCTGCGCACTCTATCCTCACAAGCACCGTTTTTCATGTTCGGCGCCCTCCGGAGGAAAAAAGACAAACGTCCAGCTTTTGCTGCCACAGCAAAGGTGCCAGCGGGGAAAAGTGATGCTGGTCCTCACTGCCTCCTGGAACCCCTTCAAATGCCCCAGACAATTTGGCCCTCTCTGCTTTCCTCCGCACGCTAGCCTCAAAAGCACGTTTTTTCATTTTCAGCGCCCTCCGGAGGAAAAAAGACAAACGTCCAGCTTTTGCTGCCACAGCAAAGGTGCCAGCGGGGAAAAGTGATGCTGGTCCTCACTGCCTCCTGGAACCCCTTCAAATGCCCCAGACAATTTGGCCCTCTCTGCTTTCCTGCGCACTCTAGCCTCAAAAGCACCGTTTTTCACTTTTGGCGCACTCCGGAGGAAAAAAGACAAACATCCAGCTTTTGCTGCCACAGCAAAGGTACCAGCGGGGAAAAGTGATGCTGGTCCTCGCTGCCTCCTGGAACCCCTTCAAATGCCCCAGACAATTTGGCCCTCTCTGCTTTCCTGCACACTCTATCCTCACAAGCACCGTTTTTCACGTTCGGCGCCCTCCGGAGGAAAAAAGACAAACGTCCAGCTTTTGCTGCCACAGCAAAGGTGCCAGCGGGGAAAAGTGATGCTGGTCCTCACTGCCTCCTGGAACCCCTTCAAATGCCCCAGACAATTTGGCCCTCTCTGCTTTCCTGCGCACTCTAGCCTCAAAAGCACCGTTTTTCACTTTTGGCGCCCTCCGGAGGAAAAAAGACAAACGTGCAGCTTTTGCTGCCACAGCGAAGGTGCCAGCGGGGAAAAGTGATGCTGGTCCTCACTGCCTCCTGGAACCCCTTCAAATGCCCCAGACAATTCGGCCCTCTCTGCTTTCCTGCGGACTCTAGCCTTAAAAGCACCTTTTTTCACTTTCGGCGCTGTTTGGAGCAAAAAAGACAAACGTCCAGCTTTTGCTGCCACAGCGAAGGTGCCAGCGGGGAAAAGTGATGCTGGTCCTCACTGCCTCCTGGAACCCCTTCAAATGCCCCAGACAATTTGGCCCTCTCTGCTTTCCTGCGCACTCTAGCCTCAAAAGCACCTTTTTTCATTTTCGGCGCCCCCCAGACGAAAAAAGACAAACGTCCAGGTTTTGCTGCCACAGCAAAGGTGCCAGCGGGGAAAAGTGATGCTGGTCCTCACTGCCTACAGGATCCCCTTAAAATGCCCCAGACAATTTGGCCCTCTCTGCTTTGCTGCGGACTCTAGCCTCAAAAGCACTGTTTTTCGCTTTCGGCGCTGTTTGGAGCAAAAAAGACAAACGTCCAGCTTTTGCTGCCACAGCAAAGGTGCCAGCAAGGAAAAGTGATGCTGGTCCTCACTGCCTCCTGGAACCCCTTCAAATGCCCCAGACAATTTGGCCCTCTCTGCTTTCCTGCGCACTCTAGCCTCACAAGCACCTTTTTTCACTTTCGGCGCTGTTTGGAGCAAAAAAGACAAACGTCCATCTTTTGCTGCCACAGCAAAGGTACCAGCGGGGAAAAGTGATGCTGGTCCTCACTGCCTCCTGGAACCCCTTCAAATGCCCCAGACAATTTGGCCCTCTCTGCTTTCCTGCGCACTCTAGCCTCAAAAACACCGTTTTTCACTTTTGGCCCACTCCGGAGGAAAAAAGACAAACATCCAGCTTTTGCTGCCACAGCAAAGGTACCAGCGGGGAAAAGTGATGCTGGTCCTCGCTGCCTCCTGGAACCCCTTCAAATGCCCCAGACAATTTGGCCCTCTCTGCTTTCCTGCGCACTCTATCCTCACAAGCACCGTTTTTCACGTTCGGCGCCCTCCGGAGCAAAAAAGACAAACGTCCAGCTTTTGCTGCCACAGCAAAGGTGCCAGCGGGGAAAAGTGATGCTGGTCCTCACTGCCTCCTGGAACCCCTTCAAATGCCCCAGACAATTTGGCCCTCTCTGCTTTCCTGCGCACTCTAGCCTCAAAAGCACGTTTTTTCATTTTCAGCGCCCCCCAGAGGAAAAAAGACAAACGTCCAGCTTTTGCTGCCACAGCTAAGGTGCCAGCGGGGAAAAGTGATGCTGGTCCTCACTGCCTCCTGGAACCCCTTCAAATGCCCCAGACAATTTGGCCCTCTCTGCTTTCCTGCGCACTCTAGCCTCAAAAGCACCTTTTTTCACTTTTGGCGCCCTCCGGAGGAAAAAAGACAAACGTCCAGCTTTTGCTGCCACAGCAAAGGTGCCAGCGGGGAAAAGTGATGCTGGTCCTCACTGCCTCCTGGAACCCCTTCAAATGCCCCAGACAATTTGGCCCTCTCTGCTTTCCTGCGCACTCTAGCCTCACAAGCACCGTTTTTCACGTTCGGCGCCCTCCGGAGCAAAAAAGACAAACGTCCAGCTTTTGCTGCCACAGCAAAGGTGCCAGCGGGGAAAAGTGATGCTGGTCCTCACTGCCTCCTGGAACCCCTTCAAATGCCCCAGACAATTTGGCCCTCTCTGCTTTCCTTAGCACTCTAGCCTCAAAAGCACGTTTTTTCATTTTCAGCGCCCCCCAGACGAAAAAAGACAAACGTCCAGGTTTTGCTGCCACAGCAAAGGTGCCAGCGGGGAAAAGTGATGCTGGTCCTCACTGCCTCCTGGAACCCCTTCAAATGCCCCAGACAATTTGGCCCTCTCTGCTTTCCTGCGCACTCTAGCCTCAAAAGCACCTTTTTTCACTTTTGGCGCCCTCCGGAGGAAAAAAGACAAACGTCCAGCTTTTGCTGCCACAGCAAAGGTGCCAGCGGGGAAAAGTGATGCTGGTCCTCACTGCCTCCTGGAACCCCTTCAAATGCCCCAGACAATTTGGCCCTCTCTGCTTTCCTGCGCACTCTAGCCTCAAAAGCACCGTTTTTCACTTTTGGCGCCCTCTGGAGGAAAAAAGACAAACGTGCAGCTTTTGCTGCCACAGCAAAGGTGCCAGCGGGGAAAAGTGATGCTGGTCCTCACTGCCTCCTGGAACCCCTTCAAATGCCCCAGACAATTTGGCCCTCTCTGCTTTCCTGCGGACTCTAGCCTTAAAAGCACCTTTTTTCACTTTCGGCGCTGTTTGGAGCAAAAAAGACAAACGTCCAGCTTTTGCTGCCACAGCGAAGGTGCCAGCGGGGAAAAGTGATGCTGGTCTTCACTGCCTCCTGGAACCCCTTCAAATGCCCCAGACAATTTGGCCCTCTCTGCTTTCCTGCGCACTCTAGCCTCAAAAGCACCTTTTTTCACTTTCGGCGCAGTTTGGAGCAAAAAAGACAAACGTCCAGCTTTTGCTGCCACAGCAAAGGTGCCAGCGGGGAAAAGTGATGCTGGTCCTCACTGCCTCCTGGAACCCCTTCAAATGCCCCAGACAATTTGGCCCTCTCTGCTTTCCTGCGCACTCTAGCCTCAAAAGCACCTTTTTTCACTTTCGGCGCTGTTTGGAGCAAACAAGACAAATGTCCAGCTTTTGCTGCCACAGCAAAGGTACCAGCGGGGCAAAGTGATGCTGGTCCTCACTGCCTCCTGGAACCCCTTCAAATGCCCCAGACAATTTGGCCCTCTCTGCTTTCCTGCGCACTCTATCCTTACAAGCACCGTTTTTCACGTTCGGCGCCCTCCGGAGGAAAAAAGACAAACGTCCAGCTTTTGCTGCCACAGCAAAGGTGCCAGCGGGGAAAAGTGATGCTGGTCCTCACTGCCTCCTGGAACCCCTTCAAATGCCCCAGACAATTTGGCCCTCTCTGCTTTCCTGCGCACTCTAGCCTCAAAAGCACGTTTTTTCATTTTCAGCGCCCCCCAGAGGAAAAAAGACAAACGTCCAGCTTTTGCTGCCACAGCAAAGGTGCCAGCGGGGAAAAGTGATGCTGGTCCTCACTGCCTCCTGGAACCCCTTCAAATGCCCCAGACAATTTGGCCCTCTCTGCTTTCCTGCGCACTCTAGCCTCAAAAGCACCTTTTTTCACTTTTGGCGCCCTCCGGAGGAAAAAAGACAAACGTCCAGCTTTTGCTGCCACAGCAAAGGTGCCAGCGGGGAAAAGTGATGCTGGTCCTCACTGCCTCCTGGAACCCCTTCAAATGCCCCAGACAATTTGGCCCTCTCTGCTTTCCTGCGCACTCTATCCTCACAAGCACCGTTTTTCACGTTCGGCGCCCTCCGGAGCAAAAAAGACAAACGTCCAGCTTTTGCTGCCACAGCAAAGGTGCCAGCGGGGAAAAGTGATGCTGGTCCTCACTGCCTCCTGGAACCCCTTCAAATGCCCCAGACAATTTGGCCCTCTCTGCTTTCCTTAGCACTCTAGCCTCAAAAGCACGTTTTTTCATTTTCAGCGCCCCCCAGAGGAAAAAAGACAAACGTCCAGCTTTTGCTGCCACAGCAAAGGTGCCAGCGGGGAAAAGTGATGCTGGTCCTCACTGCCTCCTGGAACCCCTTCAAATGCCCCAGACAATTTGGCCCTCTCTGCTTTCCTGCGCACTCTAGCCTCAAAAGCACCTTTTTTCACTTTTGGCGCCCTCCGGAGGAAAAAAGACAAACGTCCAGCTTTTGCTGCCACAGCAAAGGTGCCAGCGGGGAAAAGTGATGCTGGTCCTCACTGCCTCCTGGAACCCCTTCAAATGCCCCAGACAATTTGGCCCTCTCTGCTTTCCTTAGCACTCTAGCCTCAAAAGCACCGTTTTTCACTTTTGGCGCCCTCTGGAGGAAAAAAGACAAACGTGCAGCTTTTGCTGCCACAGCAAAGGTGCCAGCGGGGAAAAGTGATGCTGGTCCTCACTGCCTCCTGGAACCCCTTCAAATGCCCCAGACAATTCGGCCCTCTCTGCTTTCCTGCGGACTCTAGCCTTAAAAGCACCTTTTTTCACTTTCGGCGCTGTTTGGAGCAAAAAAGACAAACGTCCAGCTTTTGCTGCCACAGCGAAGGTGCCAGCGGGGAAAAGTGATGCTGGTCCTCACTGCCTCCTGGAACCCCTTCAAATGCCCCAGACAATTTGGCCCTCTCTGCTTTCCTGCGCACTCTAGCCTCAAAAGCACCTTTTTTCACTTTCGGCGCAGTTTGGAGTAAAAAAGACAAACGTCCAGCTTTTGCTGCCACAGCAAAGGTGCCAGCGGGGAAAAGTGATGCTGGTCCTCACTGCCTCCTGGAACCCCTTCAAATGCCCCAGACAATTTGGCCCTCTCTGCTTTCCTGCGCACTCTAGCCTCAAAAGCACGTTTTTTCATTTTCGGCGCCCCCTAGAGGAAAAAAGACAAACGTCCAGCTTTTGCTGCCACAGCAAAGGTGCCAGCGGGGAAAAGTGATGCTGGTCCTCACTGCCTCCTGGAACCCCTTCAAATGCCCCAGACAATTTGGCCCTCTCTGCTTTCCTGCGCACTCTAGCCTCAAAAGCACCTTTTTTCACTTTCGGCGCTGTTTGGAGCAAACAAGACAAACGTGCAGCTTTTGCTGCCACAGCAAAGGTACCAGCGGGGCAAAGTGATGCTGATCCTCACTGCCTCCTGGAACCCCTTCAAATGCCCCAGACAATTTGGCCCTCTCTGCTTTCCTGCGCACTCTAGCCTGAAAAGCACCTTTTTTCATTTTCGGCACCCCCCGGAGAAAAAAAGACAAACGTCCAGCTTTTGCTGCCACAGCAAAGGTACCAGCGGGGAAAAGTGATGCTGGTCCTCACTGCCTCCTGGAACCCCTTCAAATGCCCCAGACAATTTGGCCCTCTCTGCTTTCCTGCGCACTCTAGCCTCAAAAGCACCTTTTTTCGCTTTCGGCTCTGTTTGGAGCAAACAAGACAAACATCCAGGTTTTGCTGCCACAGCAAAGGTGCCAGCGGGGAAAAGTGATGCTGGTCCTCACTGCCTCCTGGAACCCCTTCAAATGCCCCAGACAATTTGGCCCTCTCTGCTTTGCTGCGCACTCTAGCCTCAAAAGCACCTTTTTTCACTTTCGGCGCCCCCCAGACGAAAAAAGACAAACGTCCAGCTTTTGCTGCCACAGCAAAGGTGCCAGCGGGGAAAAGTGATGCTGGTCCTCACTGCCTCCTGGAACCCCTTCAAATGCCCCAGACAATTTGGCCCTCTCTGCTTTCCTGCGCATTCTATCCTCACAAGCACCGTTTTTCACTTTCGGCGCTGTTTGGAGCAAATAAGACAAACGTCCAGCTTTTGCTGCCACAGCAAAGGTGCCAGCGGGGAAAAGTGATGCTGGTCCTCACTGCCTCCTGGAACCCCTTCAAATGCCCCAGACAATTCGGCCCTCTCTGCTTTCCTGCGCACTCTAGCCTCAAAAGCACCGTTTTTCATTTTCGGCACCCCCCGGAGGAAAAAAGACAAACGTCCATCTTTTGCAGCCACAGCAAAGGTGCCAGCGGGGAAAAGTGATGCTGGTCCTCACTGCCTCCTGGATCCTCTTAAAATGCCCCAGACAATTTGGCCCTCTCTGCTTTCCTGCGCACTCTAGCCTCAAAAGCCCTGTTTTTCACTTTCGGCACTGTTTGGAGCAAAAAAAGACAAACGTCCAGCTTTTGCTGCCACAGCAAAGGTGCCAGCAAGGAAAAGTGATGCTGGTCCTCACTGCCTCCTGGAACCCCTTCAAATGCCCCAGACAATTTGGCCCTCTCTGCTTTCCTGCGCACTCTAGCCTCAAAAGCACCTTTTTTCACTTTCGGCGCTGTTTGGAGCAAAAAAGACAAACGTCCAGCTTTTGCTGCCACAGCAAAGGTACCAGCGGGGAAAAGTGATGCTGGTCCTCACTGCCTCCTGGAACCCCTTCAAATGCCCCAGACAATTTGGCCCTCTCTGCTTTCCTGCGCACTCTAGCCTCAAAAGCACCGTTTTTCACTTTTGGCGCACTCCGGAGGAAAAAAGACAAACATCCAGCTTTTGCTGCCACAGCAAATGTACCAGCGGGGAAAAGTGATGCTGGTCCTCGCTGCCTCCTGGAACCCCTTCAAATGCCCCAGACAATTTGGCCCTCTCTGCTTTCCTGCGCACTCTAGCCTCAAAATACCGTTTTTCACTTTTGGCGCCCTCCGGAGGAAAAAAGACAAACGTGCAGCTTTTGCTGCCACAGCAAAGGTGCCAGCGGGGAAAAGTGATGCTGGTCCTCACTGCCTCCTGGAACCCCTTCAAATGCCCCAGACAATTTGGCCCTCTCTGCTTTCCTGCGCACTCTAGCCTCAAAAGCACCTTTTTTCACTTTCGGCGCTGTTTGGAGCAAACAAGACAAACGTCCAGCTTTTGCTGCCACAGCAAAGGTGCCAGCGGGGAAAAGTGATGCTGGTCCTCACTGCCTCCTGGAACCCCTTCAAATGCCCCAGACAATTTGGCCCTCTCTGCTTTCCTGCGCACTCTAGCCTCAAAAGCACCGTTTTTCATTTTCGGCACCCCCCGGAGGAAAAAAGACAAACGTCCATCTTTTGCAGCCACAGCAAAGGTGCCAGCGGGGAAAAGTGATGCTGGTCCTCACTGCCTCCTGGATCCTCTTAAAATGCCCCAGACAATTTGGCCCTCTCTGCTTTCCTGCGCACTCTAGCCTCAAAAGCCCTGTTTTTCACTTTCGGCGCTGTTTGGAGCAAAAAAGACAAACGTCCAGCTTTTGCTGCCACAGCAAAGGTGCCAGCAAGGAAAAGTGATGCTGGTCCTCACTGCCTCCTGGAACCCCTTCAAATGCCCCAGACAATTTGGCCCTCTCTGCTTTCCTGCGCACTCTAGCCTCAAAAGCACCTTTTTTCACTTTCGGTGCTGTTTGGAGCAAACAAGACAAACGTCCAGCTTTTGCTGCCACAGCAAAGGTGCCAGCGGGGAAAAGTGATGCTGGTCCTCACTGCCTCCTGGAACCCCTTCAAATGCCCCAGACAATTTGGCCCTCTCTGCTTTCCTGCGCACTCTAGCCTCAAAAGCACGTTTTTTCATTTTCGGCGCCCCCTAGAGGAAAAAAGACAAACGTGCAGCTTTTGCTGCCACAGCAAAGGTGCCAGCGGGGAAAAGTGATGCTGGTCCTCACTGCCTCCTGGAACCCCTTCAAATGCCCCAGACAATTTGGCCCTCTCTGCTTTCCTGCGCACTCTAGCCTCAAAAGCACCGTTTTTCACTTTCGGCGCCCTCCGTAGGAAAAAAGACAAATGTCCAGGTTTTGCTGCCACAGCAAAGGTGCCAGCGGGGAAAAGTGATGCTGGTCCTCACTGCCTCCTGGAACCCCTTCA
Source organism: Vanellus vanellus (assembly GCF_965231255.1). Taxonomy (NCBI): domain Eukaryota; kingdom Metazoa; phylum Chordata; class Aves; order Charadriiformes; family Charadriidae; genus Vanellus; species Vanellus vanellus. Next base: position 21,529,805 of record NC_138909.1, on the reverse strand, counting down.
AATGCCCCAGACAATTTGGCCCTCTCTGCTTTCCTGCAGACTCATGCCTGAAAAGCACCTTTTGTCATTTTCGGCGCCGCCCAGAGGAAAAAAGACAAACGTCCAGCTTTTGCTGCCACAGCAAAGGTGCCAGCGGGGAAAAGTGATGCTGGTCCTCACTGCCTCCTGGAACCCCTTCAAATGCCCCAGACAATTTGGCCCTCTCTGCTTTCCTGCGCACTCTAGCCTCAAAAGCACCGTTTTTCACGTTCGTCGCCCTCTGGAGGAAAAAAGACAAACGTCCAGCTTTTGCTGCCACAGCAAAGGTGCCAGCGGGGAAAAGTGATGCTGGTCCTCACTGCCTCCTGGAACCCCTTCAAATGCCCCAGACAATTTGGCCCTCTCTGCTTTCCTGCGCACTCTATCCTCACAAGCACAGTTTTTCACTTTCGGCGCTTTTTGGAGCAAACAAGACAAACGTCCAGGTTTTGCTGCCACAGCAAAGGTGCCAGCGGGGAAAAGTGATGCTGGTCCTCACTGCCTCCTGGAACCCCTTCAAATGCCCCAGACAATTTGGCCCTCTCTGCTTTCCTGCGCACTCTAGCCTCAAAAGCACCTTTTTTCATTTTCACCGCCCCCCAGAGGAAAGAAGACAAACGTCCATCTTTTGCAGCCACAGCAAAGGTGCCAGCGGGGAAAAGTGATGCTGGTCCTCACTGCCTCCTGGAACCCCTTCAAATGCCCCAGACAATTTGGCCCTCTCTGCTTTCCTGCAGACTCTAGCCTGAAAAGCACCTTTTGTCATTTTCGGCACCCCCCGGAGAAAAAAAGACAAACGTCCAGCTTTTGCTGCCACAGCAAAGGTGCCAGCGGGGAAAAGTGATGCTGGTCCTCACTGCCTCCTGGAACCCCTTCAAATGCCCCAGACAATTTGGCCCTCTCTGCTTTCCTGCGCACTCTATCCTCAAAAGCACGTTTTTTTCATTTTCAGCGCACCCCAGAGGAAAAAAGACAAACGTCCAGCTTTTGCTGCCACAGCGAAGGTGCCAGCGGGGAAAAGTGATGCTGGTCCTCACTGCCTCCTGGAACCCCTTCAAATGCCCCAGACAATTTGGCCCTCTCTGCTTTCCTGCAGACTCTAGCCTGAAAAGCACCTTTTTTCATTTTCGGCACCCCCCGGAGAAAATAAGAAAAACGTCCAGGTTTTGCTGCCACAGCAAAGGTGCCAGCAAGGAAAAGTGATGCTGGTCCTCACTGCCTCCTGGAACCCCTTCAAATGCCCCAGACAATTTGGCCCTCTCTGCTTTCCTGCGCACTCTAGCCTCAAAAGCACCTTTTTTCACTTTCGGCGCCCCCCAGATGAAAAAAGACAAACGTCCAGCTTTTGCTGCCACAGCAAAGGTGCCAGCGGGGAAAAGTGATGCTGGTCCTCACTGCCTCCTGGAACCCCTTCAAATGCCCCAGACAATTTGGCCCTCTCTGCTTTCCTGCAGACTCTAGCCTAAAAAGCACCTTTTTTCATTTTCGGCGCCCCCCAGACGAAAAAAGACAAACGTCCAGGTTTTGCTGCCACAGCAAAGGTGCCAGCGGGGAAAAGTGATGCTGGTCCTCACTGCCTCCTGGAACCCCTTCAAATGCCCCAGACAATTTGACCCTCTCTGCTTTCCTGCGCACTCTATCCTCACAAGCACAGTTTTTCACTTTTGGCGCTGTTTGGAGCAAAAAAGACAAACGTCTAGCTTTTGCTGCCACAGCAAAGGTGCCAGCGGGGAAAAGTGATGCTGGTCCTCACTGCCTCCTGGAACCCCTTCAAATGCCCCAGACAATTTGGCCCTCTCTGCTTTCCTGCGCACTCTAGCCTCAAAAGCACGTTTTTCATTTTCAGCGCCCCCCAGAGGAAAAAAGACAAACGTCCAGCTTTTGCTGCCACAGCAAAGGTGCCAGCGGGGAAAAGTGATGCTGGTCCTCACTGCCTCCTGGAACCCCTTCAAATGCCCCAGACAATTTGGCCCTCTCTGCTTTCCTGCAGACTCTAGCGTGAAAAGCACCTTTTGTCATTTTCGGCACCCCCCGGAGAAAAAAAGACAAACGTCCAGCTTTTGCTGCCACAGCAAAGGTGCCAGCGGGGAAAAGTGATGCTGGTCCTCACTGCCTCCTGGAACCCCTTCAAATGCCCCAGACAATTTGGCCCTCTCTGCTTTCCTGCGCACTCTAGCCTCAAAAGCACCTTTTTTCACTTTCGGCGCCCCCCAGACGAAAAAAGACAAACGTCCAGCTTTTGCTGCCACAGCAAAGGTGCCAGCGGGGCAAAGTGATGCTGGTCCTCACTGCCTCCTGGAACCCCTTCAAATGCCCCAGACAATTTGGCCCTCTCTGCTTTCCTGCAGACTCTAGCCTAAAAAGCACCTTTTTTCATTTTCGGCGCCCCCCAGACGAAAAAAGACAAACGTCCAGGTTTTGCTGCCACAGCAAAAGTGCCAGCGGGGAAAAGTGATGCTGGTCCTCACTGCCTCCTGGAACCCCTTCAAATGCCCCAGACAATTTGGCCCTCTCTGCTTTCCTGCGCATTCTATCCTCACAAGCACCGTTTTTCACTTTCGGCGCTGTTTGGAGCAAAAAAGAAAAACGTCCAGCTTTTGCTGCCACAGCAAAGGTGCCAGCAAGGAAAAGTGATGCTGGTCCTCACTGCCTCCTGGAACCCCTTCAAATGCCCCAGACAATTTGGCCCTCTCTGCTTTCCTGCGCACTCTAGCCTCAAAAGCACCGTTTTTCACTTTTGGCGCACTCCGGAGGAAAAAAGACAAACATCCAGCTTTTGCTGCCACAGCAAAGGTACCAGCGGGGAAAAGTGATGCTGGTCCTCGCTGCCTCCTGGAACCCCTTCAAATGCCCCAGACAATTTGGCCCTCTCTGCTTTCCTGCGCACTCTATCCTCACAAGCACAGTTTTTCACTTTCGGCGCTTTTTGGAGCAAACAAGACAAACGTCCAGCTTTTGCTGCCACAGCAAAGGTGCCAGCGGGGAAAAGTGATGCTGGTCCTCACTGCCTCCTGGAACCCCTTCAAATGCCCCAGACAATTTGGCCCTCTCTGCTTTCCTGCGCACTCTAGCCTCAAAAGCACGTTTTTTCATTTTCAGCGCCCCCCAGAGGAAAAAAGACAAACGTCCAGCTTTTGCTGCCACAGCTAAGGTGCCAGCGGGGAAAAGTGATGCTGGTCCTCACTGCCTCCTGGAACCCCTTCAAATGCCCCAGACAATTTGGCCCTCTCTGCTTTCCTGCGCACTCTAGCCTCAAAAGCACCGTTTTTCACGTTCGTCGCCCTCCGGAGGAAAAAAGACAAACGTCCAGCTTTTGCTGCCACAGCAAAGGTGCCAGCGGGGAAAAGTGATGCTGGTCCTCACTGCCTCCTGGAACCCCTTCAAATGCCCCAGACAATTTGGCCCTCTCTGCTTTCCTGCGCACTCTATCCTCACAAGCACAGTTTTTCACTTTCGGCGCTTTTTGGAGCAAACAAGACAAACGTCCAGGTTTTGCTGCCACAGCAAAGGTGCCAGCGGGGAAAAGTGATGCTGGTCCTCACTGCCTCCTGGAACCCCTTCAAATGCCCCAGACAATTTGGCCCTCTCTGCTTTCCTGCGCACTCTAGCCTCAAAAGCACCTTTTTTCATTTTCAGCGCCCCCCAGAGGAAAGAAGACAAACGTCCAGCTTTTGCTGCCACAGCGTAGGTGCCAGCGGGGAAAAGTGATGCTGGTCCTCACTGCCTCCTGGAACCCCTTCAAATGCCCCAGACAATTTGGCCCTCTCTGCTTTCCTGCAGACTCTAGCCTGAAAAGCACCTTTTGTCATTTTCGGCACCCCCCGGAGAAAAAAAGACAAACGTCCAGCTTTTGCTGCCACAGCAAAGGTGCCAGCGGGGAAAAGTGATGCTGGTCCTCACTGCCTCCTGGAACCCCTTCAAATGCCCCAGACAATTTGGCCCTCTCTGCTTTCCTGCGCACTCTATCCTCAAAAGCACGTTTTTTTCATTTTCAGCGCCCCCCAGAGGAAAAAAGACAAACGTCCAGCTTTTGCTGCCACAGCGAAGGTGCCAGCGGGGAAAAGTGATGCTGGTCCTCACTGCCTCCTGGAACCCCTTCAAATGCCCCAGACAATTTGGCCCTCTCTGCTTTCCTGCAGACTCTAGCCTGAAAAGCACCTTTTTTCATTTTCGGCACCCCCCGGAGAAAATAAGAAAAACGTCCAGGTTTTGCTGCCACAGCAAAGGTGCCAGCAAGGAAAAGTGATGCTGGTCCTCACTGCCTCCTGGAACCCCTTCAAATGCCCCAGACAATTTGGCCCTCTCTGCTTTCCTGCGCACTCTAGCCTCAAAAGCACCTTTTTTCACTTTCGGCGCCCCCCAGATGAAAAAAGACAAACGTCCAGCTTTTGCTGCCACAGCAAAGGTGCCAGCGGGGAAAAGTGATGCTGGTCCTCACTGCCTCCTGGAACCCCTTCAAATGCCCCAGACAATTTGGCCCTCTCTGCTTTCCTGCAGACTCTAGCCTAAAAAGCACCTTTTTTCATTTTCGGCGCCCCCCAGACGAAAAAAGACAAACGTCCAGCTTTTGCTGCCACAGCAAAGGTGCCAGCGGGGAAAAGTGATGCTGGTCCTCACTGCCTCCTGGAACCCCTTCAAATGCCCCAGACAATTTGACCCTCTCTGCTTTCCTGCGCACTCTATCCTCACAAGCACAGTTTTTCACTTTTGGCGCTGTTTGGAGCAAAAAAGACAAACGTCTAGCTTTTGCTGCCACAGCAAAGGTGCCAGCGGGGAAAAGTGATGCTGGTCCTCACTGCCTCCTGGAACCCCTTCAAATGCCCCAGACAATTTGGCCCTCTCTGCTTTCCTGCGCACTCTAGCCTCAAAAGCACGTTTTTCATTTTCAGCGCCCCCCAGAGGAAAAAAGACAAACGTCCAGCTTTTGCTGCCACAGCAAAGGTGCCAGCGGGGAAAAGTGATGCTGGTCCTCACTGCCTCCTGGAACCCCTTCAAATGCCCCAGACAATTTGGCCCTCTCTGCTTTCCTGCAGACTCTAGCCTGAAAAGCACCTTTTGTCATTTTCGGCACCCCCCGGAGAAAAAAAGACAAACGTCCAGCTTTTGCTGCCACAGCAAAGGTGCCAGCGGGGAAAAGTGATGCTGGTCCTCACTGCCTCCTGGAACCCCTTCAAATGCCCCAGACAATTTGGCCCTCTCTGCTTTCCTGCGCACTCTAGCCTCAAAAGCACCTTTTTTCACTTTCGGCGCCCCCCAGACGAAAAAAGACAAACGTCCAGCTTTTGCTGCCACAGCAAAGGTGCCAGCGGGGCAAAGTGATGCTGGTCCTCACTGCCTCCTGGAACCCCTTCAAATGCCCCAGACAATTTGGCCCTCTCTGCTTTCCTGCAGACTCTAGCCTAAAAAGCACCTTTTTTCATTTTCGGCGCCCCCCAGACGAAAAAAGACAAACGTCCAGGTTTTGCTGCCACAGCAAAAGTGCCAGCGGGGAAAAGTGATGCTGGTCCTCACTGCCTCCTGGAACCCCTTCAAATGCCCCAGACAATTTGGCCCTCTCTGCTTTCCTGCGCATTCTATCCTCACAAGCACCGTTTTTCACTTTCGGCGCTGTTTGGAGCAAAAAAGAAAAACGTCCAGCTTTTGCTGCCACAGCAAAGGTGCCAGCAAGGAAAAGTGATGCTGGTCCTCACTGCCTCCTGGAACCCCTTCAAATGCCCCAGACAATTTGGCCCTCTCTGCTTTCCTGCGCACTCTAGCCTCAAAAGCACCGTTTTTCACTTTTGGCGCACTCCGGAGGAAAAAAGACAAACATCCAGCTTTTGCTGCCACAGCAAAGGTACCAGCGGGGAAAAGTGATGCTGGTCCTCGCTGCCTCCTGGAACCCCTTCAAATGCCCCAGACAATTTGGCCCTCTCTGCTTTCCTGCGCACTCTATCCTCACAAGCACAGTTTTTCACTTTCGGCGCTTTTTGGAGCAAACAAGACAAACGTCCAGCTTTTGCTGCCACAGCAAAGGTGCCAGCAGGGAAAAGTGATGCTGGTCCTCACTGCCTCCTGGAACCCCTTCAAATGCCCCAGACAATTTGGCCCTCTCTGCTTTCCTGCGCACTCTAGCCTCAAAAGCACGTTTTTTCATTTTCAGCGCCCCCCAGAGGAAAAAAGACAAACGTCCAGCTTTTGCTGCCACAGCTAAGGTGCCAGCGGGGAAAAGTGATGCTGGTCCTCACTGCCTCCTGGAACCCCTTCAAATGCCCCAGACAATTTGGCCCTCTCTGCTTTCCTGCGCACTCTAGCCTCAAAAGCACCTTTTTTCACTTTTGGCGCCCTCCGGAGGAAAAAAGACAAACGTCCAGCTTTTCTGCCACAGCAAAGGTGCCAGCGGGGAAAAGTGATGCTGGTCCTCACTGCCTCCTGGAACCCCTTCAAATGCCCCAGACAATTTGGCCCTCTCTGCTTTCCTGCGCACTCTAGCCTCACAAGCACCGTTTTTCACGTTCGGCGCCCTCCGGAGCAAAAAAGACAAACGTCCAGCTTTTGCTGCCACAGCAAAGGTGCCAGCGGGGAAAAGTGATGCTGGTCCTCACTGCCTCCTGGAACCCCTTCAAATGCCCCAGACAATTTGGCCCTCTCTGCTTTCCTTAGCACTCTAGCCTCAAAAGCACGTTTTTTCATTTTCAGCGCCCCCCAGAGGAAAAAAGACAAACGTCCAGCTTTTGCTGCCACAGCAAAGGTGCCAGCGGGGAAAAGTGATGCTGGTCCTCACTGCCTCCTGGAACCCCTTCAAATGCCCCAGACAATTTGGCCCTCTCTGCTTTCCTGCGCACTCTAGCCTCAAAAGCACCTTTTTTCACTTTTGGCGCCCTCCGGAGGAAAAAAGACAAACGTCCAGCTTTTGCTGCCACAGCAAAGGTGCCAGCGGGGAAAAGTGATGCTGGTCCTCACTGCCTCCTGGAACCCCTTCAAATGCCCCAGACAATTTGGCCCTCTCTGCTTTCCTGCGCACTCTAGCCTCAAAAGCACCGTTTTTCACTTTTGGCGCCCTCTGGAGGAAAAAAGACAAACGTGCAGCTTTTGCTGCCACAGCAAAGGTGCCAGCGGGGAAAAGTGATGCTGGTCCTCACTGCCTCCTGGAACCCCTTCAAATGCCCCAGACAATTTGGCCCTCTCTGCTTTCCTGCGCACTCTAGCCTCAAAAGCACCTTTTTTCACTTTCGGCGCCCCCCAGATGAAAAAAGACAAACGTCCAGCTTTTGCTGCCACAGCAAAGGTGCCAGCGGGGAAAAGTGATGCTGGTCCTCACTGCCTCCTCGAACCCCTTCAAATGCCCCAGACAATTTGGCCCTCTCTGCTTTCCTGCAGACTCTAGCCTAAAAAGCACCTTTTTTCATTTTCGGCGCCCCCCAGACGAAAAAAGACAAACGTCCAGGTTTTGCTGCCACAGCAAAGGTGCCAGCGGGGAAAAGTGATGCTGGTCCTCACTGCCTCCTGGAACCCCTTAAAATGCCCCAGACAATTTGACCCTCTCTGCTTTCCTGCGCACTCTATCCTCACAAGCACAGTTTTTCACTTTTGGCGCTGTTTGGAGCAAAAAAGACAAACGTCTAGCTTTTGCTGCCACAGCAAAGGTGCCAGCGGGGAAAAGTGATGCTGGTCCTCACTGCCTCCTGGAACCCCTTCAAATGCCCCAGACAATTTGGCCCTCTCTGCTTTCCTGCGCACTCTAGCCTCAAAAGCACCGTTTTTCACTTTTGGCGCCCTCTGGAGGAAAAAAGACAAACGTGCAGCTTTTGCTGCCACAGCAAAGGTGCCAGCGGGGAAAAGTGATGCTGGTCCTCACTGCCTCCTGGAACCCCTTCAAATGCCCCAGACAATTTGGCCCTCTCTGCTTTCCTGCAGACTCTAGCCTGAAAAGCACCTTTTGTCATTTTCGGCACCCCCCGGAGAAAAAAAGACAAACGTCCAGCTTTTGCTGCCACAGCAAAGGTGCCAGCGGGGAAAAGTGATGCTGGTCCTCACTGCCTCCTGGAACCCCTTCAAATGCCCCAGACAATTTGGCCCTCTCTGCTTTCCTGCGCACTCTAGCCTCAAAAGCACCTTTTTTCACTTTCGGCGCCCCCCAGACGAAAAAAGACAAACGTCCAGCTTTTGCTGCCACAGCAAAGGTGCCAGCGGGGCAAAGTGATGCTGGTCCTCACTGCCTCCTGGAACCCCTTCAAATGCCCCAGACAATTTGGCCCTCTCTGCTTTCCTGCAGACTCTAGCCTAAAAAGCACCTTTTTTCATTTTCGGCGCCCCCCAGACGAAAAAAGACAAACGTCCAGGTTTTGCTGCCACAGCAAAAGTGCCAGCGGGGAAAAGTGATGCTGGTCCTCACTGCCTCCTGGAACCCCTTCAAATGCCCCAGACAATTTGGCCCTCTCTGCTTTCCTGCGCATTCTATCCTCACAAGCACCGTTTTTCACTTTCGGCGCTGTTTGGAGCAAAAAAGAAAAACGTCCAGCTTTTGCTGCCACAGCAAAGGTGCCAGCAAGGAAAAGTGATGCTGGTCCTCACTGCCTCCTGGAACCCCTTCAAATGCCCCAGACAATTTGGCCCTCTCTGCTTTCCTGCGCACTCTAGCCTCAAAAGCACCGTTTTTCACTTTTGGCGCACTCCGGAGGAAAAAAGACAAACATCCAGCTTTTGCTGCCACAGCAAAGGTACCAGCGGGGAAAAGTGATGCTGGTCCTCGCTGCCTCCTGGAACCCCTTCAAATGCCCCAGACAATTTGGCCCTCTCTGCTTTCCTGCGCACTCTATCCTCACAAGCACAGTTTTTCACTTTCGGCGCTTTTTGGAGCAAACAAGACAAACGTCCAGCTTTTGCTGCCACAGCAAAGGTGCCAGCAGGGAAAAGTGATGCTGGTCCTCACTGCCTCCTGGAACCCCTTCAAATGCCCCAGACAATTTGGCCCTCTCTGCTTTCCTGCGCACTCTAGCCTCAAAAGCACGTTTTTTCATTTTCAGCGCCCCCCAGAGGAAAAAAGACAAACGTCCAGCTTTTGCTGCCACAGCTAAGGTGCCAGCGGGGAAAAGTGATGCTGGTCCTCACTGCCTCCTGGAACCCCTTCAAATGCCCCAGACAATTTGGCCCTCTCTGCTTTCCTGCGCACTCTAGCCTCAAAAGCACCTTTTTTCACTTTTGGCGCCCTCCGGAGGAAAAAAGACAAACGTCCAGCTTTTCTGCCACAGCAAAGGTGCCAGCGGGGAAAAGTGATGCTGGTCCTCACTGCCTCCTGGAACCCCTTCAAATGCCCCAGACAATTTGGCCCTCTCTGCTTTCCTGCGCACTCTAGCCTCACAAGCACCGTTTTTCACGTTCGGCGCCCTCCGGAGCAAAAAAGACAAACGTCCAGCTTTTGCTGCCACAGCAAAGGTGCCAGCGGGGAAAAGTGATGCTGGTCCTCACTGCCTCCTGGAACCCCTTCAAATGCCCCAGACAATTTGGCCCTCTCTGCTTTCCTTAGCACTCTAGCCTCAAAAGCACGTTTTTTCATTTTCAGCGCCCCCCAGAGGAAAAAAGACAAACGTCCAGCTTTTGCTGCCACAGCAAAGGTGCCAGCGGGGAAAAGTGATGCTGGTCCTCACTGCCTCCTGGAACCCCTTCAAATGCCCCAGACAATTTGGCCCTCTCTGCTTTCCTGCGCACTCTAGCCTCAAAAGCACCTTTTTTCACTTTTGGCGCCCTCCGGAGGAAAAAAGACAAACGTCCAGCTTTTGCTGCCACAGCAAAGGTGCCAGCGGGGAAAAGTGATGCTGGTCCTCACTGCCTCCTGGAACCCCTTCAAATGCCCCAGACAATTTGGCCCTCTCTGCTTTCCTGCGCACTCTAGCCTCAAAAGCACCGTTTTTCACTTTTGGCGCCCTCTGGAGGAAAAAAGACAAACGTGCAGCTTTTGCTGCCACAGCAAAGGTGCCAGCGGGGAAAAGTGATGCTGGTCCTCACTGCCTCCTGGAACCCCTTCAAATGCCCCAGACAATTTGGCCCTCTCTGCTTTCCTGCGCACTCTAGCCTCAAAAGCACCTTTTTTCACTTTCGGCGCCCCCCAGATGAAAAAAGACAAACGTCCAGCTTTTGCTGCCACAGCAAAGGTGCCAGCGGGGAAAAGTGATGCTGGTCCTCACTGCCTCCTCGAACCCCTTCAAATGCCCCAGACAATTTGGCCCTCTCTGCTTTCCTGCAGACTCTAGCCTAAAAAGCACCTTTTTTCATTTTCGGCGCCCCCCAGACGAAAAAAGACAAACGTCCAGGTTTTGCTGCCACAGCAAAGGTGCCAGCGGGGAAAAGTGATGCTGGTCCTCACTGCCTCCTGGAACCCCTTAAAATGCCCCAGACAATTTGACCCTCTCTGCTTTCCTGCGCACTCTATCCTCACAAGCACAGTTTTTCACTTTTGGCGCTGTTTGGAGCAAAAAAGACAAACGTCTAGCTTTTGCTGCCACAGCAAAGGTGCCAGCGGGGAAAAGTGATGCTGGTCCTCACTGCCTCCTGGAACCCCTTCAAATGCCCCAGACAATTTGGCCCTCTCTGCTTTCCTGCGCACTCTAGCCTCAAAAGCACCGTTTTTCACTTTTGGCGCCCTCTGGAGGAAAAAAGACAAACGTGCAGCTTTTGCTGCCACAGCAAAGGTGCCAGCGGGGAAAAGTGATGCTGGTCCTCACTGCCTCCTGGAACCCCTTCAAATGCCCCAGACAATTTGGCCCTCTCTGCTTTCCTGCAGACTCTAGCCTGAAAAGCACCTTTTGTCATTTTCGGCACCCCCCGGAGAAAAAAAGACAAACGTCCAGCTTTTGCTGCCACAGCAAAGGTGCCAGCGGGGAAAAGTGATGCTGGTCCTCACTGCCTCCTGGAACCCCTTCAAATGCCCCAGACAATTTGGCCCTCTCTGCTTTCCTGCGCACTCTAGCCTCAAAAGCACCTTTTTTCACTTTCGGCGCCCCCCAGACGAAAAAAGACAAACGTCCAGCTTTTGCTGCCACAGCAAAGGTGCCAGCGGGGCAAAGTGATGCTGGTCCTCACTGCCTCCTGGAACCCCTTCAAATGCCCCAGACAATTTGGCCCTCTCTGCTTTCCTGCAGACTCTAGCCTAAAAAGCACCTTTTTTCATTTTCGGCGCCCCCCAGACGAAAAAAGACAAACGTCCAGGTTTTGCTGCCACAGCAAAAGTGCCAGCGGGGAAAAGTGATGCTGGTCCTCACTGCCTCCTGGAACCCCTTCAAATGCCCCAGACAATTTGGCCCTCTCTGCTTTCCTGCGCATTCTATCCTCACAAGCACCGTTTTTCAATTTCGGCGCTGTTTGGAGCAAAAAAGAAAAACGTCCAGCTTTTGCTGCCACAGCAAAGGTGCCAGCAAGGAAAAGTGATGCTGGTCCTCACTGCCTCCTGGAACCCCTTCAAATGCCCCAGACAATTTGGCCCTCTCTGCTTTCCTGCGCACTCTAGCCTCAAAAGCACCGTTTTTCACTTTTGGCGCACTCCGGAGGAAAAAAGACAAACATCCAGCTTTTGCTGCCACAGCAAAGGTACCAGCGGGGAAAAGTGATGCTGGTCCTCGCTGCCTCCTGGAACCCCTTCAAATGCCCCAGACAATTTGGCCCTCTCTGCTTTCCTGCGCACTCTATCCTCACAAGCACAGTTTTTCACTTTCGGCGCTTTTTGGAGCAAACAAGACAAACGTCCAGCTTTTGCTGCCACAGCAAAGGTGCCAGCGGGGAAAAGTGATGCTGGTCCTCACTGCCTCCTGGAACCCCTTCAAATGCCCCAGACAATTTGGCCCTCTCTGCTTTCCTGCGCACTCTAGCCTCAAAAGCACGTTTTTTCATTTTCAGCGCCCCCCAGAGGAAAAAAGACAAACGTCCAGCTTTTGCTGCCACAGCGTAGGTGCCAGCGGGGAAAAGTGATGCTGGTCCTCACTGCCTCCTGGAACCCCTTCAAATGCCCCAGACAATTTGGCCCTCTCTGCTTTCCTGCGCACTCTAGCCTCAAAAGCACCGTTTTTCACTTTCGGCGCCCTCCGTAGGAAAAAAGACAAATGTCCAGCTTTTGCTGCCACAGCAAAGGTGCCAGCGGGGAAAAGTGATGCTGGTCCTCACTGCCTCCTGGAACCCCTTCAAATGCCCCAGACAATTTGGCCCTCTCTGCTTTCCTGCGCACTCTAGCCTCAAAAGCACGTTTTTTCATTTTCAGCGCCCCCCAGAGGAAAAAAGACAAACGTCCAGCTTTTGCTGCCACAGCAAAGGTGCCAGCGGGGAAAAGTGATGCTGGTCCTCACTGCCTCCTGGAACCCCTTCAAATGCCCCAGACAATTTGGCCCTCTCTGCTTTCCTGCAGACTCTAGCCTGAAAAGCACCTTTTGTCATTTTCGGCACCCCCCGGAGAAAAAAAGACAAACGTCCAGGTTTTGCTGCCACAGCAAAGGTGCCAGCGGGGAAAAGTGATGCTGGTCCTCACTGCCTCCTGGAACCCCTTCAAATGCCCCAGACAATTTGGCCCTCTCTGCTTTCCTGCGCACTCTAGCCTCAAAAGCACCTTTTTTCATTTTCAGCGCCCCCCAGAGGAAAAAAGACAAACGTCAGCTTTTGCTGCCACAGCGAAGGTGCCAGCGGGGAAAAGTGATGCTGGTCCTCACTGCCTCCTGGAACCCCTTCAAATGCCCCAGACAATTTGGCCCTCTCTGCTTTCCTGCAGACTCTAGCCTGAAAAGCACCTTTTTTCATTTTCGGCACCCCCCGGAGAAAAAAAGAGAAACGTCCAGGTTTTGCTGCCACAGCAAAGGTGCCAGCAAGGAAAAGTGATGCTGGTCCTCACTGCCTCCTGGAACCCCTTCAAATGCCCCAGACAATTTGGCCCTCTCTGCTTTCCTGCGCACTCTAGCCTCAAAAGCACCTTTTTTCACTTTCGGCGCCCCCCAGATGAAAAAAGACAAACGTCCAGCTTTTGCTGCCACAGCAAAGGTGCCAGCGGGGAAAAGTGATGCTGGTCCTCACTGCCTCCTGGAACCCCTTCAAATGCCCCAGACAATTTGGCCCTCTCTGCTTTCCTGCGCATTCTAGCCTCACAAGCACCGTTTTTCACTTTCGGCGCTGTTTGGAGCAAAAAAGACAAACGTCCAGCTTTTGCTGCCACAGCAAAGGTGCCAGCGGGGAAAAGTGATGCTGGTCCTCACTGCCTCCTGGAACCCCTTCAAATGCCCCAGACAATTTGGCCCTCTCTGCTTTCCTGCGCACTCTAGCCTCAAAAGCACCGTTTTTCATTTTCGGCACCCCCCGGACGAAAAAAGACAAACGTCCATCTTTTGCAGCCACAGCAAAGGTGCCAGCGGGGAAAAGTGATGCTGGTCCTCACTGCCTCCTGGATCCTCTTAAAATGCCCCAGACAATTTGGCCCTCTCTGCTTTCCTGCGCACTCTAGCCTCAAAAGCCCTGTTTTTCACTTTCGGCACTGTTTGGAGCAAAAAAGACAAACGTCCAGCTTTTGCTGCCACAGCAAAGGTGCCAGCAAGGAAAAGTGATGCTGGTCCTCACTGCCTCCTGGAACCCCTTCAAATGCCCCAGACAATTTGGCCCTCTCTGCTTTCCTGCGCACTCTAGCCTCAAAAGCACCTTTTTTCACTTTCGGCGCTGTTTGGAGCAAAAAAGACAAACGTCCAGCTTTTGCTGCCACAGCAAAGGTACCAGCAAGGAAAAGTGATGCTGGTCCTCACTGCCTCCTGGAACCCCTTCAAATGCCCCAGACAATTTGGCCCTCTCTGCTTTCCTGCGCACTCTAGCCTCAAAAGCACCGTTTTTCACTTTTGGCCCACTCCGGAGGAAAAAAGACAAACATCCAGCTTTTGCTGCCACACAAAGGTACCAGCGGGGAAAAGTGATGCTGGTCCTCGCTGCCTCCTGGAACCCCTTCAAATGCCCCAGACAATTTGGCCCTCTCTGCTTTCCTGCGCACTCTAGCCACAAAAGCACCGTTTTTCACTTTTGGCGCCCTCCGGAGGAAAAAAGACAAACGTGCAGCTTTTGCTGCCACAGCAAAGGTGCCAGCGGGGAAAAGTGATGCTGGTCCTCACTGCCTCCTGGAACCCCTTCAAATGCCCCAGACAATTTGGCCCTCTCTGCTTTCCTGCGCACTCTAGCCTCAAAAGCACCTTTTTTCACTTTCGGCGCTGTTTGAAGCAAACAAGACAAACGTCCAGCTTTTGCTGCCACAGCAAAGGTGCCAGCGGGGAAAAGTGATGCTGGTCCTCACTGCCTCCTGGAACCCCTTCAAATGCCCCAGACAATTTGGCCCTCTCTGCTTTCCTGCGCACTCTAGCCTCAAAAGCACCTTTTTTCACTTTTGACGCTGTTTGGAGCAAAAAAGACAAACGTCCAGCTTTTGCTGCCACAGCAAAGGTACCAGCGGGGAAAAGTGATGCTGGTCCTCACTGCCTCCTGGAACCCCTTCAAATGCCCCAGACAATTTGGCCCTCTCTGCTTTCCTGCGCACTCTAGCCTCAAAAGCACCGTTTTTCACTTTTGGCGCCCTCCGGAGGAAAAAAGACAAACATCCAGCTTTTGCTGCCACAGCAAAGGTACCAGCGGGGAAAAGTGATGCTGGTCCTCACTGCCTCCTGGAACCCCTTCAAATGCCCCAGACAATTTGGCCCTCTCTGCTTTCCTGCGCACTCTAGCCTCAAAAGCACCTTTTTTCACTTTCGGCGCTGTTTGGAGCAAACAAGACAAACGTCCAGCTTTTGCTGCAACAGCAAAGGTGCCAGCGGGGAAAAGTGATGCTGGTCCTCACTGCCTCCTGGAACCCCTTCAAATGCCCCAGACAATTTGGCCCTCTCTGCTTTCCTGCGCACTCTAGCCTCAAAAGCACTTTTTTTCATTTTCGGCGCCCCCTAGAGGAAAAAAGACAAACGTCCAGCTTTTGCTGCCACAGCAAAGGTGCCAGCGGGGAAAAGTGATGCTGGTCCTCACTGCCTCCTGGAACCCCTTCAAATGCCCCAGACAATTTGGCCCTCTCTGCTTTCCTGCGCACTCTAGCCTCAAAAGCACCTTTTTTCATTTTCGGCGCCCCCCAGACGAAAAAAGACAGACGTCCAGGTTTTGCTGCCACAGCAAAGGTGCCAGCGGGGAAAAGTGATGCTGGTCCTCACTGCCTCCTGGAACCCCTTAAAATGCCCCAGACAATTTGGCCCTCTCTGCTTTCCTGCGCACTCTAGCCTCAAAAGCACCGTTTTTCACTTTCGGCGCCCTCCGTAGGAAAAAAGACAAATGTCCAGGTTTTGCTGCCACAGCAAAGGTGCCAGCGGGGAAAAGTGATGCTGGTCCTCACTGCCTCCTGGATCCCCTTCAAATGCCCCAGACAATTTGGCCCTCTCTGCTTTCCTGCAGACTCTAGCCTGAAAAGCACCTTTTGTCATTTTCGGCGCCCCCCAGAGGAAAAAAGACAAACGTCCAGCTTTTGCTGCCACAGCAAAGGTGCCAGCGGGGAAAAGTGATGCTGGTCCTCACTGCCTCCTGGAACCCCTTCAAATGCCCCAGACAATTTGGCCCTCTCTGCTTTCCTGCGCACTCTAGCCTCAAAAGCACCGTTTTTCACGTTCGTCGCCCTCCGGAGGAAAAAAGACAAACGTCCAGCTTTTGCTGCCACAGCAAAGGTGCCAGCGGGGAAAAGTGATGCTGGTCCTCGCTGCCTCCTGGAACCCCTTCAAATGCCCCAGACAATTTGGCCCTCTCTGCTTTCCTGCGCACTCTATCCTCACAAGCACAGTTTTTCACTTTCGGCGCTTTTTGGAGCAAACAAGACAAACGTCCAGCTTTTGCTGCCACAGCAAATGTGCCAGCGGGGAAAAGTGATGCTGGTCCTCACTGCCTCCTGGAACCCCTTCAAATGCCCCAGACAATTTGGCCCTCTCTGCTTTCCTGCGCACTCTAGCCTCAAAAGCACGTTTTTTCATTTTCAGCGCCCCCCAGAGGAAAAAAGACAAACGTCCAGGTTTTGCTGCCACAGCAAAGGTGCCAGCGGGGAAAAGTGATGCTGGTCCTCACTGCCTCCTGGAACCCCTTCAAATGCCCCAGACAATTTGTCCCTCTCTGCTTTCCTGCGCACTCTAGCCTCAAAAGCACCGTTTTTCACTTTCGGCGCCGTCCATAGGAAAAAAGACAAATGTCCAGCTTTTGCTGCCACAGCAAAGGTGCCAGCGGGGAAAAGTGATGCTGGTCCTCACTGCCTCCTGGAACCCCTTCAAATGCCCCAGACAATTTGGCCCTCTCTGCTTTCCTGCAGACTCTAGCCTGAAAAGCACCTTTTGTCATTTTCGGCACCCCCCAGAGGAAAAAAGACAAACGTCCAGCTTTTGCTGCCACAGCAAAGGTGCCAGCGGGGAAAAGTGATGCTGGTCCTCACTGCCTCCTGGAACCCCTTCAAATGCCCCAGACAATTTGGCCCTCTCTGCTTTCCTGCGCACTCTAGCCTCAAAAGCACCGTTTTTCACGTCCGTCGCCCTCCGGAGGAAAAAAGACAAACGTCCAGCTTTTGCTGCCACAGCAAAGGTGCCAGCGGGGAAAAGTGATGCTGGTCCTCACTGCCTCCTGGAACCCCTTCAAATGCCCCAGACAATTTGGCCCTCTCTGCTTTCCTGCGCACTCTATCCTCACAAGCACAGTTTTTCACTTTCGGCGCTTTTTGGAGCAAACAAGACAAACGTCCAGCTTTTGCTGCCACAGCAAAGGTGCCAGCGGGGAAAAGTGATGCTGGTCCTCACTGCCTCCTGGAACCCCTTCAAATGCCCCAGACAATTTGGCCCTCTCTGCTTTCCTGCGCACTCTAGCCTCAAAAGCACGTTTTTTCATTTTCAGCGCCCCCCAGAGGAAAAAAGACAAACGTCCAGCTTTTGCTGCCACAGCGTAGGTGCCAGCGGGGAAAAGTGATGCTGGTCCTCACTGCCTCCTGGAACCCCTTCAAATGCCCCAGACAATTTGGCCCTCTCTGCTTTCCTGCAGACTCTAGCCTGAAAAGCACCTTTTGTCATTTTCGGCACCCCCCGGAGAAAAAAAGACAAACGTCCAGCTTTTGCTGCCACAGCAAAGGTGCCAGCGGGGAAAAGTGATGCTGGTCCTCACTGCCTCCTGGAACCCCTTCAAATGCCCCAGACAATTTGGCCCTCTCTGCTTTCCTGCGCACTCTATCCTCAAAAGCACGTTTTTTCATTTTCAGCGCCCCCCAGAGGAAAAAAGACAAACGTCCAGCTTTTGCTGCCACAGCGAAAGTGCCAGCGGGGAAAAGTGATGCTGGTCCTCACTGCCTCCTGGAACCCCTTCAAATGCCCCAGACAATTTGGCCCTCTCTGCTTTCCTGCAGACTCTAGCCTGAAAAGCACCTTTTGTCATTTTCGGCACCCCCCGGAGAAAAAAAGACAAACGTCCAGCTTTTGCTGCCACAGCAAAGGTGCCAGCGGGGAAAAGTGATGCTGGTCCTCACTGCCTCCTGGAACCCCTTCAAATGCCCCAGACAATTTGGCCCTCTCTGCTTTCCTGCGCACTCTAGCCTCAAAAGCACTTTTTTTCATTTTCGGCGCCCCCTAGAGGAAAAAAGACAAACGTCCAGCTTTTGCTGCCACAGCAAAGGTGCCAGCGGGGAAAAGTGATGCTGGTCCTCACTGCCTCCTGGAACCCCTTCAAATGCCCCAGACAATTTGGCCCTCTCTGCTTTCCTGCGCACTCTAGCCTCAAAAGCACCTTTTTTCATTTTCGGCGCCCCCCAGACGAAAAAAGACAGACGTCCAGGTTTTGCTGCCACAGCAAAGGTGCCAGCGGGGAAAAGTGATGCTGGTCCTCACTGCCTCCTGGAACCCCTTAAAATGCCCCAGACAATTTGGCCCTCTCTGCTTTCCTGCGCACTCTAGCCTCAAAAGCACCGTTTTTCACTTTCGGCGCCCTCCGTAGGAAAAAAGACAAATGTCCAGGTTTTGCTGCCACAGCAAAGGTGCCAGCGGGGAAAAGTGATGCTGGTCCTCACTGCCTCCTGGATCCCCTTCAAATGCCCCAGACAATTTGGCCCTCTCTGCTTTCCTGCAGACTCTAGCCTGAAAAGCACCTTTTGTCATTTTCGGCGCCCCCCAGAGGAAAAAAGACAAACGTCCAGCTTTTGCTGCCACAGCAAAGGTGCCAGCGGGGAAAAGTGATGCTGGTCCTCACTGCCTCCTGGAACCCCTTCAAATGCCCCAGACAATTTGGCCCTCTCTGCTTTCCTGCGCACTCTAGCCTCAAAAGCACCGTTTTTCACGTTCGTCGCCCTCCGGAGGAAAAAAGACAAACGTCCAGCTTTTGCTGCCACAGCAAAGGTGCCAGCGGGGAAAAGTGATGCTGGTCCTCGCTGCCTCCTGGAACCCCTTCAAATGCCCCAGACAATTTGGCCCTCTCTGCTTTCCTGCGCACTCTATCCTCACAAGCACAGTTTTTCACTTTCGGCGCTTTTTGGAGCAAACAAGACAAACGTCCAGCTTTTGCTGCCACAGCAAATGTGCCAGCGGGGAAAAGTGATGCTGGTCCTCACTGCCTCCTGGAACCCCTTCAAATGCCCCAGACAATTTGGCCCTCTCTGCTTTCCTGCGCACTCTAGCCTCAAAAGCACGTTTTTTCATTTTCAGCGCCCCCCAGAGGAAAAAAGACAAACGTCCAGGTTTTGCTGCCACAGCAAAGGTGCCAGCGGGGAAAAGTGATGCTGGTCCTCACTGCCTCCTGGAACCCCTTCAAATGCCCCAGACAATTTGTCCCTCTCTGCTTTCCTGCGCACTCTAGCCTCAAAAGCACCGTTTTTCACTTTCGGCGCCGTCCATAGGAAAAAAGACAAATGTCCAGCTTTTGCTGCCACAGCAAAGGTGCCAGCGGGGAAAAGTGATGCTGGTCCTCACTGCCTCCTGGAACCCCTTCAAATGCCCCAGACAATTTGGCCCTCTCTGCTTTCCTGCAGACTCTAGCCTGAAAAGCACCTTTTGTCATTTTCGGCACCCCCCAGAGGAAAAAAGACAAACGTCCAGCTTTTGCTGCCACAGCAAAGGTGCCAGCGGGGAAAAGTGATGCTGGTCCTCACTGCCTCCTGGAACCCCTTCAAATGCCCCAGACAATTTGGCCCTCTCTGCTTTCCTGCGCACTCTAGCCTCAAAAGCACCGTTTTTCACGTCCGTCGCCCTCCGGAGGAAAAAAGACAAACGTCCAGCTTTTGCTGCCACAGCAAAGGTGCCAGCGGGGAAAAGTGATGCTGGTCCTCACTGCCTCCTGGAACCCCTTCAAATGCCCCAGACAATTTGGCCCTCTCTGCTTTCCTGCGCACTCTATCCTCACAAGCACAGTTTTTCACTTTCGGCGCTTTTTGGAGCAAACAAGACAAACGTCCAGCTTTTGCTGCCACAGCAAAGGTGCCAGCGGGGAAAAGTGATGCTGGTCCTCACTGCCTCCTGGAACCCCTTCAAATGCCCCAGACAATTTGGCCCTCTCTGCTTTCCTGCGCACTCTAGCCTCAAAAGCACGTTTTTTCATTTTCAGCGCCCCCCAGAGGAAAAAAGACAAACGTCCAGCTTTTGCTGCCACAGCGTAGGTGCCAGCGGGGAAAAGTGATGCTGGTCCTCACTGCCTCCTGGAACCCCTTCAAATGCCCCAGACAATTTGGCCCTCTCTGCTTTCCTGCAGACTCTAGCCTGAAAAGCACCTTTTGTCATTTTCGGCACCCCCCGGAGAAAAAAAGACAAACGTCCAGCTTTTGCTGCCACAGCAAAGGTGCCAGCGGGGAAAAGTGATGCTGGTCCTCACTGCCTCCTGGAACCCCTTCAAATGCCCCAGACAATTTGGCCCTCTCTGCTTTCCTGCGCACTCTATCCTCAAAAGCACGTTTTTTCATTTTCAGCGCCCCCCAGAGGAAAAAAGACAAACGTCCAGCTTTTGCTGCCACAGCGAAAGTGCCAGCGGGGAAAAGTGATGCTGGTCCTCACTGCCTCCTGGAACCCCTTCAAATGCCCCAGACAATTTGGCCCTCTCTGCTTTCCTGCAGACTCTAGCCTGAAAAGCACCTTTTGTCATTTTCGGCACCCCCCGGAGAAAAAAAGACAAACGTCCAGCTTTTGCTGCCACAGCAAAGGTGCCAGCGGGGAAAAGTGATGCTGGTCCTCACTGCCTCCTGGAACCCCTTCAAATGCCCCAGACAATTTGGCCCTCTCTGCTTTCCTGCAGACTCTAGCCTGAAAAGCACCTTTTGTCATTTTCGGCACCCCCCGGAGAAAAAAAGACAAACGTCCAGCTTTTGCTGCCACAGCAAAGGTGCCAGCGGGGAAAAGTGATGCTGGTCCTCACTGCCTCCTGGAACCCCTTCAAATGCCCCAGACAATTTGGCCCTCTCTGCTTTCCTGCGCACTCTAGCCTCAAAAGCACCTTTTTTCACTTTCGGCGCCCCCCAGATGAAAAAAGACAAACGTCCAGCTTTTGCTGCCACAGCAAAGGTGCCAGCGGGGAAAAGTGATGCTGGTCCTCACTGCCTCCTGGAACCCCTTCAAATGCCCCAGACAATTTGGCCCTCTCTGCTTTCCTGCGCACTCTAGCCTCAAAAGCACCTTTTTTCACTTTCGGCGCCCCCCAGATGAAAAAAGACAAACGTCCAGCTTTTGCTGCCACAGCAAAGGTGCCAGCGGGGAAAAGTGATGCTGGTCCTCACTGCCTCCTGGAACCCCTTCAAATGCCCCAGACAATTTGGCCCTCTCTGCTTTCCTGCAGACTCTAGCCTAAAAAGCACCTTTTTTCATTTTCGGCGCCCCCCAGACGAAAAGAGACAAACGTCCAGCTTTTGCTGCCACAGCAAAGGTGCCAGCAGGGAAAAGTGATGCTGGTCCTCACTGCCTCCTGGATCCCCTTAAAATGCCCCAGACAATTTGGCCCTCTCTGCTTTGCTGCGGACTCTAGCCTCAAAAGCACTGTTTTTCACTTTCGGCGCTGTTTGGAGCAAAAAAGACAAACGTCCAGCTTTTGCTGCCACAGCAAAGGTGCCAGCAAGGAAAAGTGATGCTGGTCCTCACTGCCTCCTGGAACCCCTTCAAATGCCCCAGACAATTTGGCCCTCTCTGCTTTCCTGCGCACTCTAGCCTCAAAAGCACCGTTTTTCACTTTTGGCCCACTCCGGAGGAAAAAAGACAAACATCCAGCTTTTGCTGCCACAGCAAAGGTACCAGCGGGGAAAAGTGATGCTGGTCCTCACTGCCTCCTGGAACCCCTTCAAATGCCCCAGACAATTTGGCCCTCTCTGCTTTCCTGCGCACTCTATCCTCACAAGCACCGTTTTTCATGTTCGGCGCCCTCCGGAGGAAAAAAGACAAACGTCCAGCTTTTGCTGCCACAGCAAAGGTGCCAGCGGGGAAAAGTGATGCTGGTCCTCACTGCCTCCTGGAACCCCTTCAAATGCCCCAGACAATTTGGCCTTCTCTGCTTTCCTCCGCACTCTAGCCTAAAAAGCACCTTTTTTCATTTTCGGCGCCCCCCAGAGGAAAGAAGACAAACGTCCAGGTTTTGCTGCCACAGCAAAGGTGCCAGCGGGGAAAAGTGATGCTGGTCCTCACTGCCTCCTGGATCCCCTTAAAATGCCCCAGACAATTTGGCCCTCTCTGCTTTGCTGCGGACTCTAGCCTCAAAAGCACTGTTTTTCACTTTCGGCGCTGTTTGGAGCAAAAAAGACAAACGTCCAGCTTTTGCTGCCACAGCAAAGGTGCCAGCAAGGAAAAGTGATGCTGGTCCTCACTGCCTCCTGGAACCCCTTCAAATGCCCCAGACAATTTGGCCCTCTCTGCTTTCCTGCGCACTCTAGCCTCAAAAGCACCGTTTTTCACTTTTGGCCCACTCCGGAGGAAAAAAGACAAACATCCAGCTTTTGCTGCCACAGCAAAGGTACCAGCGGGGAAAAGTGATGCTGGTCCTCGCTGCCTCCTGGAACCCCTTCAAATGCCCCAGACAATTTGGCCCTCTCTGCTTTCCTGCGCACTCTATCCTCACAAGCACCGTTTTTCACGTTCGGCGCCCTCCGGAGGAAAAAAGACAAACGTCCAGCTTTTGCTGCCACAGCAAAGGTGCCAGCGGGGAAAAGTGATGCTGGTCCTCACTGCCTCCTGGAACCCCTTCAAATGCCCCAGACAATTTGGCCCTCTCTGCTTTCCTTAGCACTCTAGCCTCAAAAGCACGTTTTTTCATTTTCAGCGCCCCCCAGAGGAAAAAAGACAAACGTCCAGCTTTTGCTGCCACAGCAAAGGTGCCAGCGGGGAAAAGTGATGCTGGTCCTCACTGCCTCCTGGAACCCCTTCAAATGCCCCAGACAATTTGGCCCTCTCTGCTTTCCTGCGCACTCTAGCCTCAAAAGCACCGTTTTTCACTTTTGGCGCCCTCCGGAGGAAAAAAGGTAAACGTGCAGCTTTTGCTGCCACAGCAAAGGTGCCAGCGGGGAAAAGTGATGCTGGTCCTCACTGCCTCCTGGAACCCCTTCAAATGCCCCAGACAATTCGGCCCTCTCTGCTTTCCTGCGCACTCTAGCCTTAAAAGCACCTTTTTTCACTTTCGGCGCTGTTTGGAGCAAAAAAGACAAACGTCCAGCTTTTGCTGCCACAGCGAAGGTGCCAGCGGGGAAAAGTGATGCTGGTCCTCACTGCCTCCTGGAACCCCTTCAAATGCCCCAGACAATTTGGCCCTCTCTGCTTTCCTGCGCACTCTAGCCTCAAAAGCACCTTTTTTCACTTTCGGCGCAGTTTGGAGCAAAAAAGACAAACGTCCAGCTTTTGCTGCCACAGCAAAGGTGCCAGCGGGGAAAAGTGATGCTGGTCCTCACTGCCTCCTGGAACCCCTTCAAATGCCCCAGACAATTTGGCCCTCTCTGCTTTCCTGCGCACTCTAGCCTCAAAAGCACCTTTTTTCACTTTCGGCGCTGTTTGGAGCAAAAAAGACAAACGTCCAGCTTTTGCTGCCACAGCAAAGGTGCCAGCGGGGAAAAGTGATGCTGGTCCTCACTGCCTCCTGGAACCCCTTCAAATGCCCCAGACAATTTGGCCCTCTCTGCTTTCCTGCGCACTCTAGCCTCAAAAGCACGTTTTTTCATTTTCGGCGCCCCCTAGAGGAAAAAAGACAAACGTCCAGGTTTTGCTGCCACAGCAAAGGTGCCAGCGGGGAAAAGTGATGCTGGTCCTCACTGCCTCCTGGAACCCCTTCAAATGCCCCAGACAATTTGGCCCTCTCTGCTTTCCTGCGCACTCTAGCCTCAAAAGCACCTTTTTTCACTTTCGGCGCTGTTTGGAGCAAACAAGACAAATGTCCAGCTTTTGCTGCCACAGCAAAGGTACCAGCGGGGCAAAGTGATGCTGATCCTCACTGCCTCCTGGAACCCCTTCAAATGCCCCAGACAATTTGGCCCTCTCTGCTTTCCTGCGCACTCTAGCCTCACAAGCACAGTTTTTCTCTTTCGGCGCTGTTTGGAGCAAAAAAGACAAACGTCCAGCTTTTGCTGCCACAGCAAAGGTGCCAGCGGGGAAAAGTGATGCTGGTCCTCACTGCCTCCTGGAACCCCTTCAAATGCCCCAGACAATTTGGCCCTCTCTGCTTTGCTGCGCACTCTAGCCTCAAAAGCACCTTTTTTCACTTTAGGCGCCCCCCAGACGAAAAAAGACAAACGTCCAGCTTTTGCTGCCACAGCAAAGGTGCCAGCGGGGAAAAGTGATGCTGGTCCTCACTGCCTCCTGGAACCCCTTCAAATGCCCCAGACAATTTGGCCCTCTCTGCTTTCCTGCAGACTGTAGCCTAAAATGCACCTTTTTTCATTTTCGGCGCTCCCCAGACGAAAAAAGACAAACGTCCAGCTTTTGCTGCCACAGCAAAGGTGCCAGCGGGGAAAAGTGATGCTGGTCCTCACTGCCTCCTGGAACCCCTTCAAATGCCCCAGACAATTTGGCCCTCTCTGCTTTCCTGCGCATTCTATCCTCACAAGCACCGTTTTTCACTTTCGGCGCTGTTTGGAGCAAATAAGACAAACGTCCAGCTTTTGCTGCCACAGCAAAGGTGCCAGCGGGGAAAAGTGATGCTGGTCCTCACTGCCTCCTGGAACCCCTTCAAATGCCCCAGACAATTTGGCCCTCTCTGCTTTCCTGCGCACTCTAGCCTCAAAAGCACCGTTTTTCATTTTCGGCACCCCCCGGAGGAAAAAAGACAAACGTCCATCTTTTGCAGCCACAGCAAAGGTGCCAGCGGGGAAAAGTGATGCTGGTCCTCACTGCCTCCTGGATCCTCTTAAAATGCCCTAGACAATTTGGCCCTCTCTGCTTTCCTGCGCACTCTAGCCTCAAAAGCCCTGTTTTTCACTTTCGGCGCTGTTTGGAGCAAAAAAGACAAACGTCCAGCTTTTGCTGCCACAGCAAAGGTGCCAGCAAGGAAAAGTGATGCTGGTCCTCACTGCCTCCTGGAACCCCTTCAAATGCCCCAGACAATTTGGCCCTCTCTGCTTTCCTGCGCACTCTAGCCTCAAAAGCACCTTTTTTCACTTTCGGCGCTGTTTGGAGCAAAAAAGACAAACGTCCAGCTTTTGCTGCCACAGCAAAGGTACCACCGGGGAAAAGTGATGCTGGTCCTCACTGCCTCCTGGAACCCCTTCAAATGCCCCAGACAATTTGGCCCTCTCTGCTTTCCTGCGCACTCTAGCCTCAAAAGCACCGTTTTTCACTTTTGGCGCACTCCGGAGGAAAAAAGACAAACATCCAGCTTTTGCTGCCACAGCAAAGGTACCAGCGGGGAAAAGTGATGCTGGTCCTCGCTGCCTCCTGGAACCCCTTCAAATGCCCCAGACAATTTGGCCCTCTCTGCTTTCCTGCGCACTCTAGCCTCAAAAGCACCGTTTTTCACTTTTGGCGCCCTCCGGAGGAAAAAAGACAAACGTGCAGCTTTTGCTGCCACAGCAAAGGTGCCAGCGGGGAAAAGTGATGCTGGTCCTCACTGCCTCCTGGAACCCCTTCAAATGCCCCAGACAATTTGGCCCTCTCTGCTTTCCTGCGCACTCTAGCCTCAAAAGCACCTTTTTTCACTTTCGGCGCTGTTTGGAGCAAACAAGACAAACGTCCAGCTTTTGCTGCCACAGCAAAGGTGCCAGCGGGGAAAAGTGATGCTGGTCCTCACTGCCTCCTGGAACCCCTTCAAATGCCCCAGACAATTTGGCCCTCTCTGCTTTCCTGCGCACTCTAGCCTCAAAAGCACCGTTTTTCATTTTCGGCACCCCCCGGAGGAAAAAAGACAAACGTCCATCTTTTGCAGCCACAGCAAAGGTGCCAGCGGGGAAAAGTGATGCTGGTCCTCACTGCCTCCTGGATCCTCTTAAAATGCCCCAGACAATTTGGCCCTCTCTGCTTTCCTGCGCACTCTAGCCTCAAAAGCCCTGTTTTTCACTTTCGGCGCTGTTTGGAGCAAAAAAGACAAACGTCCAGCTTTTGCTGCCACAGCAAAGGTGCCAGCAAGGAAAAGTGATGCTGGTCCTCACTGCCTCCTGGAACCCCTTCAAATGCCCCAGACAATTTGGCCCTCTCTGCTTTCCTGCGCACTCTAGCCTCAAAAGCACCTTTTTTCACTTTCGACGCTGTTTGGAGCAAAAAAGACAAACGTCCAGCTTTTGCTGCCACAGCAAAGGTACCAGCGGGGAAAAGTGATGCTGGTCCTCACTGCCTCCTGGAACCCCTTCAAATGCCCCAGACAATTTGGCCCTCTCTGCTTTCCTGCGCACTCTAGCCTCAAAAGCACCGTTTTTCACTTTTGGCGCCCTCCGGAGGAAAAAAGACAAACATCCAGCTTTTGCTGCCACAGCAAAGGTACCAGCGGGGAAAAGTGATGCTGGTCCTCACTGCCTCCTGGAACCCCTTCAAATGCCCCAGACAATTTGGCCCTCTCTGCTTTCCTGCGCACTCTAGCCTCAAAAGCACCTTTTTTCACTTTCGGCGCTGTTTGGAGCAAACAAGACAAACGTCCATCTTTTGCAGCCACAGCAAAGGTGCCAGCGGGGAAAAGTGATGCTGGTCCTCACTGCCTCCTGGAACCCCTTCAAATGCCCCAGACAATTTGGCCCTCTCTGCTTTCCTGCGCACTCTAGCCTCAAAAGCACCTTTTTTCGCTTTCGGCGCTGTTTGGAGCAAACAAGACAAACATCCAGGTTTTGCTGCCACAGCAAAGGTGCCAGCGGGGAAAAGTGATGCTGGTCCTCACTGCCTCCTGGAACCCCTTCAAATGCCCCAGACAATTTGGCCCTCTCTGCTTTGCTGCGCACTCTAGTCTCAAAAGCACCTTTTTTCACTTTAGGCGCCCCCCAGAGGAAAAAAGACAAACGTCCAGCTTTTGCTGCCACAGCAAAGGTGCCAGCGGGGAAAAGTGATGCTGGTCCTCACTGCCTCCTGGAACCCCTTCAAATGCCCCAGACAATTTGGCCCTCTCTGCTTTCCTGCAGACTGTAGCCTAAAATGCACCTTTTTTCATTTTCGGCGCTCCCCAGACGAAAAAAGACAAACGTCCAGCTTTTGCTGCCACAGCAAAGGTGCCAGCGGGGAAAAGTGATGCTGGTCCTCACTGCCTCCTGGAACCCCTTCAAATGCCCCAGACAATTTGGCCCTCTCTGCTTTCCTGCGCATTCTATCCTCACAAGCACCGTTTTTCACTTTCGGCGCTGTTTGGAGCAAATAAGACAAACGTCCAGCTTTTGCTGCCACAGCAAAGGTGCCAGCGGGGAAAAGTGATGCTGGTCCTCACTGCCTCCTGGAACCCCTTCAAATGCCCCAGACAATTTGGCCCTCTCTGCTTTCCTGCGCACTCTAGCCTCAAAAGCACCGTTTTTCATTTTCGGCACCCCCCGGAGGAAAAAAGACAAACGTCCATCTTTTGCAGCCACAGCAAAGGTGCCAGCGGGGAAAAGTGATGCTGGTCCTCACTGCCTCCTGGATCCTCTTAAAATGCCCTAGACAATTTGGCCCTCTCTGCTTTCCTGCGCACTCTAGCCTCAAAAGCCCTGTTTTTCACTTTCGGCGCTGTTTGGAGCAAAAAAGACAAACGTCCAGCTTTTGCTGCCACAGCAAAGGTGCCAGCAAGGAAAAGTGATGCTGGTCCTCACTGCCTCCTGGAACCCCTTCAAATGCCCCAGACAATTTGGCCCTCTCTGCTTTCCTGCGCACTCTAGCCTCAAAAGCACCTTTTTTCACTTTCGGCGCTGTTTGGAGCAAAAAAGACAAACGTCCAGCTTTTGCTGCCACAGCAAAGGTACCACCGGGGAAAAGTGATGCTGGTCCTCACTGCCTCCTGGAACCCCTTCAAATGCCCCAGACAATTTGGCCCTCTCTGCTTTCCTGCGCACTCTAGCCTCAAAAGCACCGTTTTTCACTTTTGGCGCACTCCGGAGGAAAAAAGACAAACATCCAGCTTTTGCTGCCACAGCAAAGGTACCAGCGGGGAAAAGTGATGCTGGTCCTCGCTGCCTCCTGGAACCCCTTCAAATGCCCCAGACAATTTGGCCCTCTCTGCTTTCCTGCGCACTCTAGCCTCAAAAGCACCGTTTTTCACTTTTGGCGCCCTCCGGAGGAAAAAAGACAAACGTGCAGCTTTTGCTGCCACAGCAAAGGTGCCAGCGGGGAAAAGTGATGCTGGTCCTCACTGCCTCCTGGAACCCCTTCAAATGCCCCAGACAATTTGGCCCTCTCTGCTTTCCTGCGCACTCTAGCCTCAAAAGCACCTTTTTTCACTTTCGGCGCTGTTTGGAGCAAACAAGACAAACGTCCAGCTTTTGCTGCCACAGCAAAGGTGCCAGCGGGGAAAAGTGATGCTGGTCCTCACTGCCTCCTGGAACCCCTTCAAATGCCCCAGACAATTTGGCCCTCTCTGCTTTCCTGCGCACTCTAGCCTCAAAAGCACCGTTTTTCATTTTCGGCACCCCCCGGAGGAAAAAAGACAAACGTCCATCTTTTGCAGCCACAGCAAAGGTGCCAGCGGGGAAAAGTGATGCTGGTCCTCACTGCCTCCTGGATCCTCTTAAAATGCCCCAGACAATTTGGCCCTCTCTGCTTTCCTGCGCACTCTAGCCTCAAAAGCCCTGTTTTTCACTTTCGGCGCTGTTTGGAGCAAAAAAGACAAACGTCCAGCTTTTGCTGCCACAGCAAAGGTGCCAGCAAGGAAAAGTGATGCTGGTCCTCACTGCCTCCTGGAACCCCTTCAAATGCCCCAGACAATTTGGCCCTCTCTGCTTTCCTGCGCACTCTAGCCTCAAAAGCACCTTTTTTCACTTTCGACGCTGTTTGGAGCAAAAAAGACAAACGTCCAGCTTTTCCTGCCACAGCAAAGGTACCAGCGGGGAAAAGTGATGCTGGTCCTCACTGCCTCCTGGAACCCCTTCAAATGCCCCAGACAATTTGGCCCTCTCTGCTTTCCTGCGCACTCTAGCCTCAAAAGCACCTTATTTCACTTTTGGCGCCCTCCGGAGGAAAAAAGACAAACATCCAGCTTTTGCTGCCACAGCAAAGGTACCAGCGGGGAAAAGTGATGCTGGTCCTCACTGCCTCCTGGAACCCCTTCAAATGCCCCAGACAATTTGGCCCTCTCTGCTTTCCTGCGCACTCTAGCCTCAAAAGCACCTTTTTTCACTTTCGGCGCTGTTTGGAGCAAACAAGACAAACGTCCATCTTTTGCAGCCACAGCAAAGGTGCCAGCGGGGAAAAGTGATGCTGGTCCTCACTGCCTCCTGGAACCCCTTCAAATGCCCCAGACAATTTGGCCCTCTCTGCTTTCCTGCGCACTCTAGCCTCAAAAGCACGTTTTTTCATTTTCGGCGCCCCCTAGAGGAAAAAAGACAAACGTCCAGGTTTTGCTGCCACAGCAAAGGTGCCAGCGGGGAAAAGTGATGCTGGTCCTCACTGCCTCCTGGAACCCCTTCAAATGCCCCAGACAATTTGGCCCTCTCTGCTTTCCTGCGCACTCTAGCCTCAAAAGCACTTTTTTTCATTTTCGGCGCCCCCCAGACGAAAAAAGACAAACGTCCAGCTTTTGCTGCCACAGCAAAGGTGCCAGCGGGGAAAAGTGATGCTGGTCCTCACTGCCTCCTGGAACCCCTTCAAATGCCCCAGACAATTTGGCCCTCTCTGCTTTCCTGCGCACTCTAGCCTCAAAAGCACCGTTTTTCACTTTCGGCGCCCTCCGTAGGAAAAAAGACAAATGTCCAGGTTTTGCTGCCACAGCAAAGGTGCCAGCGGGGAAAAGTGATGCTGGTCCTCACTGCCTCCTGGATCCCCTTCAAATGCCCCAGACAATTTGGCCCTCTCTGCTTTCCTGCAGACTCTAGCCTGAAAAGCACCTTTTGTCATTTTCGGCGCCCCCCAGAGGAAAAAAGACAAACGTCCAGCTTTTGCTGCCACAGCAAAGGTGCCAGCGGGGAAAAGTGATGCTGGTCCTCACTGCCTCCTGGAACCCCTTCAAATGCCCCAGACAATTTGGCCCTCTCTGCTTTCCTGCGGACTCTAGCCTCAAAAGCACCGTTTTTCACGTTCGTCGCCCTCCGGAGGAAAAAGACAAACGTCCAGCTTTTGCTGCCACAGCAAAGGTGCCAGCGGGGAAAAGTGATGCTGGTTCTCGCTGCTTCCTGGAACCCCTTCAAATGCCCCAGACAATTTAGCCCTCTCTGCTTTCCTGCGCACTCTATCCTCACAAGCACAGTTTTTCACTTTCGGCGCTTTTTGGAGCAAACAAGACAAACGTCCAGCTTTTGCTGCCACAGCAAAGGTGCCAGCGGGGAAAAGTGATGCTGGTCCTCACTGCCTCCTGGAACCCCTTCAAATGCCCCAGACAATTTGGCCCTCTCTGCTTTCCTGCGCACTCTAGCCTCAAAAGCACGTTTTTTCATTTTCAGCGCCCCCCAGAGGAAAAAAGACAAACGTCCAGCTTTTGCTGCCACAGCGTAGGTGCCAGCGGGGAAAAGTGATGCTGGTCCTCACTGCCTCCTGGAACCCCTTCAAATGCCCCAGACAATTTGGCCCTCTCTGCTTTCCTGCGGACTCTAGCCTCAAAAGCACCGTTTTTCACGTTCGTCGCCCTCCGGAGGAAAAAAGACAAACGTCCAGCTTTTGCTGCCACAGCAAAGGTGCCAGCGGGGAAAAGTGATGCTGGTCCTCGCTGCCTCCTGGAACCCCTTCAAATGCCCCAGACAATTTGGCCCTCTCTGCTTTCCTGCGCACTCTATCCTCACAAGCACAGTTTTTCACTTTCGGCGCTTTTTGGAGCAAACAAGACAAACGTCCAGCTTTTGCTGCCACAGCGAAGGTGCCAGCGGGGAAAAGTGATGCTGGTCCTCACTGCCTCCTGGAACCCCTTCAAATGCCCCAGACAATTTGGCCCTCTCTGCTTTCCTGCGCACTCTAGCCTCAAAAGCACGTTTTTTCATTTTCAGCGCCCCCCAGAGGAAAGAAGACAAACGTCCAGCTTTTGCTGCCACAGCGTAGGTGCCAGCGGGGAAAAGTGATGCTGGTCCTCACTGCCTCCTGGAACCCCTTCAAATGCCCCAGACAATTTGGCCCTCTCTGCTTTCTTGCAGACTCTAGCCTGAAAAGCACCTTTTGTCATTTTCGGCACCCCCCGGAGAAAAAAAGACAAACGTCCAGCTTTTGCTGCCACAGCAAAGGTGCCAGCGGGGAAAAGTGATGCTGGTCCTCACTGCCTCCTGGAACCCCTTCAAATGCCCCAGACAATTTGGCCCTCTCTGCTTTCCTGCGCACTCTAGCCTCAAAAGCACGTTTTTTCATTTTCAGCGCCCCCCAGAGGAAAAAAGACAAACGTCCAGCTTTTGCTGCCACAGCGTAGGTGCCAGCGGGGAAAAGTGATGCTGGTCCTCACTGCCTCCTGGAACCCCTTCAAATGCCCCAGACAATTTGGCCCTCTCTGCTTTCCTGCAGACTCTAGCCTGAAAAGCACCTTTTGTCATTTTCGGCACCCCCCGGAGAAAAAAAGACAAACGTCCAGCTTTTGCTGCCACAGCAAAGGTGACAGCGGGGAAAAGTGATGCTGGTCCTCACTGCCTCCTGGAACCCCTTCAAATGCCCCAGACAATTTGGCCCTCTCTGCTTTCCTGCAGACTCTAGCCTGAAAAGCACCTTTTGTCATTTTCGGCACCCCCCGGAGAAAAAAAGACAAACGTCCAGCTTTTGCTGCCACAGCAAAGGTGCCAGTGGGGAAAAGTGATGCTGGTCCTCACTGCCTCCTGGAACCCCTTCAAATGCCCCAGACAATTTGGCCCTCTCTGCTTTCCTGCGCACTCTAGCCTCAAAAGCACCTTTTTTCACTTTCGGCGCCCCCCAGATGAAAAAAGACAAACGTCCAGCTTTTGCTGCCACAGCAAAGGTGCCAGCGGGGAAAAGTGATGCTGGTCCTCACTGCCTCCTGGAACCCCTTCAAATGCCCCAGACAATTTGGCCCTCTCTGCTTTCCTGCGCACTCTAGCCTCAAAAGCACCTTTTTTCACTTTCGGCGCCCCCCAGATGAAAAAAGACAAACGTCCAGCTTTTGCTGCCACAGCAAAGGTGCCAGCGGGGAAAAGTGATGCTGGTCCTCACTGCCTCCTGGAACCCCTTCAAATGCCCCAGACAATTTGGCCCTCTCTGCTTTCCTGCGCACTCTAGCCTCAAAAGCACCGTTTTTCACGTCCGTCGCCCTCCGGAGGAAAAAAGACAAACGTCCAGCTTTTGCTGCCACAGCAAAGGTGCCAGCGGGGAAAAGTGATGCTGGTCCTCACTGCCTCCTGGAACCCCTTCAAATGCCCCAGACAATTTGGCCCTCTCTGCTTTCCTGCACACTCTATCCTCACAAGCACAGTTTTTCACTTTCGGCGCTTTTTGGAGCAAACAAGACAAACGTCCAGCTTTTGCTGCCACAGCAAAGGTGCCAGCGGGGAAAAGTGATGCTGGTCCTCACTGCCTCCTGGAACCCCTTCAAATGCCCCAGACAATTTGGCCCTCTCTGCTTTCCTTAGCACTCTAGCCTCAAAAGCACGTTTTTTCATTTTCAGCGCCCCCCAGAGGAAAGAAGACAAACGTCCAGCTTTTGCTGCCACAGCGTAGGTGCCAGCGGGGAAAAGTGATGCTGGTCCTCACTGCCTCCTGGAACCCCTTCAAATGCCCCAGACAATTTGGCCCTCTCTGCTTTCCTGCAGACTCTAGCCTGAAAAGCACCTTTTGTCATTTTCGGCACCCCCCGGAGAAAAAAAGACAAACGTCCAGCTTTTGCTGCCACAGCAAAGGTGCCAGCGGGGAAAAGTGATGCTGGTCCTCACTGCCTCCTGGAACCCCTTCAAATGCCCCAGACAATTTGGCCCTCTCTGCTTTCCTGCGCACTCTAGCCTCAAAAGCACGTTTTTTCATTTTCAGCGCCCCCCAGAGGAAAAAAGACAAACGTCCAGCTTTTGCTGCCACAGCGAAAGTGCCAGCGGGGAAAAGTGATGCTGGTCCTCACTGCCTCCTGGAACCCCTTCAAATGCCCCAGACAATTTGGCCCTCTCTGCTTTCCTGCAGACTCTAGCCTGAAAAGCACCTTTTGTCATTTTCGGCACCCCCCGGAGAAAAAAAGACAAACGTCCAGCTTTTGCTGCCACAGCAAAGGTGCCAGCGGGGAAAAGTGATGCTGGTCCTCACTGCCTCCTGGAACCCCTTCAAATGCCCCAGACAATTTGGCCCTCTCTGCTTTCCTGCAGACTCTAGCCTGAAAAGCACCTTTTGTCATTTTCGGCACCCCCCGGAGAAAAAAAGACAAACGTCCAGCTTTTGCTGCCACAGCAAAGGTGCCAGCGGGGAAAAGTGATGCTGGTCCTCACTGCCTCCTGGAACCCCTTCAAATGCCCCAGACAATTTGGCCCTCTCTGCTTTCCTGCGCACTCTAGCCTCAAAAGCACCGTTTTTCACTTTCGGCGCCCCCCAGATGAAAAAAGACAAACGTCCAGCTTTTGCTGCCACAGCAAAGGTGCCAGCGGGGAAAAGTGATGCTGGTCCTCACTGCCTCCTGGAACCCCTTCAAATGCCCCAGACAATTTGGCCCTCTCTGCTTTCCTGCGCACTCTAGCCTCAAAAGCACCTTTTTTCACTTTCGGCGCCCCCCAGATGAAAAAAGACAAACGTCCAGCTTTTGCTGCCACAGCAAAGGTGCCAGCGGGGAAAAGTGATGCTGGTCCTCACTGCCTCCTGGAACCCCTTCAAATGCCCCAGACAATTTGGCCCTCTCTGCTTTCCTGCAGACTCTAGCCTAAAAAGCACCTTTTTTCATTTTCGGCGCCCCCCAGACGAAAAAAGACAAACGTCCAGGTTTTGCTGCCACAGCAAAGGTGCCAGCGGGGAAAAGTGATGCTGGTCCTCACTGCCTCCTGGATCCCCTTAAAATGCCCCAGACAATTTGGCCCTCTCTGCTTTGCTGCGGACTCTAGCCTCAAAAGCACTGTTTTTCACTTTCGGCGCTGTTTGGAGCAAAAAAGACAAACGTCCAGCTTTTGCTGCCACAGCAAAGGTGCCAGCAAGGAAAAGTGATGCTGGTCCTCACTGCCTCCTGGAACCCCTTCAAATGCCCCAGACAATTTGGCCCTCTCTGCTTTCCTGCGCACTCTAGCCTCAAAAGCACGTTTTTTCATTTTCAGCGCCCCCCAGAGGAAAAAAGACAAACGTCCAGCTTTTGCTGCCACAGCGTAGGTGCCAGCGGGGAAAAGTGATGCTGGTCCTCACTGCCTCCTGGAACCCCTTCAAATGCCCCAGACAATTTGGCCCTCTCTGCTTTCCTGCGCACTCTAGCCTCAAAAGCACCGTTTTTCACTTTCGGCGCCCTCCGGAGGAAAAAAGACAAACGTCCAGCTTTTGCTGCCACAGCAAAGGTGCCAGCGGGGAAAAGTGATGCTGGTCCTCACTGCCTCCTGGAACCCCTTCAAATGCCCCAGACAATTTGGCCCTCTCTGCTTTCCTGCGCACTCTAGCCTCAAAAGCACCGTTTTTCACGTCCGTCGCCCTCCGGAGGAAAAAAGACAAACGTCCAGCTTTTGCTGCCACAGCAAAGGTGCCAGCGGGGAAAAGTGATGCTGGTCCTCACTGCCTCCTGGAACCCCTTCAAATGCCCCAGACAATTTGGCCCTCTCTGCTTTCCTGCACACTCTATCCTCACAAGCACAGTTTTTCACTTTCGGCGCTTTTTGGAGCAAACAAGACAAACGTCCAGCTTTTGCTGCCACAGCAAAGGTGCCAGCGGGGAAAAGTGATGCTGGTCCTCACTGCCTCCTGGAACCCCTTCAAATGCCCCAGACAATTTGGCCCTCTCTGCTTTCCTGCGCACTCTAGCCTCAAAAGCACGTTTTTTCATTTTCAGCGCCCCCCAGAGGAAAGAAGACAAACGTCCAGCTTTTGCTGCCACAGCGTAGGTGCCAGCGGGGAAAAGTGATGCTGGTCCTCACTGCCTCCTGGAACCCCTTCAAATGCCCCAGACAATTTGGCCCTCTCTGCTTTCCTGCAGACTCTAGCCTGAAAAGCACCTTTTGTCATTTTCGGCACCCCCCGGAGAAAAAAAGACAAACGTCCAGCATTTGCTGCCACAGCAAAGGTGCCAGCGGGGAAAAGTGATGCTGGTCCTCACTGCCTCCTGGAACCCCTTCAAATGCCCCAGACAATTTGGCCCTCTCTGCTTTCCTGCGCACTCTAGCCTCAAAAGCACGTTTTTTCATTTTCAGCGCCCCCCAGAGGAAAAAAGACAAACGTCCAGCTTTTGCTGCCACAGCGAAAGTGCCAGCGGGGAAAAGTGATGCTGGTCCTCACTGCCTCCTGGAACCCCTTCAAATGCCCCAGACAATTTGGCCCTCTCTGCTTTCCTGCAGACTCTAGCCTGAAAAGCACCTTTTGTCATTTTCGGCACCCCCCGGAGAAAAAAAGACAAACGTCCAGCTTTTGCTGCCACAGCAAAGGTGACAGCGGGGAAAAGTGATGCTGGTCCTCACTGCCTCCTGGAACCCCTTCAAATGCCCCAGACAATTTGGCCCTCTCTGCTTTCCTGCAGACTCTAGCCTGAAAAGCACCTTTTGTCATTTTCGGCACCCCCCGGAGAAAAAAAGACAAACGTCCAGCTTTTGCTGCCACAGCAAAGGTGCCAGCGGGGAAAAGTGATGCTGGTCCTCACTGCCTCCTGGAACCCCTTCAAATGCCCCAGACAATTTGGCCCTCTCTGCTTTCCTGCGCACTCTAGCCTCAAAAGCACCTTTTTTCACTTTCGGCGCCCCCCAGATGAAAAAAGACAAACGTCCAGCTTTTGCTGCCACAGCAAAGGTGCCAGCGGGGAAAAGTGATGCTGGTCCTCACTGCCTCCTGGAACCCCTTCAAATGCCCCAGACAATTTGGCCCTCTCTGCTTTCCTGCGCACTCTAGCCTCAAAAGCACCTTTTTTCACTTTCGGCGCCCCCCAGATGAAAAAAGACAAACGTCCAGCTTTTGCTGCCACAGCAAAGGTGCCAGCGGGGAAAAGTGATGCTGGTCCTCACTGCCTCCTGGAACCCCTTCAAATGCCCCAGACAATTTGGCCCTCTCTGCTTTCCTGCGCACTCTAGCCTCAAAAGCACCGTTTTTCACGTCCGTCGCCCTCCGGAGGAAAAAAGACAAACGTCCAGCTTTTGCTGCCACAGCAAAGGTGCCAGCGGGGAAAAGTGATGCTGGTCCTCACTGCCTCCTGGAACCCCTTCAAATGCCCCAGACAATTTGGCCCTCTCTGCTTTCCTGCACACTCTATCCTCACAAGCACAGTTTTTCACTTTCGGCGCTTTTTGGAGCAAACAAGACAAACGTCCAGCTTTTGCTGCCACAGCAAAGGTGCCAGCGGGGAAAAGTGATGCTGGTCCTCACTGCCTCCTGGAACCCCTTCAAATGCCCCAGACAATTTGGCCCTCTCTGCTTTCCTGCGCACTCTAGCCTCAAAAGCACGTTTTTTCATTTTCAGCGCCCCCCAGAGGAAAGAAGACAAACGTCCAGCTTTTGCTGCCACAGCGTAGGTGCCAGCGGGGAAAAGTGATGCTGGTCCTCACTGCCTCCTGGAACCCCTTCAAATGCCCCAGACAATTTGGCCCTCTCTGCTTTCCTGCAGACTCTAGCCTGAAAAGCACCTTTTGTCATTTTCGGCACCCCCCGGAGAAAAAAAGACAAACGTCCAGCTTTTGCTGCCACAGCAAAGGTGCCAGCGGGGAAAAGTGATGCTGGTCCTCACTGCCTCCTGGAACCCCTTCAAATGCCCCAGACAATTTGGCCCTCTCTGCTTTCCTGCGCACTCTAGCCTCAAAAGCACGTTTTTTCATTTTCAGCGCCCCCCAGAGGAAAAAAGACAAACGTCCAGCTTTTGCTGCCACAGCGAAAGTGCCAGCGGGGAAAAGTGATGCTGGTCCTCACTGCCTCCTGGAACCCCTTCAAATGCCCCAGACAATTTGGCCCTCTCTGCTTTCCTGCAGACTCTAGCCTGAAAAGCACCTTTTGTCATTTTCGGCACCCCCCGGAGAAAAAAAGACAAACGTCCAGCTTTTGCTGCCACAGCAAAGGTGACAGCGGGGAAAAGTGATGCTGGTCCTCACTGCCTCCTGGAACCCCTTCAAATGCCCCAGACAATTTGGCCCTCTCTGCTTTCCTGCAGACTCTAGCCTGAAAAGCACCTTTTGTCATTTTCGGCACCCCCCGGAGAAAAAAAGACAAACGTCCAGCTTTTGCTGCCACAGCAAAGGTGCCAGCGGGGAAAAGTGATGCTGGTCCTCACTGCCTCCTGGAACCCCTTCAAATGCCCCAGACAATTTGGCCCTCTCTGCTTTCCTGCGCACTCTAGCCTCAAAAGCACCTTTTTTCACTTTCGGCGCCCCCCAGATGAAAAAAGACAAACGTCCAGCTTTTGCTGCCACAGCAAAGGTGCCAGCGGGGAAAAGTGATGCTGGTCCTCACTGCCTCCTGGAACCCCTTCAAATGCCCCAGACAATTTGGCCCTCTCTGCTTTCCTGCGCACTCTAGCCTCAAAAGCACCTTTTTTCACTTTCGGCGCCCCCCAGATGAAAAAAGACAAACGTCCAGCTTTTGCTGCCACAGCAAAGGTGCCAGCGGGGAAAAGTGATGCTGGTCCTCACTGCCTCCTGGAACCCCTTCAAATGCCCCAGACAATTTGGCCCTCTCTGCTTTCCTGCGCACTCTAGCCTCAAAAGCACCGTTTTTCACGTCCGTCGCCCTCCGGAGGAAAAAAGACAAACGTCCAGCTTTTGCTGCCACAGCAAAGGTGCCAGCGGGGAAAAGTGATGCTGGTCCTCACTGCCTCCTGGAACCCCTTCAAATGCCCCAGACAATTTGGCCCTCTCTGCTTTCCTGCACACTCTATCCTCACAAGCACAGTTTTTCACTTTCGGCGCTTTTTGGAGCAAACAAGACAAACGTCCAGCTTTTGCTGCCACAGCAAAGGTGCCAGCGGGGAAAAGTGATGCTGGTCCTCACTGCCTCCTGGAACCCCTTCAAATGCCCCAGACAATTTGGCCCTCTCTGCTTTCCTGCGCACTCTAGCCTCAAAAGCACGTTTTTTCATTTTCAGCGCCCCCCAGAGGAAAGAAGACAAACGTCCAGCTTTTGCTGCCACAGCGTAGGTGCCAGCGGGGAAAAGTGATGCTGGTCCTCACTGCCTCCTGGAACCCCTTCAAATGCCCCAGACAATTTGGCCCTCTCTGCTTTCCTGCAGACTCTAGCCTGAAAAGCACCTTTTGTCATTTTCGGCACCCCCCGGAGAAAAAAAGACAAACGTCCAGCTTTTGCTGCCACAGCAAAGGTGCCAGCGGGGAAAAGTGATGCTGGTCCTCACTGCCTCCTGGAACCCCTTCAAATGCCCCAGACAATTTGGCCCTCTCTGCTTTCCTGCGCACTCTAGCCTCAAAAGCACGTTTTTTCATTTTCAGCGCCCCCCAGAGGAAAAAAGACAAACGTCCAGCTTTTGCTGCCACAGCGAAAGTGCCAGCGGGGAAAAGTGATGCTGGTCCTCACTGCCTCCTGGAACCCCTTCAAATGCCCCAGACAATTTGGCCCTCTCTGCTTTCCTGCAGACTCTAGCCTGAAAAGCACCTTTTGTCATTTTCGGCACCCCCCGGAGAAAAAAAGACAAACGTCCAGCTTTTGCTGCCACAGCAAAGGTGCCAGCGGGGAAAAGTGATGCTGGTCCTCACTGCCTCCTGGAACCCCTTCAAATGCCCCAGACAATTTGGCCCTCTCTGCTTTCCTGCAGACTCTAGCCTGAAAAGCACCTTTTGTCATTTTCGGCACCCCCCGGAGAAAAAAAGACAAACGTCCAGCTTTTGCTGCCACAGCAAAGGTGCCAGCGGGGAAAAGTGATGCTGGTCCTCACTGCCTCCTGGAACCCCTTCAAATGCCCCAGACAATTTGGCCCTCTCTGCTTTCCTGCGCACTCTAGCCTCAAAAGCACCTTTTTTCACTTTCGGCGCCCCCCAGATGAAAAAAGACAAACGTCCAGCTTTTGCTGCCACAGCAAAGGTGCCAGCGGGGAAAAGTGATGCTGGTCCTCACTGCCTCCTGGAACCCCTTCAAATGCCCCAGACAATTTGGCCCTCTCTGCTTTCCTGCGCACTCTAGCCTCAAAAGCACCTTTTTTCACTTTCGGCGCCCCCCAGATGAAAAAAGACAAACGTCCAGCTTTTGCTGCCACAGCAAAGGTGCCAGCGGGGAAAAGTGATGCTGGTCCTCACTGCCTCCTGGAACCCCTTCAAATGCCCCAGACAATTTGGCCCTCTCTGCTTTCCTGCAGACTCTAGCCTAAAAAGCACCTTTTTTCATTTTCGGCGCCCCCCAGACGAAAAAAGACAAACGTCCAGGTTTTGCTGCCACAGCAAAGGTGCCAGCGGGGAAAAGTGATGCTGGTCCTCACTGCCTCCTGGATCCCCTTAAAATGCCCCAGACAATTTGGCCCTCTCTGCTTTGCTGCGGACTCTAGCCTCAAAAGCACTGTTTTTCACTTTCGGCGCTGTTTGGAGCAAAAAAGACAAACGTCCAGCTTTTGCTGCCACAGCAAAGGTGCCAGCAAGGAAAAGTGATGCTGGTCCTCACTGCCTCCTGGAACCCCTTCAAATGCCCCAGACAATTTGGCCCTCTCTGCTTTCCTGCGCACTCTAGCCTCAAAAGCACCGTTTTTCACTTTTGGCCCACTCCGGAGGAAAAAAGACAAACATCCAGCTTTTGCTGCCACAGCAAAGGTACCAGCGGGGAAAAGTGATGCTGGTCCTCGCTGCCTCCTGGAACCCCTTCAAATGCCCCAGACAATTTGGCCCTCTCTGCTTTCCTGCGCACTCTATCCTCACAAGCACCGTTTTTCACGTTCGGCGCCCTCCGGAGGAAAAAAGACAAACGTCCAGCTTTTGCTGCCACAGCAAAGGTGCCAGCGGGGAAAAGTGATGCTGGTCCTCACTGCCTCCTGGAACCCCTTCAAATGCCCCAGACAATTTGGCCTTCTCTGCTTTCCTCCGCACTCTAGCCTCAAAAGCACGTTTTTTCATTTTCAGCGCCCCCCAGAGGAAAAAAGACAAACGTCCAGCTTTTGCTGCCACAGCGTAGGTGCCAGCGGGGAAAAGTGATGCTGGTCCTCACTGCCTCCTGGAACCCCTTCAAATGCCCCAGACAATTTGGCCCTCTCTGCTTTCCTGCAGACTCTAGCCTAAAAAGCACCTTTTTTCATTTTCGGCGCCCCCCAGACGAAAAAAGACAAACGTCCAGCTTTTGCTGCCACAGCAAAGGTGCCAGCGGGGAAAAGTGATGCTGGTCCTCACTGCCTCCTGGATCCCCTTAAAATGCCCCAGACAATTTGGCCCTCTCTGCTTTGCTGCGGACTCTAGCCTCAAAAGCACTGTTTTTCACTTTCGGCGCTGTTTGGAGCAAAAAAGACAAACGTCCAGCTTTTGCTGCCACAGCAAAGGTGCCAGCAAGGAAAAGTGATGCTGGTCCTCACTGCCTCCTGGAACCCCTTCAAATGCCCCAGACAATTTGGCCCTCTCTGCTTTCCTGCGCACTCTAGCCTCAAAAGCACCGTTTTTCACTTTTGTCCCACTCGGGAGGAAAAAAGACAAACATCCAGCTTTTGCTGCCACAGCAAAGGTACCAGCGGGGAAAAGTGATGCTGGTCCTCGCTGCCTCCTGGAACCCCTTCAAATGCCCCAGACAATTTGGCCCTCTCTGCTTTCCTGCGCACTCTATCCTCACAAGCACCGTTTTTCACGTTCGGCGCCCTCCGGAGGAAAAAAGACAAACGTCCAGCTTTTGCTGCCACAGCAAAGGTGCCAGCGGGGAAAAGTGATGCTGGTCCTCACTGCCTCCTGGAACCCCTTCAAATGCCCCAGACAATTTGGCCTTCTCTGCTTTCCTCCGCACTCTAGCCTCAAAAGCACGTTTTTTCATTTTCAGCGCCCCCCAGAGGAAAGAAGACAAACGTCCAGCTTTTGCTGCCACAGCGTAGGTGCCAGCGGGGAAAAGTGATGCTGGTCCTCACTGCCTCCTGGAACCCCTTCAAATGCCCCAGACAATTTGGCCCTCTCTGCTTTGCTGCGGACTCTAGCCTCAAAAGCACTGTTTTTCACTTTCGGCGTTGTTTGGAGCAAAAAAGACAAACGTCCAGCTTTTGCTGCCACAGCAAAGGTGCCAGCAAGGAAAAGTGATGCTGGTCCTCACTGCCTCCTGGAACCCCTTCAAATGCCCCAGACAATTTGGCCCTCTCTGCTTTCCTGCGCACTCTAGCCTCAAAAGCACCGTTTTTCACGTTCGGCGCCCTCTGGAAAAAAAAAGACAAATGTCCAGGTTTTGCTGCCACAGCAAAGG
The DNA here is from genome assembly GCF_965231255.1 of Vanellus vanellus. Lineage (NCBI taxonomy): Eukaryota > Metazoa > Chordata > Aves > Charadriiformes > Charadriidae > Vanellus > Vanellus vanellus. Next base: position 21,488,871 of record NC_138909.1, on the reverse strand, counting down.
TGCCAGCGGGGAAAAGTGATGCTGGTCCTCACTGCCTCCTGGATCCCCTTAAAATGCCCCAGACAATTTGACCCTCTCTGCTTTCCTGCGCACTCTATCCTCACAAGCACAGTTTTTCACTTTTGGCGCTGTTTGGAGCAAAAAAGACAAACGTCTAGCTTTTGCTGCCACAGCAAAGGTGCCAGCGGGGAAAAGTGATGCTGGTCCTCACTGCCTCCTGGAACCCCTTCAAATGCCCCAGACAATTTGGCCCTCTCTGCTTTCCTGCGCACTCTAGCCTCAAAAGCACGTTTTTTCATTTTCGGCGCCCCCCAGAGGAAAAAAGACAAACGTCCAGCTTTTGCTGCCACAGCAAAGGTGCCAGCGGGGAAAAGTGATGCTGGTCCTCACTGCCTCCTGGAACCCCTTCAAATGCCCCAGACAATTTGGCCCTCTCTGCTTTCCTGCAGACTCTAGCCTGAAAAGCACCTTTTGTCATTTTCGGCACCCCCCGGAGAAAAAAAGACAAACGTCCAGCTTTTGCTGCCACAGCAAAGGTGCCAGCGGGGAAAAGTGATGCTGGTCCTCACTGCCTCCTGGAACCCCTTCAAATGCCCCAGACAATTTGGCCCTCTCTGCTTTCCTGCGCACTCTAGCCTCACAAGCACCTTTTTTCACTTTCGGCGCTGTTTGGAGCAAAAAAGACAAACGTCCATCTTTTGCTGCCACAGCAAAGGTACCAGCGGGGAAAAGTGATGCTGGTCCTCACTGCCTCCTGGAACCCCTTCAAATGCCCCAGACAATTTGGCCCTCTCTGCTTTCCTGCGCACTCTAGCCTCAAAAGCACCGTTTTTCACTTTTGGCCCACTCCGGAGGAAAAAAGACAAACATCCAGCTTTTGCTGCCACAGCAAAGGTACCAGCGGGGAAAAGTGATGCTGGTCCTCGCTGCCTCCTGGAACCCCTTCAAATGCCCCAGACAATTTGGCCCTCTCTGCTTTCCTGCGCACTCTATCCTCACAAGCACCGTTTTTCACGTTCGGCGCCCCCCGGAGGAAAAAAGACAAACGTCCAGCTTTTGCTGCCACAGCAAAGGTGCCAGCGGGGAAAAGTGATGCTGGTCCTCACTGCCTCCTGGAACCCCTTCAAATGCCCCAGACAATTTGGCCTTCTCTGCTTTCCTCCGCACTCTAGCCTCAAAAGCACGTTTTTTCATTTTCAGCGCCCCCCAGAGGAAAAAAGACAAACGTCCAGCTTTTGCTGCCACAGCAAAGGTGCCACCGGGAAAAAGTGATGCTGGTCCTCACTGCCTCCTGGAACCCCTTCAAATGCCCCAGACAATTTGGCCCTCTCTGCTTTCCTGCGCACTCTAGCCTCAAAAGCACCTTTTTTCACTTTTGGCGCCCTCCGGAGGAAAAAAGACAAACGTCCAGCTTTTGCTGCCACAGCAAAGGTGCCAGCGGGGAAAAGTGATGCTGGTCCTCACTGCCTCCTGGAACCCCTTCAAATGCCCCAGACAATTTGGCCCTCTCTGCTTTCCTGCGCACTCTAGCCTCAAAAGCACCGTTTTTCACGTTCGGCGCCCTCTGGAAAAAAAAAGACAAATGTCCAGGTTTTGCTGCCACAGCAAAGGTGCCAGCGGGGAAAAGTGATGCTGGTCCTCACTGCCTCCTGGATCCCCTTAAAATGCCCCAGACAATTTGACCCTCTCTGCTTTCCTGCGCACTCTATCCTCACAAGCACAGTTTTTCACTTTTGGCGCTGTTTGGAGCAAAAAAGACAAACGTCCAGCTTTTGCTGCCACAGCAAAGGTGCCAGCGGGGAAAAGTGATGCTGGTCCTCACTGCCTCCTGGAACCCCTTCAAATGCCCCAGACAATTTGGCCCTCTCTGCTTTCCTGCGCACTCTAGCCTCAAAAGCACGTTTTTTCATTTTCAGCGCCCCCCAGAGGAAAAAAGACAAACGTCCAGCTTTTGCTGCCACAGCAAAGGTGCCAGCGGGGAAAAGTGATGCTGGTCCTCACTGCCTCCTGGAACCCCTTCAAATGCCCCAGACAATTTGGCCCTCTCTGCTTTCCTGCAGACTCTAGCCTGAAAAGCACCTTTTGTCATTTTCGGCACCCCCCGGAGAAAAAAAGACAAACGTCCAGCTTTTGCTGCCACAGCAAAGGTGCCAGCGGGGAAAAGTGATGCTGGTCCTCACTGCCTCCTGGAACCCCTTCAAATGCCCCAGACAATTTGGCCCTCTCTGCTTTCCTGCGCACTCTAGCCTCAAAAGCACCTTTTTTCACTTTCGGCGCCCCCCAGACGAAAAAAGACAAACGTCCAGCTTTTGCTGCCACAGCAAAGGTGCCAGCGGGGAAAAGTGATGCTGGTCCTCACTGCCTCCTGGAACCCCTTCAAATGCCCCAGACAATTTGGCCCTCTCTGCTTTCCTGCAGACTCTAGCCTAAAAAGCACCTTTTTTCATTTTCGGCGCCCCCCAGACGAAAAAAGACAAACGTCCAGGTTTTGCTGCCACAGCAAAGGTGCCAGCGGGGAAAAGTGATGCTGGTCCTCACTGCCTCCTGGAACCCCTTCAAATGCCCCAGACAATTTGGCCCTCTCTGCTTTCCTGCGCATTCTATCCTCACAAGCACCGTTTTTCACTTTCGGCGCTGTTTGGAGCAAAAAAGAAAAACGTCCAGCTTTTGCTGCCACAGCAAAGGTGCCAGCAAGGAAAAGTGATGCTGGTCCTCACTGCCTCCTGGAACCCCTTCAAATGCCCCAGACAATTTGGCCCTCTCTGCTTTCCTGCGCACTCTAGCCTCAAAAGCACCGTTTTTCACTTTTGGCGCACTCCGGAGGAAAAAAGACAAACATCCAGCTTTTGCTGCCACAGCAAAGGTACCAGCGGGGAAAAGTGATGCTAGTCCTCGCTGCCTCCTGGAACCCCTTCAAATGCCCCAGACAATTTGGCCCTCTCTGCTTTCCTGCGCACTCTATCCTCACAAGCACAGTTTTTCACTTTCGGCGCTTTTTGGAGCAAACATGACAAACGTCCAGCTTTTGCTGCCACAGCAAAGGTGCCAGCGGGGAAAAGTGATGCTGGTCCTCACTGCCTCCTGGAACCCCTTCAAATGCCCCAGACAATTTGGCCCTCTCTGCTTTCCTGCGCACTCTAGCCTCAAAAGCACGTTTTTTCATTTTCAGCGCCCCCCAGAGGAAAAAAGACAAACATCCAGCTTTTGCTGCCACAGCGTAGGTGCCAGCGGGGAAAAGTGATGCTGGTCCTCACTGCCTCCTGGAACCCCTTCAAATGCCCCAGACAATTTGGCCCTCTCTGCTTTCCTGCAGACTCTAGCCTGAAAAGCACCTTTTGTCATTTTCGGCACCCCCCGAAGAAAAAAAGACAAACGTCCAGCTTTTGCTGCCACAGCAAAGGTGCCAGCGGGGAAAAGTGATGCTGGTCCTCACTGCCTCCTGGAACCCCTTCAAATGCCCCAGACAATTTGGCCCTCTCTGCTTTCCTGCGCACTCTATCCTCAAAAGCACGTTTTTTCATTTTCAGCGCCCCCCAGAGGAAAAAAGACAAACGTCCAGCTTTTGCTGCCACAGCGAAGGTGCCAGCGGGGAAAAGTGATGCTGGTCCTCACTGCCTCCTGGAACCCCTTCAAATGCCCCAGACAATTTGGCCCTCTCTGCTTTCCTGCGCACTCTAGCCTGAAAAGCACCTTTTTTCATTTTCGGCACCCCCCGGAGAAAAAAAGACAAACGTCCAGCTTTTGCTGCCACAGCAAAGGTGCCAGCAAGGAAAAGTGATGCTGGTCCTCACTGCCTCCTGGAACCCCTTCAAATGCCCCAGACAATTTGGCCCTCTCTGCTTTCCTGCGCACTCTAGCCTCAAAAGCACCTTTTTTCACTTTCGGCGCCCTCCGGAGCAAAAAAGACAAACGTCCAGGTTTTGCTGCCACAGCAAAGGTGCCAGCGGGGAAAAGTGATGCTGGTCCTCACTGCCTCCTGGATCCCCTTAAAATGCCCCAGACAATTTGGCCCTCTCTGCTTTGCTGCGCACTCTAGCCTCAAAAGCACCTTTTTTCACTTTCGGCGCTGTTTGGAGCAAAAAAGACAAACGTCCAGGTTTTGCTGCCACAGCAAAGGTGCCAGCAAGGAAAAGTGATGCTGGTCCTCACTGCCTCCTGGAACCCCTTCAAATGCCCCAGACAATTTGGCCCTCTCTGCTTTCCTGCGCACTCTAGCCTCACAAGCATCTTTTTTCACTTTCGGCGCTGTTTGGAGCAAAAAAGACAAACGTCCATCTTTTGCTGCCACAGCAAAGGTACCAGCGGGGAAAAGTGATGCTGGTCCTCACTGCCTCCTGGAACCCCTTCAAATGCCCCAGACAATTTGGCCCTCTCTGCTTTCCTGCGCACTCTAGCCTCAAAAGCACCGTTTTTCACTTTTGGCCCACTCCGGAGGAAAAAAGACAAACATCCAGCTTTTGCTGCCACAGCAAAGGTGCCAGCGGGGAAAAGTGATGCTGGTCCTCGCTGCCTCCTGGAACCCCTTCAAATGCCCCAGACAATTTGGCCCTCTCTGCTTTCCTCCGCACTCTAGCCTCAAAAGCACGTTTTTTCATTTTCAGCGCCCCCCAGAGGAAAAAAGACAAACGTCCAGCTTTTGCTGCCACAGCAAAGGTGCCAGCGGGGAAAAGTGATGCTGGTCCTCACTGCCTCCTGGAACCCCTTCAAATGCCCCAGACAATTTGGCCCTCTCTGCTTTCCTGCGCACTCTAGCCTAAAAAGCACCTTTTTTCACTTTCGGCGCCCCCCAGACGAAAAAAGACAAACGTCCAGCTTTTGCTGCCACAGCAAAGGTGCCAGCGGGGAAAAGTGATGCTGGTCCTCACTGCCTCCTGGAACCCCTTCAAATGCCCCAGACAATTTGGCCCTCTCTGCTTTCCTGCGCACTCTAGCCTAAAAAGCACCTTTTTTCATTTTCGGCGCCCCCCAGACGAAAAAAGACAAACGTCCAGGTTTTGCTGCCACAGCAAAGGTGCCAGCGGGGAAAAGTGATGCTGGTCCTCACTGCCTCCTGGAACCCCTTCAAATGCCCCAGACAATTTGGCCCTCTCTGCTTTCCTGCGCATTCTATCCTCACAAGCACCATTTTTCACTTTCGGCGCTGTTTGGAGCAAAAAAGAAAAACGTCCAGCTTTTGCTGCCACAGCAAAGGTGCCAGCAAGAAAAAGTGATGCTGGTCCTCACTGCCTCCTGGAACCCCTTCAAATGCCCCAGACAATTTGGCCCTCTCTGCTTTCCTGCGCACTCTAGCCTCAAAAGCACCGTTTTTCACTTTTGGCGCACTCCGGAGGAAAAAAGACAAACATCCAGCTTTTGCTGCCACAGCAAAGGTACCAGCGGGGAAAAGTGATGCTGGTCCTCGCTGCCTCCTGGAACCCCTTCAAATGCCCCAGACAATTTGGCCCTCTCTGCTTTCCTGCGCACTCTATCCTCACAAGCACAGTTTTTCACTTTCGGCGCTTTTTGGAGCAAACAAGACAAACGTCCAGCTTTTGCTGCCACAGCAAAGGTGCCAGCGGGGAAAAGTGATGCTGGTCCTCACTGCCTCCTGGAACCCCTTCAAATGCCCCAGACAATTTGGCCCTCTCTGCTTTCCTGCGCACTCTAGCCTCAAAAGCACGTTTTTTCATTTTCAGCGCCCCCCAGAGGAAAAAACACAAACGTCCAGCTTTTGCTGCCACAGCGTAGGTGCCAGCGGGGAAAAGTGATGCTGGTCCTCACTGCCTCCTGGAACCCCTTCAAATGCCCCAGACAATTTGGCCCTCTCTGCTTTCCTGCGCACTCTAGCCTCAAAAGCACCTTTTTTCACTTTCGGCGCCCTCCGTAGGAAAAAAGACAAATGTCCAGCTTTTGCTGCCACAGCAAAGGTGCCAGCGGGGAAAAGTGATGCTGGTCCTCACTGCCTCCTGGAACCCCTTCAAATGCCCCAGACAATTTGGCCCTCTCTGCTTTCCTGCGCACTCTAGCCTCAAAAGCACGTTTTTTCATTTTCAGCGCCCCCCAGAGGAAAAAAGACAAACGTCCAGCTTTTGCTGCCACAGCAAAGGTGCCAGCGGGGAAAAGTGATGCTGGTCCTCACTGCCTCCTGGAACCCCTTCAAATGCCCCAGACAATTTGGCCCTCTCTGCTTTCCTGCAGACTCTAGCCTGAAAAGCACCTTTTGTCATTTTCGGCACCCCCCGGAGAAAAAAAGACAAACGTCCAGCTTTTGCTGCCACAGCAAAGGTGCCAGCGGGGAAAAGTGATGCTGGTCCTCACTGCCTCCTGGAACCCCTTCAAATGCCCCAGACAATTTGGCCCTCTCTGCTTTCCTGCGCACTCTAGCCTCAAAAGCACGTTTTTTCATTTTCAGCGCCCCCCAGAGGAAAAAAGACAAACGTCCAGCTTTTGCTGCCACAGCGAAGGTGCCAGCGGGGAAAAGTGATGCTGGTCCTCACTGCCTCCTGGAACCCCTTCAAATGCCCCAGACAATTTGGCCCTCTCTGCTTTCCTGCAGACTCTAGCCTGAAAAGCACCTTTTTTCATTTTCGGCACCCCCCGGAGAAAAAAAGAGAAACGTCCAGGTTTTGCTGCCACAGCAAAGGTGCCAGCAAGGAAAAGTGATGCTGGTCCTCACTGCCTCCTGGAACCCCTTCAAATGCCCCAGACAATTTGGCCCTCTCTGCTTTCCTGCGCACTCTAGCCTCAAAAGCACCTTTTTTCACTTTCGGCGCCCCCCAGATGAAAAAAGACAAACGTCCAGGTTTTGCTGCCACAGCAAAGGTGCCAGCGGGGAAAAGTGATGCTGGTCCTCACTGCCTCCTGGAACCCCTTCAAATGCCCCAGACAATTTGGCCCTCTCTGCTTTCCTGCAGACTCTAGCCTAAAAAGCACCTTTTTTCATTTTCGGCGCCCCCCAGACGAAAAAAGACAAACGTCCAGGTTTTGCTGCCACAGCAAAGGTGCCAGCGGGGAAAAGTGATGCTGGTCCTCACTGCCTCCTGGATCCCCTTAAAATGCCCCAGACAATTTGGCCCTCTCTGCTTTGCTGTGGACTCTAGCCTCAAAAGCACTGTTTTTCACTTTCGGCGCTGTTTGGAGCAAAAAAGACAAACGTCCAGCTTTTGCTGCCACAGCAAAGGTGCCAGCAAGGAAAAGTGATGCTGGTCCTCACTGCCTCCTGGAACCCCTTCAAATGCCCCAGACAATTTGGCCCTCTCTGCTTTCCTGCGCACTCTAGCCTCACAAGCACCTTTTTTCACTTTCGACGCTGTTTGGAGCAAAAAAGACAAACGTCCATCTTTTGCTGCCACAGCAAAGGTACCAGCGGGGAAAAGTGATGCTGGTCCTCACTGCCTCCTGGAACCCCTTCAAATGCCCCAGACAATTTGGCCCTCTCTGCTTTCCTGCGCACTCTAGCCTCAAAAGCACCGTTTTTCACTTTTGGCCCACTCCGGAGGAAAAAAGACAAACATCCAGCTTTTGCTGCCACAGCAAAGGTACCAGCGGGGAAAAGTGATGCTGGTCCTCGCTGCCTCCTGGAACCCCTTCAAATGCCCCAGACAATTTGGCCCTCTCTGCTTTCCTGCGCATTCTATCCTCACAAGCACCATTTTTCACTTTCGGCGCTGTTTGGAGCAAAAAAGAAAAACGTCCAGCTTTTGCTGCCACAGCAAAGGTGCCAGCAAGAAAAAGTGATGCTGGTCCTCACTGCCTCCTGGAACCCCTTCAAATGCCCCAGACAATTTGGCCCTCTCTGCTTTCCTGCGCACTCTAGCCTCAAAAGCACCGTTTTTCACTTTTGGCGCACTCCGGAGGAAAAAAGACAAACATCCAGCTTTTGCTGCCACAGCAAAGGTACCAGCGGGGAAAAGTGATGCTGGTCCTCGCTGCCTCCTGGAACCCCTTCAAATGCCCCAGACAATTTGGCCCTCTCTGCTTTCCTGCGCACTCTATCCTCACAAGCACAGTTTTTCACTTTCGGCGCTTTTTGGAGCAAACAAGACAAACGTCCAGCTTTTGCTGCCACAGCAAAGGTGCCAGCGGGGAAAAGTGATGCTGGTCCTCACTGCCTCCTGGAACCCCTTCAAATGCCCCAGACAATTTGGCCCTCTCTGCTTTCCTGCGCACTCTAGCCTCAAAAGCACCTTTTTTCACTTTCGGCGCCCTCCGTAGGAAAAAAGACAAATGTCCAGCTTTTGCTGCCACAGCAAAGGTGCCAGCGGGGAAAAGTGATGCTGGTCCTCACTGCCTCCTGGAACCCCTTCAAATGCCCCAGACAATTTGGCCCTCTCTGCTTTCCTGCGCACTCTAGCCTCAAAAGCACGTTTTTTCATTTTCAGCGCCCCCCAGAGGAAAAAAGACAAACGTCCAGCTTTTGCTGCCACAGCAAAGGTGCCAGCGGGGAAAAGTGATGCTGGTCCTCACTGCCTCCTGGAACCCCTTCAAATGCCCCAGACAATTTGGCCCTCTCTGCTTTCCTGCAGACTCTAGCCTGAAAAGCACCTTTTGTCATTTTCGGCACCCCCCGGAGAAAAAAAGACAAACGTCCAGCTTTTGCTGCCACAGCAAAGGTGCCAGCGGGGAAAAGTGATGCTGGTCCTCACTGCCTCCTGGAACCCCTTCAAATGCCCCAGACAATTTGGCCCTCTCTGCTTTCCTGCGCACTCTAGCCTCAAAAGCACGTTTTTTCATTTTCAGCGCCCCCCAGAGGAAAAAAGACAAACGTCCAGCTTTTGCTGCCACAGCGAAGGTGCCAGCGGGGAAAAGTGATGCTGGTCCTCACTGCCTCCTGGAACCCCTTCAAATGCCCCAGACAATTTGGCCCTCTCTGCTTTCCTGCAGACTCTAGCCTGAAAAGCACCTTTTTTCATTTTCGGCACCCCCCGGAGAAAAAAAGAGAAACGTCCAGGTTTTGCTGCCACAGCAAAGGTGCCAGCAAGGAAAAGTGATGCTGGTCCTCACTGCCTCCTGGAACCCCTTCAAATGCCCCAGACAATTTGGCCCTCTCTGCTTTCCTGCGCACTCTAGCCTCAAAAGCACCTTTTTTCACTTTCGGCGCCCCCCAGATGAAAAAAGACAAACGTCCAGGTTTTGCTGCCACAGCAAAGGTGCCAGCGGGGAAAAGTGATGCTGGTCCTCACTGCCTCCTGGAACCCCTTCAAATGCCCCAGACAATTTGGCCCTCTCTGCTTTCCTGCAGACTCTAGCCTAAAAAGCACCTTTTTTCATTTTCGGCGCCCCCCAGACGAAAAAAGACAAACGTCCAGGTTTTGCTGCCACAGCAAAGGTGCCAGCGGGGAAAAGTGATGCTGGTCCTCACTGCCTCCTGGATCCCCTTAAAATGCCCCAGACAATTTGGCCCTCTCTGCTTTGCTGTGGACTCTAGCCTCAAAAGCACTGTTTTTCACTTTCGGCGCTGTTTGGAGCAAAAAAGACAAACGTCCAGCTTTTGCTGCCACAGCAAAGGTGCCAGCAAGGAAAAGTGATGCTGGTCCTCACTGCCTCCTGGAACCCCTTCAAATGCCCCAGACAATTTGGCCCTCTCTGCTTTCCTGCGCACTCTAGCCTCACAAGCACCTTTTTTCACTTTCGACGCTGTTTGGAGCAAAAAAGACAAACGTCCATCTTTTGCTGCCACAGCAAAGGTACCAGCGGGGAAAAGTGATGCTGGTCCTCACTGCCTCCTGGAACCCCTTCAAATGCCCCAGACAATTTGGCCCTCTCTGCTTTCCTGCGCACTCTAGCCTCAAAAGCACCGTTTTTCACTTTTGGCCCACTCCGGAGGAAAAAAGACAAACATCCAGCTTTTGCTGCCACAGCAAAGGTACCAGCGGGGAAAAGTGATGCTGGTCCTCGCTGCCTCCTGGAACCCCTTCAAATGCCCCAGACAATTTGGCCCTCTCTGCTTTCCTGCGCATTCTATCCTCACAAGCACCATTTTTCACTTTCGGCGCTGTTTGGAGCAAAAAAGAAAAACGTCCAGCTTTTGCTGCCACAGCAAAGGTGCCAGCAAGAAAAAGTGATGCTGGTCCTCACTGCCTCCTGGAACCCCTTCAAATGCCCCAGACAATTTGGCCCTCTCTGCTTTCCTGCGCACTCTAGCCTCAAAAGCACCGTTTTTCACTTTTGGCGCACTCCGGAGGAAAAAAGACAAACATCCAGCTTTTGCTGCCACAGCAAAGGTACCAGCGGGGAAAAGTGATGCTGGTCCTCGCTGCCTCCTGGAACCCCTTCAAATGCCCCAGACAATTTGGCCCTCTCTGCTTTCCTGCGCACTCTATCCTCACAAGCACAGTTTTTCACTTTCGGCGCTTTTTGGAGCAAACAAGACAAACGTCCAGCTTTTGCTGCCACAGCAAAGGTGCCAGCGGGGAAAAGTGATGCTGGTCCTCACTGCCTCCTGGAACCCCTTCAAATGCCCCAGACAATTTGGCCCTCTCTGCTTTCCTGCGCACTCTAGCCTCAAAAGCACGTTTTTTCATTTTCAGCGCCCCCCAGAGGAAAAAAGACAAACGTCCAGCTTTTGCTGCCACAGCAAAGGTGCCAGCGGGGAAAAGTGATGCTGGTCCTCACTGCCTCCTGGAACCCCTTCAAATGCCCCAGACAATTTGTCCCTCTCTGCTTTCCTGCGCACTCTAGCCTCAAAAGCACCTTTTTTCACTTTCGGCGCCCTCCGTAGGAAAAAAGACAAATGTCCAGCTTTTGCTGCCACAGCAAAGGTGCCAGCGGGGAAAAGTGATGCTGGTCCTCACTGCCTCCTGGAACCCCTTCAAATGCCCCAGACAATTTGGCCCTCTCTGCTTTCCTGCGCACTCTAGCCTCAAAAGCACGTTTTTTCATTTTCAGCGCCCCCCAGAGGAAAAAAGACAAACGTCCAGCTTTTGCTGCCACAGCAAAGGTGCCAGCGGGGAAAAGTGATGCTGGTCCTCACTGCCTCCTGGAACCCCTTCAAATGCCCCAGACAATTTGGCCCTCTCTGCTTTCCTGCAGACTCTAGCCTGAAAAGCACCTTTTGTCATTTTCGGCACCCCCCGGAGAAAAAAAGACAAACGTCCAGCTTTTGCTGCCACAGCAAAGGTGCCAGCGGGGAAAAGTGATGCTGGTCCTCACTGCCTCCTGGAACCCCTTCAAATGCCCCAGACAATTTGGCCCTCTCTGCTTTCCTGCGCACTCTAGCCTCAAAAGCACGTTTTTTCATTTTCAGCGCCCCCCAGAGGAAAAAAGACAAACGTCCAGCTTTTGCTGCCACAGCGAAGGTGCCAGCGGGGAAAAGTGATGCTGGTCCTCACTGCCTCCTGGAACCCCTTCAAATGCCCCAGACAATTTGGCCCTCTCTGCTTTCCTGCAGACTCTAGCCTGAAAAGCACCTTTTTTCATTTTCGGCACCCCCCGGAGAATAAAAGAGAAACGTCCAGGTTTTGCTGCCACAGCAAAGGTGCCAGCAAGGAAAAGTGATGCTGGTCCTCACTGCCTCCTGGAACCCCTTCAAATGCCCCAGACAATTTGGCCCTCTCTGCTTTCCTGCGCACTCTAGCCTCAAAAGCACCTTTTTTCACTTTCGGCGCCCCCCAGATGAAAAAAGACAAACGTCCAGGTTTTGCTGCCACAGCAAAGGTGCCAGCGGGGAAAAGTGATGCTGGTCCTCACTGCCTCCTGGAACCCCTTCAAATGCCCCAGACAATTTGGCCCTCTCTGCTTTCCTGCAGACTCTAGCCTAAAAAGCACCTTTTTTCATTTTCGGCGCCCCCCAGACGAAAAAAGACAAACGTCCAGGTTTTGCTGCCACAGCAAAGGTGCCAGCGGGGAAAAGTGATGCTGGTCCTCACTGCCTCCTGGATCCCCTTAAAATGCCCCAGACAATTTGGCCCTCTCTGCTTTGCTGTGGACTCTAGCCTCAAAAGCACTGTTTTTCACTTTCGGCGCTGTTTGGAGCAAAAAAGACAAACGTCCAGCTTTTGCTGCCACAGCAAAGGTGCCAGCAAGGAAAAGTGATGCTGGTCCTCACTGCCTCCTGGAACCCCTTCAAATGCCCCAGACAATTTGGCCCTCTCTGCTTTCCTGCGCACTCTAGCCTCACAAGCACCTTTTTTCACTTTCGACGCTATTTGGAGCAAAAAAGACAAACGTCCATCTTTTGCTGCCACAGCAAAGGTACCAGCGGGGAAAAGTGATGCTGGTCCTCACTGCCTCCTGGAACCCCTTCAAATGCCCCCAGACAATTTGGCCCTCTCTGCTTTCCTGCGCACTCTAGCCTCAAAAGCACCGTTTTTCACTTTTGGCCCACTCCGGAGGAAAAAAGACAAACATCCAGC